>NC_030836.1:29645000-32301157 GCF_001704415.2 Capra hircus | reverse complement strand
CTTCATTCTGGCTTGGAGGATCTTTGTTACAACCTCTTTTAGCTGTGGCCTGTGAGCTCTCAGTTGTAGCATGTGGGATCTAGTTCCCTGATCAGGGATGGAACCTGGGACCCCTGCATTGGGAGTGTGGAGTTCTAGCCACTGGACCATCAGGGAAATCCTTGTGTGTTTCTTAACTGTGATTTTAAAATAATTTTGAGTCAGAAGACCTGGTTTCCACTTTGGTCTCTGATATGTTCAAGTTTTGAAGCTACACCTGTCTGCTAGTATATCTTAGTGCCTGAACAACAGCAGCAGTGTATCTGAGCCCTCTATCTGTGGGGAAGAGATAATATCCACTTTTCAGGGTTTTTACCAGAGTTCAGCCGAGACTGTGTGTGTAAGTGGTCTGTACATTATAAGATGCTGTGCAGATGTAAACAGTACCGTTCTTGGCTTTGTTCCCTGTGAGTCCTAGAGTTTCATTAATCTTCTGGTTCTTTAGCCTACAGTCCTAATTTAGAGGAACTTTCTCATATTGAAGCATCCTTGATGGCTTATTTTGATGAGACAGCAAGTTTTCACATTTACTTTTTCTATATAGGAAAGACATTTCATCTAAAGTACAGATTGGTGTCCTGATTTTTTCTTAAAAAAAAAAAAAAGCAGAAGTCTAGTTTTAAGTTTCAAGAGTAAAGAAGAAGAAATTATCTGACTTTCTTGTATTTAAAAAGTGGTTCCACGATGTTTGTAGAGATTAGACCTCTTTTGCCTGGGGACATTCATATGCCTGCGCTAGCAAACTTTGAATAATAAAAAGTTTCAGTGGAAATTCCAGCATATCTTTAAGTGAAGAAGCTGCCAATATAAATCTGTGTGTTTACATTAAAAATAAGCATCTTTTTAGATGAATAAGTATGAAGAATGGATGAGTTCAGGAGAATGTCATGTGAGTAAACAGGGCTTTGTGTCCCCAGGAATCCCACATCCTGAGACGGGGAGCTGGGGTGACCATGGGAGCGCTAGCTAGGGGCAGGTCCCGGGAAAGTAGGGAGAAAATGAAGAATAGCCCTTGGGGATTCAGCAAGTCACAAGCCTGGGCGAGAGCACATGTCCGGGGCGACGGCTGACCCTCTCCCCCAGTGGCCTCTCTGTCGGGGGAGGGAGAGTCAGCACAGTCCTGCCTCCTGGGGCGCCCAGCACTCGGCAGGTAGGAGTGCTCCTGGGGACATTGGCGTGCATGTCTGTGAGATGGCGCATAGCTTGTGTATCTGTGTGAACAGGTGTACTTCATGTCATGTATATACACCGCATTCTTGTTTAGATTGTGGTTGTAGTTTGACTTGGAACCTGCACATCATTTCTAATCCAGAGTGTACAGCTCGTTTTAAATTGCTCTCCGCTGTTAAATTTTGCCACATGAAATGGGCCCTGTCATGTACAAGCTATTCTTCTGTTTCTGGAGACCTATTGTCCTCTTGGGTTCTGAAATCACAGCCGTGTGATAAGGAGGTTTGGGAGAGGACAGGCTGGGCCCCCGTTGCCCTGTGGCTTGGCTCAAGGAGCACACTGGACCTGCGTTACAACAGAGGGAAATCGGGTGTGTGGGTGTCCAGGTGTCCGGGTAGTTTGTGGGGCTGCTGCTGCTGCTAAGTCGCTTCAGTCGTGCCTGACTCTGTGCGACCCCATAGATGGCAGCCCATCAGGCTCTTCTGTCCATGGGATTCTCCAGGCAAGAATACTGGAGTGGGTTGCCATTTCCTTCTCCAATGCATGCATGCATGCTAAGTCGATTCAGTTATGTCCGACTCTGTGTGACCCCATGGATAGCAGCTCACCAGGCCCCTCCATCCACGGGATTCTCCAGGCAAGAATACTGGAGTGGGTTGCCATTTCCTTCTCTGAATTTGTGGGTCTATAGAAGCAAAAAATGACATCCTTCTCCATTGAGATGAATTATCTCAAAAGAACACAGAGATTCCTGCTTTATTGTTTATCTAGAATGAGAACAACACTTTTTTCCCAAGCTCCAGTTTGCTTTATTTTTTCATTTTACAAATTATTTTTGACAAAAATAAAATGTATTTAAAGAGCGTGTATATATGCCATGTAATTACTTTTAAAAAATTAATATAGTTGGTTTATAATGTTAGTTTCACGTGTACAGCACAGTCATTCAGTTATATATTTCTATTCTTTTTCAGATTCTTTTCCCTTGTAGCTTATTTTAAAATATTGAATATAATTCCGTGTGCTATACAGTAGGACATCGTGGTTTATTTTGTATACAGTTTGCTTTTAATTTGTGATTTTTTTAAAAATATATTTTATTGAAGTATAATTGACTTACAATGTTTCAGATGCACAGCAGGGTGATTCAGTTATACAAATACACATATATTATTTTTGAAATTATTTTCCATCATAGGTTATTTGAAGATATTGACTGTAGTTCCCTATGCCATACAGTAAACCTTTGTTGCTTATTGAATATGTTTTTTTTAATTAGAAACCTAGCATTCTATTCATACTAAGTCAAACAAGCAGAATCAAAATATAATTTTTTTAGTTATGCAAAAATTCATAGGTTTTCTAAAATATGTATATGTATTTATATACATATATATACACAAAAGCTTTTATACTACACTTGATAAAAGTTGAGAAAGAACATCAAAAAAATGAAGAGATGGAGAAATTGGAGAACATAAACTAAATGAAATAGCACTGAATATGAAATAGAAAAAGTGAAACAAGCTAGATAAAAGTAAAAGATCGTCATATAGTCTAGTTGTTTTTAAACATGACTGCTCATTAGAAATCTGGAGCTCTGGAGAAAAAAAGCAATACCTGAGCATTTGTATTCTTCAAAAAATTTTAAGGTAATTCTCATATGCATCTGGATTTTTAAAAGTGATCACAGACCCCAGAGCTGGGTCGCCTCAGGCCAAACAACTACAAGGGATGGAGTGCAAACCCACACATCAGTGGATAATTGGATTAAAGCTTTATTGAGTAAGGCCCTGCCCACCAGAGCAAGACTCAGTTATTCCCATGCCAGTCCCTCCCATCAAGAAGGTTACACAAGCCTCTTAGCCTCATCCATCAGAGGGCAGACAGAAGAAGCACAGTCTCACAGCAGCTAAAACAACAACCATATTACAGAAAGTTAATCACAATGAAAAAGCAGAAAGTTAATGTCCCAGATGAAGGGACAAGATACAGCCCCAGAAAAACAACTAAATTAAGTGGAGATAGGCAACCTTCCAGGAAAAGAATTCAGAATAATGACAGTGAAGATGATCCAGGATCTCAGGAAAAGAATGGAGGCAAAGATTGAGAAGGTGTAAGAAATGTTTACCAAAGACCTAGAAGAACTAAAGAACAAACTGAGATGAATAATATGCTAGAAGGAATCAATAGTGGAATAACTGAGGCAGAAGAACAGATAAATGACCTGGAGGACAAAATGGTGTAAATCGCTGCTGCAGAACAGAATGTAGAAAAAAGAATGAAAAGAAATAAAAACAGCCTAAGAGACCTCTGGAACAACATTGAATATACCAACATTCACATTATAACGGTCCCAGAAGGAGAAGAGAGAATGGACCTGAGAAAATATTTGAAGAGATAATAGCTGAAAACTTCTCAAACATGGGAAAGGAAATAAATCATCAGCTAAGTCTAGGAAGCACCAAGAGTCCCAAGAAGGATAAACCCAAGGAGGAACACACTGAGACACATGGTAATCAAACTGACAAAAATTTAAAAAGATAAAATATTTAAAAAGCAAGAAAAAAATGACAACATACAAGGGAACTCCTATCAGGCTATCAGCTGATTTCTCAACAGAAACTCTACAAGCCAGAAGGGAATGGCGAGATATAGTTAAAGTGATGAAAGGGAAGAACCTACAACCAAGAATACTCTACCCAGCAAGACTCTCCTTCAGATTTGATGGAGAAGTCAGAAGCTTTCCAGACAAGCAAAAGTTAAGAGAATCCGGCACCACCAAACCAACTTTACAACAAGTGCTAAAGTAACTTCTCTAAGCAGGAAACACAAGAGAAGGAGAAGACCTACAGAAAATAAACCCCAAACAAATAAGAAAACGGTAATGGGATCATACATTTCGATTATTACCTTAAATGTAAATAGACTAAATGCACCAACCGAAAGACATAGACTGGCTGGGTAGATGAAAACATGTACATTTATACACTTCCCACTTACCAGATCACTCTGCTTGAGCCCCTTCCCCCGATTGTATGTAATTATCTTATATTGTTAATCATATTCCCATTATGGCTTGCAGTTGTAATTATCTTTTATTTTTTGTCTGGCTATTGATTGTGAAAACTGATAAACATCTTTTATTTATTGTGATTATATAACTGTTACTCACTTAATACCATTGTATCTTGATTGGTCAACAGAAAAATAATAGAACTCTATATCAACAAAAGTGAAAGTCATTCAGTTGTGTCCAGCTCTTTGCACCCCATGAATTATACAGTCCTTGGAATTCTCCAGGCCAGAATACTGGAGTGAGTAGCCTTTCCCTTCTCCAGGGGATCTTCCCAACCCAAGTATCGAACCCAGGTCTCCCACATTGCAGGCGGATCTTTACCAGCTGAGGCACAAGGGAAGCCCAAGAATACTGGAGTGGGTAGCCTATCCCTTCTCCAGAGGATCTTCCTGACCCAGGAATTAAACCGGAGTCTCCTACACTGCTGGCAGATTCTTCACCAGCTGAGCTATCAGGGAAGCCCTAAACTAGGATGTAATAGAAAAACCTGTAATCACTTTTTAAAATTAAAAGAAAAAGAGTAGCAGTTGGATATTTCGTAGACTGTTCCTCAGAGTTTTCTGATGTCTTCTAATGATTAGACTTGTGTCATAGATTTTAAGGGGGTGGCTGGGCAAATGCCACAGAGGAACAGCGCCCTTCTGATTGTATCACCCTGACATGTCATTGATAATGCTGCCTGGGTCTCTGGGTTTAGGAGATGGCTTCTGGGTTCCTACCCTGTGAAGTTACTCTTTCTCCTTAACACCATTCGAGGTTCAGTCAGCCTACCTCAAGGAGAGGGGTGTTAGACTTCCCCTCCTACAGGGCAGAATATCAAATAATCTGTGTTCATATGTAAAACCACCACAATAGCTATTAAATATTTGGGGGATCAGATATTCTGAAACTGTCCCCATGTTCTGTTTCTCCTTAAAGTTTTCCCACTAATTTTGGCACCCATCAATGGATCTTGCCTGAAGCAACTATTACTCTGTTATTCTAAAGATGGTTTTCTGTTTCCCTCATTCATTCTACATTATTAATTGGGATTCTTCCATAAATAAAGTGCTCTCTGTCCCATCCATTTGCGTATTCATTAGCATATGCATATCATATGGACTCGTGGATATTTATTTTATTCTTCGTGTTATAACACAGTCTGTCGTTTATTTTTTGTGCTCAGATCTTCCAGCTTTAGTCTTTGGAAGCTCTTTCAATTTGGCTCCTCGTCCTTTGATATTTTTGTTTGTTTGTTTTCACACTTCCTCACTTTCTGGCACTACAAGATGTTCCCGGCTTATCTTGTAATATTTTCCCCACCCCAGCCTCAGAATTATCCGTTTGTCCAAGGAGTTCTAGTTCCCTTCACCGGGGAATGGTATTTAGAAATCAGGATCTGAGTACTGAGTGTGTTCTTTGTTGTGGAGGTGTCAGGACTTGGGCTCTTGGTAGACGGGGCCAGGAAGTGTGTGTGTTTATAGTGAACCATGTATGCACACACGTTTGTATTTGTTTCTGTACTTGTGTATATGAAATAAACATTAGTTTGTATTAGTGCCTCTGACTGATCTAGCACTACAGAGCTATTTCTGGCTTCCCCCTTGCATATTCATAACTTCTTTTTTTTTTTTTTTTCCTGACAGTGAGGAATTTGGCTCTCATTATTGATGGTGGCCCTAATAGTTTTTATTTGTTCAACCCAGTTATATGTGTAAAGTATTTTCAGAGTTGCTCACCTATACTGCTGTGACGTAACTTTATCAACTAGAGTGCAGTGTTTGTGCAGCGTTCTCTTAGCCTTGTTATATCCAGTCATAACATATTTTCCAAAGTTATTTTTGTCAATTCCTTTCTTCCCCTCCCCCTTAAGTGAGGTTATTTTACTCGTAATACAGTTAGTTTCATTTGCCAGAGTCTGCATTCCATCCTGGTTCCCAGGACATCTTGTATGATAGATATATATATATATGTTTATGCATATATGTTTTTGTCGGCATTGGGTCTGAGTCGCAGCACGCCGGGTCTTCACTGTGTCACACAGCTCTTTCATTGCAGCGCATGGACTCTCCATACGCAGTACACGGGGCACGGGGCTCATGATCAAACCCGTGTCCCAGGCGTTGCAAGGTGGATTCTTGACCACTGGAGCAACCAGGGAAGTCCCTGTACTGTTCAGTGTTCATGAAGTATAAAGCTCACTCTTCGTGGTATCCGGTTCTGCAGGGTTTGGTGAACACTTGGCCACGGATGCACCATCACAGCACCACACCCTGTTATGTCTATCAGGCAGCCCCTTACCTCTTTTTTTTTAAAGTGAAGTTATTTATTAGAATAAATGATTTCATGGGTGCTTATAGTGTATTTTTTTCTTTTTTTCTACTAAAATAAAACATGTAATGCTAAAGCGTTTCTTCAGAGTGGCTTTTGACATGAAATACTCTGCAGGTCAGCCAGGGCTGGAGTCCTTGTTTTGTTAGGTTGAAATTGTTAGCAAAACAAGTGAAGACGACCATGGGTTTACTCGATTTTTGTCCCAGAATGATAGTGTCTTTGATGTGGCTTCCCAGGGAAGAATTTCTTCTCTAGACAGGCATGTCTGATTTTCCTGTCCCTAGTGGAGCAGGTGAAGCCCAGTTAAAAAAATCAGACCGAGGCCACCCCTGAAGATGTTTCAGCAGTCTCTCTTGCTGACTGTTGGTCTGTATTCCATTTCCTCTTCTATCTACTTTTTTTTTTTTTTCAGTTTTGCACTTTTTCCCTTTTTCTATGTTTATTTTTATGCACATTTATATAGTAAAGTTTATGTATTTTGTCCTGACTGTGCCTCTGTCTCTAAACTCTAGATTTTTCTCTCATGCTTCCCTGTTTCTGTCTCCTTACAACTAGCTTTAATGTAAAATTTAAAATATTTATTTTTTTTTTGCATTGGCTGTATTTATTGAATGTATAATCTGGTCTGAACTTAAAATATAAGTAGATTGAATGTTTCACTCTTTGTTAAGATAAGAAAAAGCAAATTAAATTGCTTCACAATAATTTGTTTATTATGTGTATGACTCAGACATCATCAGTAGAAAATGGTTTTCATACACTCGTGTTACAGAATAGAATGTGTTCTTCCACCTGAGGTCCAGCAGCATTAAAACCGGTGTGCACAGACCCCTCCCGCTCCCCACCCCAGCACCTCCGCCTCCACCCTGGCTGTGCCCGCCTTCCTCTACCCTTCTAGGCCGACCCCCCAGGCTGTGGTTTACTGGGTGGTTTGATGCTGAGGGACATACAGGACCCAGCCATTCCTCCTCCCCTTCACCAGGTTGCCCCCCTCAGCTTCCTTTCGTGATGGGACTCCTCCCACTGTGACCCTGGAAGAGCTCCCTGGACTGTGTGAACCCCTCTGCCTGAGAAGGGAGGGTGAGGGGAGGACTCCCTCCAGGGCATTAGCTCTTCAGACACTGTCCAGGTTACTGCTTGATGGACTTTTCATCTGCTGTGACCTGGCCTGGTTAGTGGGAGCTGTGGTCAGGAATCCTCTGTGGCTTTGGCCTGGAGATGAGTTAAAGGAAACGGCAATCTGAATTGGCGTCAGCAGCGCCTTGCTGACGTCTTGCTGCTTAGCGGAGCCCAGGAGCAGGATGTGATAGTGCTGAGGCTCTGTCCAGAGTCACGGAGGTATACATGCTGTTCCTAATAAATCTGGGATTCAAGACAAGATGCTCTGTGGCCAGGGTGTGAGTCAGGGCCCCCCAGAGAAATGCAGCAAACAGGGTGTGTGTGAGTGGCTAGAACAGAACGCATTTCCTTTACGTATGTATGTTCTATACACATACAGAGATTTACTGTTAAGAACTGGCTCATGTGGTTATGGAGGCTGGTGAGTTGAAACTCTGCAGGGAAGGCCTGCAGGCTGGAGACCAGGAGGGTTGAGGGTGCCCTCCTGCCTGGGAGACTAGCATTTTTGATTTGTTGGTGCCTTCTGACTGATTGGATGAGCGCTGCCCACCCCACACCCACATTACAGAGGACAGTGCAGTTAAAGTCCACAATTTAATACTAATCACAGGTGGCACTATTGGTAAAGAACCCGCCTCCCAGTGCAGGAGACTTAAGGAATACAGGTTCTATCCCTGGGTCGGGAAGATCCCCTGGAGAAGGGAATGGCAACCCACTCCATCCAGTATTCTTGCTTGGAGAATCTCATGGACAGAGGAACCTCGGGGGCTGTAGTTCATAGGGTCGCAAAGAGTCAGACACAACTGGAGCAACTTAGCACACACACACACAAACACAAACACTCTCAAGTTGACACTTGGACCATCACAGTCGGATTTATTTGGAACTCCATGATGCTTGGTTGGTTCTTTTCATACTTGATTTGTAAGGGTCTCTTTGGATAACCATTTAGTTGAGCCAGAGTAACAACAGACCAGCTTTAACCAGAGCTTCAGCTGCCTGTGTTCTCATCAGAACCCTCTGTAGTGTGTCTGGAAAATATCACTGACATGGACCTTCTCCTCCTGCTCCTAAATTCCTGTAAAACTTGCTTAAGGAACTGAAGCAATGTTGAAAACGTGCTGTGATGGGAGGCCTTCTTCCCGGGACAGGCCCTGCTCAGCAGGCACACAGGCGTGGTCTCGAAGGGCGGATGTGCAGCCTTCTCACTGGAGGGCCTGCACTGCTGTTTATATTTAGCCCGGAGTCCTGGGACCTGCGAGGCGGCTCGCAGTGGAGCCGCTGTGCGCCCGCGCGGCCCCAGGCCCGCTCGCTGGACTGGACGGAATGTCAGCAGCTAAATATAACTCTTTACAGACACACGCAGGCAGGCGAGTCCCGAGTGAGCCAAGCATCCGGCTTTAGTGGAAACATTTTCTAACAGAGTCGCTTTCCCCTCTCGGTTTACAGTAATGAATGTAAACTCAGATCAGTGTGATTTTTCATTGAGAGCTGTCTGCAGTTAAGATGGTTGCAGGCACTCAGAAGGCAAAAGGAAGGCCCCTGCCTGGCCTGGCCCAGGAGCCAGCAGGCCTGTCTTGCTCTTCAGATCAGTTTTGTTTCCACGGGAGGAGAAGACAGGCAGTTTGCACTTCGACACCTGATGTGTATGGATGTGGGTTGGGTGGTGCCTTTGGGGTTTCATTTTCCCTCTGTTTCAGACTGCATCAGGACACAGGCACCGGTGTGGGCTCCGGGGCAAGTGTCCAGAGCAGGGCACGCTCTGTGGAGTTGGCTGCCTGCGGCCGAGATGGCCTTGCCTCAGCAGCTGCTTCCAGCTCACAGTCTGCTTTTCTACGACTGTTTTTTATTGTTATCAGTTCTTTCGGCCTGGGGATCCAGAAGCACTTGGTAGCCAGTGATTCTTGAGAAAGCAAAGGGGGAGCAAGCCGAGTCCTCACACCCAGCAACATTCCTGTGCTTCTGGGGACTGGGCTCTGCACTTGGGGTGGCCCTGACTTGACATGAGGGGTTTGGAGAAACATAGACCCGGACCCTTCCCAGCCTGCTGAGTTAGAATTCGGGGTATGTGCTCTTGGGCCAAGGAGGTGGAGTGGGAAGTGGGCTTTTAAATGGGGCCCTGAAGTAATCCCCCCGCAGCTTGCCTGGCGTCAGACCCCCAGGCCTGGGGGTCTCACAAAACAAAGTAGAAATATGTACTTGCTGCTCAGAGTTGTGGCATTGTTCCAGACCAGGAGAGCGATGCAGGCGTCTGGGTGGTGGGGGACGGGGACAGGAGGCTGCAGGACCCAGCAAGGCCTCCTCCCCGCCTGCCCACTCCTCTGCTCCCCAGATTCGGTGTCCCGGCTTCCCAGAATGAAGAGGGAGCGCTGGAGATGGGACACCATTGCCATGCCTTCCAGAGGCTTCCTCAAGGCTGTTTCCCTGGCCTCTTGGCTAAGAAAGGTCCTGTAGAACAGAGGAATGTGAGCAGGACTTCAGGGTCTGACTCAGGCTTCCTTCAGCCCCAGATCTTCTTCTCACCTGCTGTTGCTGCTCTCTCTATAAATAAGGGACTGTTTGTGGAGTGAAGTAGGGACTGTGCATTGAAACTCCTGGCTTCTGGTTTTGGTTCTGTGCTTATAGATGTGAACCAGCTGGGCTCATGGTCATCCCGCCCCCGACGGAACTTGGGAGGGGGCAGTGCGTTCAGAAGGTGCTGGAGCCAACCCACAGGGTAAAACCCCAGCAGCACCCGGGCCTTCCCGCCCCTCTGCTTGGCTCTTTCCTCAGCAGGCTGGGCGTCAGTCCTGTTCTGAGAAAACCCCCAGCAGTTCAGTTCTCCTTCTCAGCAGGAGAATGGTCGAGCCACAAGCAGCCCCGACCCCACTTGCTGCTGGTGCGTGTCCAGGCCTTGCTCCTCCCCCTGCTGACCCTGACATGCATTCTCCATCTGGCAGCCTCGCCGCCGCCCACCCTGGTCTCTTAGGAAGAGCACCCGTTTCCCTTGCAGACCACTGTCTGGAGGGGTGGGGTCCTTGTCCTTCCAGAGCTCAGTCTCCTAACCAGATGACACTGGGACTTAGACTCTGACCTGGCCCTCTGGCTCCTACTCTGCATCTGCTGAGCTGGCGCCCCAGCCAAGGAGCAAAGACTGGTGTCCAAGCAGTGACTCGTGCAGTGAAACGCCTCCGTGCCCGCCCCACCATCTCTCTGGCTTATTGAATGGATGGTTGTGACCTGGAGCTCAGAGTACAGGTCTTCACGTATTCTGACCTGTGTTGTCAGCTGAGGCCCAGGGTTAATAGGAAGGCCTTCTCTGGGGATGGCAGGTTTTCCTAGAGGCCAAGTAGCCAAAGGACTCTTCATAGGTGGTCAGTGTACCTACTTAATCTTTTCACCCAAGAAAATCGGCTAAAACATTTTGAGACCATGATAACTGATTACAACATTGTTTAAACTCATGGAGAGTCAGGAGCTAGTTTTGAAAGGCATCACCATGCAAATAGCATATTTTGATTTTATCCATTAGCTAAACTTCATGAAAACTAAACTTCATGAAAATCACCATGTTGTTGCTTTTCTTATTTCACTCAAGATTGGAGAAAGCCTTTGATGTTGGGAACCACAGGTTAGATAAACAGCAGATCCAGCAAAGTGAACCCTTGCCTGGCTGGTAACTGTACCCAGAATGTCTATGCCATCCTACTGGGAAGGTACCAGGCCAGAGGGAGGAATGACAGGAAGGCCCATGTGGATCTGGGAGACGACAGAAAGATTAACAGTGACTCCAAGCAAGATAAAATTTTTTTTTTTAATTTTTATTGTGGTAACATTGATTTATAACATTATATAAGCTTCACGTGTACAACATTCTACTTCTGTTTCCACTGCAGCTGCTCACCACCACAAGTTTAGTTTCCATCTGTCACTGTACCGCTCACCCCTACACCCGTCCCCACCCCCTCTGCAACCATTCCTCTCTCTCCTTGATCTGTTATCCTTTGGTTTGTTCATTTATTTTCTCATTTCCTTTGCTTGCTTTCCTATTTCACTGGTGACTGAACTCACACGGTACTTGTCTTTCTCCATCTGACGTTTCACTTGGAATAACAACTCAAGTTTCATCCATGTTGTTGCAAATGGCAAGATTTCATCCTTTGTATAGCTGTGTAATATTCCATCCCACTCGGATTTATACATACACATTACCCCCACCCCCACCCCACCACACACACCCTTTATCTGTTTTTCCACTGATGGCCAGTTAGTTTGCTTCCGTATCTTGGCTACTGTAGATAACGCTGCAGTGAACTTTGGTGTGCATATATCTTTTATAGTTAATGTTTTGTTTTTCTTCTGATAAATATCCAGGAGTGGAGGAATTGCTCGGTCATATCTAATATTGAGTAGAACCATTTTTGCATCCCTGGATAAATCCCACTTGTTCGTGGTGTATGATCTCTTCAGTGTATTGTTATATTCAGTTTGCTAATATTTTACTGAGGTTTTTTGTTTCTATGTTCCTCAGAGATAGTGGCCTGTAATATTCTTTTTGTGTGTCACCTTTGTCTGGTTTTGGTATGGGGGTGATACTGGCCTTGAAAAATCAGTTGGGAAATCTTCCCTCCTCTTCCGTTTTGGCGTAGTTTGAGAAGGACAGGTATCAAATCATTGAATATTTGTTAGTATTTACCAGGGAAGCTGTCTGGTCCTGGACTTTTGTGTTAGAGGAGGCTTTGGTTACCATTTCAATCTCCTTACTAGTGATAGGTCTATTTGGATTTTCTTTCTTCATGATTCAGTCTTAGAAAGTTGTATGAATTTAAGAATTTGTCCATTTCCTCGAGGTTGTCCAGTTTGTCAGTGTGTAGCTCTTCCTGGTATTCTCTTGCAGTCCCTTACAAATAGATACTTAGAAGGAAAGTCCTGAAAGCTCTGGCGTCTTTATTCTGGGGCGAAGAAAGAGAGCGCACTCTGGAAATTCTCCTCTTTTCTCTGGGTTCCTTCTGGTGAAGGTCAGACTGAGAGAAAGCCGTCACCCTGCCGTATCTTAAGAGACTTGGTTTTGGAATAGGACATCTTCCGTCCCCTGTGGCTAGTGACTGCAGCCTCCATGAAGGAAAAATCTGGCCTCAGGTGCCGGCTCTCTGCCGTTTCAGAGCCGCATCGTCTCTGACTTGACTTTTCTTTCTCCTCTCAGGCTGCTTGATCGGGGCTGTGAATCTCAAATCCAGCAACCGAACCCCAGTAGTTCAGGAATTTGAAAGTAAGTACAAGGGAGGCTTGAGACAAAGGGGCATTACTCGGCGGTCTGGCGGCCGACGCAGGACAGGCACACAGACGTGCGTGCCTGAGAGGCCCATCGGCACCCCCAGTGTGCACGCGTGTCAGCGCAGCACGGCTTTGGTGGCTCTCGGCAACTCGGCGGGCTCCCTGCTGGCCACCACCTGGTCCCTGCCGTGTCTGCATTTACATGGCCAAGAGCATTCTGACGTAGAAGCAAAGGATGAGGGGGACGTGCGCTCTCTTTGCTAATCATCTTCATTATTTTTCTGGCTAAAATTAAATTCTCTCAGTCTGGCACTAGCTAGATTTTTAATCTACACGACAGACCTAAATAGACATAGCTTATAGGGTCTGGGTATACAGGTGAACCTGAAATTGTTCCACGTTCACAGAGAGTTCTCTCTCTCTCTTTTTTAACCCCTTTCTCATTAGGTGTGGAACTATCCTGTATCATTACGGATTCACAGACGAATGACCCCAGGATTGAATGGAAGAAGATCCAGGATGAACAAACCACCTATGTGTTTTTCGACAACAAGATTCAGGGTATGGTCCTGTGGTCTTCCTCCTTGTACAGAAGGCCCAGGCGCGCACTTGCGGCCAAGGCTTGGCTCTGCGTGGGCCTACATCTGTAGCCAGCATTGGTTTTCTGTCTGTTTTCCTACGGAGAATTCAAGCGTGCAGAAGTAGTGAGGATAGGGGTGGAGCCTCCCTAGAGCTGCCTCTCTGCTTCAGTAAATATCACCTCCTCAGGAGGACCTTAGTTCCCATGCAGGCATCTCTTCGAGGTACCTAGTGAACGTTCTCTGAGGCCACCACCCTCTCATGAGCCATGACTTACAAGTTCAGTGATGTCAGCAGCAGGGGGACAGCAGTGATCACTGCATATACCCGGATGCCGATAGCACCTCGCAGGAAAGCAAGGCAGGGGTGCAGAGTTGTGTCTGACTCTCTGCAGGGGGTGCTGGGCCAGGAGCACGTGGGGCACAATGACATGGAAGCATAGGGAGCTTCATAACACACTCTGCATACAAGTTAAATAAGCAGGGTGACAATATACAGCCTTGACGTAGTCCTTTCCCAATTTGGAACAATATAACTGTGTGTGTTAGGGGTTGTGCAGGGCTTGTGCTTTTGGCGTCATATCTGAGAGATCACTGTCTGGTCCAAGGTCGTGTTGTTCACATCTCTTTCTTCCTGAGAGTTTGAGCTGTAGCTCATGCAGTAAGGTGTGTGTTGTGTATGGTGTGGGCTGCGAGGTTGGGGTCTAGGTCGCTCTTGCACGGGGGTACCCTGTGGTCACAGCACTGTCTGTGGAACGCTCCTTGTCTTTTAGTGCCGGGTGACTAGTTTTCTCCTTTAACGGGGAAGCCTTGGAGGGAGTCAGACATCTGTAGGGAGTCCCTCAGTGCCTCTCCTCTCCACAGGAGACCTGACCGACCGTGCAGAGCTGCTGGGGAAGACGTCTCTGAAGATCTGGAACGTGACGAGGACAGACTCGGCCCTTTACCGCTGCGAGGTGGTTGCCCGGAACGACCGCAAGGAGATCGACGAGATCGTCATCGAGTTGACCGTGCAAGGTGGGGTGCACACGGGGCGAAGGCCCCTTGCCCTCCACTCGACATTTGCTGGTGGAAAAGACCAGCTTCCTTTCCTTCCAGAGCCACGTCCCTGTGGGTGTGGCAGGACACATAGGGGCTGGGCAGGGAGGGCTTTTGAGAGCTCCAGGGCGAGGGCGGGGAGGGAAGTGGAGCTTCTGCCTCGCCCCTCACAAGCCAGAGGCACTGGAAAGGCTGGGGGTGGTCTTCGCAGGGGCTGGGATTCCTGCTGTGGAGCAGCTTTCTCGGTGGGCTCAGGTAAAAGCAGGCCTTGCTGCTGGTTCTCATCCCCGCCCACTCTCCTCCCACAGTGAAGCCGGTGGCCCCAGTGTGCAGGGTGCCAAGGGCCGTGCCTGTGGGCAAGGCAGCCACCCTGTCCTGCCAGGAGGGCGAGGGCTTCCCGCGGCCGTACTACAGCTGGTACCGCAACGACGTGCCACTGCCCACAGACTCCAGGGCCAACCTGCGCTTCCGAAACTCCTCTTTCGTCTTAAACCCTGAGACGGGCACTCTGGTAAGAGCTCCGGGAAGAGGTGAGGTATGGGCGTCTGTGCCGTGGGCAGAGCTCCTGTGAGCGGACAGGAGACCAGAGCTACAGACCCTAACATCAGGAGCCACCCCCACCCCCACCCCCGCCCTGTATAGACAGGAAAGCCTGTAAGCGCGTGCAGGAGGGCAGGCAGAGCTGAGGGAATAGTGGCCAAGGGGAGTGCAGGGCAGCCTGCCCAGCGCCATCTGGAGCAGAGTCGGGAGGCAGTGGGCCTCGCTCACTGGCCACACGATGACGTTGCGACACTGCTGGTGTGTGCGGGCTGCTCGTGGTGTCGTGGGCAAGACTGAGCCACATTGTCGTGTTTGGGGACAGCCCCTGGTGGGAAGGTGGGATGGCGCTGGGTCTCCCTTCACTCCCGACCCCCGGCAGGTGTTCAGCGCCGTCCACAAGGAGGACTCGGGCCAGTACTACTGCATTGCATCCAACGACGCGGGCTCGGCCCGCTGCGAGGAGCAGGACATGGAAGTGTGTGAGTGTCTGCTGAGCCTCGACCCGGGGGCTGGCGGGCCGGTCATGCTCACTGGTGCCCTCAGCTCAGTGCCAGCTGCTCTCTGTGGGGTGCACGGGCTCCCTGGAGTCTGCCGGGTCTGGTGGGAGGACCCTCTGAAGGACTGACCCACGGGTTCTCTGCTCAACCCACAGCTTTCACTGAAGTATCCTGAACTCCATTTCTTTGGTAACTGATAGAATCATGGAAACGTAAGGTTGTGTAAGGTCTCTAGGTATTTACCCAGTCTGACCTTTTTGCAGTAAGCGGAAACTAGGGCTCACCACAGTAATTTATGCTGTTGGGGTGATTCTTCCTCTGGGCTGTCAGGGCTCAGTGGAGGGGGGCAGGGTCCAGGGCCCACCCCACCTGTGGAACCGGTCTGCTGCCAGATTTGGGGAGCTGATTGTGGGCAGGAAGAAGATTCCTGGGCTGTGTCCCAGAGGTCCTGACCTGAGAAAGGGAGCTTGGAAACTGACGTTATGAAGTCAGAATTCAAGTGCATCTTTAAGTAACCATGTGCTCACGTCCAAGAACCCTGTGCCAGACAAGGGAGAACTGCAGCAGCCCCAGCCTGGACAGCACTGGTCGATAAACCCCTGCGTGGCTTCCACTGTGCTTTTATCTGCACACAGTGCAGCCTCAGGCCCCACACTGAAGCTCGAGAGTGCAGCTGAGGGTCTCCTTGAGGGACGGCTGGCAGCTGCAAGGCCACGTTCTTACCTCCTAGTTGCCCTTTTAATGACCACTTGAAACTAAATAATCTTCAACAAAGAGAAGCCCTAGAAATTTAGGGGTTTTTCTTCCTTAGGACTCTGGCTCCTAGTTCTGTCTCTGTAGGGGAGCCGTTTCTCAGTAAGAAAGCTCTAGGATGTGCCCCAGAGGCTTGTTACTCCCCATAGCGCAGGCCATGCTCCGTGGCTGCAGCAGCTATGGTGCAGCAGGTGGGTGTCACAGACTGTGGGCAGAGCTACTCCAGACCGGGGGCAGTGTTGGGAGGTGGGGGCAGCATCTTCTCACCCCTCGCCTTCTCCAGATGACCTCAACATCGGCGGCATCATCGGGGGGGTCCTAGTCGTGCTGACCGTCCTGGCCCTCATCACAGGGGGTATCTGCTGTGCCTATAGACGTGGCTACTTCATCAGCCACAGCCGGAACGGGGAAAGGTGAGCCTGTCCTGCGTGAACAGCGTGCCCTGAGCATTGCTATGGCCTGTCAGGCGTCACCCAGCTCCTCTGCTCTGTTTCAGCTACAAGAACCCAGGGAAGCCAGATGGAGTTAACTACATCAGGACAGATGAGGAGGTAAGGAAGCCTGGAGACGGTGACTCCAGCAGGGAAGATGGCATCCCCCCGAAAACTGGGCGGGTCCCTGGGAGAGAGATTTGACTTATGTCCAGTACACGAGCCCCTGAGCATGCCCCCAGGCGGTGTGCTCGTGGGGCATTTGGTCCACAGGCCCTGTGGCCATTCCCATCCAAGAGAGCATTGAGGGAAGTGGTGTCAGGCTCCTTTCCCACCTGCTGGCCACCCTCTAACCTGCTGTGTTGGCCTTTCAGGGCGACTTCAGACACAAGTCCTCGTTCGTGATCTAGATGGTGGCACGGCTGTGTGTACACGCAGACACCTCCATGGGGAACCCTGCCAGGAGCAGCCCTGCAAGGGGCGCCGGATGGGGCTAGACACGCACACAAAAGCTTTTGTTTTGGCCAAAGTTGACCGCTACTCCTTTCTTACTTTTTAACAAGCTACACGAATAAAAGAGTTTTCCTGGAGATGAGCAAGTCACCAGAAGGCGAGGAAGTGGCCGGGTTCACGAAGCCAACCCCGTGGGGTCTGCTGGCCTTGAGGTGGGCCGCCTGGGCTCAGGAGGCACGGTGACCTGTCCCATGGTGGGGCCACGCCAGCATGAGCATCCAAGGCTGGCAGCCAGGGTCATGACCTGAGCCTTGGCTGCAGTGACGGGGCTTCACGGTGGCCCCGGGGCCACTTCATCCCCAGGCTTTGCCATGATAGTCCTGGTGTCCATCCGGGGGATTCTGTTTGGGTCAGCATTTTATAACAGCAGCCCAAATCAGGACAGTAAACAGCTTGTTAGAAGGAGGGATCTTCTTAGCTGTGGGAACCCTGCTCATCTACAGAGGGTCCCAGCATTGGAGAGCCTTCATCTTGTGCTGAATCTGAAATGGTACTGACATGATGTTCTGCTTTTCTATGGGTGTTTATTTTATAAAATTTTACAGTCTAAATTTTTGCTAAAGATGTATTTTGATTATTGAAAATTTCTATTTAAATTGTAAATAAGTTGTCATATGCTGTTAAATACTGTATCTTTTTTTTTTTTAAGTTCAACTTAAACTAGGAGCCCAAACTGCTCCTGTTCAATTGGAAACACCACTGGTGGCTTAGGAAACCTTTGAGAAAACTCCAGCTGAGTAACCTCATGGTCTATTTGTGTCTGTGCAGAAGAGACGCAGGGCTCCTGGATGACCTTCCCTGGGCCTACCCCCACCCCTATCCCAGGCCCTACGACACAGGTGCACCAGCCGCATGCCTATTCGGAGCAGTATTGGCTCCTGAGTCTCCAGGCCAGCCCTCCTGCCCTCATCCACCTGATGCCGCGACCGTCCTGGCCCTCATCACAGGGGGTATCTGCTGTGCCTATAGACGTGGCTACTTCATCAGCCACAGCCGGAACGGGGAAAGGTGGGCAGAACAGCTGTGACAGTGCCGTTCACCTGCCATGTAGGTCCACCCAGGATAGCGCCAAGGGGGCTGGAAGAGTGGGGTCCTCCATGTGGCCCCCCAGCCTGGCTTCCCCGGGCCCAAGTTCTGTGGCTGTGCGTGGCTCAGTAAACCCAGCAGCCCTGCTGTCAGGCCTTTAAATTCCTTCTACTTACTCATGCAGGCGTCCCTTGTGCCTCAGCTGGTAAGAATCTGCTTGCAGTGTGGGAGACCTGGGTTCAGTCCCTGGGTTGGGAAGATCCCCTGGAGAAGGGAAATGCTACCCACTCCAGTATTCTGGCCTGGTAAATCCCACGGACTGTATAGTCCATGGGGTCGCAAAAAGCTGGACACGACTGAGCGACTTTCACACACACACACAACTTACTCATGCAGTTCAAGGGACGGTCCAGGGCCAAAGGCAGTTTTGAAATCAGACCTGTCAACCACATTTACGTTTGTTTCAAGACAGTGACCCCCACTGTCCCTCTGCCATGAAGACAGCGCAGGTTCCATCTCACCTCCCAGCAGGCTGTTGTTCAGGGTCGTGAAGCCAGCCTCTGATGATGGCAGGAAGGGTAGCCAGGCGACGGCCCAACTGACAGTGGGCAAAGCATGAGCCTGGATCCAAGACAGTTTCCTGGTGGTGATGAAGTCTTTGTCCACCCGGCCTGCTGCCTGCTTCAAGGGGCGTCAGGAACACCATCCAGAGGCCTTTGCTCCCTGTGAACAGGCGTTCCTAGCCTCAGACACACACTGCATTCACTCCTGACGTGAAGCTCTTTGGAGCAGGAGCTTCGCAGAAGGTTGCGCCCGCTCATCTGTCACCGGATGGTTTTCACGTAGAAGAACATAGTCATCGTGGGGTTAAATGTTTAGTGTCATAATTTTTTATACTTTGGGTTTTTTAATTGAACACTCAAGACTGTGTTGACCTTTCTTTTCTAAGTGGTGTGGACACTCTGCCATGAGAACTGGCAGCAGCAGAAGGCAGCCCCTCATCTTGCGGGGGTAGCATCTTCTCTGAGTTTGTGACTTGAAAGCACAGACCTGAGAGGATCCTTCCTTCTCAACTCCTCTCATTGGAGAGGGAGGCACCCTCTGTCCTGAGGGCAGCTCTGGTGACTGGGTGGCCTTCTTGGACCCTAAAACCTCCACCCTGCTGCCCCATGCCCTGGCTCTGACAGAGGAGAGGGGTATGAATGTGGGTCTGGAAGGTTGCTGCCCATCACTGCAGACATGCAGACAGAAAAGGAGCCTCGGGAGATTTTAAGGTGTAAACATGGAGCCTGGAGGCCATACCTGCCGCTGTGGCCTTGGCGTGGCTGCAGCTGCGCCCGGTGCCACAGACTTGTGCTACTAACACACCTGTACGTTGGTGTTTGTTAAACCTCATTTATAAAAGCTTCTAAAAAAAAAAAAGGCAGCAGCTCGGCTTCTTCATTTCCCTTCTTCCTGCGTCGGGTCAGGCACGCCCTGGGTTCGAAGTGCTGGATGGAGGTGAGGGCGTTCCCTAGGGGCCACCCTCTCAGCCCACTGTGCATACATGCGGAGTGTGCTGGGCAGATGTGCACACATGTCCACTCACACACGGGAAGCTGGGGGTCAGGACAGCATCCATTCTCGCATGCTACTGCCACTCCACGTGCGGCACACCCACACAGAAACCCTGTGCTTTTGCTCCCGCAGAACTGGCATGAAACCTGAGCCAGCCCAGTTTCTACTCATTCCTGGACAGAGCACACACCCACCAGTGTTTTAAGGAGACGTGGTGCAGAGGGACCTAAGGCCCCCTCCACCACAGGGACAGCCTCAGTGGGTTAGACGTAAATCAGTGCTCCTGTTGCTCTGGTGAAAACACACGGGTTTTCTCTAAGCAGGGACTGCAGTCTATGCTAAGACATCTGCTGTGGGGGAGATGAAGACCTGAAACAAAGCTTGGGTCCCTTTTCCCTAAGGGAAAATATTTTGTATTATTCTCAGACATTCTGTCTGTTAAATGACTATTGATAAAAGCCCTGTGCTAAAAGTACTGGGAGGCTGTACTCATGCTTAACCTTTATGCATCTGAAGAATCTTTATTATAAAGTTTGAAATTTACAAATAACAAAATATTATAGTCAGGATTTTGACATCAGACATAGGAAGCTATGTACTGACTATAAGGAACTGCTCACAGTGGCAGCTCCCGGGGAGAGGCAGTCAGTTGGGCTTCTAACAAGCCTGGCAGCACGATCTCTGGACTGGGTCAGAAGGGACTGGCCTGTGAGGGGAAGCATCGGCCCAGGTGAGACCATGTAGCTGATTTCCGAGCTGAATGTGATGGGCTTTGGTGAGGGGAATGGTTGGCAGAGGCCTTCAGGGAGAGAAGCTGGGGCGGGTGGAGCATGAGCAGGTGTGTGTCCAGCTGTGGATCCCACAGCAGTGCCAGAGCCTGGCCTCCCTCCTCCAGCTCCCCTGCAAGACTGGAAGGCTCCCCTGAGCACCAGCGCTCACAGCCTCAGCAACTTTTTACATAGCACTGACATTATATTAGGCATTATAAGTAACCTAGAGATGAGTTAAAGTACTTGAGAGGTGGTGTGGGTTATATGCAAACACTAGGCCACTTTATATGAGGGACTTAAGCACCCATGGATTTTGCTCTTGAGGGGTGTCCTGGAACCAATGCCCTGGTTCACCAAGGCATTGGTTCATCACCAAGGGATGATTGTACATGTTCAGTGGAATATCCTTCAGCCTTAAAAGTGGAATGATGATGCTTGTTACATGGATGTACCTTGGAAACCGCACCCGCTCCCCGCCCCCCGCCCCCCCGCAAGAAATGTCAGACATAGAAGAACGAACACTGTAGGGTCCCATTTAGGTCCCTCGAGTAGGCAAATCCAGAGACAGTGGCCTGGAGGTTGCCTGGGGCCGGGTTCTGGAGAAGTAGAAGCTGCCGTTTGCTGGGGACAAATTTGTCTGAGACAATGAACAAGTTGTGGACATGGATGGTGGTGTTGACGGCACACGTGAATGGATTGCCACTGGGGTTATACATGTAAATGCAATTAAAATGGCAAATTTTATGCTGTATATGTTGTACCAGGATAAGCAATATTTTTAAATAGTGATGATGGTGAGGATGTGGGAAAAATGAAAAACAGTGGGAATACAAACGCAGGGCCCTCGTGTCATATTCAGTTGTAGGAATCTCCTGAGATAAAAATGCTACATTTGGTAAAGGGGAAATCTTGACGTCACCCTGACTGACTTTCTGTCTTCGCTAACCTTCAGTTAGGTAGCAGAGCAGACTCCCTGATGCTCATGGTTCGAGAGTCCGAAAGCCAGACCTCAGACAGGATTGCTGAGTGACATGCACTGTGGTTTATCCGTGACCACACAAGCATTGCCTTCATACCCTGTGGTCACGAATGCAGTTACACCAGTTGATGTTTTACCTGACATATTCACTGAAAGAATTCAGGAGGCCTTAAATAAAAATCGTTAAGTAAGTTTAGTTATTAGGTATATGATTCCTGGTGTGTGGGCTTCCCTGGTGGCTCAAACGGTAAAGAATCTGTCTGCTATGCTGGTGTAAATATCAACACTTTTAAAACTGTTACATCACTTTCTTGCATCCCCAGTAGACTCCAAATGCCATACTGATTTGAGGATCATCATTTTAGAAATAGAGACGTGTTCTCCAATTTATTGTTGGAATAATTGTAGATTCACAGGAAGTTGCACAGGTAATACAGAGTGGTCCATGGTACCCCCACTAAGTCTAAAAAAAAAACTTTAGAAAGAAAACTTTCCTACAATGAATTTTTGGTCCAGCCCAACTCTGGAAAACAGCTAGTTTCTCCTCATGCCACAACATACAACAAGATTTTATGCTCTTGGCCATTTGGCCCAGAGCAAAGGAAACTGATGTTCATACAAAAGTCTGCACACAAATGGATATAACAGTTTTATTCATCATAGCCCCTTGCCATGGGTGAGCATTTAAAGTGTGGGTGGATGGCCATGTACCCTCTGAGAACTTAACAGACTCAGTCTGGTTTTCTTTTCCAGCTCTAGGAGCTGAACATCCCAGGGGCCCTGTGGCACTTGCCTCATGTGGGAGATGTTGCATTCCCTTGCAGGGAAGTACCTGTGTGGGTTGGAAATCCTTTGAGGGCCTGGAAATATTAGGAATGGGACCTCAGGTGGGACCCGCCCCCCCCCCCTGCCCAGGAGGGAACAGCTCTGGGAACCACCAGGGCCTACTTTGTTCCCCTGGTCTGGGGCTTTCGATGCCATCCAACTTCCCTGGGGTGTGTGTCCTGGTCTGGAGGGACTGGCTTCTGACTTCCTCTCCTCTCTCGATGTATTACTGCTGGTCCCTGGTCAGGAGAATGGTTTGCAGAAGATTAGCAAAGGCCTTCAAGTAGAGAAGCTGAGCAACGGTGGGTGTATGTCCAGCTGCAGGTCCACCAGGCCCAGGGCGGTGCCAGAGCCTGGCCTCCCTCCTCGAGCTCCCCTGTAGGACCCAACGGCTGCCCTGACTGCCTTCCAAACACCAGCGCTCACAGCCTCAGCTCCTCCCCAGCCACCTGTTGTGCCCGAGGGCCCCCTCTCACAGCTCAGAGCCCCCGAATCCCACCCTCTCTCTGCTATCCCTCCCCCGACCCCTGAAGATGCTGCCCTGCCTGCTGCCTGCTCCTTTCACTGCCACTCACCCTCCCATTGTGGTCTTACTTGGGCTTTTCATCCCAGCAGCTGTGTAAGCTACTCTGAGAACCTTTGTCTCTGGGAAGGAGACAGGCACCTCCGTCAGGGGAGTTGCAGGGTTTAAATGAGATCACTTGGGTTAAGTCCTCACTCGGTGCTCGGTCAGCACAAGGTGAGTGCTGAGGACACAGAGCCACGACTGCCATGTGCAGGTGGGGCTCCCTCATCACCAAAGGCATCTGTGTCCAAATCCACTTGTGCTCAGAGGGCTCGCCCCTCCACCTGGGCTCCACCTGAGAGCGGGTGCCAGTGCCCCTGGATGCCCCCACCTCGTCCCACTACCTCTGTCACCATGCCCACCAGACGGCCAGGCTCCATGCGCCCCCTGAACTGTGACCGATGGGGTCTAGGGAGAAAACGGCGTAGTCTGCTTAGAAACCAACGCAACAGTAACAGCACTGAGCTCACCAGTGAAGGGTGAGCAGTTAGCATTTATCTAGCAGTTAGTGTAACAGCAGGACCCTACAGGGCCTTCCCAGAACGCACCCCTGCTCCATACCCTCCGCCTGTCTTTCATCCATAGAAAACTTTAGTCAAAGGATAAATGTAATGAGGTGAGAAAATGCAGAAAGTCAACCAAAACAAAATCACAGTTTAACCATTAAACAATGTCAAGGACTTTAGCTCCTCCTCAGGTGCTGCAGATAATACCCTGAGCCATGTCCTTTGAGCTGTTTTTCAGAGACTGAAACCCCCACCAAGTGGAAGAAGTTAACTGCATACTGCTCACAAGCACCTGGGTGGGTTGGAACCAGGTTGAGGATATTGGTTCCTGATTACTTCACCAGTCAGAAGAAAGTCTGCAACCTGGTTCCACACGCCTCTTGACCCCCTTCCATCACCTGGTCTTTAAAATGTCCCCTGAAAGCCTTCGGGGAATATTTGGTGGAAAGCAGTGAAAAAGTTGGCTAAAAGTTCAACATTCAGAAAACTAAGATCATGGCATCTGGTCCTATCACTTCATGGCAAACAGATGGGGAAACAATGGAAACAGTGACAGACTTTATTTTCAGTTCTGTTCAGTCTCTCAGTCGTGTCCGACTCTTTGCAACCCTGTGAACTGCAGCATGCCAGGCCTCCCTGTCCATCACCAACTCCTGGAGTTTACCCAAACTAATGTCCATCGAGTCAGTGATGCCATCCAGCCATCTCATTCTCTGTTGTCCTCTTTTCCTCCTGCCCCCAATCCCTCCCAGCATCAGAGTCTTTTCCAATGAGTCAACACTCTTCGCATGAGGTGGCCAAAGTACTGGAGCTTCAGCTTCAGCATCAGTCCTTCCAATGAACACCGAGGACTAATCTCCTTTAGGATGGACTGGTTGGATCTCCTTGCAGTCCAAGGGACTCTCAAGAGTCTTCTCCAACACCACAGTTCAAAGGCATCAATTCTTTGGCGCTCAGCTTTCTTCACAGTCCAACTGTCACATCCATACATGACCACTGGAAAAACCATAGCCTTGACTAGACGGACTTTTGTTGGCAAAGTAATGTCTCTGCTTTTTAATATGCTGTCTAGGTTGGTCATAACTTTTCTTCCAGGGAACAAGTGTCTTTTAATTTCATGGCTGCAATCACCATCTGCTGTGATTTTGGAGCCCCCCCAAATAAAGTCAGCCACTGTTTTCACTGTTTCCCCATCTATTTGCCATGAAGTGATGGGTCCAGATGCTATGATCTTAGTTTTCTGAATGTTGAGCTTTAAGCCAACTTTTTCACTCTTCTCTTTCACTTTCATCAAGAGTGATGAAAGTTCCTCTTCACTTTCTGCCATAAGGGTGGTGTCATCTGCATATCGGAGGTTATTGATATTTCTCCTGACAATCTTGATTCCAGCTTGTGGTTCCTCCAGCCCAGTGTTTCTCATGATGTACTGTGCACATAATTTTATTTTGGGGGGCTCCAAAATCACTGCAGATGGTGACTGCAGCCATGAAATTAAAAGACACTTGTTCCCTGGAAGAAAAGTTATGACCAACCTAGACAGCATATTAAAAAGCAGAGACATTACTTTGCCAACACAGGGCCATCTAGTCAAAGCTATGGCTTTTCCAGTAGTCATGTATGAATGTAAGAGCTGGACTATAAAGAAAGCTGAGCGCCAAAGAATTGATACTTTTGAACTGTGGTGTTGGAGAAGACTTGAGAGTCCCTTGGACTGCAAGGAGATCCAACCAGTCCATCCTAAAGGAAATCAGTCCAGAATATTCATTGGAAGGACTGATGCTGAAGCTGAAACTCCAATACTTTGGCCACCTGATGTGAAGAACTGACTCATTTGAAAAAACCCTGATGCTGGGAAAGATTGAGGGCAGGAGGAGAAGGGGACAACAGAGGATGAGACGGTTGGATGGCATCACTGACTCCATGGACATGAGTTTGAGTAAGCTCTGGGAGTTGGCGATGGACAGGGAGGCCTGGTGTGCTGCAGTCCATCGGGTAACGAGCCAGAAACGACTGAGCGACTGAACTGAACTAAAAGCCTTTGGGGAACATTTGGCAGAAAACAACTAAAATCTGTAAAGCAATTATCCTTCAATTAAAAAAAAAATCAGAAAAACAAAAGGCTTTGGGGCCTCTGAGTCCTTTAAGCACAAGCTGCCTGAACTTCCGGCCAGGTCCTACAATAAATGCTGAACTTTTCTTCCAACAACCTGGCATCAATAGGTTGGCTTTTTTTAAAATTAGAGAATAATTGCTTTACAGTGTTGTATTGGTTTCTGCAATACAGCAACATGAATCAACCACAAGTATACCTACGTCCCATCCCTCTTGAACCCCTATCCCACCCCTCTAGGTTGTCACAGAGTACCGAGTTGAGCTCCCAATGTGGCTTTATTGATTCCCCCACCCCCCCACCCCTACCCCAGCAGACCCAAGTTTGGTTTGGTAACAGCTGGTGCAGGTACTAAATTAATCTTCACAAATGCCAGGGAAGGACAGTTTAGAACCCCCATTTGACCTAAGCAACTGAGGCTTTACAAGGTTAACCAACTGGCCCATGATACTTAGACTCTCGGTGGTGAACTGAGACACCGGTCCCACATGTGACTGCAGAGCTCAGCTTTTGGAAAAGACCACCACTCTTCGGAAGCCGAGGGGAACCACTGAAGGTTCAAAGACCTGGTGGGTTGCCGGCCTTGTCAAAGTGGTCCTGGAAGGGGCGTGCGGCCAGAAGGGCCGGCACCAGAAGGGGCAGGAGGCACCCCCAGTGCTGAGGCCAGCCCCGGAGAGGACGCGGGTGGGAACACAGCTGTGGGAGAGTGGTCACCAGCAGCTGCAGGGGCTGGGGGCACCCACTGCCCTTCATTGACAATGGGCACTCAGGGACAGGGGAGATTATAAAAAATGTAGGTCCCCGTGTCTTTCTCTAGAGCAGTTTCACATCAGATTGTGCCGGGGGTGAGTCCTGTGTGCCTCCAGATGCGGGAGCAGGAGACTCGAGACTTGGGAGGAAGCAGAGGAGGCCCAGGGTTGCTGGAGACCTCCACCTCCGACACCTGCCCTGACACCTGCCCTGAGGTCATGTGTCCGTAGTGGAGGGGTGGGGGGAGACAGAGGTGGGGACTTGAGGGCCTGAGCTTAGTGGGGGCTGCATAGATGAGGGAGGGAGGGAGGCGGGCCAGGGAGCAGAGAGTGCGGCAGAGGATAGAGCCGCGAGTCTCCAGGAAGGCCTACCATCCAGCTTAGTGAGAGGCCGCACTGACTTATGTCAAGGGACCTGTGGGGTGCTGGGGAGGCCTCACCGCAGGGCTGGCCAGCGGTCAGGTGAGGCTCATCACCCTTCAGGGCTGTGTCTCTGCCTCTTTCTCACGCGTCCCGGGCCTCTAGGCTCAGCCGGACACCGTCCTGGTTCAGACTGGGGGCCTCTCCTTCCTCGGTTGCTTTACTTCTGAGGCCGGCTCTTCCTCAAGGCCTCTCTGCTGCAGCACTGGATTGCTGCCTCTGGTTGAACACTCTGCGTGTGTTCTAGTTTTCTGTTGATTTGCTGTCTCCCCGGGGGTCGGCAGGGGGCTCTGCGTCCCCTGAGACTCCATCTCTTTGCCCTAGATCTCTGAGTCTTGAGCTGGGCTAAATCCACTTAAACATTCTGTGAGGCCTTTCTAAGTCAGCAAAACTGCCTTTAAGGTATTCGTTTTGGATTCCAGGTACAGCTGTTTCCTTCTACTGATGAGATTAACCTCAGAATGCTCTGAGTCCTGTGTGGGCAGTGATGCTGGTTCAAGTGTGGGCATCGGGATTTGCCCTGTGGGGCAGCCTGGTGGGGACTTGGGCCTGCGCAGCCCCGATTCCCTTGCCCACCGGCCCCCATGTGGGCGGCACCCTCTCCCGGAACCAGGAGGCCTGTCAAGTCCAGGGGCCGTACCTCTTGGACATAAACACAGATATAGATGTGAACCAGCTGGGCGCATGGTCACCCCACCCCCGATGGGATCTGGGATGGGGCAGTGTGTTCAGAAGGTGCTGGAGCCAACCCACAGGGTGAAACCCCGGCAGCACCCAGGCCTTCCCGCCCCTCTGCTTGGCTCTTTCCTCAGCAGGCTGGGCATCAGTCCTGTTCTGAGAAAAACCCCAGCAGTTCAGTTCTCCTCAGCAGGTGATGGTTGAGCCACAAGCAGCCCCGACCCCACGCTTGCTGCTGGTGCGTGTCCAGGCCTTGCGCCTCCCCTTGCTGACCCTGCCATGCATTCTCCAACTGGCAGCCTTACCGCCGCCCACCCTGGTCTCTTAGGAAGAGTACCCTTTTCCCTTACAGACCACTGTCTAGAGGGGTGGGGTCCTTGTCCTTTTGGAGCTCGGTCTCCTAGCCAGATGAGACTGGGACTTAGACACTGACCTGGCCCTCTGGCTCCTACTCTGTGTCTGCTGAGCTGGCACCCCAGCCAAGGTGCAAAGGAGGGTGTCCAAGGGGTGACTCGTGCAGTGAAATGCCTCCATGCTTGCCCCACTGCCACCTCTCTGTCGGCTTCCGGCTAAGGCTGGGCTCTCGGGCCCCACAGATCCCTGTGTGTAGGATTCTGTCCTCTGTGTCTGAGTGCAGACCTCCTGGCTGGGGGCCTGTCTGAACTCTCCAGGTGGGATCCCAAGCTGGCCCCCTCCCTCACAGTAGCACCTTGACTCCCTGACTCAGCACCCAGATTCAGCAAGGGCACTGCCGCGTGGTCTGAGACATGCAGTGGAGATGGCTCAGTCAGCCTTGGTCAGTTCTCCCTATGGGAAGACCTGTGCCAGACACCACTGCTCGTGGCCGGGCGTGTCCATGTATCACCTGTCTGAGTTTTGGCTTTGTCTCTTCCTCCCCAAGTCCTGCTGCTTATACTTTGTCAGCCTTACAGAGAAGAGGTGGGTGCCCGTGGTGCTCTAGTAACGTGCTGTGGTCGGCACCATGGAGCCTGCCCCTGACACGTCATGGAATAGCCTTGCCTTTAGGGGACCATTTTGGTGTCCTTTAGCATCAGGGAAGGAGAAGGGGATGGCACCCCACTCCAGTACTGTTGCCTGGAAAATCCCATGGATGGAGGAGCCTGGTGGGCTGCAGTCCATGGGGTCGCTAGGAGTCGGACACGACTGAGCGACTTCACTTTCACTTTCATGCATTGGAGAAGGAAATGGCACCCCACTCCAGTGTTCTTGCCTGGAGAATCCCAGGGACGGGGGAGCCTGGTGGGCTGCCGTCTATGGGGTCGCACAGAGTCGGACACGACTGAAGTGACTTAGCAGCAGCAGCAGCAGCAGCAGGGAAATGAGTGGTTAGATTGTAGAGGAAGAATTCTGAGACTTTTCCATCATCTGCCACATTTCCTGTCACACCTGCACCACATATAACACCAGCCACATTTTAAATATTCTTTGACGGAGTCGTGGTGACAAGAAGAAACTGTAGAAATACAGTGAGGTGGAAAGAGTGCTGGACTCGGAGTCTCAGGACAAGCTTCATCCTCTGCGAAGGCCAGTCCCTCGCTGCTGCTCCATAGCCTGGAGACACCACTCACCATCACCGTCTTGGAGGGTGAACTGAGGAAGGGGTCAGAGTCATCCTCACCTCTGTCCCCAGCCCTGGCCTGTGCCACCTCTGATGGACTTGGTTTCAAGAATAAGAAAGAATGCCATTGTAATAAGCCAATTCAAAGCACGATGCCTCTGGAGATATGAATTAAATATTTTTCGAGCAATTAGGCCCCGTGGAGAATGGAATGACCGCTGCTGCTCCTAGAATAATGTGAAGAAGGTCACAGAGGACAAGAACAGGAAGGTAGGCCCGTGATGCTGGCCTGTGCCCTCGGCTCCTAACCTGGCCCTCCCGCCTTGGTGTGTGGGCGGCGTGGTTGGTAGGTTAGTATGAGCTTCCTCCAGGCAGAAAGCACATACTGACTCTCACAGTGAGCCAAGTGGTGGTGTTCTTTGCTTGTAAAAATAAAATCAGAGCCTTTTGGGTGTTATTTACAGGAAAAGAAAGAAGAAAGGGGAAAAAAAAGATTTCCCTCCTGGGTTTTAGCTTTGGCTCAGCACCAAGCTGATATATTTTTGTAATTATTATCAGCTGGAGAACAGACCACTTTGAGGTCAGGTTTTCTCCTTCACGTAGTTGGAAATGCCATTCTGTAGGGTTTCCTAAATCCTTTGTCATCTCTGCTCACTTTCAGAGACAGGCCACCCAGGAGTGGACTCCGTGTGTGCATCTTCAGAACTGATCTGACCTCCAGCTGGGTGTAAACACCACTGAGACAGAAGACCAACAGCCTTTGCCAGCTGAGTGTGAGCATATGTTGATGCTCAAAAGTTGAGAATTTCTGCATTTGGTGTAAAGTCAGGAATCATCACTTTGATGTTTTTTTTTTTTTTTTTTGCTGCCTCTCAGACCTCTCCTTTTCAGTTCCTCTTGCTCCCCTTCTTCCCTTCCTTTTCCTTTTTTAGCCTGCCTCACATCCTCCTTTCTCAGACATTGAATTTCCTTAGGATTCTCATTCATACTATTCCATTCATGGTATCCAGGGTTAATATAATTTCCGATCTCAGAGTTAGAGCCATTAAATTGGAAACTTAATGTTCTTGGGCCACTAAAAGGATGTTTGTCCCTATAAAGAAAATATAATGATAACGATGATAATAAATGACTCCTCTTCTACGTGTTTATTTATCATCAATTATCGGTGAAATGGGCTTTCCAGGTGGCTCAGAAGTAAAAATCTGCCTGCCAGCAGGAGAGTCAGATTCAATCCCTGGGTCGAGAAGATCCCTTGGAGAAGGAAATGGCCCCCCACTCCAGTATTCTTGTCCGGGAAATCCCATGGACAGAGGAGCCTGGTGGGCACAGTCCATGGGGTTGCAAAAGAGTTAGACATGATTTAGTGACTAAACAGTAATAACAATTGGTGAAATATTCCGACAATATTTTACAGTTGGAAAAAGTGAGGGCTACAAAATCACACAGAGACTCAGCAGGAATATTAAAAATAGTGCCCAGATTTCTTGTTAGTGCATAGCTTTAGCATATGGAAGAGATTTGAAAATGAAACTTTTAAGCCCAAGACTGATCAGTCCTCTGTCCTGGACAGATCACATAGTTCTTCTGGGTTGAAAACACTTGTCAGTCCCACTTACTGGAAAATCCCATGGACAGAGGAGCCTGGTAGGCTTCAGTCCATGGGGTGGCTGAGTCAGACACAACTGAGCGACTTCACTTTCACTTTTCACTTTCATGCATTGGAGAAGGCAATGGCACCCCACTCCAGTGTTCTTGTCAGCATCAGGCTAAGTGACTTTAACAACAGAAATGTTTTTCTCACAGTTGTGGAGGGTAGCTGTTCAAGACCAAGATGTTGGGCAGAGTTGATTTCTTCTGAGGCTTCTCCGTGGCTTGCATATGACCACCTTCTTACTGTGTCTTTGCATGATATTTCCTCTGCACACACATCATCCCTTGTGTTCTTAAGAACACCAGTCAGATTGGCCTCATTTTAACTTACCTCTTTACAGACCCTATCTCCCCATATTGTCACATTTTGAAGTGCTGAGGGTGAGGGCTTCAAGATAAGAATTTGGGTTGCAGGGGGACATAGTTCAGCCCATAACAGATCCTAAAGGAATCACGTTGCACCCAAAAGCTGTATTTTTAGGATGTGGCTTGCCTACCAATAGCGTAGGAGCATTCCCTTTTCTCCAGGCACTGTTACCCTGGTATGACATCTCAAACCTCAGAAACTCTTACCTGTTGATATGACTATGTCTCATTTTAGCTCAGTTTGAATAGAGGAACAAAAAATCAGAGGGCCTATTTTTTCAGGTTTCTTCAGGGAGAAAAATGAAACTGTTAGAAGATGAAGTATACACAGCTTACAGACTCTTTGAATCACTAACTGTTTCCAGGAATTTTCTAATTTTTTTTTCAAATGTGACTTTCTATTGATAAGAAATAACATAAATAGAAGAAACTAATTTGAAATGATGGCTTGCTTCTACCTAGAAAATCTGAATACCAAGGAACCAATGGGAACCACAAAGATCAGGGTGGCAAGCTTTTAAGAATATTTTAGGTTTGCAAATGATAGCTAGTATACCTGTAAACTCAACAATATATTTTAATTCTGATAAAGAATATCCAGAAGGCTTCCAGTGTGGTTGCCTCCTGCTGGAAGCCTGGAATGTTGGCATCAGGCCACTTCCTGTCTTTACAGGACACTGGGCTGCACTGTAAGACGTTCCTGGCTCTCCCCTGGATCCTGACCATCACATGGTCAGAGGAATTGGTGACATTTTTCTTTTGCCTGTTGCAATGACACGGATTCTTTCAGTTCCCTGGTGTAGGTGAAGTGTGGAGCCCAGTGACGATTCCTTCTTCAAGAAATGTACATCCTATTTCCCACATGAAGGTGAACCCCCTGCAACAATGAGTGATTCTGCCTGTGTGTGACTTGTGCCTCCTGGGAGAGCAGCTTTAAGCTAGTTAAAACCTGACCAAGTTCAGTCTACATGGTGGGTTTACACCCCTAAGTCCTGTCTACACTGACGATGTGTAGATGAGACCATGGGCTTTCTACAATGAGAACATGTACACCTGCCCCTGTTTGTGCGCTAGGACTGGAGACCTGGGTAGGACCTGGCCTGCCTCTGTCCTGGGAAACTCCGCGCCTGCGTCTGAATGTCAGCGCTCAGATGTCTGGGGTCTGGAGCTGAGGTGGCTGCTCTGGGCAGCATGCTCTTCTCCGAGGGGGCTCTGTGGCCCTCCCGGGGTCGGGGCTGTGGTGGGCTCTGAGTCTCTCCCCCTGCTAGGTTCCCCCTCCTTGGGGCTCATGGAGACTCCTCAGATGGGCCACCTGGTAGTTATTCCAATTTTCCAGCACCTTCACATTTAGTAGGGAGGCAGGTTCACCTGATGAATTGATTGCAGGGCACATGGATCGGGCAAGAGGTCAACGGGCAGCAGGTGAGGTTGCTGCTGTGATCTTCATCAGACTGACTATTTCTACTCAACAGAAATCAGACCTGCCCCTTGTCTTCCTGCCTTGCATATGTTGTGTTTTCTCAGCATTTCAGTGGGAAAAGAAAGGACCAAGCTTGCCAGAAGTAAGTAGTGTGTTCAACATTATCATGACAGCTGTAAAAGCAGTTAATATCACACAGAACCAAAGGGAAAAGAGGAGGACTTCTCTGGAAAAGTGTGGGGAGAGGGGACCGACCCTGCACTTCTTTCTACCATCCCAGAAGGTTACTGCAACCCACTCATTTCTATCTTAAGGACCCAACCAGCAGAAACTGGTGTCCTATCCAAGGGTCATGCCACCCTAGGTGCAGGGCCTGGGGAGGAGGTGTCACCTTGGAGACTGTGGACACGTGTCCCCAGGTGCCAGGTCTGGGGATTGTGTGGGTCTCATCCCAGCTGCATGGGTCAGGAACCTGAAGACCCCACGTCTGCTCTCTACCTGCAGTGTGTCTTATCCCCTCTGAGATTCCCAGCGTCTGAATTGAGGCTGTTGCCCTGATTGACCTGTGGTCCTTTTTCTTCTCGTCATCCTATCGCATTCATTTGAGGTCAGGCACTTTTGAGTGAGTTGCTGCTCTGTGTTCTGCTGAGTGAAAACATAGTATATCACGTATCTAATTCATAGCGTCGCCACGGTCTGGTTTCCTCTAGACTGAGTTCATGTAATTTAATTTGTAATTTATTGTTGTTTTATATTGGAATAGAGTTGATTTCCAATTCCAATGTTTTGTCTGTTTTAGGTGTACATGAACTTGATCCAGGTATACACAGAAGTATATCTATTCTTCTGTTTTTTTCCTTATATAGGATGCTACAGTTTTTTCTTTTTTTCCCATGGAGCTCCCTGTTCTATTCAGTAGGTCCTTTTTCATGATCAATTTGATATATATTAGTGTGCATTTTTCATCCTGAAATCATAATTTATTCCTCCCGCTAACTTTCTTTTGATAATCATAATTTGGTTTTCTCAGGCTGTGAGCCTGTTTTTGTTTTGTAAATTAGTTCATTAGTATGACTTTATAGATTCCACCAGTATGTGATATTTGTCTTTTCCTCTCAGACTTACTTCACTTAGTATGAAAATGTGTCAGTCCATCAATGGTGCTGCCAGTATCATTATTTCGTTTTGGTTTATGGCTGAGTATTATTCCAGTGTAAGGCTTCCCTTGTGGCTTATCAGTAAGAATCGGCCTACAATGAAGGAGACATGGGTTCTATCCCTGGGTCAGGAAGATCCTGGAGGAGGGCACGGCAGCCCACTTCAGTATTCTTGCCTGGAGAATCCCGTGGACCGAGGAGCCTGGTGGGCAGCAATCCGTAGGGCTGCAAAGAGTCGGACACAACTGAAGTCACTGCACACGCACGCACAGTATTTGAGTGTACAGACGTACCACTTAGTCTTCATTTTTCTGTCAATGGACTTTTTGGTGGATTCTATGTCTTGGCTATTGTAAATAGTGCTGCCCTAAAAATCGAGGTGCACATGTCATTCTGAATGGTGATTTTCTCTGTATCCAAGCCCAGGAACGGGATTGCGGGGTCATACGCTATCTCTATGCTTAGCGTTTCAAGGAGCCTCCGTGCTCTTTTCCACAGTGGCTTCACCTTTTGCATTCCCACCAAGATTGCAGGGGGATTCCCTTTTCTGTGCGTCCTCTGCAGTATTTATTCTCTGTAGGTCTTTTTGATGATGGTCATTGTGACAAGTGTGAGGTATACCTTATTGTAGTTTTGACTGATGTTGATTTAATAATTATTGATGTGGAGTGTCTTTCCACGTTTCCATGTGCTTTTATTCTTTTTCACCTTGTGAGTGCAATTTACTTCTTGAAACTTGGCCCTGTTTGGAATTCTTTTGCGATGATTTACTCGAGGACATCTCTTGAGGGCAGGTGTCATTTAAAGCCCTGTTGGACTAGTGACTATTAGGAGTCCTTCAGCTCCTGTTTGATGGCCTCCCTGCTGGCTCAGTGGTAAAGAAACTGCCTGCATTGCAAGAGACTTGCAGGAGATGTGGGTTTGATCCTTGGGTTGGGAAGATCACCCAGAGACGGAAATGGCAACTCACTCCAATATTCCTGCCTGGGAAATTCCATGGACAGAGGAGCCTGGTGGGGCTACAGCGCATGGGATGCCAAGAGTCAGACACAACTGAGTGGCTGAACAACAGCAGCACCTGTTTTGAGGTGTACATGTTGATCAGAACCAGCTAATTCCTCTCTGCCCTCTGCTGTATTTCTTTTTGGGTAACCGTAAGTTTCTTTTCTAAGTCTGTGAATCTGTTTCTGTTTATAATGAAGTTCATTCGTATCCATTTTTAGATTCCAGCAGAAGTGGCATCATATGACACCTGTCATTCCCTGTCTCACTTCACTTACTATGATCACCTCTAGTTTCTTCCCTGTAACTAGAAATGGCATTATTTCATCCCTCTTTATGTCTGAGTAATATTGATTGTGTGTATATATCCCATCTTATGTATCCATTCATCCACCCATGAATACTTAAGTTGCTCCCACTTCTTGGCTATTGTACCCAATGGTGCCATGATCTTTGGGTGCAGGTGTTGTTTATAAATTTTGGTTTTCTCTGGATCTACCCCAGGTATGAAATTGCTGTGTCAGGTGGTACTTCTACTTTTTTTTTCAAACTTCCATAATGTTCTCCCCAGTAGGTGCACCGGTTTACAGTCCCACCAACAGTGTAGGAGGGTTCAGTTCTCTCCACACCCTCTTTAGAATTTATACTTGTAGGTTTTCTGAGATGGTCATTCTGATCATTGTAAGGTGATACCTCATTGGATATCTGATTTGCCTTTCTCTAAGAAGTAGTGATGCTGAGCATCTTTTCATGTGCTTTATGGCCGTCTCTATGACTTCTTTGGGAAAATGTGCATTTAGATATTTGGACAATTTTTTATTAGGTGTTTTTTTGTTTTGCTTTGTTTTGCTGTGGAGCTGTAGGAGTGTTTTGTATGTGTTGGAGATAAATTCCCTATGAGTGTCTTTGGTTGCAAAAATACTTTCCATTCTGAGGGTTGTCTTTTTCTTTCAGTGATGGTTTCCTTTGCTGTGCAAATGCTTTTAATATTTGTTAGATCCCATTTGTTTACGTTTGTTTTACTTTTCATGAATCTAAGAGGTGGATCACAAATGCTGGATTTTATGTCAAAGCGTGTTCTGCTTTTTTCCTCAAGAGTTTCATAGTGGCTGTCCTTTCATTTAGATCTTTAATCTATTTGGAGTTTCTTTTTGAGTATGGTGTTAGAAAGTATTCTAACTCCACTCATTTTCATTGCTAAGAAACCTGCCCGATGTCCTCCATAGTGGCTATTCTCAGTTTCCATTTACAGCATCAGTATAGGAAGGGTCCTTTTCTCTACACCCTCTCCAGCACTTGTTGTTTGTGCAGTTTCTGCCTATGGCCATTCTGACGGTGTGAGATGACACCTCACTCAAGTTTTGATTTATGTTTCTCTCACATTTAGTGATGTTGATATCTTTACATGGTGATGTTTTTATAAACAATGTGAATTAACATACTTATTCAAATTGGCTTTTTGAACACCTGCCCTGTTTCGAATATTTTTCTGAAGACCTCCCCTAGGACAGTTCTTGAGGGCAGGTGTGTTTTATTTACAGCTCACAGCGCGGCATGCCATGATGCCCAGCCCTGCTTACTGGGGGAGCCAGAGCCTCGGGGAAAGTCCTGTTCCTGGATTGTCGGAGGGGAAAGTGCCAGGAGAAACACCCAAGGCCTGTGACCCATTCATTCTTCCTTCCCCCATCCCCTGGACAAATCCCAGTTGCTTTAACACCCACTCTGTGGAGGGTGGTTTCATCCATAGGTGGGGCGACCCCAAGGAAGGAGGCTGGAGGTGGGAACCCCAACACCAGGAGACATGGAGCCCGCGAGGCTTTTCAAAGCTCTTCCAGCCCAGAGGCCCCACATCTTTCAGGTGCAGTAGGCGTAGTTTCACTGCAGGAGGACCTCCTGGATCTGGAGGTTGTGGGCCCCTGCAAAGGGGAGCAGGCACGCCAGGCAGGTCTATGGGCTCATTGGCTGGCACATCCTCCCCAGCTCCGTCAGCCCCATGACAGTCCATCCCTGGGAACCAAGCCTGCCCAGGCTTCAGGGATGTGCCAGCAGCCCAGGGCACCAGGGCCTGAGGGGAATGGAGTTGGCATTCGCTTTTCATAATTTGTATTTGTGAATAGGTGACTTATAATGTCATAGGGTGTGTTTTCTACAGCGACATGATGCCCTTTGCATAGATGTGGACGTGTCCTTTTTTGGGTTCCCTTCCCATATAGTTTATTATGCAGTGTTGATTAGGGGTCCTTGTTGATTATTTTTGTATGTTCATCTCTACCTGCTCATTTCTCACTGCCCATCACCTTTCCCCTTCAGCAACCATGAGGTCGCTTTGCTGTGTTGTGAGGCTGTTTCTGTTTGGAAAGAAGTTCCTGTGTATCCATTTTTAGAATTCACCTCTAAGTCATATCATATGACACCTGTCTTTCTTTGTCTCACTTCACTTATTATGACCCTCTCTACTTCCTTCCTTGTTGCTGACGGGGCATGATGTTACCCTCTTAGTGGCTGAGTGATACTGTTCTGTGTGCCCAGTCTTATTTGCCCATTCATGTGTCCTTACCCACTTAGGCTGCTTCCATGCCCTGGCTGCTGTTCACAGTGCTGCCATGAACACTGGGATGCGCCTGTCTTTTCAAAGTATGGTTTTCTCTGGATCTATGCCCAAAAATGGGATTGCTGGGTCCTTTGGTACTTCTCTACTTTGTTTTTAATGAATCTTTGCTCTGTTCTCCTTCGTGGATTTACTAACTTTCATTCCCACCAATAGGGAGGAGGGTTGTTTTTTCTCCATACTCTCTCCAGCAGTTATCGCCGTAGATTTTTTTGACGCTGACCATTCTGACCTGCGTGAGTTGATACCACATTGTATTTCTGATTCGCCGTTCTCTAATACTCACAGATGCTGAGCATCTTTTTGTGTGCTTTATGGCCATCTCTATGTCTTCTTTGGATAAATGTCCATTGAAATCTTGTGGATTGTTTCTTGATATCGAGGTGCATAAGCTATTTGTATGTATGTCTTGGAGATGAATTCCTCATTGGTGTCCTTGTTTGCAAATATAGTTCCATTCTGAGGGTTGTCTTTTTGTTGTGTTTATGGTTTCCTCTGCTGTGCCAGCGGAGAAGGCAATGGCACCCCACTCCAGCACTCTTGCCTGGAAAATCCCATGGACGGAGGAGCCTGGTGGGGTGCAGTCCATGGGGTCACTACGAGTTGGACACGAATGAGCGACTTCACTTTCACTTTTCACTTTCATGCATTGGAGAAGGCAAATGACAACCCACTCCAATGTTCTTGCCTGGAGAATCCCAGGGACGGGGGAGCCTGGTGGGCTGCCATCTATGGGGTTGCACAGAGTTGGACACGACTGAAACGACTTAGCAGCAGTAGCAGCTGCTGTGCCAGCACTTTTAAGGGGAATTAGTTCCCATTTATTTTTGTTTTGTTTTTCATGATTCCAAAAGGTGGGTCCAAAAAGAACTTGCTGCATTTTATGTCAAAGCACGTTATATACTCTTTTCCTCAAGAGTTTCATTGTATATATACTTTTATTTAGATCTTTAATTTAATTGGAGTTTAATTTTATATATGCTGTTAGGGAATATTCTAATTTAATTCCTATTATCATTTCTTAATTTCTAATTTCATTAGACATATTTCATTCATTTCTAATTTCAGTCCTATTATCATTTTAAAAACCTGCACACCATTCTCCATAGTGGCTATTACTAATTTACCTTTTTTAGCAACTGTGTAGGAGTGTTCCCTTTTTTCTATACTTTCTCCAGCATTTATTGTTTGTACATTGTTTGTACAATGGTGATTATGAACCATGCGAGGAAATACCTCATTGCAGTTTTGACTTGCACTTTCTTTAATATTTAAAAAGTTGACATCTTTTCATGTGATTTTTTAAAATGGGTGTGAGTTAAACTTACCACCTGAAATTGGCCACTTGAACACCTTGCCTTGTTTTGAATTCTTTTTCGATGACAACCCCTAGGACATATCTCAAGGGCAGGTGTTTTTTACCGACAACACTACCTTAACCTGCTTCCTGAGAAATCTGTATGCAGATCAAGAAGCAACAGTTAGAACTGGACATGGAACAACAGACTGGTTCAAATTGGGAAAGGAGTACGTCAAGGCTGCATATTGTCACCCTGCTTATTTAACTTATACGCAGTGTACATCATGCGAAATGCCAGGCTAGATGAAGCACAAGCTGGAATCAAGATTATTGGAAGGAACATTAATAACCTTAGATACACAGATGACACCACCCTTATGGCAGAAAGTGAAGAACTAAAGACCTCCTAATGACAGTGAAAGAGGAGAGTGAAAAAGTTGGATTAAAGGTCAGAAAACTAACATCATGGCATCCGGTCCCATCACTTCACAGCAAATAGATGGGGAAACAATGGAAACAGTGAGAGACTTTATTTTCTTGGGCTCCAAAATCACTGCAGATGGTGACTGCTGCCATGAAATTAAAAGACGCTTGCTCCTTGGAAGAAAAGCTATGACCAACCTAGAGAGCATATTCAAAAGCAGAGACATTACTTTACCAACAAAGGTCCATCTAGTCACAGCTATGGTTTTTCCAGTACTCATGTATGGATGTGGGAGTTGGACCATAAAGAATGCTGAGCACCGAAGAATTGATGCTTTTGAAATGTGGTGTTGGAGAAGACTCTTGAGAGTCCCTTAGACTGCAAGGAGATCCAACCAGTCCATCCTAAAGGAAATCAGCCCTGAATATTCATTGGAAGGACTGATGCTGAAGCTGACTCCAATACTTTGGCCACCTGATGTGAAGAACCGACTCATTGGAAAAGACCTTGATGCTAGGAAAGATTGAAGGTGGGAGGAAAAGGGAACAACAGAGGATGAGATGGCTGGATGGCATCACCGACTCGATGGACATGAGTCTGGGTGAACTCCAGGAGTTGGTGATGGACAGGGAGTTCTGGTGTGCTGCAATTCATGGGGTCGTAAAGAGTCGGACACGACTGAGCAACTGAACTGAACTGAACTGCTTTTCATGGTGTTGTTACAGAAAAAGGCCACAAGGGAGCAGCACTTTTTCAAGCTTCAGTCTTATTTTCCTATAATTTCCTGTAGTTGTATGTTGGCATATAGTTGATTTCTGACATGGTGTTTGTTTCAGTTGTAGAGATAAGTGATTCAGTTATACATAGATGTTTGTTTATTCTCTTGTGGGTTCTTATTCCCATATAGGTGATTACAGTGTGTGCATAAACTTCCCTATGCCATTCAGTAGTTACTTTTGATCATCTATTTGATATATATTAATGTGTATCTGTTAGTTTCAAACTGTTAGTTTCTCCCGCCTGTATTGGAGCTGGGGACTCTGAAAGGAAGAGACACTCCAGGTTCTTTGTGGAGGCACACTGCCTGCCCCATGCTCTTAGGTCACTCAGCTCCAGGACACTCAAGCCTTGATACCCAAGCCACTCAGGCTCCAGGTATGTGATACCAGCCTACATCACTATGGCCTGAGGGGGATAAAGTCAGCCTTTTGTTTTTTTTTCTTCTGTTTTTATCAAATAATATAGGTGAATTACAATCTTGTGGGTTATTTTTTCCTTTTCAATCTACTGCAACTTGCTTCACTTCCTCATAGAAGCAAATATATATATGTGTGTGTATGTATATATATATATATATATTTGGTTTCTTTTTCTGTGTAGGTTATTACACAGTATTGAGTAAGTTCCTTTGTGTTACACACAGGGTCCTGGTGACGTCTTTATAAATAGTAATGCACATACGTTAGTTTGAAGCAGCTCATTTCTCCCTGCCAACATCTTGTATTCTTGGTGGCTGGAGTTTCTTTTCTAAGTCTGAGGCTGTGTCTCTTTTGATAAAGAACTTCATTTGGATCCACTTTTAGATTACGCCGAGAAGTGACGTGAAGTGATACTTGTCTGTCCCTGTCTCCCTTACTTAACTTGGAATGATGATCTCTACTTTCTTTCCTCTGGCTAGATTTGGAATTATTTCCTCCTTCTTTATGCCTGGTGGCTCAGACGGTAAAGCGTCTGCCTGCAGTGCGGGAGACCAGGGCTCAATTCCTGGGTGGGGAAGATCCCCTGGAGAAGGAAATGGCAATCCATTCCAGCACTTTTGCCTGGAAAATCCCATGGACGGAGGAGCCTGATAGGCTACAGTCCATGGGGTCGCAAAGAGTCGGACACGAATGAGTGACTTAACTTTCACTTCACTTTCTTTATGATGGAGAAATTTTGCACTGTGTATATGTACCCATCATCTGTATTCATTCATCTGTGATTTCTATAATTAGCTTGCTTCCCAGGCCTGGCTGTTGTACCTAGTGGGGCCAAAATCAAGGGTTACTCATGTCTTTTAAATTTTAGGTTTTCTCTGGGTTTATGCCCAGGTGTGGGATTTATGCCAAGGTGTGCCTAGGAGAAGGCAATGGCACCCAACTCCAGTATTCTTGCCTGGCAAATCCCATGGATGGAGGAGCCTGGTAGGCTGCAGTCCATGGGGTAGCTGGGAGTCAAACACAACTGAGCGACTTCACTTTCACTTTTCGCTTTCATGCATTGGAGAAGGAAATGGCAACCCACTCCAGTGTTCTTGCCTGGAGAATCCCAGGGATGGCGGAGCCTGGTTGGCTGCTGTCTATGGGGTTGCACAGAGTCAGACATGACTGAAGTGACTTAGCAGCAGCAGCAGTGGGATTACTGGGTCCTCAGGTACTTCTCCATTATTTTGTAAATGAACCTCCATACTGTTTTCCCTAATGGATGTATCAATGTGTATTGTGAACATAGTGCAGGAAGGTTCCCTTTTCTCCACACTTTTTCAAGCATTTTTTCTCTAAGACGTTTTGAGGTGGCCCATCTGAACTATGTGAGTGCTTACCTCATTGGACTTTCAATTTGCATTTCTCTGTTAGTGATGCTGAGCACATTTTCATGTGCCTAAATGCAACCTGTGCCCAAGGTAAGAGAAACCCAAGTAAGATGGTAGGTGTTGCAAGAGGGCATCAGAGGGCAGACACACTGAAACCAAACTCACAGAAAACTAGTCAATCTAATCACGCTAGGACCACAGCCTTGTCTAACTCAATGAAACCAAGCCATGCCTGTGGGGCAACCCAAGACGGGCGGGTCATGGTGGAGAGGTCTGACAGAATGTGGTCCACTGGAGAAGGGAATGGCAAGCCACTTCAGTATTCTTGCCTTGAGAACCCCATGAACAGTATGAAAAGGTAAAATGATAGGATACCAAAAGAAGAACTCCCCAGGTCATTAGGTGCCCAATATGCTACTGGGGATCAGTGGAGAAATAACTCCAGAAAGAATGAAGGTGATGTACGTGAGTCTGAGTGAACTCCGGGAGATGGTGATGGACAGGGAGGCCTGGCGTGCTGTGATTCATGGGGTCGCAAAGAGTCGGACACGACTAAGCAACTGAACTGAACTGAAATGCAACCTGTAGGCCTTTGCTGGAGAAATATCCATTTTGATCTTTGACCCATTTTGTCCTTGGTTGTATGTATTTTTTATATTATGTTGCACAAGCTGTTTGTATGTTTTGGAGATGAATCCCTTGTGGGTATCTTCCTTTGAAAATATTTCTTCCTGTTCTGAGGATTGTCCTTGGCTTTCCTTAAGAGTTTTCTTTTGGTATGCAAATACTTTTAAGGTCAATTCTGTCCCATTTTCTGGTTTGTGGTTTATTTTTCATTATTCTAGGAGGTTGAGAGAGTTAACTTAGGCAGGTTGATAAGGAGTCCAAGCCTAATGTCCTTTTAAGGAGGAGGTGAACATTCTTTTTCACATTCTTTTGACTTAGACATGTAGGCCTTGTGGTATCTCTTGTTCAAGGACATGCTTTTTTTGAGCTCAGAATGTATGTTATGAGAGAAGGGCCAGGTAAAACTTCCACAGCCTTGAGCTCTGGGTTAACCCATTCCTTCTGGCTAATCTCGTGCTAATATCATCTCATCCTAGGATGCATGTTACAGGAAAGGGTGTCGGAAAAATTTTCACAGCCATGAGTTTTTTTTTTTCCCTATTCTCAACAGCTAACAGAAAAGTATATAATGCCCTGCTTAAAACTCACAAGGCGGTAATCTACCCCCTTCTGATGTCTATGTCAGAAGATTTTCTCTGCCATTATCACTTTAATAAGAATTCTACTACACAAAGCTCTGAGTGACTGAGACTGTCTTTGGTCCCTGAGTTAAACCTTATCCTTCGGAGACCACGAATCTGGTGGAACACTGTAAGCGTTCATCCATCAAGAATCCACAAAGAACTTGCTGCATTTATGTTAAATTGGGTCCTGTTTATATTTTTCTCAAGAACTTCACAGTAACCATCCTTACATTTAGATATTTAATCAATTTGGACTTTATTTTTGTGTATGGTGTTAAGGAATTTTCTAATTTCATTCTCATGGTCAAAGGAACCTTCACAATGTCCTCCACAGTGAATGCTACCAATTTACAACCCAAGCACCAGTAGTAGGGTCCCCTTGCCTCCGGCACTTATTGTTTGAGTGTTTGACAATGGCCATTCTGACCGGTGTGAAGTGATACTTCACTGTAGTTTAGCTTCGCGTTTCTCTAATATTTAGCAATGTTGACATCTTTTCTTGTGATTTTTTTTAAAGGGTATGAGTTAAACTTATGTCTTGAAATTGGTTTCATTAACACCTGCCTCATTCTGAATTCTTTTTTGATGACAACCCCTAAGACATTCCTTGAGGGTATTTGTTTTTTCTTTCAGATCTTTAATCCTTGTGAATATTAAATACCCTGCAAGAGAGAGCTAAATGTTGTTATTACAGAAAATGGCCACATGGTGGCAGCACTTCTTCATGCCACGCCTGGTTTTTTGTTTTTCTGTAAATTCCTCGTTATTTTGCATTGGAATAGAATCAGTTTCTGATGTTTGTTTCAGTGTACAGGAACTTGAGTCAGCTGTACATAGGCATTAATCCTCTTTCTGGTTGTTTTTCATTTATAGGAGATTACGGTGTGTTTGATACACTTCCCTCTGCTTTTCAGTAGTTAGTTTTGGATCATCTATTTGATATATATTAATGTGAAAGTGAAAGTCGCTCAGTATTGTCCAACTCTTTGCGACCCCATGGACTGGTCCATGGAATTCTCCAGGCCAGGATACTGGAGTGGGTAGCCTTTCCCTTCTCCAGGGGATCTTTCCAACCCAGGGATCAGAACCCAGGACTCCCACATTGCCGGCAGATTCTTTACCAGCTGAGCCACAAGGGAAGCCCAAGAATGCTGGAGTGGGCAGCCTATCCCTTCTCCAGCAGATCTTCCTGACCCAGGAATCATGTGTATATGTTAATTCCAAGCTCTTAATTTCTCCCACCTCTGTCTCTAGGTTGAGGGCTCTGCAGGGGGCAGCAGGCACTTCAGGTTCTTTACACTACCAGCCACGTGCTCCCAGCTCCCTCAGCCCCAGGACACTCCAGCCTTGGGACCCAAGCCAATCTGGCTTCAGGGACGTGATGCCAGCCCTGGTCACTGTGGCCTGAGGGGAAGAGAGTCAGCCTGTTCTTTTTTTTCCTTTTTTTATCCTATCATAGAACTGGAGTATATAGGTGAATTACTATCTTGTTGACATCTTTGGTTTTCCTTTTCAATCTCCTGCAACTGGTTCATTTCCACATAGATGTATACATGTTTTTGTTTTTGGAGGGGGGCTCTTACTCTGTATAGGTTATTAGCCTGGGTTGTGTAAGTTTCCTTGTGTTACACACTGGGTCCTGGTGACTTATTTCATAAATTGTAGCGTGCATATGTTAGTCTGAAACACCTCACTTCTCCCTGCCCACATCTTACTTTCTTGGTGACTGGAAGTTCTTTTCTAAGTCTGTGAGACTGTGTCTCTCTGGGAGAGAAGTTCACTTCTATCCATCTTTAGACTACACCTAGAAGTGATATCATATGATACTCTCTCTGTCTCCCTTACATCACTGGAAATGATCATGTCTACTTTCTGTGGCTGGACTTGGCCTTACTTCCTACCTCTTTATGGTTGAGAAATACTCATTGCGTCTATGTGCCCCGCCTTATGTATCCATTCATCTGTCCTGGTACGTTTAGCTTGCTTCCTTGTCTTGGCTTTTGTATCTCAAGGAGCCGAGATAGCAGAGGTAGGGATGTATTTTCAGTTTTTTCTTTTCTCTGGATTTATTCCCAGGCATGGGATTGCTCCGTCCTAAATTACTTCTAAGTTATTTTCTAATGAACCTACATGCTGTTCTCCCTGCTAGGCATGCCTATGCACATTGCGAACAATGGTGCAGGAGAGCTCCCCTCTCTCCATAGCCTCTCTAGTGTATTTTCTTTAAGATGTTTTCAGGTGGCCATTCCAACAAATATGAGTGCTTACCTCATTGGACATTTAATTTGCCTGTTTCTAATAATTCATGATGCTGAGCGTCTTTTCAGGTGCCAACTGCAATCTGTAGGTCTTCTTTGGAAAAATATCCATTATGATCTTTGGCCCATTATTTTCTTGGGTTTGTGTATTTTTGATATTGAGTTACACGAGCTCTTTATTTACGTTTTGGAGATGAATTCCTTGTGGGTGTTTCCGACTGGAAACATTTTTTCCTACTCTGAATGATATCCTTGTCTTTTCTGTGGAGTTTTTCTTGCTATGCAAATGCTTTTAAGGTTAGTTCAGTCCAGTTTCTGATTTATGGTTTACTTTTTATTATTCTTAATGGTGGCTCCACAAAGAACTTGAGGCAAGTTATGTCAAATCGTGTCCTGTTTATTTTTTCAAAAATTTCATAGTACTCATTCTTACATTTAGATATTTATACTTACCTTTGGATGTTTATGCTATTGGGAGTTTACCTTTGTGTATAGTGTTCGGGAGTATTCTAACCTCATTCTCATGGTTGAAGGAACCCTCGTGGTGTCCTCATAGTGACTGCTGCCAATTTACATCTTTAGCACTAGCAGAGGAGGGTTCCCTTTGTCTCCACACTCTCTCCAGTGCTGTTTGTTTGCAGAGTGTTTGACAATGACCATGCAACCAGTGTGATGTGATACCTCACTGGAGTTTAAAATTTGCATTTTTCTAATATTCAGTGATGTTAACATCTTTCATGTGACTTTTTTTTTAAAGGGTGTGAATTAAACTTACCTCTTGAAGTTGGCTTGTTGAATGGCTGCCTTGTTTTGAACTGTTTTTTGATGACAACTCCTAGGACATTTCTAGAGGGCAGGTGTTTTTCGCTTTAGTCCCCTGGATCCTTGTGAATATTAAATTCCCAGCGGCACAGTGCTCCACGGTATTGTTACACAAAATGGCCGCAAGGTGGCAACACCTCTCCATGCCACAATTTTCTTTTTTTTTTTAATTCTGTAATTTCCTTGTAATTTTATATTGGAATATAGTTGATTTCTGATGTTGTTTGTTTCGGGTGTACAGGAACTTGACCCAGTTATACATACAGAGATGTTTACTCATTTGGGTCCTTTTTCACATATAGGTGATTACAGAGTGTTCCATAAATTTCCCTCTGCTTTTCAAGTTACTTTTGGATCTCGATATATATAAATGGCATATGTTAATCCCAAAGTCTTAATCTCTCCACCTGTATTTCTAGGCTGGGGGCTCTGCAGAGGGGAAGAGACACTCCAAGTCCATTTCGGAGGCACTGTGCGTGCCCCATGCTCCGAGCTCCCTCAGTCCCAGGACACGCCAGCCTTGGGACACGAGCCAGTCTGGCTCCAGGGATGTGACACCAGCCCAGGTCACTCTGGCCTGAGAGAATCATTTTTTCTTTTTTTTCTGTTTTTATCCTATCATTTGAACTGGAGTATATAGGTGAATTACAATCTTGTTGGTATTTTTGTTTTCTTCCTTTTCAAGCTATCGCAACTAGTTCCCTTCCACATAGATGTACACATGTTTTTTGGAGGGGTTCTTTTTCCTATGGATTATTACAGAGTGTTATGTATGTTTCCTTGTGTTACATACTGGGTCTGGTGGCTTTCTTAATAGCAATGTGCATATGTTAGTCTGCGGAGAGGGCAATGGCACCCCACTCCAGTACTCTTGCCTGGAGGATCCTATGGACGGAGGAGCCTGGTGGGCTGCAGTCCATGAGGTCGCTGGGAGTCGTACACGACTGAGTGACTTCACTTTCACTTTTCACTTTCATGCATTGGAGAAGGAAATGGCAACCCACTCCAGTGTTCTTGTCTGGAGAGTCCCGGGGACGGGGGAGCCCGGTGGGCTGCCGTCTATGGGGTCGCACAGAGTCAGACACGACTGAAGTGACTTAGCAGTAGCAGTATGTTAGTCTGAAGCAGCTCACTTCTCCCTGCCCCACATTGGACTTTTCGGGTGACCGGAAGTTCCTTTTCTATTATTAGTCTGCGAGGCTGTGTCTCTTTGGAAAAGAAGTTCATTTGTATCCGTTTTTACCTAGAAGTGCTATCATATGATACTTGTGTCTCCCTGTCTCCCTTACTTCACTTGGAAAGACCATGTCTACTTCGATTTCTGTGGCTGCACTTGGCCTTGTTTCCTACTTCCTTGTGGCTGAGAATTATTGCACTGTGTACAGCATCATCTGTATCCATCATCTGTCATGCTACAATCAGCTTGCTTCCTTGTATTGGCTGTTGTACCTAGTGGGCCCGAGATTACAGGGATACCCATATCTTTTCAATTTTTCATTCTGTCTGAATTTATGGCCTGACATGGGATTGCTGGATCCTGAGGTACTTCTATTTTATTTTTTAACGAACCCACATACTATTCTCCCTACTGGATGTACCTATGTACATTGCAAACAGCAGTGCAAGGAGGGTTCCCTTGTCTCCACATCCTCTCTAGTATGAATTGTTTAACACGTTTTGGGAGGCCATTCTTATCTGTATGAGTATTCACCTCACTGGACTTGTTTGCCTTTTTCTAATAATTTGTGATGCTGAGCATCTTTTCACATCCCAGTTGCAATCTGTAGGCCTTCCTCAGAGAAATATCCATTTCAATCTTTGGCCCATTATTTCTTGGATTGTCTGTATTTTTGATACTGAGTGGCAAGAGCTGTTTATATGTCTTGGAGCTGTATTCCTTGTGGTTATGTGTAGTGGGTTATATTTTTCCTATCCTGATTCTTTTCCTTGTCTTTTGTTTAAGGATTTCATTGCTCTGCAAATGCTTTGAAGGTTAATTCATTCCAGTTTCTGATTTGTGGCTTATTTTTCATTATTTTAAAATGTGGATCCACAAAAAATTCCTGCAATTTATGTTAAATCATGCCCTGGTTATATTTTTCTCAAGAATTTCATAGTACCTGTCCTTACATTTAGATATTTATACAATCTGGAGTTTATTTTTGTGTATAGTATTAGGGAGGAGAAGGAAATGACAACCCACCCCAGTATTCTTGCCTGGGGAATCCCGTGGACAGGGGAGCCTAGTGGGCTGCTGTTCATGGGGTCGCACAGAGTCGGACATGACTGAAGTGGCTTAGCATGCATGCATGCATTGGAGAAGGCAATGGCAACCCACTCCAGTATTCTTGCCTGGAGAATCCCAGGGACAAAGGAGCCTGGTGGGCTGCCGTCTATGGGGTCGCACAGAGTTGGACATGATTGAAGCGACTTAGCAGCAGCAGCAGCATAGTGCTGGGGGGTAATCTAATCTCATTGCCATTTTTATGGCTGAAGGAAGCTTCACAGTGTCTTCCTTAGTGGCTTTTACCAATTTATATTCCAAGGGCCAGTGAAGGAGGGTTCCCTTGTCTCCACACCCTCTCCAGCACTTATTGTTTATAGAGTGTTTGACAATGGCCATTCTGACTGGTGATGTGATACCTCACTGTGATTTAGATTTGCATTTCTCTAGCATTTAGCAGGAGAAGGCAATGGCACCCCAGTCCAGTACTCTTGCCTGGAAAATCCATGGACGGAGGAGCCTGGTAGCCTGTAGTCTGTAGTCGCTAAGAGTCGGACATGACTGAGCAACTTCACTTTCACTTTTCACTTTCATGCATTGGAGAAGGAAATGGCAACCCACTCCAGTGTTCTTGCCTGGGGAATCCCAGGGATGGCGGAGCCTGGTGGGCTGCCGTCTATGGGGTCGCACAGAGTTGAACACGACTGAAGTGAATTAGCAGCAGCAGCAGCATTTAGTAACGCTGACATCTTTCATGTGATTTTTTTTTTTAAGGGTGTGAGTTAAACTTTAGAATGGGCTGGTTCGATCTCCTTGCAGTCTAAGCAACTCTCAAGAGTCTTCTCCAACACCACAGTTCAAGAGCATCAATTCTTCGGTGCTCAGCTTTCGCAAGGAGATCCAACCAGTCCATCCTAAAGGAGATCAGCCCTGGGTGTTCTTCGGAAGGAATGATGCTAAAGCTGAAACTCCAGTACTTTGGCCACCTCATGTGAAGAGTTGACTCATTGGAAAAGACTCTGATGCTAGGAGGGATTGGGGGCAGGAGGAGAAGGGGACAACAGAGGATGAGATGGCTGGATGGCATCACCGACTCGATGGACGTGAGTTTGAGTGAACTCCGGGAGATGGTGATGGACAGGGAGGCCTGGCATGCTGCGATTCATGGGGTCACTAAGAGTTGGACATGACTGAGTGACTGAACTGAACTGAACTGAGTTAAACTTACCACTTGAAATTGGCTTCTTAAACTAATGTCTTGTTCTGAATTCCTTTTCAATTACTACCTTTAGGACATTTCTCCAGGGAAAATGTTTTTCACTTTCAACCCCTGGATTCTTGTGAATATTACAAGCTCAGCAGCACAGCTCTTCTTGGTGTTAGTACAGAAAATGGCCACAAGGGGGCAGCACATCTCCTTGGCACAATCTCTACCCTCTCCCCCCGCCCCCATAATTTCCTTGTAACTTTATATTGTAATATAGTTGATTTCTGATGTGTTTGTTTCAGGTGTATAGGGATTCGATTCCGTTATACATAGGTGTTTAGTCTCTTTTGGTCCCTTTTTCACATATAGATAATTACAGTATGTTCATAAACATCCCTGTGCTATTAAGTTATGTACTTTATCAATTTCATATATATATAAATGGTATATGTTAATTCAACGCTATTAATTTCTCCCTCCTGTACTCTAGATTGGGGGCCCTGCAGTGGGCAAGAGGCTTTCCATGTTCTTTGTGGAGAAACACTGCCTGCCCCACGCTCCCAGCTCCTCAGCCCCAGGACACCCCAGCCTTGAGATGAAGCCAGTCTGGCTCTAGGTATGTGACACCATCTCAGGTCACTAAGGCCTGAGGGCAATAGAGTCCGCACTTTTTTTTTTTTCCATTTTTTCTGTTTTCATCCTTCCATTTGAGCTGGAGTATATAGGTGAATTCCAATCTTGTTTTTCCCCCCTTTTCAAATACTGCAGCTTGTTCATTTGCACAGACATGTACACATGTTTTTTGGAGGGTTCTTTTCCATATAGGTGATGACGGAGTGTTTGGTATGTTTCCTTACACAGTGGGTCCTGGGGACTTATTTTATAAACAATAGTGTGCATATGGGCTGAAGCAGCTCATTTCTCCCTGCCCTACATCTTACTTTCTTGGCAACCAAAAGTCCCTTTTCTAAGTCTGTGAGGCTGTGTCTCTTTTTGAAAGAAGCTCATTTGTATCCATTTTTAGATGACACCTTGATGTGATATTATATAATACATGTCTCTCTCTGTGTCCCTTACTTCACTTGAAATGATCATGTTTACTTCTGTGGATGGATTTCGCATTATAGCCTACTTCTTTATGACTGAGAACTATTTCATTGTGTATACGTACCCCACCTTCTAAATCCATTCATAGGTCCTGGTCTATTTAGCTTGCTTCCTTCTCTTGGCTATTGAACCTAGTGGAGCCGAGATTACAGGGGTGTGCTTGTCTTTTCAATTTTTCATTTTCTCCGGATTTATGCCCAGCCTTGGGATTGCTGAGTCCTAAAGTAAATAACATAAATAACGTCTATGTTATTTTTTAATGAACTTCCATGCTCTTCTCCCTATGGATGTACCTATGTACTTTGCAAACAGCAGTGCAGGAGGCTTCCCTTCTCTCCACGCCCTCTCTAGGATTTATTCTTCAAGATGTTTTGAGATGCCATTCTGAAAAATGTGAGGGCTTACCTCGTTGGACTTTTGATTTGCCTTTCTCTGATAATTCGTGATTTTGGGGGGTGGTTCCAAAATCACTGCATAGTGAGTATAGCCGTGAAATTCAAAGTCACTTGCTCCTTGGAAGGAAAGCTACGACAAACCTAGACAGCATATTAAAAAGCAGAGACATCATTTTTGCTGATAAAGATCTGTACTCCAAGCTATGATTTCGACCAATCCATTCAGCTGTCATGAATGGATGTCAGAATAAATCATAAAGAAGTCTGAGTACCCAAAAATTGATGCTTTCCAATTTGGGTGTTGGAGAAGACTCTAGAGAGTCCCTTGGACAGCAAGGAGATCAAATCTGTCAATCCTGAAGGAAATCAGTCCTGGATATTCACTGGAAGGACTGATGCTGAAGCTCTAATTCTTTGGCCATCTGATGCAAAGAGCTGACTCAGTGGAAAGATCCTGATGTTGGGAAAGATTGAAAGCAAAAGGAAAAGTGGGCAGCAGAGGATAAGATGGTTATATAGCATAACTGACTCAATGGACATGAATATAAGTAAATTCCAGGAGATAGTGGAGGAAAGAGGGGCCTGGCATGTTGCAGTTCCTGGGGTAACAAAGAGTCAAATATGACTTAGCGACTGATCAACAACAGCAATTCATGATTCTGAGCATCTTTTCATGGGCCAATTGCAATCCATAGGCCATCCTTGGAGAAATATCCATTTTGATCTTTGGTCCATTTTTTTCGTGGGTTGTATGTACTTTTGATGAGTTGCAAGGGCTGTTTATATGGTTTGAAGATGTATTCCTTGTGGGTATGTCCAGTTGGAATTTTTTTTTTTTTTTTTTTGGATTCTGAGGGTTGTCCTTATCTTTCATTTAGGATTCCTTTGGTATGCAAATACTTTGAAGGTTAATTTGGTCAGGTTTCTGATTAGTAGTTTATTATTCACTATTCTAAAAGGGCTTCACAGGTGTTACGAGTGGGAAAGAATCCACCTGCCTTTGCAGGAGACTCAAGACACGTGGTTCAATCCCAGGGTCAGGAAGATCCTTTGAGAAGGGCATGGATACCCATTCCAGTATTCTTGCCTGGAAAATTCTATGGACAGAAGAGCCCAGCTGGCTACAGTCCACGGGGCTGCAAAGTGTTGGACACAACAGAGCGACTGAGCACACACTTCATTCTAAACTATGGATCCACAAAGAAATGCGCATTTTTTCAAATTGTCCTCTTCCTCTTCATATTTTCTCAAGAATTTCATTGTACCCATCCTTACATTTCTTTACTTACATACAATTTGGAATCTATTTCTATGTGAGGTTAGGGAGTATTCTAACATCATTGTTGTTTTCATGGTTGAAATAATCTTCACAGTGTCCTCCATAGGGGCTGTTACCAATTTACATCCCAGGTATTGGTGGAGGAGGGTTCTCTGTCTCCAACCCCTCTCCAGTACTGACTGTTTGTAGAGTGTTTGACAATGGCCACTCTGAGTGATGTGATGTGACACCTCACTGTAGTTTGGATTTGCAGTTCTCTAATATTTAGTGATGTTGACATCTTTCACATGATTAAAAAAATTTTTTTAACTCTTTATTGTGTATTGCAGTATAGGCTACTAATGATGTGATAGTTTCAGGTGAACAGTGAAGGGACTCAACCATACATACATGTGTCTAGTCCCTCAGTCGTGTCTGACCCTTGCAACCCCATAGACTGTAACCTGCCAGGCTTCTGTGTCTATGGGATTCTCCAGGCAAGATTACCAGGGTGGGTTGCCATTTCCTTCTCTCATGTGATGTTTTAAAAGTGTGTGAGTTAAAGCTACCTCTTAAAATTGGCTTCTTTAAACACCTGCCTCATTTTAAATACTTTTTCGATGTCCACCCTTAGGTTATTTCTGGAGGGCAGTTTTTTACTTACTGCCCTGGATCCTTGTGAATATTAAAATGCTCAGCAGCGCAGCTTTTCTTGGTGTTGTTACAGGAAATGGCCACAAGGTGGCAGCACTTCTTCATGCCACAATCTTTTTTTTTTTTTTTTCCTTCTCCTCTGTAATTTCCATGGGGTTCCCTGGCGGCTCCAAGAGTAAAGAATCCGTAATTTCCTTGTTATTTCATACTGGATGTAATGGATCTCTGGTGTTTGTTTCAGGTGTACAGAAACTCGATTAACTTATATATAGATGTTTATCTAAACTCTTTCCAGTCCTTTTTCGCATTAGATGATTACAGTGCTCAAAAGACTTCCCTGTGCTATTCAGTAAGTACTTTTGATCACCTATGTGATATATGCACAGATGTGAGAGTTGGACCATAAAGAGGGCTGAGTGCTGAAGAATTGATGCTGGTGAACTCTGGTACGGGAAGACTCTTGAAAGTCCCTTGGACAGCAACGAGATCAAACCAGTCAACCGTAAAAGAAATCAACTCTGAATATTTACTGGAAGTGCTGAAGCTGAAGCTCCAATACTTTGGCCACCTCATTTGAAGAGCCAACTCATTGGAAAAAAAACCCTGATGCTGGTAAAAACTGAAGGCAGGAGAAGGGGACGACAGAGGATGAGAAGGTTGGATGGCATCACCAATTCCATGGGCATGAGTTTGAACAAACTGCGGGAGACAGTGAAGTACAGGGAAGCCTGGTGTGCTGCAGTTCATGGGAGTCACAAAGAATCAGACGTAACTGAGCAACTGAATGAACCCACGAAGGAACAGATGTGTATATGTTAATTCCAGACTCTTTATTTATCCCGCCTATGTCAGAGGCTCGGGGCTCTGCAGAGGGTAACAGGGACTCCAGGTCCATTGTGGAGACGCTTGCTACATGCTCCAGGCTCACTCAGCCCCAGGACACTCCAACCATGGGACCCAAGCCAGTCAGGCTCCAGGGATGTGATGCTCGCCCAGCTCACTATGGCCTGACGGGAACAGAGTCAGCGTTTTCTTCTTTTTTTCTGGTTTTAATCTATTATTTGAACTAATATACATAGGTGAATTGCAATCTTGGTATTTTTTTTAAATCCTTTTCAATTTACTGTAACTGGTTCACTTCCACATAGATGTATACATGTGTTTTTTTTTTCTTCAGGTTCTTTTTCCATACAGGATATTACAAAGAGTTATGTAATGTGTTATGCAATGGGTCCTGGTGTCTTATTTTATAAATAGTTATGTGCATATGTTAGTCTGAAGAAGCTCATTTCTCCTTGCCCCGCATCTTACATTCTTGGTGACCGAAAGTTTCTTTTCTAAGTCTTTGAGTCTGTGTCTCCTTTTGAAAGAAGTTCATTTGTATCCATTTTTAGATTACACCTATGAAGGGGTATCATGTGCTGCTTTATCTCCCTGTCTCCCTAACTTCACTTAGAATGATCATGTCTACTTTTTCTGTGATTGGACTTTGCATTATATCCTCCTTTTTATGGTTGAGGTATGTTGCATTGTGTAAATATACCCCACCTTCTGTATCCATCCATCTGTGCTTTTATAATTAGCTTGCTTCCCTTTCTTGCTTCTTGGTACCTTGTGGGGCCGAAATCACATGGGTATACTTCTCTATTAAAATTTTGGTTGTCTTGACCCAGCGGCCTGAACTCTATCTACCCAGTCCAGACTAGAGACCCAAGCTGCTCAGGCTCCAGGGATGGGATAGAAGTCAAAGTCAGGGAGGCTGGAGCGATAAACTAGGCATTGCTTCTTTATTCCTTTTCTTTAACCTCATGTCCATGCTATGTTGGAGTACCGTCGATTTCCAGTTTTGGCTGGTGGTCAAGGTACAGCTACTTTGATTCAGTTATGATGGTTACATGCAGCATATCTGTTCTTTTTTGGATTCTTTTGCTAAAGACGTTATTGCAGAAGGTTGAACAAAGTACCCTGTGCTGAACATCAATCAGGTCCTTGTGGAATATCTATTAGAGATACAGAGTTTTTGTATATATGGAAGGAAGAAAAGGAAGGAGATAAGTTTTGTGAATTATATATTAATGATACAGATATAGATTTCTACGTGTATATTGTTGTTGTTCAGTTGCTAAGCTGTGTCCAACTCTTTGTTACCCCATGGACCACAGCATATCAGGCCTCCCTATCTTTTACTATCTCCTGGAGTTTGCTCAAATTAATGTCCACTGGGTTGGTGATGCTATCTAACTGTCTCTTCCTCTGCCTCCCACTTTTCCTCTTGCCCTCAATTTTCCCGCCATCAGGGTATTTTTCAGTGTCAGCTCTTCACATCAGGTGGCCAAAATATTGCAGCTTCAGCCCCAGACCTTCAAAGGAATGTTCAGGGTTAACTTCCTTTAGGATTGACTGGTTTGATCTCCTTGCAGTCCAAGGGACTTGCAAGAGTCTTCTCCAGCACCACAACTTGAAAGCATTAGTTCTTTGACGCTCAGCCTTCTTTATGCTCCACCTCTCAGATCTGTACATGACTACTAGAAATACCATAGCTTTGACTATATGGACCTCTGTTGGCAAAGTGATGTCTCTGCTTCTAAATGCTGTCCAGGGTGGTTATAGCTTTCCTTACAAGGATCAAGTGTAGTCCACCAGGCTTCTCTGTCCATGGAATTCTCCAGGCACGAATACTGGAGTGGGTAGCCATTCCCTTCTCCAGGGAATCTTCCTGACCAAGAGATCGAAACCAAGTCTATATTTCACATATGAACTTATAGGTGCATATTTCATGTATGAAAGTAGGATTTTTTATATTTCATGTTTGAAAACATAAGTACCTATTTCTTATATGAAAATAGAATTTTCTGTACTTCACTTACGAATATATAAGTGCACATTTCACTAATGAAAATAGAAGTTTCCATACTTAACATATTAAAATATCATTGCATATTTCACATATTAAAATAGAATTTTCTATACTTTATGTGTGAAAATATAGGTATATACATTTATAGCTCCAAAATCACTGCAGATAGTGATTGCAGCCTTGAAATTAAAAGATGCTTACTCCTTGGAAGGAAAGTTATGACCAATCTAGACAGCATATTAAAAAGCAGAGACATGACTTTGCCAACAAAAGTCCGTCTAGTCAAGGCTATGGTTTTTCCAGTGGTCATGTATGGATATGAGAGTTGGACTATAACGAAAGCTGAGTGCCGAAAAATTGATGCTTTTGAACTGTGGTGTTGGAGAAGACTCTTGAGAGTCCCTTGGACTACAAGGAGATCCAACCAGTCCATCCTAAAGAAGATCAGTCCTGGGTGTTCATTGGAAGGACCGATGTTGAAGCTGAAACTCCAATACTTTGGCCACCTGATGCGAAGAGCTGACTCATTTGAAAAGACCCTGATGCCAGGAAAGATTGAGGGCAGGAGGAAAAGGGGACGACAGAGGATGAGATGGTTGAATGGCATCACCGACTTGATGGACATCGGTTTGGGTGGACTCCGGGAGTTGGTGATGGACAAGGAGGCCTGGAGTGCTGCAGTTCATGGGGTCACAGAGTCAGACAGGACTGAGCGACTGAACTGACTGAACTCAACATTTGTAGAGTGAACTCGTTTGCTATGTTCTTTAACCAAAAGAATAGAAACTTTGCTGTAACTTAAAATGATACTAAGTCTCACAGCTTGAGCTGGGTAAAATGTGAGTTTCACCTGGACTTCCAGGGCAACAGCTCTCAAATATCAGTGTGCTTCAGTGCTTCAGAGTCACCCGGAGGGCTTGCTAACTCCGATTGTCAGATGGAGTTCCAGAGCTTGTGATCTGATAGATTAGCAAATATTAGTCTGGGGACCATAATAAAAATAATTGTGCCTTTTGAGTAATGCTTTTAAAGACTTAAAATAACTCTTCTAACTCAACTATACTGTCTTACCTCTTAATGCATATGAAAGTCTTAATTTGAAACTAGAAGATTGCTAAGTGATTTCTATTTTAAAGCACTGTGACCTGAAATCACTATATAGGCATCAAAAATGATGTTATATAAGGTGTTTTGTCAGAGAATGCGGAAGAAGCAACTTTCAAATAACCATGTTCTTTCTATAGTTAATTGGCTTGACTTGACTAGTTCTTTGTGAAGCAAAAATTATGAGTAAAACTGCTATATGTGATTTTTTAAAATCTCATCAAAATTAGTTTCTTAATGGAATCCTTATTATCTTCTAATTTAAAGTTGTTCCCATTTTTATTTTTTAGCTCTTTTTATTTTTTTGTGTTTACAGCTAGCCATTGACTATTTTTTAAATTGAAGTACAGCTGACTTATATTACTGTATTTGTTTTGGGTGCACAAGACTGTGACTCAATATTTTTATGGAAAATTATATTTTTAAAGGTATTAGAAAATAAAGGCTATATTTCCCTGTGCTGTGTACTATATCCTTATAGCTGATTCACTTTACACATCGTGGTTTGTAGCTCTGAACCCTTTACTTCTATCTTGTCCCTCCAGCCTCCCTCTCCCCACTGGTAACCATTGGCTCTCTATATCAGTGAGTCTGTTTCTGTTTCATAGATAAGTTCTTTTGCGTCATATTTTACATTCAACATATAAGTGATATCACATGGTATTTATCTTTGTGACTTCAATTAGTGTGATAATCTCTAGGTTCATTTTGCTGAAAATGGCATTTTAATCTTTTCTATATTTCATATATGAAAATATTGATGCATATTTCATATATGAAAATGGAAATTTCTAGAAATCACATTTGAAAATCATGCATATTTCATATATAAAAATAGGACTCTTCACATATGAAAATATCAGTGCATATTTCTCATATGAACATAGAATTTTCCATACGTCACTTATGAATATGGAAGTGCATATTTCATGAATGGAAATAGAGGTTTCTATATTTCACATATTAAAATATTGGTGCATATTTCATATATGAAAATAGGCATTTCTATATTTCATATATGAAAGTAGGCATTTCTATATTTCATATATGGAAGTAGGCATTTCTATATTTCAGATATGGAAGTAGGCATTTCTATATTTCATATATGGAAGTAGGCGTTTCTATATTTCAGATATGGAAGTAGGCGTTTCTATATTTCATATATGGAAGTAGGCATTTCTATATTTCATATACGAAAGGCGTTTCTATATTTCAGATATGGAAGTCGGTGTTTCTATATTTCATATATGAAAGTAGGCATTTCTATATTTCATATATGGAAGTAGGCGTTTCTATATTTCATATATGGAAGTAGGCGTTTCATATGAAAAGGCATATACATTTATAGAGTGAACTCCTTTGCTATTGTTCTTTATACAAAATAATCAAAATTTTACCGTAACTTATAACAATAAGTTCTTACTACATGGGCTTGGTAAAATGTATTTCACCGGGACTTCTAAGGCCATAGTTCTCAAACTTCAGTGTGCTTCGGTGCTTCAGAATCACCTGGAGGACTTATTAACTCAAATTGTCAGACTGCAGTTCCAGAGCTTCTCGTTTAGTAGTTTGCAAATACCAGTCCATGGATAATGAAAATCACTGTGCCTTTTGAGTAACGCTTTTAAAGACTTAAAATAACTCTTCTAACTCAATTATACTGTCTTACATCTTAATACATACAAAAGTCTTAATTTGAAACTAGAAGATTGCTAAGTGACTTTTATTTTAGGGCATTGTGAACTGAAATCAAAATGTAGGCATCCAAAATAATGTTAAAGTGTTTTGTCAGAGAACATTGACAAAAGCAACTTAACTTGAAAAAAAATATTTATTCTGTAGTTAACTGGCTTGACTTGACTATTTCTTTGTGAAACAAATTTATTTAAGAGTAAAACTACTTTATATGATTATTTAAAATCTCATTGAAAGTAATTTCTTGATGGAATCTTCTGTTTTTGAAATTTTCTGTTTTATTTTACTAATGTTTTTATTGATTATTTTTTGTGTCTGTAGCTAACCATCAGGGCTTCCCTTGTGGCTCAGCTGGTAAAGAATCTGCCTGCAATGCAGGAGACCTGGGTTTGATCCTTGGGTTGAGAAGATCCCTGAACATCAACTATATTTTAAAACTGAAGTACAGTTGATTTACATTACTTTTTTTTTGAGTGTACAACATAGTGATTCAATATTTTTATGAAATAAACTCTATTTAAAGGTATCACAAAATAATGGCTATATTTTACTCTGCCTATGCTATATCCTTGTAGCTTATTTATTTTACAGATAATGGTATGTATCTCTTATTTTCCTACCCCTATCTTGCTCTTCCCACCTCCCTCTCCATGCTGGCAACCATTAGTTCTCTATACCAGTGAGTCTGTTTCTGTTTCATAGATAAATTCATTTGCATCATATATTAGATTCCACATATATATCAAATCATATAATATTTGTCATTGTCTTTCTGACTCACTCCACTTAGTGGGATCATCTCTAAGTTCATGTTGCTGAAAATGGCATTATATTAATACTTTCTATACGTGCATATTTCATCTCTGAAAAGGGAATTTTCTATATTTCATATATGAAAATTGAGGTCCATATTTTATATATGAAAGTGGTAGATTTTTTGTATTTCATATATGAAAACTGAGGTCCTTATTTCATATATCAGTTCAGTGCAGTCGCTCAGTCATGTCTGACTATTTATGACCCCATGGACTGCAGTACACCAGGCTTCCCTGTCCATCACCAACTCCGGGAGCTCATTCAAACTTATGTCCATCGAGTAGGTGACATCCGACCATCTCATCCTCTGTGGCCCCCTTTTTCTCTGCCTTCAATCTTTCCCAGCATCAGGGTCTTTTCAAATGAGTCAGTTTTTTGCATCAGGTGACCAAAGTTTTGGAGTTTCAGTTTCAGCATCAGTCCTTCCAATGAATGTTCAGGACTCATTTCCTTTGGGATGGACTGGTTGGATCTCCTTGCGGTCCAAGGGACTCTCAAGAGTCTTCTCCAACACCACAGTTCAAAAGCATCAATTCTTTGGTGCTCAGCTTTCTTCACAGTCCAACTCTCACATCCATACATGACCACTGGAAAAACCATAGCCTTGACTAGATGGACCTTTGTTGGCAAAGTAATGTCTCTGCTTTTTAATATGCCATCTAGGTTGGTCATAGCTTTCTACCAAAGAGCAAGCATCTTTTAATTTCGTGGCTACAGTCACCATCTGCAGTGATTTTGGAACCCCCAAAAATAAAGTCTCTCACTGTTTCCATTGTCTCCCCATCTATTTGCCATGAAGTGATGGGACCAGATTCCATGATCTTCGTTTTCTGAATGTTGAGTTTTAAAACAACTTTTTCACCCTCCTCTTTCACTTTCATCAAGAGACTCTTCAGTTCCCCTTCCCTTTCTGTCATAAGGGTGGTGTCATCTGCATATCTGAGGTGATTGATATTTCTCCCGGCAATCTTGATTCCAGCTTGTGCTTCCTCCAGCCCGGCATTTTGCATGATGTACTCTACATAAGAGTTAAATAAGAAGGGTGACAATATACAGCCTTGACATATTCCTTGCTCAACTTGGAACTGGTCTGTTGTTCCATGACCAGTTCTAACTGTTGCTTCCCAACCTGCATACAGATTTCTCAAGAGGCAGGTAAAGTGGTCTGATATTCTCATCTCTTTAAGAATTTTCCAGTTTGTTGTGAAGTGGTAAAATTTTCTGTATTTTATACATGAAGTGAGAGTAGCATATTTCATATATGAAAGTGGTTGAACCTTTTATATTTCATATATGAAAACTGAGGTCAATATTTCATATATGAAAGTGGTAGAATTTTCTATATTTCATATATGAAAGTAGCACATTTCATATATGGAAATAGTTTTCTATATTTCATATATGAGAATAGTGGTGCATATTTCAATATATGAAAATGATAGAATTTCCTTTACTTCTTATATGAAAATAGAGTGACTGAACAAAAAAAGTCCTGTCTACTGCTGATTATGTTTACACGTCACCGTGTGCTTCTATAATGAGCTCATTTAGACCTGACCCTCTGTCTACACCAGGACTGGAGACCTGGGTAGGACCTGGCCTGCCTCTGTCCTGGGAAACTCCACGCCTGCGTCTGAATGTCAGCGCTCAGATGTCTGGGGTCTGGAGCTGAGGTGGCTGCTCTGGACAGCGTGCTCTTCTCTGAGGGGGCTCCGTGGCCCTCCTGGGGTTGGGGCTGCGGTGGGCTCTGAGTGTCTCCCCCTGCCAGGTTCCCCCTCCCTGGGGCATGGAGGTGCCTCAGGTGGCTACCTGGTAAGTATTCCAATTTTCTAGTGCATGCAGGTTGAGTAGGGAGGCAGGTTCATCTGCTGAACTGATTCCAGGGATCGGGCAAGAAGTCAGCGGGCAGCAGGTGAGGTTGCCATTGTGATCTCCTTCCAGTCGACTCCCCTCAGAAGAGAACTAAGGGCTGCCCCCCGGCCTTCAGCCCAGCTCTCCTGTTTTCTCATTACCTCAGCAGGACAGGAAAGGCAGAGGCTGCCAGAACCAAGGTAAGTGTTCAACTCAAGCACAAGCTTTCAAACCAGCAAAAAATCGCACAGAACCAAAGTGAAGACAGGAGGGGCCTGCCTTCTCAGGGACCACTGTGGGGAGGGGAGAGGACCCTTCACTTCTTTCTAGGGTCCCAGGAGGCCCCAGGGACCTGGCTGGTTTACACGTTGGGGGCCCGCTGGCCACAGCCATGGTGTCCTGACCGAGGGGACGTGTGACCTCAGTGGGGGGTCTGGGGACTGTGTGAGTCTCACCCCCTCTGCAAGGTCAGGATCGTGTGCAGGGAGACCCCACACACAAAGCTAAGACAGAGGGAAGAACATGCGAGAGCCCCCGTTGTGTTTAGGAATTAATACTTCGTGGTGTCCACTTTATATGTGCCTGCGTGCCTCTACCCCTGCGAGCTTCCCCCTCCCTGGGCCTCCTGGAGACGCCTCGGTGCACTACCTGGTGGTTATTCCATTTACCAGCATGAGCGTGATGGGACAGGAGGCAGGTTTACTTGGTGAGTTGATTGCAGAGCACATGGATCAGGAAAAAGCCAGTGGGATCAGGTGAGGTTGCTGCTGTTATCTCCTTCCAGCTGACCACCCCTACTCAGAAAACACCAGACCTGTCCCTCGTTTTCCTGCCCTGCATCTGGCGTGTTTTCTCAGCATTTCAGTGGCACGAGAAAGGACCGAGCCTTCCAAAACCAAGGTAGTGCGTTCAACATGATCATGACAGCTGTAGAAACAGTTACTATCACAGAGCCAAAGGGAAAGGGGAGGACTTCTCTGGAAAAGTGTGGCGAGAGGAGAGTGACGGCTACCCTTCTTTCTACCGTCCCAGGAGGTTACAGGAACCCACTCATTTCCACCTTAGGGGTCCAACCAGCAGAGGCCTGGTGTCCTAACCAAGGGTCGTGGGGCCCCAGGTGCAGGGACTGGGGAGGGGGTGTCGCCTTGGAGACTGAGGACCTGTGTCCCTGGTTCAGCCCTGGGGATTGTGTGGGTCCCACCCCACCCACATGGGTCAGGATCCTGTTCCTGGAGACCCCCGTCTGCTCTTTACCTGCAGTGGGTCTTGTCCCCTCTGAGATTCCCATCCTCTGAACTGAGGGTGTTGCCCCGATTGACCTGTGGTCCTTATTCTTCTCCTCATCTTGTCGCATTCACATGAGGTCAGGCAGCTTCGCGTGGGTCATGTTAACATCACAGATCCAGTTCATAGGGGTCACCACTGTCTGGTTTCCCTAGACCGAGCCCAGGTAGTTTAATTTGTAATTGAATTGTTATTTTATATTGGAGTAAAGTTTGATTTCTGATGTTTAGTTCTAGGCGTACGTGAATTTGATTCAGTTATGCATAGATATATCTATAGTCTTCTGGTTTTTTCTGTTAGTTCTATTCAGTTCCAGTCCCTCTTCTATTCAGGTCCTTTTTCACTGTCAACTTGATGTGTATTAGTGTGTATATTTTCATCCCAAACTCTTAATTTATCCCTCCCTTCAGACTTCCGTTTGATAATATAATCATAATCTTGTTTTCTCAGGCTGTGAGTCTGTTTCTTTTTTTACATTAGGTTATTGGTATTAATTTATAGATTCCATCTATACATGATATCTTAGGGTATTTAACTTACCTTAGAATGGTAATTTTTTGGTTCATCCATGATGCTGCCAACATGATTATTTTCTGTTCTATGGCTGAGTAGTATTCCAGCATACAGATTTACCCCGCAGTCTTCATTTTTCTGTCAGTGGACATTTCCGTGGACTCTGTGTCTTGACTATTGTAAATAGTGATGCCCTGAAAATCAAGGTGCATGTGCCATTCTGAATGATGGTTTTCTCTGGACCTAAGCTGAGGAATGGGATCACAGGACCATATGTTACCTCTGTGTTTAGTGTTTCAAGGAGCCTCTGTGCTGTTTTCCATAGTGGCCTCACCATTTGCATTCCCACCAAGACTGCAGGGGGATTCCCTTTTCTGTACATCCTCTGCGGTATTTAGTCTTTGTAGATCTTTTTGATGATGGCCATTGTGACCAGTGTGAAGTGACACCTTATTGGAGCTTTGATTTGCACTGATTTAATAATCATTGATGTGGAGTATCCTTCCATGTGCTTTGATTATTTTACACCTTGTGAGTACAATTTGCCTCTTGAAACTGGCTTCTTGAAACTTGGCCATGTTCGGAGTTGTTTCGCGATGATTTACCCTTGGACATCTCTTGAGGGCAGGTGTCACTGAAAGCCCTGTTGGACATGTGACCATCAGGAGCCCTTCAGCATCTGTATCACGGCTTCCCTGCTGGCTCAGTGGTAAAAATCCACCTGCAGTGCAGGAGACTGGCAGGAGATACGGGTTCAACCCTTGGGTCGGGAGGATCCCCTGGAGCAGGAACTGGCACCCCACTCTAATAGTCTTGCCTGGGAAATTCCTGGACACAGGAGCCTGACCGGCTATAGTCCATGGGCTTGCACAGCGTCAGACAGGACTGAGTGAGTAAACTACAACAGCAGCTCCTGTTTTAAGGTGTATTATTGTTCTGAACCAGCTCTTTACTCCCTGCAAGCCCTCCACATTTCCTTTTTGGTAACTGTAAGTTTCTTTTCTAAGTCTGTGGATCTGTTTCTCCTTTGTAATGAAGCTCATTTGTATCCATTTTTGATCACACCTAGAAGTGATATTATATGACACTTGTCTGTCCCTGTCCCCCTTACTTCACTTGGAATGATCATCTCTAGCGTCTTTCCTGCAGCTGGGCTTGGCAGTATTTCCTGCTTCTTTATGGTTGAGAAATAATGCGTTGTGTACATGTACGCCACTGTGTATCCATTCAGCTGTGATTTCTACAGTTAGCTTGCTTCTCAGACTTGGCTTTGTACTTTGTGGGGCTGAGATTGCAGGGGTTCTTGTGTCTTTTAAGTATTTGATTTTCTTCAGATTTATGCCCAGGTGTGGGATTGCTGAGTCCTAAAGTGTTTCTATGGTATTTTTAAAATGAACCTCCGTACTGTTCTCCCTATTGGATGTTCATATTTGGATTGCGACCAACAGTTCAGGGTGTTCTCCTTGTCTCCACATTTATTCCTTTTAAAGTAATTTTATTAATTTATCTTTGGTTGCACGGGGTCTTGCCTGCTGAGTGCAGGCTTTATCTGCGGCAGGCAGAGGCTGCTGTCTGATTTCACTGTGCAGGCTTCTCATTGCGGGGGCTTCTGGTTGCAGAACGCAAGCTCTAGAGTGCCAGGCTTCACTGTTCTGGTGCGAGGGCTCAGCAGCTGTGGTTCAAGGGCCCCAGAGCACAGGCTCCATAGTTGTGGCAAATGGGCTTGGTTGTCCCACGGATGTGGAATCTTCCCAGACCAGGGATCGAACTTGTGACTCTTGCATTTGCAGGCAGATTCTTAATCACTGCACCAGGGAAGTCCTTGAATTTATTCCTCAAGATGTTTTGAGATGGCCATCTGACCAATGTGAGTGCTTAGCCTCTTGGACTCATTTGATTTGTCTTTCTGATAATCAGTGATGCTGAGCATCTTTTCACGTACCTAAGTGCATTCTGTAGACCTTCCTTAGAGAAATATCCATTTCAATATTTGGCCCATTTTGTTTTGGGGATGTATTTATTTTTGATATCGAGTCACAAGCTGTTTGTATGTTTTGGAGATGAATCCCTTGTGGGCAATTTCCTTTGCAAATCTTTCTTCCTATTCTGAGTGCTGTGCTTGTCTCTCATTTAGGATTTCCTTTGGGACTCAAATGGTTTTGTGGTTAATGAGGTCCCATCTTCTGACTTGTGGTTTATTTTTCATTATTCTAAGAAGTGGATACATGAACTTGCTGCATTTTGTGTCAAATTGTGTCCTGTTTATATTTTTAAAAATTCAATATATATGCATTAAAATACTGTACTGGTGTTTCTCTTTCTGATTTATTTGTCTATATAAGAGGCTCCAGTTTCATCCCCCTCATTAGAACTGACTCAAACGCCTTCTATTTTATAGTTGAGTAATACTCCATTGTGTATAGGTACCACAACTGCCTTATCCATTCATCTGCTGATGGACATCTAGGTTGCTTCTATGCCCTGGCTATTGTACAGTGCTGCAATGAACACTGGGGTACATGTGTCTCTTTCAGTTTTAGAAAGTAGGTTGTGTTTGGAATTTATTGCTGCCATATTGGCGCCAGGACATTTCTCCAGGGCAGCTGTCAATTAACAGCCTCATAGGCACTGTGAATCGAGGGTGTCAGTAAGTTCACGTGCGTTCAAGTTGTAGTTACGGGAAATGTCCACAAGGCGGCAGCACTCCCTCATGCCCAACTCTGGTCCTCCTGAAACCAGAGCCATAAGGAATGTCAGCTTCCTGGACTGGGAATTGGGTATTGGCTCACGTGGTAAGGAAAGTGCCTGCCAGTGCCGGAGACCTGGGCTCGACCCCTGAGTCTGGAAGATCCCCCTGGAAAACGGAAGGCCACCCACTCCAGTATTCATGCCCTGTAAATCCCACGGACAGGGGATCCTGGTGGGCTATAGCCCATGGGGTCACAAAGAGTTGGACATAACCGAGTGACCAACACTTTTCTTTCTTTTACTTTTCTTTAATCCCCAGTTGTGTGTTTCTTTTCAGTGTATACAGTGTGGCCTGATTCAATTATGACACATACATACAACATATCTCTTGTTTGGGAGATTCTTTGCTATAGAGGTTATTGCAGAAGGTGGAACAAATATCCCTCTGCCTAAAATCAAGTCCTTCTGGCTTATCTATTAGAGATACAGGTTTTTTTTCCTTTTTGTATTTGTGGAAGGAAGGAGATAATCCTTGTGAATTTTCTATGACAGAGATTTTTGTGTCTATGTTAGAGATAGAGATTTCTCTGCATATTTGGAAGGAAGAAAGGAAGGAAAAAAATAATCCTTGTGGATTATCTATTACAGATACAGATTCCTGTGTATTTGTTTGTCTTCGCCACCAAATTTATCCCTGAGGCTTGGGGGGATTGCTTGTTTGTGTTTGAATTCTAAGATTTGTGTGTGTGTGTTTTAAATGAGTTATTTCGTATACTTGTAAAATTTTTGCCTGTAGAGGATATACTTTTGTCTTCCTCTCTCTGGTTGACCTTAGTTCGTTGTTTGTCAGTTGCTTCATTTGCTATTATTTTCTCCCATTCCGAAGGCTGTCTTTTCACCTTGCTTATAGTTTCCTTTGTTGTGCAGAAGCTTTTAATTTTAATTAGATCCTATTTGTTTATTTTTGCTTTTATTTCCAGTATTCTGGGAGGTGGTTGACTTTAGTTAGTTTGTGATCCTCCAAGGACCATCCTGGTAGCAACCAATGACATCATTTCATAATTTCTGTGGTGACTTTTCATGGCTGAGTAATAGGCATTGTGTATAGGTACCACATTTTCTTGAAGCTTGAACCTGCTGGTAAACATTTTCTTGGGACCCTGCCTCAGTGCTGCAGTGAATGTGGGGGTGCATGTCTTTTTGAAGAATGGTTTTCTCAGGCTATAGGCCCAGGTGTGGGTATGTTGGTCCCAGGTTTAGCTCTCTTGAAAGGTTCTTTTTCTTCTGGCATGGGGGAGGCTGTCTTTTCTAGGGGTTGTTGGCAATGTCCATTTCCAACCAATGTGCGGTGGGATTCAACCACCTCTTGACTCTCTCCCATACTGACAGTTGGTGGACCTGTGAGGATGTCCATTCTAAATGGCGGGATTTGATTTCCTGTTGTCATTCTGATTGTCATTCCTCCTTTAAAAATTAGGGATGCTGAACATCCAGTCCTGTGGCAGATTGCTGTTTTTTCCTCCCTTTTTTCTGTCCATAGAGGACTTGAGGAAATTTACCTGTGGCAGTTGGCTTCTTGAAGTAGGTTGTGTTTGTAATTTATTTCAGCCATAGCGGCCCCAGGACATTTCCTGAGGACAGCTGTCAAGCCCCACAGGCACTGTGAGTTGAAGGGGGTCAGTAAGCACAGGTGTGTCCAAGTTGTAATTACAGGAAATGTCCACGAGGCGGCAGCACTTCCTCATGGCCAACTCTGGTCCTCCCGCAACCGGAGCCTATGGAAAGTTAGTGTCCTGGGCTGGGAATTAGAGAGGAATGCGCCCCAGCAAACACTCAAGGGCTTGTGTCTCACTAGTTGTTCTCCTTAAAGCTTCTCCCCTCCCCTCCAGACTCGTTCCAGCCTGGGCCTTAACCCCAATGAGGGACCTAGGAGGCTGCGCTCTCAGGAAGGATTGAATTGGGGACCCCAGCACCGGGACCCCAGCACCAGGACCCCTGGCGATTGGTGAGTTTTCCAAGGTCCTCGAGGTCAGAGGGTGTGCCAGCATCCTTGGGTGCACTTGGGACTGTAGTCCCAGACAGAGAAAACCAGGCAGTGCAGGGGTGCTCGGGATCTAAATTCAGGGTACCCTCCCTGGTGTCATGACCCCAGCCCAGTTCAGCCATGGGAACCAAGCCTCCTCAGTGATGAGGTAGAAGCCCAAGTCAGGTAGACTCGGAATGGATAGTGCTTTATTTCCTTTCCTTTCCTTTCATCTCAAACCATGGCTATTTTTGAACAGAGTTGGTTTGTGGTTTTGTGCTTGCCATCAGTGTACAGCCACTTGCTTCGGTTTTGACATATACGTACAGCATATCTGTTCCTTTGTCGGTTCTTCTTCCATCGAGAATATTGTTGAACTTAGAGAAAAGTTCCCTGCACTGGACATCAGATCCTTGTGAGTATCTATCAGAGATACAGATATTTTTGTGTGTATGAATGTGAAAGGGAGGAAGGAGATAATCCTTGTGGATAATTTATTACAGGTACAGATTTTGGTGCATACCTTGGGGTAAGGGCTTTCTGTGTATTTGTTAGTTCCAACCTCCTAGTTTATCCTGGCCCTCTGTTGTCTTATTTCTTTTTTGATTTCTTTGCTAGTATTTGAATTCTCAGAGGCTCCTTTTGCATTGTAAATTCGTTGTTTTTCAACCTTTTTTTTATTTTGCAGAGGAGGTTCATCGTCTGCAGTATTCCTCCTTTGGCTGCTTTCACTTAGGGTATGATCCTCCGAGGGCCACCCTTGTGTCCACTAGTGGCATAACTGCACAATTTCAGTGGCACTATTTTTTGTGGTTGAATAATAGTCCATGGAGTATAGGTATCACGACTTGTTTAAGTTTTAAGCTATCGGTGGAGATCTTGTGGTTCTCTGTGTTGGCTACTGTAATTAGTGCTGCAGTGAGCGCTGGGGTGCATGTGTCTCTTTTAAGAATGGTTTTCTCGGACTCTAGACTCTGATATGATAAGCCCTAGGCTTACCTGTCTTAAAATTTTATTTTCTGGTATGCAGAGACTGTCTTTCTAGTAACTGTTGCCAATGTCCATTCCACCAACTGTGTAGGGCGGTTCCCTCCCCTCTTGACTCTCTCCTCCACTTAGTGCTTGTAGACTTGTGCAGTTGTTCATCTGATTGGTATGGTTTGGGGTTTGCTGTCATTTTATTGGACTTCCTTGGTGGCTCAGATGGTGAAGCGTCTGCCTACAATGTGAGAAACCTGGGTTCAATCCCTGGGTTGGGGAGATCTCCTGGAGAAGGAAATGGCAACCCACTCCAGTATTCTTGCCCAGAAAATCCCATGGATGGAGGAATCTGGTTAGGCTACAGTCCATGGGGTCGCAAAGAGTCAGACATGACTGGGATGCTGAGGATCTTGTCCTGCGGCCGTCAGTGTTTTTGTTTCGTTTTTGTTTTTTTTTTTTTTTCTTTTCTTCTCCCTCATAGCATGTGAGGGAAATTTACCTGTTGCAGTTGACTTCTTGAAAGTTGACTGTGTTTGGCATTTATTTCTGCAATACTGCCCCTGGGCCTTTCCTGAGGGCATCTGTCATTAAGAGCCCCCCAGGGCTTGTGGATTGGAAGAGTAAGCACTGCTTGTCAAGTTGCAGAGGTTGGCTGCTGTTCTTCATGCCCAACTCTGGTTCCTGGGGCAAGGAGATCCTTAGGAAAACTGGCTTCATGAGCTGTTTATTCGAGTGGAGTGTGCCTGAGCAAACACTCAAGGGCTCATGTCTCACTACTTCTTCTCCCTGAAAGTCTGGCCCTCCCCTCCAGACAACACCCAGCTTGGGCCACAGCCCCTGCGGAGGGGCCTAGGAGGCTGCATCTCAAGAAGGAGGCTTGAACTGGGGCCCCTGGTACGAGGAGAACCAGCGCAGTACTGGGCCACTCAGTTGTGCCCCACTCTTCCCAACCTCTTAGACGGCAGTGCGCCAGGCTCCTCTGACCATGGGGATTCTCCAAGCAAGAATACTGGAGTGGGTTGCCATGCCCTCCTCCTGGGGTTCTCCCCAAGCCAGGGATCGAACCCAGGTCTCCTGCATTCCAGGAGGATTCTTTACCGTCTGAGCCACTAGGGAAGCCTAGAGGCTAAGTGAAATTTTCCCAAGATCCTGGAGGTCAGAGGGTTGCTCCACCATCCTTTGGGTACACTGGGGACTTTGTTCAGACCTGAGCAAATCGGACGGTACAGGCTGAAGAGGGGGCTTCAGTTAGGGTCGGCCTGCCCAGCGTCTCTATCCCATCCAGTGCAGCCATGGGGCCCAAGCCATCTCAGGCTCCAGGGATGGTAGCACACAAGTCAAGGAGGTTGAAGGGAACAAAATAGAAGACTTTTCTGTCTTTTCTTTAATCTCCAGTTTTGTGCTTATTGTCAGTGTAGAGTCACCTGATTCAATCATGACACGTAAAGAGCTTCTCTCTTCTTTTGGGGATTCTTTGCCATAGAGTTTATGGCCAGAGGTTGAACAAATTTCCCTCTGCCTAAAATCAAGTCCTAATGGATTATTTATTGGAGATACAGATACTGGCTTTTTTTTTTTTTTTTTTTTTGGTGGAAGCAAGGAAGAAAGGAAAGACAATCCTTGTGAATTATTTAAGACACACAGAAATTTCTGTGTATATGTTATGGAAACAGATTTTTTGTATATATACGGAAAGAAGAAAGAAATAGAAAAAGACAGTTGTTGTGGATTACCTATGACAGATACCGATTCCTGTGTCAATATATGTCTTAACCACTGAAGTTACCCCTTGAGACTTTTGTGTTTTTTATTTGGGGATTGCTTGTTTGGGTTTGAATTCTAAGGGAATTTGGGGGTTTTAAATGAGTCCCTTCATATATTTTGAAATTGTTGCCTGTATGGGATATATATTTTTTTCTTCCTCCTCTGTGTTCCCTTAGTGTGTGATCCTTCAAGGTCATTCCTGGTAGCGACCAATGGCATATTTTCATAATCTCTGTGGTGGCTCTTCATGGCTGACTAGTAGGCATTGTGTATAGGTACCACGTTTTCTTGACACTTTATGCTATCGGTAAACATTTTCTTGGGACTGTGTCTTGCACACTGTAAGCAGTGCTGCAGCGACCCTTGCACCTGTAATTTTGAATGACGGTTTTCTTGGGATGCAGGCCCAGGTACGGGTATTTCAGATTCTAGGCTTAGCTCCCCTTCTGGCCTGTGGAGGCTCTCTTTTCTAGGGGTGGTTGCCAGTGGCCATTCCCAACCACCGTGTCATGGGGTCCAATCAACTCCTGACTCTCTCCCACATTTACTGTGGGTAGACATGCGAGGATGTCCATTATGGATGGTGGGGTTTTTATTTCCCATTCTCGTTTTGATTGTCATTTCTCTTTTAACAGTTAGGGATGCTCAACATCTGGTCTTGTGGCCGTGTAGCGTTTCTCCCCCTGCTTTTTTCCCTCCATAAATGACTTCAGGAAATTTACCTGTAGCAAATGGCTTCTTCAAGTAGGTTTTTGGAAGAGGGTGTTTGCTATGACCAGTGCATTCTCTTGGCAAAACTCTGTTAGCCTTTGACCTGCTTCATTTTGTACTCCAAGGCCAAATTTGCCTGTTATTCCAGGTATCTCTCGACTTCCTACTGTTCCATTCCTTTTGCATTCCAGTCCCCTATAATGAAAAGGACATCTTTTTTGGGTGTTAGTTCTAAAAGGTCTGGTAGATCTTCATAGAACTGTTCAGCTTCTTCAGCATTCCTGGTTGGGCCATAGACTTGGATTACTGTGATACTGAATGGTTTGCCTTGGAAACGAACAGAGATCATTCTGTCATTTTTGAGACTGCACCCAAGTACTGCATTTCAGAGTCTTTTGTTGACTCTGAGGGCTACTCCAATTCTTCTAAGGGATTCTTGCCACAGTAGTAGATGTAATGGTCATCTGAATTAAATTTCACCCGTTCTAGTCCATTTTAGTTCTCTGATTCCTAAAATGTCAATGTTCATGCTTGCCATCTGCTGTTTGACCACTTCCAATTTGCCTTGATTCATGGACCTAACATTCCAGATTCCTATGCAGTATTGCTCTGTACAGCATCAGACTTTACTTCCATTACCCATCACATCCTCTGGGTGTTGTTTTTGATTTGGCTCTGTCTCTCCATTCTTTCTGGGGTAATTTCTCCACTCTTCTCTGGTAGCATATTGGGCACCTACCAACCTGGGAAGTTCATCTTTCAGTGTCTTATCTTTTTGCATTTTCATACTGTTCATGAGGTTCTCAAGGCAAGAATACTGAAGTGGTTTGCCATTCCCTTCTCCAGTGAACCATGTTTTTCCAGAATTCTCCAGCATGACCCATCCATCTTAGGTGGCCCTACGTGGCATGGCTAAAGACTGGTAGCAGACTGTGGCTCAGATCATGAATTCCTTATTGCAAAATTCAGACTTAAATTGAAGAAAGTAGGGAAAACCACGGACCATCCAGGTATGACCTAAATCAAATCCCTTGCGATTATATAGTGGAAGAGAAAAATAGATTCAAGGGATTAGATCTGATGGACAGAGTACCTGAAGAACTATGTATGGACAGAGGTTCGTGACATTGTACAGGAGGCAGTGATCAAGACCATCCCCAAGAAAAAGAAAGGCAAAATGGTTGTCTGAGGAAGCCTGACAAATAGCTGAGAACAGAAGAGAAGTTAAAGGCAAAGGAGAAAAGGGAAGATACACGCATTTGAATGCAGAGCTCCAAAGGACAGCTAGGGGAGAAAAAGCCTTCCTCAGTGATCAGTGCAAAGAAACAGAGGCATGGGAAAGACTAGAGATCTCTTCAAGAAAATTAGAGATACCAAGGGAACATTTCATGCAAAGATGGGCTCGATAAAGGACAGAAATGGTAGGGACCTAACAGAAGCAGAAGATGTGAAGAAGAGGTGGCAAGAATACACAGAAGAACTGTGCAAAAAAGGTCTTTGTGACCCAGATAATCATGATGGTGTTATCACTCACCTAGAGCCAGACATCCTGGAATGCGAAGTCAAATGGGCCTTAGGAAGAATCACTATGAACAAAGCTAGTGGAGATGATGGAATTCCAGTTGAGCTATTTCAAATCCAAAAGATGATGCTGTGAAAGTGCTGTACTCAATATGCCAGCAAATTTGGAAAAGTCAGCAGTGGCCACAGGACTGGAAAAGTCGGTTTTTATTCAAATGCCAAATAAGGGCAATGCCAAAGAATGTTCAAATTACTGCACAATGGCACTCATCTCACACACTAGAAAGTAATGCTCAAAGTTCTCCAAGTGAGGCTTCAACAGTACTTGAATCATGAACTTCCAGATATTCAAGGTGGATTTAGAAAAACCAGAGGAACTGGAGATCAAGTTGCTAACATCCAATGGGTCATCAAAAAAGCAAGAGAATTCCAGAAAAATTCTACTTCTGCTTTACTGATTACACCAAAGCCTTTGACTGTAGACCACAAAAAACTGGAAAATTCTTCAAGAGATAGGAATACCTGACCTGCCTCCTGACCTGCCTGACCTGCCTCCTGACCACCTGACCTGCCTCCTGAGAAATCTATATGCAGGTCAAGAAGCAACAGTTAGAACTGGACATGGAACAAAAGACTGGTTCCAAGTCAGGAAAGGAGTACGTCAAGGCTGTATATTGTCACCCTTCTTATTTATATGCAGAGTCCATCATGTGAAATGCCAGGCTGGATGAAGGACAAACTGAAATCAAGATTGCCGGGAAAAATATCAATAGTCTCAGATATGCAGATGACACCACCCTTATGGCAGAAAATGAAGAAGAATTAAAGAGCCTCTTGAAAGTCAAAGAAGAGAGTGAAAAAGCTGGCTTAAAACTCAACACTCAAAACCTAAGATCAGTCCCATCACTTCATGGCAAATAGATGGGGAAACAATGGAAACAGTGAGAGACTTTATTTTCTGGTTGTTGAGCATCATCCCTTATGGCAGAAAGTAAAGAAGAGCTAAAGTGCCTCATGATGAAAGTGAAAGAAGAGAATGAAAAAGCTGGTTTAAAACTCAAAATTCAAAAAATGACGATCATGGCATCTGGTCCCATCACTTTATGGCAAATAGGGAAACAATGGAAACAGTGACAGACTTTATTTTGAGGGGACTCCACAATCACCGCAGATGGCGACTGCAGCCATGAAATTAAAAAGAAGCTTGCTGCTTCGAAAAGCTATGACCAACCTAGACAGCATATTAAAAGCAGAGACATTACCTTGCCAACAAAGGTCCATCTAGTCAAAACTATAGTTTTTCCAGTAGTCATGTATGGATGTGAGAGTTAAACTGCAAAGAAAGCTGAGTGCTGAAGAATTGATGCTTTTGAACTGTGCTGTTGGAGAAGACTCTTGAGAGTCCCTTGGACTGCAAGGAGACCAAATCAGTCCATCCTAAAGAAAATCAGTCCTGCATATTCACTGGAAGGACTGATGCTGAAGCTGAAACTCCAATATTTTGGCCACCTGATGTGAAAAACTGACTCATTTGAAAAGACCCTGATGCTAGGAAAGACTGAGGGCGGGAGGAGAAGGGAACAACGAGGATGAGATGGTTGGATGGCATCACCGACTCAATGGACATGATTTCGAGCAAGCTCCAGGAGTTGGTGATTGATAGGGAAGCCTGGGGTGCTTCAGTCTATGGGGTCGCAAACAGTCGGACACGATTGAGCAACTGAACTGAACTGAAATGGCATTTATATTCACAGTGCCTGAAGCGCTTTAAGAAAAAAACACCTCCTCTCAAGAAATGTCCTAGGGGAGGTCTCCGGAAAAATATTCAAAACAGAGCAGATGTTCAAAAAGCCCATTTGAATAAGTAAATTTAACTCACAGTGTTTTAAAAATCTCAAGAAAAGATGTCGACATCATTAATATGAAAGAAATGCAAATCAAAACTTCAAATACCTCACGCCGGTCAGAATGGCCATAGTCAAACATGCTATGAACAATAAATGCTAGCGAGGGTATAGAGAACAAGGGACCCTCCTTCACAGAGACCAGAAATTGCTGAGACTAGATGCTGACAGCAGCCACTGTGGGGGACACTGGGCAGGTTCTTTAGCAAAGAAAATGAGAATGAAATTAGAATATTCCCTATTACCATACACAAAAGTAAACTCCAAATAAATATCTAAATAAAAGTACAGATACTATGAAACTGTTGAGGAAAAAAAGCAGAACACACTTTGACATAAAATGCAGCAAGTTTTTTTGATGCATCTCTTAGAATCAGGACAAATAAAAATAAACAAAAAGGTCCTAATAAACATTGAAAGCGCTTGCACAGCATCAATGAAAGAAAAACACAACCCTCAGAATGGACAAAATTCTTGCAAATGGAGATACCCACAGAAAATGTATCTCTAACACAGACAGACAATTCCTACAGTGCAATGTTAAACCCCCCCCCCCAAAAAAAAATCGGCCAAAAATGTAAATGTACATTTCTCTGAAGAAGGCATAGATATGGCCATAAAGCACAAGAAATGATGCTCAGCATCACTAGTTCTTAGAGAAAGGCAAATTAATTTTCCAATAAGGTATCACCTCACATCGATCAGAATGACCATCTCAAAAACTCTATAACACTAAACTCTGCAGAAGGTGTGGAGAGAAGAAAACCCTCCTACTGTTGGGTGGGAATGTAAATGGATATATTGACTAGGGAGAACATTACAGAGATTCTTTAAAAAACTACACAGAAGTACCAAATGACCCAAAAGTCCCATACCTAGGCGTAAATCCAGGAAAAAACCAAACTTTTAAAAGATACCTGCAGCCCAACAATCAATGTCAACACTAAGTACAATAGCAAAGACAGGGAAGCAACTTAAGTGTACAAGAAAAGATGAATGGTTGCAGAAGTTGGGGTGTATATACCCAATACAGTGTTACTTGGGAATAAACAAGGATGAACTGATGCCATTTCCAGTTACAGGGAAGAAACCAGAGATTACCATACTAAGTGAAGTAAGTGAGACAGGAAAGAGAGGTATCATAGGAGATTATTTCTGGTGGAATCTAAAAATGGGTACAAATGAATATCATTACAAAAGAGAAACAGCCTCACAGACTTGGAGAAGAATCTCATGGTTACTAAAAAAGAAAGTTGAGGGGGGCAGGGAGAAATTAGCTGATTCACATCAATATATGCACCTTGAAACAGGTGCTGAAGGGCTCCTAATAGTCACAAGTCCCACAGGGCTGTAAATGACACCTGCCCTCAAGAAATGTCCTAGCGCAAATCATCAGAAAAGCATTCCAAACAGGGCCAAGTTTTAAGAAGCCAGATTCCAGAGGTAAATTGTACTCACAATTTAGGTGTAAAATAATAAAAGCACTGGGAAATGTACTCCACATAAATAATCATTAAATCAATGCCAAGCAAAACTACAATGAGGTATCACCTCACACTGGTCACAGTGTGGGCTGTGCGCTCAGCCGTGTCTGACTCTTTGTGACCCCATGGACTGTAGCCTGCCAGGCTCTCCTGTCCATGAAATTCTCCAGGCGAGAATACTGGACTGGGTTGCCATTTCCTTCTCCACTGGTCACAATGACCCATCATCTAAAAGATCTACAGAAATAAATACTGCAGAGGATGTAGGGGAAAGGGAATCCTCCGAAGGTCTTGGTGGGAATGTGAACGGTGAAGCCACGATGGAAAACAGCACGGAGGTTCCTTGAAACACTAAACCCAGAGGGATCACATGATCCTGAGATCCCACTCCTAGGCTTACATCTGGAGAAATTTATCATTTGAAATGACATGTGCACCCCAGTTTTCAAGATAGCCCTATTTACAATAGCCAAGACACAGAATCCAATAAAAAATCCATTCACAGAAAAATGGACACTAGCTGGTACATCTGTACCCTGGAATACTACTCAGCCGTGAAACAGAAAGAACAATGACATTGGCAGTAGCATAGATGGGCTGAAAAATGTTCATACTAAGTGAGGTAAATCAGAGACAAAAAGTCAAATGTCGTAAGATATCACGTACAAATGGAATCTATAAATTCATACCAATGAACTAATTTACAAAACAGAAATGGACGCACAGACTGAGAAAACCAAATTATGACTATCAAAGCTAAAGGGGAGGAATAAATTAAGAGTTTTGGATTAAAATATACAGACTAATATCTATCAAATTGATAATCAAATACGACCTACTTAATAGAACAAGGAACTCTACTCAAAAACCTGTAGCAAACTGTATGAGGGAAAAAATGGAAAAATAATAGATACACCTCTATGTAAAATTGAATCAAGTTCCTGTATATCTAAAGCCAACAAAACAATGGAAATCAACTGGATTGCACTATAAAATAAAAATTAAATTACACATTAAATCATCTGAGTTTGGTGTAGGGGAAACCAGACTGTGGAGTCCCTATGAATTAGACATGTGATATGCTGTGAAATGAATGTGACACCACCAAAGGTTTTCACTCAGGAGGACACAGAGCAGCAACTCACTCAAAGGTCCTGACCTCAAATGAGAGCGACAAGAAGAGAGAAGAAAAAGGACCACGGGTTAACCAGGGCATCAGCCTCAGTTCAGAGGTTGGGAATCTCAGACGGAACGAGATGCTGCAGGTAAAGAGCACACAGGGGGTCTCTGGATACAGGTTCCTGACCCACACAACCTCCAGACCCAGCACCTGGGGACACACGTCCACAGTCTCCAAGGTGACACCACCTCCCCAGACTGTGCACCGGGGGTCACACAACCCTTGGTTAGAACACCATGTCTCTGCTAATTGGGCCCCCAAGATAGAAACAAGTGGGTTTCTGTAACCTCCAGGGACGGTAGGAAGAAGTCTAGGGTCAATCTCCTCTCCCCACATTTATCCCAGAGAAATTCTCTTTCCCTTTGGTTCTGTGTGATATTGACTATTTTTATAGCATCATGATAATGTTGGGACACCTACCTTGGTTCTGGCAGGCTTGGTCCTTTCTTTTCCCACTAAAGTGTTGAGGAAACACACCAGACGCAGGGCTGGAGGACGAGGGGCAGGTCAGGTCTCTGCTGAGTAGAGACGGTCAACCTGAAGGCAATCACAGCAGCAACCTCACCTGCTGCCCATTGACTCCTTGCCTGATCCACGTGCCCTGCAATCAATTCACCAGGTCAACCCACCTCCTATTCAACCTGAATGTGCTGGAAAATTGGAATAATTACTAGGCAGCCCACCTGAGGAGTCTCCAGGAACCCCAGGGAAGGTGAAAGGCAGGGGGAGGAGACTAATAACCTACCGCAGCACTGACTCCTGGGAGGGCCATGGAACCCCCTCAGAGAAGAGCACGTTACTCAGAGAAGCCCACCTCAGCTCCAGACCCCAGACATCTGAGCGCTGACATTCAGACACAAGCACGGGGTTTTCCAGGACAGAGGCAGGCCAGGTCCTACCCAGGTCTCCAGTCCTTGGGCACAGAGCAGGCTCAGGTCTAAATGTTCTCATTGTAGAAGCACACGGTTATGTCTAATCATCATCAGTGTAGACAGGACTTGGAGAGGTCTAAATCCGCCATGTAGACAGAACTTGTTCAGGTTAAAAATAGCTTAAAGCTGCTCTCCCAGGACACACAGGTCACACACATGCAGGGTCCCTCACTGCTGAACAGGGGACACACCCCCATGTGGACTCGCATGTACATTTCTTAAAGAAGAAACCATCACTGGCCTCCACACTTCACCCACATCAGGAAACTGAAAGAATCTGTGTCATTAAACATTTCAACAGGCAAAGCAAAGCTGTTACCAGTTTCTCTGGTCACGTGATGGCCAGGATCCAGGGAAGAGCCAGGAATTTCTTAGAGTGTAGCCCAGTGTCCTGTAAAGACAGACAGGAAGTGGCCTGATTCCAGGATGCAAGGCTTCCAGCAGCAGACAACCACACTGGAAGACTTCTGGAAAAGTATATTCTTTGTCAGAGTAAAAATGTATTGTTGAGATTACAAGCATACTAATTATTTGTAAACCTACAATATTCTTAAAAGTTTGACACCTTAATCTGCAGTTCCCATTGGTTCCTTTGGTTCAGATTTTCTAGGTAGAAGCAAGCCATCATTTCAAATTAGCTTCTTCTAATTCTGTTATCTGTTATTATATGAATGAAAGCACATAGTAGGGGGAAAAAAAAATGCCTGCAAATGATTAGTAATTCAAAGAGCTCATGAGCTACACGTATTTTTTCTAACAGTTTCATTTTTCTCCGTGAAGAAAGCAGAAAAAATAGGCCCCCTGATTTTTTGCTTCTCTGTTCAAACTGAGCTAAAATGAAATTGATATTCATATCAACAGTAATAGTTTTGGAGGTTTGAAATGTCACACCAGTGTAACAGAGACTGGAGAAAAGAGAATGCTCCTACACTACTGGAGGGAAACATCTTAAAGCTGAAATTCAAATTGTCATATATTATCATAGTATGGGGTTACATGCAGTATGAACCAAGAGTCTAAATATAGCAGGCAATATGTGAAGGCAAATTGCAAATTTGATACTTCACATGGGAGAGTAAAGGTTTCTTGTCAGATCTGCAGCTGGTATGCACAAATTCTTTTAGAATACTGTATGAATTATAGATTATATATAACATTTAATACTTTTTGAATTATATCTTTGTCTGAATGTATGGCTAAGAATGGGATTGCTGGATCATATGGTAACTCTATTTTTAGGTTTTTGAGGAACTGCCACACTGTTACCTACAGGGACTGCACCAATCTCCATTCCCACCAACAGTATAGAGGAGGGTTCTCTTTCCTCCATACCCTCTGCAACAGTTTTTACTTGGAGATTTTTTCATGATGGCCATTCTACCAGTGTGAGGTTGTACCTCCTTGTAGTTTTGACTTGCATTTCTCTAATAATTAACAGTGATGAGCATTATAGGATAAATCTTTAATTTTTGGATGTGTAAAGTGAATGTGAAGAGGAACGAAAAAGCCTCTTGATGAAAGTGAAAGTGGAGAGTGAAAAAGTTGGCTTAAAGCTCAACATTTAGAAAACTAAGATCATGGCATCTGGTCCCATCACTTCATGGGAAATAGATGGGGAAACAGTGGAAACAGTGTCAGACTTTATATTTAGGGGCTCCAAAATCACTGCAGATGGTGATTGCAGCCATGAAATTAAAAGACACTTACTCCATGGAAGAAAAGTTATGACCAACCTAGATAGCATATTCAAAAGCAGAGACATTACTTTGTCAACAAAGGTCCATCTAGTCAAGGCTATGGTTTTTCCAGTGGTCATGTATGGATGTGAGAGTTGGACTGTGAAGAAGACTGAGCGCCGAAGAATTGATGCTTTTGAACTGTGGTGTTGGAGAAGACTCTTGAGAGTCCCTTGGACTGCAAGGAGATCCAACCAGTCCATTCTGAAGGAGATCAGCCCTGGGATTTCTTTGGAAGGAATGATGCTACAGCTTAAACTCCAATACTTTGGCCACCTCATGTGAAGAGTTGACTCATTGGAAAAGACTCTGATGCTGGGAGGGATTGGGGGCAGGAGGAGAAGGGGATGACAGAGGATGAGATGGCTGGATGGCATCACTGACTCGATGGATGTGAATCTGAGTGAACTCCGGGAGTTGGTGATGGATAGGGAGGCTTGGCGTGCTGCGATTCATGGGGTCGCGAAGAGTTGGACACGACTGAACGACTGAACTGAAACTCCATTAAGTGTAACATGTCAACTTGACAATTTTTTTCCCCACAGATTAGGGTTTATTAAATATTTAGTTATTTTCTTTCTTCACAGTCTAATCACAGAGACATGTGTTACCATGTTACTTAAGGTGTACTCAAGGCAAGAGACCAGAGTTTGACCTATGGGTCAGGAAGATTCCGTGGAGAAAGGAATAGCTACCCACTTCAGTATTATTCCCTGGAGGATTCCATGGACAGAGGAGCCTGGTGAGTTACAGTCCATGGGGTCCCAAAGAGTCAGACACGACTGAGCAACTGCACACACACATGCTGCTTTGAGCAGATTTAGAGACCTGTATTGGTCCCTATAAAGGGATTGGCCATTCCAATTGAGCTATAGCAGTTTCCCTTGATGATACAGCTGGGCCTCTTTCTGTATGGCTAAGTCAGTTGTTAATAACTTTTCAGGATTCTATAGGATTATTAGCCCTCTAATAGCAAAACATATGTTTTCAAGTTACATCAGGACATAGGGGTTATGAGCCTAAGGGAGTTTCTGCAGATTTTTCTGGCCTGACATCAAGGCCCCTTCCCAGTTTTATGACAGAACAATTTCCAGAGACTGGATGAGCTACATCATTGGCAGGGATCAATGCAGAATGAAAATGCAGGAATACTTGTGTAGAATTAAAAGAACATGGATGTTGACAGCACAGGCTTAAACCAAGCACGGTGCCCTTCTAAGTGCAGGAGCCCCCGACACTGTGCAGGGTGTGTGTCCATGAAGACAGGCCCAGACAAGGCTTCTGTTTTCATAGAGCCAATTTTGTGTAGTGGTGTGTTGAATTGATTTATAACTACAAATATTTCTATCAGTGATATGTGGACTCTCCTTTTTTTTCTATCAAAAATGTGCATTTCCAATTGAGCAGTAGTTTTATGTTCTTGTGTTAGTTATATAATATTATTTGTATAGGTATGTATATTACACATATAAACACAACTATATACGTAGTCTTTCTTAGATTATTAGGTTTCAGATTAGGTTATTACGAATATTGAACATAGATCCCCATATTATACAGTATTTATTTTATATATAATAGTGTATATTTGTTAATACCAACTTCCTAATTAATTCTCCACCTCTTTCCCCTTTGGTATCCCTAAGTTTGTATTTTATGTCTGAAACGGTTTCTGTTTGTCAAGTTTATTTGCATCATAGTTTAGATTTCACTGGTAACTGATATCATATGATATTTGTCTTTTTGTGTCTTCACTTAATATGCTAATCTCTAGGTCCATCCACTTTGCTGAAAAGGCATTATTTCATTTTTCATGATGAATAATATTCCATTATATACTCTATGCTATGTGGACTCTTGATTCAGGCCTTACAGATGCTAGTGCCTTACAGCTGTCAGCATGAAAGTCCTCAGACTAAACCACGATTCCCCAGAAGAATCTTACCTCATGGTCTGGGCCTCCGGGAAGAATTCATCTTTGACATGGAGTTCCTTGATCAGCTTCACAGCAACATCATCCTGCCCTTTCCACTTGCCCTGATGGACTGCTCCAAACTGGTCACTCCCCAGGCCCTTCAACAGGGTTACCTCTTCACTTTGGAGTTCCCAGACTCTGAATAAGGTAAGAAAGACACACTTTAGGATGATAATAGAAGGTTTGGGGGCTAACACAGCTTCACAAGTGACTTCCTCTCCAACAAAAATTTAACACTGACAAGATGAAGGACAGCACAAATTTTTTTTTAAGTTGCTCATTTAGAAAGAAAACCCTTGGCAATGCGGTCTTAGGACCTGTTAGACAACATGATATTGTCACTAAAACAATATTAGTCCTGAAATAGCCACAATTAGTGACATGAAAAGTTCAGTTCAGCTGCTCAGTCGTGTCCGACTCTGCGACTGCCTAGACTGCAGAACGCCAGGCTTCCCTGTCCATCACCAACTCCCAGAGCTTGCTCAAACTCATATCCATTGATTCGGTGCCATCCAACCATCTTATCCTCTGTCGTCCCTTTCTCTTCCTGCCTTCAATCTTCCCCAGCATCAGAGTCTCTTCCAATGAGTCGGCTCTTCACATTAGGTGACCAAAGTATTGGAGCTTCAGCTTCCACATCGGTCCTTCCAATGAATATTCAGGACTCATTTCCTTTAGGATGGACTGGTTTGATTTCCTTGCAGTCCAAGGGACTCTCAAGAGTCTTCTCCAACACCACAGTTCAAAAGCATCAATTCTTCAGCGCTCAGCTTTCTTTATGGTCCAACTCTCACATCCATACACGACTACTGGAAAAACCATAGCTTTGACCAGATGGACCTTTGTTGGCAAAGTAATGTCTCTGCTTTTTAATATGCTGTTTAGGTTGGTCATAGCTTTTCTACCAAGGAGCAAGCGTCTTTTAATTTCATGGCTGCAGTCACCATCTGCAGTGATTTTGGAGCCCCCCAAAATAAAGTCTCTCACTGTTTCCATTGTTTCCCCATCTGTTTGCCATGGAGAAGACTCTTGAGAGTTCCTTTGACTGCAAGGAGATCAAACCAGTCAATCCTAAAGGAAATCAGCCCTGAATATTCAGTGGAAGGACTGATGCTGAAGCTGAAACTCCAATACTTTGGCCACCTGATGTGAAGAGCTGACTCCTTGGAAATGACCCTGATGTTGGAAAAGATTGAAGGCAGGAGAAGAAGGTGACAGCAGAGGATGAGATGGTTGGATGGCATCACTGGCTTGATGGACATGATTTTGAGCAAACTCTGGGAGTTGGTGATGGACAGGGAAGCCTAGTGTGCTGCAGTCCATGGGGTTGCAAAGAGTCGGACACTACTGAGCAACTGAACTGAGAGGACATCATGAGAAATGCCGGGTTAGATGAATCACAAGCTGGACTCAAGATTTCTGGGAGGAATATCAACAACCTCAGATATGCAGATGATACCACCCTAATGGAAGAAAGCGAAGAGGAACTGAAGAGCCTTTTGACGAAGCTGAAAAAGGAGAATGGAAAAACAGACTTTAAACATTCAAAAAACTAAGACCATGGCATCTAGTCCCATCACTTCATGTCAAATAGATGAGGAACAAATGGAAACAGTGGCAGATTTTATTTTCTTGGGCTGTAAAATCGCTGCAAATGGTGACTGTAGCCATGAAATTAAAAGACTCTTGCTCCTTGGAAGAAAAGCTATGACCAACTTAGACAGTGTATTAAAAAGCAGAGACATCATTTTGGCAACAAATGTCAGTATAGTTAAAGCTGTGGTTCCTCCAGTAGTCATGTATGGAAGTGCGAGATGGACCATAAAGAAGGATGAGAGCTGAAGAATTGATGCTTTCAAACTGTGGTGCTGGAGAAGACTCTTGAGAGTCCCTTGGACTGCAAGGAGATCAAACCAGTCCATCCTAAAAGAAATCAACCCTGAATATTCATTGGAAGGACTGACACTGAAGCTGAAGCTCCAATATTTTGGCCACCTGATGCAAAGAACCAACTCATTGGAACAGATCCTGATGGTGGGAAGGATTGAAGGCAGGAGGAGCAGGGAGTGACACAGGCTGAGATGGTTGGATGGAGACACTGACAATGGACGTGAGTTTGAGCAAACTCCGAGAGAGAGTGCAGGACAAGGAAGCCTGACGTGCTGCAGTCTGTGGGGTCACAGTAAGTCGGACATGAAGTGCCTAAATAACCACAATAAAGAACGTAAAACTTTCATAAACTCCAAAAGTTTCTTATAATTAAAAACTTCATGAAAATAAAAACTTCTTCATCAAATTAAAATCTTCTTCAAAATATTAAAAAATATAGAATTATTTATAAAATTAAAACTTTCTACTCTATGAAACACCTTATTCAGAAAACCAAAAGACGAACCACAGACTGAAAGAAACTATTTCCAAAAGACATATCACAGGAAGGATCTGTACTGAAATCATTCCAAAGAGCCCCTTAAAAACTGGCTAAGATTGAAAAACACACTTCGGCAAGGAGCACAAACAAGTATGTATCTAGATATTTATATCAGTCTATAGAGAATTGCTTACATCTCTGTGTAGACAGACATTTACATCTCTATGTAGATAGATATTTATACCTCTTGGTAAATACTTATATTGCTACATAGATATTCTGTAAAATTAGTAGCTTCCATAAAATTGAAAATTTCCATATAATTAAAATGTCTATACAACTTTCATAAATTGAATAATTCATAAATAACTTTCATGCAATAACATTCATACAATTACTGACTTCTAATTATTTACTTTCATACAATTAAAAACTTCCTCAGAAAATTAGAAGATTCCCCTGAAAGTTAAACACTGCCTCAAAAAATTAAAATTATGTATACATTTTAAAACTTCTACTCAGTGAAACACCTATTCAGAATATGAAAAAATGAACCACAAACTGAAGAGACTATTTCTAAAACACACATCAGATAAAGATCAGTACTCAAATTTTATCAAAAAGCCCCATTAAAATTTGGTAAGGATTGAAACACACACCTGGCCAAAAAAATAAACAGTAAATGAGGAAGGATGGACAGACCAGGGTGGGGCAGAGACAGGGCTGAGACAGCTAACCCTAGGATCTGACATTCCCACACCTGGGCGGATATCCAGAGAAAACCATCAATCAAAAACTCACGGGCAGCCAACCTTCACTGCAGCACTGCTTAGAACAGCCAAGACACAGAACCAGCAAGATGTCCACCAGCAGGCTAAAGCTTAAAGAAGATGCAGTACATATAGATAACGGACTATTACTCACTCAAGAAAAACTGCCCTGAGATTGAAGTTAAGTCACTGCTAGCCATGGGGATGGACGTGGAAGAGCAGACACTAAGTGAAGTCAGCCGGACAGAGAAAGGCAATACTATATGATGTCCATTCTAGGCAAAATAAAAATGCAGATACAAGGAACTAATTTACAAGACAAAAAGACACTCTGAGATCTCAAACACAAAGGAAGCCCAAAAAAATGAAGGGCAAGGTTTTATCTCCTTCCTTCCTTCTTTCCACATGTGCAGAAAATCTGTATCTGTAACAGATACTCCACAAGGACCTGACGATTACCACAGTGAAATCTACTTGATTTTCTGCAATATCCCCTTATGACAAAGAATTGGAGAAAAAAAAAAAGGCTTTCTGAATATGTCACAAGTGACTTGGGTGGCTGTACACTGCCAACAAGTACAAAACTGAAAATCAACTATAATCCAGCAACTCGTCTTGTGATATTAAAGAGAAGGAAAGGAAAGGAATTACTAGTTTATGCCCTGCCAATACAGGAGATAGAAGAGACACAGGTTCGATCCCTTGAGTCGGGAAGATCTCCTACAGGAGGGCATGGCAAACCACTGTAGTATTCTTACCTGGAGAATCCCATGGACAGAGGAACCTGGCGGGTTACAGTTCATAGGGTTGCAGAGTTGGACACGACTGAAACGACTTAGCACACGCATTCCCTGCCACCTCCTTAGTGAAAGTGAAGTCGCTCAGTCATGTCCGACTCTTTGCAACCCCATGGACTGTAGCCTACCAGGCTCCTCAGTCCATGGAATTTTCCAGGCAAGAGTACTGGAGTGAGTTGCCATTTCCTTCTCCAGGGGATCTTCCCAACCCAGGGATCGAACCCAGGTCTCCTGCACTGCAGGCAGACGCTTTACCATCTGAGATTATCCTGCTAGCCACCTCCTTAACTTGGGCTAATATCCTCCTATTCCTGGAGACTGAGCAGGCTTCATTCCCAGGGCTGGACTGGTGTGTGGTCGACACAGTATGGCAGGGTGCCCTTCGTTGACACCCCTCTTAAACCTGTACTTTCTGGTTTGCCATGCTGGGGACCAGAATCCCTAGTGCACCCAAACAACAGTGGCCTGACCCTCGAGCCTCAAGGACCAGGGTAAAGTCTCCAAGTACCCAGGTCTGCTGGTGCTGGGGTCCCCAGCTGAACCTTCCTTCCTGAGAGTACAACCTCCTAGGCACTTCAGCAGGGAGTAGTGCCCAGTTACAGATAGGTCTGGAAAGGAAGGGTGAAGTTTTAGGGGGGAGAAGTAGTGAGACACAAACCCTTTGGTGTTTGCTCAGACACATTCCATTGTAATTCCAGCCCAGGAAGCTCTTTCCCCAATTCTGTTTGCAGTTAGGGGTCGAAGAAGTACAGCCGCCTTGTGGACATTTCTTTTAACTACAGCTTCATCACCAGTGCTACAAGCACCTCCAATTTACAAGGCTGATGGGGCTGTTAATGACAGCTGCCCTCAGGAAAGGTCCAGTGACAGTTTTGCAGAAATAAATTCCAACACAACCAACTGCCAAGAAGCCAACTGCAAAGGTAAATTTTCCTCACACCCTTTAAGGAAACAAACAAACCCAAATGGTGGCAGGACAAGATGCTCAGATTCCCTAATTATTACAAGAGGAATACCAATCAAATTGACAACAAGAAATCACAGTGCATCTGACAGAAGGGCAACCCTGACTGTCTGCAAACCATGAATAGAGGGAAGAGCCTGGAGATGATGCAAGCCCCGTACATGTTCCGTGGGAATGGACATTGAGATCAGCCCCAGGACAGGACAGCCCCCTGGGCCTGAAGAAAAAAAATTTCAAGAGAGCAAAGCCTAGGACTTTAATACCCACATCTGGGCCTATGTTATGAAAAACCATTGTTCACACTGACAGATGCAGCCCAACATTCCCTGCAGTGGTACCTGAAATAGCCGAGACACAGACTCAAGCAGAGGTCCGACGACAGATTAAATCTTGAAAAATGTGGTACATATATACAATTTGCTATCACTCAGACACCAAAAACCGCCACTGAAGTTATGAAATTATGCCACTGGTCACCACAAGGACGGACCTTGGAGGATCCTACACTCAGTGGAGTCAGCAACAGAGGAAGATTATAGCAGATGATGTCCCTTCAAGTTAACATTAAGAAAAGAGGTACAGGGGAGTCATTTGCAACAGAAAAGACACTGTAACATTCAAACACAAACAATTCATAAAAAGGGGGGAGGGGACATAGATATGAAATAGCATGTTGGTACTAACATATCCACAGAAATCTGGATTATCTCCTTCCATCCTTCCTATGTGCACTGACATTTGTATCTCTAACATACCCACAGAAATCTGTACTTGTATTAAGTAATTCACAAGGATTATCTCCAGCCTTCCTTCCTTCCACGTACACATGCACAGAAATATTTCCAGCTTATACTTGGAAATCTGTCACTGTAATAGATAAAGACTATCTCCCTCCTTCATTCCTTGCATGTATACAAAAATCTGTGTCTCTATTAGTTAGCCTATCTCTATTTCTATTAGTCACCTGATGTGCAGTACAGAGAATTTACTTCACCTTGCTTAATACCCTTGGTGGCAAAAGAATTTTTAAAAATGTACAAATATGCTGTATGTGTCTGTCAGAACTAAGTCCATTGTACACTGAGGACAAGGACAAAAATGCAAATTGACTATACTTCAGCATAGCATTGGCATGAGAGTAAGAACAGAAAAGGAACAAAAAGTAATGTATACATTATTCCCTCTGAACATCCCTGACTTGGTATGATATCTGATCCCTGGAACCTGCATAGGCTTGAGTCCCATTGCTGGACAGGGGTGGGGTCAAGACAGCATGGCACTGTGGTCTTCATTAAGACCCCACTTAAATATGCACTGTCTGGTTGGGCCTGCCTGGGACCAGAATTCCTAGTGCCCCCCAATGATGGTGGCACTCTGTCCTCAAGGATGAGGGTAAAGTCACCAATTATCCAGGTCAGCTGTTGCTGGGGTCCCCAGGTGAAGCCGCCTTTCTGAGAGCAGCCTCTTAGAAAGCTAAGTGTGGAACCAATCCGCAGGTTAGGAGGAGTCTGGAGGGGAGGGGTGAAGCTTTACGGGGAAGAAGTAGTGAAACACAGGGCCTTGGGTGTTGTGTTCACTCAGGCACATTCCACTGTAATTCACAGCCTAGAAAATCAACTTTCCCTAAGGCGCTGGTTGCATGTGGAACCAGAGTTGGGCGTGAAGTGCTGCCGTCTTGTGGACATTTCCTGTAACTACAACCTGACCTGTGGCGCTCACTGGCACCTTCAATTCACGAAGCTTGTGAAACATCTATTTCTGCTTTATTGACTACGCCAAAGCCTTCTACTGTATGGATCACAACAAGCTGTGGACAATTCCTAAAGAGATGGTAATACCAGACCACCTTACCTGTCTCCTGAGAAATCAGTATGCAGGTCAGGAAGCAAGTTAGAACTGGACATGGAACAATAGACTGGTCCCAAACTGGGAAAGTATGTCAAGGCTGTATTGTCACCCTGCTTATTTAACTCATATCCAGAGTGAAATGCCAGGCTGGATGAAGCACAAGCTGGAATCAAGATTGCCAGGAGAAACATCAATCACCTCAGACATGCAGATGACACCACCCTTATGGCAGAAAGTGAAGAACTAAAGAGCCTCTTGATGAAAGTGAAAGAGGAGAGTGAAAAACTTGGCTTAAAACTCAACATTCAGAAAACTAAGATCATGGTAACTGGTTCCATCACATCACGGCAAATAGATGGGGAAACAATGACAGACTTCCTGACAGATTTTCTTGGGCTCCAAAATCAGATGGTGACTGCAGCCATGAAATTAAAAAATGCTTGCTCCTTAGAAGAAAAGTTATGACCAATCTACACCACATATTTAAAAGCAGAGACATTACTTTGCCAACAAAGGTCCATCTAGTCAAAGCTATGGTTTTTCCAGTAGTCGTGTATGGATATGAGAATTGGACTATAAAGAATGCTGAGTGCTGAAGAATTGATGCTTTTGAACTGTGGTGTTGCAGAAGACTCCTGTGCATCCCTTGGACTGCAAGGAGATCCAACCAGTCCATCCTAAAGGAAATAAGTCCTGAATATTCATTGGAAGGACTGATGCTGAAGCTGAAACTCCAATACTTTGGTCACCTGATGTGAAGATCTGACTCACTGGAAAAGACCCTGATGCTGGGAAAGATTGAGGGCAGGAGAAGAAAGGGACGACAGAGGATGAGATGGTTGGATGGCATCACTGACTTGAGGGACATGAGTTTGAGCAAGCTCCAGGAATTGGTGATGAACAGAGAAGCCTGGCATGCTACAGTCCATGGGGTCACAAAGAGTTGGAAACTACTGAGCGACTGAACTGAACTTCAGGGCTGTTAATGACTGCTGCCCTCAGGAAAGGTCCTGGGGTGGGTTTACAGATTTAAATTCAAAAACACAACTGACTTTCAAGAAGGCAATTGCAAAAGTAAATTTTCCTCACACCCTTTAATTAAAAAAAAAAAAGGATAGCCACAGGACAAGATGCTCAGCATCCCTAATTATTATAGGAGGAATGCCAATCAAAATGACAACAAGAAATCAAACCCCATCTAACAGAATATCCTGAGTGTCTACAAACAGTAACTGGGGGAGAGAGCCGGGGGATAACGCAAGCCCCGTACACGTTCCACAGGAAGGGACATTGGTAACAGCCCCTAGAAAGGACAGCACCCCCCCAGGCTGGAAAATATTTTCAAGAAAGTATAGCCTAGGATTTTGATGCTCACACGTGGGTCTATGTTACAAAAAACTATTCAAAATGACAAATGCACCCCAACATTCACTGCAGTGATGCTTCCAGTAGCCAAGACAGAGCCCCAAGAGAAGTTCCATCAACAGACTAGATCTGAAAGAAATGTGGTGCATATATACAATTTGCTTTTACCTAGACAGAAAAACTGCCACTGCAACTATGAAATTATGCCACGGTGCAATTATGAAATTCAGGGATCACACACCAAGTGAACTCAGCAACAGAGGAAGAAAAGACTGGATGATGTCACTTTTAGGCAACATAAAAGAGATACAGGGGAAGTAATTTACAACACAAAAAGAGACTCTGCGATCCAAACACAAATCAAGAATTCAAAAAACAAGAAAAAAGGAAAGGGCCAGAGATGAATTAGGAGGTTGGTCCTAATGTACACAGAAATTTGTAACTGTAATAGGACCAGAATGAAAAAGCCGACTTAAAATGAAATATTAAGAAAACTAAGGCCATGGCATCTGGCCCCATTACTTTATGGCAAACAAAAGGGGAAAAGGTAGGAGCAGTGGCAGATTTCCTCTTCTTGGGCTCTAAAGTCACTGCAGATGGTGACTGCAGCCATGAAATCAGAAGGCGAGTGCTTCTTGGCAGGAAAGCTACCACAAACCTAGACAGTGTGTTGGAAAGCAGAGATATTACTCTGCTGACAAAGGTCTGTTACAGTCAAAGCTATGGTCTTCCCAGGGGTCACCTACGGTTGTGAGAGCTGGACTGTAAAGAACTGATGCTGGAGAAGACTCCTGAGAGTCCTCTGGTCAGCAAGGAGATCAAACCAGTCCATCTTAAAAGAAATCAATCCTGTATACTCATTAGAACGACTGATGCTGAAGCTCCAGTGTTTTGGTCACTTGAAGGGAACAGCGAAGTCATTGGGAAAGTCCCTGATGCTGAGAAAGATTGATGGCAGAAGGAGAAGAGGGCATCAGACGATGAGGCGGCTGGATGGCACCACCAATGCAATAGACACGAACTTGGGCAGACTTCCGGGAGACGGTGAGGGACAGGGAGGCCTGCGGGCTGCAGTCCACACGGTTGCAAAAAGCTGGACACTATGGACAACTGAGCAACAACGATAAGTAATCCACAGGGATTATCTCCTGCCTGCCTGCCTTCCTTGCACATATATACAGAAATATATACATGGAAATCTGTTGTAACAGGTAACCCACAAGGACTATCTCCTTCCTTCATCCCTTGCACATATACCAAAAGAAAATCTATATATAATAGATACTCCACGGAGACCTGATGTTCAGCACAGAGAACTGCTCTACATCTTGTTCAATAACCTCTGTGGCAAATGAATCAAAAAGTACAACTATCCTGTATGTACATATCATAAGTGAATCAGTCCATTGTACAAGCACAAAACTGCAAATCAACTATATTTCAACATAGCATTGGCAAGAGATTAAAGAAAAGAAAAGGAACAGAAATAATGCCTAGTTCATTCCCAACAAACTCCCTGACTTGGGATGCTATTACATCCCTTGAACCTGAATAGGCTTGAGTCCCACTGCTGGACAGGGATGGGGTCAAGACAGCCTGCCACTGTGTCCTTCACTGAGACCCCACTTAAACTTGTACTGTCTGGTTGGACCTGCCTGGCACCAGAATCCCTAGTGAGCCCTAGTGATGGTGGCCTGATCCTCTGGCCTGGAGGACCAGGGTAAAGTCACCGAAGATCCAGGTCAGCTGTTGCTGGGTCCCCAGGTGAAGCCTCCTTTCTGAGAGTGCAGCCTCTTGGAAAGCTCAGCATGGATTTATTAAATAAGAATTTATTAAATATTTACTTATTTATTTTCTTCTTAGTCTAACTCTAGGTACATGCGTTTTCATGTAACTCAAGGCAATGAGCTCAGTTATGCATCTTTGAGCAGTTTTAAAGACCTGCATTGCTCCCTATAGAGGAAAGGCTTGTGTTGGAACCAAGGTCTACCTCTCAGTAAAAGCTGTTCCTTGAGCAAATTCGGTCAGTGCAGGGGGCACATGGTGAGACCACCATGCCAATTGACACTTCCCACATCTCAGGCCTCAGAGTGACCATTCCATCTGAGGGTGAAAAGTTTGCCCTGGTGATACAGTTATACCTCTTTCTTTATGACCAGTTGAGTTGTTACTGACTTTTTTAGGATTCTATAGGAAATCAACCCTGCATATTCATTGGAAGGACTAATGCTGAAGCTCCAATACTTTGGTAACCCTAATGATGTGAAGAGCCGACTCATTAGAAAAGACCCTGATGCTGGAAACGACTGAAGGCAGGAGGAGAAGGGGACGAAAGAGGACAATGGGTGATGGCATCACCAATTCAGTGGACATGAATTTGAGCAAGCTCCACGGGTTGGTGAAGGACAGGGGAGCCTGGCATGTGGCAGTCCATGGGGTTGCAAAGAGCTGGACATGATGAGCAACTGAACAATAGGACTATTGGCCTTCTAATTGCAAAATATATGTTTTAAAGTTACATCAGGACACAGGGTTCATATCCTGAGCCTAAGGGAGTTTCTGCAGATTTTTCTATTCTGAAGAGGCCTCGTCCCCAGTTTTATGATGGCACAATTGCCAGAGACTGGATGAGATACTTCATTGCCAGGAACCGGTGCAGAATGACGATGTCAGAATCCCTGTGTAAGGATTATTAGCAATGTGGATTCTGACAACACAGCATTAAACCAAGCGGGAAGCCCTTCTAAGTGCAGGAGCCCCAGACACTGTGCCCCTGAAGTCAGCCTCAGCCAAAGGCTTCTGTTCACATAAAGCCAATTTTGTGCAATGGTGTGTTACATGGATTTATAACTTCAAATATTAGTATCAGTGATATGCTAAACTATTTCTATGGAAAACTGGTGCATTTTAATTGAAGAGTAGTTGTTTTATGTGTTTGTGTTAGTTTCAGGTGTATAGCAAAGTCATTCAGTTATGTGCCCATATATATTGCATATATATAGCACATTGTATACATTATATGTATTATATATACTACATATGTATATAAAGACATATCTACATACGTGCTCTCCAACGATTAGGTTTCAGATTACTAGGTTATTACAAATATTGAAGAGTTCCCTGTGCTATACAGTAGGGCCTTGTTTATCTGCTTTACATATAGTAGTGTGTATCTGTTAACCCCAAACTCCTAATTAATCACCTATCCCTTTTCTCTTTGGTAACCCTAAGTTTGTCATCTATGTCTGAGACTGTTTTGTCAAGAAGTTCATTTGCATCATAGTTTAGATTTCACTCATAAGTGATAATAGCTGTTTGTCTCTCTGTGTCTTCACTGAATATCCTAATCTCTAGGTCCACCCACGCTGAGGAAATGGCATTATTTCACTTTTTATGGCTGAGTAGTATTCCATTGTAATTCTATGATATGTGGAATCTTGATTCAGGCCTTGCAGATATTAGGGACAGATCTGTCAGCATGAAGGTCCTCCCATGGTGAGGACTAAACCACGATTCCCCAGGAAGAATCATACCTCATGGGCCTCCGGGAAGCATTCATCTTCTGACACGGAGCTCCTCGATCACCTTCACAGCAACATCATCCTGCCCCTTCCACTTGCCCAGATGGACCGCTCCAAACTGGCCACTTCCCAGCTCCTTCAACAGGGTTATCTCTTCACTTTGCAGTTCCCAGATTCCTAGTGAGGCAAGACAGGCACACTTTAGGGTGAGAATAGGAGGCTTTGGGGTTCACAGCTTCACAAGTGACTTCCTCTCCAATGAGAATTTAACATTGACAAGATGAAAGATGGTAAGAGCTTTTTAGGTTGCTCAGTTAAAAAGAAAACCCTTAGTCATGTCTTCTCAGGACCTGTTAGACAACGTGATATTTGTACCAAAACAATATTGTTCCTGAAATAGCTACAACTAGTGACAACAAAGGTTAGCATTAAGAAACCTTTGCCAACCAGAGGATCTTGGAAAAGTTTGATGACAAAATGTGCTTATTGTCCTTAGCTTGGTAAGGGCTAGGGTTAGTTAGATTAATTGGCTTGACTTGGCTAATAAGTTCTTGGAAAGCAAAACTTAAAAGAGAAAAGCTGCTTTATGTGATTCTTTAAATTCTCATCAAAATTAGTTTTGTGATATAATTTTTTTTTAATTTCCCATTTTTATTTTGCTAAATTTTCTTTCTTTTTGATAACATTATTATTGTTGTAGATATTTATCATCAATTGTTTAAGTGGATGCAGTCAGCAGAAACAAGACAGGGAGCTGACTGTGGCTCGGATCATGAACTCCTTATTGCCAAATTCAGACTTAAATTGAAGAAAGTGGGGAAAACCACTAAACCATTCAGGTATGACCTAAATCAAATCCCATATGATTATATAGTGGAAGTGAGGAATAGATTTAAGGGCCTAGATCTGATAGACAGAGTGCCTGATGAACTATGGATGGAGGTTCATGACATTGTACAGGAGACAGGGATCAAGACCATCCCCATGGAAAAGAAATGCAAAAAAGCAAAATGGCTGTCTAGGGAGGCCTTACAAATAGCTGTGAAAAGAAAAGAAGCAAAAAGCAAAGGAGAAAAGAAAAGATATAAGCATCTGAATGCAGAGGTCCAAAGAATAGCGAGGAGAGATAAGAAAGCCTTCTTCAGCAATCAATGCAAAGAAATAGAGGAAAACAACAGAATGGGAAAGACTAGAGATCTCTTCAAGAAAATCAGAGATACCAAGGGAACATTTCATGCAAAGATGGGCTTGATAAAGGACAGAAATGGAATGGACCTAACAGAAGCAGAAGATATTAAGAAGAGGTGGCAAGAATACACAGAAGAACTGTACCAAAAAAAGCTTCATGACCCAGATAATCACGCTGGTGTGATCACTCACCTAGAGCCAGACATCCTGGAATGTGAAATCAAGTGGGCCGTAGAAAGCGTCACTATGAACAAAGCTAGTGGAGGTGAAGGAATTCCAGTTGAGCTATTTCAAATCCTGAAAGATGATGCTATGAAAGTGCTGTACTCAATATGCCAGCAAATTTTGAAACTCAGCAGTGGCCACAGGACTGGAAAAGGTCAGTTTTCATTGCAATCCCAAAGAAAGGCAGTGCCAGAGAATGCTCATACTACCGCACAATTGCACTCATCTCACATGCTAGTAAAGTAATGCTTAAAATTATGCAAGCCAGGCTTCAGCAATAAGTGAACCATGAACTTCCAGATGATCAAGCTGGTTTTAGAAAAGGCAGAGGAACCAGAGATCAAGTTGCCAACATCCGCTGGATCATGGAAAAAGCAAGAGAGTTCCAGAAAAACATCTATTTCTGCTTATTGACTATGCCAAAGCTTTTGACTGTGTGGATCACTTCTAACCTGCCTCTTGAGAAAGCTATATGCAGGTCAAGAAGCAACAGTTAGAACTGGACATGGAACAACAGACTGGTTCCAAATAGGAAAAGGAATACATCAAGGCTGTATATTGTCACCCTGCTTATTTAAATTATACGCAGAGTACATCATGAGAAAACGCTGGGCTGGAGGAAGCACCAGGTGGAATCAAGATTGCAGGGAGAAATATCAATCACCTCAGATATGCAGATGACAGCACCCTTATGCAGAAAGTGAAGAGGAACTAAAAAGCCTCTTGATGAAAGTGAAAGATGAGAATGAAAAAGTTGGCTTAAAGCTCAACATTCAGAAAACTAAGATCATGGCATCTGGTCCCATCACTTCATGGCAAATAGATGGGGAGACAGTGTCAGACTTTATTTTTTGGGGCTCCAAAATCACTGCAGATGGTGACTGCAGCCATGAAATTAAAAGACGCTTACTCCTTGGAAGGAAAGTTATGACCAACCTAGATAGTATATTGAAAAGCAGAGACATTACTTTGCCAACAAAGGTCCATCTAGTCAAGGCTATGGTTTTTCCAGTGGTCATGTATGGATGTGAGAGTTGGACTGTGAAGAAATCTGAGTGCCGAAGAATTGATGCTTTTGAACTGTGGTGTTGGAGAAAACTCTTGAGAGTCCCTTGGACTGCAAGGAGATCCAACCAGTCTATCCTAAAGGAGATCAGTCCTGGGTGTTCATTGAAGGACTGATGCTAAAGCTGAAACTCCAATACTTTGGCCACCTCATGCAAAGAGTTGACTCATTGGAAAAGACTTTGATGCTGGGAGGGATTGGGGCAGGAGGAGAAGGGGATGACAGAGGATGAGATGGCTGGATGGCATCACTGACTTGATGGACGTGAATCTGAGTGAACTCCAGGAGTTGGGTGATGGACAGGGAGGCCTGGCGTGCTGCGATTCATGGGGTCACAAAGAGTCAGACACGACTGAGCGACTGAACTGACTGACAGTTTATTTACAACACTAAATTATTTTTATGTGTACAAAATAGTGATTCAATACTCTTATGGAGTGTACTGCATTTAAAGGTATTACAAATAAAAGCTATATATACTTGTGCTATATAATATATCCTTATAGCTTATAGAAAATATACGTAGTAAGCTTCTATCTCTTAATCCCCCACACGTATCCTGCCTCTCCCACCTCCCCATCCCCACTGGGAACCACTAGTTCTCTGTATCTGTGAGTCTGTTTCTGTTTCATGGATAATTTCATAGGTGTCATGTTTTAGATTTCTCGTGTAAGTGATATTGTATAATATTTGTCTTTCTGACTTACATAATTTATTATGATAATCATAGGATTATATTGCTGAAAATGCTATTATTTTAATCTTCTTTGTGAAGTGAAGTGAAGTTGCTCAGTCGTGTCTGACTCTTTGCGACCCCATGGACTGTAGCCTACGAGGCTCCTGTGTCCATGGGATTTTCCAGGCGAGAGTACTGGAGTAGGTTGCCATTTCCTTCTCCAGGGGATCTTCCCAACCCAGGGGTCGAACCTGGGTCTCCTGCATTGCAAGCAGACGTTTTACCGTCTGAGCCACCAGGGAAGTCTAATCTTCTTTGTAGCTGAGTATTATTCATTATTATTCATTATATATTTCATATATGAAAACCTAGGTATATATTTCATATATGCACACCTAGGTATATATTTCATATATACACACCTAGGTAATACTTATTTGTGGAGTGGATTCCTTTGCTATTGTTCTTTAACCAAAAGAATAAAAATTTTACCGTAACTTATAATGATACTAATTCTTACAACTTGGCCTTGGTAAATGTGTGTTTTGCCTGGACTGCTAGGGCAATAATTCTCAAACTTCAGTGTGCTTTTGTGGTTCAGAAGCACCTGAAGGGCTTATTAACTCAAATTTTCAGACTGCAGTTCCAGAGCTTCTGATTTTGTAGATATGCAAATACCAGTCCATGAACTATAATGAAAATCACTGTGCCTTTTGAGTAACGCTTTTAAAGACTTAAGACAACTCTTCTAACTCAAGTATACCGTCTTACATCTTAATACAAACAAAAGTCTTAATTTGAAACTAAAAGATTGCTAAATGAGTTGTATTTACAGGGCACTGTGAAATGAAATCAATATGGAGGCATCAAAACAATGAATATAAAATGTTTTGTCAGAGAACATTAACAGAAACAAGTGTAAAAAAAATTTTATCCTATAATTACCTGTTAAGTGCCTCCCCTTCTTCCTTTCTCCCCTTCTTTCCAGGCACATATGCACAGAAATATGTACATCTAACTTACGCATAGAAATCTCTCACTGTAATAGATAATCCACAAGGACTATGGCCTTCCTTTGTTCCTTGTCTGTAAGCAAACATCTGTATCTCTAACAGTTACTCCACAGGGACCTGATGTTCAGCAGAGAGAGCTTTACTCCACCTTGTTCAATAACCTCTGTGGCAAAGGGATAAAAACAAGTATGAATATGTCATAACTGAATCAGTCCACTGTACACTGAGGACAAGCACGAAACTGCAAATCGAGTGTATTTCAACATAGTATTGGCGTGAGATTAAGAATAGAAAAGGACAGAAAAGTTATGTCTAGTTTATTTCCCCTAATCTTCCTGACTTGGCATGCTACCCCATCACTGGAACCTGAGTAGGCTTGAGTCCAGGGCTCGGCTGGGGTGCGGTTGACGCGGCCAAGCAGGGCGCCTTTCATGAGACCCCTCTTAAACCTCTACTGTCTGGTTTGCCCTGGCTGGGACCAGAATCCCTAGTGCCCTGCAACGATGATGGCCCGACGCTCTGGCCTCGTAGATCAGGGTAAAATCACCAAGGATCCAGATCCCTGGTGCTGGGGTCCCCAGCTGAAGCCTTCTTCCTGAGAGTGCATCCTCCTAGGCAACTCAGCAGGGAGGGGTGGCGCAGGTAGGATGAGTCAGTAGGGGAAGGATGAAGCGTCACGGGGAAGATGCAGTGAGATACAAGGCCTTCGATGTTTGCCCAAAACATTCCAGTCTAAGTCACACCCCAGGTATTCGACCTTACTTAAGGCTCTGCTTGCAAGAACCGGAGCTGGGCATGAAGAAGTGCTGCCGCCTTGTGGACATTTTCTGTAACTACAACTTGACCACCAGCACTTAACTGGCACCTGCAATTCACCTCTAAGACCTGTGGGGCTCTTAAGACCAGCTCCCCTCAGGGAACGTCCTCTAGTAGGTTCTGCAGAAATAAATTCCAAACGCAATCAACTTTCAAGAAATCAATTGAAAAGGTAAAATTTCCTCACACGCTTTAAGGAAAGAATACCAAATGGGCACAGGAGATTATTCTCAGTAAGTTCAGTCGCTCAGTCGTGTCCAACTCTTTGCAACCCCATGGACTGCAGCACGTCAGGCTTCCCTGTCCATCACCAACTCCCAGAGCTTGTTCAAACTCATGTCCACTGAGTCAGTGATACCATCCCACCATCTCATCCTCTATCGTCCCCTTCTCCTCTTGCCTTCAATCTTTCCCAGCATCAGTCTTTTCCGATGAGCCAGTTATTTGCATCAGGTGGTCAAAGTACTAGAGCTTCAACTTCAGCATCAGTCCTTCCAATGAATATTCAGAACATATATACAATACTTTATTACTCAGACATGAAAACTGCCGCAGAAATTATGAAATTATGCCTCTAGTTGACACAAGGATGGACCTTGGAGGATCAGACAGAAAGCAAGCCATCAACAAAGGAAGAAAAAATGATGTCCCTTCAAGGCAAAATTTAAATAAGAGACACAGAGGAAGTAATTTACAACACAAAAAGAGACTCAGATTCAAACACAAAGAACCCCCCTGAAAACACAGGACAGGGCAGAGATAAATTAGGAGATCAGTTAAAGTTTACACAGAAATCTGTATCTGTTATAATTCACAAGGATTTTCTCCTTCCTTCCTTCCTTCCACACATGCACTGAAATCTATAACTCTAACATACCCACAAGAATCTATCTGTATTAGGTAACCCATAAGGATTATCTTCTGTCTTTTCACTTTTCTTCCTTCCATGTACATATACACAGAAATACTTAGCTCTCACATATACACTGAAATCTCTCACTGTGATAAATGATCTACAAGCAGTCTCTCCATTCTTAGTTCCTTGCATGTATACAAAACACCTGTATATCCAACAGTTACTCCACAGGGACATGAAGTTCAGCACAGAGGACTTTACTCCATCCTGTTCAATAACCTCTATGGCAAAAATTTTTTAAAAAAACTACAAATATGCTGTATGTACATGTCATAACTAAATTGTCCATTGTTCACTAGGACAAGCACAAAACTGAAAACTGATTATATGTCAACAAAGCATCAGCAATATATTAAAAGAAAAATAACAAATGTCTAATTAATTCCCTCCCACCTCCCGGACATGGGGTGCTATCAGATCCCTGGACCTGAGTAGACTTAAATCCCAGGGCTGGACTGGGGTGGGGTGGACACAGCTGGGCAAGTTGACCTTTACTGAGACTCCACTTAAACCTGCTTTATCCTAGCTGGGACCAAAAACCTTAGTGCATAATGACGATGCTGGCTGGACCCTCTGGCCTCCAGGACCAGGTAAAGTCACCAAATATCCAGGTCAACTGGTGCTGGAGTCCCCAGGGGAAGCCTCTTTCCTAAGAGTGCAGCCTCCAAGACCCCTCAGCAGGGAGCTGAGTCCCAGGTTTTGAGGAGTTGGAAGAGGAGAGGTGAAACGTCAGGGAGGAGATTCCACAGGAATCTGCATCTGTTTAAGGTAATCCACAAAGGTTATCTCCAGCCTTCTTTCCTTGCTTCCTTTATTCTTTCCTTTCTTCTATGCACATATACAGAGGTATATTTACCTCTAACATATACATAGAAATCGGTCCCTGTAATAGATAAGCTACAAGGACTATCTCCTTTATTTGTTACTTGCCATTACATAAAGCATCTGTACCTCTAGCAGTTATTCAACAGGGACCTGATGTTCAGCACAGAGAACTATACTCTGCCATGTGCAATAACCTCTGTAGCAAAAGAATGAAAAATACAAATATGCTGTAATCACTGCAGATGGTGACTGCAGCCATGAAATTAAAAGACGCTTACTCCTTGGAAGAAAAGTTATGACCAACCTAAATAGCATATTCAAAAGCAGGGACATTACTTTGCTGACTAAGGTCCGTCTAGTCAAGACTATGGTTTTTCCAGTAGTCATGTATGGATGTGAGAGTTGGACTGTGAAGAAAGCTGAGCGCCAAAGAATTGATGCTTTTGAACTGTGGTGTTGGAGAAGACTCTTCAGAGTCCCTTGGACTGCAAGGAGATCCAACCAGTCCATTCTGAAGGAGATCAGCCCTGGGATTTCTTTGGAAGGAATGATGCCAAAGCTGAAACTCCAGTACTTTGGCCACCTCATGCGAAGAGTTGACTCATTGGAAAAGACTCTGACGCCGGGAGGGATTGGGGGCAGGAGGAGAAGGGGACGACAGAGGATGAGATGGCTGGATGGCATCAATGACTCGATGGACGTGAATCTGAGTGAACTCCGGGAGTTGGTGATGGACAGGGAGGCCTGGCGTGCTGCGATTCATGGGGTCGCAAAGAGTCAGACACGACTGAGCGACTGAACTGAACTGAAATCACTCCACTGTACAAGGAGGACAAACACAAAGATGGAAAACGACTATACTTCAACATACCACCAGCAGAGGATTAAAGAAAGGAAGAGGAAATGAATGTAATGCCTTCTTTATTCCCTCTGACCTCCCTAACTTGGGATGAAGTCTGATCTCTGGAAACTGAATAGGCTTGAGTCCCAGGGATGGATGAGCTTGGGGTCTACACAGCTGAGCAAGATACCATTCATTGACCTGACATTCCATTATCTCCCTTTAGGCGAAATTTAAAATAGATACAGGGAACATCTGAAGCAAAACCAAATCAGAAACTTTAAAAAAAAAAGGAAAAAAAAAAAAACTAAAAAAAATCTCTCTGGCTAGAGATGAATCAGTAGTCGGCACTAATCTATACTGTAACGGATAATTCACAAGGATTATCTCCTTTCTTCCTTCCACATGTGCACTGAAATTTTTATCTCTAACATACAACAGAAATCTGTATCAGTATTAGGTGCTCACAAGGTATCTACTTCCTTCCATCTTTCTTTCTTTCCTTTCATGCACATATACACAGAAATATACACTCTCTAACTTATAATGCAAATTCGTCCGCATTAATATAATCCACAAGGACTATCTCCTTCCCTTGCTCATGGCACATATATATCTGTATCTCTAGAGGTACTCCACAAGGACCTGATGTTCACACAGGGCTTCACGCCACCTTCTGCAATAACCTCTATGGCAAAAGAACAAAAACAAGTATGAACACGCTGAGTGTACATGTCACACATGAATCAGTGCATTGTACAATAAGGACACTGACCCTCCTAGGAACCTCAGCAGGGAGCGGTGCCCAGGGAAGCTTGAGTATCTGGAGGAGGGTTGAAGCCTCAGGGGGCAGAGGTGGCAAGACACAAGCCTAGGGTGTTTGCTCTGGCATATTCCAGTCCACATCCCAGCCCAGAAATCCCACTTTCCCTAAGGCTACGGTTATCTGAAACCAGAGATGGGAATGAAGAAGCGCTGCCGCCTTGTGGACATTTCCTATAACTACAGCTTGGCCCCCAGTGCTCACTGGCACCTCCAATTCACAAGGTCTGTGGGGATGTTAAGGACAGCTGCCATCACTCAGTTTGGCGGTCAGTGTTTTAGGAATAAATTCCAAACACAACAAACTTTCAAGAGGGCAACTGAAACGGGTAAATTTTCCAGAAAATCACACACACAAAAAAGGCAGCAGGAAACGATGCTCAGTGTCTCTATCACAGGAGGAATGCCAATCAAAATGACAAGAAGAAATCAGACCGCATCTGACAAAAAGCCATCCTGACTGCCTGCAAACAGTAAATACAGAAGAGCACAGAGATGATGGAAACCCACTACACATTTCAGGGGAGTGGACTTGGCAGCAACAGCCGTTAGAATGGACAGCCACCACAGGCCAGAACGGAAAATTTCAGGAGAGCTAGCCTTGGCTTGTAAAGCCCACCCTTGGGCCTCTGTCACCAAAACCCATCATTGAAAATGACACAACACCCCAGCCTTCACTGTATTGCCACTTCTGATAGCTAAGACACAGATCCAAGAAACGGCTGATCAACAGTTGAACTCTTAAAGGAATTTGGTGTATATACAAAGAGCAATTACTCAGACATGGAAAACTGCCACTGAAATTAAAACATCACACCACTGGTCACCACAAGGATGGACCTTGGAGAAACATACATTAAATGGAGTTGGGAACAGAGAAAGGAAAAAATAGGAGCTGTTGTCCCTTCAAGGCAAAATTGAAAAAAGAGGTATAGGGGAGGTAATTTACAATACAAAACGAGACTCTCACATTCACACGCAAACAAACAATTCCAGAAAAGAAGGAGACCCATAGGTATGCATTAGGATGTTGGTACTAACAAATCCACAGAAATCTGTATCAGTAATACATAATTCATAAGGATTATCTCCATTCTTACTTCCAAATATGCAAAATCTGTAGCTGAAAATCTGAAATCTGTAGCTCAACCATATCCACAGGAATCTGTATCACAATCCACAAGGATTTTTGCCTGATTTCTTGCTTCCTTCCTACCTTCTTTCTTTGATGCACCTATACACAGAAATATTGATCTCTAACATATGCATAGAAAGCGGTCCCTGGAATACAGAATCCACAAGGACTATCTCCTTCCTTCATACCCTGTCTTTACATAAAATATCTGTACTTCTAATAGTTACTTCACAGGGATCTGATGTTCACCACAGGAACTTTACTCCACCATGTTCAATAACCCCTGTGATAAAAGAATAAACAACTATAAATAAGATGTATGCATATGTCACAACTGAACCAGTCCATTGTACAATGAGGAGACGCACAAAACTCCAAATCGACTGTACTTCAGCACAGCATCCGCATGAAATGACAAACAGGAAGAGGAAGAGAAAGCAATGCTTACTTTATTCCCTCTGACCTGCCTAAGCTGAGATGTGTCTGATTTCTGGGACCTGCATGGCGCTGGTCCCAGGGATGGACAGGATTGGGGTCCACACAACTGGACAACGTGCCCTTCACTGACCTGATATTCCATTATCTGCCTTTTCAGCAACATTTAAAAGAGATACAGGGGATGTAAGTTAAAACACCGAAAGAGACTCTGAATCAAACCGAAATCAAGAATTAAAAAGCAAGGAAATGGCCAGATGAATCACTCGGCAGTACTAATTTATACACAGTAATCTGTAACTGTATTAGGTAACTTACAAGGATTATCTTCTCCCTTCCTTTCTTCTTTCCTTCCTTTCATGCACATGTACACGGAAACACTTATCTCTAAACCATACGTGGAATTCTGTCCCTGTAAAATATACTCCACAAGGTCTACATCCTTCCTTTGTCCTTGGCATGTCTACAAAGTATCGTTTCTCCAACAGTCACTCCACAGGGACCTGATTTTCACCACACCACTTTACTCCACCTTGTTCAATAACCTCTATGGCAAAAGAACAAAACAAGCACAAACATGCTGTGTGTGTGTGTATATCATACACGAACCAGTGCATTGCACACTGAGGACAAGCGCAAAACTGCACATCAGCTGTGCTTCAACATAGCACTGGCGTAAGGCTAAAGGGAAGAAAAGGAATGCCAACTTTGTTCCTCCAACCTCCCTGACTTGGCCTGCGATCCCACGGCTAGAACCTGAGTGTGCTTGAGTTCCCCGGACGGACTGACTGGGCGGGAATCGACAGACAGGCAGGGTGTCCTCAATGAGTGCCCTCTGAAAAGGGTCGTCTGGTTTTCCCTGGCTGGGAACAGAATTCCCAGTGCACACAAAACACAATAGCCCATTTCTCTGACGTGCTCGACAGGGATTCCATCCACTCCTGAACCTGGAGTCCCCAGCTGAAGCCTGCTTCCTGCTCCCTGCTGCACTCCTAGAAACCACAGCAGGGAGCGCTGCCCGGGAAGGCTTGAGTATCGGGAGGAGGGTTGAAGCTTAAGGGGGAAGAAGTGGTGAGATACCAGCCCTTGGGTGTTTGCTTTGGCATATTCCACTCTACATCACAGCCCGCGAATCTAGGCTCTGCTATCAGCTGGAACCAGAGCTGGGCATAAAGAAGTGCTGCCGCCTTGTGGACATTTCCTGTAACTACAACTTGACCATCGGGGCTCACTGGCAACTCCAATTTACAAGGCCTGTGGGGCTGTTAAGGACAGCTGCCTTCACTTAAGTTTGGCGGTGGTGTTTCAGAAATAAACTCCAAATACAACAAACTTTCAAGAGGCCAACTGAAACAGGTAAATTTTCCTCACACCCTTAAAGGAAAGAAAAAGAAAAAAAACAACATGCAAAAAAGGCAGCAAGAAAAGATGCTCAGTGTTCCTAATTACAGGAGGAATGCCAATCAAAACGACAAGATCAAGTCCCATCGGACAGAAAAGCCATCCTGACTGTCTGCAAACAGAAAATAGGGAAGAGAGCAGAAAGATGATGGAACCCCCATACACGGTTCATGGGAAGGGACACTGGCAACAGCCCTTAGAATGGACAGCTGCCGCAGGCCAGAACGGAAAATTTCAGGAGAGTTAGCCTCGGATTTTAAAGCCCACACCTGGGCCTACGTCACCAAAAACCATTATTGAAAATGACACATCACCCCAACCTTCACTGTATTGCTCCTTCCAAAAGCTAAGACACAGATCCAAGAAATGGTTGATTGATTGAACTCTTAAAGGAATTTGGTACATACACACAAAGAGCTATTACTCATACATCGACAACTGTCACAGAAATTAAGTTATTATGCCATTGGTAACCAGAAGGATGGACCTTCGAGGATCATACATTAAGTGGAGTCAGCAACAGAGAGAAAAAAAAAAAAGCAAATGATGTCTATTCAAAGCAAAATTGAAAAAAACAGATACAGGGGAAGTAATTTACAACACAAAGAGAGACTCTGGGTTTCAAATAAAAACAAACAATTCCAAAAAAGAAAAAAAAAGCAAAGCAATAGGTATTGGGATGTCTGTACTCACATAGCCACATAAATCTGTGTCTGTAATAGATAATTCACAAGGATTATCTCCTTCCTTTCTTCCGCAGATGCACTGAAATCTCTCTCTCAACCATACTCACAGGAATCTGTATCAGATAATCCACAAGACTTATCACCTGCTTTCTTTCCTTGCTTCTTTCCTTCCTTCCATCCTTTTTCCATGCACATATACACAGAAATATTTATCTCTAAATATATCTCTAAATATGCATAGAAATCTTTCACTGTTTATTACCCTAAGGAACATTTCCTTCCTTCATACCCTGTTCTTATATAAAAAAATCTATACCTCTAATAGTTACTCCCTAATAAAAAAGGATGTGACGTTCAGCACAAGAATTATACTCCACCATGTTCGATAACCTCTGTGCCAAAAGAATCAGTTCAGTCGCTCAGTCGTGTCCGACTCTTTGCGACCCCATGAATTGTAGCATGCCAGGCCTCCCTATCCATCACCAACTCTTGGAGTTCACTCAGACTCACATCCATCGGGTCATTGATGCCATCCAGCCATCTCATCCTCGGTCGTCCCCTTCTTCTCCTGTCCCCAATCCCTCCCAGCATCAGAGTCTTTTCCAATGAGTCAACTCTTCACATGAGGTGGCCAAAGTATTGGAGTTTCAGCTGTAGCATCATTCCTTCCAAAGAAATCCCAGGGCTGATCTCCTTCAGAATGGACTGGTTGGATCTCCTTGCAGTCCAAGGGACTCTCAAGAGTCTTCTCCAACACCACAGTTCAAAAGCATCAATTCTTCAGTGCTCAGCCTTCTTCACAGTCCAACTCTCACATCCATACATGACCACAGGAAAAACCATAGCCTTGACTAGACGGACCTTAGTCGGCAAAGTAATGTCTCTGCTTTTGAATATGCTATCTAGGTTGGTCATAACTTTCCTTCCAAGGAGTAAGCATCTTTTAATTTCATGGCTGCAACCACCATCTGCAGTGATTTTGGAGCCCAGAAAAATAAAGTCTGACACTGTTTCCCCATCTATTTGCCATGAAGTGATGGGACCAGATGCCATGATCTTAGTTTTCTGAGTGTTGAGCTTCAAGCCAACTTTTTCACTCTCCTCTTTCACTTTCATCAAGAGGCTTTTTAGTTCCTCTTCACTTTCTGCCATAGGGGTGGTGTCATCTGCATATCTGAGGTGATTGATATTTCTCCCGGCTGTATGCCTATATCATAACTGAACTGGTCCGTTGTACAATGAGGAGACACACAAAGCTTCAACTTGAGTATAATAAAACGGAGCACCGGCATGAGATTACATATAGGAAAAGGAAAAGAAAGTAATGCTCACTTTATTCCCTCTGATCTTCCTGACATGGGATGGTGTTTGATTCCTGAAACTTGAGTAGGGTAGGATCCCAGGAATAGACAAAATTATGATCTATACAGCCCAACAAGGTGTCCTTCATTGACCAGACATTCCATTATCTCCCTTTTAGGCAAAATTTAAAATAGATACAGGGGAAGTAATTGCAAACACAAAATGAGACTTTGATTCAAACCCAAACCAAGAATTAACAAAAAAAAAAAAAAAAAAGGAAATGTCCAGAGATGAATCAAGAGCCACTACTAACCTAGTAACGGTGATTTGTAACTGTAATAGATAGTTCAGAAGGATGATCTCCTTTCTGCTTTCCACATATGCACTGAAATCTTTAGCTCTAACATACCCACGGAAATCTGTATCTGTATTAGGTAATTGACGAGGATTATCTCCTTCCTTCCTTCTTTCCTTCCTTGCACATACACACAGAAATACTTATTCTAACTTACATGGAAATCTCTCACTGTAACAGATAATCCACAAGGAGTACCCTTCCTTCCTTCCTGGCATGGATGTAAAAAATCTGTATCTCTAAGAGTTACTCCAAACGGACCTGATGTTCACTGCAGAGAGCTTCACTCCATCTTGTTCAGTAACCTCTATGACCAAAGAATAAAAGCAAGTCCACATATATTTTATGTACGTGTCATAAAGTAATCCATTGTACACTCAGTCCAAGAACAAAACTTCGTATAGCTCAGCATAGCACAGACATGCGATTAAAGCCAAGAAAAGGAAAGAAAAGCGATGTATAGTATTCCCTCTGATCTCCCTGACTTGGGATGCTATAATCCCTGGAATCTGAGTAGGCTTGAGGCCCAGGGCTGGACTGGGTTGGGGTAAATAAAACCCAGTAGGGTGTCCTTCATTGAGCCCCTCTCAAACCTGTACTATCCGGTTTGTCCTAGATGGTACCAGAATCCCTAGTGCATCACAATGATAGTGGCTGGACCTGCTGGACTTAAGGACCAGGCTAAAGTCAACAAGTATCCAGCTTCCCTGGTGCTGGGTTCCCAGCTGAAGCCTCCTTCCTCAGATGCAGCATCCTAGGCACAGCAGTGGGGAATAGCGCCACAGGTACAGATGGGTCCAGAGGGGAGGGTGAAGCTTCAGGGGGAAGAAGTAGCAAGATACAAGCCACTGGGTATTTTCTCAGGCACATTCCACCCTAATTCACAGCCCAGGAAGTCAACTTTTCCTAAGGCTCTGATTGCCGGTGGACCGATAGGTGGGCATGCAGGAGTGCATCCATCTTGTGGACATTTCATGTAACTACAGCGTGACCACCTCCTGTTTTCTGACCCCTGCAGTTTGCAAGGCCTTGAGAAACCCATATGCAGGTCAGGAAGCAACAGTTAGAACTGGACATGGAACAACAGACTGGTTCCAAATAGGAAAAGGAGGACGTCAAGGCTGTATATTGTCACCTGCTTATTTAACTCATATGCAGAGTACCTCATGAGAAACACTGGGCTGGAAGAAGCACAAGCTGAAATCAAGATTGGCAGGAGAAATATCAATCACCTCAGATATGCAGATGACACCACCCTTATGGCAGAAAGTGAAGAGGAACTAAAAAGCCTTTTGATGAAAGTGAAAGAGGAGAGTGAAAAAGTTGGCTTAAAACTCTACATTCAGAAAACTAAGATCATGGCATCTGGTCCCATCACTTCATGGGAAATAGATGGGGAAACAGTGGAAACAGTGTCAGACTTTATTTTGGGGGGCTCCAAAATCACTGTAGATGGTGACTACAGCCATGAAATTAAAAGACGCTTACTCCTTGGAAGGAAAGTTATGACCAACCTAGATAGCATATTCAAAAGCAGAGACATTACTTTGCCAACAAAGGTCCATGTTGGCAAAGGTCCAGGCTATGATTTTTCCAGTGGCCATGTATGGATGTGAGAGTTGGACTGTGAAGAAAGCTGAGCACCGAACAACTGATGCTTTTGAACTGTGGTGTTGGAGAAGACTCTTGAGAGTCCCTTGGACTGCAAGGAGATCCAACCAGTCCATTCTGAAGGAGATCAGCCCTGGGATTTCTTTGGAAGGAATGATGCTAAGGCTGAAGCTCCAATACTTTGGCCACCGCATGCGAAGAGTTGACTCATTAGAAAAGACTCTGATGCTGGGAGGGGTTGAGGGCAGGAGGAGAAAGGGACGACCAAGGATGAGATGGCTGGATGGCATCACTGACTCGATGGACATGAGTTTGAGTTAACTCTGGGAGATGGTGATGGACAGGGAGGCCTGGCATGCTGCGATTCATGGGGTCGCAAAGAGCTGGACACGACTGGGTGACTGAACTGAACTGAACTGAAGGGGCTATTAATGACAGCTGCACTCAGGAAATGTCCTGTAGCAGGTTTTGAAGAAATAAAATCCAAGCACAACCGGCTTTCCAGAAGTCAACTGGAAAGGTAAATTTTTCTGCCACAGGAAAAAATGCTTAGCCTCTCTATTACTGAAAGAATGCCAATCAAAATGACAACAAGAAATCAAACCCCAGCTGATAAAATGGGCATCCTGACCATCTGCAAACATTAAATGGAGGAGAGAGGAGACAATGGAACCCCCCTGCACGTTCTCTGGGAATGGACACTGGTAGCAGTCCATAGAAGGCACAGCCTCCACAGGCCTGAACAAAAAAATTAAGAGGGTTAACCCTAGGATTTTAATACCTACACTAGTCTTAATTACAAAAATCCATCTTTCAAAATGACCTGTGCACTCTGATGTTCAGTGCAGTGTTACTTCCAATACCAAGACAAAGACTCAAGAAAACGTCCACCAAAAGATTAAATCTTAAAGAAATTGGTACATATATACAATAGGCTATTACTCACACATGAAAAATCGCCACTGAAATTATGGAATTAAGCCCCTAGTCACCACAAGGATAGACCCTGGAGGATCATACACTAAGCGAATTCAGCAACAGAGGAAGAAAATAGCAGATGATGTCCTTTTTAGGAAATTAAAAAAAAAGAGATTCAGAGGAAGTAATTTAAAACAGAAACTGAGACTTGAGATTCAAACACAAACCTTCTTAAATTAAAAAAAAAAAAAAAAAAGAAAGGACTGGAGAGGAATTAGATGTCAGTACTGGACTTCCCAGGTGGCTCAGTGGTAAAGAATCTGTATGCCAATGCAAGAGAAGGACAGATGTGGGTTCGATCCCTGGATCAGGAAGATCCTCTGGAGTAGGAAATGGCAAACTGCTCTAGTATAGTTGCCTGGAAAATTCCATGAACAGAGGAGCTTGTCAGGCTACAGGTAATGGTGTTGCCGAGTCAGATAGGACTAAGCAAAAAAGCACACTAGCACAGAGCAATCTGCATCTTTAATAGATAATCCACAAGGGTGACCTCCTTCCTGCCTTCCATGCACATATACACTGAAATATTTATCTCTAACATATACATGGAAATCTGTCACTCCAATAGGTAATCCACAAGGACTATTTCCTTCCTTCCTTCCTTCCATGCACATATATGAAAAATTTTGCAAGGAGATCGAACCAGTCAATCCTAAAGGAAATCAATCCTAAATATTCATTGGGAAGACTGAAACTGAAGCTCCAATATTTGGCTACCTGATGCAAAGAGCTGACTCATTAGAAAAGCCTCTGATGCTGGGAAAGATTGAAGGCGGGAGGAGAAGGCAAAGACAGGATGAGATGGTTGGATGGCATCACCGACTCGATAGACATGAGTTTGAGTAAGCTCTGGGAGTTGGTGATGAACAGGAAAGCCTAGCGTGCTGCAGTCCCCGGGGTCGCAAACAGTCGGACACGACTGAGAGACTGAACTGAACTGGATAGTTACTCCACAGAGACCTGATGTTCAGCAGAAAACATTACTCCACCTTGTTCAATAACCTCTGTGGCAAAAGAATTTTTTAAAAGTGCAAATATGATGCATGTAAATGTCAGAACTGAATCAGTCCATTTTACACTGAGGACAAGCGCAAAAATGCAAATGTCTATACTTCAGCATAGCATTGGCGTGAGATTAAAGAAAAGGAATGCCTAGTGTATTTTCTCCGACCTCCCTGACTTAGATGCTATCAGGTCCCTGAAACCTGAATAGGCTTGAGTCCCAGGGCTGGACTGGGGTGGGGTGGACACAGCCCAGAAGGGTGCCCCGCATTGAAACCCCTCTTAAACTTGTACTGTCTGTTTCCTGGCTGGGACCAGAATCCCTAATGCACCCTAACAATTGCGACCCGACCCTCTGGCCTCGAGGACCAGGATAAAGTCACCAACTATCCATGTCTGCTGGTACTGGGGTCCCGGACCGAAGCTTCCTTCCTGACCGTGCAGGTTCCTAGGTACTTCAGCAGGGAGTGGTGTCCGTGTTACAGATGAGTGTGGAGGGCAGGGGTGAAGCTTCAAGGGGAAGAAGTAGTGAGACACAAGCCCTTGGATGTGTTCTCAGGCACATTCCACTCTAGTTTACAGCGCAGGAAGCTGACTTTCCCTAAGGCTCTGGTGACAGGTGGACCTGTCACGAAGAAGTGCTGCCGCCCTGTGGACATTTCCTGTAACTACAACTTGACCACTGGCACTTAATACTGGCACCTTCCCTTGTGGCTCAGCTGGTAAAGAAATCGCCTTCAATGAGGGAGAGCTGGGCTCGATCCCTGCGTTGGGAAGATCCCCTGGAGAAGGGAAAGGCTACTCACTCCAGCAGTCTGGCCTGGAGAATTCCATGGACCGTATAGTCCATGGGGTCGCAAGGAGTCGGACATGACTGAGCGACTTTCACTTTCAAGCCGCAAGGCCTGCGGTGTTGGTAATGACAGCTGCCGTCGGGAAAGGCCATGTGGCGGGTTTTGTAGACATAAACTTCAAACACAACTGACTTTCAAGAAGTCAACTGAAATAGGTACATTTTCCTCACACCCTTTAGGGAAAAAAGAAACCCAAATGGCCACAGGACAAGATGCTTAGCACCCCCAATTATTATAGGAGGAATGCCAATCAAAACAAGAAGACACCAAATTCCGTCTGACTTAAACTTGGTCATCCTGACTGTCTGCAAACAGTAAATGGGGAGAGAGTAGGAGAAGATGGACCCCTGCCCCCTCCACTGCACGTTCTGTGGGAAGGTACATTGGCAATAGCTCCTAGAAAGAGCAGTGTCCACTGGCCAGAACAAAAAATTTCAAGAGAGCTAAGCCTAGGATTTAGTAACCAACCTAGTCCTATATTATGAAAAACATCATTCAAAATGACACACGCACTCCAATGTTCGTTACAGTGCTACTTCCAATAGCCACACATAGACCCAAGAAATGGTCCATCGACAGATTAAATCTTAAAGACATACAACAAGGTATTACTCAGACATGAAAAACTGCCACTGAAATTATGAAATCATGCCAATGGTCTCCATACTGATGGACTCTGAAGGATCAAACACTAAGCGAAGTCAGCAACAGAGGAAAAAAGTAGCAGATGATGTCCCTTCGAGGCAAAAATTTTAAAAAGAGATACAGCGGAAGTAGTTTACAGCACAAATAGAGACTCTTAGAATTTAAACACAAACAAAGAATTGCAAAAAAAGGAAAAGTGAGGGATGAATCAGTAGGTCAATACTAACATATCCCCAAAAAGCTGTATCTGTAATAGATAATCCACAAGGATTATCTCCTTCCTTCATTCCTTCCACATTTACATGGAAATCTGTATATCTGACAGATACTGCACAGATACCTGATGCTCAGCACAGGGAACTCTGCTCGAAATCCTGCAATAATCTCTAGGGCAAAAGAATTGATAAAGAGAACAGATATGCTGCATGTGAACATACGTCATAACTGAATCAGGTGGCTGCATACTGACAAGCACAAAAGGCAAATCAACTATATTCCCATATGGCCCTGGAATTAAATTAAAGAAAAGGAAAGAAACCAAAGCCTAGTTGATTTCCTCCCACCTCCCTGACTTGGCCTGCTATCCCTTTCCTGGAGTCTGAGCAGCCTTGGATCCCATGACTGGCCTGGAGTGGGGTGGAAAAGCCAGGTAGGGTGTCCTTAAATGAGCCCTCTCTTTAACCTGTACTCTCTGGTGTGCTCTGGCTGGGACTAGCGTCCCTAGTTAAACCTAAGGATGGTTGCCCCACCCTCTGCCCTAGAACCTTGGAAAAGTAACCTAGACTCCAGATCTCTTGGTGCTGGGGTCCCCTGCTCAATTATTTTTCCTGAGAGTGCAGCCACTGAAGCAACGCAGCAGGGTTCTGTGGGCTGGGTAGGGATGAGCTGGGAGGTGAAGAGTGAAGCTTTAGGCGGTAGAAGTAGTGAAACTCAAGTCCTTGGGTGTTTGCTCAGGCACATTCCACTCGAATTCATAGCCAAGGATGCTGACTTTCCCTAAGGATCCAGCTGCCCTAGAAACCAGAAATGAGTATGGGAAAGTGCTGCCACCTTGTGGACATTTTCTGTAACTACAACTGACCACTAGGGCTTGGTGAGTGACTCTCACTCAGACCTGTCCAACTCTTCGTGATCCCGTGGGCTGTGCCTTCCAGACGCCTCTGTCCATGGGATTCTACAGGCAAGAATACTGGAGTGCGTTGCCATTCCCTTCTCCAGGGCATCTTCCTGACCCAGGGATCGAACTGGCGCTTAGTGGCACCTCCAATTCGCAAGGCCCGTGGGGCTATTAATAACAGTTGCCCTCAGAAAAGTATCTGGGGCTAGTATTGCAGAAAAATTCCAAACAAATCCAATTTTCAAGAAGTCAATTACAACAGGTAAATTTTCCTCACATGCTTTAAAGAAAAAAGGGAAAAGAAACTCTCATGCTGTAACAGGAGAAGATTCTCAATATCCCTAATCACCACAGGAGGATGAAAATCAAAATGACAAGAACAAATCAAATCCCGCCCCTCAGAATGGCCATTCTCACATGTCACAAACGATAATGCAGGAGCGAGCCAGGAGGAGAGAGAACCCACCTACACAGGACATGGGAATGGCCACTAGAAAGGACAGCCTCCTCATGCCAGAAAAAAAAAAAAAATTTTTTTTTCTAGAGAGCTAATCTGAGGATCTGGCATTCCCACACGTGGGCCTATATCCCAGGGAAATCATCATTCAAAAATGCACCCCAGTGTTCCCTGCAACCAAGGCACAGGTCCAGGAAAACGTCCACTAAGACATTAAAGCTTTCAGAAGATGCGGTACGTATACACAGTGGACTATGACTCAGCCATGAAAAACCCCCACAGAAATCACGAAATTACTCCACTGGTCACCTTAAGGATGGACCTTGGAGGATCCTACACTAAGTCAAGTCAGGCATACAGAGGACGAAAAGAGCCTATGATGTAAATTGCAGGCAAAATGAGAAAGGAAATACAGAATCACTAACTTATAACACAAAAAGAGACTCTGGGAATTCAAACACAAACAGAAGGCTCCAAAAAAACTGAGAAAGCATGGATAAACTAAGAGGTCGGGACTAACATATACACAGAAACCTGTATCTAAAATAGAGAATCCAAAAGGATTACCTCCTTTCTTCTTTCCTTGCTTCCTTCCTCCCACAAATACAGAAATCTCAGGATCTCTGAAATATACACAGAAATCTATATCCACAATAGGTAATCTGCGGTGATTATCTGCTTCCTCGGTTCTGTCCTTCCACATATAAACAAAATCTGTAAGTCTAATATATACACAGAAACCTGTATCTTTAACATATTCACAGATATCTGTGTCTCAAATAGATACTCCACGAGGACCTGATGTTCAGCATGGGGAACTCTGCTTGCCGTCCTGCAATTCCTCCATGGGAAAAGAAACAAAAAAAGAGATATGCTGTATGTACGTGTCATAACTGAACCAGGCAGCAGTATACTAAGACAAGCAAAAAAACCTGCAAATCAACTCTAATATAGCATTGACATGCGAGTCAGGTCAGGTCAGGTGCTCAGCCATCTCCGACTCTTTGTGACCCCATGAACTGCAGCACGCCAGACTTCCCTGTCCATCACCAACTCCCAGAGCTTGCTCAAACTCATGTCCATTGAGTCGGTGCCATCCAACCATCTCATTCTCTGTCATCACCTTCTACTCCCACCTTCAATCTTGTCCAGCAGCAGGGTCTTTTTGAATGAGTCAGTTCTTCGCATCAGGTGGCCAAAGTATTGGAGTTTCAGCATCAGCATCACTCCTTCCAATGACTACTCAGGACTGATTTCCTTTATGATTGACTGGTGGATCTCCTTGAAGTCCAAGGTACTCTCAAGAGTCTTCTCCAACACCACAGTTCAAAACCATCAATTCTTCAGCGCTCAGCTTTCTTTATAGTCCAACTCTCACATCCATACATGACTACTGGAAAAACCATAGCTTTGACTAGACAGACCTTTGTTGGCAAAGTAATGTTTCTGCTTTTTAATATGCTCTTTAGGTTGGTCATAACTTTTCTTCCAAGGAATAAGAGTCTTTTAATTTCATGGCTGCAGTCACCATCTGCAGTGATTTTGGAGCCCAAGAAAATAAAGTCTGACACTGTTTCTGTTGTTTCCCCTCTATTTGCCATGAAGTGATGGGACCAGATGCCATGATCTTCGTTTTCTGAATGCTGAGTTTTGAGCCAACTTTTTCACTATCCTCTTTCACTTTCATTAAGAGGCTCTTTAGTTCTTCACTTTTCTGCCATAAGGGTGGTATCATCTTCATATCTGATGTTACTGATATTTCTCCTAGCAATCTTGATTCCAGCTTGTGCTTCATTCAACCTAGTGAAAGGTTGCTATTGAATCACGCAAAGACGCTGGGATTCTTGGCCCCCAGAGGAGAATTCAATCTGGGGCCAGAGATGAGGCTTGATCGCTCAGAGCTTTTGTGTAATAAAATTTTATTAAAGTATAAAGGAAATAGAGAAAGCTTCTGACATAGGCATCAGAAGGGAGCAGAAAGAGTACCCCCTGCTAGTCTTCAGCTGGATATTATATAGTCACTAGCAGTCTGTTATGGAGAAGGCAATGGTACCCCACTCCAGTACTCTTGCCTGGAAAATCCCATGGACAGAGGAGCCTGGTAGGCTGCAGTCCATGAGGTGTCTAAGGGTCGGACACGACTGAGTGACTTCACTTTTCACTTTCCACTTTCATGCACTGGAGAAGGAAATGGCAACCCACTCCAGTGTTCTTGCCTGGCTGCCGTCTATGGGGTCGCACAGAGTCGGACACGACTGAAGTGACCTAGCAGCAGCAGCAGTCTGTTAGAGAAAGGAATGTCTTAAAACTCAGAATGGCACCAGGCCCCTCACCCATAAGATGCATTTTGGGATAATCTTGGCACCAAATGGCTCATCCTGGGCCATAAAATGATTAACTTGAATCTTGAAGAAGGGCAGATCACCATACAAATAGTTTCATTTACATAGATTAGAGGAACAATACCTGAGTATAACATACTGGTTTGTCAAGTAGGTTCTGAGCCAAGAGGCAGAACGACTTGAAGACAGAGTTTGGGGTAAATGCATAGTAATTACCATAGCTTAAGACAAACATTTCCATAAGAAAAAGGCATTGGTTATCTCTAGGTTTGAGAACTTCAGGTGAAACCAGGTGTCATTATGGCAACACAGTATTTTAAGAGAAACCTCTTTTTAAATTTGTATAGGTCATTTTTCACTTTCAGGCATTGGAGAAGGAAATGGCAACCCACTCCAGTGCTCTTCCCTAGAGAATCCCAGGGACGGGGGAGCCTGGTGGGCTGCCGTCTATGGGGTCGCACAGAGTCGGACATGACTGAAGCGACTTAGCAGCAGAGAAGTAAATATCGCTAGTTTGTTTCCTCCTGCCGCTTAAGAGAGATAAAAATGTCTGACACTTGCAGGCTATTTCCTCCGTTGGGAGACCTCTGGCCTTCCTGCCTGTTACCCTCTCACTAGCATTTCTCATGATGTACTCTGTTCAGTTCAGTTCAGTTCAGTAACTCAGCCATGTCCGACTCTTTGAGACCCCCTAAACCATAGCACGCCAGGCCTCCCTGTCCATCACCAACTCCCGGAGTTCACCCAAACCCATGTCCATCGAGTCAGTGATGCCATCCAGCCATCTCATCCTCTGTCATCCCCTTCTCCTCCTGCCCTCAATCTTCCCCAGCATCGGAGTATTTTCAAATGAGTAAGCTCTTCACATCAGGTGGCCAAAGTACTGGAGTTTCAGCTTCAACATCAGTCTCTCCAATGAACACCCAGGACTGATCTCCTTTAGGATGGACTGGTTGGATCTCCTTGCAGTCCAAGGGACTCTCAAGAGTCTTCTCCAACACCACAATTCAAAAGCATCAATTCTTCAGCGCTCAGCCTTCTTCACAGTCCAACTCTCACATCCATACATGACCACAGGAAGCAGGATGACAATATACAGCCTTGATGTACTCCTTTTCCTATTTGGAACCAGTCTGTTGTTCCATGTCCATTTCTAACTGTTGCTTCCTGAACTGCATACAGATTTCTCAAGAGGCAGGTCAGGTGGTCTGGTATTCCTGTCTCTTTCAGAATTTTCCACAGTTTATTGTGGTCCACACAGTCAAAGGCTTTGGCATAGTCAATAAAGCAGAAATAGATGTTTTTCTGGAACTCTCTTGCTTTTTTGATGATCCAGCAGATTTTGGCAATTTGATCTCTGGTTCCTCTGCCTTTTCTAAAACCAGCTTGAACATTTGGAAGTTCATGGTTCACATACTGCTGAAGCGTGGCTCGGAGAATTTTGAGCATTACTTTACTAGCGTGTGAGATGAGTGCAATTGTGTGGTAGTTTGAGCATTCTTTGGCATTGCCTTTCTTTGGGATTGGGATGAAAACTGACATTTTCCAGTCCTGTGGCTGGAGTTTTCCAAATTAGCTGACATATTGAGTGCAGCACTTTCACAGTGCCATCTTTCAGGATTTGAAATAGCTCAACTGGTATTCCATCACCTCCACTAGCTTTGTTCATAGTGATGCTTCCTAAGGCTCACTTGACTTCACATTCCAAGATGTCTGGCTCTAGGTGAGTGATATCACCATCGTGATTATCTGGGTCATGAAGATCTTTTTGGTACAGTTCTTCTGTGTATTCTTACCACCTCTTCTTAATATCTTCTGCTTCTGTTAGGTCTAGACCATTTCTGTCCTTTATCGAGCCCATCTTTGCGTGAAATGTTCCCTTAGTATCTCTAATTTTCTTGAAGAGATCTCTAGTCTTTTCCATTCTGTTGTTTTCCTCTATTTCTTTGCATTGATCGCTGAGGAAGGCTTTCTTATCTCTCCTCGCTATTCTTTGGAACTCTGCATTCAGATGCAGCTAAACAGATAATAGTTACCAAAAGGGAAGAGTGGTGGCCAGTGAGAAATGAGCAAGTGGAGATGAACATACTCACAGCACTCTTTATAAAATAATCAATGAGGACCCCTAATGAATGCTGTATAATAAACTATATGGGACAAGAACTCAAATAAGGACATGCACATGGCTATGTATAAGTGAATCATGTTGCTGGCCACCTAAAAAAAAAATAACATACACACACCCCCACAACATTGTAAGGCACCTCTGCACTAACACAAAATACAAATTATAGGAAGAGAAGGCCAACTCTGTTCCCCTCAGGCCTTGGTGCCCTGGGCTGCTGGCACATCCCTGAAGCCTGCACAGGCTTGGTTCCCAAGGATGGACTGTAGTGGGGCTGACGGAGCTGGGGAGGACGTGCCAGCCAATGAGCCCTGCCCCAGGGACCTCTCGTGCTTCCTCCCCTCTGCACGGGCCCACAACCTCCAGATCCAGGTGGGTCCTCCTGCAGTGAAACTACATCTATTACTCCCAGAAGATGTGGAGCGTCTGGGCTTTAAGAGCTTTGAAAAGCCCCAAGGGCTCCACGTCTCCTGGTGCTGGGGTTCCTACTCCAGGCTCCTTCTTTAGGGTCACCCCACTTATGGGTGAAAGCAACCTCCACAGAGTGGTGTTGCAAGAATTCGGATGTGTCCAGGGGTTAGGGGTAAGGAAGGATGAAGGAAGGAGACACAAACCTTGCGTGTTTCTTCTGGCACATCCACTGTAATTGACAATCCAGGAACAGGACTTTCCCTATGGATCTGGTTCTCCCAGTAACCAGAGTTGGGCATAAAGACGTGCTGGGGCCCTGTGGCCATTTTCATAACAACAACTTTGAAACCATTGCTCACAGACATTTAATATTCACAAGGCCTGCAGGGCTATAAGTAAAAAACACCTGCCCTCAAGCAATGTCCTAGGGGAGGTCATCAGACAAATAATCAAAACAGGAAAGGCATTCAAGAAGCCAATTTGAATAAGTAAGTTTAACTCACACTGTTTTAATAAATCACATGAAAAAAAAAAGTCAACATCACTAAATATGAGAGAAATGCAAATCAAAACTTCATACACCTCACACCGATCAGAAAGTCCGTAGGAAGAAACTCTACAAACAATAAACGCTGGAGAGGGTGTGGAGAAAAGGGAACCTCCTACACTGATGCTTCACGTGGGAATTGGGAGCAGCCACTGGGGAGGACACCAGGCAGGTTCCTTAGCATGAAAACGAGAATGAAATTGGAATGCTCCCTAATGCCACACACATGAAGAAACGCCAAACAGATTAAAGAGTGCGATATTATTCAGAAATAAAGAAGGATGAAATAATGGTATTTCCAGTTACAGGGAAGAAACGAGATGATCATACTAAGTGAAGTGAGAAACAGTAAGATGAGTGTCCTAGGATATCACTTTTGGTGGAATCTAAATACAGAAACAAACTTCTTTAAAGAGAGCAACAGCCTCACAGACTTAGAAAAGAAACTCTGTTTACCAAAAAATAAAGGCAGAGGGACAGGGAGTAATTTGCTGGCTCAGATCAATATACACAACTTAAAACAGGTGCTAAAGGGCTCATTATAGCAACATTTCCAACAGGGCAGTAAATGACCCCTGCCCTCAAGAAATGTCCTGGGGGCAAATCATCAGAAAAGAACTCCAAACAGGGCCAAGTTTCAAGAACCCAGATTCGAGAGGTAAATTTTACTCACAAGGTATAAAATAATAAAAGAGCATGGAAAGATACTCCACATCAATAATTATTAAATCAAAACTACAATGAGTTATCACCTCACACTGGCCACAGTGACCGTCATCAAAAAGATCTACAAAGAATAAATACTGCAGAGGACGTGCAGAAAAGGGAATCGTCCGACAACCTTGGTGGGAATGCAAATGGTGAGCCACTGTGGAAAACTGCACGGAGCTTCCTTGAAACACTAAGCAGAGAGGTGTCATATGATCCTGCAACCCCGTTCCTGGGCCTAGATACAGAGAAAATAATTTTTCAAAATGACACATGCATCCCAATTTTCAGGGCAGCACTATTTACAATAGCCAAGACACAGAGTCCACCAAAACGTCCACGAACAGAAAAATGAAGGCTTATGTGGTACATCTCTAACTGGAATACTGCTCAGCCGTAAAACAAAAAAAATAATGGTATTGGCAGCAGCATGGATGGACCAAGAAATCTTCATACCAAGTAAGGCAAGTCAGAGAGAAGATAAACATCCAGAGATAGCACATACAGGTGGAACCTATAAATTGATACCAGTGAACTAATGTATGAATCAGAAACAGCCTCATAGCCTTAGAAAACCAAATTATGATTATCGAAAGAAAGTTAGAAGGGAGAGATAAATTAAGAATTTGGGATGAAAATATACACAGTAATATATATCAAGTTGATAAAAAAGGACCTACTGAATAGAACAGGCAACTCTACTAGACAAACTGTAATAACCTAGGTGAGGAAAAAACAGAAAAAGGACAGATATATGTCGATGTATAACTGAATCAAGTTCATGGACACCTAAAACAAAATATTGATATCAAATCTATCCCAGTGTAAAATAACATTTCAATTACAAATTATATTACATGAGCTTGGTCTAGGGGAAACCAGACTGTGGTGATCCAATGATGTTATGATATTAACACGACACCATCAAAGCTTTTCACTCAGCAGAACACGGAGAAGCAACTCACTCAAAGTTACCTGACCTCAAATGACTACAAGATGAACAGAAGAAAAAGGACCACAGGTTAATCAGGGCAATACCCTCAGTTCAGATATTGGGAATCTCAGAGGGGACAAGACACACTGCAGGTAAACTGCAGATATGGGGCCTCTGGGCACAGGAGCCTGACCCAGGCAGATGGAGGGAGACCCATACAATCCCCAGACCCAGCACCTGGAGACACAGGACCCTTGGTTAGATCACCAGGTACCTGGAGACACAGGACCCTTGGTTAGATCACCAGGTCTCTGCTGCACCCCTAAGGTGGAAACGAGGGAGTTCCTGTAACCTCCTGAGATGGTAGAAAGAAGGGCAGGGTCGGTCTCCTCTCCCCGCATTGCCCCAGAGAAGTCCTCCCTTTTCCCTTTTGTTCTGTGATAGTAACTGTTTCTACGGCTGTCATGATAATGTTGTGCGCACCACCTTGGTTCTGGCAGGCTCAGTCCTTTCTTGTCCCGCTGGGGAGCTGAGAAAACACCCCAGACGCAGGGCTGGAAATCGAGGGGCAGGTCTGGTCTCTGCTGAGTAGGACGGTTGACCTGAAGAAGCAACCTCACCTGATCCCATTGGCTTTTTGCCTGATCCATGTGCCCTGAAATCAATTCACCAGGTGAACCTACCTCTCATGCTTGACCTGGTAAATTGGAATCATTACCAGGAAACCCACCTGAGGAATCTCCAGGAGCCCCAGGGATGGTGAACCTCGCAGGGATAAAGACCAAACAGGCACAGGCCTGTATAAAGTGAATACCGTAAAGTATTAATTCCTAAACACAAGTGAAGCTCACATGTATTTTTCCCATTTCTCTGCGTTCGATGGTTTTCAAAATAAAAAGTTTACGGAAAACATCAATGGTAAATGACTTTTGGTTCATGGGACTTTCTGAAGTTATTCTGTACAGGGAAGGGTTAATTTTAAATTTAAACTGGATCCGCTTCTGCAGCTTTAACCCTTTTTTGTCATTAGACACAGACATAATGGCCTGCCTGAGTGAGATAAGCTGAGCTGCCCACCTGTGAAGGACGGTAAGAAAGGGATATTGACACATTCCCCTGCCTGAGGCCGGAGAAGGTGATGGCACCCCACTCCGGTACTCTTGCCTAGAAAATCTCATGGACGGAGAAGCCTGGTGGGCTGCAGTCCATGGGGTCGCTAAGAGTCGGACACGACTGAGCGACTTCACTTGCACTTTTCACTTTCATGCATTGGAGAAGGAAATGGCAACCGACTCCAGTGTTCTTGCCTGGAGAATCCCACGGACAGGGGAGCCTGGTGGGCTGCCACCTATGGGGTCACAAAGAGCTGGACACGACTGAAGCGACTTAGCCTGCCTGAAGCTTGCCATTCTAGGAGACATTTGCAAGGATTGAATAGTTTCTTACTTTGTTTCCTCCCCTCCCCTCATCTCTGATCCTTAAAAGAACCTGGCAAGCAGGCCCTGTTAAGAATGGTTATTTTGAGGTGCTAGCCTGCCATTTTCTCAATCAGCTGACTCCCCGATTAAAGTCTCTTCCTTGGCCTCAACTCCTTGCCTCTCGGATTCACCTACAACACACATCAAGTTGTATATCAGTGTTACTACAATAAGAAACAAAAGTGAATTAATAAAAAGTGTGGGAATGAGACACACGGTTTTGGGTGTTTATGTTGGCATGTTCTCATTTTATTTTCTTATTTACAACCCCCAAACAGGACTTCCAGTGAGGTTCTGGTTCCAGGGTAACCGCAGCAACCCAGAGGAAATCCTGCCACCTTGTGACCATTCTCCGCCATAGCAACCTGGAAATGGTTACGGGAGCTTGATAATCACAACTGTGGACTGTAAACATAGCTACCCTCAAAAACCCGCAGGAGTAACTAATGAAACGAAAATGAAAAAAAGCGCAAGCAGAAGAAAATATCAATAGGAAAATGCAATTCACAAAGTTTACAGAGAAAACATATGAACATTTGAACAGTGTGACGAATTATTAGAGATTAAGAAATCAAAATGACAATGAGGCAGCACCTCAGGAATGTCGTTAGCAAGGCCATCACCAAAAAGTGTGCAGGAGAAACGCTAGAGTGGGGTTAAGGAAAGAGGACCATTTCACGCTGCTGCTGCTGCTGCTGCTGCTAAGTCGCGTCAGTCGTGTCCGACTCTGTGCGACCCCATAGACTGCAGCCCACCAGGCTCCTCCGTCCATGGGATTTCCCAGGCAAGAGTACTGGAGTGGGGGGCCATGCTGGGCTGTAAGTGATAACAGCCATTATAAGGACCACTATGTGAGCACGCACGCACACGCATGCGTGGTAAACAGAACTGCCGTAGGACCTGGCAGTCCCGCTCTTAAGAATGTGTGTGGTCAGAACTGGATTTGGAAACACCCATATACACAAGCGGACTGGTTCAAAATCGGGAAAGGAGTACGACAAAGCTACATCTTGTCACCCTGCTTATTTAGCTTCTATGCAGAGTACATCATGCGAAATGCAGTGTTGGTTGGATGAATCACACATGGAATCAAGATTGCTGGGAGAAATATCAATAACCTCAGATGTGATCTATGATATATTGTGCAGTTATTTAAAAGAGTGTATTAGATTTATATTTGTTGACCAGTCATAATGTGTTGTTAAAATTAGAAAGTCTGCAGAGTGGTGAGAGAGATTTTTGTTTTTCTTTGTAATAAAATATGCATAATATAAAAATGAACATTTTAACCATAATCGTTTTACACTGCAGTGACATCAAGTACGTTCACATTGTTGTACAAACGTCTCTCTCCAGAACTTTTCATCGTCCTGTACTGAAGCTCTACACCTATTCAACAGTACCTGCCCATTTCTTGCTCCCCAACTCCCTGATAACTGAGGTTTCACATTCTCTGTGAATGTGACTCCTCGAGTATCTCTTTTAAGTGGAATCACACCGTGTCTGTCCCATCATGTCTCACTTATTTCACTCAACATAATGTCTGCAAGGGCTTCCCCGGTGGCTCAGCGGTAGAGAACCTGCGTGCCAGTGCAGGAGCTCCGGGAGACACAGGTTCGATCCCTGGGTCAGGAAGATCCCCTGGAGGAGGAAATGGCAACCCACTCCAGTATTCTTGCCTGGAGAATCCCGTGGACCGAGGAGCCTGGCCGGCTACAGTCCACAGGAGGCAAAGAGTTGGACATGACTGAAGCAGCTTAGCACACACATACACACTGTACGTATGCTTTACAAAACTTGCGAAAAAATAAACAAGAACTCTGTTGCCAAGTATAATTGGATTCCAACCTGGACTATGTTGGAAACTTTGGAAACTGGGTTTGAAGAGTGGTGGTGCTTAGAATAGACCCTGACATGCTGCGATCCAGGCCCTGGATTCTGGGCATCCTGTGAGAACAGCGCAGTGTTTTAAAGGAAGCTCGTTCCCTGTCTTTACAGTCCTTGTGCATTTAAGGCGTGGAAGCTGTAGGGACCTGTCTTTTCTCCCTTGTCCTGGATCTTGGCCACAGGAGACCTTCCAAAATAACTGTGCAGTTGTCATCATTGTTTGGGAGGCTGTTTTGGAACATTGGCTTAGTTCGGTGATGTGAGGGGATCCAGGAAAGGGCCAGCTGTCGGGAGGCCCCAGGACGCCAGGGAGCTGGGGGCAGATAGGAAGTCATGGGGGGCTGGGCTGCAGCAGCTTCTGAGGGGCCCCGGGGAGCACGATTCTGGCACGTGTTCAGTCTTCATGGGGGGAATAGGGAAAGAGGGAGGAGAAAGGAAGGGGAGGATCAGGCTAGGTTGGAGGGAAGCTATTATTGGAGCTGGAAGAGGCAGAAGAGGAAAGCGGTTCACAGAGGAGGGGGAGGGAAGACATGATGATGTATTGTTTGGAGAGTAATTTCTCTGGCCTGGAGAACTTGTCCAGGGGATGATAGAAAAGCAAGTGGAGCAAGGGGGCGTGATGGCTAACAGCCTGGTGTTGAGTCAGATGACACCTTGCCAGCTTTAGCAGTGTGATTGGGGTCAGACAACCCACACCCTCCAGTGGGCTGAGTAGATCTCAAAGGTGTTGTGATGGAGGAGAGGGGCAGGTGAGTTTTAAAGGGACAAAAGTGTAATAATTTTCCTTTCTGTTGACATTTTCTTTTGACTTCATAGGCCTCTGGAAACAGCATAACATGAGTTGAAAACATTCCTTTCACTGGTTCTTGCACCCCCAGGGGCTCACACACTCTCCAGTACCTTCAAAGTCTGCTCCAAGTGTCTGAAATTTTGTGACATGTGATGCATAATTGTTGTGGTTGTTTAGTCTGTGAGTCATGTCCCACTCCTCTGCAACCCCATAGACTGTAGCCCATCAGGCTCCTCTGTCCATGGGATTTCCAAGGCAAGAATATTAGAGTGGGTTGCCATTTCCTTCTCCAGGGGATCTTCCTGACCCAGGGAGTGAACCTTCAACTTCTGTATTAGCAGGTGCATTCTTTACCATTGAGCCACCTGGGAAGCCCAAGATTTATAAGACATATATTTGGTCTTCATTCCCTTATCTGGCACAGGGTTCCTAAAACTCTTGGAATTTGCTGCAGCAAGAGTGACAAAGGTGTCTTCTGTTATGTTAATGAGATGACTTTTGGAAAGCCCCCAGGTCACCTAGAGATGGGGCTGGTTGCCTGGGGACACAACCATGTGATTAGAAGGTCAGCATTTGCAGTCCCACCCCCATCTCAGGGAGGGGTGCTAGAATCTGAGATCAGTCACCAAGACTGATGATGTTATCCACCATGCCTCTGTAAGAAATCCTCCCCCAAACCCCAAAAGGATGGCATTCCAGGTGTTGGAGGTCTCATGGAGCTCCACCTGCTTCCCACAACCTTGCCATCAGTTCAGTTCATTTGTTCAGTCATGTCTGACTCTTTGTGACCCCATGGACTGCAGCACGCCAGGCCTCCCTGTCCATCACCAACTCCCAGAGTTCACTCAAACTCATGTCCATTGAGTCGGTGATGCCATCCGATCATCTCATCCTCTGTTGTCCCCTTCACCTCTCACCTTCAACCTTTCCCAACATCAGGGTCTTTTCAAATGAGTCAGCTCTTCGCATAAGGTGGCCAAAGTATTAGACTTTCAGCGTCAACATCAGCCCTTTCAATGAACATTCAGGACTGATTTCCTTTAGGATGGACTGGTTGGATCTCCTTGCAGTCCAAGGGACTCTTAAGAGTCTTCTCCAACCCATCAGGCTCAGTTAAAAAGCATCAGTTCTTCTGGGCTCAGCTTTCTTTATAGTCCAACTCTCACATCCATACATGACTACTGGAAAAACCATAGCTTTGACTAGACGGACCTTTGTTGGCAAAGTAATGTCTCTGCTTTTTAATATGCTGTCTAGGTTGGTCATAACTTTTCTTCCAAGGAGCAAGTGTCTTTTAATTTCATGGCTGCAGTCACCATCTGCAGTGATTTTAGAGCCTCCCCCCCCAAAAAAAAGTATATTCTCTCACCATTTCCATTGTTTCCCCGTCTATTTGCCATGAAGTGATGGGACCAGATGCCATGTTCTTAGTTTTCTGAATGCTGAATTTTAGGCCAATTTTTTCACTCTCCTCTTTCACTTTCATCAAGAGGCTCTTTAGTTCTTCTTTGCTTTCTGCCATAAGGGTGATGTCATCTACATATCTGAAGTTATTGATATTTCTCCTGGCAATCTTGATTCCAGCTTATGCTTCATCCAGCCCAGCGTTTCTCATGATGTACTCTGCATATAAGTTAAATAAGCAGGGTGACACTATACAGCCTTGACGTCCTCCTTTTCCTGTTTGGAACCAGTCTGTTGTTCCATGTCCAGTTGTAACTGTTGCTTCCTGACCTGCATAGAAGTTTCTCAGGAGGCAGGTCAGGTGGTCTGGTATTCCTGTCTCTTGAAGAATTTTCTACAGTTTGTTGTGAACCATGCAATCAAAGGCTTTGGCATAGTCAATAAAGCAGAAGTAGATGTTTTCCTGGAACTCTCTTGCTTTTTCTGTGACCCAACAGATTTTGGCAATTTGATCTCTGGTTTTTCTGCCTTTTCTAAATCCAGCTTCCCTAGCACCCATCTGATTCTTCCTGAGTTACATTCATTTATAATAAACGAATGTTTCTCTGTAAGCTGCTCTGTGGAATAAATACATTCAAGACAAAGGATTCCAATCTACCAGTGTGATTGTCAGCTGGCTTGCAAACGTCCTGAAACGTTAACCGTCAGTAGTCCTGTTAATAGTCCCGGCAGGCTGCAGCAGGCCCCTGCATCGGTACACCTGTGTCATGTTACTGTTAGTCGCTCGGTCATGTCCAACTCTTTGTGACCCTATGGACTCTAGCCAGCCAGGCTCCTCTGTCCATGAATTATCCGGGCAAGAATACCGGAGTGGGTTGCGATTCTCTTCTCCGGGGGTTCTTCCCAGCCCAGGGATTAAACTCAAATTGAACCACCAGGGAAGCCCACCTGTGTAACCATTATCCAAATCAAGGCTGGAAGCATATTCATCCCCCCACCAGTTACCTAGTGCCTCCCCTTGAAATCAGTCCTCACCCTCATCCACAGCAAATTACTACTCTGATTTCTATCATCACAGATTAGAGCTTCATATTCTAGAACCTCATAAAAATACAGTATACATATTCTGGTCTTTTTTTTTTTTTTTTTTTTTGCTAAGATCTGAGATTCACCCACATTGAGTTTGTCTGGTTGTTTAACTTTTCAATTGTGAATTTGTATTTCATTGTATGGATAGACTACAACCTATCCCTCTATTAATGGACATTTGAGATGCTTTCATTGGGCATTTGAGACTTTTCTGAGTCATCTTGAAAGTACTTGAGAGGCTATGAAAACAGGAGCTTCTAATATTCTTGGCAAAGTCTTTTCTCATGGAGAGAGGGGATGGGTCTTGATGCTTTAGATTTTGCTGCTGAAAATAAAAGAGTGGCTCTGAAAGTGGCAGATGTTCAATAAATGTTAGTGGAATCTCAATTTGATAGAATTGTTTCTAGGCCCAGTGACCAGAAATAGATTGCTTTTTGGAGAAGGGTCAGAGTTAGTCTTTCTAAAGAAAAGAAAATCTAGTATATTAAAAAAGAAGCAAACAAACTGAAAACCTCAGAGATTCTGGCTTCTCATCTGATATGTCTGTTTCAGGAATTTTTCATTCTAACAAGCAGGTGAAATTTTCTATGCTAAAATTGTATGTGATGATTTAGAAACCTAATTATGATACATAGTATCTGATTTACTTTATACACATTTCCTTTTAAATTTACATACATTATCTCATTTAAATGTTGCTGTCAGAATGCAAGATAAACCCTTCCCCATTTAACGATAAGGAAAACCGAAACTCAGAGATGTTAAGTAATTTTCTCAAGTTTACAAAGTTAGTGGAAATTTGATCTCGGTTGCCTAACTCCAAAATTCATGCTTTCTTCACGGTAAGGTATGCTTTAGGTTCACACCTCAGCACAAAGTGAAAAGTGAAGTCACTCAGTCGTGTCCGACCCTCAGCGACCCCATGAACTGCAGCTTTCCAGGCTCCTCCATCCATGGGATTTTCCAGGCAAGAGTACTGGAGTGGGGTGCCATTGCCTTCTCCGACCTCAGCACAAGGCAACACATATTATGGAAATAATTACTGCCCCTTTTCCTTGATTTCCATTATCCCAGTAAGCACACTATGCTGTATATTCACTTTCTTTTTAAATTTCACCAGTATACGTCCAATAGCCCCAGTGCACGAGTGCGTGCTCAGTCGTGTCCGACTCTCTGCGACCCTATGGACTGTAGCTCATTAGGCTCCCCTGTCCATGGGATTCTCCAGACAAGAATACTGGCATGGGTTGCCATTTCCTTCTTCAATAGGCCGAGTACTACCTCATTTAAGTCAGCAAGTTGAATGTACCTACAGAAGACTGAATGGCACCCCACTCCAGTACTCTTGCCTGGGAAATCCCATGGACGGAGGAGCCTGGTGGGTTGCAGTCCGTGGGGTCGCGAAGAGTCGGACACGACTGAACAACTTCACTTTCACTTTTCACTTCCTGCATTGGAGAAGGAAATGGCAACCCACTCCAGTGTTCTTGCCTGGAGAATCCCAGGGAAGGGGGAGCCTGGTGGGCTGCCGTCTATGGGGTCGCGAAGAGTCGGACATGACTGAAGCGACTTAGCAGCAGCAGCAGCAGCAGCACAGAGGACTGTGCGTTGGCAAGACAGCATTCTGCAGAGCTCTCAGCAGGTGGCGCTGTTTCCATGCTATTGGGATGACGTGCACAGCCATCCCACCACTAGGCGGTGCTGTGCTGCCCCGGAGAAGTGTTAACTGCTAGAAAGCCCGGTCCACTCTTCCTGAAGCTGGCCCCAGAGCCCTGGAGAGACCTCCATGTATTCTTTTCTCCAGCGTGGAACCCCACAGTCGTATCTGCCTGTGTATTCATCCAGACAGAGCTCTTAGTTAATAGGCTTCTGGACCAAGTTTAACCCACGAGACAGGCTCTCCTAGAAACGTGGGAAACCGCAGAGTTCCCTGCACCAGCCGCTGAGTCCATCTCTCCCTTCTTTCCCTCTTATCTTCCAAGATACAGTTTCTTTTAATCAACTTTTTACTGAAATATATTTGGTTTACAATGTTTTGTTAATTTCTGCTGAGCAGCAAAATGACTCAGTTATAATACATTCTTTTTCAAAAATATTCTTTTCCATTATAGTTTATCATATCAACTATTGTTCTCTGTGCGATACAGTAGGACTTTATCCATTCTCTGTAGAAAAGCGTCCATCTGCTAACCCCAGCCTCCTACTTCATCCCTCTCCCAGTCCCCTCCCCTTTGACAACCACTAGTCTATCTGTTCTTTATGTCCATGTTTGTTTCTGCTTCACAGATATTTTCTTTGTGTCATATTTTAGAGTCCACATACACGTGATATCATACGGTGTTTGTCTTTCTCTTTCTAATTTATTTCACTTACTGTGAGAATCTCTTGTTGCCAAAATGTAGTTTTGATCTACACATCCCAGGTCCAAGACAGTTTCACAGCAGTATTCTGTCCTGGCTTCTCGGGATGAACAAGATTCTGAACAAGCCAGACACGCTGATGGACAGAGGTGTCCCAGCTCCACCCTGGCGTTTGTCTGAAGCAGAAGCCTGCGTGTGGTGCAGACACAAATCTGGATTCTGTTAACACACTGTCACTTGAGGCAAATCTGAACTTCTTTGGCAAGTCTTTGTTTTCCAGGGTGAAAGGAGCACGCCCCCTTGTCCTGTTCTTGCCACGTTAGCGCCTGGAGTTTCATCAGAGCTGGGTGGGAACGTGACACCGGGGAGGCTGCGTGACCTCAGTCAGAGGTGAGTGCTGCAAGCCTGCCTTATCCTTTCCAAAGCCTCCTCTCAACTGGCCCTGGGCAGAGAGCAGAAGGCTGCAGGCTTCGAGAAGCCTTGCCTCCTCTAGTTCTCCCAGCTGTGGAGTCAGCAGCTTCCTGGAGTCCAAAAGTCTTTCATTTCCCTGCACAGGTTTCGACTTCCAGAAGGCTCCTCTCAGTCAAGCAGGGGCAGGAGAGAAGAGGGGAAATCCAGTACTGGAAGTGGAAGGATGTGAATCTGGTGGGAAAGGAGTCGATCAGAATGTCAGAAGCAGCACTTCCCCAGTAATCCAGTGACTAAGAATCTGGCCTTCCACTGCAGGGGGCATGGGTACCATCCCCTGGCTGGGGCACTAAGATCCCTCATGCCCCTCAGAGGAGGAAGGAGTGGAGGGAATCTTGGATCCAGAGGACCTAAAGACAGTGATGCCTTTCCTGGACCTTTGCTTCCAGGGGTGATTTAAGAGGTGCGAGAAGGTGAAGAAGGCCTTGAACTCAGGTTTTCAACCTTGAAGACCATCCTGGGTGTAATGGAGGGGACAGAGCCCAGGCCAAGCAGACCTGAGTTTGAATCCCTGACCTACCACTTACGGGGCTTTGACCGCAGACTTGAGCTGGCTTTTTTCATGTGCAGAGTATTGATAGTAATTTTACCTCCTAAGTTTGTTGTATTAAATGAGATAAATATGTAAATATTATGTAAAAATTATATACAGATTCATAGATATAAATTATATTATATATAGACAGAAGTATTATTGGGACTTCCCTGGCGGTCCAGTGGTTAGGAGGGCTCTGTGCTTCCGCTGCAGGGGCTACAGGTTTGATTCCTGATTTGGGGGCTAAGATCCCACATGCGTTGTAGCCAGAAAAAAAAATTCTTGAATAAAAATGAAAATACGACATAACTTAAAAACAATAACAAATAAAAATGATATATATTATATACATAATTATGTATAGATATAAATATTATATGTATACGCCATTAGTACAGGGGCTTGCAGGTGGCTGACAATGAACAGTGGTAATCATTGTATTTCTCTGCCCTTGGTCAGTACCTTTGTTCAACCATGTGGAACTAATTCAGAGAAAACATGGCCTACTGTCCACAAGGGATTACATTAGAAAAGAAAAATCATAGAACTTTTGGCCAGTTAATATAGTGTGAAAAATATTGGAAATCCTTGAACTTTAGGCAAAGTCAAGTGTGTGTGAAGCTGCCAGGACCACAAGGTGAGCCTGCCTCTGCAGGGACAGTAGTGATGCCTGGCTCCCTGGCTCCTTCCTGCCACCACCCCCCAGCTGCTCCCCTGGGGCCCATCCGCCAGGGCCAGGCCTCCCTTTGTGAGAGTGAAGGTTGTTTTACCCTTGAAGAAGCCAAGATAATTAATGCCACATAAGGGAGACTTTGAATCAGGTCCTTGGCTATTTTAGATGGAGGTGCTTATAGCAGCCAAATTAATACAATCACCCTTTAAATCCATGACCTGACTCCTGCCCACATCTCCAGCGTTAATTGTCACTATATCCCTGTCTTTACGCCTGCTGCCCACCTCGTGGTCCCCTGACCTGTGCTTGGCAGGTGTCTGCACCTTCCTGCCACTTCCAGCAGCATCCCTTCACCATCCCACCCTTCTTCCCTGAGCCACTTTGCAGATGACTGTCCCCTCCTGGAGGCCTTCAGGATGGATGTCCAGACATCCACCCCAGAATCCCGAACCTTCACTGCACACAACTATTTGTTTCTCCATCCATGTCTTCCAGGCTGTCACTTCCCTGAGGGTATATAGCCCCTTCCCACATCCAACAGAGAACCCCAGGAAGAGCCCAGTCTGGGAGACACCTGTAGGGCTTTGCTGAGTGAAGGAATAAAAGGAATAAAATGAAGGAATAAAAGCGTGTTTCGCTTTGTACTTAGACTTTATGCACATAAAGATTTCCATAAGTACCATCCAAGCCAGTGTCTTCCTGAACTGTACTGACAGTTTATGCCTTAAACAGTTGGTCTGATGCTTTCTTTATTATTGATGTATCTATCCAGGAATATGTTTAAGTTGCTACCAGAGCAAGCAGTTCACTTTTACTTCACATATTCATATATTCAATCCTTCAAATAGTCACCACCTGCAAAGGAAAGGTTTCCCCACCTCATTGAATGTTTCTTGTCTGCCTCCAGGCGGCAAGGTCCTTTCTTCTTCTTTATTTTTATTTTCAGCTGGAGTATAGTTGTTTTACAATGTTGTATTAGTTTCTGCTGTACAATGACGTGAGTCAGCCATATATAAACGTTGTCGTTAAGTCACTCAGTCATGCTCGACTCTTTGCGACCCCATGAACTATAGCCCACCAGGCTCCTCTATCCATGGGATTCTCCAGGCAAGAATACTGGAGTGGGTTGCCATTGCTTGCTCCATGGGATCTTCCCATCTGTACTGGCTGAGCCACCAGGGAAGCATATTAAAAAGCAAAGATGTCATTTTAACAACAAAGTTTCGAATAGTTAAAGCTATGACTTTTCCTGTAGTCACGTACGGATTTGAGAGTTGGACCATAAAGAAGGCTGAGCGCCGAAGAATTGATGCTTTGAATTGTGGTGCTGGAGAAGACCTTGAGAGTCGCTTGGACAGCAAAGAGATCAAACCAGTCAATCCTAAAGGAAATCAACCCTGAATATTCATTGGAAGCAGTGACGCTAAAGCTGAAGTTCCAACACTTTGGCTACCTGCTGTGAAGAGCAGACATATTGGAAAAGACCCTGATGCTGGGAAAGATTGAAAGCAAAAGCACAGGGTGAGATGGTTAGATAGCATCACTGACTCAATGGACATGAGTTTGAGCAAACTCCAGGAGCTAGTGGAGGACAGGGAAGCCTGGCATGATGAAGTTTATGGGGTTGCAAAGAGTTGGACACAACGTAGCAACTAAGCAACAGCCATATATGTATCACTTCCCTCTTGGACCTTCCTCCCACCCACCCCCATCCCTTTCTTCTAGGTCATCGCAGAGCACTGAGCTGAGCTCTTCCTGCTGTACAGCAAGTTCCCACTAGCTCTCTGTTTCACACACAGTAGTGTATATATGTCTGTCACAGTCTCCCAATTTGTCACACCCTCCCTTCCCCCAGCGTGTTCACGTGTCCACTCTCTGCATCTGTGTCTCTGTCCTCGCCCTGCAAACAGCCTCATCTGTACCGTTTCTCTCATGAGGCAGTAGACTCCATCCTGTCTCCTGGTCCCAACTGAGCACGGGTGCCCCTGGCGGTTTTGGACGTGGCTGGCTGGGGTGGGCTGCAGAGGTGGGACTCTGGGACATCCCTGTCCCTAGAGGGTTTGAAAGCAAGTCTGTGGCAAGGGGCGGGAGGTGGGAGAGGGGTGGTTTTAATGTGGAGGCTGCTTTTCTAGGGCAAGGAGGGGTCTCCAGCCAGTCATGTTCTGGTAGCCCAGTCAGGGACTGCGTCCCCAGCAGGTGACTTCCGGGCACCAGCTGGGGCTCTGATCTCGGTAACTGACAGATCCCAATCTCTTCTTCCCACCTTGCTGATCCACGAGGAGGTAAGAGGACCTCTGGGAGGTCAGGGTGGGGGAAGGCTGTGATCCATGGGCAGAGGGAAGAGCTGCTCTTGGGGTGGACTTGTCAAGAGCAGAAGCAGAGCTGAGACTCTGGGAGAAGGCTGGTGGCCTTTTCGCTGCTGGTTGTTGCAGACCAAGTTGGGGTAAAGTTCTGGGAATCTAGCTTCTTTTTTTCTGGGAAGCGTGTACCTTCTCCGTTTCTCTGACCTCATCTGCCTCTCAGGTGTCCGTGGGGGACAGCTCTCCTGCAGCGCTGGGGTGTGCATAAGCACATGGGCTCTGGAACTAGGCTTCCTGGTTTCAAATCCTGACCTTGCTTCTTCATGGCTGTGTGACCTTGGGCCATTCACTCAGCTTCTCTGCGATGACGATGATCATCGGTTATCTCTTCTGTAATGTGGGGTTCACCTCCAAAGGTTGCTGTGAAAATTATATAGAGTCATGTGTTAAGTGCTTACAGTGGTACTGGCCCAGCATAACGATGGGTGCTCAGTATACACTGGCTGTTACTGTTATTTCCCTTTCACTGTGGTCCCTCGGCTCAGCAGAGACTTGGCAACCCTGCAACAGATGCGGCAGGAAGCGCTGAGGCTAGATGTGGTCTCTGCACTCAGGGCTTATAGTGTGGAGACATGGAGACCAAAGCGAAATACTAAAAGTGAAGAATTAGCTTGTGCTATAACGTGTGCCACTGATACACACATGTTAGGGGTTCAGGAGAGCGTGGTGTGAGTTGAAGTCTTCACGGAAGAAGCAGAACTGGATTTGAGTCTGAAGGAGGGCAGAACATGGGGAATTGGTTTTATGACTTTATACTGGCCTCTCACTCCCGACTCTCTGAGTGGTTCTTGCTTCCCCATCAGCGCAAACTGCTTCACTCAGGGAAATTCCCATGATGCCATTGTACCAGGTCGCTTAGTCATAGGCTTAGGCCATTGCTTTCTTTCTGTTTTTTGTTTTGTTTTGTTTTAAGATGTTATTTATTTGTCTATTTTTGGCCATGCCCTGTGGCATGCAGGATCTTATTTCCCCGACCAGGTATCAAACCCTCAACCTCTGCAGTGAAAGTGCAGAGTCTTAATAACCACTGGACCACCAGGGAAGTCCCATGTCTTTTTCTTTTTTTAAAGAATCAGGTTTTATTTTTTAAACTTTTTGCTTTTTATTGGAGTATGGCTGATTTAATAATACTGGGGTAGTTTTGGGTGGGCAAAGGGACTCAGCCATACATATACAAGTATCCATTCTTCCCCAAACTCCCTTCCCATCCAGGCTGCCACATAACATTGAGCAGAGTCCTCTGTATTATAAGTAGGTCCTTGTTTGTTATCCATTTCAAATATATCAGTGTGTACCTGTCCATACCAAACTCCCTAACTATCCTTTCCCCCCATCCTTCCCTCCTGTAACCGTAAGTTTTTTCTCCAAGTCTGTGAGTCTGGTTCTGTTTTGTAAGTTGATTTGTATCATTTCTTTTTAGATTCCACATAGAAAGGATGTCATGCAAGATTTCTCGTTCTCTGAGTTATTTCACTCAGTATGACAATTTCTAGGCCCACCATGTCTTTTTAACTGTGGAAAAATGCAGAAGTCCAGGGGCTCTGCCATCCCACTGAAAGGTCCAACCTCGAGGCTCAGCACTGCCTTGTCCCCCACCCCCACCCTTTGCCCCCCCAACCCATCCCTGCCCCATGGGTGTAGGTGACTGACCTCCCCAAGAGTGAATCCCAGCCCTCTCTGTTGCCCTGGTTCCACACGGAAGCTGCAGGGCATTGTACACTGTATTAAAATACAAACAAACAGAAACCAAAACAACACCTGTCACTGTGTGTCCAGACCGGAGGAGGAGGATTGTCACCTCAGAGAACACTCAGCCATTGTTCCCCTTGGAGCCACGGACACCCAGGCCTGGGTTTTCCGTCTCCTTCTGGCTCTGTCTTTGGTTTTCGGGCAGGCTGGGGCAAAGCCTGAGCGCATTTAGGTGGGAGTCCTGGCGAGAGCCCTAAGGTACACCCCAAGCTCAAGGGTGCATGAACAGTGTGTGCAGAGCTTGTGTACACGGTGTTGTGCCCAGTGGTTCTGAGTCAGGAGGCCTGGGGTGATGCCTAGAACTCTGCATTGTTAACAAACAAAAACAGCAGTTTTGATGAGGGTGGGTCTGGGATGACACTCGAACTGTAGCTGAAGGGGACTTTGTCCAAAGAAGAAAGGTAGCCAAAGGTGAACGCCGTAGCGGAGGAGCAATTCTGAACAGAGTGAAGAGGAAGTAAATTAAGGAAAACTGTCAGCACACAGACTCAAGATTTCCTGGCACAGGACTTTCCAGCTGTATTTGAAGGAAGTCCCTGGTACCTCTGGACTCACCAACATGCGGATGCTGAGGGGACAGTGGTTTGGTATCAACCCTGCTTCACCTAGAGCATCTTCACTCTGATCTACTTCTGTATATGTGGGTTCTGTGTAAGACTTCGTTTGGAAAGTGGGGACTGCTGAAAGAGAAACTGCTAACCTAGAGATGGAGTTTCAGTCCTTGGAAACACCCCATTCTCCTCTGGTGACCTTTGGAGCATGACGCCATCAGGTGCAGTTTGTTGAATCTTCAGAAGCAGGACACCTTTGGACAAGATGCTTCTGTCTTCCCTTGTCTCTCTTCTCTCTTTAAGCTGCTTGCTTTGAAATGTTTGTGTCTTCCAGATCCATTTGAATCTTTCCTTAGAAAAATTCACACACCAATAAACTCCAGCATTCAATTTCAGTGGGGTTTTTTGGGCTCCATGAAGGCCATCCATGAGTTTGTTAATCACTTTTCCCTCTAAACTTTCATTTTACTTTATTTTTTTCCCCAAAGTTCCAGTGTTATTTTTTTTCAAGTCTTCTCAACTAGACCTTAGGTCCGTTGAATGCAGAAATTGTGTATCCTCTATAATGGTGGTCTCTAAAGTGAAAGAACAAAATTATCAATTGTAGAAGAAAACATTAGAATTTTTACTTACTTTTAACCCTTGCCCCTTTTAATTTCTAGTTTTCTGTATGATCTGCAATGCTCATTTTATTACTAGAATGGGTCACTTACTTAAATAAACACTCCTCTATTGGAGATGTCTGTTAAAACTTACTGATAAGGGACATGATTTCAGAAGTTTGGGGTATCCTAACTGGTAGAACTTCTATGTTTTGTTGCTGCTTGCACTGAGCATTCTTCTAGGCACTGGAGATAGACCAAAACTTAGTGTGATCCCTACTCTCTAGGAGCTTATGGTTTATACTTGCACATAGTAGGTGGAGCTGAGACTGTGTCTGGTTTATTTGACTCCAAGTTAGTAAGTACATGATGAGTTCGTTTTTTAAAAAAGAAGGGTCTCTCAGTAAATATTTAGAAAGTGCCTCTTCATATCTTGTGCTTATATTGCTGGGACGTTTGGCTTTAAGGAAAGGTATCCCATAGAGATGCCCGAGTTCATACAAGATGTGAAGAAGAGTGTCTGAGTGGTTTGTAGTTATTTTGGTTAGAGAAGCACTATTGATAGTAGTTCAAGAATTTTTACAGAGAAAGTGACGATGAGTGGCTGTCTTTTTGGACGGACGAAGTTTGGGACTCATGCAGCAATTCCACTCCTGTTACTTAGATTTTGTTAGACTGGGTCTTAGCAAATGATGGAAATTACAGGGTGGAGGTGAGTGTACAGCTATCCGAAGCCACTAGTACTGCCTCAGGATGTCCTGAGAAACTGAGATAAACACTGGGCAGAGGGGTGGAGATAAGAACGCGGCTGAGCAGTTAGTATATCAGCAGAGCTACGAGGACTCTGCAGCAGCCCTGAGGATCAAACCCAGAAAAGAGAATGTTTCTCATAGCAACCGCCAGACCCGAACCATCTCTCAACAGCTGTCAACCATTTATTAGTGGGTCTCCACTGAAGCCAAGGGCAGACGGAGGGAGAGCAGACAAATGGAGAAAATAAAATTGTGTTAATTACCAGTCCATTTCCATGATGCAAAGGTGACCCGGTCTGTCATCTACCTCCCCAGGGCTGGGGTTTTGTTGGGTCTGACATTTGCGGCTAGCGCTCCCAGCGGGCATCTGTTGCCCCTATTGCCATGGAGACAGCAGCTGCAGCAGCGTCTCCTTTGAGAATATGCCGCCCCAGATTTCAGGAACTGTTCTGGAAGCATTTGCCCCGACAGTGCCTGCTAATCTCCCTTTCATTTGTAATTATTTTATCGCCTTGATTCTCGGCTTTGGCATCGTTCCCAAAGTGAACTCTGCTCCCCGACGCTGGGGTCCGTGGGGACGTGTGAGCGCCCCAGCCCTGTCTGGGTGGAGATGAAAGGACCATGGTAGGCAGAGGCTACCCAGGAGCACTGCAGTCTTCAAACAGGCCCTGTCTCCTGTCCGCGGCCCTGGGAGGGCCCCAGGCTGATTGAAGTGGCCCGAATTATGAAGCCCAGAGCCTTTGAGGCAAGCCGCCCCATCGAGGCCAAGAATAATTGAACAAATAGTTTATCTGGCTAACCAACAGCTGTAGAGCCTGGGCGATTTGGAGAGGATTAGGGGCGAGCCGAGAGAGGATACTCCCACAGGGCCCTTCAAATCCTCACCCTGAATTCTACCAGCGAAGAACACATGTCGAAACCCTGGAACTGCTTTTCAAGTCTGTTTCTCTCCCTTTCCAAGGGATGCTGTTCAGTGCCTCCAAGAATTTTAAGTGGCTCAGGCAATCAAACTTGGGGTCCCTGATATTGGGTTCCTTCAGTTGCCTCCTTCAATTCTCCCAAACCTTGTTTGATCCCCGACAGCTCGGATTCGTGCAGAAATTCCGATCCCTCCTGGAGATGCCCGAGGCCTGCCGCCTTCTCCTGAAGTCCGCATTGCTGGCAGCTGCTGTAATGTCTAAAGGTGGTGACAGGGCCAAGTTCAGGTTAGGATAGAAGGGGAGTCTAGGGGGGCTGGATGGAGAGCAAGGACGCAAGGAATCCTCTTCCCTGTGTGATAAGTTGGGGGAAAAAAAAGCTCCAAATGAATCAAAATGGGATGTTAAAAAAAATCCATATAAATACAGAGGAGAACTTAAGACACTTTCTGTGTTAAAACCTTTATAACGCTGAGGTGAGTAATGTTTCTCACTCTGGTTCAAAATCCAGAAATCACTTAACTATGGAAATCGCAGAAGATTGAGGAATTTAACAATATAAAAAGTTCTGCATGGCAAAACATCACTTGCAAGTATGATAAACTAGGAAAAATATGTGCAACTCATATCACAGAGAAAGGCAGTCTTCCTAATGGGTGAAGAACCCATAGCTGCCAATTAGCCAAAGACCAAAAATCCCAAAGGAAATTGGGTGAAGGATGTGAACACATAGTCCAAGGGTGGAAAATGGATATGACCCTTAAGTATATAAAAATGATGTGCAATCTCACTCGAGTCATGCAAATTAAAACTACACCAAAATTTCATTTTTTACCTACCAGGTTGGAAAAAACCCCAGATTCGACAATGTGCTATGTTGATGTATCTGTGAGAAATTAGAACTTTCTTAGATTAATGCTGACAGGTAAAACAGAGAGTAACTTGACCATATTTATCAAAATTACAAATACAGATAACCTTTGACCCAACATGATACTCTTGGGGATTTACCTTATAGAATATTGCACACTTGCATGATGATGTGCAAAATTTATTAAGTGGGTTTTTAACTGCAAAAAAATGGAGGGGAATGGTTAAAAATAAACTCATCAAGAGGGAAATGTTTACATAAATTATGTTACCTAAAATAGAATACAATGTGACTGTGAAAAAAGAATGAAGAAGCTATCCAGGAACTGATTTATAAGGAATATTAAGTGAAGAAACTCTCTTCCCTGGTGGCTCAGATGGTAAAGAATCTGCCTGCAATGTAGGAGACCCAGGCTTCAAATGGAAATTGTCAGGGACACTCACATTGTATCAGAACCCAGGGCCTCTCTGCACCCCTGCCATTTAATTTTGCTAAAAGTGTTTTTCTTCTTCATCTTCTTTTTCTTCTTCTCTTTCTTAACCCCCTTCCTCCACCATGGTTTTTATCCTCATTCTTTTCACTCTGAACTTCTAGAGCAGAAGTCACCAGCTGGTGACCTTCAGGTTGTATCTGATCTACAGACCTGTCCAGGAGACACCGCTGTCTTTGGGTCCTCTTTATCCAGAATTTCATCCACTCCTCCTTCAATCAGGCCACCATGAAAAGGTCTGGATAAATAAATGCAAAGACCTCAGGTGAGAGTAGCTTGATGTGGTCTGGAATAGGGAACTGGGGGCTGTGCTGGAACTTAGACTGGGGGCCCCAGATGATGGCAAATGCTGGCCGTGGGCCTTTTTTAGTGCATTGTGAGCTGCAGAAAGGGTTTGGATTTTATTCTAACTGCAGTGGAATTAATTGAAAGAATTTAATAAAGGAGATTAATATAGTAATAATCTGATTTATTTACAGCTGCTATGGAGATAAGGATGACAGAGACAGACTTTTTTTTGTTCATATATATTAGAAATGCAAATTGAGAAGTTTAAAAAATTGTTAATTAAAAACCACATTGAGAGACTTCCCTGGTGGTTCAGTGGCGAAGACTCCATGGTTCTAATGCAGGGGGCCCAGGTTCCATCCCCAGTTAGGGAACTAGATCCCACATGCTTCAATTTAGGGTTTGCATGTTGCACCTAAAGACCCCACATGCTCCAGTGAAGATCAAAGATCCAGTGAGCCTCAATTAAGACCTGGCACAGTCAAATAAATAAATTTTAAAAATAACATCAGTAAATTCATCACATGTTAACATAACACAATTTTTATTAAAAAAATATTTTCCAAAGCAAAGAAATTTTAATGAGAAGAGTGGCATTGTTTTACCTGTTTACAACTCTGTCTAATGTGTGTTTAAAAGAAGATAGTTGAATTCTCATGCTTACTTCTGAATAAAATGTGTTGTGATGTGTTGCTCCCGTTGCAATGTACAGAGAAAATCTGGTTTCACACAGATATGTAGTCATAAAGAGGAGAAGTATTTAATAGATAATCAGAGATTTTTTTTACCCAAAAAACTGACAAGTAGATGTTTCTTATAGGATAGCTGCAGTGTGGAATCTGAAACCACATGAGTGAATTTCATGCTCAGATTATTAATAAAATCCAACGGTCAGTCATGCACTTGAGTGGATCTTCACCCCTGCGTGATTTAGTGACATCATGCCCTGGTCATTTGGAAAACAGTGACTCACTGAGCAAGGAAAATAGTGACTTCCAAATGTTGACAGATTTCATTATACATGACAAAAAATGCCACGTTTGTTAATGACACCACTGACTCCACTGGAAAAGTCTTTCAGGGTTAGGAAGTGGTCTAGTTTATAATGGCAGATACACAGTTTCCAAAATTATATTTTTGCTTGAAAGGTCATTTTATCATTGGCAACAAATGCTGTCAACTGCTTTCATTGAAGTGAGAGGCTCGTTTTATTTATTTTTGAGAAATAAATGTATTATAAATTATTATAGGAAGTTAAATATCATTTCCTGTGTTATACAGTAGATCCTTGTTGCTTATCTATTTTATGTACAGTACTGGGTGTCTATTAATCTTATACTCATTTATATCTCTCCTCTTCCCTATTCCCTTTGATAATCATAAGTTTGTTTTCTAGTCTTTGAGCCTATTTGCTCTGTAAATTGATTCACTTATACTGATTTTTAGATTCTACATACGTGGTATCACGTAATATTTGTCTTTGTCTGACTTACTTCACTTAATATGACAATTTCTGGTCCATCAGTGTTGTTGCAGATGACATTATTTCATTCTTTTTTGTGGCTAATATTCCAATGTATACATGAACCACATTTTCTTTATCTGTCCTTCTGTTGATGGACACTTAGGTTGCTTCCACGGCCTGGCTGTTGTAAACAGTGCTGCTGTGAATAGTGGAGTACATATATTTTTTTGAATTAGAATTTTTGGTTTTTCCACATGTATGCCCAGGAGTGGGACTCTAGATCATACACCTCTATTTTTAGTTTTTTAAGGAAACTCCATACTCTTTTCCGTAGTGGCCACACCAATTTACATTCCCACCAGCAGTGTAGGAGGATTCCTTTTTCTCTGTACCCTCTCCAGCATTTATTGTTTGTAGATTTTTTTCGGTGATGGGCATTCTGACCAGTGTGAGATGACATCTCATTATAGTTTTGACTTGCATTTCTCATCATTACTGATGTTCAGCATTTTTTCATGTGCCTTTTGGCCATCCCTATGTCTTTTGGGGCTATGTCTACTCAGATCTTCTGTCCATTTTGTGATCTGGTTTTTATTTAAAAATACATATTGAGTTGCATGAGCTGTTTGTATATTTTGGAAATTAACCCTTGTTGGTGGCATCATTTGCAAATATTTTCTCCTGGTCAGTCGCTGTCTTTTCATTTTGTTGATGGTTTCCTTTGCCATGCAAAAGCTTTTAAATTTGATTAGGTCCTGTTTGCTTATTCTTTGCTTTTAATTCTTTTGACTTGGGAGATTGATTTAAGAAAATATTGTGATAATTTATGTCAGAATATGTTTCGCCTGTTTTCTTCTAGGATTTTTATGGTGTCATAGTTTATATTTAAGTCTTTAAACCATTTTGAGTTTATTTTTGGGTATGGTGGAGAAGGCGATGGCACCCCACTCCAATACTCTTGTCTGGAAAATCCCATGGACGGAGGAGCCTGATAGGCTGCAGTCCATGGAGTCGAGAAGAGTCAGACACGACTGAGCGACTTCACTCTCACTTTTCACTTTCATGCATTGGAGAAGGACATGGCAACCCACTTCAGTGTTCTTGCCTGGAGAATCCCAGGGACGGCGGAGCCTGGCTGGCTGCCGTCTATGGGGTTGCACAGAGTCGGACACGACTGAAGTGACTTAGCAGCAGCAGCATGGTGGGAGACAGTGTTCTGAAAACATCACTCATTTTACCTTGTAGGTCACATAAAAGGTCTATAAGTAAATATTTCTCATTTCCTATGATTATTAAATTTGTCCATAGTGTTCCAGGTTTTTTTTTATCATATGGGTGATGGAGGTCTGTGGAAATGAGGGTTTATACAGTGCAATCCCATCTGGTATGATTCTGGAAAAGAGATTAGGGAATCAAGTTCCTGGATGTTCCCCCGCAAGAAGGACCTTAGCTATCACTTATTGCCTTAGACTCTGCTCTTGGCTGTAAAACAAACTATCATTAAGGTCATAACAGTTCTTCACCCATGTTAGAGAGGGAAGGAAAGCAGATGAGTGTCCATCCCAGGCATTTGTCTCTACTGATCCTGAATTAATAGTTTTAATTTAATTCATATGCACAGAAACATTAAGTATGATGTGCTGTGCTGTGCTAAGTCGCTTCTGACTGTGAGACTCTATGAACTATAGCCTGCCAGGTTTCTCTGTCCATGGGATTCTCCAGACAAGAATACTGGAGTGGGTTGCCATGCCCTTCTCCAGGGAATCTTCCCGACCCATTGATTGAACCCAGCTCTCTTAAGTCCCATGCATTGGCAGGTGGGTTCTTTACCACTAGCACCCCCTGGGAAGTTACCCGTGTGAGTGAGTTTAAAATTTGCCAGGGGGCTGGGAGGGACAAGGGGGACATTAGACCGACAGTTTCACCATCTTTCCTCTTCGAGATTCTATTGGTCAAGTTTTTCATCTGTAGCTGTAAGCAGCTGGGCTAGACGACACCTCTCAGTCTTTGCAGATTTACAGCTGGCGATTCTGAGTTGCTGATGGGAATCCAGGGAGAGACCCAGGCGACTTTACAAAAGTCGTCCTCACTGTCACCTCTAGGGGGTGCTCCAGCCCTCCCGACTGCCTTGAAAAATTAAGGAGCCAAATTTTCAGCATTTCTCAAAGTTTCTGGGAGCTTCTGAGGTCTTTGGTGGGATTTTCTCACTAGGGGAGGAATACGAAGCTAAGTCAGTGACAGGGTGAAGAAAAGTGACAACGGCAGTTCCATCTCAGGGAAGTATTAATACAACAGGTAAACCAGTCTCGAGTGATTGAATAAAAGGAGGCTCCAGGTATGAAATGAACCTGGAGCTAAAGGCTAGTGCTGGGCAGCAGACTGGGAAGGGAGCAGAGAGGTGGAGATTCGCTACTCTTCTGAAATGATCACACTTATTGGTGTAAGACTGCACAGGGTGTTGCTAAAACAGCAGCCAGCAAACCAGCCCAACCAGGGCTGGCTGTCAGTCACGTGGGAAGCCTGCCATCACAAAGCGTTAATGAGGGCTAAGACGAACTAAGTTCAGACAGATGATAGTACTCGATAGTACGCAGCAGAGGTGGTAACTGTCTGGGGATCATAAGATCCCCTACAAGCGGCAGGCTAGAGGGATGAGCTGAGTTAGTAGGTGAAGAGGTAGGTTGACAGCAGTTGGGAGGGAGGGAGGAAGATGAGCTCTGGGGGATGTTGCCACAAAGGAGGTTCTGTTCTACACAATCTGGAAGGGATGGAGGATTATTGTATTAAAAAGTGGAAAGGAGCTGATAATGGCTCTTTCATTGAGTAAGAGATGAGGCTGAAGTGGTTGGGAATGGTCAGGTCATGTTAAGGAGAACTGAACTCAACCCTAAGGACACTGGAAACCATTAGACAGATTTAGGGAAGGGATTCAGGCAAGATCTTTCCAGCTGGAGGGGCAAACGCATGGGAAGGTAGCAAGATTTCAGGGACACCATCCGGGACAGCTGTCATCACCCAGATGAGAGGTGATGTGGACAGAATTGGGGTGGAGAGAAGTGGGGGGAAATGAGATACGTTAGGAAGTGATCACACTGGGTTTTAGCAGAAGAACTTGGTGGAGGGAGAGGTTTCAAAAGTAAGGTTTCATTGAGGAACAAGCGCAATTAGTACTGTTCTGTTCCCCTAAAGCAATATAGGTAATACACAAACATACTTGCTCCCAGGGGACTTCCTCCCCCCAGAATCAGATTGTTGCCTCTGTGTGGACAGGTAGCTGTAGAGAAGGGGCCCTGTATGCTTCACCACTAAAATATCTTCACGCTTTCAGCCTCGTTAAAGAAAGAGACGAAACTGGTGTCTGGCCAGTAACCAGAGATCTGGATTCATGTATCGGGTCTCTGATCAGGAACGGTTCCACATGGCTCTCAAGTCTGTTTAAGAAACGTTTTCTCTTCCTGTGGTCTGTCAATATTTTGCAGTTCATCCTTTTCATCAGAGGTAGTGGTAGAGCACATGTGCCCCCAAGACTTGACTTGGAAGGAGATTGCTAGCTTCCTTCCCAGTGGGAGATGCTGGCTTTGCTGCTTCTGCCCAGGAGGCATCAGCAGCCTCAGAAAGGCTGCCGGGCACTTGAAGGGCTGGGGACCAGGAACTGTGCCGTGCATGAGGGCCAGAGGTTGAGATTCTAATGAAAGATTTTCCATCACGCACTGAACATGCTGCCCACTGCATTTCTTCTTTTTTAAATTTGACTGAGTTGGGTCTTGGTTGCGTCAAGTGGGATCTTTCACTGCAGCACACAGATTCTCTCTAGTTTTGGCACACAGGCTTAGTTGCTCCTGTGGCATGTGGGATCTTAGTTCCCTGACCAGGGAATGAACCTGCCGGCCTTGCATTGCAATGCGGTCGTAACCACTGGACCACCAGGCAAGTCGCTGCCCACTGCTTTTCTGCTATGAAAGATTAGCTGGTTGGTGCTAGGAACAGCCACGGGGTGGGCCAGAGCGAATTTGGATTTGCTGGAGATGTGGTCTCTGGACCGTGAGGGGAGGTGTGAGTGCACATCCTGTAACTCCCAGCTCTGCACAGGCTCTGGCAAGTTCACAGGGTCCCCAGGCAACCACAGAAGACTGCTCTGGTCTCCCTTGCCCTTTCGTTCTTCCCACATATCCCCTGTAACAGGTGGATAGCGATGCCGAGGGAACAAGTAGTGCTGTGATCAGGTCCTGGTTCATCCTTAGAATCTTACAGAACTTGTGCAAGAACTCCTGAAAAGTTCTTAAAAAAAGATTTTTTTAAATTGGAGTATAGTTGCTTTACAATGTTGTATTAGTTTCTGCTGCACAGCCAAGTGAATCAGTGATATATCCCCTCTCTTTTGGATTTCCTTCCCGTTTAGGTCACCACAGAGCATTGAGTAGAGTTACCTGTGCTCTACAGTCGATTCTCGTTAGTTATGTATTTTATGCACAGTATCAATAATGTATATGTAAGTCAATCCAAATCCCCCAGTTCTCCCCAGTCCCCTTCCCCACTTGGTGCCCATACACTTGTTCTCTACGCCCATGTCTCTATTTCTGCTTTGCAGACAGGTTCATCTGTACCATTTTTCTAAATTTCATATATATACATTAATATACGGCATTTGTTTTTCTCTTTCTGACATTTCATTTTGTGTGACATTTCTAGGACCACCTTGGAAAGTTCTTACCATAATCTTCTCTGTGTTATTCCACAAAATATTTTCTGAGTGTCTACTATGTGCCAGACAACGTTCTAGGTTCATGGACCACATCTGTCCATAAACTGAAGCTCCCCTGTGGCCCCTTCTCTGAAGTGGGAGATAGATTAAAAAAAAAAAAAAAACCAACACTAAACACAATCCACTCAAGGTTCTCTCCCGATTCAGGAGTGAAGGGGCCAGTGTCCCCACATTCTCAGTGCTGGTCTTGAACCTGACCTCCTGGCAGACATGCTGTGTGGTTGCTGAGTGAGGAAGGTCCATTCTGATTATGACCTGGGGAGGCAGGGAGCAGGATCAATGGTCAGATAAGTATTTTATGCAGTATGTAAGCAAGTGAGTGAACTGGTAAAAGAAAAAAACAAAAACCCAAAGCCCGTCAAGCACAAGTTATAGTCTCCATCTCAATTCATTTAAAAAGTTTATCCAGAAACTCTTCAAATTTAGTCCAGATGTAGGTAGGTGGATGTCAGAGTCAGGGTAATGACCCCAGATAAATAAAGTGCTGCTTGGAAGCAAGGAAGGTGGGGGAGCCATCAGCTGGAGCCTGACTTGATTATTACAGAATTGTGTGCCTGCTAAGTCGCTTCAGTCGTGTCCAGCTCTTTGTGTCCCTATGGACTGTAGCCCACCAGGCTCCTCTGTCCATGGGATTCTTCAGGCAAGGATACCAGAGTCGGTAGCCATGCCCTCCTTCAGGGGATCTTCCCGACCCAGGGATAGAACCCACATCTCCTGCGTTGCAGGTGGATTCTTTCCCCCTGAGCCAGTGGGAAAGCCCTATTACAGGGTTGATGCCTCTTGTATCTTTTTCCCCCATCAGAACGTAGGGAGAAGCCTATGGTTCTTCTGCCTGAGGGTTGGAACGGTAACTGACTGAAGGACAGACGTGCTTGAAAAATTCTCAAAAGCGTCAAATGAGCAGACAAGGGCCATGAGAAGGCCACTGTTTCCTTCTGACCTTCAGATGCACGGGTGTCAGGATTTATCCATCACCTATGAAGCGGGAATTGGGGCAGTTATTAAGACTCTTCTGTGTTTGCTAATAATTATCACTCAATTCACAGAGGGTCCTACAGTGCTCCCACTTTCTTTGATTTGTTCTAGATTAATTATTGGGGTGCTTTTATTTTATAAGGGTGATGACTAAACCCATTGGCAGGTCTAGAACTGCCCTGTTGGCACTTGACTGACAAGGGTTTGGTCTCCCAGTTCAGCCCCATCCATTCAAGAGAGTGCATCATTCTCCCTTGACTTCAGGCGTGGCCAGGGGGCCACTACCTGCCAGGGAACTGGGCCTTCTGGGGCAGGACCTTGTCGCAGCTACTGACTAGGGAAGCTCGGTTCTGCTCCTGGCCATACAGAGCCAGCCAAGCAGCCAGAGGACAACACCCAGGACTGGGGTCCCACGAAGGAATGACTTCAAGGCACGTAGTAGGTGACCTTCAAGCTGGAGGCCCTTCCACCAGAGGCTCCCTGAAACTCAGATACTTGGGGAGTTTAGAGCATTCTTTTGGAATTCAGCTCCAAGCTCTTTGTGGAATACAGCAGGTGTTTCTGCCTGGCTTCTTCTTGGTTCCCTTAAGTTCTTTCCTAAACCTACTCTCTGTTTCTCTGAGTCTATCTTGCAGTGAACTAAGATCATGGTATCTGGTTCCATCACTTCATGGCAAACAGATGGGGAAACTGTGGAAACAGTGATAGACTTTATTTTTGGGGGCTCCCAAATCGCTGCAGATGGTGACTGCAGCCATGAGATTAAAAGACATTTGCTCCTTGGAAGAAAAGCTATGACCAACTTAGACAGCATGTTATAAAGCAAAGACATTACTTTGCCAACAAAGGTCCATCTATTCAAAGCTATGGTTTTTCCAGTAGTCATGTATGGATGTGAGAGTTGGACCATAAAGAGAGCTGAGTGCCAAAGAATTGTGCTTTTGAACTGTGATGTTGGAGAAGACTCTTGAGAGTCCCTTGAACCGCAAGGAGATCCAACCAGTCCATCCTAAAGGAAATGAGTCCTGAATATTCATTGGAAGGACTGATACTGAAGCTGAAACTCCAATATTTTGGCCACCTGATGCGAAGAACTGACTCCTTGGAAAAGACCCTGATGCTGGGAAAGCTTGAAGGCAGGAGGAGAAGGGGATGACAGAGGATAAGATGGTTGGATGGCATCACTGACTCAATGGACAAGAGTTTAAGCAAGCTCCAAGAGTTGGTGATGGACAGGAAAGCCTGGTGTGCTGCAGTCCATGGAGTCGCAAAGAGTCAGACATGACTGAGCCACTGAATTGAACTGACCTTGCAGTAACTGCATTTCCCTTCTCCCCCAACTCCACCAGAGTTTCTGCATTTTTATTCCAATCTTATTCTCAACTTCTACTTGAAACTCACAAAGTTTAAGATCGTTGGGGACTTCCCTGGTGGTCCAGTGGCTAAGAAGATCCCATGCTCCCAAGGCAGGGGGCCTGGGTTAGATCCCTCGTGAAGGAATTAGGTCCCACATGCTGCAACTAAAGATCACGCAGGTTACAATGACAATCAGAGATCCCGCTGCCAAAACTAAGACTCAACACGACCAGATAAATAAAAGTAAATATCATAAATATATCATTGGCTTCACAATTGTGGTGGGCGAGGAAAATGTGTGATGGATTGTTTATCCCCATATGAAATAGATTCCAATATACAGCCCTCCCCACCTAGACTTTTGCAGAAGCTTCCTGATTCCTCTGCCTCACCTAAACCCACAGCCCTCCTCCTCTGCAGGCCAGCTTTCCCAGGGAGAGTTTTTCTGGATGTCAATCCCAGTGTGTCCCTCCCATACTTAAAGTCCCCCAGTGGATTCCTGTCACCTCTGTAACAAACCTATAAGTTTCATCTTGGAGCTCAGGGCTTTCCCCTGCCCCACCCAATGCCTGCATCACCTGCTGCCACTTTCCCATCGTTATTCAGTCATAGAGGGGAGTTTTGGGAACACAAGATGATGATTCAGCCTCCACACTTCTGCCCATCTTGTTTGCTTCCGGGACAATTAGTTCCCAAACTTGTGTCCTCCTTGAGCTACCTATGAATATGCTTAAACGAATCTGCCTCTGGGAAGTCTTGCAGACTTGGGCCAGGTCTGATGTACCCCCAACTTCCTGTACTCATCCCACAACCCCTGCATCCCAGAACCTGCCGGAGGGGTAGTTAGTCACTCCCTTGCCTGCTTCCCGTATTATGCCATGCCCTACTCTGGGCCTTAACTTAGCTGGATAATTCCGGGCCTGCTGGAGTGCTTTTCCCAGAGTAGCAAATGAGTTTCTATTTCTTGTAGGAATGAATGAATGAATGAGGCATGGGACTTTCTATGCATCCTTGCTCCAATAACAATGTTTCTCCTTTAAGAAAGATAACAGTTTTATCCTGCCCATTTTTATGGGGGAGGGATTGGTGTTTCTCCTTTAAGAAACATAACAATTTTCTCCTGCCCATTTTTATGGGGGAGGGATTGGAGGGGAGGAGTGAGAAGTGAGTTCTGAAACCGCAGTTAACTGAGAAGGTTAAAGTAGTGTGGTCTGGAATCAGAGTGGTTGCAGGAATACAGCGGGTGGAAGAGGGAGATGGGGGTGGAGGAGCTGGGTGTGGACTCAGAAGAGGACAGCCATTCCCTCCTACAAAGGGGGATCTTGTCAGAGACAGCCAAGGATGGCATGTCTGAAGCAGACCCCAGGCTCTGGGATTTAGGGAAGGAGGTAAGGACCAGTGGATAAGGGCAAACAGGCGAATGGGTGATGCTGTCTGGCAGGAATGCCTTCTAGGACCCGGGAAGTTCTGCATCAGGCTGGGTTTAAAGGTGCAATTCAGTCTCTTCCAGAGTGGATCTCATATCCTGTGCTAGAGTTTCCTAGGAAACTGTCAGGCCTGGGTCAGACATTCTGAGTCCGGTCTTCCATCCATCCCTCCATCCCTCACCTGCTGGCCTCTGAGGATCCCATCCGTAGGCAATCCTGGGCCCACTTCTCCCCAGTTTCCTGTTTGCCTGACTTCTCCAGGTTGCAGCCCTCAGAGAACGGATTAGGGCTTAAAGTGGTGGAGCCAGAACACCCAGTCTGGGCACTATCTCTGCCTTATCCACCCCTTGAGTTCTGCCGGGCCTTGATTTTCCCCTTCTGTGATGTGGGCAGCATGCTGCTTCACCTCCTTGAGTTGCCCAGTTAATTATCACCCTGAGTTCCCAGGGAGTGCAATGCCCTGCAGCTTTCCAGTATGCAAATTCGTCATTTTAATTTCTGGCCAAGCCTCTCTCACAGCAGCCCCAGTTTCATAACCTCGGCCACCCTGCCCCCGTCCCCTCCCTTCCTGCACGTACAGCATCCTCCCTCTCGCCCAGATGCACACCTGCAGGAGAAATTGGCACAGACTCCTTTCCATCTGTCACCGCTTCAAATAGCTTGAGTGCTCTGATGATGGATAAAGTAATTGCAGAGCATATGAATGACTTAATATTTGATGTGTTAAAATAATTTTTTAATGCCAAGCATTTGTATAATTTATAGCTGGAATCCACAGTTTTCCTCTTGCTTCCCACTGCTCACCTAGTCACTCCCCATCAGGGTGGCAGGCACATTGGTCCCCTGGCTCTTGTGTTTTTTTTTTGCTCAGTGTTTTACAGGGAAAAGTCAGGATGGGTAATATCGCCTATGTACGGTGCTTACTGACTTCTGAATCCCTGGGCCTCATTCAGATCTTAGCATGTTAAGGTGCTTACAAATATTTGACGAATGTCTTTTTTAATTAATTTTTTTCATTTTAATTTTTTGGCTGTGCTGCGTTTTCATTGCTGAGCACAGGCTTTCTCAAGTTGCGGAGAATAGGGGCTATACTCTAGTTGCTGCATGCAGGTTTCTCACTGCGGTGGGCTCTCCGGTTGTAGAGCACAGGCTCTAGGGTGTGTGATCTTCAGTAGTTGAGACATGCAGGCTCTAGAGTACAGGCTTAGTTATTGTGGCACACAGGCTTGGTTGCCCTACAGCATGTGGAATCTTCCTGGACCTGGGATCGATCCCATGTTCCCTGCATTGCCAGGTGGATTGTTAACCACTGGACCACCGGGGAAGTTTTGAAGAGTGCATTTTGCTGAATAGAAGTTGGGGAGTCATTTAACAACTATTTCCTCAGGGCTTATATGTGCCAAACACCCTTCTAGGAAGTAGAACCCAGTGATGACAAGACAAGGTCCCTGCCCTCTGAGGAGTTTGTAGTTTGGTGGAGAGTCAGAGAAACAATGCATGCTGAGTCAGCAGTGGAGGAAGCAGGGTATCCTGGCAGTTTAGGCATCAAGGGATCACCTAAGCTGGAGGTTAGGGAAGTGAGTTAACTTCAAGACCAAGTGAAGAGTTTGGGGAGCTGAGGATGGAGGCAAAAGAGAGTCCGAGGTAGAAAGAAGAGCCCTTGGGAAGGTAGGGGCTAAGACAGAGTATGGTTGATTTGAACAGCTAGAAGCCATTCATTAAGACCGGAATTGAGGTCAAAAGAGAGAAATGAGGCTGTAATGGTGAGCAGGGGACAGACCATGAGTGACGTGGTCAACCGTATTAAAGAGCCAAGGTGGGATGGAAGAGTAGTGACATGCTTAGATTTTTCTACTAGAAACTAGATACCTAGCTGAAACCATCAGAGAAGGGGGTCTGGGAGTGAAGACACCAAAGGAGGTGTAAAACTCCATTCCTTCAACTATTTTAGCTCCTTTTGGCTCAGATTTAGGCTTGGAGGTTAGGAAATAAAATAAATCAATTGCTTCCTTAAAAAGGTCTTTCAGACAACAGAGGACATTCTCAGCGAGCACCCTTTGCCCCCTCACCCTGCTCCACTTATTATTCCTGTTCCTTAAATGCCTCATCACTGATGGGTATGTGTGATCATGCCCACACGGTGAAGGACAGATGAGAAGCGTATGGGTTGTACTGCTCTCTGACTCCTCTCTGCAGTGTCCTGTCCATTTCCCTGGTCCAAGGTCCTCCAAGGCTGGGCTGGAGCCCAGCCCACCAGCTTGAGAGAGCCAAGAGCCAGGTGCCTGACTCTCTTCTCAGCTCCACCATCAGTGACATCAACTTGGAGTTTGAAATTGAAGAGGGGCAACAGTATTCACAGCATGGAGATCAAGCAAGTGCTGCTACAATTCAGGGCTTCTGTTTTTCCTGGAGAGCTGGCTGCTAAGCATTTGCTAGCCCATCACTTATTTGTGAATCTACAGGGTAGCAGAATAATGCTCGGATGGTGAGGGGTTTCTGTTCTAGCATTTACGGTTGTTCAGTCGCTTAGTGGTGTCTGACTTTTTGCGACCCCATAGACTGCAGCATGCCAGGTTTCCCTGTCCTTCAGTGTTTCCCGGAGCTTGCTCAGACTCATGTCCATTGAGTCAGTGATGCCGTCCAACCATCTCATCCTCTGTCATCCCCTTCTCCTCCTGCTTGTCAGTCTTTCCCAGCATCAGGGTCTTTTCCAGTGAGTCAGCTCGTTGCATCAGGTGGCCACAGTATTGGAGCTTCAGTTTCAGCATCAGTCCTTCCAATGAATAGTCAGAATTGATTTCTTTTAGGATTGACTAGTTTGATCTCTTTGCTGTCCAAGGAACTCTCAAAAGTCTTCTCCAACACAGGTCTTCTCCAGTTTAAGAGCATCAATTCTTTTTTTAAAATTTATTTATTTTACTTGGAGGCTAATTACTTTACAGTATTGTAGTGGTTTTTGCCATACACTGATATGAATGAGCCATGGATTTACATGTGTTTCCCATCCTGAACCCTCCTCCCACTTCCCTCCCCATCCCATCCCTCTGGGTTATCCCAGTGCACCAGCCCTGAGCACCCTGTCTCATGCATCAAACCTGGGCTGGTGATCTGTTTCATATATGATAATATACATGTTTCAATATTATTCTCTCAGACCATCCCACCCTCGCCTTCTCCCACAGAATCCAAAAGACTGTTCTATACATCTGTGTCTCTTTTGCTGTCTCACTATAGGGTTATTGTTACCATCTTTCTAAATTCCATATATATGCGTTAGTATACTGTATTGGTGTTTTTCTTTCTGGCTTACTTTACTCTGTATAATAGGCTCCAGTTTCATCCACCTCATTAGAACTGATTCAAATGTATTCTTTTTAACGGCTGAGTAATACTTCATTGTGTATATGTACCACAGCTTTCTTATCCATTCATCTGCTGATGGACATCTAGGTTGCTTCCATGTCCTAGCTATTATAAACAGTGTTGCAATGAACATTGGAGTACATGTATCTCTTTCATTTCTGGTTTCCTCAGTTTGTATGCCCAGAAGTGGGATTGCTGGTCATATGGCAGTTCTATTTACAGTTTTTTTAAAAATATAAATTTATTTATTTTAATTGGAGGTTAATTACTTTACACTATTGTAAAGTATTCACAATGGCTGTACTAGTTTGCATTCCCACCAACAATGTAAGAGAGTTCCCTTTTCTCCACACCCTCTCCAGCATTTACTGCTTGTAGACTTTTGGATAGCAGCCATTCTGACTGGCGTGAAATAGTACCTCATTGTGGTTTTGATTTGCACTTCTCTGATAATGAGTGAGGTTGAGCATCTTTTCATGTGTTTGTTAGTCATCTGTATGTCTTCTTTGGAGAACTGTCTGTTTAGTTCTTTAGCCCATTTTTTGATTGGGTCATTTATTTTTCTGGAATTGAGCTGCAGAAGTTGCTTGTATATTTTTGAGATTTAGTCTTTGTCAGTTGCTTCGTTTGCTATTATTTTCTCCCATTCTGAAGGCTGTCTTTTCACTTTCCTTATAGTTTCCTTCATTGTGCAAAAGCTTTAAAGTTTAATTAGGTCCCATTTGTTTATTTTAAGAGCATCAAAAAAAAAATTAAAAAAAAAAAAAAGAGCATCAGTTCTTTGGTGCTCAGCTGTTGTAGTGCCGACGTGGCTGATTCCTTTCTTACTGAGGCACTGATATCTCCCCATCTCAGCCTGGTTTTGAACTTGTCTCTGAGTTGGTTTCCCTTTCCCTACCCACCTCAGCTTGCTGCTTCTGAAGGCAACACGGGTGAAGGTGCTGAAATGGGGGGAGGATGTGTCTGTTGAGTCAGCCTCAGTTCTGTCCACCATCCAGCCATGAGCTGGCCTCTTGCACGTCCACTGGTGTGAATCCTACTCTGCCTGCCATTCTTCAGCCTGTTGATGGATTTTCCTGTCTTTCTTCTGAATTATTCTCCTTTGCCCACTGGAACAGAGACTAGGGGAAAATAGAACAAATTCATTTTTCTGTGCAAAGTGCCCACCAACAGATCAAAACAGATCAAGGCAACCTCACTTGTCTTCAAAGAATGCAAAATAAAATAGGCTAACAGGAGTTCCTGGAAGTGAACCTATGGAAAAATGCAATTATGAAGAGATGTGTGCACAAATATTTTATTGCAGTTTTGTTTGTAGAGGTGAATAATTGGAAACGAGGTAACTGTACATCAATAGGGGAATGATTAAACGTATCATGGAACATCTCTGCAATGAATGCAGCAGCAGCCACCAGAGCAATGAATCAGCTTTAAATGTCCTGCAGAGAAAAATGTCCTTGCAGCACTCAGAAGAGCAAAGTTCAGGACTTCCCAGTGACTCCACATACCCAATGCAGGGGGTGCTGGTTTGATCTCTCAGGATCCCACATCTTCCAAGACATGGCCAAAAAACAGAAAAGTAAAAAAGTTAAAAATAAAAGTTTTTAAAAAGTGACTACTGCTTAAAAAAAAAAAAAGAGCAAAGTGCACAACAGTTTATACAAAATGTTCCTGCTTATGTGAAAGAATTCTATGTGAGGTATGTGTTTGAGTGTATGTGTATATGTATAAATGAGTGGAAGAATACATACCAAACTGTTAAGTGTAGACACCTCTGGGAATTGACATTAAGGAGGATGGTGTGGGAGGAGCTATTGATTTTTGACATATAATATTAATATTCATTTCAGGCATACAATATAAGGATTCAGCACTTGTGTGTATACTGTGAAATGATCATCCCAATAAGTCTGATTAACATCCGTCACCACACATAGTAACAGAATTCTTTTTCTTGTGATGAAGACTTTTAAGATCTACTCTCTTAACAACTTTCAACTATGCAACACAGCATTATTAACTACAGTCCCCAAGCTATATATTACATTCCCAGGGCTTATTTTATAACTGGAAGTTTGCAATTTTTGATCCCCTTCACCCATTTCGGAGCTACTCCTTTTTACTTTATATGCATTATAGAAATGCAAAATGTTTGAATTTTATGATAAAATTTTTAAAAAAATATATCATTTATTTATTTTTGGCTGAACTGGGTCTTCATTGCTGTGTGCAGGCTTTCTCTGAGTGGGGACTACTCTCTAGTAGCAGTGGTTAGGCTTCTCATGGCGGGGGGTTCTCTTGCTGAGAAGCATGGGCTCTAGGCATATGGGCTGCAGTAGCTGTGGCTCATAGGCTTAGTTGCTCTGAAGCACATGGGATCTTCTCAGACCAGAGCTCAAACCAGTATCCCCTGAATTGCAAAGCAGATTCTTAATCACTGGACCTCCAGGAGAGCCCCTGAAAAGGTATTTACAAAACAGAATACGTCACTTCACTTTCATCTGGCATTCCTAGAGCTGGGAAGCCCGGATCTTAAAATAGTCTGCAGGGGCCAGGGAGGGGCCCTGGGACCATGCAGGTTGGGATCTGGAACTAGGTCTATTGGGGATGGGGGTTGAGGGTGGGGTGGGGACAGTGGTGTGAGGACAGGGCTTGGGTCCTGTATTCCTGGGGAGCTCCTGTCTGGCCAGGGGGAGTGTGTTATCAAGTGAGTAGGCCTCCTTGGCAGTCATTTGGGGGTGCTCTGCTGTGGATCTTGGGGGTGTATCAGCAGGGGCAGTGTTATTCCCAGGCCTAAGAAGGCGACTCATTGGAAAAGACCCTGAGGCTGGGGAAGATTGAGGGCAAGAGAAGGAGGTGACAGAGGATGAAATGGTTGGATGGCATCACCAACTCAATGGACATGAGTCTGAGCAAACTCCAGGAGATAGGGAAGGACAGGGAATCCTGGCGTGCTGCAGTCCACAGGGTCACAAAGAGTCGGACGTGACTTAGTGACTGAGAAACAAGAAGAAGACAGGCGGCCCTTGGAAGCTTGTCAGTATCACTAGCGGGTCCCTGGCCGGTGTCAGTGGTGCCTGGTTCAAGGGCAGCTGAGTACTTACTCCCAGAGAGTTCTGGTTAATTCCAGGGGCAGGACCTGCCCTGTGAGTGGGAGTCAGACAGCCCCGGCTGCCTGCAGGGAGGCAGGGCTGCAAGCCTTGGATGGAGGCCCCGCACAGCCAGAACCTGCAGTGGAGGCTGCCTGCTGCCATCTCTTGCTCTGGAGCCTAGAGCTCTGGCCCAGAGGAGCCACTCCTGAGCGTGAAATGGGGCTGCTGTTTACAGACTGGGGCTGCTGTCTGAGCCCTGCCCTGACTCTGAAAGGCCCTGGGGGTCGGAGAAGGCATGGCCCTGGGGGACTGCCCAGGGTTCCTCTTCTCTGCCTTCTGTTCATTGTCTCCTAACTGTAGGCCTGGAGGAGTCATCTGGGTGGAAAGTCAATAAAACAAGCTGACGGTTCTCCCTGGCGCCCTGACAGTCTCCGCACCACGGGAACTCTGGCCAGGAGGCTCTGGGATTGGCCTCCCAGCAGGCACCCAGGGCCAGATCACCTGCGTTCAGCAAGTTCTGGGCTTCCGGGGCAGTGAGGAAGGTGATAGAGCTGCGGTGACAGCAGTTTCTGTGGGGTGCGTCCCCTGGGGCTTTTCTCCCTTCCTCTTTTTGCAGAAGATAGGGAAAGGGCCCTGGAGTAGGGGTCAGATCCAAGTCCTGGCTTGGCCTGTGCTGGCTGTGTGGCCCTAGAAAGGTCCTCAGCCTCTCTAAGCCTCAGTGGCACCCCTGTAAGTTGTAAGTTATAAGCCTGTCAACCATGCAGGGTCACTGAGAGCGGGAGAGGGGTAGATAATAATGGCTGGTGTTTGGCCCATGCTTCAGAGGTGCCAGGTACTAGGGTCCCATCCACCAGCTCAATTTAGTTCATACCCCACATCACCTTCTAATATACAATATAGTCCACTCAATGGCCATTTTCTGTCCCTCCTATTAGAGAGAACGTTTCACGGTAAAAAAAAGTTTTGGCATAATTTGTTCCCTGTGCTTAGAACAGAGCTTGGCATATAGGAACTGCTCAAAACTTTTGAATGAATAAATTAACGGAGTGGCTGTCTCATTTAGTCCCCATTCTGACCTTGTGAGGCCTGTATGATTGGCATTTCCATCGTACAAATGGGAAACGTGAGATGCAGGGAAGAAAACTGTCTTCATAAAGTCATGGATGAGGGATTTCCCTCGCAGTACAGTGGTTAAGACTTTGCCTTCCACTGCAGGGGTGCAGGTTTGATCCCTGGTTGGGGAATTAGATCCCATAGGCTTTGTGGCTGTAAAAACTAAAACAGTAGCAATATTGTAACAGATTCAATAAAGACTTTAAAAATGCTCCACAACATGAAAATATTAAAATAAAAAATAACATCATGGATGAGCACATGGTAAGGCTACAGCTCAAACTGTGCAGCTGAACTCCAGACCCTGGACAATTCAGTTTTCTAAAATAAATGATGTACATGCAAGCATTGGGTAAAATGTAAAGTGCTGTAGAAATGCAAGGTGTTATAATAACTTCACTTTCCATTTCCTTGATGATCTAAAAATAAAGGATACCTTTGCACTGTGTCTCCCCACCTCCTCCCTCAGCTCTCTCATTCCCCTGTTTGAGGTCGCAGAATCAGCTCTGACTTTCTGCTGGTCTTTATTTTGTATGTTATCCATGTCGTTGTTGTTTAGTTGCTAAGGCATGGCTGAATCTTTGAAACCCCAAGGAATGCAGCATGCCAGGCTCCCCTGTCTTCCACTATCTCCTGGAGTTTGCTCAGATTCATGTCCATTGAGTCAGTAATGCTCTCTAACCATCTCATCCTTTGCTGCCCCCTTCTCCTCCGGCCTTCAGTCTTTCCCAGCATCAAGGTCTTTTCCAGTGACTCGGCTCTTCACACCAGGTAGCCTAACTATTGTAGATTCAGTATCAGTACCAGTCCTTCCAATGAATATTGACGGTTGATTTCCTTTAGGATTGACTGGTTTGATCTTCTTGCAATTCAAGGGACTCTCAAGAGTCTTCTCCAGCCCGACAATTCAAAAGCGTCAGTTCTTCAGTGCTCAACCTTCTTTATCGTCCAACTCTCACATCCGTACGTGGCTAATGGAAAAGCCATAGCTTTCAGTAGACAAACCTTTGTCAGCAAGATGATGTCTCTGCTTTTTGATGCACTGTCTAGGTTTGTCAGAGCTTTCCTTCCAAGGAGCAAGTGTCTTTGAATTTCAAGGCTTCAGTCACCATCTGCAGTGATTTTGGAGCCTAAGAAGATAAAACCTGTCACTGTTTCTACTTTCCCCCTTCTATTTGCTGTGTAGTGATGAGACCAGATATCCAGAGCTAATCCTAACCTGACGCTGATTGTCCAGGCCACTCAGCACATTCTCTGCCATCTCTTTCCCCGTCGGCTGGTGGGGAATGCTCAGGAAGTTACAGAGCCTTTGTCATTAGCTGGAGCCAGACTTGGATAGACAGAGACAAGCTGTGTTCCCGAGCCCAGCAGATCTTTGATGTATTTTGCTAAGATATGTTCCCATGTCTTGTCACTCTTGCTACTGGGGATGGCTTGTGGATCTTTCCAGTGGCTTTAGATGCATCATGGACTGTGAGCACTGCGTCCTCAGTCATGACCTCCACTTTGACTCACCCTCCACAACCTCCCAACCTTGCTCAGATGCCTCCCTCTTGGGTGTGCCCCACTGCTTTCCACCCCTCACCTCTAACTTCCTCTCTGAATCACCCACCAGCTTGTGCTTTTATCTGGCTGTCAGGAGATGGGTGTCTTTAGTGGGAGTCATTTTAGGGGGTGGGTGCTGAAGGCTGAGGAAGTGGGAAGGCTGATGGGGGGCATGGAAGGACAGACACAGGAAGGAGGACAGCTGGAGAGCAAAGCTTCTTTCCTGCTGCTCCTCATCAAGGCCTTTCGGAGACCCTGGCTGCCCCTTGGTGGTCCCAGAACCAGGTTTCCCTGGGGAGAGGGTGATGTGGAAGCAGAGTCTTCACCCTCCTGGAGGGGAGGAGTGACTTGACAGCATCTTCCTGGGAGCAGGTGCTCATCCAGACCAGTCCTGGGGGTTTCCTGAGACACGCAGACCAAGGGGCAGATGGTAGAAGGAGACCTTGGGCTTTGGAATCAGCTTGGCTTTGAACTCAGCACCGCCCTCCCCTAGGGCTGAGGAGTGCTCACTTCATCCCCCTCCCCCACCCTACTTCTGCATCTGCATCAGTAAAACCATACTTCTTAGAGTCCTGGTGAGGATGGCATGAGATGGCCCCACGACAAAGCACATCGGTTCAGTTCTTATAACTGTAATGAGACAGAGAGACTTTTGTTCACCACCATCTCCCTTAGAAGGAGAAAGCTGGATTGTTGGCAAAATACTTTGATTAGTGCTTTGAAACAGAAGCTGGAATTTAAAGGGACCTGGGAGGGCAGAATGGGAAAGATGCTCCCTGTTAGCTCTACTGGCGAAGAACCTGCCTGCCAGTGTAGCAGACATAAAAGATGTGGGTTTGATCCCTGGGTTGGGAAAATCCCCTGGAGGAGAGCATCGCAACCCACTGTCGTATTTTTGCCTGGAGAATCCCATGGACAGAAGAGTCTGGCGGGCTACAGTCCACGGGGTTACGAAGAGTCAGACGTGATCCAGCACTGAGCACATGCTCCTACTAAGGATGTTTGGATGTGTGAGAGGCTGCGAGATGCCTGAAGTGTGCCACTGCCCCCTCCAGGGCCACTGCCCCCATTCACTTTCTTTCAGTTCACAGGATGCTTCTACAGAAGTGTATTTTTCATGGCAGTCCAGCTACGCTGACCTCCAGCTTGATGTGGGGCAGAGTGGAGGTAACACACGTGAATGAGGTGACCAGAGGCAGGGTAATCAACGGTAGGTGAGCCCAAAAATTCGTGGAAACCGAGGGGAGGATCTTGGACCTCTAGAGGTCAAGGAATTGGAGTTTGAGCCAGGTTTAACAGGACTTTTTGGGGTCGGGGGTGACAGTGTCCTGTAATTTCCCAGCCCAACAGCATCATAATCGTTTAGGAGAGAGAGAAACGGGTTTAAATTAAGTGCTTTTTCAGGCAAGGTCACATAGCTTCAAAGGTGACAAAACTGGTTTTAAATTCCCTGTCGTCTCCTTCCAGCCCATGGCTGAAGCCTCTGTGCCAGCCCACCTGTCCATCATGAAAGGCTGCAGTCTCAGGTAACAGACGAGGAAACTAACCTCAAGAGATTGCACAATCTGCCCAAGGTCAGACCTGGGCTTAGTGCAGGGCGCTTGCAGCGGGCCGGAGAAGCCAGCAGGGATCAGGCCACTGGCAGGGCCTCCGGGGCTGCAGGGAGTTGTTTTCCTTTTGGATAAATTACTTCACTTATCTGGGATGATCACCCCTACTAATCCCATCTGCTAATTGTACTGAGGTCCCCCTCTATGCCAGCGGAGTAGGACTCATGTGACAGGACTGGGCACAGAACCCAGCCATCCTGCTCCCACACCCTCGCCTTAACTTCATGGCTGCACCTGTTTCATGCTTGCGGAGCCCGGTTTCATTTGGTCACACTTCAAAGCATAATCTCACATATAAAGGCTAAATTTAGCTTTAATCAAATAATTGCTGTACATGAAATCATCAAATGATCATTACCAACCTCGCTTATTGGTGACTAAGAAAGAAGACTCTAGGAAGAGAAGAATCGGTTACATAATTGAAACTTCCAGGAGACTGCAAACATAATCCTGTATGCGTATGATTGTTTTCTTATTTCAGAGAGCTTAACATTTATATCGGGTTCAGTTCAGTTCAGTTCAGTCACTCAATCGTGTCCGACTCTTTGCGACCCCGTGGACTGCAGCACACCAGGCTTCCCTGTCGATCAACAACTCCCGGAGCTTGCTCAAATTCATGTCCATCAAGTCGGTGATGCCATCGGGTGCCCTCTGAGAAACCATGGAAACCCCACCGGCTGTGGAGAGAAAGAGGGTGACCCTAGAAAGGTATGGTTTTCCCAGGTGGCACAGTGGTAGAGTCTAGTTGCCGATGCAGGAGATGCAAGAGACATGGGTTTGATCCCACAGTAGAAAAGATCCCTGAAGAAGGAAATTGCAACCCATACCAGTATTCTTGCCTGGAGAATCCCATGGACAGAGGAGCCTGGCAGGCTACAGTCCATGAGGTCACAGTGAGTCAGACATGACTGAGTGACTCAGCACACCAGAAAGGTATTGGGGTACTGAGTGGGGTCATGGTCAAAGTAAGAGAAAAGGGAAAAGATTTAGGGCGGCCAGGATTTGGTCTTGTGGGAATAAACCATTTTAGATGACTTGGGAGACGAGCTTCTAGAGCTTGGCAGCTCTGCTGTATCACCAAGCATTGAAGAGCACAGGTTAGTGCTTGCTAAATACCCACTTGCCACCCTTAGCATCTTTGTCATTAAGACAGAAATTAGCTTAGTTAAGCTTGGGTTCTGTAGAGGCAGCTGCTTACATGATTTCCCCACTTTGATCACCAGGAAGTCAACCGTGAATGATCAAGCAGTGGCTGCCAGTCTAAGAAGATGACAACAGGATTTGTCCAAGATGGCTAAGTCCAGTCTCTGTGCAGAGCATCTGTACAGGCAGAGGTGCCATAGGCAGCACAAATACCCTGGCATATGTCCTCCAACTCTGCGTTCAGTGACATCGCTTTGGTTGCTTAAATTGGCCGTGCTGGGATGATTTACACCATGAAAGTTGGTAATTTGGGGCTTTCCTTTACACTGGAGAGATGGTATTTTTTTTTTAAAAAATCTACCAGCGAAACACCCAAGAGAATGGCTAAAATCGAAAACACTGAAAACACCAAATGCTGGTGAGGATGTAGAGCAACGCAGTCTTACCATGTGATTCAGAAATCAAATCTCTAGTTATTTACTGAAATGAGCTGAAAACTTGATCACACACAAAATACCTGCATATAGATACAGGGCATTATTCACAACTGCCAAAACTTGGAAGCAACCAAAATGTCTTTCATTGGTGAATGGATCAACAAACTGTGTATGCCATAAGCTTCTTTGGCATTAACATGGTCGCTGCAAACACTTTTGCTGCATAACTAATTGGCCATAAGCAATTTTGCTATAAAAGATAAAATAACTGGTTGACAGTTTTTGGTTTGACAGTTTGATTTCAACTGGTTCAGATATGTTATTGACCTTATTGATGATTTTATCAAGCCGACAGATGACAACAAATTGCTCCATAGTTGGTTTTTTATTTTGAAACACATTACATATACCAGAGGAGAAAGAGGCTGAGCCCTTGAAGGCACAACCTTGGACCCACATTTCCCACTGAACTTTGGAACATCTTCCAGTGGACATGCGACAATATGCCAAGAGCACCTAGTAGTACAAAGCTCAGGTACAAATATGCATTTTATTTTGTGGAATCTGATACCTCTCTTACTAAGGAAGATATTTTAGTGAAAAAAAAAAGAAAAACCTGTGCAAAGCCAAAGGAGGAGAAAAATCAACAAGAAGAAAAAGTATAAAATAATGTGAATGAAAGACTTGGAAGAGAGGTGCTTAGACAAGCAAAATCCAGAGTAAAACAAGTTATTTATGGAGTATTGTCATGAAGATATACACATTTTAAATGTATTCAAATCTTTTGCTTTTCACAATGAAGTCTTTTAAATTTTGTTATTCATTTCTTATGTTTCACTACATCCTTTATAATGTCCCTCTTTTATGTTTTGTTATTTTATCTTTTCGAGAAAATTGCCTTAAGGCCAGTTAGTTGTGTGGCAAAATGTTTGCAACCATGCTTATGGCAAGGATGTTTACAGCGCAAGAGCCTGGAACCGTGGAATACAAAATTTGGAAGACAAACAACGGAACATCATTCAGTAATAAAAAAAAAAAAAGTTATCAAGCTGCGAGAGGAAACTCAAACACATGAAATGAGAGAAGCCAGTTTGAAATGGCATTCTGGAAAATGCAGAACTACGGAGATGTCGTAAAACATCAGTTACCTGGGGCTGGGGGGAGGTACTTTCTTCACTTTCACTACCTGGGGCCGGGGGGAGGTGGAGAGAGATGAATAGTTGGACCACAGGAGATTTTCAGGGCAGTGAAACTATTCTGTATGATACAGTAATGGTGTAAACTCACCATTATATATTTGTCAAAACTCGTAGAACTGTACAACGCAAAGAATGAACCCTAATGTAAAACTATGGACTTTGGTTAATGGTAATGTCAATGCTGGCTCATCAGCCTCACCATATTGCAAGCTTATCACATGGAGGGAAGATGTTAATAATGGGTCTATGTGCTGATTGGTTGGGGAGAGGGCTTTCTGCTCAATTTTTCTGTGTCCAACACTTTGCAGCCCTGTGGACTGTAGCCCACCAGGCTCTTCTGCCCATGGGGTTTTCCAGGCCAGATACTGAGTTAGAAGAGAAGCAGCCTGGCACTCAGAGCTGGGCCATGCTGTGCCCCTACCAGACATAAAACACCAGCATGAGGGTCCTCCAACACTGAGTTTCCAGGCAAGGCCAGGCCACTTCCTAACCGTGTCTGAGCACAAAGTCATGACTTCACAGACAGGGCCAAACACCCCCTTTTCTTGTCCAAGAGGATTGCCTGCTTCTTCTCTCCTCCTTCCATTCCCTCCTCCCTAGAGAGACGACCTATTGGAATATCAAGTCATAGACCTGCCTCCAGTTTCTGAGGTCGCCCAGTCTCTTCCCCAAAGCTCACATTAAAGCCTACATTCTGCAAACAGCTCTCTCTAACCCCCCTACTCACTGACACACCCCGAGGTTGCCTCCTGGGGTTCAGCCTCTTTCCCTGCACAAGTTATGGACCTAGTTTGTGTGTTTGGTGGTCTTTGGCTGAAGAGCTTTGACAGAAAGACAGCAAAAGTTAAATTTAACCCCTTCTTAAGTCTAATTTGGTGGCTCAGATGGTAAGGAAACTGCCTGCAATGTGGAAGACCCAGCTTCGATCCCTGGGTCAGGAAGATCTCCTGGAAAAGGACATGGCTACCCACTCTAGTATTCTTGTGAGGAATTGCATGGACAGAGGAGCCTGGTGGGTTGTAGTCCGTGGGGTTGCAAAGAGTCTGACACGACTAAGCGGCCAACATGTTCACATATAATTTGCCCTCAGCATCCTTTTCAGAACTTTTTTTATTCCACCCAGATTATAAACTTTTTCTTCTTTTCCTCCCTCCCTCCCTCCCTTCCTTTCTCGTTTTCCCTAATCACAAAATATTGTCCCAAATACCTTACCTGAAACTCTCAGGGGCATATGCTTTGGAGTTCAGATATCTTTGGATATTAAAATGATATTTGTACTGGCTATTATGTGACACTTCCAGGAGTTCTTGGCAGCATAATTTCTGCAGTGAAATATAGGTTCGTTAACACTAAACGGGATAAATACAGACTCTGTAAAGACTAATGATTATAGACTGTATCCCAAAGACAGGCAATGCCAAAGAATGTTCAAGCTACTACACAATTACCCTCACACAATAGCAAAGTAATGCTTAAAATTCTCCAAACTAGGCTTCAATAGTATGTGAACCGTGAACTTCCAGATGTTCAAGCTGGATTTAGAAAAGGCAGAGGAACCAGAGATCAAATTGCCTACATTCCCTTGATCATAGAAAAAGCAAGAGAATTCCAGAAAAATATCTACTTTTGCTTCAGTGACTATGCTAAAGCCTTTGACTGTGCGGTTCACAACAAACTGTGGAAAATTCTGAAAGAGATGGGAATACCAGACCACCTTACCTGCCTCCTAAGAAATCTGTATGCAGGTCAAGAAGCAACAGTACAGTTGGACATGGAATAACGGACTGGTTCCAAATTGGGAAAGGAGTACGTCAAGATTTATATTGTCACCCTGCTTATTTAACTTACATGCAGAATACATCATGTGAAATGCTGGGCTGAATGAAGCACAAGCTGGAATCAAGATTGCCAGGAAAAATATCAATAACCTCAGACAGGCAGATGACACCACTCTTACAGCAGAAAACAAAGAAGAACTAAAGAGCTTCTTGATGAAAGTGAAAGAGGAGAGTGAAAAATCTGGCTTAAAGCTCAACATTCAGAAAACGAAGATCATGGCATCTGGTCCCATCACTTTATGGGAAATAGATGGGGAAACAGTGGAAAGAGTGACAGACTTAATTTTTTGGGCTCCAAAATCACTGCAGATGGTGACCGCAACCATGAAATTAAAAGACACTTGTTCCTTAGAAGAAATGTTATGACCAACCTAGTGAAATGAAGTCGCTCAGTCGTGTCCAACTCTTTGTGACCCCATGGACTGTAGCCTGCCAGGCTCCTCTGTCCATGGGATTTTCAGGCAAGAACACTGAAGTGGGTCGCCATTTCCTTCTCTAGGGGATCTTCCCAACCCAGGGATCGAACCTGGGTCTCCCACATTGTAGGCAGATGCTTTTACTGTCTGAGCCACCAGGGAAGTCATGACCAACCTAGATAGCATATTAAAAAGCAGAGACATTACTTTGCCAACAAAGGCCCATCTAGTCAAAGCTATGGTTTTTCCAGTGGTCATATATGGATGTGAGAGTTGGACCATAAAGAAAGCTGTGTGAGGAATTGATGCTTTTGAACTGTGGTCTTGGAGAAGACTCTTGAGAGTCCCTTGGATGGTAAGGAGATCAAACCAGTCAATCCTAAAGGAAATCAAACCTGAATATTCATTGGAAGGACTGATGCTGAAGCTGAAGCTCCAATACTTTGGTCATCTGATACCAGGCCATCTGATGGTCGGGTATTCCCATCTCTTTCAGAATTTTCCACAGTTTATTGTGATCCACACAGTCAAAGGCTTTGACATAGTCAATAAAGCAGAAATAGATGTTTTTCTGGAACTCTTTTGCTTTTTCAATGATCCAGGGGATGTTGGCAAGTTGATCTCTGGTTCTTCTGCCTTTTCTAAAACCAGATTGAACATCTGGAAGTTCAAGGTTCATGTATTGCTGAAGCCTGTCTTGGAGAATTTTGAGCATTACTTTGCTAGCATATGAGATGAGTGCAATTGTGTGGTAGTTTGAGCATTCTTTGGCATTGCCTTTCTTTGGGATTGGAATGAAAATTGACCTTTTCCAGTCTCGTGGCCACTGCTGAGTTTTTATCCATACTGTTTTTCTCACAGCTGACATCAAATATTCTACAATAGTCTAATGTCTATTTCAAGTTGAATTGCACTATTAAGCCATAATTTATCAAAACATTTAGATTGATTACAATTCTTCATATTATCAATAACATTGTAATGAACATTCTTATCCATAATAATTTTGGGTGTTCCTGTGACCTTATTTCCAGGAAAAATACCAGATATGGAATTATTGGGTAGAAGGATGCACAAGATATTTTTAAAAAGGTATACTTGAACTATATTTTTTTTAGTCACATCGTTTACAAAATAAATTACTAAATGTTTTTCCTGCATGCAAATGACTTTGGATAAACTTATTATTGATTTTGCTCATTATCATTGTTTTAGAAAATTCACTTAAAATTAAAACTTGGATTCCAAATACATTCCCATTTGTTAAACATCATTTTAAAAATCCCAGAAAACAAGTCCCATATTCTATAATATTAATTTAAGAAAAAATATTTGAAGAATTTTATATCATCCTTCTAATTTTACACATGCTGAGTGAAGTCGCTCAGTTGTGTCTGACTCTTTGCGAGCCCATGGGCTGTAGCCTACCAGGCTCCTCTGTCCATGGGATTTTCCAGGCAATAGTCTTGGAGTGGATTGCCATTTAAACCTAAGATGAATTTCCTGATTTAAAAATCATATGCGTTATTTTTCTTTAAGCAGTTCCTTAGAAGACAAGATGTTAAACACCATAGTGTATTGCTTTCTTCCCCTGGTGAATCCAGGAACATTAAAAATTCTAACAGCTTTATTGAAGTATAATTTACATATGGTCTTCCCAGGTGGTGCTAGTGGAAAAGAACCCGTGTGCCAATGCAGGAGACTTAAGAGAGCTGGGTTCGATCCCTTGGTCAGGAAGATCCCCTAGAGTAGGAAATGGCAATCCACTCCAGTATTCTTGTCTGGAGAATCCCATGGACAGAGGAGCCTGGCGGGCTATGGTCTATGAGATCGCGAAGAGTCGGACATGACTAAAGCGACTTAGCACAGCCCAGCACAACTGTACATATTTAAAATGTACATTTTGATAAGTTTGACATGTGAATATACCCATCACCCCCATAGTTTCCTTGTACTCTTTTATAATTCCTGTCTCCAACCCCTGTTCACCATCCTGTACAACCACCGATCTGCTTTCTGTCATAATGGATGAAGAGTGTATGTGTCTTTTTGTGCATCCTCTCCATTGAGAGATCCTGGGAGCAATAACGCAACAATAGCAATAAGCAGACTCAGTACTCAGATCTTAGTTTCTAAGTACCATTCTCCACTATATGGAGCCAGAGCTCCTTGGAGAAATGACTAATTCCATGAATGGTAGCAGAAAAGACCACTAAGACCCTGGAATATTTTGTACTGAAGCCAGTCTGCAAGAGATCCCATGACCAAATGTGGTGTAATTTGAACATGAAAATGATGTTAGTAACCATTTATAACCCACTGAATAAAATAAACTTCATGAGTCTACACTGATATAAATGAAAAAGTGAATAAATAAATGAAGAGACAGCTCTTTCTTGCAGTGGAATGCCAACTAATATGCTGAGAAAAAATGATAAAATTAGATCACCATTTGCTAACCATCGTAGCGGTTAATTCAGCTGAGAAACTCCAGGAAGTGTTAGAACAAGTGGGTGAAAGTTTGATGAGGGTTGGTGTATTGTCTTGGTGTCAAATAGTCTATTTACCAAGAGAAAAAGGAGCAACTTTAGGGACTTCCTTGGTGGTCCAGTGGCTAAGACTCTGGACTCCCAATGCAGTGGGTCTGGGTTCCATCCCTGGTCAGGGAACTAGATCCCACATGCCGTATCTAAGAGGTCATATGCCACAACGAAGACAGAAGATCTGGTATGCCACAACTAAGACCTGGCACAGCCAAACAGATACATGGAAGTGAAGGTCACTCAGTCGTGTCCACCTCTTTGTGACCCCACAGACTATACAGTCCATAGAATTCTCCAGGCTAGGATACTGGAGTGGGTAGCCTTTCCCTTCTCCAGGGGATCATCCCAACCCAGGTCTCCTGCATTGCAGGCGGATTCTTTACCAACTGAGCTATCAGGGAAGCCCAAATAGATACATAAAAATAAATAAAAATTTTTTTAAAAGAAAAGGAGCAAGTTTATAGTGGTGAAAACCAGCAGACTTGTAATGGAGTACTGTAAAGGAGTAGACCAAGTTAACTTCAGCTGTGATAAGGCAAATTGTGATCCCACACCATCTAATGGGACACAAGGGGATATAGCATCATTTCTGTGGCATTCTTGCCCTAGACCATCCCCTGAATAGAATGGAGGAAACTTTAGATAAATCCAAGTGGAGGGACACTCTGCAAATACCTGTCATGGAATCTTTTAAGATGTCCTGGCCGTGAAAGTCAAGGAAATGTTCCAGATTAGAGAGGACTAAGGAGACAGCTAAAAGCGGTGTGTGATCCTGGACGTAATTAGGACAATTAGCAACACTGGAGTGGGTGTGGGATTTCATGATAGGAATGTGAATTAGTTAACTGCTTGATTCTTAGATTGCATTGTTATTACATAAGAACATGTTCTTGTTTGTAGAAAATACATACTAAAAGGTCAGCGCTATTCTTGGAACTGAACTGACCATTGTTTGACTCAGTTGTCTCCTGGTTTAGTACTGCAGAATCTCCAGTGTCCTTCAGGAGGCCGAATCCTCCTCTTCTGTATGAAAGGTTCTCCAAGGGTCCCTGGGAGCAAGCTTGAGCTCCCAGGCCATAGATGTTGAAGACTATTTCAAAGATGGTACGCAAATGGGAAGTGAAGCAACTGAACTTTGCTCCGTGCCTGGGACTTTCCCTACTCTCGCTGGAGTGTTGAAACCAGGAAATTTCTTCATGATATCTGTATCATATCAACACAGTATTAGTATTAATACCTTGTGCAGAGGCTGGATTGAGTTAATTCTGGGAATTCCCCGTTACCATACACACTGTCCCCAGGACTTAGCCATGGGCTGGAAGGTTATTAAAGCTATAGTCTTCACAGGTAAATATTCATATCAGATGCTTGCTTCTCAAAGCTGTACAAAATCTAGCTATATCTGTTTTGTATTGATATATTCCTCCATATTACATTATAAAAATTAGCCTAGCATCAATCACCAGAAACTTAAATGTGTGAAACCCAGTGATCTTCATGTGGGTAAGGCAGGGAACAAATAATTCTCCCCTCTCTGCACTTGCTCACCATTGCACCCTCCACCTGGGCTACCCTCTCTGCCCTCAGAACCCTTTCTGCTAGAGATCCTCCTTGTCACAGGTGAGTAGGCAGTGATGCCATTCTCCACACCCCACCCTGTAACCCTCATTTTTTTTTGGCTGCACCATGCAGAGTCTTCATTCCCCAGCCAGGCGTCAAACCTACGCCCCCTGCATTGGGAGTGCAATGTCTTAACTAAGGGACCACCAGAGAAGTCTCTTGATTTTCTTATTGGTTAACTGCAGGCCATTTGAACTAGTCTCGAAACTAGGTGGGCAATCCTGGGACCTTACCTCCCAAATCATCTGTGGAGAATGACCATCTGTCCTCTGCACTGGCCCCTCTGCCCATGACACCCACCCCTCCTTCACGCTCCCCTTGAGCCACATTCCTCACCTCTCCTCTAGGAATAGTCATGAAATTCTGGGTCCAGAAAACGTTATCAGTTTCATCATGCTTGTTTGTACTCTTTTCAGCCCAACCATGGTCAAGATGTATCAGGAACTGTATAACTGGGTGGAGCTTGGGAGGTCGTTTTGGTGCTACATCCAGATCCTGGAAGTGAGTTGCTATTTCATGACCAGCTCCTGGAGCTCCCAGTCCAGTGTTCATTCCACAACTTTGCGCCATCCTCTCCTGCTCACTTATCCCCTCCTGGGGTGTCCAGCCTCTGGCTGATACTATAGAGAGAGGGGAGAGTTTTCATTCCCAACTTTAGAGGGCTTGCTCTATGCAGGGCTTTGTGAAATAGGGTAAAAGCAAATGTGAGCTTAGTAAATCTGAAGTGCAAAGTCCCTTTAAATGAGTAAAAAGGGGTGATGGCAGAGGGACAGACAAGGGGAGAGCAGTGTCCCAGGGTTGGGGAACAGCCCTGTATTATTGGGAGAGGATCCAGAGCCAGAAGGGATGAATGGGGAGATTGTGCATAAGACACTCCCAAACCCGCCTCCTCAGCCCCATCTCCCCATAAAAACTGATTTGGGATAAGTGCTGAAAAACAGCCTGTGCGTACTTGGGGAAAGAAACTTTTCATGACATAATGATTTTGGATACAATCCCATTAAGCTGTGCCCTGTGGCTGTTTTTTCCATTAAGGCATTTCACAATCCATGATCTCCTCTTTGGGAGAAAGAGAGAAAACTTGGTCATGGGGGCCCAAGTGGGGAGATGGACAAGAACGGACTTGGTTCTCTTTCAGCACGGAGGTATCTCAAGGTTCTCCCGTAATGTGGGCTTTCCTCGAGCAAACACTAGGAGGTCCTTGGCTTGGCCCTGTGGGCTTAGCAGTCCTGGACCTTGTGCAAGCCCATTCTAGATGGAATACAAGAAAAAATCTATTACGGAAAATAGAACCTTAGTAGGCTGGATAAACAATAGCACAACGGTAGCTGTGGCACCAAACACTAACAAAAGAATGGCAAAACCCAAATTCACCAAGAAGGACTTTATTCCTATTATAGTTTGGTTGGCTCTGTGGTTTGGGGTGAGAGGAAAATACTTAAGATATGACGGTGATGTTTCCTGCCGGAGATGTGGTGTCCTAAGGGGTGTGAGATTCAAGTGTTTTGGGCTGGAGGCCCCCAGGGGGGGTCACAGGTGCCTCCTTGCAGCAGACTCAGGTAGAGGGGTCTGTGACCAGACATTGCAGTGGACAGAGACCAACTCTGACTCAGAGAGCCTCTCACAGAGCAGCGGTGCCAAACCTTTTTGGCACCAAGGACCAGTTTCCTGGAAGACAATTTTTCCATGGAACGGGGAGGGGGAATGGTTTCAGGATGATTCAAGCCCATTACGTTTATTGTGCACTTTATTTCTATTATTATTACATCAGCTCCACCTCAGATCATCAGGCATTAGATCCTGGTGGGTTGGGGGGGTATGTTGGGGACCCCTGCCAGGGAGAGGAGAGGTGGTTGGCCTGCAGAGAGCAAGAGGCAGGAAGCAGAGGAAGGCCATGTCTAACACTGTGTGCCAGACAGTTGACAAAACCCTCTGCTCATTGCCTCATGAGCAGAAACCTGTGAGGTCAGCAGGACAGATACTCTGTCTCCAATTTACAGAGAAGGCAGGCGAGGATCACAGAAAGGAAGAAGTCTGTCCAGGAGCACACAGCAAACAAGTGCAGAGCAATGACTAGATCTCAGAGCTCTTGACCTGAATGCAGATAGAACACACTGGCACTAGAGGGGCGTTAACGGGCTTACCTTATAGCCTGTGCCTCCCCTTCCCTGCCCTAGAGCCCAGGTTCCCTCCCTGGACTTGTTTTAGGTTAAGGTATTGTCTCCAGCAAAGCCCCAATTAGAGGTAAAATGCAGGGATAAGAGATCACACATTCCACAAGTCTTTGGCCCTGGTGATACCTTTTTTTAAAGTAGTTAATTAATTAGGCTGTGCTAGGTCTTAGCTGCCTCAAGCAGGATCTTCAATCTTCCTTGTAGGAAGGATTTTTTTCTTTCTTTTTTTAGTTGTGGCATGCAGGATCTTTAGTTGTGGTATGTAAGATCTAGTTCCCTGACCATGGATCAAACCTGGTATTAGGAGCACGGAGTCTTAGCCACTGGACCATGAGGGAAGTCCCGGCTCTGGTGATACCCTAAAGGATTTCCAGGGGTCACAGACATGCATGTGGCCCTCAGCCCCTTCATTCCTCAGTGTGCTCTCTCAGAGCTGTATGGGAAGGTCTCATGCACTGCTCTGCTCTTCTGCCAACTTGGACTTCTTCTCTGTCCTTTTCTGGGTACTCCTTACCATTCTCCCATTCCTTTGTTCAAGCACTTCTGTTTGCCTTCGTTGCAGAGTCCTCTTTGTTTGGAGTAGGATGAGAGAACTCTGTAAGCCATAAAAGGCCATCTCATCATCCCATCTCTGAATATTCTGAAGTTCTTACCGTGGTTTCCGACCAGTGGTGGATACCCACCCAGGGGCCATGGATTCAAGTTTGGGTGTCATTTGTCGAAGGCCACTTGTTTCATCCTCTTTGGTGCAACCAATTTGACTCCAGTTTCCATAAGTTGTGGTGACTTTCTTAGGGATGGGCAAATGTTTTAGGTGACAGAGTTGAATACTGCTAATAGTGTGGAGGGATTGTTTCAGGCTTGCAAAGGCCATACAAGATTTTTTTGAGTTGTTCACTCCACTTTTACCACATTGAAAAGAAATGATTCTGTACTCTGGCCTGGGGTCATCTTGCCATTTAGGAAAATGCCCAACTCATAGTGGGATGCAGTGGTTGATGGAGAAGGAATTTAGACAGAGAGAAGAGCTCTAAAAGGATAGTGTCTAGAGGCAGCAGAGAAAAGTAAGTTAGGAGCAAAAGCTCTGTAATCACTTAGAATCTCGCTTTAATACTTTAAGTTGATGATCTTTAGAGCTTCAGTTATGTTGGCTAGTACAATGAGGATAATTATATTAATGGCACAGAGTTGTATGAGCATCAGATTAGATAATTCATGTAAAGGTCTTAGCAGAGAGCCTGGCCCAAGATGAGTACTCAAAAGAGATGCTCTTTCTAAGGAATCCCTTGCCCAGCACCCTCGAGATGGGGCCACAGGGTCTGGACAGGGCTGCCCCGAGGAGCGTGCAAGCACACCTCAGGTGCATCAGCCCTTTTGGACCTCAGTTTTCCTGCCTGTGAAATGAGGAGCTCATAGACCTGAAGGGACCGCTCTGGCTCAGACATTATAGCATCCTAGCACTAAACTATCTTAAGAAACCTAAGGGCATGATGGTGAACCAGCACATGGATTTCAGGATGCTTCCAATGTGGGCGCAGAGTGGTGTCTCTGAAGATGGTTCTAGGTCTGGGTATCAGAGTAAGAGGACCTCACAGATGATAACAATGAATTCTCATGTGCAGCTAGTGCTCCATAGCTTACAAACATTGTCCGTGTTCATCCTCTCACTGAATTCCAACAACAGCCTTACAAGAGAGGCATTTTTTTCAGATGAGGTCCTGGGGCTGGGCGAGGTGAAATGACCTCACTCAGCGGCAGCAGAAGGAGTAGGGCTGGGACCCTGAGTGAGCCCCTGAGTGTGTTCGTCCCTTGAACCCATGCACTGGCTGCACAGCTTTTCCCAGAGGGACAGTTCCAACTGCTGACTCATGGTTTGTTTTCATTGACCTTTCCTTGGCCATTCCAGCTGACACCCCAGCTCTTCTGTAAGACTCTTTGCAGCCACACAAGTGCTTGGTGTATCTGATACAGAGCAAACAGGACTGCCGCTCTGTCAGGGCTTAAATCTTAATACGAGAAAACAAAGAAGACAAACTAGCCATCGACAGACTGTGTCATTAGTGCCCCTTTGGGGCACAGAGGGGAAAATGGAAGTCAGGCATTGGGTGGGGGTGGCCAGACTGCTTTAAATTAGGAGAACTTCCTAGAGGAGGTGGCACAGTGGATTTAGGATTTTTTTTTTAAGAACATAAAAGAGTATCTTATTAATTGGAGAGACAAACCTAGTTCCCCACAAGAATGTTCCAATATTTTAAAAGTATAAATTCTCTCTTCAAATTAATCTATACACCTAATGCAATCACAATCAACACCCCAACATCCCTGAGAAGCCGAATCTAAATTAATATAAAGATAAAAGCCAAGAATGTTTGTAAAAGAACAATGTGGTGGCATGATTTATGATTTAAAGTAGGAAAAATGTGGTGGTTGAGGCTGGGGGAACAAGGCCATCCAAGAAGTCTTCCCTCCCTTCTGACTCTCCCCATCTTGCCACCAGTAGAGCTGATGGGCCTGTCTTCAAAGTCAGAAAGAGATCCCAGGATATTTGACATCCCTAGTCTGAGGGCTGGAGGGAGATGCTGCTGCTCCCTCACCCCAATCGCTAATGTTGCTCAACCTCTTTTGCAAAACGGGAGTCTCAGCACCTAGCAAGGAGATGTGAGAAAAAGTGCCTGCAAACTTGCCGAGCTTCTGGAAGAAAGAGGCAGTGTTGGTGGAGGCTCAAGCACTCCCATTCATGCCCTGAACCTGGGGGCTGGGCAGGACGCCTATGTCACCGCACCAGTGAGCCTCAGGAGGAGCAGGTTTCAGCAGGTGGCGGATGTGGGCCAAATACCTCTAGGTTACAATGCAATAGATGATGGAAGGCCAATTAATTTTTTTACAGCAGGAGAAATAGCTAAAAGATGAACAAGCATTAATTATTTATTGAACTGCTGCCTATGCAAAAAATAGGAGGAAAATTGCCCTGTATGGAGAAATTAATCTCTTCAATAATCTCAGCTCTGGATTGCTCTCTGCCTTTGCTTGGGGGTCATGGAATCATCTCCAGCCCATGGAATGAGATCACTCAGGAAGCACAGAGTCACTGTAGCAATCTCTTTCAGGGTTGTCAAAAAGAAAAAAAAACAACTGGTTAATAATCTGGGGGTTGGACTTCCCTGGTGGTCCAGTGGCTAAGACTCCGCGCTCCCAATGCAGGGAGCTCGGGTTCAGTCCCCGATCAGGGAACTGGATCCTACATGCCAAAACTAAGAGTTCATATGCTGCAACTAAAGATCCCACATGCTGCCACAGAGACTGAAGATTCTTACGTGTCGCAACTAAGACCCAATGTAGCCAAATAAATATAATATAAATAAAAATAAACATTTTATGAAAAGACATCTAGGGGTTTTCACCTTTCTGTCTTTCAATCTTTCCAATCCCTGTGCAAAAAGAGCAAGCTCTAGAACCTGACCTCCACCCCAGGTCTGAAGTTCTGACCTCCAAAAGAGGCAAGTTGAGACAAACACCTGCATACAACAGGTGAGCCCAGGGCAGCCAGCAAGCCCAGGGCACATGGGCTCAGAGCAGGGGCAGGGAGGAATTAAGGACAAACTTGTTAGGCAGAGGCTGTCTTAGGATAGTTGGTGAAGAATTCATTCATTCAATCAAGAACTGATATACTGAAAGCCTGCCTCTAACATGCTCTCTACAATATTACTACCAACGAAACGACACACTCTGTAGTTTACACTAGGATTTCTGCGCTATCCTTCTTTGTCAGAGGAAGTCATACTATGCTATCTTGAAATAGAAAATCCCCAACATGGTCAAGCCAGAACGGGCTTTCCAAGGGAGCAACATTAAGGCAACTTGATGTCCTTTTGGTCATGGATTCGGCTCCCATGTGGGGAGGAACTTTGTCCTTTTCTTGAACCCACCCATCCTGCATATAAACCTCTGACCGCCAGGGGGCCTGGCTGAGACTGGCCTGGCACCAGCAAGGCCCAGCAGAAAAACCTTGCCAAGTGGCTGCCTTTGTGCTGGTGCCTGCAGGTGCTATTTTCCTCCAGTGGCCAAGGCCACCTTGAGGGTTCATGGTGCCTGGTCCCTCCACTCAGGGAGGCTGGGTAGGGGGAGTTTTTCTAGTTGGGCCAGTCCTGATGTCTGAGCTCTTGGTAAGGAAACCCTGCCTGCCCTGGGGCTTCTGCATTTAACCCCATTATCTCCCCAGGTCACAAGGAGCCCCTTTAACACAGATTTCCCAACATTTAGGCTGGCTCTGGAGGAGCAGAGTGGGATAGAGAATTCATATCTGGAGTAACTGACACCATCTGGGGCTCTGCTTCCAGCTTGCATCCCTGTGATGGAGTCCACCTTCCTTTTGGGCAGCTGTGGGCACCTCCTTCGTGCACCTGGGAGAGGAAGACATCCAAGTTGTTCAAGGCTCCTGGCTGGTCACTCAAGGACCTGAAGCAGGTGGGAAAGAACAGAACTTGTTTTCTCCAAACCCATCTTTACACCCTGTTGGGACAGGTGAGCATGTGCTTTGGGGAACATGGAAGAGCTTTGACAGAACCAAAGTCTTTTTCTCACCAAGACTCAATCACATCGAAATTCCATAGCTGGAAATTAACTGTCTCAGGCCGGGCAGTGCCCTCACCTCACCACCACAAGTGCTGTGCTGTGCTCAGTCCCTCAGGGTGTCCAGTTCTATGACCACATGGACTCTAGCCCGGTCAGCTTCTCTGTCCATGGGGTGTCCTAGGCAAGAATGCTGGAGCAGGTTGCCATTCTCTCCTCCAGGGGATCTTCCCAACCCAGGGATCGAATCCACATCTCTCGCTTTCCTGCATTGGCAAGTGGGTTCTTTATCTTTAGCACCACCTGGGAAGCCCTCAAGGTATCCTTTAAAAATCACTAATAATAGCTAACCTTTCTTTGCTGTTCTGTAGAATATAAAGTACCCCAGCACCCCACCCATCCAGAATGCTCCAGCACCCAACCCTCTTTTCTGCCTATAGTGAGTAGTGAGTACCAAGACCTATTATCTTGTTTTTTTTAAAAAAAAAAAAGTTGAGTCTCAACTCTGTCATACTATTTTCTGTGATATTTAATGCGCTTTTAAAAATATTTCAATTATGTTTTGTATGTTTTTGATGTTCAGAAGGTATGTAATTTTTATATATGACTTTCTTTTATATTGATATTTTTATATTATTCTTAGTCCCTTTTCTTCTTAGGATTCTAATAATTGTTTTGCCCCCTTAAATAATTTCCTTGTACTTTTTCACTCATTTTCCAATGAATTAGCTCATTCTTTTCTCTTAGATTTTATAGTTCTCCTTTGTGTGAACCTGTATCTTATATATGGTATACTGCTACCTATGTCCATACCTTGGTTATGGTTTTATTGTTACAATTTAATGTATGTTCCCCATCAATTGTCTTGCAGAAATATCCCCATTAAAATTGTCAATGGGTAAAGCTTGTTTCAAGATGTTTCTTCGGAAAGGGGTTGTGAATATAATTTTCTCTGAGTTATTGTACATTTAATGAGCTTGTTATTTTAGCAGTTGAACAATAACTTGGCTTGAATAAAATCCTTGGCTCACAGAAAAGAGATATAATAGGCATATAACATTATATTAGTACTAGGTGTATAACATAATAATTCTATATTTGTATATATTTGAAATAATCATCATAATAAGTTTAAGTAACATTTGCCACCACAAATAATTACAAAAATTTTTTCTTGTGATAAGAATTTTTAAGATCTTCTTAGCAACTTTCTACTATGCAATACAGTATTATTAACTATAGTCCCCATGCTGACATTATATTCTGATGATCAAATTATTTTATAGCTCGAAAATTATACCTTTTAACTCCCTGGATGCATTTCTCCCACCCCACCCTCCATCTCTGACAACCACCAGTCTGTTCTCTGTGACTATGAGCCTTAGGGTTTGTTTTTGATGGTTTTTGCTTAGATTCCACATATAAGAAAGATCATACGCTATTTGTTAGTCTGACATTTCACTTAGCATAATGCCCTCAAATTCTAACCATGTTGTTGCAAAGGGCAAGATTTCATTATTTTTTTATGGTTGAGTAATACTTCATTTTGTGTGTGTACACACACGTATCTTCTTTATCCATTCATCCATCGTTGGATGTTGGCTATTTACAATGGCCATCATAACTTGGCTGTTGTAAATAATGCTATGATGAGCATCAGGGTGCATGTATCTTTTCCAGTTAGTGTTTTCATTTTCTTCAGATAAATACTCAGAAGTGTAATTGCTGGATGATATGGTAGTTCTGGTATGATATGACCCGCCTTTTGAGAAACCTATATGCAGGTCAAGAAGCAACAGTTAGAACTGGACATGGAACAACAGACTGTTTCCAAATAGGAAAAGGAGTACGTCAAGGCTGTATATTGTCACTCTGCTTATTTAACTTATATGCAGAGTACATCATGTGAAATGCCAGGCTAGATGAAGCACAAACTAGAATCAAGATTGCTGGGAGAAATATCAATAACCTAAGATAGGCAGATGACACCACTCTTGTGGTGGAAAGTGAAGAGGAACTGAAGAGCCTTTTGATGAAAGTGAAAGAGGAGAGTGAAAAAGTTGGCTTAAAACTCAACACTCAAAAAACTAAGAGCATGGTATCCAGTCCCATCACTTCATGGCAAACAGATGGGGAAACAGTGACAGACTTTATTTTCTTGGGCTCCAGAATCACTGCAGATGGTGACTGCAGCCATGAAATTATAAGACGCTTGTTCCTTGGAAGAAAAACTACAACCAACCTAGACAGCATATTAAAAAGCAGATATTACTTTGCCAACAAAGGTCTGTCTAGTCAAAGCTATGGTTTTACTAATAGTCATGTATGGATGTGAGAGTTGGACCATAAAGAAAGCTGAGCACTGAAAATTTGATGCTTTTGAACTGTGTTGTTGGAGAAGACTCTTGAGAGTCCCTTGGACTGCAAGGAGATCCAACCAGTCAATTTAAAGGAAATCAGTTCTGAATATTCATTGGAAAGACTGATGCTGAAGCTGAAATTGCAAGAATCTGGCCATCTGATGTGAAGAACTGACTCATTTGAAAAGACCCTGATGCTGGGAAAGACTGAAGGTGGGAGGAGAACGGGACAACAGAGGATGAGATGGTTGGATGGCGTCACCAGCTCAATGGACATGAGTTTGAGCAAGCTCCAGGGTTTGGTGATGGACAAGGAGGCCTGGTTTGTTGCAGTCCATGGGGTCACAAAGAGTCAGACACAACTGAGTGACTCAAGTGAACTGATGATAGTTCTATTTTTAATTTTTTAAAGAACTTCCATACTGTTTTCTGTAGTGGCTGCATCAATTTACATTTTCACCAATAGTGCACAAGAGTTCGTTTTTGTGCACATCCCTATCAGCACTTGTTATTTCTTGCCTTTTTGATGATGGCCATTCTGACAGGTATGAGGTGATATGTCATGAGCTTTTGACTTGCGTTTCCCTGGTGACTAGTGATATCTCTCCCTGGACCCCTCTGCCTCTGAGTGTGGCTGCTACTTATTGTTACAATGAGATATGATTTTCTTTGTTTAGGAAAAGTAAGAACACTGTGCTTGGGGGATCATAAGACTTGAACAGACCACCAGATCTGCCACTAATTGGGCTCAGTTGTCTTGAGCAAATTATTTGGTCTGTCAGAGCCTCACCTTTCTAATCTGTGAAATGAGAACAACAGTACCACCCCACAGGATTGTTCTGAGGCTGTAATGAGAAAATGCACAGAAAACATTTGAGAGGCATGAAAGGTGGTATGGGTGTATAAGATGAGATGCTACAATGCTTAGGGAAGAGGCAAGCAGAATAACCAAGCAAACAGGTGGGCTGCAACCACGCCTCCACTTTTTCCTTCTGCACCTGCTCCTGGTCAGCATCTTCTCCTAGGGCCCTCGGTGTGTCGCAAACAGGAGATTGTTCTTGTCGCTCTGGCCTTTTCTTCATTCCTCCTCTCTCTTCAAAACTGCCTATTCTCTGCTTCAGTCCTTTTGATTCTCGTGCCTTCAATTATTTGTTCTTGGAATAAATATTTATTGAGTTCCCTGCAGAAGGAAGCTTGGCGTATTAGAAAGAACATGACTTTGCCTCTTTTGCTTTTCCCCTATTAATGATGGTTTTAGGCAAGGCTTTAGCCCTCTCTGAGCTTTAGTTTCCTAAAATAGAAGATGGAGATGACACCTACATTTCAGGGTTGTTAGGAGGATGATGGGTGATACTATGTGTGAAAACCAAGGCCAGGTGCTCAATAAACGTAACCCCGTCTGCAGCCCGCTTACTGTCAATCAGATAAACTCACCAAGCAGCAGGCGGCAGTGGGATGATGAGGACCCCCTGGGCTGATCCTTCAGAAATCAAAGCAAAGCAAAATCTTGTGCATTTTATTTCATTAAAATTTTTTTATTTTTATTTATCTCTTTGTTGGCCGCAGTGGGTCTTCACTAGTTCGCGGGCTTTTCTCTAGTTGCAGCGAGTAGGGGCTACTCTCTAGATCCAGGGCACGAGCTTCTCATTGCAGTGGCTCCTCCTGTTGCAGAGCACAGGCTCTAGAGTAGGTGGGCTCCGTGGTTGTGGTTCCCAGGCTCTAGAGCACAGGCTCAGTATTTCTGGTGCACAGCCTTTGTTGTTGCGTGGCATGTGGGATCTTTCCAAACCAGGGATGGAATCTGTGTGCCCTGCATTGGCAGGCAGATACTTAACCACTGAAGCACCAGGAAAGTCTAATCCCATGTATTTCAATGGGATCCTGGGACCTCCCCGCGTAAACCCTGGCCTGACAATAGCTGGCTGAATATATATGTGGGCCACCAATGCCTCCTCCAAAACAAGTAAATGTGGGATGCATTTCCAGTTCCATGGCCACTGAGGCTCAATGCGTGGGTACCTTGTTGCCCAAAGAGGTATTTTGTCCTGTGTGTGCCAATGCCGCAGCTGTCAACAACCAGCCCTTTCTAACTCAAAAATACAGCACCTCTTCATCCAACCGAGGTCCCAAGCAGGGATAATCAGAGTTTCAGTTTTAGACATCCCTCTTTTGGGGGTAAATTTAAAAAGCAAGAGAATCATTTGGTAAGTTTGTTATTAAGCCTCTAGGGGAAGTTAGAAAGAGAAGTAAATATATAGCACATGGACACTTGGAAAAGTTCATCTAATCATTAATTCAACAAACACTGGTTAAGTTAGGTACCTCTGTACATGCTGGGGTTGAGACAGGCTGGGACCTGGAACCCTTTCTTGCAGTGCTTGCACCTGGACACACCTCTCCTCCAGCAACAAAATATAAAGAAACTACATGGGACTAAAAATAACTGCATGCATGCACAGTTGCAGGAAATTCTGGACAAAAGATACAAAAAGACCGAAAAATCAACTACCACTTTTGAAGAGCCTGGAGTAAAAACAGGATGTTGGGAGCAAAATGAGGGTACTATCCGTGCCCTCAGCACATGATACCATGTAACACTTGAGCAGAAGACCTAAGCCACCCCTACAGCCCCATTCATGGACACACCCCTCCCTCACCCCCTGTAAGGAACCAGCTCACCTCCCCGATGGAGCGAGTGAGCAAGGGAAACTGTTGTTTGTTCTCGCTCCCCTCTTTGCAACAGTGTGTGTGTGTGTGTGTGTGTGTGTGTGTGTGTGTGCATGTGCTCAGTCACTTCGGGTGTGTCTGACTCTTTGCTACCCCATGGACTGTAGCCCACCGCATCCTCTGTCCATGGGGATTCTCCAGACAAAAGTAGTGTAGTGGGTTGCCATTTCCTCCTCCAGGGGATCATCCCAACCCAGGATTGGAGCAATATCTCCTAAGTCTCTTTAACGCCAGTACCACCTGGGAAGCCCCAGGGTCCCCAGTAAGGTCTTGCTTGAATTTCTTGTCTGGCCTCTGATCAGTTTCAATTGATTAGGGCAGGGAACCCTGATAGAGATCAAGGTCACAGTAGTGAACGAAACAGACGTACCCTGGCTTGTGGAGCTGGCACTCAGTGGCAGAGGCGGAGAACAGGAAACATCATAAATGAAGACAGTGAAGGGTGTGTTTGGAGTGCAAAGTATTGAGAAAGAAGAAAAAGTAGGGTTGAATGAGAATATGAGAACCCAGAGAAGTAAGGGGGATGGACAGAACTGTTAAACAGGGTGTTGGGAGAAGCCTCATTGAAAAGGTGAGATTCAGCCAAGACTTGAAGGACATGGGGGCAAGTGATGGTGATGTTGCCAGCATGATGTGGATTGGAGCTCAGCTGCTATGCTCAGGGCCAGTTTGGGTGGGGAGGGTTGGGTGAAGGGAACAAGACAAGGGAGGCAGACCATGGGGTGTCTATTAGAGACCACCATCAGGACCTCAGCTTTTACTTTGGGAGAAGAAGGAGGCCGCCAGAAGTTTTGAGGAAAGACAGGCTCTGCCAGGAGAAGTCATTTCAGTGCTGGTGGTGCTAGGCAACAGCTTTAGGAAGATCAGCTCACCCTCCAGGGTGCACTTGCCTCAGCAGTAAGATGCCATGGATGAGATAGGGGTGTGTGTATGTGTGTGTGTTTGTGTGTGTGTGTGTGTGTGTGTATGTGTATGTGTGTTAGTCACTCAGTCATATCCAACTCTGTGACCTCATGGACTGTAGCCCTCCAGGCTCCTTTGTCCATGGAATTCTCCAGGGAAGAATACTGGAGCGAGTAGTCATTCCCTTCTCTATGGGATCTTCTAGATCCAGAGATGGAACCCACGGCTCCTGCACTGCAGACAAATAAATTCTTTACTGTTTGAGCCACCAGCGAAGCCCAGAGGGTCATTTCCAAGGTCTCTTCTATACCCAGTGGTGTTAGATGCAGACCAAGTCAAGGAAACTCCTCATCAGTCTCTCTGCTCACCACAGTAAGTGCCAGGTTCCCTGGCTCCAGCTCACTGCCCCACCTCGCTTCCTCCAGTTGGCCCTCAGGCACCCCAGGTCTCCAGGTGCATCTGGAAGCAGAGCCAGTGGGGCTGGGAGAGGCGGCTGGGTTTCCTGCCACACCCGAGGGAGCTGAGTACCACTCCTTCAAGGCCCCTGCCTTTCCTGGCTGGGACCAGCAGGAGAGCAGCTTCCCATGGCGAGGCAAGCCCCTGGCCTGGCCCCAACAACCTCTACTGGGCTGGTAGGATTAGGAGAGGAGGGGAAGTAAGTGACGGGCCTGTACGCGCCCCTCTGGCAGGAGAGCAAGCAGTGACCGTTCCTGGCCAGGGTGGCAAGATGGGGTGCAGGATCAGAGCCGGCCACCAGAAGCACATCTATTAAACTGCAGAGGTGTCAGAGACAAGCATCTCAGCGAGGAGAGGCCAATTTCAGGGAGCAACTGCCAATTTTGAAACAGGGTTATCAGAAAGGAGGAATTTCTCCTTTTTGAGCAGGACAAGAAAGAATCAGAAACTCAGGGCCCCTTCTCCTCGTCTGTCTCCTGCCCCACTCTGCCTTTGGTTCCATGGCCTCCACCCTCCAACCAACCATCACCTCCTTGTCTCTTCCATTCCTAGCTAGTTGTCCCCATTCACCGAGTTTCCGGAACTGGAAACGTCCCCAACCTAGAGACTTCCTGGGAATTAAAAAATGTCATCTTGTCAAAAGCTTTCAAATGCACAGCCATCAGTGGGCATGGCTAAGGGGCTATATGAGAAGAAATTCAAGTAACAAGAAGAGGTTAACTGCTGAGATTGGACCAGTGCACTTGTGATTTTCCATCAGCATAGGCCAGCATCTCTATGAGGACTGTTTAAAAAATTGGGTTGTTTAAAAAAAAAAAAAATCGGGCTGTTGAAGTGTAACTGACATAGAGCAAAATGAATTTTTTTAGATGTGTGGTTCAATGGAGTTTTGACCAATGTAAAAAGTCATGCAACCCCTACCCTAAACAAAATATAGAACATTTTCCTCACCCTAAAAGCTCCATTATGCCCCTTTGTCTTCAGTCCCTGTCTACCCACAACCTCTGCCAGGAGTATTTTTCCTGAATCACACTGAATCGTATTCTCTCTTTTTTCCAGATGTCCTTCTATCTGTCTCTTTTCAGTTCATATTGTTTTTGAAATTCATTCAGATTGTTTTGCATGTCAGTAATTCCTTCTTATCATTGCTGTGCAGGACAATCACACTGTAAAATATTTTTACTGTGGTAATATAACAGACAATTTACCTTTCAAACCATTGTTAAGGGCAATTCAGTGGCATTGATTATAATCACATGATGTGCAACCATCACCACTATTTCTAAATGTTTGTTTAAAAAAAAAAAAAGCTCTCTTTATTTCAACCTTTTGGTTTGTTTGTTTTTGGCTGCACTGGGTCTTCATTGCTGCCCAGGGGCTTTCTCTAGCTCTTCACTGTGTTGGGAGGGCTTCTCTTTGCAGTAGCTTCTCTTCTTGTGGAGAATGGGCTCTAAAGTGAGGATCTTCCCAGACCAGGGATCTAGCCCATGTCCCCTGTATTGACAAACAGATTCTTATCCACTGCACCGCCAAGGAAGACCGTAAATGTTTCTAAAACTCTTTATCATCCCAAATGGAAACTCTGTATGCATTAAGAAATAACTCCCCATTCCCCCTTCTCAGAGCTCCTGGCCACCTCTATCTGCTTTCTATCTCTACCAATTTCCCTATTCTACATATTTATGTAACTGAAACCATGTAAAATTTAGCCCTTTGTGTCTTGCTTATTTTGCTTAGCATGTCTTCAGGGTTCATCCAAGTGGCAGCACGTATCAGAATTTCATGCCTTTTTATGGTTGAGTAGTACTCTATAGTATGAATATACCACATTTTGCTCATCAGTTTATAAGTTGATGGACATTTGGATCATTTCTATCTTTTAGCTATTGTGAAAAATCCTGCTATGAACATTAGCAAACAAGTATTTGGATTTCTCTTTTCCTGCTTTATTTTTTCAGTATATACCTAGGAATGAAATTGCCAGGTCAAATGGTAATTTTGTGTTTAGCTTTATGAGTAATTGCCAAATTTTTTCCACAGTGACTGCACCATTTAACATTTCCACCAGTAATGCGTAATAGTTTTAATTTTTCTGCGTCCTTGTCAGCACTTGTTATTTTCTGTCTTTTTTTTTTCATTTTATGGCCATTCTAGTGGATGCAAAGTGGTAACCAATGATTTTGATTACATTCTAATAACTTTAATGTTGAGCATCTTTTCATGTGTTTATTTGAAATTTGTATATCTTCTTTGGAGAAGTGTTTCATTTTGTTGTTCATGTTTGAATTGTGTTTTCATTTTGTTGTTCAGCTGGAGGAATTCTTTATATATTCTGGATAGGAAACTTATCAGATATGTGATATGCAAATATTCTCTTCCTTTCTGTGGGTTGTCTTTTCATGCTCTTGATAGTATCTTTTGATACACAAATTTAAAAAAACTCAGTAAAGTCCAAATTATCTATGTTGTTATGGTGAATCATCTTTTTTAATATGCTGCTGAATTTGGTTTGATATTATTTCATAAAAGTTTTTTGCATCTATATGCTAACGAATATTGGTCTGCAGCTTTCTTTTCTTGTGTCACCTTTTTCTGCCTTGGTAATGCTGACTTCATAGAATAAGTTAGCAAGTGTCTCTTCATTTCAATTTTCTGGGACAAGTTGGAGAAGGACTGGTGTTAGCTCTTAAAATGCTTGGTAGATTTCACCAATTAAGTCCTCGAGTCTAGGGCTTTTCTTTGTTGGGAGGTTTTTGATTATTGACTCAATCTCCTTACTAGTTATAGTTCTATTTAGATTTTTTTTTCTCTTCGTGATTCAGTCCTGGTAGTGTTTCTAGAACTTTGTCCATTTAATCTAGGTTTTCCAATTTGTTGGTAAACAACTGTTCATAGTACTCTTTTATAATCATTTTTGGATAAAAATATACATATCTACATACAGAAGAGTTTAGAAATGTGTGTGTGAAGGACTATGTGTGATGGATGTGTGTTTGTAACAGCCTAACCAAAAATTTAAGGAAAGAGAGGGAAGGGTTTCACATTATAGAAATTTAGTGCTCTAGTGTTTGGTTGCTCAGTTGCGTCCAATTCTTTGTGGCTCCATGGACTATCACCCACCAGGCTCCTCTGCACATGGAATTTTCCAGGCAAGAATGCTGGCTTGGGGTGCCATTTCTTACTCCAGGGGATCTTCCTGACCAAGGGATCAAACCCACATTTCTTACATCTCCTGCATTGGCAGGCAGATTCTTTACTACTAGCACCACTTGGGAAGCCCCTTATACCAATTTAAATAATTTCTAATGGAACATTTGATATCCCCATGTTCAAATTATTGTTTTGCTGACTAACCAGCAAGGATTTCATCCAAATAAATTTCAACTTAAAAGCAAGGCACTGAAGCTTTGTCTTCCTGTAGTGGGGATGAATGATGACACCTGGAAGGTTTGTTCCAAACTCTCAGGAACCTGTGAAATTGATCTTACTTGAAAAAAAAGCATGTTTAAGATGTGATTATGTTGCAGATGTAATTAAGTTAAGGATCTTGAGATGAGGTCCTCCTGGACGTAGGGTGGCTGTGATCTAATGACAAGGGTCCCAATAAGAGACATACAGGAGAGAGACACATAGGAAGAGGAAAAAGATGGTTACATGAAAACAGAGTTGTGTGGTCAAAAGCCAAGGAAAGCTTGGAGCCACCAGAAGTCGAAAGAAGCCAGGAAAGAATCTTCCTTAGAGACTTTGGAGGGGACAAGTCTCTGCCAACCATTTGATTTTGAACTTCTGAAGGCAATGGCACCCCACTCCAGTATTCTTGCCTGGAAAATCCCATGGACAGAGCAGCCTGGTAGGCTGCAGTCCATGGGGTTGCTAAGAGTCAGACACGACTGAGTGACTTCACTTTCACTTTTCCCTTTCATGCATTGGAGATGGAAATGGCAACCCACTCCAGTGTTCTTGCCTGGAGAATCCCAGGGAAGGGAAAGCCTGTTCGGCTGCCGTCTATGGGGTCGCACAGAGTCGGACACAACTGAAGTGACTTAGCAGCAGCCTTCTGAACTGTGAAAAACACCTTCTGGTTGTTTTAACCTAGGAGTTTGTCGTGATTTGTTATGACTACCCTAGGAGACCAATACAACCTTTATTATTTCCCTTTATGTCTTTTCATCTGTTTCTTAAGAGGAACGAGAGCAGTTTCCTCTCATTGTCCCCAGCAGGATGGTTTCCCATTTGCTGTGATCACAGGATCTCATCCTCCTCTACCTGTGTTTCCCAAAGTGAGAGACTAAACAGAAGGACGTGGCATTAAATTAAACGGACTCACATGATGAGACACTACACTGTTTATTAGCAAGGCTCAATAGTCAGAGAGAAAGTATGAGCATGGTGGGAATAGGTATGTAACATTTAATACCAATCTCCCTTTTTATCAAAGCAAAAGCAGGCTTCAGGCTCAGCTCTTTGAAACCTGGCAAGAGTATCTGGCTCGATATTAATAACATTGTTTTGGTTTCATTGAATTTATTTTTATGCCTGGCTATCTTCTATTTCTTACCAGCAATGCCAATTTCTCTTTTAGGCTTATAATAGCAGGTTTCTTTTTTAAACAAATAAATCTACATTAAAAACTGACTTATTTTAAAGAAGCTTATTAAGTAAAAAGCCATGGAGATGTTACACAGATAAGGGAAAGTCTGTGAAGGTGGGAAATACTATACTACCCCCATAACCTTACCAAAGTAGCTTTTCCTAAGGAAAATTCCCTCTATTAGAAGAATTCTGATGCCAGAACTAGTCCATTTCTGAACTCTTTCAATTCATCTTTTGGTTGAGTGTGTTTCATATCTGTTTATAAGAAGGGTTTATGGATATTATGTTCCCTGAGTTTTTATACGTTCAACATTTTCAATTGTTTCTGTATTAGCAATAACTTATTTGGTGGAAAATTCTTGGGTCCTACTTTCTTTTCTTTAGAGCTTTATGGACACTGTTTTACCATCTTCTTGCATTAAATGCTGCCTGATTCACCTGCATTATATGAATCATTTTTGTAAGACCCTTTTTTTCTTAGTCTGAAGTGTGGCAAATTCATCAAAATTTGTCTCAGGGTTAAACACTTGGTATCGCTTTTTTTGAACTGAAGGTGCCCTTTCAGTTTCTTAATATAGTCTTTTCTTCCTTTCCTTTTGTATTAGTAAATGTTTTTTTCCGTTTCGTGTGCTATAGTATTTCCTTTGGGGACAAAAAGACCCATATGTCAGGTCATTTTCCATCCTCCATACCTTTATCTTCCTCCTAATCACTTCCACTTTGTCTTTTCCCTGTACATGTACTATGAATTACCTCAAGTTTTCCTGAATGTGATAAATTTAGTATTTAGTTATATTCACTTCATTTTTTGCTGCTTCAAAATTAACTCTGTAATTATTATTTTGTTCCTCAGTTTTTTCTTAGCTCTATAATGATATTTTTAAATCTCATTTTACTGTCTGTCTGATTACTTACATTTGTTTCATTGAATCTGCATTTTTCGAATTTTTTCTCCTAAAACACTTGTATTTTTTTCCTGTTTCTTGGGGTTGCATTATCTTCCAGAATGGATCTTTCACTGGTCCACTTACACTATGTTTCTTCCTTTCTATTTTTGCTTTGATGTTTTGGCATCTTTGCATAGTCTCCATGAATTTCATTCTTGAAAAAATTTAACATAAGCGGCTCCTTAAACACATCCCATTTGCCTGTATATAATATGAGTCCTTTTTACTCGTTTTCATCTCAGTACCTCTGAGTCCTGCTGTTTTCTCTTCAGTATTTTTTGTTTCTATTCTTAGGATATTTCTTGCCCTCAGCAAGTTACTTAAACTTTCTGTCTCACAGTTTCATCAATCTACAGCACAAATAATACTAGTACTTAATTGACAGATTGAGCATTAAAGGAGCTGTCAAGTGCTGATTGCTGGTAACAGTGCCCGGCATACACCAACAGCTAATATCCCACGGGAGGGGGTTCTCTCATCTCTCCAACTTTTAAGCATTGGGCCCCCGGGTACTCAGTCTTCTCTATCACCACTCACCTCCTTGGTGATCTCACCCTCTACTGGGTGTTAATATCACTCATTAGCTGATGACTTTCAAATTTCCGTTTTCACCTTGGACTTCTTTCTCTGGGCTTCTCTGCATAATATTTCCACTTTAGCTTCTAATAGCCATCTCATACTTGATATGCGCAGAATCAAACTCCTCATCCCCAGTGCCCCTCCTCTCTTGAACCCACTCCTCCGATGGTCTTCCTTATCACAGTGCTTTCGAACTGTGGTGCTGGAGAAGACTCTTGAGAGTCCCTTGGACGGCAAGGAGATCAAACCAGTCCATCCTAAAGGAAAACAGTCCTGAATGTTCATTGGAAAGACTGATGCTGAGGCTAAAGCTCTAATACTTTGGCTAAATGATGTGAAGAGCCGACTCACTGGAAAAGACCCTGATGTTAGGAAAGATTGAAGGGAGGAGGAGAAGGGGACAACAGAGGATGAGATGGTTGGGTGGCATCACCGATACAATAGACATGAGTTTGAGCAAGCTCCAGGGGATGGTGAAGGACAGGGAATCCTGGCGTGCTGCAGTCCATAGGGTGACAAAGAACAACAATTGAACAACAACAACAAGCAATCATAGTGAATGCAAACACAACACCTTCATTTGCTCAGGGCAAAAACATGGGGATCATCTTTGACTCATGCCTCTTATACCTTATGTTCATCTCAGTCCTTCAGAATAGAAAGCCCAGAAGCCTAACATCTCTATCACCATCTCTACCACTCTCCTTGTCCAGACCACTGCTGTCTATTACATACCTCACTGCAAATGCCTCCCCAGTGGAGCCTCTACTTCTGTCCTCAACCCCTCTAAATCTTAATACAGCTGTGTAAGTATGATCTGATTAACACTTAAATCAAAACAATGTTATGCTCCTCCTTAAACCATCCCTGTGACATTGCATGTCACCAAGAGAAAGAAAATGCCCGAGTCTTCACAACATTCTATATGACCTTCCCCTGCCCCCTTTCTGATCTTATCTCTGCCTACTCTCTCCCCCAGTCCTTCCATACCAGCCACACTGACCTCGCTGTTCCTTCAGCACATCAGATAGATTGTCACTCATCAGGAATTCTTTTTCTGCCTATATTGAGATGATCATATGGTGAGGTGTTTTTTTTTTTTTTTTCTTTTGCCGGATTGTGAAGTAGTTCTTTTTTTAAAAAAAAATTGTATTGGAGTATAGTTGCTTTACCAGAGAAGACAATGGCAACCCACTCCAGTATTCTTGCCTGGAAAATCCCATGGATGGAGGAGCCTGGAAGGCTACAGTCCATGGGGTTGCTAAGGGTCGGACAGGACTGAGTGACTTCACTTTCACTTTTCACTTTCTTGCATTGGAGAAGGAAATGGCAACCCACTCCAGTGTTCTTGCCTGGAGAATCCCAGGGATGGGGGAGCCCAGTGAGCTGCTGTCTATGGGGTCACACACAGTCGGACACAACTGAAGTGACTTAGCATAGTTGCTTTACAGTGTGTGTTAGTTTCTGCTGTACAGCAAAGTGAATCAAATCATATGGTTTTTAAAAATATCCGTAATATAGTAAATTACGTTGATTGATTTTTTTAAATTTTTATTTTATATTGGAGCATAGTTGATTAACAATCCTGTGTTAGTTTCAGGTATACAGCAAAGTGATTCAGTTATACATATAGATGAATCTATTCCTTTTCAATTTTTTTCCCCATTTAGGTTATTACAGAATATTGAGCAGCATTTCCTGTGCTATACATTAGGTCCTTGTTGGTTATCTATTTTAAATATAGCAGTTTGTACATTTGTGTGATTTCTTTTTTAAATGTTAGATAAAAATCAACCAGTGAAACAAGCTGAGCTCATAGTTTTCTTTGAGGTAAAGTTTTAAATTAAAAACTCAGTTTTTTCCAATAAATATATATGGTTACTTAGGTTATCTATTTCTTCTTGAGTGAGTTTTTGCTAATTTGTTTCTTTCAAGGAATTTGCCCATCCCTTTTAAATTGCAAATGTGTTGGCAAAAACTATCATAATATTCCTTTTTTATCTATTTGAAATCTAAATAGTCTGTGGTGAAATTATCACTTTAATTCTGGATATTGGTAATTTGCTATGTATTTTTTTTCCCTGACCAGTCTAGCTAGTGGTTTACTAACTTTATTGATCTCAAAGAACCAACTTCTGGTTTCATTGGCTTTTTTCTATTGTCTTCAATCTTTATTTCATTAATTTCTGCTCTGATATGCTTACTTAGGGTTTCATTTGCTTTACTTTTCTATTTTTCTAGGCTAGAAGCTGAAGTCATTGATTAGAAATCTTTCTCTTTCCTAATATAGCCATTTAGTACTATATATTTCCTTATAAGTATGCTTTAGCTGTGTCCACTCTTTAGACATATATTTTTAACTTTCATTCCTTTTTGTTTTATTTTACTTTACAGATTATATGTTGTTGTTTAGTCGCTAAGTCATGTCCAACACTTTGTGACCCCTTGGACTGTAGCCCACCAGGTTCCTCTCTTTATGGGATTTCAGTATTTGAATTTCCAAATACTGGAGTATTCTTGCTATTTCCATCTCCAGCGGATCTTCCCGACCCAGAGGTAGAACCCGCTGTCTTCTGCTTGTCAGGTGGATTCTTCACCACTGAGCCACCAGGGAAGCCCACCAGGTTATATAGGAGTCCATTAGATAGTTTACAAATACTGGGGGACTTTCCAGGGGACTTAGTGTTATGAATTTCCAGTTTAATTTCATTGTGGTCAAACAACATACTTTTCATGATGTGAATAACTTTGAATTTTTTGATGGTTCAGAATTTGATACCACATGGTCTATGCCGTTGAGAAGAACGTGTGTTGGATGGTGTACTTTATAAATGTCACTCAGATCCCGATAGCTGAGAGTGTCATTCAAATCTACCTTCTTCCTGATTTTCTACTTGTTCTATCAGTTATTGAGAGGGGGACATTGAAATCTCCAAGTGTAATTGTAGATGTGTTTGTTTCTCTTGCAACTCAATCAGTTTTTTCTCTGTGTTTGAAGTTTTATTATTAGGGGAATAAACATGTAGGATTTAATGAATTAATTCCTTTACCATTGTGAAACAGCCTTTATTATCTCTGGTGATATTCTTTCCCCTGAAACCTATTTTGTCTGATATAACTACTTCACCTTTATTTTTATTAGTATTTGTATCTTTTGTTACTTATTTCCTTTTGACTTAGTTGTACTTTTATGTTTAAAGTAGGTTTATTGCGGGCAGCACATAGTTCCTTTTTTTTTGTTCAATGTGACAATCTCTAATTGTTATAATTAACAGTCGTTCAGCTGGGTTGTTTAGACTACTTACTCCTAATAGATTTATTGATCTGGTTGGTTTACATCTGTCACATTGTTTTCTGTCTTTTACCTATCCATCTGTTTCTTATTTCCTTTTCCCTTTGTTTTCCATCTTCTTGTGGATCATTTTTTATGATTCCACAGTATATTCTTTGTTGGTTTACCAGCTAAAACTATTGTATAATTTAATTTCCAAATTCTCGGCAAGTATATATTAAAAATTCCAGCTCTTTTTCATTGTTTACTGTCTCCTTTGGAGGTTCATCAAGTGTCAGATGGCAAGAGCCCATGCCTGCTTTGCCCTGGAAGTTTGTGATGGAGTAGTGAACAGTGTCCCATCAGCAGCAGCAGTGAACAGTGTCCAAGGGGGGCATAGAGGAGAAGGTGGAGCTGGCTAACTGGATGCTATCGCCTTTCCCTGCTCCTGGGAGTCAGACATCTCCCGAGAGGGTTTATGTTCACCCAAGGCGGTGCTCCCAGACAAAATGGAAGACAGCTAACACTTCTCATTCTAAGAATTCTTTCTGGAAAGGGAAGCCCTCCTAGCCCCAAACACTTCCTTATCAGAGAATTAGAAACTGTTCTTCCTACTGGCATCCCCTAGAGCCCTCCCTTTCACCTTTTTAACTTCCCACACATTCAATATTCAAAACACTTCAACATGAAAATCTAGATTATAAACTCTTTTTCTGCTTTTTCTGAAGGAGCTGCTTTGAGAGAAACAAGTGTCTGTTTTACAGATTTGCAAGACACAGAAAGTGAAAGAGAAACAATACCAGTGATGATGATAAGAAAGGAAAAACAGCCAGGAGGAAAATTGCCTAACACTGATATTTAACCCAGTCAATTAAACGTGTGTGTGGGTGTGTTTAATTTCAGCAAAGTGCAGGTGGGGAACCTATTGGTGTGGACAAGTGCTTTGGCAATTCATTTTCTAAATGAACAACTGTCCCAGTCCTGGATAACAAACAGATCCAGACCCACCCAGAGTCACCTGCTCTGCTCATACACCCAGTGTGGTGCTATCACTAGCCTCCCCAAAGATCTCCAGGGATTTGCTAGAAAAAAGAGAAAAGTATCAAACGATTCATTCATTTGGTTTTGATACACTGATTTTTGAAAAATTCCATGAGAGAGAAGGGTGAAAAAAAAACTCACTATAGTCACTGAAGTTACATAATAAGTAATGAGTGTCCAATTACAGATGTTCCCCTTTATAAATAGATTTATTATTATCACTAAATGGTATTAAATTTGATACTCTAGAGAGCAATACTGTCTAACAGAAATATAAAGTGAGCCATATTAATAATTTAAAATTTTCTAGTAGCCTCATTAAAAAAGCAAAGTGAAATAGAAAAATTAGTTAAGAAAAAAATGTTTTAATTAAAGTACAGCTGATTTATAATGGTGTGTTAGTTTCATGTGTACAGTAATGTGACTCAGTTTTATATATGTTCTTTTTCTGATTCTTTTCCATTATAAGTTATTATAAGATATTGTATATAGTTTATTGTGCTAAACAAGAGGTCCTTGTTGTTTCTCTATTTTATATATAGTTAAACAAAACAATAGTAGTATGTATTTGTTAATCCCAAATTCCTAATTTATCCATTCCCATCCCCCTTGGTAACCATAAGGTTGTTTATTATGCCTGTCAGTCTGTTTCTGTTTTGTAAATATGTTCATTTGTATCATTTTTTTAGATTTTGTAAATAAGTGATGTGCTTAGTCACTCAGTCATGTCCAGCTCTTTGTGATCCCAGCCTGTAATCTGCCAGGCTCCTCTGTCCATGGGGATTCTTCAGGCAAGAACACTGGAGTAGGTTGCCATGCCCTCCTCCAGGGAATCTTCCCAACCTAGGGATTGAACCCAGGTCTCCCGCATTGCAGGTAGATTCTTTACGTCTGAACCACCAGGGAAGCCCAAATAAGTGACATCATGTGGTATTTGCGAAGAGGACTCAATTGCGGTTTCCACACATATACGTGTCTAAGACCAGTTATACCATGCCAGTAAAATATGAAAATCAGTCCACAGCCATATGCAACCTTAATAAACCTGTTGGGCCGTTATGGTATTGGCTCCCTTCCATTCTCGCGGGATTTGAGTTCTCTTTGTTCCACTTGTTTAGCTAGCATCTCTACAGTTAGGCGTAGATGAAATAAGGAAGTAAGCCCAAGTGAACACAGGCAGGTTTACCGTTAAAAACAGTGCTGATATATGTATATATATATTGTGTATAGTATATATATATATACATATATCAGTGTGTGTATATATACATATAATGCTAGCAGAGTAAATCAGATTATGAAACGGGAAACCTGGGACAGGAGGTGCTCAGACAGCCCAGCAGCTTTACCGGGCCAGGGTCTGCGTCTTCCAGGTTAGCCTACATCCCTGAACACCAGTGTCCCCCTTAATCCTGATTCAACAGAAAAGGCAGAGGCCAGACCAACTGCCTCCCTACTGCTTATCTTAACTCTCTATCAGTTGGTAGGGATCTTAAGTAGGCTAACGCCTACCTGCTTATTTGAGAGCTAGAACCAGTTTGAGGCTTCTTCATGAGTTGTGTGGCAATGGTGTCCCCAACTAGCTTGGGGTGCTGACAGAAATTGCCTTGGGAGAGACGCCTCTCTCCCAGTTTGGGAGTAGAGTGGGCCCTGGTACTGCTCTGAGTGGGCCCCGGTACATCTCTGCCCCTACCCCACAGGCCCCATCCATGCCCAGGGCTATGAGGTGCTCAGAGCTTTTGCTTCAGAGGAGTGTGCGAAAAAGACCAAAGGGAATGAGTCAGAAAAGTAACCTCACCCTAGAATTGTTTCATTAAAATGGAGAGCTGGAGAAAGGGGACCTTCTTTTGCCAAAGTCTCCACACTGTTCCAACTTGTCTTTGATGTGAAGACTCTGCAGACCCAGGGCTGATGAATCGAGAAGGGCTTGGTTTACAGAGTCCTCCTCTGTCCTGAGAGGATATCAGACATTGTAAGCTTGAGCTCCAAAGTGCTTGTAAACCATGTGAGCTGGTCCTGTGCCCCACCTCTGCCTAGCACGCTAGAGTAAATTTCCAAAAGGAGGCAGCACAGAAAAAAATTCTTCTCTTGGGATGCCATTAGGTGGGTTGGATGAATAGCGCAGCCAGTTGCTGAGTTCTTCAAGGCAGGAATCTCAAGTTCACTGGGAGAATTTCCTGCAAGCTCCCAGCTCTCTGCCACTCAGCTTCAGGGGTCTTCCACTGGGACTAGGGCGTGTTGTTTAATGGTAGGAGTATGGAGAGACAGCTCCAGTTGTCACAGCCTGGCCCTAATGATACAGACAACTGAGTTCCTACAGACTGTTTTTAGACCTTATTCCCAGGGAGCACAGTCCTACCTTGCTTCCCTGGAGCACTGCAGTGTATGACTGGCTTCCCTTACAGTCTTCCCTCCAGAATTTCTATAGAAGAGGGCCTTAGAGGCCTCGATATTGCAAATGGAAGCTGAGGAATTTGTCTTAAACCTGTGTTTTCATGGACCATCAGAAAAGAAACAAACATAAAAGCATGACTCATGAAAAAATATATATATTTGTTTATATCAATGAGATACTCCCTTGGATTTTGTGGACTTGAAATCTGGGATTTATTTTTTCTTTCTTACAGTCAATCAGTTTTCCTAGTTGTAATTTGTATCATTTGCTTTTGCTTAGTTTTTTCCTTCTAGATTATCCTGTGACCTCATTGGCTGAGTTTAAATAAAACATACCTTGTGATTAGCTGAAATTTCTGTATGTATTTGCTGACTTAATTTGTTGAGTCTTTGGGCAAAGGTGTGGGGTAGGTAGGTTTGGCCCTGCCACTGTTCCTTGGCTCCTTGGGGTCCTGAAATGAATGCTGTTGTTTAGAATTAGCCTGACTACATCTCTAGTAGAAGCACAAAGAATCAAATTGAATCCAAAAAAAGGGAGATGTTTCAATCTCATAAGAGAGCAAGTCACTATTCCTCTCTGGATTTCCACTTCCTATAAAATGAAGATTTTGGCTTAGCTGCTGCTGCTGCGGCTGCTAAGTCACTTCAGTCGTGTCTGACTCTGTGCGACCCCATAGACAGCAGCCCACCAGGCTCCCCCGTCCCTGGGATTCTCCAGGCTAAGGTCCTTTTCAGCTATCTCTATCTAACCACCCTTTTGTCCTCAGCAGATCAAGTGATGGGACGTATTACTCAAGTTATTTTCATCTCTCCCATCTATTGATTATAATCCCAGATTGAGTTCTTATGAGTCTCTCCAACCTCATGTCCTCTAACTACAAAGTAGAGACACTTAGATTGGCCACAAGTATTGGCAAGGAGTCTCAGTATCTCAGGCAGAAAGGTGATTGACCCCTCTTTCCTGAAGAATCTCCAGAGCACAGCCAGATAGGGAGGAAGTCACACACAAGCACAGATGGACATTTCCTTTCTTGGGAGAAGGAAAATGAAAGAGAAGCTCAAACATGGGACCACTGCAGACCAGCTGGCCCACAGCAGTGGCAGCAGGCCCCACCTACCCTCCCCGTGGGATCTTGGTGACTCTCACATTTACACTATCGGAGCAGGAAGGTCTGCCAAGATTGTCTCAACAACTATAATTTTGGAGGATGATATAAGCTGTGATCCATCTTCATTAAGCTGGAAGCCACCTTTTCCTTCAATAGTTAATCCAAAGAGAATCTGGTAAACGCACAAATTCAGAGCCAAACTAGATAAAATAAACAGAGGCGGCACCTTCCTACTAAGAGTTTATGATCTAAATTAAAGAGTATAAACTCCCAACAGGGAGTTTAAATGTCCAGGTTAAATCCTGGACAGCCTTAAAGAGCACTGAGTCCACAGTCGATATTGATTATCTGGCTTTTGATGTGTCTGGAGTGGGGTGAGTACTGTGGGTTTGACATGGGGCTTTGTTCTCTCCAGGAAAATCATAATGTCCTATAAATCAGTCAGGGACATTTCCTGGCTAGTGGAAAATAGCTTACAGTGAACAACGTCGGATTTGTGATCTCTGAAGAAGATTTAGCTTCGGGACCAGGGACCAGGCTTGATCACTCAAGAGCTTTTGTATAGCAGAGTTTTATTAAAGTGTCAAAGGGACAGAGAAAGCTTCTGACATAGACATCAGAAGGGGGATGCAGAGTGCCCCCCTTGTTAGTCTTTAGCAAGGGAATTATATACTTTTTAAAATTAGTTATTACAATAAATCAAAAAAATGTCTCAAGGTTGTAAGAATCTTACTAGACCCACTCCCATAATTTACATTTTAGGATAATAGGATTTGAATTTAACAATAGAAAGATCCTACCAGACCCACTCCCATAATATACATTCTAAGATATCAGAATTAGTCATAAGGTTTTCAGGAAGGAGAAACTGTCCTCAAGCAGGATACATTGTTGTTATATAATCCCTAGTACAGAGTTTAAACTGAGTTGTTTGTTGTGTAATCATCAGTTCCAGGCTTAAAGAAAAAAAAATGTTTTATGTGCCAGACTAAGGAATGTAGAGGGAAAAAAATAAAAAGACTTTTGTCTTTTCTTCCTCCTTGAGAATTCCAGACCCCTAACTCTGCTTCGTGCAGAAGGCAATGGCACCCCACTCCAGTACTCTTGCCTGGAAAATTCCATGGACGGAGGAGTCTGGTAGGCTGCAGTCCATGGGGTCGCGAAGAGTCGGACATGACTGAGCAAGAGGCCCAGACCCTCAGGGACCCAGGACTTCTTATCAACCTGCCTAGGAACTGACTCTCCCAGTAGGAATGCTAGAAATTCAACAGGTTGACCTGGAAACTTGGGAGCCAAGGTGGTGCCCGGAGGAAGTTGAAAGGAGAGTGAATGAGCTCATTTAACGAGGACCAGCATTTTCTAGAGCCTTAAAGCATGTGGCTGCTTGAATTGAGAAGTTGCTAAGTTGACTCGCTGTCTCTCATTATGCAAAAGTTTCTGGAAATCCCATTTCCTCCACAGCGCCTTTCTGGGATGCATCCCACTGGATTCTGGATCTCCACCATCAACTTACAGTGTTAGAATTCAGATGGATGTGTGAGCGCTCTCTACCTAAATTCACACTGGCCTCTGGCACGTATTTATACTTCAGTGGCTTAGTGAATTGTACCCATTGTGTACTTTCAAGAGGCAGACAACATGCGTCGTCTGTCCATAGAATGTTAGGGCAGGAAGAAGGGTTAGCTGCTGCAACCCACTGATTCGAACACTCAAGTTACCAGAGACTTTGGAAAACTTGCCTTGTCAGTGACCTTGGGAACACAAACATCATATGTGTCCATGCAGTGCTGGTGGTGCATGGCCTTGGACCTGTCTTCCCAATGTGCCCCATCCCAGCTTCCCTTCCCTGTCTCGGGAAGCCTCCTCCACCATCCCCATCCTCTGGCACTCACCCCCTCACTCAAAGACTCCTCCTGTTAAGCTCTAGCACGAAGGTCACAGAGTGGAAGGAAAAACTGGACTTCAGTATAAAGTGGAGGGGAGGAGAGAGACAGGCGGAGAAAAGAAAAGGCTGCAGACAAAGGATAATTGTCTTGTGCACGTAAAGCGGATAAGACTGACCACAATGGTTATACTAGTTCACAAAGAACTCCAGAGATGTTTAGCCCAAGGCAGCCACTTCTGAAGAATACTGTATGTTCCAAGGTGGTAATGGAGAAAATAAGCGACTATTTTAGTACTTTAAAGTATTCTAACTATTCACTCCCTTTTAAAAATGATTATTATTATTATTTGGCTGTGCTGGGTGGATCTTAGTTGCTGTGCACTTGCACGGTTGCAGTGAGCAGGGACTACTCTCTAGCTGTGCTGTGCAGGCTTCTCAATGTGGTGGCTTCTCCTGTTGTAAAGCGTGTACTCTAGGGTGCATAGGCTTTACTAGTTCCAGTTCCCAAGGTCTAGAGCACAGACTCAATGCCTGTGGCTTAGTTGCTCTGCGGCACATGGGATCTTCCCAGACCAGGGATCGAACCTATATCTTCTGCATTGGCACTTACCACTGAACCACCAGAGAAGCCCTCACTCTTTTTTTTTTTTTTTTTTTTTTTTTGAGTCTTTTTTCTTTTTTAGTGGAAAATACATTTCTCCACTAGAGGATTCAATTCAACTATAGCTGCACAACAATCATTTCTGGACTCAAGACCAAACTAATGATGTATATTGGTCAGCCTGGTTATAATTCCAGGCCAGGAAGGGAGAGTTCTTGATACTCAAAAACAACATAATAAGGGATGAAGTGATGGAAATTTCAGTGCAATCAAAGGTTAGGTTGTGCATCCTAAAAGCAAAACATCTGTAAGAAGTATGCCTACCATAAGATAGGATAAAGGTAGAAGTTAGTGCTTATGAAGTAGCAGTTCAGAAAGCAAAACAGAATTCAAATGCTAATGACAAATTACATGTTGCTTTGTATATTTGCCAGCTTCAAGAAAATTTGCAACTTGGCAGCAGGTGCATGCCTCCCGGGATTTATTTCCTCCAACTCATCACAAACCCCTGTTTCCTATTTAAAGTTGTATTGAAAGAATCTTATCAGAACACATCCAAAATTGCTTAGAAAAATGCAGTTTCACTTTCTACTCACTGTGGTAAATATAACAAAAATCATGCTAAGATATTAAAGGTTTAATTGATTATTGTATAACAGTGGTTGGCTATTCTATCTCCCTGTTTGGTATTTATACATTTCACAAACCTTTACACTGACTTGTGTACAGATATATAATTTGCATTCAGTTGATTGTGGCATTTGTGTCATTTTCTAGAAAAAAAATGGTCACTCTGCTGTTGGTAATGCAAGTGGCTCAGTTTTTGCTAGGAAATCTGATTCACCATCCAACACTTTGACTTACGGCAACCTTGCCAGGAATGGCATCAGCGAGTGCAAGACTGCTCTGTGTCTTCCCAGGTCAGTAGAGACTTGTTGTTTTTAATGGGTTGTGTGTAGGACGCAAGGATCTGACTCATCTATCCACTTAGGAGTCATAAAAGTACACAAGCAACTCAGCTTCAGTCATAACATTCATTGTCTGGAACAGATTGAAGGTGCATTGCCAGGCAGTTATTGTGATTTAAGAGGAACCTGGGCCTTGGTGCCCAGTGAACAAGCAGAATGTCTATAAAGTTCAATATACCATTAATGTCATTAACATAAATGTTTCTAGTTGTCATCGGATAGATGTGCTGAATAGTGGGTTATAAACTGGACATCATTGAAATCCCCTTCTGAGGCCTTCCTGCCATGAAGAAGAGAAGCCGGTAGCTACATTTCCAGGCACCTCTTCTCTGCCTGGTTCCAGGAAGCATCATCCTATGAAAGGCACTTAGGAAGAAAGGGGAGCAGAAGAAGGAAACCTTATTCTCCAGAGGCAGATGGAGGCAAATACACAGAGAAATGCAGGTTCAGACTGCTTTCAGTTCAGTTCAGTTCAGTCACTCAGTCGTGTCCGACTGTTTGTGACCCCATGAATCACAGCACACCAGGCCTCCCTGTCCATCACCAACTCCCGGAGTTCACTCAAACTCACGTCCATCGAGTCAGTGATGCCATCCAGCCATCTCATCCTCTGTCGTCCCCTTCTCCTTCTGCCCCCAATCCCTCCCAGCATCAGAGTCTTCTCCAATAAGCCAACTCTTTGCATGAGGTGGCCAAAGTACTGGAGTTTCAGCTTCAGCATCATTCCTTCCAAAGAACACCTAGGACTGATCTCCTTTAGACTGGTTGGATCTCCTTGCAGTCCAAGGGACTCTCAAGAGTCTTCTCCAACACCACTGTTCAAAAGCATCAATTCTTCAGCACTCAGCTTTCTTCACAGTCCAATTCTCACATCCATACATGACTACTGGAAAAACCATAGCCTTGACTAGATGGACCTTTGTTGGCAAAGTAACGTCTCTGCTTTTGAATATGCTATCTAGGTTGGTCATAACTTTCCTTCCAAGGAGTACACGTCTTTTAATTTCATGGCTGCAATCACCATCTGCAGTGATTTTGGAGCCCCCCAAATTAAAGTCTGACACTGTTTCCACCGTTTCCTCACCTATTTCCCAAGAAGTGATGGGACCAGATGCCATGATCTTTGTTTTCTGAATGTTGAGCTTTAAGCCAACTTTTTCACTCTCCTCTTTCACTTTCATCAAGAGGCTTTTTAGTTCCTCTTCACTTTCTGCCATAAGGGTGGTGTCATCTGCATATCTGAGGTGATTGATATTTCTCCCGGCAATCTTGATTCCAGCTTGTGCTTCTTCCAGCCCAGCATTTCTCGTGATGTACTCTGCATATAAGTTAAATAAGCAGGTGACAATATACAGCCTTGATGTACTCCTTTTCCTATTTGGAACCAGTCTGTTGTTCCATGTCCAGTTCTAACTGTTGCTTCCTGACATGCATATAGGTTTCTCAAGAGGCAGGTTAGGTGGTCTGGTATTCCCATCTCTTTCAGAATTTTCCACAGTTTATTGTGATCCACACAGTCAAAGGCTGCTTTAGATAGGTTTTTTGAAAATCACCTATGTTGTGCTACAGGCTGAGATGGCTGGTGGAAACATCTCAGAGATTCATAAGCTTTGTAGTTTCTCAGGTCAGCTCTTGGGGATCACGTGCTTCAATGTCATAGGTTGAGAGTATTCATGATGACTTTCTTGACCTTTGCTATCCCAATGGTTGTGTAAGCCTTACTTTCTTAAAACTCTTAATACTTGTGGGGCATAGAGAGTGGTTTCTCTTTTCCTAATAAAACCATCACTAATACAGTAAGTTGGAGAAGAAAATGGCAACCCACTCCAGTATTCTTGCCTGGAAAACCCCATGGACAGAGGAGCCTGGCAGGCTATAGTTCATAGAGTTGCAAAGAGTCAAACATGACTGAGTAACTTCACTTCACTAATACAATATGTAGTTATTAAAAACATTTACTACAAAGTTAGGGAAAACAGAATGCAGAATGGGTGAGAGAAGTATATTGTGTTATAGGAATACCTCTAAAGGAAATCTAATCCAGAACTGGGGACAGGGGAGAGAGACTTCCTGAGAAAATGGCCTCCAAGCTGAGACTTGGAGGATAAAACTGGGTTAGGTAGTCAAAGTGCTCAGGGTAGGGAGACAGAGGTTGTCTTATCTTTGTGCAAAGACCCTAAGGCCAGAAGGGGCTCAGAGAGTGTTGGGGGTGGCGATAGGTGGTGAAAACTAAGAGCAGTAGAGAGACACTACAGAATTTTTAATTGTAGAGTTTATGATTTCAGATGATCACTCTGGCTGTGGGGTCAAGAATGGAAATTCAAGAGAGCAAGATTAAATGTGGGGAGAGTGATAGGTGGCTATAGTAAGGGATCGTACACGAGGTGTCCATAGCCTAGAGTTGGGAACTGGCAGTGAGGACAGAGAGGTGGTGGCAGAGACAAAAAATGTTTAGTAGATGCCTGGACGGGTTAGAGAATGGGAGAAGTCAAGGATGACTCATTTTGCATCTACGGAAACTGAAGCTTAGAAGGATTATACAGCTTACCTCAGGTCACATAGCTGGAAGCAGTGGAGTCAGGATTCAAACCTTAATTTGTCTGACTCCAGAGCTCTTGCTTAACTAAGAGCTCTATAGCATACAAACAAGAACACAGTCACAGATCAATTTTTAAAAAATAATTAGAATGAGGACCTTGTGGCCCACAAGGTTAAAGGTAGCAGCACATGGGCTAATGCCGGGTTACACATGAGATAATGCCGGGTTCTCTTCATCTCCTCTTCTCTATGACTTCCTAGTTGATTTACCTTATTTTCATAATTTTTTCCTCTGTGTTTACAATGTTGTAATTAAAAGAAAAAGAATGGGGAAGTATTTCTCTTTCTCACTTAAATTGTGGTTTCAACTAAAGGAAAACCAAAAGGCATTTCTATTCCATTGTTTTGAAGTACATAAATCTGTAACTTCGGAAGTTCGAGAGACTAAAAACCATAACCATTGTCGTTATGGTTTGTTTGCTTGCCAAAATGACTAAGATAATGTGTAAGGGTGGGAAAGCACTAAAATAATTACCCATCCTGCTCCCAGACACCCACCTCTGCTGTTATACTGTCAATGTCTTAAACAAGTCCCAAATAGTTGGAAGCAAATACCAACTTGCCCAGAATTCTGACTCCTATTTGTTACTGAGTCTTTAGCCTCTGTTTCTAGAACAGACCTCTTTGCTGAACCCCAAACAGAGGGAACACTCTCAGTTGAATGACTCAAGCTCCTCAAACTTTCTGCGTTCCAACGATCTAGCTGTCCCACACAGCTTCTCTTCCCAAAATCTTCACCACTCACGTCCACAAAACCAGACACTTCAGAAGTTATTCTGGACTCACTTCTTCCCTATTTCTCACATTAAATCAGCCACTAAATCTGATGATTTACCTCTTAAATATCCTTTTATTTTTTCTTTTCCTCTCTACTTTCACTGTGGCTGCCTTAATACAGGACTGCATTTTCAAATCCCTGACAGATAATAATTCTTGTGAGGCAGAAACAAGAAACTGGAATTTGTAGGCATTCCCCAAATCATAATTTATTCTGTATTTTTCCATAACACTTTACTTATATGTTTTTAAATAATAAAAATTGGTCACAATAATGAACAATGAACAGCTTTTCTGTGATAGGGTTATAACAGATATTTGAAAAGTTTTCTGCAAAGAAGAAAATATATAATAATAAGTTGTTGACTATTACTATTTGTTGTTGTTCATTCGCCCAGTCATGTCCGACTCTTTCCAACCCCATGGACTAAAGTAAGCCAGGCCTCCCTGTCCCTCACCATCTCCTGAAGCTTGCCCAAGTTCATGTCCATTGCATTGGTGATGCCATCCAGCCGTCTCATCCTCTGATGCCCTCTTCTACTGCCCTCAGTCTTTTGCAGCATCAGGCTGTTACTCAGACAAGGCAATGGCACCCCACTCCAGTACTCTTGCTTGGAAAATCCCATGGATGGAGGAGCCTGGTAGGCTGCAGTCCATGGGTCGCAAAGAGTCGGACACAACTGAGTGACTTCACTTTCACTTTTCACTTTCATGCATTGGAGAAGGAAATGGCAACCCACTCCAGTGTTCTTGCCTGGAGAATCCCAGGGACAGGGGAGCCTGGTGGGCTGCCGTCTATGGGGTTGCACAGAGTCGGACACGACTGCAGGCTATTACTACGTGAACCAAAATACTGGAACAAAATTATTTGTTTCAATAACATGTAAAAATGACATCTACCTATTATAGACATCTGATAAGAAGATAAAATTAAGGGCTTCCCCAATGGCTCAATGGGTAAAGAATTCACCTGCAATACAGGAGACATCCCTGGATTGGGAAGATCCCCTGGAGGAAAGAAAGGCAAGTATTCTTGCCTGGAAAATCCCATGGACAGAGGAGCCTGGCAGGCTAAACGCCAAAGGGTTCCAAAGAGCTGAACACGACTGAGTGACTAAGTATAGACACACAGAAGATAAAATTAAAAGGAAACATTAACACAAAATAAATGTCAAGTAAAAAACCATTAAAAAAATCTAAAGATAATATCACAAATATTTAAGATTTAAAAATTACTCTTAAAATTACAAATCACACAAGCATGAATCTTGCTGCCCAACAGTGAAATCTTAGTTTCAAGATAAGTGTTCCAGATACAGAAAAATGTCTTTCATCTTTTGTGAGTTTCATGGAATTGGTTGGTTGAGGGTGTGTTCAAAAGCATCTTCAAATTGAGTGATTAGTGAGCATGCTGTTTCAAATTAGATAACTGCCTTTTTCAGTAACAAGAATATTTTATCTGTCTGCCCTGGTTTCTGTTTTGCCATTGAAATAGGCATTGCTTTTTTAAGAGAAAGGAACACTTCCAAACTCATTCTATGAAGCCACCATCACCCTGATGCCAAAACCAGACAAAGACAACACAAAAAAAGAAAACTACAGGCCAATATCATTGATGAACATAGATGCAAAAATCCTCAACAAAATTTTAGCAAACAGAATTCAGCAACACATCAAAAAGCTCATACACCATGATCAAGTTGGATTTATTCCAGGGATGCAAGGATTCGTCAGTATATGCAAATTAATCAATGTGATACACCATATTAACAAATTGAAAGATAAAATCATATGATAATCTCAATAGATGCAGAAAAAACCTTTGACAAAATTCAGCATCCATTTATGATTAAAACTCTTAAAAAAATGGGCATAGAAGGAACCTACCTCAACATAGTAAAGGCCATATATGATAAGACTACAGCAAACATTATTCTCAATGGTGAAAAACTGAAAGCATTGCCCCTAAGATTAGGAGCAAGGCAAGGGTGTTTCACTTTCACCACTATTATTCAACATAGTTCTGGAAGTCCTAGCTACAGCAATCAGAGAAGAAAAAGAAATAAAAGGAATCCAGATAGGAAAAAAAGAAGTAAAGCTCTCACTGTTTGCAGATGACATGATACTGTACACAGAAAACCCTAAAGATAGTATCAGAAAATTACTAGAGCTAATCAATGAATTTAGCAAAGTTGCAGGATACAAAATCAATACACAGAAATCACTTGCATTTCTATATACTAACAATGAAAAATCAGAAAGAGAAATTAAGGAATCAATCCCATCCACCATTGCAACAAAAAGAATTAAGTATCTAGAAATAAATTTACCTAAGGAGACAAAATAACTGTACATAGAAAATTACAAGACATTGATTAAAGAAATCAAAGATGACATAAACAGATGGAGAGATATTCCATGTTCCTGGGTAGGAAGAATCAATTATTGTGAAAATGATTATTCTACCAAATGCAATCTACAAATTCAATGAGACCCCTATCAAATTACCAATGACATTTTTCATAGAACTAGAACAAAAAATTTCACAATTCATATGGAAACACAGAAGACCCAAATAGCCAAAGCAGTCTTGGGAAAGAAGAATGGAGCTGGAGGAATCAACCTTTGTGACTTCAGATTATATTACGAAGCTAGTCATCAAGACAGTATGGTATTGGCACAAAAACAGAAATATAGTCCAATGGAACAAGATAGAAAGCCCAGAAATAAACCCATGCACCTATGGGTACCTTATTTTTGACAAAGGAGGCAAGAATATATATACAATGGGACAAAGACAGCCTCTTCAATAAATGGTGCTGGGAAAACTGGACAGCTACATGTAAAAGAATGAAATTAGATCACTTCCTAACACCCTACACATAGATAAACTCAAAATGGATTAGAGACCTAAATGTAAGACCAGAAAATATAAAACTCTTAGAGGAAAACATAGGCAGAACACTCAATGACATAAAGCAAGATCCTCTATGACTCACCTCCTAGAGTAACGGAAATAAAACAAATGTAAAAGTGTGGGATCTGATTAAACTTAAAAGCTTTTGCACAGCAAAGAAAACTATAAGCAAGGTGAATATACAACTCTTAGAATGGGAGAAAATAATAGCAAATGAAACTGACAAAGGATTAATTTCCAAAATATACAAGCAGTTCACACAATTTAATACCAGGAAAACAAACAACCCAATCAATAAGTGGAAAAATACCCAAACAGACAGTTCTCCAAAGAAGACATACAGATGGCTAACAAACACCCAAAAATATGCTCAACATTGCTCATTATTAGAGAAATGCAAATCAAAACTACAATGAGATATCATATCACCTCACACCAGTCAGAATGGCCATCATCAAAAAGTCTACAAAAAATAAATGCTGGAGAGGGTGTGGAGAAAAGGGAATGCTCTTGCACTGTTGGTGGGAATGTAAATTGATACAGCCACTATGGAAGATAGAATGGAGAATCATTAAAAAACTAGGAATAAAACCACCATATGACTCAGCAATCCCACTCATAGGCATGTACCCTGACAAAATCAAAACTGAAAAAGACACATGTACCCCATTGTTCATTGCAGGACTATTTACAATAGCTAGAACATGGAAGCAACCTAGATGTCCTTCAACAGATGAATGGATAAAGTTGTGGTACAGCTACACAATGGAATATTACTCAGCCATAAAAAAGAATACCTTTGAGTCAGTTCTAATGAGGTGGATGAAACTAGAACTTATTATACAGAGTGAAGTCAAGTCAGAAAGAGAAAGATAAATACCGTATTCTAATGCATATATGCAGATGACACCACCCTTATGGCAGAAAGTGAAGAGGGGCTAAAAAGCCTATTGATGAAACTGAAAGAGGAGAGCGAAAAAGTTGGCTTAAAGCTCAACATTCAGAAAACGAAGATCATGGCATCCAGTCTCATCACTTCATGGGAAATAGATGGGGAAACAGTGGAAACAGTGTCAGACTTTATTTTGGGGGGCTCCAAAATCACTGCAGATGGTGACTGCAGCCATTAAATTAAAAGACGCTTACTCCTTGGAAGAAAAGTTATGACCAACCTAGACAGCATATTCAAAAGCAGAGACATTACTGTGCCGACTAAGGTCCGCCTAGTCAAGACTATGGTTTTTCCTGCGGTCATGTATGGATGTGAGAGTTGGACTGTGAAGAAGGCTGAGCACCGAAGAATTGATGCTTTTGAACTGTGGTGTTGGAGAAGACTCTTGAGAGTCCCTTGGACTGCAAGGAGATCCAACCAGTCCTTTCTGAAGGAGACCAACCCTGGGATTTCTTTGGAAGGAATGATGCTAAAGCTGAAACTCCAATACTTTGGCTACCTCATGCGAAGAGTTGACTCATTGGAAAAGACTCTGATGCTGGGAGGGATTGGGGGCAGAAGGAGAAGGGGACGACAGAGGATGAGATGGCTGGATGGCATCACGGACTCAATGGACTTGAGTCTGAGTGAACTCCGGGAGATGGTGATGGACAGGGAGGCCTGGCATGCTGCAATTCATGGGGTTGCAGAGTCGGACACGACTGAGCGACTGGACTGAACTGAACTGAACTGAATGCATATATAGGAAATCTAGAAAAAATGGTATTGAAGAATGGAGCAGCAATGGAGAAACAGACATAAAGAATAGACTTGTGGACACGGGCAGAGAGAAGCAGAGGGTGAGATGTATGGAGAGAGAAACATGGAAACTTACATTTGCTGTATGACTCAGGAAACCCAAACAGGGGCTCTGTACCAAACTAGAGGGATGGGATGGGGCAGGAAATGGGAGGGAAATTCAAAAAGGAGGGGATATATGTATACCTATGGCTGATTCATGTTGAGGTTTGACAGAAAACAAGATTCTGTAAAGCAATTATCTTTTAATAAAAATTAATTTTTTTAATTATATAAATGTACCACATATTCTTTAATCATCCTCTGTTGATGGACATTTAGGCTGCCACCATGTCCTGCCTATCGTAAATAGCGCTGCAATGAACACTGGGGTGCATGTACCTTTTTCAACTAGGCTTTTCCCTGAATATATGCCCAGGATTGGGATTGCTGAATCATATGGTAACTCTATTTTTAGGTTTTTAAGGAACCTCCATACTATTCTCCGTAGTAACTGCACCAGTTTGCATTTCCACAAACAGTGTAGGAGGGTTCTTTTCTCTCCACTCTCTCTCTCTCCAGCATTTATTGTTTACAGAAATTTTGATGATGGCCATTCTGATTGGTGTGAGGTGATACCTCATTGTTGTTTGATTTGCATTTCTCTAATAACTAGCGATGCCAAGCATCTTATTGTGTGCCTGTTTGCCATCTATATGTATTCTTCTGAGAAATGCCTGTTTAGATTCTCTGCTCATTTTTGGATTGAGTTGTTTGTCTTTTTGATATTGAGCTGTTGCAATACACATATTTTGAGTAGTTCCTAAATCAAAGGGGAAAACTGCTAGAAAGCATATACTTGGCACAACTGGGAAAATTTGAATATCACAAGATATTACTGAATTAATGTTGATTTTCATAAGAGTGGTAATGGGTGATGTAGCTGCATAAAAAATGTTATTGTTCTTTGGGAATGTGTTGAAATAGTTGGGAGTGAAGTGTCCTAGATAGCCAATTTTCAGATTTTTTTAAAAATATTAAAATATATATATATAATATATGTAAATAACTATATGTGGGAGGGGGAGAAAGGTGGGAGGAATGAACTTGGTAAGAATGTAACAGTTGGTGAATCTTAGTACAGGTTTGGTGAGTGCTCATTCAGTCGTTTCTGACTCTGTGACTCCATGGACTGTAGCCCCCCAGGCTCCTCTATCCATGAGATTTCCCAGGCAAGAGTACTGGAATGGGTTGCCATTTCCTTCTCCAGGGGATCTTCCCCACCCAGCGATCAAACCTGTGTCTCCTCCATCTCCTATACTGGCAGGTGGATTCTTTACCACTGTCCCACCTGAGAGAAACAGGGCTCCCCTGGTGGTCCAGTGGTTAAGACGTTGCACTTCCAATGGCAGGAGTGAGGGTTTGATCTCTGTTTGGCGAACTAATACCCTACATGCTGTATGGTGCAGCCAAAAAAAAAAAAAGTACTGCTACTTATCAGCCATCAGTATTTCAACCTTGAACACTGAGTCAAATTAAAATCCTCTAGGTCAGCCATTCTGAAATATTTTGGCTTTAACACTCCTTTACACTTTTAAAAATTGTTTAGGATTCAAAGTATTTTATGTTTATGTGAATTACACATATTGATACTATCATGTATTATTTAAAATTGAAATTAGAATGTTTAATACGGCTTCCCAGGTGGTGTAGTGGTAAAGAATCTGCCGGCCGAAGTAAGAGACAGAGTCATGGGTTTGATCCCTGGATCGGGAAGATCCCCTGGAGGAAATGGCAACCCACTCCAGTATTCTTGTCTGGAAAATCCCATGGACAGAGGAGCCTGGAGGGCTATAGTCCATGGAGTTGTGAAGAGTCAGGCATGACTGAACGCACACACACATACACACACTATTTTGTAAATAATTTTTAAAATAACAAATAATATATTTGTATTGTCTGAGACAAAAATTTGCAAGAAGTGTCTGCTTTATTGCAAGATAGCTGGATTGTCATATCTACACCCAATTTTTTACAATATGATGTTTTGCTCAAAGTATATGAAGAAAATCTTGCTTTCCCCATATGCAGTTGGAAAAGAAAAGAGTATTTTAATAGGCTTTTTAGATAGTTTTGAATATTCTTTGATACTACACTAAAATTTAATAACAGGCAGTTTCTTAAAGGTGAGTTCCAATATGGAAATTGAAGCTGTATTAATGAACATTTCAAAATGTTACATTAACACCCATTGGTCTGTCTCACACTTGAACAGATCTTTTTTTACTTATGCATAATTCTGTAACATCAACCATTGGCCATTTGGAAAATATTGGCTCACAGAGTCATGTAACTCATCTGAATGTTAACACATCTCATGATACAAGATCCAAGAGAAACCTCACATATTTGTTAGCATCACTATCAATCTCATCAGAAAAGTCGTTAAGTATTGGGAAGCTGCCATGGCTTGTAGATGCCTTTTCCAAAATTCTAATATTTGCTTGTAAGATCCAGTTTTTCCCCACTGGCAGCAAACATTGTCAGGTGTTTTCCTTAAAGTGACAAGTCACTTCATTAATCTTTAAGAATGTGCCTGCCAAATACCCAAGTCTGAATAAGCACAGTTTGTCAGTCATACTTTCAAATAAAAATGGTGTTAGGTGAGGGGAAACAAGACTAGTTTAGCTTGCAACTCAAACGATCACACTAGTGCTTTTCTCTGAGACGACCATCACACTTTGGTACATAATTGCCTTATGGGTACTTTGCATGTTGTCACAGAATATTAAAAAGATGCTCATTCTAGGGCTGAGGTGAATAAAATTAATATTTTTTCTACTTCATCAGGGACACTCATTTCATTAAATGAAACCAGCTCTTCTTTCTGAGAGTTCACAGTGTTAAGACTACAACTACTAGTTCATAGCACCATTTGATTCTGTGGCCATAATCTGTGCTAAGTCACCCTCTGTTTTACCCACCAAGGCTTTTGCCCCATCAGTGCAAATGTCAGCACGCTGAAAAGGGTAAGCAATGCTTTACTATTATTATGTAATAAATCTGACTTGTGGACTTCCTGAAAGTGTTTCGGAGTTTCATATTGAGAACTGCTGCTGGAGGAGATGAGAATATTGGGGAGGAACATGGTCAATTTTGCAATTTGGGGAAATCACTCTGCTAGCAGAATGAAGAGTTGGATGGAATCAGTCTGGAGCCAAGGAGACTGTGGCAGTGTTCCAGAAGTGATGATGAGGGTCCTGCCTAGGACAGGGGCTGTAGGCATTGGGAGCACAGGGATAAGAAAAGTCCAGGTCCAAGTGTGAGAGTGATGAACAGGGTAGTTGGGGTGCTTTGCCGTCTCTATACAGTTGGTCAAATCACAAGGTCACTGCTGGAGCTGTGCTTTTTTTCTTGTCCAGGCACCTTATTCAGTACATTGCACAACATAGATTTTATCTGAGAGCACATTAAAAAATATCTTACAAGGATTTCCTTGCTGGTCCTGTGGTTAAGACGCCACACTTTCACTGCAGGGGACATGGTCTGATCCCTGGTTGAAGAAATAAGATCGTGCATGCTGCATGGTGTGCCCCCCCCAATTTTTATATATATATATATATATATATGTCTTACGAATAATCATGTTCTAAAGATATATAAATTTTCTAAAAGGTTAAAAAAGAAAAATCACACATCCAGGGTGACTCTCAGTGTCCCCAGTTGCATAGCAGGATTCACCAAACTGGGAAACACAGGAAGAGGAGCAGGGTGGGCACAGAATTCTCAGAGTCCAGCTGTGGTTATGTGGACACCGAGGCGATGTCCACGTGGAGATATATGAAGCGAGCTGATTATACAGGTATTGAGCTATATATCTATCAAATAAAATCAAAGAGAAGGATAAAACCTTGGAGGATAAGTGTAGAGCCTAGAACACAACCTACTTAAAGTAAGGCTTTAATGAATAGATGGTGGTGGTGGTGGTATAGTTGTTAATTGTGTCTGAGTCCTTGTGACCCCATGGATTGTAGCCCACCAGGCTCCTCTGTCCTTGAGATTTCCCAGGCAAGAATAGTGGAGTGGGTTGCCACTTCTTTCTCCGTGGGATCTTCCCAACCCAAGGATCGAACCTGAGTATCCAGCATTGAACGTGGATTTTTCATTAGGGAAGCCCTAATGAATCAATAGAGAAGGAATGATAAAGAAGATAGAAGAATCTTAGGAGATTGGTGAATGGAAAGCAAGAGAGTGTTCCCAGAAGGCAGAGTTCAATGACGACAAATGCTGCAGAGACCTAAGAACTGAAAGGAGCCCACCGAAAGGTAAACTCTGAGAAAGCCTTTACATTGCTGTATCTGCAGGCCAGGAACAGCACCTGATGCAGAGAAGACACAAAGCTTTGTTGACTGGATCAATGAACGAATCCATCGCACATGGCCATTGAAGGCCATTGACCACATTTATCCTAGTGTTTCTGTGGGTGTAGAGACACGAGCCTGGCAGCTATGGATGGAAAGTGAATGAAAGGAGAAGGTGAGTGCATTTTGTGGAGGAACTTGGTTAACAAAGGAAGGAAAGAGTTAAAGGGAGAGCTTGCCAGTATCACAGGGTGAAGGAAGGCTTGTATTTAGTTAGATCATTTTGTTAAGGATAAAAGAGACTTCTTTAAAAAAATACTTATTTGGCTGCGCTGGGTCTTAGTTGTAGCACACGGGACCTTCTGTCTTCGTTGTGGCATGCGAAATCTTTAGTTATGGCATGTGAACTCTGAGTTGCAGCATATGGGATCTAGTTCTCTGACCAGGAATTGAACGCACACCCCCTGCACTGGGAGAAGTGAGTCGTAGCCACTGGACCACCAGGGAAGCCCCTGAAAGAGACTTTTAAGTATGCTTTATAAGTCTTAGGCAAAGAGCCTTTAGGAAGGGAAAGTTGACAATCATGATGAATTCTGATCCTTTACTCACAACTCCCTGTCTTCTGCAATGTCCTTACTCCCCATAGTCACAAGTGACTTGAAGAAAGAGAACTTCCCTTTGATTCAAACAAACGGGGGTCAAACTTTTGGCTGTGCCTGACACCTACAAGGAAGCACTGCTGAGAAATTATGCCCATTCTTCCTGCCTCCTCCTGTTCTCTTACCAGACTCTCACTGACCTCCATCCTTCACAGCCTGGGCCTCTCGTGAGTTCCCACCTGGATTTCAAGCATCCTACTGAAGAAGCAGACCAATGTCTAGCCTGAATCCAGCCCTGGGAACTACTTTCAGTCCTTCTGGAATGCCTTCCTCTTTCTTACCCCCAGGTTTCCCCTCCCTGTCACCTGGCTAGGTGCTGTGCATGCTCAAGCTCTCCACATAGGCAACCGTCCCTCCTTGTGCCTCTACATAACATCCATCATAGTGGATGATGAATTCCCACTCACAACCTTTCCTTCTCCCACCAGGCTAGGAGCTCTGTGAAGGTAGGTACCACATCTTGCTCCCTGGGGATCCCCAGCACCCTAACACGTAGTCGACCTCACTAAATGTGTGTTTTTATGACTGAATGAACACTTAGGCATGTTCCTTACCCCTTTTCATCCCGACTCTCCTCACAGAGGAAGAAGACCCAGGCAAAGCAGCAGACTTAGGAGCAGAAATCGAAGAGTCGCTTTAGGTTATGGGCATGCTCCCTCTGAAGTCTAACCTCCTCTCGCTGCAGATTTAGGCTTTGAGCAGCCTGCAAACTTGGAGGCAGTAAAAACTACATCATAATAACTATCTATTAAACTTCAAAAGGAGGAAAAACTTAAAATATGAATGGAGCTATAATCTGGCTGCCACAAATTGGTTTCTGGGCATTCTAAATGGTTTAATAGTTGGTCTAGATACCATTGCAATAGGTGCCATATATAAATACAAACACAGAGAGATGCAGAGATAACTGACAGGCTGTGACCTCGTCAAGTCACAGCTATAGCCTAAAGGGGAGAATTTTACCTGTTCAGTGTGCTTGTCATAATTATCTGTCACAAAGTAGCCAAAAATGACTCTTGTTTAACAATTACATTACCTAAAGACTGGAGACAAGGTGAAAGAAATTAGACAATTACTATTTTGGGCTGGTTGTCAGGATGCCTGGGGGTCACACCAGGCTCTGGAGCAGCCAGCTGTGTGCCCAGGCCAGTCGCCTGTCTCCATTACCCAACACACTTGTAATGATGCTTCAGCTCATGCATTCACTTATTCATTAATTCAATACATATTTATTAAGCACCTACTGTATTCCTGGCACAGGGCTAACTACTGAGAGTACCAAGAGGCAATAAGATTTAAGCCATCCACTAGGAAGGTGATGCTGAGAAACTGAAGCCCAGGGCATGATGATGCTATGGAGGTATGTCCTGGGGCTGCTGGGAGACATTACCAGTGGAGGAGGTAAGTGGACTGTTGGAGAAGATGGGTGAAATCTTAAGACAGGGGAGGTCTTTGAACTGGGTTTTAAATGATTAGCAGGAGTTTGCCAGGTAGAGAAGAACAGAATTATCATTCAAAGTAACAGGAGCATGGTATCAAAAACATGAAAAAGAAATGTTTAGGGAACAGGTGGATGCAGTTAGACTATAAGGAACTGATGAGGGGGGTCAGTTAATCTTGAAGGGCTGTCTGAGTATTCTCTTGTAGGCTCTGATGCAGTGGTTCTCAAACTTGAGTGCACACCAGCATTGCCTGGAAGGCTAGTTAGCACAGATTGCTAGGCCCTTCCCCTGTTCTGGGGTGGGGCCTGAGAACTGGCATCTCTAATAAGCTCTCAGGTATGGCAGATGACCTGGGAGGGAAAATGGGTTCAGCTGCATCTTATCCTGATAGCATGACGCCACCCAAGTCACATCACCTCCCTGTGTCCTAGTCTCAGCTTCCTCCTTGGTGGGACTGGGGATGTGGACACTGCCTGGCAGCCTTTTGTCTGCCAGCTGCATTAATTAAAGAATGTGTATGAGCTCTTGGAATATATCAAGTGCTAGGCAGTTCCAACCAGTCCATTCTAAAGGAGATCAGCCCTTGTATTTCTTTGGAAGGAATGATGCTAAGGCTGAAACTCCAGTACTTTGGCCACCTCATGCAAAGAGCTGACTCATTGGAAAAGACCTTGATGCTGGGAGGGATTGAGGGCAGGAGGAGAAGGGGAAGACAGAGGATGAGATGGCTGGATGGCATCACCGACTCAATGGACGTGAGTTTGAGTGACCTCTGGGAGTCAGTGACAGGGAGGCCTGGCGTGCTGCAATTCATGGGATTGCAAAAAGTTGGACACGACTGAGCAACTGAAGTGAACTGAAGGCGGTTGCTGATACTTAGGCCACCTGACGTGAAGAGCCGACTCATTGGAAAAGACCCTAATGCTGGGAAAGACAGAAGGCAGGAGAAGAAGGGGATGACAGAGAACAAGATGGCTGAATGGCATCACTGACTAAATAGACTTGAGTTTGAGTAAGCTCCGGGAGATGGTGAAAGACAGGGAAGCTTGGAGTGCTTCAGTCCACGGGACCACAGAGTCAGACATGACTGAGCAACTGAACAACAAGACAGTTGGTGAAAAATATGGTTAAGTACATACACACAGACACATGTGTATCTTTTAGTACTTCTTTTAGCTATCGAAAACTCCCTAAGTTCCTTAATGAATCCAAGTGATCTGTCAAACCTGTTGTATGGTTGCTCTGCGTGTGTGGGTGTGTGCATGTATGTGTGTACATGTGTGTGCATGTGAAGGAGAGAGAGATCTTGAGACAAAGGAGTGAGACAATTAGAGTAGAATAGAGTGGGAAAAGGAGGCCAATGTTAATTCCATTTTTATCTTTGAGTTCTGGTCTTGTTTCTGATAACATCGTAGAAGATCTATAAATTAAAACAGATCTGGATTTAGGAACCTTCAGCTAGGAATTTCTCCCTCTTGTCAAATAAAAATCTTTCCTGGGACCCTTAGGGACTTCCTGGGTTCTCTGAAATATTAGCACTGTTCTCCACAAGCCTAGAAATAGGCAGTATTGATATGGCTCACACTGGATGCATCCACACTCTTTTAACAAAAGAGTGTCTAGCTAGTTGGAGGGAACCTTGCTTACCCTTGGTGTAATTCTCCACCTCTAAGGTATTGGGGCTTCCTAGGTGACACTAGTGGTAAAGAACTCACCTCCCAGTGCAGGAGACACAGGAGATGTCAGTTCAATCCCTGGGTCAGGAAGATCTCCTAGGGGAGGTCATGGAAACCCACTCCAGTATTCTTGCCTGGAGAATCTCATGGAGAGAAGAACCTGGTTAGCTACAGTCCATAGGGTCTCAAAGAGTCAGATACAACTGAAGCAACTTGGCATAGCATACTAGGGTATTGACTGGCCAGGTTGAAAAAGCTCCTTTAACTAAACATGACTGAAGTTTTCCTTTCATCAGGAAGGGCATGGAGGCTGTAATATGTTATTCTGGAGTGCATTGGCAGGTACACCCCGGAACGGCAGGCTATCAGCTTACACACAAGGGAACAATTACCCGAGTGGCATGGTTAATCGCAGGCACTTCACCATGGAAAAAGAAAAATAATACCCTTCCCATCTCATCCCCCAGAAAAGAAAGGAGACATCTACCAATTTGTAAGAGGATAATTTCCTAATTACCCCATGAAGGTTGTTATTTCTGTTAGGTCCTTAAATCAGGTTGAGGAGGGTGAAACCTGATTCTTCCTTTAGTGATGAAAAATGTTATTGTAGGATTTGGTTTTCACACAGTGTCTCCCACAGCTGAAGGAAGAATTTACTAATCTCAACCAGGGTAGCAGTGGAGGCAGCTGGTGTGGGCAGAGGAAGGTCCACAGTGGAGAAGTGGGAGCTGGGGCACTTCAGTTTGGTCCAACATGATTGTTTAATTCCTTGGAAACCCTTTCTCCTGAGTGTGAGGAGGCCTCTGCAGAATACATGACTCATAGCATATTAACTTCTGAATGTTTTAGAAATGAAGCTTGCCTCAGTTTTCAGCTACCATTAAATCCCCCTCAAGGCATTTTATGAAAAAAAGGAGGGGTGTTCTGGCGGTGATTATCAAACCAGAACCAATCCCCAGCCACACACAGGGCACGCCCAGAATGTTGCCTACTCTTCAGGGAAAGGAACTAACATTTCTGGAGCACCCATTGCATGTTCCAGCATTTTTTTCTCCCACCCTTTGCTTCCAGAATGGGGAGGCCACCAGGCCACTGCTTCACTGTCAGAGCTCGGCTCCTCTGCATTCCCCTCTGTCCCTCTCTGACAGCGGAGGGCCAACAGGCAGGAGACACGTAAAACAGACAGATCAAGGGGAGAACATGGAAGAACAGGAGTGGGAAAGAAAACTTGGCATCACCTGGATGTGGAGAAGGGCTGGCCTTGAGGGAGTGCCCGGGGTGGTGCCAGGAAGAATCGCCAAGCGGGTGAAATGTGGCTTTGTTCTCACTCTCTCTAGTTCTAGAATGCCCTCCCTCCACCCCCGACATCCAGGCATTAGTTCAGCAACTAAGTTTTAGGTACCATAACGGGCACTGGGGATATGGCAGTGGACAATCAAACACCAAGCCCCCCTCAAACAGCCTACATCCTAAAGGTTTGTATCCAGTGGCTTTAGGTAGTCTTGGGCTGCTGCTGCTGCCAAGTCGTTTCAGTCGTGTCCGACTCTGTGCGACCCCATAGACGGCAGCCGACCAGGCTCTGCCGTCCCTGGGATTCTCCAGGCAAGAACACTGGAGTGGGTTGCCATTTCCTTCTCCAATGCATGAAAGTGAAAAGTGAAAGTGAAGTCACCGAGTCGTGTCCAACTCTCAGCGACCCCATGGACTGCAGCCTACCAGATTCCTCCGTCCATGGGATTTTCCAGGCAAGAGTGCTGGAGTGGGGTGCCATTGCCTTCTCGGCTTGGGCTGCTGAGAAGTCCCTATTAGGGCACCTCCTTACTGTCCCTGTTTACAACGCACACGCCCTGCTCCCTGCCTCGCAGCCCTCTCTTGTGATCACGTGCGCACAGGTCTATGCACACGCACGGACATACGCGCGCACACACCCGCGTACGCACCTACCCTGCGGGGCAGTCCCTTCCCAAGCCAAGGGTTCAGCGCGGAGGTGCGGGCAGTAGACGCGCGCGTGCGCCCGGGGGCCGCTCATCCCGAGGCCGCCTCTGCGCGTCCCCTGCACCGTGCGGGCGCCGCCAGAAGGAGGCCGGCGCGGAGCGGAGCCCGGGGAACGTGAGTCCTGACCGGCCGTTCCCCTCCGCTCTCACAGCCGGGCTCCGCGCTGCGGGCAGGTGGGCAGCGCCCCCAGGGTCCCAGAGTCCCAGGGTCCCAGGGTCCCAGGGTCCCGCTCGGCGTTCCCTTTTCAGCGACTCCCTCTGGGCGCCCAGGTGGGAGGAGAGACAGGCGCGCCCGAGCTGCGGGGTTTGCGCGAGACGCGCGGGGAAAACAGCCCTTTGGGAACAGCCTCGGCCCTGGGTCCGAGGCAGAAACTTGTACTCCGGGCCCTGAAACCAGGCCGACGATAACACTGTCAGGAGGTGAGGGCTTGGCCCTCGGGGCTGGTCCATTAGCTGCTGCTTCCTTCCGGGGCGTCTGAGTCGGTGGTTAATTTCCCACCGGTTCAGTCCCCGCGGCGTCTGCTCACGAAAACGCTGGTTTCTTCCTGGGGCTCCTCTCTGATCTGACTCCTTACCTGGCCACCTTCGTTCCCTCGGGCCAGTTGGCACTTGTGAGAAGTTCTCAGGCCCACTCCTGCCTCCCCATCCTCTTGAGGACCTCTGGCTTGGTTCAGAAGCCCTCAAGTTGGAGGGTATCCCATCCTGTCCCTACTTGGTCAGGGGCAGTCCTGCTCTCTGGGGGGATGGGCCCCCGACAGGCTCCTCCTGCAGCCCCTGTGGATCAAGGTCAACAGCAGGTGACTCACATAGAGCCTGGTTCTCCCTCCTTGCCTGGAGAAGAGAACTCGGTGAACCTGAGTTGGAGTCACCTACCAGGGAGTTTGGGGGAGAATTGCCCTCATTGCCTGCCTATTAGCACTTGCCTCTGGAATCAGCACCTTTTATAGGGACTGTTAGACATGTATCATCATCCCCATTTCACAGGGGAAGAGAGCGACACTTGGGTGGTTAAGTGACTTGCTGAATGAAGTTCACTGATAATGGGAGGCAAACTAGAACAAACTAGACCACCTTCAACGAGTTTTTTTTACTGAGAAGAATTCATCTTCCTGGTTCTTTAAAGCAATGCTAGTTTTGGCAGTTAGGATGCACTCCTGCTCCAGACATGCCCGGTTCACCTCTGCCCTATAGGCAGTCCTTCTTCCTCCTAGACCTCTCTCACAGTTTCCCCAACTTGCACTGCCACTCTGGCTTTCACCAGTGCAACTCCTACACGCCCGTCAGGGCCCAGCTAAGAAACCCTTTCCTGTGCGAGCCTTTCCACTCCCTCTAGCTCTCACCCATCTCCCTTTACTCCATGCACCAGTGTTTACAGTCTGGGCCATAAAATCTAACCTTCATTATATCATTGCCTTTTCTGACTCTCTCATTCTTTCATTTTCAGCTGTCTTATTCCATCAGTTGGGTGTCTCCCTAAGGGCAGGGACTGTGGCCTAGGCACTTGCTTTACATATCCTGTGGTTTCCAGCAGGGTGCTGGGCAAACAGTTGCACCAGTGTCTCCTGCATGCATGCTAAGTCACTTAAGTTGTGTCCTACTCTTTGTGACCCATTGGACTGTAGCCCGGCAGTCTCCTCCGTCCATGTGATTCTCCAGGCAAGAATACTGGAGTGGGTTGCCATGTCCTCCTCCAGGGAATCTTTCCAACCCAGGGATCAAAATCCTGACTCCTGTACTGCAGGCGAATTCTCTGCCACTGTGGCACCAAGGAAGCCCACACCCTGTGTCTCTTGTTTGGCTGATTACACTGTAAACCTGTCAAAGATGGGCCCAGGAGCATCTGTTGCGAGCCTTTGAGGGGTGGTGTTACTGGGCTTCCAGCCATTAATCAGCTATCTGCAACTCCCCCTCATTGACTGGCTTGCCTGCCTGGTTCCTCCAACCCACCAGGAAAGATTGCACCTGGATTACCTGCGAGGGAGAGACAGAGCTTAATTGTATTCTCTGTTCACATCAGGATATCCAAGGACTGCTTAGACCAGATGCTTCTTTAACAATGCCCTTGTTGTAGTGATCGAGGATACGTCAGTGAGATACAAACAGCCTAGATACACGACATGAAAGATCTGGTCTAAATTGAAACAGGGGGCTTCCCTGATAACTCAGTTGATAAAGAATCCGCCTGCAATCCAGAAGACCCCAGTTTGATTCCTGGGTTGGGAAGATCCCCTTCAGAAGAGAAAGGCTACTCACTCCAGTATTCTGGCCTGGAGAATTCCATGAACTGTATAGTCCATGGGATTGAAAAGAGTCGGATATGACTGAGTGACTTTCACTTTCAAATTAAAACAGAACACACAAACAAAAACCAGAAGGTGAATGATTGTTTCTTTGAAGGAGGAATTCTATGTTTTGTGTCAAGGAGGGCGGTTTGAGATTGTTCAAGTGCGTGTCTGAGGCCAGGTCTTTTCCCCTGTTACCTTCTCTGCGTGTACGAGTGAGTGAAGTGAGTGAAGTCGCTCAGTAGTGTCCATCTCTTTGAGACCCCATGGACTGTAGCCTGCTACGCTCCTCAGTCCATGGGATTGTCCAGGCAAGAGTACTGGAGTGGTTGCCATTTCCTTCTCCAGAGGATCTTCCCAACCCAGGGCTCGAACCTGGGTCTCCCACGTTGTAGGCAGACGCTTTACTGTCTGAGCCACCGAGTGCTTACTCTTATTCTTGTAGTTGAGAACACGTTTTCACATCCATCATCTTGTTTATTCCTCGCAAAACTCTGAGAAAGAATAATAGTGATCACTAATCACAACAATGTTTATAAAATGTCTAAATTATGTAACAACTACTATGTGCTGGGTACCATTTTAAGGACTTTATGTGTGTTAAGTCATTTGTTCCTTCCCATTTGACAGATGCAGAAACTGAGGCACTGAGACTGCCAGCAGCGTGCAGTGGTGGGAATGTCCCCAAGGCAGAAGTGAATCAAGATTCTTAGATGATGAGAGCTCCACTGAAATAAGAAAGGTGCACTAAGTGAGGAAACAGACATTGAACACCTACTCTGCCAGGTAAGGCTGTTCAGAGCTTTGTGGGCACTTTCTCACCAGATTTTCATAGTTACACATCTGGTTATTGTGTCTGTACAGTGACCTGCCCCCACATTTGAAGAAACACAGCCTCATGAGGTCAGCTGGCTTGCCGCAGGCACCTGGCTAGTGTGTGGCTGATCCAGGACCTGACACCAGGTCTGCGGACTCACGCCCATGTTCTCCGTGCCCCATGTCAAGTGCTTGAATGGCTTGGCTTTCTCTGGCTCTTTGTTTCTCAAGAAGAGGGGTGGGGGGGGCGGGTAACGTTTATTTCACTGGCTGGGTGGTGAGATCATTATCACTCTTACAAAGCAGGTATTAACTCTCTAATTGTACATGGCACTGAGCAGAGCAATGAACTATTTTGTACACAAAAATAATTAAGTAAAGTCCACAGGGTGGAACTCTGCCCTCTGGGAACAAAGGAGCCCCAGTGAGTGAAGGTATCAGGGTAGCCCAAAGAGCCAGCATCCTAGCACACATCCTCCTTGGCAAAAATGTGTCCTGGCTGACAAGAAGAAGTGGCACAGGGGTGTGTGGGGTGGCTTCCAAACCCATCACCGCTTCTGGGAAGTACCTCTGAGTGGTCAAGACTTTGGAAGCAGATAAAGGTGGGTTTGAAGCCTTCTTAGTAGCTGTGTAAGCTTGGAGCAGTTCCGTGCCCTCTCCAAGCTTCATTTCCCATCTGTGGAAGTGGACTGAGCAGGTATGCTTCTGTCAAATGAGACGATACACGTAATGCACTTAGCACTGCTGCTGCTGAGTCGCTCCAGTTGTGTCCGACTCTGTGCGACCCCACAGATGGCAGCCCACCAGGCTCCCTCATCCCTGGGATTCTCTAGGCAAGAACACTGGAGTGGGTTGCCATTTCCTTCTCCAATGCATGAAAGTGAAAAGTGAAAGTGAAGTCGCTCAGTTGTGTCTGACTCTTAGCGACCCCATGGACTGCAGCCCACCAGGCTCCATGGAGTGGGTTGCCATTGCCTTCTCCACAGTGCCCAACATAGAGTAAGCATGTAATCATCGATAGCTCTTGTTTCGGCTGTTGGGTAGGTGTCTTGTTCCCAGCGTGGATTTTAAGGATGAAGGGAAGATTCATTTTCCTAGTGGAAAGGGGGACTTGGGACAGGACAGCAAAGGCACCCCTTCGATGCCCCAGGGCTCATGGCTGTCACAGGAGGCTTGGCCATTTGTTTCCTACTCACTCCTGAGACAGCCAGGAGAAGGAGGGGTGGGGGGTGCCTGGCCTTTCCAGGGCAGCCCCTCAAGTCTCCTATTCAATAGTTGGTCTTTAGCTCTTCATTTGGGAGAGTCATGAAGCTTTCTAGGTGACAGGAAGTGCACCTGGTGAACGGTACACAGTAGGAATTCAGTAAGTGCTGACTGCCTGGGGTATCTGGGGTCCAGTTTCCCCAGACTCACAGAGGGGGCTGCGGCCCAGGCAGTACTTGCTGAGGAGTAAAGGACAGAAGGGTAAAGTGTATCTGCATGCGAGGGGCTGCCATGCCATGCCAGGTGGGCCACTCTGCCTGCAGCCTGCACGAGTCCCCGGAATGCACGCCCTTTGCTCATCCGGAGCTGGGCTGAGAGCAACCCAGGGTGCATGTTGCAGAACATCCCTTTTGTTTCTACCAGGCAGAGCCCCCCGCCCAGCACTGGCTTCCTGCTTAATGGCCCGTTTGGGATGGGGAGGCGGGGGAAATGTGCAGAACTCAGGGAGAAAGAGATTAAACTCACAATAAAACCAAACCCAAACATCACCGCTTTCCCTCTCGTCCTCCGCAGCCCTGACCCTGAGCTGTCTCTCAGCCAGTTTCCCTCCCAGGCAAATAACATTTATTCCAGGAGGCCCTGACACACCGGGCCAGAACAAGACAATGCTTGATTGTTCTTCCTCTCCCCTGCGGCAGGCGATGCGCTGGAGGAGAGAGCGTGAGGGAAAGGAGCTGCCCCCGCCGCTCCCAGTGGGACCGGCTCTGGGAGCTGTCAAAACAGGCCACGATCAGGCCTGGGGAGGGGTGCCGGCCAGATTAGTGCGGCTGCTCTCGAAGTTTCACTCTTTTACCCCAGTTCCTGGCAGCTGTGGCCACTTAAACAGCTTTGGCTTCCATTAAACAGGAGAGTCATTAAGTCACGGAGCTTAATGAAGCTCTAAAGGGCCCAGTAGTCATCCCTCGGTGAAAAGTGCCAATTCATTGCTTGGGAGATAACAAACCTGGAGACTGTGACTAAGTCAGAGGTGAGCAGCTCCAGGCCTAGATTGACGGCTCACCCCAGCGTGACCCTGCGCTGAGAACCAGCCTCGCGCGCAAGTGGGAAGATGTGGGTGACCACTTGGAGAGAGTTGGACTGCTGGTTTCCCCAGCTGCTCAGCTGGTATTTGGGCTAGAAAGAACCAGAAGTTTCTCCCGTGGTTACTGGTTTTTATTAATCAGGGCTGACACAGAGTGTGTTGTCCTGAAGTGTATCCCCCACCTGAATCAGGCCACCACCACCAGGGCCTGGACCAGGGAGTTAGTCTGCTTCCCCTCCGCCCCCGACCCTTGACATTAGGGATTTTGCCTCATCTGTTGCACCTGTGAACAGTGCCTGGCATGGTGCTGGTAGAATGTGTACAGGAAGGAGGGAGGACAACTGAGAACCCCAGAGCCACCTCTTTTACCTCCTTTGGGCTGGAACCCACTTGTCACTGGAGGTGACAAGTGACTTGTTATTGGCTGGAGGTGACCATGCACAGGAGCTGCAGTGGAGTCCTACCCAGCACGTTCAACCTTTCCTTTATTCTGATTCACTGAATTCTCATACTTAGGCAAGGAGGGCAGGGAGAGGTATTACTGTCCCCATTTTGCAGATGGGGAAACTGAGGTTCAGGAAAGTAAGTGACATTTAAGCAAGTGAACCCAGGACATCGGATGCCTGGTCTAGCACTCCGTGGTCTCTCATGCTTATATGCAGCGCCAGTGACCACTGGGCTACAGGACTTGACTCCTTAACAGATCTTCATCCTGCTCTTGGGGCCCCTCCAGATCAGGCCAGACTGCCCCTCTTACTCAGAGGCCAGATATTGGACAGGAATCAGAAGAAGAAAATGGCCCAAGAGCCTGTCTCCTGGTCCATTTCCCCAAGGTTTGAAAGCTGTCAGGAGAAGGATGGAGAGATTTGGTTCCGAGGCCACTGTCAACAAGGGAGAGTTTTGCTTCCTTTAACCATCTCATCTGTGTTTTCACTCTCTGCTCTCTCAGGGCTGGATGGGAGGAAGGGTCGCACCTGCACAGAACCACGAGCATGCAGACTGTGGGAACTGGCAGGGACACTTGCCCGGGGGGACATTTAAAGGATGCATGGCGGCTCCCAGGACTACCTGGCTCCCTGTGACTCCATGGGTGGGAAGGACATTCAGCCTTGCTACTGCCCTGGGATGGCCAGCCTTCTGGAAACATCTCTCTTTATAGGAACAGGGCCTAGGGAGGCTAGTCCCTGGCTGGGAAAGCTGGCTGAGTGACAGTCTGGCTTACCCCGTGTGGGATTACTCAGCCTGTAAAAGTCCTGTTTATTTGTTAAGGGAGAGGCAGATCCATAACCCATCTGTTGACACCTGGACGGCACAGCGGAGGGAGCTACACCTCTCTGCCCAGCCCCGCAGCCCCACTGTGGTTTTCCTGCCAAGCTGCAGTGGTTGCTGGGAAGAACACCTGGTGGGTGAGTGATGGGAGAGCTTCCCGCTGGCAGCAGCCACCTCTGCCCAGAGCCATGCTCGTCACTGGGTGCCATGGAGGGCCCAGGCAGGAAGCCTGAGAACACTGTTCCAGACACATCTGCCGTAGAGCCCTGCCCTGGAGTGAGCCTGACCACGTCGATGAGACCCAGTTCACCATCTCCCAGGGGTGGGCTCTCCAAGAGCCTCTTTGCAATCTCTCAGCCTTTCTTTCCATGGCTGTGTTAATATTGGCTCCAAGACCAAATGAGTGGAAGATTCAGGGGGTTTTGAGTGTTAGATTGTAGGTCTGAGCTGAGCACACCACCCCTTCACTCCAGACTCCTCCACGCCGCTTTCATTCTAATGTTAGGAAAGCAGAGGAGAGAAGCTGGCTGTTGTTGACCTTGTTTCATGGTGTCATCAGAGGTCATTATTGTAAGAGTGATGTTTGGAAAAAGAACGAGGTCAACGCTTAAGATACACGGGCTCCTGTCCTCACTCTGGCCTGAGCCAGCTGTGTGACCTTGAGCAACGAGTTAGTCTTTCCTCATCTCCATCTCCTCAACCAGGAAACAAAAGAAATTGGATTGATGTCTCCCAGGGCCCCTTCCAACTCCAACATTTTAGACTGTACAGCTGCGAACCTCAGGACTGATGTCGTTCATTTACAAAGAAAATGTCACTGACATCCCCTCCCCCCAGGAGGATGTGCTCTGAGTTGTTCTCCCTGTTGTGATGGTGGGTCTGCAGTGCTCCACACCCGCCTGCCCGTCCCCATTGTCCACCTTGGTTCCCATGCAGGAGGGCTGACCCCCTTGCCTCTGCTGTCCTCTGAGTCTCTGGGAGGACGCCATCAAGAAACCACTCGAGGCTGGTAGGTCTGGGCCTCAGTTCCCATCTCAGGAAACTGAGTTGCTGGTTGACTGCAGGCAACACTTGGCTTCTCTGAGCCACATCTGCCAAATGGAACAAAAAATTCTCCCTGGGAAAGTGCTTCGGGATGAGCACGGAGGCTGAGGATCCAAATCCCAGGCCCTTTGGGAGGCAGTGGACCTCTACTAATGGACCACACACTCAGTGGGGCTTAGTGTCCCAGTGTGCCTGGAACCTTGGCCTCCTGGCACGTGCTGGGTGTCTTGCCCACATGCATTGTGAACGGGGATCAAGATGCCCTCTTTTTGGATTAGTTCTGCATCTGATTCTGAAACATCTTGCTGGGACCGTGAATGGCTTTGCAGTGCCTTTCAGTGAGTTCCTTTCAGCTTCACTCATCAGGCCTTAGGGAGCTCTGTTTCCTTCCAACTGACTCAGTGCGGTTGCCGAGCTGATGCTGTTGAGTCACTTGGGCAAGGCCCGTTACTTGCCAGACATGGCTCACTTGGACCCATCTTTCCAGGGTAGTGAACTCACAGGATTAAAGTGAGAGCTCCTTCCTTCTCCTCTACCTTCACCTCCTAGCTTTCCATCAACACCCCGCCCCCAACCCCTACCACCCCCATCTTCTGGTACTCAGGTGGGACCTCTTGAGCCAGGGAGCAATTAGCCAACTCAGACTTCCAGATCCTCCCTAGAAGAAGCTGCTGCTGTTGTTGTTGTTCAGTAGCTCAGTCGTGTCCGACTCTTTGCGACCCCATGGACTGCAGTGCACCAGGCTTCCCTGTCCTTCACCATCTCCCAGAGCTTGCTCAAACACATGTCCATTGAGTCAGTGATGCCATCCAACCACCGTCCTCTGTCATCCCTTTCTCTTAATTTCGATCTTTCCCAGCATCAGGGTTTTCTTCTAATGAGTCGACTCTGCATCAGGTGGTCGTGTATTGGAGCTTCAGTTTCAGCATCAGTCTTTCCAATGAATATTCAGGATTGATTTCCTTAGGATTGGCTGGTTTGATCTCCTTGCAGTCCAAGGAACTCTTAAGAATTTGAGCACTTGCCTGATAGCCCTGGGATGAAGTGGGCCTGCTTTACAGGAACCCTTGGAAGGATATGAGTATTTTTTTCTTTTTCCCAGGGAGACAGAAATCTCTTTATTGAGTTTAAAAGCCAAGTTATATTTTATTTTAAAAGATTCGAAGTACATCAAATGTAAGAGATGACTTTCACTGTCATAAGCAATGCTTTTATAATGTCCAGTTCTCTGTACATGGACAATCCCATTTGGTTTATTGCAGTATAGTTAGGTCCTCAGTATCTATTTTATGACCAGATTAAAGCCAAACCCATGTTCCCTGACTGTAAATACTAACATGATTTCTCAAATAGTACCTTTCTTATTAAACCTAAAATGCTATCATAAGGCATCTTATTTTTTGTAAAACTAAAGAAGAAAAATTGTTGCCAAATTAACTCTGATACAATGCTTTCTTATTGTTTCATTATATTTTCTTACTAAAATCTATACTGATTAATAAATAAGATCATTTAGAAGTTTTTAATCAATTTAAAAGTTAACTCCTATGTGTATGTGAAAAAGAAAACAATTTTGAAAACAGTTAAGGTACTCCTTAAATGGAAAAGACATGAGTATTATTAATGGGGAGGCTCCTACAGACTTATTTAGCACTGCTTGTAAATTACTCTGCCACATTCTGAGACCATTGTAGCCTCAAGTTGCCACCTTCTCTGCTTAGACTCCTCTTCCATTCTCACCTTCCTGGTTAATTTTTACCTGGTCTTTAAGATTCACTCTCTCCAGGAAGTAAAGTATTCATTCAATAAATATGTATTAAGCACTTACTAGGCACCAGTGACTCTTCTAGCATTTGGGATACAATATTCAAAATTCCAGCCTTCGTAGATACCGAAGGGAAACCAGGGCAGACAGACCACACAGGTAACAGAAAATATCAGCTGGTGATACATGCAAGGAAGAAAAATAAAGCCAGTTAAGAGGACAAGGAACAAAGGAGTGGGGTCAGGAAGACTCCCTGAGGTAGCAGCATGTAAGCAGGGACCTTAATAAAGTCAGGGAATAAGCCATGTGATTATTGAGCACTGCAGGTAGAAGAAATAGTAAGTGCAAAGTCTCTGAGGCAGATGTGGGTATGACATGTTTATGAGAGGCAAGGAGGCTGGTGGAACTGGAGATGAGTGAGTGGATGGGGTAGTAGGAGGCAAGAAGCTGAGAAGGGTGATGGAGGACAGGTCACATAGGGTCTTCTTGACCCCTGTAAGGACTCAACTTTCATTGAGAAGTTATCAGATTTTTTTAATTTAGTAATTTATTTGGTGTTTGGGGTCTTGGTTGCTGTGCATGGGCTTTTTCTAGAAGCTGTGGGGAGCAGGGGCTACTCTTCATTGTGGTGCATAGGCTTCTCATTGCAGTGGTTTCTCTTGTTGGGGAGCACGGGCTCTAGAGTGCAGGCTTAGTAGTTGTGGTACATGGGCTTAACTGTCCCAGAATCTTCCCGGATGAGGGATTGAACCCACATCGCCTACACTGGCAGGTGGATTCTTAAACGCTGGACCACCAGGGAAGTCCTGTCAGATATTTTTAAATGGAGGGGTAGCATAATTGGAGTCAGGCTTTCACAGGATGGTTCTGGCTGCCGTAATAGAGGACAGGCTGTAGGGAACAAGAGAGGAAGCAGGCAGATCAGCAAGAAGGCAACATCAGTAATCCAAGCTAAAGACAGTCATGGCTTCAGTGAGGCAGCAGCCATGAGATGCTGAGGGGCACTTAGCGTCTTGAAACATTTTTATGGTAAAGCCAACAGGATTTCCTAAGACATATAGGAGACATGGAAGAGTCAAGGATGGCACTAAGGTATTTGGTTCCAATAATCAGGAGAATGGAGTTGCATCACCTGAGACAAAGATGATGAGTGAAGTAGGTTTAGGGGGGTTAGGGAGATCAGACATTCAGTTTGGCACAAGTAAGGCTTGAACTGCCTATTGGATATTCAAGTGGAGATGTAGAGTGAGCAGAAGGTAAGCCGGTCTGTCATTCAGGGAGTGGGCAGACTTGGAGATATGAATGCAGGGTTGTTGATACATAGATCGTATTTAAACAGGAAGGACTGATAAAGCCATCTGCAGAACAAAAGCACCCAAAGACTGAAACTTGGGGGTCTCTAGTTTCTAGAGGTCAAAGGAATTAGGAAGTTGCAGAGGAGATTGCAAAAGATCAGCAAGTGCAATGGTAACGCTTATGTTCTAGAAGTGAAGTGGAGAAAGTGTTTCTTGGAGGAGAGGATGGCTGACTGTCAAGTATAACTGGGAGGTCAAGAACCCGGGATTGAACATTACATGTGGCAGCACAGAGGTCACTGGTGATCGTACTCAGAGCTGTTTCAGTGGTTTGCGAGAGAACTGGGGAAAAGAAGTTCATATGAACAACTCTCAAAGAATTTTGTTGGGAAGGTGATCGGAGAGATAGTGCACTAGATGGAGGAAAATACAGGTTAAGGTGGTTTTAAAAAAATGAAATTTACTTATTAGTTAGCTAAGGAACTATGAGGGGACATCGATGTGAATTTTTGAGAGCTTAACTTGGAGCCAGGAGAGGAGATTTAGAAAGGCTGTTTTCATCTTTTCCCCATTAGCCCTGTCATCCCAATTCTGCCTCTGTCTTTCACTGAATGGTGAGGGGTATGTTCATTTGGGGGCTTCCAAGGTGGTGCCTAGTGATAAAGAATCCACCTGCAATCCAGGAGATGTGAGAGATGTGTGCTCGATCCCTGGGTTGGGAAGATCCCCTGGAGAAGGGAATGGCTACCCACTCCAGTACTCTTGCCTGGAGAATCCCAAGGACCAAGAAGCCCACTTTGGCGGGCTATGGCCCAAAGTGTCGCAAAGAATCGGACTGACTAAAGCAACTTAGCACGTACACATGTTCATTTTTGTATCAACATCTTGTGCAGATGTCTAGGCTCCCTGGTATTTAGCAGACCAGGGAGACCACCTGCCATTTATTTTGGATGCCTACCTATCTTGTCATGTCACCTCTTTTCTAGAAAACTGACATCTAGCCATAATGCCTGATTCATGTGTTATAATATAACCTGGTGGTTGTATGGTGAAGTGATTTATCACTGCCAGAGGAGGCATAATAATGTTCATACTCTTATACAGTAACCAATTAATAAACATGTTGCATCATGGGAGTATTTAAATAATCTTTAAGGGTCAGATTTCTGGCCTTTATACACAGAATATTCTCCTAAGTATGACAAAGTAGGCACCAGACTTCTCTCCACCTAACACTATATATAGTGAGAACCCATACAGATGTCTGATCATGTTTTACAAACTTGAGATGATTTCTAGAAGAATATAATAGTAACCCACATTATTATTACCATAGATAATAACATTAATATGGAAATGGCTGACTCATGATAGAGTTGACTAAGAATGATTTTTTTTTTTTTCTCATGACAAGACACATGGTTTTCCTTCTTAACAATGACACACAAATAGGCATCACTTTCCCCTTTCCTTCTTGGAGCATGCATGCGTCCATGCTCAGTCATGTCTGGCTCTTTGCCACCCCATAGGCTGTAACCTGCCAGACTCCTCTGTCCATGGAATTTCCCAGGCAAGAATACTGGAATGGGTTGCCATTTCCTTCCCCAGGAGATCTTCCTGACGCAGGAATTGAACCCTTATCTCTTGAGTCTCCTGCATTGGCAGGCATGTTCTTTACCAGCTGAGCCACTGGGGAAGCCCCTCCTTCTTGGTAGTGTAGTAAAAAAAAAAAAAATAATGAGCTTTGGGGTCAGTCAGATCTACATCAAAATCCTTAGTTTATCTATACCATTTTTTTAGATTCCACATCTATGTGTTAATATATGATTTTTGTTTTTCTCTTTCTGACTTAACTTCACTCAGTATGACAGTCTCTAGGTTCATCCACGTCTCTGCAAATGGCATGATTTCATTCCTTTTTATGGCTGAGTAATATCCACTGAATATACAGATGAACTTATTTTCAAAGCAGAAATGGAGACACAGATGTAGAGAACAAGCATATGGATCCCAAAGAGAGAAGTAGGGGAGTGGGTGGGATGAATTGGGAGGCTGAGATTGACATAAATGCGTACTGTATGCCTGTCTGCTAGTCACTCAGTTGTTATGTATAAAACAGAAAACTAATGAGAACTGACTATATAGCACAGGAAATTCTATTCAGTGCTCTAGAGTGACCTCGATTGTGCCCCTCCTAACATCTTGTTGTGGCTTCTCCTTTGTCCTTGGATGTGGGGTATCTTTTTTTTGGTAGATTTCAACATCCTCCTATTGATGGTTGTCCAACAGCTAGTTGTGATTTTGGTGTTCTCAAAGAAGAAGATGAGCTCATATCCTTCTACTCTGCCATCTTGATTTGCCTTAAAAAAAAAAAAAGGATATATGTAGCTACATGTACAAGGATACATGTAGCTGATTCACTTTACAGCAGAAACTAATGCAACATTGTAAAGCAACTATACTCCATTAAAAATTAATTTTTTAAAAAGCTAATCATATAGTTGCAAGTAATTGCAGCCAGGTGTTTCTTTCCTCAGATCTCAGACCTGAGTGCGTGTCCCCTGGCTGTCAGTATGCACAGTGACAAGATGGCAGGAACTGGTTTGACACCAACATGAACCCTTCACCTAAAGCTCAACTCAACCCCAGGGATTTCTGAGCTTTGAAGCTTTGATGGCTTTCCTTGCTTAATCAGTCTCTGTTAAGCTCCCTTGAGGCTAAAGAGGGAAGAAGGGGCCATGAATTTTGTGTCTTTCTGTGGGAAAGTACACTTCCAAAAGCAGCATCCCTTCCTCCAAATCAATGTATAATCAAAGTAAATACAGTGTTCCCTGCTTTGTAAAACTAGTGTAAACCAACACAATATTGTAAAGCAGTTATTCTCCAATTAAAAATAAATAAATTTTTAAAAAGAAATTGTGGAATCTCCAAGGCCTAATAGAGTAACAATATGCATAACAGTTTGAACATACATGTTAAATTAGGTTTCATCGGTCCCCCCTACTCAGTGATAGCTTCCAGATACTCTGGGAAAATCTGTCCCAGTGCCCATAAAGCACTAGCTCCTGTTTCTCTGACCCACAGGAACATCAGAACAGGAAGGTACATCCTTAACAGCAGTAATTAAGGACTTAGCGAGCTCTCTGTTTCACCAACCAACCCTTAAAGTCAACAATCTCCTACTCATCCATTGGCACATGTTTTCCTGAGTGATAATTGCCTCTCTTCCCACAGGTAAGTTTTTTTAGAGAAAAATAGGTTCGATATTCTTTAAATTGGAGTATAGCCAATTAACAATGTTGTGATAGTTTCAGGTGGACAGTAAAGGAGCTCAGCCGTACTTATACATGTATCCATTCTCCCTCAAACTCCTTCCCATCCAGGCTGTTGCCTCATGTGAGCAGAGTGCCCTGTGCTGTACAGTAGGTCTTTGTGGTTAATACTGTATTGATTTTAGTCAGGCAAAGAATACCCAAACCCTTACCACTACTCCATCCCTGTGAATACTGCAAATTAGCTTCACCAGGAAAAAGAAAAGTCATTGTATTAAAATGAAACTGATTACACACCCTTCCTGACTATTAAAAAAAAACAAAAACAAAAACAAAAAAGAATAGCATTTCATCACATACTGAGGCATTATCAGGTGGTCATAGCTATGTCAAAGTACATGTCATATGCCATAACTATGTCAAAGCATATGTCACAGCAAAGTCAAAGCAATGGTTTTTCCAGTCATCATGTGGATGTGAGATTTGGACCATGAAGAAGGCTGAATGCTGAAGAATTGATGCTTTTGAATTGTGGTGCTGGAGAAGACTCTTGAGAGTCTCTTGGACTGCAAGGAGATCAAACCAGTCAGTCCTAAAAATCAACCCTGAACACTCGTTGGAAGGACTGATGCTAAAGCTGAAGCTCCAATACTCTGGCCACCTGATGTGGAGAGTACTTGTTGGAAAAGACTGACACTGGGAAAGATTGAGGGCAGAGGATGAGATAGTTGGATAACATCATAGACATGAGTTTGAGCAAACTCTGGGAGACGGTGGAGAACAGAGAAACCTAGTGTGCTGCAGTCCATAGGATTGAAAAAGAGTTGAACACGACTTAGCAACTTAACAACACAACAAATCAGGTAGTGATTAAAATCCTGGATTCTAGAGTTAGAGCTGTGTATGGATTACTGCTTTAAACCAGTAACTGCTCATGTGACTAAGTAGCTTGGCTTCTGTATGCCTGCTTCACAGGGTGTTGTTAGACTTGTATGAATAAGACAATGTATTGCAGTGTTTTGATGGTAGATAGTAGTCAGTTGTTTAAAAGAAAACTATGTTAGATGGTCCTGATTACAGCTGATATGAATACAAACAGCCAACAAGGATTCACACAGCTCTATTGTAATAATTTCTGCTCTAGGGAAAGAGAGAAAAAAATTGGTTCCCATCGCAAAAGACCACATATTATATGGTTGCATTTACCTGTATATGAAATGTCCTGAACAGACGAATCTACAGAGACAGAAAGTGGATTTATGGTTGTCCAGGGCTGGGTAGCAGGGCATGAGAAGTCATGAGGGGAAGTGACTGCTAATAGGTACAAGGTTTATTTTTGGAGTGATGAAAATGTTCTTAAATTGATTGTGGTGATGGTTACACAACTCTGGATACACTAAAAACCACTAAATTGTCAACTTCAAATGGGTGAATTATATGGGATGTGAGTTATGTCTCAGTAAAGCTGTTATAAAAAATATATTAGTGCCCATTTATTGCTCAGTTAATCTTTATAATAGCTCATGGTTTTATTCCATAGTCAAGAAGACTGAGATTAAGATGTATTAAAGCAACTTAATCTGACCCATATAAGTAGCATGTAATGGACCCAGGATTTCCTATTGATTGATTGACTGGATCTTAGTTTCACAAAATTGGATTAATCATAATCTTTGGTTCATGGTACATAATCCCCTTTGATCCACTAAAGGCCATCTTTTATTCTACTTTGTTTTATGCATGTATGCATGCTGAATAATACAATAAATACGTCTGATGCCCCCCACCCCAAAGCAAGTTTAGAATGTCACCAACAACATCCAGCTCCCTTTTTGTTGCCTTCTTTCACAAGCCTGACTCCTCCCCAGAGATAAGCACTAACCCAAATACTGTGGGGCTTCCCTGATAGCACAGCAGTAAAGACATCTGCCTGCAATGCAGGAGACAAAGGTTCAGTCCCTAGGTATTGAAGATTCCCTGGAGGAGGAAATGAAACCCAACCCACTCCAGTATCCTTGCCTGGAGAATCCCATTGACAAAATACATGGTGCACTACAGTCTATAGGGTCACACAGAGTTGGGCACAACTGAAGTGACTTAGCTCACACTCTGAATACTGTGCTTACCATTTCCTTGCCTTTAAAAAAAAAAAGCAATATGCATGCCTCAGTGGCATATTTAGCTTGGCTTAGTTTTAGCTTTACTTCTCCATAGTTTTTGAACTTTATAAAAAGTCTCTCAGGTTATATGTGGTCTTCTGGGACTAGGATTTTTCATTCAACATGGATTCATCCATGCAGAGGAGTGCTTCTGTCGCTGTTTTGTTCATGTCATAGAACATTCCATTTTCTAAATACACTATGATTTCATTATGCACTCTTCTTTTGATGGGTTTTGAGATTCTTTCCAGTGTTTTGCTAATTTAATACATTCAACTGTTATTATTGTTTGTATATTCTCTCCTTTACATATGCTAAATTTTCTCTTGGGTATATCCTTACAGATATTGGTGTGCATGGGTGCTCAGCTGTTCAGGCACGTCTGTCTCTTTACGACTTCTTGGACAGTAGCCCACCAGGCTCCTGTGTCCATGGAATTTTTCTGGCAAGAATATTGGCTGCTGCTGCTGCTAAGTTGCCTCGGTTGTGTCCGACTCTGTGTGACCCCATAGACTGCAGCCCACCAGGCTCCCCCATCCCTGGGATTCTCCAGGCAAGAACACTAGAGTGGGTTGCCATTTCCTTCTCCAATGCATGAAAGTGAAAAGTGAAGGTGAAGTTGCTCAGTCGTGTCCAACTCTTAGTGACCCCATGGACCACAGCCCACCAGGTTCTTCCGTCCATGGGACTGTCCAGGCAAGAGTACGGGAGTGTGTTGCTATTTCCTCCTCCAGGGGATCTCCTCCACCCAGGGATCGAACCTGTGTTTCCTGTGTCTCCTGCATTGGCAGGCAGATTCTTCACTACTGTGTCCCCACAGAAATTGAATATATACCGATTGAATTTGCTGGGTATGCAGGCATTCAACTTTCCAAGATAACATTACATGGTTTTTCAGTTTCCATCAGCTATGTGTATGAGACCCTCTCCACATCCAACACCTTGGTATTGTCAGACTTCTTAGATTTGTCAATCAAATAGATGTAAACGGGTATTTCATGGGGACAAAATGTCATCCATCTCTTCCTGATTATTAGCGAGATGAGCGTCTCTTTGTTGATCATATGTTTCTTTTTAAAAAATGAATATAAACAACTTTTATTTAAAACTTGAAGCAAACCCCAAATATTGCTTAATTATATTTCATTAGCTCCTCCCTGTCTAGAAGCTGAAACGATTGGTTCCATATGTATTTCTTGTTCTATTAGATGCTTCTTTATGGTTTCTACCCATTTTTATGCTGAGATGAGGTTTTTCTTAATTGTAGGAGTGCTTTATATATTTTTGAAACTGCTTTTCTGTTGGCCCTATATGTTTCAGATATTTTCTTCAAGTTTGGAGCTTATATTTTTACCTTCATTGAAGACTCTTTTTTAATTTTTTAAACATTTTTTTCAAATTAAAAAAAATTTTTTTTTTTTGGTTTGGAGGTATAGCCTATTAGAAAAACATCTATTTCTGCTTTATTGACTATGCCAAAGCCTTTGATTGTGTGGATCACAACAAACTGTGGAAAATTCTTCAAGAGATGGGAATACCAGACCACCTGACCTGCCACCTGAGAAATCTGTACGCAGGTCAAGAAGCAACAGTTAGAACTGGACATGGAACAACAGACTGGTTCCAAATCCAGAAAGGAGTGCATCAAAGCTTTATATTGTCACCCTGCTTATTTAACTTATATGCAGAGTACATCATGAGAAATGCTGGACTGGATGAAACACAAGCTGGAATCAAGGTTGCCAGGAGAAATATCAATCACCTCAGATATGCAGATGACACAACACTTATGGCAGAAAGTGAAGAAGAACTAAAGAGCCTCTTGATGAAAGTGAAAGAAGAGTGTGAAAAAGTTGGCTTAAAGCTCAATATTCAGAACACTAAGATCATGGCATCTGGTCCCATCACTTCATGGCAAATAGATGGGGAAACAGTGGAAACAGTGACAGAATTTATTTTGGGGAACTCCAAAATCACTGCAGATGGTGACTGCAGCCATGAAATTAAAAGACTGTTGCTTGGAAGAAAACTTAGAAGAAAAGTTATGACCAACCTAGACAGCATATTAAAAAGCAGACATATTACTTTCCCAACAAAGGTCCGTCTAGTCAAAGCTATAGTTTTTCCAGTAGTCATGTGTGGATGTGAGAGTTGGACTATAAAGAAAGCTGAGCAGTGAAAAATTGATGCTTTTGAACTGTGGTGTTGAAAAAGACCCTTGAGAATCCCTAGGACAGCAAGGAGATCCACCAGTCCATCCGAAAGGAAATCAGTCCTGAATATGCATTGGAAGGACTGATGCTGAAGCTGAAACTCCAATACATTGGCCCCCTGATGTGTAGAACTGACTCATTTGAAAACACCCTCATGCTGAGAAAGATTGAAGGTGGGAGGAGAAGGGGATGACAGAGGATGAGATGGTTGGATGGCATCACCAACTCAATGTACATGAGTTTGGGTAAACTCCGGGAGTTGGTTATAGACAGGGAGGCCTGGTGAGCTGTCCATGGGGTCTCAAAGAGTTGGACACGACTGAGCAGCTCAGCTGAACTGATAGCCAATTAACAGTGTTGTGGTAGTTTCAGATGAACAGCGAAGGGATTCAGCCATACAAATACATGTATCCACTCTCCCCCCAAACCTCTCCCATCCAGGTTGCCGCATAACATTAAGTAAGAGTTCCATGTGCTATAAAATATGTCCTTGTTGGTTATCCATTTTGAATATATCAGTGCGTACATGATCTTCCCAAACTCCCTAACTATCCCTTCCCCCCAGCAACCTTAAGTTTGTTTTCTAAGTCTGTGAGTCTCTTTCTAATTTGTAAGTCCATTTGTATAATTTCTTTTTAGATTACACATATAAGGGATGTCATACAATATATCTCCTTCTCTTTCTGACTTACTTCACTCAGTATGACACTCTCTAGGTCCATCCATGTTGCTGCAGATGGCACTATTTCATTCTTTTAATGGCTGAGTAATATTCCATTGTATATATGTACCACATCTTACTTTTGTTGATGAACATTTAGGTTGCTTCCATGTCTTGGCTATTGTAAATAGTGCTGCAATGAATATTGGAGTGCATGTATCCTTTCAGATCATGTTTTTCTCCCAATACATGCCAAGGGTGGGATGCAGGGTCATCAGTTCAGTTCAGTCGCTCAGTCGTGTCCAACTCTTTGCAACCCCATGAAGTGCAGCACGCCAGGCCTCCCTGTCCATCATCATCTCCCGGAGTTCACTCAGATTCACGTCCATCGAGTCAGTGATGCCATCCAGCCATCTCATCCTCGGTCGTCCCCTTCTCCTCCGGCCCCCAATCCCTCCCAGCATCAGAGTCTTTTCCAATGAGTCAACTCTTCGCATGAGGTGGCCAAAGTACTGGAGTTTCAGCCTTAGCATCATTCCTTCCAAAGAAATCCCAGGGCTGATCTCCTTCAGAATGGACTGGTTGGATCTCCTTGCAGTCCAAGGGACTCTCAAGAGTCTTCTCCAACACCACAGTTCAAAAGCATCAATTCTTCGGTGCTCAGCCTTCTTCACAGTCCAACTCTCACATCCATACATGACCACAGGAAAAACCATAGCCTTGACTAGACAGAACTTTGTTGGCAAAGTAATGTCTCTGCTTTTGAATATGCTATCTAGGTTGGTCATAACTTTTCTTCCAAGGAGTAAGTGTCTTTTAATTTCATATGGTAGCTCTATTTTTAGTTCTTTAAGGAACCTCCATGCTGTTCTCCATAATGACTAAACCAGTTTGCATTCCCACCAACAGTGTAGGAGGGTTCCCTTCCATTGGAGGCTCTTTAGACAAACAGAAATTCTTGGTTATAATATAGTCAAGCTTATGTATCTTTTCTTATATAACTAGAAATGTTTGTGTCTTGACTAAGAAATCTTTTCCTATTCCAAGGTTATTAAGATAGTCACTAGTTCTTCTGAAAGTTTTCAAATTTTGCCTTGGCATTTATATTCTTAATCTATTCAGTATTGATTTTTGATGGTGTGAGATAGGGGTCCTTTTCAATGATTTCCATGTAAAAAGCTCCGTTTTTTCAGTGAAGGGTATATTTACACCTAGACCTTTGCACCTTGAAAGTCCATGCTTTTAATCACTCTGCTGTTTCAAGGAAATGGTGGTGTGGTATTAGACTTTTAGATAAGCAAGTGTTAGACACTGGGCAGAAAAGTGAACTAAGGCACAGCTTCTACCCTCAGTCTGTTGCTCAATATCAGGAGCTGAGGGTTGGATTAAATCCTTTTTTTCAAATAATTTCTGGCCCCTCTGTGTTTCATGATAGCATATTCCAGGTCATCTTTTGGCATTGGCACTCCACAGAGCAGTTCCTATGGGAAGCTCTGGGTTCCATTTCTTTTTTTAAAATTAAATTTAAATATTTTAATTTAAGTATAGTTGGTATGCACTATAGGTTACAGATGTACAACATAATAATTCACATTTTTAAAGTTTTTATTCCATTTATTGTTATTACAAAACATTGACTATATTCCCCATATTGTACAATATAGCCTTGTAGCTTATTTTATATCTAATAGTTTGTATTTCTTAATTCCTTACCCCAGGTTACCTCTCCTTCCCTCTTCTCATTGGAACTACTAGTTTGTACTCAAATCTGTGAGTCTGCTTCTTTTTTGTTATATTCACTAGCTTGTTGTATCATTTAGAATCTGCATATAAGTGAGATCATAGAGTATTTGTCTTTCTTTGGCTGACTTACTGCACTTAGCATAATGCCCTCGAGTCCATCCATGTTTCTGCAAATGTGAAAATGTCATTGTTTTTATGGCTGAGTAGTATTCCAGTGTGTGTTTGTGTGTGTGTGTGGACTGAGTACAGTACTTATGAAAATACCAAGGAAATTAAAGCAAAAATAAACAAGTAGAACAAGTTTTTGATAGCCAAGGAAACCATTGATAAAATGAAATGACAACCTATTGAATGTGAGAAAATATTTGCAAATTGACTTGACCGGTAAGGGATTAATATCCAACATGTATAAACAGCTCAATGTCAGAAGACAACTGATTAAAAATGGGTATAAGAACCGAACAGACATTTTTCCAAAGAGAAAATGCAGATAGCCAGCAGGCACATGAGAAGATGTTCAGCATCACTAATCATCAGGGAAAAGCAAATCAAAGCCACAGTGAGATATCACCACACACCTGTCAGAATGGCTGTCATCAAAAACATCACAAATAATAAATGTTGATAAGGATGTGGAGAAAAGGAAACCCTCATACACTGCTGGTGGGAGTGAAAACAGGTACAGCCACTATGGAGAACAGTATGGAGGTTTCTCAAAAAACTAAAAATAGAACCACCATGCATGTGTGCATGCTAAGTTGTTTCAGTCGTGTCCAACTCTTTGTGGATCCTATACTGTAGCCGGCCAGGCTCCTTTGTCCATAGGATTCTCCAGGCAAGAATTCTGGAGTGGGTTGCCATGCCCTCCTCCAGAAGATCTTCCCGACCTAGGGATCGAACCCAAATCTCTTACATCTCCTGCATTGGCAGGCAGTTTCTTTATCACTAGTGCCACCTGAGAAGTCCAGAACTACCATATGACCCAGCAGTTTCACACCTGGGTACATATCTGAGAAACAAAACCCCTATTTCAAAAAGATAAAATGCACCCTGATGTTCATAGTAGTATTATTTACAATTGCTAAGATATGGGAGAAACTTAAGTGTCCATCAGCACATGAGTGGATAGAGAAGATGGATTCTGCTTCTTTAGTTCTCGTTTCTTTCATTTTCTGGAGGTTAAAGTGACACCATGGGGCAGAGCACAGGCTTAGAGTCAGACAAACCTAGTTTCAAGGCTCAGTCCTCCCATGCGATAACCTGGGGGAAGTTAAACCCTTATGAACCTCAGTTTATTTGCTCTGTGTCCCTACTCTGCAGATCCTCTGCAGAAAAGCTTAGCTTCCTCATTTACTCCTCTGACATAGGAGATGGTGGTGGCCAGCCCCTCTGGGACCATCTGCCGCATGGAAGAGTGATGCACCCACAGAGCTGACGCAAATGACAGATGTCCACTACAGCTCCCTGGGATGTTACCCTGTCTTACCTTTCCCCCCTCTGCTTGGTTGGAGGATCTCATCACTCAGCTGGCCTGTGAGCTCCTGGTGAGCAGCCCTCAGACCTCAGTTCTTCCAGGGTCTCACCCCAATGCTGTGTACACAGCAAAGCGTCCATCAGTGGTCTTTGAGGGACTGAGTTAGGAGGGAAAGAGACCCCACTCTCGCGGTCTGGGGATGAAGGCCATGCCTTTTGGTTTCCCAGGGAAAACAAAAACAAAACCCAAAAGCCAACCATCAAAGCAGAGAAAAGAGAAAGGCCTTCCTCCACATGCCACCCCAGGTGCTGAGAGCCGGCTTTGAGAAGGTCGGGTGTGACAGGCAGCCTCCCACTCGGTCCCTTATTGGTCCCCACCACCTGGCTGGAGTGTTTATCGCTGGCACCTCTCACGCTTGGCAGGCAGGGTTTCCTGGCTCTGCACACACAGCAGGAGAGAGAAGAACAATCCCACAGCACACACAGCACCACTCCTGACTCCACAGCCCATGTATGTAGCCTGGTAATTAATCAACCAGCGATGAGATACAGGAACATTGCTGGGTCCTGTCGCTGCCCAAGGCGCTCTGCGTTGTCACTGCGTACGTTTTTCATCCAAGCTAAACAGAGTGCTGGGTGGGGTGCTATTTCTTACAGTATTTACAGGCCCCTGGGATTTTTCCCTTCTCTCTAAGGACTGTGAAGGGAACAGGCTGACTTCAGCAATTTCTGCAGTGAGGTCATAGGGCCCTGAGAGGGTAACCTGAGTCCGGGAGACAGTACCCAAGGCCACTGTAGGGTTGGGGTTAGAGAGAAAGAGAGGCAGGAAGGGGGGCACTTGATTCAACTAAATCTAAGACTCATTTGCAGTTTTTTTGGTAAGGTTCCAGTTATGCCTCCCAACAGAGCAAAGTTTTACAACATTCCAAATGTAAACATTGGAAAGAGGCTACAAAGTGAAAACAATCAGATGACATCTCAAGCCAAAAAGAAGCCCAAAGTGATCTTAACAATCAAACCACCCCAGGCTAAGTGGAGTTTCAATGATCGGCCTGCTAGAATCCACATCAGTCTTCCTCTCACTCATACGGGAAACTCTAGAACTTGACTTTAAGACACTGGGCTTGCATCCCAGGTACACTGCCTGCTAGTCCCATGGTCTTGGGCTTGCAGCTGAACCTGTCAGTGCCTGACTGTGGGCATCTGTGAAGTGGGGACAGTCCAGCCCAGCTTTCCAAAAGGTTTGTATGGCGATTCAAAATGAGCTACTGTGAACAGCAGCTCCCTGGGTGTCCATGTCTCACGGGGGCTCCAGATGGCTCCAGTGTACACGGGTGTCCTTGTCTTTTCTCTCCGAATCATTTATCTTTGCTTCTTCTTCAGATGCCCTGCTCTTCACCTCTCTCTCCTTTTTAAATATTGAAATAAATAAGTATTTATTTGTCTGTGCCAGGTTCTAGTTGCGGCATGTGGGATCTTTAATTGCAGCACGCAAGGTCTAGTTCCCTGACCAGCGACAGAACCCAGGTCCCCTGCATTGAAGCGTGTGAAGTCTTAACCACTGGACCATCAGGGAAGTCTGCAGGTGCTCCTTTTTGGGATTCCTCTTCTCCCATTCAGGCCGTGAGTAGGATTTCCCAGGGGTGATTCATGGATTGCTGGTCCCCACATGGCACACAATGAAAGGGACTTCTGAAGACAAATCAATTAGGAAACAGAACCCTGTAACCCCCTCTGAAAGTTCCAGAGACCTCATCCACATCTGCTCCTCCATTGCTTGGCACCTCACTCCTGAATCTGATCCCAGAACCCATTTTCTACATATTGCCTATTAATCCCTCTCCCCAAATACAACTTGGGACTCATCCTAGATGATGCTGGTATGGTGACAGGATACACTGAAGCTTATGACTTGTCAAGCACAGCGGTGGTTCTTTGAGTTTGTGAGTACTAAGTTGCTTCAGTCGTGCGCAACTCTTATGGACTGTAGCCCACCAGGCTCCTCTGTCCATGGGATTCTTCAGGCAAGAATACTGGAGTGAGTGGTCATGCCCTCCTCCAGAGGATCTTCCCGATCCAGAGATTGAACCCACATCTCTTATGTCTCCTATATCGGCAGGCAGGTTCTTTACCACTAGCACCACCTTATCAACATTTAACTCCCAAGCAGCCCAGCAAGACGGGTACACGCCACGTAGGCATGACCAAACCACGGGTCTACTGTCTTTTTTATAAATGAGGAAAGTAAGATTCAAAGAAGGCTAGTATCTTGCTCAGAGTCACAGAACAAGTTAAGTGATAGAGGGGGTCATGGCCCAGGCCTCCCTCCAGGTCTGTCCAGCAGGAAAGGGCAATGTCCTGCCTGTCCCTAGCTGGAAGGACAGTGTCCTGCCTGGCACTGTGCGTGTGGGTGTGTGGCCAGTGGGCATTTAGACTGGAGTGCTTACAGGCCTCTGAGTCCATGTGATGGAAGTCGGAGTCGCATTGGTGGACAGCCAACCCTGTGTGTGTGGCCTGCATGCCTGGGGTCTTTCGGGCACACCACATGGAATGACATCATCTCCATACACAGACAGAACCCCAGGCTCAGGAGATGAAGTGCTGTGGCCAGGCAACAGCCAAGCTAGAGTCCCAAGTGTTCTAGATCCAACCTCACCCTCCGTGCTCTGGAGCTGCGTAGATTGCCCGGCTGTTCTCACTAATTGAAACCTTAGGGTGCTGTTGTGGTGCCTGTTGCTATAAACACTTTGCCAATTTGCATAAGTATGTGACATTATAAAAGTTCCTGAAAGATCTTATCTACCTTGCTGGCACTCAGCCCAAGGGAAAGCCAGGTAGAAAGACAATGTGTGTGTTATTTAAGAGAAGGAAAAAAAAAAAACTTTTCTTGTTTTTGTTCCCCACGCAGGTGAACAGGGTAAGAAGTGGAAAACACCCTGGGCCGAGGCAGCGCCTGCAGCTTGCTTTGTTTTGTTTTGAAATTGCTTGAGAGAGATCTTCCTTGTACCTCCTAAGCTGCCTGTCATATGTGAAAAGCCAGAACAGGACTCTTAAGATTCTATAAATGAATTCGTTTTGGAAAACAGGGTTCTTTGCTGGGCGGGAAGGAACTGTAGCAATCACTGGGTCCAGCGTGTCACTTACAGATGTGCAGAATGAGGCCCGCGACCTGGACCCGGCAGCCATAGGCCAGTCTAACCTCTGCCCCAGGGCTCTCTCACACTCTCCCAAGCACTCCAGGCTCAGCTGAACAGCTCACACTTGTTTTCTGCAGAGTGAAACTCAACTCGATGCATCAAGACACAATCGATAGCTTCAGAGCTGGGCCCAAGTGAGTCCTCCCCAGACTTCCCTGGCCTCTCTGCTGAGCCCCAGCCAGTCCCAAGCAACAGCCCCAGGTCAGGATGGTACCTGCCCTCCAGTCTTTATCCCTGGAGCTCCTTCAGAAGATGGGTGCTGTCATTCCTGCTTTTCAATATGGACATCAAGGCTGGGAGAGGTTAGTGTATCTTGGGTCCACATCTGGGAAATGAGGCTGACCACAGCCCAGGACTGACCTGCTGGGTGCTTCAGTGTCATCGGCTTCCTGGGTTGTGGGAAAGAGTAAGAAAAAGCAAGCACAAAGTCTATCCCAGTGTCTTGTACACAGTGGGTGCTTTCAGAAAGCTTGGTCCCATCCCTGTGACGTCTTCTCTGAGTCCTCCTTCATCATCATTTAAACCCGATGGATGCAGATTTATTACCATTTGGTTTACCTAAGTAACTTTTTCTTCAGAGGGACTTGGTAACCCAGCAAATGAATTTCAAACTTTGGGTGGAGGATGGTACTTTGCAACTGAGAGCCCAAGAAGCTATTAGACACTTAAAATGTACAGGGAGGAATTGCTCATCCTATCCCATCTCCTAGCCAGGAAAGAATGTATGTATCTTCTCTCTCCATCTCAAGCTGCCTTGTTTGAGCAAAGTTCTTGGTATAATTTCTTGACCCCTCCCAACCAGTCTCCCTAGACATATTTTTGGAGGCTTCCTATTGAATAATTAAGCAACACAACTTGGCATATAAGACAGTTTGAGTGAAGGCAGTGTATGGGGCAGGAGGTGGGGTGGAGGGGTGGCGGTGTATGCAAAGGATAAGGACCTCAAGAAACCCAGAAACCCAGGAAGTCAAGGGCTTGGGCTGGGGAGGGGTGAGTCCATGGAGCATTAGGGAGGTTCAGCTAGTATCTTTCTGCTGGTCCACTTGTGGATCCTTCTGTACTTCCCCCTAAGCGTGCATGTTCAATCAGTCACTTGTGTCCAACAATTTGTGACCCCATGGACTGTAGCCCACTATCTCCTCTGTCCATGGAATTTTCCAGGCCAGAATACTGGAGTGGGTTGCCGTTTCCTCCTCGAGGAGATCTTCCTGACCTCGAGGGATCAAACCTAGGTCTCCTGCATTGGCAGATAGATTCTTTACCCCTTGTACTCCCCGTCCATTCCACCTACCCTACAGTTAACTTCCAGAGCTGAACAGCAGAGCCTGGAGGAACAGTGTCCAAGGGAGGAGACATGGCTGAGGGGAGGAGTTACAGCCACAGGACCAAAGAAGGTGGGATCAAGGCTTCTGGAAGGAAGGAGATGGGGAGGGGACCAGTGTTGACTGAGCATGTACTAGGTGCCAGGAATTTGACACATATAATCTTATTTAATCCCCACAGAAGTCCTGTGAGATAGGAATTATTATCCTCTTTGTACTGGTGAGGATACAGAGCATCAGCAAGGTTAGGTAACTCACCGGAGGTCACATGATGACTGAGGTGGAGCCAGAATTCGAATGCGTGTCCTTTGATTGGAAATCCTGTGTTCTTTCCATTAGCACTAGTACCTGGTGAGATCAGTTCCAAAGTGCTGACTGCGTCAGTTGTCCCTTTTCCCTTGTGAACTTGAGCAAGCTGCTGAACTTTCTGGCTTCTTGGCCTGCAAAATGGGCATCAGTAGACCTTGGAGGTATGCTGTGGATTAAGTGAGGTGTGCAGCTAAGCTGCTTAGAGCAAGGTTCCGCAGGTCCGAGTTCTCTAAACATCAGCCACTGCGTTGACTTTTACTACTGATGCCACTGTTCCTGCATCTTGGGGAAGACATGCACACCACCTCTGTGCCTTGGTTTTCTCATCTGTGAAGTGGGTGGGTTGGACAAGAGGATGCCTAATCTATCCAATAAAAATGAAATTTTATTTCCAGCTGTAAAATCCAGTTATTCTCCTTGGAGTTCAGGTTCCCCAACTGGCAGGTCCAAGTTTTCCCACCAGACCTGGACTGCCCTGTGGGATCCCTTCATTCTTAATCATGTGCCCGAAGCCTGGCACCCAGCTGATTTCAGCCACTGCCTGATTCCTTCCAGCCTCCAGTCGTACTCTTTACCTTCCTTGATGCTCCTTGCTGTCCTCTGCCAACTTGACTTCTGCACTTCTTTCAAGGCCCAGATTAAAACTCAACTCTTCCATGAAACTGTCTCTGGCAAACCCCACCCTGCGATGACTTCTCCTTCACTTAAAACTCCCTCAGCTCTTCTCCCCACAGTCTGAGTCACACAGATTTTGAATGGTTTATATTGTCTCATTTAAGTCTGTTTGATTTGCTCAATTCCCTAAAAGTAAACTCCCCAAGGGCATGGCCCTCATTTGCTACTTTGCTGTAGCCTCAGTAATACCTGCACTGTTCTGGGTGCCTGTTTGGTGAACTAGTGGCCCTTGTGCCGGCCATTCCCTGCTCAACCAATGGCTGAGCATCCCTGCTGGTGAGAGGTGGGGGGACTTTGTTCAGGATGCTTATGACTCTGAGGATGGCAGAAGGATTACCTCTGCCCTCAGGGAGCTGCAGAAGAAGAGGCAGATGTCTTAGTGTAAACCGCAGGCTGCGGTATGATTAATGGCATTGCAGAGGTGCAGGAAGGATGGCCCTCTGCCTGCAGAAGGAGGGAAGCTCAAGGATGAGCAGGAGCCACCAGCGAGGACAGGGAGGGCATTTCTAAGGATACAGAGAGTGGGAAGACACATGCGTCTGGTTTCTTGAGACAGATTAAAGGGTATATTTTAGGGGAGGGAAGAAGGTCGGGGACAGCAGTAGGGACTGAAGTTGGAAATACAGTTTTCAGTTATCCAAAGGCATATCCAGAGACCCCCAGTGGGGTCTTTATCCCCTCAATCCGAATGAAGACCATGTCCAAACGAGAAAATTAACAGCTACATAAAGAGCTTTATTTATTTATTTGCAAAATCCCATGGATGGAGGAGCCGGGTGGGCTGCAGTCCATGGGGTCGCTAAGAGTCCGACGCAACTGAGCGACTTCACTTTCACTTTTCACTTTCATGCATTGGAGAAGGAAATGGCAACCCACTCCAGGGTTCTTGCCTGGAGAATCCCAGGGACGGGGGAGCCGGGTGGGCTGCCGTCTATGGGGTCGCACAGAGTCGGACATGACTGAAGCGACTTAGCAGCAGCAGCAGCCCCCTTTTTAATTTTTAATTGGAGGATCATTGCTTTACAATGTGGCGTTAGTTTCTGCTGTGTAACAGTGTGAATCCGCTGTAAGTATACCCACATCCCGTCCCTTTTGAGCCTCCCTCCCACCTTCCTCTAGGTCATCACAGAGCGCTGAGCTGAGCTTCCTGTCCCGCTAGCTGTTTCATACATCACAGTGTATACATGTCCATGCTACTTCCCAAGTCGTCCTACCCTCTTCCCCTGCTGTTTCCGCAAGTCCATTCTCTACAGCTGCCTCTATTCAATAGTGATAGTGATAGTGATAATGAAGTCGTTCAGTCATGTCCGACTCTTTGTGACCCCGTGGACTGTAGCCTACCAGGCTCCTCCCTCCATGGGATTCTCCAGGCAAGAATACTGGAGCGGGTTACCATTTCCTTCTCCAGGGGATCTTCCCAACCCAGGGATCGAACCCAGGTCTCCCACATTGGCGGCAGATGCTTTAACCTCTGAGCCACCAGGGAAGCCCTATTCAAAAGTGCCCTTAAAAAAAGAAAAAGAAATCATGGTGATGAGAGATATCTGTTTTTCATTTCATTTTGTTTTAGCAAAATGTTTTGTTTATCTTGGCTCAACAAAATAAAGATCTGGCAATTCTATGCCAGAAGGGAAGTTTCCAGGTCTAAAATTTTGAAGCTACTGCTAGAGAGTCATTGAGATATATGGAAATAAGGAGCAGGTACAATGTTGATTAATCTCTTAGGAAGACAGAGAAAGGTTTAGAACTTCTCGGCAATTTCCACTGATGAGGATGGCAGATGGAACAATGCTCACGGTGGAGGCTGTAGGGGAGCCAAGGGCAGAGACAGTTTGATCTGTTTTGATGGCTTTAATCCCTGCTCTCCCTCATGAGAGGTGTGAGCTATTCGAGCTGCCTCTTGGTCCTCCTCTGCTCTGTGCTCTTGCCCCTTTCCTGGGAGGGAATAAAAGGTGTCCAAGCTCTTCGTGCAGCTCAGACTCAATCGCCCATCTTTCTGCCTTTCAAAGCGACAGCTGACAAATGTGATTTCTCATCTCCAGGTGCAAAGGAAATTGCCCCTTGTAAGTGTCTGTGTGTCTCAAGCCCCCACTCCCTCAGCCACCACCAGGATTGTTTCGGCGCCTGTCAGTTGAATTTGCACTAATGAGATTAAAGTCGGTGTGTTGGAACGTTCACACATTTTTGCCCAGATCCGTTCAAAATTCCTAAGGTAAGAACTTGCCTGAATCAATATAGTAGTCATTTCAAATCTTGAGCTGTCCCTTGTAGGGCATTTCAGTCATTTTGTTGAAACAAGAGAGCAGCCGGGGGCCCTGGAAACAAAGATGTGAAGAGGGATGAGGGGCAGGGGCTGAGTAGGCTGCTCTGGGGGAAAGGGGGTTTCAAGTCTATATGGCACCATTTGGTTAGTTCAATGATTTCTTACTCTAGCTGGGATTTTACTCTACAGATGGTTTATCTAAGGCCTTGCTGCAGTTTTGGTCAAAAAGGCAAGCAATCATGACAATAGGAAGTGGGGGATCCCAGGGAGCAAGCGCGAAGATGCAGCCTGGGGAGGGTGGGGCAATAGAGGATGATGACAGGGGGTTTTCAAGTCTTTGGCCCCTGGAGTCATGGACAGAGGTACTGAATCAACTAGAAGACTTGAAGGCTGGCAAGGAGGGGGCTCATGCGAATTTCTTGTTATCAAAGCAGTCACAGCTTGGAAGAAGCAGCCGAGGCTTAAGGGAGTAGCAAAGACCTGAATTCTTGTCTTAGGTCCACTGTGTGAATTTGGGTCAGTGGCAACACCCTCCTGGGCCTCAGTTTCCCTGGAATAAAGTGAGGGCAGGGCACCACTGAGATTCCTTTCAGTTCTGTCCTGATCTGAGACTCTAAGCAAAAGAGTCCTGCTCCCCGCTTTTGTTTCCTCATGAGATGCAAGCTCCCCGGAGCTGGGGCTATAACCCGTCTCAGGCTAAGTCTGGGGTGCATGGTGGGAGGGAAAGAGGAAGGGACTGAGCCGAGTGAAACCAACAGGGGGTGTGGCTGCACATGCACCGATGACCGCCCGCCAGAAGGCCAAGGACAGCTGGCTGATGGACGGCATTCTACACGCCAGTGCCCTGGAACAGATGGTGCCCAGAGGCCAACCCGTGTGCTCCATGGATGAGCAGGTGAAATTTGGGAAGCTGAGTCAGCTGTGGAAGAATCTTCTCCCTCATTCCTACACACACACACACACACACACACACACACATTACGGGGCCTCTTCAGTTCTGGAAGTCTGCTCCTCTCTTTTCAGTTCCTATCAGGTCCTCCTGTTTGCTTAGTCAATAGAATATGCTGACACTTGACTTGGTTGTACATTTTTGATGCCATGTACATATGGTGGCCCCTCCTGGATTCCTCATGTCTATCACTACACACAATGGCGTCTTGCTCACCAGTGTGTGAAAGAGGCTGTGGCTCAGTGATATAGGAAGTTCAAGTTAGGACTTAGAGGGTGAAGTAAGAGGCCGGAGTAACTAGGGTTGATAGGAGTGTGCAGCTCTGCTCTAATGGTTGAGGAAGTAACAGGGAACTTCAGTGGAAAAGAAATGGGAGTTTGGGAGGCCTGTGTGAGAAGTGAGCACACCTCAGTTGGAGGTGGCTGGTTCTGAATGTCAACAGCTCATGGGTGTCATCCACGGCATCAGAAAGGTTTGTCGAGACCTTGGGAAGTATGCAACTGTCTTCTACTCTGTCTCTGATTCCTATTGACTTATGTCACTTCCCATCATCCATTTCCATTGGCCCCAAAAGCTTGCCAAGGGCACCCTGCTAATTAATTCCCCATTGCCTGTGAGCTCAGGTATGCTTTGGTGATGATTTCTAGGTTTGGGGAAAAACCAGTTTTGGGCTCTTATGGTATCCCTGCTGGTCGTGATTTCTGCCTCAGACTTCTCTGTGGCATCAGATGACTGTGCCATTATTTCATTTAGCACTTATTGGAGACCTACTTGAGAGCAGGAAATGACCTTGTTGTTGGTTAGTCACCAAGTCGTGTCTGACTCTTTGCAACCCCATGAACTGTAGCCCTCCAGGCTCCTCTGTCCATGGGATTCTCCAGGCAAGAACACTGGCATGGGTTGCCATTTCCTTCTCCAGGAGATCTTCTGGACCCAGGGATGGAACCAGTGTCTCCTGCACTGGCAGGCGGACTCTTTACCATTGAGCCACTCAGCCATCCCCACTTCCTAATAATGATACATATCAAGGAGCATGCCAACCAGGCACACAGGGCTTGTGATTGACTGTGGCAACCCAAGTCTAGCTTCCCTCTGAGCCTCACAGTGTTCTAAGACAGAGAAGCTCACAGCTAGATTTTCATTCTGAACCTCCTCCCACAGCTGGTTTTGACTGGGATGCAGTGCTGATCAATGATAACCGAGGGGCTTCAAGACTGGAACTTTCTCAGAGCTGCCTCATTGTGGGGCCCTGAGAAAGGAGCTGGACCTCTTCGTTAGCAGACCTCGTCATTAGGCCCTGGGGGGCCCAGCAAGCACCCACACATTCAGATGCCTCCTTGCTGTGCTCCCCTAATGCTCGGGAGGCAGTGCCATTTCTCTGGGACCGCCCCCCTTTTTCTGACAAAGCCCGTTTCAGATGGGCTGACTGCTGCTGTCAGGATCTCCCAGGATGCCGCATTTTGTCACTTGTTTGTCTTTGTCAGGTTTCCAGGATCTATGTGGCTCTCTGTGTTATCTGTCTTAGACTGGAGGGAATAGGCAGATTCCTTTGGAAGCAGTTCAGTGATTAGCTGGTCTCAGAATGAACTACTTCCTAAATTAGAACATTTCTGCCTACTGTGCTGGGATGACCAGCTGCCCTGGGGCTGCAGGGAACTGTGCTGGATATACCATAATGCACTACACCCCATCATACCACACCATACCACAGCATATCATACCATACCACACCACACTACACCCCACCATACCACACCACACCACACCATATCACACCACACCATGCCACACTATCCATATCATACCACACCACACCACACTACACCCCACCATACCATATCATAACACACCACACCACACCACACTACACCCCACCATACCACACCACACCACACCATGCCACACCACACCACGCCACACTATCCATATCATACCACACCACACCACACTACACCCCACCATACCATATCATAACACACCACACCACACCACACTATACCCCACCATACCACACCACACCACACCATACCACACCACACCATGCCACACTATCCATATCATACCACACCACACCACACCATATCATACCACACCACACCACACTATACCCTATCATACCACACCACACCACACCACACCACACTATCCATATCATACCACACCACACCACACTACACCCCATCATACCACACCATACCACAGCATATCATACCACACCACACCACACTACACCCCACCACACCACACTACACCCCATCATACCACACCACACCACAGCATATCATACCACACCACACCACACTACACCCCACCATACCACACCACACCACACCATGCCACACCACACCACGCCACACTATCCATATCATACCACACCACACCACACTACACCCCACCATACCATATCATAACACACCACACCACACCACACTATACCCCACCATACCACACCACACCACACCATACCACACCACACCATGCCACACTATCCATATCATACCACACCACACCACACCATATCATACCACACCACACCACACTATACCCTATCATACCACACCACACCACACTACACCCCACCATACCACACCACACTATCCATATCATACCACACCACACCACACTACACCCCATCATACCACACCACACCACAGCATATCATACCACACCACACCACACTACACCCCACCACACCACACTACACCCCATCATACCACACCACACCACAGCATATCATACCACACCACACCACACTACACCCCACCATACCACACCACACCACACCACACTATCCATATCATACCACATCACACCACACTATATCATACCACACCACACCACACTATATCATACCACACCACACCACACTACACCCCATCATACCACACCATACCACACCATATCATACCACAGCACACCACACTGTCCATATCATACCACACCATAGCATACCACACCACACCACACGCTATTTATATCATACCTCACTACACCACACCATACCACACCACACCACACTATACTCCATCATACCACACCATACCACACCATATCATACCATACCACATCACACTACACCCCATCATACCACACCATATCATACACACCACACCACATTACACCCCATCATACCACACCACACTATCCATATCATACCACACCATAGCATACCACACCACACCACACACTATCCATATCATACCACACCACATCATATCATATCACACACACCACACCATACCACACCCCATCATGCTACAGTACACACCATACCACACCGTATCATACCGCACCTTCCATAACTGACCAGAGGGGTGGTGGGCACTGCTCATTGTGTTTGAATGCCCATAGCTCAAGTCAGTTGTGACCAGTCAACCACCCTGAGTGGCCTGCAGCTCTTTATTAATTTTAAAACCTTTGAAGCAAGGAAAGAGAATAGCCCATAAATACATGAAAAGATGTTCAATGTCGTTAGCCAACAAGAAAATGTAGATCAAAACCACAATGAAACACCACTTCACACCCACCAGGACGCCTAAATTAGATGATAACAAATGTTAGTTAAGATGTGGAAAAAAAAAAAAAAAAGATGTGGAGAAACTGGAATTTATACGTTGTTGAGAATGTAAATGGTGAGTGTAAAATAATGCAGCCAGTTTGGAAAACAATCTGGTAGTTCCTCAACATGTTAAATATAGGATTACTATATGACCCTGCATTTTCACCCTGTGTATATAATGCAAAGAAATGAAAACATAATCCCCACAAAAACATGTACACAAATATCCACAGCAATGTTACTGATAATAACAAAAAGGTAGGAAAAAAAAACCCCTGATATCCAAATGGATAAATAACATGTTCTATATCCATGCAATGGAGTATTATTCATCAGTAAAAAGAAATGAAGCATGGAAAAACATCCTATCTTCATAGATTGGAAGACTTAATACTGTTAAGATGGCAGTAATTCCCTAAGTAATCTGTAAATCCAACACATGAAAGTGTTAGTCACTTAGTTATTCATTTCTGACTCTTTAAGACCCCATGGACTATAGCCCACCAGGCTCCTCTGTCCATGGCATTCTCCAGGCAAGAATACTGGAGTGGGTTGCCATTTCCTCCTCCAGGAGATCTTCCCAACCGAGGGATATTAACCATGTTAATATCTTAATATGCTTATTAATAAGCATATTAACCATGTTGCAACCCACCAGTATTTTCGGATGATTTTTCATGGACTAACAATCACAAAGGACATTCAGGCTAAATCATGTGTGATTCTTCGTCTTGAAGCACATACAGTTTACAGGGAAAACACATTTCCAGGAACAAATGACTAAAGAGTCAGAAAATAGAAAAATGGTACAGGCAAACATATTTGCAAAGCAGAAATAGAGACACAGACACAGAGAACAAACAGGGATACCAAGGAGGAGGGTGGGATGAATTGGGAGATTGGGACTGACATATATAGATTGATTGATACTGTACTGTGTATAAAATAGATAACTAATGAGAACCTACCATGTAGCACAGGGAACTCTACTCAGTCCTCTGGGGTTACCTAGATGGGAAAGGAAATGTATAAAAGAAATGTATACATATAGCTAATTCACTTTGCTGTCTAGCAGAAAATAACACTATAAAGCACCTATACTCCAATAATTAAAAAAAAGAAAAAGAAAATTCAGAAATGGCTAGCTTCCCTTGAATCCTTTGGTTCAAATAAATTCCTTTGTTCTTTGCACCCCAGAAGTCCTTACCTGCCCTGTCTTAACACTCCACTTGCCATTTGTTGTTTAATCTGTCTTTCTGCTAGGGCAGGAGCTGGGTCTTCCCTCATGCCCTGTCTCCAACACCCACTACAGTTCTGATCAGGTGCTCGCTCAATCCTGCACACATTGAACAGATGGACTGAATCTCAAGTGTGAAGTGCAACCTCTGCTAGACCCTGTGCCAGAGGTGTATAGTTAGAGAATTCAGAGAAGGAAGGGCTGCCCAGAGATGCTGAGATGTCAGAGGGTCCTGTACGATTGGCGATGGAATTGAGAAAGGTGAGGGGTCTTCCCTGGTGGCTCAGAAGGTAAAGAATCTGCCTGCAATGCAGGAGATGCACGTTTGATCCCTGGGTCAGGAAGTCCCCCTGGAGGAGGGCATGGCAACCCACTCCAGTATTCTTGCCTGGAGAATTCTGTGTTCAGAGGAAAATGGCGGGCCACAGTCCATAGGGTCACAAAGAGTCAGACATGTCTTAGTGACTGAAGTTCCACCTCCTCCTGGGGAATGAGGGAGGAAGACATACAGAAGCCAGTGTGATTCTCTCTGTGCTGAAACAGCCATTGCCCAGCACAGGGCTTTGGGCTTAACCCATGCTTTCTGAGCTCAGCTTGGAAGCATTTCCTTGATGTCATTAAGAGGAGTAGGAAGGAGAAGCATAGAAACAGCAGATGGGGGAAGGTGCTCCGTTCAGTCCACTCTCCATCATATCTGACTCCCCCACCCTGTGGCCCCACGCTGGGAGTCCAGCTCCATAGGTAGCTCTTGCCAACAGGGCTTTAACCTGCGACTGGCCTGGAGCAGCAGGGGAAGCTGCAGGAGCCCGTCTGGCAGGCTTGGCATCTTCATCTGCTGGCAAAGAGAGGATTGATACAGCAATTAGTCTCATTCCAGGAAAACCCATGGCAAGAAAGTGGGAAAACCATCAGCTCAGCTAGTGGGGAGTCAGGTCCCACAGAGGAAGCTCCCATTTCTTCAGACTTCCTCCATCTGTGACTTGGCACCTCTGCCTTCCACTGAGAAGCCTGCTCGCCTGTGCTTTGTCCATGATAGCCTTGGCTGCCTTGCTCCATGTGAAGCAGCCAACTGAATGCAGCATCACTCCTTGGCTCCACTGCTGGCCAGGTATGTGAACTTGGGCAGATTACAGCCTTTAGTCCTGTGCCTGGAAGAGAGTAAGCATTCGGTAAATGTGGCTGTGAAAGTTATCGATACTGTCTTTTTATTTTGGCCACACCACGAGGCATGCGGGATCTTAAGCTCCCTGACCAGGGATCAAACCCTTCCCCCCTGCAGTGCATGTGCAGAGTCTTAACCACTGGACCGCCAGGGAAGTCCCAACAATATGAAAACATTGCTATTGTTGCAGACAACTCTAGAAAAACAGACAATAGGGGTTTAGGGCAGACAACTTCTGTGAAATTTTTGTATCTGTGTTTATTTATCTACCCTGACCCAAGCTCTCTGGGTGAGAAAAAGGACTTTTTATTTACTTAGAGCATCTCTGAGACAAAATTATGGCCAACTAGAGCACTTTTCCCCCTAGAGTGAAAATGGAGCTAACAAAACAGCAGAATAGGGTAGGTTGTTTGAGCTGAAAGGCACCCAAGGGTTTGTTTCTTGAGTGTCTACTCCACGAGGACTGGGAAACAGATACTCTCTTCCAGAGGTTCAGTCTACTGAGGAAGATGGACATTAAAACAAGGGCCCCCAGTGAAGGTTGGCAGGATAGCTTCTTATTTCCCCTGCACCTCCCTTACTCCTAAGAAAGCGCCTATTGCTGATCCAAGGCAGATCCTCTCCATTTCCTGTCTATTGTTTTCCAGAAGTCTGAGAAACTTGTTTCTTGCCATTTGCAGAGTCATGCCCTCAGTACTGATGGGCAGTAGCATCTCCCCCTCGGAGATAATCACGGCCGCTCTGGCCACGCAGTGTTCCACCTTCAACACCAACGTTTAGCTCCAACACCAGACACAGACACTGCCGCCGTATCTCCTCTCTCCTTAGACATTTTCAGATAAGAAGATGGCTCCTAGTGCCTTTTTCCTATCACTCTGAGCTTTAAGACTCTTTTCTGGGGGTTCCTGAGTTCCTCAATCCCCACTCCTGTTCTCCTTCCTTGGCTTCCCCCAGGTAACCCATCTATCGCAGCCAATCCTTCATTTTCACTTTATTCTCACCTTCTCCTTTATAACATGCTGTTCTAGGAAAGCACAGTTTTGGGGGTCAGACTAGACTTTGAATCCTAACTTTACACTTTACCTGGGAAACTTACCCAGTGTTTCTGAGTTCACTTCCTGGATGATGAAATGAAGAGAGCACATCCTTGTTACAGGGAATGAATGCTGTATAGTCTGTCTGAAGCCCCAAGCCAGAATCGGGTGATTTCCTTCCCTTGCATGTGTGGTAAGTCACTACAGTCGTGTCTGACTCTTTGAACCCTAAGGACTGTAGCCTGCCACATTCCTCTGTCCATGGGATTCTCCAGGCAAGAATACTGGAGTGGTTGCCATTTCCTTCTCCAGGGGATCTTCCTGACCTGGAGCTCAAGCCCAGGTCTCCTGTGTCTCCCGCATTGGTAGGTGGATTCTTCACCACTGAGCCACATGGAAAGCCCTACATGTGCTAAAACCCTGTTCATTTTGCCAGTACCCCTTTTCTCCTCCACTTCCTCCTGTGCTTCTTCCTTCCTTCCTTCTGCCCCATTTAGAGTTGGCAGGAAGCACTCTGAGGTTCTAGCCTCATTTCTCTGGGCACCTGGTAGCAGACCCCCTGCTGTCACTGGCCTATAATGTCTTCATCTCCAAAAGAAGGTGCCGTGGTTCATGACCTCTGAGGTCCTGATCCTCTGAAACCTGCTGAGACAGAAAGTCATTCTGAAATCCCATTTCCTCCACAGAGACTTTCTGACTGTTGAAAATAGTGGCAAGTCTTTCTCCTTTACCTGCATTCCACCGCCTTGTTGGAACATGTCCCTTCTGTTTTATTTTTGCTCTTTACACTAAAAATGTTTATCCATAAGGATTTATGTCTGAGTGGCTAAGGGCATGGTGGTGAAATGATTTCTGCATGTTGATTGGGAGAGTCTTGGCGCTGCAGGAACAAAAATGTTGCCCTCAAGGGGGAAAGCTGTCCTTCACAGAGGTTGTGTCCTCTGTTCTCACCCTCACAGGAGCCCGAAGACAATAATTGGCTGAGTTCAGGACACAGGGAGCCATGATCACCCTCCTTCCCTCTTCTCTTCTTTCGCTCCCTCCTCCCTCCTCCTCTCCTTCCTTCCTTCTTCAGTGTAGACTCACATGAAATATACAAAAGTATTTTTACCAAAATTCATTTGAATCTATCAGTTCAATTCAAACTATCTATATGTTCATGCATTCTTTCTTTAAGACATTGTAATTGAGCACGTATTCTGTGTGAGACACTGTCCTAAACTTTAAGATTGTCGGCATAAGACATAGTTCTTGCCTCCCAAATAAGGGCTTCCCAGGTGACTCAGTTGGTAAAGAATCTGCCTGCAATGCAGGAGACCTGGGTTTGAGTCCCTGGGTCGGGAAAATCCCCTAGAGGAGGAAATGGCAATCCACTCCAGTGGTCTTGCCTAGAGAATTCCATGGACAGAGGAGCCTTGTGGGCTACAGTGCATGGTGTCTCAAAGAGTCGGGCTTGACTGAGCACAACATTCCATTCTGCTTGCTTTGCAGGAACTCACTGTCTACTTAATTTACTCGTTTAACAAATATCTTAGTATAACATGCTATGCTGAGTTTTCCAGAAATAGTCAGTGAGACCGACTTTGGAGTGTGAGTTGTTTATTAGGGATCAAAATCTGTGAAAGGAGGAAGGAAGAAAGCAGATTGGGCAAAAGAAGAAGCTGCACATGATTCAGGCCTGACAGAACCTCAGGGACCCAGCAGTGAGTTCTGGAGCATGAACCGGTCACCGGCGGCCCAAATGCAGTTCTTTATGCCCGTGTGTTGGTTTCTTAGGGATGCATAACCAATGGCAACATCAGAAATGCCTTTCCTTCCAGTTCTGCAGGCTGGAAGTCCAGCATGAGGTGTCAGCAAGGCCGGCGTGCTCTCTCTTAAGGCTCATGGGGAGTAACCTTCTTTGCCTCTTCCAACTTTTAGTGGCTCCAGGTGTCCCTGAACAGCGTCCCTCCAGTCTCTGCCTCTTTTTTCTTTTGGCTATGCTGAGTCTTCTTGCTGCGAGGGCTTTTCTCTAATTGCAGCAAGCGCGGGCTGCTCTCTAGTTGTGGTGTGTGGGCTTCCCATTGCTGTGACTTCTCCTGTTGCAGAGCATGGGCTCTAGAGCCCAGGCTCAGTAGTTGTGGCACCTGGGCTTAGTTGTTTCTCGGCATGTGGGATCTTCCTGGATCAGGGATCAAACCCATGTCTCCTGCGCAGGCAGGCAGATTCTTTTTCACTGAGCCACCAGGGAAGCCCTGACTTTTTCTTATAAGGATGTATGTCACTCGATTTAGGTTCCACTCTAAACCCCAAATGCTTTTAATTAGATCCCATTTGTTTATTTTTGCTTTTATTTCCAGAATTCTGGGGGGTGGATCATAGAGGATCCTGCTGTAATTTATGTCGGAGAGTGTTTTGCCTATGTTCTCCTCTAGGAGTTTTATAGTTTCTGGTCTTACATTTAGATCTTTAATCCATTTTGAGTTTATTTTTGTGTGTGGTGTTAGAAAGTGACCTAGTTTCATTCTTTTACAAGTGGTTGACCGGTTTTCCCAGCACCACTTGTTAAAGAGATTGTCTTTACTCCATTGTATATTCTTGCCTCCTTTGTCAAAGATAAGGTGTCCATATGTGTGTGGATTTATCTCTGGGCTTTCTATTTTGTTCCATTGATCTATATTTCTGTCTTTGTGCCTGTACCATACTGTCTTGATGACTGTGGCCTTGTAGTAGAGCCTGAGGTCAGGCAAGTTAATTCCTCCAGTTCCATTCTTCTTTCTCAAGATTGCTTTGGCTATTCGAGGTTTTTTGTATTTCCATACAAATCTTGAAATTACTTGTTCTAGTTCTGTGAAAAATATCGCTGGTAGCTTGACAGGGATTGCATTGAATTTGTAGATTGCTTTGGGTAGTATACTCATTTTCACTATATTGATTCTTCCAATCCATGAACATGGAAAATATATGCAAGGTGAAAAGACAGCCTTCGGAATGGGAGAAAATAATAGCAAATGAAGCAACTGACAAACAAGTAATCTCAAAAATATACAAGCAACTTATGCAGCTCAATTCCAGAAAAATAAACGACCCAATCAAAAAATGGGCCAAAGAACTAAATAGACATTTCTCCAAAGAAGACATACGGATGGCTAACAAACACATGAAAAGATGCTCAACATCACTCATTATTAGAGAAGTGCAAATCAAAACCACAATGAGGTACCACTTCACGCCAGTCAGAATGGCTGCGATCCAAAAGTCTACAAGCAATAAATGCTGGAGAGGGTGTGGAGAAAAGGGAACCCTCTTACACTGTTAGTGGGAATGCAATCTAGTACAGCCACTATGGAGAAGAGTGTGGAGATTCATTAAAAAATTGCAAATAGAACTGCCTTATGACCCAGCAATCCCAGTGCTGGGCATACACACCAAGGAAATCAGAATTGAAAGAGACACGTACCCCAATGTTCATCGCAGCACTGTTTATAATAGCCAGGACATGGAAACAACCTAGATGTCCATCAGCAGATGAATGGATAAGAAAGCTGTGGTACATATACACAATGGAGTATTACTCAGCCATTAAAAAGAATACATTTGAATCAATTCTAATGAGATGGATGAAACTGGAGCCGATTATACAGAGTGAAGTTAACCAGAAAGAAAAACACCAATACAGTATACTAACACATATATATGGAATTTTAGAAAGATGGCAATGATGACCTGTATGCAAGACAGCAAAAGAGACACAGATGTGTAGAGCAGACTTTTGGACTCAGAGGGAGAGGGAGAGGGTGGGATGATTTGGGAGAATGGCATTGAAACATGTATACTATCATGTAAGAAACGAATCGCCAGTCTATGTCCGATGCAGGATACAGCATGCTTGGGGCCGGTGCACGGGGATGACCCAGAGAGATGTTATGGGGAGGGAGGTGGGAGGGGGGTTCATGTTTGGGAATGCATGTACACCCGTGGTGGATTCATGTCAATGTATGACAAAACCAATACAGTATTGTAAAGTAAAATAAAGTAAAAATAAAGATTTTTTTAAAAATGAAAAGAAATTATGGAGACACTGATTTTGAAAAAAATAAAATTTATTAAATATTTTTACTGTTCCCCCCAAAAAATAAAAAATAAAAAAATAAACCCCAAATGACCTCATTTTGAGAACCTTAACTTAAATCCATCTGCAAAGACCCTTTCTTCAAATAAGGCATCATTTACAAGGTGTTTGGGGGTTAGGACACGGGTGTATCTTTTGGGGGTCACCATTCAATCCACTACCCCCTGCTCCACTCAGTCACCACTGTGCAGTGCCCACCACCTGGGAGATATGACCTTCAGAGATGCTGTTCTGCAGCTGAACCAGACCCTAAAGATGCTGACAGCAGGAGGCTCTGTGCTGACTGTGTTCCCCACAGGTGGGCAGCAAGTTCTTCCCTGAAGTGGATCTGGGTGGCACCCTGGGTGGCACATCTTAACTATAGCAGAGTGCCAAACTCCATACCAGGCAGCAAAGAAAAGTCCAAGGGCGTTTCTGCCCTGACCACACTTGCAGTCCAGCAAGGGAGGCAGGTGTTACTCAAGTAGCCCCATGACTCCAGGTAGAGTCACCTCAGCGGTAGGCGCTGCCAAGAAGAGGTGCACACCACCGAGAGAATATGTAGACCTGAGGATGCTTGACTCAAGAAAAGAGGACAATTGCTAGAATTTCACGATGTCTTTTATTTTCTTCCTCCTTTATATGGGTTCTCACTCCTGGAAAAATTGAGCTCCAGAGGAAGCAACACACTCTCTTACTGAGAGCCGACAATTTCTCTCCCGCTTTTAGATGCCAGTTTGATTTGGACAGCTCCAGACGTGAGGATTTTGGCTATTCCTCACACTTGTGAAAGTGAAAGTGGCTCAGTCATGTCCGACTCGTTTTGACCTCATGGACTATACAGTCCATGGAATTCCCCAGGCCAGAATACTGGAGTGGGTAGCCTTTCTCTTCTCCAGGGGATCTTCCCGGGCCAGGAATTGAACCCAGGTCTCCCCCATTGCAGGCAGATTCTTTACCCACTGAACCACCAGGGAAGCCCAAGAATACTGGAGTGGGTAGCCCTCCTTTCTCCAGTGGATCTTCCCCACCCAGGAATCAAAGCAGGGTCTCCCGCATTGCAGGTGGATTCTTTACCAACTGAGCTATTAGGGAAGCCCATTCCTCACACTTGGGCCCTTTTATATTTTTTGAAATGCACTGGGGGAGGGGAGGAAGGTGTTAGTGGAAATCAGAGATGGGCATTTGATGGTAGTGAACTAGCCCCTAGACCTACAACCTAACACCTTATCTTCTGGCCCTTCTCTTCCCCAAAGTGCTACATTCTCCAGCACCCATGTGGGCTCTTCTTGGACCAGCACACAACTAACTGTAAAAAGACTCAAGTTCTAGTTCAAGTTCTGTCATTGACAAGTTGTGGGATCTTAGGCAGTTCATTTAACATTCTTTTTTGTTGTTGTTCCTAATAAGAAAAAATGAGGGGCTTCCCAGGTGGTTCAGCAGTGAAGAATCCACCTGCCAATGTAGGAGATGTAGGTTCGGTCCCTGGGTTGGGAAAAACCCCTGGAGAAGGAAATGGCAACCCAGTCTAGTGTTCTTGCCTGGCAGATCCCATGGACAGAGGAACTTGGTGGGCTACAGTCCATGGGGTAACAAAGAGTCAGACATGACTTAGCTACTAAACAACAACAAGAGAAATGAGAGGGACTTCCCTGGTAATCCAGTAGTTAAGAATCTGCCTTGCAAGGCAGGGGACGCTGGTTCAATCCTTGTTCAGGAAACTAAGATCCCATACGCCACAGGACAACAAAGCCTGTGAGCCACAGGTACTGAGATTGTGAGCCTCCTGCATGCCACTAGAGTCCATGAGCCACAGAGAAGGATCCTGTAAGTCATAACTAAGACCCGATGTGCTTTTTTATAGTTTTTTAAAGAAAAATGAGAAATGTGAGTTCCGCTATAAAATATTCCCTAAGAGAAATAGCTTATGACTTTTATGACTGTAAAATGTCTTGCCTGTTGGCCCGTCCACACTCTCCCTCTATCAGCAGCACATCAGCATCCTTTCTTTCTCCAGTTTGTTTTCCTACCTTCTGACCCTCATGGTGTTGATCACCTGGCTCCTTCTCATCCCCACCTTCACCACTGGCTTAGCCCCAATTGTAACAGGTAAACTACTCGAGGGTGGAGTAATACGTGTATAGAGTCTGCAGATTAGTAAATGATTATCATTATTTAAGTAATAATGACACCTTTGTTTTTACCCTGATTCTTTGAGCTCAGATTAATCCTGCCCTACCCTCCCAAGATGACAAGTAAATAATTGCTTAGACTCTCCTAACTGAGGGATTTGTATTTTCCAAACACCTCACATGCCCTGTGACATCTCACTAGTGTCCTCCCTAGTTTGCCAAGGAGATGACAGACACAGATGAGAGAAAGGGCTTTCTCAGAGCCTTGTAGGGTTTCAGTCCCTCTCCCCACTTCCTCTCTGATGGTGACAGGAAGCCATGAATGGCATGGAAGGAGTATTTGACTCGGTTTTTGTGCTTCTGGGATTAGTTTTGCTGGAATATCTTGGTATCCTTGGGCAAAGGCAAGTCACTACATTTTCCAAAGCTTCATTGTCTTCATCTGTTATAAGAAGGGATTAGACCAGATAATTGGTGAGCTTGGACCTTAGAGTCACAGGCATTGCCATACTTTGTTGTTGTTCAGTCACTAGGTCATGTCTAACTCTTTGTGACCCCATGGAGTGCAGCAAGCCAGGCTTCCCTGTCCTTTGCCATCTCCCAGAGTTTGCTCAAACTCATGTCCTCGGTGTCGCTATCCAACCATCTTGTACTCTGTCGTCCCCTTCTCCTCCTGCCTTTACTCTTCCCCAGAATCAGGGTCTTTTCTAATGAGTTGGCTCTTTGTATCAGGTAACCAAAGTATTGCCATACTTCGGAGTTTGGAAATTATTCTGAAAGCAGTAGGGAGCCATTAGACCAGGAAAGAAATATGATCGAGTTGTGTAGTCGAACGAAATTCTGGTCGTGATTTGCAAGTTAGATTGAAGGACAATAATATATTAGATCAAGAGATCATTAAGACCATTCCAATAACCCAGACAAGAGGTCACAATGGCTTGAATCCCTCACTATGAATGCAGAGGGGGTGGGGGAAGAGACCAGTGATGCTCACCCAAGTGTCTGACCTGAACAACCAAGGGAATGGTGGGCCATTTACTTAGGTTAAGCATGAGAGTAGCTTCCCGGGTTTTCTGATTGGTTCCAAATTACTTTTCGTATTTCCTTTCCAGTCATCCCTTTTCTTCTTCCTTCTGCCCACTTCCAAATGGTGGAGGCCAGGATGGTAAACGCTTTCCTATATTGATTATGTTGGAGCCCAGAGACAAAGACCTCAAAAAGAACCTTTTTAATCCCTAACAAGGTCCCTGGATGGAAGCAGAGAAAAAGTGGAGTGTAATGGGCTACAGAGAAAAACCTGTTGATGGAATAAAGATTTATTTGGAAAGCACTTGAGAAACGATCATAGTCCCTCTTTTCCCCTCAGTAACTCAAGTCCTGACATGCAGTTTTCCTGCAGCTGCCAATCTGTCCAAGTCAAAACTTTCCCGGTGATGGCCATCCGTGGACATGACTGTCCAATCTTAGTCCAAGCTGAGAAGGCCCATTTCACTCCACAGGAGCTTGCCACACAAAGACCCACTGACAAAAGTAAATCTAACAGGTGAGAACCTTGAACATGATGGATTCTTCCTGACCTTCCCTTTTTGTTATGGACCAAGGGGCAGGCATACATCCCACTTCTTAGGATTAAGGGATTACCTTCAGAAAGGGAAAGAAAAATAGTGTTAATTAATTTTTATTTGCAGCCTCCACCCTTTTCCTGTTCTCTATTCCTCCTTTGTCTAGTCCCAGGGAAGGCCTGTGGGAGAGGCCTGGCCTGTCAGCCAGCGGAGTTGGCTTCGCTGCGGCCGGGGACTGATTGCAGCCACCATAAGCCACCCTGCGCCGACCACTCCTCTTTCCCTTGCAGCTCTTACACAACAGCCAGGCAGGCAGATGGAGAGTCCAGATCGTGCTTTTCTTTCTGGGCTCCCAGGATTCTCAAAGGATCCCTTTGTTAGTGAATGTCAACCTCTCCCCAAAGGCTTGAAGTGGGAGCCAAGGAGGCCGAGCCCAGATGAAGTGGAGGATGGGGACTTGCCGGTGGCCTCTGCGGTAACCTTGGCATCTGTGTGTTTTCCAGGGTGACTGTGGTCTAGCACATTCAAAGTCCTTGGTAAGACTCACCTCCTAAAGGAAGCCCTCCCAGATTACTCCTATGCTTGCCTGTTAAGTTGCTTCAGTCACGTCTGACTCTTTGCAACCCTCTGGACTATAGCTCCTCTGCCCATGAATTTCCCACAGCGAGAATACTGGAGTGGCTTGGCGTTTCTGTCTCCAAGATTACTCTTACTTCTGCTCTGATTGTGTCTGCACTGGGCCTCCTCTTGGGCTGCTGTGCATGTAATGCCTCTCGACACACTTGGAACCATTGAAAGGGAAACTTGAGATCATTGAAAGGGAGGGGGAAAGACACATGCTTGGGGCAGAAACAAATTCAAAGCCAAGATTCAACTAAACCCTATACTCTTTCTGCCACACCCAGCTCTCTGGTCCACACAGTACTCTGGGATCAATTACCTCAGTTTCAGATGCCCCAGGGAGAGCTCAAGCCCAAGTGCAGTGTTCACTTAGAATCCTGTCTTTCTGGAAGCCTGGGGTATTTTGGAATATTTGAATGGAGGCCTTCAGAGTTCTAAGGCTTCCCTGGTAGCTCAGATGGTCAAGAATCTACCTGCAATGCAGGAATCCTCGGTTCGATCCCTGAGTCAGGAAGATCCCCTGGAAAAAGAAATGGCAACCCACTCCAGTATTCTTTCCTGGAGAATTCCATGGACAGAGGATCCTGGTGGGCTACAGCCCATGGGGTCACAAAAGGTTGGACACAACTGAGCGACTAACACTTCTTTCCTCATTGCTCTAGGCCATGGCACAGTCTGCTTTTCCCAGCAGGCACTGTTGAGGACCTCTGACATAGTAACATTCGGGTTAGGGTACAAAACAGCCAGCCCCAGGAAAGGCATTAAGACAGGACACTTACGTCACCGCATGTGCTCCCCATCACTCAAAGCTCTCACTGTCAGAAGTGACAGAGGGGCAGCTGGGAGAGAGGAGCTGCTCAGAGGGGCGTGTTAGAGCATGAACTGAAATCAGCGGCCATACACAGGGCTACCTTTTTTCCAAATCCTCACCAACACTTTTCTCTTGTCTTTGTGATGACAGCCATTCTAACATGTATGAGGTGATATCTCACTGTGGTTTTGATTTGCACTTCCCTGATGATTACTGATGCTGAGCACCTTTTCATGAACCTGTTGGCCATTTTTATGTGTTCTTTGGAGGAAAATGTCTATTCAGATTCTCTGCCCACTTTTTAACAGGTTGTTCTTTTTTTTTTGCTATTGGGTTGTTTGAATTCTTTCTGCATTTGGGTGTTAACCCCTTATCAGATATATGATTTGAAAATATTTTCATTCCATAGGTTGTCTTCATTTTGTTGGGCAGAAAGTGTTTGGTTTGATATAGTCCTACTTGTTCATGCTTGCTTTCTGATAGTGTTGTCTTTGCTTTTGGTGTCAAATTAAAAAAATCTTTTTTAAAACTGATGTTTGGGAATTTTACTCATTATGTTTTCTTTTAGGAAGAAACATGGCTTTCTTATGGTTTCAGGTTTTACACTAAGGGTTTTAATCTATTTTGAGTTTATTTTTGTGGATAGTGTGAGACAGGAGTCCAGTTTTATTCTTTTGCGTGTGTCTGTCCAGTTCTCCCAACACCATTTATTGAAGAGACTATTCTTTGAACTGTGGTGTTGGAGAAGATTCTTGAGAGTCCCTTGGACTGCAAGGAGATCCAACCAGTCCATTCTGAAGGAGATCAACCCTGGAATTTCTGTGGAAGGAATGATGCTAAAGCTGAATCTCCAGTACTTTGGCCACCTCATGCGAAGAGTTGACTCATTGGAAAAGACTGATGCTGGGAGGGATTGGGGGCAGGAGAAGGGGACGACCGAGAATAAGATGGCTGGATGGCATCACTGACTCAATGGACGTGAGTCTGAGTGAACTCCAGGAGATGGTGATGGACAGGGAGGCCTGGCGTACTGCGATTCATGGGGTTGCAAAGAGTTGGACACGACTGAGCGACTGAACTGAACTGAACTGAACTGATTCTTTGCCACTGTATGCTTTAGACTGTGTTACTGGCTCAGTCTTGTCTGAATCTTTGTAACCCCGTGGACAGAGCTATCTTGTCATAAACTGTTATTGTTGTTATTGTTCAGTTGCTAAGCCGTGTCTGACTCTGAGACCCCATTGACTGCAAAATGCCAGGCTACTCTGTCCTCTGATATCTCCCAGAGTTTGCTCAAATTCATATCCATTGAGTTGGTGCTATGTAACTATCTCATCCTCAGCTGCCTTTTCTCCATTTGCCTTCAGTCTTTCCCAGCATGAGAGTCTTTTCCAGTGAGTCGGCCTTTGCATCAGACGGCCAAATTGTTGGAGCTTCGGCTTCAGCATCAGTCATTCCAGTGAATATTCAGGCTTGAATTCCTTTAGGATTGACTGGTTGGATCTCCTTGCACTCCAAGGGACTCTCAAGAGTCTTCTCCAGCACCACAATTCTATAGCATCAGTTCTTCAGCACTCAGCCTTCTTTATGGTCCAACTTTCACATCCGTACATGACTATTGGAAAAACCATAGCTTTGACTATATTACCTTTGTCAGCAAAATGATATCTCTGCTTTTTAATACACTGTCTAGGTTTATCATAGCTTTCCTTCCAAAGAGCAAGATCTTTAATTTCATGGTTGCAGTCACTGTCAGCAGTGATTTTGGCACCCAAGAAAATAAAATCTGTCACTGCTTCTGCTTTTTTCCCTTCTATTTGCTGTGAAGTGATAGGACTGGATACCATGGTCTTAGTTTTATGAATGTTGAGTTTCAAGCCAACTTTTCACTCTCCTCTTTCACCTTCATCAAGAGACTCTTTAGTTCCTCTTCACTTTCTGCCATTACAGTGTATCATCTGTATATCTCAGGTTGTTGGTGTTTCTCCCAGCAAAGAATGTTAGGGAGCTCAGCAAATTTCCAGGAAAGCTGGAAAGACAGAATCTGAACTGGGCAGCAGCCACACTCAACAGCTTCTCTAGCAAAACCATCATGACCAGATGCTCCTTGGCCCCTGTAATCCTGGACACCAAATGCTGGAAAGGTTACAACTGCCCATGTGAAGAATCCCCTGCCTTCACCAAGCTTGCAGTTCAGATAAGCATCCCCTTACATGTAGCTGCCTCCTCATGGGATTCACTTCTGAATTCAAGTCCCAGCAGTGTTCAGCTGGTTGGTAGAATCTGGATTACACTCCTCCAGGCGCCTTAGTTGGCTTCTTCCTTAGAATAGTAGGTCTTAAAATAAAGGAGAGTAGCAAAATAGTGAAAGGATTTTTTTCAGTGCTGGCTGCTAAAACAGTCTCTCCTCTACACAAACCAAAGTGAAGTTGCTGAAGCCGCTCAGTCGTGTCCACCTCTCTGTGAACCCATGGACTGTAGCCTACCAGGCTCCTCTGTCCATGGGATTTTCCAGGCAATAGTACTGGAGTGGATTGCCATTTCCTTCCCCAGGGGATCTTCCCGACCCAGAGATCGAACCCGGGTCTCCCACATTGTAGACAGATGCTTTACCATCTGAGCCACCAGGGAAGAAGAGCTGAGTTAAATGGGAACATAGGAATCATTGCACCTGCATTTTTAGTCTTTAGAGAGACACAAATTTCTGTGATTTCCTTGGAGCTGAAGAATTGCTTGTGTTTCAAACTTTGAGAACAAGGAATTTGTTAAGGTCCCATAAAACTTTATGGTAATTGCTAAAGACACACCTCTTTTCATCAGACCTAGGATTTGTTTTCTCTTCGGTAGTTCAAATAGAACATGAATGAACTGACTATTTCAGTTGTTGAGACCCTATGGCCAATTAGTCCCTGCTAATGATCATTCTAGTTACTCCTTTAGCCCTGTGTCGACGTAAAAAATATTCACACCCAAAAAGTTGAGTTATGTTTTATTTGGTACAAATTTTTAGGACTTTATGCCCAGGAGACAGCATCTCAAGTAACTCTGAGAGAATGGCTCCAAGGAGGTGAGGGGAGAAACCAGGTTATACAGAAGTTTTGCAACAAAGGGGAGGTGTCCGAATGTCAGAAGATTATTGTTAATTAAAGAAAACCAGATATCCCAAGTTAAGGAATTTAGCACTTTTCTATGTATGGGATGCCCAGGTGGCTCAGCGGTAAAAAATCTGCCTGCCACTGCAGGCATCACAGGAGACGCGAGTTTGATCCCTGGGTTGGGAAGATCTCTTGGAGAAGGGAACTGTGATCCACTTCAGTATTCTTACCTGAAACATTGCATGGACAGAGGAGCCTGACTGGCTGAAGTCCAGGGGCGTCACAAAGGGTCGGATGTGACTGAGCAACTGAACATGCACGCATTACTTTCCTCCAGAAAAATGGAAATACAGGTGATATAAAGAGGTGAAATAAGACCACAATGCAGTCTTGCCTGAGACAGGAAGTCTAGATGTGAGGCCAAAAATGTCCCTCCTCCAGGAAATTCCATTGCTATGTCACCATGCCACATGCCTCAGTGGCCCTTCCTCACGGCAGGCTTGCATACTGGTTCTTCTGTTTACAGTGCAGAATTTCTGGGTGGAAGAGCCTTGGGGAATATCAGGCTGCCTCTGTGCCAAGCTAGGGTTAAGGTTCTCTATATCTCCATCACACCAATTGCTCCTAGAGAGACAGAGGCATGCTGTGGCTTAAATGACAGTGTCCAGCCCCACCCGAACAGCCCATTGTGCCCACTTCTGGAACAGCTAATGTTCCCTGCCCCTTCTGAGGATCAGGTGGCTGGAGATTGCAGCCAGGGCTCATCTGTATGGTGATGTGGACTCCAGGGTTTGCAGCAGAAGCAATATCGCCTGGGATTAAAGGATTGCTGCTTCTTTAAATCTGATCTCTTTGAGTTATTAGTTGACTGTTCTCTGGTCCATTTTCTCCTACCCTCATTCACCCAGGACTATACTTTGATCCTGAGAAATACATTTCTGGGTCAGGAGGGTCTTTTCAAGCCAGAAGCGTTATGTGGAATGATCATTGTCAGCAAGATAAATCAAATTACTTATTACTAGTTGGTCTGCCAGGACTCTGCACACAGAGAAGCATAAGGCACATCTCCTGCCTCAAGGACATATAGCTTGGTGCAGACATGGGGGTTTGGGCAGGTCTGTAAAGGACAGACATATGATGAAGAAGAATAGGGAGGAACTTCCCTGCTGGTCCAGTGGAGAAGAGTTCTGCCAGTGCTGGGGGTGTAGGTTCGATCCCTGGTTGGGGAGATAAGAGCCCACATGCCCCATGGCCAAAAAGAAACCTTAAAAAAAAAATAGAAGCAATATTGTAACAAATTAAATAAAAACTAAAAAAAAAAAAAAAGATCCACATCAAAAAAATCTTAAAAAAAAAAAAAAAAAGGACGCGAGAAGCTGACTTCTAGCCAGGCCACAAGATATGATGCTGTCCTCAAACCCACTGCTGTTCACCTCCTGCGGGTCCTCGTTACTTCATTCTGGAGCTGTTTGAGTGGCCTTCTCCCTGGTGTCTCCATCTTCAGTAGTTCCCTTCCTCAGTTCACCCTGAGCCTCCATTAGTCTTCTGCTCAAACTCCCAGGATTGCCTTTTCATACTGTTAGTTGTTTCTGTTGTGCCAAAGCTTTTAAGTTTGATGTCCCATTTGTTGTTTTTCACTTTTCTTGTTTATGCTTTTGGACTCATCGCCAAAAAAATCCTTGCTAAGACCAATGGCAAGGAGCTTCTTCCCTATGTTTCCTTCTAGGAGTTTTAAGTTATCAGGTCTTAGGTTTAAGTCTTTGATCTATTTTGAGTTACTCTTTGTGAATGGGATAAGATAGGGGTCCAAGTTCAATGCTCTACATGTGGTTATCCAGTTTTCCTAACACGATTTGTTGAAGAGACGATACTTTCCCTACTGGGTATTGGTTCTCTTGGTGAATATTAGCTGACTGTATATATAGAAGTTTAATTTGAGGGCTCTTTCTGTTCCATTGGTCTCTGTCTGTTTTTATGTCAGTACTTACTGTTTTTATTACTATAGCTTTGGTGTATAGTTTGATATCAAGAGATAGGATTCCTCAAGTTTTGTTCTTTTTTCTCAGGGTTTCTTTGGTTATTAAGGAGGTATCTGTACCCTCCATATTATTTATATTAAATTAATAGCTATATTATTTATAATAGCTAAAACATGGAAACAACCTAAATGTCCTATAAGCATCTTCATTGAGTCCCTTGATTGTGTATTGTATATTCTGGTCCATATAACAGAATACTACTCAGTCTGAGAAAGAAGGACATCCTGCCACTTGCAACAACATGAATGGACCTTGAGCACATTATGCTAACTGAGATTAGTTAGAGAAAAACAAAAACTGTATGATATCATTACATGTAGAATCTAAAAAAGCCAAACTTGTAAAGCAGAGAGTAAGATTATGGTTACTAATAGAAAGGAGGTGAAGGGATATGATAGAGGTTAAGAGTACAAATCTGCAACAAGTTAGGATGTAAGTCCTAGAGATCAAATGCACAGTATAGTTAACATAGATAATAATAATGTACTATAATCATCAAACTTGCTAAGAGAATAGAACTTAATTATTCCAACCACCAAAAGAAAGGATAATTATGTAAATTGATAGAGGTGTTAATTATTGCTACAATGGCAATCACATTACAGTGTAAAAATGTATCAAGTTAACATGTTGCACATATTTATATGGAAAACATATTTCAATAGAAAAATTAATAAAAGAATGATGCCACCCAAACAATGGAGAAGGAAATGGCAACCCACTCCAGTATTCTTTCCTGGAAATCCCATGGACAGAGGAGCCTGGTGGGCTACAGTCCATGGGGTCACAAAAGAGTCAAACACAACTTACTGACTGAACAACAACCACTACCCAAACAAACAGGGGGTCCCCCTGAGGCAACAAGCCCCTCTCAATCTTTTGGTTAAAATAACTCATAGCATCTCACATCATGAAAATTGTACTCTAAGATCTACTAAAAAGAGCCAAACACTACCTAGAATTCAGGAAAGCTTTTCTATATATTAATATTATGTTGTGTTAATCCAAACAATATCCATTTAAAATGGATAAATCCATAAAAAAATAAAATAAAATAATACATGGGACATTATCTGTTCTGCCCAAAGACAATGATTGTTGCACATAAGGAATTCCATAATTTTTCTTTCTTCTGCCTTGGAGGAGGTTCTAGTATTCTTGGTAAAGGTTCAGTTTGTCACAGTTGAACCACCACTTACCTTTTGGCCACCACCTACCTTTTGGATAGCACCTCATCTGCTCCCTTGTACAGGCCATCTGTCTGGTCCATATGGTCCACTGGCAACTCCAAAACTTGAGTCTCCTCTTTTCCACCTTTGCTCACACATTCGCTCTGGAGGCCTCTTCCTGCCAGTACCCACCTCCAACACCCCATGTCCAAACTCTCCCCAGTGTTTGAGGCCTAATTTAAATACCACCCACATCAGAATAATCTGCTTGTCTTTTTTAAAAACAGCTTTGCTGGGCTCTCATTTTCCAGTTCCCTGGGCCTGGGACAAGGTCCAGGAATCTATTTTTTATTGTCCTAAATGATTCATAAATCCCGCAGACTTAGGGTCCATCCACTAGAGCTAAGACTTTTGGATCCAAGACTTTTGGATTTCACAGATCAACAAGGTTTACATAGGTACACATATATATTTTGCTCAGTAAAGATATTATAAAACATCAGGAGAAAAGGACACTCTCATTTCTTTCTCTTGGATGAAGCTATTGCACCATCCATCAGTGTTATTTAGTGGAGCCCTGAGTGTGGGCTCAGCCCTAGCCCAGGTCCTAGGGGTGATGGGCACTGCAGGACGATCCCTGTTGAAGAGGCTAATAGCCTGGGAAAGAAGGGGGGCATGGGGAAAGAGCCATCGACTAAAGAACAGCTCATATCTGCTTCACTGACAGAGAAGGTCAGAGCAGGAAGAGGCTCTGCCAGGCCAGGACCACAGAGCAGGACTTCACAGCTGAGGCCCCTGAATGGAAACCCCAGAGCTGAGAGGAGAGGGTGATATAAGGGTGAGGAAACAGCCTGGACAAGCATCACCAGCCCCAAAAGCCTGTCTCCTCAAGAGTGAACTTAATTAGCTGTTTCCCCAAAGAACCAACTCAGTAAGGAGGGAACTAAAGACAGGTATAAGCTGAATTCCAAAGCTGGGCTCTACTTCTGCTGTGTATCTATAATTTCAGTTCAGTTCAGTCACTCAGGCGTGTCCGACTCTTTGCGACCCCATGGACCACAAAATGCCAGGCCTCCCTGTCTGTCACCAACCTCCAGACTTTACTCAAACTCATGTCCACTGAGTCAGTGATACCATCCAACTATCTCATCCTCTGTCATCCCCTTCTCCTCCTGGCTTCTGTCTTTCCCAGCATCAGGGTCTTTTCCAGTGTGTCAGTTCTTCACATCAGGTGGCCAAAGTATTGGAGTTTCAGCTTCAGCATCAGTCCTTCCAATGAAATATTCAGGACTGATTTCCTTTAGGATGGACTGGTTGGATCTCCTTGCTGTCCAAGAGATTCTCAAGAGTCTTCTCTAACACCACAGTTCAAAAGCATCAATTCTTCAGTGCTCAGCTTTCTTTATAGTCCAACTCTCACATCCATACATGACTACTGGAAAAACCATAGCCTTGACTAGAACAGACCTTTGTTGGCAAAGTAATGTCTCTGCTTTTTAATATGGGTCTAGGTTGGTCATAATTTTTCTTCCAAGGAGCAAGCATCTTTTAATTTCATGGCTGCAGTCACCATCTGCAGTGATTTTGGAGCCCAAAAAAATAAAGTCTCTCACTGTTTCTGTTGTTTCCCCATCTATTTGCCATGAAGTGATGGGACCAGATGCCATGATCTTAGTTTTCTGAATATTGAGTTTTAAGCCAACTTTTTCACTCCCCTCTTTCACTTTCATTAAGAGCCTCTTTAGTTCTTCATTTTCTGCCATAAGAGTTGTATCATCTGCATATCTGAGGTTATTGATATTTCTCCTGGCAATTGTAATTCCAGCTTGTGCTTCATCCAGCCCATCAGTTTCTCATGATGTACTCTGCATATAAGTTAAATAAGCAGGGTGACAATATACAGCCTTGATGTACTCCTCTCCCTGTTTGGAACTAGTCTGTTGTTCCACGTCCAGTTCTAACTGCTGCTTCCTGACCTGCATACAGATTTCTCAAGAGGCAGTTCAGGTGGTCTGGTATTCCCATCTCTTTAGGAATTTTCCTTAGTTTGTGGTGATCCACAAAGTGCTGCACTCAATATGCCAGCAAATTTGGAAAACTCAGCAGTTGCCATAGGACTGGAAAAGGTCAGTTTTCATTCCAGTCCCAAAGAAAGGCAATGCCAAAGAATGCTCAAACTACTGCACAGTTGCACTCATCTCACACGCTAGTAAAGTAATGCTCAAAATTCTCCAAGCCAGGCTTCAGCAATACGTGAACCGTGAACTTCCTGATCTTCAAGCTGGTTTTAGAAAAGGCAGAGGAACCAGAGATCTACTTGCCAACATCCACTGGATCATGGAAAAAGCAAGAGAGTTCCAGAAAAACATCTATTTCTGCTTTATTGACTATGCCAAAGCCTTTGACTGTGTGGATCACAATAAACTGTGGAAAATTCTGAAAGAGATGGGAATACCAGACACCTGACCTGCCTCTTGAGAAACCTATATGCAGGTCAGGAAGCAACAGTTAGAACTGGACATGGAACAACAGACTGGTTGCAAATAGGAAAAGGAGTATGTCAAGGCTGTATATTGTCACCCTGCTTATTTAACTTCTATGCAAAGTACATCATGAGAAACACTGGGCTGGAAGAAGCACAAGCTGGGATCAAGATTGCCAGGAGAAATATCAATAACCTCAGATATGGAGATGACACCACACTTATGGCAGAAAGTGAAGAGGGGCTAAAAAGCCTCTTGTTGAAAGTGAAAGAGGAGAGTGAAAAGGTTGGCTTAAAGCTCAACATTCAGAAAATAAAGATCATGGCATCTGGTCCCATCACTTCATGGGAAGTAGATGGGGAAACAGTGGAAGCAGTGTCAGACTTTATTTTTCTGGGCTCCAAAATCACTGCAGATGGTGACTGCAACCATGAAATTAAAAGATGCTTACTCCTTGGAAGGAAAGTTATGACCAACCTAGATAGCATATTCAAAAGCAGAGACATTACGTTGCCAACAAAGGACTGTCTAGTCAAGGCTATGGTTTTTCCAGTGGTCATGTATGGATGTGAGAGTTGGACTATAAAGAAAGCTGAGCACTGAAGAATTGATGCTTTTGAGCTGTGGTGTTGGAGAAGACTCTTGAGAGTCCCTTGGACTGCAAGGAGATCCAACCAGTCCATTCTAAAGGAGATCAGCCCTGGGTGTTCTTTGGAAGCAATGATGCTAAAGCTGAAACTCCAGTACTTTGGCCACTTCATGCAAAGAGTTGACTCACTGGAAAAGACCCTGATGCTGAGAGGGATTGGAGGCAGGAGGAGAAGGGGACAACAGAGGATGAGACGGCTGGATGGCATCACCGGCTCGATGGAAGTGAGTCTGAGTGAACTCTGGGAGATGGTGATGGACAGGAAGGCCTGGCGTGCTGCAATTCATGGGGTCGCAAAGAGTCAGACACGACTGAGCGACTGAACTGAACATGTATATGTGTATACATGTATGTATAAAATAGTGAAAGATAGTCTAAACATTAATAATATAAATAGACAAATAAGAAGTTAAAAATAACTCAGAGGACTAAACATACACACATAGGCATATAGAGGGGAAGAAAGAAGAAAGCATAATAAAAGAGTAAAACTCGATGACAAAAAGGTTTAACTACAGTAAGTAATAGCAGGAATTTTAAAAGTGAAACAAATACAAATAAAATTAGTTTCTTTTTAAATTTAGGAAAATTCTATGGAAACAATAGGCCAACCAGTTTTTTAAAAGGCATAATCATTCTTGTCATTGGTGAAGACTTTTTGGATCTGACATCAAAACTAAAGGCAACAAAAAGGAAGCCTAAACAAATGAAACTACATCAAGCTAAAAGGCAAAGGAAACCACCAATGAAATGAAAAGGCAACCTACTGAATGGGAGACTATGTTTGCAAATCATCTATCTGACAAGGAGTTAATATACAAAATACATAAAGAACAATACAACTCAATAGCAAAAAAAAGGAATCCAAATAAAATATGGACAGAGTATCTAAACAGACATTTTTTTTCCAGAGAAGACATACAGGTGACCTGCAGGTACTCAAAAAGATGCTCAGCATCACTAATCATCAGGGAAATGCAAATCAAAGTCTCAATGAAATATCACCTCATACCTGTTACTATCAAAAAGACAAGAAATAACAAGAACTGTTGAGGATGTGGAGAAAAGAGAACCCTTGTGCAGTATTGATGGGAATGTCAATTGGCTCAGCTACTATGGAAAACAGTATGGAGGGTCCTCAAAAAATTAAAAATAGAGCTAACATGTGAACCAGAAGTTCCATTTTTGGATATTTATTGAAAGAAAATGAAAACACTAACTCCAAAAGACATATGCTTTTTAAAGTAAAAAAAAAAAAAAAAGGTAGATTACAGTAGATTACTATGGTAAGGGGAAAAAAAGATATATGTGTCACCCTGCTCATTGCAGCATTCTTTACAATAACCAAGATATGAAAACAACTTAGGTGCCTGTTGATGGATGAATGGATAAATAAGGTGTGGTTTATATATATGCAATGAAATATTATCCAGCCATAAAACAGAATGAAGTCTTGTCATATGACTTGAGGGCATCAGGCTAAAGTGGAATAAGTCAGACAAAGACAAATGCCGTATGATCTCATAAGTAATAGCCAACAAAACAAAACCACACAACAAACAACCTTATAAATATTGACAGATATGGGAGACAGCTGGCTGATTCCCTGTGGGGAGGTGGGGTGAGGGGCAAAATGGGTGAAAATAGTCAAAATGTACAAACTCCCATTTATAAAATAAATAAGTCCTGGGAACATAATGCATAACATGGTGACTATAGTTAACAATACTATATTGCACATTTGAAAGCTGTTAAAAAGTTGATCTTAAAAGTTCTCATCATAAGAAAAAAATCTATTAACTATGTATAGTGATGAATGTTGTTAACAAGACTTATGGGGTGATCATTTGGAAGTGTATACACATATCTAATCATTATGTTATACACCTGAAAACAATATAATGTATGTCAATTATACCTTAATAAACAAATGAAATAATTTTAAAAGGTTGGCCAAATGGGCAATTTTCCAGGAAAATAATTTTTAAAACTAATTCAAGAAAAAAGAGAACATGAATCAACCTAGAGTCATTAAAATTGATTGAGTAGAAAGAAAGGAGATTGAAAAGTATAAAACAAAATTGCTATTATTCTCAGAGGATATAATTATTTAGAATACTTGAGAATGTCTATAATCCTAATATTAGAATTTTAACAATGTTCTACATAAAATCAGTATATAAAATCATCAGTGTTCTTACAGACCAACAGTTATCAAATGGAAAATATAAATTTTGAAAAATGATATCATTTGCAACGGGGCTTCCCTAGTGGCTCAGATAATAAAAAATCTGTCTGCAATTTGGGAGACCTGGGTTTGAACCCTGGGTCAAGAAGATCCCCTGGAGAAGGGAATGGCTACCCACTCCAGTATTCTTGCCTGGAGAATTCCATGGACAGAGGAGCCTGACAGGCTACAGTCCATGGAATCACAAAGAGTTGGACACGACTGAGTGACTAACACAGACACACCATTTGCAATACCAACAAAAACTATAACGTAACTAGGAATAATTCTAACAATGATGCATAAGACTTTTGTGGAGAAAATTATTTTTTAATTATGAAAAGAAACTTAAAGAACTTAAAAACAACTTTAAATAGACAGTATGTCTTCCAAATTAAAGTACAAATTCAGTGCAAAATATAAAATTACTGGTAGAGTTTTTCCCACCTAATTGATCATCTAATTCTAAATTTAACATTTAAAAATAGGCTAAACAATTGTGAAGAGTCTATGGAGATGAATTAAACTTACAGTAAGACTCACTGGAAATTAAAGTAACTCACTAGAAAATAAAACAAAGTGAGCATGGTATTATAACATGGATAGACAAAAGGCAAATTGAGAGAGCAGACACCCCCTAGACACAGATCTAAAAATATATCAATATATCCATAAGTTTGGTGTCATTACAAGTCAGTGGAAGATGGCTATTTAAGACATGATATCTGTCCATATGGGAGGAAAAATGTGTCCCTACCCTACAGTGACTCAACAGTAAAAGAATCTGCCTACAATGCAGAAGACTTGAGTTTAATCCCTGGTCAGGAAGATCTCTTGGAGAAGGAAATGGCAGCCCACTCCAGCATTCTTGTCTGGAGAATCCCATGGACAGAGAAGCCTGGCAGACTACAGTCCATGGCATCACAAAGAGTCGGACACAACTTAACGACTAAACAAAAATAACAACACCCTACATGATATATAAAAAAGATACAGTCCAAAGATGTTAATTTTTTGAAAAGAAACATTCCAAATTTCTAGAAGAAAACATTAAAAACACAAAGTGAAAAGTACAAAATGGGAAAAGATTTTTGTAACACTTTATAACTGAAAAAGAATTAATATCCATAGTACATAAACAACTACTCAAATTAGTAAGAAAAATGAACAAAGGATATTTATACACAATAAACAGAGGAATAGATCTGAACAATAAATACGTGAAAATATGCCACACCTCTCTAATAAAGAGAAAATGCAAATTAAAATGATAATTAAATACCATTTCACCCTAATTAGATTGCAAAACATTAAGTCTGATCGCACTGTCATTCACTGCTTTCAGTTGGGACATGTAGGAGAGTGATTTGGCAACATCTATTATGCTAGCCATGTGCACCCTCGCAGACGCTAGAAGAGTTAGGTGTCCATTCTAGAGATGCTTGCAAACATGCCCCAGGAGATGTATATAAGCATTTTTCTCATATTCCTCATGTTCCAAATTTTCATGACAGTTGCCTTGATGTGGGTCTTTTCTCATTCACACTAAGCATAAGGTAGACTTTCTTCACCTAGAAATGAACACACTCAAATTCTTGGAATTTGAGTATTATCTCATTTTTTTCTTTGATAAATGCCTTCACTGCAAACAACTTACAAACATAGATACCCCCTGCCCCACAAAAAGGCCAGGTCCAAGCCTGAAAACCCTATGGTAAATAAAGCCCACCAATTGATAATTCTACCTGCAGTCTCCATCAACTACCTCATGCATTGTTTATATAGTTGGGCAAGGATCATGGATAAGAAAAGCTGCCAATATGAAAGACAGACAAATCAAAGAAAAGAAGGCAGAGGGAAGAGACAGCACAGGGCAGGAAAGAAAGTTCTTCCTCTGCAGCCTCTGAATTAGGAGCTGTACTTGGGACTTGGGGTGAGAGTTACTCAAGGCTCTTCAAAGAAACAGAGCCAGTAGAAGATACAGATCATCTATGGATAGACATGATAAAGAAAAAGATAGATATGTATTGGCTTATGCAATTGTGGGACTGGCAAGTCCTAAATCTGTGAGGCAGACTGGTGGGCTGAGAATTCCAGCAGGAGTTGATTGCAGTTTTGAGTCTGAAGAAAGCATAGAGGCAGAATTTCTTCCTTTTGGCAGCCTCAATGTTTTTACTTGCAGCTTTCAACTGATTGAAAGAAGCCTACCCATATTATGGAATATTATCTGCCTCACTCAAAGTCTGCTGCTGATTGCAAGAATTTCTTTAGTTTGACAGTTTTTCCAATTTTTTTTCAGATAGAACTGACATGGTGCACAGCATAATGATCTGATATTTGTGTATACTGCAAAATGATAACTATCGAAAGTTTTCGTAACATCTGTCACCATATATATAGTTGCAAACTTTTTTTTTTGTAATGAGAACCTTTTAGATCAACTCTTTCTCAGTTCAGTTCAGTCGCTCAGTCGTGTCCGACTCTTTGCGACCCCATGAACCGCAGCACCCCAGGCCTCCCTGTCCATCACCAACTCCCGGAGTCCACCCAAACCCATGTCCATTGTGTCAGTGATGCCATCCAATCATCTCATCCTCTGTTGTCCCCTTCTCCTCCTGCCTTCAATCTTTCCCAAAATCAAGGTCTTTTCAAATGAGTCAGCTCTTTGCATCAGGTGGCCAAAGTATTGGAGTTTCAGCTTCAACATCAATCCTTCCAATGAACACCCAGGACTGATCTGCTTTAGGATGGACTGGTTGGATCTCCTTGCAGTCCAAGGGACTCTCAAGAGTCTTCTGCAACACCACAGCTCAAAAGCATCAATTCTTTGGCACTCAGCTTTCTTCACAGTCCAACTCTCACATCCATACATGACCACTGGAAAAACCATAGCCTTGACTAGATAGACCTTTGTTCACGAAGTAATGGCTCTGCTTTTTAATGTGCTGTCTAGGTTGGTCATAACTTTTCTTCCAAGGAGTAAGCGTCTTTTAATTTTATGGCTGCAATCACCATCTGCAGTGATTTTGGAGCCCAGAAAAATAAAGTTAGCCACTGTTTCCACTGTTTCCCCATCTACTTTCCATAAAGTGATGGGACCAGATGCCACGATCTTAGTCTTCTGAATGTTGAGCTTTAAGCCAACTTTTTCACTCTCTTCTTTCACTTTCATCAAGAGGCTCTTTAGTTCTTCTTCACTTTCTGCCATAAGTGTGGTGTCATCTGCATATCTGAGGTGATTGATATTTCTCTTGGCAATCTTGATTCCAGCTTTTGCTTCCTCCAGCCCAGCGTTTCTCATGATGTACTCTGCATAGAGCAATTTTGAAATATGCAACACAGAATTGTTAACTGTAGTCACCATGCTGTACACTACACCCCCAGGACTTATTTGTCTTATAATTGGATGTTTACCTTTTTCACTGCACCATTTGCTCCTCCTATTGGAATTGATCATGTTTTTAGACTTTGTCTTATATTGATGTTTATACCTTTTGGTCACCTGCACCCATTTTGCTCACTCCTACCTCTGGAAACCACCAATTTGTTCTTTGTATCCATGAGCTCAGTTTGTTCTTTTTTTTTTGAGGGGGGGTGTATGTGTGGTTATTATTATTATTTTTTTTTTTAGATTTCATGCATAAGTGAGGTTATACGATACTTGATTTTCGTCTGATTTATTTCACTTAATGCAATGCTCTCAAGGTTCATCCATGTTGTCACAAATTGCAATATCTCATTCTTTTTTATACTTGAATAATATTTTGTTATATATATTATACATATATATATATACATACCATATTTTCTTTATTCATCCATCTATCAGTATTCACTTGGGTTGCTTCCATATCTTGGTTAGCATGTATAATGCTTGCCATATTTGAATATTGGGGTTAGCTATCATTGTTTTTGTCTATTGGTTAGTATCTTTCATTAGAATCAACAGTTTCCATAATTATAATGGCATCATATCTATTTGCAGCATTTAAACTGATGTTTGACCAAACAACATTGCCATAGCTTAGCTAATTTTGACACATATGGTTAATCATTACAGGGTCTCACTATTGTCCACGTCCCACATATCAAACATTATTTCGCACTTACTTTCTTTTTTGGAGGGCGGGTTGGAGGTATTTGGGGGCTTTAAAAAAATATATTGAGAATAATTAATTTACAATGTTGTAATAATTTCTGCTATACAGCAGTGACTTAGTTATTGAGACTCCTAAATGTGACTGGTTTGAAGAACATCTGAGGTATTTAATGTTATGGTAGATGCCAATGCTAAAAACCTGGAAAATGCGATTTCTCATACAAAATCAAAGAGAGATGCAAGTATAATAATATGGCTTAGGAAATGTGGATACCTAAAACCCCACTTTGGAAATGAAAAGATTTTACCTTGATCTAGAATAAAAGAACAGAATGTAGAATGGAGACTCAGTTTTCACTTTGGTTAAATCTATACAGATGTCAAGTAACTAGATAGTATGAAAACCTCCAGGTTCCTGTCTACGTGCACAGTGGAGGGAACCTCCAGGTTCTACCTTGAAGCTTCTTTGTATTTTTTCAGCAGCACTGATTTAATGCTGACTTACTCTGGATAAAGGTTTCCATTGATATGCCTTCACTGTTTTCTTGGGAACTAAATTGTTTCCTCCAGGGTTTTGCACTTGACTTGCTGAAAGTAAATGGCGTGTGCCAGAGTAGTTATAGATTGGAAACTACCCCAAATGGAAGATAATCACTAAATCTTGTTTATAAGCCAAAAAGGTTGAAAACTGGGCATTTCCCTTCACATATTCCCATTCACCAAAAGAGTCAGATTCTTTTGCCTGAGAGAATATGACCCCAAATAAATTTATTTATTTTTAAGAATTTTTTGACTATTTTTAAAGACTTTATTGAATTTGTTACAATATTGCTTCTGTTTTATGTCTTTTGGCCCTGAGGCTTGTGGGAGCTTAGCTCCCTGACCAGGAATCAAACCCACACCCCTCGCACTGAAAGTGAAGTCTTTATCACTGGACCACCAGGGAAATCCCAAATAACTTTAAATTAGTGCCTTTTTTTTTTCAGTATATGTAAAAATTTGAAACATCCAGTGAGCATTTTTTGTAAATCTTGAGAGAAATTAAAAAAAAAAACAAAACTGAAGTAAATTGAACGTTGGAAACTTACCTGAATTGAGCTCATAAAAATTCTTTTCTGCTATTTTTATAAATACTTTTTCCACCTGTATGAATAAGGCTAGCATTGAAGCACACCCTGTCAGCCAGTGTTTTAAATGGTTAGAACCTGATGCCCGGTCTAAAAACAGCTTGATTCTGGAAAGTACGTCTTATACAACTGTCTGTGTGTGCAGAAGCCTGTGTTTAGAAATATGCACTTGCCGGGAGCCAGCGTGAAGAATTCCACCTGTGACAAGGTCATGTGGCAGAGCTCTGATGGCAAGGCTAATCAGACCTCAGGTTTTTCCCCTGGAATTTCCTGAGCATCCACCCCCCAAAAATAAGAATCTGCCTGCTTTTCCACTCTTCTGACATTCTCTGGAAAAAGTCAATTCAGGGCTTTAGTCTTCTGCATTTGAAAGAGTGTTTCAATCCAAAAACCCCTCTGATGGCTTTCTAGCCTGCCTGCAGGACTCGTACAGCTGTGCATGTGATTGTTTGAGGCCTCCTGACCGCAGGAGGCACAGGAAGCTTAAAACACCCTAGGAATGTAGGGGCTTCCGAGGAGTCAAAATCATTAGAATCAGACTGATTAAAAGTTTCATTTGTTGAGCCAATACTTGCTGCCAAATTTTCATATCCTTTATTTTTAGATATAGTTGGTATATAGAAAAACGAGTAGTAGACCTGGTATTAGCAACATTAGATTTTTGAGTTAAGTACCTTCTTTGTTATAACCCACTGCACCTTTGTTCTATAGAGATATAACTTTAATGCTTTAAGGAGATGCAGATTAAAGAAAAACACTTCAGGGGAAACGAAATTAACATTCATTAAGGAAAAGAGCCAAAAGGTGTTAACAAGCCTCTTGGCCAGAAGATAATGTAAATCACCTGAGACCTTTTGTATACAAAAAGATATACAGAAAGAGTCTGGGCTGCGAACGCTACATAATTTTGTATTACCCATTGATCTCTATGTATAATCAAAAGTATAAAAGGCCTTGAAGGACAATAGAAGGAGAGCCAGTCACTGGACTGGTTTCCCCCATGTCTCCTCTTTACTGTAATTTCAGGCTGAATTCCCATCTGGGGCGTGGAGGCTCACTATGTCTACTTACTTGTCCCGGCTTTTAAGATCCGTAAGAGAGAGAGACCAAGGCGGGGCACTCTCCGATATTCAAACGGGCGCCGGCGGCCTAACATAGATGGTGCAAGCTCCTTGTCTGGAACTTTATTGGTTTTCCACGTAACCCAAGTTAATCAGCCTCTTCTCTCCACTTAATCTTCCTACTACACTATTTCTTCCTAATCTAATCTTACATTAATAAATAAATAAGTTTTCCTCGCCGACTCCGTCCACCCTTCAAATTCCCTGGATCCACCGGGGCTGGACCCCGGCATGCACTCATTGATTTTTTTGATTACCACGACGATACTCTGGTGTTCCAGGGTCCAGACAGGCGTATACCCTTGATAACAAAAGCAAATATTTGTCATTCTTAGAAAACAATACGAAACAAGCATCTCCAACACATCTCAAGCTTTTGTATGCCTCATGAATACTCCTTGTTGCTTTCTGTTCGTGTGTGGAACATCTGCTTAGATCATCCTTATATCTGTGTAACAATGCTCGGATTCACAGTGACTTTCTCATATTAGGGAATTTGCATTGAACACATACTACAAATAAAGAGAAATAAATGGCTGAGGGAGAAATCAAGAGGAGGAGGACAGGGTGGAGCAGGAAAAGGAACACTATCTTTGGGACCTCTGGGTCCAGAAGGCAAGCTCCAAGGCTGGCCTAGACCTCAGAGGACAACCGAGACTGCCAAGAAGGCACAGCATCCACGTCTGAAACCAGAACAGAAGTCTCAGGACTCCACACGGATCCTACTGGGGATCTCCCAGCTTCTCTGTGCCCCCCCACCACCACTTTGGGGTGGAAGCTAGTGTCCCCTGGCAATGTCTGCCACTTGGTAGCGAGGATCTACACTGTCTCTGTGCTTCAGACATGACCCCTCCCATCTAGCTTCCTCCAGATGCCAGCACCCCTTTCCAAGGTCACTGCCAAGGACAATACACCCCCAAACTCCGACTGTTTCCAAGCCTCTGAAAACATAATAGAAGTGGGAGGGGGAACCGGGTGTTCTCCATCACAGGTGGGTAGTTTGAGGATTTGATCATTCACACCCGAGGGGAAGAGTGCGCTCTGTTCTCTGTACCCCACGCTGTAAGCGCATGCCAAGACAGGGACCCCAGTCACAGCTGCGTGGGAGGTGGGTGAGGGCACCTGCAGGATGCTACTGACCTCAGATCAGACTTGGTCACCTCAGCCTTCTTAGAAGTAAGCCCAGGCATGGTTTGTGGGGGAGACAGACCCATACCTGTGTCGGGGAGACCTCACCATGTCGGCCTCGCTTCCCCATCTCTGAGCTGAGATGCTAATTATGCCGCCAGCGCAGGGCTGCTGAGGTGTTAGGTGTGATGATGTAAGTGGTCCTCGTTGCAGGGCCTGGGTATAGAGAGACACGGACCAGGGTCAGCTACCCTCTGTGTGTTTAAGCAGTGGGTGCTTGGGAAGAGATGCCACCTGGATGGAGGAGGGGAGCCCTGGCAGAACCGGCCCATCAACCGAGGACGCCCAAGGGGCACCGACTCACCCAGCAGGCCTTGAGGTTCTCAGAACCACTCAGAGCAGGCGCACGCAGCCGAGACAAAGGAGTGAACTCTAGACCTCGCAGTCCCACAGGCGCGATGACACCTGTCTTGACGGACAGGGTGAGTGTGAGGTGGCTCCAGGCGCTGGCTGCATTCTTGAGCTGAGAGGCTGCGCTCCGGTTTCGGTCCCTCCTGGCCTCCTCACTGACCTGGCGCACTACTTCCTGGTCCTCTCCTCTCCCCCATTCCTCCCCACCCTCTTGTTAAAAAAATGTTTCAAAGGTTTTGTCAGTGAATAATCTTATTCATAAAGCAGGGGCGCTGACAGTTTGCAGAGCTAAATGGGCACTTAACTGCGTATCTAATAAATCGGCACCCAGAGTAAACAGAGGGAAGAGGGTTTGGGAAGGATAGGAGGTCAGTATGAAAGGGGCCTGTCACGGTGACTTAGCAGCCCTCAGCAACCACAGCGTCTGCCCGCACCCTCCCAGCCACCACTGACCTGGAGCAGCCAGGGGCTGACAGTGCGCATGGCTGGGTGAGCACACACACCTGGACAGGCACACACACCTGCAGGGGCACACACAGCTGGATGGGGGAGGAGGCGGGGAGGACCACGCATCCCCTGTCCACAGGAGCGGCAAGGGCAAAAGGAGGCAGGGAGGCCAAAGCAGGCTGGTGCAGAGCTCCGTTCTTTTCAGCATCTGCACCTGGATTAGAGGCGGTGTTACCAGGACCTTTCTGCCTCCCAAACCACCCTCCGCCCAGGATTGGGGCAACAATCTGGGATTAGAGGCCGGTTCAGGTGACTTATCGCACACCTGTTGTTCCAGTGTTAATCACCCTCCCAGGTGCACAAGGGTCCAACCTAAGGACTCAGTGCTACCTTAGCGGCCTAGCCTGGTAAGGACATGGTGGGGATGCGCCCTCCATGAATCACCTTCCTTGTCTGCAAAGAACACCAGCTCCTGGGTAGGGGCAGGGTAGAAACACAGAGATCTAGCTAGAATCCCCGCCTTTGCTCCAACACTCACTCAGGTGTGTCTCCGGCAAGCTTACTGAGGACAGAGACATGTTCCTTGGCCCCCTCGCGGCTCCCGTGCCCTTGGCACCAGCCCTGGGCAGACACGGGAAGTGCCTGCTGACTCCAATGGGGCTGACACTGCTGCTGGGCCCAGAGGCCGGGACACCCCGCTTTCTGAGGGCAGAGGTCGCTGATGGCTTCCCGCCTGAGTGTCAGGCCTCTCTCTGCTGTCTCCCTCAGCCCTCCCTCCCCACATCCTGCAAGTGCTGCCAGCCCCTAGGCTTTAGGCTTGAGCCCTAGGTGCAGCTGCCACCTCTCCCTTCCCTGTACCCCCAGTCCTCCAGTACTGATGCCTTCCCTTCAGCCACCTTCCACATCGCCTCAGGAGCCAGATCAGACCACCTTACCACCCGCCACCAGCTACAAATAGGATTTGCATCTAAATAGGAGATTTTAAAAATTATTTATTTTTGGCTGTGCTAGGTCTTCTACGCTGCATGGGCTTTTCTCGAGTTGCAGTGAATGGGGGCTACTCTCTAGTTGCAGTGCTTTGGCTTCTCATTGCAGTGGCTTCTCGTTGTGGAGCACAGGCTCTAGGGCGTGCGGGCTTCAGTAGTTGGCAGCACGTGGGCTCCATATTTGTGGCGCACGGACTTAGTTGCTTCTCAGCCTGTGTGATCTTCCCCAGCTAGGGATCGAACCTGTGTCTCCAGGACTGGCAGACAGATTCTTTACCACTGAGCCACCAGGGAAGCCCTAAGTAGGATTTTAATTCTGTTTTAGACAAACACCTCTGTATGCATCTTTTTCCCAGGCTGTTGGCTGCATCCCAACCTGTGATCTGGAGAATGTTCCAAGGGTTTCTTCTTCAAAGCTGCTTCAATGCCTTTCCCCTCAAAGGGTTAGCCAGATGGAGGTCAGCTGACCCTCGGCCCTGCAGGCCAGCAAGTGGGGGCTCCCCATCACCCTCCCCAGTGCCTCTGTCCCTGGGGAAGCAGCCTGGCACAGCGTCCCTTGGCTGATGGGACTCTCTGCAGACAACAGATGTTTTGCTCAGCCTTCTCTCTCGTCTCTGAAAAGTGCTGTCAGCCCCCTGCCCTGCCGCCAGCAAGCGAGGTGCTAACAGGGGTCATTGTTGGGAGAGGCGGTGCATGGCTCAAAGCCAGACCGACCCTGCTGCTGAGAACACAGAACCCCTGGGCCAGGAGCGGTGTCAGCAGGTCCTGATCTTCCAGTGCCTGCGTGTGGTTCTTGGGAACCTCTGTGCAGAAACTCGGAACATACCAACTGGAAAACAGCCTGAAGGAATTCATGCTCTAACAGGGAAACCAAACAAATCCGTGTGCTCTTTGGAAGAATGGCAGGATCACAGCGATGATGACAAAAGATGCATTAAGAGGAAGCAGGGAGAAAGGAAGGAACAGGTTAGACTGGCATAGAGGTGAGCCAGAAAGAAGGGGAAGACGTGGCTTCAAATGCATGCTGGAGAAAGGGAAGGGAGAGAGAGCCATTGGGGAGGAGGTCATTGTCTCCTGGGTAGGGAGGGGCGCAGCCTCGTGGGGTAGGACTGGAAGGGTCCAAAGAGGAGGGAGAAGCCTCCGGGAGAAGCATGGAAGATTCAGCTCCTCCCTCCATGAGGATAACAGAGAGGGGACCGCCAGGGAGTCTGTGCGGACACAGAGAAGCAGCCCCCCACAAACTTTACACAAATAGGCATTCAGTGTATAGAAATCCTGAGAAACAGGTGTGGGGGGTGTGTGTGTGTGTGTGTGTGTGTGTGTGTGTGTGTGTGTGTGTGTGTGTGTGTGTAAAGCACATTTCAGCTGTCTAACCCCAGTACTTCCTGGTCTTCAAATAATGGATGGGGTAAGATTTCTGTCACACCTACAGAAAATTGCCAGGAGCTCAGGCAATCATCCAGCAGGTGACCCAGCCAAGAGTTGTGTGGGGTGAGTCCCCAGGACAGCCTTTAACCCGGTCCTGTGAAGTCGCTGGTCATTTTCTGCTGAGTGGACAACATGCAATCAGGCTGACAGAGCACAGCTTCTTGAGGAAAGAGCTTCCTGCCCTGCTGTCCAGTTCCAGCCCCAGCCCTTCTCAGGCCATGGGGCAAGGCCGGGTGATGAAGTTGAAAGGTGGTGGGAAGTGCAGGGAACTCTATACACAGCTCAAAGGGCAGATCACTGAGGTCCGCAGGCCTCTAAGATGGCTCTAGAACTGATCAATCTCTGAGACTGACTGGAAACCAGCCCAGTTAAGGTTGGTTTCTGATAGATCTGCCTGGGCTAGTGTGAGGGCTCGAAGCTCACAGCGTGACCCATTGGGAGACTGTGAGTCAAGCTGGGTGAGACCTTTGTAGACCGTGGAGAAGTCATTTGGGGGTGCCATGCCCCAGAACATGAATGCAGAGCTTGGCAAGCAGGCCTGGGCACCCTGGGAGGCTGGGACCTGCCCTGGGAGTCCAAGTGGTGGGAGTGGAGGCAGGGAGGCCACCTCCCAATCCTGATGAAGACTGCTGCTGGAAGCAATTTCCCCACCACCACCCCAAGAAGGCGCAGGCGGTTTCCAAGTGGGGAGAGAGGGCAGGCCAATCATGGAGACCTTCTGCAAGGATGAAGGCCACCAGGCTTAGCTCTTGGCGTGGCTCCCCACCAGCTGCATGGCCAGGGTTAGATGATCAACCTCACTCCAATGAATAAGCTTCCTATAAAACTGGGGAAAACAGTCCACATTGCAGCCCAAGGGGCAGCATCAGCTATAGTGCTTGTAAGAGACTCCTCCATCCTCACAGGGATGCAGGAATCTCACGTGGTCACCTTCCCTCTGTGGTCAGTTTGCCTCAGCCCTCTTCCGTCCTTTGAAAAAAAGACAGCAGGTGAGCAGATCCCGAAATAAGACCCTGAACCCTCAGGGGTCACCACCCTGGATGCTGGAGGAGAGAATGCTTTTGTTCAGCAGGGTCCTCAAAAGTAGACATCTAGTGGCTGCTGATAAAGAGAGGAGACGGTCCCCCAAAGGGACGTGTGGAGCTGGTTTCTGGGTGTTGGTCATGAGGCTTGAGACCTGGAAGGAAAAGGGAAGGATGGAGGTGGAGAAGGAGCTTGACTTGCCCCCTGAATCTGCACCCACTGGCTTTGGAAAGGCCTAGCCCAGACCCACCTCTGAGCCACAGGGCTGAACTCCACAGAGCTGAGTCTGGAGAACAAGCTCAAGGCTGGTCAGTGGAGGTGACATGGAGCTCAGGGCTTCAAAAACAGGAGGCAAGATACCCCAAGCTCTTGAGACTCTCCACTCACCCCTCCAACCAAGGGCTGTGCTGTGCTGTGGTAAATGGCTTCAGTTGTGTCCGACTCTTTGTGATCCCATGGACTGTAGCCTACCAGGGTGCTCTGTCTATGGGATTCTCCAGGCAAGAATACCAGAGCGGGTTGCCATTTCTTCCTCCAGAGGAACTTCCCAATACAGGGACCATTGTATTGATGATCCTGTCTCTTACATAGGGCCAAGAAACAATACCAAAGACGACGGGCCAAGAACCCAGGGCTGGAAGTCAGAAACAGTGCCCAGAGCCCGGCTGGCGGAAACCCAGTTGTGCACACACCTCTCCCTGAGGCGTGGTGGCCACTGTCGGACACCTCGGAGAAGGACACCGTGAGAGCCCAGACCAGAGGCCGAAAACCAGCCTAAGAAAGCTGCATCCTAATGCGGGCCTTCCTGGGGCAGGAGAACAGGACAGAAGGGAGACCCAGCTGGCAGGACTCACCTGCTTATTTTGGCCATGGTGACACCACCTGGTGGGCAGATCCTAAAGCCCTGGGTGGGGTGGGGTGGGCTCAGCTGAGAGAGGCAGTGGCCAACAGCTGGGTGTGGGCTGCATGAACTGGTTCGCAGAGGCCAAGTCCTTACCTCCGTGTTAAGAGAGAGAGACTGCTTTCTCTTTGTTGATCTCAACGGCCAAGGGAAGGCACGGCCTTAGCAAAGTTGAAGTGGCAGTCACGATACTTAGTTCTGTCGAAGGAGCTGTTTACTACAAGCTCACAGGCTTACGAGTTTTGGGTTTTTTTTTTTTTTCTTAATTTTACCTTTGGCTGTGCTGAGTCTCTGTTGCTGTGTGTGGGCTTTCTCTAGTCGTGGTGCAGGGGCTTGTCACTCCAGTGGCTTCTCTTGTTATGGAGCACTGGCTCTAGGGAGCTCAGGCTCAGCACACGGGCACACAGGCTTAGTGGTCCCATGGCATGTGGGATCTTCCCAGACCTGGGGTCGAACCCGAGTCTCTTGCGTCTCCTGCATTGGCAGGCGGGTTCCTTACCACTAGCACCACTCTCTTTCCATAGGATGTATTCAAGAAGATCTAAATATACTCCCCGGAAGAAACAACACATCCCATCCTTTTTGAAAGATTTATATTTAATTAAAAAATAAAAGTTATCTTAACATATCTGCATTGCAGCTTCAGGGATGGCAACTGAATCAAGCGAGAAAAACAAGGTTTATCAGTTCCTGGGTCACCTGACTACCTTATAATGGGTACAAAGGCACACATGTCTTCAAACAAACTTTATTCTATTAACTCAAAACTCCCTTCCCCCAGCTCTTACTTGCCCACCCTCACCGACCACCCCTCCCCCCCAAAAAAAACAACAATCAAAAACATTAAATTCTCTTTTAAAACTACAGAAATAAGTGCTGAGTCAGCAAGGAACCTGGGCATGCAGCCCACTCCTCCATCTCTCTCTGCTTTGATGGCTAGCTGCTCCAAGGCTGGTCGGAGTGTCCCCCATCATGCCGGGGGAGCTTAGACCTGGACAGCTCCACGGCGTCACCCCAACTGAGGCCGGCAGTTCCAAGGCACTGTGTCCCTTAGTCAAGGGCTTGTGTGGCTTAGGTAGCTTTTCAGGAAGAGCAGGCCAAGGCTAGCAAGTCTTCCTCAAAAGCTGGAGCTGAGAGCCATGGGCAGGAGGGAGGGAGCCGGCTGTGGTCTTCTCCCCCAGGTCACGGGCTCTCAGCAGCTTTCTTCTCCCTGGTCTCCCTGCCCTCTCTCTTTCCCTTCTTCCCAGTCTCCCCCTTCCCCCCACCAAGAGTTTTATTTTAGCTTGACGGTGGGGGTTCTGGAGAGGTTACTGGCAACTCCTGGGCCTGGCCTGGGGACTCGGCCACCTCCACGGGGACAACGCATGCCTTTGGTTCCTGCGTATCACAGAGCCCCTCCAGGCCCTGGGAGGGCTCCCGGAGCTCCTGGCTCTGAACCTGACTGTTCAGCTTCTCTTCAGCTTCGATCTCTTCTGATGTAGGGATGGAGTTCTTTTTGGGACGACCTTTGGGTTTTGTGGGTGCTTCCTGTCCACCTTTAAGAACCTACGTGGGAGACAAATGAGATCAAATCTAAGAAATAACTTCTTCCCTCCACTTTCCCATTCCCTCACCTCTGAACCAGCGATCCCCAACATTTTTGCACCAGGGATTGGTTTCGTGGAAGATGGTTTTTCCACAGACTGGGGAGGGGATGGTTTCAGGATGATAAAGGCACATTACATCTTATTGTGCACTTTATTCTTATTTTTTTCATTGCATCAGCTCCACTTCAGATCATCAGGCATTAGATCACAGAGGTTGGGAACCCCTGCTCTAAACCATTCCTTCCCGGCAGTGAAGTTGCAAAGTTTGGCAAAAAATATTCTCCATGAGTCACCTGCAGTCTACAAAGACAGCTTCATTCATGAAAGGTTCGATGCACTTTTAGTCAATATGATTTCTATTAAATACAATGATCATAAATACATTAAAAATCCAACTTCAAAAATTGGGAAATAAATGAAAATTAAAATATGAGTGTGACAGCAAGTGGATAAGTTAAAAGAAAAAAAACAGTGTTTGTCACAAACAGGAAAATAAACACTCATATGCCTGTGTAAAAGTGTAATTGGTACAGCTTTTTCAAAAGACAATCTGAGGATGCAAATCAAAAGTCTTAAAAAAAATGTGCATAATGTTTGACACAGAAATTCTACTTCTAACAATTTAGCCTAAGGAAGTCATCAAAGATTGGGACAATGATTGATGTGCAAAAATGTTCATTACAAAATTGGCAACAACAGCAAAAAAAAATACTCTAAAGTTTTCACCATATAATTGAGTACATAATTATAGTATATGACAGAGAGAAAACTTAACAATCATTATAATCATTATAATCATTATATAGAACATATAACAACATGAGAAATATTAACATATTTTTGTGAAAATCGGTTCTAAACCAGCATAATTTAATTTGGTGGCTAGACAACTACACACTACCCTGCTTGTAGTCTCAAGATCAAGGATAATTTCAATTCTTTTTCTTTTTTTATTTATTTTTAAATTTTTCAACAATGGTCATGTATAAGTATTTCTGTAATCAGAAAAGGAAATACGAAACATATGGTTTTATGTTGTTTGACGAAGCAGTAATGCATAGGAGAGGGTGTGTTCTTGTTTTGAAAGTAAAATAACTAAACACCAACTGTGCCCCTTGTCTACTTTGCTTTTGGGAGAGTCCTTTGAAGACTCTGGGCCTCAGTTTCCTATTCTGTAAAACAGCGATGCGTGCATGCGTGGTAAGTCACTTTAGTTGTGTCCAACTCTTTGCAACCCTATGGACTGTAGCCCAGCAGCTCCTCTGTCCTTGGGATTCTCCAGGCAAGAATACTGGAGTGGGTTGCCATTACCTTCTCCAGGGGATCTTCCCGACCCAGGGATAGAACCTGGATCTCCCGCATTGCTGGCAGATTCTTTAGCGTCTGAGCCACAGGGGAAGTCCAAGACTGAGGAATTTCCAGACTGTTCTCTTAAAGCAGAAGCTTTGTTATATTCCAATCAGCAGTATGTGAGGGCCCCAGTGCTTCACATCTGCTGCAAAACTCATTTTTTTTAAGGGCTGTTTTGATGGGGACCATTTTTAGAGCCTTTATTGAATTTGTTACAATGTTGCTTCTGTTTTATGTTTTGTTTTGTTTTGGCCTCAAAGCATGTAGGATCTTAGTTCCCCAGCCAGGGATCAAACCTGTACTCCTTTCATTGGAAGGTTAAATCTTGACCACTGGACCAGAGCAAAGTCCCAATACTTGTTATTACCTGTCTTTTTCATTCCAGCCATCCTAGCTGTTGTGAAGTTTTTTTCATTGTGGTTTTGAGTTGTACATTCCTGATAATTATTGAAGTTGAGCATCTTTTCATGTGCTTATGGGCCAGTTGTATATCTACCTTGCAGAAGCGTCTATTCAAATCCTTTGCCCATTTAAAAATGTGGTTGTCCTTTTTAATTACTGAGTTATGAGTTCTCTATTAATACTAATACGTTGGATGAAAGCCCCTTATCAGATAGAAGATTGACAAATATATTCTGTTCTGTGTTGCCTTTTCACATCCTTTGTAAAAATGTTTATTTATTGGCTTCCTTGCTGCTTGGCATGTGGGATATTAGTTCCCTGATCAAGGATTGAACCCATATCCCCTACATTGCATGGCAGATTCTTAACCCCTGGCAAATTAAGAAGGGAAATCCCACCTTTTCACCTTGTTGATGATGTCCTTCAACAGAACAAAAGTTTTTAATTTTCATGAAGTCCAATTTTGTTGCTACTGCTTGTGCTTTTGGTGTCTTATCTAAAAAGGTTTTGCCTAACCTAGGGTCACAAGCATTTACTCTAAAAGAAAATGTTTTCTTCTAAGGATTTCATAGTTCTTTTTTTCTTTTTTAATATTTAAATTTAATTGGAGGAAAATTGCTTTAAAATATTGTGTTGTTTCTGCCATATATCAGCATAAATCAGCAACAGGTATATGTATGTCCCCTCCCTCTGAGTTTCATAACTTTTATTTTAATTTATTTTTTATTGAAGGATAATTGCTTTATAGAATTTTGTTGTTTTCTGTCAAATCTCATCATGAATCACCCATAGGAGTTTCATAGTTTTAATGTTTACAGTTAGGTTTATAATTCCTTTTGAGTTAACTTTTGCTTATGGTATAAGGAAAACCATATATTTGCACTAAACACCTCCATTTAGCTGGGCATCTACTCAGCCACTGTACTTTCAACCCAAACAGCTAACACAGAGATATTCAGGGGACTTCTAACAAGATAGAGATGCTGACAGAATCAACCTCTGGGGAAAAGCAGTCTCTATATTCCTTTTCATATGTCAGTATCTGATTTTGGTTTCAATGTGAGCACAGGCTGTTGAAAGCACCCAAATGTGCCAAGATGAAATTGACATGTTGAAAGCAGCTCCACTCAGTATGAAAGAGGTTATACAAAATCGAGTTGCCCCATGTAGTAATCAAGTTATAAAAGAGCAGGTCTAAGGAAGCCACCTAATTGGCAAAAGAAAGTCCAGCCCAGCAATTAGGGAACACCACCCACACAGCTTGGCTAGACCCCACCTGGCTGTTTTCCTACAGCATGAAAAAAAAAAATCAAAACAATCAGACCATTTTCTAAATGGAATAAAACATTCCAGCACAAGCAATAATTAGGACATAACTACACTCTTGGCTGCTTTCTGCACCTGACCTCTGGCCCCTGCCTCCCAGCACACCTGAGACATGCAATTATCTCGCAACCACCCCACGCTAGGACTACACACTCGCATGCACTCTGCGGCCCTTCTCTCAGGACCCCTCCTCCCTAGGCATCTCTGGAGCCAATTTACTTTCCTTCGTCCAGAGAGGCCAGGCAACCCATTGCATGTGAGGTCACATGCCTCTGGGAAAAACACCCAGCACACCATCTACTTTTCGCATGCCTCTGGGAAAAACACCCAGCACACCATCTACTTTTTGCATGCCTCTGGGAAAAACACCCAGCACACCACCTACTTTTATTAACCTGGCCTGCTGGCAGCCTTCCTCCAAACTCTAAAACTAGATTCTCCTGTGCCCTCCTGCTGGGGATGTCAGGACCTTCCTTCTCGACCTTGCATAGGTGGGCGGGGGATGGGCACATTGATGGGAGGGCCCGGCTGTCAGCACAGAGAGAAACTTTCTACCTCCCTCACTTTTCAGGCCGAAGTGGTTTGTCATGGTGGAAAAGCAACCCAAGGCAGAGCTGGGATTTGAATACAAAACCTCAATTGCCTGAATCTAACACTCTTATTGGTATTTCATTGCACGTAATGTACAAGGGAAGGATTCAACTGATATTTCTACCACATTTATCTTACCGACCTCCTAATCACCCAGCAGATCCTAGGCCACGGACTCATTATCCCACGGCCTTTTTGTTCCCTTCTCTACCTGCTGCTCTATGGGAATGATGAGAGCCATGTTGTTGTCTAGCTGCTACAGTCATGTCTGACTCTTTGCAACCCCATGGATTGTAGCCCACCAGGCTCCTCTGTCCATGGGATTTCCCAGGCAAGAATACTGGTGTGGGTTGCCATTTCCTTCTCCAGGGGATCTTCCTGAACCAGGGATTGAACCTGCATCTCCTGCACTGGCAGGTAAATTCTTCACCATGGAGCCACCAGGGACTCTGGAGAGCCATGTAACTGATGCTATTTCTCTGAAGCTGAGATGTTCACCATCTCCAGCACAGATGTTTCCCCAGCTCACTGTTTAGCAGATTTTCTGGCCGAAGATGGGATGTTCCACTCAACTCAAGCCTGAATGTTAAAGCACTAACTAACTGGGGAAGGCCTGCAGGTGGGGAGGATGCAGAAAAACACCTGACTGTCTTAACCAGCATCCTGGAAACTTGCAGAATTCATTTTCAGGTTATCTCTCCTGGCCTCCAAAAGTTTAGATTTTCTGGAGACATGAATTTTGTGGATGGGTAAAGAATTTAAAACAAACAAACAAACAAAACAAAAAAAAAACCACACTGAGACAAACAGCAGCTAACACTTCCTGATTGTATTCTATGGGGCAGACGCTGTTCTGAGTCCTACAGGGATTGGCTCAGATTACCTCACTGACCTCATCTGCATCCCTGTAAGGTGGACATCAGGCATTTACTGATGAGGAAACAGGTGCTTGCCCATGATTACATAGGTAGAAACCGGTAGCAGTTTCACAGAATTGTTGACCAGCTGGAGACTTTTGGTGCATAAGATGACTGCTGTGGGTGGTATGTGGCCCACCCAGTTCTGTGACTGGGAGAGGAAGGTACCATCCATCTGGACCCTCTCGAACAGGACAGAACCCTACTTTGGAGATGAAAAGTACCCCTGAATGATGAGGTACTTCTGGCCCGCTACGAAGCCCGCTGGGCCCTACTGGAACCCAAGCCAAGCAGACACGGAAGGGAGGGTGCACATCCCACCAAATGTGGGAGACCACATTTACCCAACCCGCCACAGGTTCTACATGCTGACCGGTAAAAACTAGTCAGAGATGCTATCTCAGTTCTGGCAGCATGCAAGTAACTCCGAAGAGCGAATGCTAATCTTTTTCCAGTTCCAATGAGATTACTTGCCTTGAGACATCTTTATTACTCAATTATTCTTTTGTCCCCAGTCCCTGAAGAGACAGCCTTGAAAGTTTTACCAGGGGAAACTATGAAGCAATCAGGATCTCAACAATGCCTTGCTGTTTTGAGAGAGTTAGAACGTGACCCACACCTGAGCCACCTTGCTCTCCTCTTCACTCCAGCTGTTCTGAGGTCTTTGCAGCGCCCCCGCATACTTCTGTTCCTTCCTTCAGCCTGTGACACCCTTTCAACTTCATCTTGCAGGTGTCTATTCATCCACTAAACCCAACTTAGATGGCACCTCTTCCAGGAAGCCCTCCCTTCTCCTACTGATGCTGAACCTTTTATTTCCTCCCACTGTTGCCCTGATCATTCTGCACAATGAGCGACTTACAGGTCAGCTACCCCCACTGACTGAGTACCTTTTTTGAATTTTCTTTAATGATGGCCTGGTATGTTAATCATTGGAAAAGACCTTGATGCTGGAAAAGATTGAGGGTAGGAGGAGAAGGGGAAGGGGGCAACAGAGGATGATATGGTTTAATGGTATCACCAACATAATGGGCATGAATTTGAGCAAACTATGGGAGATAGTGAAGGACAGGGAAGCCTGGTATGCTGCAGTCCACAGGGTCGCAAATAGTAGGACACAACTTAGCCACTGAACAACAACAACAAGTGGTGTCTTATAGCCACATCTCTACTGCCTGGTGAAAAGTAACTGCTCATAAGGTGAAATGAAGTGGACTCTAATTTCCGGAAGGGGCCTGCATTCGGTTGGCTTGTGGACTGCTCGGAGATTTAAATCTGTGCAGTTACTTCCATTTTGTTTTCTACGACATTGATAACCATCGACACGCGGCCTGCGGCTGTGCCAGCAGTGCAGAGGCCAGTAGAAAACAGCTGACGTCAGTGGCAGGGGCACACGTGTTCCCCATGGGCACTGGGCGGTGCTGGCAGAGCCGGCGGGCTGTCAGTGCCTCCATCGTCTGACTCACGAAAAGATCGCTGATAACCAATTCAAACAATGCCTCTGCCACTCAGGAGACATCAATTTTGATGATGACGATGGGACGGGGAAGGAAGTGGGTGGTAGAACTTGTACAGAAAGCAGTGAAGAGACTTGCCCAAAGCCAACCAGGGAGAGGCACGCCTGGAAACACAGCCCAGTGTTTCCAGGTCCCAGATCTGGTTCCCTTAGAGATCAGTCCCCTAAAAGGCTCCATGAGTGTCTGAGCATTCTAGAAGCTGGGGAGCAACAACATGTTTAATTGATTCTTATTTATCCTTCCATTTCAACTTCTCCCTGCAAGCTGTCCCAATATTTCACTTCTCCTCTGGACTCTTGCTTGTGTGTGCTCAGTTGTGTCTGACTCTTTGCAACCCCATGGACCGTAGCCCACCAGGCTCCTCTGTCCATGGAATTTTCCAGGCAAGAATACTGGACTTGGTTGCCATTTCTTCCTCCAGGGAATCTTCCTGACCCTGGGATCAAACCTACATCTCTTATGTCTCCTGCACTGGCAGGCTGGTTCTTAACTACTAGCGTCATCTGGAAGCCTGTTAGCAGGCAATAGCAAGGACCAAAGTTTTCAGAGAAAAAAAACACATATATTGGATAAAATCACAAAATGGAGAAAACTCAAAATCTATTACCCATTATCAAAAAGTGCCTATTAACTTTTTTTGTTTCTGAAAACTAGGCGGTTGGTGCAGGGAAGGGGGTCTTAGTTATTTCGTCATTGTAGAAAATTCATACTCCAGCCCCTAAGACACCAAGCCTTGTGACCAGATGGCTTAGCAATTAGGACATTGTGCAGGCAGGCCTGAGATGCTCAGTCCACAGGACAGGAGAGGGGCCCAGAGACCCAGCGAGAACATGGAGAGGCCTGCGTCAGAGGTTTCTTCCCACTGTCTTACCAACTCTCCTGTTTGCTCTGGGCTTTGACTTTAACCCTTGGAGTTTTCAAAACTGGAAGTGAGACAACTGCTTTGGAAATCTGGATTTAACTGTTGCTTTTTTTTGAATAAGAAAAAGAGAGAAAAAAAAAGAAAGAAAGAAAGAGAGAGCTAAACCATTATGAAATGAATTCCTTAAAACGTAGAGATTTTTTTTTAAAAGAGCTGTTTACACTAATTTGTTGTTGTTCAGTCACTAAGTTGTGTCCAACTTTGTGCAACCCCATGGATTACAGCATGCCAGGCTTCCCATTCCTTCAGCATCTCCCAGAGTTTGATCAAATTCATATCCATTGAGTCAGTGATGCTATGTAACTATGTCTTCTTCAGCTGCCCTTTCTCCATTTGCCCTCAGTCTTTCCCAGCATCAGGGTTTTTTCCAAAGAGCTGGCTCTTCACATCAGGTGGCCAAAGTATTAGAGATTCAGCGTCAGCATCAGTCATTCCAGTGAATATTCAAGACTGATTTCCTTTAGGGCTGACTGGTTTGATCCCCTTGCAGTCCAAGGGACTCTCAAGAGTCTTCTCCAGCATCACAATTCTAAAGCATCAGTTCTTCGGTGCTCTGCCTTATTTATGGTCCAGCTCTTATATCCGTACATGACTACTGAAAAAACCATAGCTTTGACTATATGGACCTTTATCAGCAAAGTGTTATCTCTGCTTTTTAATATGCTGTCTAGGTTTTTCATAGCTTTCCTTCCAAGGAGCCAGCATCTTTTAATTTCATGGCTACAGCCACTGTCCACAGTGATTTTTGAGCCCAAGAAAATAAAATCTGTCACTGCTTCCACATTTTCACCTTCTATTGCTATATAAGTTCATTTAAAAACCAAATAGGAAACAAGTCATCTGTTAGGCACTAGAGTGGTATTTGAGAAACCAGAGTCACTATACCATATGCATTGGAGGAACCTGGATGCTAGTTAACACTCCCTGCCTTGGGCCAGCAAAGCAGAATCTTAGGAAGGGCCTTGAGTTCTGCATTCATACCTGCCACCCAGGCTCCTCTGATGCCCACTGGAGTCGAGAATCCCTGTGTCAGAAGACACACAGCTACAAGAGCAGGTGCACCCTACATGTCCTCTAGAAACACAGAGGACTGACTTCTATTCTTAGCTATTGGTGGGAGTGGGAAGGAAGTTCTTTGAAAAGGCTAGCAGGTAGGGTTAAAAGCAGCAACTGACAAGTCTGGAGGCTTTCTTTTTCTGTTATTTCCAATGAAACTGTGAAAAGAATATCTGTCTGGTCAGGAAATCCGGGTCAGAAAGAACTGCTTATCCTTTTCTTCAAACGGCCTCCCTCCCAGCCAGCATCGTAAAAGGCCTTCCAATCTCTGGAGCTCAGTCCACCAAAGGGTCCTTCCTGCCTTCTTGCCAGCCCTGTAGTGAGAATTCTTCCCATCATGATGGGCCCGTGGTTAGGACTTACTCTCTTACCATTTTTTTCCATTTCATCCTGCGGTTCTGGTACCAGGTCTTCACCTGCAGTTGAGTGAGTCCCAGAGACTGGGCCAAGTCCAACCTGGAAGGCACGAGAGACAGGGGGAGGATGAGGAAGAGGGGAAGGGGCAGCAGAGGTGGGCGCCTGTTACCAACACGTGGACCTCTCCATTAAACCAGTTCACTCTGCTTTCCTTCCCAGAATCCTATGGAGGAAACTGTGAAGCTAAAAGATAGATGCCCAAGCCTAAGAACTGTCTACATGGAACCTGAAAGGAATTTCTGAACCTTCACTGCAAAGTCCTCTCCCTGACCCGACAGACTCTTTACTCTGATCCTGTATAAAATGAAGGCTCTGAACCCAAATCCAAACTGGGGAAGAAAGGTAAAGCCCCATCTTTCCGGGCAGTAAGCCTCCCGCCACCCCTACCCCTGACCCCTGCTATCTCTACACACTCCCTTGAAGGTTGCTTCCTCTGCACAGGTCAACTCTCACCCAGGGGGCTCTGAGTTCTCACTGGTCTCTGCTTATGAGTTATTTCTGCCTCCCTAACTCCACTGCTTCCTTCACAATCACAAACGTGCTTACGGCATTCTAAATCAAGAACAAGGGCTCAAAAATACGTTTTGACAGGTTGACTCATCCTCCATCCCTGCCCTCAACTGTTCCAGATTCCAAAAGGAACATTACATCCATACCCTTCCTGCTCCCCATTCCACGGCCAAGCATGGTCCTACATTTCTCTGTAGCCTACAGAGCCACCAGCCTGGGCCACAGGGACTTGGGTACACATCCTCAGCTGCACCCAAGCTTCCCTGGGGCTTCCCTGGTAGCTCATCTGGTAAAGAATCCACCTGCAATGTGGGAGACCTGGGTTCAATCCCTGGGTTGGAAGATCTCATGGAGGAGGGCATGGCAATCCACTCCAGTATTCTTGCCTGGAGAATCCCCATGGACAGAGGAGCCTGGCCAGCTACAGTCCTGCTTCTGCTAATCACTTCAGTCATGTCTGACTCTGTGCGATCCCATAGATGGCAGCCCATCAGGCTCCCCCATCCCTGGGATTCTCCAGGCAAGAACACTGGAGTGGGTTGCCATTTCCTTCTCCAATGCATGAAAGTGAAAAGTGAAAGTGAAGTTGCTCAGTCGTGTCCGACTCCTAGCGACCCCGTGGACTGCAGTCTACCAGGCTCCTCAGTCCATGAGATTTTCCAGGCAAGAGTACTGGAGTGGGTTACCACTGCCTTCTCCGAGCTACAGTTCATGGGGTCACAAAGCCTTGGACACGACTGAGCAACTAAGCATAGCACCTCAGCTTTAACTTTCTCTGCCTGAGGAGTAACAAGTGACACCTCACCATCAGGACAGTGGTACAGGAGTGAAGGCTCCAGGTGTGGCTCCTGGCATGCCAGGTACACTTAGACCCCCTGCTTGGACCAGAGTGCCCAATTCAATCTCCAATAAGAAAAACCATTTTCCTTCAAGGACTTCAGCTCCTGGCTTCAATCCCCATTCACACCTATCTGCTTGCCCAGTAAAAGGGCTACTATAAGCTGACAGTTTTATTGAAAGTCATTAACAGACTAAAGCCAATAAATTCCTTGTGCTAGCAGTCCTTAGCCTCCCCACTAATGAAGCCCTGCATCCCAGGTGTGTGTGCGTTCAGTCATGTCCAACTCAGTGACCCCATGGACTATAGCCCACCAAGCTCCTCTGTCCATACAGTTTTCCAGGCAAGAAGTACTGGAGTGGGTTGCCATTTCCTTCTCCAGGGGATCTTCCTGATCCAGGGATTGAATCTGCACCCTTTGCATCTCCTGCATTAGCAGGTGGATTCTTTACCACTGGCACCACTTGGGAAGCCCAAGAAGCACATATGAGAATCTAAACGTTTTTTATTAAGGTAGACATAAATTTGCATAAGTGAAAACAAGATCAGTTTTTCTCACTTTTTTGGAAAATTTTTAAATTTAAAAATCATTATTTATGTTAATGTGATAGGTCTAATATTGTTATCCTGTAATGAATAACTAATATTTTTAAACTTTCTCAACTTTAATACTTAATTTGGTAAATATCAATAGTTTAACCAACAAAAGTTTTCTGGGGAGTGGGGCTCAAAAATTTTTACGAATGTAAAAGGGTCCCAAGACCAAGCCCTTTGAGAACTGCTAATGTAAAGCACCTAACAATGCCTGTCACCCAGTGGGTACACTATAAGCAATAGTGTTATTAACAACCATATAGCAGTTCATGGAATCTCTGGATAGCTCTTCGGGGGGCATAATTTTGCATCATAGCCTTTCTGGCCACAATTTGGCATCCCAGGTAGCTATTCATTTAAACACCAAGAGCCCAAGGGGGCATGGGAGACCCCGTGGAGGCAGAGGGCTTCCCCCCTCCCCACAGCCTTCCTGGCCAGTTCACCTAAGGCCGTCAGGTGCATCAGCGAATGGAAGGATCAGTTCACAGCTCTGCCACGGCATTGGCAAACCAGGATGAGCTCACTTGGGAAAAATGCACTCCTGACTCATGCTGGCCCCAGAAACACACTTCGCTGTCATCAGCTCTCTCTCATTACCTGCCGCCCGTTACAGATTCTCACTTCCCTGCGCAAATTCGCTTCAATGGGGTCACCTAGGAGACTGGAGAAACAAACACAGGGGAAGAGGGTGTGCGGCGTGGGAGGAGGCATGCTCATGGCCCCGGTCACGTATGAGGTGAGGAACAGCTGGCGGGGCAGCTCGGGCGGCAGCCTCCATGCCCGCCAGATGGTCCTCCTCTGCAGGCAAGTGAATCAAGCTCACCTGAGAGGTGCCTGGGCAGGTAGCAGGAAGCCCCAGGAGGTTGATTTGGAACTAACGTTTCTGCTAAAAAAAAAATTCTGACTTCTAAAATAAGCCTAGAATGTCATCTTGAGTGATTCATAAATCCAGATGCCCACTCCACCTCCTGTACACCACATGTGTTGAGTCCAGGAGGTGCTTTGTTACACCAGGGAGCATCAGAATAGCAGAAGACTGTGTGAATGTGCGCACGCGCGTGTGCTTAGTTACTTAATTGTATTCAACTCTTTGCGACCCTATGGACTGTAGCCCACCAGGCTCCCCTGCCCATGGGATTTTCCAGGCAAGAATACTGGAGTGGGTACCCATTCCCTTCTCCAGGGCATCTTCTCGACCCAGGGATCTAATCCAGGTCTCCTTCATTGCAGGCAGATTCTTTATCATCTGAGCCACCAGGGAAGCCCAGAGATCTCATCTATTAATCCCCAAATCACAGACCTGCCTCCATCCTCTGCCTGAAGGTGCCCCAAATTGCACATGTCGAAAACAGAACGCACTCTTTCCTCACCAAACTCACTCTGCCCTCTGCCTTCCAGCTTCAGTTAATGCTTGCCCCTCTCTCCCTGGTGGCCCATGCAGGAGCCACAGAATTCTCAGCTCTCTGCCTCACGCCAATGGAAATTCTGTCGTTCTGGCTTCAAAACAGGTCTCCGATCTATTCTCTCGTCTCTGTTCCCACTGTCTCCACCTTAATTCAACTCTTCAATGACCCTCCCTGGACTCTGTCCACCTGCTTTCCCTGCTCGATCGCTTCTCACTCTTCCCTCTCTGTTACTTATGGTGCTACCAATAATGAGGATTCCGAGATGTAAATCTCAGCACTTCCCTGCTAGTCCAGTGGTTAAGACTCCATGCTCCCAATGCAGGGGGCCCAAGTTTGATTTCTGATCAAGGAACTAAAATCCCTCATGCTATAGGGCATGGCCTAAATTTTTTTAATAAATAAAAAATTAAAAAAATAAAACGTAAATCTGGCCACAGCACTCGCAGCTCTTCACAGCTACCAACACATAGCCTGCACAACAAAGTCCACATCTTTTGGTCAGACATACAGTGTCCTTCTCATCTCTACAGCCTCATCTCTCCCACACACCCCTCACAACTCCTGAAGCTGGAGACATCCGACCACCTGCAGGCGCTCAGCAGGCCCAGCAACACATCTGTGCCTTTTGCACATTGTTCCCTCTGTGGGATGCCCTCTCCCTCCTGGGATCAAAGTGCTTCTGAAGTGCTGCCTCCTCTGAGAAGGCTTCCCAGCTGCCACCAGATACACTCAGCAATACCTTTGTGCTCCTGGAGCCCTCGGGAACATGTTGGCATCCACACCCCAAGTCATGATGCGGTTACTGCAGCCACATCCTTCCCCATGGCCTCCTCTAGAGCAGGACTCTTGTCTGCTATCTTCTGGACCCATAATCCCTGCCACAGTGCCTTGCACACAGCTGCTAGGAGCTCAACTAACTGAATCAGTAAACAAATGCCCTTTTAATCAATGACTTGCAGGCTCCTCTATCAAATTTTTATCGAGCAGCTAATAAACAGCTTGAAATGCATTTAAGTTTCCTTTCCTTCTCTCTAATAGGGTCAGACCTGAAATAAGTAAGTAAGCAAAGCAAGAGTAATAATAAGTAAGCAAAGAAAGAGTAAGCAAATAATAAGTAAGCAAAGAAAGAGCAAAAGTACCTGGAAAATCCTTCCAATAAACAGGGTCACGTTAGGCCAGTCATTCCAGAGTGAGTTTGAAAGAACAAGGTAGAACACACACTCTTGCAGCATATTTCTTTGCTAAGATGCTAAATTAAAGAAAGTGGGGAGGTACTGAAGCCTCTGAGTAAAGCAGGGGTCATAGCCACCCTCACTGAGATCTCAAAAGGGTTTATAGAAGAGACCTTCATCCAGGTCCTCCTTGGTCTCAGCCAAATGGTTCTGACTTGCTACCTGTCAAGTCCATCAGGACATCTGACAGCTCCGCAGCCCCATTAATCCAGGCTGGCATGCAGAAGCCAGGTGTGCCTGCTAAGCCAGTCAGGGGTTAGAGGGTGGGCAGAAGCCTGGGAAGATCATGGACCTCAACTCCAGGTCTAGTCCCAGTGCATCTGATCCTAAGCGTCAGTGGTTTTAAACGCCAAACCTGTTTCTGAGCTGAGCACCTGGGCAACCATTTGCTAAGCTTTACCATGCTTGTTGTATGGTAAACAAGCTTGCTCGGCTTCTCCTGTGGCTCAGCTGGTAAAAAATCTGCCTGCAATGCAGGAGACCTGGGTTCAATCCCTGGGTTGGGAAGATGCCCTGGAGAAGGGAAGGACTACCCACTCCAGTATTCTGGCCTGGAGAATTCCATGGACTGTATAGTCCAGGGGGTCACAAAGAGTCAGACACAACTGAGCGACTTTCACTTTCCCCATGCTTGCTGTACTGCAGTAGTTAACATACAGAGATGCAGTGAGCAGTAAAAATTCAGCATCAGGCAGCTTCTGGGACTAAGCATGATGAATTCAGGTGAGCTATGTGTGTGCTTAATGGCTCATTCGTGTCTGACTCTTCTGCGACCCCATGGACTATAAGTAGCCCACCAGGCTCCTCTGTCTGTGGAATCTTCCAGGCAACAATACTGGAGTGAGTTGACCATTTCCTACTCCAGGGGATTTTCCCCACCCAGGGATCAAACCTGGGTCTCTTGCATCTCCTGCCCTGGCAGGTAGATTCTTTACCACTGCACCACCTGGGAAGCACTCAGGTGGGCTGGCTTTTGTTTAACCAAGGCTGAGATTACTTGAGCCGAGGCATGGACAGACTCCTGCCCTAGTGTCCTGCACAAACCCTAGAACAGTCCTTGTGGCTCTCTGTGCCACATTGAGAGCAAAAGGAGTCTCCCTTCTCAAGGGCCTTACCTGGAACAGTCCCTTCCCTGTGTCCTCACCTGTCTGGGGTGGACAAGTACTTCTGCTTCTGGAACTTCTTCTCCAGGCCCATGAGCTGTAGCTCGGTGAAGATGGTGCGGCTCCGGCGGGGCTTTTTCTGCCGGGGCGTGGGCTGCTCCGTCTCAGACTCGCTGCTGCCGTGGTTCTCGCCTGGGGCCTCCGCAGAGGAAGCTTCCGTGGCCGGGTGGCGGGACAGAGCCTGGGCGATTCCCGGGGTGGTGGGGACCAGATGGGAGATGACCGTGGGCTGTCGGGTGATCACCGAGAGGAGAGGATATGCCCGGAGGGAAGTGGGGCCTGGAAGACAAACAGGGAGGTGGGTCACATAGGGGTGGGGCAGGGGTGGGGAGAGGAAGGGGGCCAGAGATCCCAGAGGACCCCACAGTGAGACCCGTCTGCCTAGCAGGGCCTCCTGATCACAAGCGGGTATAAACGGGGAAGGCTGGGTGGGCAGGACACACACAGGTTAGATCAGCCAAATGGGTGAGAACATTCAAGTCTTCCACGACAAAGAAGAGGGTCCCGAATTCCCTCTGGTTTTAAATGACTCTTTCCTCGTCTCTTCCTTTTGAATCTATTAATTCTGGTTTCACAGATATGGGTCAATGACACAGCAGATGGAAGGAAGTAGTCAGATAAAGCAAGGAATTGAAGACTTAAGGAAACCAAAATAGATTCATAATATACAAAGTACCTGAGACCCACCTCCAGTCTTTATAAAAAATACATGGTTGCAAGTATAAATTCTTCCTGGGAAGTGTACAAACCTTGAATCAGAACATTTTTCAGAGGTAGAAAGATGCTTAAAAGTGACTTCAACTCCCTCATTTCAGAGATAAGAAAACAGTTCTGGCCAGAAAGGCTAAAGGACTTAGATGGTGTCACAGAGCTAGAAACAAGTACATTCAGGAGTCAAACTAGGTTCTTCTGGCTTGAACTATATGGGGCAGTTACCATACCATGAATCACACAGATGCATCATTTAGAAGAGGGGCCCAAAAGATTTTAATTCACATGAAAATTCAGATCTGTTATAGTGGCTGCCTCCAGCACTATGTTAAGGAGGATTCTCAGGATGGGTCAGAGTCCAGCTGATGAAAGTCAGCTGAGGTTGACGTCTCCGGGTGTGCTGGGGTAGGGGGCGGGGTAGTTCCCAGACAGTTTTGTGCCTGTTCTGAATTTTAAGAGAGGAGACCCTTCCTGTCCAAAAATATGTTCTCTCATTTGTTGACTGAAAAGAATTGTACAACCTAAAAGTTGAGAGTTATGTTTTATATTTTAGGGACTTTCTTAAGACATGAAGCCCAGGAGCATCCTTGCAGATAGCTCCAAGGGACTGCTCTGAAGAGGTAAGGGAGGAGCCAGGATATATAGGAATTTTTGCAACAAAGACTAGGTGGTCACAACATCAAAGGATTACTATTAACTAAAGAAAACCATGGACAGACCTAGAGACTGTCGTATAGTGTGAAGTAAGTCCGAAAGAGAGAAATAAATATCCTATAAGATCACTTATGTGTGGAATCTTGAAAAATGTACAGATGAACTTAAATTTCCAGTGTATGAATAGAGACACAGACATAGAGAATAAATGTATGGACAACAAGGGGAAAGGCTTGGTGGGATGAACTTGGATATTGGGATTGATATACATACACTACTATGTATAAAATACATAACTAATGAGAACTGGCTGTATAGTACAGGGAACTCCACTCGGTCCTTTATGATGACCTAAATGGGAAGGAAATCCATAAAAGAGTGGATATATGTATACGTATGAGTGATTCTTTTTGCTGTACAGCCAAAATTAACACAACATTGTAAAGCAAATATACTCCAATAAAAGTTTTAAAAAGAGAGAGAGAAAACACAGACAACTCAAGTTAATGGATTTAGCACGTCTCCACAAGAGAGAAGAGCAAATCTGGACTCACTAAAGTCATTCCTTTGATATGCACCTCAGCTATCTGGAGCCAGTATCCGGTTCCTTCTTCTCCTGAGTCCCCTCAGGGTGCACCGTTGGGGGGAGCCGCAGTGGTCGAGGGTAGTTGCCTGTTGGTCTCCCTCCTGAGTTCCCTCAGGCTCACCAAGGGGCAGGGGTAGTGGCTGAGGGCTGAGTGGCTTGAGGGCTGCACCTTTTTTTGTTTGCTGATACTTTTAAGCTCAAGTGAAAAAGTCCTTCCTTTCCATTATTCCATAGAATTGTGTTTTAAATGTCACTATCATTACCTATGGAAATCATTTTCTCTTTCTGGGCCTCAGTTTTATCAGCTGTACAAGTGAGTGAAAGGAGAAAATTTCAAAGTCTTCAAACTCTTATATGGGACTTCCTCGATGGCTCAGATGGTTGAAAAAAAAATCTGCCTGCAATGCTGGAGACCCAGGTTCGATCCCTGGGTTGAGAAGGTCCGCTGGAGAAGGGAATGGTTACCCACTCCAGTATTCTTGCCTGGAGAATCCCATGGACAGAGGATACAAGACTGAGCCACTAACACTTTCACTTGTTCACTTTCATACTAATGTCATGAAAGCACCTTTCATCCCAAGCCCATATTGATATATGATGAAAACAGGAAGTTCTGGGGTGCCCTTTGGGACTCGACAGCCCCGACAACTCACTACAAGAGCAAGGCGAATATCTGAGCCAGATAACACTCACACTCGTTTAGGGTTAAAACCAACTTCACAACTTCCTGGGTGCTATGTGTATGCTCCTCTAGGCTGGCATTTCTCTTCTTACTCATTTCCATGCTTCTGTTTTTGGACCCCAGTCACAGCTATGAAAACAGGTAACTTCTCCTGTTCTTTGACCACATGTCTGACACGACCCAGGAGAAACCACAAAGTTGTTAAACAATAAATCATCAAGGGCTACTGCTTCCAATAACTATCCAGACAAGGCTTACACTTAAGGTTTTCTTCTTTCTTTTAATGAAAAAAAAAAAAAAAAGAATCTTGGAATGATATTCTATAATAAGAAAAGTAGGATACCTAGTACAGTGGTTTTGCATCTGTATACATTATGAAATGCTGCTTCTTCAAAAAGAAACGATCTAAACGCTTCTTATACTACTACTTTTTTAAAAATTGTTTATTTTATTTATTTATGGCTGCACTGAGTCTTTGTTACTGTGAAGACTTTCTCGTTGCAGTGAGCAGGGGCTACTTTTCCTGGTAGCGGGCAGGCTTCTCATTGCAGCGGCTTCTCCTACTGCTAAGCAAAAGCTCTAGACGCATGGGCTTCAAGAGCTGTGGCACATGGGCTTAGTTGCTTCGAGGCATATGGAATCTTCCTGGAACAGGGATCAAATCTGTGTCCCCTGCATTGGCAAGACGATTCTTAACCACTGGACCACCAGCAAAATCCACTACTTATTTTCTCATTACCAATGTAACACAATTTGTTATAAAACAACTTTAAAATAATCAGAAATACATAAACTAGAAGTCTCCCCTCTCAGTTTTCAACCCCAAATCTTAGAGGTAAACTTCCATAACTGCCCCAGGTGGCGCTGGTGGCAAAGACCCGCCTGCCAATGCAGGAGACTTAAGAGACACGGGTTCCATACCTGAGTCAGGAAGATCCCCTGAAGGAAGGCCTGGCACTCCATTATTCTTGCCCACTCCATTATTCTTGCCTGGAGAATTCCATGGACAGAGAAGCCTGGCAGGCTACAGTCCATAGATAGCGCTGCACAGAGTCAGTCATGACTGAAGCAACTTAGCACGTACATATTCACAAACATACATAAGTTCTAAATCTAATAATGTATATGCTAATCTACTGAAACCCATAGTTACAAAGTGTTTATTTGGTAAAATATAGACATGTCACTTTATTTTTTCTAAACAGATAGCCAACAATTCCCCAAATCTGACTAGTCCATTACTTAAAATATCAGCTTTGAGACATTAAGTTCCTAAAGAAATGAAGTTGGGAATTTCTGTTTATCAGAATTCTGAGAGTCTACTGGGGAATTTTAGTCACCGTAAGTATGAGAACTTCCTGCTTTGTAGAAAAGCAGCCAAACTAGGACAAGAACCACCCTTCTCAAGGGCTGCCCTCTATTAGTATGGCTATAAACAGGTGTAGAGCTGCTACATGAGGGCAGTGGGTATGCAGGAGGAGGTGGGGTTGGGGAGGCTAGAGTTAGGAAACCAGGTGGAACACAAAGGGGCAGATTTTGAGAGGGCTGCCAAGAGTCTGCACTTTGGGGAGAGTGAAGACTACTTTGAGAGGATTTCTGAAAAACATTTTAGGGGTGTACTGGGTAAAATCCTTGAATATATTCCTTAAAAAAAAAAAAACACTAAAGATCTTCATGCTCAAGGTTTCTGTAGTCAGATTTTAGTTGTCATTGAGAAGAATTTTACAGATATACTGGGTCATATGGAGCCTTAGAAATAGATGGATTACTTTATATATACATGTATCTCTTTCTGGACTCTATCTACTGAACTAATATATGATCCTGTTATAACACCGTTCCACTTTTATTATTGTGGGGTGTTGGGGAGTTTTATTATAGAACAAATTTTCCCTTTTTATTCTTTCTACAAAACTCTTTTGGCTATTGTCATTAATTAATTTTTTCAGTTGAGTTTTAGAATCAACTTGTTAGTCTCTAAAAAAGCAAAACCTACTAAAAATGTATTAGACTTCCACTGACCTTATAGATTACTATAGGGAAAAATGATTCTTTTGACAATCCTGGTCTCTGGTAGGCTGAAAGCAATTGTGGGTATTTAAAAATGGCTTTTGGAGATTTATAATATTTGGTTCCACAAAGTTTAAAACCAATGAAAACCTCACATTAAAAAACACAAACAAAATAAAAAACTTCAGAAGAACGGTAGTGATTTAAGGCAACATTCTAATCACTGAAGTTTATAATTTCAGGAATCTTTACCCAATACTCTGATGCAGGTTCAGTGACAAAACTGTACTCGCCCAGTAGGTTTCCCTGGTGGCTCAGACAGTAAAGAACCCTCCTGCCAATGCAGGAGACACAGGAGATGCAGGTTCAATCCCTAGATTGGGAAGATCTCCTGGAGAAGGGAATGGCTACCCACTCCAGGATTCTTGCCTGGAGAATCCCATGGACAAAGGAGCCTGGAGGGGCTAGAGTCCGTGAGGTTGCAAAGAGTCAGACATGACTGAGCGACTAACAGTTTCACTCAGTGAAAATAGCACCTTCTGATGTTGGAGATACCCACGAGGCCTCTGGGATGCTGATGAATGTTTGGAGGGTTCAGGGAGGCCATCACTGTAAATAAACATAATCGCAGTGAGACACCATATTGTGTTTTTAGTATTTGATGTGTGTCCCCAAGGAAAGAAAGCATGGCTGTACCAGGACACAGGGTGGGTTCTGTGTGTGCAGCAAAGCAGGGCATCTCCTGAGAGGCAAACCAATGGGAGCAGAAAAGTGAGACCAAATATACTCCAGCCAGCTGTTCCCTGTCTTTCCTTGTTTTAATATATGACCTGATTTCCAACAAAACAGTACCCAAAGCTTTCATTCCACCAAGCACTTACACACTCCCATTTCACTTTCTCACAGAAGTTCTGTGAAATAATCTAGCCCCCTATTTATATTTTGGCTAAAAAATCAAATTTAGGTTTTAAAAATAGAGGGGAAATGATAAATGAGCACATACAATGGAGGGGGGCCACTTGGGTTACTGAGAAGGCAGATACTGTATAACACTATGTATTAAGTATGCTTTCTCTTTTCCTGAGAATTATCACTATGTGAAAATGTTGACTGAAGACAGCTGTCCAGCCACCCTGGATCATTTACATACACTTGTGAAATTCGAGCACATTATCTGCTACTGAGAGGGAGTAATGACTGTCATAAACCAAAGACTGTTTAAACAAACACATTTTAGTTGACAAAAGGAGTATAAACATGACCACAGTGAATGCATCTTCTAATAGCTGTTTTCTGCAACCCAGCCCCCAGACCAATAAGGCTGTAAGATGGGTATCACGTAACTGAGGGTACCGTCGACCTAGAAATAGCTGCCTGCCAAATGTTGGACTGTCTTGAGAATCTGTTTTGGGATTAGAAAACCTGAGCACATTTGTGATAGGCTGATGCTCAGGGACATCCCCGGCAGCCTGGGAAGAAGTGGAACATTCAGGAGGCTAAACAGAATGTTCCATCTCATGGATTCAACAAGTTGTTGTTTAGCTGCTCAGTCTTGTCCAACTCTCTTGTGACCCTACAGACTGTAGCTGGCCAGGCTTCTCTGTCTGTGGGATTGCCCAGGCAAGAATACTGCAGTGGGTTGCCATTTCCTCCTCCAAGGGATCTTCTCCACCCAGGGATGAAACCCTCGTCTCCTGCATTGGCAGTTGGATTCTTTACTGCTGAGCCACCTGGGAAGCCCAAGCGGATTCTGCAAACTGAGTGGAAGTGACGCATGTGAATGCAACTGGGCCAAGTATGAGCACAGTCCAGAATGGCCAATTCCAGGCACAGCTCCCCAACATAATTCCTCCTTCCGCACAAACACCAGTCTACTCCTAGCTACAGCAGGACTTGAACCCCAGAGCACCGTACCGGCACCCATACACCTCCTGGGGGCTCCTCTTCCATTCCTCCAAGACACCAAGTCCCTACATTAGCTCTCTACACCCACCATCTGGTTGACACAAGCAAAGGTCAAAGGTCTGAGTAGATAAGGATCTCTAAGCTGCCTGCTTGACTGATTTATGTCCTGTGAATGTGTGACCTATACACCCGCAGAAAGCTTCCGAAGAACAGAGGCAGCATACACAGAGGCATGGGTAGAGATGTATTCAGTTAACCTAAGAGACAGACTTGGTGGAACAACTGGGGAGCTCTGGCTGAGTTTCCTGAGAAAAATCATAAAACCACCCACACCAAATGGCTCCCATGGACTCACATCCCTACACATTGGCTGGTAAGCTCGGACAATGGAAAGAACGGGACCTCACTGACTCCTGGAGGGACCTAGAGCAGGTTAACAAAACTTTCTTAGTTTCAATTTTCTCTTCTGTAAAGCAGGACTAACAATAATTTCCCTGTGTAGATTACTGTAAAGATGAAATGCATTTAATTGCCATTAGCTCTCTTTCTTTCCTCTTTTTACTTCAGTAGTTTGACGCTCCGTGAATGAGCTCAGTGGAAGTTGGAATTAGCAAGAAAGCAGACTTACTTGTGAGCTACGCATGCGTTCTCTTCTTATCCTCTGCACATATGCATGAAAAGCAAGATTCAGCAACACTAGAATATGCCAGCTTCTCTTTGCCAAATGGTGGTCTTTAAATGCCCTAACAGTAAAACAAGACAGCTTGAGTAAATCAGTGAGAGGGCTAACCTAGCCAGTGCATGCGTGCTAAGTCGCTTCAGTCATGTCTGACTCTTTGCGACCCCATGGACCGCAGCCCACGAGGCTCCTCTGCCCATGCGATCTCCAAGCAAGGATGCTGGAGCAGGTTGCCATGCCCTCCTCCAGGGGATCTTCCCAACCCAGGGACTGAACCCACATCTCTTATGTCTCCTTCATTGGTAGGCGGGTTCTTTATCACTAGTGCCACTGACGTCCCCCTAAAACCATAAAAAAATAACTACTGCGGTTTTGCACACCTGGATAAACAATTCATAGCCCTTCCCAAGGTTAGTTGCAGGCAAAGAAGCATGAAGGTGGAGGCACACAGGACCGTACCAAAGTCAATTTCTAAAAATTGCAGGGCAAACAGAGATGCATGGTTAAAATTAACGTGCCTCATCTTATGTTGAAGGTGGACTAAGAAAAGGCTAAGCTGAGGGTAAGTGGCAACCAGACATGAAAGTTCAGTGCTTGTTTGTCTATAAGAATAATCCTTTTTTTAGATTCCTTTTAATGTGGACCATATTTAAAGTCTTCATTGAATTTGTTACAATATTGCTTCTGTTTCATGTTTTAGCTTTTTGGCCCTGAGGCATATGGAATCTTAGCTCCCTGACCAGGGATCAAAGCCGAATCCCCTGTGTTGGAAGGTAAAGTCTTTACCACTGGACCACCAGGGAAGCCTCCTCCCTTACCATTCTTGAAGACTATCCATATAGGGACTTCCTTGGTGTTCCAGCGGTTATGAGTCTGCCTGACAACACAGGGCGCACCGGTTAGATCCCTGGTCTGAGAGGATCCCACATGCTGTGGGGCAACTGAGCCCATGCTCCACAACTACCGAAGCCCGTAGAGCCTGTGCTCCACAAGAGAAGCCACTGCAATAAACTAAAGAGTAGCCCCTCCTCACTGCATCCAGAGAAAAGCCTGTGCAGCCAATAAATTAGTAATTTTCAAATTAATTTTTTAAATAAAAAAAACAAGAAAGAAGATTTTCATATTGTTTACAGCGGGTGAAAGTGAGTTTATATGTATTAAAATTGTATCATATGTTAAAAATTGTTCTCTGTTTCTGTTGATAATTGATGTAATTCATCCCAATACCTAAAGATATATTTACGTAAACATTTTAAATATAGCAGTCTACACTGTGATCGCACCTGATGCTTATTCAGTCATTCCTCCCTTTGTGGACATTCAAGATAATTAAGTTTTTGCTACTACATGTAATGCTGCAATGAACATCTATCCCTGCTGGGTACATTTTTAAATTTAAGTTTCTGGACCAAATGGCATGTGAATTTTATTTAAATATTTGCTTATCTATTTCTTTGGCTGTAGAGAAAGAAAGGCAAGGAAGGGAGGAAAGGGGATATAATGAGGCTGAATGGCCATTTAACTCTGTGACACACTAAGTTTCAAGCCCAGGAAGAGTTAATGGAATACACGCTCCCTTTACAGGTTATGGCTCTGTATTACTAAAGAAAAAGAAAATGTTTTAAGAGGCCAACTCAAAGACTAACAAAACATCTTAGCCATTAACTACCTCACAAAAAAAAAAGCAGGTGGGCATTTTGATGAGTTAAGTATAAATGAATTAGAAACATGTGGAATAAATTTATTTCACCATCCATATACGACTGCCATAATGTCGATTCTGGAATAAGCATTTAGTGAAATTAAAAACTGAAGAAGGGTCACAAAAGGATGGAGTAGGGAGAAGACATTTTGGGTATTTAGAGCAACGAAGATTTGGGAAACAAAGAGGAGACATGAGAGCAACCCCAGCAGGCTGGACTGCATCACGCCATCTTTTCAGATTCCTGATTTCGCAAAGAGACAAGCTCGGTCTTACCACATTGATCCTGCAGCATCATCAAAACGACAGACGCCCACAAAAACGCAGGGCTTCACAGGGAGCTCCGTGAAATCAATTAAGCTGGAAGAGAGGTGTGTGGACCTTCCCATCCTGCCTAAAGTGACCCATCCAGATGTGGTCATCAACCACCCTCTAGCTGTCACTGCTCCACGTCCTCTGGCACCAAAGCACACGTAAGAAATGACGTTGTCTTTCTCTTCCTGGCCATTCTGCTGTCTCCATACACCCACACCTGCTTTCAGCCACTCCTTGTAACCACTCATGGATGGAAAGCTTCCCAGAGCAGCTGTTGTTTGGTACAGAGATTGAATTCATCACTCCTATCTCCAGGCACCCCCACCCCAGCTTTTTGTATGTGTCCTTATTCACGCTTACTTAATTCAAACCTTGCAGCAAGAGTTAATGTGTTTACCCACCTATTGCTCACTAGATTGCAAACTTCTCCAGGACAGAATTAAAAAGTGCATCGTTTTATGGACACAGGTTGGGGCGAGGGAAGGAGAGGGCGAGATGAATGGAGCCAGCAGCATGGAAGCATACTACTATATGTAAAATAGACAGCCAATGGAAACGCACTCAGGGAATTCAAACTGAGGTTCTGTAACAAGCGAGAGGGGTGGGAAAGGGCGAGAGGTAGGAGGGAGGATCAAGAAGGTGGGGACATAGCTATACCTATGGCTAATTCAGGTTGATGCATGGCAAAAACCAAAGCAATGTTGTACAGAAATTATCCTTCAAAAAAAAATTTTAAGTGCATCTTCCCAGTGAAAATGCCAGGCCTGACTTGAACTGATTTTACCTGGTATCAGAAGACTGGGGCTGGAGACATTGTTCTGACACGTTTGGGGTCTGTGGTCTTGGTCAAACCATTCTTCCAACCTTTGGCTTTCTTTCCTAAAAATGACACTAATAATACTTCTCCCAGGCTTGTTGAAAGATAGCAATGGATAATGAGTATAAAACAATTTTTTAAAATATAAATTTATTTATTTTAATTGGAGGTTAATTACTTTACAATATTGTATTGGTTTTGCCATACATCAACATGAATCCGCCACAGGTATACACATGTTCCCCATCCTGAACCCCCCTCCCTCCTCTCTCCCCCTACCATCCCTCTGGGTCATCCCAGTGCACCAGCCCCAAGCATCCAGTATCATGCATCAAACCTGGACCGGCGATTCATTTCATATATGATATTATACATGTTTCAACGCCATTCTCCCAAATCATCCCACCCTCTCCCTCTCCCTCTCCCACAGAGTCCAAAAGACTGTTCTATACATCTATGTCTCTTTTGCTGTCTCGCATACAGGGTTATCGTTACCATCTTTCTAAATTCCATATATATGCTTTAGTATACTGTATTAGTGTTTTTCTTTCTGGCTTACTTCACTCTGTATAATAGGCTCCAGTTTCATCCACCTCATTAGAATTGATTCAAATGTATTCCTTTTAATGGCTGAGTAATACTCCATTGTGTACATGTACCACAGCTTTCTTATCCATTCATCTGCTGATGGACATCTAGGTTGCTACCATGTAGTGGCTATTGTAAGCAGTGCTGTGATGAACACTGGGGTACATGTGTTTCTTTCAATAAAACAATTTTGTAAACAATGAAGAACTATACCACAAAAAGGTAGTCTTTTTTTTTTTCCAGCAGTCAAAAAAGTACTAGCTTTCCAAATTTCAGAGATGCTTCTATTTCCAAAGAAATCATAATCCAAAAGGTAGTCTTTTTTTTTTTTTCCAGCAGTCAAAAAAGTACTAGCTTTCCAAATTTCAGAGATGCTTCTATTTCCAAAGAAATCATAATCCTGGGACTTCACAGGCAGTCCAGTGGTTAAGACTCCATGCTTCCACTGCAGGGAGCATGGGTTCAATCCCTGGTAAAGGAACTAGAATCCTACAGGCCTTGTGACACGGCCAAGAAAACAATCAAAAAACAAACATTAACCCTGCTTTCTGTGCTAACCTAATCCCCCTTTGTCTTGTCTTTTGTACGCTGTCATTTCCAGTTAAGGTTCTATTGTCACAGGGATAGAGGCTACACAAAACTGACCAGGAAGGGCCCTCCGGTTCACTGTCACCATCATCTGTGAAGCCTACTGAATAGCTCTGCCTTCAGAAGCTAATTATCTCACTGGAGACATGAGGCATTACAATAAAAGTTAATAAGTAGACAAAGAAGCGTATGGCAAATGCTGGATGGCAGAAGACTCATGGGAATTCAGGATGGATTTCTGCACTCTAGAGTGTACAGTGGCTGGTCATGAAAAAAGGAGGAGCTAGGGTTCTGAGACGGAAGGAAGGAACAGATTCCAGAGTCACTGTCTAGGAAGAACCCACAGGACCTGGAGAAGCACTAGATTGGGAAGAGAGAGGAGGGCAAACAGAGAAGATACTGGAAGATTCAATACTGCAGCAGAACTGCTGGGAGCAGAGAGCCTCTGCCTCTGTCACGTGACAGTGTTTCATTAGAAGAGATACGGCTTGCAGAGGCTTATTTAGTTTGAGGTAAAATCATACACTGATTTTGACATATGATTCCTGGCACGCAGGCATGGTCACAAACTCATTTTTGCTGAAGGACTCGGTGGAGATGAGTCTGTGGATTTTACATAGAATAAGAGTTGAAGAGCTGACTGACTCATTGGAAAAGACCCTGATGCTGGGAAAAATGAAGGCAAAAGGAGAACGGAGTGGCAGAGGATGGAATGGTTTAGACAGCATCATCAACACAACAGACATGAATCTGAGCAAACTCCAGGAGACAGTGAAGGACAGGGAAGCCCGGCCGGTTGCAGTCCATGGGGTCACAAAGAGTCAGACATGACTTAGCAAGTGAATGACAGCAACTCTATCCACCTCTGTTATTACCAAGCTATAAGCTGCTGTACCTGCCATTGTGATAGCAACTGCCAGAATGAGGTAAAATGCAAATTTAAACATGTTACTTTCATGGTTAAAACTGTTCCACAGATTACCACTGAATTTAAAACTAAACCCAAACTATTCACCAAGGCCCGTGAGGGACCTGCAGGATCTGGATCTTGCCTGCTTTTTGAATCGTGGGACAGTCTTCTTACTCCTGTGCTTCGGTCTCACTAGCTTTCAGTCAGTTCCTCAATGACCCTGAGTTTTTCCCTCAACAAGGCATTGACCTTTGGTCAGCACATAACTGAAGGGTTGGAAGTATAATTCATCTCCTAAGAAGAAAGATTTAAGACCATCAGGGGATGAAGGACTGGGCCTTGGGGTATATCTTCATCAATGGAGCTGGGAAGGAAATAGGACCAATCAACCAGAAAGACATTGCAGCGTAAGAAGCAAGCAGCACAAGTAGGAGTACAGGGTCAGTGGAAATGACCAGAGAATTTCAAGAAGGATCCACTTTCAATAATGTTGCTGCTGCTGCTAAGTTGCCTCAGTCGTGTCCGACTCTGTGTGACCCCACAGATGGCAGCCCACCAGGCTCCCCTGTCCCTGGGATTCTCCAGGCAAGAACACTGGAGTGGGTTGCCATTTCTTTCTCCAATGCATGAAAGGGAAAAGTGAAAGTGAAGTCGCTCAGTCATGTCCGACTCTTAGCGACCCCATGGACTGCAGCCTACCAGGCTCCTCCATCCATGGGATTTTCCAGGCAAGAGTATTGGAGTGGGGTGCCATTGCCTTCTCCGTTCAATAAGGTTACTCACTAGGAAATCTCCTAAGTTTTGAAAATTTCTCCCTTTTTCTGATATTCCAGACCTATCTTCATGGTATAGGAATCTCCACCAGGCAGACTGGGAAAAAACATATTGTGCTAGGACCCTGGGCAGGAGGAGAAGCCACTGAAGATTACTTTCTGTCAGTGGTCCCGTGGGGCCCAGGCAAGCTCTTGATTACCCAGGAGGAGAAGCAGCTGCCAAACACTGAGCACCTCATGCCAAAATGTAATTTTCTAAGTCCAATTTAGTTTTCCTCCTCTCCCTATACATTCTCTGTGTGTGTACTCAGTCATGTCTGACTCTTCGACCCCCTGGACTGTAGCCTACCAGGCTCCTCTATCCATGGGATCCTCCAGGCAAGAATATTGGAGCAGGTTGCCATTTCCTACTCCAAGGGATCTTCCCAACCCAGGGATCTTCCCAACCCAGGGATCGAACCCACGTCTCCTGCATTGGCAGATGAATGCTTTACCACTGTGTCACCTGGGAAACCCTGGAACATGAAGGCAAAACATTAAACTGAAGGCCTCTCAAACCAGTGCCCAGTAAGCCCCCAGTACAGTCAATGACTAGCACATCTCTCTCTGCTCTGATAGCCAGCATAACGCAGGCATTTCCAGCAAGATTCCTTGATGTCATGCAGATAGTCATGTGATTTCAATGGTTAAATCTCCTCTTCCTGGTGCCCCATTATTTTCTGATAGAAGTGTACTTTTGAAGCTTATGCAGATACAGAACTGTGTTGCAAAATGCACTCAAACTTTGGAGAAATCTATTAATTGAAAAGAGAGGGATAGAACTCTGTTATTTAGTGGCAGGCTCTTGTTAGAATGAAACAATTCCTCTCCTTTTCTCTTTTGTTCAAGGAGTTAAGATCAAATGACAGCCAGCGTACCCCCAAACAGTGAAAAGTGAAGTCGCTCAGTCAGGTCCAACTCTTTGGGACCCTGTGGACTGTAGCCCACCAGGCTCCTCCATCCATGGGATTCTCCAAGGCAAGAATACTGGAGTGGGTTGCCATTTCCTTCTCCAGGGGATCTTCCCAACCCAGGGATCAAACCCAGGTCTCCTGCATTGCAGGCAGACGCTTTAACCTCTGAGCCACCAGGGAAGCCCTACCCGCAAACAGTAGTGAGAAAATTATACAACAGTTATCAATATTTACTCATGCTTGAGTCTTGCTCTTGTAGGTAATAAGAGAAAACAGCAATAAAATTCTGCAACACACTGAATGTGAATCATGTGGACCATGGTAACTAACTGGTCAACTGGGACCAAAGAGAGTTGTTTCCTACAGCAAGATGCTCCCTGCACTGAGCCCCATCCTGTCTAAGATCCAACTCTCCTCTCAACAATGCCACTCCCCTTGCCTTAGCCTCAGTCCAATATGAGGTCTCTCTTTCTCTGAGTTTTCCTCATCAGTAGTTGGGGGAGCTGGTTGGTTTCTAGGGTCCTTTTCAGTACCAAGATACAATGACTTTACGAGCAATAACCACACTCTGACATACGGAGTCTCTTACATTTTTCAACTCGATTGTAAAGTCTTTGTCTTATACTTCCTTTCCCACGAGGTACTTCCCATGCTTTGCAAACGGCATCAACTAAATAAATATTAGCTGCAGTTAATGAGTGAGCTAAGAGCAAGAGTATTAACGCCTGCACGTAAACTTCCCCAGAACCACTAAATCTTGTCAGTTCACAAGGGAGTGGAGTGATGAACTATTTACTCATCTGATATCCTCATAGGTGATCCAGATTTTAACTGTAAAGGCAAAAGACTATCTTTGAATAAATCTCACCACACACAATTAAGACTTCGACGCTATTTGATTTATAGGGAATGACACACTGAATAAAAAAACACAGAGAGTAGTTTTTCCTAACCCGGCCTTTGACGGGATAAAGTCACACAAAGTCGATGTCTGAACTAGGACCAGAGCCCAGACCTCCAGTTTGTTATTGTTGTCTAGTCGCTAAGTTGTGTCTGACTCTATGTGAGTCCATGGACTGTAGCACGCCAGGCTTCCCTGTCCTTCACTATCTTCCAGAGTTTGCTCAGACTCATGTCCATTGAAGAGATAAATGTTCTTTTAACGTCACTTTTTTCACGTCACGTATTGCCTTTCTAGGCAAGAGCCTGCCAAAGTGTTGAGTACTGTTTGGCCTCAGATACTAATTCTTCCTCATTCATGTAATCTATTTATTTTAATGGTTAACGCTTTTATTCTGCAATCTAGTGTTAAAACCACTATGGCTTTAATAATCTGAGAAGACATGGTAAATATTACCTTGGAAGTTACTAAGGTTTTTTGCAATTTCACTTCTTTTTTTCAAGCTTTACTGAATCATGATTGACAGGTAAAAGCTGTATCTACTGAAAGCATATGACATGATGATTTTATATATTTTTGTATATATATACATTAGGAAATGATCACTGCAATCTTGCTAATTAACACATCCATCACCTCATACTGTTTTATTTCGGGTGTGTGGTAAGAACCCTTAAGAGCTACTCTCTTAACAAATGTCAAATATATAATACATTATTATTACCTTAGTAACCTTGCTGCACATTAGGTCTTCAGAAGGTATTCATCTCGTAACTGAAGTTTGTACCCTTGGACCAACATCTCCCCATTTCCCCTACCCATTAGCTCCCTACAACCACTCTTTTCTCTGTTTCTATGAGTTATACAGGTTTTTTAAAAAAATTTTTTGCCACACCGTGCAGCATGTGAGTGGGATCTTAGCTCCCAGACCAGGGATGGAAACTGTACCCCTGTGGTGGAAACTAACCACTGGACCATCAGGGAATTCCCAGTCCTTCTATTTTAGACTTCACCTATAAAGGAGATCATGTTGTATTTGTCTTTGTCTGACATTTCACTTAGCATGATGTCCTCCAGGTTCATCTATGTTGTCACAGTGGCAGGATTTCCTCCTTTTTCAAGACTGAGTAATATTTCACTGCATAGAGAATGTTTATCTCCTATTTTCTTTATTTATATGTCAACGAATACTTAAGCTGTCTCCATGTCTTGGCTGTCATGAATAACATGCATTGAACATGAGGGCACAGTTGTCTCTTTAAGACAGTGATTTTACTTTCTTTGGATACATATCCAGAAGTGAAATTATCACATCATAGGACCTATCTTTCATTTTTTAGGAAATTTGATACTGTTTTCTGTAATGGCTGTTATCATGTGGTCGAGTTTTTAGGAAGTTTGAACATATTAAAGATTAACAGCTAATAATCTGATATTTTTATCAGCCAGTCTGAATTTCTGCTTGGAAATTTTCCCTAAATTGAGCCAGTAGATGTTTAGGAGAAAGGTGGAGATAAGTGTAGATCTCTGACTGTATTACAGCTCAATGGCCCAAAACATTGACATCGATTTGTTCATAAGAAAAAAATAATAACCCAATCTCTCCAAAAGAAGAGAGGCTTAACAGATGCTAAGTCAACCTCACATCCCTTAAATTCCACCCATAACCTCAAGGTGATGGACAGATGGAGGGGACAAAGGGAGGAGAGTTTATTGGTACCACTACCAGGGGCTAAATTTCGCACATACATATCTCTTTTACTCCTCACAAAGATTATCTGATGATGAGGGCAAATATCTGGAATCTGTACAGAAATTTGATGTATGGCCATGCTCATTATTATATCATGCTACCTTTCAAAATCCTAAAATACACTTTACCAGGGACTTTCCCTTATGGCATTGTATTGTTCCAGACAGTTGATGCTCAGTCAAGCGCAGTTAAATCTCTGCCTCATCCAGGGTGTGCTTGTGAATTAGGCACTAATATTGACTCACATGGGCTTCCCAGGTAACACTATGGGAAAGAACACACCTCCCAATGCAGAAGACGTAAGAGATGTGGGTTCAATTCCTGGAGGGGGAAAATCCTCTGGAGAAGGACACGGCCACCCACTCCAGTATTCTTGTCTAGAGAACTGCATGGTCAGAGGAGCCTGGAGGGCTACAGTCCATTAGGTCTCAAAGGGTCAGAAACAACTGAAGCAACTTAGCATGGGGCATGCATGTTGCCTCACATGACATCCAAATAGTTAATTCTTATCTCAAGGCTCCATAATTTTCATGACTCAGTGCCCTATTCCCCCTCTCCAAAAGAAACAGGCAAAGGATATCATCTTTTTTGTTTCTTCTTAAATCACATTAATTTTTTCCCAGTAGGAAGCAACATGTTTCAGTGTAGAAAATTTAAATCTACAGAAATACAGACACCAATAAAAAGCTGTGTATATTCCCACATACAGAAAAACCAGCAAAGCTCACAGATTTCTGAAAGACATAGGAGGTCCTATTTGGATAGACTCTGGTCTGCCTGGAAGAAAGATGGTGCCATGGTTTTAGTCCAACAAGAAAAAGAGGACAAACAGTTGTGTTTCCTGGGGAACAGCTTGGATGGAAACAAATTATGACATTCTGAAATCCATCTAACATAGCAATAATGAGCCTATTACCAAGACCAAAGAACTGAGCCAAGCCACACACATGGCAAGGAACTCAGATTTGTAGCCAGATGCCCAGGTATTTTCTCATTTTCCATGAGCCATTTCCCCACTGACCATGTGAGAAGCAGAGAGGCATTTTTATAGAACTTGCAACTCTTATTCCTAGAGATATACATCAACACTGCTTCTCCCAATTAGTCAAATTTATTTCCAGAGCTGGGAACGAGTTAACAATTGCTGTAGAAAAGTTGTACAAGCACAGATAAACAATACTTCTCACTAGATTCTAAGCTCAGGACTACTGGTTCAAAAATTGTCAATTATTAACAGAAAAAAATAAGGTCAATAAACTGCAGTGTAGAATTCTACCAAGATATCTCAAAGCACATAATTTTTTCAATTGAAGTAGAGTTGATTTACAAAGGGACAAATTTTTAAAATAAAGATATATAATTCAATACCCTGAGATAAACCATATTGGAAAATAATATTTTTTTTAAAAAATGGATATATATATAACTGAATCACTTTGTTGTATAGCAGAAATTAATACAACATTGCAAATCCACTATATTTCAACAAAATAAATTACTAAATAAAATAATGCTATATATATATACTAATTTAGGGTCTCTTCTGCCTATAAGATGAATATTAGAATAAGATTTTGAAATTAATCAGAAAATGGAAAATTATACAAATGTCAATGTAATAATTGATGTACTTCAGTTACATATACTATTTTATACTACTATACTACTATATATATCCTATTCTAAACTGAAAAGGGCAATACACCTATAGACTAAGAATTATCATCTGACAGGGATCCCCAGACAGGCACAGTCCTTCCCAGAACTTCTCCCTTCCTGCCATCAACATGACAGAAACCAGTTCCCACATGAAGCTTAACTAACTACTAGCTCAGACTCAACAGGACTCTGCAGTAGGTTCAAGAGTCAAAAAAGATTCATCTCCACTCTTTAGATCAGCACAGAAAAGAGAGTTTTTGACCAACAAAGCAACTCAGGCCCCAGTGAGAAGAGCTGAACACACAGTGTGTCCTGTAGGCACGAGCTCTCTTCCAATAGCCCAACACCGCAGGCCCTGCACCCAGAATCCCTGGGTCCTTATTTCAGGCCAGAACCTGCCTTCCCTCTCTCATCACACATCTGAGAGCTAAGCTGAGAGCTGCCCCAGGAAGCATCTTCTCAGTCCTGGGAGCGGAGCTGAGAGAGTCAGAACACAGCGGGGTCTCTCGCTGGTCTGTTGTATCCACATCATTACCCCACAGCTCATTAGAGGGCTGGCAGAGGCAGGAATGTGGTCATGTCACCTAAAGTACAGATAAAGACCCTGGTTGGATGAACTCTTTGGACACTGCAAAAGCCTCCCAAAATAGCCTCATGCCAATCTACACCCTACCAGGATCTCAGTGGCAAACATCCATTCACAGAGAAGATGAAGAACCGCAGTTAGTCTTTTATATTTTTAGGCCTATAGTGAAGTTATTAGAGTCACGCTCAGGCTGTCACTTTTCTAAGGTAGCAATTAAATACAGACTCGTGGTGACACCTGTTATCCTGCTCACGTAACTGATGAGGGCACCTGGCTCGTCAGAGTTCAAAGGGGAAATAATCAGCACAAACACACCAACTCCAAGTACAGGTCATGGGGCACCACAGGTGTTCTTATTCTTAACCAGCAAGGATCTCTATAATCCTGAGTTTCAAAACTCTTTGGGCATTACAGCCAGAGATATACAGCCATTATAGCTTTCTTCAGAAGCACCAAGCCAGCTCGTTTCTGCTAAGGAATTTCTGAGAAAGTTCACGTAAGAAGAGCCTGTCCTGCCAAACTTTTCCATCCCCCACGTGGCCCCTCCCACTGTCCACACTAATGTTTGCTAGTCTTTCATAACCAGAATCCCCACCCCCACCCCAGCCACACCCTACTCTCCCCACAGCCACCATCAGCGTCACCTCTTGTCAAGGCCGGTAAGCAATCTCAGAATCCAAACACAGCATGGATCCCAAGCATGAGACACAAGAGACCCAACTCAGAGTCAGGCATAAGGATCAAAAGAGCACCTCTAGGACTTTCCTGATGGTCCAGCAGTTAAGGCTCTTCACTTCCAACACAGGGGACGAGGGTTTGATCCCTGACTTAGCAGCAGCAGCAGCAGCAGCAGGGGAACAAAGATTCCCACATGATGAGAGGTATGACCAAAAAATAAAAACAAATTAAATTTCAAAAAAGCATGCCCTACCCTTATCCTCCATGCCAGCCTCAGCCCTGAACCCACCTGCAGACCAAACAGAGTGTCTACATGGAGGTCAGCCAGCCCATCTAATCCAACCTTTCCCACACAAGACAAAGATGAAACAAAGGACAGGAGATTTCTGGGCTTCCCTGGGGACTCAGTGGTAAAGAATCTGCCTGCCAATGCAGGGGACGCACGTTCAATCCCTGGGTCCAGGAAGATTCCACATGCCTTGGGAACTAAGCCCATGTGCCACAGTTATTGAGCCTGTGCTCTAGAGCCTGGGAGCCTCAGCTACTGAAGCCCACATGCCCTAAAGCCCATGCTATGCAATGAAAGAAACCACCACAATGAGAAGCCCGCAAACCACAACTAGAGAGTAGCCCCTACTATCCACAACTAGAGGAAAGCCTGCACAGCAACGAAGACCCAACACAGCCAATAAATAAATAGATGTGTGTGAGCTTAGTCACTCAATGGTGTCCAGTTCTTTGCAGCCCCATGGACTTTAGCCCACCAGACTCTTCTTTCCATTGGATTCTCTGGGCAAGAATACTGGAGTGAGTTGTCATGCCCTCCTCCAGGGGATCTAGCTAAATAAATAAATCTTTTTTTAAAGAGGGAGGGACAGAGATTTCTAAAAAATCCACATCTCTGAAATCGATGGGTCTCTCTGGGTGTGAACTCTGAGAAGCCAAAAAAGGGAGAGAAGAGCCCATGGGAGGTTGGACCTTGGAAGAAGGGGCCTCCAGAAACAGAATTTTTGAAAGATTCAGGGAAATTAGTGGGTCTTCTGGAGAAGGAAATGGCAACCCGCTCCAGTGTTCTTGCCTGGAGAATCCCAGGGATTGGGGAGCCTGGTGGGCTGCCGTCTGTGGGGTCACACAGAGTCGGACACAGCTGAAGCGACTTAGCAGTAGCAGCAGCAGTGGGTCTTCAGCCACACTTTTACTTCAGAACCAGCAAGGGTCAGCTAAGGCTTCAGAGAAGACCTAAACTGGCCTATTGACCTCTTTTCTTCAGAAGGAGGAGAACAAAAAAAGTTAGGGTTGGGGGAGAGGAATTTGTTCAGCCAAATCTTGATAAATGTCTTGTGCAAACATAACTTGTGCAATAAAGGACAGGATCAGTCCTCGCTTACAACGCTTTGAACACTTTAGTTATGGAAATGAGCCCAAAGTTGCCAGGACTCAGCATTCTGCAGTCTGAGAAATGGATTGCAAGCAATCTGGTCTTTCTTGAGGAGAAAGGAGAAACGCCAAGGTGATGCGAGAGGCACTTAATATACAGATGAGGAGAAATGGGCTCCAGGGAGCAACCAGCATTGCTTGTCTGGAATCTCTGGGCAGGCAGTTGTAGGAGGGGAAGCTTGCTGCCTGGGTCAGCTGTGTGCCGGCAGTTCCCATGACATCCTGGAAGCCTGGCTATGAAAGTAAGGTGAAAGGCTTTTCCCGATACTTCTGGATCTAAAAGGAGGAGGAAATGGATATCTAAAGGGAGGTCCAGTGTACAGCATGCTCAGTTGCTCAGTCGTGCCTGACTCGTTTGCGACTCCATGGACTATAGCCCACCAGGCTTCTCTGCCCGTGGGATCTCTTGCCCAGGCAAGAATACTGGAGTGGGTCATCATCGACACACCAAAACACTTATTGGGACCTTTATTATGGGGCCTATCACAGGGAAAGAAATCAGAAAGTTACAAAGCACCAAAAGCATGCTTGCTCATAAGGTTTATGATGGGGTGGGTATAGGGGATGGAATCTAATTTTTTAATTAAAATAAAAGACTTGGGACTTCCCTGGTAGTCCAGTGATTAAGACTGCACACTCCCAATGCAAGGGGCCTGGGTTCGACCCCTGGTCAGGGAACTCAATCCCACATGGTCCAAGTAAGAGTCCGAATACTGCGACTAAGACTCGATGCAGCCAAATAAATTAATAAAATGAAAGATTTGCTATTAAATTAAGATTAAAACTAAAAGAAATGAAAAGTAAAATAACTATCAAATCAAGGTATACAATAACTATTAAATAAAGGTATAAATGAACAATATTACTACTAGTCATCATGACAAAATGAAAGGCTTAATGCCCTGGAGCCAAAAAGAACAATGAGCTGGTTCATTAATTGCCATCTCATTATTTGGTTGCTGTCCTGGTAGCTCTATTGTTCACTCTAATTATTTTTGGCCCAAACACTTCGGACCTTGTGAAAATCGTTAGTAATAATGCTCCTGGCTCACCTAGTATTTTCTCACAACCAGGATCCCAGTAATCAAGGCACAGAGTCTTTCTTACGCTAGCACAGGACAGCAATAGCAGAGAGCTCCAGGCAGATTCTGAACTGTCCCCTGCTTCTCCTTGCTGTCACCCCAGGCAGTGTGAGCACAGCACTTGAAGACACAGGTGTCAGTACAGCATTAGAGAAGCCCAAGATAAGATCTGGAAAGGCTTCCCATCCAAGACTTGGAGAAGATCTCATTTGGTAAAGTCTTGGGTTATTAAGGAAAGATCTGTACACAACCCAGGAGCTGTAATTAATACTAAAGAAAGCAGGGGAAACGAGAACTAAGGCTTATTGGCTCGCTGAGAAAATATTACCAGTTCTACATCAGAAGGAAAGGTTGAACTTACGTAATTCCTTTATCTCAGAAGCTCTAAGATAAGCCATGTGAAGTAGCTTAGTCCTTAGTCTCAGGGTCTAAATTAAATAATATCCAAGGCTTAACTGAATCAAAGGTCATTCAATCCTTACAAGCCTAGAGCTAATTTAGATAAAAGTTAAACAATTTCAGAAAAATTGCATTGGCCTTTTTCTTTAAAAGAAGGGGAGACATGCTCAACTCCAAAATCTCCCTATCTTTCCTTAATGTAATGTAAGGAAATTCAAACTCAAATCAAACCAAAATAAGCCTCAAGTACTTACTGTCCACTCCCACATGCCCAGCCATCTTTGGACATGAAGAACAGATATTCCTCTCCAATGTGCCCAAAATTGAATGCTTCCTTGTCCTTCTGTCATTGACCTTGTTTAGGCCCTTCGGCCCTCATGCCTTGACTACTAAGACATGTTTTAAATTTTATTTTATTGAAGTATGTATCTGTGTGTATGCTCAGTAGCTCAGTCATGTCCAACTCTTTTGCAACCCCATGGACTGTAGATTACCAGGCTCCTCTGTCCACAGGATTTCCCAGATAAGAATATTGGCATAGGTTGCTATTTCCTATGCTAGGGAATATTCTCAATCCAGGAATTGAACCAGCATCTCTGGTGTCACCTGGGAAGCCCTTACTGAAGTATGCTGCTGCTAAGTCGCTTCAGTCGTGTCTGACTCTGTGCGATCCCATAGACGGCAGCCCACCAGGCTCCCCTGTCCCTGGGATTCTCCAGGCAAGAACACTGGAGTGGGTTGCCATTTCCTTCTCTAATGCACGAAAGTGAAAAGTGAAAGTGAAGTCGCTCAGTCGTGTCCGACTCCTGGCGGCCCCATGGACTGCAGCCTAACAGGCTTCTCTGACCATGGGATTTTCCAGGCAAGAATATTGAAGTATAGTTGATTTAAAATGTTGTGTTAATTTCTGTTGTACAGCAAAGTGATTCATATATATATATATGAAAATAGTTATATATATATATAATATATAAAATACTGAAAATAGTTCCCTGTGTTGTATAGTAGGACCTTATTTTTTATTCATCCTGTATATAATAGTTGCATCTGCCGATCTCAAGTTCCCATTCCAACCTTCTCCTGCCCTCTTCTCCCAGGCAAACACAAGTCAGTTTCATACATCTGTGAGTCAGTTTCTGTTTTGTAAAACAGTTCATCTGTATCGTATTTTAGATTCTACATGTAAGTTTTATCATATGGTATTTGCCTTTCTCCTTCTGACTTACTTCACTTAGTATGATAATCTCTAGGTTCAACCATGTTGTTGCAAATGGAATTATTTCATTCTTTTTTTTTCAAGATATTTTTTGACGTGGACCATTTTAAAAATCTTTATTGAATGTGTTACGATACTGCTTCTGATTTATGGTTTTGGTTTTTTGGCCATGAGGCATGTGGCTCCCCGATCAGGGCTTGAACACACACACCTTATATTGGGAGGCAGAGTCTTAACCACTGGCTCGCAAGGGAAATTCCTATTTCATTCTTTTTTATGACTGAGTAGTACTCCATTGTGGAAATGTACCTCATCTTCTTTATCCATTCACCTGCTGAGAGATATATAAAGTTACATTCCATGAAATGGACATCAAAATCCCTGATAAACTGAACTGGGCCCCAACTCACTTTTTCAATCAAAGGTCTACTCAACCTCACCTGCTACTTACGCAACATGCAAGAAATGTACTTTGCCTCCCCTGGCCTCCCCTCTCTGCTCATGCTGGTCCTATAGACATGAGTTCAAGCTCAGCCCAAGGGCCACACAGCCCTGGTTTTGAATTTAACTCTACCACTTTATATCTTGTATGGCCTTTGACAAATGTCTTCCTCAATAAGCCTTAGTTTTGCCACCCGCAAAAGAGAAATAATAATAACATAGTTCATAAGAATACTGTGATCACTGAATGAGATAATTCCTGCAAAGTGCTTAGCATGCTGCCTGGGAAGAAGTATGTCCTCCTTGTTTGCTCTTTAAATTGTAGAATTAAATTATTTGCAGTTCTCTAGAGCAAAACAACTCTAGGGACTTCCCTGGTGGCTCAGACAATAAAGCGCCTGTCTACAATGCGGGAAACCCAGGTTTGATCCCTGGGTCGGGAAGATCCTCTGGAGAACGAAATGACAATCCACTCCAGTACTATTGCCTGGAAAATCCCATGGACAGAGGATCTTGGTAGGCTACAGTCCATAGGGTCTCAAAGAGTCGGACATGACTGAGTGACTTTACTTTCAAGGCAAAACTCAAATTCTACTTCCAACTAGAAACTTTTTCCAAATGTATTTAATTGTATCTCTTCAATACTTTTCCTGGTTGGGGTGGGGGAGGTGCAGCAGGGTACAGTGCACAGCTTGCAGGATCTTAGTTCCCTGACCAGGGATTGAACCTGCATCACACAGTGAAGGCACCAAGTCCTAACCACTGAACCACCAGGGAATTCCTTTTCAATATCTTAATGCACTTAAATTCCCAATCACAATTTAGCATAGCAAATAACATTCTGGTTTTTCAAAGTTGTTAATTCTGTTTTCCTCTATATGAAACAGATGTTTCTTGTGTGTTATTCTCCTCTGTATCTCCTCAGAATTTATTCCAAGGCTGGTACATAACTGACTTTTAATTAATTGTCCCTAAGTATCCCAAGTTCAAAAATATGTCCCTACTCTAACCTTATCTACACATGTTACAAACTACTCACTTGGCACAGGCTTTATGTTATCACTTGAGTTGTCATTGTTAAATTTCAAGCTCCAATCAAGCCCCTTAAGGACAGGAGTCCTATTACACATCTGATTATCTTCCAAAGAGACTCCATGCCTGTAAGTCTCAATCCCAGTTGCAAATTAAAATGATTTTGGGAGCTTTTAAAAATACTTATTCCCAGGCCCCACCCCTAGAGGTTCTGATTTAAATGGCCTGAGGTGGGCCCTGAGGAGCCTGTTGTACACCCAGGGTTAAAAAGCAACTTATCACCAAGTTCAAGCTGTAAGTCAACAAATGCTTGTTGATTTACCTATTGATATGCTTACAAACTATCATGAAGCCTCCCAGTCTTCCTGTCTCTAAGTTAATAAACCTCTTTTCTCTGAACTGTGCCTTATAGGAGCCTCATGGCAATTCCACTCCTGATTTCATGTAGCTCATCATCCCATGATTCCATTACTGAATCTCCATGTAAACACAGCTCTGCCATGTTTAAAAGGCAAGTTATTGAGCATAACTCCGTCATGTCCATATTATTCTCATTTATATCTACTCGCTGCCTTTTTTTAAATCGTATTTATTTATTTTGGCTGCACTGGCTTTGCACTGGCTTTCTGCTTTGCACTGGCTTTCTGCTTTGCACTGGCTTTCTCTAGCTGCAGTGAGCAGCGGCTATTCTCTAGGTGTGGCATGTGGGCTTACTGCAGTGGTTTCTCTTTGTTATGAAGCATGGGCTTTAGGGTGCACAGGCTTCCATAGTTGCAATTCATGTACTCCAGAACACAGGCTCAATAGTTGTAGTGCACGGGCTTAGTTGTTCCAGCAGCATGTGGGATCTTCCCAAACCAGGGATTGAACCCTTGTCTCCTGCACTGGCAGAAGGATTCTTTACCACTGAACCACTAGGGAAGTCCCCCTGCCTTTCTTTATAGACTCACTTTTACAGGGAGGGTCACCATAGCATAAGCAGAAAGGTTGTGACATCCCCTGAATCACAGACCTACTTCAAGACTGTCCAAGAATATACTTGGAAAGAATCTTGCTATAATTTAGCTTCATCTATAATATGGCCATCACTTTGGATTTTGGATAGTGATTAGACTCCCCTTTGGGCAGCCTGAGGTCAGCAAAGCTCATTGCCCATATCCTAGGGTTCATGTTCCACCGTATTTGATGGGTGTTCACGTAGAAACCTCCACATTAACAGCACCTAAATATTTCCTGAGCACCTGTGGTAGACAGAGTCCTGGTCTCTCCTCTCAGAAAGATTACAGCCTATTTGCTGTATGATTCAGGGAACTCAAACTGGGCCTGTGTAACAACCTAGAGGGGTGGGAAGGCGTGGGAGGAGGTGGGAAGGAGGTTCAAGAGGGAGGGGACACATGTACACCTACGTCTGATTCATGTTGATGAGTGGCAGAAACCAACACAATATTGTAAAGCAATTATCCTTCCATCAAAAATGAATAAATTAAAAAAGAAAGCTCTGAGTCTAGAGGAAGCGACAGAAGATGAATAAATAATATGATAGAAAGTTAACAAATATATAAGCATACTCGTAATAAGTATATTCAAGAAGTGTTCAGGTGGAATGATGGAAAATATCCATGTGGGGTTTGGGATTAATAAGTCTGAGATACAGTTTCTGAAAAGACCTTTTAGAAGAAATCTCAAGGTTAAGGAGAACCAGCCATAGAAAGAATGAGTGTATCAGGATGCGGAATGACTGAAGCAAAGGACCAGAAACATGGAAAAGCTTAGCGCATCCCAGGGACAGCTAAGAGGATGTGCATGAAGCAGAGCAGGTGTCTGGGGAGACAGGAAGGGCCAGGTCAGGAGAGTGAGCAGGTTTTGTAAGACCTGCAGCTGTTTGCTGACCACCCATATTCAATGCTGTTGAACGTCTACCTTCATGCCAGGGGCCTCTGTCTATGTGTTATTATCCCTTTTCCAATATTTTTACCCAAAATTTATCTGGAAACAGAAAAAGTATTCTTACCAAACCGTCCTCTCATGCCACAAAAAAGTAACGCGCTTGCATGATGTTATCAGAATTTGTAAAACTTGGCATGGGCTAGATTCCACAGACATAAATAAATCCTTCAGTAGCTTTTCAGACAAAATCCAACCTCTCTAGCAAGGCATGCAAAACCTGCCCACCTCTGCAGCTTCCTCACTCATCACAGAACCTGTTCTGGTCAGTCCTCCAAACACCCTCAGGTGTTCTCAGCCACCCCCACCCCCCCCCCCCGCCCCACCCACACTCTTACAAAGGCTGTCCTATTTGCCCTGTTCTCCTCCTGCCCCTGGTCAAGTTACTTTTTTTTCTTTTTTACTGCTGCAAGCTTTCACAGAATTACCAAATCCCCAGGAATCCTTCTCTGCCCTCTCCCGACCTTTTTCCCTTCCAGGGAATATCCCTCCTCTGTGACCATATGTGTGTGTGTTAGTCACTCAGTTGTGTCCTACTGTTTGTGACCCCATGGACTGTAGCCTGCCAGGCTGCCCTGTCCATGGAATTCTCCAGGCAAAAACACTGGAGTGGGTTGCCATGACTTCCTCCAGGGGATCTGCCCAACTCAGGGATCGAACCCAAGATTCCTGCACTGCAGGCAGAGTCTTTACCACTGAGCCACCAGGGAAGAGGCTTGTGACTATATAACACCTTGCAAACACATTTCTGTCACAGCACTGTCACACTCTGTGGGTAATTTCTATTTATGTATGTCTTTCCTACTAGACTGAGTTCAATTTCTTTTTAAAGAAATTTTATTTATTTATTAATATTTTTATTTTGTATTTTTGGCTGCTCTGGGTCTTCATTGCTGCAAGCAGGCTTTCTTTCCCTAGCTGTGGTGAAGGGGGGCTACTCTCTAGTTGCAATGCACAGGCTTCTCGTTGCAGTGGTTTCCCCTGTTGCAGAGCACGGGATCCAGAGCAAGGGCTTCAGTAGTTGTGGCACATGGGCTTAATGTCTTGCAGCATGTGAGCTCTTCTCAGACCAGGGATCGAACCTGTGTCCCCTGCACTGGGAGGTGGATTCTTCACCTCTGGACCACACAGGGAAGTCCCTGAGCTCAATTTCAAAACTGCATCTTAGTCCAGAATTAAATCTTAGAGACAGCATCTGGTAGAGAACTGAGCATTTAATAGATACTCAAAGTTTACTGGGCTTCCCGGTGGCTCAGCGGGTAAAGAATCCACCTGCCAGTGCAGGAGACACAGAGCTGACGATCCCTGGGTCAGGAAGATCCCCTGGAGGAGGGCATGGCAACCCACTCCAATATTCTTGCCTGGAGAATCCCATAGACAGAGGAACCTGGTAGGCTATAGTCCATGGGATCGCAAAGAGTTGGACACGACTGAAGCAACTGAGCAGGAGCAAAGTTTACTAAGTGAATAAGTGAATTAAACGGCTATAACATGGAAAACATGATTTAACAGCTGTCTGTGGAGCAGGTATGGGTGAAAGGGGGATGTGAGTTGATTACAGTTTGAATCGCTAAAGACCAGTCTCACAGAGCACTGGGCCCAATGGTTGAAAGCATCCTTTAAATGAGACTTGACTCCCCAGGAGAGGGTGATGGGATCAGGGTAATTAGAAATAATGTTCTGTCAAGAATTGCTAATTGAGTCAGGCTACGAGTTCCTGGAAAAAAAGCCTGGTCTCAATAAGGTTAGGAAAAGAAATCATGGGCACAAAGGCACAAAATGATGGGCATAAAAATATTATTTTTTATTTTAATTTTAAATTAATTCTTACTGGATTATAATTGGTTTACAACTTTGTGTTAGTTTCTTCTGTACAGAAACATGAATCAGTTATATATATACATACAACCATTCTTTTTTAGATTCTTTTCCCACATAGGTCATTACAGAATACTGAGCAGAGTTTTCTGTGAATACAGTAGGTCCTATTATTAACAGTTATCGATTTTATATATAGTACCGTGTATGTCAACCCCAGTCTCCTAATTTATCCCTTCCCCCCTCCCAAGGAATATTAGATAAATGTGTGGATATCATGGTTGGTACCATCCATCTGCTTTTTAAAGTATTTGTTTAGGGGTTACCTTATGCAGGGCACCATGCTATGCTCTGCAGGTAACAAATATGTTTAAGGAGAAAAAACATCCAACAATAGATGAATAGTTTAAGGTGTGGTACATATATACAATGGGATATTACTGAGCCATAGAAAGAATGAAGTAATGCCATCCGCAGCAACATGGATGGATCTAGAGATTATCACACTAAGTGAAGTAAGTCAGAAAGAGAAAGATAAACATTATATAATATCACTTACATGTGGAATCTAAAAAAATAATATAAATGACCCTATACATTATATATTATATGGACATCCCTGGTGGCTCAGACGGTAAAAGTATCTGCCTACAATGTGGGAGACCATGTTCGACCCCTGGGTCAGGCAGATCCCCCTGGAGAAGGAAATGGCAACCCACTCCAGTACTCTTGCCTGGTAAATCCCATCAATGGATGGAGGAGCCTGGTAGGCTATAGTCCATGGGGTCCCAAAGAGTTGGACACGACTGAGAGACTTCACTCACTTCCATACATTATATGAAACAGAAAGGGACTCACAGACATACAAATCAAACATAGTTACCAAAGGGAAAAGGGAGGGAGAGGAGGTGTCTATTAGGAATATGGAATACCACTACACACTGCTATACATAAAACAGATAAGCAAAAAGGATACACTATATAGCACAGGGAACTATATTCAGTATCTTATAATAGCCTATAATGGAAAATAATTTGAAAAAATATCAAATTACTTTGCCCTACACCTGAAACTGACCCAATATTGCAAATCAACTAAACTTCAATTAAGGAAAAACACAGTAAATAAAAGAAACCCCTCTCTGGTCCAGGAATCCATAATCTAGTAAGGAGACAGGAAAGAAATATACACAGGAAACTAGAAAGCAAGGTATTCAATTAAATGTGGAATGAAGCATATAAGAGTTCTGGAAATTCAGTCAAGGGAGTGAAGATTCCTGCCTGGAATGTTCAGGAAGGACATAGCTATGAGCCACTCTGATTAACAGAGAGGAGCTTGATCGGCAGAAGGAACAAATGAACGCCAGAATTCTAGGCAGAGGGAGCATTGTGACACAGGTATAAAGACAAAAACCTGCAGGACTGGTCAGGGAGGAATAAGCCATGGAAAATAACTAGAGACCAGCATTAAATAGTGAAACGTTTCTAAACATTTAACCACTGCCGTCTTTTAAATGTCATTGTCTCTTCTCTGTTCTCCCAAGCATCTGAAGTGTATGAGCTATCCACATCTTATCATATTATTATCCAAAATATTTTATGTATGTCGTTAAATGTAAAGTTATACTATCAGTTAGGACACTATTGCATTAGTTCTGATCAGGTCAATGACCTGAACCCTGTCAATGAAGAGACAGACTAATAGACAACATTTATGGAGACGGATTGGAGGTTGAGAGCAAAGGAGACTAGGTCACTGCAGGGTTTTGTGCCTGTGAGCAGGCAAATGGTGGTCCCATTAAATAAGTGATAAGTGTCAGAAGAAAGACCTCCTTGGGAGGGAGGGGCACAGAAAAGAAGATGAATTTGGCCTCAGACTTGCAGACTCTGTTGTCTAAGTGTAAACTCATCGTCTCTACTACACAGTCAAGTTACCTGCCGTCTACAGTGTGAGTAGCCTGCTTTGGGCATGTTAAGGAGGGCTGTCTTATTACACTGGAAATAATTACAGTTGGAATGTCTCAGAACTGCTGCATGTCCAAGGGAGAGAAATGCTTCTGCCCAAGTGCTCTGAGTCCTTAAACTCCTCGAAACATTAAGGGACTGGATTTTACTGCATCCGATGGAAATCTCTTTCAGATCCAGCAATGGTCACAAGGATGCAAGACCAGATCAAGAGGATATGTGTACGAATGTATATATAACCCACATATTTTTTGCATACTTCCAAATTGCATTGTTTATGCAGCTGTCCACAAACTCAGCTCCTCTGTTTATTTTTGTCCTTAGAGGAAACAGAAGAGGGTTCTGCCTATTAGGCGAAGCGAGATCAAAGAGTCCCCTTCCTAGCCCAAGAGGGGATCCCACTAAAGCCTCCCATCTGAGTGAAGATCAAAACAAGCCTGGTGCCCCCCGAATGGACCAGAATGCTCCCCCGATGGCACCTGTTGGCCTCATCCCTCCACTGCTCGCACCAAATGGACAGACTCTGTGTGCTCCTGGGAAGGAAGCATGCAATAACAGTAGGCTCTCCAAAAAGAAAAGCATTTCCCACCAGATTCTTTAAGACTAAATGACTCTCACTGAGCAGGTAGCAGCTCTGCTGTTTCAGAAACCAAGCATGAGAAGAGCCCAGAAAGGTCAGCGGACAAGCTAAAGGTGTCCAACAGTTTACAAGGGCACTGATGAAGTGGGAAGATGCAAATGCTTGCTCTCTCTCTTGGGCCAAGAGAAACCAACTGACACCCTCTGTGTTTTCCTTCTCCATCTCTGCTATGTGTCACCCTCTTAATTGGTTCTAATCACCTGAAGCAAGATTAGAAGAGTGACATCTATCCTGGGCACCATTTTGCTTGGCGCAGGAGACAGGCCCGCCCTTGTAACCTGTGAATGGGGGCATTGTTCCCCCATGGCAGCCTGCAGCCTCCCACCGTAACCTCTCCGATCTGGGTTTACTTAAGGATGTGGCAATAGCAGCCAGAACTGTAACAAAAATGGCTGTGTCGGCAGGCGTGCCTGTGGGTCTCAATAATGCTCCTTCTGGAAAATCTCAGGGTGAAATGGACACTGGATTCTCTCTCACGGAAGTTTTGATCAAATCTTTATTTAGAATGGGTTCCTGCTGATATGTAGCTGCCAAGGATGGAGTGGCAGTTTGGTATTAGCAGGTACAAACTAGTATACATAGGATGGATAAACAACAAAGTCCTACTATGTAGTACAGGGAACTATATTCAATATCTTATGATAAGTCATAATGGAAAAGAATTTGAAAAATAATATATATATGTGCATAACTGAGTCACTTTGCTGTACAGCAGAAATTAGCACATTGTAAATCAGTGTTTGTCACTTACTCATGTCCGACTCTTTGCAACCCCACGGACTGCAGCCTGCCAGGCTCTTCTGTCCATGGGATTTCCCTGGCAAGAATACTGGAGTGGGTTACCATTCCCTTCTCCAAGGGATCTTCGGGACCCAGGGATCGAACCCAGGTCTCCAGCATTGCAGATGAATTCTTTACCACTCAGCCAGCAGGGAAACCTCCAAAAAAGAAATGATCCTTGGTTCAGCATCCCATCGCTTGTTCTGATGCAGTCCTTACTCCTACTGACCTTTCTTTGCCTACAGAAAAGTACAAATTTCCACTGGATCCAAATCCACTTGCAATGGAAGCAATTGAGATAGAGCTCAGCAAGAAATGGGTGGAGCCTCTATTACTGCTTTTACATTCTGGCGCCCACCACTCCACATCAGCTCTGCAACACAACATGCCAATTGGTCACACAGGAAACATAAGATGGAACCTCAAATGGTGGTAGTACTGTGCCCTCCACAGTCACTAGCAGCTTGGGAAATACTCGTGCTGAGTGAGCACTGTGACCAAAGGTGCAGGATAGGGAGTATACTGAGAAATGGTGGTCCAAGAGTAGAGGCTGCCACCGGGAAGCCAAAGCTTGAGAAACCAGGAGCAGCCTCACAGATGAACTGGGCATCACATCTCCAGGCAGATGCAAATTTCACACAGCCTTCAAGGATATCCAAGAAGACAAAGCAGCAGTCACCCAATTTCCATGATGAAAACAAGGTTTACAACTCTGCCCAGTTACATTCTCTTCTATTTTTCCCACCACCTAGTCTGTATATAAAAAGCAGTGGAAAGGAAGAAATTTTAGGGTAATCAGTGACCACCATTCCAAACAAGCTTGTTCCTGAGTAAGAAACATAGAGAGGCCGAGAAAGCCACTGGGGTCAGAGCTCCTTGAAGTCTCAAAGCTGCCAGGGAGACTACTGCAGCTCAAGGAATGAGATTATTCCAAGGGCACCACTGGTCTTAGCAGCTGCCATTTCTCCAAACATAGTGCATCCGCAAAAAGAAGTGACTTGCAAATGCTCTCCTCCTCTTCTGAACAAGTTCCTGACCGCGAACTGTTTGAGCTCCTGACACGGCTAGAATCACTTCTACCCTAGAACATCATGTCTTTTGTTAGACTTGAAGCTCCTCGTGGACTTCTGTTGTTGTTTGTTTATTGTGGCTCTCCTTAAGTGTCTAGAATGTTCTCTTACATACATTAGACATTCAATGAGTCATTGCTGCCTGGAGAAGGAAATGCCAACCCACGCCAGTATTTCTGCCTGGAGGACAGGGGAGACTGGCGGGCTACAGTCCATGGGGCTGCAAAGAGTCAGACACGACTTAGCGACTATGCACATACGCGTGAATGATCACTGATTGACTGATTACTTGACTAATTTCTCCTGTAGAGGATTTACAAGGAAACTGACACAGAAAAAGACAACCAACCAGTTAATCGTCAGTACTGTGAAATGTTTCCTTTAACTTCTGAAGCATTGAATTTCATACGACTGTTTCATAAATGGCTCCTTTTTCTCTTAATAAAATTCTATAAATGAAAGGGTGCTATTATTAGCCCTTTTCCACAGATGGGGAAATTGCAACATTCCAATAGTAAACAGCCTGCCTAGTCACGTGCTAATTTTTACATCAATTCTCTTAGTCATTCCTTCAAACAGTTGTTGAGTGCTTATCCTGTCTATGCTAATACGGGACACCCTAGAGTTTACATACACACTTTCTCATTTAATCACCACATTAACTCACTATAGAGGATATTATTATGCCTTTTCTAGAAACGAGGAAACAAATGCTAAGAGTGTTTAGAAGATTTGCTCATGTTTACACACTTAATGGTAAGGGACTTGGAATTCAGACCAGGTCTCTGGGCTTGAAAAATAGTACAATGTACTATATTTTAAACACATGGTATTTTTAAATATTTATTTTTATCTATTTATCCCTTTGACTGCTCCAGGTCTTAGTTGCAGCATTTGAACTCTTAGCTGCAGCATGTGGGATCTAGTTCCCTGACCAGGGATTGAACCCAGGCCCCACAAATTGGGAGCTCACAGTCTTAGCCACTAGACTGCCAGGGAGGCTCCTACAATGTATTATTATTATTCATATACAAGATTTCTCAAAGAAACCAGAATTAAACCCCATTCCTCACAACCCCAAGGCAACAGACATTTCTCTCCATTTCACTGTACAGTAATTTACATTTGTTCTTACACTGCTATGAAAGGATATGTAAGTCTTCTACATATTTTTTTTCTTTAGCCACCTGCTTATCATAAACCTCAATCTTCCTATTTTCCTTTAGACCAAAAAAAAAAGAAAAAAAAACGGTGCTCAAGTCTTAGCCACACTAAGAAATGTGTCTTCTTTTTTTTAACATATAATTTTTATTTTATTTTGGCCATGCTGTGTGGCATGCAGGATCTTAGTTCCCTGACTGGGTATCAAACCCGTTCCCCCTGCACTGAAAGCACAGTCTTGACCGCTGGACCACTAGGGAAGCGCCAGAAATGTGACTTGCTGACTTACACCTATCTCTAACAAATTCACTTTTCTGTCTAGGTCAAGTTTCTTTCAAGACAATATTAGCTCCACTTTCTCATTTTATAGTAACTCCCAAATTGTCTGCAGTGTTGATCCTGTCCCAACCACTCCGATAAAGATGATCTGTCCAGATCGTCAACAGCCATCTCTACATCCATACTATGTCTCTCAAGTGTGGGTCACGAGTTTGCTCTTGTAGCCAGCCCCCAGATACCACTGGCACACCACTTTGGACACTTCTCAGTCTTTAGCCAACTGGATCCCTCAGCTACATTTAATACCTCCAATCATGCATTCCTTCTGAAATCCTCTTCCTGGCACTCTTTGCTGATTTTTTCTTTTCTCTCTTTGGGGTTTTGCTTAGGTTCCTAATTTTCTCTCGCCCGTTAAGGCTCCGTACTTGGCCCAATCCTACCACTGTCCTGTGTGCGTTCACGCATGCTCAGTCGTGTCCGACTCTCTGCAACCCCATGGACTGCAGCCCACCAGGCTCCTCTGTCCATGGAATTCTCCAGGCATGAATACTAGTGGGTTGCGATTTCCTCCTCCAGGGGATCTTTCCAACCAAGGAATTGAACCTGCGTCTCCTGCATTGGCAGGCAGATTTCTTACCACTCGAGCCACCTGACAATGGGAACTGTCCTAGTCCATCATCTTTTCCCTGGATGATGGCAAGAGCCTCCTAACTGGTCCTCCTGTGTTCAGTCTTGTTCCTGCAAAGTCATCCCCCATAGTGATTCTCCGCAAACCCAAACTCAATTGCTCTTCTCCTGCTTAGAGCCAGGTAGGGACTCTCCAGAGTCTACAGAACAAAACCTCTATGGTGTGGTCCTTTCCCCACCCTGCCTCTCAGCACTTGCTCTCTGCACTTCACCTCCTATTACTGTTGAGCTGCCTGCAGCTCCCAGACACACGCTATCTCAAGCCGCCTCATCTTTGGTTCTATTTCCCCTCTTCCCGGGATGCTGTTAGCCTCACCCAAGGACTCTCATTCCCCTGGCTAATTCTTTTCATCCTTTAAGATTCAGCTTAGGTTTTCTCATCCATAAAGCTCCTAGCCCTTCCTGCTACCTCCTACACAGACAGGGCTGAATCTCTTCCTTTGTGCTCCCACGGTGCCTCCACGGAGCGTTTAAATTGACTTATGTTTGCAGCCCTTTACTGCTCAGTAAGCTCTTTGAGGGGATAATTCATCATTGTACCTGCTCCCTCAACCTGGCAAAGAGTGGGCGCTCCAAGAATGTTTTCTGAGAGGACACACACCTGTTTCTCCTACGCCAAACAAAGGTCCTTAAGATGAGCAGCCTCAGTGCCTTTCAGGTCTATAGGTCTACAGTTCTAATCAAAGACTCTCCAGGCTTGGGACAAGCAGCAGCTGGCTTACTGTCTAATCTCTTCTCCTGGCTTTCTAGAACCACTGGTCCTCCCACTCTGCCCCTCCGGTCGATCTGCAAGTCTTCCCATGAGAACGGTAATCTCAAAAATAAACTGCCTAATTAACTCTACTTCAGGAGCGCCTGCAGCGCCAAATCCCTATGTGTTATGAATGCAATCAAGAAAAAGGAGAAAGTGTCAGTCACTCAGTCGTGTCCAACTCTTTTATGACTCCATGGATGGTAGCCCATCAGGCTCTTCTGTCCCTGGAATTCTCCAGGCATGAATATTAGAGTGGGTAGTCATTCCCTTCTCCAGGGGATCTTTGACCCTGGGATCTAACCTAAGTCTCCCGAATTGCAGGCAGATTCTTTACTGTCTGCGCTGCCAGGGAAGCCCCTATAAATGTAATACTGATGGACTACTCTGCTAGGTGGACATGAGCTGATCCACGGACTGTCAAGTGGTCTGTATGAAGTTCCTTGAAGAGCTACTGAACATTGTAAAGCAACTATACTTCAATTAAAGATAAAATTTTTTAAGAGGACAGAATAGAAAGAGAAAGAAGTTGGTAATAGCTTGGAATGAGTATGAGGAAATGTAACTATACTTTCAAAATTAGTTAAAAAAAAAGAAGAGCTATGGAAAAAAGTGGCTATATTTTTTTCTCTTTCTGAAAATATCCCTAGAGTTGAACTGTAATCCCAAAATAAGTTAAGGAGGTAAAGTAGTCAGGAATGGTTTTCTCTGAGCCACTATATTACCAAGGAACAAAACACAGTTATCCTAAGCCTCTGAGGATAAGGAAACTCATAGCTACACAGCCCCTTCTCTCACAAACCCCAGCATGGTCACTGGGCTCTCTTGAGGTTCCGTAAAGCAAGTATTAGAACTCAAACTCAGCTTTTGCAAATGGTGCTGAGCTGTATCCTACACAAACCGAGCTAACATATTTCCTGAACTCCCATGCAGATTCTGATGAACTGAGCTAACCAAATGATGAATGGACCAGAATCAAAAATATTCACACACCTATGCTTTCACTGCCGAGGGCTAGGGTTCATTCCCTGGTTGGGGAACTAAGATCCCACAGGCTGTGTGGTATACCCAAGAAATACTCTCACACAATGCTCTCAAAGTCTAATAGAATTATCAGTGAGGTTTTTTTTTTTTCACCTGCTGCAACTAGGATTCCAATGCTTTACAATGAACTATGAATGGTTAAATTCTCAATCAGACTTACTTCAGGACACATTTATCATACATCTGCCTGGAATAGACAAACCCATTTGTATGAAAAGAATCATACTTTACATTTTCCTAAGTTTCCTATTTGATATTTAAGAACCTCCAAGCACTTGACTAATGAGCATACTGTGTCTGTTCTAAAGGAAAAAGAGTTCAAAAGAAGTGTCACTCCAGGGGCTCATTATAAAATTAAAAGTAAACCCAGTACATCAATGAACCTCCATTCCTGGTAAAACACGAAGTCCTTACTTCATCAAGAGACTTGAAAAATATTCTGACCTTCCAAGGGGAAAACGATGAAAAGGCGGGGAGGGAAATAGATTTATAAAGCAACAATAAGTCATGATTCAAAAACACACAATTCACCCTAATGGTTTTCATTGTCTTACCACACTAGTATTGAGTTTTATTTTTAAAATACAACTTCTAAAGATGCATTTCAGACCATGCTGTCATTAATACTACTACATATGATACAATTTCATCTGCAATATTATATACTGATGATAAAAATATTATTCTTGGGTTTAGCAGATGCAAACAAGTATACTTAGATAAACAACAAGGTCCTACTGTACAACACAGGAAATTATATTCAATATCATGTGATAAACTGTAACAAAAGGGAATATAAAAAAGAACGTATAAACATGTGTAACTGAACCACTTTACAGCAGAAATTAACACAGCATTATAAATCAACTATACTTCAATTTTAAAAATACCAAAAAAAAAAAATTACCCTGAAGGTCATAAGATCTTCAACCATCAAAGAAAAAAAGTTCAATTACATTCATTACAGCTTTCAGGAACATGAACTCAGTTTAGCAATGTTCTGCCTCCGTTGGGGCACTGTTTCCAGCCTGCTTCTTCATCCTGCGGTTTCATCTTAATGCTGCCTTCCGTAACTGCTACGCCATCCCAGCCTGGGTTAGACGCCCCTCCGCACACCGACCTTCCCCATCACGGAACGTGTCCTGTCTTGTTGCGCTGGTGACTCCACATTTATTCCTCCGCATATTTCTCCCACAACCACAAGGGCAGAGCTCTGAGGCTCTGTCCCCATCATAACCGCAGTCTTAGGACAACACCTGTTTTGTTTTTAATGAACTCTAGCTGAAACAACAAGCGCTATTAGATTTTCTTTGTTTTAGCCAGAAAGTTAAGTATGGATCACTCCATCAATTAAGGATTAGATTGAATTCACTGAGGTTTTCAATGTAGACACTAAGTTTTTGATAAACTTGTTTAGAATCTAAGTTTGTATAAAATCCAAACAATAACAGCCATCGACAAAATTTCCTGTGCACAAAAAAAAAAGGCAAGAGAGCTTATTAATAATTTTTATTTCCAAATGGATCCACATTCTTTATTTAAATTTATTTTTAAATTGGAGTATAACTGCTTTACAATGCTGTTAGTTTCTGCTGTACAACAATGTGAATCAGCTATAAGTATACATATATCCCCTCCCTCTTGGGTCTCCCTCCCACCCCCCTAGGGCGTCCACACTCTTAAAATGATACTTTCAACTAGGGCATTTTTTGATAGCAACTGAGACTAGATTCTTTCATGAAAAAAATGTTGAATGCCAGTTACATGCACTCGGTGACTTCTTTCCATTTCTTACCACTTTTCATCTCTGAAAGTTTTAAAAGGTTTTGCAATTGGTTTGATCATCAGCCTTACGGTTTCATGAAGGGGGCAAGTCTGTATGTCTCTATCACAGGGAACTTGAAGGAAGAAACGAACGGGTCGGTGTGTGACGACAGAGTGTAGCGGTCCAAGGAGCTACCCCGGAAACTTGCTGGTAACCCCAGCAGCCCTTCTTGGGGGCACCATGGGCTGAAGGGCTCAGGAGCTCTCGCTTTGGAAGCATGGTCATTGTCTGCAACTGCAAGTTCACGTCCCCTGTCCTGTAGCATTCAGTGTCCTCATCAAATTCCAGCATATTCTATTACTCCGATTCCTTTTTCATGTTTAAGCCCTTCTGAGGAGTTGCTATGCACTGCTTAACAGCTGCCATTTAACTCCGGCCTACCATCAAATAGGCCACACTTTAGTCTCGTAGATTAACTTGAAATGAACCGTTATCCCTTATGGTAAAGTACAATTAGGGTGAACTAAGAGAATTTAAAAACCAGCAGACACAGTAAAATAGACAAATAAAGCCTTCAACTTGAGGATTCTCACGCTGAAGCAGACCATTCCAGATAATAAAGCCTATTAGCTAAGTGTGGCAAGCTACATATTATAAATTTTTAGACCCCACCCCAAAAAAAGGGGGTGTACGGAGGAGCAGAAACGTGTGAAAACTGCATGTGTAGGATCTGGGTGGTCCCCAGACTGGGTAAAAAAGTCAACTGTGTGGAGGAAGCAGGGAAGGCTGAGTGAGAGAAAAACCCATTACATACAGTAAGAAAGATTTCTGTAGGGGCTTCCCTGGCAGCTCAGTGGTTAAGACTTCTGCACTTTCAACGCAGGGGGTGTGGGTTCAATCCCTGGCCAGGGAACTAAGATCTCACATGCCCGAAAGTGTGGACAAGAAAATGATAAGAAAAAAACAAATTCCTGTAAAGAAACACCAGGGACAGACAATTCTCAAACAGTTTGTTGCTGTTGTTCAGCTGCCCCAGTCGTGTCCGACTCTTTGCGACCCTATGATCCAGCTCCTCTGTCCACGGGATTTCCCAAGGAAGAATACTGGAATGGGTTGCTATTTCCTTCTCCAGGGGATCTTCCCAACCCAGGGATTTAACCCTCGACTCTTCCATCTCCTGCACTGGCAGGCTAATTCTTTTTTACTAGCTGGGAAGCTTAGTACCTACCATGCACCACTAATATGTTAGATTCCAGAAGCACAAAGAAGAAGCACAAACCGTGCCTGATGGAAGCTCAGAGCCCCACAGGAGGGACAGTCTGACAGTTTCAGTATAATATCCCCACTGAGTCAGTGCTGCTGGAGTGCAAGAGGAGGGCACTGGTGTGTGACCGGGCTGGACATGTCGTGAGCCCAGCAACAACCACTAGCACTCTGGCCTCTTGCAAATATGTTCCTGGTTTTGATGTAGAAACATAACGAAATATGTAGGGTTGTGTTTTTTTTCCCTCAAATGTATTTCAGAGGTGAAATTATTTGTATAAAATGATGGCAATTCAGCTCAAAAAAGCAGTATTGGTGCTATTATACCTGCTTCACAATCGAAAAGGAGAGACCCAGGAAAGGACAGTGGCTGGTCCAGAGTCACCAAAAGAGGAGCCGGGCTGGACCCTTAGTCTCCACGGTGGGCCGCCAGGCTCTGTTACATTCCTATCAGATCTTTAAACAGATTTTAAGCTTTCAGATTCTCCTGAAAGGAAAAGAAAGTCAAAAGCAACGCTGGGGCAAACGCAGGGCTCACCAGCAATTCCCGCACCCCTTCCGCTGAATTACGGCTATTTCAGGATAGGGCAGAGGGTGGAGCTCCGTGGGGCGCTGGGGAGTGACAGGAGGGCAGGGGCAAGTCCAGAAAGACAAAAAGCCTCACATCCAGCCCCAAACACCCGGTATCCACTGCCTGTGACCGCAGCCTGATCTTGCTGCCAATCCAGGTGGTGCAGGTTCAATCCCTGGTGAGGGAAGTAAGATCCCGCATGCCATGTTGCACAGCCAAAATTAAAAAAAAAAAAAAAAGCACAGAAGATGGTCAATAAATTTAAAAAGAAAAGAAAAGAAGCTGTGGCTTCTAATTTAGAAATGAAATTATAGCTCACAATGCTGTTTTAGAGAAACTGTGTCTAAAAAGCTAGAAGGCCTTGCTGTGATGGTGGTGAAGTCATCTAATTATTCAGAGCTTTGGTTTTCCTTCCAGTCAAAAAAAAAAGCAGAGTGAACTCTAAATCCTTCTCCAATTAAATCTCTGTGCCTGTGCACAATTCTACCAGTGATTTCACAAGTTTTTTCAGTCCTATCTTTTTAAGTTGGAAAATGTTAAAAATTTATTTTCTAGTCTCCAAATAAAAGAAGGGGGCAATGACCCTCTGAGCTACATAATAGAACGTTGTTTGTTGCTCTGGATAACAAAAGTTTATTTCATGTTTAATTTAGAGAAGAAAGTCCTTCACATTCTAATTTAACTACTATTTTCAAACTTGTTTATCAAAATATTTACAAAGCCTTTCCTGTAAAATTGGGCAGAGTTTTTTACAATCAATGCTTTGATTTGTTTATCAAATAAAATACACAGATCATTGTCAATTTGGGAAAAATATGAACCCAAAAAGCAACTAAAAATAAACCCATGTAATATGTAATATGTGCCCCCAAATGAAAACTACATTTATCTGTGCAAAGAACAGACGTTATAATTTTCATTAAGCTCTAAGACTATTTTTTTAATTAAAAAAATTAAATGAGTCCTCCTCATCATTGTTTTTTAAAAAAGACTTTAGCAAAAATATTCAAGCAGCAATATTGGTAATAAGAACCGGAAACAATGCAAAAGTCAATGGAGTGGATAAACATATTATATAATATTTATATACTCGATTCTATACAGTAACGAACACGAGTGAACTGCAGCTACGTACAGCATAGGTGATTCTTGGAATCTACGTGATTCCAAATCTTGGATGTTATGTGAGAAAACAAGTCACAAAAATACATTTATAACAAATTCAAAAACCAGCAGAGCTAAACAATATGTGATTAAGAGATGATGGACTCTGTGCAATCAGTTCATTCACATTTTAATTGCACTGTGGTCTAACTGTAAAACTTGTAATTTGAAAGGGAATGGTGGGTATGAAACCCAACAGTATTTCTCTTAACAATTTTATTTTATTCTTTCCATGAACCATTCTCTCACAATTAAAATGATAAGTAATTGATTTCTTGACCTGTCACAAGTCTCTGATGAATAATCAATCAACTGACTTGGTGATTTTATTTTGCAGTTTACATTTAAATAAAAAGGGAAAAGGAAATTCTTCCAAGAAAAAAAAAAAAAAAGAAAAATATACAGTAAAACTAAAGGGATTAAGAGATATAAATATATGATGTGCATGTGTGCACACTCAATTGTGTCCAACTCTTGAGATCCCATGGTCTGTAGCCCACCAGGCTCCTCTGTCTATGGGATTTCCCAGGCAAGAATACTGGATCAAGTTGCCATTTCCATGTCCAGATAGATGGTAAAGTGTCTGCCTACAATGCGGGAGACCCGGGTTCAATCCCTGGGTTGGGAAGATCTCCTGGAGAAGGCAATGGCAACCCACTCCAGTATTCTTGCCTGGAAAATCCCATGGACGGAGGAGCCTAGTAGGCTACAATCCATGGGGTTGCAAAGAATCTGCCACGACTGAGTGACTTCACTTTCACTTTGTCCAGATCCAGAAATCGAACTTGCATCTCTTGCATCTCCTGCATTGGCAGGCTGGTTCTTTACTAGCTGAGCCATCAAATACATGGTAAAACTACAGAAAACCACAAGGTGTGCATAGCGAGCTGAGATACGGGTTCCTTAATGGGCAAAGGCCTGAGGATAGTGTCAGGCCCAGAGCATACGCAGCCTGAGACAAAATGCCCTTTTTCTTAAACTGAGTGGCAGATACACAGCTATTCACTGTTACTCTTTTTTATAGAAGTGTAGTTGATTTAAATGTTGTATTTATGCTGTGCAGCAGTGATTCAGTTATGTGTGTGTATGTGTATATATATATTATTTTTCATATTCTTTTCCATGATGGTTTACCACAAAATACTAAATAGAGTTCCCTATGCTATACAGTAGGCCCTTGTTTATCCATTCTCTATATAATAATTTGCATCTGTTAATCCCAAATTTGCAGTCCCTCCCTCTTCTACCCCTCTGTATTGTTATTTTTTCTATCCTATATATCTTATATAAATATTTTTTTCTGATGTTTATATTAACAATATTTATAATCAGGTGACATTTATTTATTTAAAATTTTTATTGGAGTATAGTCACTTTACAATGTTGCGTTATTTTCTGCTGTACAGTAAAGTGAATCAGCTATACATACACATATATCGCCCTTTTTTGGGATTTCCTTCCCATTTAGGTTACCACAGAGCACTGAGTAGAGCTCCTTGTGCTGTATAGTATGGGTTCTCATTAGTTATCTACTTTATACACAGTGGTGTATATATCTCCCAATACATCCCACCCCTCCTTTCCCACCTTGGTGTCCAACAATCAGGTGAAATTTACTTAAATCGTACTCACCCTGGAACAATACCTAAGGAAGTGAAGCATAATGGATAAAATAGTGAACTTTGTCCGTCACTAGCACACCTGGCATATTTGGGCATCCAGACATTCCCTAGACTTTACTCCTCCTTGAGGGCAAAAAAACATGTCCTCATCACTCTAGGGGTGTTTTTATTGCCTACAAATAAATAACTAGGAAAGGGAAAGTCAAATTAGTTGTAATAAAAAGAAAAATAAATTTAAATATTGCTGATGACCTACTTTGTACCCAGCAGCATGCTTTTGAAATTAAGTTCTTTGGGTGTTTAAGCTCCAAATGAGGCAACACAGTTCCCTATGCGTGACAGGTTTTGATTTCTCCTCTGCCTTGCCTCACATATTTTTTTAGTAGAGTTTTTGTCTTTCTATATTAGCATCATAGAGCTCAGAGATTATCCCTTAATGTAGTCAATCTCTCTATACAACCTAGAATCCTGCTGTCTCTCCACTTCTCTCCCATAATCTCCCACCCAAGAAGAGGTCTATCTCCCTACTTCTTTCTATCTGCTTCCTCCTCTATTAGGTGCTTTCCTGGTGGCTCACTTGGTAAAGAATCTGCCTGCGATGCAGGAGACAAGGGATCTATCCCCAGGTTGGGAAGATCCCCTGGAGAAGGAAATGGCAGCCCACTTCAGTACTCTTGCCTAGAAAATCCCATGCATACAGTAGCCTGGTGGGCTACCGTCCACGGGGTCCCAAAGTCGGACACGACTATTAAATAGGAAGAATAATAGTGTCTCAAACGCAATGAGGCTGGAAAACAGCAATTTGGAGGGAGAGTCATGATTCTACCCTTCCCGCATTCTAGGCTTCATTTCTCAACTGCAAGTGAAACAGGGATTATAAGAAAACTAGTCTGTGCAGGAAATAACATCCAATATCCTGTGATAAACCGTAATGTAAAAGACTATGAAAAATAGTATACGTATAACTGATCACTTTGCTGTACAGCAGTAATTAAAACAACACTGTAATTCAACTTTACTTCCAAAAAAAAAAGTCTCATATGATTGCATTAGGAATTAAATAAGTTAATTCACATAAGTCATCAGAGCAGTGCCTGGTTTATAGGAACAATTACGTGTCTGCTATCATGTGTATTTGTTTTTACAGTTCTTTTGTTTATTATTGTTATTATTGTTGTTTTGTGACTTCACCTCTGATTTGGTGTAAGAAAGTCAGATGAAGTGTGTCCCACACATACTTCTCTTCCAGGTAGAATTTTACCTGCAACATCAACCACTTCCTCCTCTGAAGTTACTCTGCCTTCCACTTGCCCTCACACTCTCCACGCCATCCCAGTGGCAAGGGTTAAACCTAAATGATTCTCTGGCTGGTGGGTGGAGCAACCCAACAAATAGGAAGTTAGGTTAATTTCAGTCTCCCACTTCCCCTAACACTTCATGGCTGCTTTGGAACCCAGTAGCCTCACTGGAATTCAAATGCCCAGACAAAAGCAAGGATGAGAGAATCCTCAAGAGAGAATCACGCTTGGGCCCTCCAGAGAGGCCTGGCAGCCCTGACCCTGGTGAGCTGATGGTTCCGATGGACACACACAGATGTGTGTGGAAACCACAGCAGAAAGGACCATAGCAATTAAGCACTTCATCCAGCGATACACACCCTTCCAGGTGGGGTTGCGCTACCGTGATTGCACAATGTTTATCATTATTACTATTACTTCAAGGGCCAGGCAACAAATTAAAGTCAGAAAAGCAGCATATAAAAGTCACCCAAACCTCAAACGGAAAAAGGCCAGTAATTTTGCTGCTCCCAGCCTCTCATCAGTCATTTTCATATTTCCTCTGGGAAATCTAAAGATTTCCTCTTTAGAACTATAAAGAAAAGTCCCCCCCCCCCCCCCCGCCCAGTTCAGAGGAATCCCAACCACTTTCCTGTAAATATTTTTGACCCCTGTCTCTGTGCAGAAAATAATCTAGTGTTATTTCTAGAAAGGCATGGAAATGTCTCCATAGAGCGAAGAGCCTGATCCCGAGTTCAGAGAGTCTGTGTAAAATTCCCCACTAAGCTCCCACTTTCTGGCCTCCACACATTTCAAGATGACTACACAAGCCTGGTGTGTGAGGCATCAGATTGTAGCCTAGAAGGACATCCCACATGTGGATCGGTAACAACCTCATTTCACAACCGAGGGACCCTGTTTCCAACGGTCTCATTCAAGGGTCTGCAAACTCTTCCCATAAAGGGCCAGGATAGTAAATATTTTAGATACTTTCTCCGTCGAAAGGACTCCGTATGTACACAAAGGGGAATGGCTGTCCCCAGTAAAACTTCATAGACACCGATACCTGGACCTGATATAACTTTCACACGTCATGGAATATTGTTCTTCTGACTTCTGTGCACAGATGTAAAAGCCATTGTGAGCTCATGGCAACAGGAAGACAGGTGTTGGTCCAGGTTTGGCCTCCTGGGGTCCAGCCATTTAGAAAAACAGAATGATCCTGACACTGAACAGCTGCCCTCATGTGGAGACTGTGCTTGTTCACTGCATCTTGATCTTCTCAGGGCATTAAGTTAATAATCCTTAATCAACCACTCTTGCCCACATACCAGAGAGGCAGGTCTGTCTTATCAAAGCAGAAACTGAGGCTCTGAGCTGACCCAGAATGAGCTTGGGGAAAGGGGGCCCCAGAGGAGGTTCTCTTTTTTAAAAAAATTTATGTTTATTGGGTCTTAGTTATGGCACGCAGGCTCTTTGGTCTTTGTTGCAGCATGCAGGATCTTATAGTTGCAGCACGTGAACTCTTGGTTTCTGCATTTGGGATCTAGTTTCCTGAGCAGGGATCAAACCCCAGCCTCCTGCATTGGAAGCGCAGCGGCTTAGCCACTCAACCACCAGGGAAGTCCCAGGGGAGGCTTTCTGAGGGCAATTCCACCTTGAACTCTGTGCCCCCATTGCCTGCTCATCTTGAGTACACACATTCTCCTGCAGAGCACTGCAAGAGCACTATTACTGCATCCTAATGGGATAATAGTATCTTCCATGACCCAGGATGGTGAAACTCTTTAATGTATCATTAATATATATTATCATAATATATATGATAATGAGGCAACCTATGTGGCTGAGCAAGTCCTGGCCCAACCCCAAGTCATCGCTGCTGTCAGTTCTGAGTTACGCCTCTGAGAAGCAGCACGTACTCACAGGGCAATTTCCCAAATGAAATGTCCCATTCTCATTTTCAAATCTGGACAAGTGCTGAACAAGCACATAAGGATCCACGCGTCAGGAGAATAATAGCCTGTTTAAGCCTTCTGCTGACTCCACTCTCCCCAGCCCCCTCATTCTTTCTCACCCCCCACCCATCCCTGCCTGCTCCCCTCCCACCAGAGTAGAAACACTTTGCTTCTCTGAATTCACCGGGAACAGAGTATTCTCAACAGGCTGCCACAGATCCATATCTCTTCGTTGTCCATCTGAAACTATCACAATATTGTGATATCCTCCAATATAAAATAAAAGGTTTAAAAAATCATGAAAATAGGGACTTCCCTGGTAGTCCAAATGGTTAAGACTCCTCGTTCCCAAAGCAGGGGGCATAGGTTCGATCCCTGGTTGGGGAACTACATCCCACATGCCACAACTAAGGCACAGCGCAGCCAAATAAATAAATAAATAATGGTCTTAAAAAGTAAACATAAAGAGAGGGGAGAAAGATCCGTATCTCCAACTGAGTCCTATTTCTACAATGGTTCTGAGGAGCTTAAGGGACCACTTTGGCATTCTCTCCACAAATTAATACCACCCCAAGGCACCTCCTCCTTCCTATCCCACCTGCTTCCAGCCAGCCCCCATCCCCTCTGAACCTGGATGACATCACTAGAAACTGCCTGCAGGAATCGCCACTATAAACAGTTGGAAAGAGCTGCTGTCCTGGTCACTGTGACTTCCTTCAGCCCACGGGAGAATTTCATTCACTCTTCTTAATCTAAAGGATTTTTCTCACCCTATGAAGGGGATCCACCAGTTAGTTTCATTGGCAGATACTTGGCTTCCTAAGATACCAGTGAGTAGTTAAGAAACAGCATTCCAGGAAAAATCCACGCAGAACCCTGTGCATTGAGCCCCTTCTATACAATAGTCATCATTATTGATCAGAAGGCAATCATAAAAGATCCCCATGAGCAACTGAAAGCTGTAATACAGGGGTTTTCTTTAGAACTCCCTCTGAATCACAGACTCAATAATAGAGGGAGACAAGGATTACCCCCCAACCTGCCACCTCTTTCCACACCACCAATTAGAATATCAATTGCATTTCTTTCCCTCTCTTAGTACTTTGAGATAAGAAAATAAAAACACTCATATTCTCTTTCAGAAGAAAAGACTTTTCCTAACTCTGTTCTTCAAAGGAAAAAAAAAAATGCTGAGAAATTCTGCCACTTTTCTAAAACAGTTCTTGAGATGTACAGCTGTATGATGCAACATTTCCTAGGGGTAAAAGAGTCCCGAGCAATTCTTGTAAAAAGTAAAGTAACAAAGCACATTTTGTGATGCCGTAGTGTTTGACTTGTTTGTGCCACTCATGTATGAATTCACAAAATTCTGAATTCACACTATAAACCAGAATGGTGGAGAGAATGAAACATACCTACACATGAAGACTTTCAACAGCTCACAGACCACCCAGGTTGCAGAGGCCTTCCAAGGCAGCCAGTGCAATGACATAACCCACAAGAATGCCCTAGAGTGAAGTGGTTTTTAAAGGATATTTAATTTTTCTTGAGTTTCATTCACCAGGAATAGTAATCATTCTCTAAAGGGCTGTGCTTCAGCCAACCAAGATGAGGTTATTATTATAAGATAATTAGTTGTAATAGAAGCTATCAATTACCAAGTACTTACGTGCCAGGAACTAATGCTAAGTGCTTTGTACACATTATCTCATTTAACCTATATGACTAACCCTATTAGGTAGCTATTACTATCTTCCTTTTACAGATGAGGAAATTGAGTGTCAGAAAGACTAAATGACTTGCCTAAGGTCACACCAATAATAAAACACAAACAAATCCAGGACCATCTGACTCAAAATCCATCCAGTAGGATCATTCTGCTCAACAGCTTCATATATTTGAGTCATGGATATAAATTACCTCAGTCTCATCCTTAAGCTGCCATCTACTACAGTGTTTCCCAAACTTGACTTCTCATTAAAATCTCTTTTTCAAAATAGAGATTCCCAGAACTCACTCCAACCCGACTGGGGAGAATATGAAAGAAATTAATCTCTTATTCTTTTGTTTTAAACAATGCCAAAAAAACGGCCAGATTTTTTTCTCTACTTTGAATTTCTCTTGGCTCAGTAACACTGCCCAGGCTCAGTTGCCCCTTGGCATGTGGGATGTTAGTTCCCCAACCAGGGATCAAACCCAGGTCTGCATTCCAAGGCAGATGCCACTGGACCACCAGGGAAGTCCCAGATTTTTATTTTTTTCCCCAATGAACTTAATAATGAGTATTTCACAAAAAAAATATTCAAAATCTTAACTCTCAAGGCAATTGGCTAGCATTCCATTGTTCAGTACTTTCTCTCTGGCTCAGAAGAATGAATAAATGAATGAACACACGCATGCCTGGGAATTCCACTCTGGACTCCCACAGAAAAGCTTTATCCAGAAGAAGAAGCTTCCAGGGGCTTCCCTGGTGTCCAGTGGTTAAGACTCTGCACTTCTGATGCAGGGGGTGTCAGTTTGATCCCTGGTCAGGGAACACTGATGTCCAGAAATGGTGACATGAGCTCAGAGTGACCCAGCCAGACGACTGCTGCTGCTGCTAAGTCGCTTCAGTTGTGTCTGACTCTGTGCGATCCCATAGATGGCAGCCCAACAGGCTCCCCCGTCCCTGGCATTCTCCAGGCAAGAACACTGGAGTGGGATGCCATTTCCTTCTCCAATGCATGAAAGTGAAAAGTGAAAGTGAAGTCCCTCAGTCATGTCCAACTTTTTGCGACCCCATGGACTGCAGCCTACCAGGCTCCTCCATCCATGGGATTTTCCACGCAAGAGTACCAGAGTGGAGTGCCATTGCAGCAGGCCCAAAGTCTGCTCACCACTCACTTCCTCCAAAGAAGGCACTGCTGCTTAAGATTCATCTGGAATTGTTCAGAAACATGTGAAATGATCATAAATACATTTGTATAATACATGTGTAAAGGAGTTAATACACTGAAAATAAATCCTTAGGGAGCTGGCATTCACTGGACCTTTCCTTACACAGAGCATGGTGCCTCCACGCAAGAAGACATGCTTGACTCCTAACTGACACACCTTTGTATGATCACAAAAAAGGTGATGGGTTTTATTTTCTTGGGCTCCAAAATCACTGCAGTCGGTGACTGCAGCCAAGAAATTAAAAGATGCTTGTTCCTTGGAAAGAAAGCTATGACACACCTAGACAGCATATTAAAAAGCAGAGACATCATTATGCTGACAAATGTCTATATAATCAAAGCTACGATTTTTCCAGTAGTCATGTATGGATGTGAGAGTTGGACCATAAAGAAGGCAGAGTGCCAAAGAACTGATGCTTTCGAATTGTGGCGCTGGAGAAGACTCTTGAGAGTCCCTTGGACAGCAAGGAGATCAAACTGGTCAGTTCTAAAGGAAATCAACCCTGAATATTCATTGGAAGGACTGATGCTGAAGCTGGCCACCTGATACAAAGAGCAGACTCATTGGAAAAGACCCTGATGCTGAGAGAGATTGAAGGCTAAAGGGGAAGGGGGCGACAGACAATGAGATGGTTAGATAGTTGTCACCGACTCAGTGGAGTCTGAGCAAACTCCAGGAAATAGTGAAGGACAGGCAAGCCTGGCCAAGCTGCAGTCCATGGGGTCTCAAAGAGTCAGACACGACTTAGTGATTAAACAACAACAACATATGATCACAGGATGGAACTTGATATTGAAAGAGACAGACCTGAGTTCCAGTCTCAACTCTGCCACTTCCTCACGGGATCGTGTTACGATTTTCTTAACCTCTCTGAGTTTTATTAATACTGTCCTCCTCTGGAAAACAGTGATAACCATAACTACTTCCTATAGAGTCTCCACCTAAGTGTAAATTACTCAGTTTAGAGGAGCACCGTTGGCCCCTTTAAAAATGGCTCACAGTTACCATTTATAATTGTTATTATTTTTACTTTCCCGTCCTCTGAAAAGTGAAACACATTTTGTTTATGCAGCTAACTGCCCAGGCTTAATGTCCCAGTTTAAAAAAAAAAAAAAAAAGTAAAAATCCAGCCCTCCAGTAGGACATTCCTTTCTGCTGTCCTCCAAACTGAGGATTGAGAGCATGCTTCCAAGACCCACAGCTGTCTAACATGCTAAGTGCAATAATGAGTTGCCGTGATATCCAGGGATAACAAAATTAACAACATTCTCTCCCCAAAAAAAAATCTTGTCTGGGGAGAGTTAGCAATTATTTCAATCAAATGTTCAGTGGTGACAAAGAAAGGACTTGGGTTGGAACCTTAGTAAGATATATCCCCTTCCGTCAGTGAAACTTGTTCAAAGTTACCATAAATACACCAAATCGTTGCTCGTCCTTTCCCAAGTCATTCCAAAGACGAGATCAAAGGTGGAGTTGTCAGATTTGCTGCCAGTTAATGGGCAGTCAGGGCAGCAGGACCAAGACTGGCATTTTATCTTCCTTGGATAGCCGCACACACCCCCGGAGTGTGTTTCTCGATAGTATTACTCCATTCAGAGCCTCAAGCCTGGTAAGTCCATCTTGAAGGAATAAGATTCCACTGGAGAGACCCAGGAAGGGGACAGAGTGTGGCACAAATGAAGTTTCAATCTATTCTTCTCACCGTGGCCGTTCTGTGCTTCCATACAGATAAAATCAAATGCAGAAGGCCTCGCTCCTGTAGCCCTGAAAGTCTGTCCACTGGCAGCAGGTCTGCTAGATCCACCAGCCTTTCAGTCATGTCCAATTTGGCCACTACCCTCTAGATGCGGTCATTAATTCCTGCAGACCTCGCCACACTGCCAAGTACCTAAGACAGTACAGCAACCCTGGCTATGGACGTTAGGGATGGGATGTGGGCTCTGGATGCTTTGATCTATTTGCTTCTCCATTTATATATGGATTCTGGAGAGAGGCTTCCCAGCTGGTGCAGTTGGTAAAGAATCTCCCTGCCAATAGAGGATATGTAGGGAAACGCAGGCACGATCCCTGGGGCTGGAAGATCTCCTGGAGGAGGAAATGGCAACCCACTCCAGTATTATTGCCTGGAGAATCCCATGGACAGAGGAGCCTGGCCGGGGTCCAGGAGGACCCCAGTTCACGGGGTCACAAAGAGTCAAACATGACTTAGCACTCAAGTACCCTGTACCTTACTTTGGACAGAGAGGTGGTTTTGGAAGGAGAAATGCTTTGGCAAACTCTTGACTGTACAGACTGTTCCATTCATACCAAGGAGTACGTTCCCTCTGAAGGGACATAGAAAGATAGAGCTCCCAAAGCGTCAGGTTTTTGTCACAGTACCTTAAAGCAACATTTATAGATTGCAACTATTCTGCAGAGAAAAGAAGAATGTGTGGGCTGTTAAGAGAGGCTGAACAAAGCACCTGCCACCACAGTTGCCACTGGAGAGTAATGTGGTCCAGGTTAACCTCTCCAAACCACAGGACGACCATCCATCACCCCTAACAGACAGCTCTCTGTGTGATTACCGTGGTAACAGTTCTCATTCCTTCCTAACAATCCCTGACACCACACATCAAAGCTTTAAAATCAAATCATGTTTACAGACTATAAAGAGAACTCACCCGCTTATGTGCCAACATCCACATGATTCTTCCCAGCTAAGGAGCTATGTTTTTTTAAACACTTTTTGATTCTTTGGTATTCACCAATGTCCCTAGACAAATTTTAAGTTAAACTGTTAATAGCGATGACCACTGGTCAAAAGCCAAGAGTGGCATATCATTTGAGCAGATAAATAGCAAAGCAGGATGCAATCAAAGGCAATTTACTGGGATTTTGAAACACCATTAAGAAAGAGGGGAAAGAACCTCACGACTCTTGCTTGCATGATCACTGACGGGTATTTAGAGAAAACAAACACACAGTTTATCAGCAATTCCCTCCTGCCTCCAAGCCCAACTCAGAGCCCATTTATTCAGATGCCAAAGCATTACTTGGGGGAACAGCAGTTATCTTGGTGATAAACGACATCCCCATCCAGCCAGGGTAGGTAAGTGAGATCCAAAACCCAATTTCAGAAGCCTCTTTGGTTGTTTCAGGGTGAGCGTACACACATGTCTAATTATAAAGTTCTTTCCCTACTACGAGCATGAATACAGGAAGCTTATATTTAAAAGTTTCTGTTTCAGGATAGAAAGCTATTAAGAAAACCATCAAAAGTCCCCAAGACCAAGAGGTGTATGAATATGCGGAGTCTCCTGTACTATCATTTTCAAAGTTTATACTATAAAAAATTTCAAACATGCAGAAAAGTCCACAAAATAACGTAAGGAAATTTTTTGTGCCCGTGACCAAACTTTGTCCAATATTTATGCCTGGCTATACTGACATTAGGCCTTTTCTTTTCCTTAATAAATAAATTACTACACAGGAAAATAAAAAATCTGTGTGTAGCCCTCCCAATTCCATGCACCTGCTTTCCTAAACAATATAACAGTTATATTATAATAATATAATGATAAGTCAGCACGTTTTCCAGCATTATATACATGGTATCAATCTACAGCTTGTTTTTCCTCAGCCTTGTATTTCTAAATCTTATCTGTCTTAATACAGTTAGGTCTGGCTCATCCATTTTCGGGTTTCCTTAGTGGGGCAGTAGGAAAGAATCCGCCCAGCAACGTTAGGAGATAGGAGATGAGGTTTCGATTCCTAGGTCGAGAAGATACCCTGGAGAAGGAAATGGCAACCCACTCCAGTATTCTTGCCTGGAAAATTCCATGGACAGAGGAGCCTGGTGGGCCACAGTCCAGGGGGTCGCAAAGAGTTGGACACAACTGAGCATGCACGAACACACACACACACACACACACACACTCATTTTATCGTTGCATGAATTTAACTACATGAATATAATACATATGATTTTTTCCTCTGAAGGCAGTTAGACTGTTTGAGACTTTTCATTAGCATAAACAACAGAGACATGAACATTCCTCTCCCACTGTCCCGTTGCCCACACGCAGTGATTTCTCAGGGTGTGAACACAGGTGGAAGTGCCGGATCGAGGGCTTCTGTGTGTATGTGCAGTTTCAGGTCCTGCCACATGGCTTCCAAAGTAATTGTACCAAACGACACTCCCACCATCAGGGGATGAGAGTGCTTATTGTTCCGCACCCTTGTCATCAAGCACTAGCATCAGACTCTTTCATGCTTGCCTGTCCGATGGGTATGAAACGGTACCTCGTTTTCGTTTGTGTTTTCTTGATTACCAGGAAAGTCCTTTTCATGTTCACTGGACATAGATCTTCATTTCTATGAATTGCCAATTTTTCTACTTGCATTTTTTCCTTTTTTCAAGCTGTCTTTTTACATTTATTCTGGGCTGAGCTGGGTCTTTGTGACTTTTCGTGGGCTTTTCTCTAGCCTCAGCGAGCAGGGGCTACTCTCTAGCTGTGCAAGGGCTTCTCACTGCAGCGGCTCCTCTTGTTGCGGAGCACGGGCTTCAGTAGTCGTGGCACATGGGCTTAGTTGTTCCCTGGCATGTGGGATCTTCCCAGACCAGGGATCGAACCCAGTCCCCAGCATTGGTAGGCAGATTCTTATCCACTGCGCCACCAGGGAAGTCCTACTTGCATGTTTTTTTCTTAACTGGTCTGGAAGAGATGTTTATATATTCTGTGACTTTGGGAAAGTTACTTAATTTCTCAGCTTCCCATTAGAAAAGTAGAGATAACATCTCTTAGGAATAATCAGAAGCAGATCAAAAAGCACTGAGTCCAGTGCCTGTTACACATAGAGCCTCAAAACAAGTCACTATTTCCATTATTGTGATGAAGATGAAGAATGAGGTTTAGAGTATGCATTTGTAGCCTTCCTCCCCAGTTCACAGCTCCTTTGGGATAAACGCTGCAGGACTCAGGAAGGGGACTCCGAGCCTCTCTTACTCCGACTTCCCCTAGATACAAGAACATAATAGGATTCTGTTGTTTACAAGTCTCTATGAGGAACATGTGCAGTGCTGATTCTCCCAGACAGCTTAAACGAAACATCAAAGTGACACATCCTCCAATCTACAAGCAACTGTGATCTTGTCTGCAAAAGGACCATGACCCTGAATTTCAAGTACCTGCATGAAAAGGGAGGGGGTTAGGAGATGGTAGAAACTGGCAGTTAAGTTCCTGGGATGGAAGCACAGCCTTGACTTCATGAGATGCCACCAAGCCCAAGACCTCTGCATGTCCCTCACAGAAGAATAGCAAAAAGACAATCATCCTATCACTTATCAAACACAGAAGTGTTTTTTTCAATAGTGACCAAAAGTACACTGACATCGCCTCGGTAGCAAGCACTCTGTGAAAACACTTATGTATCCCTACTATCCAGAAGCACATGTTTCTAAGGGCATGGTGGTGAGCTAGAGAGATGTAATAAAAAGGAATCATGTAAGCCTCTCTGCTCAGACTCTTAACATATTTAATTTTGTGCCAAGAGCCTCCAAGGTTGGCTTCTACTCAGCTGCATCTTGGCTTCTCCTTGGAGAAAAGCCACGTTCATCCTCATGAACTCTGCCAGGGGAGTTGGGAGCGTTTACAGCTGACCTCCAGGCCGATCAAGAAGTCCTGACATCAGCTTCAACAGGTGACTGGCACCTCATCTCTCCCTCCGGATTCAGTTTCCACCAGCACTCAAGAAACCAGAGACTTTCCTCAGTGACCCTCCTCCTGCTTTCTGCAGAGCAATCATGTGTAAGCGTCAACTCCAGCCCAAATATAATTAGACCCTCTTCTGATATCTATCTGGGTGTACTGCTTTCTTCCTTAAATGTGTGCCAAGTTTCCGCTTCCAAGAAGTTAAATCGCCATATAAAAATGCCCTGGTGATGATAAGTAATTAGACACTGTAATGGAAAATTAACTTTGTTTTTATTTAGAGCATTCATTTTAACAAGACATTTCTTTTTCTAACTGTTATTAAACTGCAATAAAAATAAATTAAATTCTGAGGGTTTGCAAGGCATTTCTGGTGAAAAACAAACAGCTCTCCTCCTGGACAAGAGTATTTCTGATTTTATTAATATCACTAAGTTGGTGCATGGTCCTGGTCTGAACACCATTCTTGATCAATCCTAAGGCAAGTTCTAATCCTGTCGTCTGTGTTATGGAAGGAGAAACAACCATTGCAACATCACAGCAGCTGAAACGGAGGCAGGCATGCCGGGTGGGACGGAGGGCTTTGCCTCACATGGGAAGTCTATACCCGAAGGTTCTCTATTTTTCTTTCTCTCCTTCCTCCTCTTTGTCATACTGTTCCCAAAAGACCTGCAGCCTAGTGATTCGCAACAGGCCAGAGAGCACCTGTTGGTTTTGGCAAGTTCTGGGTTAGAAGGGGGTGAAGCTAACAGAGTCAGGGGTCCATGAGAAAAACGCCACTGTCTCAAAATCAGAATGGACACTGACACTCCCCAAGAGAACGCAGAATGAGACCTCTATCTATCCATCTAACCAAAGCCCCACGGCCTCTAATCATATTCCAGCTAGGAGGTCAGCAATGGTGTCGCCAAGGGACCCAAAGTATCTTCACTCTGGATAGATAAAGATGATGTAGGCTCCAACACCAAAGTCCCCAGAAAGCAGGGCGCTTCTGGTCCGTGCCCTGCCTAACTTCCACCCCTGATCCTCTTCCTTCTGACCTCAAAACAAAGTGCAAACAGCACCTAAAAATGCTCTGAGTTCACACAGACTCAGTCCTGCACCGTGAGGCCTAAATGTCAGGCAGGGCACTGGCGCCAGGCTCTTCCCTGAGGGGTCCCCAGGGAGGTGTCTAAGTAAAATCAACGTTGGTCATTTCCTCTCCACTCAGGGACAGAAGAATCTTAGAAGCCACCTTTGTGTCACCCCTACAGTCACCCTGAAGGGTGCTGTGCTACATATAAGGTGGAATCAAGTGGCTTCAAGAGTTTCAAAGAAACCTACTCTTTTTCTTTTTCCCTATTCCGTCTCTTTTCTCATTTTCATCTCTCTTTACAATCTCAACAAAGTCTTACCATTGTTACTACTTTTCACATAGATTTCTTGGATGTAAAAATGTAACAGTCTTTTCATTTAGATTTCCGAGGTATGTTAAAACTAGCAACTGTATACGGGCTATGCTGGGATCACAAATTCTATTTTCAACCCAGAGGTACAACTGACACTGTAGGAAACTGGTTTCATAAAAGATTTATTATATATACAGTGTCAGTTGAGTTGCATTTAAGGAGGTTAATATGACAATTTAGGTGCTGATAATACCCTTCAGGTGGAGCTCAAAGAGAAAATTCCAGATGGTAAGCAAAAGGATTTAATTGTTATGCGTGCGTGCTCAGTCACTTCAGTCATGAAGTTCAGTCGTCTCCGACTCTCTGCAACCCTGCCAGGCTCCCCTGTCCACGAGATTCTCCAGGCAAGAATACTGGAGTGGGTTGCTATGTCCTTAATGTCCACAATTCTAAATTGCCCAAACAGACTTCAGAGGACCACAAAGAAAACTAGGCAGTGGCTCTACAGGTACTTCAGAGAAAGGTTTAAAATATCCCCACTGTTAGTCAAGACTTTAAATAAACTTAAAAATAATGAGACTGCCATCACCAACCAAGTGTAAATATTTGTTGAATTAAATTACTGAGTTAAATGATACTGAAGATTATAGACTTTTGGAAAGGCATTTTTAACTTGCTAAATTTGGAATCACTTTCCCATTTCCTATTAGAAAAAGCAGAACCAGAGAAGAAACTGCTAATAAACTCCTTAAAACTGACTCCAAAGGAATCCCCTTAGCCTCTCTATTTTGCAGAGGCGTTATAAAATTTAAGGAGGAAAGAGACAACAGCTGAGGATCCCAAAAGAGCTCAGTATCCCAAAAGAGCTCCACTCCAAATATATTCTGACCCTGAGTCCTCATACCCCATGCATTCCTCAGTTTATTTACCCTGAGAATGGGAACAGGAAAGACAGAGATGAGTAATTGCTAATAAAAGCCCATTTGCCTCTGGCAGAAATACAAATGCCTGTTGATAAAGACCATTTTCCAAACCCAGAGTTTATATTTCTCCATCAACATTTCAGGGCCCAGGAGCCAGGCTCCCAAGATCCAGTGGGTTTGGAGCTCTAATTTTAAAAAACTGAGCTACAATCTGGGGACTCCCTGGAGCCAACTCATGAAGCAGCAGCCAGCTCCCTAACTCCCAAAGAAGTCATCACACATGTCCACACCTCATTTCATTCTTAACCAGGATGACACTCAATCTTTATGATAAAAATTGAACCCGAGGACACCACCCAAAAGAACTTGTTTCTCTTAGACCCACCAAAGAATAAAATGTTCTCAAAGCCACCTCCTATGATAAACACCCTTCCCCACATGTCCCTTTTAATTGACTGGCTGACTGTCTCCTGGGTGTGACTGTGCGGATTTATCCCGGGTGTGTAACTGAGTTGGAAAAATCTTCCTGAGTTCTGAGTACCCTAATATGAAAGGCAGCAGTGTACAGTGCGGGCTGAAAGTACATCTAAGCTGTCATATGTCACTGATGTGACCACAGCACTTTTTTTTTTTTAACTTTTAATTTTGTACTGGGTATAGTCAATTAACAGACAATGTTGTGATAGCTTCAGGTGAAGTGAAGGGTCTCAGCCATACATTACATGAAACTCTTCTCCATACTGTGGCAGCCTGGATGGGAGGGGAGTTTGGGGACTTTGCAAAAAATAAAAGTATGTCTACTTGGGAAGCTTGGTCTATGATTGGTATGTTTCTTTCCAGCTCTAAAACTCACCGGTCAGCTCTACAATACTGGCCACTGGAGGTCCCGGAGACAGTCAACAGAACCCAGAGAAGAGAAAAGGAATTAAACCATAGGTTTCAGTAAGATCACTGAAAATCATGTAGTGGTCACGAGTTGTAAAATGTTCAAATATCACAGTCAGCTCCCCCTAAATGTGCATGTCGAAGACCTAGGGTAATTCTAGGTTATAAGTATCAATAATTATAATGCTATATGTAATTATGCACAGTGCTTTGGTTTCTCAGTATCCTCATATGAAACCTCATAGGGTAAATCGTAACAACTTGTTTTTGTGATTCAAATTACTCATTTTTTTCCAAACACTCCTCAAATTTAGAAACCCTGCCCATTTCTAAAGATCAAACTGAAAGAGAGATTCTTCCAAAGGAACTGTGACGATACCTCTGTAATATTCTGTCCTGAGAAGCCAGTTCAAGCGACTCTCCCACCAAGAAACAGTCATCACAACCAGAAAAATTAAACAATGCACCAAAGAGTTAAATATGATATCATACACTGCAAGTCGTATTTCACTTCAATCACTGTCAACATTCTAATATTTATGAGAGATCATCACTGGCTTCTAAACAGCAATATCGTTCCCCTCTGAATAAAGATTACTGTTGTCAGATTTTAAAATATGAACAACATGTTATAAACTCAATTCTAAACATGTTCCACATTCATCAATGCTTGGAATAACAATTTTTTTTTCAAATGGAGACTCTCTTTAAGTTATTTCATTTTAAATTTAATGACAAATGTTCCTTTAGTTTGGCTTTAAGAAAAGGATTGCTTCACTCAATATCTATTATATGATGTAAGAGATCTATTAGGAAACTTAAATCCATTTAGAGACTGCATCCTAAAACTAAAATTACTATATTTTAATAAGAAAAGACCTGTTCAAACAAATAGTTTTTTTTTGAAGATGAGTATTCCATCAAGGTTAGAGTATCTAATAATAAATTACTGTCAAGCGATTATCTGCCTGATGAAAAATGTTTCCATTTCTCAGTTTACTTGAATACATGCTCTTCTGCCTGAGGAGATCACTATCATAAATTGACATTTGGATTGCTAAATCTAAACAACACAGATTGCTTAATTATGTAGAGGCTTCTAAAACACTGTAGCTTTTTCTCTACAATTTTTTGTACTTATTGTGGAGGGTGGTCACTTTACTATCTTAGTTTTCATTATTTTATCTGACAAAGTTGACTTCTCTTAGTTATTTAACCTTAAAACAGCAAAACCAAAGGATGAGACAGTTCAGTAACTTTAATTCCAATTATGCCTTTCACTTGATTTGAATATTTTATTCATTGGTTCCACCAAAAGTGCTAAGGTATTTATTTCTATCCTATATATACATATATATGTATATATAGTTTCCTTACGGATGCCAGCAACTTATTGCTGTTTTTTTCAATTAATAAAAATTAAGTTAAAAAAAAACTAAGTTCATCCAATCTAAGATTTGTGAACCTGAATATTACTGTTAAAAGCAAAACCTTCAAAGCGTGGTATTTGCAAAGCCTTTGAGAAGTCGTTAATGGTATTCCCATGATCTAATACATGTAAGGCTTTAACTGTAATCGTAAACCCACTGAAAGCTTATGATCTGAAAGGATGGACTATTGTAGCCAGTTTTCTTGGGTTTAATTCCACTGGCCAATCCCAGTTTCTATATTTTAAATCTCAACTACAGCAAAATCATAACACACTTTTCAAAAGAACAACCTAAAGAAATCAAGTGCGGGAATGATAGGGAAAGAATGTCAGTGCCAACAACCATGCTTCCCAACAAACCATCAAAGAACTTCAAGAGTACAAGACTGAGCAAAACGTTTAGTTTGTGAAATATGTGCAATTCACTCTTAACACTCACAAAAGTACATATGAATCATTGTATTTTCCTCTGATTTATGTCCCGCACAAGATTCAATAAAACATAGAACTTACTCAGCTTTGACTGATGACTGGATCATTGTTTTTGGAGGCTATTTATTACTCTTTTTCTGGCATGATTTCTTCTATGATCCAACTCTGTGACTGCTAAAAGCCAGGAAAAGCTGCCTTCAAGTCAACGCATGGTACAAAGTCACTAAAAAGTTTGCAGGCATCAGCCTACGCCAAGGTGCTTAGGAAAAGTTGTTCTGCTTTGTCCTAGGGACCCCCAGGTATGCAATGTCTTTGCAGGGTTCATGGAGATTTATGATTAAAACAGATCCTCTCTTTTTCCTTTAAGGGATTTGAGTTTTTTCAGGAAATAATTCTTCATACTCAATACAAGTTTCAGCCTACCTCCTCTCTTCAAGATCTATGCGGATGAGTCATCCCAGGGCTAAAGCACAGCAGATACACAAAAGTAAAAACATCAACATCAACCATATCTGTCTTGTTTCTAAAATTTCTTCTTCATTTCTTGTTTCGTAAATTTCTTGGCTTTTGAAATTCAGTATTTCAAGTCTTGTTCTGGGCTATCAGATCTAACTTCACCTTACAGACAAATTGTATTTTACAAAGGAGTAACTGAATAGAATATTCATTTATTACCAAACACATGTAGCAACAACTTGGTTGTGAAAGAACTACTATATCTATTCATACACTTATTTACTGATTTCCCTAAAGAGCCTGTCAATGGAGCCAACAGAAAATGTAGTATTCCAAGCATTGTGTATCAGCAGTTGGCCCAAGATTACAAAATCATCTTTGAAAACCATTGCTAACACTTCCCTTTACTTTTTCAATGTTAGTACAATTAAATTCATTTATTTCATATCACCCATGCAACAAACATAACTTCAAAGGGTCTTTCAGTTTGGAAATACTAAACTTTTTACCTTCAGTTAAAGCACAGTCAACAGGTTTTTTTGATAAAAAAATTTTTTTTGCTACACCCACATTTGGATAGTCTAAATCCAAATTATAATGATTTTATAATTATAATACCAGGGCACTATGAAACTTGGAGCTTCTCTTAATGTAAAGTTTTTTTAAATACCTTTGAATTTTTTTTCTACATAAACCTACGACTTTTAAAATATATTTATTAAGTGCCCTTTATCTTTCCCAAGGGTCTTAGCTCTTATGGAGAAAGGAAACCAGACCTGAGGACCGTTTTTATTGTGAGCATTGTTTCTCACTCGCTTAGAACTCAGGGGGTTGTGCTTGCCGCACAACGCCACACTTCCCAGTACTACTTCCTCAGAAGGCGAGCCTTTAAAGCAAACTTCAGCGGACTCACGGTTTTTCTGGGAGCCTCAGGATACTACTGATTTACATGTAAAATTCTCACTGGAGACAGGAGGGGGTTGGACGAGTTAGCTCAGGTGAGAAACAATGATATAGGCGCTGAACCAGGTCAGGGGGTGCCTTTTGTGCCCGAAAACAAGCCTTTTCTGCCGGAAAACCACAGCGACCCTGGGAAGAAGGAAGGTTCTCCTGCCGGCGGATCCCAAGGCGCTGCGGAGCCGCAGTTTCTTGGGGGCGCGCTGCCGTGACTGCGTTTCCAAACTGGCCATCGACACCTTGCAGGGCCTTTCCCCAAGTTGCAGACGCCTCTGCCATGCTAGCCGCGGAGAATCCTAGTTACCTTGCAGGGGCCCAGAATTCCCGGGTTCCTTCCTCTCGCCCTCAGGTGCGAGAACAGAGGTGGTCAAGCGCCCGACCCCGGTGCCAAAGCTGCCGCACCCCACTGCGCCCCCGCGGGCCGTCTTACCCGTACAGGAATGCAGGGGCTTGGGTCGCACGACCAGCGACGGGCACACGGAGTAGAGGGAAAGTTTCTCAAAGTAATCGCAGGTCTCCTTGGAGAGGATCTCGTCGATCATGAAAGTCTTGTAGCGCCGCCTGGCTGCTTTGAGTTGGCCGGGCGAGCTCAGCCTCAGCTCCGCGTGGCAGTGCATGGTGAGCCCGGGCGAGCTCCCGCCAGCCGGGGCCGTGGGGCTGGCGCGCCGGCGGGGGGCCTCGGCCCGGCTCCTCCGCGGCCCGGAGGCGGCGGGGCTCAGGAGGCGTGCGGAGGGGAGGCGGCACCGGGCGCGCCGGCCGCGCGTCTAGACCCACCCGCGGATCAGCATCTTCGCGGAGCCTTTTGGGGACATCGCAGCTGTCAATCAGCGCGCGCTTCCTGCGGGGCCGGGTGCGGAGCTGCGCCGAGGGCTGGCCGCCGAGAGGCGTCGGCGCCCACCCCGCCCAGCCCGCCTGTACAACCCGGCGCGGACCTGCGCGCCTAGTGCCTGCCGCTCGCGATCGCCTCCTCCCGCCTCTCAGCGTCTAGCGCTCTTCTGCCTGCCTATTTTAAGACACTTGCTTTGGCTCTCCTCCCCGCCCCCCTCCCGGGACGAGCTCCAGGTGTGTGTGCAGTGTGCGCGCCCATGTGTGCGCGCGGTGAGGGGAGCGCGCGCCGCCCCCGCCTGCCGGCCAGGCCTCAGCTGGCCGCTGCCCGCGCCGAGCCCGACGCTCTGGGCATGATACGCTCCCGGTCCCGCTCCCATCGCCAGCACCCAGCCGGCCGGCACGTCCTGATCTGTTACTAGAAAGAAGTGGAGACCTCGCCGTGGCTCCCGAGACTGCGGACCCCAGAATCGGCGACCCCCAGCATCTGGTTGCCTTCTTCCCTCTCCACCTGGACTTCCGGAGGCCGTTTCCCGAGGACCACGGCATCCCCTCGTGTTCCTTAGGCTCTCAGCCCACTCCCAGCCCGCACGCTCCAGCACCCGGAGTGTGCGCTGGGATTGCGAACTTAATGGTTCCACGGAGATCCCAAGCCATCAATGACCCTAGCACTGTCCGTTATCCCACCAGTAAACTAAAAAAAGAGAGAGAGAGAGAGAGGAGTCAGTAAAAACGTGTTTTTAATTCTTTAACTCTGTTTATAAAACTTTTTTCGTCTCCAGGAGCACCAGCGGAGCGTGACTGCCGGCGCGGCTGGTCCTCGGGCCGCCGACCGGTTGGTGGCTCCTGGCGCCGAATACTCGGGCACCGCGGCGTTCCTTCCCCAGGTCCCTGGCGACGCGCAGGGTTCGGGGACTCTGAGGACACGCGTTCATGAAGTGTTTTGTCTTTTGCGTCCTGGGTGCCTAACTTCTGAGTCTTCTCCAATTAGTAGCTGAACGAACTTTTGTTTTCAGTTGAAATTGTTGGGCGAGGGGACCCCACCCAACCTAAGCACCCGGACTGACAGTCCTGCCTGCATGCTCCCCGCGCGCCCGAGCTCGGCAGAAACTGTCGGTGCTGCCAGTTCCTCGCGATTTTGTCTGGAAATGGGTTTGCGCGGGGCCGTAAGGAGTATTAAGAATTATACATGCGGATGGCCTTCGCCGAGACCGAGTTTGTGGCTGGTGACATCTCACGGTCTCGATCGCGGCGGGCTCCCCGTGGAGCTGCTTGTCCTGGAGCCGGAGTCGCCGCGAAGCAAGTGAACGCGCGCGCCTGGGCGAGTGGTTCGACTCCAAGGGAAGAGCCACGCCTGGAGAACTAATAACGAGGCACTTAGAAAAAAAGTAGTAATAAACCGAATTATAGCCTTACATTAGACGTGACCCGCCTCGCGCCTTTGAGGAACTTCATTCCCAAAGTGTTCGCGTGCACCCTGCCTCCCCTCCGCCCCTCCCCTGCATTTAGTACGATTTTCGTTTATTCTCGTATCTCCTTACGCTCATCATTCTTCTCCCCTCGGAGAGACAGCTCGAGGGCCCGCGGGAGCTGCGGCCATGTGTCCGGGTGACGGCGCGCGTCCCGCCACAAGGCCTGGAGGTCGCCCTGCTGGGCCCCGGTGCGCCCCCAGCCGTGGTTGCGGGTTCCAAGGCCTGTCCTCTGCCCCGAGTCTGGCCAAGGATGCTTCGGGCTCAGTCCGGGCAGCGCCACCCGGCGCCTTCAGAACACGCTGCGCCACGAACTGGGGACAGACAGTCCCAGGGGTGCGGCGTTGAAGCAGAGGACGTTGTTGAGTGCGGAGCTAAATTTCTTGCTGGAAAGTGCCGCGCTGTCTGCAGCGACGAGAAACAATGTTTGGTGGGAGCCGAGGGCGCGGCGTGCTGGGGGTGGGCCTCTGCATCGCACCTAGCGACCCTGGCGAGGGATCGAGCGTTAACGGCTTGAACCTCTGTCGGGCCTTCACGGAACGCGCGCGCCCCTCGGTCCGTCTTTTCCTCCACCTCTTGCCCGGTCCTCCCCTCGCCGGCTCTTCCTGGCCCTTCCACCGCCACCGTCCCTTTCCCTCGTTTGCGCCCATTTCTCCTTCCCCCACTGTTCCTAGCCCTTTGGGCCTCCTCTGCTCGATCGGACTCCCGCTTTTCCCCTTCTCCCCATCTGCCAGCCTGATTTCTTTTTCTTTCTTTCCTCTCTTCCTTTCCTTGCTCCTTCTTGTCCTCTCCCTCCCCCTCTCTTTAGACACGCATGTGAAGCCGCGCTCCTGTGCCCCTGCATCGCCGCTCTGCCACCCGGACGGCTGCGGGTGGCTCTCGGGACTGGACTGCGCCAAAGCCCCAGCCGCCCGTTCTGGGGGGAACCGGTGTCGCCTCTGCCCGCTGCGCCCTCCAGCCCGCGTTCCTCCCAGAGTGCACACGAGCACTGCACAACGTTCGCCCAGACTCTCCCGCAACTGGTCCTGCGATTGGAAATCTGCAGCGTGTTCAAATAGCTACATAATAAATTAAGTAATAATTCCTGGACTTTCTGTCTTTTCTATTTTCTACCAGAGACGCAAGAAATCTCAGAAGGGGTCTGAGAGCCCAAGTCTCCAGGTAGAGTGGAGAGGGATGCCTGATCTTGGAGTCTGGAGCCTCCAGCTGTGTGTTGCTTATAATCAAAGACAAGCCTGTTTTCTCATTTGTACCTGACCATCATAATATCTGTTTCATAAGGTTGGCGTTTCATGATCCATGCCTTTTTACAGCTCTTGCCTTCAATGAGCATGCCCAAGGCACCCCATCCCCTCCCTCGTTCTCTGCCTGGAAAAGTAATTCAGGGCCCATCTCATATGTTACCTCCTCTGGAAAAATACCCCCCACTTCTCAAGACTGGGGTTGGTGTTCCCATCTTAGGGGTTTCTTTACCTAATTACTGTCTTCTCTGTGTTAGTGTCACCCACTGAACAATTCATCTTGTATCACCAAGACCAGCATAGCACCTGGCACAATGTAGGTTCTCAGTACATGAATAAATTAATGCATTAAAGTTTGGATCATTGTATAATGTGTGTAATCTTCACTAGTTCTACTGAATTTGTCTTTCTCCTTAAATCCATCTCTCCTTCCTTTGTAGTTTTGATTTTTCAGCAATGGCATTTAGCCCAGCTCCCATTTTGCTCTCATCTCTCTCTTTCACTCCCCTTCTCCTGATCTCAGACTGTAAAGGGCTTCCGTAGAAGGAAGCACACCCCAGCTGTCAATCACAAAGTGGGGCTTTGGTCAGGAATAGTCCGGGGTTTAGTTTCCAACATTAATGAAGTGGCTGGAACAGCAAACATCTGCCAAAGAGCCTCAAACCTTTTCCAGCTGCTGGAGACCCACAGACACTTCCCAGCCTCCTGTGACGACGGTGCCCCGGCGGTGTCTGCCCCTCTACCGGGAGGAACACACACGGAGAGAAACAGACCCGTCTGTACCCAGCCATTCTTGCTCAGGCAGGCAGGAAAGGGGATAAAAATGCACACCCCCAGGAGGCTTCAGGACCTCAGCTCCCCTCCCCCATCTGGCGTCTCATTCCTGGGGATAGGGCCAGCCAGAAAGAAGGGGCAAAGACACCTGTGTAAAGTTTAAGGTTTTGACAACTAGAAACCAAAGACCTGCTCTTTCCCATTTCATCTGACACCCAGTGTCTCTACTGAACTAGAATACATGAAAATTTAATAAAACAAAATGGTATTTAAAAATCCTAGGGTGGCACTTTAATTGCCTCTAGGACCTAACCCTAGGTAAATTAGCTCAGCTTCATTTTTTGTGTAACTATCATTTTATAACCTTGGGCAATGTGTCAAGGTAGATACAGAAGTGGCCAGTGCATAAATAAGTCTTCTGAGTAAACGAATTCATTTCCAATCATCTTTTCTCCAAGTAGGAGGGGAGCGAAAGCACTCCTTACACTCCAGTAAAGTGTGTTTAATAACTTGTATTTCAGTCGCTAAGTTTTGAAATAGTTTCAGACATGTAAAAGCAAAATAGGGAAAGCCTTGTAAGTTAATATTCCCCTGGGCTCCAGGGCCATGCCAAAACTGCTGCCTGCAGAGCCCGGCCCAGCAATCTTGCACAAGAAGTCAAAGGAGGCAGACAAGAAAGCCAGCTTATTTTTAATGATGATATTAATTTACAAAAACTGCTCTCATACTCTGTAAAGCATCTTTTTAAGAGGGTACAAATGCAGTGCACTTGACAAATGGGCTTGGAAATGTCTGAATAGGTCCTTCTTTCTGGAAACATCTTTCTGGTGGAAAAGTTTTTAAACTGGGGAAAAAAAAAAGACGATTGCTGTATCTACAGGGCACCTAACATTTATGTGAAAAGTGAAAATGCAGTGAATCATCCAAATGTTTCCAAATTTTTAGAAGCTTGGTATATGGATTTAAAAATTAAAACACACACACACATTTGTTTTGAGGACCTACTGTATAGCACAGGGCACTCTGCTGAATGTTATGTGGGAGCCTGGATGGGAAGGAAGTTTGGGGGAGAATGGATACACGTATGTGTATGGCTGGGTCCGTATGCTGTCCACCTGAAACAATCACAACATTGTGAATCAGCTATACTTCAGTATAAAATAAAAAGTTCAAAAAACATTGGTTTTGTTGATTATTTCCTTTTTAAAATTGCTCTATCCTAACAATCTTCTTTCTTTTTCTTTTTTTTAAACTTTTTATTTTATATTGGAGTATATCCACCTAGCAATGTTGTTATAATTTTAGGTGGACAGCAAAGGGACCCAGTCATACATATACATTTATCCATTCTCCCCCAACCTTCCCTTCCATCCAGGCTAAATAGTCTTGTTTCTGCCTATTTTTCTCAATTATCCCATTGGATATAGCCAGGAAAATAAAATTTAAGCACTCCTATGTTTTTCATAATGTTGTAGAAATGGATTTTGATGTTTGGGACATCACTGGTTTTGATTTGTTCTTTTTTTGTAAATGATATCCCTCACTGATGAGGAAGCTGCCACAAGAGAGGAGAATCATTTTCAATATGTCAGAGAGCAGTGCTCTGATCCTGGGGTAAGTGGAAAGAACTTTTGAGTCAGGCAAATGCGTGTTCCATTCACAGCCCAATCAGTTAGTAATCTCCCTGACCTCTGGTCTTCACTCACAACATGGGATGATGATAGCCAGCTCGGGTTTGCTGGAGGGTTCCATGGAGGACTGTATGCACTGTACCAATTTATGAGAAGCCGGTGTTCCCACTGCCTTTACTCTGAGTTCAATAAAATAAGCTATTCACTTTAAAAACCATCACACATACATCTGCATTTTTCAAAAAGCATCTGAGCCACTGCTGTTTCATGTGTGTGGGGAGTTAGTTGGTTTTTTGTTCAATGTTCAGAACCTAGGAAGCAATTTGCTTTTAAAAACCATCACAGGGCTTCCCTGAAAGCTCAGTGAGCGGTAAAGAATTCTCCTGCTGATATAGGAGATGTGGGTTTGATCCCTGATCTGGGAAGATCCCACAGGCCTTGGGGCAACTAAGTCCATGTGCCATAAATATTGAACCTGTGCTCTAGAGCCTGGGAGTTGCAACTATTGAAGCCAATGCACCCTACAGCTTGTGGCTGGCAAAAGAGAAGCCACTGCAATGAGCAGCCCGCTCACCTCAGTAAAGAGTAGCCCGCTCACCTCAGTAAAGAGTAGCCCCCACTCACTGCAACTAGATTAAAGCTGTTGTGCATCAGTGAAGACCAAAAATAGATAAATGAACTAATATATACATTTATATATTTTTAAAAAATCACAAAGGGATTTCCCTGGCAGTCCAGTGGTTAAGACTCCAAGCTTCCAATGCAGGGGGAGTGCAAGTTAGATCCCTGGTCAGGGAACTAAGATCCCACACGCCTTGTGAAGTAGCCAAAAAAAAAATTTTTTTTAATAGATAAACAACAAGGATTAGTCTAAAAAACCATCACAAAATACAACTGCATATTTTAAAAAGAGTCAGAGCCACTGCAGTTTCATATATGTCTGGTCTGGGCTTTTGTTCAATGTTCAGAACCTAGGATCAACCAAGAAATGAAGAGGGGAGGAACTGGTCTAAGAGCAAGGGACTATCGTTAACTGAGGGGAATGGCGCTGGCCGCCAAGCGTCCCTGAGTGCTACTCAACATCTGGCACCTGCAGCCCAGACTCAGCACATCTGTATGTGTCAATCATCCTAACCAGCACTTCACAAGAGACTGGCTCACTTATCATTGCTGTTTTCTCTCTGCAAAAAACAATGCTAGGATCCTGCTCCCATTGGGTGACAGCTCAGCCAAATCATCTCATAACGTATTTTTATTCTCTCCTCTGCCTCAAGCAGGCCTCAGTTAGGTTTCATGTGAATTCTCGGTAATCTGCCCTAATATAGGGCCGGCCAACAACCCACCCAGAGAGGCCAGATTTCAAAGAGAGCGATCAGTCGTTTGGTTGTTGGCATGGGCTGTTGTTATCAAGGACAGGAAGGTTCCTGTGTCAGCCAGCGCAGGGAAAGACTTGTGGAGCCAGTCTGCCTCTGACCACATGAAGGGAAAACAACACTCGAATGATTAACTTGCTGGCGGGTTTGTTATTATGCTCTTACAGGACGATATTTACCAAGAACACTGGGTGTAGAGTGTCAATCAGAACGTAATGGCCTCTGCTCTCCAAGCTGGTAAGGAAGAGGAAGTTTGCTTGGACTCCTGGACACAGGTGCTAATCACCCACTTAGTTCCAAGTGTAGAGGAGGTGAGTGTGCACACTTGCCAGAGCCCAGGTTCTATACATTTTTTTAAAATATAGGAATGAATGAGTAGGAAACAACAGGAAAAGGGGGAAATAAGAGATATTCAAAAACCTTGTTTCCTAAACAAATTCAAGAAGAACCTTTAATCTTAGAGGAGAGGGAATAAACAGGCTTAAAAAAAAGAAACCGAGGCCAAGTGAACTGTCCAGCCCAAAGTTTGACGTTTGTTTTCCTTCTCCCCTGTGCTCTTCCTAGGTTGGCAGGCTTTTAGACACAGAAAGACATGTAGACTGTTTCCTTTTTTTTCATTAGACTGTTTCCTTTTCTAAGGAATAAACCACAATTTAAAATCTTTCTTTTGGTTATAGGCTTTTAAGAGAAAGTTGACCTTAGTGAGTTATTTATGATGAATATTTTTATTATCAGTAGAGATTATAACACAGAAGTGTGCTCAAAGCAAAATGGAGAATTAAAAAATAACATGGAAAATTCTAGTATTAAATATTTTCTCAAAAAAACACTCAAAAACTTAAGGCAAGCAACTGTATCATTTTCTAGATAATTTGAGTCAAATGAAATTCTGCTTCAATCTTTTCATCTGGGGATTCTTATGCAGAGAAGTATTTCATTTCACTTGAGCAGACAGCCTTACAGACAATTTTTATAGCTCTCTAAAGCTGAAGCTTTTCCCTGCATTTTTTCTGAAAGTTACAGAGATGCTCAGATCTACATAGGCTATAAATTACTAAAGTAAATGAATGAGATGGTGCCAATCTCTGTTGTGCATTTCAATTACACAAGCAGCCTTCCTTTTAAAAAGGGATTTGAAGTCATCACAGAACAGAGAATCCCCAGTTCTATTGCCAGTCCACATCCTGATACGTTTACTTAAGTCAATTACTGAGTTTCTTAGATTATGTCTACATAAGCTGCCAAAACATCTGGTCATTTCAATCAGTTCAATAAAAGATTCTGCCAAGTCAGGGGAAAAAATTAGTCAAATTAGTCATTTGTACAGCAGAACAATGGGTTGTTTTCTCAGAGTAGACAGTAAGTGGATACAGCTCAAAAGGTTTTAATTTTCTCTTCTGAAACCGGTTCCTGAAGGAGGTTGCAATTTTTATCGGCTAATGTTTGGGAGGTGTTCTGACAAATCTTCAGTTCAAAATGTCATGGGTATGAAGATGGCTTAGCCATGTCTCTGAGACGATTCTGTGTTCATTTGAATTCGACGTTCTCAAGGTTGGGGTCATGCCAGAATTAAGCCAGACTGGTGTTTGTTAAATGTTGAAAAATAAAAGCAGCAGTATTAGAAATTACCGAATAGTGTTTATTCCCCTGGAATTTACTAGCATTCCTGTCCGCCTATGTCCTCACTTAAAGGAAATCTGATACATTAGTTGAACGACCACATACATGAGAATACAGCCTTTTCTTTGAATCACTGCTTCATAGAATGCTTCTCTGTAAAATCATCAAAGCAATGAAATCCTTTTATTTTTTTCAGCCTCCTATATGGAATTGTCAACGAATATTTGTGATTTCAAATCACTACCTTTCTAGATCACATAGAGACAGCCCCAAGGAGAAACAAATGTTCAGAGAAGGGAAGAGAAAGTGTGAGGACCTCAGCCCAACATTCTGCTTGTACTAACCCGTCTTCCTTTCACATTCATGTTCTCATTCACAGACTAAAAATCTTCCGATTTGAAACAGTTTAGAAAATAATTTGGTTCAGAAAACTGTATCAGAATGAAAGCTCTCACTTGCATAAATGCATTAGAAAAAGAAGACATTTTTATATTCTTTTGGGCAAAATGAAATCCAGATAACTTACCTGTGTCTAAGTTTACAGGGCTTTATTCTCTGTGTATAGATTTAAATGTTTATTTATAAGATACAGACAATTAGAAACAATTACTGTCATAAATGAATAATGTAAACTTTAAGTCTGAGATGACTCACCCTCCTACTGAATATTCCACAGTACATGGTCACTTAGGGGCTGTCTGTGTATAACTCGTAAAGTGTCTCTATCTTAATTGTTAAAGGTTAATAGTTAACGAATGGGTAAAAAAAAAAAATAAAAGGTCTGTCTTCTTTAGGAGAGAAAATAACTCTACTTTGAGGATGAAGAAATTCAAAGAAATCCAATTTCCTAGGTAGGAAGAAGATAGTTTTTGAAAAGGAGAAAAGGAGTTTTATTTAGAACTTTAGTACAAGGAGACTCTTGCTTCATAAACTCTGGGATCCAATAAAGGAATGATGTTCACGTAGCCAAGGGGGAGGACTTTAGTTCTGAGGTGGGGAGACTGCAGGTTGGTAAGATCAAGACATTTTGGAGAATTTGGCAGAAGGATTCTGGGTTAAGAATAGGATAAACTAGGGAGATCAAACGGGAGCAGAAGGTAGATTGTAGTTGACTTCTTGTGGAAATAACAAGAATCTGTTTTCCACCTGGAGGTACTGATTATGCAGTTTTTACTTTCATTTATCCAGTGGGATTTTAGAAAAATATGTTTTACAGCCCTGAAGATAATGGCTTGGAGACCAGAAAGAGAACAGCATGAGGCAAGGTATTGGAGAGATGAGACAGGAAGAGAAGGTAGCGTTGAACAGAATACACATAAAGGTTCCTGAACTTCAAAATAATTAACATATTTCAAAACAAGCGCTCAACCTCAAATTGAAACTTTAGCACACACACACACACACACGCTAAATAGCCAACAAGTAGGTTACTGTCCTGATGACAAACTAGGAAACAATTTATAAGATAATAGTGTGGAATAGAAAAAGAGATCCAAGCAAAAGAGCTTAAATTAGTCACACGGTTTGTGGGAATGTAAACTGGTTGACATTTCTGGAGGGCCGTTTGGCATTATGTCTCAGATTTAAAACTGATCCAGCAAACCCAACCTAGGAATTTAAACCAAGGTTGTGGTTCTCAAACATGACTGTACACATAATAACTTTCAAGGAGAGCTTGTTTAAAAAAATTCTCAACCCCTAAGTCTCTTTCCCCAGAGATTCACAGGTACGAGAATTGACATATTAAATAAGTAGCTCTCCTGATGTGATTACCAATAAACAGGATGCTGAAGATATAGTAATAAAAGTAGAAAAAGCCATAAGCAGAAGCAAATATGTTAGTTATAAGACTCCTGAAAGTGGCAGGAAATTGGAAAATATGTTATTTCACTTCTCTGAACCTCAGTTTCCCGTCTTTACAATAAAAGTAGATACTCAATGCCACTGCTGTGAGATTAAATAAGGATTCACTTGTAAGGTTTAGACAAAGCTTGACATATTACTAAAGATCAATAAATATTAGATATTATGCAATGTTAAGTGGAGGAAAAGGCATTTAAATAAGAGAATGTGGAATACAATTTAATTTTTGAAACACTGTTTACATACATACATAAATATGGACATGCAGAGTTGTCTGAAAACATGTTCAAATACTAACAGTGATAATTTCTTGATAGTGAAATTTTGAGGGACTTACTTTCCTTTCTGTAGTTTTGCATATTGTTTGAATTATTTTTCAGTTAACATTTCTCATTTTTCCTCAAAAGCATTTCATTTAAGTTCAAAAATATTGTGTACTTTTAAAACATCTTACATGTGCAGAACACTTACATTCACAGAAAATTTCCAAATAGCTTATTTCATTAGAAGCTTACAAAATCCTATGAATGAAAAGGGAGGTATCTCATCATTTGTGTTTCACGTATGAGCAATCAGTGTTTTACCTGAGGACCCCACCCGCAGCTAAGAATGTTGTAGACCCTAATCTCAGAGCCTCAGGCTCCCCAGGGGGTTCAGTGGTAAAGAATCCACCTGCCAATGCAGGAGACAAGGGTTCAATCCCTTGGCTGCTCAGATCCCTGGAGAAGGAAATGGAAACCCACTCCAGTATTCTTGCCTGGAAAATTTCATGGACAGAGGAGCCTGGCAGACTGCAATCCATGGGGTCACAAAAGAGTCTGACAGGACTTAGCGACGAAACAACCCAGACCCAGGTCTTTTGAGTTCAAGTTCACTATACCTCCCACTGGACAATGATTCTTCAAGAACCCCAGTTTATTTTTGCGAACAGGAGGGAAGGGGGTGGGAAGAGTTATAATTACAGTTATACAATATCTGTTTTTCATCTTCCACATTAATAATGCTCGGCACTTTATAAAACTGAGATGTACTGAATACTAAGGAAGCTGATATGAAAACATATTAAAGTCAGGAAATAGCAAAGTTGGTCTCGGATGGTAAGCCGAAGCATCTCATGTGTCCTGCAGCTTCGGTTACTCTAAATATAGACAGTCCCAATCACCTGTTGAAAGTTAACAGAAGTTTCATGAGCAAGGAAAATGAGTTGATAATCTTGTAGAAGGTAGACTGTCAACGGGCTTTCTCGGAGTTCTCACAAGTTTTTCACCTCCTAGCAGTCCTTCCCGGCGCCCCCGGCGGGGCTTTAGGGCCCAATCGCCTTGGCTTTCGGAGGGACTCTGCCAGGAGTCAGCAGCGGATTGTCCGGGAGCCCGCGGTGTCTCGGGCGGCGGCCGGCACTGCCCCCTCCCGGATGAAAGGCAGAACTGCGTCTGTGCTGTGGTGCCACGTCTCCCTCTATTGGCAGAAAATTCTCCATCGCCCAAGACTGGCTTCAGAGAAGCGCCGGTGGGCTCAGAGCATCACCTGGGCCCAGACCAGCACCAGAGGTCCTCAGGAGATGCCATTCTATTGTACTTCAATGCAGACGTTTAAGGAATGCCCTCCCTGGCTAACTAGTTCCCCTGTCCTCCACTCCAGGGGCTCCCAGACCTCAGTGCTGTCTCAGAAGTACCACAAATCCCTATCATGTCCTGAAATAGGGAAGATCAGGCATCCTTTCTGGAAGACGGAAATGGCAACCCGCTCCAGTATTCTTGTCCCGAGAATTCCACGGACAGAGGGGCCTGGAGGGCTACAGTCCATGGGGTCGCAAAGAGTTGGACACGACTGAACGACTACCACACACACACACACACACACACACACACACACACACACAGCAGAAGTGATGGTTCTGGACCTGGCTCTTCAGAGAACTGGCGATTCCACTTTTTGTCCCTTGGAAAGCACATACTATGCAAGAAATCCAGCTCCCCTGACAGACCACAGACCTGTGAGAATCCCAAATTCTTGGGAGGAGTGTGGCCATGCAGAGGGGTCTCAAGGAGCCAGGCCTGTGAATGAAATGCTTTTGGATGATCTGGCCCCACCATGGTCATGACCTCACAGCATGGAGACACGGCAGGGAGCTCACGCACTCCCCTGCCAGTTCCTGCCTGAATTCCCAGCCCACGGAATCAGGAGAAATAACAAGTCGTTGTTTCAAACCGCTTAGTTTCTTGCGCGGCAACAGAAAACGTGCCTCCTGGACATGTTCAGGCCTGATCTCATAGATATTGGTTCCATCCTATGCTGACATGCTGCTCTGTGGTTGCATTTAGTTGTATGACAAATGTAGTTTAGGCAAACAGTTCAGGTTACAAACTCATCTCGTGTCCCATTGTCAGATATCTCATCTCTGCCAGGACCCAGCTGTGAGGTGGCTGTATTTGCAAATACAGTGTAGTTGTTCACAGAACAAGCACGGCTTTGCCCCTGGGGTCTCCTGTGGGAGCTGGGTGGAGGTTGCATCTCTGTCTGCCAGGGATGCCATAATTTTAGGTCCGCTGGATTTTACAGTGAAACTGGTGGGACAGTTTGAAATGAAGCCTGCAGCTCTGCCAAGGGTTCTTGTATCAGGCTCCACTCAAAATCAGCGACCTAATGGGGGACCCAGTGTGTGAGTCAAAGTAGCACAGCCAAATGTCAGATACGAAGCCCCGCAACCCAAACAGTCTCGCAAACGGGGTGCTTTTCCTTTGCAGTGAGCATGCAAGGTGCAGGAGTCTGTGCCTCACTTAGCGGTGGCTGTTAAGCCCCAGACCATAGCAGCCCTGGAACTGTCACTGATGGAGCAAGCACTTCTGAGCTCCCTTCTAGCATGCATGCATCTTGTCAGAGTGTTCCCTAATTCTTTCTTCCAGATTCAACTAGAAAAAAATGTCATCAATGTCAGGGGCCAGCATGATGTTCCACGGGAGAGCAGGACGGTCAAATCCTTCTGGATTTTACGTGTCAAAGAGCTGGAGATGTGGCGAGGCTCTGAGACAAGACTGTAAAGGTCTTCCTTCATTCTGCCCAGGTGAGGGCAGGCTGCTTCTGCTTATTTTTTCTGATAGGAGTGGAGGTGGAGGGGCGCCTGGAGGTATGATCGGTAGTTGTCAACCAAGGGCCAAAATCCCTGGAGAAGGAAATAACAAACCACTCCAATATCCTTGCCTAGAAAATCCCATGGTCAGAGGAGCCTGGCTGGCTATGGTCCATGGGATTGTGTGACTTGGACACTACTTCACAGGGAAACTAAGTGATAAAGTGTCCCCAAGAACTACAAAATGCAAGCAGTGAGGGCAACCCACCCATGGCACAGGCTGGTAGGGCATTGGCACGTGTGCAGATGGAAGCAATGGGGTATCTGAGAAGTTGACAAAAGATGAACCCCAAAAGAGCAACTAGTACTCCCTAAAATCTGTGATGGTCTAACTTGAGAGCAGCACCTGACGCTGAACAGTTTTAACAGCATTGTAGTACCATTTACATGGGTAATAGGTGAGTGCAAGGAGTCCAAAGTGAACGTGCAAAGGTCTAGAGAGCCTAGCCTCTGTAAGTCTCAAAACTGACTTCCAAGACTCCCTCCCAGGGACTTCCCTAGTGGTCCAGTGGTTAGGACTCTGAGTTCCCAGTGATCCCGTATGTCTCATAGTGAGACCAAATAAATAAATAAGAGTGCTTAAAAAAAAAAAAAAAAGTGGCTGTACTATTAAAAAAAAAAAAAAAAAGACTAACTTCCAGAACAGAACCTCAACTAAGGAGAAAGTCCCAAGAGTGAAATCAGATTTCACAGGACAGGGATGAAAAAGACAATGGAAGAAAAGGCCCGAAGTTGGGATGGAGGAAAAGAGACCAGAAATCTCAGAAAGCAAGCTATCATGTTTGTTAATGCTTTTGGAAGTTAGATGGGCCTCTCTCAACTCTGCCTCTTTCTAAAAATTCAGAGAAACTAACCTCACATAAAAAATAGCAATAGAAAAGTATCAGAATCAAATCTTATGGAAATTCTTATAAGAAAAAAAAAGAATAAGGAGTAAATAACATCCTTACAGATAAGAACATGCCATCATCTTACAACAGAGAACAGTGAATCTCTATTTCAAGATAAATTTAAATTTATTTTTAAAATAATACAAGTTTATTTCCTTTTTAAAGAATTGGATAGAAGAGCCACTGGAGCTCAGTCATGACTGACTCTGCCACCCCATAGACTGTAGCCTGCCAGGGCCACTGCCCATGGGATTTCCCAGGCAAGAATACTGGAGTGGGTTGCCATTTCATACTTCAGGGAATCTTCCCGACCCAGGGATTGAGCCCGTGTCTCCTGCATTATATGCATATTCTTTACCACTAGCTCCACCTGGGAAGATCCATTAGGGGACCCAAGCAAAGAAGGAGATTGGGCAGAGAGGTGGCTTAGCAGGTGGTTAGGACAGAGGGAGGAAGATGTCCAAGTGAGACTCAGGAGTTTGGGGTGAAAAGATTGATTGCCTAGGGTGACTGAGCAAATAAAGTAGTGTTGAGGACAAAAATAATGAGGACAGCAAGAATCATAGTTTTTATTGTCTGAGATTTGAAATGAGGGCAAGGCGAAAGGAATACTCTGCTGTTGGATTGGAATTTGGGGTGTTAATGAGCACTCACAGGTTTCTGTAGAAACAGAACATGTAAATATAGGTGTGTGTGTGTATGTGTGTGTGTGTGTGTGTGCGTGACCCTGTGCACCCACGTACGCACACAGTCACACAGGCACATGTTAGTCTGCTTGTGCTACTATAATAAAATACCATAGATTAACCACAGGCTTAAACAACAGACATTTATTTCTCTCCGCTCTGGAGCTTGGAAGTTTAAGACCAAGGTGCTGGCTGATTCACTTCCTGGTGAGACCCCTCTTCTTGGCTTTCAGACAGCCATCTTTGAGACGAAATCTTAAGTGGTCCCATATATACATATGCAAAAGATGACTATGTGAGGCGATGGATGTGTGAATTAGCTTGACTGTGGTCATCGTCATTTCACAGTATATGTATAGATATTATATATAAATATGTATCAAATCCTCCTATTATACACTTCAAATAAATACACATATTGGGGATGTTTCTAGAGGTTCAGTGGTGAAGACTCCACGCTTTCACTGCAGGGGTCATAGGTTCTATCCTTGGTCACTGAACTCAGATCTCACATGCTGCATGAAGCAGCCAAAAAATTAATTAATTAAAAATAAATAGTTCAGGGGGGAGGGGACATGTGTACACCTATGGCTGGTTCTTGTTGTTGTATGGCAGAAACCAACACAGCATTGTAAATCAATTATCCTCCAATTAAAAATAAATAAATATGTTTCATTTGTCAATTATGCCTCAATAAAGCTGGGGAAAAATAAAGGTCCTCAGCACCACAAACACAGAAAAGTATCCCCAAAACTGATGAACATTAAGCCTATGCTTACTTGTAAATTTAAGGCTAAATGAAAATTAAAAGAGAGAGAACATTGTGTAATGGTAATATGCTCTATACAAATATAGTAGAGCTATATGAGGAAAGTATAAGGAAGAGCTTTCAGCCTTTTTAGCGATTATATGATGAAAATATTCCATTATATAACATAGTTGGTAGTTTCAGTGTTGTTATCCTGGGACTGTAAACTATATAATGAGGGATAAACTTTACTTTGTCTTGTTCATTAAAGAAGCTAAAAGTAATCACCAATCTAGTAACAATGAGCATCCCAAGCATATTAGTCTGTTCAGGTTGCCATAAAAGAAAAAGAAAAAAAAAAAGCACTGATTGGATGGCTTAAACAACAGACTTTTATTTCTCCCAGTTCTGGAAGCTAAAAGTCCCAGATCCAGGTGCTGGCTGGTTCACTCCCCTTCCCAGCTTGTCCATAGCCACCTTCCTGCTATGTCCTCACAAGAGAGAAAGAACTGTCTGGGCTTCAGAGTAGGGCCCACTCCTTTAACCTCATTTGATGTTGGTTACCTTTGAAAGGTCCTAGCTCCAAATGCAGTCACATTAGGGAGCTAGGGCTTTGACACATGAACTTAGGGAAGTAAGTGGACACAATTCAGACCATAGTGCCTAGTACTCAAGCTCAGTAGCTTCAGTGGTGTCTGACTCTTTGTGACCCTATGGATTGTAGCCCGCCAGGCTCCTCTGTCTATGGGATTTTTCAGGCAAAAATACTAGTTCAGTTCAGTTCAGTCACTCAGTCATGTTCAACTCTTGCAACCCCGTGGTGTGCAACACACCAGCCATCACTAGCTCCTGGAGCTTGCTCAAATTCATGTCCATCGAGTCAGTGAGGACATCCAACCATCTCATCTTCTGTCATCCCCTTCTCCTACTAGAGTAGGTTGCCATTTCCTCCACCAGAGGATCTTCTCAACCCAGAGATCGAACTCATGCCTCCAAGGAAGCCCATGATACCATTCAATTGAAACCTGATACCATTTGCACTATTAATTGAAGAAATTAGTACTTCTTGGACTTCCGGGTGGCCCACTGCTTAGGGTTCTGTGCTTCCCCTGCAGGGGGCACAGGTTCAATCCCTGGTTGGGAAGCTGAGATCTCACATGCCATGTGGCCAAAAAATAAAATGAGTGAAAAAAAAATAAAAGAAACTAGTACTTCTTGAAAAAATGGCTGACTTTCAGGTCTAGGGAAGGAAATGTTGCAAGACTAGAACATCCTGTCTTTCTAGATAATAAAGAAGCTATCAAATATTCCTAGGATCTTGCCAGAAAGAATCAAGAACCAAGATAAAGAGACTCTCACTGGCCAAAGAAAACCCAACTGGAGCTTCAAAATGAAAATAATTGCAAGTTTTTGGAACTCCTCAAACAGGTTTAAATTTATGATTTCAAAATTATATTTTTAAAAAACCAGTGAGTCATCAATGAGAACAACTAGCTCTCTGGATCTCCAAATCTGTGGGTCTGCAGAGGGGTGATTGTCCAACGCCATTTTAGAAATGAAAGAGTCGTTACGACTGATACCACACAAATAGAAATGATCGTAAGAGACTATTACGAACAAATTGAACAACGCAGAAGTGCATAACATCCTAGAAATACACACTCTATCAAGACTGAATCTTGAAAAAGTAGGAAATCTAGACAGACTAATCTGTGATAAGAAGAATGAATTAGTAATCAAAAACTTCCCAACAAGGACCATGACCAGATGGCCTCACTGTTGAAGTTAAGCAAGCGTTTAAAGAAGAATTAATACCAATCTTCTCAAACTCTTCCATAAAATACAAGAGGAGAGAATACTTCCAACTAATTTTATAAGGCCAGTATTTCCCCAGTACCAAAATTAGACAAGGACAGTACAAGAAAATCATAGGCCCATATACTGATGAAGTGAAAAAGCATTAGTCACTCAGCTGTATACAACTTTTTGTGACCCCACGGACTGTAGCCCACCAGGTTCCTCTGTCCATGGAATTCTCCAGACAAGAATACTGGAGTGGGTAACCATTCCCTTCTCCAGGGGCACTTTCTTGACCCAGGGATCGAACTCAGGTCTCCTGCATTGTAGGCAGATTCCTAACAATCTGAGACACCAGGGAAGCCCCATACTGATGAACATGAATGCAAAAATTCTCAACAAAATACTAGCAAACTGAATTTATTATGTTTAATGTATTCAACAATACATTAGAAGGATCATATATAATAATCAAATTATGTTTATTCCACTTAAAAGTTTATTTTTGTTCTGATTTTAAAAGAAATTGAAACATTTTTATAGGCCCCTAAAAATATGAAAGACTCCAGGCACTGGGCCTTCTGCATCCAATGAATTAAGTTGGCCTTGGTCTTTCCACCATCTCTGTACCCCTAGTTCTAATACTGAGCAAGTCAATACTCAGTACATTTTTGTTGAGTGAAGGCAATATTCTAGACATGCCTACTTCAAAAAAACTGAAACCAATGAGAGAGTAGTTTCAGAAGAAATTTCTAAACTGTGCTTTATGCAAATTGAAGGGGATTTAAGGAAGGGAGAGAGATGTTAATTTGGTGAGTGGAATTCAAGTTTTCATCCCCAAACCGGGGAACACCAGGCTGTTAGCATCACTGAAAGGCAAAACAAGAGAAAATCAAAGGCAATTTTTGCCTCCTGCGGTATTTTGCAAAGGCCTGGGCCTGCATGGGTCTCGCCCCTGGATTTGGACAGCTGTCAGGAAAATCAGCAGGAAAAGGGGACAAACATATGTCAAGACACAGGGAACATCAGACTGTGAAAGGCGGTCCACAGGCCCCGCTCCACCAGATGGCAGTGTGTCAACAGGGAGTTGGACAGCGTGTCCAAGAGGTACCAATTGCAGGAATTTGTGCTGATGCCAAAGCAGAGGCACTGTCTGTTTGAATTATTGCTGATAAATTTTATTTTTATTATCTAATGAGGATTTTTTATTGACACAAAGAACACATAAAGGTGTACATTATTATAGTCCTTGCCAAGACATGCAATCAAGATAAAGACATGCAAATACACCAGTAATATTTATGGATAGTCACTGTACAACAGTTAAATCACTAGGAACTTCCCTGATGGTCCAGTGGCTAAGACGCCATGCTCCCAATGCAGGAGACCTGAGTTCAATCCCTGGTCAGGGAATTCGTTCCCACATGTGCCAACTAAGACCCAGAGCAGCCAAATAAATAAACAAGTAAAAATAAGTATTTAAAAAGATGAAGACATGCAAATACACCAGCAATATTTATGAATAGTCACTGTACAAAAATTAAATCAGCATTATTTTTATTTCCTTTAATGTGACTGCACCAGGTCTTAGTACAGACTCTTAATTGTCACATGTGGGATCTTGTTCTTATATATAGAATGGATAAATAACAAGTTTTAACAGTATAGCATAAGGCTTCCCAAGTAAAGAATTCTTCCCTGTAAAGAATCCACCTGCCAGTACAGGAGACACGGGATTGAACCCTGGGTCAGGAAGACCCCCTGGAGGAGGAAAACCAATCCAGTATCCTTGCCTGGAAAATTCCATGGACAGAGGAACCTGTGTCCATGGCATCACAAAGAGTTGGACACGACTGAAAAGACTGACCACATACATACTGTATAGCACAGGGAACTATATTAGATATCCTGTGATAAACTATAATGGAAAAGAATATTTTAAAAAAGAATGTCTGTGCATGACTAAGTCACTTTGCTGAATAGCAGAGATTAGCACAACACTGTAAATCAACTCTACTTCAAAAAATTAATAAAATTTAAAATGTATATATCCTCTTTGTAAAGGGACTCCACTCATTTTGGATTAGGGCCCATCCTAATGACCTTATTTTAACTTGATCATCTCTTTAAAGACCATATCTCCAAATACAGACACAGTCTAAGGTCCTGGGAGTCAGGACTTCAGCATACGGACTTGTTCTACACAGCTCCTCCAATAACAACACCCCAGTTCTCATCCTGGTCCTCCCACTAAGTAACTGGGCAATGTAGTCATGCTGAGCAAGTCACTCACTGGGCCTCAGGCTTTGGCTATAAAATGAGGTCATTGGATGATGTCATCTCTGTGGTCTAGAAGTCTGTGATCATGACAATCAATACAAGTCTGAACTTTGCAAGACCGGGAACACGATGATTTCCAAACGAGCCACAAAGGACAATTGTCTCTGTGCATAGACATTGGTGTGTTTGTGCATACAGATGTCCTCTCTACTCTTGTAGGTATAAAGACAACTTTCATCCGCTCATGGGAGTTGTCTTCCCATGCACACAGGCATTCAGTGCTTTCAAGACAACAGCAGCACAAAACACAGTAAGATGTATTTTCTCCAAGTAAGTTGGTCATTTTCCCTTTACTGCATCTTTGAAAGAAAAGAAATGCATTTAAGGACCTACAAGTAATCCATGGACTGTGCTTTCCAGTCACCCCATCCTCTTTCATGAGTCCTTGTTCATGCAAATGATCTTCTCCCTGCGTGGATCCCTCTCTCCTATACCTCCTCCTGCCCTATTTCTGCCAGCAAACAGCTATATGAAGTGAAAGTGTTAGTCGCTCAGTCATGTCTGACTCTTTGCAATCCCATGGACTGTAGCCCACCAGGCTCCTCCATCCATGAAACTTTCCAGGCAAGAATATTGGAGTGGATTGCAGTTTCCTTTTCTGGGGGATCTTCTTGACTCAGGGATCAAAACCGGGTCTTCCACATCGTGGGCAGACTCTAATGTCTGAGCCACCAGGTGAGACCAAACTATATCAAGACTTAAGTCAAATGTTACTTTCTCCATAAAACATTCCAGAATCATCTGCTCTTTCCACCTTGCTCATCTAGCAAATGGTATGCATGCCTGCTAAGTAGCTTCAGCTTTGTTTGACCCTTTACGACTCTATGGACTGTAACCCGCCAGGCTCCTCTGTCCTTGGGATTCTCCAGCCAAGAATACTGGAGTGGGTTGCCATGCCCTGCTCGAGGGCATCTTCCCAGCCCAGGGGATCGAACCTGAGTCTCTTATGTCTCCTGCATTGGCAGATAGATTCTTTACCACTAGCGCCACCTGGGAAACCCCAGCACATGGTGTGCCCATCTGTAAAAATAATTATAGTTGCCCACACATACGTAGCACTTACTTTGTGCCAGGCAGAAGTCTATATGCTTTATGTACAACTCATTCAATTCTCACACCTACCCTATGAGAAAGACAGACACTGTTATTATCCCCATTTAATAGATGAGAAAACTGAGACACAATGAGGTTAATTGACATGTCCAAATATACTCGCAAAGTGATAGCAGTATGATTCAAAGCCACACACTCCAACTCCAGAGGCAGAGCAAGCCATTCAGTACCAGATTCTATACCGCATCGTTTTATAATTAGTGTTTATTTAGATATCTATCTCTCAGTAGATAGTATGCTTCTTGGTGACAAGGACTGACTCTTTTTTTCCAAAACAAATAACTTTTTATTGAAGGATCATTGATTTGCAATGTGTTAGTTTCAAGTAGACAGCAGAGTGATCCAGTTATATATGCATGAAACTTTTTCAGATTCTTTTCCATTACAGGTTATTGCAATGCTTTATTGCATATAGTTCCCTGTGCCATACAATAGGTCGTCTTGTTTACCTCTTTTGTATGTAGTGGTGTGTACCTGTTCAACCCAAACTCCTAATTTATCCCTTCACCCTCCTTTCCCCTTTGGTAACCATAAGTTTGTTCTCTATGTCTGTGAGTTTATTTCTGTTTTGTAAAAATGTTCATTTGTATCAGTTTTTTAGATTCCATATAAAAGTGATATCACATGATATTTTTCTTTCTCTGTCTGACTTACTTCGCTTAGCGTGATCATCTCTAGGTCCATCCATGTTATTACAGATAAGGACCATTTCTTAGTCATCTTTTTTCTTACAGCCTGCTACAGACCTGGCCCATGACAGATAGTTTAATAGTGAATAAATGTATCTGTTACTTGGTCTCTCTGCTGTTTACTGAGCATGTGGTGCCTGGCACCTCCCTTCTCCCTGGATCTCCCCAGCTCCCATTCTTCTCTTAATACCCACTAGAGCATCTCATTTCTGGCCTGTGTTCCTCAAGTCCAAATAAACTCTGAGGTGTATCTGTCTACCATTGGGGCTGTTGGTGGGATAGAGATAGGCCCAAATGACTTCTAATAAATACAGTACCTAATGTGCATATCTCAGCTTCAGGTTTAGACATGACCCCTCCTTCTCCCATTTCTTTGGTTCCCCCATCTGCTCGTTTCCACCATTACCACAAGCTGTCTGCTCAGAATTACTGGAATAGAGGAGGGGAACAGACAGGTAAGTGGGATGCTTATCCATGGGGCTATTCATTCAAAAAGAACCTGACACACATGGAAAGTCTTGTCCCATAGCCCTCAAATACACATTTGAAACATGTAGTTTTGTTAAAGAATCATATCTCTAAGATAACACAGAAAATATAGGCATAGCTTTCACAATATACATTCTCTTTCTCTTAATAAAATAAGTGGCTACCATTAACATCCAACCACTGTATTAAGCCCTTTACATGCATTGTCTTTTCTAATTTTCACAAAAACCAATGAGGGAAGCTGTCCTTTTCATCTTCATTTTACCAATGAGTAACCACAAGCTCAGAGAGTTTAAATAATTTGCTGGGACTTCCACAGCTAGCAAAGGTCAAAACCAGGATTCCAGCCTCAAGTCCAGAGCTGAAGTGCTCCACACTTCTCCCTGTGGCCTCCTAGGTCACTTTCAATTGACTCCTAATTTCTCTAACTCTCATCTGCCCAAGAGAAAAACATGGGGGAAGAGAAAAGAGAAAAAAAACAAGACGGATAGGAATTGAAGAAAAAGAAGCAGATTAAGATGGAAAGGAGAGAACAGGCTGCAGAGAAGACATGGGAAGATAAAGAGGAACCAGCCTGGCTACTGTGTACCCCTGATGTCAAGTTCAATGCCAGATATGAAACTGCCGAGTAAGTCTTTTTCCATTTGTTTTATTTTTTTAAATTTTGTTCATTTACATTATTTTTGGCTGCACTGGGTCTTCATTGCTGTGCGTGTGCTTTCTCTAGTTGCAGTGAGTCGGGGCTACTCTGGTTGTGGTGCTTGGGCTTCTCATTGCGATGGCTTCTCTTGTTGCAGAGCGCAGGCTCTACAGTGCCCAGACTTCAGTAGTTGCGGCATACGGGCTTAGTTGCCCCACAGCATGTGGGATCTTAGTTTCCAGACCAAGGATTGAACCTGTGCCCCCTGCAGAGGAAGTGCAGGGTTCTTACCACTGGACCACCAGGAAAGCCCCTCCATTTGTTTTAAATAACAAAATTCAGTAAATGCACTTCGGTGGGACATGGTAAGGCTGTGTCCCATATGAGCCAAGGCTGTCCATGCAGACATGCCCTGTGGGCAGAAGGAAGACCCAGATGGAGAGAACCAGAGATGCTGACCAGCAAGGTTGATGTAGTTGTTCTTCCTAAATCTCCTTTCCATATTTTTCTGTCTCTCTATCTCTTTCTCTTAATGTGAATGCATGGAAGTGTAAAATTGAGTCATTTAGTTAGCAAAATTAGGATTAATTTATGTAATCTTCTGTTTAGCCCTGCAGGGTTAACTCAGTAAATGTAGTTAATGTGTGTGTGTGTGTGTGTGTGTGTTTCCACATGCACGCACGCGCGTGCTCAGTCTCATCAGACTCTCTGCAACCCCACGGACTATAGCCCACCAGTCTCCTCTGTCCTTGAGATTTCCTAGGCAAGAATACTGGAGTGGGTTGCCATTTCTTCCTCCTCCTGACCCAGCGATCAAACCTGTGTCTCTTGAATCTCCTGCAGGCAGATTATTTACTATCTTGCCACAGAGAAAGGTCTGATTAAGCATAATCAGAAGCAAACCAGCCTATTCTATGTCCATCTTGTATTTTTCTCTCGGGAGTCCTCCACACCAATATTCCCCACCTGATTTGGACAATGTGTTAGAAATAGTCCCTATATTTCTCTGTGTGTAACTGAGCAGGACCCTATGGGGCCTTCCCTCCACCCTAGCACCATCTGCTTTCTCTGAAGTACCTGTTGAATAGATAATAGTATTTGATGCACATTTCCTGAATTGTTTTGCAGGTGTAAAAAAAAACAAAAACAAAAAAACCCCACTAAATGAAAGAACTACTTGATGAGCCTGAGCACACAGCCCCAGGCCTCCTGAAGCCTGAGGACTGATCACGCTCACCCCTGTAACACTACCCTGCTCCCTCACCATCAGCAGATCAGAGAATTGGGTTGGATAAGATCCATCTAGTACCCTTCTACCCCCACCTCCCTCGCCTAGCTTTTAAAAATCCTTTGCTGAAACCCTCCAGGGAAACCCTTTACAGAGCCTGAGGCACCCATCTTCTTGCATGGTCTTGCAGTAAACTGTTCTCTGCTTCAAAGTCCCAACATTTGTTTGTTTGGCCTCACCGTGCATTGGAAACACAAACTTGCGTTAACACATGTCTTCACATTTCTCAAGGAGGAGGGAAAGCTTGTGTTCATTCCAAGTGTGTACAGTTGGAATTAAGAGAGGCAACACTGGAGCTCAAGAGGAGAGAGGAGGACTGGGAGTCCTGGCCAGAAAACAAACTGCCCAAATAAATACCGGAAGTCCAAGAAAAGGCAGAATATAACACTCTTTAAGGGACTAACAGTCTGTGACAATTAGCTGTATGACTGCAGGCTAATCAGCAACCTCTCTGATGCTTTTATCTGCAACAAAATAAGATGTTGAACTCTAAGATCACCAAGACACTCATCTGGCTATGGAAGCCAAGTTCTGATAATCCATCCCGAGATTTTTCTGAAGAAAAATAACATCTTCAAGACAAAGAAGAAGGAGTGATAGGAAATTACAGCCTCACTGCTTTCTCTTGATGAAAAGAGACCAATTCACAACAAATTATCCTACCTACTGACCAGGAAAAGAGCTCTAGATATAAGCCAGTCATTTGTATTTCAGCTTTTCACTAGAGAAAATACTTGTCTATTTTAATTGAAGATTGAATTTGGTTAACTACTGAGTTGGTTTAATAGGCTGGCATTAGAATAGAAGATCTAACATGTATCTCTGTAATTTATCGTTTTTCATTGTGAATTCGATCATACATTTTGTATAAGTGCAAATGTAAAACATTTTGATGCAAAATTCATAGAGCAGAAGTCTATTAAAATGAAATTAAAATGGGATCCTTTCTCTTTGACAGCTAAGCTCAATAACTTTAGTCTCAGATTTATTGGGTTGGCCTAAAAGTTCATTTGGGTTTTTCCATAAGATGTTATTTTTAAGCACTGGCCTATAGGTGGGGGTTGGATTAGGGGTCTAGGTAGGGGGAGTTTGTCTCAGCACCCCCTCCCTTCCCCGCCACACCCCAAGCCTCTCTTCTTAGCCTCCAGGTTGGAATGACCTCCCCAGTCACCCCCACTCCTATTTTATATTTGATTTTTGAGGGAAGGGAAGGGGAAGGGGAACCTTTCCTCCCTGCATTTTTCCACCTGTGTTAACTCCCAGCTTGGCTTTGTCATTCTCCCGAAACTCCAGCTCTCCAGATAGCCCTCCAGCCTATTTGCATCAAAACTCAGCGGCCCTGTCCTCCATTTCCTTAGGGCTGCATTCCTGAGAATTTGCAGTCGATTGTGCTGGCCTCCTAAAGGCCTGAATGCTCTGCAGGTGCATTGATAGAAAAGGAGAGCAGGGGGAAAAGGAGGAGGTAACTCTGTCCAGGATGACTTTGCCCTCTGCCCCAAAGCCTGGAGGGCAATTCCTGGTGCTCACCTTAAAAGGGTTCTTAATAAACAGGAGTGATTTCAGAGGCAAATACTCTAATGTATGCTCAGAAATATGATCAGTTATTTGAAGAGAGTCACCCAGGCAATGAGCACTAAGCAAGCTTGTCATATAAGAGAAAATTCAAGTATTTAGAAATGTTTAACATGGAAAGATACAAGCATCTGAATGCAGAGTTCCAAAGAATAGCAAGAAGAGATAAGAAAGGCTTCCTCAGCGATCAATGCAAAGAAAGAGAGGAAAAGAACAGAATGGGAAAGACGAGAGATCTCTTCAAGAAAATTAGAGATGCCAAGGGAACATTTCATGCAAAGATGGGCTCGATAAAGGACAGAAATAGTATGGACCTAACAGAAGCAGAAGATATTAAGAAGAGGTGGCAAGAATACACAGAAGACCTGCACAAAAAAGATCTTCACGACCCAGATAATCACGATGGTGATCACTCACCTACAGCCAGACATCCTGGAATGTGAAGTCAAGTGGGCCTTAGAAAGCATCACTATGAACGAAGCTAGTGGAGGTGATGGAATTCCAGTGGAGCTGTTTCAAATCCTGAAAGATGATGCTGTGAAAGTGCTGCACTCACTATGCCAGCAAATTTGGAAAACTCAGCAGTGGCCACAGGACTGGAAAAGGTCAGTTTTCATTCCAATCCCAAAGAAAGGCAATGCTCAAAGAATGCTCAAACTACCGCACAACTGCACTCATCTCACACACTAGTAAAGTAATGCTCAAAATTCTCCAAGCCAGGCTTCAGCAATACGTGAACCATGAACTTCCTGATCTTCAAGCTGGTTTTAGAAAAGGCAGAGGAACCAGAGATCAAATTGCCAACATCCGCTGGATCATTGAAAAAGCAAGAGAGTTCCAGAAAAACATCTATTTCTGCTTTATTGACTATGCCAAAGCCTTTGACTGTGCGGATCACAAGAAACTGTGGAAAATTCTGAAAGAGATGGGAATACCAGACCACCTGACCAGCCTCTTGAGAAACCTATATACAGGTCAGGAAGCAACAGTTCGAACTGGACATGGAACAACAGACTGGTTGCAAATAGGAAAAGGAGTATGTCAAGGCTGCATATTGTCATCCTGCTTATTTAACTTATATGCAGAGTACATCATGAGAAATGTTGGGCTGGAGCAAGCACAAGCTGGAATCAAGATTACGGGGAGAAATATCAATCACCTCAGATATGCAGATGACACCACCCTTATGGCAGAAAGTGAAGAGGAACTAAAAAGCCTCTTGATGAAAGTGAAAGAGGATAGTGAAAAAGTTGGCTTAAAGCTCTACATTCAGAAAATGAAGATCATGGCATCTGGTCCCATCACTTCATAGGAAATAGATGGGGAAATAATGGAAACAGTGTCAGACTTTATTTTTCTGGGCTCCAAAATCACTGCAGATGGTGATTGCAGCCATGAAATTAAAAGACACTTACTCCTTGGAAGGAAAGTTATGACCAACCTAGATAACATATTGAAAAGCAGAGACATGACTTTGCCAACAAAGGTCAGTCTAGTCAAGGCTATGGTTTTTCCAGTAGTCGTGTATGGATGTGAGAATTGGACTGTGAAGAAAGCTGAGCACTGAAGAATTGATGCTTTCGAACAGTGGTGTTAGAGAAGACTCTTGAGAGTCCCTTGGACTGCAAGGAGGTCCAACCAGTCCATTCTAAAGGAGATCAGTCCTGGGTGTTAATTGGAAGGACTGATGCTAAAGCTGAAACTCCAATACTTTGGCCACCTCATGCGAAGAGTTGACTCATTGGAAAAGACTCTGATGCTGGGAGGGATTGGGGGCAGGAGGAGAAGGGGACAACAGAGGATGAGATGACTGGATGGCATCACCAACTCAATGAACGTGAGTTTGAATGAACTCTGGGAGTTGGTGATGGACAGGGAGGCCTGGTGTGCTGCAGTTCATGGGGTCGCAAAGAGTCAGACATGACTGAGCGACTGAACAGAACTGAACTGAACTGAACATGGAAAAGAAGTTTCTTAGAAAACCAAATATCACCCAGGAAGAGGTATCTGATTTGTAATTTTGACTCCAGAGGGAAAGTAGAAAGAATAAGGGTAGATTTCAATTCCATTTAAGAAAAATCTCTGAGAACGTTAAGAAGTACCTGTTAGTGGAATTGAAACAGGAGGGAAGAGGGATAGGGCACAGCCTTTGAAAGAATGACATGACCACCGGACCTGACAAAAACTGGTTAGATCCAACTAGGTCCAAGATGGTGGGAGATTCAACTTCCTGTGGAACTTAAGACTCATTATACACGTACTGTAATGCATTAGCTAAATGACACACCATAACAGTTCTTAGGCCAACACTAAAAGGCCAAAAAATTGGGCAACCCTAAAAGCCCAATTCCTAGAAATCTCTGCCCCTTCCCCAAAATATTTGGACTAATCATTCCACTTACTAGACTGTGAAATTACATAGCCCGTAAAACCTAATCACCTCACATTTCAGGCCCCCTGGCCTTCTGACATACCCACACTGTCTGCAGAGCGCATTTCTTCCAAGGCTGTTATCCCCTTTTGAGATAGACCACATTCTGTCTCTTATTGTTCAGCAGCTAAGTCATTTCCCACCCTTGGCAACCCCATGGACTGCAGCATGCCAGGCTTCTCTGTCCTTCACTATCTCCCAGAGTTTGCTCAAACTCATGTCCATTGAGTCAATGATGCCACACCACCATCTTATCCTCTGTCACCTCATTCTCCTACCCTTAGTCTTTCCCAGCATCAAGGTCTTTTCCAAAGAGTCAGCTCTTTGCATCAGGTGGCCAAAGTATGGTACCTTCACATTCAGCATCAGTCCTTCCAATGAATATTCAGGGTTGATTTCCTTTAGGATTGACTGGTTTGATCTCCTTGCTGACTAAGGGACTCTTAAGAGTCTTCTTTAGCACCACAATTTGAAAGCATCAATTCTTTGGTGCTCAGCCTTCTTTATGGTCCAAGTCTCATATCCGTACATGACTACTGGAAAAACCATAGCTTTTACTAGATACACATCTCCATGCATTCTGTTTGTGGAATGTGCATCTCTCAATAAACATTCTTCTTACCTATTGTTTTGTCTTTTATTGAATTCTTTCTACATGAGACTTAAAGAATCTTTTTTTTAATTTTTAATTTTATTCATTTATTTTTTGACTATGCACAACAGTACGTGGGCTCTTAGTTCACTGAACAGGGGTGGAACCTGTGCCCCCTGCTTGGAAAGCACGGAGTCTTACCCACTAACTACCAGGGAAGTTCGACATAAAGAATCTGAGCTTTGTTAAGTCCTGACCCCAGGTGTGTGATTTCAGTTAAAAGACTGTGGGTTCAAGTCCTGATCTGGGTTCAGGCTGGGTTCAAGTCTGGCCCATTGGTTCAAGTCCCATCGGGGTAGGGTGGTTTCAGCACGGTCTACTCTGAGATCAGAAACTTGTCTGGGCTCCAGATAATCACATAGAGTTAACCAGTCACACTGAGGAGTTATTTTTGAAGAGGGAAATGTGTTCCATAACCATTCATTGAATACTCTCTATGGTCAAGCACTGGGCTACCTTCTGAGGATGTAAAACTGAGTAAGGTATGGTTTCAACCAGGTAAGAAAGAGATATCAACAAGTAACAATGCCCCCAAGTAACTCACATCACTGGCCTCACCAGCCTACAGCAGAATGAGATTCCAGTTACTTTTTATATACTACACTTATTCCAGCACCATGCCCCACCTGCCTAAATTCCAGAAATAAACCTCCTTGAAGTGTCTCTCCAATTAGTCTCCTAGGATAAAGCTTTCTTATCTGGCCAACAAGGAAAAGAGCCTTAACAATGGCAAACCATGGCAATCCTCGTAGAGCAAGCTCCAGAGTAACAGTCGCAGCTGCAGGGGGAAGCTTGCTTGGGACCTCGAGTGGGAGTGGAGGCTCCTGCTTGAGGCCGATCAGGAGACTTGCAGGGTGGAAAAAGAGCTTCAGAGTTCAGTGGCCGAGTAGATGCAGTTTGACCTGGAATTGATCTGGTAGCTGAATCCAAACCCCCAAAGGACCTGGTTTGCCCAGAAAACATGGCCAAGAAAAGTTGGATTCACAGGGGAGAAGTGTGTACCCAAAAAGGGTACCCGAAGTGGTGAGCTTTCTTTAGAAGACAGTTTCCAAGCCAAGGATAGCCGTGGATCTGTCTGTCTAACTCTCCCATTAGCCAACCAAGCAGAAATATGCTGATGACACTGACCTGCTAAGGAGGGAGATCAGAACAGAGGGCCTCCCAGGTGGCTCAGTGGTAAAGAATGGGCCTGCCAAGCAGGAAACACAGGTTCAATTCCAGGGTCAGGAAGATCCCCTGGAAAAGGGAATGGCAACCCGCTCCAGTATTCTTGCCTGGAAAATTCCATGAACAGAGGAACGTGGAAGACTACAGTCCATAGTGTCACAAAGGAGTCAGATACAACTGCGTGATTCAACACACAGAAATATGTTGATGACACCATGCTGCTAAGGAGGGATAAGAGAACAGACAGGTCTGAAGGACGAGGAAGATTTTCAGGAGGAGTCTCATTATGCATGAGAGTTTCTTGCCCAGATTTAGGAAGTGCGACCAGCCTCAGCTGCTCATTCTCAGTTTCTGAATGTCGGTGGTTAACACAATCTTGTGGCCTCTGGCCCTTCTTACCTGCATTTACTCACATCACAGTGCAAACCTGAACCTGCAAAGCCAACATCACCTCTGCCGGCCCCGCTTCCCTTTCCAGTCCAGACTCGTCTCCTGGGTCAAGATGCCAACCAAGGACAGATGAAATTCCTTCTGCAGAAGTGACCCTAAGGCTCCTTAGTGATCCTGAGTGGGGATTTTATTTTACTATTTGTCGTGCAAACAGGATGCCACCTATTTCAGGCACAACAGAATAATACACCTCAAGGAAATGCCAAGAAGTCCTGGAGGGGGAGGAACTAGCCTTGATTCTGGACAAAAAGAAAAATTGTACTAATAATACTACCCCCAAAGAAACCACTTAGAGAAGTCAGATGATTTTCTAACACAGAGAGGCTGAAGTAAAACACCACGAACTAGAATGGATGCCAAAAGGAGGTGTCTTGAAAGAGTCAATATTGCAGCATTAATACCCAGATGGCTCTCTCTAGGGCACGCAAAGTCTGCTGGAGAAGGAAGTGGGTAGGAGGCAGGGGAGAAAGGCAGCTTCACACCAAGCACGGAAAGGAAAATATGCATTTAATTTGAAGCTGTCCTCCTGGGCTCCACACTGTGAGAGCCCACCAGCAAACAGTGGAAGGGAAAACAGTAACATTCTGGGCTTTGTGTGTGTGTGTGTGTGTGTGTGTGTGTTCTCCCTTCTGTGAACTGTTACACGGTTCACACGTGTTACCAGGGCAGTGGATTCCAGAGGGGTCCTGCTGAACAGAGGCTCTTCTTCTTTGAATTACTCATCTGGGGGAAGAAGGGGAGGGATGTCCTGTAATCAAACTATTTCAGAAGAACTGGATTCAGCAAAATTTTAACTGTTTGTTTACTGCAGAGTTCTTAGACCAATTTACTCTGTTAATGTACATTATGACTTTCCAAACAGAGAAATATGTGGTGTTTCTCCAATTTAGATGAATGGGTCCTTTCTTGGGGTGCTTTCTGGGTCTAGAGTTCTAGAAACTCGGCCTTGAAACATCACAGAAGCAATCCTTTATCCCCGTATCTGACCTGTCATTCAGTCTTGAGATCTGCCTCATGGTCGCCACATCCTTACACCCTGATCCCAGCAGCCACCGCCCGGCTGGGCTGCCTGGGTCTGATTCTTCATCCCAAATTCTATTCGACATCTTCCCCATGTCTTATCTGACCAAGCCCAGTCTGACTCCTCCATCTGCCTTTGAGATCCTGCAAAACCATCAGCTTTCCTTTAGTCTTATTCCAAAATAAGAATGAACATTTCGGGAGGGCTACGTACACAGAACTGCTTTCACTTTACTTCTTTTTAAAAAAATGTATTTGTTTTTAATTGCTTTACAATATTGTGTTTGTTTCTGCCACACATCAACATGAATCAAAGCCATAGGTATACATATGACCCCTCCTCCTGAACCTCCCTCCCACCTCCCACCTGTTCCCACCCCTCTAGGTTGTGACAGAGCATTGGATTTGACCTCCCTGAGTCATACAGCAAATTCCACTGGCTATCTATTTTGCACGTGGTAATGTATATGTTTCAATGTTACTCTCTCAATTCGTCCCACCCTCTGCTTGCCCCTCTGTGCCCACAGGTCTGTTCTCTATGTCTGTGTCTCTATTGTTGCCCTGCAGATAGATAGGTTCATCAGTACCTCACTTTACTTCTATCAGCTCATTCAATCTCACCCCTCCTACAGCCTCTCTTAAAACTTGACAAATGGGAAACCCAGATAGAGAGAAGTTCAGTTACACGCCCCAGGTCACCAGACTAACAGCGGCTGAGCCACAGTGTGAACCTCTCAAGCCCAGCTGCCAAACCAAAGCTCTCTTGCAGCCACAGCTGCCTGCCTCTGCACCCACCTGCTTGTCTCTGCTTCTCAAGGAGCCTTCCCAGCTGAGGGGCCCTCTCTCCCTGACCTTGTTCCACTGCAGAAAATGGATGAGACTAGGTCCAACCTTGAAGGCTCTAGTTAGCCCTGTTGAGGAGTTTGGACTTTGCTGGGCGGGCCACAGAGAGCAATCAGAGGATACAGGAAGGTGTGTGGCAGCATTTAATGTGTGCTGATGATGGCCTGCTCCAGAGAAAGGGTACCAAATAAACTAGGCTGTTTGACAAAATCGGAGAAGGTTAGAGGCTCAGGCTAACACACACAGCCCATAAATGAATGAATTGATTGCATTCTCACAGCCCTACCTGTGCCCACTCTCATCACCCCCCATTTCACAAGTGAAGAATCTAAGGTACAGAGCGGTCAAGGAGTTTGCCCTATGTGACCTAGGTGGAAAGTGCTAGAACCAGGATTAGAGCTGAAACTGTTTCTAAAGTGATCCTCTCATGGTATTTCCCAAGTGATCCTTATTTTGCTTCTCCTGAGAGTTTTCATACTGTTCTTTAAACTCTTCTCTGTGCTCAAGATATTCTGTGACTGTGTTTTGGCAGACTGGAAGGGGACAGGTTGGCTGCAGTGAACCTGGGAGAAGCTGTTGCAGGTGACCCCTCCTAGGGATGTCCTCACAGGGTTCTGAATTCAGGCAGAGGCTGGGAAGAGGCAGACAAGTGGGCAGATTTGAGAACGAGCCAGGAGGGAGACCCAGCAGGGACTGAGGTTGAAATTGGGGTGAGGAATAGAGGAAGGAAAAGGAAGACTCACCCCCAGCGGTCAGGCTGGACTGGGAGCTCTTCAGCGATTATTGGACTTCCTGGATGGTTCAGCTGGTAAAGAATCTGCCTGCAATGTAGGAGACTTGGGTTCTATCGCTGTCAGGATGATCCCCTGAAGGAGGAAATGGCAACCCACTCCAGTATTCCTGCCTGTAGAATTCCAGGGATAGAGGAGCTGGGTGGGCTACAGTCCATGGGGTCGCAGAGTCAGACACAAGTGAGCGACCAGCACTTGCACAGCGCTTATTGCTTTGTTCAGAGGTTACCAGAGCATCCTCCTGGCTGGACCGCCTGGCTCCCGTTTCTTCAACCGAAATTCTATTCTGCACACAGCTGACATCCTTTTCTTTACCAAATGGTGAGTCAACTATGAGTACTTATAATGCACCCTTTTATTATTTTTCTTTCTAACAGAAATAGAAATTACCAGGAGACATATGTCACACACAGTGCTAGGAAGTAGAGAGGATGGGAGAAGACATGGCTAAAAGTACTCAAGAAGTTTTCTCTGCCCCCAAGTGTCCCCTCGTTGATGCCTGAAATCCTCCATATGAGTCCTTAGACCCTCCAAATAGGAGATCTTGGAACACATGGAATCTGATATTCTAATTATTTATATGAGGACACTGGACCCAGAGAGATGATGTGATTGGTTCAGCTCACCCAAACTCATACTGAACCAGGGTTTAAAAGTACTTGAATTCCCTCAACTTTCTCTCTCTAAACGTATTTATTTGGCTATGCTGGGTCTTAGTTGCAACATGTGGGATCTAGTTCCCTGACCAAGGATAGAACTCAGGCCCCATGCATTGGAGGCATGGAGTCTTAACCACTGGACCATCAGGGAAGTCCCAATATTCTCTCTCTAGAATCTTCTTGAATAAGGGAAGGCAAGGCAATACTTTGACATTCCCAGGACTTTGGCCTGAGTTCCTGAGTGGCTTTCCTCTGTTTCCAAAGGAACATTGCACAAGAAACTGCTTAAGACAGGGGTCCTCAACTTCTGGGCCATGAACCAGTACCTCCTGTCAGATCAGCAGTAACATTAGATTAGAAATAAAATAAGTGTAATGCTTTTGAGCAGGAGAAATATCAATAACCTCAGATATGCAGAGGACGCCGCCCTTATGGCAGAAAATGAAGAGGAACTAAAAAGCTTCTTGATGAAAATGAAAGAGGAGAGTGAAAAAGTTGGCTTAAAGCTCTACATTCAGAAAATGAAGATCATGGCATCTGGTCCCATCACTTCATGGGAAATAGATGGGGAAACAGTGGAAACAATGTCAGAGTTTATTTTTCTGGGCTCCAAAATCACTGCAGATGGTGATTGCAGCCATGAAATTAAAAGACGCTTATTACTCCTTGGAAGGAAAGTTTTGACCAACCTAGATAGCATATTGAAAAGCAGAGACATGACTTTGCCAACAAAGGTCAGTCTAGACAAGGCTATGGTTTTTCTTGTGGCCATGTATGGATGTGAGAGTTGGACTGTGAAGAAAGCTGAGAGCTGAAGAATTGATGCTTTTTAACAGTGGTGTTGGAGAAGACTCTTGAGAGTCCCTTGGACTGCAAGGAGATCCAACCAGTCCATTCTAAAGGAGATCAGTCCTGGGTGTTCATTGGAAGGACTGATGCTAAAGCTGAAACTCCAATACTTTGGCCACCTCATGTGAAGAGTTGATTCATTGGAAAAGACTGATGCTGGGAGGGACTGGGGGCAGGAGGAGAAGGGGACGATAGAGGATGAGATGGCTGGATGGCATCACTGACTCGATGGATGTGAGTCTGAGTGAACTCCGGGAGTTGGTGATAGACAGGGAGGCCTGGTGTGCTGTAGTTCATGGGGGCGCAAAGAGTCGGACATGACTGAGTGACTGAACTGAATTGACTGCTTTTGAATCATCCTGAAACCATCCACCGGCACAACTCCCATCCGTGGAAAAATTGTCTTCCACAAAACAAGTCCCTGGTGCCAAAAAGGTTGGGGACCGCTGGAAGAGGCCGCCAATATTTCATCAAAAGAATTCCTTTTTCTGCATTGAGCAGCAAGGATGGTGCTCTCGGTCCTTCTCCAAGTTGCAAAGGGACATTGCCCTCAGGGTCGCCATTACTCTCTCTACTCAATCCTTTAGGGAGCAGTCTACACAGGGTGAGATGGTTAGACAGCATCAAGGACTCAATGGACATGAATCTGAGCAAATTCTGGAAGATAGTGAAGGACAGAGAAGCCTGGCATGCTGCAGGCCATGGGGTCACAAAGAGTCAGATACAACTTAGCAACTGAACAACAACAACAACAGACCTCATTTAAACATCCAGGAGTACAACTCTGCCTTGGCTGAAGCAGATGGGCCCCAGTCCTCAAGTCTTAAATCCTTAGCAGGGAGGGATTCTGTCTAGCTCAGCTCCCTGCCTGGAGATAAGATTTTATTGTCCCTAATTTTTCAGACAAGGGCCTGAATCCCAGAGAGGTTAACCGACTTGCCCACGGTCACACCTCCAGTAATTAGAACAGTCACGTAAGGTTATTACCTATTTAGACTCCTAGTGGCATAGAATGTCAGTGCTGAGAGTGATCTTACGAGAACAGGGACCATATTTTCAGAACCCAAAACTAGGACATTAAGTTTGGCAAACCCAAGTGCCCTTATGGGGGCAGAGAACACATTATTAGAATTGGTGATGGCCCAGAAAAAGGGGGATGTATGGCTGTGGTTCTTAGACACCATCCAATCCAGTACCCCTCATTTCACAGTGGAGGCGACCGGAGCCCAAAGAGGCTCAGTGACTTGCCGGAGGTCGTAGGCAGAAACGTTTTCTGTTTTCTCAACTCTGAAGGTTGAGTCAACAGGGCGTGGGTGGGGGAGTAAAGAAGGGTCCATTGTTCCAGGCAGCTTGCCCTCCAGTGGACTGACTTGACCCCACTGTGCCTGCCTTAAGCCAGAGTGGGTGCGGCTGTCCCCTACACACCAGAGAAATAACATTTAAAGCCAGATAAAACTTGGGGTCTTGAGTTCTTCCAGACCTGGGCAGCAAGGCCGAAAGGAATCTAGAGAACTAAAAGTCCTTTTCCTTCAGGGGGTACCATTCGACAGAAAGGATATGCTACTTTCTGGGGTTTTCTTTTTTTCTAATTTCTTCCCAGAAACAAGATGTTAAAATGACAAGATATAGCTAATCACTTCCAGCTTTCTAAATTCTAGTGTAAATCAAAGAAACAAGTCAAGTTGACACATATTTAATAAGGATCTGCATAAGCCCTGTCATGAGAGAGGCACTATAAATATGTATTATTAAATCTTCAATTTGCCCCTAACCCTTGCCTCGTGCACTGCATGACCTCATTTTATATTTAGTAGCAGAAAAGGAGACCAAAGAACCAGCTCGAGCACTCAGGGTGAGTCCATTCCCAGCTAGTTCCTTTGGCCTGGAGGCCCTCAATCTCTAGATCAACATTCCTTCCCACATTAAAAAGTGCATTTTGTCGTGACCTTTTAACACCGTGGCCATCCAAATAAGGACTCTGAGCAGCAGATGGAACCCTTCCAAGAGTCTGCCTAACCTCTCCTCTATGCAAATACTGATACTCTGCTGATGGAGAAATTGCTCCCGGAAAACCAATTTCCTCCTTATCGTCTTACAGGCTGCTGGGATACACCCTGCTGTGTAGGGTGGGCTCCTGGGCTGTTACCACACCATCCCCATCCCCGCAGAAAGAGGAATTGCTGAGAACCTCCTGCCCAGACTGAGAATTCAGAGACATGTTTGAATGGGAGCTGTGTTCCCACTCCCCAGTTTAGAAACTGTTTTCCTGAGGCTTATTTTCCAGTGTTCTAGTTGCTTTGCATCCTCGGGGCCCTGGAGCTAGCATTCTCAAAGCCTTGCCACCCACAATCCACCCGCTATTGTCAGGGTTCAACAAGCATTTCATTCATTCCTTCCTTCATTCATTTCCTCTGAATTTGTTTCCAAAGGACCGTAACCTGCCATTCAAGCCCACCCTCTATTCCACTGGCAAAGAATCAAGATGGGAGGTGAATGGCCAGCATGCACAATGGGCTCCCCAGCTCTGTCCAAATGAGAGCACGTTTCCATGTCCACTGTTCAGCCCAGCCTTCAATCCTGCCTCGGGTGAAAGCAAGTGACAGCAAACTCGAGAAGAGCTAATAACAACCTGATCTCCCAGATAGCATCTTCTTTAATTATTTAGAGAAAGGGACAGTCGGTTTTAAAGCCTGTCCTGTTCCAGTTCTTTTGTTAAAACCCTCTTAGAGTCAATGACAGGTTGTGCAGCTGAGACTAGGAAGGGGCTGAGGAGGGAGTCCGGCAGGAAAGATGCTTTCTGAATGGAAAGGAAGGATGAGGCGAAAGACCCTTTGTTTACAGGACAGTTATACACATGATTTCTCTGCCAAAACTCCAGCAAACACGACTGATGGATTGTATTTTGCATTTTAAAAATATGTATTTATTTATTTGGCGGCACTGAGTCTTGTTGTGGCACACGGGATTTTTAGTTGCAACAGGCAGACTCTTAGCTGTGGTATGTGGGATCTAGTTCCCTGACTTGGGCGCCCTGCATTGGGAGTGCAGAGTCTTAGCCACTGGATCTCCAGGGAAGTCCCACCTTGCATATTTTAAAGAGCGGATTAGACAAAGCCAAGAGAACAGCCAAGTCTAACTTCCATGGAAACTTGTTGGTGCCTATGGATGTAACAGAGGAAGCAAGATCTCCGGAAGCAGCTTTAAGGACCAGCTCTGCCACTGACTAGTTGTGTGATGTGTGTGTGTATGTGTGTGTGTGTGATGTGTGTATAATGTGTGTGTGTTAGTCACTCAGTCATGTCCGACTCTGCGAACCCATGGACTATAGCCCACCGGGCTCTTCTGCCTGTGGGATTCTTGCCCAGGCAAGAATACTGGAGTGGGTTGCCATTTCCTTCTCCAGGTGTGATGTGGGATGGGTTATTTAACTTCTGTAAACCTTCTGTTTCCTCACCTGTGAAATAAACATCATAATAGCTATTCTAGAGGTGATCTGAGGATGAGATGAGAACAGCTTACATAGTAAAGGCACCGTAAATGTTATCTTAAACATGAATTTTGTGGCTGTTGTTTTGTTGTTAAGTTGTGTCTGATGCTTTTACGATCCCATGGACTGCAGCCTACCAGGCTCCTCTGTCCATGGGATTTCCCAGGCAAGAATACGGGAGTGGGTTGCCATTTCCTCCTCCAGGGGATCTTTCCAACCCAGGGATCAAACCCCTATCTCCTGCATTGGTAGGTGGACGCTTTACCACTGAGCCACCAGGGAAGTTAAACGTGAACAGGGCAATCCATGAATTGGGGAGAAAGAAAGTGAACCAAGTGACTACATGGACTGTTTTAACATTGTTTCTGTTGGATTTGTTTCCTTGCTGGACTTCATGTCCTGGAATATGCACTTGAATTCCTCACACGAATTTAATAAACACGTGCTTAATGAGGATTAGATGCAGCATTATAGTGGCGTTCTGGGTCTTTCGATTTGAGGTCACAAAAGGAAATTCAGATACAGATCTGGATGCTCACATGCTTTCTCAGTTGATAGGGGAAGCCTGGAGTCAGCTGCTGTTCCTTTCATGAGAGATAAAGTACCAGGCATGGGGAACAGGGGAGAAGGCTGATAGGAGAATGCAGACTAAGGAATCAGCAACATTAGAATAAACAGAACAACAACAACAACAAAAATAGAAGCGTGTTCCCCAGTGAAATCAACACCTCCTCCCTCGTCTCTCCTGAGCCCTGTGGCTGCAGTGGACTTGTGTCTGCAACACTTAGCACAGTCCTCACCTGGACAAGATGATGTCCAGGTGTTGAAGAAAGTGACAGGAGGATAAAGTTTACTTACTAACACCTGGACAGAGTTTAATCTTGTGTGTGGCATCTCTCTAAGAACTCTATAAATATGAAGTTGGTTAATCTTCAACATAGGTATTTTATGGTCCCTGTTTTACAGCTGAGGAAACAGAAGCCTGACTGTAATAGCTATGTTTATTAAGTATCTCATATAATAATAACAAACATAGCTATCATCACCCTGCTTATTCAACTTATATGCAGAGTACGTCATGCGAAATATTGGCCTGGATGAAGCACAAGTTGGAATCAAGATTGCTGGGAGAAATATCAATAACCTCAGATACACAGATGACACCACCCTAATGGCAGAAAGCAAAGAAGAACTAAAGAACCTCTTGTTAAAAGTGAAAGAGGAAAGTGAAAAAGTTGGCTTAAAATTCAACATTCAGAAAACTAAGATTGTGGCATCCAGTCCCATCACTTCATGGCAAATAGATGGGGAAACAATGGAGACAGTGACAGACTTTATTTTGAGGGGGCTCCAAAATCACTGCAGATGGTGACTGCAGCCATGAAATCAAAAGATGCTTGCTCCTTGGAAGAAAAGCTATGACCAACCTTCTAGCACATTAAAAAGCAGAGACATTACATTGCCAAAAAAGGTCCATCTAGTCAAAGCTACAGTTTTTCCAGTAGTCATATATGGATGTGAGAGTTGGACTATAAAGAAAGCTGAGTGCCAAAGAAATTATGCTTTTGAACTGTGGTGTTGGAGAAGACTCTTAAGAGTTCCTTGGACTGCAAGGAGATCCAACCTGTCAATCCTAAAGGAAATTAATTAGTCCTGAATATTCATTGAAAGGGCTGATGCTGAAGCTGAAACTCCAATACTTTGGTCACCCGATGCAAAGAACCTACTCATTGGAAAAGACCCTGATGCTGGGAAAGACTTTAGGTGGGAGAAGGGGACAACAGAGGATGAGATGGTTGGATAGCATCACTGACAAGATGGACATGAGTTTGAGTAGCCTCTGGGAGTTGGTGATGGACAGGGAAGCCTGGTGTGCTAAAGTCCATGGGGTCGCAGAGTCGGACACGACTGAGTGACTGAACTAAGTATCTAAGATGTGGCGGGGTTTTAATGTGTCTTCAATGTAGTCCTCAGAACCCTATAAAATGAAGTTATTATTACTCCATTTATTTTTTAAATTTATTTAAAATTTATTTTGGGGGGTTCGCCATGTGGCATGTGGGATCTTCCCTTACCAGGGATCAAACTCATTCCCCCTGCACTGAGAATTCCCTATTACTCTATTTATTAATACTAGTCTTTTACAGATGAAGAGTGAAGTTCATGGCGGCTCAATGCCCTCCCTGTAATGCAGGAGACCCAGGTTTGATTCCTGGGTTGGGAAGATCCCCTAGAGAAGAGAATGACTACTCCAGAATTCTTGCCTGGAGAATTCCATAGACAAAGGAGCCTGGCAGGTCCCAGTCCATGGGGTTGCAAAGAGTTGGACAAGACTGAGAGACCAACACTTTCAGTGACTTCCTTGTGGTCACACAGACACTGAATGGTCTGATTCCACTGCTCCGGACAGCCCCTGGACCTCCAGGATACACTCACTGCCCTTAGGAGGTGAGGTGAGATCAGAGATAAAGGCTCCATCTAACATAGACACAAGTGACGTCAAAGTAAAGCAAAAATATCCTACGTTCTAGCCTTCCCTCTCTTGCCCATCACCACTCCATTGTGGGACTGAAGCCCCGCTTGGCTGGGTGGTTTGGAGATAACCAGACTTACAGAGAAACCTGAAGTGAGATTCTCTCTCCTCCTCCTCAAACTACACCCTGTTCTAGACTTTTAATGACAGACATTCCACTCTGCTGTTGTCACCCTTGTGACCCCAGGCTGTCTCGGTCCTTACTCTGCCTTTATCTCAAAGATGAAAAAACAACCGCCTCTAGGAAGGGAAGAGCTCTGAATGAGGTGAGAGAGACAGGAGGAGAGCCGTGACTGTGGAGCATGACAAGGATGAGGACCAGGGACCCAGAAGTGGGACTCAGAGGCATGTTCCCAGAGGGGCAGCCGACCCATGCAGGGTGAGACCACAGCCCACGCTCTATCCGCAGACCGGAGCCCAGCTTCCAGAGCTGAAGTTGGCGACCCGCATTGACAGGTGCCTTCTCCAGGGCAAGGCACTCCGCAGTCTCGGGGCAGGAAGAATGAGCAGACAGCCAGGGTCTCTGGTTAGACGGTGGTGCGTCTCCATCTCTTCTCCCCTCTGGGCCATCACTAGAGGTCCAGTGTTCGGCCGGTGCTGCTTGGAAGCCTCACCTTTTGTCCATTCCTGAGGGCTGAGGCACACCTGGCCCAGCAGGTTGGAGCTGGGTGGAGCGCTGAGACTGCCCTGACCCAGGGCAATTGTTACCTGGAAGGGCCAGAGCGCAACCATCAATCACGTCTCACCTGCGGTTGACATTCCCTTCCCCCAGCTTAGGGTCTTGGGTCCTTCTGGGCGGGACTGGAACCAGGAGAGCCTCTTAGCCAAGGCTTGGGGAGGATGAATTGAGACATGGGAAAAGAGGCGGCCTGCAGCAGCAGGTGGGGAGTTAGCAGGGAGTAACCGGTCTGGGACAATTGCCTAGAATAAACATTGTTGTCTGCCACAAGCTTTTCTGTGCCAGCCAGGGCCTGCTGAGCTAACCGTGCTTAAAGGGCCAGTTGCCGAACTAACAGAAGCAAGCAGAGATCTGTCCTGGGGGAGCTGATGGTGGCAGGAGCAGGGGTCAGGGGATGGGAAGTAAGTCTAAGAGCAGAGCATCCTGGCCCCGAAGGAAGGCTGGGAGTCAGGCTCGGTGACAGGCCGTTCTGACCCAAGGCTGGCTGCCCGCTGTCATCTGGGATCGTTCAGTTGAAAAAAATGAGACCAAACCAGAAACAGAGCAGCCTCTCTCGATGTTTCGGGCTGAGTCTGCCTTTCACCCACTGCTCTCTCACGCCCAGGAATTCACGTGCTGCTTCATTTCCCCCTGTGGTCCCTCCTAGTCTCCATCCACCTAAGTGCTATCCTTTTCTGCCACAGGAAACTCACACCCTTCTATTCTCATCTTCACTCCTCTGAAACCCAAACTGTGAAGACGAAAGATTTAACCACATTAAAATCCACACTTTACCCTCATTTTACAAGCAGTGATGTAATCCGTCTCCTGCTTCCTGGGGGAGGATGCATGGCCTCCTTCTCCATCTCCTCGTGGAACAGGAAACTACTACCTGGATTCAAGGCCCCCTGGACAAGGGAGCTGTGGTTACCTGGAAACTGATCTGCAGTAAATACGCCTCCAGATTGAGTAGGGATTGTTTGGTCTTCTGGGAAACTGGTTTTACCTCTCTGCCCCAACCTCCGCCTCTGCTCCACCCTGAGGATATTTGAATTCAGGACTAGTCACAAGGATGTCCTGGAGCAAAAGCTTTCAGGACCCCAGTCAGTCAGGTGGAAGTTCATCTGGAGAAAAGAGAGGTGTTCTCTAAGGGAGAACCAGAGATCTGTTTGTTTTGTAAGAAGAGTGAGGCAGAGAGGAAGGAACGAAGGAAGGGACGGAGGGAGGGAGAGAGAGAGAGAGAGCAGGGGTAGCTGGGGTGCTGCAGGATTCTAACTTGTCTGCCTTTTCTTAAGGTGCAACTTTCACCTGAGAGGGAACTAACAGGGCAGAATAAAACTGGGGTGGGGGGCAAGACTAGCTGGGGTGTGTGTGTGATCAAAACAGTGGTGTTATACTGTGTTTGGGGGCTTCCCTGGTGGCTCAGATGGTAAAGAGCAGATGGTAAAGATGGCCTGCAATGCAGAAGACCTGGGTTCAATCCCTGGATCAGGAAGATCCCCTGGAGGAGGGCATGGCAACTGACTCCAGCGTTCTTGCCTGGAGAATCCCATGGACAGAGGAGCTTGGTGGGCTACATCCATGGGGTTGTAAAGAGTTGGACTCGACTGAGTGACTTTCTGCCATAAGGGTGGTATCATCTGCATATCTGAGGTTATTGATATTTCTCCCGGCAATCTCGATTCCAGCTTGATTCCCTTATGGCAGAAAGTGAAGAAGAGCTAAAAAGCTTCTTGATGAAAGTAAAAGTGGAGAGCGAAAAACTTGGCTTAAAGCTCAACATTAAGAAAACGAAGATCATGGCATCCAGTCCCATCACTTCATGGGAAATAGATGGGGAAACAGTGGAAACAGTGTCAGACTTTATTTTGGGGGGCTCCAAAATCACTGCAGATGGTGATTGCAGCCATGAAATTAAAAGACGCTTACTCCTTGGAAGAAAAGTTATGACCAACCTAGATAGCATATTCAAAAGCAGAGACATTACTTTGCCGACTAAGGTCCGTCTAGTCAAGGCTATGGTTTTTCCTGTGGTCATGTATGGATGTGAGAGTTGGACTGTGAAGAAGACTGAGCGCCAAAGAATTGATGCTTTCGAACTGTGGTATTGGAGAAGACTCTTGAGAGTCCCTTGGACTGCAAGGAGATCCAACCAGTCCATTCTGAAGGAGATCAACCCTGGGATTTCTTTGGAAGGAATGATGCTAAAGCTGAAGCTCCAGTACTTTGGCCACCTCATGCGAAGAGTTGACTCATTGGAAAAGACTCTGATGCTGGGAGGGATTGGGGGCTGGAGGAGAAGGGGATGACAGAGGATGAGATGGCTGGATGGCATCACTGACTCGATGGACGTGAGTCTGAGTGAACTCGGGAGTTGGTGATGAACAGGGAGGCCTGGCGTGCTGCGATTCATGGGGTCGCAAATAGTCGGACACGCCTGAGCGACTGAACCGAACTGAACTGAACTGAGTGACTAACACTTTCACTTTGTACCTCCTTTGACTTATTTCCCAGCCAAAGACCATTCAGAAAAACCCTTAATGATTTCTTTCAGGAAATGTGTAGCACTTGTTCTGTGTCAGCTTTATCTTTACATCTCTTCATGAGAAAGGCAGCCTGAATACAAGTTCCTGGCTTCCTTGAAGGCAAAGTCCCGCCTGCCTAACCTAGTGCATTGCATACAAGGCATTAATGAACATTTCTGACTTGACTTTTCCGGGCTCCCTGGGCTCCTCTTATTTGGTTTCATAGTAGCCTCTGTTATGACATTCCTTGGCAGAGACTCTTAGCCTCCTTGCCATGTCTAATCAGGAAGCTCGTGACAGAAGGGGTAGTGAGGGTCCTCATTAAACCTTTTTGCAGTTTCCCACCTACTAGGGGAGGTACCACCAGCACAGAGGCCAGCACCAAGACACTCAGGCAGAAGCACCTTTAGGGTTTTTACCATAAGTTCTGGCAGAAGCAGCTTCCCAAAGGAAACGTGCTGGTTATTGTACTAAAGTTTTGCTCTAAAAGGAGGAAGCTAAATATGGTGTCTGATGCCCCTAAAGGCTTTTGGGAAAGTTTTCTTTCGGGGCCAGAAATGGGTCTTTCCGTAAGGATAGAACTCAGCCAATCAGAGCTTTCTCTGATGATGTCATGCTCTGCCAACAAATTTTATTGGTGGGAAGGCTCTGAGGTGTTGTGAAGGTGTAGAGTTTCCACTGCAAGCTCAGGGGAAAATTGTGGCTTCGGTTAAGGTTCTACAGAATTCCACGGTGCTTATATTTCCAATCAAGCTGAGTTTATACTTGGCACTTGTTAAAAATTTGGGAAATTGAGAAACTTTCCTTTTTCCCTGTTGTCAAAAGTTGTTGATTCCTCAGTGGTTGGCTATTTTCCTGTACATACCTTCAGCAGAGGCCTTGGGACGATGCTCAGCAGAGAATCAGTCCTTGATAGTAGATAGGGAATGACGTCACCGCAGGTTAGCTTGTAGAAAGGCATCTTCCGGTGAGGATGTTAGCGAGCAGGCTGTATGCATGCATATATTTCCATCTGATGGATTCCCAGGCATGCACGTGCCTTAAGTTCGCTCTGCACAGAGATGCAGAACTGAAAATAGCTCAGAGCTTTTATTCCCCTCCTTTCCATGTGTCCCCAGCTCCCCCAAGTGAAGCCCCTGCTGTCTGCCTGTCTAGGCTGGAGTTAGCACACCAGCGTCTGTACTGAAGGCTAGTGCTGGTACAGTTTACCTCGAGCTGCGGGGGAGTTCCTTGGTTACCTGCATCCGTGGGCTGGGAGCAACAGCCCATAACCACACATTAAAAGGATGTCGCGGACTGACTCACAGTCTCTGTTATTTCAAACAGCAGGCCGTTCCGCCCCCACCACCTCTCCCTCAGGATAATCGACTCCACCCTCACCTCATCCGGGAAACCTCAGAGGAGCCCCACCTTGCCTCAGCCTTCCCCATCTTCAGTCCAGTCCTCTCTTCCAGCTTTTATCCTTGTCACTCATCTTCCCAAATATGTGACACTTAATTACACTGTCTCAAATTGTGTTAGTGACTTATGAGTGTGCTTACATATTTCAGCTCTTTGAGCTTCTCTGTACTAACTATATTTACTTTCCCCCTGTCACCTATTAGAGACAGTGCTGGGCATGGACTTGAATGCCCTGGGAATAAATACTGGGATAGGGACTTCCCTGTGGTCCAGTGACTAGGACTATGCGCTCCCAATGCAGGGGACCTGGGTTTGATCCCTGGTTAGGGAATTAGATGCTTCAACTAAGAATTCTAATACCACAATGAAGATTGACGATGCCTCATGCTGCAACTAAAACCTGGTACAGCCAAATAAATAAAATGGGATAATAACATTTGTGTTATTATTATATTGGTATTTTGTAAGATTAAATGAGATGATGTATGCTTGACATATCATTGGAGCTTGGTAAATAATAGATGAATCTGAACCCTAGCATGTAAACTCTTTAGGAATTATATATGGTTGTTATTTAGTCACTAAGTCGTGTCCGACTCTTGTGACCCCATGGACTGCAGCCCACCAGGCTCCTCTGTCCATAAGATTCCCCAGACAAGAATACTGGAATGGGTTGCCATGCCCTTCTCTAGGGGATCTTCCTGACCTAGGGATTGAACCTGGGTCTCTTGCATTGCAGGCAGATTCTTTATTGACGGGGCCACCAGTCATCCCCCAATGCCTAGTCTCTGAGGATAGAGACATTTAATAAATGTCAACTGGCATACCTTGATTTTTATTTATTTATAGTCAAGCCTCATGGCCTCTGGGATCCCCATTCCCCAACCAGGGATCAAATCCCGGCTCTTGGCAGTGAGTCCTAACCACTGGACCACCAAGGAATTCTCATCCTTTGATTTTTAGGATACCTTTCTAGATCAGACAAATTCTGCAAATGGGTAATTTGGGGCATCAAGGAATTACAATGAGAATGAGTTAATATCATTTGATATTTAAGCATCTTCATCCGATGGTTCCCCCTGGTTTGGGAGGGAACTACTTTTAGTGGCATATTCAGGACCAAGGCAAGCAAGATCGTAATAAGCACATGGAGACACACTTGTCACTACAACAGACCTTTGTCCAACTACTTCCTCCTATACTTCTGACAGTTCTTACTTTCAGCTGACACTCAGCTAATTAATTCCTACAGAGGTGTTAACAGATAAGGCATGACTGATAAAACATTTGCTGATAAAGGCTTGAGGACCCAGCCTGACTTGCTTTGGTGGACATCCTATCATATCTGCAAAGTGGCTTCTAAAATGTGAATGTGTTTCTCTACAGTCTCAAAGGAAACATTTTACTTTAGTCATAGACGAGGGCTTCCCAGGTGGCACTAGTGGTAAAGAACCCACTTACCAGGAGACAAAAAAGACGTGGGGTCAATCCTTGGGTCAGGAAGATCCTCTGAAGAAGGAACTGGTAACCCACTCCAGTATTCCTGCCTGGGGAATCCCATGGACAGAGGAGCCTGGTGGGCTACAGTCCATGGGGTCGCAAACTCTCACCATCCCCAGCCACTTGCCGGGGTCCTGGTCCAGCCATTGAGGTCAGCGGCAGTCACTGCTGCCTTCCTGAGGTCAGCCATGTATCCCCACTCCCTCCACAGTGTATGTCTGGAATGATGCCTGATCCAGCCTTCAGTTTTCCACGAAGCCCTGGCCCCTTGTTTAGACTGTGGGCTCTTTTTGTGGGCCATGGTGCTGCTGAGTTGGTTTCTGTTGTCTGTCTTACCTGTGCTAAGTTGCTTCAATTGTGTCTAACTCTGTGCAAGCCCATGGACTGTAGCCTGCCAGGCTCCTCTGTCCATGGGATTCTCCATGGGCAAGAATACTGGAGTGGGTTGCTATGCCCTTCTCCAGGGGACCTTCCCACGTCTTACCCTCTAAGTAAAACTGATGACAAGTCACAGTCTGCTTTTTCTTGAGAGCAAGACCCAAACGGTGGTGCATATTTGAAGCGAGTTGTTCCAGTCTCACTTCCATCCACACTCCACATTCTTGGCTTTTTATTCTGACACGAATTCCCACCTTTGGCACTGTCTAGCCCTGGCAGTCTTCCGAACTTTTTCCATCCTATTTGGACCAGCTCTCCTCCCCAATTTCTAGCCAGCTCGTGCGTCCGCCTGGTATTTCCCTGATCTTGGGGGACAGGTCCACGTTCTACCTCCCACTTCCTCAGAAATCCTCATTCATTTTCCTGGCAGCCATGTCCTATCTCAGTCCTGTCTTTCCTCCCTCCACTCTGGCTCCAGCTGAGACTTAACTTGGTGCACTAAAGAGCACAGGAGAGGGAGGAGGACACCTGTAATCTTGGCCTCACCTTTTCCCAGTTTCCTCCTCTTCCTCACAGCCAAGGCCATTATTGATCATTTAAAACTCTGTAGCAAGCCTGCAACCATTTATTCTGTTGTGTGTCTGTTTTAAAATTTTATTTATTTACTTTGGCCACACAGTGCAACAAGTGGAGTCAAAGCCACCCCACCTCCCCGCTCTGGCCCTGCCTTCCCACCCCCACCCCGCCTCCCCACCCACTCCCACCCACCCACCCCTTCTCCCTGTAGTGGAAGTGTGGATTCTTAACCACTGGACTGCCAGGGATGTCCCTGTGTGTGTATTTTTAAAAATCAGATTTAAAGTCTATTGTTTACTTGTCATGCTGTAAACTGGGAGTTTTGGATGAGGAAATATAATCACCAGATGTGGCAGAGACAGTGCTCATGAGAAGCCCCATATGCTCCCCCTGTTTCCCAGCCTCCCTTGCAGGTAGCTGAGGGCTATGTGCACACTCTGGCCAGTAAACTAGAAACTAGACAAGAAAATATCATTTCGACCTCTCTGTTCCCCTGCGTTGACCTTGAGAGCTGCATGCTGAGATGGCTCCTTGAGCCACAGCTGATGACAGTGGGTCACCACTGACCCACACTGGCTTTTACATAAACAAGAAATACACCATTGGTGTGTTAAGGCACTGAAATTTTAGGGGCTTTTCTGTCTTCACAGCATAGCTTGACATCACTCTGACTCACGCAAGTGTGGAGGTTTATTCCTGACAACACCCAAGAACTGCTTTTTAGATAACTTAAAATGTATAAAAATTATCAGTGCTGATCATGGAAAATTATAAAATACAAATAAACAAAATGAAAGAAAATTAAAATCATCTATAATCTTATTAGCCAGAGATAAATACTGTTAACATTTTGGTGTCTGTACTTCATGTCTTTTCCCCCCAAGTCTATATAAATATATATTTATTTATTATTCTGGAATCTATTTCCTTGCTTGACAAAATATCCTGTACATTTCCCCAAAACAATAAATATTACTCTATGACACAGTCTTTAATCACTGCGTAGCATTGCGTTATGGCTGTATCATAATTTATACACTGTTGGTGTCTGTATTCCTCTGCTTAAATTTTTTCAGTAATGTTTCTGCTCCTTTTCCACATATTTTATCCTTTACTTCCCCTCCCACTCACAGACTGACTCTATCCTCTACATTCGTAGAATGCAAATGAGACATTCCAAAAATAATTAAAGTGGCCATGAAATTCACAAGGTGATATTTTTGGATGGGGAAGGAAGAAGTAAAGTTTTTGCAATGTACTTATCCTTCTAATTATTATTGTTATTATTAATCTTATTTGCTTGGGAAATCCTAGTTTTTATTCTCTGAGTAGTAATAAATGACGTGGAGGGGGCAAAGGATATGTCAGGATGGGTAGCAGGAGGAAGCTATTTAAGTTAGGATTAGGTGTGGCTGCAAGAATCAAAACCACATCAAACTCAAACAGTAGCTTAAACAAGCAGAACTCTATTTCACTCTCAGAGAAGAGTTTAAAGGCAGGCACTTCAATACCATACTCTATGGAGTATCAAAGCCAGACTTCTACTTGCTTTCCTAAACATTTTCTTCCACTCCCAGTCACCTCACAAAGTTCATATGATTGCGTTAACTCCAGCCATTACATCTACAGTCCATCATGAGGAGAGGATATTTTTAAAAAGGAGAAGAAAATGTCACTTTTTTGGGAAATTGAACATATTATGTCTCTTTAGTCATTTGGTCACCTGTGGATGCATGAGAAGCTGGGAAATATAGTCTTCATCCTCAGTATTCATGTGCCTAGCTAAAATTCAGGAATGTTAGGGCCAAAAAATAAAGAATGCTATGGACTTCCCTGGTGGCCCAGTGGTTAAGACATGCTTCCACTGCAGCAGGCATAGTGGGGAACTAAGATCTCACAAGCCCCATGGTGCTGGCCAGGAAAAAAAAAGTTATTGCCATAGAAGAAGGAGACAGTAGATATTAGATATCGGTAGACAATCAGATATCTGCCATTTGAACCACCAGATGATTAATAAATATCCATGTTTTTCTGAAGTAAATAATTTAATTTAACTGAATGTAACTATGAAACTATTTTAGTCTCTCATGGACGAGGATCAAACTCAAGGAAAATATGGATTAAACTAACAGTCAAACGTAATCAAACTCTTGCTTTGAATGAATGGGCTAAGTAAATACACATTCAGCACTTTACTCCCTGCAGGATTTCTGAAATCAGCCAGCTTCCTCTGAATGAACAAGTGTTAACAGAAAGAACAACTGATAGCTCTGAGCACCTTCGTTGGCACCTGGTTCCATCCAGACGGAGCTATACAATCCATAATGAGCTGCAGATTCTGAGGCACACCCAGGTCCAATTCTCAAATCCCTCAGGCAGAGAAAGGGAAAAGGGTAGGTGATGTGGAGAGATGAAGAAAGCCAGAGCCTTTGCTCCTGCTGCTTTGACTGTCTATACTCTCTTGTCACTTCTCTACATGAAAAATAGCTGAGGGACTTCTCTGCTGGTCCAGTGGCCAGGACTCTGCACTCCCAATGCAGGGGGCCCGGGTTCGATCTCTGGTCTGGGAACTAGATTCCACATGCAACAACTAAGACCAGACCCAGGCAAATAAAGAAATATTAAAAAAAGAAAGAAATGTTGCTCTTCTTTCTCATCATTTAAGGTACCATTCAAATATTTGCTTCTCATGATGCTTTTTCTCTGACTTTAATTTTGGGGTCCATTCACTCATCCATTCGGCAAATACTGAGAAGTCTATCACAAACCAGGATTGGAACTTGGCACAGAGTGGGGGGACTTGCCAGTGAACTAGACAAGTTTGTGCCCTCAAATCAACAGTAATTAGGATGGCTAGAGTAGTATTACCCCCACTGTGCTGGGTTATCTGTCTAAACAAAGGATAGAGAGCTTCTGGAGAGAGGAAACCTGGAGTTTTAATGAACAGTTACTTACAGAGTGCTCACTATGCGCCAGTTACTGTTCTGTTTTATGCACATTAAGTATATTGATTCTTTCAAGTCTTGTAACAATCCCATGAGTTATAGTCTCATTGTTACTTTGAGTGTGTGTGTACTTAGTTGCTCAGTTGTGTCCAACTCTTCTGCGACCCCATAGACTATAGCCCCTCAGGCTCCTCTGTGCATAGGATTTCCCGGGCAAGGATACTGGAGTGGGTTCCATTTCTTACTCCAGGGGATCTTCCCAACCTAGGGGTCAAAACATCTCCTGCTTTTCCTGCATTGGCAGGTGGATTCCTTACCACTGAGCCACTTGGGAAGTCACTGTTACCTTATTTAATAGATAATGATACCATAGCATAGAGAGGTTAAGTGACTTTTCACAAGGTCACAGAACCAGCAAGCAGTGAAGCTAAAATAAACACACATTCAGTGCTTTGCTGTGAGTTTGGCTCCAGTGTGCATGCTTCATTAATATGCTGTGTTTTATTATGATTCACGCTACCTGAATTCCTAGGATTTAATAAAATGCCTGGAACATCGTAGATATTCAATAAACATATGCTGAATAGAAATGAGCCAGCTGCTTGACATTAGGCAAGTTATCCTTTCTGAAGTAGAATTTCTACAGAGAAGAAACTGGACTTGGAGATCTCTGGAATTCTTTGAAACTCTGTATTTGTTCCCCATTCATGTAGGACATAACAGATCTGGAAGAACTCTTTAGGGATCATCGAATGGAGTCCTAGAGTTCAGCCTAATTTCATCTGTAGCAGGTTAGGTGGGAACTCCTATATTGATCATGTTTTTAGGATGTCTTGCATCTAAGGAGTAGATGATTCATAGATTCTATAAATGATGTACTATACCAGGAAAAGTGGGGTTTCCCAGGTGGTGCTAGTGGTAAAGAATTTGCCTTCCAATGCAGGAGATGCAGGATAGGCAGGTTTGATCCCTGGGTTGGGAAGATCCCCTGGAGTAGGAAATGGCAACCCACTCCAGTATCCGTGCCTGGAAAATCCCATGGACAGAGGAGCCTGATGGGCTACAATTCATGGGGTCACAAAGAGTCAGATATGCCTGAACAGGCACACACGTTCCAGGATAAATAGGATATCTAAAAAGTTCCTTCATTGGGTGCAAAGGTAAACCGCTTTTCTCTTGCACAGACAGTTTTGTAACAGTATTTTGGTCACATTTCACTTCAGTTTTAAGCAGCATTGGATTATGTTCTGAACCACTGTGGACTCGTAACAGATGGAACAATGCTTCTAAGACCTCCAATCTTTGTAAATGTGGCTACAAGCAATGCATTTTCCCCAGTAGGCTGCTCTAAATTACCTTTTTTCAGATTTCACATTGGGCCCCAAAGACCTCAGGATATACTGCCAGACCTTTGACCAAAGCCAGCAAAATCCCCTTCCTCTGACCAAATGCCAGCTTCGGTCACTACAATTTGGCCGTTCTTCTTCCCCCCGCAGTCAGCTGGCCTTCACGTTAGCCTTCCCCACCCAGCTCCTGCTGCCTGGTAATCCCTGAATTGGCAGGACTGCCATCTGTGGTGAGTAATTGTCAGACAGGGGCAGTGCACTGGGCTAAAAGTGACTGTAAGGGAGAGCATTAGTGGTCATGAACTTCCCTGCAACTCCAACAGTTGTATTATTTCTCTGTGGAACAGGGCTGTGTGCCCTTGCACTTGAGGATCTAATGTATTTTTATTATTTGCTTCATTCTGAAAATCTCTGATGTAATGACTTATCATTTTGCTGCGGCAAGAATTGAACACCTGCCCTGTGAGTTAAAAAAAAAGTTCACAGTGGATATAAAGTATAAAGTTCACAATTAAGTCCTTTTGCCAGTTAGTAATCACAATAAACTGTGGAAAATTCTGAAAGAGATGGGAATACCAGACCACCTGACCTGCTTCTTGAGAAATCTATATGCAGGTCAGGAAGCAACAGTTAGAACTGGGCATGGAACAATGGCTGGTTCCAAATAGGAAAAGGAGTACATCAAGGCTGTATATTGTCACCCTGCTCATTTAACTTATATGCAGAGTACATCACAAGAAACGCTGGGCTGGAAGAAGCACAAGCTGGAATCAAGATTGCCGGGAGAAATATCAATCACCTCAGCTACGCAGATGACACCACCCTTATGGCAGAAAGTGAAGAGGAGCTAAAAAGCCTCTTGATGAAAGTGAAAGAGGAGAGTGAAAAAGTTGGCTTCAAGTTCAACATTCAGAAAACTAAGATCATGGCATCTGGTCCCATCACTTCATGGGAAATAGATGGGGAAACAGTGGAAACAGTGTCAGACTTTATTTTTCTGGGCTCCAAAATCACTGCAGATGGTGACTGCAGCCATGAAATTAAAAGACGCTTACTCCTTGGAAGGAAAGTTTTGACCAACCTAGATAGCATATTCAAAAGCAGAGACATTACTTTGTCAACAAAGGTCAGTCTAGTCAAGGCTATGGTTTTTCTAGTGGTCATGTATGGATGTGAGAGTTGGACTGTGAAGAAAGCTGAATGCTGAAGAATTGATGCTTTTGAACTGTGGTATTGGAGAAGACTCTTGAGAGTCCCTTGGACTGCAAGGAGATCCAACCAGTCCATTCTGAAGGAGATCAACCCTGGATGTTCATTGGAAGGATTGATGCTCAAGCTGAAACTCCAATACTTTGGCCACCTCATGAGAAGAGTTGACTCATCGGAAAAGACTCTGATGCTGGGAGGGATTGGGGGCAGGAGGAGAAGGGGACAACAGAGGATGAGATGGCTGGATGGCATCACCGACTCGACGGACATGAGTTTGAGTGTACTCTGGGAGTTGGTGATGGACAGGGAGGCCTGGCGTGCTGCGATTCATGGGGTCACAAAGAGTCAAACAGGACTGAGCGACTGAACTGAACTGAACTCAAGATTAGTCAAACACCTAACATCTTGTCATGGCTCTCCTTGGGCATCTAAGATTTTTAGAATTTTTTTTTAATTCACTCATTTGGCTGCACTGGGCCTTAGATGCATGTGGGATCTAGTTCCCTGACCAGGGATGGTACCTGGGCCCCTGCACAGGGAGCATGGAGTCTTAGCCACTGGACCACCAGGAAAGTCCTTGGGCATCTACGATTTGGTCTCCATCAATTTTCCTGACAACCCAGCGAAATTCTTTTGACTATTATCCCAATTTTATGTAGGAGAGAATTCTATGTTCTAGTACTAGTCATCCATAGTTGAAAGTCAAAGAATGAGTCCTTCTCCCTGAGGTTTATTTTGTGGGGAGGAGGGAAAGGGGCAACCTGTGGGTGTTGAGGTGAGTCCTAGCACACACCATTGTAGGAAGGCTCTGCTCTTGACTCATGTATGGATTTCTTCCCTTCATCTCCAATCTCTACTTTCATTCCTTTCCTCCTTGAATTCTTATAAGTAACACAGTGTTCTGTATATATGTGTTTTCTATTTACTTATATGGCTTAATGTGCTGACATCTCATTTTCCTCCTTAATCTTTAAAATTTAAAAAAATGTATAAATGGAAAGATACCTATTTTTTAAATATTTATTTATTTTAGTTTTTGGCTGTAGTGGATCTTCACTGCTATACACAGGCTTTCTCTAGTTATGACGAGCAGGGGCTGCTCTTTGTTGCGGTGTGCACAGGCTTCTCATTGCAGTGCCTTTTCTCTTGTGGCGGAGCGTGGGCTCTAGGGCGTGTGGGCTCCGTAGTTGCAGCTGCCAGGCTCTAGAGCACAGGCTCAGTAGTTGCGGTGCATGGGCTTAGCTGCCTGCCCTGTGGCATGATCCCTCATTCCAGACCAGGGATCAAACCTGTGACCCCTTTACTGGCAAGTGGATTCTTTACCCCTGAGTCCCCGGGGAAGTCCCTCCTAATTTTTAAAATCAAAACTATGTTTTTAATATCCATCCATATCACTAACTGTATATCTAATTCGATGCTTCAATCTGCAGCATGCTATTGCGTAGGATACATTCTTAGTATTTTAGTTATCCAGTTCCCTTATTATGGACACTAGGGGGATTATATATATAAACCATATATATATATCTCATATCTATATGTGTAGAAGTGATGTGCCAGAGCACATATGTAAACTCCAGCTTCACTAAGTACTAACAGATGGCTTTCCAAGTGACTATACCTGTTTTTCCTCCCACCACCAAGCCAGACTGTGGCATTATCCATCAAAGTATTCTTTGAATTGGTTTTTTTGATTTCTTAAGTTTTTGTATGGTTGGACAATTACTTGGAAGTATTAGCAAAAGAAAGGTAGGGGGACCTGGATGAGTTAGGGCCCCCCTTAGGCCTCTCCCCCCAGTGATCCACTTCTCCCATCCTCCTGTCTTCCTCGAATATCTAGAACCTGCTGGAAGAAATTTCCTCTCTGAACGTGAAAGTCACTCAGTCATGTCTGACTCTTTGCAACTCCATGGACTACACAGTTCATACAATTCTCCAGTCCAGAATACTGGAGTGGGTAGCCTTTGCCTTCTTCAGGGGATCTTCCCAACCCAGGGATCGAATCCAGGTCTCCCACACTGCAGGCGGATTCTTTACCAGCTGAGCCGCAAGGGAAGCCCTTCCTCTGAATCTTCCCCCTAAACAGCTTTTTTTCCCTTTTTCTCAGAGTTTTTACCATGCCTCGACAGAGTGTCTTTCCTGTTTTCTGCTCTTAGAATCCAAATTCTTCCCACTCTGGCAAGGTCCAGTTTAAGACCTAGTTCTTCCATGGAGCCTGTCTAGTGATTCTCATCTACATGGGTCTCCTCTCATTTTGATTCTCTCTCTCTCTCTCTCATTTGAGGAATTTTAAGATGCTTTTGAACTGTGGTGTTGGAGAAGACTCTTGAGAGTCCCTTGGACTGCAAGGAGATCCAACCAGTCCATTCTGAAGGAGATCAGCCCTGGGATTTCTTTGGAGGGAATGATGCTGAAGCTGAAACTCCAGTACTTTGGCCACCTCATGTGAAGAGTTGACTCATTGGAAAAGACTCTGATGCTGAGAGGGATTGGGGGCAGGAGGAGAAGGGGACGGCAGAGGATGAGATGGCTGGATGGCATCACTGACTCGACGGACATGAGTCTGAGTGAACTCAGGGAGTTGGTAGCGTGCTCAGACAGGGAGGCCTAGCTTGCTGCAATACATGGGGTCACAAAGAGTCGGACACGACTGAGCGACTGAACTGAAAATATTTAATGTAACTGTTTTATGTTCCAAAAAGAAAGATCAGGCAAATGAAATATGTCATATCTGGTCAGCCTTATCACTGGTTTCTTTTTTTTTTTTAATTTTTATTTAATTATTTGGCCACCCTGCACAGCACATGAAACTTCCCCAACCAGGGATCAAACTGCCCCTTGCAGTAACAATGCTGAGTCTTAACCACTATGACACCAGGCAAGCCCATCACTGGTTTCTTTGCTTCATTTGACTTGCACTTTCCCAGCACCTGTGGGAGAATCAGATATTCTGGGGTGATCTCACCCATCCCCTCAAGTCAGTCCTCCATAGGATTATAGAAAGATTTCACTAACAGAAAACACCTAGAACAAGCATTACACTGGCAAAGCATGCATGCATGAGTCTTGCAAAATTCCTCTCATGGGTTACATGTGTCTTTATTGACTCAGAGTTTGTGGAGTTAAAAATGTGAGGTGAGTTCCAGATGCATCTGTGGAACTCTCTGCTGAGCTTCGGCCTGGCCCCTATGGTGCTGTCATCACTGATCTTTCAACTACCACCTGCTAATTTCCTGAGCAAACATGGTTCCTGCAGAAAATGATCTCTTTCTATCTTTTTCCCATCATCCACCCACCGAAATCAAATGAATCAGGAAACACACCCTTTCCCACCACTGATACATGATATTGTTTTCCATTCTTAGTTTTTCCATAAAACAGTTTGTAACAAAAATTACTAGTTCCTAAACCAAAATTGACTTTCTTTTTTCATACAGTCAAAAGTTTGACATTATTCAGGATGGCATGAATCTAGCTTATTAAAGTACATTTTCCAAACTGTTTGGCAGCTGGAGTTTTACATGACAGTTGTTGTTGCTGTTCAGTGGCTAAGTCCTGTCCAACTCTTTGTGACCCTATGGACTGCAGCACACCAGACTTCCCTATCCTTCACTATCCCCCAGAGCTTGCTCAAACTCATGTCCATTGAGTCGGTGATGCCATCCAACCATCTCATTCTCTGTTGCCCCCTTCTCCTGCCTTCAATCTTTCCCAGCATCGGGGTCTTTTCCAGTGAGTTGGCTTTTTCATCCGGTGTTCAAAGTATCGAACCGGGATCTTCTGCATTGCAGGAGATTCTTCACCATTTGAGCCACCAGGGAAGACCAAGTGACAGTTATTGCCATTCAAATAAAAGCCCAAGTTACTGCCTAAGACTTCCAATGATGTTCTTTAAACAGAAATAACTCAGCAGGTACTCACCAAGGCCCTTTGTCCTTTCTTTGTGTTCCTCCTAGACTGTGGTCATGATGCCTGGCAAAGAGGGTGTCACTTGGGTATCACGAAGATGACTGAACAGAAAGATAAAAGGAAGCTGGGTCTCTGATGATGTCTTGCAGTTACCATACCCACCTTGGACTCAGTTCCTCTAGGTGCTTTGTAATGTAAGAAATAAAAACAAAACATTATCTAATTTGCTCAACCACTGGTTTGAGGGTGTTATCTATTACACGCTGTCAGACTCAAATCCTTATAGTCATTTGTCTCTGACAAACCTTTTCTCTCGAACAATCTTGCATTGGATCCAAGGCAGCTTGGTAGGAAAACAAATCTGATTTTCCTTACAGAGAGCCCAAACGTTCTCCAGGTCAGACCTCCTAGTGCCCACTTATCACGATGTGCGCTCTGCCTCTCTCTCACCTTATGAACCTTCTGTAGCTGATATGGGATATCACGCAGTGGCTCAGACACTGATAACTCTTCCTTGCTGGTGGAGAACTCCCCCAAGGATAAAGGCTGAAAATGCACTTTCTCGCTTTGCTAAGTTTCTTGCTGTGAGGGTATGAACGTGTGGCCTGCTTCTGTCCAGGGAGGTTCAGAAGGGAAAGTCACTGGGATGCTCGCTTCTGTAATAAAAAGGGACCTGTGAAGAACAAACATCCCTTCCTTTTCACTGGAAGCATTGCTGAGAAATGCTGAGTCATCTTGTGTTCAGCGACACGGTGAGAACAGAAGTCCTGGATGGGAAGGCTTGGGTCCCAGATATGCCTCCAATGTCTGGGACACCAATTCTGAGCATCAGCTACCTTTGAACATCTGGCTTTTGTTTATTCCACTTTTGAGTATACTCTGTTACTGGTACTTGAAAGAACTCTAAATGATACAATAGTGTCAGAATAGGACTGGCTGCCATCTTCAGAATTTCTAGGTCTGTTTATTTTTGTAAAAACTTTTTATTTTATAAGGGAGTATAGAAAATTAAAATGTTGTGATAGTTCCAGGTAGACAGCAAAGAGCTTCAGCCATACATATACACCTATCCATTCTCCCCTGAGCTCTAGATCTGTTTCTTTAAATTCCTCGTTTCCTTTGCCATGTAGATACCTGAACAGCCTGTGTTGCTGGTCATCAAACAAGCCCAAACAGGTCTGAATCTGCAAAGAGTGTAGTGCAGGGATTATGCTGGGACTCTACAATGTAATTTCTATTCTAATTCTTGACTTTTTTCATATTACAGATTTTAATATAATCACCACCTTGTGGTATGTTACTTTAAAAACAGTAAAAGAATTTGGATGCTTGATAAAAAGTCTTTACAAGGGAAACAGGATTGCTATTAAATATCAGAATTATATATAAAAAAATCTACAAATAGGAATTAAAATATGTGGAGTCAAACTTTTATTACCTAATTGAAATGTTTGAAAATATTTTGCAGGTTTTTTTTTTTAAATCAACAATGAATAGCCTTCAAGCAAGATACCAAAGAGTAAATATTTTATTTATTTCTATGGGTACATCCTAATATATTAATATTTGCAGATGAGATATTTACTCCTAGTTAATCTTAGTGAAAAGTGAGCATTTCAGTCAATTATCTGAATAGTCTCAGACTCACAGACGAAACACTGGAATGATAAAACTTCTCACAGAGATTTGGGCAAGTCAGTGTGCAGTCTTTGTTTTCTTCCTGAAGAAGATACCATATGACCAAGGAGAGTGCTCTGACCTGTTATAATTAGGAAAAATAATCCAGTATCTCTGTGTGTTACAACCATACATTGTTACAAAGAATGTTCAGTTTCTTGAATGTCAAAGTGGTATTCCAAGAGGAAAGACTGCTGGATAGAGATTGGGAATTCTCTTTTAGATGGGAGTAACGAATTTAGTTGGGCAAACTCTGGGAGATAGTGAGGGATGCGGAAGTCTGTCATGCTGCAGTTCGTGGGATGGCAAAGAGTTGGACACAGCTTAGAAAGCAAACAATAACAGCTAATTTAGTAAGGAAATAGTGGGTTAGCTTAGGATTCTGGGTCAGTCAGAAACCAACCCTGATCTAAATAAGATTTAGAATTCTATGTGTAGTTATTACTAGAGGACTTTGACCACTCTTTGATTTTTATTCTGCTGGCAAGAACCCCAGGGAGGCGGTGGATGACAGGTGTCTCTAACCAAACCCCCAACTGCGACATTACCAATATTAATCTCCATTCAAGAGGCGCTGGACAAAGGAGAGTTTGTGTGACTTGAGTGTACTGTGCTTTCCTTGGCAATACTCAGGCCATGGGAGAGCACATGACTGAAGCGCTATAGCCATAGAATCAGAGCAGAAAGGAATCAGAAGAGTTCGATCATCTTCATTTCCACAAATGACAAAGCACCTCCAGGAGTGTTATCCGGGCAGCTTCCACATGAAACCTCAGATCGCTTGATTCATGTACTTCCACATTCTTCCAGTACATTATTGAACCAAAAGGCTATTAAGAAAGTAATGCAGAAAAAATGAGATGCTCCAGGTTTGAGTGTCAATGATGTATATGAATTTACTCTGAAGAACACTGGAAAATAGAAAGGAAGTTGCTACAGGTCTCAAAATCGAGGAAGACTTCACCAAAAATGCCAGAAGATTCCCCAAATAGTCTCAAGTTGGGTGTGATGGACTATAAACATCATGCTCACTGTAAGGAAGTTGTTCATATCTCCCCATTTTCAGGATTCTGGCCAACAGTGTATAAAAACCAAGGACTGGGCGGCATGGGGTTCAAAGCCTATCATTATTAGGACTTTGAGGATGGCTAGATTGGAAATGGTGGGACTGGATATAGGGGGAGGGGTTTGCTTGACGGCAGCATGTCTAAAAGAGACAGAGAGACAGCAAAGGGCAAACACGTATTGGGTTGGTGTGTGTGTGTGTGTGTTTGTTAGTCACTCAGTTGTGACCCCATCAACTGAAGCTCACTGGGCTCCTCTGTCTATGGGATTCCCCAGGCAAGAATACTGGAGTGGGTTGCCATTTCCTTCTCCGTTGGGTTGATAATGAAGTTCATTTGGGTTTTTCCATAACGTCTTATGGAAAAACCTGAATGAATTTGTTGGCCAATCCAATATTTACTAAGTTTCAAAGCTGGGACAATTGGTAAAGATGGATGTCAGGGGCTCTCTAGTTGCACCAAGGTAAGGCACTCTTCCTGTTCATTATAGGTATTAATATTATTACTTACTCTTTTAATAGGTACAGTAATTTGCCTTTCCTTTGTCTCTGTTTTTTAAAAATTACTTAAACTCTTATAGACAACCAACAAGGATCTACTGTACAGCACAAGGAACTTAACTCAATATTCTGTAATAACTTATATGGGTAAAGAATCTGAAAAAGAATGAAGATATGTGTGTGTGTTTAGCTGCTCAGTTGTGTCCAACTCTTTTTGATCCCATGGACTGTAGCCAGCCAGGCTCTTCTGTCCATGGGATTCTCTATCCAAGCATACTAGAGTGGGTTGCCATTCCCTTCTCCGGGGGATATTCCCCACCCAGGGATGGAACCTGCATCTCCTGCATTGCAGACAGATTCTTTACTATCTGAGCCACCAGGGAAGCTCCCCCCCCCCACACACACATATGTATAACTGAATCACTTTGCTGTACACCTGAAAATAACACATTGTAAGTCAACTATACTTCAATAAAATTTAAAATTTAAATATGTGAAATCCATGGGGTCATTTCCCTCTCCAGGGGATCTGTGAAGTCCATGGGGTTGCAAAGAGTCAGATATGACTGAGCAACTAACACACTTTAGGAGCTCTGCTAATGAAAGCTAACATACTAGCTTTAATACTATTAGATTAATCAACTCCATGTGAGCAACTGTGAGTGAGTGAGTGAGTGAGTGAAGTCACTTCAGTTGTGTCTGACTCTTTGCGACCCTATGAACTGTAGCCCACCTGGCTCCTTTGTCCATGGGATTTTCCAGGCAAGAATACTGGAGTAGGTTGCCATTTTCTTCTCCAGGGGATCTTCCTGACCCAGGGATTGAACTCAGGTTTCCCACACTACAGGCAGACTCTTTACCCTCTGAGCCACCAAAAAATCCCATGAGCAACTGTGATGCTCTCTCAATTTACCTGGCGTCTCAAAAAAAAAAAAATTTTTTTTGCTGCTTTGGGAGGTAAAAGGTTTTTTTAAGAAAAAGGTGGACCTGTGCTTAGAGGAAATGGGAGGAACAGGACACACCATGCCTGCTGCTGTTTCTACCAGGGAGCCTCATCCAGGTGAAGGGACAGGGCCAAACAAGCAGCTTTCCCGCGTCTGCCAAACGCCCTGGTCACCGCTGTGGCCTTGCCAAGGGTAGGGCTCTGCTATAGACTGCGGAGCTGAGAGCTGAATACAGATTCCTTTTCTGTGCCTCTGGCCCGTGGAGCAGGCTTGTCTGGCCCAGATTGCACTTGAATAGATGAAAAGAATCTGTTTTCGCCTTGGCTTGGGGCCTGCAGTCGAGACCACAAAGGCTAGCACAGACACACAGGAGTGGAAGGGCAGCTAAGAAATCGGAGAGAGGAAACTGAGGGGATTTTGAGAAGAAATAAACAATCCCTCAAGAACCTTTCCAGCTGATGTAGATTATGAGTTATTCGAATGGCCCCTTTGCTCTCATTTGGAGAAATGAAAACTGCAAAGATACTAGTTACAGCCTTCTGTGGGTTCACCAGAATCCAGTCTCTCAATCTTTTAAAGAAAATCTAGGTAAGAAGGTTACTGGGGACTTCCCTGGTGGTCCAGTGGCTAACACTCTGCACTCCCAGTGCAGGAGGCCCCAGTTCAATCCCTGGTCAGGGAGCTAGATCCCACATGCCACAACTAATACCTGGCACAACCAATAAATAATTTTTTTTTTTTTAAGAGAAAGGTTACAGGCCTAATGGTGGGACCCCGGGAGATGAGAAACATCGTGAACAAGAAGGATTTCTCCCCCCAAGCTTGATCCAGGAATGCAAAAGTTTAACCAAAATTAGAGAAATGCTGGTCCATGCATGATAAAGAGCTTGGGAAAACTGGCAGTGATTTTTATCAATGTGCTTTGTTTGTTGGGTAATTATGAGAACCAGTCCCTTTGTTTAAAAAGAACTGTCTTTAGAGTAGTTGGGAAAGCAAGTCCTTACTCTCTTCCTATTTTGGTTAGAACCAATGAGATGAGATTTTTTTTTACATGGGAGCAATGACTGTGCCTGACGTTTCTGCCTGGAGGGCTTGGTAGAAAACAGTCCCAGGTGTAATCTGGAGGCTCTGTCTGTAGCCCAGACCCGGGATGCAAAAGGAAGTAGGGTCTGCAAGGCCTAAGCTCGTGAGGAAGCTCCATCCTTCCAGTTATGAGAATGGTTACTCTTGGCTATTTCCACATGATGGGAAACACTATGTGTTTGGGGGAAAAAAATATGTAGATCAGAGACCATCAGGTGAGACCTCTTCCATGTTTTTTCCCTCCAATTTATTTCTGCCCTTGTTGCCTATATGCTTGTCCCTGGCCTTTGCTATTGTGTTGTTGTGGTTGTTTAGTCGCTCAGTTGTGTCTGACTTTGTCACCCCAAGGCCTGTAGCCTGTCTATGGGATTCCTCAGGCAAGAATATTGGAGTGGGTTGCCATTTCCTCCTCCAGGAGATCTTCCCAACCCAGGGACTGAATCCAAGTCTCCTGCTTGGCAGGCAGTTTCTTTACCACTGAGCCACCTGGGAAGTCCTTACTATTGCGTGAGGTAGTATTTTTGTATGCCAAGTGTGGGAATTACTGTGTTACCACTACCCAGGGAGCATGTTAAAATGCAGACTCCCAGGCCCTGCCCTGGAACTATTGAATCAGAATATATGGGAGGGAGGAGGAAGGTACATCTTATAATGATCTCAAGTTTGAGAACTGGACCTCTGAGGGCTCAGAGACATGACTCTAAACCACAGTGTTATGGGGTATTACATGGTCTTAGGCAAATTATTTAACCTGTCTCAGTTCTCTGGGCAGCAAAACAGGACTCGCTATACCTACTTGATATTGTTGTTGTAAATATTTATGACTATATTTTAAGTCAATGTACATATGATAGCATGGGGCAGAGTTAGTGTTCGTTCTACATCAGAGATTGTATTTGCTCTCATCTGGATAAACCTTGAAGGTCAGAGCCTCCTGAAGTGGCTGCAGGTCAACTGGTTTAAACCTACCATGTCTGTCCCCCTTCACCCTTCATTATCCAGTCCCCCCACACACTCTGCATTCATGAGCCAGGAAGAGCCAGCAGATAGAAGCCCTGGTCCCAAGGTCAGGACAGATTCTCCCTTGCTCTTGAAACTGCTCCCTCGCCTTGCTCTTCTTGTTTCTCTGTGCCGGCTCTTCTCTCTGGCTTCTGCATCTGCTGCATTGCTCAATGAGGTGGCCTCCTCAGGCTGCCTTGGATGGCTCGGGATTCTTGTCTCTCTGTATCTGCACGTTGTCTCTGTTTGGCATTACTCACAATTCTCTGAGGAAGACTCCCTCATCCATTCTCTTTCCTGTGGATCTCCCAGTGGTGCAACTATGTTCTCCATCAGAGGATGAGAATCTGGACAAACCACACTTTAAGTTCCAGTTCTCTGTGAGTAGACATAGACCGAACGATAGAAAACAACTAGAGTATTTGTTTAAAAATAGTGGCCTCCTAAAATTACAGCCTTTGGTCCTTACTCCATTTTATGAAAGCCTTTGTGTGTTCTTTTAAAATACATCTCACTCTTTTGGGCTTTCCTGGTGGCTCAGTTGGTAAAGAAACTGCCTGCAATGCAGGAGACCTGGAGTTCGATCCCTGGGTCGGGAAGATCCCCTGGAGGAGGACATGGCAACCCACTCCAGCATTCTTGCCTGAAGAATCCCATGGATAGAGGAGCCTGGTGGGCTGCAGTCCATGGGATTGCAAGAGTCGGACATGACTGAGTGGCTAAACCATCACTACTCTTTTGCCTTTCAAAGCTGAAATGTAGGTTTGTGCTGTGCCTTTTCAGGAAGGAAGGTGTGCTCGGTAGCGTGTGTGAGAACAATTAAAACAGCACTGTGAGCAAGACAGCTTCCAGCCGAAGGAGACGGCTTTTAACTGCTCAAAGCTTGAAATGCCAACTACTTGTGAGTGGGTGGTTATGATTTCTTTTTCTTTTTTTCTTATAATTGTAAAGCTTCAGTGACTGGGTACTCTTCTCAAAAGAGCAGTCTAGAAAAGAAACATCTCCAGCAAAGTTGTTCTTCCTTAATGGTTGAGTGAAAATGCAAGCTATATAAAAGGAACACGAAGTAAGAATGTCTTCACTGAATCACAAAACACCAAGTGTAAACGGATTCATTCTTATGTCTTTGTGATGGAAGGAGTTGTAAAATATTAGGGTCCTTGGTGCCCAGGTGTGAGATGGAAGGAATGGATGCATTCAGTCATTTCCCCAAGGTTGCTCTGTGTGAATCTCTGGTGGAAGCAGAACTTAAGTTAACAGCAGCAATTAGCACTTAAGTACCAGTTAGCCCTTGACATCGCTGACCCTCAGTCTCTGGAGAAAGATGCCACTTCTCGTGAAAAATAACTTTTTCTCTGTGTCTCTCTCACATACACACTCACACAGTTGCATAGAAACAAGAAACTTCACTTCTCCTTAGGTTCTGCCTTTTACAGACTAACTGGTATATGCTGATCACATACCTCAGAGACACACTGATTGGGACATGTGAGTAAGGAAAACTATACCATCTCTCAGGCTTCCCTGATGGCTCAGCGGTCAAGATTCTGCCTGCAGTGCAGGAGACCCAGGAGACAAGGTTCAATCCCTGGGTGGAGGAAATGGCAACCCACTCCAGTATTCTTGCCTGGGAAATCCCATGGACAGAGGAGCCTGGCGGGCCTCAGTCCACGGGGGTCCCAAAAAGCCAGACAGGACTGTGCACACATGTACACACGTACCATCTGCCTGGGGATCAGAGTGCCCCAGACCAGAATTCCGAAGGCCACCAACCACAGTTATCCTGCTTGGAAGTGAAATAAAAAGTGAGGCCTCAGGTTAGCTCAGTCACAATGCAGTAATGAAGACAGTACAGTTCAGTTCAGTTCACTTCAGTCTCTCAGTCGCGTCCGACTCTGCGACCCCATGAATCGCAGCACACCAGGCCTCCCTGTCCATCACCAACCCCTGGAGTTCACTCAGACTCAACGTCCATTGAGTCGGTGATGCCATCCAGCCATCTCATCCTCTGTCATCCCCTTCTCCTCCTGCCCCCAATTCCTCCCAGCATCAGAGTCTTTTCCAATGAGTCAACTCTTTTTTTTTTTTTTTTTTTAATGAGTCAACTCTTTACATGACTGTAAGGTAAATAGATTTACATTTACAGAAACCTCCCTCAAAAAATGTACAATATAAGAAACATGAGAATAAAATTAATGAGTATCTGGATCAAGTATTGAGGGAATAAGCCATGACTGAGTATGTTTCCTATAATAAACTAAATTTAGGTAATAATTAGTACCAGGTAGCACTAAATGTGTTTCCAACTGCTCAAGGATTTTAGTCAATTAAAAAGTATTTCAGTTCTACAACCTGAATGGACTCAGGAACTTTTCTGGTTTGATCAGCCAGAACTTGGGGCTAAGGCCTGAGCCTGGAACCCAGCTTTGAGGCCCTTCTCAGGACTTCCTGGGCTTCCCAGGCGGCGCTAGTAGTAAAGAATCTGTCTGCCAATGCAGGAGATGCAAATGATGCAGGTTGAATCCCTGGGTTGGGAAGATCCCCTAGAGGAGAAAATGGCAACCCCTCCAGAGTTCTTGCTTGAAAAGTTCTGTGGGCAGAGGAACCTGGCCTGGAGGGCTATAGTCCATGGGGTTGCATAGAATTGTACATGACTGAGTGACTGAGCACAATCTCAGGATTTCCCAAACAAAGGCTTAAGTTGGACAGCACTTAGGGAGCATCTCTCCTGGTGGTCTCACTTTTTTAACTAGACAAAATTCTTAAGCCACCAGCAAGGGCGGTAAACACGGAATTCTAGGCATCAGCTAGCAGGTGAGGGAAGAACTCACAGGTCCAATAGTAAGAGAATATTAGAGGAAGTATGATTGGGACAGATGATCATACAAAAACATTGTAGATAAATATTTATCGACATGGAAAGTGAAAAAAACTTGTTAAAGAGAAAAGCAGATTGCATACATTATTTTCAATATGATCTGTTAAAATTTTTATAGAGAGACGTGTTTATGACGATATGTAGGAGAAATATACCAAAATCTTAGTAAGGAGTATCTCTGAAGTGTAGAATTAGATTTTCCTATGTTTCTGCCATTTCTAATTTTTAAACAATGAGCTTGTATTGTTTTATCTTTAAAAAAAACTTTTATTTTTACTTTCAAATATAAGACACTATTCAAAATGTTTCTGAATAAAAAGGCCACTTTTATTTAAAACAAGCACCAAGGCCCATACTTCCTTTTATCTCCTCAAGTAAGGAGAGATTCAGGGGCAGCTTCATAATTCATCAATCATTCATGTCTTCATTCACAATCCAGGTGTCGGGTATAGGAATTCAGGCTAAATAAAGCTGCATCCCAGGTTCCTGGGATGAAGAAGAGAAGGCAGGAAATTTCCATGGTGCCGGGCTAGCAGACAGAGTCTCCGATGGCAGTCAGCTACTGTAGTTCCTTTCATTTCAGACATACCCAGAGGATATTTTTTGGGGTGGGACATTTCAGGTCACCTCCTTGGGGTCTCCCTTGGCCCCTACTAGGGTGGCCTCTAACCCTTTCAATTGATTCCCTGACACAGATTCCTAGAAGCATGGTCTGTTCTATAAAAGTATAAATTTCTGAGAAACAAAGTCACTTTAGCCTGAAGACCAGGTTTCGAGGCTGTGCATCAGCTCACAGTGGTTATGTAACGGTTTGTCTTTGTTCCTCTGGCCATCTGTGACCTCTCCACTCCTTCCTGCTGACACCATCCCCAACAGAAAAATAAAATCTGTTTAGCCTAATGTACTGCCTTCTCTCCTGAGCCTTCATGGAGAATAATAACAGCAGCTGCATGACTTTTGCTTAATGTAAATACTTTATTTACTTTTGTATTTAATTTATGCATCTGTCCAGTGTTTGCACAGCTGTTTGATGTCTGTGTGCCCATAGATTAGCCTTTGCTGATTTGATCCAGCTTAAACTGTAAGTGCTGAGAAACAGAGGGGGCTCTCAGTGCACTTTACCCAGCCTCCAGCATGATACCATACAGATGAAAACTTAATTAAGAATTCTGGAGGTTGAGACATCTCCTTGAAGGTATCTTTCTCCCTTGATAAGAACAATTTTACCTGATCTGCTCAGACAAAATGTGACTTTACATCAAGGCGACGTTGTGGAGGTTTTTTCTCTCCCCAAAATGTACCAAATTATTTGGGGAAGTGTAGGATATGAGATTCAGCCTGGATGCAGGGCTAGTAATTATGGGATGGGTTGGGATGGAAAATTGCTCTTCCTGAGGTTTACTTGTCCATCAAAAAACCAAGAAAGGACTGGGTAGCGTAATGGCAATGGTTTGGTTAACCCACATCCTTGGAACTTAGCTTGCATGTCCGTACCTGAATGTGGACTAGTTTTTGATGTTGTCTTGTGGAAAGAGCTGAGGTCAGCTGTACCGGGTACGGTTACTGGAGGCAGGGGTGGGAATGCAAGGGCAAGGACCCCCCACCCCCACTCTGCCCAATCTTTTCCCCTCCAGTAGGAGAGTGGGGAGAAAAAACAGTGGACAGGGATTTCTGTTTGGATGGGCTCTCTCTTATAATGTACAGGTATCATTGTCCTTCAGTAACGCTTTTGTCCAGTTTTATGTGACCTGACCATCAACATCCATTTTCTTTTTTTTTTTTTAAGATAAGGGACTTCCCTGGTGGTCCAGTGACTAAGACTCAGAGCTTCCAGTGCCAGGGACCCTGGTCAGGGAAATAGATCCCGCATGCCGCAACTAAGGCCCAGAGCAGCCAAATAAAATAAAAATAAATATTTGAAAAAATAAAAAGAGAGATAATAAAGATCAAGTACAGGTTGAATTTTAAGCAGAATTTGAATTTCTCTGTGCCTCAGTCTCTCTCAATGTGATTAGTGCCTCACACCTTGATAAAGCCTTAGACTTTTAAAAGTGAACACAAAGAACAGAAAACTGAATTACCTGAAGTATAACTTTCTCAGAGGTTTGACCCTCTCTATCACTCTGCAACAAAGTATTTTGTAGAACTCTGAAACAAAGTATTTTGTTGCCATGAGTAAGATGGTTGCCATTGCTGTTTTGTTAAAATTCATCAAGAACTAAAGAGAAATACTTTTAAAATTAGATCATGGCTCAGGAAAGAAGGAGTGAACTGGTAAGTTTGGGTCTGTTATCAACTTTGTTTGAGACTGGCCTTTTATATCACTGAGGAGTAATGCTGTTTGTTTTCAGCATAAAACCCATAAGAGAAAAAATTGAGTGGGGAACAGGGGAATAATATTTTGATAGGGTCATTTTATTGTTTTGTCTGATGCATTATGACCTCTAACCTCCAACATATTTAGGGATCATTCATACTTAAACACAAAATAACTTCCAAAACCAAGTGCAAATGTTTGTTTGTTTGTTTTTTTAAACCCAATAAAATGGCATATTGGATTATTCTTCTCAAGTTGCCCAGGAAACTTAGTGTTGACTGCAGTAAGTTTCAGAAACATAGGTGCATTCTCAGCCAACATGTATTTTGAATATAGCAGAGAAACAGATGGTTAAGTCCTTCTGAAATGCATTGAATCTGGAAACTGGAAGCCAGAAAGGACAAAATCGTGGGAGGGGAATGGCAGGGAGCACCCTGGGAAAGCAGCAGCCCTGGAGTTGAATGACCTTCCTTTGAACCCGAGCTTTCCCAAGTCACTTTCCCATGCGCTTCCTCAACACTGGTTTCAGTTCTTTAGATCTCATAAAAGGCTTGGGGCTGGGGAGCATCACCACACAGCTGACTGGAGTGCTGATTCAGGCAGGGCTCGGAGGGAGGGCTGGAGATGCAGTGTTTACAGTGAAATACTGTGTGAGCGTGAGTGACCATGCACGTGTATGTGTGTGTGTGTGTGTGCATCTCTGTGTGTGTTTTCTCATAAGGAGTAGTGACATCTCACCACTGCCACAGCTGCCAATGGGAGATTTAGCTTTCTCCAAGTCACCTCAATTAAACATACATTTTAAATAAAGCAGCATGCTTGAGAGATACAGCTTCAAAAGCTCCTTGAGACCTGATTCCTCGTCTAAGCATTTCACTGTCCCTTAAGGATCTCATATAGAGAAATGTTAGAGTTGTCTCTTTGTTCATTCTTTCATGAGCCGCTACGAAATTTTGCTTGCAAAGAAGTGGAATTAATACTTCTACAAAAGCTTACATTTCAATGTGATTCCTTTCACTTCCTGGTCTAAGTTCACATCTTAGAAATGGATTCTGTAGAGCTCAGACAGTGGGTGAGATACTCGTATAACCATCTTGCTTTGCTATCTTAGGACATCTTTTCTGATCATTTTAGAAATGCGGAGTGATTTTCATGGGTCTTATGGGTTCCATCTCTGGTCAGGGAACTAAGATCTCACATGCCGCTCATTTCATCTTCATTTCAAAACATTAGACAAAAAGAGTTTGGAAAACATAATTATCCTGGGTAATTTCCAGATTTCCTTTCTTCCAAAGCTTGTTCATAATAATTTAATTTCCCTATTTTTATGATACCAAAGTAAAGAAGAAATCAAGCAGGGCCATTTTGCAGATGAAAAAAAAAAACAGATGTTAATTGACTTATTTAAGGTTGCATGGTGGGACAAGATGAAAAAGGAAAGAGACAACTAGTTCCTTAAGTTTACCACATTTCGTTCCAACATGTTATTTCGGTTGGAAATGAAAAGGCACTTCATATAATTTGCTTTTGATTTTCTGTGTCTTTAACGTTTATATATTAAAAATCTAATTGCAAGGTTAGACTATGATTTTTTCCTTAAAGTCATTAAATTATTCACTAATACATACCCTTCTCTGCTGATTCTTGATATAAACTTAGATTTTTGGCATAATTTATTTTGATTTGATCTGCAGTGAATTGCAAATAATATAATTTTTTAATTTGCACTTTTTCCACTTGTCATAAAGACACATCTATAGCAATAAAGAACAGCAGAAAATAAGTGAGGATATAGATTCTTTATTCTGACAATACCATTTATGCATTTATTTGGCAACATGGATACCAAGGTGAATAAACAAATTCCTGCCCTAATGGAATGTTCATTTTGGTGAAAGAGATAAAAAATAATCAATTACAAAACACAATCATGGAGTGAAGGGGACAGAGAAGGCAGAACTATTTCTTTTATTTACTAATTTAAAAAAAATGTATTCATTTGGCTGTGCCAGATTTAGTTGCAGCATTCAGGATCTTTAGTTGCGGCATGTGAACCCTTAGTTGCAGCATGTGGGATCTAGTTCCCTGACCAAGGGTTGAACCCAGACCCCTGCATTGGACACATGGAGTCTTAGCCACTGGACTGCCAGGGAAGTCCCCAGAACTATTTTAGACAGCAACTTGAAAAGGTTAATTTAAAAGCCAGGAGAGGGTGGCCCTCCGTGGTTTAGGGACTAGCTGGAGGCTGATCACATAGCCGGAGAAGAGTGAGTGGAGAGGTGAGTAGTGGCTGGTGTGCGCTATGATTAGAAGCACAGAGCGCTGAAGAGTTTGAGCAAGAATAACCACATCTTAAGAATAGAAGTAGCCAATGCAGGAGACTCGACACATGTGGCTTCAATCCCTGGATCAGGAAGATCCCCTGGAGGAGGAAATGACAACCTACTCCAGTATTCTTGCCTGGAGAATCCCACGGACAGAAGAGTCTTAGGGGCTTCAGTCCATGGGGTCGCAGAGTCGGCCAGGGCTGAGCACACATGCTCACACTCATGGCTACCTAAAATAAGGAGACCAGCCAGCCAGGAGAGAGATTGGAGGCGGCAGACGAGGGTGTTGGCAGTTAGGAAGGAGGGAAGAGATTGGATTCAGTGTATGTTTTGAAGGTAAAAATGGAAGGTCCTGCTAAAATCAATGTGGTGTTTGAGAGAGTTGTTTTTTGTCCTGAGACAGGGAAAACTTGAAGGAAGCAATTTTGGGCTTCGGTTTCAATGCTGAAAGTTAATGAGTTCTGCTTTGTTCACATGAAGTTTGAGATATTCAAACAGCGGTGTCACAGAGGCAGCTGGACATAGGAGCCTGGAGTGCTGGTGAGAGGTCAGGGTTAAAGATATACAACCGTGAATGGAGGTTATTTAACGGAGAGGGCTGTAGGAGACTGCTCTGGGAGAGGGCAGAAAGAAGAGGAAATGCACAAGGTCAGAGCCCTGGGGCAAGTCGACATTTAGAATTCTGCAAAGGGAGAAGGAACCTTTGGAGAAGACAGAAAAAGAGCTACTATCTGGCTAAACATTAAAGAGTAGATATGTAGATAGGTACAGCTGGTGTTAAAGTTTAGAGTCTGAAAAAATCTTTGTGGGAGTGCAGCCTAAAGTTCTAAATTATTGTAATGGAGGCTAATGAAACAAAATGTGACCAGGAGAGGACAGAAGATGGTAAGTGTATCATTTTAACGATTGCCCTGAAATTTAGCACTACTGACCACTTCCTAAAATGTTGCCTAATAGTAGTTTATTCTTGTAAAGTGTTCAGTGTTGAGAGAGTTTACTTCATGGGCATGCAGATTAACTGGGAGGATGCTACGTGCAGACAACATACCTTTTTTCAAATATCTATTTTGTTGTCCCGGAGAAGGAAATGGCAACTTATTCCAGTATTGTTGTCTAGAGAATCCCATGGACAGAGGAGCCTGCTGGGCTGCTCTCCATGGGGTTGCACAAAGTCGCACACAGCTGAAGCACCTGGTTAGCATGCATGCATGCATTGGAGAAGGAAATGGCAACTCACTCCAGTATTCTTGCCTGGAGAATCCCACGGAGAGAGGAGCCTGGTGGGCAGCCGTCTGTGGGGTCGCACTGAAGTGACTTAGCAGCAGTAGCAGCATTTTGTTGTCCTGTTTAACAGGGACATAATATGGAGCTGGCTCCTCTGGCCAGGAAGAAAATACATTAAAAAAGGCAATGTCAAGGGTCACTTTGGGAAACTTCTCTCCTAAGCGTGGTTGGTTTATTTTTCTCAACTTATTTTTTCTCAAGCCAGCTGCTGAGCCTTCAATTTGGGGATAAGAGTAAGCTCCTTCTCTCCCCCTTGTTCAAATTCCCAGGCTCTTTCTAAAACTCAAGGTTAGGCAAGCAATGCAGTTGTCTCTGTGGCCGCCCTCCACGCTGGCTCAACTTGTCTGCACCGTGACGCTGCTTCAGTGCCTGGAGGGGACCGCAGTGCAACAGATCCTAGATGCCAGGAGTGAGCCCAGATGCTACTGTCCGGAAGACGACAGTGCCAAGGCCGAGAAAGGAGGCCAGGCGGAGGCCTCCCACAGCTCCAGACACAGAAGGAATTTGCCATTTCCCTCCCCAACCCCCACCTCTCACCTTGAGAACACTGAACCAAACCAAAACAGATGCAGTTACTGAGCATTTTATATTCAGATAGGCTTATTCTTCTTTAGGGAATGTTGCAATTATTGGAACATATGTCTTGAATCACTAGAAGTGTTCTTAGGACAAAGGTAATCGGTTACAAACTCTGAAACATGAAGTTCAAACAGCTGCAGAGTTGCCCAGAAGTCACAGCCTTCAGTTGCTCTGCAGGCATAGCAAGAGCAACTACTTATTCATAGGCTCTCTGGATGCTTCTTTCCAAGGAGGGGGAGTGTTGGCGTAGAACTAGAGTAAGAAGCATCAGCACCCTTGAGCTTGCTCAAACACCCCTGACATCTGGAATATACAGGAGGAATCCATTTGTTCTTTCTCTGAACTTGATAGAATACCAATGTGGGGAAAGCTACCAAGATGTTCTGAGACTCTAAAATGGAATATGTGTATCCAACATACACATAGATCCCAGTTCCTATAGGTATTACTTACCCTCTTTACCAGCTGAACACATACCATTTAATATTTGGCCAGTAGAGCTGAATCCGGGGTATGATGACCAAACTCTGGGATGTGAGGGCCTTCCAAAAGAATTTGGAATGCCATGATCTTAGTTGAGAGTATTCAGGGATATCCTTTGGACCATAAGATCAAATCATTCAATCCTAAAGGAAATCAACCCTGAGTATTCACTGGAAGCACTAATGCTGAAGCTCCAATACTTTGGCCACGTGATGCAAAGAGTTCACTCACTGGAAAGATTGAGAGCAGAAGGGGGAGACAGAGGATGAAATGTTTGGATGGCATCACCAACTCAGTGGATTTGAGTTTGAGCAAACTCTGGGAGACAGTGAAGGACAGGGAAGCCTGGCATGCTGCAGTCCATGAGATCAAAGAGTCAGACATGACTTAGCAACTGAACAACAACAACAAAGGGATGAGAGCCTTGGGCAAAACTCATCTCTCATGGTGGCTTGGTTTAATGTCCCATCCTGACCTCTTGACATCAAAGGAGATTTCTGTTTCATGCTCACCAATCCCCTAGGAACAACACACGCTATTAAACCCTCTCTGCACACTCATCCCTCTCTAGCAGAGATAGCTCTCTGTGGTCAAAAGGTGAACCAATGGAACTCCTGCAGTTTGGAGAAAGAGTAATTTTTAAACTATGAGTTTGGATGAAGCTGCAGGTCTCTAGTTTTCTTCACTCACCTGGCTGTTTCTCCAGCACTTGGGAAGTACCCATTAAGACCATTACAGATCCTAAGTCTACCTTTTTCGAGTAGATGGCTACCAGACCAGGATGTTGAGTTGTTGTTTAGTTGCTAAGATGTGTCTGACTCTGTAGACTGTACCCTGCCAGGCTCTTCTGTCTACTGGATTTCCCAGACAAGAATACTGGAGTGTGTTGCTAAGCCCTCCTCCAGGGGATCTTCCCCACTCAGGGATAGAAATTGAGTCTCCTGCATTGGCAGGCAGATTTTTAACACTGTGCCTACCAGGATACATTTCTTTAATGTACGTGTCTTTAAATTTTCCTATCCAAGTCTGTGCCTCTATGTGAATCTCATTCCATCCCTTCCCTCCTTCTCTGCTAGAAAACATTCTGAATCCCCATCATTAAAGAACCCCTGATTATACTGAAGCTGGCAGGAGTGACATTACTGTACATGTTCACTCCCTAATTTCTCTCCAGGATGTGCTGAAATCCTGCTTCACATCCGTGCCCTTGAAATCCTGCTAACTGTGGTCAAGGCCACGTTTTATATTCAGTGACTCCCACTGACATGACTATATGCTGAGTGGACCCGAATCACTGCAGTGACATTAGACGATGCAGTATTTGGCATGGGTGGATTTGAGTACTGAGTTAAATTATGGAGGCTAACCCTCTCCCAACATTCAGATTCCAGAGGAGTCAGAAGGAGTGAATGATACATATACAAAAGAAAAAGATCAAAACAGAAAAGGGTAGCATGTCAAGATCTGTTCTGTTACACAGACCGCTTGTTGCAGGTCGAAGTATTGCGCAGCCTTTAGAGGTTGAACAAAAGGAGTAGGCGGGAGAACCAAGGGCAGTGCCATACACACGCAGGGCTTCACGTGTCTCCTGGTCACGGACCTTCCGGGGTTGCTGCTCTTTCACCCTTTCTTGTCCTTCCTCTCCCTTGCCAGGTCACTTCCAATCTTCCAGTCCGTAACTCTGAATGAAGACAACCAATAGAACTTTTAGGCCCAGATTCCAAATAATAACCGATGCGAGTTGATTTTAGACCAAAATGCGCAAGGGATGGAGAGACAGGGAGCTTCCCGACTTGCGGCAACGCGCCCCTCTGCTCCGCGGCGCGGTGACAGCACCCCGGGGTCAGCTGTGAGTGGAGAGGAGCCACTGCCGTAGTCTCGGAGGATGGCTCTTCCCGGCGTCGCTGCTGCTGCGGCAGGGTTTGTGTTTTTGCACCGCAGCACTGTGCAGAAGCCGAGGCGGCAGACCTCGCCCGAACCCCCAAGGGTGCATCCCGGCACCCTTCCGGCGCCCTGCCGACCCCCGGAGCCCCCGGGGGAGCGCTAGCAGCCCACCCTTCGCCGCCCCCCCGCCGCGCACGTGCGCTCCCGGGACAACAGCAGGCGAGGCCCGGGCGCGCCCCCGCCGCCCTCGGCCACGCGCGCGCTCCGCCCGCCCTCCTCGCGCGTGCTCGTGCCCGGGGGCCGCGGCCGCGCGCCTCTTCTCCCTGCTGCGGGAGTCGCGGGCGCAGGAGGAGGCGGAGCGCGGGAGGCGGAGGCCCGGCCCGGCGGCGGGCTCCAGCGGGCGCGCGCCGCGAGCGGGGCGGGGGCGCTGCGGGGGCGGCCCGGAGGCGGCGGGCTAGGGGCTCGGAGCCCAGGACCGCATCCCCGGGGCCGGCTCGGCCGGGGGAGGGCGATCGCGGTGAGGGTCGAAGGGGAGGAGGACTCCGAGGCCGCGGCCGGGAGCCCGGCGTCCCCGCCCCCGAGCCTGACGGGGCGGCGCGGCGGGATGAGGCGCTGGCGCGGGGGGCGCCCGGCCGAGCCCCCGCGGCTGCCCCGGGCGGCCAGGCGCTAGGCTCGGAGCGCGGGCGGCGCTCGGCGGCGGCGAGGATCGGGACCAGGACGAGGACGAGGAGGAGGAGGAAAGGGAGGGCGTCGGGCCCGGCGCCCCGCAGGGCAGACACGGAGCGGCGAGCGGGGCGCAGCGACGCCGCGGCGGCGCGGCGGGGCCGCGGGGCTCGGTAAGGCGGGGGCCGCGGGAGGGCCGGGGGCGCCGGTGACGTGGGCAGGCGCCGCAGGGAAGGGCTGGGGGGCCTGGCTTTCCTTCTCGGGAGAAATTCTTTTTAAAGTAAAGGTTCGGGATCGAATGTTCTTGGAAGGCCATCTCGGGTTTCCCCCTTCCTCCCCCCTCCATCCCCCAACCCGGCTCCCTCTTCGGCCTCCCGGGGCTGACCGCGATCGGGCCGCAGCCGCCCGCGCCCACCACTTCCCCGCGGCCTCGGCGGACCGGGCCGGGCGGTTCCCGGCCTGCTGCGGCGCTCCGGGCCCGAGGCGCCGGGGCTCCGGGGCGCCCTGGCCGTGCCCGCTCCCCGCCGTGCTCGCTGTCGCGCCCGTGGAGTTTTCCCTCTCATCTTTCTAATTGGCTGAAGTTGCCTCTGCACATTGGACGGTGCTGGTGACTTTAGTGCCTTTTTCCTCCCTTGGTCTCCCCCGCCACCCCGTCCCCGTCCTGCCTTTCTCATTTTGGTGACTTGATTAAATATTCATGTTTAACAGTTTCGCAAACAGATGAACAGAAACGGTAGAGCGAGAAAGTCAAACCAGATTGCTTAGCTGTAGCCTACTTCTGGACCCTTTATAACTCCACATTCTCTGGCTGACGCTTAAAGAAGGTGGACGGGAGGAGGAGACCCCAGGAGGATGCTTGGGTTGCAGTTTGATAGTTATCTTTTAGGAAATAGAATTTGGATAATTATAATTTTGATCTGCATGCAGAATTGCAATCTGCTTTTAAACTGCTTGGGGCACTGCATGATGTTACATGGATAGCTGGCAGCTGGGCCACATTGCATTGTTGTCAGCATCTCTTTTATTTTCCATTCTTTCAGAGTTTTACTTGGCACAGATTTAGACCTTTTAAGTCAATCTGAATGGAAGTAACTTCTGATACATTTGTTGCTTTTGTAAACGTTGTCTATATTTGTATTTCTATTGGAAGAAGAAAAAGCATATGGTGCTAGAGTATTGTGGGTCTTAGCATCCAGAAAATATGCTAGTTTGAATCAGTAATTGAATTTGTTGTAACATTTTTGGGTAGTGATAATTTTGATTCATTAATAGATTTTTCTTTATTGGGTACATTGGACTCTTAACTTAGAATATTGACATTTGATCCTTGTATTTGAGAAATAGAAGCTTTAATTGCTGCTACAACATGACCTCAAAGTTTTTCAAGCACTCATTGGTGTGAATTCCTTTTTAACACTGCTGTTTGTGAAGATGGGATATTATGATGCTGTGATGTCCGTTTTCAGGATTATTTGGAGTTGGCTTCATTCCTAAAATTTAGTGTGTGGTGATTCTTCATAGAATAAGTCTCTAGAATGGCGTGAGGTTGGAACTGTGCTCTAGCCGGTTGTCTTCATACGATCGTCCCTATAGCAGTCTGTAGAATAAAGCAGCACTTTGGACAGAGACCTGTCCAGACCCAGCTGGGGTGGAAGCCCAGTTTACTGTATGGAGATGCACACTGAGGTGGCTGATAGGGTGTAAGTGGGCCACAGAGGAAGTGTTAGTTGGAAGAATCTTCTTTGGTTATGTAACTTTTTGTTTTCTAGGGAGAGACCAAGAAGCAGCCAGGCAGGCTCAACTGTCATTAGAGTCTTTGATGTTGGCTTGAGTTCCAGTAGTTATGTTCCTTTTATTTTCTTTTCCTAACCCCCACATCATTTTCCAATCACCAGAAGCTATGCTGCAATTGGGCTCAGACTTTAATGGGAATTCATTCATCTCTATTTCTCTTTCTCTTAGTCTCTCTTTATTTTATTTTTTAAAAGATATTTTTGGGGATGTGGACCATTTTTAAAGTCTTTATTGAATCTGTGACAGCATTGCTTCTGTTCTGTGTTTTGTTTTTTTGGCCACAAGGCATGTTGGATCTTAGCTCCCTGACCAGGAGTTGAACCAACACTGCCTGCACTGAAAGGCAAAGTCTTAACCGCTGGATCACCAGGGAAGTCTCGTCTTAGTCTGTCTTTATATTGGCTTGTTCAGCAGTGTTTTCCCTTTCTTTGCTGGCCTTAGTGTGTTGTTTGCACAGTATACATAGATTCACTATTGACTGTAAATGCATCTGACGAATGTCAAGGATTAGCAGCTGTTTTCTTCAGAAGACTTTGATAGCATAAGGAAAATCGAATGAAATGCACTAAACGTTTTCATTGCTTTTGAAGATTATGACTAATAATTCATGACAATCTTTAGGGTTTAACCCATCAATGTGAAATTTGATGTCTGTGGAAGTAGTTAAGAGGCAGCAGGGACTTAAAATCAGGTTGTGGTTACAGTTCTGCCACTTAGTAGCTGTGTGGCTTGGTCCCTGCTTTGGGCAAGTTATGTACATTTCTGAGCCTGTTTTTCTTAGGTGTAAAATTGGGATGAGGTTTCCCCGGTGGCTCATTGGTAGAGAATCTGCCTGCAATGCAGGAGACATAGGTTCGATCCCTGGATTAGGAAGATCCCCTGGAGAAGGAAATGGCAACCCACTCCAGTATTGCCTGGAAATCCCATGGACAGAGGAGCCTGGTGGGCTACCGTCCATGGGGTTGCAAAAGAATTGGACACGATTTAGCGACTAAGCAACGACAAGAACAAAATGGAACATTGCAAGGAGGCTTGCATTGTCTTCCTTACAGAGAAGTCAGATGAAAGGATTTGAAAATACTTTGTATTGCTTCTTAAATTCATAGCCTATTACTGTCATTACCTATAAACTTAGTGTTTAGCTGTTTTAAATGTCTTAATACCAGTTTTTAAAAATGCACATAAGGAATGAGGATGTGTTAGATCTTTTTGAGTTCCAAAATTTCGTGATTCTGTCTCATTCTTAGGAAATCCATATGTAGTGTCTACAGTTTTGGACTCAGAGTTTTTGATTATTTGGGGACAGATGTTTAGTTTATTGAGACTTTGAGCTTCTGTAAAGTATCATTTCAGAATATTAAAGGAGATTACAACTTAGGAGTGTGAAAAGAGCTGTTTACTAAAATATATTTTATATTTGTCTGCATTATTTAGGATAGACATTGACAAAATTCAGTATGTAGGCCAAATCTGGCCTGCAGCTTATATTTTGTATGGCTTATGAACTAAGAATGATTCATTTTCAAATGGTAGAAAAAGATAAAAAGTATTTCATAATGTGCAAGTTACATGAAATTCAAATACTAATGCTCATAAATAAAGTTTTATTGGGATTATAGCCACACTTGTTTATGAAGTGTCTATGGCTGTATTGGCTGTACAGCAGCAGGGTTGATTCCTTGCAACGGAGACAGTATGGTCTGCAGAGCTTAGCAGTTTTATTACTTGACCCTTTATAGAAAAAGTTTGCCAGTCTTTGCTTTGTTGTTGTTGTTCAGTCGCTAAATTATGTCATACTCGTTGTCAACCCACGGACTGTAGCCCCCCAGGCTCCTCTGTCCATGGGATTTCCCAGGCAAGAATACTGATGTGGGTTGTCATTTCCTTCTTCAGGGGATGGATCTTCCCGACCCAGGGATCAAACCTGTGTCTCCTGTATCGGCAAGCGGATTCTTTACCACAGAGCCACCAGAAACCCCCATTTTTGCTTTAGAACATAAAATTTTTGCTCTGCTTAGCACAAGCATGGTTTCCTGTCATAGCATTATAGGGATTAGGACCTCTGGAAAGGTACTGATTTTTGCTTTGGAGTCAGAAAGACTTGTGTTTGAATGTCAGCTGTGATATAAACTTTGATCCTGGACAAACAAATTAACATCTTGGTGTTTCAGGTACCTCCTTTGTAATCAGAGAATATAGAATCTGTCTTAGAAGATTGTAGTGATGGTTAAATGAAATGTTACATGTGAAGGCTTAATACGATATTGTTCAGTTGTTCAGTCGGGTCCAACTATTTGTGATCCCACGGACTGCAGCATGCCAGGCTTCCCTGTCCTTCACCATCCCCTGGAGCTTGCTCAAACTCATGTCCATTGAATCGTGATGCTATATACGTTATAGGGATATAATAAGTACATAGTAAGTTATAGATGATGGTGATCATGAATTCTAGTTGTAAACAATACGCCTAAAATGTTGTACATCACCTTGCCCCAATATAGAGTTGTTCTCCTGAGTGGTATGTTACTTGGTACCAAATTTTTTCCTTTACTGAAACCATTAGTTTAGTTAACAGCTGATAAATGGAATAACTTGAGAAATCTCTCATATGTTATACTATATTTTTATTAATCCTTTGCTTATTTAGATGATTAGAATGAGTGGAAAGATAATTCTGCTCTGTTTTTCAAAGATCTTGGTTCTTGATAATTTCTTGGTACTAATGTATGTTTGCAAGCTGAATTTAAATACTGGTTCTATTTTGGTTTTGGTATTTCCTGTTTTTTGTTTTTTTAAAAAAGATATTTAGGAAAAGAATATTACATTTGGCCAGGGTTAGGGGACTTCTTTTAATGTTTGTGACACCCTTTAAGTCTAATTTAGGATTTGTGTTAGCATCTCTATAATGGCCTCTTCATAGGTGAATAATAAAACTTAATATTTTTTCCATAAAGGTAGGCCTAGTGTACTTTCTAGAAGCTTCGTTGTTAACCTGCTTTCTGAAATATTTGGTTTAAGTTATCTTACTATGGATAAATTGTATGTACTTCCCAGCTTCAAATGCTGGTTTATTTAACATTAATCCCAAACTCGGAGTGAGCAAATAAACAAAGGCTATTGTTCTAACTGAGTCAAACAGAACAGGGCTGGGGTCAGTGTGGCTCTTGCCATCCTACAAATAGTGCAATTTCATGCCTTGGGTGTTCTTTACAGGCTGAGGGATAATCCCAGGGAGACCTCTGGAGGGTGCTGATGTCCCCATGCTGTCCTTGGAGGGTGGGCAGAGGGCCTTTCATCAAACTGCAGAGCTACAGCCCCTGGAAAACAACACTTGTGGCCCCATAGAAACAGTAGAGGCCTAAACAAGACCCTCCATCTTGAGGAGACAGGATTTTCTTTTGATGTTAAAGCATATAAACAACAAAACCAACCAGAGAATTCCTGTTTGAAGAGGTGAAGACTGAGTGGGAATATTCCCCATGGTGGCAAAATGTAAAGATTTGGTAAAATAGATGTTTGCAGGTTCATAGTATACCTGAACAAGGGGGCTTCTCTGGTATTTATAGGAGGTGTTTTAGGTAGGTAAAATGAAGTGAGAAATGAGGTGTTTGGTTTAATTTCTCATATGTAATTTATGAACCAGAATGTTCAGAGTGGAAGTAGAATTCTGATTTTCAGGGAGATTGCATCCATTTACTACTTTATTTTATGCTCTGGATCATAGTAGACATTAGTTTTGGAGCCTGTGGAGATGGAAAGCCCTGAGAGAAAAGGCACGCATGGCCCACGCACCCTGGACACGGTGTGATAGGTGTACGTTGTCTATGTTACCAAAGATAGGCACCACCCTCTAGGGAGGAGCTCTGAAATAGAATTCCATTCCTTTGCCCTTGAAATAGTATTAATAAAATCTTTATTTTGTGGGGTTCAGCCTTGTGGTCCTGAGCAGGCCATGTGATTGCCCTGTTTTTATCCCATTGTGTGTAGGATGGAAGTAGTAATTCCTGTTCTCTTTTTATTGGAGAGTTATATGGTGGAAGGACTTACAAGATGAGTAGGATTTTCAGTGACTGAAGAACATATTATGTGAACTTTAGTAATTACCTGGTTTATTAATGGCAGGCAAAAAAGATAAGGAAGCTTTAACAGAGAAAGGAGATTTGAACTTGAAGTCAGAGGACCTGGGTTCTCGTCTTGCCTCTCCTGTAAATAAATCTGTGCCTTTGGACCAGTAATTCATCTTGCTAAAAACCTCATTTTCCTTGTATCTATTGATGAAATGAGGGGTCAAACTAGAGGTCTCTAAGATTCTTTGTCACTCCCAAATTCCATGATTCTCTGATTTTTTTTTTTTTCCTTAAAGTAGGGACTATCCTCTTGTACTTCCCCAGTTTCCGTTGATCTTCTACCTGAGGAGAGCCTGACAAACAGTGGTCTTCAGGACTTAGTGACAGTCCTGCTCCGGTAGGGTACAGGAAGCCAAATGTCTTTCTCAGTGAACTGAAAAGTATCCGTTGAGTACAAGTGAGGTTTTTTTTCGGTACCATGCTAAATGCAGTGGAACCTAGGTATGAAAGAAGTTGGCATCGAGTCTCTTCCCTTAGGAAGTGTTCCGTTCCATTGGGAAGATAAACTATATTATGAAGAAGAATATTATCAAAGAGTGGATAAGAAACAGTGGGATAATCATCCCTGGTCTATCAGTGGCCATTCAAGGACTTGGGTGTACTGTTGGAAAGGATGCTTTGTGGCCTTGAACATTTGTAAAATAAACTTTTTAGACTGCCTTAAGCTCTGAAATTTGGTCATATTCTCCTTGAAAGAACAGCAGCATCTTTGAATCAGCCTGTTAGGAGAAAGAGTCAGCCTGTTAGGTAGGAGACAATTCAAGTGAGAACTGTTCAATCCAGGCCAGATTTTTATACTCATTCTACATGATTGTTTGATTTACTAGATACAAGGAAGGGATTACTTTAATTTTCTGGAAGTGCATTCAAGGGGCAACAATTCTTCTGAAAAGTCAAGCGTGTGAGAAGTGACAGGAGACTCAACGTGTCTCTGCTTCTAGGCAATAACTCTGAGCCCTGGATCTCATTTCCCGCTTCTTAAGGCTTTTACTCCTGCCATTATTTTTTCCCTTAAATTATCATTCTCTGCTTACTGGATCATCTCTTTTAGTATGCAGACGTGCCCTATATTACTTGCAGCAGTGATGATTAATTGTTCACCAGATGCCACTCTCTTCAGCTTCATTTCAGTAATAGGGCCCTCAGGTTTATCTGGCACATGGATGCCCAGCTGGACTGCATTTCCTAGCCTCCCTCTTACACGTGGATGTGACCGCATGATGAAGTTTGGGTAACTGGAAAATGACCAGAAGTACTGTGAGCGATTTTTGTGTCAGGGCCTTAGAAAGAAAAAGTGAGTTGCTTTCTGCTTGCTCTTGCTTTCTGCTTTCCTCTTGGTCCCTTTCTGCTAGGAGAATGTAGTACTGATATGTGTTAATTCAACCTTTCAGTTGAGAGCAATACTTTAGGAGGAGGTGGATCAGTAAGATGGGTCCTTAGATGATCTTACAGAGCAGAACCACCTACTACTGTTCATTTTTCTCTGGATGGTTAAGTGAGAAAGGAATATAGTTTTGTCTTGTTGAGCCACTAATACTTTAACAGGTATTAGAATAAATCACCTCTGTTAAACCATCTTCTCCCCTCCACCTTATGATTCCCTTCAGCTATTGCCCAATTTCTTTGTTCCATTTTGCAACAGGAGATGTTTATGTTTGCTATGTCCACTTCCTTACCACTGATTCTCTCTTTAGCCTGATCTCTTTGAGCTCTTGTTCTCTGGAGGCCGTCACGCCTTGACCTGCCCAGGGATTCGATCTCTAGGAGGCTGTCATGCCTCAGCCTGCCTGGGGATCTGCACCCTGACCTGGGGACACCTGGCTCTCAGGTTGCAACAGTACTGGGTAGGATAAGCTTCAGGACGACTCACCCCTAAGGAGGTCCACTCATGGAAATTGAAGGAGGCCAAGGCCCAGGAGCAGAGAAGGCAATGGCAACCCACTCCAGTATTCTTGCCTGGAAAATCCCATGGACAGAGGAGCCTGGTAGGCTGCAGTCCATGGGGTCGCTAAGAGTGACACGACTGAGTGACTTCATTTCACTTTCTCCACTTACTGGCATTGCTTCTAATCAAGGCTGCAATGACTTGTATCTTGTCAAAGCCAGAGGTCATACAACATCTGTGTCTTACTGACCTCTCATCAGCATTTCCCATTGGCCGACTACTTTCTCTGACCTTATAGCTACTCATTCTCTATGTCCTTTTTGCAGCTTATCTCTGCCTACCTCCCCCTCTAAAATTTGGAATGTCCCTGGGCTCTCCTGATTTCATCCATTTTCATGGTTTCAGATACTGTTTATATGCCGAGGGGGCTCAGATTCCTGTCTCTGGTACTGATTTCTGGAGCTCTAGACTCATCATCTAATGCCATTCTTCTACCTGGATGTCTCATGAACAAAGCAGAACTGTGAATTACGCTTTCTTTCATTTACTCCTCCCTCCACTTCTTCCACGTCTTCACTGTTTGAAGTGAAGTGGCCAGACTGTCTACCAAGTTTTGCAGGCTCTGAGGTCATCCTCCATTTTTTCCTTCTCATCTCATGTTAATAAGTCTTATCAACTCTACCTTCAGAATACAAACTGGACCTGACGATGTCTCAGTTTTTTCATGGTTAACACCTAGGCACACTGCCTTTGTCCTCTGGAAAATTATCTGCAGACTTCCCTGCCTCTATCCTTTCCTCCGTCCCCTGTGCTCCACCTGTGTGTCCCCCACCTTCCTCCCACTCCTATCCCCTGGTTATTCAGGATCTTTTCAGTGATTCCATAGTTGTACCATTTCCACAGTGTCTTATAGTTGGAGGCTTACAGTATGTAGCTTTTTCAATTAGCTTCTTTCACTTCGTAATAAATATTTAAGTGTCTTCCATGTCTTTTCATGGGTTGATATCTTATGTCTTTATCAGTTCAGTTCAGTCGCGTCCAACTCTTTGTGACCCCATGGATTGCAGCATGCCAGGCCTCCCTGTCCATCACCAACTCCTGGAGTTCACTCAGACTCATGCCCATTGGATCGGTGATACCATCCAACCATCTTATCCTCTGTCGTCCCCTCCTCCCGCCCTCAATCCTTCCCAGCATCAGGGTCTTTTCCAATGAGTCAGTTCTTCACATCAGGTGGCCAAAGTATTGGAGTTTCAATTTCAGCATCAGTCATTCCCATGAACACCCAGGACTGATCTCCTTTAGAATGGACTGGTTGGATCTCCTTGCAGTCCAAGGGACTCTCAAGAGTCTTCTCCAACATCACAGTTCAAGAGCATCAATTCTCAGTGCTCAGCTTTCTTTACAGTCCAGCTCTCACATCCATACATGACTACTGGAAAAACCATAACCTTGACTAGACGGACCTTTGTTGGCAAAGTAATGTCTCTGCTTTTTAATATGCTGTCTCAGTTCAGCTCAGTTCAGTTAAGTTGCTCAGTCGTGTCCAATTGGTCATAACTTTTCTTCTAAGGAGCAAGCATCTTTTAATTTCATGGCTGCAGTCACCATCTGCAGTGGTTTTGGAGCCCCCCAAAATAAAGTCTGACACTGTTTCCACTGTTTCCCCATCTATTTCCCATGAAGTGATGGGACCAGATGCCATGATCTTAGTTTTCTGAATGTTGAGTTTTAAGCCAACTTTTTCACTCTCCTCTCTCACTTCAAGCTTCATCAAGAAGCTCTTTAGTTCTACTTCCCTTTCTGCCATAAGGGTGGTGTCATCTGCATATCTGAGGTTATTGATATTTCTCCTGGCATTCTTGATTCCAGCTTGTGCTTCTTCCAGCCCAGTGTTTCTCATGATGTTCTCTGCATATAAGTTAAATAAGCAGGGTGACAATATACAGCCTTGACATACTTCTTTCCCTATTTGGAACCAGTCTGTTGTTCCATGTCCAGTTCTACCGTTGCTTCCTGACCTGCATACAGATTTCTAAAGAGGCAGGTCCGGTGGTCTGGTATTCCCTTCTCTTTTAGAATTTTCTACAATGCTCTTTCTTTTTAGCACTGAGTAATATTCCATTTTTTTGGGTATACTACAGTTTATCCACTCATCTGCTGAAGGACATCTTGATTGCTTCCAGGTTTTGGCAGTAATGAATGAAACTGCTATAAACATCCATGTTTTTTGTAGATAGGAGTTTTCAGCTTTTGGGTAAATACCAAGGAGGGTGATTCTAGGATGGTATGATAAGCATGCTTTTGAATGAAAGTTCTGTTGCCCCACATCCTTGCCAGCAGTTGGTGGTATGAGCGTTCTGGATTTTGGCCATTCTAGCAGATGTATAGTGGATGCTGCTGCTTTTCATCCCTTGACCGAGCTACGCATGTACCTCTTCAGCCATCTACAAGGAAGGATGGAATGTGCTTCCTTCAGGTCTTCTCGTGGCTCTCTTCTGCTGCCCCAGAGAGGCCTGTATGCTTACCTGTGTGCAGGCAGTTTCACAGGCCCTGTCTTCTTTATTACCTCAGTTTATTTTCTTCATTTCAGTTTGCATTTATTTGCTTTTATCTTACATTTGTAACCCCATTTTCTACAAGCTGTTTGAGAGGCCTGGGCTCTGTCTAGATATGTGTTGTGTCCTTAGCATTTCTGTAGAGTATGTATTTGTTGGTGCCAGAGAGGTGTCATCCATCGTGGGGACAGATGACAAGGTTTTCAGTGAGAATGATAAATCATGGGACCCCAGGAGCAGCAGGGAAGGTTCTGACTTCCTGGAGGATGGAAAAGTCCCTCGAGCCAAGGCTGCTCTAGTCTTTAAGTAATTAATATGGTAGAATGGAGGAATTTACTTCAATTTTTGTGAGGAGGCAAATGACAAGAGTGAGCTGACAGCAGGGGCTTTTTAATAGAGAAAGGATGCTTCAGAGTTTAGCTTCCATTTGCCTGTGTCTCAAAGCACTTGTCTCTGTATATAGAGCTACCCATTCACACTGCAGTTACATAGGCCTCTCGGTCAAATGTGGTCTTTACCTTTCCTCAGGATCAGAGTTCCTTCCACATTATCGTTGGAAGAGCAGCACGTACCCTCTGCTTCTGTATTTTCAGTGTCTGACTTATTACTCACCTGACAGCCCAGGTCTTTTTAAAGCATTTATATATTTTTACTGATGTATAGTGTTGTGTTAATGACTGCTGTACAGCAGGGTGGCTCAGTTATACATATATGTGTGCCTTCTTTTTCCTATTCTTTTCCATTATGGTTTATCACAGGATACTGAATATAGTTCCCTGTACTATACAGTATGACCTTGTTGTTGCCCAATTCTTTTTATTTTTTTAATTCAAAAATATTTTTTTTAGGGGGGCTGTGCCGGGTCTTTGTTGCAGCATGTAGGATCTAGTTCCTTGATCAGGGATCGAACCCTGGGCCCTCTGCACTGGGAATACGGAGTCTTAGCCACTTGACCACTGGGGAAGTCCCCCCAGTCCTTTTTAAAAGGAATTCTTACTGTTTAACATTCCTTGTTGTGTTAGGCTGGAATGTACCTGCCTTCATTTCCAACACCACACAGATATGTTCTTTTTTTCACATGATGGCCTTCAGTTGTCATGTGAGAAATGGCTGGTTCTTTGATCTTCCCACTAACTTTTTTTCTTCCCAGACTAAATGTACTTATTTTCTTCAACTGTTCCTCATGTGACTGAGCTCCTTTTGCAGGCCCATCCCCAGCATTTCTGGAACTCGGGCAAGAATAGAAATGGAAGTCTATATGCTGTATGTCTGAACATTTGCACATTATTAATCAGGTGAACTGATACAGATGTTGCATCACATACCTTAACAAAGACAACTTCGTAATGACCTAAATCTGGGTCACAGAGGGAATTCTCTGACTCCTGGGAGTTCTATTCCACACCATGGGAAAGGGCAGGTACCCGTCTCCCTCCAGGCTCCTGGCATGAGGGACTTTTTGCATGTGCATATGTGTGGGCACTTGAAACCATGCATGCCTCTACCCCTTTCAGATAGCGTCGCTTTGATCATCCCCGGGCCCAGGGGATGTAAATTCTGATGGTGTGGTCATTTGCTGTTGGAGGGTCCACTCAGGGAAGAAGCCTGAGCAAACCATAGAAGTAGTCAGGAAATTCTGGGGTCCTGGTAAGAAGAGGGCTGGGGTGTGTGGACTGCAGTTGGGCATACCTGTTAGTTTAGGTCCTGAGAACAGTTGGCCCCATGGTCAAGGGAGTTGGTCAGCGGGTACCCCAGGTCCAATGTAGTACTGTTCTGTCGTTGTCAGATTCTGGTCTTGATTCTGTTTCCCAGAGCCGTTTATGGTGGAAAAAGTTAAATTCCCTCTTACAGTGTTCCAAACTAGACATTGCATTTTAATTAGAGCTCCCTAACTGGCGTGCCAGACAAGACTCTGAATGTATTACAGATAGGGCAGAAACATTTCCTCATTCCTTGGAGAGGATCGTCAGCGACAGAGAGGCGAGCGCTTCTCCTGACCTCTGGTGACCGCCTGCAGCCGGGCTTACTTGCCGCAGTGTGCCCACATCAGTGCTGTCATCTCCGTGTCTCCCAAGTGCAAAAGACAGAAGAACCCTGCTCTGTACTGCTGTCGGGCGACTGCAGGGCTCGCGGCATAGAGCGTTTACATACGGCTTCGAGAGCACTTCTATCAGCATCGGTATCTGGTCCACCTGACAGTGTTGGAAGTGTCAAAGTAGGTTTGTGCCCTTCTTATTAATGAGGATATAGATCGAGGTTAAGTGGCTTAGTGTAGCTACACATTCTCACTCAAGTAGGACAGTTGAAACTAGAACTCCATTCTTCTGACTCTTATTCTGGTGTATTCTCTCTACTAACCCAAATTCCTTTTCTTGTACTATTTTTTTTTTTTGGACAGCCTATCACTTCTGATTCATGTAGGGCATGCGGGCAGTTGCATTTTTTCAGAGTTTTTCTGTCCCGACTTCTGTTATGTTGTTTCCCTTTATTGTTACTTCTTAACCTAAAGATTCAACTTGGCAATCCCTATGAAGTGGTACGATTTTTATCAGATTCAAACAGTTCATCCAGTGTCTTGCAACTTAATTGTGTATTATCCATTTTGATGGCTCTCTGCTCTGGATTCATGTCATATTTAGTTGTTGCAGTGATGCTTGTCTGAAATGGTCACCCTGAGTTGTTTATAAAAGGTTAGATTACATTAAAATGGGAAAATGTGCAGTGCATTTTAGAAATATTTCTTTTCTAAACTAGTTATGATTTTTTAAAAAAGGTTCTGGGATATAAGTGTAAATTCACTTCTCTTTTTATTTAGTGCCATTTTTTCATTGATCTTTACAAATGTTATTTTATTTAAACCTCAGAAATTTATGGTCACTTACTCAAATGCCAGATTGATTTAGAATTCAAATCTAGGTCTGTTTAAACTCAAAGTACCTGTGTGTTTTCTTAGCACTAGTCTATGAATAATGAGAAATAATTTCTAAACATTTAACTTGAGCCTGAGAAAGGGATATTTCCCAGATTCATATTCTTACATTTGGCATAAGTTAATTCTCTGTTCAGTTCAGTTGCTCAGTCGTGTCCAACTCTTTGTGACCCCATGGACCACAGCACACCAAGGCCTCCCTGTCCATCACCAACTCCTGGAGTTTACTCAAACTCATGTCCATTGAGTTAGTGATGCCATCCAACCATCTCATCCTCTGTTTTCCCCTTCTCCTCCTGCCCTCAACCTTTCCCAGCACCAGGGTCTTTTCAGATGAGTCAGCTCTTTGCATCAGGTGGCTAAAGTATTGGAGTTTCAGCTTCAACATCAGTCCTTCCAATGAACACTCAGGACTGATCTCCTCTAGGATGGACTGGTTGGATCTCCTTGCAATCCAAAGGACTCTCAAGGATCTTCTCCAACACCACAGTTCAAAAGCATCAGTTCTTCAACGCTCAGCTTTCTTCACAGTCCAACTCTCACATCCATACATGACCACTGGAGAAACCATAGCCTTGACTAGATGTTACTGCTTCGTTACTCATGCACAGAACAGGCTTCCTCACCAACCCCTCTCCCCACCAAATGTGAATAGTGCCTAGTTGAGAAGCCCTGCTGTAAAGGTTCTAAGTAGTCAGGGTTTTACTTTGAATATGTGTGCTTTTGTATTTAACCAACCCCATCATGGTGATAGGGCCTCGAATGTATGAGAGAGAATTTGTCAAACTCCCCGCTTGGGTACAGGTTGTCAATGACATTAGAGCATGATGTTCATTCAATTGTGCTGCTTCTAGAGAATCTGGGATTTAATGCCAAAGGCTTCCTGAGTGATGAAAGGTTAGGCTTTTTATATTTAATGCTTATTTTTATTAGAAATGTTGATGGGTGAAAGAAAATGAAAGTTGCTCAGTCGTGTCCAACTCTTTGCGACTCCATGGACTATACAGTCCGTGGAATTCTCCAGGCCAGAATATTGGACTGGGTAGTCGTTCCCTTCTCTGAGGAATCTTCCCAGCCCAGGGATTGAACCCAGGTCTCCTGCATTGCAGGCAGATTCTTTACCAGCTGAGCCACCAAATGTGAAATATATGATACCAACCTGGCAGTTAGATATTGACCTGCTAACCAACATAACTTCTATGAGGAGTTGTGTTTATTGGTTAAAGCACAGATTTGAAGGGATGGTTGCTTAGCATTCTAAAACCAGGTTTCTTTTCCCTTGTTATTGAGTTCCAAGGCATGACTGGAACATCATTGCAGTGCCTTTTCCAGTTTCTTTATATTAATTTTACCAGGCTTGATTTTGTGTTCCTTTGTTCTGGATTGCTGAAACTATGTTCTTAAACTAATGTTTCATTCTGTTTACTCTAACTGATCAAGAGCCATCAGAGGTTCTGTATTCCTACTATACTTAATAAATGCTCTCGTTCATATATTTACTGATCTCTCTTGCTTCATTTTCAGGGAAACTCTTTTTTTTCTTTTTAAATCATCCTCAATTCACAATTCAGTGTCACTAAATGATACATGTCTGTCTTACTGATATCAGTAGCTACTGTTACTACTGCTAAGTCACTTCAGTCGTGTCTGACTCTGTGCGACCCCGTAGATGGCAGCCCACCAGGCTCCCCCGTCCCTGGGATTCTCCAAGCAAGAACACTGGAGTGGGCTGCCATTTCCTTCTGCAATGTATGAAAGTGGAAAGTGAAAGTGAAGTTGCTCAGTCGTGTCCAACTCTTGGCGACCCCATGGACTGCAGCCTACCAGGCTCCTCTGTCCATGGGATTTTCCAGACAAGAGTACTGGAGTGGGGTGTCATTGCCTTCTCCACTGTTACTACTAACACTTATTTATTATTGATATGCCAGACTGTTATAAGCTCCTTACATACATTATCTGCTTTATCATCACAGTTGCCTCATGAAGTTGTTACTCGTACTTTTTTTTAAATTATGATAAAATTTATGTAACAATTTACCATTTTAACTGTTTTTAGCTGTCCAGTATATTCACTGGATATATAATTTACATATATTCATGTTGTTGTGAAACATCTCCAGAACACTTTCATCCTGCAAAACTAACAGTCCCTGCCTATTAAAGAATGCCCTGTTTTTGCCTCCTGCAGCCCCTGGTCCCCACTGTTCTAAGCATCCTTTCTGTTTTTATGAATTTGACTACTTTGGAGCCCTCATATCAGTGGAATCACGCACTGTTTGTCTTTTAGTGACTGACCTCTTTCACTTAGCAAAGTGTCCTCAAGGTTCAACCATGCAGTAGCATGTGACAAGATCTCCTTTCTTTTTAAGGCTGAATAATATTCCATTGTATGTATATGTCACATTTTGTTGATTTCTTCATCCTTTGAGGGATGGGTTGGTTCTGTCTCTTGGCTGTTGTGAATGCTGCTGCTGTGAACATGGATGTGCAAATACTTCTTTGAGATCTTGTTTTCATTTGTTTGTATATATGCCCAGGAGTAAGATTTCTGGATCATGTTGTTATTTAGTCGCTAAGTCATGTCTGACTTTTGGTGACCTCCTGGACTGTAGCCCACCAGGCTCCTCTGTCCGTGGAATTTTCCAGGCAAGAATACTGGAGTGAGTTGCCATTTCCTTCTCCAGGGGATCTTCTGTATGTGAAGTGGTATCTTATTGTGGTTTTTGATTTGCATTTGCTTAGTGGTAGTGATGCTGAGGATTATTTTCGGAAACCTGTTGTCAGTTTTTGTATCATCTTGGAGAAATATATTCAGGTCCTTTGCCCATTTTTTAGTTTTAGTTTTTTGGCCATGTTTCATGGCATGTGGGATCTTAGTTCCTCCACCAGGGATCGAACCCATGCCCCTGCAGTGGAAGTGCAGAGTCTTAATCATGGGACTACCAGGGAGGTTACTGCCCATTTTTTAAAATAAAGTTTTTTGTAGTTGACTTGGCATTATATATTCTGAATATCAATCTCTTCCTGGATATGTGGTTTCAGATATTTTCTTCCATTCTGTGGGTGGCCTTTTCAGTCTGTCCATAGTATCCTTTGATGCACAACAGTGTTTAATTTTGATGAAGAGATGGAAACAAAAAAATGCTTGGTTTTTACTGGCTTTCTATCTTTTAGCATTACTGTCTAACCAAAATAGAGGCCTAAGCTTCAGCATATGGAGAGCTGAGTTCGTGTAACTGTAGCTGATCTGTTTATATGCTAACCTCTTGGAAGTTAGAAAGGAAAGGCCTTAAACAGGAGAAAGGGTTTAGAAAATCCTTTAGCTTAGTCTTAGCTAGATTAGTGATATGAAAAATATTATGGTATTCTTAGTGTTTAGGATTAGGGACTTTAGCAGAAGTGGAAAAAAAGAAACGTTTGGTTAAATGAGCTGATAAAGGCCCTGGTGGTTTAGAAATATTTCTGAGTTACTGAAGTTCATGCAACAGGATCTGGAATAACTTTCCTGTTACTTTAGACCCGCTTCCTTTGTGTAGCCCTGTTCAGAGCCACCCCATCCTCCATTTCAGCAGTATTTCTGTATTCATGTGATCTCTGTTATGTGCATTTGTTCTTTTGGCTTCTTTCAGCTGTATTCCTTTCCAGTGTATGCTCATTATGCTTTTTTTAAAAAAGTGAGATTGGACCCATTTGCTCTGAGAGGACTGTGGTGTTTAGCATACTGTTGGGGGCTCAGTAAATTTTCAGAGGTATGTTCAGCCTTCTAGAGTATTTGCCTTCATTAGAAATAGTTACAGAAAGTTTTCTTGGTGGAGGAAACTGTCTCTTATCTTTGTACTGGCAAAGTCCTTCCTGCATCATGCTTCAGTTGATGTGTTCACTTAGTTCTCAGCTCTGCTGCTAAAAAATTTTCTTAAAAAGAAGTTTTTTTCTTCAAAGTTGTTCGTGTAATTCCCTTTTTGATTACTTACTGGTTAATTTTTTGGTAATTATTTTTTTGATTATTCAGCTAAAATAGTATAAGAATAGATTTTGGAGGTTGCTGTTAGCACATAAAAGTAGTAGGAATTTATTTAAACATTGTTTTTAAAAGGACAGTTTTAACAATTAAGTGTTTAACAATTAAATGTTTAACTTTAATGCTTAAAAAGTTGTCCAGGTATATACATAAAGGTAAAATTACTAGTAGTCTAAATTATAATACTATATTTATATTATTTTTCCTAACATAAGTTGCTTAGACTCTTCTGTTGTAAAATAAATTCTGTAACTTTGAGATTTCTTATTTAGATATATTTATTATCACATTTTAAGAAAGAACTTTTAGGCTTGTAACTGTGTATAAAAGCCCATAATAAATTTCTTTACTTTTTACCATGCGCGTATGATTTAAAATAGAGAAAGGCAACAGGGATGAGAAAAACCCTGAAAAACGAAGGTCTTTAACAAAAGCTTTACTAAATCCTGTTACAGGAAGTATGATAATTATGACAAGAAATCATAAGACCACTTACTGTTCTTTGTGTTTGGCTAGAATCAACATTCATTTGCGCCCAGGTAAATAAATGATTTTATTTCACAAAAGAGATTTAATAATATATGGCTGAAGTGTAAATGAAATACTATGGCCCTTCAGTTGAGTAATGCACATGCAGGCCGCAGATGTAGAAGTTCAGTCAGTTTTGTTGTTGCAGCCCGTGTCATTGAAGGAACGGGGACAAAAGTTTGTTTGTAACTACCATGGAACTGAGTACAAAGACGCCAGTGACCTCTGACCCTCTGAGGCTGTGCATCTGAACAAGGAATTGTTTGAGGATGGGAAAAGCTGCCTGTCGACTTGGGGTGTAGTTTTCCCTTGCTTTCTGTGGAATTGTTGAATGACCCGACTCCAGAGAAACAACGAAGCAAAACTCCCAAAACAAAAAGCTTACTTGGAAGAACTTCTTATTAGTCTCAGAGGAATCTCATGTCCACACAGCCAAATCTAACTAGATATTCCTTTCCTAAAGTGATAGTCTCTATAAGGATGTTGTCCTCACTTAACAGAAACCGCCGTGTTAATTACTGCTGTTCTGTGTGTTGACCGGGCTGGTTTCCTCCTCTGCAGTTCTTGTTATCTTCTCTGTAAAAGTGATCCTGTAGCTATCCTGGTCGAGAAGTCATTCTGGATCTGGATCACACTAATACCTTAGCTTTCTTTTCACATTGTTTAAAGGTTGGGCATTATTCAGACACTGAAACTCATAAATATTTGTCAAATGGATGAGTGAGTTAATACATCCACAGGAAAAATTTTGTTTTTTTTGTGTGTGAGAATGTAGGAATGATGGCATTTGCAATAGTCTTTTTTTTCTTTTTTTCCTTCCTCCCATGGTGGTCAATAAAAATCTAGTAATATCTCTGAATATGAGAATACGATAAATGCAGCATCTCGTTTGCAGATATAGAGTAGCTCAGCCTTTGAGTTACCTGTCTTGGTTGCACTAGCCAGTGTTCAGACTGGACTCTGATAACAAGGTTTTATTTCAGAATCTGTTGTCCTTGGAAAGACTGAGGGATCAAGACTGGTGTTACCATTTTGGTGAAAAGCTAGCTCTGGCTTATGTTGTTGCATAGTTCTTGTGGTTGTTCATTGGTTAATTTGTGTCCAACTCTTTGTGACCCCATGGACTGCAGCACGCCGAATTCCCCCATCCTTCACCATCTCTTGTAGTTTGCTCAGATTCATGTCCATTGAGTTGGTGATGCTATCTCACCATCTCATCCTCTTTTGCCTCTTTCTCCCTTTGCCTTCAATCTTTCCCAGCGTCAGGACTTTTTCTACTGAGTCGGCTGTTCGCATCAGGTGGCGAACGTATTGGAGCTTAAGCATCAGCATCAGTCCTTCCAGTGAATATTCAGGGTTGATTTCCTCTTGGATTGACTGGTTTGATCGCCTTGCAGTCCAAGACACTTACTGTGAGAGGAAAAGTTTGTATTCTGATAACTATACTTCAGCAGAAAAGTGCCATGTTACTTGACTTTCTGAGATGGCAGATGCTAAGTTAATTTGGAAGAATGGTAAATAATGCTTTATGTCAGACTGAGAATTCATTGTTCATTCTGAAAAAGTTTGTCGGGAAATACTGTCTTTAGAATTTAAGAAGTTCTATTTTTTTTTTTTTTTTGAAGGGGTATTCATTATTAACTTACTACATCCAAGAACTGAGTATTTTAGAAAACTTTATTCAGCTTTTTGGTAATTTCCTGTTTAAAAGATTAAAGTTGAAGTATGAAAGGAAAGCAGTCTAGGCATTGATCTTTAGCTGCTAGCTGAAGAAATGGTGGCTCTGCCTGACCTTTTAATGTTATAGAGTTGGAGCTTGTACATTTCTTTCTGAGAGGAGTAGTATGAAAAATGCTTTGGAAAAATAGCTGCCGGAGTTCTACCACAGAAAATTGTCTCTAGTGCCATGAGCCACAAACTTGTAAATTGCTAGATTAAAAAAATATATTCAGCATTAGTAAAAGCAACAAGTATTCATCATAGCTATGGCAGTAGTTCCTAATTTGTCAGATACCCATTTCCCCGTATCTTCTTTCTAACAGAACTTAAAGTTTTCCTAGAAGCAGAAGTGTGCCTAGCTAAAAAAAACCCCATACATTTCTTAGCCTCCTTTCCAGCCAGAGCAGCCATGTAACATAGTCCTGGTCAGCCGATGCAGGCAGATATTTCTGAATGAAGATCTTTTGAAAGGCCTTTTACCTGTGTGTGTGTGTGTGTGTGTGTGTGTGTGTGTGTGTGTGTTTAACCTCCTGTATAGAAATTAGACATGATGCCTAGGGCTAGACCAGTATTCTGGAGGCATTCAGAGGAAAGCCAGGAGATTTACAGAGATCTTGCTTCCCTGGTGGCTCAGAGGTTAAAGCCTCTGCCTGCAATGTGGGAGACCTGGGTTCAATCCCTGGGTCAGGAAGATCCCTTGGAGAAGAAAATGGCAACCCACTCCAGTGTTCTTGCCTGGAGAATCCCATGGACAGAGGAGCCTAGTGGGCGATAGTCCACGGGGTCGCAGAGTCGGACACGACTGAGCAACTTCACTTCACTTCCCTTCCCCTATATATCCCTGAACTGCCAAACCAATGTCAGTACATGCCTCTCTGAACTTTCATTTGATGAGAAGAGTAAAACCGCTGTCTTCCTTAAACCTCTGTAATTTGGGCTTCCTATTACATGCATCAGAACATTATTCCTGACTAATTATTTGTATGCCCATTATGATCTACTTTCTGGAGATTTGGAATCTTCTGATTATAATTTAACAGGGATTTTATCTAACTTCAAATCCAGAAGACACTGAGGGTTTTGGAATTCTTTCTGTCTTTAGACTTGATTGGATGAGCTGGATATCCAGCTGGATAGATATTGGTTACCAAGGAGGTTTGAGGAAATGCATGGAAATATTCTTAAATAGTCTAGCATCTCCCACTATCACTTCATCCTCTCTTGCATTTAAGTGCTGGCTTCATCTGCCCACATAATCTGTGTTGAAACTACTGGTGCTCCCTCTGAATGGAGAGGGTTTCAGATAGTTATAGCACAGTTAGAAATCAGACTGATGACCTTATCTCCCTCCATGCCAGGGTTAACTATGGAGGCGATTTTCCGTTGTTGTTGTTTCTTTTTAAACTTATTCAGGTGTAATGTACTTATGGAAGATGTGCACAGATCACACCTGTACAGCTTTATAACTTTTCACATACAGCTTTATGACTTTTCACAAACCAAACTTGTCTGTGTAACCGGCATCTTGATCAAGAAATAAAGAAGTCCTGCTTATCGCCCTTGTGGATCATCAGTATCCTTCTAATAGCATCGAGTCGTTTTTGCCTGTATTTGTGTTGTTTATACATGGACTCATTCCGGGTGTGCTCTTTTGTGTTTGGCTTCTTTTTGCTCAGCATTTCTGTGAGATTAGTCCATCTTGTATATAATTATAGATCATTCTCATTGCAGTGTAGCATTCCATTGTGTGACTATATCCCAACTTAAATTTATCTCATCAACTGTTGGTGGGCATTTGGAGTGTTTCCAGTTTTGACTCCATTTATGAATACTGCTGCTAAGAAGCATTCTTTTGTTAAACATATGGAAGTGTTCTGTTGGGTATGTTCTTTGAATGAAATTGCTGGATCACAGAGTGTCAGTGCTCGAGAGAGTCAGCTCCTCTGCATCCTCGCCAGCACTTGATTTGCCTTTGTTTTTAGCCTGGTCATTCTGGTGGGTGTGTGTATTTTGTGAGGTGCCTGTTTGTCTTTTGCCCAATTTTCTACTGAGTTGTATGTCTTTTCTTATTGTTTGTGGGAGTCCCTTTTCTATTCTGGACACTAGTCGTTTGTCAGATATTTGTATTGTGAATCTTTTTCCATTCTGTGATTTGCTCTTTCACTCTTTACTTGTCTTTTGAGAAATAGGTCTTTATATAATCCAATTTATCAGATTTCCCTTTGTGTTTAGTGCTTTTTGGGTAATGTTAAAAAATATCTGCCTGCTCCAGGGTCACAAAGATGATGATCTGTGTTTTGTTCTATAAAAGCTTTATTGTGTCACCTCTCATATGTAGATCTTCCTTCCACCTATTAAGAGGATTACTTTTTGTCTAGATGTGAGGGAGGGGGTAACAAAACATTTTTTTCCAAATGGTTATGTAGTGGAGTCAGCACCGTTTATTAAAAATGTTATCCATTCTCCACTATACTGAGTGTTAGGTTTCTCATAAATCAGGTAACCAAATATCTGTGGCTTGTTTCTGGACATGATTCTCTTCCGTTCCATTAGTCAGTTTTTCTCCTCTTGTACAAATAGCATGCTGTTTTAATTATTATAGCTTTCTAACAGGTTTTGTTAACTCTTAGTGTTAAGTTCTTTACCATCTTTGTTCTTCCTTGAGATGGCCTTAGCTAACTGGTGATCGTCAACTGAGTATGTGGAGTTCATGTTCATTCTGTATGCCTTCTGACCTCTACTGTACACATGCCTCAACCTGCTGAGTGAAATACTGGCTTAATCCACTTAGCTGTCATGTGAATCCAGTTAGGACCTCTAACCTCTTCATGGATTTTCAGATCTATTGAGTAAACAGAAAAGAATTTCTTGGTACACATATAAATTTAAACTCAGTGCTCACTTTTAGCAGAAATCACTGCTGTGTGCAGTAACCAAATATTTAGTTCAAATGTGTATATTTAATTGCACTGATGCTTAATTTTCTCATTTGTAAGTAATCAGCTGTTTTGTTTATTATGACCAGCACTGTAAATGCTGTGTTTGGGATTTTTGAAGCAAAAAGATGAAGCAGGAATAGTAAAATAAAAATAAGACAATTCCATCTGGAAGACTCAATCATCTGTGCGTGACATTTAAAGGCAGTGATCTTTGTAAGTCACAGTGTGATATTGTGAGTTGGGAAAAATTTCTCCTCAGTATCCTGCCTTCTTTCCCCTTCCGTTTCATGCTGAATAAGTTGGGGGAAATCCCAAGTTTTTAAAGTAAAGTAATAGTTATTTTTCTTCAAAATCGATCATTCATAACTTATTTTCTTTGGGGGCTGGGGAATAGGGAGGAGTCAGGGAAGTAGGAGGCCTTCTGGTGACAGTGACTGTGCATTCCAAATTCCAACAGGACATGTCATCATATGTGATAGGTTACAGTTGACCCTTGAACAGAGCAGGTGTAAGCTGTGGATTCACTTACATGTGGATATTTTTCATTAGTAAATACTGCAGTACTGCATGGTCTGTATATTGGTTGAATGTATGGATGCAGGGGGTACGTATAAATTATATGCTGATTAACCTTTGCATTGTTCAAGCGTCAGCTATATTTAAAATTGAGACTATCTTAGGAAGTTGAAAATACATGAATTATTATAATACCTTGGGGGAACTTTTTTCTCATTTTTAAAATAGGACCAAATGATCAGAGATCTGTATACATGTGTGCTGCAAGAACTGTCAATTTTTATCTCAGTTAATAGTGAGTTGCAAGGGTTCATGTTTGATTCAGAAACTGGAACTGACTGTGAATTAGGTACATAAGGGTCTAACCCCACCTGTTGGCTTTTAATTACAAATAAGGAACATACCATTTCATTGATAATATAATTAAGCTTAAGAGTAAAAAGTCACATAATTATATGCCCTGTGAGTTAACCAACCCAGATTTGCTCTGATTCCTGGCAGCAGTCCATGTGTACAACCATGTAGTAGGCAGTTCTCTTGTGTGAGCGGGTCTGGTACAGATTTCTGCCTAAAGATCTCAGTGGCAGCATTTTTTGAGCAGGTATTTCCTGGGTGCATATTGATTTTCAAATACTTCGTAAGTTCTGGCAGTACAAAGATGAGCAAATTGGGTGCCTTTCCTGCCATCACAGAACTTTCCAACTAGAGTTATATGCCCCAGGGTTGTAACTTGGTGTGTTTGCCTACAGGTAACAAGAAATTATTTTATTGAGATATAATTTATTGAGATATTGATTATTTTATTGAGATATAATTGACAAATAGTATTATATAAGTTTTATATGATGATTTGATGCACATATATATTGCAAGATATCTTTACCACATAAGGTTAGTTAGCACATCCTTCACCTCTTAAAATTACATTTTTTTTATTTTTTTGGTTATGGTGACAGTATCTAAGATCTACTGTCTTAAAAATGTTCAGCTATTTTGTTGTTGTTGTTGTTCAGTTGCTAAGTTGTGTCCAACTCTGTGTGACCCCATCAACTGCAGCCCGCCAGTCTTCCCTGTCCATCACCAACTCCTGGAGCTTGCTCAAACTCATGTCCATTGAGGCGGTGATGCCATCCAAGCATCTCATCCTCTGTTGCCCACTTTTCCTCCTGCCCTCACTCTTTCCCAGTGTCTTTTCCACTGACTTGGTTCGTCTCATCAGGTGGCCAGAGTATTGGAGCTTCAGTTTTAGCATCAATCCTTCCAATGACCAGGGTTGGTTTCTTTAGGATTGACTGGTTTGATCTCCTTGCTGTCCAAGGGACTCTCAAGAGTCCTCTCCAGCACCACCGTTCTAAAGCATCAATTCTTTAGTGCTCAACTCTCACATGCATACATGACTACTGGCAAAATCGTGGTTTTGACCGTATGGAGCTTTGTTGGCAGAGTGACATCTCTGCTTTTTCATCTGCAGTCTAGGTTTGTCACAGCTTTTCTACTAAGGAGCAACTCTACAGTACAGTACTGTTGACTGGAGTCACCGTGCTGGATAGTAGGTCTGCAGAACTTACCTTAAAACTGAAGTTTGACAGCATCCCGACAATGCATGGGTAGCATCTACTAAATAGCTGACCACTGTTGCCTCTTAACCAGTTTGGTGACAATATAGGCTGGTGGAGTTTGTTGTTTTCCTCCATTGATAATCAGAGATTAGCTTCCCAGATGGCTCTGTGGAAAGAATCCACCTGCTAATGCAGGAGACACAGGTTCGATCCCAGGTTTGGCAAGATCCCCTGGAGGAGGAAATGGCAACCCACTCCTGTATTCTTGCCTGGAAAATCCCATGGACAGAGGAGCCTGGCAGTCTTCAGTCTGTGGGGTCATAAAGAGTTGGACACGACTTAGCAGTTGAACAGGGGCATGAGCGCCAGACACGACTACAGTTGAAAGTAAAGCTGTTAAACTGGAAGTAGACCAATTAGTGTAAGTGATGGTAAAGGAGTTACGGAAAATAAGAGTAGACTGTAGTTGTAAAGTTAGTGTTGGTTCGGAATTGGTTCTAAACTATAAATTATCTCCCTTTTCTGTGGTGGTGATAATACAGGGGTAAGGCATGTAAATACACTGGTGTGTGTGAGATAAATGTCCTTTGTTCTTGTCTTTAACCTTCTGTAATTTTTGCTCTATTTTTTTGATCATATTTTAGTTACACATGGAATTCATGTATTGTTGATATATTTCATTTACTAAGTTTCTATCAAATATAATTTTAAAGTATAGTTGAATTTAAACATTGAGCTTAAGCAAATTAGATGTTAGATGTTTCATGTGTTTTCATGAAGCATTTACAGGTATTCATAGATCTACTTATTTTTAAAGATTTATTCTTTTCTGCCACTTTTTTTTTTTAACTTCCAGAGGCACATATTATTCTTAGTGAAACTGTATGAATATTTTGTGATGTAGACTGGTGGAAAAATGATTCATTCAGCAGCATTGTATTCTACAGTCAGGGTTATTGGAGCATATCATATTTCATTACAGGAGAGACGCCTGAGAAGAGGAGAGTCTATAAACCAGATATAAGGAACAGTGTCTGTTAACTTCATTATCTTATCATCATCACCTGTTACTTAGTGGTGCCTCATCAAGATAGGATCCATTTACTTTCTTATCTACTGTTTTAGAATCCTTTTAACCAATATCTAAGAAATCACAACTTGCTGGTTTAAATGATAAGGTATTTTCTGCATCTAAGCCAAATTTGAAGATGAATTTTAGCATTCAGTATAATTTTTAAACATCCATTCCTTGAATAAACAATTCTTTAAAAGGCAAAAGTAATGTAATAGAATTCATATGCTGCTGTGGGTGTGTTAAATGGTGTGATTTTTCTGTGGGGCAATTTAGGAATATGTATTAAGAGCCTTGAAATGTTACCTTTGACCTAGTAATTCCACTTTGAGGATCTTAAAGATTTAACCAAAGATACTCATTGGAGTATTCTCTAATGATGAAAATTTGGTAAATCATTATGTCCAACAAAAAATAGTTATGATATATTTGTATGGAAGAATCTTGCTTAGCCATTATAAAGATTATTACTTAAGACTAATGGAAAGTTATGATATAAAAGTGAAAAAGGTATGAAGAACTCTATAAGAAATTGAGCTCAATCTAACAAAAGCTAGCAGTTAAAAGCATGAGTCAGACCTGTATATTACAGACCTGGAAAGTTCATCAACTCACATAAAATGCAGAAAAGCATGGTGTAGAATCATACACATGCACAGAAAAGTGAGGTATTTATGAAAATACAGCAAATGGATCATGTTTGTATTTCTGTATAAGCATATACAGACATAGAAAAAAGTCTCTTTAGTAAAACTACTATTAATGACTGGAACTAGAGACAAGAAAAAGCTTTTACTTTGACTCCTACTTGAATTTTAATAAGAGTGTATCCATATGTTAATTTGTTATTAATGTTAAAAAAAAACTCAAATTTTCTGTTTTATGAAGACAAAAGTTCACTGAGATCTGAGCAGTGGTTCTCTCTGGAACGTAGGAGCTCGGATAGTTCTTAATTTTCTTTGTATTTTTCTCTGTTTCCCAGAATTTTGGCAATGAACAGGAATTACTTTTATAATCTGAAAAAGCAGTAAAATGTAAAAAAGTAAAAAAGCTGAGATTACAGGTGGTAGCGTGGTCTGGACTAAGGATTGCTGTGATTCAGATCCCAGCTGTACCATTCTAGAGCCTCGTGACCTTGGGGCTGGGGCTGGGGCTGAGGGAGCCGCTTTACTTTTCTCACAGGATTTTTTTTGAAGATTAAATTAGGTGTGACATATGTAGGTTAGTTTTTATGTGTCTGGCATGCGTTTGGTGCTCGATAAATGTTAACTTCCTCCTTGTTTTTCTCATTCATGACATAATAAACTCTTCAAAACAGATGGAAACTACTGTAAAATTATTAACAAAAACATGCATGTATTCAGTAATTAGACAGTTGAAGAGCTTATGGTGTGATAGTTTCAGAAATAATCCTGCTACAGGATAGAAAGTGAGAATATTCATTAGAGGAAAACAAAGAGCTATGGTATTTCACTTCTGATGACAGGGAGAGGCGGGTATGAGTCCTCATTTTTCTGTATGAATCAACTGTTCAGTTCAGTCGCTCAGTCGTGTCCAACTCTTTGTGACCCCATGAATCTCAGCACGCCAGGCCTCCTTGTCCATCACCAACTCCCGGAGCTCATTCAAACTCACATCCATCAAGTCGGTGATGCCATCCAGCCATTTCATCCTCGGTCGTCCCTTTCTCCTCCTGCCCTCAATCCCTCCCAGCATCAGAGTCTTTTCCAATGAGTCAACTCTTCGCATGAGGTGGCCAAAGTACTGGAGTTTCAGCTTTAGCATCATTCCTTCCAAAGAAATCCCAGGGCTGATCTCCTTTAGAATGTAGTGGTTGGATCTCCTTGCAATCCAAGGAACTCTCAGGAGTCTTTTCTAACACCACAGTTCAAATGCATCAATTCTTTGGTGCTCAGCTTTCTTCACAGTCCAACTCTCACAGCCATACATGACTACTGGAAAAACCATAGCCTTGACTAGATGGACCTTTGTTGGCAAAGTAATGTCTCTGCTTTTCAATATGCTATCTAGGTTGGTCATAACTTTCCTTCCAAGTAGTAAGCGTCTTTTAATTTCATGGCTGCAATCACAATCTCCAGTGATTTTGGAGCCCCCCAAAATAAAGTCTGACACTGTTTCCACTATTTCCCCATCTATTTTCCATGAAGTGATGGGACCAGATGCCATGATCTTAGTTTTCTGAATGTTGAGCTTTAAGCCAACTTTTTCACTCTCCTCTTTCACTTTCATCAAGAGGCTTTTTAGTTCCTCTTCACTTTCTGCCATAAGGGTTGTGTCATCTGTTAGTCAGCGCTAATTTGTTTTCTAAGTATGGTTTAAAAAATTCAGCACAGATTCAGCCTGAAGAGTGTTTAGTAGCTGTGTTACAGAGACATTGCTGTTTTTATTCAGCATAGCTATCAATATTAAGAAATAAAATGGGGGCTTCAGGACAATCAGTCTTATATTATTAAATCAATATGTAAAATGAGATACCTTAATTTCAGGGACATAAGATAATTAGGGGAAATAGACTTCAACATGAAATTCTTAAAGCAGTTAACAACTGTATTCTTCTGCATGTTCAGTTCAGTTCAGTTGCTTAGTTGTGTCTGACTCTGCAACCCCATGAATCACAGCATGCCAGGCCTCCCTGTCCATCACCAACTCCCACATGTTTGTTAGATGAACAATAGAAAATACAGACATTTGCTTTTCCCGGTTTTGCAGAGGAAGTATCACAAACTTAGGGCTTCCCCAGTAGCTCAGCAGGAAAGAATCTGTCTGTAACTGCAGGAGACACAGGTTCAGTCCCTGGGTGGGGAAGATTCCCTGGAGGAGGGCATGGTGGCCCACTGTAGTATTGGAGAATCCCATAGACAGAGGAGCCTGGCGGGCTGCAGTCCATAGGGTTGCAAAGAGTTGGACACGATTGAAATGACTGAGCACACACATCACAAGTTTAAGGGAGAAGATTGATGTTAGCAAGTGAGGGCAAAGTAGGATGTCATACTAGACGCATAGAACTTAAGAAGCCACCAGCATTGCTGTCTCTGATGTTTTCATACAAGGAAACAATTTTAAAAAACACTAATTCAAAAAGATATGCACCCTAATGTTTTTAACAGCATTATGTATAGTAGCCAAGATAATGGAAACAACCCAAGTGTCCATCAGTAGATGAACGGAGAAAAAAGCCTGGTATGTATATACTCAGCCATAAAGAAGAATGAAACTATTGCCATTTGCAACAACTGGGATGGACCTAGAGAGTGTTATACTTAGTGAAATATTTATAAATCAGGCAGAGAAAGACAAATACTGTATGCAATTACTCATGTTTAGAATCTAAAACATTAGACAGTCAAATGTATATAATAAAACAGACTCCCAGGTATAAGAATCAAACTATAGTGGTTACCAGTGGGGAGAGGGAAAAGAGGAGAAGCAAGATAGGAATATGGGATTAAGAGGTCCAGACTATATATAAAATATGACTGTGTATAAAATAGATAAGTAACAGGGCCATGTTGTACGGTGCAGGGTTATATAGCCATTATTTTATAATAATTTTAGATGGAGTATAATCTATAAAAATATTGAATCAAGATACTGTACACCTGAAACTAATATATTATAAATCAACTGTACTTCAAAATGGGCTTCTGCCTACTGATGCAGGAGACGCGTTGGCAAAGGAAGATCCCCTGGAGAAGGACATGGCATCCCACTTCAGTATTCTTGCCTGGAAAATCCCATGGACAGAGGAGCCTGGCAGGCTACAGACCATGGGGTTGTAAAGAGTCAAACACGACTGAGAGACTGAACACACACACGCACACGCACATGTACTTCAATACAAAAAGAAACGTTTTTTTAGGGTCTAAGAGGTTTGGATAGATATCAGGTGTTTCTTTTATTTCATTCATTTCCTTATTTAATCGTTTTTCTCTAAAAGATGAAATTTGATATCATGTATAGCTGGCTGTGTTTCTTCTTACAGTCTTTCTCTTGCATTGCAACCCTTCAGGAATGCCACATACTGAAAAACAGTTTGGGATAGATTTTCATGTGGTAGAGAATGAGTATAGTTTGGGAAACCACTCTGCTGTGTGACTCTGAGTCACCACAGGGCCTCGGCTGAGAGCCTGCACTCACAGCTTGGCGTGAGGACCTCTTTTCTTGAGTGTCTACTAGTAATAAAAATGCCAGTATCAGTGTGTGAAATCCTTTAGAATCAAGTCCTCTGAATTCGTTTCCACTCTGATACACATATTTTCCTTTATTCTGTACAAATTTTTTTCAAAAAGCTAAAAAAAAAAAACCTTGAAATTTACTGTCCTTTCATACCTATATCTGCTATACTTTGTAGATTTCATCAGTGGTCAGTGTTCTTTTGTGTCTCAATAGTGTCTTTATGTTTTTAACCTTGTAGTTGTTTTAACTCATAGGTTTTCTAGGACATTTTGTGTTGTTTTAAATGAATTTTAAAATGGTTCTCTTTTGACTCTGTCCCTTAGCTTAATGGAATCCTGTTACTTGCCTTACCTAATTTAGTGTGTTGTTGTCCTGGCCCTACAGCATCTGCTGGAGGAGCTAATCTGAGAGGCACTGTGTTACCCTCTTCTCTTGGTTTGCTAAATGACTGTGAGAGGTAGTGTCCCCAGGCTCCAGGAAGGCAGAGGCCCCTCTCCCCACTGTGTACTGTGTCTTACACACCAGTGGGTACATGAGACACACAGAAGATCATGAGGGTGTATCTAAGCTCAGATGGAGCAGAAGAAACCTTGGGGTCAAAGGTAGCTACAGGCTGAGTCATCAGCATATCGTTGAGGGTGTGGAGCACAAGAAAAGGTAGAAAGGGAAGAATCAGCCAGGTTTTCATAAGTGTAGGAATGAGTATTAGTGATAACAGTATTTTTGAAGACTTACATTGCAAGCAGTCTGCTGTCATTTATATAGGTAGTCATTTAATCTGTAGAGAGTACTGTGGACAAAAAAAGTTGCCATCTCTTGAAAATGATCTTCAAAAGATGGATGGAAAATTGCCGAATCATGCTGTTTATATATTGTGAAACAAAGTCTTTTTCTTTAGTGTAGAATTAGAAGATGAAATTAACTGATTTTTTTAAGGTACACTTCTTTGAAGGCATATTAATAAAATTTGGTACGCTTTTCTTGTGGAGGAAATGTTGTCAAAATAGTTGTATTTTTCTCCTCTTTTGACATATGCTGTTTCTGAGGACTCTTTAAAATCCTGGAAAAAAGGTCTTATAGGTTACTTTGAAGTCATCAAACAGGATGGGTTGAATGCATGAGAAGATAAACCTATGAATGAATTTAATTAATCAGTTTAAAATGACTGCTGGCAACTTGACTCATATCCAGCTTTGAATGATAAGTAGAGCTAGGTCTGCACATCATTTACACTGTCAGTGTACAAACACCCTTGGTCTTTAACCATGGGTTGTTTACGTGGGAGTGTGATAATTTTCTGTTCTGAGAATTGTGGGGAAAGCACTTTATTGCTATTGTTAATCTATAATGTACATTAACCATTTGTTGTATTCAAAGTGCTGCTGGGCCTGTAGGGGATGACTGATAAGATTTTAACCCAGGCTTCCGTGGTTGTTCAGTGGTTAAGAATCCGCTTGCCAATGCAGGAAACATGGGTTTGATCGCTGTACTGGGAAGATACTACACGCTGCAGGGCAACCAAGCCCGTGCACCACAGCTGTTGAAACTGTGCTCTAGAGTCCAGGAGCTGCAACTTCTGAGCCCACGTGCCACAACTGCTGAAGCCCAAGCACCCTGGAGCCCATGCTCTACAACAAGAGAAGCCACCCCAATGAGAAGCCCATGCACCACAACTAGAGAAAGCCCCTGCAGCAATGAAGACCCAGCACAGCCAAACACAGATAACACAATTTAAAAAGGAAAGAAAATGGATGAGGACTTAACATACGCACACAAGGAATTAATCCTCGAATATTTGCAGTAGAGTATTTGCAGTAGAGTGTGGTAGACCTGAGTGAGGGGAGAAAGGGGGCCACGAGAGGGGGAGATGCTCCCTTTGAGCTGAAAACAAAGTCAGCCACCAGCAAGTTTCAAATGGAACGCTGGTGTTGTGACACATGTCTTCTCTTAAAAGACCTGTTTTAATCGCACAGTAGATAGTCGAGATGCATTTGTGGGGAGAGCAAGCTGAAGATCTTTTAACTCTCATTGCAGTGTTATGACTGATCACCCTGGGAATTAGTTTGAAATGCCTTCAGAGCCAGGGGTTTGCATTAGAAATTGCTAGAACAGATCAGGCCAAGGGTTTAATATCAGTATTTAATGGCCACTAGTGACCTCCACTTAAAAATAAGTCTGCTGCTGAGGGAAAACATGATTTCCATCTCTGATAGGACCTGAAAGGTTAAGTATTGCCCGTTTCTTTGTGCAATGAATTTTAGCTTTGTCTTAGTTTTTCCCAGAACCTTTTGGGTTTGTTTTATACCTCTGTTAATTGTACTTTGAGGCATTGGTTTTCATAACTGTATTTCATACTATAGGAAATAAAACTTCTGCCTTTTTCTTACTTATCCTAGTCATCATCAAAGAATCCTACCAGTTTAATGGTTTTGAATTTGATGATCTCACATTTGTACTAGTCATGCCTTCATAGATTGCTTTATTGTAACTATTCCCTTATCTAACTGAAGAATTATTTTTGGATTTTGTTTATTTGATTATACCTTAGTTGAGCTTCTTTGACCTTTCATTAGTTCTGTCACATTTGAGTGTTTTTCTTTGTGAAATTTAAACACTTCCAGTTAGAAACAGTACTCAAACTGACTTGAGAGCAACTCCTCTTTAAATCAGTTTCTGATTCCTGAACCAACTCACCCAAGCTCAAGTTGACGTTGACATTTAAAGAACCGTGATCCTTTCAAAGACAGAGATTGTATTGTATTGATTTATGACCAGGGACTAGTATCATACCTGGTCCTCGTGGGCTATCAAAAAGGTTTGTTGAATAAATGAATGAATGCTGCTGCTGCTGCTGCTAAGTCGCTTCAGTCGTGTCCGAGTCTGTGTGACCCCATAGACGGCAGCCCACCAGGCTCCCCCGTCCCTGGGATTCTCCAGGCAAGAACACTGAAGTGGGTTGCCATTTCCTTCTCCAATGCAGGAAAGTGAAAAGTGAAAGTGAAGTCGCTCAGTCGTGTCCTACTCTTAGTGACCCCGTGGACTGCAGCCCACCAGGTTCCTCCATCCATGGGATTTTCCAGGCAAGAGGACTGGAGTGGGGTGCCATTGCCTTCTCCAAAATGAATGAATGGGATATTGTCAAAGGTTTAATGACTATTTAAGTGGGTTAAATAATTTATGACAACGATAATAACAGCAATAGTTAGAACTGGACGTGGAACAACAGTTAAAACCAGACTTGGAACAACAGACTGGTTCAAAATTGGAAAAGGAGTACATCAAGGCTGTATATTGTCACCCTGCTTATTAACTTATATGCAGAGTACATCATGTGAAATGTTGAACTGGATGAAGCACAAGCTGGAATCAAGATTCCCAGGAGAAATATCAATAACCTCAGATATGCAGATGACACCACCCTTATGGCAGAAAGTAAAGAGGAACTAAAAAGCCTCCTGATGAAAGTAAAAGAGGAGAGTGAAAAAGTTGGCGTATTAAGCTCAACATTCGGAAACTAAGATCATGGCGTCTGGTCTCATCATTTCATGGCAAATAGATGGGGAAACAATGGAAACGGTGACAGACTTTATTTTCTTAGGCTCCAAAATCACTGCAGATGGTGATTACAACCATGAAATTAAAGGTGCCTGCTTCTTGGAAGAAAAACTATGACCAACTTAGACAGCATATTAAAAAACAGAGACGTTACGTTGCCAACAAAGGTCTGTCAAGCCAACGCTATGGTTTTTCTAGTAGTCATGTATGGATGTGAGAGTTGAACCATAAAGAAGTGTGAGTACTGAAGAATTGAAGCTTTTGAACCGTGGTGTTGGAGAAGACTCTTGAGAGTCCCTTGGACTGCAAGGAGATCAAACCAGTCAATCTAAAGAAAATCAACCCTGAATATTCATTGGAAGGACTTATGCTGAAGCTCCAATACTTTGGCCACCTGGTGCAAAGAACCGACTCATGAGGAAAGACTCATGCTGGGAAACACTGAAGGCAGGAGGAGAAGGGGATGACAGAGGATGAGATGGTTGGATGGCATCACCGACTCAATGGGCATGAATTTGAGCAAGCTCTGGGAGATGGTGAGAGACAGGGAAGCCTGGTGTGCTACAGTCCTTGAGGTCACAAAGAGTAGGACGTGACTGAGTGACTGAACCGCAATAATAGGAATAACTACCCGCAAACACAGGTCCTAACTCTAAAGAGTACTGAAAGATGAGAGAAGAAATTTGTAGGTATAGTGTAGAATTAAAGTTGCCTGAAAAACTACAAAATGCTGTCTATAAGAGTCTATAAGAAGGAAAAAAATCTATTAAAAAAAATAATTGTATGTGTGTGTCTTGCAAGTTTTAGGGGAAGAATTTCCTGAAGAGGGAGTGGCATTTGAGTTGGATTTTAGAGTGATAGCTTGGTTTGAACAGATTGAGGCTGGTTTGATGGATTAATGTGAGAACAGACACAGGTGGAATAGTAGAGAACGAATTTGGAAAATGGCCAGTAGTCAGTGTTGGCAGTAATGTAGGGAATGAAGAGGATTAATTGGAGATGATGTTAAGGCTAATATACTAAGGAGTTTGGACTGTTATCTTGTAGGTCTTTAAAAACATTTGAAGGTATTTTATTTGAGCAGGAACTGATACCCAGTTTGTGTTTTAGGAAGGTCTCCTAGGTGGACTAAGTGATAGTTACTATTAGTTTTGAGAGTGAACTCTGGTGCCCTTAGTATGGGACACCTCCTAGCTCTGTCACTTGTGGTAATCTGATCAATCCCAAGTTTATTCATCTGCAAAGTGGTGGTAGTGATAGTACTTAGAGAGCTGTTGTGATGAATAAATGACGTTGTACAGTGGAGTACTTGTTACAGGTCTTAACATAGAGTAAATGCTCCCCTGCAAATATTTGCTACAGAAGAAAATGACGATTTTGGAAAAGGGCAAAAACTGGAAGTAGAAAGAACATACCGGAAATAGGAAAACCAGTCTGTACTAACAAGGTATACTACATGCTGGGCTTTTTAAAATTGTGGAGATAACATTTTATTGCACTACTGAAAAGCCTTAGTTGCATTTTGTTAGGTGTGTGTGTGCTCAGTTGCTTAGTCGTGTCCTACTCTTTTGAGACCCCATGGACTGCAGCCCGCCAGCCTCCTCTGTCCACAGAATTTTAGAGGCAAGAATATTAGAGTGGGTTGCTGTTTCCTGCTCCAGCGGATCTTCTCCAACCCAGGTGGCACAGTGGTAAAGATACGTGTGTGCATGTGTTTAACATAAGTTCTCTGAAAGGGCAGTTGGTTATATTAAATCTTATCTGTCTTTTGTATCACAGTGACCTTAAGCCTGCATGTACACACCTGTTAGTGACTTGTAGATATGCGGCAGTGGTGGAACAGGAGATGGTTAGAAGCCCGGCTGCCTGGCAAGTCATTGATTGAAAAATGACCATCGCTGGATTTTTCACTTAGTGCTTCTTCACTGTGCAGCTTTTTTTCCTACTGGGTCATGAGAAAGAGGAGGGTAGAAAAGAAAGGACGTGAAAGGAGTAAGGCACCATTTACTTTGGTTAGTTGTTAGGAGTTATTCCTGAGACAGTACGAAAGTTAGAAGGAAGACACCTTTAACTTAGGTGCGCTGTGTCCTCTAAGGGGCTATGAATAAATTCCATGATTGGCTTTAAGATAGAGATTCGGGTGAATTGACTTTACCCAAGCTGATGGGGAAAGTTAGGAGTAGTCAGAACGGTGATTGAAAAAATTGAAAATTACCCTGAATCATTAAAATCCTTGGGGTCAGATGTTACTCTGCTTTTTCTCCATGCCTGCTGTATCAGCAAACTCAACAGAGCTGAGTTGTCCCTACCCACTAGATAGATTTATGTTGACTTGGGGCATTTCTCACTTCCTCTGTTGCTCTGACTGTAGCAAAAAATCACCCTTACCTGCTTAACTAGACCAAGGCAACAGCCATAAACTGGTCTCCTTGTTTGATTTCTGTCCTGCTCAGGACTAGTCTTTGTATAGCACCTGGATTAGTCCTCTTCAATATAAGCAAGGCCATATTCCTCTTTCACAAAATCTCCTAGTAGATTTCTATTTCAAGGGTTCTCGGTATCACCTCAGCTTGGAAGCCCTGCAAGGTCTAGCCCTATTTCTGGAGGTTTTTCTCCTCTCATTCCGCTTGCATAGCCACCAAGCTGCTCTTGCCCCAGGGTCTTTGCACTTATGGGTCCCCCTGCCCAGATGGTCTTTGCACAGGTACCCATGTAATTCACTCCATTTACTCCGGTGTCTGTTCACAGGCCACCTCCTCACAGAGGCTTTTCTGTCTGTAAAGCAGGCCTTCTCTGTTCCCTTTAACAGGCTTAAGTCTTCCCCACTAGGATGTAGACTCCAAGAGAGCAGGGGTTTTGTTTTCTGGAGTATTCCCGCCAGCTAAGACTTAAATGGAGATGGCAATGGCACCCCACTCCAGTACTCTTGCCTGGGAAATCCCATGGGCAGAGGAGCCTGGTGGGCTTCAGTCCATGGGCTCGCAAAGAGTTGGACACAACTGAGCGGCTTCCCCTTCTCTTTTCCCTTTCATGCACTGGAGAAGGAAATGGCAACCCACTCCAGTGTTCTTGCCTGGAGAATCCCAGGGACCGAGGAGCCTGGTGGGCTGCCGTCTCTGGGGTCACACAGAGTCGGACACGACTGAAGTGACTTAGCAGCAAGGCTTAAATGACCAGTAAATATTTGTTTAATGGATGAATGACTTATAAGCAAAGGGGATTTATATTTCTTTAAATCTGAAATTTACTGTTTTCATCAGTATTTATTAACAGCCATATACTGGAGCAGGCAAAATGAAAATATGAAATATTTAAGAAGAGGGACAACTAGGGAACCACAGGATTGATTATATTACAATATTCAAGAAGTTTTTGCTTAAGGTCACAGTTGGTGGTATAGAGGATATATTCTTTGGAAATTTCTTCCCCTCTAGCTGTAAATTATCTTTCTTATAACATCTATGCTAAACTTGAGGGCTGACAAAAATTGATTCTTACAAGTTATTTAGGAGTTGACTGATTTTGTAACTCTGGTTAACAATATGCTCTCAATCTTGTATGGTTCTTTTTAGAAATGTAATTTTTTAGGGCTTATAGTATCTAAAAGTTTTCAATCTTGAAGTGAATTTCAGCGCTAGACCAAGTTTTGACAAAGGTTCAAACTCTTAGTTCCAAATGTCAGAGAATGATACTGAATTTAAATGGCTAAGTGAAAAACAAATGTTGCTAACACTGGAATGCTCTTTGGAATCATTGGGAAAACCAGCATGCTGTAGTGCATAAAACTAATGTAAGTCATACTTAAATCTCAATTCTTTCTTACTAGTATTATGATTTTGCACCTTTTTTCTTAACCTTTCTTGAGTCTGTTTATCTAATGAGTACAATGAGTATAAAATAACCTAGCTACTATACAGAGTTGATGTATGAATTAAGAAAGAAGATGTTTGTATCATATAGTTTGTATATAACAAATGGTAGATAATATTGTATATCAAATTAATAGTATACATACACATGGACGGCTGTGAGTGCATCTATTTTTGTATTATGATAGTTGTGATGTATTATTTCTAATTTCCAAAGGTATTTGACAGTATTAACCAGCATATTTTAAATCCATGCATTCATCTTGAAATCCAGTCAATTTGTTTTACGTTTTTTGTTTTAAAAGGAAGATATATTTTGAATTAATGGGTTATTTAAAATAGTGCTAGAAGTTATTAATATGAGAAAGAGACATAATTTCTGCTTTTAGAGGTTAAAGCAGTTTTAGGATCTATATTTTTGAAGCTCTGTCACTGCATTTTAAAATTATACTGTGGATGTACCTGGTCATCTCATTGATGTTACTGTAGGACCACCTCACGGTGTGGCTCAGTAAAATAAAATTGCACATGGAGGTAGCAGATTAAAAGATACATATTTCAAGTAGCAGATTCTAACTTCATTAATCTTTTATGCTTTTGTAGGCTTTTTATGGTGTAGTTTTATTCCTTAGATGTTTCTAGCTCTCAGGTGAGATAACTGGCTTCATTCTATGAAATACAGATTTTAATGAACCAATAGGCAACAATAAGAAAAACATTATTTCTCCCGAGTCTTTTGAATATGAATTAAGAAGGCAATAAGATGCACCTAATGGGCTCATAAAAACAGTGCTGCAATAATGACTGATTAAAAAATCCAGTTGCATACAATTTATTTGCGATATTACTTATGGCACTCTTCTGGTCATTGCCTATGGAATACCCTTTACTTAGAAACGTCCTCCTACTCTTCATACCCTACTCCTGTCTCCTTTCTAGCTGTGTATGGTTAAGTAGAGTCAGTGGTTGAGAAAATGCAGTAGACATTCAGGAAGTAGGGCAGTTAACTTGAAAGTTGCCTTAGAATAAGCTAAATGTGCTGTGCAGAAATTTTGCAAATTGTCATTAAGATTTGTGCAGATGTAAATGCAAATATTGGGTCCCTCTGATAGTTGGCTCTTTCATATACTGTACACCGGGGTACACTGCTGGAGGCTGCTGCAACAGAAGTACTGTTTGAAATGTAGTCTTGTGCGGAAATACAGAGAACTGGAGAGCAGAGTGGGGCGGACCGCCCAGCAGGGAGTAGCCAGTGTTTGCTTAGAGGAAATCATTTGACAAAATGGGGCTAAAAGAAACCCTGATTGCAAGCTACTTGCTTTCTCTCTGTGAAATGATTTATCATTCCTGCATTTGATGTCTACATAGACAAATATAAAGGAGGTCAGTCACCAGTGGTCATCAGTGCTACGAAGCAACTTACACGTTGTATGTGAATGTCAGAGGTTATTTACCAGACAGTGGCATGAAAAGGTCAGAGCCAAATGTGTCATCTTTAAAGGAACTTCAGGTAGTAAACATGGAACCCTTGTCCACTATAGCAAGTCAGCAAAAGGTTACATTATTTTTTCAGTATTTGCATTAATATTTGCTGAATATTACAGACATTTGTGTTAGTTGCTCAGCCGTGTCTGACTCTTTGTGACCCCATGGACTGTAGTCCACCAGGTTCCTCTGTCAGTGAAATTCTCCAGGCAGGAATACTGGAGTGGGTTGCTATTCCCTTCTCCAGGGAGTCTTTCGGACCCAGGGATCGAACCCGGTTCTCCTGCATTGTAGCCATATTCTTTACCATCTGATTCAACAGGCAAAACTGTCAAGTAAATATATATGTCATCATCCTTTAGTGGTAATTCCACCCTAGTGAGAACTGATGTCCAAAATCAGGAATATTCTGGAATACACTAGACATTTTAGTTCATCTGTTACCTTAACTGCTTTCAAATTAAATGCAAATTTCTGGGGAAAAAATAGGGATCTTGTAAGTGGCACCCTATTTTATTATTTGTATACAGTTTTACTAAACTGGAAAAAAAACAGTTGATGGTAGGTTAGTAAACCACACTCTGTCAAGGTACAGCTGATGTCACATATGAGTTAAGTAGCTCTAAATGTCTTTGAAATTTCACATTTCTCTTAAAAATCCATATGACTTTTACAATGCCCACATCATAATACATTTAAATTTATATAAATATAACAATGTTTGAAATTAACCTCCCCCAAGAAGATGTGCCATTTTAACTTTTTGTATTCCTTGATACTTTGTTATAGTACTTCCATCGTGAAAAGTAATGTGAAGATGATAGGTTTTTGATGTAATTATCTAGTTTGAAATTTACTAGTTGGAAATGTCCCGTACAAGGAAGGACAATCAGCATTTCACTTCTGGAGTCTGTGGTTGGGTGTACAAAGGCAGTTATAGGTCATTTTAGATATAAAAGTACTGTCTAACATTAAAACCCCACTATTCTTCCTCCCTCGCCACAGTTCTTATCAGAAAGCAAATAGGACCAGTTTTTTAAGTTTCTAGTTAAAAAGGTAAACTATCTTACTAGCAATTCAAAAGACGGATATGGATTGATGCCGGTTGTTGGTACAGTTTTGGTAGTATCAATAACGTCAATCTTTTTCAAGCAGAAGAAAACGTAAATAAAGGGAAGAAATAAGCCACTCTTATTTTTTATGTAGGTAACATTTAACATTCAAAACATGAAAAGAGTTGTTAAAAAAGCTTCAAATAAGATCTGTCAGAACCAGTGAACAGTGGCACTCTTTGTGAGCGATGGCCCTGTCTTCCAGACTGTGAGTGTGCACAATTACGAAGAGAATAGCTCCCTGGAGTACTTTATCATAGAAAAAGTTTCAGTGCTCTTTGGAATGTATTTGTTTTTTATTGTAGTCTTCTTTTATTATTTTAAAATTTGGAGTTCACTTTTTGAAAAATAAATACATTCAGATGTTCAGTATTCAAAATAGAAGAGTTTATAATATTCACGCCTTGTGCTCTCGTAGAGATATTTTAAGCATTTGCAAGTATGAGTATAATTATTTTATATGTATATATTTTTCTTCTCCTTCATTTAATCTGAGATTGTAACCCACTATGTATATTGTTCTGTACCATTTTTTAAAACAATTCTGTATCGTTATGTGGTGTCTCCCTCATGGTTCTTTTTTCAGGACTGGTAATTTCTTGAATGGCTGTATCCCCATTTTTGTAACCAGTGCCTTTTGTTTTTCTTTCAAATTGTTGCTTTACTGTGTTGATTCCAGAAATATTTTAGTGTTGGAAATTGTTTCACACTTTTAGGCAGAAATATTGCAGAGTTATGAAAAGAATAAAGAATGTTGGGAGCTGGGTGAGGAAAGATAGTCTTTAGCCAGTTTTGATTGTTCGAGGTGAAGAGTTCGTGTAAGGACTTTTGTTTTTTCTATTTAAAACCAATTTCTTAATCTGTTTTCATACATGGCTGCACATAAGTGATGGCATTTTATGGAAAGGGCTTTAAAACAACAACAACAACTTGAACAGTCCTGGGCAATATTTAGGCAGGCACTGGGAGAACCTTGTGTCATAGAGGCAGAGATTTGGTTTGTTTTTTAAGTACTTACTTATTTGGCCGTACCAGGTCTTAGTTGCAGCAGGGGAGATCTTCCATCTTCCTTGTGGCATGTTGCAGCATATGGGATCTAATTCTCCGACCAGGTATTGAACCCAGGCTTCCTGCATTGGGAGTGTGGAGTCTTAGTCACTGGACCACCAGGGAGGTCCCGAGATCTGGGTTTTGATTCCCATTGAATTGGGAATGTCGGCAAGCCCAGAATTCTGAACTGACTATACCTTTTAAACTTTACTTCCTTTATATTGTTATGTAATAATAATAATAAAAATAAACCCCCAGTTGTCAACAACTCAAGAGATAACTGTATACATGGACATCACCAAATAATACCAAAATCAGTTTGATTATATTTGTTGCTGCCAAAAATGGAGAAGCTCTATACAGTCAGCAAAAACAACACCTGGAGCTGACTGTGGCTCAGATCACCAGCTCCTTATTGCAAAGTTCAGACTTAAATTGAAGAAAGTAGGGAAAGCCACTAGGCCATTCAGGTGTGACCTAAATCAAATCCCTTATGATTATACAGTAGAGGTGATGAATAGATTCAAGGCATTAGATCTGGTAGACAGAATGCCTGAAGAACTATGAACAGAAGTTCGTGACACCGTATGGAATCAGTGACCAAATAAAGAGAAATTTAAGAAGGGAAACTAGTTGTCTGAGGAGATTTTACAAATAGCTGAGGAAAGAAGAGAAGCAAAAAGCAAAGGAGAAAGGGAAAGTCATACTCAACTGAAGGCAGAGTTCCAGGGAACAGCAAGGAGAAACAGGAGGCCTTCTTAAATGAGCAATGCAAAGAAGTAGAGGGAAACAACAGAATGGGAAAAACTAGAGATCTCTTCAAGAAAATTGGAGATATCAAGGGAACATTTCATGCAAGGACGGGTATGATAAAGGACACAAATGGTAAGGACCTAACAGAAGCAGAAGAGATTAAGAAGAGGTGGCAAGAATACACAGAAGAACTGTACAAAAAAAGTCTTAATGACCTGGATAAACACGATGGTATGGTAGAGCCAGACATCCTGGATTGTGAAGTTAAGTGGGCCTTAGGAAGCATTACTATGAATAAAGCTAGTGAAGGTGATGGAATTCCAGTTGAGCTATTTCAAATCCTAAAAGATGATGCTGTGAAAGTGCTGTACTCAATATGCCAGCAAATTAGGAAAACTCAGCAGTGGCCACAGGACTGGAAAAGATCAGTTTTCATTCCAATCCCAAAGAAGGGGAGTGCCAAAGAATGTTCAAATTACCATACAGTTGTACTTATTTCACATGCTAGTAAGGTTATGCTCAAAATCCTTCAAGTTAGGCTCCCACTGAGAAATTCCACATGTACAAGCTGAATTTAGAAAAGGCATGGGAACCAGAAATCGAATTGCCAACATTTTTGGATCATGGAGAAGGCAAGGGAATTCCAGAAAAACATCTCCTTTTGCTTCATTGACTGTGCTAAAGCCTTTGACTGTGTGGTGGTTGGTGGTTTAGTCACTAAGTCATGCCTGACTCTTGTGACCCCATGGGCTATAGTCTACCAGGCTCGCCTTTCTCTTGCCTGGGGTTTTTCAGGCAAGAATACTAGAGTGGGTTACCATTTCCTTCTCCAGGGGATCTTCTTGACCCAGGAACTGAACCCGGGTCTCCTGCATTGCAGGCAGATTCTTCACCAACTGAGCTACAAGGGAAGCTCCTTTGACTGTGTGGATCACAACAAACTGTGGAAAGTTCTTAAAGAGATAGGAATACCAGACCACCTTACCTGTCTCTTGAGAAACCTGTATGCAAGTCAAGAAGTAACAGTTAGAACCTTACATGGAATAACGGACTGGTTCCAAATTGGGAAAGGGGTACAACAAGGCTGTATTTTGCCATCCTGTTTATGTAACTTATAGGCAGAGTACATCATGCAAAATGCTAGGCTGGATGAATTACAAGCTGGAATCAAGATTACTGGATGAAATATCAAAACCCTCAGATATGCAGATGATATTACTCTAATGGCAGAAAGTGAAGAGGAACTAAAGAGCCTCTTGATGAAGGAGAAAGAGGAGAGTGAAAAAGCTGGCTTGAAACTCAACATTCAAAAAACTGAAATCATGGCATCTAGTCCCATCACTTCATGGCAAATAGAAGGGGGAAATTTGGAAGCAGTGACAGATTTTATTTTCTTGGGCTGGCTCCAAAATCACTGATGATATTTAATGCAGCCATGAAATTAAAAGATGCTTGCCCCCTAGAAGAAAAGCTGTGGCAGACCTAGACAGTGTATTAAAAAGCAGAGACATCACTTTGCGACCAAGGCCCTTATACTCAAAGCTGTGGTTTTTCTAGTAGTTATTTACGGATGTGAGAGGTGGACCATAAAGAAGGCTGAGTGCCAAAGAATTGATGCTTTTGAATTGTAGTTCTGGAGAAGGCTCTTGAGAGTCTCTTGGACTGTGAGGAGATCAAACCAATCAATCCTAAAGGAAATCATCCCTGAATATTCATTGCAAGGATTGATGCTGAAACTGAAGTTCCAATACTCTGACCACCTGATGTGAAGAGTTGACTCATTGGAAAAGACCCTGATGCCAGGAAAGATTGGAGGCCGGAGGAGTAAGTGGGACAGAGGATGAGTTGGTTAGATTGAATCACCAACTCAATGATTATGAATTTGGGGAAGCTCTGGGAAATACTGAAGGACAGGGAAGTCTGGCATTCTGCAGTCCTTGGGGTTGAAAAGTGTCAGACGTGACTTAGGGACTGAACAACAACAACAAAGTCGTCAACAGTTTAGGCAGTGGTTCCTATATTCATTCTCTTGCTTCTTTTTAATATAGTCATTGCATCTACATATTCCTAAAAATATATTTTTTGAAAAGCTAGTTTTAAATTTTATAAAAAGTTATGCTTTGTCTAATCTCTTTAATTTCTTCCACTTAATATTGTCTTGCTAAAATTCATCTATATTATTATTTTCACTAAGATTTATTCACTTTATAATATGTATATATTTCATTTTATGATTATGACTACAATTTATTGATCCAGTTTTCTATTTGTGGACTTTGGGTTGTTTTCCAGATTTTGTTATTATAAATAGCTTTGAAGAGTATTTTTGTACTTGTTTTTTATTCGTACTTGTACAGGAGTTTCTCTTAGAAAGTAGGTAGGAATATACCTAGGAAATTAGGAAATTCTTAGGTGTATATCTAGGAAATTAGTTGCTAGGCATATGTGAATATTCTACTTCAGGAAATATGCCAGACTGTTTACCAAAGCGCTTGTACTTCTTTCAGCAACTAAATTCTTTCTTCTCTGTTGTGCATACCAGTTGGGTTCTAGTTAAAAAAATACAAGATAATTTCAGAATTAGTGCAGTGTTATGCAAAGGATAGATAGTGTTGGGAGCTGGGTGCTGGATGGTCTTTAGCCAGTTTCTAATTGTTAGGAGTAGAGTGATGGCTGGTGATAAGGAGGGTTTGTTTTAGTTATGGAAGGCCTGGGGAGGCGGTCATTTGAGGTGAGACTTGGATGAAGGGACAGCTCAGTCAAAAATCAGGAACCTCATGAGTAGAGAGTGCAGAGGTGCTTGGGAAGAAATGAACAGGGTCTGTGGCAGGTGCGAAAAAGCCACTCTCTTTGGACAGCAGAGGACCAGAAGGGAATGAGAGGTAGGAATACCCAAGCATGACAGGGCAGTGATGAGCCATTAGAAATTTAAATAGGTGAGTGATACGAGCTTATTTAGATTTTGAAAATAGTACTCTCACTACCAGTTTAGTCATGAATACTAGACCATGGTGCTTCCCCCGTAGCTCAGTGGTCAAGAAGCTGCCTGCAGTGCAGGAGCCGCAGGAGATGTGGGTGTGATTTCTGGGTTGGGAAGATCCCTTGAAGGAGGGCATGGCAACCCACTCACTCCAGTCCTCTTGCCTGGAGAATTCCATGGACAGAAGAGCCTGGTGCTACAGTTCATCAGGTCACAGAGAGTTGAACATGACCGAAGCGACTTAGCCTGTACATAGCAGACCATGATGTATAGAAATGGAAAAAGGGAGAGACGGATTAGAAGCAATGGCTAGTCCAATTGAAAGATGATGATAGCTTAGACTAAGGTAGCAGTGCAGAGCAGAGAGATAATGAGATTCAGGATATGTCTTGTAGACAAAATAACAGTGAAAGTTGCTTAGTCATGTCTGACTCTTTGAGACGCCATGGACTGTGCAGTCCATGGAATTCTCCAGGCCAGAATACTGGAGTTGGTAGCCTTTCCCTTTTCCAGGGGATCTTCCCAACCCAGGAATTGAACCCAAGTCTCCCACATTGCAGTGGATTCTTTACCAAGGCAAAAAGCTACAAGGAAAGTATTTGCTGATAAGTTCGTTTTGGATTTTTAGGACGATACAAGCTTTTGATTTCTGAAGTATGCTCTTTAATGGTAAAAAAAAAAAAAAAAGAAAAAACAAAACAAAACAATGTGTTGTTAATGTGGGTCTTTCCTGGTGGTTCAGCAGTAAAGAATCTGTCTTCAAGGCAGGAGACGTGGATTCAGTCCCTGGGTTGGGAAGATCCCCTGGAGAAGGAAATGGCAACCCACTCCAGTATTCTTGCTTGGGAAATCCCACAGACAGAGGAGCCTGGCGGGTTGCAGTCCATGTGGTCACAAAGAGTCAGACATGACTTAATGACTCAACAACAAATGTTATTAATGTAAAAGCTTTGTCTCTGCTCTCAGTAAGTGCTCAGTGATTTTTAGTAGAGTTAACGGATTTTCACTCATCACTTGAATCTGTTTTCTGGGATGTTGCACGTGTTTGCGGCACTATATTAAAGCTGGTTCCTGGGTCTAGCTCCAGGTCTTTCCTGTACACTTTCTACCTCTGCAGCCCCTTTTCTGGCCTCCATCTGGGGACATCTGCCCTTGTTCCACCCGCCGTTTCTTGTTCTTTGTTCTGCATTCCTGCTGTTGCTCTTCCTTTGCAGGGATGTGCAGAGATTGCATCAGTTGGTTTTGGGCTGTGCCATTCACACTTGATACGCTGGATGGTAGGCTGGGTCAGAACATCCTGAGGCCTTGGAGATTGGGACTGAGAATAGTAATTGAGTCTTAACTGTCAGAATTTCTGCAGAATCCAGTTACTTTTGCTTCTGTGAAATTAGAATTAATAAGATGCAGCAGATTGATAAAACTGATGTTAGGTTTAAACACGTCTTTTCATGTAGCCGTCACATTTTAACCAGGTTGTGGAGTGAAGTGAAGTCGCTCAGTCGTGTCCAACTCTTTGCGACCCCATGGGCTATAGCCCACCAGGCTCCTCTATTCAGGGGATTTTCCAGGCAATAGTCCTGGAGTGGATTGCCATTTTCTTCTCCAGGGGATCTTCCCAACCCAGGTATTGAACCCGGGTCTCCCGCATTGTAGACAAACTCTTTACCATCTGAGCCACCAGGGAAATCTTAGTTTTTATAAATCACATCATGTTTTACTTATGTTCAGAAGGTCTATAGTTGTGTGGGACTGGAGACTCTGTCCTCCAACAGTATCACGTATTCCTGGTTCTCTTCTTTGTATTACCCCCGCCAAGGGGTGGTTTTCTCCTATCTGAAGACCATGTTCAGTGGTACTTTTTATTCACTTACCTGCATTTGTGTGTGTGGTGCCCTACCAGTCCTTGAGTTCTAGCAGATAACAGCCAAAATGATTCAGACAGACCTAGTTTCACCACAGATGATGGAAGTTTCATATCTACACATAAAGCATCTAAGGATAGGGGCTCAGGCAGGAGCTTGGGGAGGAGCACAGGAAATGTGGCCTGAAAGTCTAGAGAAAGTAAAGCTCTGGCAGGAACTATATTAGATAGCTGGTTGAATTGGGAGGGGGGATGTTTGGGAAAGTAAGTTGTAATAGTGTCTGGTGGCTGCTGTCACAAATGACAGCAAACCCAGTGTCTTAAAGCTGCAGAAATCTATTCTTTCAGGGTTCTAGAGGGCAGTAGTCTGATCAAGGTGGCAGCAGGGCCCCACTCCCTCGGAGAGGTTGTAGGATCCATTAGCTTTTCTGCTGTCTTTCTTTGGGTATTGATTTGGTTCTAGTAGGCAGTAGAAATTACTGGGTGATCACATTGAACATTTGATATCGTGGTTCTCTGCTATGCCAGGGTGGGTTGGTTTTGCCCTAGTCCAAGAGGACCCCCTTTAATCCTGGGGCTTAGCCTTTATTCTCAAGGAAAGAGCCTCAGTGTGAAGCCTGAGGTTTTTGCCTGGCAGCTTTTAGGCTTGGTTCAAATTCTGTTTCCCCTGGCGTGGCAGCAGCTGAGATGCCTTCTCAGCCTCTTTCAGCCTGCCAGCTATTGCTCTCCGGTGGGCTCCATAGAGTCTTTCTTGCACATGTGAGTTAACGAGTCAGCCACGAATTTGAAGTGACCTTGTTTTTAGAGTTTATGTCTCCAGTAGCCCTCTGTTTTCTGGAATTTCCACCTTCATAGGTACTATCCCTTCGGTGACCCCCACGCTCTGTCATTTGACACCTCCAGCAAATAGACTGCGGCTTTCTGCGGAATTGTGGTCACTCCCACACCGTGAGAACTGGGATGTACTACCCCAGAGGAAAAGCTCAGAGATGTGGAGCTCACCCACGAGTGTGGTTGTTTAAGTGATTGAGTCTCTGATAGTTTTGCTGGTGTTCGGTTGCTTTAGCAGGTTGGGTTAACATGGGAAGCAAGCAGGGAGTGGTGTGAAGGAAGTTGATTAGTGTATGACTGGTATTGACATTTGAGGAAGAGGGAAGGAAGAGATAGGAGGGTGGAGAGAGAAGGTGAGCTATGATGCATTTCTAGAAGGGCCACAGCTGACTCCGAAATCGGTTTTCTGAAATCGGTTTTCTGAAATCGGTTGGTCCTTCAGGGCTTATATCTGTTCATTAGATGTTCTTCTGTCTTTTCAGGTACTTGTCTTACATTTTGTTCACAGTTGATAGTTTTTAACTGTTGGAGATAGACATTTGGTGGAAAAATGTAAGCAAAACCAGGATTTCCCTAGGTTTTAAAATTGAAAGTTATGTGTCTTTGATTTTCTGGTAGTGAATCATGCTTATGTTTGGCAGTGAAAACACTCCAGGTGATTTGCATTCAATTTGAAATACTTGCTTGTTAGTGTATTTGACAACAAAAAGAATGCTTCTCAACTGAGCTTTCATCTGTAATCAGAAAATACAGTTGTTTGCTACATGTGTAATAGCTCTCTAAAATAAGGCAGGATTTCTTAACACAAAACAAGGACATCAACACAACAGTAAATATTTGTACAGGAGCCATAAAATATGTGCTATATATCCATGAAAAATTATTTTATATATTGAATACCACATGAAGTTTTAGGCTCTTGTTTGATAGATTTTTATATTTTAAATGTTAGCCAATCATTGAATTGAGTTGATACACAGTTTGTGATACTGTTTCTGTTGAAATCAATTAGTCCAAAGGTATTTCTTACTTAAAAAAAAGTTTTACAGTCAATTCTCTAATTTGAGAAATATTACTAATGGGAAATTTCATTTAAAAAACATATTCTACTTTAATTTTGATTTAGCCTGGAGGAAACAAAAATGCCTAAACAGTTTTTTGCTTTTTTGTCATTTCCCAACAAAAATGCTTTACCTTAAGATGTTTTGTACCAAATTAAAAAAAATTAAGCAGATCAAACAGACTAGTAAGTATATTGTGGAATAAATACATTTGCATCATTCATCATTTGTTTTACTTGTGTCCTTACTGTAAACTTAAATGATAGAGATCAGGGAGAGCAAAGATGAAAGCTACTTGACTGTTGTCCAGGCCCTAAAAGAATTACTTTTTTTCAGTAGCGTCTGCAGCATTTCCTCCAAGACATTGTATATTTGGGGGAAAAAAATTAAGTAGTTTCTTTTTAAGTATGTTTTGAAAAATAATCTAGATTGGCCAGGCAGTGTAACGTTTGTTAAACTTGAGGTTCATGTTCTCAGCCTGTGTTACCACAATCATTTCTTTTACAAGAGTGCCACCTGATGTTCCAGTTCTTCAGTAGCAGCTAACTGTGTATGTTCATTTAGCAGCTTAGACATCAGTTTGTCGCTTACTGTCCATCTGGCCACATTAGTGTTACATATATACATGTATCTCATTATGCATTTAAGGTGATACTTTTTGGTACTATTTAAGTGATACGTAAATCCTTAAGTAAGTCAGTTTTAAAAATTGACTCATTTTAAGGGATTCAGTTATTTTATACGATTCTTTTCCTGTGTCCCCAAACCTTGCCAAACCTCTCTGTATCTTACCTTTTGTGCTCTAGCAAATTCTACAGACTTCTATTCCTCAGTTTGGTCTCTGAGTCAGATCAAATAAAGACAGCTGTGAAAGAGGGGTGTTCCGTGGGGTCACCAGATCGGTCTCTATATTGAGAATTCCTTGGGAATGAAGCTTTGAAACAGCTCCAAACTTCTGGTGTGTGCCTGGCTGCTGGTTTTCATGGGTTGCAGGTTGCTGGTTTTCAAGGCTACCATGGAAACTACGGGGCAAGGGTGGAATAAGGTCAGATTAAAACACCACAAAACTCACTCTTCCTACTGAGATTCAGTCTTCACTGAAGAAAGAAATAATGCACTCTGGATTGCTGCAAGCCTTTGGTTAATATTCAGAATTTTTAAAAAAAATTGACAAGAGGATTTTCAGAGGTTCTTTCTTCACCATTTTTCACTGATATAACTCTCTTGGCTGGTACTTAAACCTCAATAAATGTGGCTTCCTTTCTTTGACTCACATTGGTTTGAATTACTGAGGTTTTAATACGTAACCGTTCTTTGTAGAGCTTTTGCAGTCTGAATGCAGGGACTAGAGCTTACTACAGTTCGAATCTCTTGGCACATCTAGTGTAATTCTGAGAATCCTACAGTGATTATAGAGTAGTGGTGGTGTGGTCCCTGGTACACTGGCGTTGACATCTATTGTCTTTACCTCTTTTTTTTTTTCCAGATGTAAAATTTCAGTTAGTATATAATAGTGTAGTCAGTTCATCTGTTTTCTTAGTTCACGCTTTATTGCTTCACTGTCACCATGCCTGTGAGCTCTTCATATTCAAAATGAAGGCCAGTAAATGGAGTTGGGCTTCCCAGGTAGTGCAGTGGTAAAGAATCTGCCTGCCGATGCAAGAGATTGGGGTTCGATCCTTGGGTTGGGAAGATGCCCTGGAGGAGGAAATGGCAATCCACTCCAGTGTTCTTGCCTGGTGAATCCCACAGACAGAGGAGCCGGATGGGCTATAAGTCTGTGGGGTCGCAAAAGAGTCAGACGACTTTGTGACTAAAGAACAACAAATGGAATTGGCGTCTTTTTATTTCTACACAGAAATTTCTGGTGTTGGCCCTTTTTATACTTTGAGATGGTACCAAAATGTGATTTGGTTTAAGTGGCACATGTGGGCACATGTCCAGCTGATTCTTTCTTTGCCTGAAACTTTGTTTCTGGTGATCATAGTAGACTTTATTAGACTTAGTTGTTTAATTTTTTTTGTGTGGAATCCTGGCATATAGAAACCTGCTTTTAGAGAGTTAAATTTACCTTTCATTTTGTCAACTTTTACTCCTTTAACTGTTTTTTAAATAAATGTTTGATATTTAAGTTTATATTTAAATGAAATCTTTACTTCATTTTTAAAAAGTCAATAAAAAGCCTGAATTCATGAAAGTAAGCAGGTATCTTTTTCATTTTTGTTTCCTAAACTTTGCCAAGATTACATTTAAAAATGCCATCATTTCTGATTTTCATGTTAGCTGTTCCTGGTGTTACTCAGCCTTCTACCTTTTCTCTTCCTGTAATGTGCTGCTGCTGCTGCTGCTGCTGCTGCTGCTGCTGCTGCTGCTAAGTCGCTTCAGTCATATTCGACTCTGCGACCCCATAGACGGCAGCCTCCCAGGCTCCTCTGTCCATGGGATTTTCCAGGCAAGAACACTGGAGTGGGGTGCCATTGCCTTCTCCACCTGTAATGTGAATATCTACTAATTATCATGTCCTTCCTGTGTATGGCATTTAGTCATGGATCATCTGTCAGCTTGGGCCGAAGAAAGATGTGGAAAAAAAAAAAAAACTGAAAATAAACATTCTTCTATTCTACTGATACCACAGACTAATAGCTAAAGAGTTGGCTAATGAGAAATTTTCTAGCATTTTAAACATTCTAAGTGAGTTAGAAGTGAAACGTGAAAGTCGCTCAGTCATGTCTGATTCTTTGCGACCCCATGGACTATACAGTCCATGGAATTCTCCAGGCCAGAATACTGGAGTGGGTAGCCTTTCCCTTCTCCAGGTCTCCCGCATTGCAGGGAGATTCTTTACCAGCTGAGCCACAGGGAAGCCCAAGAATACTGGAGTGGGTAGCCTATCCCTTCTCCAGCAGATCTTCCTGACTCAGGAAATGAACCGGGGTCTCCTGCATTATAGGCGGATTCTTTACCAACTGAGCTATCAGGGAAGCCCTGATAGAGGTACAGAGTAGCTAAAATTCAATAATACGGTTAGGTCTGTCCTGTTCAAAAAGTAGCCGCTAGCATTCGGAGAAGACGATGGCATCCCACTCCAATACTCTTGCCTGGAAAATCCCATGGACGGAGGAGCCTGGTGTGCTGCAGTCCATGGGGTCGCTAGGAGTCGGACACAACTGAACAACTTCACTTTTACTTTTCACTTTCATGCATTGTAGACGGAAATGGCAACCCACTCCAGTGTTCTTGCCTGGAGAATCCCAGGGATGGGGGAGCCTGGTGGGCTGCCGTCTATGGGGTTGCACCGAGTCGGACACAACTGAAGCGACTTAGCAGCAGCAGCAGCAGCCATTTGTGATTATTGAGCCCTTGGGCTATGACTGTTCTGAATTGATACATGTGCTTAAGTGAAAGATTTATATGGGATTTCAAGGACTTAGTATGAAAAAGAAGTGTAAAATAGATCATTAATTTTTAAATATTAAATATGTGTTGAACTGATAATGACTTGGATGTATTAGAGTAAAATATATTATGAAAAATTGATTTCACCTGTTTTAATAAGTTTTATTACCAGGCTATTAAGAGATTTAGTATATATACATCACTTGCATTGTTTCTATAGGGGAAGTCATCATTGCACTAGACTCTTGCCGATGGATGTGTCTGAAACATCAGTGTTGTCAGTTTCTAGAAGCTATTTTTTCATTTTTATTTTCTGTATTACACTTTCTGCCTGAATAGAATGCACAGCATCATCTGTGTCAGTGAATTTTAAACATGACCTTACATGGGAATCACCTAGGAGATGTTTAATAAGTACTGATGCCTCACCTTATCCTTCAGTTCAGTTCAGTCGCTCAGTCGTGTCCGACTCTTTGCGACCCCATGAATCGCAGCACGCCAGGCCTCCCTGTGTTATGCCCAAGTCGCAAAATCTCCCAATGACCACCAGGGAGCCGATATCCGATGCAAAAGCAAGAGAGTTTTTATTACCAAGCTCGAGCTGGGGCTCCCACCGATACCGACGCAGCAGCTATAGGGAGGAGCCCTGAGCTGTGGGTTACATTGCTTATGTAGGGTATTATCGCATGAAAAATTTAAAAAACGGGAGTCTCCGGGTCTGATTGGTCACCTTCTGGTGAAGGGTTAGGTGTTGAGTTCTGATTGGTTCTCCTTTCCCGGGCTTGACTTGAATTTCCCGGGCTGGCCAAGGGTTCTGATTGGTTCCCAGGTGGTGGGGTGAGGTCAGGGGATTTCCAAAGGCTCTTTTCTCGGAACCTTACAAAATGGAGTGGCTTTGATTCTTCATTCCCCCCTTCTCTAGGATCCAGGACAGGCCCAATCATGGGTCTGAGGTCAGCTCTATATTGTCTCCTGCTAAGGGGACCGTTGGCAGGGCCGCATATTGGGATCTCAGTACCATGAGCTGCACTGTGTTGATGTAGTTTTTAATGAAGGCCACTAGTTAGTTTAGTAAGCATGGCCTGAGGGTGAGTAGCAGTAACAAGATAATCAGGGGCCCCACCAAGGAGGATATGAGAGTTGTGAACAAGGGGGATGAGTTGAACCAGGATTTAAACCAATTTTGAGACATTTCTTTTTTTTTTTTTTTTGACTCAGCCTTTTTCTTATCTTGGCCAGGGACTCCTTGACTACCCCTGAGTGATTTACATAAAAACAACGTTCTTCCCCTAAAGCAGCACATAGACCCTCTGAGAGACTTCATACTCAAGATACTTTTGGGGAATTGGGGTGGAGGTCTCTTTTTTCTGTAACTTCTTCCTGCTGTGCATGGGCGTAGGCCTGCCTAATAGAGCAGAAGTCTCTCTCTACCTGATCTAAGTTGGGGTTTTCCACATCTGAAACCAGCTTCTACCCTTGTAGTAACAGCAATTTAGTTGGCCCCTCTCAGAGATGAAATAGACAAGGGCCAAACAGGAGACCTAACAGGATGGTCATCTCTGGTCCCCGGAAACAGAAGGCAACATTTGGGGTGAGGGTTGCAGGCTTTGTGACCCCTTCTGATGGGTTGGTGGTGAGGCAACAGAGCTGTGCTCCAGGAATCTTGTGTTCAGTCTGAAGTTACCATCTTCCACCTGAATGGGGGCTTAAAGACATTGTTATGCATATTTTTTTGAGTAGGAACCGGGACTCTTGTCTGGAGGCTGTACCAACCTTTGATTGTTTCTGTTTTTGTAGACCCTCCCTTCCCTGATTAGCAATTGTTTGAATCCATGCTTTGGAACTCAGTGAAGGCCAAGGAGGCTGAACAAAGTCTATATCCTACAGATAAGAAATGGAGAACACAGAACAGATCTGCACTCCAGAGCCCCACAGAGTCCCGCTCAGTTTTAATTTTAGGGAACTAGGCAATTATGACTGTGATAACTTCCTGTCAAAATGGGGCATAGGACTGCCCCAGCTTGGAGTATAGACACTGAATTGGAAGTATTTTTGAGTTCCAAGTTTTAGATCTGAGTCTTGTATGATTAAAATCTTAATCTCATTTCTTTTTAGAAGAATAGGTCTGAAACCCAGTCTGGACCTGGCACTTCAGGGAAACTTGTAGCCATGTAGCCAGTTGCCTAGTTTTATAAAAAGTAAGGTTACTAGCTTCCAGCAGACATTGTTTTGAAAATGGTGGCATCCAAGCCTGACACGACTCAGAAAACTCAAGTGTTTAGCAATACAAGGTCTAATCTGAAAGTACACCCATAGCATCACCTAGTTATTTCGCAGGATATCTGAACCATAGCTACTCTATTTTGACTTTTAATTGTAAACTTTTCCTTAATAGCCAAAGCAGATTTCACTGTTAATGACATCAGTGTTTCTCTAGGTATGAGAAGATGCAAGAATTGGGACTCATAAAATCTTTTCCTGAAAAGATCTAACTATCCAAAGGCCTGTTCTGCCAGTTTTTCCCAGAGCACAGAGTGCCTCATTCCTGATTTTCACCCTGAACTCCTTTTTCAGGGGCGTTGAAAGTCAGCAGTTGCAGCGGCCATGGTTTAATCTTTGTAGATGCAGATGGCGAGTGTCAGTCTTCAGTTGGCAGAGCCCCTTTTTGCTCATAAACTTGATCATGATTATGAGGGGGGCAGTTCATGACCATTTTATCCCATGGTGCTGAGAGTGTCCGTTCTCAGGTAAACAGGCCACTCAATGTGCTATTACTGGACTAGGCCATAAAACAGTATCTAAAATTCTCTGGACCACCTGTCTTACTAGCTTTTTGGTCCAGGAAAATATTTCCTCTTGTTGCTTCTTGCCATATCTAGAGTTACACTGTTACCATCATTGATCTCATACGGGACTATATATTATTCTATTAGAGGCCTCACACACATACAGTGTAAGAAACAGCAATTTGGTAAAACAGGTGAAATACAAATAACATAGCCAGCAGTATTAGTAAAGTCACAAGTAAGACTTATGTTAAGAGCTTCCATTAGATGTAGCCCAGTATATCTTCAGGTTATCTGACTTAGTCTGCCCTGTAGAGTCTTTATCTTCCAGGGAAATTATATATTGGCACCATCTATAAGGCACATAGCCCAGTTTTCTAGTGTCACTAGACTGATTATCTTTAGTATGATTTAATTTTTTAAGTAAATTTTCTCAGGGCCAACCAGTTAGAGTCTGGTAATAGAGAAATTTACCAAGGTAACCCAGAACTAGACACAGGTTATTGGCCACAAACCCAACAATTGGATTGATTTTGAAACTAGCATAGGATCAGGCCTATGACAGAAAAGCATTTGACTTATATGCAAAGGTCTAAGAAGTCAAGAAAACATAAATGATCATACGAATCAGGTCCAGCATCTTGGGGAAGCTGTCTCCCTCTGATGTTGTCGTCTTCTCATCCTGGTGTAGTGTAGTTTCTCCTGATAGAAAAAAAGTCCTTCCATCCATGTTGGAGACGACAGTCCCTTAAATTATGTCTTTTTCCAGTCCTGGTTGCAGGTCATGAGGCATCTGATCTTCATCCAAAGATAGATTACTGAGATAAGCTTCAGAAACAAACTTAGGGTGTTCTTCAAGAATTAATTAAATTTTATATTAACATTACATAACAGCAAAGAACTATCTAAGAGATGAGTCTTACTAGATGCAGACCTCCATTAACAAACTGGTATTTAACATTTTGAAATATCTTTTTTTTTCTTAAAGTTACCCTTATTTTTATTAAATATAATCAAATTAAGGCTAGTTTGTTTGCAAAATAGGTCTGTTCTCACTGATTTTGGTCTGATTTTTATAACCATAATTGATTATAGGCTTTTTATTTTGCTGAAACATTTATAGAGTCTCAGATTGGACTTTTAAAATAAAACAGGGCTGGGAAACTCACACCAAAGGCTTATCACAGATTTTGCATAACAAATCTAGGTGAATTTTTCCCTTTTTAAGGTCTCAAAAATTTCTTGAGATTTTGTATCCATTAGAAAACCTTCCTAACTCATTTGATAAACTTACTGGAAACCTAAGAACTTTTAATTTTTGGAGGAGTCAGATAGAAAATATAATTGTTTTGTTTATAACGTTTAATTTTACCAAAGTATTGTCATAATTAGTTTGAGAGGAAGATTTCCGCTACTCCCTGAAAACATAAGATTCAACCCCATAATTTTTCAGATAGAAACCATAAAAGTTATAAGCATATTCACTGGTTTATTTAGTCTTTTTGCTAACTTTTGTGAAGTCATCAGGTTTTTTATTAAAATACCAGGCCATATCAGAATGTTAAAAACTCCATATAATTTTTAGGATATCTGTATTAGTAACTTTACCCTACATTATAATATGAGCAGATTTATTACTCATTTGATAATCTTTTTTTAATGTAATTTAACCAACCAAATAAACATAGTTTAATATCTCTCTTTGGGATGCTTCAGGGGCCCTCTGAAGCACCCCAAAGTTAGCTAGAAGCCAAAAGTGCTTCATCGAATGATTTAGGAAGTTTTGTCAACAAATATCAGAAAGGTTTCGAGCACTCAGCCAGATGGGACTATAGGTCACTGTGAAACAATAGCTATTCACTCACCCAAAGTAACAATATGGGATTTCAGAAGCAAATACAGAACAGACCATTTAAGAAGCAAATGAACTTAAATCTATTGTCAAATGCAGTTCAACATCTGAAGAAAGTGTGTCCTTTCAACAGAGAGAAAAGCCAAATTCAAGTTTTTGCGCCAGCTTATTTTTAGTCATTAACAGTCCCAAATTTCTTTAGCTTCTTTTTAAGAGGAAACTAATGTTCAGTAATAAATGTTTCAAAATTTTACTCTATTTGGAAATGAGCTAGCTAGTCAGTGAACTTCCATCACTTAGTTTAGCACAACCCAATTCAAGTTACCCCAATTTGGACAGACTATTTCAGACAGACATTCCTAAAGCATAATTATTTTTAATAGAGTTTATCTAAATGCTCATATCTCATTTACATTTTTTAGAAGGTTTTTTTTACTTGAGGTAATTTTCTTGTTGACAGACTTGTAACAGATATAATATTTAACTCATATTAAACCTAGGTACAATGAAAATATTTTACTTAATGTTAAGTACTGTAAGACATGTTTATATTAAATAGGTCAACAAACAAACATTAATATCAGGTATTTAACACTGAATATTTCCCAGTTCACATAAACCTGGAATTTATTGTTTAATTTAGAATTACTTGGTTTGTAAGCGCTTACCTTTTTTAAGCCAAATAAATAGAGATCATATACAAAAATATTACCAAGACATATTTAGACAGACACAGTGTAAGACCTAGCTCTAAGTCTTTTTTTTTTTTTTTCCCTCAGTGTCAGGAGTTAGAGATGGTCTAGATAAGTGTTCCTGAGAGCCCTGGTCTCAAGGCACAGGGAAAGAAAATCAAGTTTTAATAAAATGCCGGCAGGTCTAAACCACATGGTTGCCAGACAAAGCAAAATTTCCTTTTCCAGGGGATCTTCTCGACCCAGGGATCGAACCCAGGTCTCCCAATTGCAGGCAGACGATTTAACCTTGGCTCCACCAGAGAAGGCATTAAATACAAAAAAACAGTTTCTCAGAAAACCTCCTATAGACACAGAACTTCAGATCCAAGTACTAACATCAAAGATTTCAAGGAAGGAAAGGAAGCCAGGTTGAAAAAGAAGGGAGAGGAGGCAGGAGAGAGGGGGCAAAAGGGGTGGCCTTAGAGACATCTCCTGCCACCTACAGATACCCAGGCGTTACGGGACTTTTCCCTGGGCCTCCAGAGAAGGGAGGACTGGAACTCGGCCCTACCAGAAATCAGAACCAGAATTCGAGTTCTCTGCCAAGAGGAGGTGATCAGTCTCCAATCTTCAGCTCAGGCTGAGGGCCCTTCGACCAGACTCTTGCGTCCAGGACCGGGGGACTAGAAAAACAGGGAAGGATAGGAAGGGTTAAGGAGAGGAGACAGAGAGGGAAGGGGAGAGAGATCAATAAAGTCTCTTGTTCCTTACCGGTCGGGGCACTCTGGCCAGTTGTCCGCGTCAGGAGGAGACCAGGGACAAAAGGGTCCCAGTTGCGGCTGCTGGGTCTGGTCCATTGGCAGGCAAGCTGGCCCCTGAGTACCCCGAGTGGTCAGTATGTCAGTCTCGGCGAAGAAGAGTCCCCACCAGAGTCGCCATTTGTTGCAGGAAGAGGGACCCCTTCCAGGGCCTGAAACTGGGCTCTTGTCTGACACTCGGAAATGAATTGTCCGAGGAGACACATGTGCTGGCAAAGGGAACTTGGTCAGGGTGTCCGATCCGTGGTCAGAAGATGATATCTCGGACTCGGTGTAAAGTTCCCAAGTCAGAGGTGCCTTCTGAGGGCCAGCCTACATGGAAGGTCGGCCATTCCGCGCTGCAAAAAGTGATTAATTTATTCTTTTTAATTTCTACACTGAGGTCATGAGCGCGCATCTTGACCTCCTTAAAATTATCAGTAACCAAGGATAGAGGTGTGGGGCTAGAATGGTGTTGCCCCATCGTTCCTGGATCAGTCAGATGTTGGTAAGTTAACACAGACAATACGAACAGCCACACAAACAGAAAGAGAGACAGGAGAAATACACCTCCGGGAGTCCGGAGGTAAAACCGAACGACGACGGCCTCCGGCAGTTCAGCGGGAGCGACCCACTATGGTCTACAGAGAACACGGGCACTCCGTCCCCCCACGCCGGGGTCGGGGACATCTCCCAACGACCCCCACCGGTGACTCTCTGGCGCGTCCGCCTGAGTCATATACCGGTCTCAGATACCAGGCCCTACCAGGAGTGAAAAGAAAGACAGAAAAAAGCTTATTGGCTGTAGATGACTCTCCAGATCGGTCTTCCCATGGAGCCGGTGGGAGATCCCGGACGAGCCCCGAAATGTTATGCCCAAGTTGCGAAATCTCCCAATGACCACCAGGGAGCCGATATCCGATGCAAAAGCAAGAGAGTTTTTATTTCCAAGCTCGAGCTGGGGCTCCCACCGATACCGATGCAGCAGCTATAGGGAGGAGCCCTGAGCTCTGGGTTACATTGCTTATATAGGGTATTATCGCGTGAAAAATTCAAAAAACGGGAGTCTCCGGGTCTGATTGGTCACCTTCTGGTGAAGGGTTAGGTGTTGAGTTCTGATTGGTTCTCCTTTCCTGGGCTGGCCAAGGGTTCTGATTGGTTCCCAGGTGGTGGGGTGAGGTCAGGGGATTTCCAAAGGCTCTTCTCTCGGAACCTTACAAAATGGAGTAGCTTTGATTCTTCACCTGTCCATCACCAACTCCCGGAGTTCACTCAGATTCACGTCCATCGAGTCTGTGATGCCATCCAGCCATCTTATCCTCTGTCGTCTCCTTCTCCTCCTGCCCCCAATCCCTCCCAGCATCAGGGTCTTTTCCAATGAGGCAACTCTTGGCATGAGGTGGCCAAAGTACTGGAGTTTCAGCTTTAGCATCATTCCTTCCAAAGAAATCCCAGGGTTGATCTCCTTCAGAATGGACTGGTTGAATCTCCTTGCAGTCCAAGGGACTCTCAAGAGTCTTCTCCAACACCACATTTCAAAAGCATCAGTTCTTCGGCGCTCAGCCTTCTTCACAGTCCAGCTCTCACATCCATACATGACTACTGGAAAAACCATAGCCTTGACTTAGAGTTTGATTTAGTTGATGGGTCTCAGGCTGTGGTATGTATGAAAAAGCTCCTCAGATAATTCTAATATATTGTCAGGTTTGAGAACTGTTGTACTGTTTGGTTCAATTTTATTTGTTAAATAGTTGTAGAAATGAATAGATATAACTTGGAGCAAATACAGATTTTGATATTAGACTGTTGAATTCAGAGCACATCACCTTTTCCTCTTTTGTGCATCAAAAGTTTGAACAAACATCGGGAGATAGTGAAGGACAGGGAAGCCTGGTGTGCTGTAGTCCACGGGGTTGCAAAGAATTGGTCGCAACTGAGTGACTGAACAACAACATCAGATTACCATAAATTGGTGAAGGGACTTTGAGATATGATTAAATTAAGAAGACATTATCTTGGCTATCTGGATGGGCCCATGGTAATCATAGGGGTCCTTAAAAGAGAGAAGCAGAGAATGATTGTGAGTAGCAGAAGTGAAGATGGGAGCAAAAGGTTGGAGTGACGTGTAGAAGGGGCCGTGTGCATACAAGTGGCCTCTAGAAGCTTTAAAAGGCGAGAAACAGATTCTCTTCTCTCTCCAGGGGACCAGTCTTGCTGACACTTTGACTTTAGCCCAGCAAGACTGATTTTCTTGTGAAATTTGAGATAATACATTTGTGTTGTGTTACGCTGCTTAGTTTGGGGTGATTTATTTCAATAGCATTTGGAAATGAATTCAAAGATCAAAGCAAAAAGGAATACATACAGAAAGCATTGTGTGCTGGGTGTGTTCTAAGCAGTTTGCATATAAGAGCTCATTTAGTTTACACCATAACCTTATGAAACGGGAACCAGTGTTGCTAAACTAAGGCATTGAAAAGTTATGTAACATTTTCAGGACATGATAGATCTAATTAGAGAGATTAAAGAAATGTTTTGTTTTAGAAAACAATGGAATAACCTATCTGTTATGTTTCATTTGGAAATGAACATAGGAACAGAAAAATTTAAAGAAGCATTGGGTTTACTCAGCTCTGATGAAACAAATATGAGAAACTGAATGAATTGATTTTTCTAGGAAAGTCGTAACAACCAAGCTTAACTTAGAAGAGAGAGAAGATGGAAGCAGAGTAATTACCATAGAAGAAATAGAAAAACTCGTTAAAGAGAAACCCTCCCTTTTCATATACTAATCTAACAGACTTAGGTGATACTGGAGGGGAAATCTACCATACTTTTATGAAATGGATAATACCAATGCAGTGTAAACTGGTAGAATAGAAAGCAGGGTTGCAAAAGTTTTACATAATGCTGGCAAAACTTGGCAGAGATTGTACATTGGAAGCTTGCTCAGTCTCACAAATGAATATCAGTATAAAATTGCCATAAATAAGTAATTAGCAGAATCAAAGCTCATTAAAGAATAATACACCATGGTCAGATGTGATTATTTACTAACCTCATGAATGCAAACACAGTTCCTTTTGTAAATCACCGCATAAGTAAATGAAAAGTCTGATTTCATCACTTCTGTAGATTTTGAAAAACTATCTCACGAAGAGTGGAATATGACTTAGCAACTGAAAAACAAAAGGCACTGATGGCTATTTGCTTTAAAATGATAACATCTATGTGTGTGTCTCTGTGTACGTGTGTGTGTAATGTGTGTATGTCTGTTTCCAAAGCTGCATCATGATTATTGGGCCAACACTGGAAACGTTACCATTAACCAGAATAAAACAGTGATAATCAGTGACAAGAGGATTTTGAGAGGACAAGTTGCTCAAGTCTAGAGTCTTGAAGAATGAGTCATTGTTTACCCAGCAGATGAGTGAAAGTCTGTTCAAAGGAGAGGGGCTAAATAGTACATAGTCACAGCAATGTGAAAAAAAAAAAAATTGGTGAGTTCAGGGGAGGAATTTTCAGAAAAAAGAAGAGGACTTGATTGGAGCTGGTGAAGGGAGGTAGCTATCCCTGTGTGTCCTCAGGCTCAGCACCTATGGATACAACCAAATGTAGATGGAAAATATTCAAGAAAAAAATTCCAGGAGTTGCAAAAAGCCAAAGTTGGATTTGCTGCAACAATTTACACAGCATTTACATTGTATTTACAACTATTTACATAGCATTTTGTTGTATTAGGTATTATAAGTAATCTGCTAAGTCAAGTCAGTCGTGTCCGACTCTGTGTGACCCCATAGACGGCAACCAACAGGCTCCTCTGTCCCTGGGATTCTCCAGGCAAGAACCCTAGAGTGGGTTGCTATTTCCTTCTCCAATGCATGAAAGTGAAAAGTGAAAGTGAAGTCGCTCAGTCATGTCCGACTCCCAGCGACCCCATGCACGGCAGCCTACCATGCTCCTCCATCCATGGGATTCTCCAGGCAAGAGTACTGGAGTGGGTTGCCATTGCCTTCTCCGATAAGTAATCTAGAGATGATTTAAAGTAAATGATTTATATCACAGCACTGTTTATAATAGCCAGGACATGGAAACAACCTAGATGTCCATCAGCAGATGAATGGATAAGAAAGCTGTGGTACATATACACAATGGAGTATTACTCACCGCCGTTAAAAAGAATTCATTTGAATCAGTTCTGATGAGATGGATGAAATTGGAGCCGATTATACAGAGTGAAGTAAGCCAGAAAGAAAAACACCAATACAGTATACTAACACATATATATGGAATTTAGAAAGATGGCAATGATGACCCTGTATGCAAGACAGGAAAAAAGACACAGATGTGTATAACGGACTTTTGGACTCGGAGAGGGAGAGGGTGGGATGATTTGGGAGAATGGCATTCTAACATGTATACTATCATGTAAGAATTGAATCGCCAGTCTATGTCTGACGCAGGATACAGCATGCTTGGGGCTGGTGCATGGGGATGACCCACAGAGATGTTATGGGGAGGGAGGTGGGAGGGGGGTTCATGTTTGGGAACGCATGTAAGAATTAAAGATTTTAAAATTAAAAAAAATAAAAAACTAATAACGTAAAAAAAATAAAATAAAATAAATAAAAAAATAAAGAGGATATTCACAAAAAATAAAAAATAAATAAATAAATAAAAAAATAAAGTAAATGATTTGTACTTGTTATTTGCAGATGCTACTCCATTTTATCAAGGGACTTGAACATCCTCAGAATTTGGTATCTGAGGGGAGGTTCTGGAACCAGTCCCTCAAGGATACAGAGGGATTACCTAATTTTTAAAAATCCTTTCATAGTGGCTTTTAAAATCAGTATATAGTGTTGATGTGCTCGGTTGCTCAGTTGTGTCCGACTCTTTGCAACCCCATGAACTGTAGCCTGCCAGGCTCCTCTGTCCATGGGGCTCTCCAGGCAAGAACACTGGAGTGGGTTGCCATTTCCTTTTCCATATAGTGTTTATAAGAGGAATTAAGTGGACTTAATGCAAGTTTCCATTGGTCTTAGGAGCTTTAAGAATAGAAGCTTTGGAAACTTTGATTGCTTACTTCGGTATCTGTGAGCTTCACTTAATTCATGGGTTAGTTCTGAAGTCAGTGGACAAGGTGAAATGAAGGCTTAGTTGAAAGTATCCTTGAAAACCCTTTACATTTACTCTAAAGAATGGAATGAAAGCATATTGTTTTCACTAAATTCATTATCATTTTTTCCCAGCAATGAAGCAGGTTTGCTTTTATATATAGTGAAATATATTGAAGTCAGACTTTTTAGAAGCTCTGTTACAATAAAAATGCATGTGTTTACTTGGAATCAAACCCAGTTCTGAATAGATATTGTTGAGTTAGCATCAATTAATCACACGTGAAACTGTGCCACTCTCTAGCTGTTGTACTTGGAGGTTGTAGCAGATGCTTGTTTTCTTTTCTCTGTCTCCCTCTTACTCCTCCTCCTCTTCCTCTCTCTCATTCTCTTTTTGCAGTAGCCCTTGATTTTGCTTTGGGAATCCTTTCTTCCCCTAATCTTGGTTCCTTAGGGACCAGGCAGGATTCCACCTTCCTGTTGCAACAATGAACATGAAGTCCATGGCTCAGGCCCAGGCCAGTCAGCCAAGTGTACCCTCTTTCGGACAAAGGGATTTGTTTGGAAGTGGGTAAGGGGATCTAAGATGGCCCAATTAAATGGACTCTGTGGTGGGTACCAGACGAGAAGGCGGTGGGGAACTGTGGCCCCCTGTGGGTTAGGCCTGTAGCTTGTGTGTTACGTGATGTGGTGGGAAGAGGCTGGTCAGAAGTCAGATGAAAGTGGTGACAGCACACATGACCTAGGGAGTGGTGTGTGGTCCCTGTGTTCCCAGGGGCTGGGTTCCGCTGGGTGCAGCCTTCTGCGTTCACGTAGTGCCTGGTTGACAATCTAAGGCCTTGCTTGTTTCAGTGAAGTTGTGTTGGAAAATGGCCATGCCCATTCATTTACTCTTGTCTGTGGCCCCTTTCCTTTGATAGAGGCAGAGTTGTGTAGTTGTGACAGAGACCATATGGTTCACAAAGCTAAAATATTTATTATCTGGCCCTTTATAGAAAGAATTTGGTGACTCCTAACCTAGTGCTTCTGACAGATGAAATTTTGTATAAGCAGATGCAAAATTCATGCTAGGTGTAAATTGTTCCCTAATATATCAGTCACTTCGGAGCACATTTGCCTTTTCAAAGCAAGTGTTAATGGTCGAAATGTTTGTACCTGAAACCTAAGACTGTAGCCAACATCTGGGGAGACATCTTCCTGAAGCAGTTAGAACCCTTGAATGCCTCCATACCTTAAGTGAGAGCACTCTTTGGGTATTTTCAGTCATTATGATCCATATGATCTTTTATGTTTAATCTGGTTTGAGTTGCATTTTCTATTCGTTTTAATAGAATTCTTTAGAAAAAAAATCTTTTTAGACTAGTTCTAGATTTACCAAAATGTTGCAGATAGTATAGAGTTCCTATTTATCTCATATCCAATTTCCCCTTTGGTTAACATCTTACATTAAAATGGCACTTTTGTCACATGTAATGAACCAAAATTTACACACAGTTATTATCTAAGGTTCATATTTTATTTGAATTTTGGTTTTTACTTAATGTCCTTTTTCTCTTCCAGGATACCAAAAAGCTTTAGTCATCATTTCTCCTTGGGCTCTTCCTGCTTGGGACAGTTCTCAAACTTTTTGTATTTTCAGTGCCTGGAGGTTATTTTGTAGACTGTCCTCAGTTTGAGTTTGACTTTTTCCTCATGCTTATACCAGGGTTATAGGTTCTTTGGGGGGAGTACTGCTACAGTTCTCTTTTTAAAATGGCTTCTCAGGCAACAGTCATGGACACAAGAAGACAAATATGAATTATTGTTCTTCCCTGCAAGATTTTTACACGTTTTATTTTTAAAAAATTATTTAGAACTTACCTACCTTCTTCCTACAAAACTAAAATATAGTCTCTTTCCTTGTCTTGTCCTGCCCTCATTTAATGCCTCATTTATCATTCCAATAGCATCTTCATGTAAGATTTGTCATGTTGGGTTATTACAATATTTGAAATAAATCTGTTTTTAAATGGCTTATGTAGGCTTATAAAAATGTTGCACTATTAAAATGTTATCTGAAACATGAAAGTTTAATTCAAGATAAAGAAACCTGTCCCATTTTCAGGAGTTTTGCTCTAATATCTGTATTTCCATAATGCAGAATTCTTAATGCAGCTGAGCTAGGCACACTGTCTTTGGCATGTCCTGCAATACGTTACTTAATGTGGGTTTCTGGGTGCTGTGATACCTCAGACTCTCACATCCATCACTTTGCTCCATTACTGTTCCCTACTGCCAATTGCAGGAAATTTCAGTACGTTATTACATTCTGTCATTTGCCTTTGGCAAGTAGTTCTGACAAATGGAAGATTAAAATTTAGCTGCTATAGGTTTAAACCACATCCTTTGTGTCAGATAAAAATACCTCCTGGGGTATTTTCCTGGTTTAACTGAAGCAGTCATTTTGTCCATTTTCAATGAAATGGGAGTTTCTTTGAGCTTCACAGCATGGTGTGCCTTGGGGACATCTCTTGATTACCCTGTATCTCAATTTACATCATTTAAATTTCAAATAGCAGCATTTGCAAAATGAGTCAGAACGTTTGAGGCTTAGACAAATGAAAACTCATTGATTCCTTATACTATATTTTATTTGAAATGTACTGTTATGAAATATAAGCCTTTGGTGTGGTTTGGAAAATAAATAAGATACACATACACACACGTATTTTGGGGACAACTCAGTAAAGGCCAGATGAGAGTATAATTTGAGATTTAAATCAATCATGTTTGGTAGCCCAAATAAGGTTTCTTTCTATGTAAAGTAAGCAGTATTTTAGCCCCCAAACTAAAACTTTGTTGCTTTCCTGTAAGTATCCTTGATCACAAATGTTGTTCAGTTGCTGTCATAACCAACTCTTTGGTGACCCCATGGATTGTAGCCCGCCAGTCTCCTCTGTCCATGGGATTTCCCAAGCAAGAATACTGGAGTGGGTTGCCATTTCCTTCTCCAGGAGATCTTCCCTGTCACGTGAGGGTACATTCCTCGATTCTTTGTCTCGTCACAACAAAGATTTGGAGTGACGGACGTTAAAGCCCCCTCGGCGTGTCATAGCTCTCAGGTCTTGGATAGACCGTGTTATAGCTCTCAGGTCTCAAATGGACCATGTTATAGCTCTTAGACAAATCAGTGTTACAGCTCAGTGTTACAGCTCTATTTTATTTAGAAGATAGCAGGAAAATCCATCTTCGAGGTGTGAGGGCACGTCGATCCAAAGACACAAGGAGAAGAGTGCCCCAGCACGCAGGAGAGAGCGAGCGAGCTAGCTTTGGCTCTTCTATTCATATGTTTATCTCTCCCTGGGCCTGTCCTCTGTAAATTGGGCCAGCCAGGAGTGTTGTTTGTTTTACCTGAGGTTCTCACTCTGGTCCTCGGACCTTCTTTTGTTTCATTTTCGCTGGCTTTTCCCTTCCTTGTCTTGTAGCCACCGCCATTTTGGACTCCTTTTACCTGTTCTGCCTGCCTAACATTCCCTGTCCAGGGATTGAACCTCCATCTCCTGCACTGGTGGGCAGATCCTTTGCTGCTGAGCCGCACGGGAAGCCCTGGGTCACAAATATTCAAGTACAGTTGCTTAAGTACATAACCTGCCTTCAAGTTTCCTAGAACATTGGGTGTAAGATACTTTGCTCTAATTGCCATCTGGAATGTTTCCAGTTGTACTGCCTTATGCCCAGTAGTAGCTGTTAGGTGCCCCCCACTGTGGTAGATTCATAAAGCATTTAAATAAGAAATATTATTTAATACACCAGAAATGGTGTGTATTCTGTTGAATTCTTATTAAGCAGCATGGTTAATAATGATTAGTATTGGTATAGCCTTAATGAGAATCAGTTGAGTTCAGTTCAGTCGTGTCTTAATTCTTTGTGACCCTATGGACTGTAGCACACCAGGCTTCCCTGTCCATCACCAACTCCCGGAGCTTGCTTAAACTCATGTCCATCGAGTCAGTGATGCTATCCAACCATCTCGTCCTCTGTCGTCCCATTCTCCTCCTGCCTTCAGTCTTTCCCAGCATCCGGGTCTTTTCCAATGAGTTGGTTCTTTGCATCAGGTGGCCAAAGTATTGGAGCTTCAACTTTAGCATCAGTCCTTCCTATGAATATTCAGGGTTAATTTCTTTTAGGATGGACTGGTTTGATCTCCTTGCAGTCCAAGGGACTCTCAAAAGTCTTCTCCAGCACCACAGTTTGAAAGCATCAATTCTTTGGCTCTCACCCTTCTTTATGGTCCATCTCTCACTTCCATACATGACTACTGGAAGAACCATAGCTTTAACTATACTGACATTTGCTGGCAAAATGATGTCTCTGCTTTTTAATACACTAAGTTGGTCATAGCTCTTCTTCCAAGGAACAGGTGTCCTTTAATTTCATGGCTTGCGGTCACCATCTGCAGTGATTTTGGAGCCCCCCAAAATAAAGTCTGTCACTGTTTCAGTTGTTTTCCCACTTATTTGCCATGAAGTGATTACCTCAAAGAGATCAAAGAATTCCAAAATGAAAAGGGCCAAAGAAGATGATGCGTTTTCTTCTTTCATGTTGTCACAACTCTGAGCCAAAAAGTGACAACTTCCTCCTTGTCATGTATTACAAACACTACGCTTTTCCTTCCATTTCTCCACATTGAGAGGTGGTAACTAGTTAGAGGGTATAGTTGATAGTTATGTTACTGTCTCACTCATTCAAGCCTCTTATTAACCACTTACATCTTGTGAAGAGCCCTTCCATATTTAAATTGATAAATTCTGAGTTACAGGAGTAAAATGGTTTTTATACTCTTCATTTAGGAATGCTGATTCGTTCACTTGGATTATTGATCATTTCAGACAGTAAAAGCAAATCATTTGGGGGCCTTAATTTTTGTTCTTATTGTTTTCCTATGTGACCACCTGATCATTATATAGCTGGGCAATCAGATAAATAGAATCAGCTGAAGAACTTCAGGTGCAGATTCTAGAATCAGGTTTCTAGAAATCCAGTAGGTCCTATGGGGGGTGGGGAAAAACCTGTCTTTTTTTTTTTTTTTAACCTGTCTTTTTTAAGCTACTCATCTTATTCTGATGCCCAGTGGTCCATGTTTGTGTGGTTCTATTATGCAGTCTCTGAGGAGCACCTGCTTTTGGCTTCTGAGGAGGGCCCTGAGATGTATAGGGAACGAAGAGCTGTTCGGTTGTGTCAGGTGTCTAGTAGTTCTGATGGTAACATCTTTTTTTCATAGTAAAACTCAGAACGGCTGAAATGGAGTATGTGGTAAATATTGATACTGATTTTAAAATATTATTTTTTATTCAGTTGTTTTTGCAGTAATGTGATATATGCATTTTTGAAAAAGTCTAGTGATTTTACAAACCTTGTACTGAAAATAAAAGGTAAAAAATAGGGTTGCACAAATCATTCAAAATCTATACAGCTTTCTACCCAGAGCACTAATAAAAGCAATAACATTTCTAATAACAGAGGACAGTTTAAAAGATATGTCAAATCGTGAGTTAGTGAAGAAGTAATACAGTAGATGTAGGATTTTACCTTTAAAGAAGGGTAATGGATGGTTGATAGAGCAAGCGGCAGAATGAGGGGCTGAGAGTGCTGAGTCACAGACACAGAGGAGACATGCATCAAACGGAGGAAGCGCTTTGCAAAAGGCCTGGGACACCGGCCGGGGCCAAAGTGAACCAGCAGCACCGCGGCCAGAATGGGCATCGCGTACAGTTTGCCGACCCCCGAATTTTGCCACCACACTCCCCCGGGTAGTGAACTTGGTGTTAAACTGGACATACCTGGCTGAAGACATAATACGTGGGAAAAATTGTTACATACAGTCTGAGTCATAGTGACACATTGCCCTACTTACCAACCTCATGTGAACTAATTCACGTTGCAGAAACCTGTTGGAGCAGGAAGATCATACTTGGTGCCCGTTTTGGGGCAGGCCTCACAGTTAAGTGTGTGAGTTCAGGCTCCTTCCACCCTCGTGTTCCTTAGGTAGATCACTCTCCCTCTTTATGCCTGTTTCTTTTGTATTTTTAAAAGTATTTTGAAAGTGTTTCTGTAAGTGCTGTGGGAAAGCAGAAAGAAGAATGCTTGGACTGGGAAATAATTTGAAAATTTCCTTCACAATGAACCTAAGAGGTTAGTACCACTTACAAATTGTGTGACTTTGGGGAAAGCCTCAGTTTCCTCACGTGTAATTCAGGGACAATGTTTTGATTGCAGCATGTGACTAGAATTAATATGAGATGCTATGTGAAAATTTACCATCCAGTTGTAAGATAGAAGAAGGAAACATGCATTTCTGAAGTTAAGTTTCCTAGGTAACTTCATAGTAGACCTTCAGATTACTTCTAACTTCGAAAGTACTGGGATCTCTGAAGTTTGTATAAGTTGCTAGTATTTATTTTCAGTTCCTGTCACAAATGTTTCTCTGGCCTTTCACTCTTTTCAGCTGTAAGTAGCCACTGGCCAAATTTTTCTTTACTATCATGTTATAGATATTTGCAGCAGATACTCATTCAGGTGAATGTTCTTAATTTCGAGAAAATAGCCTAAGAAAAAACGTCAACAACAGCATAAGAATTACCCCCGTATAAGTTTACTACCTGTGTCTATGCAGTTGAGCCTTCTGTCACTTTGGCGTCATTTGCTGAATGTTTCGAGGAAAGGTCTTAGTGCCCTGACTGATAGCCCCAATTTTTCTGGTTGATTATTTTCATCTATTTCAGGTTAATCTTTAAGAAGTTAAGACATTTACTTTTTGCCCTCCTCCTTTTTGCCCTCATATTGCCCTAGGTGATCAGGGACTTCATTTCATCCAGCTCTTCCTCCTTCCCCATCCCTCTTATAAATTTTTTTTTTTTTGCACTGCTGATTTCAAGTAAATTAAGTTCTAATTAAAATAATTTTCACCTTAAGGTTTGAATGCTCAACAAGCTTGACACTCTCAAAGATAATTTGCTTTTCAGATGGTTGTTCATCAAACAGATCTCTAAGTAGGTTATGAGTCATTGTTCCTAATGAGTGTGTGCAGATCCTTGAACTGTTTTGGGGCAGAGAAAAGGACTGAGGATCTCTGTTCTAAAGCTGCACTTGCAGAAATAGCCTCAGTTTTTTCCTTGGAAAACAATGCTGTAAATGACCATAGTGTCTTGTTTGTTTATTCCCAGTGTTGCACCTGTGTTTATTATTAAGCTATTTTATGTTAGACTATGCAGTTATTGATATTATAATGAATTCAATTCTCAGTGCTTTTTCTTAGAAGTTTATAGTTTTCTAAAATCTATTACTTCAGATGTAAAATTGCTACCCTTCACTTAGTTTAGTTTCTTTTACTAAAGTGTTATTCACTTTGAAATATGTCAGAGTGCTTTGAAAATAGTAAATCATTTTAGTGATCTAAGGTGATATTTTTGTTTTGCTGGTATGGTATCTTCTTCGTATGTTATATTTGTACATGAATATTAAGAATGGGTGATAATCACTGGCATGTTATTGGATGCTGGCAGAAAAATCAGTGCATCCTGAATTGCCTTTTCCATTTGTTCACTTAAAGATGCCTTGTTACTTTGTGGATATGCTTGCTATTTGTAGAATCTTTCACTGTTGTAATAGTTCTTTGACTTGAAGATTCTGAAACACTGGCCAAATAGTTAATAGTGTTTTCTTGTGAGGGAAGGAGGTAGAGAGGAGATTGTCTAGTTCTCCTTGGCAAATCTATGTTACTTGATATTAACATGTTGGATTTCCAAGCTCATGAAGGTTTTTTAATGTTTATTCCTCTGTATTATTGTGAGTCCATATTTTTTCAGCTTTGCAGCCTTATATGTATTTCTTTGATCTCTTGATTCCTGCTAACCAATTAATATCAATTGTTTAAGAGCTGGTGAACTAGGCTTAAACTACTAGAATGTGATAGTCCTGCATTTCATCAATTTTCACATAATTGGTAATTTATTCCAGAATATCAGTTGTTCCTTTTTCATGCTCAGATAGGAGAGACTTTAATGTTTCTGTCCTTTTAAGAATATAGTTCACACAGCTTTCATGCTGCCTTCTAAAATAGTAGGAACTAATTGGTGGCAGACATCTTGGTATTAGTCATAGACTGTTCAGATGCGTGCAGGTATTGCCATTGTCCTAGGCAGGTTGTGTAGGAGGGACGTGGAATTTCATAGTTGATAGCAGAGATTGCAAGAGCCCTTCTAGGTTAGAAGTTAAACAACAATGGAAGCTTTTTAATGTGCTGTACCTTGGAGAGCTACCCTACTATGCCTGGTGAAGTCATGCAAGACTATGTTATCTGTGGCACTTAGCTTACTCTTGTCTTAGCATTTTCTATCATTTTACAACTTTGCTGTTTATTTGATTACTGTTTATTTTAGAAGGCTGGTAGATAAGGCAGAAAACATGAGACTAAAGCAGTCAATATAGCCTTTAGGAATTAATGCCTGCAAAGGAAATAAGAGCTCAAGGAACCGGTAGAACAACACTACTGGGAGAGATAGAATCAGCAAGGCCTGGAATGCTAGAGATCATACAGGACCTTATTTCTTCAGCAGATGTGTAGCAACAAAGGAAGAGAGGAAATCCTTAAATCTCAAGATTATTAACTAAAGTATTAGCTAAAATATCATGTGTGAACTTCCCAATTCAGACAAACCGTGTTAAAAAAAAGCTTTGTGCACTGACTGGGTATTTGTGATATTTCTTCAAGTGAGATAATAATATTTTAGTAATTTTAAAGAAGCCCTTATGAAAATTTTGTTTCCTCTTCTAAGGAGTTTAGCATTTTCTTCTAGATCCTAAATCTCGATTCATGAAACATTTTAAATTATACCTTCCATTTTTAAAGCATCTTTTATTTACAAATGTTGTGTTCCATGGGTACTTTTATATACTGTTTCGTCTATTCACTTTGATTGCAGTATGATTGGGTATGTTTATTCTGTTCAGATGAGGAAGTTGAGCTTCAGAGATCTTAAGTAAATTGCCCATATTCATACAGGTAATAAGTGGCACCAAAGGAATTTGAGTTATCTGGTCTTCATTAAATTAAAAAAAAAAATCCAACCTTATTTCTAAAATGGAAACCATAGACTCAAAATCAGTACTGTTTTCAGTTGCTTTGTGTTTCACTTTAGCGCTACCTGTAATAGTGAAATGGTAGCTTAATGAATTGTGTATCAATTCACCAAGTAAACATCAGTTCAGTTCAGTTCAGTTGCTCAGTCGTGTCCAACTCTTTGTGACCGCATGAATAGCAGCATGCCAGGCCTCCCTGTCCATCACCAACTCCCGGAGTCCACCCAAACCCATGTCCATTGAATTGGTGATGCCATCCAACCATCTCATCCTCTGTTGTCCCCTTCTCCTCCTGCCCTCAATCTTTCCCAGAATCAGGGTCTTTTCAAATGAGTCAGCTCTTCGCATCAGGTGGCCAAAGTATTGGAGTTTCAGCTAACATCAAGTTAGTTCAGTTTCTGCTTATCACAGCAAAGGCATAGTGATATAACATGAAGATTGTGAATTGACACTTAAAGACAGCTTTATTATTTTGCAAATACTGCTTGAGACAGCATAAAATGTCATTTTTATCATTATATCTTTTCATTATATTCATTGATATCTATGGTATGTTGAGATGGAAACTTAGCCTTCAACTATTCAAGAGAAGAAACTAGAGTAGATCTTTTAATTCATGAAGTTAATTTATTTAAAACTAAAAACTGAAATAGCTAATATATTTTTATATTAAAAATTAAACATTGTAGATAAATTTAAAGATGAAAGTAAGAATTGCCCACAGTCTTCTGTTGTGTAGATTGCCAAGCTTTTTTTCTACATGTGTGTATATTGAAAATATGATTTTTCTTATAATGGAATCACATAAAAAAAATTTTTTTTGTAGTTACTGATTCCAAACAAATACAGTGGTTAAAAATTGCATTGGAGGAGTCCAGTTGAAGTATTTTTCTTCAACCAATATTATTTTTATGAGATGATTCTAGAATGTGTAATAATTGATGGTAGGTAGTGATTCAGTGAAAACATAGTCTGAGATTATATTTATTGCAAGTAATTTTCTACATTTATAATGAGCATTATATATATATATATTTAAAACTTGAATACCAGAAAGTATGCCTTTAATCTTTGTTTATTTGGATAAAGATGTAGAACTTAATTTAAAACGATAGACCATTTCACTTGAGTTTTGAGAGAACTTTTTCATATACTTGTGTAATTTGCACCTAATATCACTTATTAAGAAGATTGAAACTATCATGCTGAATTGACTTAAGATCTAATTTTATATGCACTTACTTTGTAATGCATAAGCTTTTAGTTCTGATTTTTTATGTTGCATTCTTCACATTCAGAAAAGGAATTCAGGTAATTAGAAAACAACCTCTTAATTTAATTGAGTTTGGTTTCCTTTTACTTATTAAATTACTACTCTTTTTTAAATAATGGTAAAAATTACAGAGTTAAGCCAGACATTTGCAGGTTGAGATATCTTACTCTTCAGTGTTTGTATAATCACAGTGACGAAAACATTTTATGGCTTCAGTGACGATGATGAAAATGATGGCTGTCATTTCTGGGCCAGGTCTTAGGAACTGAACAATATGATAATTGTATTACATGCATTATTTCTAATACATACATTAACCTTGCAGGGTTGTTATTACTCTTTTAGAGATCACCAAACTGAGACTCAATTTAAGTTACTTGCCTCAAACCACACAATTTGTAAACAGCATGGTTGAGATTTGAGTCTCTGACTTCAAAATATTGATACTTTCAATTCTGTTGAAAAACTGTTTTTTCCCCCTAAGTTTTATAATCAGCTTTTTGAAATGAAACTCATTTTTTTCATGAATATATTTTTGTGATGACATATTCACGTAGCCATTTTGTTTGGAAATTTCATTTAGTTCTTTTGAACAGTTCAGAGTTAGTGCTCTCTCTAAATACGTGTTTCTACTAAGCAAAATCTTCTCTAACATGAAATGTTCCATTTTGTAGCCAAGTAGACAAAGCTTGTCCACAGAATGCTTCACAGCTATGATTCTACAATAGATACACCACATGGCTCTTCAGAAAATTATGTATTCTAAACGTGAAGTGTGTGTCTGACTGTAGTGTATCCATGTGTATCAAAGAATTGTATTAGAAAAATTGAACAAGAATCCTTCTAAGATATTTTCAATGACTGAAGATTTTCCTCTAATGTAAAAAGTACCATATAAAATGTTCAAATGTCATCCATTATCAACCATTCTTCTACTGTGTATTCATTCTACATTTTAATGGCTTTATATCTTCAAATTGTTTTTCTCTTAAAAAAAAAAAAAGCGTTCTACTTTGGGATTCTTAAACTGTTGCTAAGAATGCTTTTCCCCTTCCTGTAGGAATTGGGAGCTTCTCTTTCCCTCAACTTCTTTGCCTGTTGGTCAGTAGAAGATGAAGAATCAGCTGGTTCTTAAACTACTGATAGGGACTTTTGGGATTTAGGTCAGGGACTTGTGCTCTGAAAAGTTTGCGGTGGGAGTGGTATCCGGTCAGATTTTAAACCAGTCAGGGAAAAGGGTTAAATCCCCGCTATGGGCTGTAAGAATGGCCCTCTCAACCTCTGGTGGCCACGGGTCCCACTCTGCTTGGTTTCTTAACTGCCTCTACCTTTGATTTTTACTAGATATTTCTAAGCTACCAAAGAAGAGAACAAAGAAGAACGACCACATGTTGATTCTGAATTTAAGCACTTTTTTTTTTTTTTTTTTTTTTTTAAAGCTTCTGATAGCACAGTCAGAACTGTGAGAACAAGTCTTGAACGACTGCCTGGTGCGTAAGTCAGCTTGGGAGGAGAGGAAGGAGGCTCTGCCTGCAGCGGGGATGCGGGGTGGAAAGGTGGGAATCTGATGTAACAGCAGGACTGGAAGAGGAAACTTCCCGATGCTTCATATTAGCCAGACTGCCCGTGATGTGCTGTGTGCAAATGCCGCTTATGGTGTACTTTTTCATGTTTGAAAGTGCTTGAGGAAGGGAGGTAAATGAACCATGAGAGTGAAAGAGTAAAATAAATGATTAGAAGGAAAGATATATAGGATCTATGAAGCCACATGATTTTTTGCTAAATTGCCCTGCGCAAAGGTTATACCAATATATATTCCCACCAACAGTGTATATTCATTTTCCCACATCTTCTTCCAGACAGCTTGTTAAAACTTTAAAAAATCTTTGCCTGATAGATTAAAAAGGCATCTTATTGTGTTTTTTTTTCATTTTTATTGAGTGAAGTAAATAAGTTTTATTATGTTTTTATGATTCTTTCATGTCTTTCTGTTGTTATTCTGTTTATGCCTTTTGCCTGTTTATCTTTTGGGTTGTTGGATTTTAAAGATTTATAGGCATCTTATATATGTGTGTGTGTGTGTGTGTGTGTGTGTGCATAAGAAATTAACCCATTGTGATAGGTTCCAAATATTTTTACTTAATTAATTACATTTGACTTTATTCATAATTAAAGACTTTTTTTTTGGTTAGGGAAGATTTTTAAATTTGTATGTAGTAAAATGTATCAGTCTTTTGTGGTTTCAAGGCTTCTTAAAGTTATATTTAGAAAGGACTTCCTCACAGTGAAGTGATCAAAAGATTTCCCATGATTTTCTTTTATGGTTTTATCTTTACATTTAAATCTTTGATCCATTGGGAATTTATTTCCGTGGATGAAATGAGGAAGGGGTTAAATTTAATTCCGTCTCCTCACTAGCTCTTTGGAATCACCAACGTGGTCAGTAGATTAAAACTATATAGTTTTTGGAGCAACAAAATTAAAATAGTAACACATATATAAATTGTAGTTTTGTGGAACAGAAAGGTACCTTATAAACAAAGTCAGCTGGATGGTTCATTTCCTGTATTTTCAAATATGAAAATTCAAGGGTATCCTAGTAGATGCCTTTTAAAGTTTTATCTGGTCAGATTTAGTGTAAAACCAGGCTTGTCAGTAAAAGGCAGACACCCGTACCTGGGTGGTTGGTACCAGCATGGCTGTTTTTTAAGTAACAGTTGTGCTGTTGCTGGTTTTGGAGATGCTGTACTTTTCACTCACTCCCAGCGAGTCATTTTACTGCTCCTCTGTGCGTCTGCATTTTAAGTTATGTGTAAAAATGTTGCATGCTTCTATTTCTGTAATTGTCAGCATCTTTTAATTTATGATACTTACTTTTTTTTTTCCCTTTAAAAAGCCATGGACAGGCCAGGCTGTTGTGTTCCACTTTGGATACCTGAGCAAAGGTGTATATGGCAGTTATTATTGAGGGGAAGGAAAGATGGGTGTAATATTAGAAGGCATGAAGATGGGCAAGTCCCTAGACCTTGCTTATCTTCTCTGTATATTGAGAAGAGAAGAGAACTTTAATTTAGAATTAAATTTATTAAATAAATTAAATAATTAAATTAATCAATCAATAAATTAATTAAATTTAGAATCTAAATTAAATTTAGAAGTTTAATTAGGTCACATTTGTTTTTGTGTTTGTTTTGTTTCCATTACTCTAGGAGGTGAATTTAAAAAGAAATCAGAAAGTGTTCTATGTTTTCTTCTAAAGGTTTTATAGTGTCCAGTCTTACATTTAGGTCCTTAATCCATTTTGAGCTTATTTTTGTACACCATGTTAGAGAATGTTTTACCAGCACTACTTATTGAAGAGACTGTCTTTTCTCCTTTGTATGTTCTTATCTCCTTTATGGAGGAAACCTGTATGTCTCTGATATTCTTGTTTCCTCCTCTTTTGGAGGAAATCATAAACAAAATGAAAAGACAGCCTACAGAATGGGAGAAAATATTTGCAAATGATGCAGCTGACAAGGGATTAATTTATAAAATACACAAGTAGCTCATAGAGCTCAATATTAAAAAAGCAGAACCCAGTCAAAAATGGGCAGAAGACCTAACTAGACATTTCTGCAAAGAAGACATGTAGATGGCCAACAGGCATGTGAAAAAATGCCTGACATCACTAATTAATTGTTAGAGAAATTCAAATCAAAAGTATAATGATGTAGGTATCACTTTACTCTGGTCAAAATGGCCATCATCAAAAAGTCTACAAATAATAAATGCTGGAGAGGGTGTGGAGAAAAAGGAACCCTCTTCCCAGTTGGTGGGATTGTAAATTGGTTCAGCTATTATGGAGAACAGTATGGAAGTTCCCTAAAAGACTACAAGTAGAGTTTCCATGATCCTGTAGTGCCACTCCTGGGCATATATCTGGAGAAAACTGTAGTTAAAAAAGATACAGGCACCGCAGCGTTCATAGCACTATTTAGAATACCCAAAACATGGAAGCAATCTGATTCCATTGACTGATGAATGGATAAAGAAGATGTGGTACCTGTATACAATGGAATATTACTCAGCTTAAGTTAAAAGGAGTAATGCCATTTGCAGCAACATGGATGGACCTAGAGATGATCATACTGAGTGAAGGAAGTCAGACAGAGTCAAATGTCACATGATATTGCTTATATCTAAGAAAAGAAATACAAATGGACTTATTTACAAAATTGAAGTAGACCCACAGACTTAGAAAACAAATTTATAGTTACCAAAGGAGAAAAACAGGGGGAGGGATAAATTAGGAGGTTGAGATTAACATATACACCCTACTATATAAAATAGATAACCAACAAACACCTAGTGTATAGCACAGGGAACTGTCTCAATAATTTTGTCATAGCCTGTAAGGGAAAAGAGTTTGAAAAAGAATACACAGACACACACACTCACACACGTATGTATAACCGAATCACTGTGCTATACAATTGAAACTAACATGACATTGTAAATCAGCTGTACTTCAATTTAAGGGGAATGTGAATAGAATTTGTACCCTACTGTTGTGTGAAAATTGTATAAATTTTAATTATGTTGAATTGGTTCACAGTGCTTTTGAGGTCTGCTATATCTAATAAAAATTAAAAAAACAATAAAGTCTGAGGTAGAAAAAGGATATAGGTAAGAAAAGTCAACTTAATAGCTAGAAAGCTTGAAAAGAGAGAAATAGTTATTAAAAGAATAGGAATTGGTGAAAACTCATCTTCATTTGGGTTGTGTGTTTGGTTATGTAGGTCACACAGCCTAAAGGAGTGGGAGGGGTCCGGTGTCCCAGGTGTAGCAGTCTGACACATTGAGGGTGCTTCGTGGGACTTCCTGTCTTTGCCTCAGCTGTAATTAACCTTGCACGTAACAGCCTGTGGCCCCGCATGATCACGTTATTACTGGCGCCGCAGCTGCATACCTGTGTGTACATCAGTAGAGCTGAACAGCCTGGACACCGCTGTGCTTTTGCCCATGCCTTGAGGTTTGAACTTCTAAAATACACGATGGAGACCGAAAGTGAGAGTAGCGCATCGGGAGATGACAGCGTGTTCTGGTTGGATTCGGAAGTTATAACCCAGGTGACTGGCAGTGAAGAGGGAGAAGGGGAAGAGCATTTCAGGTAAATACGGAATTCACAGTCCGTTCTTTCTCTCTGTCTCACCTTTGTCCCTCTCCCCGCCTCCCTCTTCTGTGCTCCCCAACCCTCCCATCCTCTTTGTTTTAACCTCTTTTCAGTAAGATTTCTTTTCTCTGGGGGAAGATTTGGAGCTGAAGAGGACGGGTTTCTAGTTGTGTATATAGCATTCTTCATTCCACAGCTTGCCCAGAGCTTGTAAAAGGCATTTTAAATGACTTGTTAGAACACCAGGAAGAGAAGGTGCTAGACAGGTTTTGTAGTAGCATTTCAGGAATTTCAGGTAGAGACTCATAATGAACTATTACCCCTTCCTGTATCTGATTTGTACCTAACAGAAGTGACTTGGATCTGAATCTAAGAGATTTTTCTTTCTCTTTTTCCTTGCAATATGTTCGTGTGTGTGTGTGTGTGTGTGTGTGTGGCTGCTTTTGTTCCCTTATTCATGTGTATGAAACATTTTGATTATGTCCACCAATTAATTATTTCATGGATCAAAGCCTCTGACCTTATATTTCACCCACCTTATAGCTCTCCTCCTCCCACCTGCCCCAGCAAATCTCTCTTGGTTTGATCTCTAATTGTATCTTCATAAATGAAGTATTTGGGAAGGCCACCTGATTAAGCAGCTCTCCAGGTTCAGTGCATTAGTGAAGAAAGAGGTCTCACCCCTCTTGTACACACAGTACCAATTGTGTATTAATTTTGTTGTGCTGTTACAAATTTTAGGAGGCCTTATTCTGGCTTTTCTTTTTCAACAGGTGTTAACAAATTAATTCTTTTGGAGATACTAAAAAAAAACCTCGAAGAAGTTTATACTACATATTATCACTGCCACCCACATGGGCAATTAAAACACCTTTTACAATTTTATCTATGGGTAGTTGGGTAGGAGACTGGATCATTATTTTCATCAGATCTTGTCTTTAGTATTTGAAAAAGAGTTTTTCTTTCTCAAAGGATTTTTTTATTCACAGATTTTCCTTTTAAAGTCTAGGTTAAATGACAGATGAGATTGAATATTGGGGCTTCCCTGGTGGCTCATTCTGTAAAGAATTTGCCTGTAATGCAGGAGACCTGGGTTTTGACCTTGGGTAGATCCTCTGGAGAAGGGAATGGCTACCCACTTCGGTATTATAGGCTGGAGAATTCCATGGACAGAGGAGCCTGGTGGGCTACAGTCCATGAGGTTGCCGAAGTCAGACATGACTGAATGATGACTAACACTTCACATACCCATCACGTTGAATGTTAGGAACTCTTGATAACCACTGATTAACAAATTTAGTGTGGGTTAAAATGAATAGGAAATATGTTTTACATTTTAAAGAATAATTCAGTGTTCAAAGTATGAAAGTATGAAAATGAACGTTTTATTAGCATGTGAAAGTCTTTTTTGCGTCAACTTTTTCATTCTCTCTATAGTTTTTATTTTAGCCTCTCTTACTGGCCTAAGTTACTTCTCTCCCAAGGTGTGCTGATGTTTCATATCACATATTCCGTTTTAAATATGCTCCGTGGGAAAAAAAAAAAATATGCCCCGTGTGTCATGAACAGTCAGTGGGAATAAGGTATTTATTGTGTGAGAACTGTTTGGCCTCATGTTAAAGTCGTGGAAGTCATTTCAGCCTGTTTGTCAAAGGAGGAGACAGCCTGGTCCTTGTTGTGATGGACTTGGTTCCAAGATCCTCCATTTACTTGTGAGGCAACAGGAGGCTGTCTGGGGTTTTCTTTCGACAGTTCGTCTGTGTTGGCCTGAGTTTTTCTTCTCCTTAGGACCATGGGACCACATTTTCATCCCCGAGAAGCTAAGCTAGGTGGTGCATTGTTTTAGGAAACCATGACACCGTAGGGCATTTGTCCTGTTGACAATATTATTTCATATCTGACTGTCATCATGACTCTCCCAAACCAAGTATGTCTTTGAGATTTGATCTTATTTTATTTATAAGGGTGACAGAGATCAAGGCAAGGCCACGTTTCATGTAGTCTTTCTCACCTATTCAGCAGTCAGACATGAGGAAATGCGCAGCAGAGTGCTTGCATGGCGTTCGCCCTGATGTTCCAGCTGAGATGCCTTGCAGAAAAAATGTGTGTGGGTGTCGAAGGTCAGAGCTGGATAGTGGAAGTTGTGGCTGTAACCTTGAGAGAAGCTATGGTGAACTCAGTGTTGTCTGTGACAGTTGTTTTTGTAAAATCAGTTTAATAGTTAAAAAATATAGAAAAGTTTTACCTGTTTCTTTAAAATCTGTGCTGATATACATTAACTAAACTGTTGTTATGATTACGGTCTAATTAATTTCCATGTGAGCACACACTCAGAAAAAGGGCAGAAGATTGTGCGCTATTCTTTTTCTCCGAATAACTTACGAATTAGATTTAAGTTCATTTTTCTTTTTTTTTTTAATATTTTTTAAAAACTTTTTAAAATTTTGTTTTGGGGTATAGCCAATTAACAAGTAGGTATTGTTATTTCCCATTTTCAGATGAGGAAATTGTAGCTCAGACAGCCACATAAACCATATGTGTAGATAAGTGTAACTAATATTGAAAGTTTTATTAAAAATTTTCTTCAGTTTTATTAAAAATTTTTTTATATCTGCTGCTAAATGTTATTTTTTAGTAAATAACCTTTAAGAAGCTACAGCTTAGTTCTTAGTTCTGAAATTCCTTCTCTGAGGAATTTTTGAGCGCTGGTGATATATCAGTTATACAGCCAACATGAAAGTGAAATAGCGCATATAGTAATGTGACCTTTTAAAGATGTGACCTGGAGGACACCTGGGAATTATTACTGACTCACGGTCATGAGAGGGTCTAGTTTTTTGGCATTTGAGGGCAGAAAGATTTATCATAGGACCTTGATTAGTGTTCTCTAGTATCACATTATTGTAGATACATAGCCTAGTATGTATGACAAACAATGACATAGAGTTTGAAACATTTACAGAGATGATATGTGTGTATAATTAAACCATATTTTTAGAACTCGTATACCTTTAAAAATCAGAGTCTACAGATGCACAGATCTCAGTCAGATCTTCACTTTTATCTCCATTATAAGACAGTTGTTTTTAAGAAGAGAAGCTTCTGACTCTAGTTAAGCTAGATAATTTGGCGTACATTTTAATTTTTTTTTGAAATGTGTTTGTTGGTTTATAGCATCATAAAGCTAATAATAAATGGTTCATGTATCTGATTGGTTGGTTGGTTGCTTGCTTTATTCATTCTCTGCCTTATTTGAAATGAGGTAAAAGAAGATTTTGAATTAAAAGATTTTGCAGCAGTCCAAATAGGTAACAGGGGCTTGGAATATGTTAGTTTTTCTAGATCTTCTTTCAGATCTAGGATGGCTATTTTAATGGCTAAATTCCTCTGGAAACCCACAGTTCTTTGCTTTTAATATGTTTACTGTTCTTTTGTCTTCTGTAGAAATTTTACATTTTAGGAATCCCAGGATAGAGAGGTAGCAATAACAGCTTATCATTGACATATATATCAGTATCACACCCAGACCTATTTTAAACTCTGTGAGTTTTCATAGTCATCACACCCTTAATAATCTGTTATGTACAATACCAAAAAAAAAAAAAAAAAAAAGGTGTATTTTGCAAAAAACCAAAAAAGATATTTCTGTTACTCTGTAACTTTGGGTGTGTGATCTGGAGTATAGTTACTCCCTGAAATATTCTTTCAATATGAAATGTAACTTTCACTCAGAGTCATCTCATCAGTGTCACAGAAATAGTAAATTTAATGGTAATCGGAGTCAGATATGAACAAAGCTTAATCTCAGAAAATTTTGTTCAGTGTTGGAGTCTAGCCATTAGACTGTCTTTGTTAATGTGTGAAATGAGTCTGTCTTAGCCATGAAGCATGCCAGTGCAAGACTTTCTTGGTATTTCACTAATTAAACTCTTTGGGATGGAATCCAGGGTGAGCCTTTCTTACATCTGTCTGTATGAGGTTTTTTTTTAATGTACAAGAAGGGCCTGAGAGCACAGAAAATTATAAAACTATATCAGAGTTCCTGGTTATTAAGTTGTGTATTTAAAGCGAAAATTTTTTAATCTTATTTCTCCTTAAGTTTTGGACTCAGCTTAAGCATTTAGTTCAGTTCAGTCGCTCAGTCATGTCCACCTCTTTGCGACCCCATGAATCGCAGCACGCCAGGCCTCCCTGTCCATCACCAACTCCCGGAGTTCACCCAGACTCACGTCCATCGGGTCGGTGATGCCATCCAGCCATCTCATCCTCTGTCGTCCCCTTCTCCTCCTGCCCTCAATCCCTCCCAGCATCAGAGTCTTTTCCAATGAGTCAACTCTTTGCATGAGGTGGCCAAAGTACTGGAGTTTCAGCTTTAGCATCATTCCTTCCAAAGAAATCCCAGGGCTGATCTCCTTCAGAATGGACTGGTTGGATCTCCTTGCAGTCCAAGGGACTCTCAAGAGTCTTCTCCAACACCACAGTTCAAAAGCATCAATTCTTCGACGCTCAGCCTTCTTCACAGTCCAACTCTCACATCCATACATGACCACAGGAAAAACCATAGCCTTGACTAGATGGACCTTAGTCGGCAAAGTAATGTCTCTGCTTTTGAATATGCTATCTAGGTTGGTCATAACTTTTCTTCCAAGGAGTAAGTGTCTTTTAATTTCATGGCTGCAATCACCATCTGCAGTGATTTTTGAGCCCCCCAAAATAAAGTCTGACACTGTTTCCACTGTTTCCCCATCTATTTCCCAGGAAGTGATGGGACTGGATGCCATGATATTCGTTTTCTGGAATTTGAGCTTTAAGCCAACTTTTTCACTCTCCTCTTTCACTTTCATCAAGAGGCTTTTTAGTTCCTCTTCACTTTGTGCCATAAGCCCCCCTAAACAGTCAATTGCACGTTCAAACAGTAATTAAAATTCCTTGAAACGCTTAAAGCTCTGATTATTAATGTAATACAGTCAATATCTTTTAAAATATATATATAAAGTGACAAACCTGGGAAGACTGCAATCAGAACAAGCAAAGCTTTTCTAGATAGTTAATTTTAGAAGTCGCCTGTTGTACTTTTACTTTCCATTAGTGATTAGCTTCCTTTCCACGCTCTCATATTTTCAAGTCAGTTTCTTTCACTCACATGTGCTGTTGGCCCTCATCTTGGCTCTCTCTTTTCTTCCCTGTTTCCCTTCCTTTTAAGATAAGGTCTTTAGAGTACTATTCTCTCAGCCCCGTGATTCCCCATGAATATTTTGTTTATCACCATTTTGCCCCTGCTTCCCTGGTGGCTCAGTAGTAAAGAATCCTTCCTCCCGCAATGCAGGCAACGCGGGTTCAGTCCCTGGGTCGGGAAGATCCCCTGAAGAAGGGAAGGGCAACCCACTCCAGTATTCTTGCCTGGGAAGTCCCATGGACAGAGCAGCCTGTTGGGCTATAGTCCATGGGGTCGCAAAGAGTCAGACATGACTTAGCGATGGTATGACAAATTCTGTCCCCACCCCCAAGCCCAGTGTTTTACTGAAATGATTTTACTATTTTTTGCCATTCAGTCAGATTTAGTTATATGTGTCATTGTTTCCTCTCCTTTTTTTTTTATCATATTCCATCTTAAAGTGTCTATTCTGGTCCATTTGTTATTTAGTTGATATTTTCTTGAATCTTTTGTTCAGATAAGTTATGAGTGATGTACTCTGATTTCTTGCCTATAGTCACTGCTATTTTTATTTATTTTTTTCTTTTCCTTGTAGGTAACTTAGTCTTTCTGAATGCTTATAAAATTTTCTTTTTATTCTTAGTTATGTGTATTTTGTCATCAAATCTTCAATTGGACCTCAGTGACTTTCAGTCTATAGATATAAGTCTTCATATTAGGAAAGATTTTTAGAATTTTAGTATTAATTTAATTGTTACCTTTTTTATCAGTAATAATTTTCTCCTCATGGAATCTATCTATTGCGTATTTGATCTCCTTAGTGTTTCTTTCATGATGTATCTGTCATTGTTGTTTTTCAGTTGCTAAGTCATGTCTGTTTGTGACCCCGTGGACTGAAGCACACCAGGCTTCCCTGTCCTTCACCATCTCCCTGAGTTTGCTCAAACTCATGTTCATTGAGTCGGTGATGTCATCTAACCATCTCATCCCCTGTTGTCCCCTTCTCCTCCTGCCTTCCATCTTTCCCAGCATCAGGGTCTTTTCCAATGAGTCAGCTCTTTGCATCAGGTGACTGATTTATCTTCACATTTTGATTTTATGATTTTAGGTATTTCTTATACTTGTTCTTTAGGCTGTTCATTTCATCTTTTTCTTTAGTCTCAGATTCAGTTTGAGTGAAGTAATTTTTATGTGTTCTTGTTCTTATGTATCACTGACTTAATGTTTATATAATAATTTAGGTTATTGTCTTTTCTGCTTTAACTTTGCAGCTTTGTTCTCTAAGGATGCATGTTCTCTTCGTTCTGACTGAAAGAATCGCAGCTTTTTACTGCTCAGGTCAATATTGCCCTTCTCTGTCTCTCCCTCCTTCAGATTTTCTCCAGTGGTCCCATGATGCTATAGCTTCTGCCTTTCTTTTCTTAGGTGAACACACCCTTGTTAATAGCCCTAGTCCCTCTAATTGATTATTAAATTTATTTACAGAGTAATTTTCCAGTTTTTATTAATTCCTTGGGGGCAAGTACCTCTTTTGTTGTGGGGAGAAGTGGGAGTATAGCCTCCTTGAACCTCTGTTATTCTCCACTGGTTTACCAGTCAGTGTGATCCTATTTGCTTCTTTGTCTTCCAGAAGTTGAAGATTTCTGGCCTGCTGATCTCACCCAATGTTAATCTTTTAAGGATTTATTTTCCTTTTATTTGGCTTACTTCCTTTTCAGAGACTTGGAGAAGGAAAGCTCTATTTCTCAACATATATGCAATCTTGAATGGGAAGTTCACTGGTAGTTTTTTTCATGGCTTTTGAGGGAAGGCTTCTGAGGGGAACATTCAGTGAGGCCGAATCTTGGTGTCTGTCACCCAGTCCAGTGGGTCTCAAGAAGTGAGAATTGCTTGTTTCAGTGTCTTCTTCAGGCTGGGAGGTGGGATCTTCTAGTAGAAAGCAGTCCATCACATCTGGAATGCCTGAGATGTGTTAATACATTTCAGTTTTCCCATTTGCAAAACAGGGCTACTAACAGTATATCCAACAGTAACCAGTTAGAAGACATAATGGAAGAAAAGGTGCCATTTTTAAGAGCAACAACAAAGATGAAATGCTCAGAAATAAACTTACTAAGGAACTCCAAGACCTATGTGAAGAAAATTTAAAATATTGCCGAAGGACATAGAAGTTTGGAACAAAAGAAAAGATATATAGCTTGTTCATAACAAAATAGTCAACATCATAAAGATGTTTATTATAAAATTAATGTGATAATAGGAATGCTTTTTTAAAAACCTAGGTAAATTGGTTTTGAAATAAATTGAGCTTGACTAAGTAATTGAGTCAAGAAACTTTGGGGAGAAAAAAAAGCAAGGCTAGGAAGAGGATTAGTGCAACCAGATGTTATGGTATGAAGTCTCAGTGATTAAAACCTTGTGGTACTGGTAAGAATAGAGGGCATAGGGGGGTGAAACGAGAAGCCTGGAAATTTACCCTAATACATAGGAAGATATGGTAAAGATGGCTTCTCCAAAGCCAATGGGAACATTATGTACTATTCAATGAATTCTTTGGGGGAAAACTGAATATGCAGCTGTGAAAAATAAGGAAAATTGGAGACCTGCCTCATACCAAGGATAATTTCCAAATGATTGAAGAAGGTATAATGTATTAAATGAAACCACGAAAAATTCAGAAGAAAACATGGGAAAATTAAAAAAAAAAAAAAAAGTTTTGGATCAGGGATGGCATTTTGAAATGACTTAAAATGCAAAACTCAGAAAGGGTTATGAAATTCAGCTACATAAAATATAAAACATCTGCACTATAGAAAACAAAATAAGCAAGGACAAATGACAGCCTGTTAAAAATACTTGGAATTCTTATTACAAATGAAGAATTAATCTCTTTAAAGAATTTTAAAAGACCAAAAATCCAACAGAAAAATGGGCTACTTTATAAAAGGAATTTTTTTCATCATTGAGTATTTGCCTTTCATATATACTGAACATATCTTGAAATGATATCTTATAAACTTGTAGTATAGTTTGTAATAGTGAAAGATTGGAAATAATTGAAGAATTCACTAGTAATGGATGAGTTAAATTATGGAATATGTATGATATTCCACAGTGCAATATTGCACAGATGTAAAAATAGCAAAGAAGCTCTTTATATACTGATATGGAAAGTCCTTAAGAAAATATTAGAAAACTACACAACAGTGTGAAACATGATACTTTTTATGTAAAAAGTGTTGCAGTCCATGGGGTTGTAAAGAGTTGGGCTCACCTTGGCTACTGAACAACATGGGCTTCCCTGATGACTCAAACAGTAAATAATCTCCCTGCAATGGGGAGACCATGGTTTGATCCCTGGGTCAGGAAGATTCCCTGGAGAAGGGAATGGCTACCCATTCCAGTATTCTGGGGACTTCCCTGCTGGTTCACATGGTAAAGAATCTGCCTGCAGTGTGGGAGAACCCTGCAATGTGTGAGACCCAGGTGTAAAGATTAGGGTGGAGATGAAGGAATAAAGTTATTCTCCTATTTTTTACACAAAAGGTAGATATTTATACATTGCTTTTTGTGGATATATTCTTTAATATGAAAAATTATATATATGAATATATATATATTCATAAAGTCTAAGAGAACATATAAAGTGGGGAATTTAATGGACAGACTGGAGACAGGGAAGGGAGGAAGATTTTTTGCTATATACCTGTTGATACTTTTTTTTTAATTTTTGCACGATAAAATTGTACGTACTAAGAATTTTATGAGGCATTTTCATTTGGAAATCACCAAAACTCTGCCTTCAATAGACCTCTGTTCTGTTTTCAGTGTTAGAAGTTCAGTTTAGTGTTGGAAGTTTAGTGTTCAGTTTAGTTCGCTGTTAGTGTTAGAAGTTCAGTTTCTTTATTTTTTGGGAATTCTGGGAATATTAGATTTATGTAAGCACTTATTAGACCATATAAACCAGCCGGAACAGAGCTTTAATATTTTAAGGGGCTTTACAGTCTAATTTATTAATATGCTCTGAAGGGAGGAAAGTATATTACTCCCTATGATGACAGATACTAACTTTTATCACTTACAGACACATAGCCACCTTGTAGCTTCAGTTTCACAGCTTAGAACACCAAGCTGACTACTTCAGGTATGTCCCAGAGATGTTCTTCTCTTCAGTAGAATTTAAATACATTCTTTCACAAGCAGACATAAAGAGACTAAAACCAGAAATAGAAACAAAGACTGTGGGGAATCAAAGAGAAAAGCAGAGTTGTATTGCTGCTTGGGACTTACTCCAGAGATCAAGAAAAGATACGCTCGTGAGTAAGCAGTCCCTAAGGTCACTTCTCAAGAAATGTGTCTCTTAGACTTCTCTGTGGAACTTTTATACTATCAAGTATAGTTTTTTTTTGGTTATGAACAAGAATCTCAAAAAATATAAAATGAATGTGTGTCAGTATCAAATAGTTTTTTAATGAGGGAAAAAGCAAGTTGGTAAAGCTTGTTCCCACAATTTAAAGAAAGTGCTGTTGTCTCTTCTTTTTCCTTTGGATGGGAAATGTCCAGGTCTAGACGTATCCTTTGGATTGTAGTCATTGGAAGGCTTTCTTAGAAATGGGAATTCTTATCAGAGTCTTTCTTGTTTCGGTCTCTAGGAAGATGAAGTCCTCAGTACATTCTGAAGAGGATGATTTTGTTCCAGAACTACACAGAAACGTTCACCCTCGAGAGCGGCCTGACTGGGAGGAAACACTTAGTGCGATGGTAAATCAGTTTTATGCAAATATGTGTATGTATATTTTACTTGCATAAAGAAAAGGAACAGGGGAAGCATTACTCACAGAAACAGAATTTTTTGCTGTTGCTCATTTATTCAGGAAATACCTGTTGAGCAAATAATCTATTCAAGGCACTATTCTAGACTCTCGGGCAGAGCTATGAATAAAACACACACATTTCCTGCCTTTGTGGAGCTTATATTTTAATGAGGTAGAAAAGGTAGCAAATAACTAGACGTATAGTATGTCATGTGGTGGTACACGCCATTGAAGAAATAATGCGGAGTGGTGGGGTCAGAGTGGCGGAACATAGTGTGAAGAAGGGTTGCTCGCTATATAGGATGGCAAGATGGCCTCTAGGGGAGTTAAGGTTGGAGCAGACACCTGAGGGGTGTGAGGGAGTGTGTTTACCTGGGAATAGATCATTTTAGACAGTGGAAGAACAAGTTAAAGGCTGCGGCATAGAATTAAAAAGCAAGTTGGAAGAAACACGAGTAGGATGTGGCCGAAACTGAACTGGGGAAAGATGAGATCAGAGAAGTGGTTTCTTGTAGTCCATTATATGAGGACTTTGGTTTTTTATGCCGAGTAAGCTGGGAAACTGTTGGAGGATTTTTAGCCAAGAAGTGACATGATCTGGCTTAAAATTTTATAGGAAATCTCTCATCGCTGTGAGTAGGCTAAAGAAGGAGGCACAGGAGGAGGAGATAGGAGACCAGTTGGAAGATTGTTATAATACATGGACAATGATGGTAGCTTGAACCAGGATGGTAGATGTAAAAAAAGGCTACACTCTGGATGTACCAATAGTTTCACAGATAAAACCGCAACTTTTTTTTTTTAAACTAATGAATGAACATAGAGAATGAGATAAAGAGATGTCAAGGATGACTTCAAGTTTTTTGACTGATCAACCTGAAGAATGGAGTTTACATTCACTGAGATACTGGAAAAGCAGTTTTTATTTGTTAATAGGTGGAAAATTCCTTTGCAGTGTAGTTTTTCCACAGAAGTTTGAGTTATCCATTTAATCTTTTATAACTTTTTGTAATTCATATCCATCACTAAGAACAATGAAATTTGTTTTGTGGAGAATAAGATTTTATTTAATTAAAGTTAAAACTTAGTGATTGTTATCCAAATTAAATGCAAATATTCATTTATCATTGCAGATTTGTGATAAGATTTTACGTATTTCATTTTTGAAACTGTCTTTTTTCACTCAGGGATTGCCAAATATTTCAGTTTATTAGCATATGATTTTACTTGAGCATATTCATTGTTTATAAGGCATTTATAGAATTGTTAGTTACTTCTCTTGATATTTTCCTTTTAGCATAATGTAACATTGCAAATTTGTACTCTAATAGATGTGAACACCTCCCTATTGAATCAAGTAATCCCTGGAGGTGCCAGCATGCCATTGAAAGGCTATTCAATAAATTATTTTGTCCATGTAAAAATCTTTCACAGTTTTCTCCTTTATTTTGATAACCTGCAGTAAATCTACGTTGAGTTTATTGAATGAGAAGAAAGGTGATATTTGTTATGTGGTGGTTCATTTACTGTGTATTAAAATGTCATATGCTGTATACATGGAAAGTGACTGAATTCTGTTTCCTGGAGTTCCCATTGGTTTGTCTATGGAAATTACTGTTTGTATCATATGTTTTTAGCATCTTTTATTTTTACATTGGTACTCTAATTTTTTTATGTGTAAACTTATTGAAGGCAGGTGCTATAATTCTATCTTTTCTTTAAAAATGATTATACTGAATAAATAGTACATTGCAAGGTTGCAAAAAATGTACAGTGAATGATGAAAAGGATATAAATGAGATTTGAACTGCTATTTTACTACACTTTCTCTAGAAAGTTATACTAATTTTAATGAGGAACTAAGAGTAAAGAAAGTTGGGAACCTTTTTCTCTTTCAATAATAGTTTGTATTAAATATTATGTTGAGAATAAAGTTTATTATTAAGAGAAACCCTTATGATGTTTCTCCAAAACAATTTCATGTATAGCTTTAGAAATAAAAGGGTGTAAGTGTTGAACTTTTATTGATTTGTGTTATATGGCCAGAATATTAGTTTTTTAATACATATCTAAAAGAAAATCAGAGATTTCTGAATTGTTAAAAATTTTATAAATAATCATTTTTAAATTAAGATATAATTGCTATAATATGAATTAGTTTCAGGTATATAAATAATATAATGTTTCTGTATATGTGTATATTGTGAAATGTTTACCATGAGTCTAGTTAACATCCATGACCAATACATAGCTGCAGATTTTTTTTTCTGGTTGAATACTTTTAAGATTTACTCTTTTAGCAACTTTCAAATACACGATACTGTAAATTTTGTGTGTTACTATAGTAACCACACTGTACTTTATATCCCAGGACTTACTTATTTAAATAGCTGGAAGTTTGGACTCTTTGACTACCTGAATCCATTTTGCTTACCTACCTTTACAGCCACCAGTCTGTTCTCTGTAACTTTGGTTCAATTAAATTAATTATATATTTTTAAAGCTTCCACATATAAGTGAGATCATATGGTATTAGTCTTTCTCTTTTTCACTTATTTCACTTAGCATAATGCCCTCAAGGTCCATTTATGTTGATGTAAATGGTAAGATTTCTTTCTTTTTATGGCTGAATAATATTCCTTTGTTGTATATATACCACATTTTCTTTATCCATTCATCAATCAGTGAATACTTAGGTTGCTTCCATTTTTGGCTAATGTGAAGAATTCTGCAATGAATAAAGGGATGCAGATACTTTTTCAAATTAGGGTGTTCATTCTCTTAAGATAAATACCCAGAAATAGAATTGCAGAATTATATGGTAGTTCCAGTTCTCATTTTTTGTGGAACCTCCATAATGTTTTCTGAAGTGGTTGGATCAGTTTGTATTTATACTACAAGTGCACAAAGATACTGTTTTCTCTTTTCTCCACATTCCTGCTGATGCTTGTTTCTTTTTCTTTTTGATAGTAACTGTTCTAATGGGTATGACGTGATAACCTGTTGTGGTTTTGATTTGCATTTCCCTGATGGTTAGTGATGTTGAGCACCCTTCCATGTACAGGTTGGCTGTTTGTAAGTCTTCTCTGGAAAAATGTCTATTCAGAACCTCTGCCCATTTTCCTCATTGGATTTCTTTTTTTTTTTTTTGCTATTCAGTGAGTTCTTTTATATTTTGAATATTAATCTCTTAACAGATATATGATTTATAAAAATTTTCTCCCATTTTATAGGTTACCTTTTCATTTGGTTGATGGTTTCCTTTACTGTACAGAAGCTTTTTAGTCTGATGTAGTCTCACTTGTTTATTTTTGTTTCTCTTGATTTTGCTTTTGTTGTCAAATGTAAAGAATCGTCTCCAGGACTGATATCAAGGAGCTTGCTGCTCTGTCTTTTCTTAGGAGTTTAATGGCTTCACATATTATGTTCAAGTTTTTAATCCTTTTGAGTTAGTTTTTGTGTGTGTTATAAGATAGTGGTTCAGTTTTGTTCTTTTGCATGTGACTGTCCAGTTTTCCTGACACCATTTGTGAAGACACTATCCTTTTTCCATTCTGTACTCTTGGCTTCTTTGTTGTATTTTATTGGCAGTATACAAGTGGATTGATTTCTGGGCTTTTTATAGTTTTCCATTCATCTTTGTGCCTATTTTTATGTCAATATCATACTGTTTTGACTACTGTAGCTTTGTAATATAGTTTGAAATCGGGAAGCATGATGCTTCCAGCTTTGTCCTTCTTTCTCAAGGTTGCTTTGACTCTTCCATGTCTTTTGTGGTTCCATACAAATTTTAAAACTGTTTTATTTTTGTGAAAAATGCCTTTGGAATGTTGGTAAGGATTGCAGTAGATGTAAAGATTGCTTTGAATAGAGTAAGCATTGTAGCAGTGTTAATTCTCCCGATCCGTGGGCATCTTTCTTTTGTTTGTGTCTTTTTTACTCTTTTTTCACTCATGTCTTAAAATTTTCAGTGTTCACGTCTTTTGCCTCCTTTGTTAAGTAAATTCCTGGGTATTCTTTTTATTCAATTTATTGAATCTCAGTTGTAAATGAAATTGTTTTAATTTCTCTGTTAGTTCACTGTTAGCTTATAGAAATGGAACTGATTTTTGTATAGTGATTTTTGCATCATGAAGCTTTGCCAACTTTATTCTAACAGTTGTGTGTGTGTGTGTGTGTGTGTGTGTGTAGTCTTTAGGATTTTTTTAATATAATAATATCGTGTCATCTGTAAATAGTGATTGTAAAACCATCACTTTCCCATTTGGGTGCTTTTTGTTTCTTTTCCTTGCCTAATTGCTCTGGCTAGGACTTTCAACTGTGTTGAATAGATGTGGCAAGATGAGCACTGTTGTCTTTTTCCTGATCTTAGGGGAAAAGTTTTTATCTTTTCATTGTTGAATATGATGGTATCTGTGGCTGTGTCAGATACAGCCTTTATTATGTTGAGATATATTTGCTCTGTACTTGGCTTTGTTGAGAGTTTTCTTTTTTAATACCATAAATGGATGTTGAATTTTGTCACATGCTTTTTCTCCATCTATTGAGATGTCGTATGGTTTTTTTTATTCTTTATTTTGTTAATGTCATGTATCATGTTGATTGATTTGCAGATGTTGGACCAGGCTTGTATCCCTGGATTAAATCCCACTTGATCAAGGGTGTTTGATCCTTTTGATGTATTGTTAAATTTGCTTTGCTAATATTTTGTTGAGGCTTTTTGTATCAATGTTCACCAGAGATACTGGCCTGTAATTTTCTTTTCTTGTTGCATCCTTGTTTTGCTTTGATATCTGTGTAACTCTGGACTTCTAATATGGTTTGGAAGAGTTTCCTCCTCTTTCATATTTTGGAAGAGTTTGGCAAGAATTGGTATTGATTCTTCTTTCAACCTTTGGTAGAATTCACTGGTTAAACCACCTGGTCCTGGACTTTTGTTGATTGGGAGCCTTTCAATTACTGATTTAATCACCTTAGTGGTGATTGATTTGTAGTACATAGTCATTTTTAAGTCAAAAGAGAAGTAATAGTAAACCTTAAAAGAGGCCTCTGTCCTTTTGTGATTTATGGCTTATGATTTATTTATTACTCTTCATAAATTTGTAGCTTAAACTTAAAAGTTTTTAAAGAAATCTCTTAAAAAAGCTATAGAATTTTTCTAAATTACTGATTGAAATACTTATTTGCAGTTATTTAACAGTGAAATCATTTAGTAAGTAAATATTAGGATCTTGAAAAAATAAGATCAAAAACTTGAAAAGAGAGAATCTTTCACCAGTTTTAAGTATTTTAACTTAAATTGTCATTTAAGTTAAATTTTCAGTGTTTTTCCATTCACTTTATTTTTAGTATTGATCATTGCAAAATTCTCAAAATGGAGCCTGTTAATTCTTGAAAGTTTTTGTTAGGAACAATTTCTCACTTCAGTTTCCTTTTCTACTTTAAAGTGAATGTGTTCAAGGCTCAGGGCTAAAAGCAGGTCATGTTGTAACAAATGAACTTATTATTGATAAAATAAGGTCAATGGTCTTGGTTGAAAATGTTCACACACATGGCTAACAACCAGAGTCAGGAAAATTAAAACCAGTTATAAATTCTGAACCTCCAAAATACAAAAAAACTAAAAAGGAAGGCAAAAGGTTAATGCTCAGTGTTGTGAGCATTGCCTGTGCTCAGCCATACTCTGTCCCCTTTTCTCCCTCTCTCTGCCCTCTCCCCACTTCTCCACCCCCCCCCCCCGCCCCATTTCTCTCTCACACACACGCACATACACACACGCAGAAATTCACCCTTGTAAACTGCAGTCACACTCACTCACTCCTGAAGGGTCGACTTTCTTCCTGTCTCTCCCACTGAATGTTGGCGTTCACAGTGCCTGTGCGTTGTCCGTGTGTTAATTTCTTGCCAGGTCTTTGCTGTTCCTGCAGGTTCACTGTCATCTTTGTACAGATGACTGCCACTTCCGTAACTCTAGCCTGGTAAGAATTCATTTCCCACTAGAAGGTCTGTAGGAACCACAAACTACAGATTTTCATGAAATCCCATCTTTCCTCTCCCTGAAGTGAGTTGCTTCTTTTTAACTTAACAGGTTACATTAATAACGCTGACTTTATTCCAGTCCCCCCAAGTTCAGAACGTTGCATTTGTGGTTTCATTTCATTTTTCTTAAAAGCAGGACCTTGATCATTTTGCTCCAGTCGCACTGTCCTCCTTGCTTTTCCTCAAATATGCTGAGCATGCACCTGCTTCCGGGCCTTGCATTTGTATTTGCTGCAGCTGGAAAGTGCTCTCCCTGCAGGGTCTGCACAGCTTGCCCATGCTCTACCTTCAGACCCCCTTCACGTGTCACACTTCAGGCTGCCTTTACTTGGACCTCTGGTGAAGTCCCAGCCCTGTCCTCCTCTCTGTCTTACACTGTTTGGATTTTCTCTGTGGTACTTGCAAATACTGAGTATTTATGATTATTACCTTTCTTTTTCGTTAGGGTGTAAGCCCCTTGAGTATGAGGACTTTATCACTGTTGTTTACTGTTTTAGCATCTGTAACTGGCATAGTAAATTATAAATAAATAATTTTTGAATGAATGAAATTGTCATTCTCTGGACAGATTGAGCTATTTGTTTCTCCTTGAAAAATATCCTGAATTTTCCTACTTCTTTGTATCCTTTTTCAGATATTAAAATGAATTCTTGTCACTTTTCTTTTCTCTTTTTTTCCCATTTCTCTTTTTTCGTTCTTTTTTTTAAGCAAAAGTGAGACCATTGGTATACTTTTCTTAGACTGTAATACCCTTGGGCTTTTCCCCTTTCTATTGCCTACTTTGTCTTAATTGATGTATAATTGACTTACAATATTCTGTTGGTTTCAGGTGTTCAACACAGTGATTTGATATCTTTATACATTATAAAATGAACACCAGGATAAATCTAGTTAACACCTGTCACCGTACAGAGTCCCTAACTGTAGTCAGCCATGCTATCTATTACCTCCTCATGACTGCCTTGGTTTTATAGCTGGAAGTTTGTACCTCTTCATCCACTTCACTTGTTTCCTGCACGCTGCCACCCTCCTCTCCTCTGGTGACTACCAGTATGTGCTGTCTATGAATCTGCCTCTGCTTCGTTGTGTTTATTTGTTTTGTTATTTTGATTCCACATATAAGAGAGTATTTGTCTTTGACTTATTTCACTTAGCACTTTGAGGACAAAGTTCCTTCATGTTGTTGAAATGGCAGGATTTCATTCTTAAATTTATGGATGAGTAATACTCCTCTGTGTATGTGTGTGATTGTGTGTGGGTGGGTGTTTGTTCGTGTATTGTGTGGGTTAGGGAGCGTAGAAACAGACAGGATAAAACATTGCCAATTCTTATTTTTTCAAGTTTTCAGTATCAAATTATGTTTTCCTGAAATGGATGCCCTTTAATCTGTGTGGTTTAACTGGTTCAGACTGTGGAGAAACAAATACTTTCCTTCTTACGGATGACACTTTTTAAAGTTTTCCCAGATTGTATTTTTTTTTTTTAACGAGTGAGGATTTCTTTTATGGCTTATATGTAAGTTGTGGTATACTCTCCAACCTTATAGGAAGTCAGTTTATTGCTGCAGATAGATGCATAGGGAATTTAATTGTAAATGGTGGGTGCTTTTATGAACATGGTATGTTCGATAAGTGGTATGTTCCATACCCTCTGTTGTCTCTTTAATTTTCTGTTGATGAGTGGCACTATTTCTGTGACAGTGATATAAATTATGTTTTGGAAGCATAAATAAGTGATGATTATAACATGGATAAACTGGGAAAATTGTGTTTTCCAAGAATGAATGTACTTAATGAGTATTTTCTTTTAAAAAAAATTGATTTATTTTAATTGGAGGCTAATTACTTTACAATATTGTATTGGTTTTGCCATACATCAACATGAATCTGCCATGGGTGTACACCTCCCCCCCAACCTCCCTCCCTGTACCATCCCTCTGGGTCATCCCAGTGCACCAGCCCCGAGCATCCTATATCATGCATCGAACCTGGACCAGCGATTCGTTTCACATATGATATTATACATGTTTCAGTGCCATTCTCCCAAATCATCCCACCCTCCCCCTCTCCCGCAGAGTCCAAAAGACTGTTCTATACATCTGTGTCTCTTTTGCTGTCTCACATACAGGGTTATTGTTACCATCTTTCTAAATTTCATATATATGCGTTAGTATACTGTATTGGTGTTTTTCTTTCTGGCTTACTTCACTATATAATAGGCTCCAGTTTCATCCACCTCTTAATGAGTATTTTCTAAAGGAGAAATTTCTTAACTTTTGATTTAGAGCGACAGAATGAAATAGTTCAAGCTAGGTACTTTCAATAGAAATATAAGAAAATTTATTTTATCAAAGAATAATATGTAGGTGAAGATGGTAGTTTATCAGACAGTTGAGGAATAGTGCTATATTTTCCTTTTAATTTTGTTTACTGATGCTTAAAAGAATTAATGATACCACTTTTTACGCCTGGGACATTTCTGGACTATGGGAAAATATTGCTAGACAAAACTTACATGGTTATAGGTATGTTTGAACTGTTGATTCAACAATTAATTGAATCAACTTGTTGAACTGTTGGTTCAAAAATATTTTCTCAGATCCGCTCGTGCTTCCTGGACCATTGGTTCTTTTGCCTAATTATTACCATTTTGTGTTTTTAGGCAGAGTCTTCCTGTCAGGCCCATTTAGATAGCCTGTGACTTTACCTCTGTGTCACGGTTCTACCTCCTGTTTAGTAGTTGTGGTTGCAGAGGTGTGTGGTCCCTAGTATGTCTGCCTGGGTGCATCATAGACCTGGCAGGCTTCCTTATTTTATCCTTGGATGTGTGTTAGGAACAATGGCCCATCTAGCACAGAAAGCCTGTTTGCAAAGGACAGGTAATATTTTAGTTTTCATTCTGCCAAATAAAGTCATCACCATTTACCAACCCAGGCCAGTACATTCTTTTTTTTGAAAACTCCTTTATATTTAAATTTTGAGTCAATTTATGAATAATTTACAGAACAAATGTTGTAAATCCATTATGTTAGAAATTTTAATGTGAATTTAAGTATAGCAGACCTCTTTATGTCAAGTGAATTTTGATGCACAGATATCATAGAAGTCAAAAGAATGTTGTCCAGGTTGTTGCAAAATTTTATATAAGTCCTTTAGTCAGTTGAATGACTGACTAGAGGACTCATATTTTTTATAATAGATGTGTATAATCATCAGTCTGAGATGTCATATTAATATAAAACGTTACTAGAATCTCACATGCCGCTTGCTGTTTATTCACATCTAACATTTAATGTATCTAATCATTGTAAAAAATCTTTGTCAGTTTTCTCTTTTCTGTTATGGATGAAAAGTGAAAAATATGGAATTCTTACATACATTCAGTCAAAACAAAATGCCAAAATCAGCAAGCTTTTAAATTATTTTTTTTCTACTGAGGTATAATTGATTTATAATGTTATATGAATTTTAGGTATACCACATAAAGTACCTTCTTTAAAGATGGTGCAACAATTTGGATAGCATAACATAAAAACTAGGTAATGATTTATTTCACTTCTGCGTCAATGGTGTAGGTCAGTGGTTGACAAATTCAACTTACTGGCTGCCTGTTTTTGCAAGTAAAATTTTTTCTTAGCATGAATCTATATTAAGTCATTTACAGATGGCTGCTTCTGTGTTGTAAAATAGTTGAGTTGTGGGAGAGACAGTGTGGTCCATAAACTTAAAATATTTACCCTCTGATCCTTTAAGAGAAAGTTTGCCAACTCCTTTTCTCTGTGTTTCCTTTTTTCCATTTTTTAAAAAAAAAGCTGTATTTTTAAAATTTTGTACTTTTCTAGTGTGGTAGGATTAAGAATGATGAGAGACACTGATGAAATAATACCTAGGAGTTTGAAGGAACTCTGTATAGGTAGAGGAAAAATAATACTGAGATCCTATATTAGATTTATGAAAAGGTTCAATGAATCCATAATGTAATTGCAAGATGGAATGAGTTCTATTTCATTACTACAGAATATAATAACATTTTTTCCCTTTGGAAGACCTGTAGGACAGAATAAGAAGACTCTGTGAACAATTGATGATGAAACATCAACCCTTATAAATAAACTAAGGAAGTTTAACTATTGTTAACCTTATAGCAAGTTTAACCATAGTAAGGACAAAAACCTTGGACAAAATGGGTCCTGTTGTTCCTGATGGTGTTTATATATCCAGTGTTAATTCTTGTAAGTTCATACATTGTTACCTTATATTTTTCAAAAGTCATGGATTTAAGCATTTAGTCTGTCTTGGCTAGTTTTTTCTTTTTTTTTTAATAAGAAACATTTTTAAAATTTGAGATGATGTTATGTATCTCCTCCCTTTTTTATTTTATTGAGATGTAAAATTGAAGTGTAACACTGTATTAGTTTCAAGTGCACAGTAGTATGATTTGATATTTGTCTACACTGAAAGATCACAACAGTAAGTCTGATGATTTGATATTTGTATGCTTTGTGAAAGATCACAACAGTAAGTCTGATTCACATCTGTGACCATACATAGTTAACAAATTTTTTTTTTCCTTGTGATGAATACTGTTGAGATCTACTCTCTTAGCAATTTTCAGATGCCTGAGACGGTGTTAGGAATTACAGTTACTGTGCTGTACATGTACATTAAGTTCCCATGGCTTTTTTGTTTTATTGCCGGAAGTTTGTATCTTTTGACCTCTTCACCTTTTTCACCTACTGTCTCCCCATTCCCACCTCTGGCAACCACCAGTCTGTTCTCTGTATCTATGAGCTTGGTTTGATGTTGTATTGATTTGATTTTAGATTCCACATGTAGATGAGACCATACAGTATTTGTCTTTTTCTGACTTGACTTGACTTAGCATAATGCCCTCAAGGTCCATCTAAGTTGTTGCAAATGGCAAGGTTTTGTTCTTTTTAAAGGTTAAATAGTAGTCTATTGTGTGTATTTATCTTCTTTGGGAATCCCCTCTTAACTCATTTTAAATGTTCAATCCACATTATTCTCCCCTACTGCGTTATTTGACATTGGCTACAGCCGTTTTTTTCTGTGACAAGCCATAGATAGTATAGCATAAGTTTGTTTTTTTAAGATAGCTATTTGGATTTGCTGTTTGCTTTCTCTGGAGTATGAAGAATCTTTTGATTTTCCAGTTTCTGTTGTTAAAATGATGCAGCTGAATGTATCACTAAAATTAAAAAATCACTAAGAAAACTGGCAGACTAAGGGTAGTTTGGTGGTATTACATAGATGGAACTTTCAAATATTAGTGTGAAAAATGTATGTTGTGATCTCCTAATTATGTTCACATTATCACTTAAATTTGTATTAATCATAATCAGGGTTATTTTGTTCCAACAGCTTTGAGGGGAGAATTTGTGCTGAGGCACATAATACAATAACGACTTCAAAATGTGATTATAAGAGAATGAAAATTCTTAGTTTGACAGAAAATTTTTCCTTAGGTGACTGTTTTTCCTTGTTCTTAGCAATTTTAAGAGACTTTAAGAGATATAATTTTAAGAGATTATTAAATAAGTATGTATTTCTTTTGGTATGGAGTTAGCAGGACCATTAAAATGAGCTATAATCTGCTTTTTAAAATGTATTCATAATAAAGGAATGGTCATAAATCTTTTGTCTTTGTTTTTTTAAGGCCAGAGGAGCAGATGTTCCAGAAATTCCTGGAGACCTTAGTCTTAAGACATGTGGCAGTACAGCCAGTATGAAGGTTAAACATGTGAAAAAGTAAGTATAATATTACAATGAGTTTTAATAAATGAAAATCAGTTCTTTAGTTCTCCTAAAACTTTTATCCAGATTTCTTACTAAATGAACTCTTACTGTCCATACGTTGAATAATACTGTGATGACTCAACTGTTAGCAGAACAGGTCTGAAGATTACATGTCTAAAAATATACTTTAATTTTGTTCTTGGAATAACTTTCATGTTATTTTATATTATGTTGTGTTTGTTCAGTAGTAACAGTCCAAGTATATCTTTTTTGGTACATTTAATACATGCTATCAGTCATTTAGAAAAGTCAGTTTTGGTATTTTGAGTTAGGATATCGCTGTTTCTCAGCTCTGCATTTGAGAAAGCCTGACGTGGATGCCAGTGTTAGACTCTGAAGTGAAATCTGAGGGTGTCCATTTCAGTTTTAAACAGAAAAAGCATCTTTTCACCTGGTTAAGGGTTAGATAGCTATGTTTTTATTCTAAGTGGAGGAAAGACAAGGATAAAGTTTTCATTCTGCATCCAGACCCACCAATCCAGGACTGATGGGCTGTGACAACATTCACAGGTAAACGCTGGTTTTGTGTTTTGTGGTGGGAATGCTGCTTCTGCTTAGAGCAGGCTGTTCACAGTCTCCATGACATTTACCGAAAGCATAGTTTTTCTAGGGCCATTGACATGGGTCAAGATCAGGAGAGTACTATAATGATGCTTTTTATTTTATTTTATTTTTTTTTTGGTTTTGACCTGTGCACTTCCCATTTGCCTCTGTGTTTTTGAAGAGGTTTGAGTGAATATTTGTGCTCATGCGCATGTGCTTATTAAACGTTTTGCTTGCTGCACGAGCTCTTAGCCCTGTCTTATTTCCTCCTCAGGCTTAGTAGTTCCGACTGTTCCGGGATCTTATCTCTCATGTATTTCATCTACTGCAGGTTGCCCTTCACTAAAGGTCACTTTCCGAAGATGGCTGAATGTGCACATTTCCATTATGAGAATGTGGAGTTTGGCAGCATACAGGTATATTTGAGATACTTGCTACATACTGAAGCGAGGCGTATTTATGTCTATATCCATATATCCGATAGGTGACACCTAGAAGTAGTTTTTCTTGTTGATGTCTTGTTGGTTGATGTGAAAATTTCTGTTCTTTTCTCTTGACCAATATTTGACACGTGATGACTCCTATTTCAAGTAGTATTTCAAGAAACAGTATAATCCAATCAGTATAAATTTCAGAATTTCTGTCAGATTCCTAGACTGTTCTGCAGCATGAACTGTTTTAGTGCTTACCTGACTCTGTATGGGTCATAGTGGTGATGGATAAATGAGTCAGGGTGAAGGTAAGAGTAGGATTAGGCAGAGAAGAGCTAATGGAATTTTTTTTCAATGTTTTTCTTATTGTGAAGTATATTATGTATAGCCATGTATATAAAACACATACATTTATACGTATATATTATATACATATTTATGTACATTTTAAAGTCTAGGTTAAGAGAGAAATTTCTTGTGTCCCTCTTGTTGCATTTGTCTTCCCTACCCCAGTGGTTACTATTATACCATTACTTCTGTAGTATTTATTACCTTACATCTTTTAAATAGTTTTACTGTCTATATGCATTCCTAATCAATACGGTACTTAGCTTTACTTGTTTTTGATCTTTATGTAATTGGAATTATTCTAATTTGTTCAGCAAATATTTACCGAGCAAGTACTATGTATGAGGCACTGTTTTAGGTGCTTTGGCTGTGCTAGTGAACAACAGCAACCAAAATCAAAGACCCATTCTTAAAGAGCATAGAAGATGTCCAAGAATGTAAGAGCTACTGTAAAAAGAGTAGAGCAGGGTAAGAAGGGTCAGGGGTCACTCGGGGTGGGTGGGTAGCCCACCCATCAAACCAGGGTGCACTTCATTATTGAATGTATTCTTTCTTGCTTCTTTCATTCAACGTTGTGAAATTCATTCCTGTGGATGTATACAGATACAGTTTGTTCAGTTTGTTCATAGCTGTGTATTAATTCATAGTGTGCATATGTCACAAGTAACTTACCAATTCTTTCATTTGTCTGAAATTTGGGTCATTGTCAGTTTTTGGCTCTAAGTTTAAACAGCATCTCAGTGAACTTTGTTTTACATGAAACCTGACGTACAAATGCCAAACTACTTTTTCAAGTGGTTTACAAACGTATACTTCCGTAAGCAGTAAACAGTAGTTGTCCCACTTTCTTCCCACATTCTTGGTTGTTTGATACTTGTTAATTTTTACCAATCTGATGGGGATGTAGTTCTCTCTCACTGCATTTTAATTAGCAGTCTCCTAATTTCTGATACAGTTGCCTATCTTTTCAAATGTTTATTGGGCATTGGAGAGTCCTAGTGTTTTAAACTCTAGATTAGCCCTTTGCTTGTTCTGTTTTATAGATTTGCTTATATTTTTCTTCTTCATTCAGTGAAATGCTTTACATATTTTGGATGTTAGCCTTTTCATGTTGCATCTAGTCCTTTGTTGTTTTTGTATGTGAACTGAAAATACTTTCTCTCACACTGTGGCCTGCTTTTTAAATTTTATTCTGCTTTTAGTATGTGGATTATTTTATTCTTCATTTTATGTAACTGTATATTTGTATAAATCTTCCAACTTGTGGTTTCCCTCTCATATTTCAGATGATCTTCCCTACTCTGAAGTTATGAAGATATTGTCCTAATTTTTTTTCTTAAAGGTTTCATAGTTTTGACTTTAACATTCAGGTTACTTGTAATTGTTATATATGTATAGTGTAAAAGGAGCAATGTTAATAATTTAGGACCTCTAGTGTGACAACCAGTCAGGGGACATAAACTGTAGCACTGGGGCTGAGCCTTGAGGCCCTTCTCCTGTGCAGAGAACTGTCCTTATAGTAGTATGGGTCGTTGGTGAAACAGTATTTCAATATTTTAACACTGTGGTACCCACCAGCCTTTTAAAAAAGAGTACAACCTTATTTTAAACTATGACCAGCTATATTAGTCAGAGTTCTGTAGTGAAACAGAACAAAACTCTGGGTGTGTGTGTGTGTGTGTGTGTGTGTGTGAATATGTGTAAGGATTGTGTGTGTGTGAATATGTGTAAGGATTGTGTGTGTGTCAACATGTGTAAGGATTGTGTATGTGTGTGAATATGTGTTGGGAGAGAGAGAGAGGTTTTAAGGAGTTGGCTCATGTGGTTGTAGAGACTGCGTGAGTCCAGACTCTCCAGAGTAGGCTGAAGACCAAAGGAAGAGCTGCTGTTGCAGGTTGAGTCCTGGGGCACTCAGCTGTCAGAGTTCCCTCTACTTCATGGAAGGTCAGTCTTCTTTTCTGTTAAGACCTGCAACTGACTGGAGGGTAATCTTTTCTCCTTCCCCTTCTCCCTTTCCATTGTGAAGGGTAATCTACTTTACTCAAAGTCTACTGAATTAAATGTTAATGTCATCTAAAAAATAGCAGTAACATTTGGAATAATGTTTGGCGAAAAGTTGACACAAAAGTAACTATCACAGTCTACCCCTTTTCAGCTTGGCACTCCTTAAACCATACTTACCACCAAAAAAAACAATAATGTCATATTTTTGTCTAGCATGATTAGCTACTTTTTATACAACTGAAACCACTAACCCTTTTCCTAGAGAAGGATGCTAAGTCCTTGGGTAGTGTTTGCTTTTCTTGGTAACCCATAACTAAAATACTATGATGTAAAGTTAAAAATACTTAAATACCATGATATACATCTTATGTCGTATAAGGCCATAAGAGGGGGAAGAAAACGAAAGTATTTGCTTCTTGTGCATGCATGCCTGCATGCATACAAACACACTTCACACGAACATACTCATAATAAAATAAGGGTAAGTACTCTTAACAAGTATAGTTCTTGGTTCTGTGAATGGTCAGGTTGTAGGTGGTGTTACAGTTGCCTTCATCCACTACTCATTCTGTATTTTCCTCAGCAAGAACTTCAGCTGATTGTGGTTCTTTAGCTGGTAAGATGACCCAAATCTTCATTCTGGGTCTGGCCATTAATAGTCCTGCCTGAATTGGGTTCTTGTTATTTTCCATTTAGTTTATGATGGGGTATGGTGATACTAAGAGACACCCTGAGGGGTCCCATACAGTCAGACTACTCTTCGTTGCTTCCATCACAGTACAGTTGACCAGTTTCCCCCATAGTGAGGATCAGTCATACCAGCCAATAGCATAATTCCCTTCTCTGCTTGTTGATTTAAAGGTGTAAGGAACCCAGAGGAGCTCAACAACACTCTTAACTTCCAGTTCTGTGTCTTCTAGTGGAAACATTCCTCCCTTTGCAACTAAGACCTCTAGGCCAGCAGGGCATATAGTTGTGATGACAGGAAGCACCAATTTTGCTAGTGAGTCACTAACAGTAACATTTGAGTGGTGCCACTCTCATATTCCACCCCCTTGATTCCTGGTTCTTCAGTCTGACTAAAGACACGAATGACTTTGTGTCTCATAGTAAAGAGAGCATGGGTCATCCATGGCATGATGGGTCTATAGAGACACCCATTATAGTGCCCTTGGATACTTGGAATCAAACACTGTTAAGAGACAAGGTTTCTGGACTAACGCATATATGATATCTTTGAACATTTTTGTCAAACCAATGAATATAGTAAAATTTTCATTTCCCTAATGATTAGTAATGTTCATCATCTTTTCATATACTTATTGTCATTTGATAATTTGAAATCGTCTTTGGAGAAATGTTTAGAAATCCTTTCTGCATTTTTGAATTGAGTCGTTTACTTTTTTGTTGTTGAGTTTTAGAAATTCTTCACATAATAGCCTATTGTGCTTTTAATTTAAAGTGAGTCTTCTTATAGACAGCATTATAGTTGGATCATGTATTTTTTTAATCATTGTGTCCGTCTTTGTCTTTTGATAGTCAAGTTTAATCCATTTCATCCATAGTAATTACTGATCAGAAATCATTATTTGTCATTTTGTTATTTGTTTTCCATATATATTATAGATTTCTTGGCCCTTATTTTCTGTATTAGTCCTATCTTGCTTTTAGTTAATATTTTGGTAGGGAAATGTTTCAGTTCCTTTCTCATTTCCTTTTGTGTCTATCTATAGATATTTTCTTTGTGGTTACCATGGGGATTACATTTAACATCCAAAAGCTATGACGCTAATTTTACCAGCTTAACTTCAATGACATACACAAGTTCTGCTCCTTTACAGCTTGATCCTCACACCTTTCAGTTGTTGCTATCATATAATTACATCTTTTTACATTGTGTGCTCTAAAACATAAACTAACAATTCTTTTGAATACATTAGTCTCTTAAATTATGTAGAAAACAAAATGTAGGGTTACAGACTAAATTTCCAGTTCTCTCTTTTAGACTTATAATTTTGAAAAAGTATTAGTTTCTTAAGTCATGTGGAAAACAGAAACTGGTCATAAAGTGTTGTTACACATTCCGAGCTTTTGTGGTTGCCCATGTGATTACCTTTACTGAGGTCTTTATTTGTATGTTTTCTAATTCTTACCAAGTGACCTTTCATTGCAACCTGCAGGACTCCCTTGAGAATTTCTTGCAAAATATGCCTGATGTTAGTGAACTTATTCAACTTTTGTTTATTTGGGAATGTCTTATTTTATGTCTCACTTTTGCTGGGTGGTTTGCCAGTTATAGTATTCTTGGTTGACAATTTTATTCTTTTAGAAATTTGAATTTCTTGGCCCACTGCCTTCTGGCCTCCAAAGTTTCTGATAAGAAATCTAATAACCTCATTGAAGATTCCTCATATGTAACTAGTTGCTTCTCGCTTGTGATTTTTAAGATTCTCTCATTATATTTGGCTTTTGGAAGTTTGGCTATAATATGTCTTGTGTGGGTTTCTTGAAGTTCATCTTACTTGGAGTTTGTTGGGATTCTTGGCTATTTATATTTATATCATCAATCAAGTTTTGTAAGTTTTCAGTGAGTATTCAAATGTTCTCTCTACCCTTTGTTTGTCTCATTCTGAGGTTCCCACAAGTCCCTTAGGCTCTATTCACTATTCTTCACCCTTTTTTTCCCCCCTATGCCTCAAAATCAGTAATTTCCATTGAGCAAACCTTATCTTCAGGTTTACTGATTCTTTTTCTAGTTGTTCACATTTGCACTTAAGTCTCTCTTGTGAAATATTCACTGTAGTTATTGTGCTTTCGGGTGCAGAATTTCTTTTTAGAAACTTCTTTTTGTTGGTATTTCCATCTGTTCATATGTCATTTTCTTTACTTTTTCCACATTGTCCTTTGGTTTTGGAGAGCATCTTTATGGTGATTGGCATAAAGTCTTTTCCTAATAGATATACTATCTTTTTTTTTTACAGATTGTTTCTGTTGGTTTATTTTTTTGCTTTGAACTAGCCATAGTTTCTGTTTCTTTGTGTACCTTGTGGTTTTTTGTTGATTTGGACATTTGAATCTTAAAAGTAGCAAGAAGCAGCTAGTCACATACCAACTAGTCCATTCTAAAGGAAGTCAGTCCTGAATATTCATTGGAAGGACTGATGCTGAAGCTGAAACTGCAGTACTTTGGCCACTGGATGTGAAGAACTGACTCATTTGAAAAGATCCTGATGCTGGGAAAGATTGAAGGCAAGAGGAGAAGGGGATGACAGATGATGAGATGATTGGATGGCAACACCGACTCAATGGACATGAGTTTGAGTAAACTCCAGGAGTTGGTGATGGACAGGGAGGCCTGGCGTGCTGCAGTCCATGGGGTCGCAAAGTGACTGAGTAACTGAACTGAACTGAGTCACATGCATATAGTAATGTGGCAGCTCTAGCAATCTGATTTTCCCTTTTCCCTAAGGTTCTCTGTTTTTGTTTATTATTATTTTTTAAAACTTGTTGGCTCACTGTGTGCCAAGGACTAGCCTGATGTTTAAACTTAAGGTCTCTTCAGGTATTTCCTGAGTCTTCACTTCCCCATGGACCTGTGTGTGGTCACTTCCTAATTTCCCCCATATATGCAATTGCTTTAGAATGTCTGAATCTATGTCTGGCTCCTCAAAAAGGAAAAATAAAAATTAAGAAGGGAAAGGAGGAGCACTGGCCTTTAAAATTCTGTGGAAGTGGCTTTAGGCAGTGGGGGAGGGTTTTCCAACAATATGGGGGTGTAACAACAATGACTGTCTGCCTGTTGGCACCTCTGCTGTCTGGAGCAGCAGTTTTCAGAGCATGGATCCTTCTCATTTGTGGGATTGGGGTCCTTCTGCCCACCCTGGTTCTCACAAGCTGCCTGCAGGCTGCTCCTTGAGTGTATGTGGTATGTGCTGTGGACCTGTGCTAGACAGCTGCTGCTGTGCTGAGAGCTAGATGGACCACGATTCACCACAGTTTATCCTCCAAGCCTTCCCCTGGAAGTCCCAAGCCTCCAGTGGACTCCAGAGTTGCAGAATAATTGTATCAGATTCTGCCAGAATCTGGGAAATTCCTGGTGCTTCCTTCTCCACCATCTTCCCAGAATCCTCCTTCTCAGAGTCCTTACTTACTTTTAACATGGGATTGACAATATGTTCTGAGGAGAATGTAAGTGGGAAAACTTAGTAAAATGTGTCTGGAAGAGGTGATGAACCTTGGACTTGGCACCTCTGGTTTATCCTAACAAGTATTCATCCTGTCAAATGACTGACTCAGTTGTTGTCTAATAATATGTCCCAGTGGCAGGACATTCTGCAGTTGCATACCTTTTTTTAAAATTATTATTCTGATTTGTTGAATTTATTTTAGACGTACAGATTTCTTGTTTTCATATTAATATCTCTTTTTCTTCCTCAGGGAGAATTTGTAGTTGCAATAGGCCATTGTATCCTAGAAAATGTCACTGTCCCCTAAATATTTAAAATCTGATAGTATTATATTTAACTTTAAGGCTTTGATTTATAAAATGAAAATAATTATTCTTAATCCCATATGTTATAAATTCTGATTCTCAATTTTATTTAGATGGAAAGACACAGTTGCTTATAAAATAATTTAGATGTAAAGATTAATTGCAATACGTGAACCGTGAACTTCAGATGTTCAAGCTGGCTTTAGAAAAGGCAGAGGAACCAGAGATCAAATTGCCAACATCCGCTGGATCATTGAAAAAGCAAGAGAGTTCCATAAAAACATCTATTTCTGCTTTATTGACTATGCCAAAACCTTTGACTGTGTGGATCACAATAAACTGGAAAATTCTGAAAGAGATGGGAATACCAGACCACCTGACCTGCCTCTTGAGAAACCTACATGCAGGTTAGGAAGCAACAGTTAGAACTGGACGTGGAATAACAGACTGGTTCCAAATAGGAAAAGGAGTACGTCAAAGCTGCATATTGTCACCCTGCTTATTTAACTTCTATGCAGAGTACATCATGAGAAATGCTGGGCTGGAAGAAGCACAAGCTGGAATCAAGATTGCTGGGAGAAATATCAATAACTTCAGATAGGCCGATGACACCACCCTTATGGCAGAAAGTGAAGAGGAACTAAAAAACTTGATGAAAGTGAAAGAGGAGAGTGAAAAAGTTGGCTTAAAGCTCAACATTCATAAAACTAAGATCAAGGCATCTGGTCCCATCACTTTATGGGAAATAGATGGGGAAACAGTGGAAATAGTGTCAGACTTAATTTTTTTGCGCTCCAAAATCACTGCAGATGGTGATTGCAGCCATGAAATTAAAAGATGCTTACTCCTTGGAAGAAAAGTTATGAACAACCTAGATAGCATATTGAAAAGCAGAGATATTACTTTGCCAACAATGGTCCGTCTAGTCAAGGCTATGGTTTTTCTGGTCATGTATTGATGTGAGAGTTCGACTGTGAAGAAAGCTGAGCGCCGAAGAATTGATGCTTTTGAACTGTGGTGTTGGAGAAGACTCTTGAGAGTCCCTTGGACAGCAGAGAGATCAATTCAGTCAGTCCTAAAGGAAATCAGCCCTGAATATTCAATGGAAGGACTGATGCTAAAGCTGAAGCTCCAGTACTTTGGCCACCAGATGCAAGGAGCTGACTCATTGGAAAAGGCACTGATGCTGGGAAAGATTGAGGGCAGGAGGAGAAAGGGACAACAGAGGATGAGATGCTTAGATGGCATCATCAACTCAATGGACATGAGTTTGAACAAACTCCGGGAGATGGTGAAGGACAGGGAAGCCTGGTGTGCTGCAGTCCATGGGGTTGCAGAGAGTTGGACATGACTAAACGACTGAACAACAACAATAAATACTTTAGATTGCACGGCTATGCTCAAATCCTACTTCAGCTCAATTCTAGCAGACCTTAGGGCTTACCTCATAGCCCAGTTGGTAAAGAATCCGCCTGCAATGCAGGAGACCCCGGGTTGATTCATGGGTCAGAAGATCCTCTGGAGAAGGGATAGGCTACCCTCTCCGGTATTCTCGGGCTTCCCTTGTGGCTCAGCTGGTAAAGAATCCGCCTGCAATATGGGAGACTTGGGTTCAATCCTTGGGTTGGGAATATCCCCTGAAGAAGGGAAAGGGCTACCCACTCCAGTATTCTGGCCTGGAGAATTCCATGGACTGTGTAGTCCTTGGGACCGCAAGGAGTCGGACACAACTGAGTGACTTTCATTTTAGCCTATCTCTGACTTTCCAGTTCAAGAATCAGTTCACTGTCTTCAGTTGTAATATGTGGTAGAAGATGGCACTGTCCTGTTGAGGAGTAAAAGGATACTGGCGTGGGGTGGAATGGGTGTGGCACTCGTTGTGCCATGCAGTCTTGACCACAGTGGAGATTATTAGTTATGCTTGATCTCGTTTGCTCAATTCTGAAAAGGAAGTACGGTTCCTGGATACTCTAGAATAACTAGATGACAGCTAATGTTCCCTCTAGCTGAGATGCACTGTGAGCTCTGACTTAAATGAGCTGGGGATGTGACAAAGGGAAGAAGTGAAAGGATGCAGTGACAGAGGCAGAAAGAGGCTGTACCACGTCATGTTCTTGGTCCCCGTTCATATGGAGCACGAGGAAGCTGTCTACCAATTAGAATCATTACTCTAGTCACGGAAATAGGTTGCTGAAACATCTGTATTCCTGGAACATACCCTACTTCCAGGCTATATATTTTAAAAATAAATTCCCTTTTTTACTCAATCAGGATTTTATGATTTTTACATCTGTGTTCATTAATGATGTTGGTCTGTATATTGTACTTGTTCACTAACCTGAGTTAGAGAACTTCACTGCCCCATGACCTTTTAAAAATAAATGTCTTGAGATAATTTGTAGAAATGGGAATTACCTGTTCTTTGAAAATTTAGAATTTTCCTGTTTGGTTTTCAGGAGGCTTAATCTGTACCATTTCAGTTTATTGATATAATTTGATTATTGGTCTAGTCTAGATTATTGGTCTGGTTTTGTTCATTGGTTTCTTTGTAGGTCTAGTCAGTGTCTCCTTGCTGCTGCTGCTGCTGCTAAGTCGCCTTAGTCGTGTCCGACTCTGTGCGACCCCATAGATGGCAGCCCACCAGGCTCCCCTCTCCCTGGGATTCTCCAGGCAAGAACACTGGAGTGGGTTGCCATTTCCTACTCCAGTGCATGAAAGTGAAAAGTGAAAGTGAAGTCGCTCAGTTGTGTCCAACCCTTAGCGACCCCGTGGACTGTAGCCTACCAGGGTCCTCCATCCATGGGATTTTCTAGGCAAGAGTACTGGAGTGGGGTGCCATCACCTTCTCCTTAGGTTGGTTTTTATCTTCTATATTTTCTTAGAAACGTGTCCATTTAATGTAGGTCTTCATATTTGCAGGTGTAAGTTGTTGTGTACAGATATTCTTAACGCTTGGTCTTATCAAGAAACCAACTTGGAATTTTATTCATCAACTTGAGACTTTTTGTCTTCTCCCTCCTTCATTTCTCTCTCCCTATTATTTATTAGCTTAAATCCTAAGCAAACTTTTTTTCTTAGATAAATAAAATTTTATAGATACTTTTGATACTTCGTTTGTTTTTGGCCATTGTTTTTTAATAAGTGCATTTGAGTTTGGACATTTTTCTCCCTGAGTAAACTACAGAATTTGACATTTAAGTTGTAAATTTCGTTAAGAAATTGAAACTAGAAAAAACAAGATAACTACTTACTAGAAAGAGCTTATTAATTAAAACTGCAGGTCATTTTAAATTCTGTAAAATTTATTATCTTTATTGCACTTCTCTTTGTGGATCAAGTTCTTTGTCCAAAAAAGAAAGATTTATTCACATTCACAAGCTGTTTTCTAGTAAGAAGGAAAATCATCTCTTGCCACGTGTAGTTTATTCAGCTTTCCACTGTTGAGTCATTAGTCTCTGCTGTGCTTGGTGTGACAGCGCCATCTAGTGTATAGGATATGTGTGGTTTACATTCCCTTATTTAGTTATCTGAAAATGTTAGTCACTCTGTCCTGTCTTGTGTCTTTGTGACCCCATAGACTGCAACCTGCCAGGCACCTCTGCACATGAAATTCTGAACCTGTGAATTAATGTTTCTTTTTATTCAATTTCATATGAAGGATTAAGTTAAATTAACCCGAATGCAAGAGCTCAGATTTTGACTGAAATATAGCACAGAACAAGTATGAATTTAATACTTGTCTCCTGAGGGTTCTCTGCTAAAGCTGCTATGCATGGGACTCAGAAATGCTACTGTGGTGTCATTCTTAAAACTAGGTTGTGCGTTTTTTTTTTTCAGTTAACACTTTCTGTCAGCAGACTCGTTCGTATCAGCAGACATATTCTTGCCTTGATACTGAGAATGTGGGGAAAGGTCGTAGAGTTTGATCCAACTGTAGAAATGTTGAAAAGTAAAAATATAAAATATAAACAAATTAAAAGGCCCTGAATTTTTATTTTAAATGAAATAATTGGAATTATAATAAAAAATACTAGCTAGTATTTATTGAATGCTTTCTGTGAAGCAGATGTTATACCAAGTATACTAAGTTATACTAAGTACTGTTTCGTTATTGACTCTTCATAACAGTTTCAGTTGAGGAACTTGAGGTAGAAGGAGTTTAAGAACTTACCTAAGGTCACAGCTGCTAAGTGGTGGGGGTCTGTGTTTGAATCAAGGCTGTAGAGCTATTCTGAACATTCTTTTGTGAAAGTACTAGAAAAGGATACACTGATAAAACCACTGTCTTAAGCAGGAATAAACCGTAATTTTGAAATAGCCTACATCTTCAGTGCATTTGAAGGTATAGCAGTTGATGATTAATAGTACAGTGTACCCTGTGAGTTGTTAAGTAAGTTCTTTAACTTCTCTGGGCCGGTTTCCTTTTTGTGAAATAGTGATAAACACATTTTCAAAAATATCAGAGTACTGTGATAGTTAAGTGAGGTGAAATTAATAAATGTTAAAGAACTTTGGAGAATGGCAAATGTTATAAGTGAACTTTGGTGAATCAGGCCATAATCTATGAAATGTAGAAAGAAATACTTTCCTGATGACCTGAGGGTAGTGGTATCAGGACTGGGGCAGTGGATAAAGAAAATCTTTGCAAATAGGAAGCCTTATAACTATAAGGAGTTTCGTGATAAACTACCCCTCTTAAGAAAGACTGTACTGATTATATTCTTGGTGATCTAGTAATCAGTTTACTTAGATGTTATATTTCTTTTAATATAAATACTAGCCTTATATAAAATTGTGAAATAGAGCATGTTAAAATAACAGATGCATTTTCTGTAATTTTAATTGATTTAAAAATTTAGCTCCATTTTCAGATAGAATTAAACCTATAGGTTAGAATATTGAAATTGTAATGTATTTATAAGGTTTGTGGTTTAAAAATAAAGGAAACCAGAGAAAACACATCATTGTATTTTACCCTATAGAATAGTAGCATTGAGGATCATATATATGGATCCCACATTTTCAGTTTCAGTATTTCAGTATCAGCTCAGTCGCTCAGTTGTGTCTGCCTCTTTGTGACCCCATGGAGTGCAGCACGCCAAGCTTCCCTGTCCATCACCATCTCCTGGAACTTGTTCAAACTCATGTCCATTGAGTTGGTGATGCCATCCAACCATCTCATCCTCTGCCGGCCCTTTTTCCTTCTGCCTTCAGTCTTTCCCAGCATCAGGGTCTTTTTCAAAGAGTCAGTTCTTCGCATTAGGTGGCCAAAAGATTGGAACTTCAGCTTCAGCATCAGTCCTTCCAATGAATATTCATGGATGATTTCCTTTAGGATGGACTGGTTGGATCTCCTTGCAGGCCCAAGGGACTCTGAAGTCTTCTCCAACAGCACGATTCAAAAGCATCAGTTCTTCAGTGCTCAGCTTTCTTTATGGTATACTGATCTAATATTTAACAGTTTCAGTAGATTATTTTGGAAACAGATTAAGTTTTCTTCCTGGTTAAGAATTCCTCTAAATTTAGCCGTTGACGTTTATAGAAACATGTACCAGCAAGAAGTTTTGGTACCTATCTGTGTGACTTTCAGACATTGTGCTTATTTCCCCATCTTCTTAATACTACTTTCAATTTCAAGATTTAGCTTGTAGATGTTTCCAGTTAAAAATTATCTTATTTAGAAGTTTATATTATTTGTATATAACCATTTGAAACAAAGGCCGTGATAATTTTACTATTTCTATCCCCACCAGAGAGTCTTCTCCCTCAAACCAAAACATATAAATTTCAACCCTACTTTTCTACATATTCTCTAGTAATACCTCCTGTTATGCCTAGAAGTCTTTGTCATTTGAGGGGAAGATCTGAAATGAAGAGTTGACATAGTGAATTATCAGTGCTGCCATCAACCAAGTCCTGGATTTTAACTGGTTTGAGATTGTCCAGTTTAGAAGGTAGGTGTGTAAAACTGGTTGATGTATAGATATGCTGGAGTCACATTACACATGCAGTTCACTGAGTCTGAAACTGTGAAGAGTCTGAGATGTTTCTCTACTTAGAGGCTAACATGCCAGTTTGTCAGGGTTAATCTCTCTCCTTCTGTAACAAAAACGTGAAGTCTCCGCATCAGAAATCAGACCTTTTATAACCTCACAGTGTAACTCGTGTTGGTTCTTTTTGCCTCAGTTCTCCATGAGGTGATGCAATAGGAACTAGATGTATACCTCATGTGGACAGTGGGTTTTTGTATCACGAGAGACAGACTCTGAAATTTTGAAATTTGGAGTTTCTGTTGGATAGCTGGTACTTCTGTCCATTTGCCTTTCTGGAGGTGGATGGAGGGACTCTGCTCTGGAAAGTAAACGCACCCTCTCTGGGAGCAGCAGCAAAGATGTCTGTTTTACAAACATCTGGACTTGGGAAGAGAGAAGACTTTCTCCAGAGGCTCTGGCATTCGGGGATTCCCATTCAGTCTTTCTTTAACCTCAGTGCTGAAGTCTGTTTGTTCAAAATGACCATATAGCAATGTGAAAATACTCATGAAGCTTTGTTTCCCAACAAATATATATTTTGGAGTGAGCACCTACAAGATGAGACTGTGATTCTGCTCTTATGTCATTTAATCTTATTTCCATTTATTCTTCATGCTGGGAAACTCTTGTTGAGCTGAGGGTGATTCTGGTGTTTAAGGATTAGCAAACCAGTTCCTTCTTCTGGTACTCCCCTGCAGAAACAGTGTTCTTTTCCCCTTCTGGAAGGAAAAATTGACTATTACGTTTATTAAGATGCATGTAGTTCTCTAGCTTTCTCCTAAGAAATTTGAATTGAGATTTTGCCTCATTGATTTTAGCCTTATGTTCTGAAATTAGAACTTGCTTCACTTATTACCCACCTAAAAAGTAATATAGAGCTACATCTCAAATATAGAGTTATTCTTCCACGTGGTGTTCTCAACTCAGTAGTTTTGAAGACGTATTTTCAGTGTTGAATATTAGGATGTTGATCATAGGTGTGAGCAGACCACATGCAACAGAAATTATTTTTCTTGTTTACATGTCTACTACAGTCTATGGAGGTGAGGAAAACTGTTTACAAACTACACAGGTATGTCATAGTGAAACTGCAGCCATAATAGCATTATAAAAGATGAATAAAAAGAAAAGAACTCTTTCTTTGCTCAGTTTGCAATCTGTTGATTAAACTTTGATGAATGGTTTTTATGTGGGTGGGGTGATATATTTTTATACAACTTTACGCTGATTTCCGTTCTCCATGCAGAGAAAGGACTTTTTGAACATTTGAAGGCTTGCTGAATAGAGTTGTATTTTTAAAGATCCTAACCAACACTAATTTCAGCTTGGTTTCCATGGTGATAGAAAAGTGAATATAGGAAAAATAACTCCAAAAATAGATTTGTAAGAAATCCAGAAGATGGGACTTGAAAATTCTGTGTTCTTTTTCTTATAGGCAAAGGATTGAGATTAAGTCAAAGGAAGTAAAAATAAATCATTATGTTCCTGTCATAAGTTTCTATAGGTAAATGTAGCCTCATCTTTCATGGCGTGTATACTCTAGGTATATGTGCTTCATGTACTGTGTAAAACATCCTGGTGTTGAGACTTGTGGGTAGCAGAAGTGTTAATGACTACAAACAATTGATTCAGAATGATTTTACTGAATGCCTTGTCTGTGGCAGGTACTTTGAGTGTCAGTGATGAAGTAGATAAGAGAGTCTTTCCTCAGGGGAAGTAAGCAATATGCCAATAAAAGTAGTAAGATTGTTGGAGTTCTTACAGGGATTCAAAGGCAGGAGAGGTTATTTCCTGTGGCATTCAAGGAAGGCTTTGTTGAGGACTGAACAGGTTTTGGATATGCACAGATAGACGTGAAGAGCCTTTAGACCAGGAGAAATACCACAGACCAACGTCCCCGGAAGGAAAGGGGATGGACGGGTTAGAATGATGGTGGGAAAACAGGGTTTAGAAAATAATCTGGAGAAATGCCATCCTTCAGGGCTCATCTAAGGTGTTTGGACTTTGGCTTTAAGTTAGTTTCTTAGTAGGGACTGACAAAGTATTGAGGAATTTTGAGAAGCTACCGTGAGCAGTGTGTAGTAAGAAGTGGAAAGAAATCAGAAGACCACTCTACTTATTCATCGAGTCTGTTTGTATGGATCAGATGCAGGGAGGCCCAGAGCTAGGGAAACAGCAGTGGAAAGTGGGAGCAGGAGCAGGGTTGAGAGGCAAGTTTTGGGAGATAGGAGAGAATAATGAATTAAAGGTATAGGTTAGATCTTGACCCTGGGAATATGAAAGAAAGGATGTGTACAGAGGAAGAGGTGATAGAGGGCTCTAGGGTAATTAGGTCCGTCAGCTGGGGGAGTAGCTATGTTACTCACTTTGGGAATTCAAGAGGAAGAAGAGACTATACAGGCAAAGAGAATGAATTCAGTTTTGAAAATAAGTGCCTTATTCCAGTGAGACTGTGTCTGCTTATTCAACCATTTATCAGATAGTTACTAATCCCCACTTAAATTCCAGATACTTCTCAAGATACTAGGGTAGGTAAACACCCATTTCATTTTTTTCATTATATATTCTATTTTTAAAAATCTGTCCATGTGTATTGTAAATATTTTACCCCCATTTTGACTCATCTTTCACTTGGTTTGTTGTATCCCATTGTGATAACTATAAAAACTTGGATGGATAGTTGCTAATACCTATTTTTGTGAAGGGGTCTAAAGTTGGTGTTCTTCTATCCGTCCATCTTCCTAATATCACTCCTCAGATAATCTCCTTATGTCTTTTTCCTTCTGGAATCCCAATAATGTATTGCTTTGGTCCTCTTTATGATGTCCTACAGGTCCCGTAGGTACTTTTCATTTTCCTTCACCCTTTTTTTCTTTCTCTTCTTTGGACTGTATATCTGTGTGTGTGTCTGTGTCTTTGGACTGTATATCTGTGTGTGTATCTCTGTATGTGTTTGTGTATCTGTGTGTGTGTGTGTGTGTATGTGTATCTGTGTGTGTGTGTGTGTGTGTGTGTGTGTGTGTGTGTGTGTGGCACCACGCTGAGTGACTTGCAGAATCTTCGTTCCCTAACCAGGGATTGCAGCTGGGCCCTCGACAATGAGAGTGTGGAGTCCTAACCACTGGAGCCTGGACTGTATATTTTTATTTACCCGTTCTTTAAGTAACCTGATTCTTCTTCCTGCCCAAATCTGCTGTTGCTCTCTTCTAGTGAAGTTTTCATTTTAGGTAGCGATTTTGTCATCCCCCAAATCTGTGTTTGGCTCCCTTTTTTTTCTTTCTTTTCATCGATAGGCTCATTTTTTCCATACATTGTTTCCCTGCTTTCCTTTAGTTCTTTGTAGTTTCTTTAAGCTCTCTGAGTGTGTCTTATATTGTTTATTTAAAATCTACAAAATTGGGACTTCCTTGGAAGTCCAGTGGTAAGGACTTTGCACTTTCACTGCAGGGAGCACAGGCTCCAGAAGCGTTTTGTCAGGGAATTCCTTTGAATGCCAGGAGCTAAAAATAAAAAGTAAAACAAACAGAAATCTACTTCTCCAGTCTTTGCACATTTCCTTCATGTTGAGTGTCCATTCAGCACTTAACCAAGCGGCTCATATCTCTGCCTGAGCTAAAGATGACGTAGAGGTTAGAGCTCAGGACCTTCGTGTGTCTTTGGTGTGCATGTGTCTCACCCTGAACAGATTCATGAGTTTCTGCTGGTTCTCACTCTCACAAGAGAGTTTTTCCTTGTTTTTCTCATGTTTCTGTGAAGGTACTAGAGTTTGTAGCTGCCCCCTGCACCGCTTTGTTGCTGCCGTTTGACTATTCTGTTTTGCTTTTCCCCATCTCCTTGCCTTAATTTGGAAATCTGCTCTCTCCTTCATCTTCTTCCCCCTGCTTCGGTTTTGCTTAGGAAGGTTGATTTTGCTTCTATTCATAATTCTGTTACAGGTATTGACATGTAAAATTTTTTACCCCTCTCTTTATTGTTTGAAAGCTGAAGAGGGTTTTTCTGTCCTTTTAGTGGTTATCATTCCAAATTTAACATGAACACCTAGTTTTTAGTCTAAAGTTCATCAATCTCTTTACTCTTCTTTCAAGCAGTACCAGATAGAATGATTTAAGCGGAATTACCCTTTCTTGTCTTTCATGGTTGTGTTGTTTAGGATTTATAGTTTCATCTCTTTATCTCTTATAATTAATCACCATTTTTGTTACACGTTAAGATTTGTTTTGATGCAATACTTACTTGCTGAATTCTTTGCTCAGTATTTTTGCTTTTTACCTTATTCTTTATCCTGGAATTCTTTTTCATCTTTAAGGATACATTTTAGAAGTCTGTTGAAGATGTATTGATGGGAATTAATTGCTTTTATTCATCAGAAAATGCTTTTTTCTTTTCTCTTGTATATTTAGGTTTGAATAAAACTTAGGTTCATTTATTTTCTTTTCTCAAAACTGCTAAGTTAGTATCAAACCTCTGCTGTCTGTTACTATCGAGAATTTAGGTGTTGTATATTTACTTACATACTTACCCTTTCTGATGTTGCTGATCCCCTCCTGAAGTTCTGGGTTTTTGTGTGGTACTATTTTCCGTCAATCTGAGGAAGTTCTATTAGCTTTTATTGTTGCACTAATCTGTTAGAGACAGATTGTCTCAGCTGTTGTCATTTGTAAATGTGTTTATATTCCTAAAATTGCTAAAGCTTGTTTTTATGGGATACAGATTTGGCAGGCTTTTTCTTCCAGCACTTTAAAGTTGTTTCTGTTTGTTTTCTGGGCTCTCTTACTTCTGGTGAGAATTCACCTTTATTTTCCCCTTAAAGTTATATATATATATATATATTTTTTTTTTTTGTCTGCTTTCAAGATTCTTGTCTTTATTTCGTTGTTCGAAAGTGTGATTATGATATGCCTTGTTGTGACTTTTGAAACTGATCCTACTTGAGGTTCACTGTTTCTTGAATTTGTTAGTTGATATCATTTACCAGTTTTAGAAAATTCTTGTCTTTTGCCTCAGCAGATATTTCTCTGTCCCATTCAAATCACGCCAGTTGTACATGTTGCTTGTCTCAGAGATCTCAAGTATACTGTTGTTGATTGAGTGATCATTCTTTTTTTCCTCTCTGCCTCAGCTTGGATACATTCTGTTGATTTGTTTCCAAGTTCAGTAATTCTTTCATCTACTGTATTCAGTATGCCATTAATATCTGACATCATAATTTTTATTTGTAGCATTTTCTTTTGCATATATTTGCAGATCAGTCTTTGCTAGAATTCTGTGTATTCTTACTTTCTTACATAGTATCTTTTCAAACTAAATTTTAGAATTTCTACCATAATTAATTTAAATTCTTTTTATTATTTTAATATCTGGGGCATTTCTGTGTCTGTCCCTTAGCTTATTTCCTCTGTTGACCATGGATCACAATTTCCTGCTTCCGTGTATATTTTGTAATTTTTTAATGCCAAATATGTAAGAGATAGTAGAAACTAAAATCAATAATTTTTACCTCCAGGAATGGGCTTATCCCTTCTTCTTCCATTCTGTTAGATTGTTGTATTAGGGTGTGTTAGTCATGTTTGGAGTGAGCAGAGTCAAGCTGATCTGTGGTTGATTTAGACCTTGTGGTAATGTTGGGTTCAGTCATTCTGTTGTGTCCAACTCTTGGTGACCCTAAGGATTGTAGCCCGCCATGCTTCTGTGTCCATGGGATTTCCCAGGCAATAATACTGGAGTGGGCTGGCATTTTCTCCTCCAGGGGATCTTTCCAATGCAGGGATCGAACCTGAGTCTCCTGCATCTCCTGCATTGGCAGGCGGGTTCTTTACCACTGAGCCACCTGGGAAGCCTGATATAGACCTGGCCTTTGGCAACTTTACTTTGCTTTTGTTTATCATTACTTCTAAGTATTTTGATTCAGGAGGGTTTTTTTGGTTTGTTTGTTTGTTTTAGCAGGGAAGATTGAAAATCGTTGAGGTCTGTTTGTGCTCTACTGTTAAGCCAGCAGTTTTGTGAACTGAGGGAGAGCAGCCCCTCTGGTTGCTAGTTCTCGTTGCTATCCAGCTTTTTCTGCCTCCCCTTCCCTCATTCTAGCATGGAGCTGCCTTATACTCTTACACGCAGCGTTGCCCCAGTGGGGTTTCTCTCAGCTTTTCTATGCCCCTCCAATCTCTACTTGTTAAGTGTTTCAGGGGCCTCAGCTCTCTTGCCCTCTCTCCATCTCCAGTGCTCAGCTGTCTTGTGCTTGGGGAGGCTCTACACGCGTCACACACGGGCTCATCTCTCTCTCGGTTCTCCTGCTCTCTCGCCCTGGCCCCGCCGGTGGTGTGTTGATCTACTTGTTGATACCTGAACACCTGTGGGAGTCTGTTGCTGAGTGCCTCGGACTGACTGTGTGCTACACAGGGCTCTTTGAAATTTTAGTTCCTCGCTCCAGTCCACAAGCAGTCATCTGAGGTTTGGCAGGTTTCTCCCTAACCTGTCTAAGGCAGGTTTCTTATCCTCCAGCATCCTTGCCAGGCATCCAGGCACATCCATAGGAATCTCTTCTATCTCAGGAAAGTCTTTTCGTCACTGTTTGCAACTTAGCTTGTGTAGGTTTCTTTTCAATTTTCAAGGAACTCATTTTGTAGTTAATCTGGCTAGTTTTGGCTAGTGTGAGAATGATTGTTATCTTCCAGATTTCTCCTACTTAATACCAGGAGGTTTTTGTTTTTTTTTTTTCTTAATACTTTCAGTGATACTCCTTTTAAAAGTAGAGAATATATTCTCATCAACTTTATTTTCTTATAATATTAACTATGATAATAGGTAATGATTGCTAAGTGCTTACTGAGTGCCATGCACCTTGGTGAACACTTTAAATGCATTATCTCATTTAATATGCACAGACTTGAGAATGGGTGTTTTTATATCATTCCTATTTTCCAGATGCAAAATTAGGTAGGTAGGTCAACATTATGTAACCAGTTAGTGGCACTTTTGAACTCAGGGTTGTCTGTATCTGGAGCTGAGTTTGCAAAGCACATCCCTAGATGGAACAGATGTGTGAGTGAATAAGTGAAGTGAGTACAGTGTAAAAAAATAACAAAGCAGGTAGCAAGATGAATGATAATTAACATTCCACCTAGATATCGATGGAAAATAAATCAGTAACAGCTTCTGCGACAAAGACTCTTGGAGAACACAGGCCTCATTCAAAGGGATAGTCACTTCTCAGCTCCAGCCAGTTGTTGCCCATGTGAGAATATGGGTCCAGTAGTTCAGAGGTTCAGATTTTTCAACAGGAGCCAGAAATTTGTATTTTTTCATATGAAATCATTCAGTTTCTAAACGCTAGCTGTGGTTCAAATAAAAATAAAATAAAATCCAATGTGCAGACCTACATGGTGAGTCTGAAATAAAACATGTCTGCAGGCCCATCCTGTTGCCTGAGCAGCCAGTGTGCAGTCCCCGTAATGGACCCTTTGCTCTCTGAGACCACTGGTCACACTGTCATTTGAGGCCCACTTGAACTTCCTTTCATATTTGTGCTATACATCAAGGACATAAAAGCCTGCTATAGAATGAATGTACTATTTTATTTTTTACTGCTGTTCTGTAGTTGTGCTAGTGTAGATATATGCCACAAAGACAATTTTTAGGAACATTTTTATTTATTTGTTTTTTTAGGTTATATTTTATATTGGAGTATAGTTGATTTACATCTTACGTTAGCTTTAGGCATACAGCAAACTGATTCTGTTATGCATATTCATGTAGCTATTCTTTTTCAAGTAGAAGCATTTTTTTAAAAAAATCCTGACTTCATTTTATTTATCTGCTTTAAGCAATAAAGTTCTAATATAAGGCGTATCTTACATTAAATTGATGTGAGGGCCCAAATATTACTGAATGCCGATCATATTCTTGCTCATTAATCATGACTTTCTTTTCCTCTCTCTTACCCTTTTTGCTCGACATAGCTTTCACTTTCAGAAGAACAGAATGAAGTAACAAAAAATGGCTGTGAATCTAAAGAGCTGGTCTACCTCGTGCACATTGCTTGTCAGGTAATTTTGTTGGTGGTTCTCCATTTCACGTAAAATTTAATAGGAATTAAATATAAATGAATAACATTGACTAAATATGAACAAATAACATGGACTGTGGTAACACAGGTATTTTATTCTTTCTTCCAGTCATATTGGCATTTCTGCATGTACTCAGAGTTGAAACAATCAATAGAGTCCATTAAATAGAAATTTATTTTACAAACTTGAAAATTCTTGTAAATTTTCTTATAAAGGAAACATATCCTTTATTAATGATGAGATTAAATGGTTCAGCTAGTGCTTACATATTACAATTAAGAGAACAGACCAAATAGTGTCTGCCTCAGGTGCACATTTTTCTAACCAAGACTTTAAGTGCCACTGTGGATTAACAGTAGGATGTGTGTATGTTTTAGAAGTATGCTCTTTCTTAACTCTCTAGTTAGAACTTTTTTGAGGCTTATTAGTGTGACTTGCTCTTAATGAGATTTCAAATATGTCACTTGTAGCGTTGATTATTTCCTCCATCAAGTAAGCAGTTCCTTGATTTATTCTATGTTCATTGAGCCTTGTTGCCTGTCTTTGAATTATTCACTGTAAAGTAAGTATTTTCGAGGAAACCTTTCTTATGTACAAACTTTTCAGTTTCCTTTGACAGGGAGTAAGATAAGGAATTTACATATTTTTTCCAAAAAAAGTATTATTCATGTACCTGAAATTAAAAATTAAATAATCTGGAAAATGTCTATTTCATATGGGAAATACTAAGTTCCTAGTCTTGATGTGACTTTAAGGGCAAACCTTTCAGAGTTAAGTGCTTTTATTTGTAGGTGAGAGAATATGAGATTAGAAATTGAACTTAGCTTATATATATATGTTCTAAGTTATATACTATTTATACATGTTTTATTATATGTCATGTTGGTTCCTTTGAGAAAGTGGGAAGCTCTGAATCCGTGTTTCATGTCATATTTCATAAAAATGCTTTTACTGAGTTAATTTTTACATGAAAATATCCAGTGCTTTTATGATGAACCATTAACAGGCGATTAGAAAGCATTTCTTCGTTATCCAGAGTACATGATTGGCATGTCAGTCATGAACTTCTTATCCCATCAAAAATCTTCATCTTTTAGTGCCTTCTCTTCTTAGCAGTGATTTCCATTTGTTTCGACAGTGCAGATATTTTTATTCTTTCTCATAAGCAAAACATGTCAAAAATACCATGCTGTCTGTAAAACATGACCTTCAAAAGGTAAGCGTGGCATTTTAGTACCATACATTAGAATGTGTAATTGTTACTTGATTATGCCTCCATGAAGTAGTGACCTAGATAGTTATGCTTTTTCCTCGTTGTAAGTATCTTGTCAAGCTGCTTTAAAAATTTCAGACTACTTGTTATGTTTTTATTACATCAAGGTAGTAATTTACTGCATTGTAATAATGCTGTCGTGTTTCTCCTCTGCCTCCTCACTGGAAGTAATTGTTGATATGTTCTCATGGCTTTCCTTCTGTATTCTTGCCATATATGTCATCCATAAACCATAACAGACCAAAGGCATTTTTTATAGCCAAGATAGACTCAAAATCAAACCTTCTAATTTTGCAAATGAGGAAATTGAGGCCCAAATTATGAAAGTTGCTTTCCTAAGCTATATGAAATCTTAGCTGGAGCTCCTAAGGACTTCAGTTTTCTGATTGCTAGCTTTTCTTGCGTCTCCTGGGAATTCACAATATACAACAGATTTTAGAAATTGTTTTATCTTCAAATGAGGTATGATCACCTCTACTCCTTGTAATCTATTCGTTATAGAAGCTAATTGCATATTTCATATCTTTCTAATTTCTAATTTTTAATAATGTACACTTGAAATTTCTTTTTATTTAACCAAAATTCTTGGTCCTTCCTTTATAACACACTTTCTTTTCCAGTTCCTTTTTCTTAGAAAGTGTCTGGTTAAACAGCAGAGATCTTTTCCCTTTCTGTAGGCTGTGGTACTGATTCTTCAGGTATTAACATTACATTTGGATCTTGCAAAGTTTTTTTGCCTCTCCCTCTTAAAGCTTTAATTTCCTTTAAAATTGTGAACCCAGAAATGTAAACCATGTGTTCCATACTGCATAGATCCAAATTCAGTAGGCATTTTTTGATCACTAATATGTCTGGTACACAAATATTATGGCATACAGAGTATCATTTACTCTTAAAACAGCTCTGTGAGGCATATAGTCTGGTTTCTATCTTACAGATGATGAATGTAAGACTAAAGAATGTCAATAACTTCCCCATGGTCATGAAATTAAAGACCAGGATTTGAACCTCACTCTTGTGGGTTTTTTCAGTTTTTCCATCATAATTCTAGTTTTATTTATACTTAGTTGGCCACTCTGAAATCTGCAGGCATATTCTAATGTTGTTAAAGAATTATAGAAATATACCGAAGCTAATAATCTAGTTTATTTGCATGACTTCAGTGGACAGGACCTGGATAGCATTCATATATGTAAAGATATATCTTCTATCCAGCTACCTCTATAAAACTCTTAAGTGGAAGCCTCTGAAAGTCCAGGTTAACTGGCTGCAACCCTAGGCCAATAGGCTGTATATGTTAGTCACTCAGTTGTGTCCAACTCTTTGTGGTCTTATGGACTGTAGCCCACGAGGCTCCTTTGTCCATGGGGATTCTTCAAGAAAGAATACTGGAGTGGGTTGCCATTTCCTCCTCCAAGGGGTCTTCCCAACCTAGGGAAGGAACCTAGGGATGGAACCTAGGGACCTAGGGAGTTCCTGCAGGAACTCTGGTCTCCTGCATTACAGGCAGATTCTTTACCATCTGAGCCACCAGGGAAGCCCAATAGACTGTATAATCTGGGCAACAAAAAGGGGACGACAGAAGATGAGATGGTTGGATGGCATCACCGACTCAATGGACATGAACTTGAGCAAGCTCTGGGAGTTGGTGATGGACGGGGAAGCCTGGCATGCTGTAATCCATGGGGTCACAAAGAGTTGGACAGAACTGAGCAACTGAATTGAACTGATAAAAATATTTCCTAGCTGGTATACTGGGCCAAGAGCAGTTGGAGCAGATACCTGTCACTCAAATCTTGTTCAGCCATATCCGTGTGTCTCAGCTGAACATTAACCATGGGCAAAGCGACTTTCTCAAATGCCTTGGAGACAGGTGTACATAACGTCCTGCCTGAGCCCTCATTGCTCTCCCTCTCCTACTGATGGTTATTTAGAGTAAGTTGTCTTGACCAGTATAGCCATGTGCCTTATGTGTTCCTTCCTTCGTCTTTTAATTCTTTTCTCCAAGGAAACAGACTTGGGGGGGAAAGGTGCTAAATGGAACAAACAGATGAGCTAGTGTGGATGAAGAAACACTCTTCCCAGTGTGTATCATGATATTGATCTGAGGAGAACACTTTGTTTTCTGCAAGCATACTAATTTTTCCTCTATGTGTTCCCTGCTTTTCAGGAAATATCATGTATTTAGTTTGAAATCAATGAAAATTAATAAAAATCCTAAGATATTCAAGAACAGGTCAAGGTAGATACGGAAAAACCTTTAATGTCTCAACTGTTGAAACTTCAATAATTAGAAAAAAAAATTAGATAAACCTTGACACTAATTACATTAAGCCCTATTACATAGAATAAAGCATTTATAAGTGTAATGTCAGTGGTAGAGAATCTTTAAAGTGTTCTGTATTCTATTATTTTATTCATTAGCAAATAAGCAGATATCAGTTTTTAAGTGTTAACTTTGAAATGACTCATTTAAACCTAGCGATTGTAAGAATTTATTCCGATATGTGCCCTAATGAAAATTCTGTCTGATCTTTGCCCCTCTAAGTATAGTTTTATTAGTTTAAGAAAAATTGTTTCTTAATATTTTGTTGTCCCATAGTAAGCTTTAGAGTAGTTGAAATGAATGGTTCTTATTAAAGTTGGATTTTATGAACTACCTTTGTATTTTAACCAGAATTCATCAATGTATAAGAAGTCATTTTTCCTGAAGTGTTTTGTAAATATTTACAGTACTGTGAAGCCTTTTTGAATGTCCCAGTTGATGAAATAGACAGTTGCTTGTAAGGGAATGCTTTTCTGTCTCAAAATATCTCCTGTACTCTGATGCTTGAAATTCCACCATCAGCAATGCATTCCTCAGTATTAAGTATCTCCTCCACTTGGTCCATTTAGCATATGTTGTTACTAAGGGGATGGAGTTGATTATTAATGTTTGAAGAGCACCTGTATATTGATACAATGTATAAGCAGATGGCAAACTTCTTATTTAAGTGTGAAAACTTCTCTGTGAAATTTAGGTGTTAATATTCCCATTATGTACTTGGTCACTCAGTCGTTTCCAACTCTTTGCAACCCCATGGACTGTAGCCTGCCAGGCTCCTCTGTCCACAGGGATTCTCTAGGCAAGAATACTGGAGTAGGTTGCCATGTCCTCCTCCAGGGGATCTTCCCATCTCAGGGATCAAACCCAGGTTTCCAGCATTGCAGGTGGATTCTTTACAATCTGAGCCACCAGGGAAGCCAATTTCCATTGTAAAGAAGAGTAAACAGCCCCTTGTAGGTGTCAAGTAACTTGTGTAAAGTCCCCTGTTCAGGATAAGGTCAAGCTGAGATTTAAATCAGGTCTTTCTTTTCACTGAACTTCATCATGCATACAGTTAATTCATGGTATTAATTCTGTTGCATGATAAACTTTCCCATGATTAAGGGTCTTCAAAGGACATGGGTGAAGACTGTTCTCAGAAAGAACTGCAAATATATATTATAGTTTTTGTTTAAAGGTCCATATAGTTAAAGCTATGACTTTTCTATTAGTCATGTACGGATGTGAGAGTTGGACCTTAAAGAAGGCTGAGCACTGAAGAATTGAACTGTGGTGCTGGAGAAGACTCTTGAGAGTCTCTTGGATAGCAAGGAAATCAAACCAATCAATCCTAAAGGAAATTAACCCTGAGTATTCATTGGAAGGGCTGATGCTGAAGCTGAAGCTCTAATACTTTGGCCACCTGATACGAAGAGCCAACTCATTGGGAAAAATCCTGATTCTGGGAAAGACTGAGGGCAAGAGAAGGGGACAGCAGAGGATGAGATGGTTGGATGACATCACTGACTCAATGGACATGAGTTTAGCAAACTCCAGGAGATCATGAAGGACAGGGAAGCCTGGCGAGCTACAGTTCACAGGATCACAAAGGGTCAGACATGGCTTAGTGACTGTACAGCAACAACTCTGTAATAACACTTCTGTTATTACCAAGCTATAGTCAAGCTGCTGTACCTTGTTGGGCCATTGTGATAGCAACTGCCAGAATGAGGTAAAATGCAAATTTAAACATGCTACTCTCTTGGTTAAAACTCTGCCATAGATTTCCACTGAATTTAAAACTAAACCCAAACTACTCACCAAGGCCTCTGAGGGCCCTGCAGGATCCAGAGCTTGCCTGCTTGCTACATCGTGGGACAGTCTTCTCACTCCTGTGCTTTGGTCTCACTAGTTTTCGGTCAGTTAAGACCCTGAGTTTTTTCCTCTACAAGGCATTACCTTTGGTCAGCCCGTAAGTCCATTCACACGTGCACGTGCTGTTTCTGGTGCCTGCGCAGATCTCAGGAGGCCGTTTAGATGCCACCTCCACAGAGGGGCTTTCCCTCCCCACCTTGACTGGAGTAGGTTCTTGCTTATTTCTTCATAGCACAGAATTAGCATTATTTTATTTTTGTATTTATTAACTCAAGGGCTTCCCAGGTGGCTCAATGGTAAAGAATCTGTCTGCCAAGCAGGAGATGGAGGTTGGATCCCTGGGTTGGGAAGATCCCCTGGTAAAGAAAATGGCTACCCACTCCAATATTCTTGCCTGGAAAATCCTGTGGACAGAGGAGCCTGAAGGAGGGCTATAGTTCATGACATAGCAAAGAGTTGGACATGACTTAGTGACTAAACAACATAACAATTTATTAACTTAAAAGTAGGATTTTTTTTCTTCTCATTTGAAATACATTCTAAGAAGTCAGAGGTTTGATGGTCCTTTCTCTGTTTTATTTAATACTTACTCCAGGGCTTGGTACTATGTAGATATTCAGTAAATATCTGGTGAATGAATGAGAGAAAGAAAAATTTTGTCTTAGGAATTTGATCTTATATACACTGAGATTTTTTTCTCATTCTTCTTCATCATCTTTGTTAAGAATTGTTGATTTTTGTTATCCTTGGAGAGCAATACTCACTGATATTATTCAGGTTAGAAATTCGCTGTAAATTAAAATTTAGACATGAGTAATGAAATTTTTTGTTTTGTTCTTTATAATAAATAATTGAATTTCTAAAATATTCTGATCATTTACTTTATTCAGCCTATTTGGAAATTGCATGATTAAAGTTGTTTTTCTACATATAAAATTCCATATCCATATCCACTTCCATATCCACTAAAAAGATAGGTATTTTACTGATTTTAGACTTTTACTCAGTGACTTTAAATCAGCTTGGGAGGATTTGAAAATTATGTTTTAAGCTTTTAATTTCCTGCATGTAAATCTATATTAAAGAGCAGACATTTTACTTGCACAGGAACAGTTTTTAAAAGTTGAAAGAAATCAGTTTATTGATGTATAAGGAAAGCAATTTTGAAATCCAATCCCCAGTCTTTACCTTTTGAATCTCTGAAGGCTATCACGTTTATGTGGTTGCGTGTTGATATTTATTTCTTTGAGTAAGACTCTCTAGAGAGAAGAGAACATGATTACTTCTATAAATTTAATAAACTTGATTTTTTTTTAGACTAATTTTAGGTTCACAGCAAAATTGGGTGGAAAATACAAGGTACCCATGTATCCCTCCTCCACATACATGCACCTCCTTCTCCACTGTGGACATCCTCCCACTAATGTGGTACATTGTTACAACAGATGAGCCTCCACTGACATACCATTGTCATAGGGGTTCACTCATGGTGTTGTTCATTCTCTGGGTTTGGATAAATTTAAAACGTGTATCCACTATTATAGTGTGCAAAATAGTTTCACTAGCCTTTGAATTCTCTGTGCTCTACCTATTCATCTCTCACTACTCCCTAGCCCCTGGCAACCACCAACTTTTTTTAATTGTCTCCATAGTTTTGTATTTCCTGTGGTGTCCTATGGTTGGAATCATGTAATATATTGCCTTTTCAGGATGGTAGATTCTTGCTTATTTCTTCATAGCACAGAATTATCATTATTTTATTTTTGTATTTAAGGGCCTAATTTTGTACCTTAAGGGCTTCCCAGGTGGTTCAATGGTAAACAGTCTGTCTGCCATGCAGGAGACTTTCACAAAGTTCCATGTCTTACCTCATTTTAGTGCTGAGTCATGGTCCATTGTCTGGATGTACCAAAATTTATTCATCAGTTCACCAGCTAATGGATGTGTCAGTTGCATCCAGGCTTTGGCAATTTTTAGTAAAAATGCTGTAAACCTTTGTTTGTAGGTTTGTGTGTGGACATAACTTTTCAACTCATTTGGGTAAACACCACAGAGTGCAATTGCTGGATCCTATGGTAAAACACAGTATGAGTAATTTTGTAAGAAAGTGATGTCTGTGAAAGAAGCCGTACCATTTTGCATTCCTACCAGCAAGGAAGGAAATTCCTGTATGTAACAGGAATTTATATAACATCATTTGGTGTTATCAGTATTCTGGATTTTTGCTACTCTATTAGGTATGTAGTGATATCTTCTTGTTTATATTTGCCTTGCCCTGATGACATATGATGTGGAGTGTCTTTTCATATGCTTATTTGCCATCTATATATCTTTCTGGTAAGGTATCCATTTTTAAATCAGTTTTTGTTTTCTTATTGTTGGTTTTTAAGAGTTCTTTGTATATTTTGCTTAATAATCCCTTATCAGTAGTATGTTTTTTGCCAATATTTTCTCCCATGTCTGTGGCTTTTCTTTTCATTCTCTTGACAGGGCAGAAAATTTTAATTTCAATGAAGTAAAGCTTATCAATTCTTTTTTTTTTTTTCATGGATTTTATCTTTGCTCTTATATCTAAAGAAGAGCATCACCAAACCTAAGGTCATCTATATTTTCTCCTATGCTCTATTCTAAGAGTTTTATGGTTTTCTTCTTAGGGTCTTTTTGAATTAATTTTTGTGAAAGGTGTAAGGTCTATGTCTAGATTTATTTTTTGTGTGTGGATGTTCAGTTGTTCCAGCGTCACTTGTTGAAAATTTAAAACAAAACAAAACTGTCTTTTCTCCATTGTATTGCCTTTTTTAATCAAATATCAGTTGAATGTAATTAAGTGAGTCTGTGTCTGGGCTTTCTATTTCATGTATGCATATGTCTATTCCTTTGCCAGTATCATATTGTTTTGATTATTGTAACTTTATGGTAAGTCTTGAAGTTACATACATCAGTCCTCCAACCTTCTTCTTCTTTACTCTTGTGTTAGCTATTCTGGGTCTTTTGCCACTCTATATACACTTTAGAATCAGTTGGTTAATATACGGAAAAATAACTTGCGGGGATTTTGTCTGGGGAAGCATTATGAATCTATAGATCAAGTTGGGAAGAATGAACATCTTGGCAATACTGAGTCTTCCTGTCCACGAACATGGTACATCTCTCCACATTTAGTCCTTCTTAACCAGAGTTTTGTAGTTTTCCTCATGTAGATCTTCTATATATTTTGTTAGATTTATATCTAAGTATTTCATTTTGGGGGTGGTTATATAAACGGTGCTGTGTTTTTAATTTCAGACTCCACCTGTTTATTGCCTGGTATATAGGAAAACAGTTGATTTTTGTTTATTAACCTCGTATCATGCTATTTTGCTATAATCAGTTACTAGTTCTAGAGGTTTTTTGTTGTTTTGTGTTTTCTACCTAGACGATCATGTCATGTATGTATAAAGGCAGTTTTATTTCTTCCTTCTCAATCTATATATCTTTTATTTCCTTTCCTTGTCTTATTGCATTAGCTAGAAATTTCATACAGTTTTTAAAAGCAGTGATAAGAGAGGATATCCTTGCTTTGTTCCTAATCTTAGTTGGAAAGCTTCAAACTTCCCATCAAAAATCAGTTCCATTTCTATGAACTATGATAACAGACTACTAGAAAGAGAAATTAAGAAAGCAATTCCACAATTTCATCAAAAATAATAAAATACTTAGAAATAAATTTAACCTAGGAGGTAAAAGATCTATTATTTTGTAATAACATAATGGAAAATAGTCTGAAAAAATAATACATATAATATAACTGAATCATTTTGCGTACAACTGAAACTAACACAATACTATAAATCCAACTATATTTCAATTTAAAAAAATCCAGAGCTTTGAAATTAAAAGTCACCATCTGTTTAATCTCTTTGATATAAATATATATATGTTAAAATAATTTTGATAATTTTCTGATATTTGAAGGGTTGCATAATTTTTGAAATATATGTATGAAAGAAAAGATATTTGTAACTATGCAATAGGTTATTTTTCTTTTTCTCTGCCTTATTATTCATTTTTATTTATTTTTTATTTTTGTCATCCTGAAAGAACAACTATTTAACCCACTGTTGTGACTCAGAAATGCTTTGGGTAGATGGCAGCTGTAGAAGTGAGAAAACAAAGGAGCTTATTTGAGCAAAGAGTAAAAGAAAGACTTTAAATAGTAGAAGAACAGCACTTAAAAATCATGTAGGCAAGAAAAGGAACATTTTACAAATGGAGGAAATGCAAGTAATTGAGCATAACTGGAAGCAAAGAAAGAGCGTGAAGGAGTAGTGAGTGGGATCACACTGCAGACTTAGACAAGCCCAGATGATGCAAGTCCTCATATGTGCAAGTATGTTTGGATTTGCTTGACCAGTGGTTCCCAAATCAGGTGATCATCAGATTAACTGGACCCATTCCAGAGTTACTGAACTAGCATTTCTTAGAATTGGGGCCCAGGGACTGTTCTTTAAATTTTCTGCCACATCTGTTCTCTCATTTCATTCTAACAACCCCTTCTGAAAGACGGAGATGGTATTGCTGTCTGTGTAATGGAGAATTGCAGTCCAAAGTAGGATTAGGCATATTTATCCTGTTAGTTATGGGCAATACCTGTGTTTAGAATTCAGCCTCTCTCCCGTGAAGTGGTACCGTCTGCTTCTGCCCCATCTGGTGGAGGCAAATGGAAAAGAGCTACATTAGGGATTTTTCTTTATTTCTGAGACGGTTGCTTTTTCTCCCAGTTTCTCCAAATTCTTATGAGACTAAAGCCTCCACATAAAAATTAAATTGTCAGACCAAATGGTGTGTAGCGGAGACCAATTCATCACTACTGCCCATGGAAGCTTTTGAAGCCTTCTGTCAGTGTGACCTGACAAGCTCTGTAGTTCATATTAGGGGAGGGGAGTGGAGGAGGAGATCAGAGGCAGGGAGGTCAGAAGTGATGTGGGTCCTCACTAAAGCTCAGGCTGTGAAGTGATGGATTCGAGAGAAAATTAGAAGACAGTATGTGATAAATATGTTCTATGACTAAATTTTCAAATCTAATGAGCTTCAGAGCTTAGGCAAGGAAAGGAAGAAAGACCGAAAAGTGGGGAGATACAGGGGGTTCTAGATACGATAAGCACACCGAATGCCCCTGGATGAGATTTTAATGGTGTTGATTGCCAGTGCACTTCTGGTGTCAGTCTCAGAAGATGTTCATGGTAACTGATCAGGAACCCAATTTTATTTTTCTTTTATTTTTGGTAGTATTCTTCCACACAGAATCATTTAATGGCTCTTTCTATGGGTTTAAGATTACATGCTATCTTCCTTCTACCAGTTATTATTCCCATGGAGAACCAGTGGGCTTGACCAGTCATAAGAAGAGGTTTAGTGGACAGTTCTAGCTCATTTTCCATTATTAATGCTTTAATGTATAACTCACTAGAGGGTTTTGGAGTTTAACTGTTTACTGTCAAATTAATTAGTAAATATAAAATCTCATGGATAACCTATCATTATGGAATAAAGCCTGGTACATGACCACTCCCAATAGAGACAAATTATAGTGGTCTTTTTTTCCTTACTCATAGGGCAAAAGTTGGATTGTTAAAAGAAGTTATGAAGATTTTCGGGTACTTGATAAACATCTTCATCTGTGTATTTATGACCGACGATTCTCCCAGCTCTCAGAGCTTCCCCGTTCTGATGCTCTGAAGGACAGTCCAGAGGTGAGCATTCAGTACTTTGCAGAAGTAATCACTATTATGTAAATCAGCAGAAAATTTTTGCTAGTATACGAAGTAAAAGCTTATTTTGAGCACTCAGGAAGATTTATGGGATTATTTATTTTGTAAAACAGCAGAAAAATTAGTGATATTTTAGGATATTTCAAATAGGTTTGTTGTATAATTTTATAAAAAGAAACTCATATCTTAATATACAACTAGATGATATATATGAGCAGATCATTTTTCAAAGAGAATATAAACTATAGAAGTAAAAATATGGAAAAATGTTGACCTCATTAGTAATCAAAGACATGTATATTCAAATGATGCTGTTTATTCAGTTTATGATGGCAGGCTGTGTCCATGCACTTATTTCCATGCCTGTCAAAATTTTCTAGTAAAAGTATACAGAGGTTTTTTTGTTTGTTTGTTTGTTTTTTAAATTTAAGAGGAAGGAGATTCTTTTATAACATTAGGAAATGAAAATAACCATCAGGGAGTCCAAAATTGTGAGGAATCTTGGAGTGGATGGGATAAGATTTAAGGGGGTAAGAAAATACAGTTTGAGCAACTTCTGCAGGAAGACTGCAGAGGGACAGGTAAACTAGAAATCTTCAGTGTACAAACTGAATAAATGAAGTAACAGAAGAGCAAACAGAGGGCTTTCAGAAGCGTGATTACCATCCTTAGAGAAAGCAAGGCAGTCACATTCATGAAAAAAGAATAGAGTTTATAAAAATAAAATAATCAGAGATCTTAGAAATGAACATATGGTCATTTAAGTTAATTATTTAATAATAACAAACATTAATAGCTGGATGACATGCAAAATGGACTTAGATGAAGAGAGAATTAGTGAGCGGGAAGGGCAGACTCTGTAAGAACACAGCCCCAAGGGGATAAAAAGTTGTGAGAGAACAGTCGAGAGTCCCAGAGAATAGATCCAGAAGTTCCCACAAGTTCCTGCTGCTTTATAGGAGTTATTATAGGAGGAGAGAGCGGATGGAAGTAGCTGAAAACATAATGGTAGTGGTGGTTTAGTCGCTAAGTCGTGTTCGACTCTTCCCGCCTCGTGGACTGTAGCCTGCCAGGCTCCTCTGTCCATGGGATTTTCCAGGCAGTAATAGTGGAGTGGGTTGCCATTTCCTTCTCCAAAAACACAATGTTTCCCTAAATTAAAGAAGAGCCTGTTTTCAGATTAAATCAGTCCATTAAGTGTTAAATATAATAGCATCTAGAAACATTGTAAAATTTCAAAATGCCAAAAGCAGAGAGGAAACCCAAAAAGCCTCCAGAGAGCAAAAACGAGATTTTTCTCAAAGGAACAAGGAATGTATTGGCATTAGACTGCTTAGCAGCCACAATGGATGCTTGAGAACAGTGCAAGTCCCGAGGGGAAAACCCTTCCAATCTGTAATTAATTCCTGGGTAATTACATAGTAGAAGCAAAGTAGAGGCTCCAGGCATGCAAGAACTGCCACTGTGGCAAAGCCTCAGGAATGCCCTGAAACCACAGATTCTGTCGTATGATAGAAAACCTGGACGTCTCTCTGCCTCCATTTCCCTTCCCTGTCTGTTGGTTTTTCTTTCTCAGACTGTCTCAGAACATGACCGCTCCCAACAGGTACCGGGTTCTTGTGTCTTTGTAAAATAGCAGCCAAACGGAGCTGAAATTAGGAGTTCCTGATTGCTGCAGCCACTCCTGTTAGGCTGCTGTTGGGTCCCACGGCTGGACCATCAGCTGACTTGAGGTGAAGGATCACGCATGAACTGTCCTGCCATGGCTGGGTGGCCGAAGACTGCAGCAGGCCTTGGAGGAAGTGTCAGAGTAGTGGGGAGAAGTTGGGAAGGAAAGTAACTGTGTCTGTGCTATCATTTTACGTTTTCAGTACAAAAATAGAAAGAAAAGGCAACCAAATTAGAAGCTATATGACCCCTGATGATGAGGAGCCGAAGTGAAAGTCCTGCAACAGATAGGGAATTATGTAAGTGCCCTTAGTGTCAGTTCATGGAGCTGTGAAGCTTCTGTAGAGAACCTCTGTGACTATGAAAATGCCTGAAAATCTGCACATTTTTTCCTCTCAGAAACAACCAGTTTACACCAGTTTCTTTAACAGTGAGAAACTGTTACCACTGAATCTTCTCTTTTTCTTTAGTCGGTCACTCAGATGCTTATGGCTTACCTGTCCCGCCTTTCAGCTATTGCTGGGAACAAGATCAACTGTGGACCTGCCCTTACTTGGATGGAGGTATTAATCTAGTTCACTCTTTATTAGAGTTAATTACCTACGAAAGAAATCCCATGTGAATTTTCATAGCTACTGAGTTTCAGGAATTGAATAAGTGGGGCTTATTCATGTCTTCTGGAAGATAGATATGGTACATTAAGTATTTTTATCTCAAACCTTTTTTGATAATCCAGGAAACTAGTTTTAATATTATTTTATGAATCAGAATGACACCTGTTGTTTTGGTGTTCAATATATTCATGTTTATACATTTAGCAAGGTGTGTGTATATATATATATATATTTAATTGACTTAGTAATGAAAATAGTTTTTAGTCATTTAGAAACAAGAGACAATTAAATCGTTTTAAAGGATCTGATTTAAGAATGTCTTGAGTGATAGAGTATCCAGTCAGTATGTTAGATTTTTTTCTTTAATTTGCGTAGGTAGAGTTACTTTATTCCCTAAGTGAAAATTGGGAAGATGATAAAAAGTGGAAAGAATATAGAACTTAGAGCCAGTACGACTTGCATTGAGATCTTGTTTTTTCATTATTGGCTGTGTAATCTGGGACAGATTATTTAATCTTCTGTAATTTATGTTAGCTCTTTTAGCTTTAGCATCTTCATTGTTAGGTATAGATAATGATGATAAGTATCTTTTTTTAAGTTGTGAAGATTCAATTATATATGTATAATACATGTACAATACAATGACTGGTATATAGTAAGTAGTGTTTTTTTTTTTTTAAGATTCTTTGGGTTATAGTTTTTCCAAATCGAGTCGAGTTATATAGATACACCAGGAAACTTGCAAGTCCCATGTCTTTAACCATCTCATAGTACATTTTCTTTGTTCTAGATTGATAACAAGGGAAATCACCTTCTAGTTCATGAAGAATCCTCTATTAACACTCCTGCTGTTGGTGCTGCCCATGTTATCAAGAGATACACTGCTCGGGCCCCAGATGAATTGACCTTAGAGGTAAGTGACCAGATGTGCTCTGTGTTAGCTCAGTCTGTGCTGCCTTTCCAGCCTCATCTTTGTGTCGATCATTTACTTAACGAAAAGCACCCGGTGTGTCTGCCCTTTATTGTCTTTCAGCCTGGCATGCCATCTATTTTTATTTTAATGACTATACTCATTCTTAAAAATTCGGCTTAAATGTCCCCCATTTTTTCTAGGAAGTCTCCTTGATTTTCTTCCTTCTACTCCAAGAAATACATACCCCACTTCTCCCCTACCCCTCACTCTGCCCCCATAACCGCTGCCCAGAGCCTGCACTGAATGTCATTCTGAGCTGTTCTCAAGGCTTATCTCTGAGAGGTCACTTATTACATACAATCAAAGTTGTTCTGCTGTGTTTGTCTCTGTGAGCTTCTTGAAAGCCAGATCCTCTTGTCTTTCGTCCTTTATTTTGGCACCTAAAAACAATACCCAGTGATACTTTTTTCTCATTGTTCATAGACTGAGGTAAAGACCAGATGAAAAGTGAAGTGAACATTTCTTGCTATCACATGCAAAAAGAGGGGATTTAAGTTTCTTCTGTTAATACTGGCTGATGAGAGATCAAAAGAAAATGCTGGCAGTTATTCAGTTTAAGAGGAAAAAAGTGTACGTTTTTACTGTACAGAATTCAAACATTCTCAACTAAATTTTTAGCTCTATATACAAAGAATCCTTGATCTTGAAAGATGCCGTGTTTGTTAGCAAATATGGTTTTGTGAAGAGGACATTCATGACTAGAAAAATTAGTCATGAATATACCACAAAAATTTGTGAAGCAATATTGTGTACATTAGCAACATTGTTCTAAAGTGCCTAACTGGTTTATCACAGAGATCATCACTTATTTTGAATGAAGAATACAACTTCCTTTAAGTATATTATTAAAAACTATTCTTGCTATTTTTATACTTCGGATTTTGTAAAAGTTTGTGTAAACTCATTGGTTTGTCTTTTAGGGTGAACAAAGTCAGCTGCTCAGTGGGAATGTTATATATTGAACCGCCTTTTGAAAGAAATGTAGCTGTCGTTCAATTTTACATGTACTAAGAATAACCCAGTAATTGTAGACATCTTAGAGCGTTCCTATATAATGAAATAAGATACGTTAATTGCTCAGCCCAGTGCCTGGCACATGGCAAGCAGCTCACCGAGTATATTAATAGAAACTGCTGTTGTTCTAAATATGGTAATTTAAAATTTCCTTTTATAAGTGAATCTGATCACCTTTAGTAGCAGCAGTAACAGTATTTTAACTCTGTGATGATGCCTAGTGTTAAAAAAATCTCATACTGTCAGTCAGGCTTTCTGAAGTTACTACACATGTTACTTGGACCACAGTCTTTGTGCTGCTTAACTTTTTGTAAACCTCTCCTTTACAAATGGTTAAGATTATTAAATTCTTTACAGAAAGAAATATTAATGTTTTTCCAGAAATAATGAGCCAGAGAATAAGATACAGTTCAGATTTAAAGTTTTACAGTTTAGATTTAAATTCTAGGCAGACGATTGCTTTACAATTTGATTAAAAACACTTCACTTAAAATGTTTTCTCCTAGGTGGGAGACATTGTTTCTGTTATTGACATGCCCCCCAAAGTGTTAAGCACATGGTGGAGAGGCAAGCATGGATTTCAGGTAGGCAACAAAGAATTCGGTGTGGAAAATTCAAAGAATGTGTTCTCTTTCAATAATATTTGTGTTTACAGTGGTGTGCTGGCAGTGGACTTTGTTATCAGAAATTTTGTCTGCAGTGGAAAAAAAAAATGTAGAAGACGTTAGACTTGGGTTTCCTTTTCTAGACTGCAGTGGAAGATCTCCTCTTCTGTCCCACATGGTGGAATAGCTGAAGTGTGAGCAGAGCCACCTGCCTGCTGACCCCTTTTAGATTATCAGGCCTGTAACCACTTTTCATAGTGGTTTAAAATCATGAATCACATGTTTTCCCTCTAGACTTAAGTCAGTTTGATCAGTGTTTTTTAATGCATTATAACTGTTAACATAAGCAGTGTTTAATAGCAGAGTAACAGCAGAGTCTAAGGCCGTCTCTTTCTTTCTCCTTGTATGCCTAAGCAATTTGAGACCTGACAACAGCATCTCCTAGACTGACTGTCACTAATTTCCACAGGGTAGAAAAGTTTCCTTTTAGCTTTTAAAACTATCACTAGAAGAACATCTAAAAATGCCTTAAAATTGTCTCCTTAGTATATAACTCGTGGGTTTTAGTTGTCTATTTATAAAAATGTTCCTAAAATGCTATGTAGATTAAATGCCCATGCTGTACATTTGGAAATGCTAATGGCTATTATATAAATATAGCTTTATATGCATATAAAAACTATTAGGTTTCTATAACATGTATTTTATGAAAAAAAAATCATACATTTAAAACAGGACAGCATGGTGGCTAAGAACATGGGTTCTGGTGCTATATCTCTTGGGTTTTAATCTTGTGTTATTTTCAGCAAGTTGCGTTACTTCTCTGTACTTCAGTTTCCCCATTTGTAAAACGGGGATTGTAGGATTGTTGTTAATCTCTTAAGATTATCGAGAAGATTAAATGTGTGAGGATAAAATATGTAAAGTAGCTAGAGCAGACTTGATGCATATTTCTCACTCAATAAATGTTGATTTTTAAATGTAAATAATTCAAATAAAATTTGATTTGATTTACACCTCAATTTGTTATAAAAGCATTCATAACCATTTATTTGATTAACACCAAATTGATTAACCTTGTATCTTTGTTACCCCACAAATTTTCTCACGTGTATAATTGCAGTCCTACCTTAGCTATGCTGATTTCTTAATTGCTATTAATAATTGTTGCTTCTGATTAAATATGAAACTAAATGGAAAGCTGGTCTTAACCAGCTTTTTATTAAGGGATAAGGGATCAATTCTTCATGTTCATGGAAGTGAGCTATAAATGGTAGGGGCCCAAACAGGATCAAAAAGTAAATTTGGCTTTTAAATGCCAGTTGTGTTTCAGTCTTGCTATTGCTTCCTCTCTTGCAGTCTTAGACCGGCCACTTGCTTTCTTTGGACTGCAGTAGCAGGAGACGAGGGGCTGGGCTTGGCCCGGGGGTAGCTTGGACAGTGGTCTTCTTGGGAATCGAGGCCCTTTCGAGCTGCCCACTCTCAGGAGAGAGGGTGGAGAGGAGCAGATATGTGGGCTGCTGCTTCCCAGGCTGTGGGCCAGCCTTGAGGCGTGCTGCTCTGGCCCCTGTCTGGAGATATGTTGTCAGCACGGGGACCCCCTGTCTCCACCACGGGTCTGCTCTACTCGCTGTGTCTCTGATGTGTTATGTGGGCTCCCCTGTTTTTCCCTCAGTCACAGGTATTGCTGTCTCCGGCCAGCTGTCGGGACATGACAGGGTGCCGGTGGCGTGTGGAACCCTTTCCCTTAAGTCCAGCGAGCTGATGCTGTGCAGTTGCTGGCTTGGGACTTTATTTTTTATTATTATTTTCAAAATAATTAAAAGATTCTTATCATTTAGTACAAACTTACAGAATAATTGACCAGATAATACACCAAGTTTCATATACTATCTATCCCACACACATAGTTTCCCCTATTAACATGTTGCTTTATGTTTTATAATTCACTGAATGGAATTGGCAAAATGTTGATCTTTATTAACCACAAGCTGATGAGCAGAGTTTACCTACAGCGCAGTGTAACTACCGTTTCTAGGAGTGGTCCGAGGAACACCAGGGCCAGAATCACATGGATAAGAGTACAAAGTGTTAGTGTCACATCCTCCGCCACAGCGATGGAAACACGTTTAATGAACCAGTATTTACACATGATTGTTAACTATAATCCGTATTTTCATGAAGACTCACTCTTTGTGATGTCTGTAGTTCTGTGGGTTTTCACAAATGCATGATGACATGGATCATTCGTACAAAGCGATTTCCCTGTGCTGGAAATTTCCTGTGCTCTCACCTATCCATCGTCTCTCCTCCTGATCTCTGACAGGCACTGATTATTTATTATCTCCATAGTTATGCCTTTTCCAAAGCATTATATAATTGGAATCATATGGTATAATATGGAGCCTTTTCAAGCTGGCTTTCAACCTGCACTTAAGGTTCCTCAAGATCTTTCCATGATTTGATGTTCCTTTTTTATCATTCATTTTTATGAATGTGCCATAATGTTGTTTTTCTATCCACTTATCAAAATGCATCTTGGTTGCTTCTAGTTTGGGGCATTTATGAATGATATTGCTGTATATATCCACATGCATATTTTTATGTGGATATGTTTTCAGCTCCTTCAGGTAAATACCATGGAGTGCACTTGCTGTGTTGTATGGTAAGATCATGCTTAGGTTTGTAAGAAACCACCAAACTGTCTTTTAAAGTGGTTGTGCCATTCTGCCTTCCCACCAGCAACAGTGGTGATGCTGCTCTGCATTCTCATCTACATTTGATGGTTCTCAGTTGGTTTTTTTTTTTTCAGCCATTCTAATAGGCGTGTGATGATATTTATTGCATTGTTGTCTGAATTTGCAAATAAAGTCAGTCCAAGGAATGGCATTTACTGATACAGATAAAGGTGTTGTAATGCTGTCTTCATTTCTCTGTTACTAATAAATCCTCCTACTCTCTCTTCACCTCTGATTCTCAAACTTATCTTGGTGAGCTTATGATGTGTTGCATAGGGAACATCTCAAAACGTAAAATCCTGTGACATAAACCCCCAGGTTCTGTCTCAGTGGTTGTGGAATAGGATTAAGATACATTCTTATCCTTGTGATTCTGGCCCTGGTGTTCCTTAGACCGCTCTGCTGGAAGCAGTGCTTACTCTGAGCTGTAGCTAAAGTCTGCCAATCAGCTGGTGGTTGATAAAGGTCAACATTTTGCCAAGTTCTAGTCTTTATATTGTTTTAGCCTAGAACATAATTTAGCTGTGGGAACAGAAGGATTAGTTCATCCATGTTTCTAAATTATACTGTGACTGTGTTTCTTTTCTTAAACTTCTAGGAGTAGGAAGTGTGAAATTATATTAACTATAGTAATTTGAAATTCTGAAATCTTTTACTTGTCTTCTAAAGAGTATATTGAGCCTTTTACCTTTGTTTTCTGAGGAGTTTCATCATACAATGTATAGTTCAGAAAGGGGAAAAAAAAAAACCTCTGCTTTTTCTTTCTTGTTAAAAATACATGGCCTTTTTGTGTCTGTTTGTGGACTTTGGTTGGAAATGTGAGGTGAGGTGTCTTGGAAGGTCTTTTTTTCCCCTTACATAACAGGCATATCACACATATAAAGTGTTAATGTCTGAGGATTATTTGTTTGGTGCCGTGTTTCTCAGAATCTTATCTGAGAGCCACAAGTATCAGAATGACCCGAGAAACATGTTAGAACCGTATACAACTGATCTCTGGAGATGGAGGACAGAAATCTGAATTTCATCAGGTTCCTCAGATGATTATTGAGTATAAAATGTGAGAACCACTGACTCAGCCTCCCTGTGTTTATCCTGTGTAGATAGAGAAAGAATTAAAACACTGCTTAGTGAGTGTTCTCCCTTCCCCCAGAAAACCTAAGACGTATTTGGGATGCAATCAGTCTAATGGGTAAAATACCACTTCGAGGGTGACAGAATCTAATTCAGTCACGTTCTCTCAGTTCTCCGCAAGATGGTCAAGGGTCACTGGATTTATTTTTCTAGTTACCCCAGCCTGTCGTGTGAGGGTTTCCATGCCCGAACGGCAGACAAGCAACTCTTCAGTAATAAGCATCCCCTTACCTCAGGAGTTTAACGTGGTTCCAGAAAGCTTACTTTCAGAAAAGCCTTCTTTATCCCACAGGGAAGATGTTTGGAAACCTTGGCTCTTGCAGTAAGTAGTTTAATAGAGGAAGACAATTCACCCACTTATTTATATGAAGCCATCATTTTATGTGCGGAATTCAAAGCTTCACCTTTTCATTACTCAAAATTAAGTAGAGCAAAATATTTCCTTTCCAGTTAAGTAATAGGAAAATTACATAATTTTTCATCTGTAGTATTTACAGGATTTCAAGGGAAGGGGGAGTCAGAGTGTGGTGCTACAAATCCAAGGCATTGTAACACTTCTTGGTCCTCTTCTGTGTGCTTCCTGTTAACCTTTAATTCTCACACTACAAAGAAGGTACTTTTATTACCTCTCTTACTGACAAAGAAACTAAAGCGAAAGAGGACTAAACTACTGCTCTGTTACTTTTTCGCTGTTTAGTGTCAGAGCCTAGGTAGAAACTTAGGTATTCTGGCAAAGAACAGATCATAGTAGTATTGCGGTGAACCAGTAGTGGCTTCTACTTGTCTACATGTGTGAATCACAGATTTCTAAAGTAGAAAAAACGGCAGAGGATCACCTGGTCCTAAACTGTCACCTTACAATTAAAGAAGTCAAAGGAATTTGGAAAGATGGATTTGATTCACAAAGACAATAAGTCAGTGATATAGCCAGAACATGAGCTTGGTGAGTCCCAATTTTGTATTTCTCCCCATTTAGATCACAAAACATATGTAAATTTTCTAAAATTATTTTATTTCTTATTGCTGTCTTTATTTGTCTTACTAGTGCCATTAGCAGCTGCCATTAACGTTTAAAGAGAAACTAGTTTCTAGATAGTCTTTTGTTAATTTATAACATCAGAATATGTCCTACCAAATGACTCTTAAACATTCAGTTTCATGGAAATTATTGAAAAAATGGCTTACAGAAGTAGTTCTTGGCATCATCAAACCCTACACCCATTTGTTATGATAAATAATTTCTAAAATCCTTCCTTAGAATTCAGAAATGAAATTTACAAATGACATAACAAAATACACAATTTCAAAAAAGACAATATAATTTTTCATATATAATATAAAAGAAATGAAAGTGAGTTGCATACTTGAAATACAAAGTTGTGTATACTAAGGACAACTTCATGGAAGTCTTGTTACTTCAAATGTAATGTGCAGACCAGTAGCATTAACCTTAATCACAAAATAGAATAAAACTTAACTTGTAATAGCATCAAAACTATGAACTACTTAGGGATATATCAGAAGAAAGATACAAAAGATCTGTGTACTGAAAACAACAAAGCATTTCTGAGATAAAGAATATTTTAAAAACGAGAGATATACACCCTATGTATAGGTTAGAAGTCTTTATATTGTTAAAATGTCATCTCTTCTCAAATTGATCCCAGTCAAAATCCCAGCAGATTTTTTGTAGAAATCAATGCACAGATTTAACAATTCATATGGAAATACAAAGGACCTAGAAAAGAACAGCCAAAACAAATTTGAAAAAGAAGAGCAAAGTTGGAGAACTAACACTAATTGATTTGAAGGCTTAACTGTGAAACTGCAGTAACAGGGGAGTATGGCATTAGGGGAGAGATGGACGAGTAAATCAACAGGACAGAACAGAATCAGAAGTAGACTTACACATTCATGGATGCTTGTTTTCAACAGAGGTTCAATGTCCGTTCAGTGAAGAAAACATGATCTGTTTTACAAGTGATGTTGGGACAGTTGGATATCCATCAGTTCAGTTCAGTCGCTCAGTTGTGTCCGACTCTTTGCGACCCCATGAATCACAGCACACCAGGCCTCCCTGTCCATCACCAACTCCCAGAGTTCACTCAAACTCATGTCCATCAAGTCGGTGATGCCATCTAGCCATCTCATCCTCTGTCGTCCCCTTCTCCTCCTGCCCCCAATCCCTCCTAGCATCAGAGTCTTTTCCAATGAGTCAACTCTTCGCATGAGGTGGCCAAAGTATTGGAGTTTTAGCTTCAGCATCAGTCCTTCCAATGGACACCCAGGACTGATCTCCTTTAGGATGGACTGGTTGGATCTCCTTGCAGTCCAAGGGACTCTCAAGAGTCTTCTCCAACACCACAGTTCAAAAACATCAATTCTTAGGTGCTCAGCTTTATCCATATGCCTTCATAAACCCTTTTATTTATTTCTTATGCCATCTGCACGTATTAACACAAAATAGGTCATGTACCCAAAATGTGAATCTTAAACTAAAAAGCTTCTAAAAGAAAACATAGGAGAAACTTCTGTGACTTTGGATTCAGCAAAGATTTCTTAGATGTATTATCAGAACAATTCATAAAATAATAAATTTCATCAAAATTTAACACTGCTGCTCTTTGAAAGGCGTTATTTTTAAGACAATAAAAAGACACATTACAAATTGGGAAAAAATATTTGCAGTGATTATATCTGATCAAGTACTTGTATCCACAACATATAAAGAACTCTCAAAATTCGACATGAAAACAGAACCCAATTTAAAAAAAAAGGCAAATATGGGAACAGTTAACAAAGATACATGACAAATAAACCTGTCAAGAGATGTTTAACTGCAGTGATCATTAGAGAAATGCAATTAAAATAACAATGAGGCCTTGCTATATACTTATTAGAGCGGCAAGGATATGGAAGAATTGGAACACTGACACAGTTGGGGGCAATGTAAGATTCTCCAACCAATTGGAAAACAGTTTGTCAGTGTTTTAAACTTATACCGATGGCAAGATCCAGCCATTCCACTCCTAGGTGTTTATCCAAGAGAACAGAAGGTCTGCCTTCATACAGAAACTTACATATGACAGTTCATAACAACTATATACGTAATGGCCCCAAGCTGGAAGCAACCCATTTATCTCATCAGCAAGAAATCAATGAATAAACAAACGGTGGCGTTTACACAATAGAATATTACTAAGGAATAGAAGGGAAGAATTAGTGATAAATACAGCAACGTGACGATCCTGAAAATAATTACGCTGAATAAAAGAAAACCAACAACAAAGAGTACATTCTGCATGAGTCGGTTCATATAAAAGTGTAGGAACTGCAGAGTGATGTGTAGTGGTAGAAACTTCGTTGTCTGTTGAGCAGGGGTAAGGGCTGCTAGGGAGAGGGAGAAATTACAGAGAGTTACAAGGAAACTCTGGGGGTTGATAAATGTATTCACAATTTTGAGTGTGGATACAGTTTTATGGGTGTCAGCTCATCAAAATGTACATTTTAAATGTGCACAGCTTGTTTGTCAGTTATACCTCAGTAAAAGTGGGAAAGGACTGCAGAAGCATCTGTCTTAACTTTTCTTGTGTCTAATCCTATGACAGTTTCCATCTCTTCTGCCTCTGTGTCTCTTACATCCATATACTCTTCTTTCTTTTTCATGCCAAACTGACTCAGGGGAAAACTACCAGACTGAAGGTTCTCGCTCCCTCCTTTAAGCCCCTCCCTCAGCCTTGTCTTTTTCTTTTTCTTTTTTCTGTTATTATATTTTTATTAGCTACTCCTCTACCCTTGTGGATGCTGCATGCTCATCTTTTCTTTTCCTTCCCTCCTCTTCCTAGAGTGGAAATTCATCTTGGCTCCTGCCAAATACACTGAATTCCTCTTACCTTTCTCAGCCATTTAAATTAGAGCTTTAGAAAATGCTACTTTTACAGAAAGAATAATACAGGAAACAGAATGATATAATTCACAGATCATATTGTTAGAATTCCAGTCATTTTTAACATGGAGCATTTTGAGTTTATTAGAATTAATTTATATTTGGTAACATATTGGCTTGAGTATGCACTATGTTTTGTCAGACGTCTTCACTGTGACCCATCCTTCTTGGATGGCCCCGCATGGCATGGTTAATAGCTTCATTGAGTTACACAAGTCTCTTTGCCATGACAAGACTGTGATCTGTGAAGTGGCAGAAAATTTAAAATGTTCATTAACTGTAATTTTAGAGTTAGTTATGTGTATATTTTCAATGAAACACAGTTTCTTTTCTTTATGGTTGAAATTTTATAATAAGAAAATAGAATCTATTGCTTTTCACAAGTACACAGAATTAGACAGTTAAGATAACTGTCTTACTTAAAAGGGCAAAAGCAAACAGAAAAAGTATCATTGCTGCAGTTGAGTCAGCAGCTTAATGAAACTAGGCAGAATTATTTAAGCTTCTCTTGGCCTTTTTTTAGGGTCAGATGATTGCTACTGCTGATCCATTCCTAAAACCTGGTACACAGCAGAAGGAAGAGACAGGATAGTGACACATTTTCACATGTGCCATGGCTACACCCTGAATGCAAGGAATCTGGAAAACTGAGTATTTAGTTCAGCTAGCATTTAGTAATATTGCACTTAATACTAAAGGGAGATAGGCGAGCAGGGATGGATGGGAATTAGATGTTGGGTGAACCTCCCATAGACCTACCTCTGCATAATACACAGCAGCTTTTCCCCATGTACCTGGACCTAATGCCTTGAGACATTTAAAAGGTGAAAGTGTAGGCACCCCACTCCAGTACTCTTGCCTGGAAAATCCCATCGATGGAGGAGCCTGGTGGGCTACAGTCCATGGGGTTGCTAAGAGTCGGACACGACTGAGCAATTTCACTCTCACTTTTCACTTTCTTGCTTTGGAGGAGGAAATGGCAACCCACTCCAGTGTTCTTGCTTTGAGAATCCCAGGGACGAGGGAGCCTGGTGGGCTGCCATCTATGGGGTTGCACAGAGTCGGACACGACTGAAGCGACTTAGCAGACTTAACAGAACTAGTATGTACCAATTTGATACAGTTCCTTAAAGAAGATCATTAAGCTTTGTTGAGTCTTACGAAGAAATAATGGCAAGCTATTTTTATTTGCTGACAGATATTTGAGTTTAGAAACTAGGCTAGGTGCTTTTATACAGATTATTCAGGTAGCTAATGATGTCCCATTTTTATGAATTAAGAAACAGATGTTAAGCAATTTGCTGTAGATCACAGAGCTTAGGAAATGAGTGATCTTATATAGCAAATTGCAGAAAATGTATATAAATGGAAATGAATTAGAATTTTATAGAAAGAATGATATTTGATAGTGAGGAAACTTAGGTACCTATAGGCAAAAGGTCAGTCAGTCAGTTCAATTGCTCAGTTGTGTCTGACTCTTTGCAACCCCATGAATCCCAGTACATCAGGCCTCCCTGTCCATCACCAACTCCCAGAGTTCACTCCAACTCACGTCCATCGAGTCCGTGATGCCATCCTCTGTCGTCCCCTTCTCCTTCTGCCCCCAATCCCTCCCAGCATCAGAGTCTTTTCCAATGAGTCAACTCTTCCCATGAGGTGGCCAAAGTACTGGAGTTTCAGCTTTAGCATCAGTCCTTCCAAAGAACACCCAGGACTGATCTCCTTTAGGATGGACTGGTTGGATCTCCTTGCAGTCCAAGGGACTCTCAAGAGTCTTCTCCAACACCACAGTTCAAAAGCATCAATTCTTCGGCACTCAGCTTTCTTCACAGTCCAACTCTCACGTCCATACATGACCACTGGAAAAACCGTAGCCTTGACTAGACAGACCTTTGTTGGCAAAGTAATACCTCTGCTTTTAAATATGCTATCTAGGTTGGTCATAACTTTCCTTCCAAGGAGTACACGTCTTTTAATTTCAGGCGAAAGGTAGTAGGTATTATATGTCACATCCATGCATTGGAAGAGCTGCAACCCTCTAGGTCTTCTAGTGGCCAACATACTAGGATGATAAAGAATAGATAATGTTGCGCAAGTGCTTACTACATTCGTTTTGCTTATACTCATCTGTTTAATCCTCGTAACAAACGTTATGAGTTAGACACGATATCATTATGTTTAGAGGAAGAAACTGAAACATGGACCCTAAGTTATAAACCCAGCCTAGTAAGTGGCAGGCCTAGAATAAAACCGAGGCCCTCTTAATCCTGGGGCTAGGTGCATGCTCAGTTGCTTAAGTCATGTCCAACTCCTTGTGACCCCATGGACTGTAGCCCACCAGGCTTCTCTGTCCATGGGATTCTCCAGGCAAGAATACTGCAGTGGGTTGCCATGCCCTCCTCCAGGGGATCTTTCTGACCCAGGGATTGAACCCATATCTCCTGCATTGCAGGTGGATTCTTTACCCACTGAGCCACCTGGGAAGCCCCAATCCTGGGGCTACACTTAACCACAAGTGATTCTCTTAGAAGTGATTTGTGTAAGAGAGCATGAGAAGGATTTTTCAAGTTGATTCTCATCTGGTTCTAACCAATCTTGGAAGAATTTCTACTTGTTGATTAGTTAAATAGGAAGTTGAGTAAAATATGGTATAGAATTTCACCAATAAAACAAATACAGCATCATTTTAGAAGGCGTGCATATAGGAACTTTAAGATCCAAATTCAAATCTTTCAAACAAGCTGATAGTTTATTAATAAGCCCTTTTCAACTCATGATAACTGGTTACATCTTCATAGTTTTAAGAGCTAACGTAGAATATCGATCAAGAAATTGAAGTACGAATGCAGCAAATTAGTATGTGAAACACTCCCACGGAGATGAAAATTATACAGCTCAGACCTTCACGATGAGTCAGACTCTTGGAAGGCTGTTCGTTTCTTCCCCAGAGTCTGTCAACAGAGGGATGTACAAAGTGATGTAGTTTTCTTGTTTCAGCTTTAACATCTGCTGCTTGGCAGCCCAATCATATTCCTATCTAAGAAAACATCTATAAATATTGGTAAAAATTTCCTTTTTACTTTTGTTTCCCGGATCTTCGTATCTCTATTCATTCTGCTGGCTGTGCAGTATCTCTGGGTGATCTGGAGCTCAGTATTTTCCTAGCACAGCTCCTTGGGGGTCTTCCTCACACCGCAAGCAATTTGCTACCAGGTCAATTTGGTGTGCTTTTTCAAAGCTGAGATTGGTTGTTTTCTTCTCTTGCTTCCTCACTTATCCACACACTTCTGACTCTTTACCAAGAATGAATACCAGGATTTTAAGTGAGCAATCGTTTCGTCAGGTTACTTTAGTCTTGTCATTTTTCACGGAACCTATGAGATAATGAAGAAAAAAATACATGAAAAAGTTGAATGTGGTTTAGTATTGCTTTAAAAAAAATCATAGAGAAGTCAGTAAATAATGAAAGTGGGCAGTAGAAGTGTTCACACAACTGGATTGAAATTTCAGCAAAGTAAATTATTAACAGGTATAAATTATACCTCTTGCCATGCATAGCTTGGTATCAGACTAAATATTTTAACTGGAGTAAAAGAAGTTTGGGAAATTAAAAGCTAAAACTAGAAAAGAAGACTTAGACTTTTAGGCAAATAAAACACATGACTCTATATACTCATAGCAACAGATTGTTTTATTATTTGTTTGTGTAATTGGCATCATCAGTGATTTAGAGTCTTGGGATAGCAGAATCGCTGGGAGGGGCTGTGGAGCACATTACTGGAATTGAATTGGCAATGCTCACACACTGGTCTGTTCCCTGGTTTAGAATCCTCTCTTTGCTGCCTTTCTTCTTTAGGTGGGACTCTTCCCTGGACACTGTGTTGAGTTAATTAATCAGAAAGTTCCCCAGTCAGTGACCAACTCAGTGCCAAAACCAGGTGAGTACTTTTTCTCTATAGCGTGGTTATTTACCCACTGCTTAAAGATCCAGATTTTCTCTTCCAGTCAGGCACGCAGCTTGTTTAGCTGTTGTGTTCATTGTCATAATATGCATTCTTAATTTTAATGTGGTTTTTGATTTTTAGTGTATTCTTTTTTCTCTGTTGATCATTTCACAAAGGTTTACATGCAGTCAAAATTTTAGGCAGTTTTAAGAACTGTTTGCTCCATTAAGCTTTGTCATTATTTGCTTTTGCAATTATATAGTAGGAATGTAGCTAATTAATGAGCAAAATGATAAAAAAAAATGTCAGGTTTAAGGACCTGACATGGAGATAATATGATTAGCTGAAAATTAATAAATGAAGGGAATGTACATCTTATCAGTGCCTGTGAACATCCAAACTATTTTAAACAGCATTTCTTATTACTTATATAATATATTTACAGTGCTGCATAAGTGTGTGGAATATTGTACAGATATGTAAAGCAATGTGTTACAGGGAGTAAAAGTCAAAACAGTGGAAACTTCTGTTTTTATTGGGGTGACTTAATCTGGACGAATTTTACAGAATACTTCATCAGGAACTTTTTAACGTGATGTAAATTTTCAGAAAGAAAATAAAAACAAAGAATAAAGATTTTAGAAGGAGGAGGAAGTGATCAAATGGATTTCTCCTTCTGCCCTACTCTCCCCTCATCCTGGGATTCTCAGTCTTTTTTCAAGGCATTTTTATCCTCTATTAAATCCCCCTTCTTTGGGCAAGCTTGTTAAGCATAAAACAACTTTGTCAGAGAGAACTTACTTATTCGTTAGTGGTTGTGTTGGCTGTAGTTTTCTTTTCTTTTTGAAATGTCGCATCAGTAACTTAAAAAAGAAATCCTGTGCCCACAAGCAGACCCTGCTCCTCCTCTCCCTTGCCCTAGCTCTAAGCAACTGCCAATCTACTTTTTGTCTCTAGAGTTCTCTGAGCTAGACCTTTCACACAAATGAAATACAATACAGTATGTAGTCTTGTTGCAATTGGCTTCCTTCATTTAGCATAATGTTTTCAAGGTTCATCCATACATCAGTGCTTTATTCTCTCTTATGGCTAAATAGTAGTGCATTGTATGGATATATAGTATTTATTTTATCCATTCACTTTGGGTTTCCATTTTGGGTTATTATGAATAATGCAATAATTAGTGTACAAGTTTTGGTATAGATATATGTTTTCATTTCTTGAGTATGTATGTAGCAGTAGAATTGCTGGGTCATATGATAACTCTTATGTTCAACCTTTGGAGGAACCGCCAAACTGGTTTACCTTTGTAAACCAGCTGCACTGTTTTACACTTCCACCAGCAGCGTATATGAGAATTCAAATTGTTCTATTTCCTTGTTACTGTATTTTTGGTTATTGTTGTCTTAGTGGGTATTAAGTGATACATCTTTATGGTTTTGATATGCATTTCCCTGATGGCTAATAATGTTGAACATCTTTCTATGTGTTTACTTATTACCCATTGGTGTATCTTTGGAGAAATGTTCAGACCTTTGTCTATTTTTTAATTTAGTTGTCTTTTTACCATTGGGTCATGTTATACATTCCACATACAAGTCATTTATCAGATAATGTGATTTGCAGACATACATTTCCTCAAATTCTGTGTTTTGTCTTTCATTTTCTTGATGACATCTGTTGAAGCATAAATATTTTTAATTTTGATGAAGTTCAATTTATTTTTTTTCTTTTCTCACTTATGCTTTTGATGTTTATCTAAGAAGGCATTGTTTAGCCCCAGGTCAATATTTACTTCTATATTTTCTTCTAAGAAGTTTATAGTTTTAGATCTTCCTTTTTAGCCTACTACCCATTTTGAGTTAATTTTTGTGTATGTTTTTGATACATTGGATCAAAATACATTGGATATCCAGTTATCCAAGCATGATTTGTTGAAAAGGTTATTTCTTCCCTATTTAATTGACTTGACTCCCTTGTAGAAACTCAGTTGACCTTAGATGCATGAATTTATTTCTAGATTTTCAGTTCTGTTCCATTGATCTATATGTCTGTTCTTATTCCAATACCACCCTGTCTTGATTACCATTGCTTAGAGTAAATTTTGCAGTTGGGAGGTCCTCCTACTTTATTCTTTTTCAGGATTGATTTAGTTTTTCCAGGTGCCTTTCAATTCCACATGAATTTTAGAATCATCTTGTTAGTTCTAAAAGAAGATGGTTGGAATTCTGATGGGGATTTATTGAATCTACATATCAATTTGGAAAGTATTACCTTCTGGCCAGTATTTAAGTCTTTCAGTCCTTGAACATGAGATTATTTTCCCATTTGATTAGATCCTTCACGTCATTCAACTTTTGTAGTTTTTTTTTTTTTTTAAGTTTTGAATATTTGTTGTTAAATTTATTTTTATTCTTTGGATGCTTTTGTAAATAGAGTTGTTTTCTTAGTTTCATTTTCTTATCGTTCATTGCAAATGCATAGAAATACAATTAATTTTGAATCTTAATCTTGTATCCTGAGACTTGAAATGTTTATGAGTTCTGATAGGTTGTTAGTAGATTTCTTGGTATATTCTATATATAAGATCATGTCATTTGTGAATAGACATGTTTACTTCTTCCTTTCCAATCTGGATGTTTTTTATGTCTTACTCTTACCCAGTTGCCCTGGATGTGTTACAGTGTTGAAGTTTTGAGAATAGGCATCCTTGTCTTACTTTTGATCTTTTAGGAGAAGTCATCTAATTGTTTGTTGTTGTGTAAAAACTTTTAACTGTGTGTGGTTTTCATAGATGCCCTTTGTCAAGGTGACAAAGTACCCTTCAATTCCTGGTTTGTTGGATGATTTTATCACAAAAGGGTGTTGGTTTTGTCAGAAATCTTTTTTAATGTAATTTTTATTTTTGGCTGTGCTGGGCCTTCGTTGCAGCGTCTGCTCTTCTCTCGTTGTGGCATGTGGGCTCCTTGCTGCGGCGGCTTCTCTAGTTTTTGCAGCATGGGCTGTGGGGCGTGCAGGCTTTGGTAGTTGCAGCTCCCAGGCTCTAGAGCACAGGCTCCATAGCTGTGGCGCATGGGCTTAGTGGCTCCATGGCCTGTGGGGTCTTCCCAGACTACGGGTCAAACCCATGTCTCTGGCATTGGCAGGTGGACTCTTCACCGCTGAGCCACCAGGGAAGCCCTGGCTGATACTTTTTATCCACCTGAGATGATCATGAGTTTTTGTGGTCACTGCTTTAAAGTTACCAAAATTCTACATCAAAAGTTTACTGTTATTTCTTGTATATTATTTTCATGTATTTCTGCTATATAAACTATATAACTTTTATTGATTATAAAGTCTTATTTTGATCATGTTACCTCAGATATACTGTAAACTGTTTTTAAAAATTAGCTTAATATTGGTATTATATCAAATACTTTCTCATGTTCTGAATATGAAAGTGAATTTCTAGTAGTGATAACCTCCAGCGCTTTTAAAACTTGAGAAAGTTAATCAGTTATTGACAGTTCTGGAAAATGGGTTTCTGTGAATAGATCTGTATGGCGTTGTTAATTCTAAATTAGTAGTGATGTATAATGACAGCACACCTTCAAAAGCTAATATTTAACTCTGATGGGCAACATTGCAGGGTTGGCATAGGGAAATGTGCATTCTTAATACATTTTGAAAAGGATAATGTGAGTTCTATCAGCCTCAGGCTTGTTTCACACTTTAAAACTGTCTTTGCCTTCAGTACAAATAGCTTGAATGTTCTATTTATTTTTAACATTGCCATCTGTCACTGTGAGATACCAGGTCTGAAAGATAGAGCTATAGTTTGAGACTGCAACTTAAAGCTCCCTGTATTATTGCACAACAAGGGCAGTAAGGAAAATTTTCCCTTTGGAACTCTTAATGTTCTCAGTATGACCAATTATTTGTGTCTGTAAAAATAAAGTTAATGAATCACCATGTCCTGACCAAGTTAGCACGTATCCATGGTACCTTAAGGAAAAGGGCGTGTGTGGGGTGGGGAGGTGGGGAGGAGAGTTAAGAGGAAGAAAGGTAAACGCTTGTTCCAAAGAAACTGGCGTTTGTTCCGTCCCCACAGGTTCTGCTTTGACAGCTGATGAGGCTGAGGTGAGTGGGAGGAAGAGGAAGGAAGCGCATGAGGACTTCTGTGTGCGTCTCCTGCTTGGCATTTACTGAGCAGTTATTTACTGATGTCTTTCTTCAAGTTTTCAGTCTTCTCAGCTGTTGCCTCCGCAGATGTTTCTTTTGCACACTTCTCTCCCCCTCCACCCCTTCCACATGTCACTCACCTCTCTGATGTTGGCTCACTGTCCTCTCTCCAGCTCAGGTGCTTTCTGCTGACCTTTCTCTCTGTGCAGCCTCTCTTAAGCCCAGCTATGAGAATTCTGCAGTTCTCATAGCAGGTGTTTTCTTTCTAGGGTCAACACTTGGTCTTTATTAATTTCCATGGTTGAATCCCCCATCTTCCCATCTTATCCACCTTTTCTTCCAGAAAGAAAGAAAGAGCGAGTTTGGGGAGGGAAGGAGTAGGCAGAAGGTTGCGAAAGAGTGAAGAGAAAAGAAAAGAAAAGCTTACTTTATGGGCATGAGCTTCTAAAAATGGATGACTAGAGAATTTAGACAAACCTCCCCTCTGAAAACAGAAAATCTGGACAGAAATGTAAAAATATAATATAGTCTCTTTGAAGCATTGGAGAGTTAATAAGGTCCTGAGCAGTTACTGAGCGAAGATGAAGCAGAAGAGGGAAATCCAGAGAAGTGACCCAGTGTGGGGGGACCTGAGCCCTCAGGGTATCAATTGATGGAGCAGAGAAAGTCCTGGTGCTCTCAGAACAACGCAGGAAGCCCAATAAGGCCAAGTTGTTGATAATGCGCCAAGCTTTAAGTTAGGAGTTGTGTTGAAATTGACAGCTGATTCTAAATTGAATGGAAATGCAGAGCCCAAAATACCTAAGACAATGTTGAACAAAATAGTGGAAACTTATAGATATCAAGACTTACTATTAAAGCTTCACTGATTAAGATACTGAGGTTGATACAAGGATAGACAAATAGAATGGCGGTAAAGAACAGAGTCCAGGAACAAACCTGTGGACATACATTAATAGATCCTTGATTTATGCACTGTAGAGCATTGTGAAAAGGACAGTCATTTCAGTAAATGGTGCTAGCTCTTGAAAATTATAGATCTGTATGTGAAAGGTGAAACAGCAAAGCTTCTGGAAGAGAATACAGTGGAATATCATCATGGGCTATTTTCATGATCTTGAAGTGAAGAAGTGAAGTGAAGTGAAGTTGCTCAGTCATGTCCAACTCTTTGCAACCCCATGGACTATAGCCTGCCAGGCTCCTCCATCCATGGGATTTTCCAGGCAAGAATACTGGAGTGGGTTGCCATTTCCTTCTCCATCATGATCTTGGGTTATACATAAAGCAGTAATCCTAACTGAAAAGCTTAATTATTAAACTTAAAGTTCAGAAAGGAAATTGCAATATACTATTAAGATAGTGAAAAGGGCAAATCACAAAGTGATAAAGATATTTGCAGCACACTTATCTGACCAAGGTCACATAACGAAAGTATGTAAAGAATCAGAAAAGGAGAGATAAACTGATTTTTTTTAATTGCATGAAAACTTGAACAACAGATATCAAAATGCTGAATAAGCACAGCACAAGTTGTTCCACATCATGAGTCTTTAGGGAAATGCAAATCAAAACTTTATTAACTCATGAAAACACACTCACAAGAATGCTTAAAATTTAAGAGTAGCAATACCCAAAGTTGGCAAGGGTGTAAATCACTGGGAATTCCCATGTACTGCAGGGTAGCGTGATGTGGGACAAGCAGTGTTGGCACTGCCTACTAAGCTGTACACATATATACCTTGTGGCCCAGCAGCTCCACTCTTAGGTGTGTATCTAGTGTGTTCATAGCAACCTTATTCCTAATTGTCAAAAAACTAAAGAATTTCAAAGGTATATCTACAGTGGGATAGATAGATAAAGGCGTGCTCATTCAGTAGATTCCTCCACTGAAAATGAAATGAGTCATGGCTATGTGCAACTACATGGATGAGTCCCACACAAATATTGAGGGAAAGAAGCCTGATTTACCTACATACTTACACTGTATAATCCCATATATGTAAGGAGAGAGTTCAAAGTCATAGAGTTCAGGGCTGTTGTGCGGTGATAAACTTTAGGCAGTGGTACTTCTGGAGAGGAGAGTGAGCAGGTGGGTAGGACGGAGGATCTGGAAGTGCTGGTAATGCTCTGTTGGCCCAGGTGGTGATTATACAGAAGCGTGATGACATAGAGCATCTTTTCATGTGTTTGTTGGAGAAATATCTATTCTAGTCCTTTGTCAATTTTTAATTGGTTACTTCATGTTTTTTAACTGTACCTCCCATCCAGGTAAGTCCTCCTTACGGTATTGCTTTAATACACAAAGGTTGAAAATCACATTCTCAAAATAGATGTCATACTTCCGTACTGTGAAGTACTCTGCAGCCATCAAAAGAATAAAGTAGAAGCATATGTGCTCACCCAGGGTTTTTTCCCCCTGTGATGTGTTGTTAAATGAAAGAACAAATCACAGAGCAGTACAGTCCTGCTGTAAACTCATAGAGGATCAGGAGGATGCCTCCCTCACTGGAGAGGCGTGTGAGATTGCAAATATAGCAACAGACATTTCTGTTTTTTCCATTTGCTCTGTACTGTTTAACTCCTTTACACTAATCATGTATTACTCTTTATAGACCAAAATCTCCCCTTCACTCTACCCTGTCCAAATAGGTAATTTCTAAGGTCTTAATGCAGCCACCCCATAAATAGGTATTTTGTGAAAGCAGATTTAATGCAGATGTTTTATTTAGTTTATATACCTATGTGAAAAGCAGGACAGAGGTGAGAGCACGGGCTTCAGCCTTGGGTTTTAATCCCTGTGCCATGTTTTACTGTCCCTATGCATGTCATTTGGCTTCTCTGATTTTTAATTTCCTCATCTAGGAAGTGAGCCAAGATTCATTTGAAGATTAGATGTAAAGCATTTAAAGCCCTGTGGATACTTAATCACTATCAGCCGTTATTATTTTATCAATTTATGCTTATCTACTATGTTATATCATTTAAATTCAGGAGTGTCTAAAATTAGGTCTATTTAGTTTATGTAGATAATGTATGTAATGTGTGATTTGTTGGTATAAATTTATATGTAAATATTTCACAGTATACCTGTAACAAACAAATTACAGTCGCTTTCATGGGCCCATGGTGTGGAAGCCAGCTTCTTTGGATGGTCACTTGAATAGAGTTTGCATCATGAATTTTTTTGCTAGCAGACATAGAAGGACCTGAGGTTTTCATTTTAGGGAAAGACAGTGATCAAATGTAATGCTAATGAAATCCTTACATTCATTTAAGAAGTAGTTTATAAAGCAACAGCCTGAATTTGTAATTTTGAAAGTAAAAAGTCCTTGTATTCTTTTAGAAAACTGGCCCTTCAGAATCTTGTTTTTGTTGTTGTTATTTTATTTGCAATTTTGCCTAATTATAGTTTTTTTTTTCCTTTATGTTCATTTGTTTGCTTCTGGGCTGTTTGTTTTCTTTCTTTGAGTGTGCAGCACTCTGCTCTTCTGTAACCATGCTTCCTCACTGTCACTTTAGCATGAAGCAACCACGCTACAGCAAGTGAAAAGGTTCCGGTTTTTACTTCACCCCATGTGGAACATTGTACTGAATATTCTTCCCATTGAACACATGCTTACTTTATCGCTCTGGAGGCAGATGTCTTAAGAGTCAGATATTAAAATCCGTGCCCTAGGAGGCATTGCTGTAAGATTTAAAGGAGTGCCAAAATGCTAGAATGCCCAGGTATTTTTCTCTCCAAATACACAGATACATCAAGATAATACTTTTCTCACTCTCAGGGAAAAACAGAGAATTCAAAATACCACATGTTTGCAGTTGCCTTAGACTTTTAGAATACTACATTTTTATTAAATTGGACCTTGAATCTCAGTACAGCCTTGCAGGATACTAAATATGCGGAATGTATTTTTGTTCCCAACACACCCCTTTTTAACTAGTAGAGCAACTCAGAAAGACTTCCACGATGTGCCCGAGGTTTCACAGCTGGTCTTGAGAAGTCTTTTGACCTCTCCTGGTAATCACTGCCCACACCTAGTACCCCTGGCCTTGCACCAGGTGGATTAAACTCACTTGCGATTGTTAAACTCAAAAACCAGAATTTTCCCACCACAGAACACTGAATAGAGGTAAAGTTTATTGTTTCGTCTCCCAAAACAAATTATTTATTTAATATCTTTTGGTTCTATTACAACAAGAGAAAATAAAAATGTATTTCTGGAAATGAACAGAACAGTAATTAGGGCAAAAGATGTGTTAAAGGGGAAATGAAGATGAGAGCTTATCAGAACCTACTTCATTCGCTAGTTTTGTTTCAGCCATCATTCTTTCTAAGCCTCTCTAATTAATTAAAAAATATATCTTTCGATTGCTCCTCACTGCACATAAAACGTACCTCCAGACTCGACTCTGCTGTGTCATTTTCAGCCATCCTCCTCCTCTGTTCTCTGGTTCTGTTCTTTCTCCCCGTGCTCGCTGGGCTCTGCTTTGGTGTGCTCAGAACATACATACATGTGATCATGTAGCTTTCCCTCTGCTCCTGCTGCCCCTACAGCCAAAATGCCCTCCTTCCCACTCCCCCGAGTTGACATTTTCCTTGTATTTAGACTCAGGCCATAATCTTCTTGCGCATGAAAGCTCCACTGACTGGCTCTCCCTGGCCCACCTCTCCCTGACCAGCTCTCCCTGACCGTTATCCCCAGGCCTGCATCCTGTTTGCCCCCATGTCAGATCTAATAGCAGCTGTTTCCCTTGCTCACTAAGTTGCCATCTCCTCACTGGTGACAAATGTGTTTCATTCATCCTTGTCTCCCCCACAGGGTATGTGCACACAGGATGCACAATTAATGCCTGTGGAATTAGTCTATCTTAATGTTTGCTACTAAAATAAAACTTCAGAATACAACCTTTATAACGGTAATCCCTGACTTCAGAAAACCCCAGTGATTTCCCTTTGTGCCAGAATTATATACTAAACCTTCAACCTGGAATTTAAGATGCTCCATAAAATACTGGAACATTTATGTTTGTAACCTGTTTTTCCCCTTTCTCATCTCTACTCAGTATCAATAATATGTTTCCTTATTCTCCGCTTGGTTGTACTTTGGGTTCCCCCGCCTCTATGCCTGTGGTCTTTCTTCTGCATGAGATGACTTACTCTGTTCTTCACGGAGGCTCCTTGGGCCGCTGCTTCACAAACTTGAATGTACATTCAGTCTGCCTTAGAGAGAGAGTTAAAAACTGTAGATCATGATTCACTAGGGTGGGGCCTGATGTTCCGTATGTTTAAGAAGCTCCCAGGTAATTCCATAATACTGGTCCTAAGACTATGTTTTGAATAACAAAGGCCTACAGCCTACAGTAGCTGTTCCTTGTGTTACTCATTTAGAAACAGAGTTTGGTAATAAGTTAGCTTATGTTGAATTTTATACTTCACTTTTTGTGTGTCTTTTTTCTTAACCTAGAATTGCTTCTGGATAGATATTCTACTGTATATTACTTTGCATCCTTTATACATAGCATTTGTTTTAAAACAGTTGATCAGTAATTATGAATAAGAATAATTTCTACTACTAGTATCAAAGGGCTTCCCTGGTGGCGCAGAGGTTAAAGCATCTGCCTCCAATGCGGGAGACCCAGGTTCGATCCCTGGGTTGGGAAGATCCCCTGGAGAAGGAAATGGCAATCCACTCCTGTATTCTTACCTGGAGAATCCTATGGATGGAAAAGCCTAGTATTTTACAGTCCACAGGGTCGCAAAGAGTCGGACACGACTGAGCGACTTCACCTCACCTCACCTCACCTCACCTCACTAGTATCAAAGGCCTAAACTCCCATTTAGGCCTTAGCCAGTGCTTGGAGTAGGTTCAATCTAATCCTTGCCATATATAAAGCAACTTTTCCATTTCTGATCATTTCCAGTATTCATTCATTCAGTGATCAAACACTTACTGAGTGCATACCGAGTACTAGGGCTAAAATAGTGGACACAACAAACAAAAATATTGTCATTTTGCTGTTTGTATTCAAGTTGATGAGAGGGAAAGAAAAAGGCCAACACATTAAACATACACTGAGGTGGGTAAGTGCTGTGGAGAAAAACGAAGCCTAGAAGTGAGGTTAGAAAGTACTGGGATGTGGCTCCTGTGGGGCTGTAATTTCAGAGGAGGAGAGTGGAGTGGTTAGGGAGGGGTTTATTAAAAAGTAATGTGAAAGTGAAAGTCGCCCAGTTGTTCTTTGTGACTCCATGGATAGTCCCTGGAATTCTTCAGGCCAGAATACTGGAGCCTTTCCCTTCTCCAGGGAATCTTCCCAACCCAGGGATCAAACAAGGTCTCTCATGTTGCTGGCAGATTCTTTACCAGCTGAGCCACAAGGGGAAACCCAAGAATACTGGAGTGGTTAGCCTATCCCTTCTCCAGGGGATCTTCTTGACCAAGGAATTGAACTGGGGTCTCCTGCATTGCAGGTGGATTCTTTACCAACTGAGCTATCAGGGAAGCCCCATTAGAAGGTAACTTTGGGAGCCAAGACCTGAAGGAGATGAGGAGTAAAGATAAGCACTTACTTGTGGGAAGAGCTTCCCAGAGGGGAAGCTGCAAGTGTAAGGACACTGAGCAGCATGTGTCCAGGCTTGTTAAAGACTCACCAGGAAGGCCGGTTTGACTAGAGCAGCGAGTGAAGACGTGGGTGAGGTCTGGAGGGTGGAAGGGCATCAGATTCTCCTTGGGGCTTGGGTGCCACTGTATGGATTTGGACTTTCGTTTAAAGCTAGATGGGAAGACGTGAGAAGGTTTTGAGCAGAGAAAATTCTATCATAAAAATTACCCAAATTATTCAAACCTCTGACAGTTTGTCTGTAAATTCTACCAGTTTCATGGCCAAAAACACATCCAGAGTCAGATCACATCTCGCTCCGTCGACAGCGACCCTCAGAATGACTAGAAAGTTGCCTTCTCAGGGAAGTCTCTTGTTGCCCCCACTAGCCACATAGACCCATCTTAGTTCTTCACAGGATAACCTCCATTTTGTAAAATGCAAGAAGAAAGTAACAGGTGACCTCTCCTGTGCCGTCAGCAGTCATTGAAAGACAGAGCATGATGAGCCACATTTTAAACTTTGTATTTTAGAATAATTATAGTCTCAGACAAAGTTACCAGAATAGTACAGAGAGGTCCCATGTATTCAAAGCCCAACTTCTCCCAGTTGTCACACCTTACATAACTATACTGTACATCATGAAAACCAGGAAATGACATTGTCACCATGCAGTGAAACAGATTACAGACTTCAGTCCCCTTTCACCAAGGTTTGCACACATTCACATCCTTACCTGTATTTTTACATGGCAGAAAGTGCAGCCTCTGAGTTTCAGGTGAGGGTTGTTTGGTCATTCTCCTGCACTCAGGAGAGTTACCATCTAATTTATTTATCCCATCTGTGCTCGTATGTTGGGGAGCATGAGGGGCTCTTGAGTTGCACTGAGTGTCCCCCAGGTGGCTTTTCTACAGCAGGGACTCCCCTTCACCCTGCCCCCTTTTTCCCTCTCCCCCTCCTCTTTCTGTTGGGCCCCTACCCTTGCGTCTTCAGTGTTGAGGAAGGGAGCGGGGAGGAGGGGTGGCTGTGCCTTTTCCACCGTGAATAAACTCTTGGGAGCCTCATTTCCTATTCATCAAAATCCGTAAGTCCACAGCTGTTCCAATGGTAAAAAAAAATCCACGTGTCTTGTTCCTGTCGTGCCCTGGATTTCTCTGTGGTCTCTTCGTATTGTGAAATCACACCAATTCATTGTTTTTCTTACTGTGGCCTACCATTTATCAACACTCCTTTATTCAGAACTGCTACCAGAGAGGAAAGAATGATAAATACTCACCAGGCATCTTGAATTTAACAGTTCCTGCTTGTGTGACCTTGGCTTCCTCATCTCTAAGACAGGAATAGTGTTCTCATCAACTTCATAGTGTTATAATGAAGACTGTCTATAAATTATTTAGAATCTTTCTGGCAAATGAAACATCATTTTGTTTATCAGAAACAAGTTGTCTGAACATGGATTTATATTGGTATTGGTGAAAAGTCATTTAGAACAGAAAATATTAATTTAATATTAATATTTTAATATCTTCCAATTCATTAATTTTTTCATATCTAGTCGAGTTAACAGTGTAGTACTGCTATTTAGTATAAATATTGAATCTTCAATATTTGTATAAGTAGAGCTATAATTTTAACACTTGGCAGTACATAAAGGAGGAGGTCATAATCAGAAACATTTAATTCTGGATTTTGTTGTTGTTGTTGTATTGAAGTATAGTTGATCATGTGCAATTCTTATTTTTTAATTCTAAAAAAACATTTCAGTTTAAAAATTTTTCATTTGCATATTAAAAAATTGTGCATTCCAGTCTCAGAATTTTTCATACAAAGGCGGTATACATTGATGATTTTTTGTCTGAGTAGAAAACAATCATGACTCATTATCAGCAAAGATATTCAGAGTTATGTTCTCCCAGCCTGTCGCTGCCAATTTAATGACTCAGCCTTTTGTAGACAGTACTTCCTGCTAGATCAGGTTTGTTTTTTTTTTTTTAATTTTAATTGGGTGTAAATACCATCATTTTTATAGAATACACTGTCTCCCATATGGATAGCAAATATAAACAACTGAATAGTCAGTGACTTTTTAAAAAGTTAAAGTATTAATTAAGTATCAGTTTAGTCCTAGTGTTTTCTGAGCAGAAGACATGTACCTGTGTGAAGTGGGTGGGTGGAGTTATCCTGGCGAAGCCTGTTCTGCAAGTGTAGCTGGGCTGGGGCGTCTCTGCTGTGCTGGAAAGCAGGACATGCAAAGAGAGGATTAAGCTCCTGCAGGCAGAGCTCTCCCGTGCACACAAACCACTCTGCCTGACCAAAGACCAGAAACCGGGGCTAAGGACACTGCTGGGAGCAGAGCTGGAGCCTCCGCGTGCTGGGAAGGTCTGACTGGGAGTCACCCTGTGGTGGTGGATAAGTCTGAGCCGGTGCGATTGTCCTTCATTCTGCACGGAATGCAGAGCCACGGTGTCCTGTCGAGCCTACTGCTGAGTGCAGCCATTTGGAATAATTTTAATTATTGATCCTAAAACCTGTGCCACAGCGAGAGGTAAGGACATCTCAGTCAGTTATTCAGTGTTTGACAAATATTTCACTGAGACTGTTTTTCATATTACATTTGGGCACGTATTTCCTTGGCTGCTTTTAGGTGACTGGCTAATTATTTAACTATCCACAAATGGAATAACTGAGCTTTAACCTTTGGCGTGGTTGTAGAGAGGTGATCATTTTTTGAAGTAGATTTAACTATGTAGGTATTATCTCTTACTTTCCTACGTTCAGGAAATACTTATTTTAAAATTTCAGATCAGCTTATTTCTTAATGCTTTCCAGACCTCAGGTTAATGTGCAAAAGTTTGCATGTTAAAAGAACATATCTGTTTCATAAGCAGCAAATATATATCATATTTAAATTCTTTTGTTTCCTGCTAGGTAAATAACATCTCAGTTATTGACAAATAGAAAATAGGCAGCACTGATTTACTGTAAAGAATTTGGTAGTCTATAGAGACTGTTCAAATTAGCACAAGGAAGTAATCCTTCTGCCCTTTTTCTCCTCATTGGCATTAGTAAGGATAGCTATCTCTATCCATGATATATTTGCATTAATTCTTTTTTCCCATATTTATATGGTGCCTCTTCAGATCTTGGTTATAAATATTTTTCATTAAGATAACATGGAGACCACAGTTTTCTCTGAATCACAGACTAGCCCTGTTAAGAAGCTGAACATTTTTCTTTTCTACTACTGTTTAAATGATATTGATATTTTGATTTTCAAAACCACAAATGGAGAAAGCTCAGAATTTAAAGCTCCTTTTCACTGTCAACTATTAAAGAAGCACCAGTTGCTCATATGATAATGGTTTACAACTCTGACTTCTTTTTTTAGCATATTATGTAGTACTATATGATATTCAAGATGAGAGAGCAGAAATCCAAAGTTTCTTAGGTTAAGTTCGCACATAAGACAATTATACGGGCAGAAACTAGAAAGTGACCCTGTGTTTGTGCACCTTTCCTTAGTGACCTCAGCCCTGAATTTAGGAGGTAAGACCAGATAGGATCAAACCTGGTTTGTAAAGCCAACTCAGGTCGTGGTTAGCCCTGTACCTCGGAGGATTCTACAAATGTTCAGAGCAATTGCAGTGGTGAAACACTCCTGTTTATTGACACACCTGTGATGCTGCTGCTGCTGCTAAGTCGCTTCAGTAGTGTCTGATTCTGTGCGACTCCATAGACGGCAGCCCACCAGGCTCCCCCGTCCCTGGGATTCTCCAGGCAAGAACACTGGAGTGGCTTGCCATTTCCTTCTCCAATGCATGAAAGTGAAAAGTGAAAGCAAAGCTGCTCAGTCATGTCCGACTCACAGCGACCCCATGGACTGCAGCCTACCAGGCTCCTCTGTCCATGGATTTTCCAGGCAAGAGTCCTGGAGTGGGTTGCCATTGCCTTCTCCGACCCTGAGTGATAGATATTGTTATTGCCATTCTCACTGTGTGTTTCAGGGAACTGGACTTAAATAGGTCATTTGCTCAAGACCTTGCATGTGGTAAGTGATTAGAAAGTAGATTCCAGCCCTCAGGTCTATCTGACTCCAAGGTCCAAGTTCTTATTTCCCAGGCCAAAGGTCAGATCTTCCGTAGAGCAGGCTTCTAAGGCCTTTAAAAAGAGTTCTCCTTATCTATTATGTCTTCTTCAGTTATGGGATGTTTCTGCTCCAGCTCCTACAGAAAGAAAGGATGGGAAGGGAAGGGGGAAATAACCTACATAAAGAAAACCCACCCTGATCATATCAGTGTTCTACACCAAACTTCATAGCTTAATAAAGTGCACAGGGTTTTTTGACATCAAAGTGAAATATGATTACATTTTAATCTAATTAAAAAAATAATTTCAAGAAAACAATTTTCACACTGTTAAGATTAAGGTTCAGCATGTTCTTATTTCTAGAACTTCAGCAATAGAATTTAAATTAATTTTTATTGGAGTATCGTTGCTTCACAGGGTTGTGTTAGTGTCTACTGTACAGCAAAGTAAATCAGCTACATGTATGTCCCCCTTTCCTTGGATTTCCTTCCCATTTAGTTTCTTTATAGTTCTCTTACTTTTGATGTTACTGAATTCCTAAGAATCTGTGCTTATTCCAATCTAATCTATAAGACAGATATATAAATCAGTGTTCTCTTAAAATAGTACTTAATTTTTAAGCTTCATATCAAATAGTACTAGTTCACCTTGGAAAAGTGAGAGTTCAGATTATTTAAAAATCCTCAGCAGAGATGCTTCTACAGTCTTTTTATTATAACCCATTCTAGTATTAGAATCCTTTAGTGTCAGGAATTTATATCCACCTCATGTTTCCTCCCACTCTCCTCTGCTAAAATGCAAATCTTTTTGTTCTGTATTTAGAAATGAAATTAGTCAAGAGTCTTTTATATAATAACTGAGTTGGTAAAGCTACCAAGATGAAAAGAAAATTTTACTTTGTTTTTGTACAGAGTTGAGGAATAACACCAATCATATTTCTTGTTTTAATTTGTAATTTAAAATTTAAAAATAAAAGTCAGTACCAGTTTAGCAAGAAAAATGTAAAATTTACTTATATTACCCTAAAATCACATAAGCTAAATTTGAGCCTTCTTTCATGTTCATTACTAAAATTTGTAAGTCCCAGAAAAGTAAACATATGATGTGAATAAGAAGACTGTCCTAATCATACCCTGATGCCCGTTTTCCCAAGGAAACGGTGATTTTTGAAGCTCTTATCATAGCATGCCCTTCGTGGTTTATCTATCACTGTTTATGTCCTGCCATGGGAAGAGCAGCAGTATGAAGTTGCTTTGGTTTCATTCTTAACTCTGAGAAAGAGATATTTTTATTCAAACATCCAAGTATTTTAGTGGAACACAGGCATACTGTTTCATGTAAGAGTTGTATTGGATATTCTGAAGAAGCTGTTTGTTGCCAGTTTTCTGCTTCTCTTTTTCCTAATGAACTGTTCTATCTCCTCTGTGTCTGAACAGCTCTTCTTGAAAATTTACTACAGATTTATTTTCTAGATCTGTTAGTTTTATCCATTTGCACTCCTGTCTGTTATGCCTTTTGAAATGCCTCCTCTTCTCTGCTATGAGTAAACGGAAACCTGTTTGACTTACGTAACTGTTAGTAGCTTCCGCTAGCTGTGTGTGCACGCATGCTCAGTTGCTCAGTTGTGTCCGACTCTTTGCGACCTTAGGGACTGTAGCCCACCAGGCTCCTCTGTCCATGGAATTCTCCAGGCAAGAATACTGGAGTGGGCTGCCATTTCCTCCTCCAGGGGATCTTCCTGACCCAGGGATCTCTTGTGTCTCCTGCATTGGCAGACAGGTTCTTTACCATAGCGCCACCTGGGAAGCCCCATTAGTAGCTTTCCAGGTTTTCAAACAAGAGCCATTACTGTCAGAGCTATTTTATATTCAGTATTGCATGCACAGTACATTTCTCAAATACCAGGTTTCCTCCTTTGAGGTTGGAATGTACAGATGCCAGAACCCTTCCAGCGGCCACATTCCAGAACTCATCCCTGGCCTGGGCTGGTCCCTGATGTTACCCCACCAGCTGTCACACACATCAGTCTGAGAACTGTGTTTTTTCTCTTATTTCCAAAATTGTTTATGATTCTGTACTTTCTTATTCCATAATAACTTCAACAGTATGTTAAGGTTTAATACTCAAATTTATCTACATATTTTGTTGGACATCTGCTTTGGGATGGATGGAGGCCAGTGAATCCCAAGGCTGAAATTGCTTTATTATTGCTTTAAAAACTAGCAGGAAACTCAGTAGTTCCTAGAGAGACAGCAAATATTTTACGTTTTGAATATCAACCTGATAGAATATAAGTTTTCAGAAATTCAGGATGTATAGAAAATATTAACCTTTTTTTCTCTTACTATAATGAATTCCTGAAACTTAGTTCAAAAATTAATCTTTGTAAAATATATGGCACTTTTTCTAGTAAAAAGAATATTATAAATGGCCATTGTAGGGTTCACCAGGGACTTGCTAACAGATCAGAGAAACAGTGTATCATATGGCATGATCAATAACTGTAAATATTTTTAACAATTAAAGACAGTATGCTTTTGCTTCAAGTTCTGGAAATAGTTATAAGCATGTTGTATAAATGATGTACGTAAGGATTCCTTATTTCTAAATTTTCATGAGGAAAAAAAATAATTAAAGCAATTTAACTTTAAAAAACTAAACTTAATATACTATGCTTGAAATAATAACATTTAACGATGGTCTTCCTATTTTAAATTTTTAAAGCAGCCTTTTCCAAGATAATTTAGAAAGCTGAATGTATTTTGTTATATAGCTGTCCAGTGGAATTTTAAACTATGTCCTTTTTTCCTCCTGATAAATTTTCCTAAAGCAAAGACATTTCCCACAGACTCTAGAGTTTTCTCTGCTTTTCTAACTTTATACTTTCTCAGAGTGTTTCTTGATTCCTTAAGTATTTCCATTGAAATCTAGAGTTCATAAATTGCCTAGTTAAACTTCTCATGCTTCATATTATTAAACTGAGATCTAAACTAGCTACTTACCTTGTCTGAAAGTTTGCAGCAACTTATCAGCCAAATCAGGACTTAAACTACATCTCTGCATTCCTGGTCCAGTATGCTTCCACTTGCTCTTGCGTGCCCAATAATAGGCATGTTTGAATGGGCAGCCTTCATTGGACCATTTTATTATTGAAAGTTGAAAATTTAGTCGCTTGGTCATGTCCGACTCTTTGCAACCCCCAGGACTGCAGCCTACCAGGCTCTGTCCATGGGATTTTCCAGGCAAGAGTACTGGAGTAGGTTGCCATTTCCTTCTCCAGAGGATCTTCCCAACTCAGGGACTGAACCGGGGTCTCCCACATTGAAGGCAGATGCTTTACCTTCTGAGCCACCAGGGAAGTCCTTGTTTTATTATTAGAAAGACCTAAAAGCTTTCAGTTTAGGATCTCTTGGTTTAGTATGGTTTCTAAATCTTTAAATAGGATTGCTAACATTTTATCCTTGCTGAATATTTTTATCACATACAAAAGCTATATATTTAGATATTATAGAATAGCACCAAATAAACTAAAGAAAAGGAATTGAATTATGAGATTCAGTTCAGTTCAGTTCAGTCGCTCAGTCATGTCTGACTCTTTGCGACCCCATGAATCGCAGCACACCAGGCCTCCCTGTCCATCACCAACTCCCGGAGTTCACTCAGATTCATGTCCATCGAGTCAGTGATGCCATCCAGCCATCTCTTTCTTTGTCGTCCCCTTCTCCTCCTGCCCCCAATCCCTCCCAGCATCAGAGTCTTTTCCAATGAGTCAACTCTTCACATGAGGTAGCCAAAGTACTGGAGTTTCAGCTTTAGCATCATTCCTTCCAAAGAAATCCTAGGGTTGATCTCCTTCGGAATGGACTGGTTGGATCTCCTTGCAATCCAAGGGACCCTCAAGAGTCTTCTCCAACACCACAGTTCAAAAGCATCAATTCTTCGGCGCTCAGCCTTCACAGTCCAACTCTCACATCCATACATGACTACTGGAAAAACCATAGTAGGTCATCTTAATAATTAGAGCTAGATACAGGAAAGGTATAAAGGTATAGAAAGAAAAGGTATGAAGTATTGTTATTCTGATAACCTTATTATATTTAAGTTATTATTTTGAATGTAATGGGAGATGAATTAGGTTTTATTTAGCACACCTCATCTGACAGACAGAAAATTTGAATGATCAGATACTGGTTTGAATTAGGATTTAAATCATTTAGAGTGTGAAGCTAACTGAAACTGAATTTAAATTAGCTCATGTAAAGCAGTGAAGCATAGTAGACCCTCAATACAACTTAACTATTCTATAATGTTATGAGATTACTCTAATTTCTAAGTTTTCCTTCAGGTTTCATTGGAGATTACGTTTAAGGTTCAGTTTGTCTTTTTCTTTCTCTTGCCTTTGTAGGACTGGGAACAGGCCAGTGAGATGGCAGGTCTAACAAGACCAGAAAATGTACAGAGATAAAAATAGAGTCAGTGACAGAATTTCTTAGGGGCGTCCTTATTCCATCAAATGAAAACCTACTTTGAGTTGGATTTGCAAGAAACTCTCAGAGGGTGTTTTTCATAAGACTAAAAAAGATACATTTTCAGTCACTGCATTAAAGAAGTTCTTTTCTATCATTATTCAGCTCTTTATTTATATTAAAGCTCTTCTATATTACGAAAAAAGAAAAGTTAGAAGAGGTTCTATACCTCAGTTACTGGAAAAAGTGTTTTTTTTTAAGTTCAGTTTATTTAATATTTGAGTCACATATAATCTAGCTCATCCAGAATTTTTTCTTTAAAAGTTTGTCAAATTATTACTCTAGTGAATCAGTTTAATTTCCAAGTCCATTTATTTTCAAATAAAACCTTTTTTGGTTTAGTGTAAAATTAATTGATATACTCAAAGCTATAAACGAAGTAAGAATTATGTCATTTTTCTCCAGCATGAGTTCTGACTTAAACTGATTCAAAAGTTATGTTTCTGAGTTGCCCACAGATCCTTTCAGGACATATGACAGTGCATGCTAAAAATAAGTTGATTTTGACAACTCTTCCCAATATCCCTTTTAATAAATTTGAAAATACTAAGTAGCATAGTTCACCTCAGCTATTTAAGACTGTCACTGGAAAGATATGGCATGTTTCTTTGCTTCTATTTAAGACATGAGCAACCTAATACAATTTTTCTATTTTTAGAATTGTTTATGTACACTTGTACCCTGTAGAATTCTTTTATGTTTGAGTTTTTTTATTGAAAGGCAGTGCTGATATGTTTACAAGATTCCTATGTTTATTACAGTTTCTAAGGGAGAATTTTGCCTTGCCTTAAGGCTTTAGTTTTTGATGTTGCCACTTGCCTCTTCAGTCTGATGTACTCATTCACATCCCTGCAACAGATACGAGGCAAGCAGGAGCACAGGAGGTTTATCACATGAGTATGAAAGCAAAACTTTAAATGTACCTATGGTTGTCCCCAGTGGCTCGGTGATAAAGAGTCTGCCTTCAATGCAGGAGATGTGGCAGGAACCTCGGGTTCAGTCCCTGGGTTGGAAAGATCCCCTGGAGAAGGGCATGGCAACCCACTCCAGTATTCTTGCCTGGAGAATCCTATGGACAGAGGAACCTGGTGGGTTATAGTCCATAGGGGTCACAAAGAGTCTGACATGACTGAAGTGACTTAACACAAGCAGGATGGTTGTCACATTCAAAACTTAAAAATTAAACAAGGCAAACTAAATGATTATCTTCATAGATACAGATAAATCATTTGATAAAAGTCAACACTTGTTCATTTTATATATTTTGACAGTTAAAAATAGGGAGTTTTTAAAAAATCTGTTAAAGGTTTCTATCCAAAAACCCAAGAAAATTTTATTCTTAATGGTGAGATATAAGCAATCTATTTAGATCAAGAACAAGATCATCATTTATTCAAGGTTCAGTAAAATTAAACAAAAAGAAATAAACAGAAAGGAAGAAATAAATCTGTTACTTACAGATGATTGTCTACAAATCCAGAAGAATCTCCTGTCAAATTATTAGAACTAATAACAGAGTTGAGGACGGTTGCTGAATGAAAGATAAATTAATACGATGACAGCAGCACCTAAATTAAAAAGAATTTTTTTGTTCAGCAGAAAAAAAACACCTTTATATTTAATTCTCACAACAATCCTATTAGGTAGTTACTATTTTTAATGTTTCATAGAAGAGGAAAATGAAGGTCTTAGAATTGGGTCCCTTGTCCCAATCACATAGTCATACAGTCATACAGCTGGAAGCTGCAGAGATGTGATTGGAACCCTAGTAATCTGACGCACCATGATACATGTGTTTCTGTTTTGTCGTTGTTGTTCAGTCAGTCAGTTGCGTCTGACTCTTTGTGACTCCATGGACTGCAGTATGCCAGGCTTCCCTGTCCTTCACCATCTCCCAGAGTGTGCTCAAATTCATGTCCATTGAGTCGGCCATCCAACTATCATCCAGTAATCAGTTATTAGATTTTTTTTCTTTTTTGCATTTCTCAGGTGGTGCTAGTGGTAAAGAACCCACCTACCAACGCAAGAGACTTAAGAGATGCGGGTTTGATCCCCTGGAGAAGGGCATGGCAACCCACTCCAGTATTCTTGCCTGCAGAATCCCAGGGACAGCGGAGCCTGGTGGGCTGCTGTCTATGGGGTCGCAGAGTCAGACAAGACTGAAGCGACTTAGCAGCAGCAGCAGCAGCAAACGTACAAAAAAGTTTAAAATCAGTTTAAAAACCTTTAAAAAGTGAAAAAGTTTAGGAAATAAAAGGTTTAAAAGAAATAGGACCGTAAGTTTATGACCTCGGATAAGGAAAGATATCTTAAAGAAACCATACACAAAGACATGATTAGAAATTTATACAGTACAAGCCAAAGACTGGGAAACATGTTCTTGACAAAAAGTAACTGACAGGGGACTCATTTCCAGATTGTATAAAGATCTCTTGACCATCAGTAAGAGAAAGACAGCCAGATAGTAAAATGGGCCAAGAATGTAAAGTTATTTCACTGATGAGGAAGACTGAATGACCAGTGATCATGGAACAGTGCCTAACCTTATTAGTAAGCACAGAAATGCACTTTAAAGTGGAATATAATATGTCATCCTGATGAGATTAACAAAAATGAAAATGTCCGATAGAACTAAATAGAACAAAGAAATGAAGAATGAAAAATGTAAGTATGTCCTGTGGGAATATTATGTTGGTAAATTGTTCTAGAGAGTATTTTAGCAAAGCTGAAACATGGTTGAAAAGTAACATGCTGTACAGTCTAGTCATCCTCCTCAGCATGCGTGCCAGAGACATTCTCTCAGAATTATGCATCCCACCTCTAACTTTGTCTGCTTGGCCATCTGAACTCATTACAAATCTTAGAACTCGAGGCATATAGGCAAATAAACCTAATGCAGAGCCCCTTGTCTGGCACAAATCATCTTCCTTTAATTTCCTGAGAAATTCCTTCAAGCTCAGACTTCTCTCACATCGGTCTAGAAGATTCCTGAGACCCAATTCAGAGAACTCTGATTTAAGTGAAATATGAGAAAAGATTTTTTAGGATTTGCTGGAGAAATACTGTACTTGTGTAGTTAAAAACATCTGGTGCCCCGCCTGTCTGTGTCAAGGTTTCCTGAGCCCCTGTGAGCTGATTGTCGGTATCATAAAGCTTTACCTTGGAGATACTAAAATAAATACTGCAAAACTTTTAACTACTGGAAGGACTGGTTGGGTTGGGTTTATGTCAAGTCTTGAAAGAAGACTGCAATTGTGAAATCATGTCTAAATGATATGGAAAAAGATAGCCTTGTGGCACATGCTGCATTTTAACTCTTGACTAGGGAATGGTGGCTCAGATGGTAAAGAATCTGCCTACAGTGCAGGAGACCCAGGTTCCATCCCTGGGGAAGGGAATGGCAACTCACTCCAGTATTCTTGCCTGGAGAATACCATGGACAGGAGGAGTCTGGTGGGCTACAGTCTGTGGGATCACAGAGTCAGACACGACTAAGCAACTCACACTTTGACATTTACAGGGAATTTGAACAGATGGTGGTGTGATTTGCTTTTGTTTTGTGTTTTATTTTTTATGCATTTTTTCTGTAAAAATGTCATTGTTTATGCAATGTGGGAGACCTGGGTTCGATCCCTGGGTCAGGAAGATGCCCTGGAGAAGGGAGCAAGCTACCCACTCCAGTATTCTTGCCTGGAGAATCCCATGGACAGAGGAGCCTGGTGGGCTACAGTCCATGGGGCTGCAAAAATCAGACCCAACTGAGCAACTAACACTTTCACTTTCACTTACTAGTTTGTTATGGGTGGGGGCAGTGCAGTGTCCAAAAGAAACTTCTTTTAGCCATTTTATTATCTAAGAAATGGGAAGGAAATATAAAGTGAAGAAAAAATTAATGTGAAGAGACATTTATATTTGGAAGTGTTTATTAGATCTTACACAGACCACCTGATTTTTAATCCTGATTCCATGACCTTAGACATGTTACTAAGCACTCTGTGCCTGAGTTTCTTCCTCTGAAAAGGGGGTAAGAGTAGTATTTTCCTTATAAGGTCTTGTGAGAAACAAATGGTTAATAAATATAAATTCTTACACAGTTGCTGGCATGTAACTAAACATAAAATAAATGTCGGCTGTATCTGTATTATTATTTGTTCAGTATATTAATAATAATATAGCCAAATAATAATATCGGTATTATTATTTATTTGTACTCCTCTCCTCAGTGAGCTCCAACAGCAAGGAGCTGGCCTCACCTGTTCCCCACCGTACTCTCAGGGCTGAGAACAGTTCCTGAGATGTGGTAGGCATTCACGTGCTTGTTGCTAAATAAATACAAGTTAAAATTCAGTTTTCATCCCTTTGAAACATTCCTGGAAATCTGAGACTAAAAGAATTCTTTCTCATATACATCGTATGCAGTTGTCAGAGTCAACAGATATTTTCACCAAATTCACCATCAAAATACAAACGCCTACTTTTTAACATGTTTCTTGGATGTTTTGGCCAATTATTAAAATCTGGAAAAGAAATCAGAAATTATTCCTTTCAGAAACAGAATGGAATTACTGTGTTTGCTCTGACACAATTACATATCCATGAAATCCGAAAGGATCAACTAAAATCCTTCTTAAATTGTAGAGATTTTAGAAAATGATCAGATTTGAGCCATACATAAAGAAATCATTTTCTAATATACCTACTATTTTAGTAACTACCATAAGTGAAGAAAACTGTTATTCTACAGAAGCAGCAAAAAAAGCAAAATAAGTGACAATATCACTAACCAGAAGTATGTAGAATGTGTCTTTTCATAAAGAGAATTAGAAAACTTTGCTGCAAGATTTAAAACTTTAGAAACATTATGACAGGCCCTATTTCCAGGTAGAAAAGAAATTAAAATTCTTCCAAATATATAATGTTACGTTACTGTAATGCAAATTTGCTTATTTTTATGTGTTAATCTTTTTTTTTTATGTGTTAATCTTACAAAAATGGTTTGATGGCCACACTTTAAGAACAAAGATTCATAACAGTCTACTAGAAACTGGGGAGAATAAAACTCATACAAGTTCAGTAACTTTTAATATACTAATATGATATGTGTGACATCTTCTAAGTTACCCCAGTGTGCTACAAATGTCTCATTAGCAGATAAGAGAGCAGATCATTTAATTTTATAGCAAGAATCTCAGATACAAGTGAGGCTCTAATTTTCCCAGAGTGTCACACAGCATGTTAATGATGGCATCAAAATTATACTGATGATTCTAGATAAACTAGTGGTTGGTATAGAAAAAATAAATTTCCTCTTTAATCTATGTACAAGGATGACAACCTTGTCCCAATTCGCTCAGGACTTTCCTGATTTTAGCACTGAAAGTCTCATGTCCCAGGGGACCTCTCAGTTATGGGCAAGCCAGTTACAGTCGATCACCTTTGTACAGTTCATAGAAAAGATGCTTAAGTCTGGTAGTAGTGTTTCCCATAAAATGTAAAGAAAATGTTTAATCTAGTCTGAGTAACCCATCTAGTGGTCCATTTGGGCCACAAGATAATCTTAGTGCACAGAATTCCCACAGGAGGATTCATCAGTTCATGGGCTTTAGGATTTGGGTTCACTCAAGAAACTAGAGTGGGGTTCAGTAAGACCTATAATCATCTGTGGACCGAGCGGGAGGATTGGGGTCATGTGGCTTAGTCTTCTATCCTGCAGCTAATCTCTGAGTTTACAGTAATTTGTTGTATGTTGACTTCCAGAATAATTTCCCTTGCAGGATGCACTTCTCAGCAAAAATCATTTTTCTAAGGATTTGTTTGCTTTCAGATCTTTCACTGTTGTCTTTCTAACATATATAAGTCAGTGGAAATATCTTCCTGTATATAATTTGCTTATCTCTTACTTTGATCTACAAAGGCTGTTAAGGTGATGTAATATGTGATAGATGAATGTTAATAAAGATCTAATGCGTTTTTATGGGTGTGTGTGTCTTGTACTTTAACAGCTGTTAGTTTGATAATTGTGTGCTATTCCATAATGGGATTGTCCTCTTTATAAAATGAGAAAGAGGGAGTTGTTTCTTTTTTAAGTTTTCTTTTCCAGATTATAAATGCCATGAAAATTTCTAACACTAAATAAAATACTTTAGAAATTAACTAGAAATGCAGTTTCTTAAATTTCTACCATGCTAAGTCTTACTTATCATGAAGATCTCTAAAAGCAATATATTAGAGTAAAACTCAAGTCCAAGTTACAATCCTGTAGCATGCTTAGGTAGCATTGGGAAGTTGGCTGGTTTACCATGCTTAACTTAAAAGTCATGAATTATAATACTTCAGTTTGCACACAGTTCCATCAAATAAGACCACAAGCTGGTGAGAAGAACATGCAAAACCATGCTTTTATTTATAAAGCAACTCTTTCTTCAACTTCTGCTGAAAATTTCCTACAGAATATATGGTATACTTGTAATAGACTATTTTGCAGTTATTCTGTTGAGATCTGCACTTCATTTCCTCTCACTACAACTAAGGTATTTTCTCTTTATTATTGTTTTTTAGTATCTAAAAAGCACGGCAAGCTCATTACTTTTTTACGCACATTCATGAAGTCTCGTCCAACAAAACAGAAATTGAAGCAGCGTGGAATCTTGAAAGAAAGGGTGTTTGGCTGTGACCTGGGGGAGCACCTTCTGAATTCTGGTTTTGAAGGTAAATATGAAATTTATAATCTCATAATTTCAGTTTCTAACTTCTCCCTGTTGATCTCCTATAATCAGTTAGATATGGCAAGCAGCACCTGTTCCATTTGAGTTCAGCAGGACATACCGAATGCTCTCAGGTGCTCACCTGACTTCGGGGTAACTGAGAATCACGAGGGATCTAGGAATGAACTTTGGCATTAGAGATGCTTGTGATCTGTTCAGAAAGATGAAGACATTCTCCCCAAGGGTACAGTAGCTCTGCCGGTTTGCATTATTTTCATGTCTCTCCAGATAATGTCCTCACTTTTCCTTCTCACAGTTTATTCTGAAATGTTCATTTCTCTTTTGGAAAAAAGTCATAGTTTTGAGATCGTGTATTACCAAGACCAGCCTCCCAACTTTTATACCTAAAAATTTAAATTCCTTTCTCTATAAATTAAATTCTTATTCAAGAATTCAGTGCTTGGAAAAATGGATGGAGGGGCTGAATGGATAGAAAGAAAGGAAAAATGGAGTTTTTCTTTGATTTTCTTTAAAAAATAGCACTTTTCTCTACCATCTCTTTTAGATGCTAGAATATTAAGGAAGTACTTAACTATAAATTTTGATAAGTACCAGAATAGGTGATTTGTGAAATTCTGAATCTTGATGGGAAACACCCATTATATACTTTATAAGAAGACCACTAGTGAAAGTGTAAATATCAATAAACATCAAGTTCAAATTAAGGCCTTACTCATTCCCTAAAGAATACCAATATACTTATAATATGGATTTAATACAAACTATACCATGTTTCTTGTGGGAGAAGACACAATATTACTTTAAATAGGTGTTGCTACTGCTGCTACTAAGTCACTTCAGTCGTGTCTGACTCTGTGCGACCCCATAGACAGCAGCCCACCAGGCTGCCCCCTTATGGAAGTTACTGAAAATTAAACAAAAAACAAACAGACAAACCAAAACCCTGAGGATTATTTTTGCAGCTAGTCAAAATGCACATGGAATAATAAGCCAATGAGAAGATCACAGAACATTATGGGGAGGAAATCAGGGATAGGAGACATCTAACTACCAATATTAAAACAGTATTCAAAACTAGAATGTTACTGGTGTGGAGGATGAGATACAACTGATGAATGAAATAGCCTGGAATGTTCAGAAGTAGTTGTTGTTCTAGATATGAATCCATGCTGATAAAGTGTTTTTTAAAAACCAGCTCATGGGGAGGAGTTTATTATAAATACATACAGAAACATGAAATAGCAATTTTGAAAAACTTAATTCTCGCTTTATGACGCTAAAAGTTTCAAATGTATGAAAGGGTTAACTATTTTTAACTCATAAAAGTGTTAATACAAAATGATTTTGTTTTGAGATCAATGAGGGAAAAAACCATAAATGAAGAGGTGATTCCAAACAAGTAGCTTCCGTATAGAGTTAACTCCCCTACATACGAAGAAGTTCTGTTCTGAGAGCACATTCCTAAATTGAGTTTGTCTGTTAATCCAACAAAGTTACGTAGGTATCCAGCTAACACAGTCGGCTATGTAGTACTGTACTGTAATAGGTTTATAGTACTTTTCACACAAGTAATACATTTGAAAAACAAAAACAAAAAATAAAACATTTTTAATCTTACAGTATAGTACCTTGAACAGTACAATACTGCAGTACAACAGCTGGAGCTTCCTAGTGGTACCAGCTCCATCATCGCTGCTTTGGTGCTTGCCTCCAGACAGCCTGGGCTTGAAATACAGATGCTACTGTTCTACTGTACTCTGTATAGTGCTATGCAGTGAAGTACATGAAAGCACAGCCACTTGTAGAAGATGCAGGCACCTGACAATATGCCAGACACATGAACTAATGTGTGTTTGGACATGTGAATGCATGTTTACATCTTTGAAAGCTCACAACTTGAAGCTTCGAATGTAGGAAACTTACTACAAATGTAAAGGAAAGGTGCCACAGACTGGGAAGATCCTTTTTTCTTGGGTATGATGAAATGCTCCTAATATAGTAAATGAAAATGTCATTCAGGTTTGTGAGAAAATTAAGCCCCTGGGTAGAAGAATAGAAAAAAGCTATAAACATATAATTTTGACAAGGAACTAAAATAGTAAACAAATGCAAAAAAAAAGTGTCTATGCTTATTTGCAATCATGGAAATGTATCTAAGCAATTTTGAGACACCATTTTATATAAGTAAACACTACTGATATAACAAAGCTGCTTTTCTAAATTATGATATCCAGTGCCATTAAGAACAGTAGAGATTTTTACCAGCAGGTGAAAAATGTTGGTTTCAGGTAGCTCTGGAAATTACTGCTTTTTTGAAAAACATTTTGGCACTCCAGAGCAAGAGACCTTAGAGTATTCCTTTCTTGTAGCAATTCTCTCTCAGGGTAATCCTAAGACTATAATCCAACAAAAATAAAAATGTTCATTATAGTATTATGTATGAAAGTCAAAAAATTGAATACTCAACTTTTAGGGAATTGCTGTATAAATTAAGAAGCTATTCAAAATGTAAATCTGAATACAGTATAGAAACTTCAAAGGTGCTATATTTTTCTTGCTTTATTGCTCTTTGCAGACACTGTGCTTTTCTAATGAACTGAAGGCATGTGGCTGCCCTGTGTTGAGCAAGTCTGTTGGTACCATTTTTCCAAGTGTTTGCTCACGTCGTGTCCCTGTGACACACAGAGGGTAGTTAAACCCTCCACCAGCAAAAAGATTACAACTCACTGCAGGCTCAGATCATAGTTAGCATTTTTTTAACAATAAAGTATTTTTCTAATTAAATGTATGTACATTGTTTTTCAGACACGATGCTATGGCACACTTAATAGACTATACTATAGTATGAACATAATTTATATGCATTGGGAAACCAAAAATTTCTGTGACTTCCTTTATTGTGATGTTTGCTTTAATCTGGCGGTCTGAAACTGAAACTATAGTATTCCTGAGGTCTGCCTATATGTAAAGAGTCGGTATGCTTTCTTGTGGGTTGCTGTTGCTATTTAGTTACTAAGTCATGGCTGATACTTGGCAACCCCTTGGACTGTAGCCTGCCAGGCTCCTCTGTCCGTGGGATTTCCCAGACATTGAACCCATGTCTCCTTGGGTCATGAAGATCCCCTGGAGAGGGAAATGGCAGGCCACTCCAATATTCTTGCCTGGGAAATCCTATGGGAGAGGAGCCTGGTGGGCTACAGTCCATGGGGTCATAAAGAGTCAGAGGTAACCGAGCAGGCATGCACTCAAGAAGGAGTAATCATGGTATAAACAAATAAATATTAATTCAAAATGACATAGTTCTGTTGGCGTCTAGAACCTAGTATAGCTACCTCTGCTTAGGGGTATATTCAAAGAAAGCTTGCCTAGGAGTAAGAGTTCACTTGGGTTTTGAACAACAACCAAGAGTTTTCTATAAGAAAATGGTAGCAGAAGGAGAAGGCAGAGAAAACAGACTTCTTTTACCTGGAAATTGATGGACTTAGAGCATGGCTGGTTTGTTTGGTAAAAAATGAGACTTAACTTGGCCTAGAGTTGTGAAATATGGAAATATGGTAATACTAAAATAAGTGCAGATGGTGAAGGACCTTAAAATCCAGGCAGTTAAAGTGTGACTCTGTGCTTGGACAGCTTGAGTTTGATCCTTATTTCTTCCATTTGTTTACTGCTTGTCCTTAGGTGTAAAATTTCATCACTCTTAAGATTCAGTTTCCTCTCTGAAAAGGGAGATAATGATAGAATTTCTCTGAAAAGTAAATAAGAGTATCTGTTGTAAAGCACTTAGTCTGGCATCTTTTGCTTGCTCAGTAATATACCTGCTTTCTAATAAAATTATTCAAAGCTAAGGAGTTTATGTTTTAAATATAAGTTACAGGATCTGACAGAATTTAAAAGACAGGATGCAGGAAGTACAACACAAGGCAGGAAAACCAAGGAAAAACCTTTTATAATATTAAAGGAATGATATATACACTTAAGTGAAATGCAGTAGATAAAATTATCTTATTGAAGTATCTTAGTTGTTTCATTCACCACTCTTCCATCCCTAATAGAGTAGTTTTTTGCAGACCAAATAATGTTCTTTCAAGCTATTCTTTTCATGGATTGTAACTGAAAATGATGAAATGAACGCAGTTACTGAAGCCTGTGAATTCATCAGTCTGCAGTGCAATATAAATGAAGTTCAAATTTCAGTTACTGTAGATTTTTGGTTAGAAAAATGTTTTCTCATAAATTTCAAATGTTCTGTTCTAGACCATAGGCCCAGAGTAGCTAGTTGTTTGTGTTAGTTGTTCAGAGAAGTAACCAGAGAGCCTTTCTTTTCTTCCTGCTTTTTGTTAAAGTGCATTTCATGACCAGCTGATAATATCGAGTCAAAAGTCAGTAATTTTAAGATAAAGATAGGCAGGAAATTAAAAGATTTCATTTACTTGAAATTACTTTGACCTTTGCATTATGTTGATGTTTATTGAATATAATTAGAATTAGCATTACCTATGAAAAGATAAAAGAAACTTTTAAAGGTGAAAAATTAAAGCACTTAGAGTAGGTAATTATCATGTTGGAATAAACATTTAAGTTTGCATATCCATTTGCTGAGTATGAAATTCAGGTGAGTAACTGTATTTTTTTTTTTTTAATCTAGAATGATGTTAGAGCTAAACAGTTCACCTTGCTGTTGTAACAATCTAAACAAGTCTGTTGAAGAAGATCTTAGGGAAAGTATCCCAATAATTAATGAACTCTTCCGCTTACCTCAGTGTAACAACATAGTGCCAGTCTTGATTATTCAGGAACCAGTTATCTAGTTTAGATGTGAAATTAGGTAAATAGGCATTACCATTTTTTGTGGTAGATTAATCTCCACCCCTTACAGCTTTAATTTATAACTTTCATTTTGCTAAAACATCCTTATTTTTTGTGACTTTGTTTCCATTGAATACTCTCAATTTAATCCACGTCTTCAAAAATTCTCTCTAGTACCCCAGGTTCTTCAAAGCTGCACAGCGTTCATCGAGAGATATGGCATCGTGGATGGAATATATCGTCTCTCTGGTGTTGCCTCCAATATCCAGAGACTACGGTAAAACCCAACATGGCTTTTTCTTTTTTGTTCCTACTGTAATTCATTAAAATGAAACTTTCAGAATTAAGTCACTTATATTGATAATCATTATTTTCTGTGAGATTGTTTAGATAAAGCAGAAAAGTAGCTATATTGTTTTCTGTGTATGTTTTCGACATTTCTTCATTTGTAGTGTCAGAAAACCTTGGCCTCTAAGCTCAATACTTTTATTTTCTCTGCAATATTTGAAGATTTTTAAAAATTGAATTTGAACCTATGACAACTATGATAGATGAAAATTTACATTATAATAGAATTATTCTTTAATTAAAATTGACAAGAGTAAACCTGTTTATTATTATTTTTAATAAGAGTGAAGCTTCTTCTAATCTTCTTTCACCCAAGTTCTGTAGCATGTGCTCAAGTGTATATGTGTTACATATTCCACGTCCTTCCCATTAGACCCCCAGAGACAAAAATAGTGGTATCCTTTATACCAATAGAAATTTTAACTTTTTGTTAATCTGTTAGATTCCTGTCTATTCTTAACATGCTATTATTTTTTATTTTTCACTGTGGTACGTGGTAATTGCCATTATTCTATAAGGATTTTAATATTCTAAATTGACCACAGAGTTGATTTCTGTTTTCAGAATACATGTTTGGAAAATACTTACATTGATTCTGGTACTGAAAACAGTACAGTCTCTGACTTCAGATGCAGTGGATCTCGTATTCAGATTAATCCTCTAGGTTGACTAGTGGCCTCCGGTCTGTAGATTAATATTAGTCAACATCCTGAAGAATAAGCTTAATCTGCCTTTGTGTTCTGAGCACAGGTTTTATTTCATTCACTAAATGCTGCAGATTTTACTTTCTGTGTTGGTGGAGAATTGTTTTATAATTGTTTCTGGCTTCCTTATCCCTCTATCATAACACATTCCTGAACTGTACTTCTTGCATCTGAGGAATTTCTGCACATAGTTTTTCATGGACCAGCTGCCATTCAACTCTAGTTTTCAGAACTGCCAAAATATTGGGCATTTAAACAGTTAGGAAGTAGAAGTCCTTTGTTTCGATCTGTGTGGTAAGAGCTGCTCTTACACACAGGTTTCAGAGATTTCTGTCTGTTTTAATATTAAAGCTATCCCCTGAATTTCTATTTAGAAAAACACTTGTCTCATAGTCAGACATTCAATTACTGCTGAATAACTTCTGTGAAATACAGTCATTTGAAGTACATATTTGCTCACTGAGCTGGAGGTTAATACTTTGGACCTTTTTTTCTGTTCTAAAGTCATATTTGCTTTTCTTTGAAGAAAATTTAGTTTTGTTGTCTCTCTTCTATCTTTTCAGCCATGAATTTGACTCTGAACATGTTCCCGACCTGACAAAAGAGCCCTACGTCCAAGACATCCACTCCGTGGGCTCCCTGTGTAAGCTGTACTTCCGAGAGCTCCCAAACCCTCTGCTCACCTACCAGCTGTATGAGAAATTTTCTGTGAGTACCAGTCACATTTAAATCAAGTTCTGTTTGCAGTTTTACTGTGGTTTTGTTCGAAACCTGAAAAAGTTGATTTCCCCTGAAAGAAATAGTAAGAGAAAATAAAGAACACTTTACTGCTAGTTGGTCCACAGTCTTCGCTGTTTTTGCACCTTTTCAGGGTCTCTCACTTTGAGCCACTAATCTTACTATAACCCTTGGTTACATGTTGGTTATCATAAAGTTTTAAAATTATTATCTTGTATTAGATTTCAGTGTCCCCATAGTGTGTGAACGAAGTTTACTTCATTGGTACTGCATTGTTTTTCCTCATCATTCAGCACCAAAGAGTAAGGTCAATGAATCTCAAAGTGAAACTGAATTGTAAGTGAAGAACTTTCATTTTTGCCAACAAAGCCTACTAGTTTCTTTTGCATTATGATTGTTCCAGGATGCTGTTTCAGCAGCAACAGATGAAGAAAGGCTGATAAAAATTCATGATGTCATCCAGCAACTCCCTCCTCCACACTACAGGTAAACCACGCGCTGTAAAATGCCAGCCAAAAGTAGAAGTCAGTTGTGTGAACGTGGGCTCCTGGGGCTTCTAACTGTTTAAATTTCCTTGGAGTTCTGACTGTTTAAACTTCCGTTTTTCCATACATTTGTATTTATATTTGTCTTTGTGTTCCCAGGGTCTGGGCACAGTGCTTGGCATCCAGCAGGCACCCTGGAGTCCTCTCTTCTGTTGCTTACTTTTACAGCCCAGATGAATTTGTATGTTAGCTTGGACTCTTGGAATTAGTTTGGAGGATTTCATTGTAACTTTCCTCTCCCCGACTAGCACAACCACACACAGCCCCTTCTCTCATCTTCCTAGAATGGTTGTATGAGTGCTCAGTGTTGATTTTCTACATTGCTGTATCTGTGTAAATGTTATTTACAAACTGCATCTAACAGTATGAACGTGTGCCTGCGTGCTCAATCACATCCAACTCTTCTGCAACCCCATGGGCTGGAGCCTGCCAGGCTCCTTTATCCTCCTCTGTCCTTGGGTTTCCCGGGCAAGAATACTGGAGTGGTCGTCATTTCCTCCTCCAGAGGATCTTCCTGACCGAGGGACTGAACCCATGTCTCCTACATTGGCATGCAGATTTTCTACTGCTGCGCCACCAGGGAAGCCCGATGTAATAGCATACCAGAATTTTTTCCCCCCTTTCTGGGGTAACCGTGCTTTTTTCATGGAGTGATGGCCTGTTTGGGGTTTGCTGAGTTTCTTTTTATTGCTAGCTTGTCTCCTGACTCTGTCACAGAATAATGGGTATTCTCTCAGTTCAGGTCAGTCATTCAGTCGTGTCTGACTCTTTGCGACCCCATGAACTGCAGCACACCAGGCCTCTCTGTCCATCACCAACTCCCGGAGTCCACCCAAACCCATGTCCATCGAGTTGGTGATGCCATCCAACCATCTCATCCTCTGTCGTCCTCTTCTCCTCCTGCCCTCAATCTTTCCCAGCATCAGGGTCTTTTCAAGTGAGTCAGCTCTTCGCATCAGGTGGCCAAAGTATTGAAGTTTCAGCTTCAACATCAGTGCTTCCAATAAACTCCCAGGACTGATCTCCTTTAGGATGGACTGGTTGGATCTCCTTGCAGTCCAAGGGGCTCGCAGGAGTCTTCTCCAACACCAGAGTTCAAAAGCATCAGTTCTTTGGCACTCAGCTTTCTTTATAGTCCAGCTCTCACATCCATCCATGACCACTGGAAAAACCATAGCCTAGACTAGACAGACCTTTGTTGGCAAAGTAATGTCTCTGCTTTTGAATATGCTATCTAGGTTGGTCAGAGCTTTCCTTCCAAGGAGTAAGCGTCTTCTAATTTCATGGCTGCAGTCACCATCTGTGGTGATTTTGGAGCCCAAAAAATAAAGTCTGACACTGTTTCCACTGTTTCCCCATCTATTTGCCACAAAGTGATGGGACTGGATGCCATGATCTTAGTTTTCTGAATGTTGAGCTTAATAAGCCAACTTTTTCACTCTCCTCTTTCACTTTCATTAAGAGGCTCTTTAGCTCTTCTTAGCTTTCTGCCATAAGGGTGGTGTCATCTGCATATCTGAGGTTATTGATATTTCTCCTGGCAATCTTAATTCCAGCTTGTGCTTCCTCCAGCCCAGCCTTTCTCATGATGTACTCTGCATATAAGTTAAATAACCAGGGTGACAATATACAGCCTTGACGTACTCCTTTTCCTGTTTGGAACCAGTCTGTTGTTCCATGTCCAGTTCTAACTGTTGCATCCTGACCTCAGTTGTGTTTAAACATATCAAGCTACCATTTAAAAGAAACATTTCCCCATGAAAACACCCCTTGTGGTGCCTTAAATCCCACTGTTCGTCCAGGTCTCCTCCATGCAGCAGCAGCTCTTACCTTCCTCCTGGACCCTCCCTTCATCACTTTCTTCCTGACTTGGACCCCTTCTCCTCTGGACCTCTGCCTGTCACCTCCCCTGTGTCCACTCCCTGCTTTCCTAGTGTCCATCTTTGTTAACTTCCTGAGAATAGGTGTGTGGGAGGTGAATGTTTGGAGACTTTGATATGAAAATGCTCTTATTCTCCTCATACTTTTGACTGACAGTTGGCTATAGAATTTTAATCTGTAAAGAGTATTTTCCCATAATTTTGATAGTATTACACCACTGGCATCTAAGCAAAAATGCTGCAGCAAAGTCTGATACCAGTTCAAGTGCCACTATTTTAGTGTGACCTATTTTGTGTTGTTTAAATCCTTTTGGATGCTTTTAAATTTAGAACCTACCTAGTGGTTCGTTTCCATGGTGACTCATCTTGGAGCAGGCTCTTTTTCATTCTTTGCTCTGGGCACTCATTGGGCTTTCTCCCTCTGGAAACTTCTGAGAAATTTTCTTGTGTTATTTCCTTGATGGTTCTCAGAGCAGCTTACACCTCAGCCCTTTTCTTTATTCTTTTTCTAGAATTGTTTTTATTTACTGAACTAAACTCTTTTGAGTTTCTTACCTTTTCTTTGTCAGTTTCCACATAGGGATTTTCTCCAAACCATCTCATCATTAAGAACATTTAATTCTAAGAACTAACTGTCTTCCCTCCCTCTCTTCTCATTTCTCCGAATGTTTCTACTTTATAGCATCCTTCTCTATTTTTGTTTCATGTGTATAATCTCTTCTCTCTGTGAAATATTACCGGTAATCATAGATTTGGTTTTGTTTTAAATTGTTATCTCTTTACCACGGTATTTGTTTCTTCCTCATGTGGCGCCTTATCTTCCTTTTCTTCTCAAGTCGCTGACAGGCTCACCTAAATCCTGAAGACTCATACGTTGACCACAGTTTAACTTTCATTGCTGTTTCAAATAATACTCTTAAACTTCTATCTTCCATTTATTGTCTTTAATAGTTTTAATCCCTATAAGGTAAGGACACTTTGAGAGATGTATAGGTAATACCTTGTGTTTATCTAATTTAACTTACATTTAAACTCATCATTCTTTATTTTCCAAGATACTCTGCCCTATTGTTAAATCTCTGTATATATAAAAAATTGTTTACATGAATCACACTTGAGAATATATAAGATAAACCAGGAATTAGGATTTAGAGTAAGCTTTCTGTTCCAAGAGCATGTTATTTGCTCAAATAGTCTCCCCATTGGTACCTGCTGGAATTTTTCTTTTAACTCTTTTTAGGCTTGTGAAATATTGTCATTTTCTTTTATAGAAGAAAAATTTAAATTCTCTCTTGTTAGCATATCTGCTGCAAATAGAATACCATGACTTCATGATAGCGTTTGTCTGGAAACTGACTTTTGGAGGATTTACTTCACTGATGTCTCTGAAACTAGATGTGTAACAGGCAAATATTCCTCAAGATTTCTTTAAAACTCAGGCTGTTTCATTTTCTGAGCCAATCCTATCAAAAACTTTCATTTCTTACGGCCTTATGCAATTTTTTCTTGATATTCTATGGATGTAATTACTATATATAAGATCCATACTACTCTGACAGTTCTGTAGAAATAATAATATTTAAACCTTATAGGCAACAGAAAACCTTGATGGGCTCTATAGGGTTTCTTTTTCCGTTTTTCCATTGAAAACCTAGAGATTAATGAGTGGAGCTTTTCTGCTCTATACTACTACCTGATGTTTCTTTGTGTTAATATGCTGCATTTCATTTTCCAGAACACTGGAGTTCCTAATGAGACACTTGTCTCTTTTAGCTGACTATTGCTCCATCACAAACATGCATGCAAAAAACCTAGCCATCGTCTGGGCTCCAAACCTGCTAAGGTAAGTTGCATTTGACTCATGACCTCAAGTAGAAACAATCAACCAGCAGTCTAATTCTTCAGCGGTCTCTTAAGGAGAATTTTTGTTTATTTATTTATTTTTAAAATATTTATTCATTTGATTGTGCTGGGTCTTACCTACAGCATGCGGGATCTTTTGTTGTGGTATGCAGGCTCTTAGTTGCAGCATGTGGGACCTAGTTTCCTGACCAGGGGTTGAACCCAGACCCACTGCCTTGGAAGCGCAGAGTCTCAGCCACTGGACCACTAGGGAAGTCCCAAGGATAATTTTCAAAAGTAAAGCTGGTCTGTTGTTTTTATGAGCATCTTCCCTAAAACAGGCGGTCGTGGTTTAGCCAAGGCACTGTCAAAGTGTGCTTTCTTCCTCTGGTTCACTTGTGATTTACACACAAACCGAAAAGATAATGCTCTTCAAGACTGCTGTTCTGGGGACCCTCTGATGGTAGTGTCGTTTACCCCACAGATCAAAGCAGATAGAATCTGCCTGCTTCAGCGGGACGGCAGCTTTCATGGAAGTGAGGATTCAGTCTGTGGTTGTGGAGTTCATCCTCAACCACGTCGACGTGCTCTTCAGTGGGAAGATCAATGCAGTCATTCAGGAAGGGGCAGGTAGGCCCACGTGGACGCTCGTCCCCACTGGGAACGTGTTTTTAAACCCCCACCACTTCAGTGAGCAGCATCTCTTATCTCAATTTAATAAATCTGTCTCCAAAGAAAGCAGCTGATTTATATCTGCTTCCCAAAACTCACAATTTAACTGTTCTGTTATGTGTTTTTAGTGAATACTAAATATTAGACCTACCATGATCTAAGTTCAGGGAACATAAAAAGTGTATCGTGTCACCTGTTATTGATGTGTGTGAAAGTGTAATACAGAGCAGCAGAAGAAAAACTCCTCCCAAAACTAAAAATGCATGACTGATTCTAGGCCTTGTCTGCAATCCTTTAAGAAAGGAAAATAGTTAAATTATTAAAGCAAATTAGTTACAGTATTAGTTAAATTAATTATTAAATACTTGAGGAATTTTATACTTTTATCTACTACTGTTAATAACCTAGTATGTCATTTTCTATTCCTCAGTATAAGGCTCTGTTACTTTTGCCATTTAAAAAATTTAATAAAGAAAATTTAAAACAACACAGAAAGATAGATAGATAGACAGGTAACCAGATTGTTATACACACACAGTCACAGATATTTATATTTTTCCCCCATGTCAGAAAGTTTGAGTCTCGTCATTGCTTTTTTCTTTTTCTTTTCAAAGCTTCTCTATCAAGACCCAAGTCCCTGCTGGTCTCGTCTCCATCTACCAAGCTGCTGACACTGGAGGAAGCCCAGGCACGAACACAGGCTCAGGTCAATTCTCCAATTGTGACCGAAAATAAATACATTGAAGTAGGAGAAGGACCTGCTGCACTCCAGGGGAAATTTCATACCATAATCGAGTTCCCACTCGAAAGGTAAAATTCATTCAGTCCTCCTTAAAAAAACGTGCATTTCATGACTGTTATTTTCTTTTCTTTTACTTTGGTATTTTAGTAGTATTATATTGATTCTTTCCTTCCCAGAAAAACTTGTTCATTCGACTGTGGATGTTACTTCGTGGGAACTGAAGCGAATGGTTATCAAAAAGCATTGCATCGTATCTTAAGAGAAACAGAGAATCAGAGCCGGGAGGACACTGACAAAGTCTGAGAAACACTGCTGTTCACATTCTCAGTGTCCTCTCCAGCTCTGATTCTGTTTTTCTCTAAAGAAATGATAATAACACGGTTTCCGTAACTTCTTTACTAACTGATTGTGAGAAGACTAACGTCTATAAGTTAATTTTGATCTCAGGTTACTCCTCTGGCTGCTCCATAAGAATATCAGGATTTCAACTTCCTGGATTGGGTAGTACTAATTGGAGTTCATTTCCATATGTTAGTGTACCTTTCTGAATTCTTTTCATTTCCCTCGACTGAAATGTCCTGACAACAGAAAGTTAGAACATACTCTTTTACTTTGTCATTCTGAGTTTGTCTTCAGCTTCTTGAATTTTTTGCTCTATAATTTCCTCAAAAACCTCTTTATAAAAGAGTAATCAAGAGTGTCGATGCTGAGTGGACCTGGGTTCCAACCTTGACGCCATCATTTACTCGTTTTACAGCATTAAACTTCTTCTTCTTACTTCCTCGGCTGTATAATGAGAATAGTACTTAAAATGACAATAATAGTACCTACCTCAAATTGTTTTATATAACTTAAATGAGATATCATGTATACCAGTTAGCATAGTGCCTGGCATTCAGTATATATTAGTTACTTTTCTTAGTGCTTTGCTTCTTTTTTGGCTTAATTCTCTTTACACACACCTAGAATCATTTTCTTCAACTCTATTTTATTTTTGGAGATTTAGTGTTTCCTCTTCCTAAATATATCTTATTTTCACTTATTTCACAGATTGTGAGATTAGCTCTCAATATGAAAATCTGGTTAAGTTATCTTTGTGAAACTAATTACAACTATTAAAATCCGTGCATTTAATCTTCATTTCCCGCTTCAGCAGCGCAGCTCAGCCGTACTGTGTGGCACGCACTCTGTGGAAGGCAGGTGTTGACTGTGTCCTCCGTGCCTCTGCAGGCTGCTTGCCCCTTTCCATCATTTGTTCATCTTCAGTGAGTAAAGGTAGCCTCTTGGATGCCTTAATGCAGATCGTTTTCTCTCTCCTAGGAGGAGGCCGCAAAATAAAATGAAAAAATCTCCCGTGGGGAGCTGGCGTTCCTTTTTCAACTTGGGAAAATCGTCGTCTGTTTCTAAACGGAAGTTGCAGCGTAATGAGAGTGAGCCCTCCGAGATGAAAGCCATGGCTCTGAAAGGTGAGTGTTCACGCCTTCCCTTCCCTCTGCGCCAGGAGCGGCCTGCGTGGGGGCTGCCCCTCCCATCCTGTCACACTGCTCTTCTCTTACCAGGACACACACGGCACGTTCTTGTCACAGGCGCCAACAGGGCGTGTCCTCATTGTGCTGTTTCGTGTGAACCGTCTTCTACCAATGCTTTATCCCCAGATACATAGTATATATAAGTGCATAGAAGTTCCCAGTGTCTTTGGAAACTATACAGATTATATATCGTGTCAGTGTGTTTAAAAATTCATAACATATTTATAATATAGTTTGTATATGGTTGATAATAAGTAACTGCTGTGGTATTTAAACTTACTCATCTTATATATTTATAGTTTTTTTTTTTTAATGACAAAATCAGGTTTTGACATGTCTGTCAGAGTTTTAAATCTTACAACCAAAGAAGGTGTCTTTTTCCTAGATGATACGTTGAAGTGAGAGTATCTTATTGGATGGATAAATCTATTTCTGTGTTGTTGAAAGTACTGCTCTTTTAAAAATAATTTAAATCTACTGCTATTAACAGGTTCTGAATCTGTTAGTGCTTACTTCTCAGGCAATGCTAGAAATACAGTGTTCAATTCATTTAATTCATCATTCTTTCAGTTTGCAATCATGTACTAAGTATGGGCTAGATATTTTGATAGCAGCCTCTGCAGAAAGAAAAAAAATAAGACACTGCTCCCAACCTTCATGTCTTACCTGGGACATATGCATGTAAGAAAACAAATTTCATGCAGAGTCATAGCTATTGAAATTGAGGCTTATGTGAGGCATTTATGGCAGGAGTGGCCAATTCCTATGGGGAGAGAGGTGGGTGGAGGAAATAGAACCTGTGACTCAGGTTTTGAAGGATAAGTAGGGATTCACCTGACCAACAAGGGACTGAGAAAGGTGTTTCGGGAAGTGGCAGCAGAGTGTGTGGGCGTGTGGAGCAGGAAGCATAAAGAACGTATGCGTGGGATGGTACACACAGGGGTTCAGTTCTCAGGGGCCCAGGGTGCTTGCCGGGGGTGTGGTTTTGTCCTGAGTTCCTTGGGTGTCACTGAATAGCTGCAGTATGTAACATGAGCAAGTTTGGGTTTAAGAAGGATGACTTTGGCAGCATTGTGGGGAATGTCCAGGAAGAGGGTAAGCCTGGAGTCTGGACGTAAGTCAGGAGACAGTTACAGCTGTGCAGGCAGGAAACAAAGAGCATCTGCAGTAAGCAGTGGCTGTGGGAGTGGGAAATAGATTGGAGAGGTATTTATGAGGCAGAATCGACAGGGTGGGCAGAAAAACGGTTGAGAAAGATGCGAACGGTAATTGTCAGGTGTTGATTAAATGGTCAGGGAGTTGCTATTATCACTGAAGGGAGTAGTGGGTTTGGGAAGAAAAATGACATGTTAACTTTGGACATAGTGAGTTGGACCTGCCCAAAAGGTGATGAGTACTAGGGACCTGGAATTCAATAAAGGACTTTAATCTGACTAGAAATACAGATTTGAAACTCGTCAGCAAACCAAGGGTGAGAACCCTAGGGATATTTTTTTTATGGCCAAGGGAGAGCCTGCTGAGTGAGAGAAGCAGGTTGGAGGCTGAATCCTGGAGAAAAGCATTGTTTAGAGGGTGGAGGGAGCAGAGCTGTCACGAAGGAGAGTGAGAAGAAGTGGTCCCTCGGCAGGGACACGGTGGTTGGTGTGCAGTCACTAAGTTGTATTCAACTCTTTGCGACCCCATGGACTGCATGTTGGCGTGGACTGCACACGCCAGGCTTCCCTGTCCTGCACCATCTCCCAGAGTTTGCTCAAACTCATGTGCATTGAGTCGGTGATACCATCCGACCGTCTCATCCTCTGTGAACCCCTTTTCCTCATGCCCTCAGCCTTTCCCAGCCTCAGGGTCTTTTCCAGTGAGTCAGCTCTTCACATCAGGTGGCCAAAGTACTGGAGCTTCAGCTTTAGCATCAGTCCTTCCAATGAGTATTCACAAAGGAAGGGCTTTACAGGGAAATGTCAGCAGCATTGAGCTCTGCTAAGAGATTGAAAGAGGATGAAGATATTTCACAAATAAATTCAACACTTGTAATTAATTAAGTAGCCTCTATTAGTTTCCTAGGGCTACCATAGCAAATTGTCACCAAGTGAGACAAATTGGCTGAAAACAACAGGAATTTATTTCCTCGCAGTTCTAGGAGCTAAAGACTGAAATCCAGGTGTCAGAGGGCCATGTTCCCTCTGAAGGATCCAGAGAATCCTTCCTGGCCTCTCCCAGCTTTGGGGACACCTGCGTTCCTGGCTGGCGGTGGTGCCACTCCAATCTCTGCCTCTGTCTTCACATGGCTTCTCCATGGTCTCTCTGCAGCTTCTCTTGTTAAAAGGATACGAGTCACTCACTCTAAATTCAGTATGAGATCATCTCAAGATATACTAGTCTTTAGGAAATATAAAAGCAAGTTTTAAAATTCGTCTTTATTCTGAAGTTTATTATTCTTTTAGAAAAGAGATTTTTCACATAGGAAACCACTTGAGAAGAGTACAACACATTATATAAAATGCAAAATTGAATACAGTTGTAAAAAATCTAATCATTCTTGAAACTTTAAATACATGTACAGAAAAACACTGTTCCCTTTCACTGCATATGTAAGAGTGAATAAAACATCACACTGTTTGGTTTTGATTCTTCAGGTGGCAGGGCAGAAGGGACCCTCCGTTCAGCTAAAAGTGAAGAGTCTCTTACTTCTCTCCATGCAGTCGATGGTAAGACTAAAGCATCAGTTGTTTTATTCTAGAATATATTTAATAAAAAGATATACTGCTTAATAAATAAGCTGTAGGTTATAATTTCCTAAAAATACTAGTTGTTTAGTCACTAAATCATGTCCAACTCTTTGCAACCCCATGGACTGTAGTCCATCAGGCTCCTCTGTCCATGGGCTTTCCCAGGCAAGAATACTGGAGTGGGTTTTCATTTGCTTCTCCAGGGGGTCTTCCTGACCCAGGGATTGAACTCATGTGTCCTGTATTAGTAGACAGGTTCGTAACCATTGAGCCACCAGGGAAGCCTCAAAATACTACTATCTTACTTAGTATTGTCTACTGATGCTTTAATATGGTACTAGTCTTTAATTTCTTCACTTTTGACATGATTGTGATTCAGTTTACATAAAAGTAGGTGAAGTGTTTTAAGTTAACCATTTATATTTATGCCCAGTAAAAGATGGTGTTAATAGTATTTCTTTAAATTTCAAAATGAGAGCACAGTGCTTGTCACAGAGTATAAAATTAAGCAGTATTGGTGTTCAAACCAGTGACCTTAAATCTCATATATCACTGGTTAGAGATAGTCCTCATTATCTGAGGATGATTTTCTACCAGGAGAAGGCAACTGAAAGTGAATCTGCTTAAAATGGGGACCAACATGTTATGGTTAATAGTACAAAAAGATTTGATTGCAACTTGGACAAAACTAAAAATGTTGAAAATAACTTTTTAAGCTTCCATTGAGTATAAGTCGGGTTACAGTTGCAGTTCTGTACTAATTTCCAGAATGAACAAAGTTTACATCAGTGCTGACCTGGAAGGAGGCAGAACTTCTTTGACAAAAACAGGTAGCAGCAGATAGGACTTTCCCCACATCAAGACTGGATTGTGTGGGAAGATAGGGAAGAAGCCTTTGTTGCAGAAATGATCGAGAACTGCATTGATTTCCTGCAGACTTTTCTTAATCCGTTGGTTTTCAAATTGTGTTCTTCTGAAGTTTCCCGGGGGTGTCCTCCTCCTGGTCAACTTTCTCATCCTCATTTACAGGTACTCATTGACCCATGGCTATACTTGGGATTCAACAAATCCCTGCCTTTCATGTCAGTGGGGTGTCTGCCATTTTCCTGATTTTCCGGGATTTTCCATTTCACTGAAGTTGAGAGTGGTTCTCAAAAATAGTACAGTGGACTGGATAAGTGCATTTAGTAAGGTGAAAATGAAATTTGAGTAGGGATTAGTTTTATAAGTGGTCAACACATTAGTGGATGTATTTGTGTTAAGACAGCGTCTCTTTATGGTACTTCATCACTATGGCTCATCACTGTAACAAAATAATGAGATTAAGATAGAGGACTTCTCTTACCAGTTGGATGTTTAGCAATATCATAAAATAAGGCAATACTATTTCCACTCTTAAGGCTTTTGCCTGATAAGCTTAAAGCCTGTTCTTGCTGAAGAAAAAAAATAAAATTATTTTAAAATATCTGAAAGGGATACATTACTAAATATAAAATTATACTTTACTAAATATAAATACTTTTTTTGAGAAGTTCAATTTTGGGTATGAGGATATTTCTCCACAAAAACAAAAGAATAAAGCAAAAAAAAAAAAAAAGCCCTCTTTCTGTTGCCTATCTGAAGTACCATTTAAAGTGAGTAGTTGTACCTCACAAGTCATGTGTGAAGTCAGTGATAAAACAAGACAAAAAGAAATGAAAACTTGCCCAGTCACAAGAGTCCGTGTTGCAATAGTATAGAATCTAAGAGTTCTGAGTCCTTTTTCCTGTGGAAACCATCCAATGCATCCTGCCTCCAGTGGTACCAAGTGAATCTGTTATTGAGTGTTTGCTTTGGGGGTTCCATCTGTGCTCCCCAAGAGACGGTTGCGTTTCCTTACTGTATGTAGTGCATCTCTGCTGTACTAAGTAGCTGACTCACAGGGCACTGTGTGTCCTGGGACATTCATATTCTGACACTGCAACCCATTTTTGCCAGGTGACTCCAAGTTGTTCCGACCCAGAAGACCCAGATCTAGCAGTGATGCCCTGAGCGCCTCTTTTAACGGCGAGATGCTGGGGAACCGCTGCAACTCCTATGACAACCTGCCCCAGGACAACGGAAGTGAGGAGGAAGTTGGGCTATTGCACATTCCGGCTCTCGTGTCTCCGCACTCAGCTGAGGATGTTGACTTGAGCCCACCAGACATAGGAGTAGCCAGCCTGGATTTTGATCCGATGTCATTTCAGTGCAGTCCTCCTAAGGCCGAATCAGAATGTCTGGAGAGCGGGGCTTCCTTCTTAGACTCCTTGGGCTACTCCAAGGATAAACAGAGTACCGATAAGAAGGATACGGAAACAGGCGGTAGCCAGTCACAGACTCCAGGAAGCACTGCAAGTTCTGAACCTGTGTCTCCTCTTCAGGAGAAGCTGAGTCCATTCTTCACCCTGGACTTGAGCCCAACTGAAGAGAAAGCATCGAAGCCATCCTCATTCACCGAAAAGGTTGTCTATGCTTTCTCTCCAAAGATTGGACGGAAGATAAGCAAATCACCCTCTCTGAACATATCTGAGCCCATTTCAGTGACCCTTCCCGCCCGGGTGTCGGAAGTCATCGGCCCCGTCTCAAACACGGCAGCTCAGAACGCACCTTCTGCAGCCTGGAACAAAAGTAGCGAAGAAAGTGATGTCATAAATAGATCCCCCACCCAGGTAGTAAAGAGAAAAGCAAACGAGAGAGAGGCCCAGGAAGGGTGTGAGTGTGAAGCCCAGCCCCCGGACCAGGGGGCTGCTGCAGACGTAGACTCACCAGGGAAGGAGGAGCCTGCCTCAAGCAGTCAGAGTAAGGCTGTACCTTCTGGACAGACTCAGACAGGTACCATTTGTTTTCCTCCATTCTTGCTTTAAGCTAAGAGGGATCTTCCACCAACTGTGCCTTTTAGGAGAGAAATGTACTCCACAGCTAGCCTTTTATCAAAGAGAATGTTTTTTCTCGGTGGTGCTGATGGCTCAAAGCCCTAAATTAAAGTCAACCAAAACATCCCCCAAAGGGCCAGCAGTCCTACTTCAGATCTTGATAAAGTCCCCTTGTCCAGTCAGAATTCCTGGATAATTTTTGCACAGCTTCATAGCTCTTGATTCTGTTTCCTCTTCTGACAAAATTATCTATCTTATAGCCTTACACATTAACTAGCCAGCCTACACCATCAAATGTAAAAAGTATTCTTAATAACATTCTGCAAGCACTTGAAGCTTGTTTTCTAACCAGTCTTTTCTGAGCCGGATGAGGGACTGGCTTCCTGCCTCGCCCATCTCTGTAGCAACCCAGGAGGAGACTGCAGTCTTAAACACTCTCTGGTTTAGTTTTCCTTCTGAACCAGATGTGTTTTCTGCAGTGTTCGCATGTGGGATAGAAGATTGCGGAAGGCCATTTTGAAATATGGAAGGCACTTTTTTTTTAGTGATCAAATGGGGGAATGTTTGGCTTTCCATGTAGGATAACACAAGCTGCTTTTTCACTTTCTTTTTTCCCAATTTCCCCCCAGGAGCAGACACACATGACCCCCCTCAGGATTCCGTTCCTGTAAGCTCAGTCTCTCTTATCCCACCGCCACCACCTCCGAAAAACGTGGCACGCCTGCTGGCGCTGGCGTTAGCGGAGTCTGCACAGCAGGCCTCCACCCAGTCACTGAAGAGACCAGGCACGTCCCCGGCTGCCTGTGCACACTGTGGGGACGTAGTGGTGGCTGCAGCCGAGGACAGACCACCTGCTCCCTACTCTAGCGTTACTCTCGAGAAAGCCTATTTCCAAACCGACAGGCCAGCAGAGCAGCCCCACCTCCAGAACAAGGGCCCTGGGCATGGTGACCAGCCAGTGCCAGACACAGCGGCTGCCAGCGACTATACCCATTCCAGCATCACTGACTCCATGGGGCAGTCCCCCCCGGCAGACTTACCAGGCGATCAGCCACATCGAATCTATTTATCTGGGGACCCAGAGAAGGTGAGAGTCACTTCCGTTCCCTCAACAGACTCAAAGTCTGATGATCTCATCACTTTCCCTGAAGACCAATCTGTGAAGACCAGTGTGCCGACCGTCTCCTTTGTGGACCACGATCAGCTCCATTTCTACAGTGGAGATGAGCCTCCTTCTTACCTTGGTGCAAGCGTGGATAAGCCCCATCACCCTTCAGAACTTGCGGACAGAAGTCCTGCCCCTTCTCATTTGCCTAGGGACAAGATCTGCCCTCCTTCCGGGTCCCCTGAAGAGAACACCAGCACAGCCCCCCTGGCGTACATGACGCATGCTCCAGCAGCGGCGATAGCAAGCGCCAGCGAAGCCAGCTGGGACGTGGCGGAACAGCCCAGCGCAGTGGAGTATGTAACCGCCACCCTTCAGCGTGCTCAACGAGCCAGCCGTCCCCTACCCCTACCTCCTTCCCAGAGACCCGCAGAGCAGCCCCCGGTCCTGGGGCAGGTACAGACTACAGCCAGTATAGGACTAACCAATCCCCACAAGGTAAGAAGCGGGGCGGGCCAGTGGCATGCAGTGTTTCTCCAAAGGTGTGCCACTCTCCATCAGCATGTGACGTTGCCTCGAGTGAGATCTGACATCTCTTTTTAAGTCCTAGGCCGATTTCTGTGAAACACTTCCTGGTTGAGATTGGGATCTGCCTTTATCTTAATGCTGGCTTTTCTCTGAAAAAGGAGCAGCTTCTCCATGGCTGTGGTTTAACTATACCCTCTCCTTTTACAAAGAGATTATGAGCGCAGGAGTCCACCTGGCCATTGGCTGTCAGAGTTGTGGGGTTTTTCCCAGCTCCCTCACTGACTCACTGTGACTCTGGGTAAACTGTCCAACCATCTCTGCCAGTTTTTCACGTCTGCACGACCAAAATGCTGTAGTCTCAGGACACTTGGAAGACTTTATGTCTTACCAACTTTCTCGAAATAGCAGAGATGACAGTGTCTTAGGACTTTTTGTTTTTTCAGCATTAGCCAGCAGATTGTTGAATAGTCAAGCACCTGTTTTGATGAGAGAATGTTGTATGCAGACTGTGAACGTTTTTTGTTGTCACCTTGGACTAAAAGGACTTCACTATCTAGTCCTCTATGGAAGATGCTATTTCCAGCCACTTGTTTCTCAAGGGCAGCGTGTGCAGCCTTGCAGTGAGAACATGTTTGTCTTCTGCTGCCACAGACACACTGCAGCGGGAGGGAGAGGCGGAGGCTGTGTTGAATGCCACCTGGACATGTCCCTTCTTGTCCCTCCCTGTCCTGGGGGCTGAAAACTGCCCCCTGGGGCAGTGGGTATCACTTCAAAACACTCTTCAGGTAGAATCAGCACTGCTTGTTTAACAGATGTTCTTGGTGTTGAGACTGAGCTGCACGGATAGACCGGGTACATGGTTTCAAGCCTAGTGGTCTTCTAAGCAAATCAGATCTGTCATGGTCCACCCCATCTCTTGAAAACCCATCCTAAATGAGAAGCTCTCCAAAGATGGGCTGGCTGCCACACCAGGTGGCCACAGAGGCCTGCCTTCTTTTCCTGACTGTAGGGACAGGTAGGCCTCTGCCCTGTCCAGCACCTCTGCACAGCTTGGGAAATTTCCAGCTGCTGCCCACATGGCCGCAGCTTGTGAGTTATGAATTCAGTAATGTTTGATTCCGTAGAGGGAAGCATAAAAAAACACTCACAGTACTGTCATCTTTCAATAGGTTCAAGGAGCAGTTCCGGTTCCGGAGAGGCCGTCTGAACCCAGGGGCCTGGGTGACCCTGCACCTGTCCTGGTTGGGGATGGCGGGGCCGCTGCGCAGTGCCCAACCTCCGCTCCAGCTCCTCAGCCCGTCCTTCCTGAAAAGGTGCGGGAAGGTGCCAGGGCGCCCGCGCTGCACCTGCGCGCCGAGTCTGTGCCCGCGCACGCCTCCTGTGGCTTCCCCACCCCAGCGCCCCCCGCCAGGACCATGGAGAGCAGACTGGCCGCAGCCCTCCACTCGGGCAGCGCCGACGGGGCGGGCAGCGCCGGGTACCACTCCTTCGTTGCCGCTGCCTCCGCGGAAGAAACCTTGCCTTTGCCCCTCCCTGTCCCACAAGCCAAGCACGGCCCTCTTAAGACTGCTTACCCCACGTTCGCCAGGCCTGACCTCACCACGGAGCCCTTCGGTCCAGAAAACTGTCTGCATTTCAGTATGACCCCAAACTGCCAGTTCCGCCCCCAGAGCGTGCCACCCCATCACGGGAAAGCGGAGCCGCACTCGGTGTATGCGTCCAGGTCGGAGCCACCAGCCTCCACGGCCCCCCGGTACAACACGTACGTGGCCCCCGGGAGAAGCGTGTCTGGACACCACCCGAAGCCGTGTAGCCGGGCAGAGTACGTGTCCTCACTGAGCTCGTCCGTCAGGGGTGGCTGCTACCCCGAGGACATGCCGCCGTACCCCACCATCCGCCGGGTGCAGTCTCTGCACGCGCCTCCGTCCTCCATGATCCGCTCTGTCCCCATCTCCAGGACAGAGGTGCCCCCAGATGAGGAGCCCGCCTACTGCCCACGACCCCTGTACCAGTATAAGCCATATCAGTCATCCCAGGCCCGCTCGGACTACCACGTCACTCAGCTGCAGCCTTACTTCGAGAACGGCCGGGTGCACTACCGGTACAGCCCCTATGCCAGCTCGGCCAGTTCCTACTACAGCCCCGACGGCGCTCTGTGTGACGTGGACACCTACGGCACGGTGCAGCTGCGGCCCCTGCACCGCCTGCCCGGCCGCGACCTAGCCTTCCTCGCCCCGCGGCTGCAAGGCAAGAATGTGTACGCGTTCGCCGGGGGTGCGGCCCCGCGCGCCCGGCCCAGCGTGGCCAGCTACTTCCCGGCCAATGACCACAGCATGGTCCACATGCCCCCGGTGGCCGACGCGAAGCACGCGTACGCCTCGTGGGACCTGGAGGACCTGGAGAAGTACCGCCTGCAGTCCATCCGCAGGGAGAGCCGTGCGCGGCAGAAGGCCAAGGGGCCTGTCGTGTCCCAGTATGACAACATGAGCCCGGCCGGCGCGCCGGACGACCTGGGCGGCATCTATGTCATCCACCTGCGCAGCAAGTCGGATCCTGGGAAAACTGGACTCCTCTCGGTGGCCGAGGGCAAGGAGGGGCGGCACCCGGCCAAGGCCCTGAGCCCCGAGGGGGAGGACCGCTTCTACCGGAAGCACGCGGAGCCGGAGCTGGAGCGCGTGCCCCACCACCAGGGCGGGTACGGCAACGGGCAGCCGGAGAAGCCGTGCCTCCCCCAGAAGCAGAGCAGCGTCAGGAACCGAAAGCTGCACGACGCGGGCTGCAGCCTCCCCGAGCACAGGCCGCATCAGGAAGCAAGCCATAGGCAGCTGTGCGACCCGAAGAATGGGCCCCCTTTCCCCCAGGGAGCCGGCCCGCTAGACTACGGGCCCAAAGGGCTTCCAGACCCTGCCGAGCCTGTCAGCTACCTTAACTCTGGAGGGAAATACGTGCCGTCAGGGCCGGAGTCTTTAAGACCGAGCCACAAAGAGGTGCGGCTCCCCAAGGAGCTGGAGCGGCCCCGGGCCCGGCAGCCCCCGGCCGCAGAGAAGCACCCCAGAGACTGCTACAAGGAGGAGGAGCACCTGTCGCAGTCCGCGCTCCCGCCCCCTAAGCCAGAGAGGAGTCACAGCCTCAAACTGCACCACCCTCAGAGCGCGGACAGGGACCCCGGCGTGCTGTACCACTACCACACCCACGGCAAGCGCCCGGGCCGGGGGACTGCCGGGCCGCAGTACGATAACCTGGAGGGCTACCACTCCCCGCCCCAGCACCAGCGAGGGGGCTTCGGAGCAGCGGCAATAGGCCCGTACATGCCCCCCGGCTTCCCCCACCCCCAGAGCAGGACATACGCCACAGCTCTGGGGCAGGGCGCCTTCCTGCCCACAGAGCTGGCCTTGCAGCCTCCTGAAACGCAGGTCCATGCAGAATGAGCCCCGGGAGCAATAGAGTTGACGCAGCCTCTGCTGGACAGTGGACTGTTCTATTTTTTTCAGTAACCAAAAAAAAAAAAAAAAAAGCTACAAACCGCCCCCCCACCACATTAAAAAAAATAAGAAGAAAAACAAATCACCATCTTTTCCCCTTTTCCCAGCTTCATCACCACCTCTTCTACAGACTGTTGTCATTTTTGTCATTTAAAGATCTGAACGATTGTGAAGCACTGTGTTGAAAACCTAGTAAAGAAATTTGTTACAGACCATACTTGCCACATAGGGCTGATTTGTAAGAGCCTGAGGACTGCCTTTAATGGAATTTGAGTTTGACAGTGTCCTTCCTAGCACTTGCTGCGTCCTTCAGAGCAGCTGACACCCACTTCTTGAAGGTCTTGTGTGCCCTGTCCTGTCCTGTTCCCACTTGCTTTCCCAGTAGCCACAGCCTTGCCCAGAGAGTCACCCGTTTTCCTTGTCAGGTCATACCTCCTTGTCTTGGAAGGGGCTGTGTGTTAAATTAGAGTGGAGAGAAACTTCTCCCTGAGCCTTCACATAAGACTATTATTGGACATTTAACAAATTATAGCCAAAAAAAAAAGGAATTAGGACTTTAAACATTTAAAGTCATTACAAAATGTCAGACCCATTAGATCCAGGCTGAACCATGCTCTTCTCCTGGTTGCTCCACACACTTCAGTGAACAGGCTTATCCCACGGCAGAAGGGTTTCTAAGTTACAGTTAAAGACACTTCTTAGGTGGAAGTCTGTGACCTTCGTTAGCACCAGAAACTACATCAGTGGTTCTAAGCTGCTGCCTGTCTTCAGTTTTTTTTTTTTTTTTTTCCTCAATAGTATTTGATAAATTGTGATCCTAGTGAAGTATTTTACACAATTTGTTTTCCTAAAGCAGTTTTTTTCCCCCTCATTTAAAAAACAATGAAAAACCAGCATGGTTTGCCTGGATAAACACACATAATATCACATGACTGTAAATTTACATATTAATTTGTTTCTAAACCAGGTATCCTGGGAATTCTTACAGTAGCTACAGGTTATTATTATCCATTAGTAAACTGAGCGTTCCTGCAATAACACTTAGCACAGCCCATTTGACCTGCTGGAATTCTGGGCAGCAATCCTTTAGGTCCCAAGGAATTACCGTGTTGTGTCTTCCCTCTGTCCCTGGGCAATTGCAGTCTTAACTGTAATTGCCATCCACACCAGCATTTCAGGTTTAGTCCTCGCAACACTGCAGACATGTTAAACATGTTCCATATCCAGGACTTTCTTTTGAAAGTTTGCATTCCATTTTCTCAACCCACCCCACCACGAACGCCAGACCAGAAGGCAGTCCTGTATTTATAAAACGAGTTGAGATAATCATGTCATTCCATAACTCTTAATAATACTTGATTTTTATACATTCACATGTTTTAAATGCTCAAGTTTGTAGAAGACACTAGGAGAATTCCATTCCATTTACTGGATGGTTGCTGCTCTGGCTTTTTAAAACTTGGAACTAACGTTTATTTAGAGCAAAGAAAAATCTTTTAAGAGGCTAAATTGATGCTGCTATTATTGCTGTGAAATTGTGTAAAGATTAGGATTCATGCCAGTTTTTTTAAATCTAAAAAATCATGTGATTGCATTTTAAGGGTTTATATTTAGAAAAAGAAAATAAAGTTTTAAGAGCAACACATTTACTTATTAATATATGTGGAAATACTCTGTTAGGTGTTCTTTTGTTCCCCCAGAATTGATCGAAGAGATTCAGTAAATATCATGGAGGAAATCCTGAAATTATAGAAAAGGTCTGTGAAGCTCAGGCCTCAGTACAGACCCACCTGCTCTGTAGTCACAGTGGGAGGGAACCTGATTGGAAACTTCCGTTTAGCACACACATGAGGAGTTCCGTGCAGGAATTTGCTCTTTGGTGAATATGCAGCACTAATTTTTTTTCCAACCCTTACCATCTTTTTGTCAGTAGGCGACCGATGGCCGCTTTGAGGGAAGACAAGCCGTCTGAGCTCTCACAGGCAGCCCGGAGATAGAGAGAGGAGCTGGTGTGGCCCCGAGACACAGATGGCTTTAGGAGCTGAGAGCCTAGAAAGATGTGGCTGAAGTCTGTCCAGTGTTCATACCTATGGATTGGTCACACACACTGTTTACTCCTGAAACTAAAGTCTGTTTTATAAAATGTTCCATGAGTGTGGAAATATCAGGTACATATTTTGAATACAGAAAAATGACTCAAACTCCTGGTAAAAGTGTGAAACATAAACTCTGCAATCTAGCGTTGTTTCACCGAGTGTAGATCCAGCCTTAACTTCGGGTGCAGTTACTGAGGGGCTTCGCCTGCATCCTTCCCTGTCTGGTTATCGCGGGTAGATGGCAGATCACTGTGAGCCAGCTTGCCTCAGCACAGCCACCTTGTTGATATATGACATTGCAGGGTGAGCAACCAAGTGTCAGCACTTTTACACTTAGATGTGGAGCCTACGATCAAGGAAACGGAGCTGCCTTACTTGTGAAACCCAGAATTTTAATTCTGTTGGTATTTTCACAGCCATGTCTCCAGATTTTATCCTTTTTTGGCAAAATTCTGATGCCACAGCTTGGTTTGATTGAAATAAATATTCCCTGGATGTCTCATCAGGGACTCTGCTGACAGCCCCAGAGATGCCACCTCCTTTCAGTAGATTTCATCTGAGCCTTATCGACAGCTCACCATCTTCAGGTTCCTTCTAAAAACATGAAAGTCCCTGGGATGGTCCCAAAGACAGGGCCTGCACATTTTTATAATGGCAAAGCATTTTTTAAAAGGGTCGGGTTGAAATATCTAGGAATAATCCTGTAAAGAAGAGGGACCATTAATGTGAGCGGAGAAAGACCAGGTCATTACCACACCTGAAGCAGCAATAGATGTATACAGTGTAAATTTGAAATCTACCCTTTAGTTTCAAAAAAAGGAGCCTGCGAAGCCCATTTATCTGTTTCCAGCCCCGTCAGTCACCCATCCAATATGTTGGCAGAGTATTGTCTGAGCAGTGTGTGTAAGGAGTATTAATGAAAGCAAAAGTATGTCAGAAAGTTACTTCCAAATGGTTAGAGGCATGTGACTTTTAGTACTGTGTGTTAACGGAATGTCAGGAATGGTATATTTTAACTGTGTGCAAGATAATGTCAGTGTGCACAGAGGGTCTTTTTTCCTTTTTTGATTAGTGCTGTTAGTGTTCAAAGAATAAAAATGGTTGTTTTACAGTTTAGATTCCAAGATAGCAAAATCTGATTTTTCAACCATGACCTGCATGAGAGAAGCATCCTAGGAAGTCTTAGCTCATACTTCTGAGTTCTTAACTTTAATTTATATAGTGTTTTTTTTTAATGTTTTAATATTTTTGTGAACTGGTGTAAATTGTTAATGCATATAAGCTTGTGTATTTTTGTAAATAGTTTGTGATTTATTTCTTGACCCATATGTAAATATTTAGAGTCTCATTTCTTCAAAGCTTATTTGAAGCTGAGTTGTGGGTTTGGGGTTTTGTTCGTTTGTTCCTTTGTTTGTTTTGGTTGGGGTGGGGGGCGGGGAGAGAAGGGATTTTGTATTCTGATAATCCAGACGGAGATATCTTGTGGTTTAAAGCAAATGTCCCACTGAAAGCAATTCAAATATCAAGAAAATTATTTCAGGTTAAAACACACTTCCTGTGTACGTGTTTGCTTTCTAAACCTAATGTGAGTTATAACAAAGTAGATGGGTAATCAGGGGTAATCGGGGCTATTCTGGCCAAAAGATGAGCGTTTCTATGACACAAATTCTTATACCAAAAAGATACTTTATTTAAGGGAAGGGGTTTAATATCTCCTGTCTTCATCTTTCACAGTAGGCTGCCTGGCTGAATTTTTCCCCAGGGCAGACAGGCTTTTTGGAACTGCAGGCCTTGGCCTGCACTGCAGGGTCTGAGCGGACCTGCTGCTGGTCGGGCTGCCTGCAGGCATCTGTGCATTGGGCTGCCTCCTGGCTCCCAAGCTTAAGGTGCACAGGAGGGTGAACTAGCTTCTTAGGGTTCTCCAGAAGGGGGTTCTGTATACAGCCATACTTCTCAAGATTCCCACAAAGCATCCTGTGTACTTTGGAGTGAAATGACCAGACAAGAATCTCTTACACTTGGTCACCTGTTTCCAGCTGGTGTGTGGATAAAGATGAAGCATTCCAATGTGTCAAATGCTGTTGGTCACCCAGCTGTCAGATGGGGGTCCAGATGCATTCCTCTGCCAAAGTTCTCAAATGCTTCTCTATCAACCAGAAATTTTTGAAGGAAAAAACAAACCCAGTATCAAGCTATTGAAATTCTAGTTTTCCTACTAGGAATGATAAATTACAAATCATTCTTCATCCTAAAATATTAGGGCCTGTCACTTTTTTGCCAGTCATTCAGAAGGAAAGTCACCTGTTCAGTACAGGTGACCCTGGCGTTCCCACCATGTTCTGTCTACCTGCTACCACACTGCAGACCAGAAGCAAGGTGTGACATCTGCTTCCAGTAAACACGCCCAGCCTGAACACATGTTCCCATGGAGACTGCTGCTCAGAGGGGATAAAAGACTTAGATGACATCTCCACTGGGTCTTCCACTGTCCTTAATTTTCTGAAGTTCTCATTTCCATACCAGCTATTACCAAATGTCCTTCATGCTGATGAAGATAGAGTACCTTCCTCTTAAAATGTATATTTACTTATCACTGAGAAATCAGTGGTAAATACATTGGTGGTGTTTGAAATTTTCTTTTGTGGTTCTATAGGAAAGGGCACACTATAGTAATATTGACTCCCTGTTACATTAAAACTTCGAATACCTCCAAACACCTGAAATAAGACATTTTAGTTGCCATGTTTCTCACATAATTGCATAATTGAGAATGTATGTCTTAAAAACAAAATTGAGATTTAATTGTTATTTTAAATATTTTAGTTAATTATAGTATTTCCAGAATATATTTCAAGCCACAAACTTCTTTTGCTGTTAGTATACCTAAGGACTCAGCATTTACACCTGTGGATTACTGTCCCATAAGATAGTGATACGGTCAAGACACACTGAGTTAAAAAGTGTTTGCTTCTACACATACCAAATGCTCTACCATGCCAGTCTATACATAAAAGAGTCCTATCACGGTCCTGTGTTTGTTTCTTTTTATTTCCTAAACCCTCCTTTCTGACGTTACTTCCTGCCACTGTCTACATGCTACCTGTCAGACTTCCTCTAAATAACCATTCAAAATAAATAAGCTTGTCAAAATGATGAGTAAAATTCTGAAAGATTGGGGCTTTGCATCTGTATTTCATTACTTAGAACCTCTGACTCTTTTCTCCTAATAAGGTACTTGGGTAGCTAGGTTTCAGAAGATGAGATTATTGTGTAAGATGCTTAGAAGGGAGAATAAAACAGACTCTAAGAGTTCTCCCTACATTTGACCTTTTGTGAGAAAGCAATATGATTAGACACAATGGCATTTTCCATGCTAACAGCTCCGCAGAGAGGAATGCTGACCCACAGAAGACATCCAGCTCCTCCATGAACTCCAGGGGGAAGAGAGATAGGAGTGCCAGACACATAACTTAAGTTGTCACACAGCCATTCAGTTAGTGCCCTTTTTTTCCATTTCCTAAAAACATCTTGCAAAACATCCTGAGATTTCTCAGCCACATGTTCATGCTTTAAACTGGGCAGATACTTCTCAAACTTTAGACTCCATATAAAGCAGCTGGAGGGCAGTTAAACATAAGACTCCTAGGGCAACCACCAGATAGTCTGGTGGGTCTGGGGTTGGACCCAGGAATCTAGTTTTAGCCCCCATTGGCTGATTTTAACACAGGTGGTTGAGATGTACTTGACAGCAGATGGAATGGGCCCCTGTCAGAGGGAAACCAGTTCTAGTTTCTAGAGCTTTGCCACTTTTTCTCATTCACACCATGGTTCCCCATCTCTTTAGTGATTCCAGAAGTTTATTATTAATTTCTCTATCCCTGAATAAATATTAAGCCCAGGTTCAATTATTTATAGCAATGAAAGATAGAAAAATTAGGTCTAATTGACCTGACAAGCAATACAGAAAAAAAACATTCTCTAAAACTGGTGAGGTGCTCATGACTGTTTATAACATTGTCTCCTATTATACACCTACGTAGTCAAGGTCTGTACCGTTGCCTCCCATTATACACTTAGACAGGCAAGGTCTATACCATTGTCTCCTATCATACAATTACATAGTCAAGTCTCATTTGTGAAACATTCAAGCTGTTAGGAAGTGTAGTTCATGCGTATTGCTATTCACACAGTCAATTCAAACACTGTATTAAGGGATAACAGAAATAACCCTTTGAACCAAGTGATCTGCCTGCCTTTCTCATCAAAACATTTACAAGAACTATCAGCACATAATTCAATACTTGACTCCTCAGTTGTGTGTATTTTATCAACTGTGGGCAATAGTACAGAAGTGTTTTGAACAGCCCATGGTGACACTGTGCTTACCACATACTACGGTACTGGTCGCTGCTGTAAGCCTTGTGCGTCTATGAACTCATCTGCTCCCCATTAGTTTACAGATGAAGCCAAGGCGCACAGAGGTTAAACCCATCACCACTGCCGTATACAGCTAGTGAAGAGTGAGGGAGCTGAGAGTCAGACCCAGGTACTCCTGAGAAGCTTATGCTCTAATAAAAGCAGACTTTAGAGTTGAGTAACTGAATCCTAACTGCTACAAATTCTAAAACCCTTAACTACTAAGCCTTTCCAAAATGCATGCTAAGCCATGGCTTTCACATCTCTAAAATGGGAATAATAATAATAGTACCTACCACTTGGGGTTGCTGTGAGAACTAAAGTAGATAATGTCCCTAAAGGGCAGAGCAGGAGAGCAAGTACCCGGTAAAAGTTGTTCAGGCTTTGTATTATGGGATGGTGCAAGATTGTGCAGAATTAAGGAAGAGAAGATTCTGTTATATATCATTAAGAATTTAATCAGTTGGGTCAACATTTCTGTAAAACTGGAGGGTTTCACATAGTTGACATATCTTGCAGGAAGAGAATCTTGACTGGTAGAGAGAGATGCAAGACGTAATTTGGTGGTTAAAAGGAAACTTCAGAGGGAGACTGGTAGTGCAGAAAGCCCTTACTTTCTGTCCCGAGCCCAGGTTCCCTGCCCAAACCGTACACTCAGCTAAGGATGCCCTTCTCACGGGAGGCGATTTCTCTTCACTGGGTTCTCCATCAGAGAGCCTTCCTTGATGACCCAGTTCAAGACCACTCGATCCCCTCACCCTCTTAATTCTCTAAATAACACTTATTCAGAAAAGATTTGTATATTTTGCTTACTAATTGTCCGCATCCCTTCACTGATTTCTAAGCCCTACGATTCCTTGACACACAGTATGTATGCAAATAGGCTTGTTGAATGAATGAATGAAAAATGTTAAAGAAAGAGACTACCATATGACCTAGCAATCCCATTACTGGGCATATACCCTAAGGAAACCACAATTCAAAAAGACACATGTACCCCCAATGTTCATTGCAGCACTATGTACAATAGCCAGGACATGGTAGCAACCTACATGTCCATTCACAGATGAAGGGTTAAAGAAGTTGTGGTACATATATATGGTGGAAAAGTGAAAGTTACTCAGTCGTGTCCAACTCTTTGAGACCCCTTGGAGTGGGTAGCCTTTCCCTTCTCCAGGGGATCATCCCAACCCAGGGATCGAACCCAGGTCTCCCACATTGCAGGCAGATTCTTTACCAGCTGAGCCACAACGGAAGCCCAAGAATACTGGGGTGGGTAACCTATCCCTTCTCCAGCAGATCTTCCCAACCTATGATTCGAACCAGGGTCTCTTGCATTGCAGGCGGATTCTTTACCAACTGAGCTATCAGGGAAGGTGTGGTGGAATACTATTCAGCCTTTAAAAGGCATGAATTTGAGTCAGTTGAACTGAGGTAAATGAAACTAGGGTCTGCTATACAGAGTGAAGTAAGTCAGAGAAAAATAAATATTGTATATGAATGCATATATATATAGGATCTAGAAAAATAATACTGATAAACTTATTTACAGGGTAGGAAGAGAGACACAGACATAGAGAACAGACTTATGGGCACAGCAGGGGAAGGAGAGGGTGGGACGAATTGAGAAAGTAGAATTGAGACATACAGACTACCATGTGTAAAACAGCTCATGAGAAGCTGCTATATAACCCAGGGAGCTAAGCTCAATGCTCTGTGATGACTTAGAGGGGTAGGATGGAGGGAGGGAGGGAGGAGGGAGGGGACATACATATACTTACAACTGATTCACGTTATTGTACAGCAGAAACCTACACAACCTTCTAAAGAAATTATCCTCCAATTAAAATAAAATTTTAAAAACGAAAGAAAGAAAGGGGTCATGGAAACAATAACTTTAGAAAACTGTTTTGGCCACGCACAGTCCTGCGGGGAAGAACTGCCTTTGTAACCAGTAGGCATCTCTAGACACCGAGACCTGATCTTTCCGCGGCCTGGAGAGCAGGATTTCAAAGAAGCCACCAGATGGCGCTGGTGACGCGCTGATTCTTCGAAAGTGTCCTGTGTGTGGGCCAGGGCGGCTGGGACCTCTGGATGCTCCCTGGGCTGATTTCTCGCTCTTCTCTTCTCACCCACTTCCACAAGGGCACTTCAAGGGCACGGACTTGGACTGGAGAGCTGATATGAAGAGCCAGCCATGAGAACAGGAGGGTGAGACTGGAGCTGTGACACACAGGACCTAGATGAAAATGCTCTCTGTCCCAAGAACGCTAGGGAGAGGTTGCTTTCATTCAGAGACTTGATACTGTCTAAGGATCATTTCGTGGTTTTGTTTATTGCTATTTTTAGGAAATGGCATAAACGTTTGGAAACAGATGTCTCCATTTTCATAGGCTGAGTCCTGGAAGGGTTTCTGACCTTCAGCAGAGTTTCCAAACCTGGACACATCAGAATTCCCTGGCAAGTTGTTTTTTTTTCAATATATACCACTGAATGAATTGTCTCTTTGATGGCCAGAGAACCTTTTTTTTAAAACTTTTTATTTTTTATTGGGGTATAGTGGGAAAGCCCCTGAGGCTGGGAAAGATCGAGGACAGGAGAAGGGTGACAGAGGATGAGATGGTTGGATGGCATCACTGACTTAATGGACACAAGTTTTAGTAAATTCCAGGAGATAGTGGAGGACAGAGGGGCCTGGCATGTTGCTGTCCATGGGGCCACAGAGTTGGACATGACTTAGTGACTGAACAACAAAAATACCTGATTGACAATGTTGTTATGGTTTCAAGTGAACAGTGAAGGGACTCAGCCGTATATATACATGGATCCATTATTTCCAACCCCCTCTTCCATCCAGGTTACCACAAAGCATTGAGCAGAGTTCCCAGTGCTATAGAGTAGGGCCTTGTTTGTTATCCATTTTAAATATAGCAGTGTGTACACGTCCATTCCAAACTCCCTACCTATCCTTTCCCTCATCCTTCCCACCACCTCTGCTGGCAACCTGTATTTTTAAATGGAACTCCCCAGAAGAATCAGTTTCATCCATGATTTAGACGCCATCGTTCTTGGAGAGGTGTCATCCCCCAGGCTCATTCTAGAACCAACCCTCTCTGCCCACCACTCCCTGGCCTGTCGGGGGCTCACCTAGCCTCACACGGAAGGAAAAAGCAAGGGCACTTTACAGTCCAGGTGTGTGCAGCCTCCTTCACTCTTTCTCTGAGCCTAAGTGAAGAGACAGCCTCCAAACTGAGAAACTGAGCAGCCCCCAACTTAACCCGCCATATATTCTCAGGCTTCTTAGGGTTCGGATTAGGGAACAAAGTTTTCAGACTTTCCCATCCTGAATTGAGCTTTTAGGTTTACAAAGGGCTGGAAACATAAGTGTGATCTAGAACAGGTGGTTCTAACTTTCCCAAGCCCAACAGTTCCATGGGGCCAAGAGCCGTGTCTCTGGCTTGTTTCGCTCTCTTAATGATACATTTTGAGGAATAAAGTCTTAATTTTATGTAGTCTGCTTTATCAATTTTTCATTTATGGTTGGTGAATTTTATGTCCTATTTAAAAAGTCATTCCGTACCATGAGGTCACAAATTTAGAAATTTTCTTGTTTTACCTTTTATACTATAACTCATAATATAGCTGAATTGATTTTTCCATATAATGCATTTGAACTGTGCTGTTGGAGAAGACTCTTGAGAGTCCCTTGGATTGCAAGGAGATCCAACCAGTCCATTCTGAAGGAGATCAACCCTGGGATTCCTTTGGAAGGAATGATGCTAAAGCTGAAGCTCTGGTACTTTGGCCACCTCATGCGAAGAGTTGACTCATTGGAAAAGACTCTGATGCTGGGAGAGATTGGGGGCAGGAGGAGAAGGGGACGGCCCAGGATGAGATGGCTGGATGGCATCACGGACTCGATGGATGTGAGTCTGAGTGAACTCCGGGAGATGGTGATGGACAGGGAGGCCTGGCATGCTGTGATTCTTGGGGTTGCAAAGAGTCGGACACGACTGAGCGACTGAACTAAACTGATGATATGGGGTGAGTTTAGCATTTTTTTTCTATATGTATATAATTGTCTAACACCAATTACTGAGAAAAATTTCCTGTTCCCAAAGGTAATCAATTCTGTGTTTATTATAAATCAAATGTTTGGATAGTCGTTTAGATTCATTTATCATTTTCATTGCTCATTCATTACTCTATCTTTGAACTTCTATGTGGGATCTTTTTAAAATTTATTTATTTTCTTAATTTGTATTGGAGTATAGTTACTTTTTCAGCTTCCCTGATAAGTCAGCTGGTAAAGAATTTGCCTGCAATGCAGGAGACCCCAGTTCAATTCCTGGGTCAGGAAGATCAGCTGGAGAAGGGATAAGCTACCCACTCCAGTAATCTTGGTCTTCTCTAGAGGCTTAGCGGGTAAAGAATCCACCTGCAATTGGGGAGACCTGGGTTCACTTCCTGGGTTGGGAAGATCCCCTGGAGTAGGGAACAGCTACCCACTCCAGTATCCTGGCCTGGAGAATGCCATGGACTGTATAGTCCATGGGGTTGCAAAGAGTCGGACACGACTAAGCAACTTTCACTTTCAAGTCGCTTTACAATATTGTGTGAATTTCTACTGTAAGCAATCAGCTATGTATCCTGTGTGCACGCTCAGTTGTGTCTGACTCTGCGACCCCATGGACTGTAGCCTGCCAGGCTCCTCTGTCCATGGGAGTTTTCCAGGCAAGAATACTGGAGTGGCTTGCCATTTCCTCCTCCAGGCGATCTTCATGGCCCAGTATGGAAAGCACGTCTCCTGCATTGGCAGGCAGATTCTAAACCACCGAGCCACCGAAGAAAAATCAGCTGTACATATACATATATTCCCTGTTTTGAATTTCCTTCCTGTTTGTGTCACCACAGAGCATTGAGTAGAATTCCCTGAGTTATACTGTAGCTTCTCATTAGTTACGTATTTTCTGTGTGTGTTAGTTGTTCGGTCAGTCGTGTCCGACTCTGTGACCCCAAGAACTGTAGTTCACTGGCTCCTTCATCTGTGGGATTCTCCAGGCAAGAATACTGGAGCAGACAGCCCTCTATTCCCTTCTCCAGGGGATCTTCCTGACCCAGGGATCCAACCTGAGGCTCCTGCATTGCAGGTATATTCTTTTTTTTTTTTTTGGTTTATAAAATGTAATTTTATTTTATGCTACTCTGCTGTTACATAGGGCATAACATTTTCACAAGGCTTTTTTGGGACTACAATCAATGATTGCTGCTGCTGCTGCTAAGTCGCTTCAGTCGTGTCCGACTCTGTGCGACCCCATAGATGGCAGCCCACCAGGCTCCCCCATCCCTGGGATTCTCCAGGCAAGAACACTGGAGTGGGTTGCCATTTCCTTCTCCAATGCATGAAAGTGATTAGCAACATACAATAGTGGTCCAACTCCCTAAATAACAATCACTAGACAAACTGGACACCTTCTCACATGTGCACAAATCTGCATGAAAAAGTACTAATGTTTTAGACTGGACTGTATGCTTTTTTTCCCCTTTCTAGTATATTATTTTCTAGTGCTTCCCTGGTGACTCAGATGGTAAAGCGTCTGTCTACAATGTGGGAGACCTGGGTTAGATTCCTGGGTTGGGAAGATCCCCTGGAGAAGGAAATGGCAATCCACTGCAGCACTCTTGCCTGGAAAATCCCATGGACGGAGGAGCCTGACAGGCTACAGTCTATGGGGTCGCAAAGAGTCAGACACGACTGAGCGACTTCACTTCACTTCACTAGTGTATTAAGAAATGACATGCACTTTAATTTACCAAAAGCAATGGTTGTATTCTGGCAGCAACATGCTACTTCTATTACATAGTAAAGTGGATACCAGAACTACAAAGACAGGAGGTGTAAGTGAGTTTTTATTGGGAAGGGAAGTTGTCAACTTAAACAGCAGCAAATGAAGAGTGAATAAAAACTCCCTGTTGTCACAGATACACAAGACCTCCATCACATATGATACAGGAGGCATTTTAATCTGTGATCCCCCAGCCCCAAAATATCGAATGCTTTTCCATTCAATCGAATACTTCTGGATTCCTACTAAAAAGGAAAATATTAAGAGGATGGAAAAGTTGCTTACTGAAAGGAAATCTCTGAAGAAGAGTGAAGGAGGGAATGTAGAAATTAAGAAGTTATGTAGAACACTCTTTAAATTGTAATTAGCTACATTTTCATATCTTCACAGTAATACAAAACACAGTCACTTGCAGAACTAGTTCAGATTACTTAAATACTAGATACATTTTTAGTCTTCTACAGAAGTGTTCGGAAGTTACTTACGTTTGTATGAAATGAAGCTATGAATACTTCTCTACGGCAGTAACTGCACACCAGGAAGGCTAAGACAAACACAAATCTAGGTATGGAGTTTTCCCAAAGCTGCAGTGTGAAAAGACTATAAACAGTTGATTCCATACACATGAATGGGTTTCTCTGCTATAGGAAATCCAAATGGAGTGAGGAATGGAGATTAGTGAAAAGGTCTCAAGGGGAAGAAAGATCGCACCCTGTATGCACTCAGTTTTCTGCCCTTTCTGCCGCATCACATTCTCCTGCACTGTCTGATGTCCGTAGTGTGAGGTTGTCTCTCAGCAGCTGCATGATGAGGGTGCTGTCTTTGTACGAGTCTTCCTTCATTCAATGTGTCGAGTTCTGCAATAGCCTCATCAAAAGCCGTTTTAGCCCGTGTGCAGGCCAGTTCCAGGTTATTGAGGATCTCATATTAGAGCACAGAAAAGTTAAGAGCCAGCCCCAGCCAGATGGGGTGTGTGGGCTGCCTCTCTTTCTTGCTTATGTCGAAAGCCTCTTGGTAAGCTCCTCGGAAATTATCTATCGTTTGCTTCCGATCATCACCACAAGCAACTTCAGCAAGGTACCAGAAGTAATCTCCCTTCATTTTCAGATAGGAGACCTTACTCTCTGGATTAGTTGCATTGGCTATTAAATACTTATCCAACAATTCCAGGACCGTGGTGTAGATGGACCTCAGCTCAGACTCCACTTTCTCCCGGTAGTCCTTGATCAGCTGCAACTTCTTGTCCGAGGTGTTGGTCTTCTGCTCAATGCTGGAGATGACTCTCTAGGCAGCCCGGTGGCCCCCAACCACGTTCTTGTAGGCCATCGACAGCAGGTTGCGCTCCTCGTTGGACAGCTCGGCACCCTGCTCCATCGCGGCCTTCATGCACGTGGCCGTGTCATCATAGCGCTCAGCCTACTCGGCCAGCTTGGCCTTCTGGATCAGCTCCGTCTTCTCCATGGGGGCCAGGGGAGTGGACAGTGAGGTTGAGCCTGGACCCCAGGGGCTGGCGGGGGGTGCTGGGGCGCAGCGAGGAGGCCTTCACACCTCCGTGGCCGCGGTGCGAGTCCCACCACTTGGATCCCTCTTCTCTGCAGGCATATTCTTTACTATCTGATCCACCAGAGAAGCCCCTATATGTTTTACACGTGGTATCAATAGTGAATAGGTATCACTTCCAGTCTCTCGATTCCTTCCACCACTACCTACCCCTTTGCCCCTTAGAATCCACACATTTGTTCTCTGTGTCTGTGTCTCTACTTTTGCTTTGCAAATAAGATGATCTGTGCCATTTTTTTAGATTTCACATATATGTGTTAATATATGAAATTGGTTTTCCTCTTTCTGACTTCGTTCTGTATGATGGTCTCTAGGTCTATCCCTGTCTCTACAAATGACCCAGTCTTGTTAGTTTTTATGGCTGCATAATATTCCATTGTATATATGTACCACAGCTTCTTTATCCATTCATCTGTCAATGGACATTTGCTTCCGTATCCTCACTATTGTAAACAGGCTGCAGTGAACATTGTGGTCCATATGTCTTTTGAGTCATGGTTTCCTCTGTGCATGTACCCCATCATGGGATTGCTGGGTCAGAGGCATAGATATTTTAAAGTCTGTGTCCAGTAACTCCTATTTCTGTAGTGCCTCCAGGTCTGTTTCTACAGCCTATTGTTTTTTTCTCTCAGCTTGTTTTCTTATTGTGTGCTAGTTATTTCTTGTTATCACAGACTTGATGGATACGAGTTTAAGCAAGCTCCAGGAGTTGGTGATGGACAGGGAAGCCTGGTGTGCTGCAGTCCATGGGGTTGCAAAGAGTCAGACACAACTGAGCAACTGAACTGAACTGATTCTTTTTGAAAAATTGTTTGCTAAAATAACTTGAGGACTCGAATGATATCACCTTCCTCCAGAAGGGATTTATGCTCATTTCTGCTATGTATCTAGGGATGCCAACAATTGAAGTTTCTGAATCCAGCTCCAGACATGGAGAGAGCTTGAAGCTGAACTGAAGTCCCCCTGAGAACAATCTGATGTTCAGTTTGCTCTTAGGGCAGACTTTCCCAGCCTAAGGAGAACTGGCTTCATCAGGTCACCCTCCTATATCCAGTTCATCCCTACTCTGATGAGCTCACATTCCCACTCAGGGGCAGTTAGCCCAGCAATGTGCCACCTGCAATATGCGATGTGCCCTTCAGCCAGTTCCTGTAGAACCAACACATACTCTGAAAAGGGAAGTGGCCCCAAATGCCACACTTACTTCCCCGGGCTTCCGCTCTCTGTCCTAGGTCTTCTCCCAGTAACTCATCGTGATCTTGTTAACTTACTACCAACAGCTAACAGTGCCTTTGAGAGCAGTTTTTTTGTTTGTTTTTTTTTCTGTTAATACCTTTATTGAGATACAATTCACATGTAATACAATTCACCCATTTAAAGTGTATGATTCAGTGGTTTTTACTATATTCATAGAATTATGCAACTATTACCACTATCAATTTTAGAACATTTTCACCACCTCAGAAAGAAGCCCTGTATCCTTTCTCACCTACCAATTCCCTTGATCCTAAGCATCCATTAATCTACTTTCTGTCTCTATGAAATGCTTATTATGACATTTCATATAAGTGGAATCACATAATACAAGATCTTTAGTCTCTAGCTTCATAGCATGCTTATAAAGTTCATCCACGTTGGAGCATCTATCAGTCTTTGATTCCTTGTTGTGGCCAAATGAGAGTACATGGTGTGGAAATGCTACATTCTGTTTATACATTCTTGATGGACATTTGGGTCATGTTCACCTTTTGGCTGTTGTGAATAATGTTACTAAGGACATTCATTCATGTTGGCAACTTTGTGTGGACATACCTTCTCACTTCTTTGGGGAGTGGAAATCACTGGGTCATATGGTGACCTGGTGCTTAACTTTCTGAGGGACTGTCATGCTGTCCCGAAGTAGCTGTACCACGTTACATTCTTGCCAGCAGTGCATCAGGTTTCTGATATGAGAGAAATTTGCTTTTCTAAGATTTTTGTCTATCTTTCATATTTGTTCTCAGCTGGTTTGTTCTTCTAAATTACTGACTGTCCTTGACCAAGAGCAGAAGCCCTCTTGGACTTTCAGCAGAGTGGCTCCCATCACCAGTGTTTATTCTTTAACATTTCACATCAGATATTTCCGGTAGGCAGGGGTTGTGCTTGAGTATATCCTTGATGGAAAGGGAGAGAGGAGCATTCAGTATGCTGGTTCAAGAGTTTGGGATAACTTTCGACCACAGGCACCCTTCACTTGTAGCCCTTTGGTTTAGAAACTAGCTCAAGTAAGAAATGTTATTCTTTTCTTTTTTAAAAAAAAGTTCTTAATACTATAGATTTCATGGGGTCCTTTCAAAATGAATTATGTCTTTATGGATATATTTCTCCTGAAGTCATAAAAATGTATTTAAAATATCTTCTAAAAAATACCAAGCCCTAAAACACATTTTAGATTTTGACTTCCCAACTCAGGCTATTTGGAAAATAACTGAAAAATCTTTATGTGACTGAAAGAAGCTTTTTCAAGCTCCCCTTCATTACCTGAATCATTCATTAAAAGTGCATCAACAGATTTTCACTGCTTTCCTGGGCTAGGCTCTGAATATTAGGCGTTTGTACTCTTAGCCTCAGAGAATTTATAATCTAGCTAAAACCAGAGAGGTGAAAACCATCTAAAGTGATAAATATGCATAGGGTCATGTAATGAAATGTACATGTATTATAGAGCCTAACGGCAAGAGAGAACACGTATGAGTTATTCTGTTTCACTGATTATTTATCAGAAACCCTCATGGCAATTCCTAGTTGTTGATTACCTTGGATTCCCTCTGAGAAAATCAAAAGTAACTGTGTAGTGTAAGTGGCTTCTATTTATTAACAGTCCCTGGGACCTGTGAACTGAAAGTGGTATAAAATACTGGACAAGGGGACAGACACGGGACACAGACTGCTTGGGCATGAATTTTTATGTGGATGTCTTCACTGGATGACTCTTGTTAAGTTACTGGACCTCCCTAGCCCTCTGTTCACTCTTCTATAAAATAAGGATGAGTGTTCCTAGTTTATAACATGCCTGTGCAGAACAAATGAGTTGAGATCAATCAAGCACTGAGGGGACTTCCCTGGTAGTCCAGTGGGTAAGAATCCACCTTGCAATGCAGGAATCGTGGGTTTGATCCCTGGTCAGAAAACTAAGATCCCACATGCCTCGAAGCAACTAAACCTTCATACCACAACTGGGAGTCCGTGCACCACAACAAAGACCCAGCATGCTGCAGCTAAGACCCAAGGCAGCCAAATCGAGAAACACAAAAACTTTTTTTTTTTTTTAATAATGCACTAAGAACCAATTCTGGGACATGGTAAAGCTCTCAAGCCTAAGTTCTTATTTTTCTTAATGTGTAATCATGGTTAATCATTTACTTGGGGGAACTGAGGTATAAACAGGAAAATACTTTGTGAATTATTAGCAGCAACATACACAGAAATGGAGAAGGAAATGGCAGCCCCCTCCACTATGCTTGCCTGGAGAATTTCACGGACAGAGGAGCCTGGTGGTCTATAGCCCGTTGGGGTCACAAAGAGTCGGACATGACTGAGTGACTAACACATACTCATAAAAAAAGGAAAGGGGAAAATCCATTTTGCTCCCAGCCAAGAGGCACTTAAACCAATATCCTTCCAGCCCCCACTCATATGTGAGGTATAGAAAAGCAGTTTCCATTTTTTCCTTACAGAATATCTGTTTGATTTTTCTTACACTCAAGGCTGAAAGAACTGGCTGGTGGCATTTCTTACTGAAGGCAGTTTTACCAAAAGCCTTTGTACTTTGTGTCCAGCCTTAGTGAAGAGGGTTCAGCTGTGTCCGCATCACCTGAACCCTTCTTGGTCATATGCTCTACTCCCACCAGCTCAATCCTCAGTCCTCTCCTCCTACACCTAACTGCAACATTTAACTCTGCTTATTGCATTCATCTCACTACATTTATTAAATACCCTGGGATAGTATTTGAATAGAATTGTATTGATATTTATCAATTACTGGAGAAGGAAAGAGAAACCCAATCTGGTTTTCTCTCCCAGAAAAATCCCATGAATGGAGGAGCCTGGTGGGCTACAATCTGTGGGGTCACAAAGAGTCTGACACAGCTGAGTGACTGAGTACTATGTACCCCAACATTCCGTCTTGTTAAAATGTGTGTGCTGTGCTTAGTCCCTCAGTCGTGTCTGACTCTATGACCCTATGGACTGTTAGGCTGCCAGGCTCCTCTGTCTATGGGATTCTCCAGGCAAGAATACTGGAGTGAGTTGCCATGCCCTCCTCCAGGGAGTCTCCCCAACCCAGGGATCAAACCCAGGTCTCACACATTGTAGGCAGATTCTTTATTGTCTGAGCCACCAGGGGAGCCCGAGAATACTGGAGTGGGTAGCCTATCCCTTCTCTAGGGGAACTTTCCAACCCAGGAATCAAACCAGGGTCTCCTTAAACTGGTCTAAATAGCCATTAAAAAATTACTTTTTCTAATTTTGTTTTTTCATTAAAAAAATTTTTTTTTTAACTTTCCCTAATTTAAAGTCCCATTCATCAGGTGACTTTTCTTCTGCCTCGACTTTGATGTTGATATTCTAAACATTTTGTCCTCAGTTTTTTTATTTGCCCTCAGTTTCTTCCTAAGAAATCACATCCATGCCAAGGATTTCCTTCCCCGCTTCTCTGTATATTTTGTTCAGAATTTCCTCCCAAGTCCAAACTTCCATCCAGCTTCCCGCTGGACTGTTCCCCGTGGGGTATCATACAAGCTCCTCAAATTCAGCATGTCTAAAGTGACTAAGACTCTTCCTCTCCAAACTGTATTTCCCTTGAAATATCCTTATTATCCTTTATGGACTGAATCACTCAAGTGGGAAACTCCAGCGTTCACCTACTTATACAGCTGTAGCCCCACTGCTGGTAGCTCAGTTCAGAGTCTCATCATTCCTCAGCTGAAGTATTACAGCAATCACTTGTCTTGCCTCCAGTTTTTATTTTTGTTTATTTTTAATTTTTTTTATGGTTTATTTATTTATTTTTTATTTTTTTTGATTTTAAAATCTTTAATTCTTACATGCGTTCCCAAACATGAACCCCCCTCCCACCTCCCTCCCCACAACATCTCTCTGGGTCATCCCCATGCACCAGCCCCAAGCATGCTGCACCCTACGTCAGACATGGACTGGCGATTCAATTCTTACATGATAGTATACATGTTAGAATGGGAATTCTAACATGTATTTTTAATTTTTTAAAACATTTTTCTTTCTTTATTTGGGTGCCTGGTGGCAGGATGAGGGCACCCTCCCTGCACACGGGTCAGGCAGCTGCATCCCCCACCCAGGGTGGGGTAACCTTGCCCTCACCCTGACCCCCCAACTCTCATCCAGCTCCAGAGACTGTGCCATCCTGGGGGCTCCCCTGTCACTCAAATCCCCTAATCACCCTGTTGGAAGGTGCGGTCTGTTTCCCACTAGGACTCCACAGGGCCAGGCAGGCCCTCTTAGGGTGGACTCAGAAGCCAAACTGTTGACATCAAAATCATGTCTCCATCCTCCTAGCTGATTCTAGGTCCCCCATCATTTCTCTAGGCCTCACTTTCCTCATCTGTGAAATGGGCACAAAATTGTTACCACTCCCCCATCTCCTCTCCCCTCCCCCTGCTCACCCTTCTCCTCCCTTACATCCTCCCCCTCCTCTTCCTCCCTCTCCCCCTCCTTCCACATCTCCTTCCACACCTTCCCCTCCTCCTCCTAAACTTCCCCCACTTTAGCCCCCAGGAGGCTCCCTCATCTAGGCAGCTGACACATTCTCTGGGTAGATATGCAGGGAATTTAGGTTCAGGCTGGCAGCTTTCAGCTCTAAGCCTGGGCCCTGATGAAGAAGGGAATGTTAATCATTAATATGATTTCTTTCCAGAGAAGCATAAGATTTTACAGCTGGAAGCAGCCTTAGAGAATCATGATAGCCCACAAGTTACAATTGTGGAAACAGCGGGCTCTTGCTGTCCCTAAAGTCACAGGGCTGGTCGGCTAGTTACTGACTGTGCTAGTCCCACCACCCCAAGCCCTTCTCCTAAACCCTTTTTAAGCTTTTAAGTTTTTAAATGCATCTCCTAGACGAGTGAGAATAGCCCAGCCCTGCAGTTTCACTCTGGGTGGATAGACCTCTTCCCCCGGTGAGCTAGGCAAAACTGTAGAGGGAATAAACCAACTCTAACAATAATAACCATTATTGCCCTAGTGCTTCCACCACCGCTTCTGTTTGTATCCTGCACTTTCTGCACTTTCTCTAACCTCTTAAGAACTGGCAAATGAGGAGAAGCCAATTTCAGCAGAAAGGATCTCCCAGGGAAACTCAGAGATGCTCAGGCTTCAGACAATGGGGTCTGGAGGTAGTGCCTGGGCTGATGGGAGACCCAGGGCCCCACGGTGATGCCGCAGGCGCCTGGCACAATCTGGAGCCTGATGAAAATGAGCAGTGACTGTATGGACTTGTCTTTGCTGGCCACTGCCGGAAAACTCTGTCCCCACTAAGTCACTGGGTCTCTGAGTTCTGTACCTGGATGCCCAGCCTCACGTGACTCGAGGACAGGGTACTCACATTTGGTGATCTGTTCCCCCACTCCCCAACTCTGGGCCTGGACAGATCAGGGGTGTCCAGACCTGGTAAACAGCTCCAGGGGAATGGCCAGACTTGCTCTGAAGCCTGGGCGACTGGGAGACAGAAAGGTCTTTTGTTAAGGGTTTTAGAAGGAAGGAGAAGTTTGGGGATGGAATGTTGAGCAAGGAAGGGCTGAGGGAGTTCTGCAGCAGACAGACCCATGGGGAAGCTCGGGGAGGAGAAGGTGGGTGGGAAGAATATGGTTCAGGATCCTTGTGGTCCCTGAGTTTTCTGATCAGATGATCCTCACAGTGGCAGTCCTTGACTCCAGGACCTCTTCCTGAAGCTGATAATGAATATGGTGCTAGAAACTTAGTGGCTCTGAGTTAGGGTGTAGGGGGGCACATGAGGATGATCATTCATCCCCAAAACTTGCAGCACACATCTCCTGTCTCCTGGAAATCAGATGCAGGGCTGGACCAGGAGGCAGGAGGAGCAGCCCCCACCCCCACCCCTGTCCTGGGCCACTGCAGACTGCTGCCTTGGGCCCAAGGTCATGTTGGTGACAGAGCCACCTGTTTCAGGGATGAGAGGGAGGAAGAACCCCCATTCCTTGCTGTCCTTGTCTCCACTTTCCTTGCTCTGATGACCTTGAAGAGCCTTCTTTTTCTTCTGTCCTAGTTCGGTTTCCATGGGAACTGGAGTGGCAGCATCATCATTCTGCTGAGGTGAGATCCCCCCAGGATGCCGTGAATACCCAGGAGAAAATGATCAGAGAAGAATATACCATCTCAGAAATTACCCTGCAGGGCACTTCCTAATATTCTGCTTCCGACATCTCCTGGGTTAGGTCTTTCGTTTTGTGTCCTCAAGTTCAGGGAGCCCGCCGGGAATGGGCGTTTGGTCCAGATCTTTGGTCCTTAGCATCTGTTCTGCTCCTGGTTGGTGTGATAATCACTTACTCCGTGAATTCCTGGGTAAGGGTCATGAGAAGATGAAGTCATTTGATATCCTCTCAATAAATCCAAGGGCTTCCCAGGTGGCACATTGTTAAAGAATCTGCCTGCCAATGCAGGAGGCGTGGGTTTGATCCCTGAGTCAGGAAGATCCACTGGAGAAGGCAATGGCCACCCACTCCGGTATTCTTGCCTGCAAAACACCCATGGACAGAGGAGCCTAGTGGGCTACAGTCCATGGGGTCACAAAGAGTGGGACACAACTGAGTGACTGAGCACCACGAATAAATTCAGACAACCACATGTGGCGCCTTAAGCCCTGTCCTCTCCCCAAATTGCCCTCTGGCCAAGTGATTCATGACAGAATCATGACCAGCTGTAGATATATTTTACTTGAACTTCTCAAAAAAAGCTAGTGGTATGTTTAAGAGTGGTCACTTATAGTCGAATTGATTGACAGGCACTGGACTTTCTGGAATGAGCCATGGGCTGCTCAGCAGGTCCCTAGACAATGAGACAGATTCAGAATGAACCATCTCCTAACCATGGTTCTTGCAGAGTAGTTGAGAGCACAGATTCTGGAGCCTGTCTGCCTGAATTCAAATCCTGGCTCTGCCACTTAAGAGCTGGTGAACCTGGGCAGGGCACCTAGCCTGTCTGATTCTCAGTGTCCTCATCTATAAAATGGGATGATGATGGTTTCTATCTTATAAGTGATCGTATTAAAAGAATTAATACACACAAAATGCTCAAAACAGTACCTGTACATGGCAAGTCTTAGCCATCTGATTATTATCATAATTATCCTACTTTATTCATTCTGAGATGCATTTTTTTCCCATTTTTATATCTCTGAAGTCTGAAGGGTTTTTTTTTTTTCTGTTTTCTGGGAACATAAAATATTGTGTATCTATAATGGATTGTGTTTCAGATTCAATTACATTTATTATAATCATTTTTTAGATCTCATCTCTAAAACAGTGTCTGGTCAATAATGAGGACACCATATAATTTTGCAAAGACTAAATAAATTCTCTCTAGGTCTTTTCTTCCTGGAGTCCTGGTAATGAAAGTTTTGCCATTGTGACCATCAGCGTGGGCCCAACTCAGGCAGACAGATAGCGCTGATATTAGAGGTGCAGTCATTCCCTTTACTACTCCTTGGCCCTCAGGACAGACATTCCAGCTGGTTCTGCAACGTTGTGGAGGTAAGGAATCTCAGTCTGCACCATCTGACAACCAGAGGGAGTTCTGTGTCTGTGTTAGAGTTCTTCAGGTAAACAGAACTGATAGGATGTGTGCTTAGGTATATTTTAAAGAATAGCTCATGGGGTTACCTGGCTGGCAAATCCAAAATCTGCAGAGCAGGTTAGCAGGCTGGAGCCCCAGGAAGAAGACAATATTCCTGTTCAAGTTTGCTGCAGAATTCCTTGCTTGGGAAAGGTCAGTCTTGCTCTGTTCAGTGCTTCAGCTGACTGACAGCCCCACCCATGTTATAAAGGGCAATCTGCTTTGCTCAAAAGCCATGATTTATGGGACTTCCCTGGTGGTCCAGTGGTTAAGACTCTGCTCTGCCACTGCAAGGGATATAAGTTCGATCCCTGGTGAGGAAATTAAGATCCCACATGCAGTACAGCTCAGCTGAAAAAACACAGCAACAACCAAAGTCTGCTGATTTAAATGTTAATTTCATCAAAAACAGCCTCACAGAAAGATCCAGAATAGTGTTTGACTCAGTATCTGGGTGCCTTAGCCCAACCAAGTTGATACATAAATTCACCATTGCATAGACTTATGGGGGAGATTTCTAGAGTGAAGGGCCTGTGTTTGTTAAAGACCATCCTTTCCATGGAGAGATCATGCCTCCTCCCTTGCGAGTTCCTGATGGGCTCAGATTTCACAATAGTCTCTTCTGTAATCTCCACAGCAATCCTGCACAGTAGGCAGGAATAACTTCATTTTTCAAATGAAAAAGAATCTGAGGCTAAGTGTCTTATTAGTAGATACCTCTGGGATACTAAAGTTGCCTCATTCAAGCCAGGTTTCTCTGACTCTAGCTCTTGCTTGTCAAGGGTACTAGTAGTGTTTACTGCTTGCTATTACATTATTATATTAAACACCAATGCTTACTTTGTTTCAGACACTGTTCTAAGCACTTTACATATATTAACTTTCTAAATTAACTCAATTTCCTAATCTGCTCCTAGAATTCTGAAGATGGATATGACAAACAAGTCATCTGGAGGTGAGAAATGCCTGCTGTCAGCATTGCCTGGGCATGGCCAGGGGAGGGCTCTTTGCTTCCTGGGGCTAGTTATCTCTCTCCCTCCTGCCAAGCTTCTTTCCTGCTATTTTCACTGAGCAACTGATTAATGCCTGTGCAGGGCAGGCATGCCCACTCCATGGTGTTCTCACCTCGTCACTTCTTTGCACCTTCTAATGGCTTCTGAGATTAGCTCCTATCTTAGTTTGCCACATTTAATGAGGAGTGGGGACGTTGACATGAACCAGGAATGCTGTCAACATCCCTGGCTCTCCAAGGTCCACATCCTGCTCTCTAGTTTTGCACTTTTTTTTTTTTTTGGCTGTGTTGTGTGGCTTCTGGGATCTTAGTTTCCTAACCAGAGATTGAACCCATGCCCTTGGCAGTGAAAGCGTGGAGTCCTAACCACTGGATCACTAGGGAATTTCTGCACTTCTTAATTGCCAGTAGCTCAGCCCTACCATCCTTCTGAGAAATGAAGACCTTGTTTGCAGGACCTCCATCTCTGAGCATCACTTAAGGGCTGGAGTCCTGTTGTGCACAGGGGAGCCGTGAGGTGTTCTCCTTACCTTGACTTCTGTATGGGTTCATTTCTGCCATAAAACCCCTTTATCTTTCACATCAGACCAGAGTTTTGTGTTGAGGGAATCACAATAAAGGAGAGGAAATGCTGCCTTGATGGAGGCCAGCTGGTAGATATTCGGCACATCTAGGGAACAAAGTCATCGTTTGGTGTGAGCGATGAGTGCCACAGAGCCCCTGGCCATTAAGTGGGATGAGGAGGGTGGAGGTCTGGTTTGGGGAAAAAGAAAAAGGCAATTGCCCTTCATCTGGGCAATGCAGGATGAACAAGATTTTGCAGGAGCAAAGGGAAGGGAGAAGGCAATGGGAAAAATCTGGGAAGAGTCAAATGTCCCGTGAAGAGGGCTTCTCCACTGTACTAAGCATCCTACCCTCCCCTTGTTTTCTGGGGTCCTCTGACGATCCCTTCAGTGGTGGGTGTCCTCTGCTTTCTCTTCTTTGGTTGATGTTTCTCATCAGCATTTAAGCATTAAGCATCAGCATTTAAGCATCAACACTCAGCATTAAGCTGAGTCTCTGTTATCTTTAGAACAGCAGTGTACAAATCAAAACTCTTAAACTGTCTCCCTCCACTCCTTTTCTCTCCAGACACCCACTGCCCTAGTTATCACCTTCATCCAGTAGCTCAAGCCCCAAAAGAGGGAGTCAGTCTTTACATTCCTCACTAGCCTGTCCACTTCTCTCATTCCTTACCAGGTCCTGCCAGTTTAACTCTTAAATATATCGCCTGAAGGTGTCCACTTTTTATAGTGATGGTTAATTTTGTGTGTCCTCTTGACTACCTACAGAAAGTCTAGATTAAGCATTGTTTCTGGGTATGAAATTGGCATGTGAACTACCAGACTCCGTAAAGTAGACTGCCGTCCCCAGTGGGAACAGACATCCTCCAGTCCAGTGAGGGCTTGAATAGAGCAAAAGGCAGAAGCAGGAGGAATCGACCCATTTTTCCTGCCTTACTGATGACCTGGGGCCTCCCACATCATCCTCTCCTGCTCTGGGACTGGGGTTGATGCCACTGGCTCCCTTGGCTTCCCAAACGGTGGACTCAGAATGAATCATAGTAATATCACCAGCAGATGGCAGCTCATGGGGTAGCCTTCATAATCACAAGAGCCAATTATACACACACACACACACACACACACACACACACACACACACACACACACCCTGCTGGGTCTATTCCTCTGGAGAACCCTGACTAATACAGATGTGGGTACTGACAGTGGTGGTAAAGAAACAGTTTGAAGGATGAGTTTTCTGAATTGGTTGTGGGTTTCTGGAATTGGTTCTCTAATTTGATTAGAATTTAAAATGCTAATCACTCTATTTCCAGAAGTAGAGAGATAGTATCATGATAGTTCATGACATGAACTGGTTACAAAGATGTGCAAAACATCTGCATTGGATACTCCTAATCACTGGCTCAGACCATGAAGAATCCACTTGAAATGAGGGAGACCTGGGTTGGGAAGATCCCCGGGTTGGGAAGATCCCCTGGAGAAGGGGATGACAACCCACTCCAGTATTCTTGCCTGGAGAATGCTCATGGAGAGGGCTACAGTCCATGGGATCACAAAGGGTCAGACACAACTGAGCGAATAAGCATAGCACAGTCGAGTAAGATACAGGATACTGGGTAACTGTGTCTGTGACACTTTTGAACATTTTTGGAAAACATTTCTGGAAATGAATATAATAACCTCATCTGGCTGCTCTTAACATCACTGGACAAAGAGGAGAAAGAAAAGGATGAGCTCAGGGCTTTGAATTCCCAGTTTCAGAGCCACAGGTAAACCTGAGAGTGTGTGGGTGTGCCCTGATGAGACCCTCAGCTCCTGGAGCTGCAGGGCAGAGACAGCTGGGAGTCCAATTCAGATCTCAGTCTGCTGACTTACTCCCTAAGCTGAAATCCCAACCTCCTGGAAGTGTCTGGTGTCAAGGTAAGGGCGTTTGTCAGGGAAGAATAGGATAGGGAGTTGGAATGGAGGAGGTCTTCGTGAAGCCAGGACTTCAGGTCAGTCTTTGCCAGTGAAAGAGAACACACCGCCAGCGGCAGTAGAATCCTCATCCCCAGAGTGTCAGTCTTTCCACCCCCATCTGAGGGGAGTCACCCTGCATTGCTTGGAGGAAGTGTGATGGCCTCCCCTGAGGCATTTGTCTTGCAAGACAATAGATTCTCTTCCTGCAACCAAGCCCTGCCGCATATACACACAACACACAAACTATGTTGCATTAATATATTTACAATATATTGTAAGAAGGTGTATATATGTGCATGTGCTCAGTAGCTGAGTCCTGTCCAACTCTGCAGCCCCATGGACTACAACACACCAGGCTCCTCTGCTCATGAGATTTTTCCAGGCAAGAGTGCTGGAATGGGATGCCACTTCCTGCTCCAGGGGATCTTCCCGACCCAGGGATCGAAACTGTGTCTCTTGCATCTCCTGTATTAACAGGCGGATTCTTTACCACTTGTGTCACCTGGGAAGCCCCGTGTGTGTATGTGTGTGTGTTTTTGTGTGTGTGTGTGTGTGTGTGTGTATACACACGCTTTGTGCATTCGCCCTCTGGCTGCCCTGTCCAAGTGGTAGGGTAGGGACTCCTCCCCTCCAAGATCAACTGATGGTGGTGGCTCAACAAGCAAGGAGGTCAGAGGGACCCAATGGGGCTCTGAGCATGGCTGGCCTGTGAATTAATCTGAACTGTGGAAAGTGAGCCCTCCCTCGGACCTATCGCCCTGTGCACAGGAGCAAAGGGAACCTGGACCCTGTCTACCAGGAGGTGTCCCTGCCCAGCTGCCCTATGCCAGAGCGTGGGTATGAAGCATGGCTGGGTTGTGTCTCATAATCCCACCCCAAACCCTGAGCAAAGACCTTGCACAGTGTCGGGCATGTGCTCCGTACATCCGAGGAGAATTAGGGAGTGAAGAAAAGGCTGAGATCAGTTGCCAAGAAGGAGGAAGCAGGCAGGGGAGGTGGAAGGCCCTCACAGTCAGGGACAGCCCTGCTCAGAGAGACAGCCGTGAAACAAGGCCCTCAGGTGCAGAAGCCGAAGGTACCTTGGCCCAGGGGGTTCTTGGAAGGCCAGTTATTGGGTGGAGAAGTCTGGGATGGGCGAGGAAAGGAAGAGGAAAGAGAAGGGAGTGAGTGAAAGGTGCGGGAGGCTAGGATGGGAGGCTAGCTCAAGGGAGGGCAAACCGGAGGGCACGGGGGGTGGACAAAGAAGGTTCCCTTCTCTGCGGCTGGCCTGTGATTTCCAGGCAGAGGAGCCAATCTTTAAGAGATGCCACTTTGAATGAGGCCCTTCCCAGGAAATCTCATAGAATTCTGTGACATTCCAGGAGGTGGTTATCGCTATTCTCCAGCAGGGAAAGAGATGTGGAGGCTTAATCTGGATGAAAAGGCTTTTCTCTTCCCAGGATGGTGTGCACACTCCAAGTTCAGACGGAGATGCTTCCTGCATTCGCACCTTCTGCTCCCCGACTGTGTGGCATTTAAAGATAATGGTGAGGTATTAATGCAACCACAGGATATTAATGTTCATGCATGGCTTTTTTTTCTATTTATAGCTCTCGCTGGAATCAGTAAGAAAATGCTTATTATAATCAACTCAGAGGTCAGGAAGGAAAAAGTGAGCCAAAGAATTATGGCTGCGGATCTTGGAGGGGTGTATGTTTTGCAGATCTGTGTTGTAAATGGTGAGTGGAAAAAGTCACCATTGTGGACTTGAAAAAATATCCACAACCTAAGAGTTGAGAGTTATGTTTTACTCGGTGGGGAATTTTTAGGACTTTAAGCTTGGGAGACAATATCTCAAGTGACCCACTCCGAGGAGAGGAGGAGAGGAGCCAGTTGATATAAAAGTTTTGCAACAAAAGGCAAGTAATCTGAACAACAAAAGATTATTGTTAATTAAAGAAAACCAGATAAACCAAGGTAAGGAACTTGGCGTTTTTCTATGTACGGGAAGATGCAAGAGTCTGGGCTCACTGAAATTGTTCCCTTGATATGCACCTTGTCTATCTGGGCCCAGTATCCTGTGTTTTCACACCCTGGCGAGTTCCTCAGCGCTCGCCATTCGAAGTGGCTGAAGTCTGATGGCCACTAGATGGCAGGTGTTCGTCTTCCTAAGTTCCCTTGGGGCTCACCAGCTCACCTTCTGTGGTGACTGCAATCACTGTGACTGTGACATCCTCGTTCAGGATGTGGCGGGAAATATTCCATTTCTCACTACCTATTGGGATTTTTTCTAAAATATGCCTGAAGGATTTTGCTACATAAATTTGAAGCACAAATGTCATGGAAATGGAAGTGTAATGATGGCTAGTCACCCTGGAAACGGAAAGCATGACTCGTGACACAGGAAGACCATCTTTAACTGAATAAAACAAAATGGAACTCTTTGGGACAGTTCATTGAATTGCAACCAAGGGTGCCTTGGGTTTACCTTCCAGAGCAGGCTATTCTAGGTATAGTGATTTTAAATTGAGAGATGGGGTAAAATAAGGGGGCAGTAATGTAGGAATCGAATTTTAGATGATGTATTGATCAAGTTCTCCACCCCTAGTTAATTTCTTAGGTTTTCTTCCCTGAGGTCTCGGACTGCAAGAGAAGCCCTTTGTTTCATTCAATGCACATTTCTGCCCACCAGCTATTTCAAAAAATTCAAGGATCTTTTCTCCGGTTGATGTGAAAAATGCAAATCTGTAAGGAGAATATGGAAATTCACTCTTTTAAGCTAGCTACATGTCAGACATCACAATAGAAAGCACAGAGGTGACATGGAGCTTAAAAGGATGCTTCAAAAATGAAAATAGGGCATTTAAATGGGCAGTGGAAATCAAAAGAAGTTGCAAAGCTGTAGTGTGAAAAAGAAGTAATTAGGAGAGAAATTGAGAGCAATCTAGATCATGTGACATACAAGAAAGAAAGAATAACAGGCCAGATTCAGAGGGAAAAAGAAGAGGTTATCAGCTTTGCAAATACATCATTTGTACTGTTTTCCTAGATTCCACATATATGTGTTAATATACAATATTTGGTTTTCCCTTTCTGACTTACTTCACCTGTGTGACAGTCTCTAGGTCCATCCATGTCTCTGCAAATGGCATAATTTTGTTCCTTTTTAATAGCTGAGTAATATTCCGCTGTATATATGTGTTACATCTATATCCACACCTCTGAAAAAAGGAGGGAGAATATAGGAGTTTTGGAACAAAGGGTAGGTAGTCAAGATCATCAAAAGATTACCATTAATCAAAGAAACTGGATATGTCAAGTTAGGAAATTTAGCATTTTTCTATATATGGGAAGATGTAAGAGTCTCTCTCTGTGTGTGTGCACGCACACTTAGTTGTATCCAGCTCTTTGTGACCCCATGAACTGTAGCCCTTCAGTCTTCCCTGTCCATGGGAGCTTCCATACAAGAATACTGGAATGGGTTGCCATTTCCTATTCCAGGGGATCCTCCCGACCCAGGGATTGAACTCGCATCACTTGAGTTTCCTGCGTTGGCAGACAGATTCTTTACCACTAGTGCCACCTGGGGTTGGATCATCTGAGTCTGCTGCTGCTTCTGCTAAGTCGCTTCAGTTGTGTCTGACTCTGTGTGACCCCATAGACGGTAGCCCACCAGACTCCTCCATCCGTGGGATTTTCCAGGCAAGAGTACTGGAGTGGGGTGCCATTGCCTTCTCCGCATCTGAGTCTGGGCTCATTGAAATCATTCCTTTGATACGCACCTCACCTGTCTGGGGCCAATATTCTGAGTTTCCTCAGGGTTCACCAGCTCACACAGATTACTGTGGTATCCTTGTTTACTGCTATGGCAGGAAATATTTCATTTCTCAGTCCCATTTAAAACCATTTGGCATGGACCCAATGTGCTCATGAATGTTTAGATAAGACTGAACTTCAAGGAACTTCTGGTATGAACCAAATGGCTCATGGGGATTTTCGACAGGATGTAAAGTCCTGCAAGGGGCCTCAAGGAGCAGGCTTCCACTTGCTTTTCTTTCTACCTCTTCTTGCTTCAAGGACAATCTCATCTGTGAACCCAGCTCCAACTCCCACATTTATGCTGACAGAATCTACTGTTCTGTCCTCTGGGCTCCAAACGTATATGTTCAAATGGCTAATTGTGAGTGTCCTCAAACATCCCTCAAACGTCCCTGTAGCTCAAACGGTAAAGAATGTGCCTGCAATTCAGGAGACCAGGGTTCGATCCCTGGGTTGGGAAGATCCTCTGGAGAAGGGAACAGCAATCCACTCCAGTATTCTTTCCTGGAGAATTCCATGACAGAGAAGCCTGGCGGGCTACAGTTCATGGGGTTGCAAAGAGTTGGACACAGCTGAGTGAATAACACACACAAACATGCCTCAAAAAAGGCAAAGGCACAAATGTAGTGGTTTGGGCTGAAACTAAACTCCTATTCATCTGTCCCTTTCCACCACTACCCAGGTTAGTTGACTCTGAAAGTCAGAGGCCTGGGGCTCCTCCCTAACCTCCCTCTCCCCAGGGTCCCAGCCTTCTGTTCCTATTCCTCTTGTATTTTCTCAAGTCTCCTTACATCATTTCAGATCCTCTGCTGCCTTTGTTAGTTCAAGTCGCCATCATTTCTCACCCCACTGGCTTCCTAATACATCCTCTTGCTACTCTCTCCACTCTTAATCAAGAATAATTATGCTAAAACTGATCATCTTTTGATAGTGTTGTTACAGAGTCCAAGTTCATTCTGCTCACTGCTCGACAATGAATTGGAGACGAGGTGTTGAGGCGAGGAATATGGCTTTATTCGGAGAGCCAGCTGACTGAGAAGATGGCAGACGAATGTCTCAAAATAACCATCTTATCGGGGTCTCGACCAGTTTCTTTTGTAGATCAGAGATGGGAGGAAATGAGGAAACAAAGCAAAAAGGCCATTATTCTTGCAAATATCTCCTAGAGATAGGTAGGGCCTGGTGTGCTACAGTCCATGGAGCTGCAAAGAGTCAGACACGACTTGGCAACTGAACAACAACAACAATATCTCCTAGAATGACAAGCCTCAGGTAGGAGACGTGTTCATTTCTTTCTTTCTGCCATCTACAGGTGGACAGGGTTCTGAACAAAGGTGCTTTAGTTTAATAGTCAGGCAGAAGGTCAGGGTCCTGTGAGGCAGGCCATTAGTTCAGTTCAGTCGCTTAGTCATCTCCAACTCTTTATGACCCTATGAACTACAGCACACCAGGCCTCCTGAAAACCACCAACTCCCAGAGCTTACTCAAACTCATGTCCATCGAGTCGGTAATGCCATCCAACCATCTCATCCTCTGTCATCCCCTTCTCTTCCCTTCTTCAAGCTTTCCCAGCATCAGGGTCTTTTCTAATGAGTCAGTTCTTCACATCAGGTGGCCAAAGTATTGGAGCTTCAGCTTCAAATTCAGTCCTTCCAATGAATATTCAGGACTGATTTCCTATGGGATTGACTGATTGGCTCTCCTTGCAGTCCAACTTCTCCTTGAGAAGACTCTCAAGAGTCTTCTCCAACACCACTGTTCAAAAACATCAATTCTTCGGTATTCAGCTTTCTTTATAGTCCAACTCTTACATCCATACACGACTACTGGAAAAACCATAGCTTTGACTAGACGGATCTTTGTTAGCAAAGTAATGTCTTTGCTTTTTGATATGCTGTCTAGGTTGGTCATAACTTTTCTTTCAAAGAGCAAGTGTCTTTTAATTTCATGGCTGCAATCACCATCTGCAGTGATTTTGGAGCCCCCCAAAATAAAGTCTGTCACTGTTTCCATAGTTTCCCCATCTATTTGCCATGAAATGATGGGACCGGATGCCATGATCTTTGTTTTCTGAATGTTGAGTTTTAAGCCAAGTTTTTCACTCTCCTCTTTCACTTTCATCAAGAACCTCTTTAGTTCCTCTTCATTTTCTGCCATAAGGGTGGTGTCGTCCACATATCTGAGGTTATTGATATTTCTCCTGGCAATCTTGATTCCAGCTTGTGCTTCATCTAGCCCAGCGTTTCTCATGATGTACTTTGCATATAAGTTAAATAAGCAGGGTGACAATATACAGCCTTTAATGTGCTCCTTTCCCAATTTGGAAACAGTCTGTTGTTCCACGTCCAGTTCTAACTTGCTTCTTGACCGGCATACAGATTTCTGAGGAGGCAGGTCAGGTGGTCTGGTATTTCCATCTCTTTAACATTTTCCACAGTTTGTTGTGATCCACATAGTCAAAGACTTCGAGCATAGTCAATAATGCAGAAGTAGATGTGTTTCTGGAACTTTCTTGCTTTTTTGATGATCCAATGGATGTTGGCAATTTGATCTCTGGTTCCTCTGCCTTTTCTAATCCAGCTTGAACATCTGGAAGTTCTCAGTTTGCATACTGTTGAAGCCTCACTTGGAGAATTTTGAGCATTACTCTGTTAGCGTGTGAAATGAGCACAATTGTGTGGTAGTTTGGACATTCTTTGGCATTGGCTTTCTTTGGCATTGGAATTAAAACTGACCTTTTCCAGTCCTGTGGCCACTGCTGAGTTTTCCTAATATACTGGCATATTGAGTGCAGCACTTTCACAGCATCATCTTTTAGGATTTGAAACAGCTCAACTGGAATTCCATAACCTCCACTAGCTTTGTTCATAATGGTGTTTCCTAAGGCCCACTTGACTTCGCATTCCAGGATGTCTGGCTCTAGGTAAGGGATCACACCATGGTGGTTACCTGGGTCATGAAGGTCTTTTTTGTACAGTTTTTCTGTGTATTCTTGCCACTTCTTCTTAATATCTTCTGCTTCTGTTAGGTCCATGCCATTTCTGTCCTTTATTGTGCCTATCTTTACATGAAATGTTCCCTTGGTATCTCTGATTTTTTTAAGAGATCTCTGGTCTTTCCCATTCTATTGTTTTCCTCTATTTCTTTGCACTGACTATGTATGGTTATACTAACAACAGCAACAAAAAGCAAGTCAAAGAAATAGTTCCAACTGTTTGGAGTCAGAATTGGCTTTTCCCTGCAACACTGTTATCTGCATCACCATGGTAGCCTTGTTCAGCCCAAATCCTGCCACTCTCCAGCTGCCGACTCCCAGCACCTCCCCTCTGCCCCCAGACAGTGCCTCCCACCTTCCCTTTAGGTCTTCCAGAACGTTTTTCTCTCTTCACAGTGTGAGTCTTCCTCAAAGCAATCCTGCCCCCAAAGGCTTTCCTTCACTGACTCTTCTTGATTAAGTCCTTCTCATGCTTCACATCTCAGCTCAAATGCTGCTTCTGCCAACCAGAGAAGATCCCCTGACATATGGTTTTTATGATTTGATTGCAGCATATACACAGGACAGACAAAAATTCACACTTTGTGTGAACTCATTGGATGAGGGCCTGTCTCTCCACTGGAATGGAAGCTCCTTGAAGACAAAAGTTGTGTCTCTTTTGCACAGTGTGGAGACTCCAGTCTTGAGTGCTGTGCTGTGTCCACGGTGTCCTCCCTGCCTGGTACGGGTGCTCAGTGGAGTTAGCTCAAGGCTGGGTGTGTGAGTGAGAGGAATGGCTCCCTCTGTGGCCTTGAGGTTCCTGTTGGGAAATACTGCCTCCTTCTGGCCGTCCTCAGGGATGTGAAGGAGAGAGGCTGCAAGGCAGGGAGCAGGGTGGCCAGAGCTTTTCCTGGTCTATAGAGGAAAGGCTGTGATTCCTGTTTTCACTTGTAGAATCAAAAACAACCTAGAAACTGTGCTCACGATCATAACATCAGAAAAAGAGGTGCATGGGTCCAGTCCATGCCTGTGTGTCACCCTGGAGGAAGCCAAGAAAAATCCCAGTACTCAGACTTGTTCCTTATAGAATAAACTGAAGACAGTGGCCGTGATCTGAAAGTGATCGGTGTGGAGGGTGTGAAGGTTTGGCCTGGAATGCCTTTAAATAGCATATTCTACATGTGCTAAATCATTAATATTCATTTGATGGCAAATCACTAACTTTATAGCCAACACCTGCATTTGGAGCCTTTTGATAAGTTTTCATGAACGTGTTCATGTATTTCACCTCATCCTTTCCTCTAGTCACCAACATGGGCATTTCTGTGTCTATAAAATAGATTTGAGATGAATGGTCAGTGAGATGAATCTGAGAGCAACTTTCACTTAACTTGGCTCTGGGTTTCTAGAGGGCAGGAGCCCTGGCTCACTCAGCTATTTCCTCAGTTCCTGGCAGGATGCTCAGAACATAGGAGGCGCCCATAGGAAGAAGTGATTATGAATTGTGCCTGGCCTGAAAGGATGCTTAGAAAGACTCCTGGGGACATCAGAATTCCACTGGTAGAGAAGCATCTCCTAAACCCTTTCATCTGTAAAGGTTTCAATTTAGTTGCTGTTTTATTTTTTATTTTATTTTATTTTTTTAGTTGCTGTTTTAAATGCAAAGTCATCGGGATCATCATATGCAGAGAAGGAAGTAAGTTTAACCTGGGGGCTAATATCCTTGGAGGAGCCTTTAGAGAAACAAATCCTGGGAGCAACTATGGAAGGGGGTGGGGAGGGTGGGCACAGGGTGAGCATCTCGGTATTCTGGTTTGAAACTGGGGAGGGAGAGCCTGCAGAGGGGAGGGATCTGGAGAGAGTGAGAGCCAGGTTTCTGTGGGCGTCACACACGCCAGTTTCCGAGGTGTTGCACGCGTTTCATGCGCACGAGCAGCCCTATACGGAATGAAATTTCCTTCTTTAAAGTGGAAACTTTAAAGGCTTTGAAAAGAGGCAAGTTTTCCCTTTCGGATGCTACCTGCAAATGTTGCAGAGAAGAGAGCCTGCTGCATACGTGAGATGAATGGGAAGAGCTCAAGGACAGGGCCATGCAGGAGGATGGCTTTCTTCATGTTCTGTTTTTTCAAAAATTATTTATTTGTTTTTTTATGTTTGGCTGTGCTGGGGCTTCGATGCTGCGTGCGAGCTTTCTGTAGTTAGCAGGGCTGACTCTCTAGCTGTGGTGCTCCTCTTGTTGCTGGGCAAGGGTTCTAAGGGTGGGCTCAGGGGTGGGTTGTAGTGCATGGGCTGGGCTTAGTTGTCCTGTTGTAGCCACGCATTCTGGGAAACAAACTCACTCAGAAGGACAATGCAGATAGTGGAGTGCAGTTTATTACACCGGTGGGTCCAAGGCAGAGTCTCCTCTTAGCCAAGGACCCCAACCAGTTTTTGTGAAAACGTTATATACCCTAAGTGCACATGCTCAAACCCGCCTCCCCAAATTCCTTGAAACTAGTCTGGACAAGGTAAAAGAGAAATACGATCAAAGTTAACCCATGATTCATGTGTCATAAGCCTAGATGGTTAAGCAGTGGACATTTATCAATAGGCCTGTGGTCATATCCTGATAAACATAATGGAATTTATGACTTTGTTCTGTTACAGAGATAATTAGCATATTTTTTTAGGTGACAGAGTCCAAGTTCAAGTCCCGAGGCTCTTTTATCTAGGGGGTCTGGTTTTCCATTGATATGCCATTTCTGTAGACACTGGGCACAAAATTCAGAGTCCATTGGGAGGGTGATCATGCGTGTAGCCTAATGTTCGCAGCCTGGCCTAAGATGGAGTCCAGCTCTGTCTGTTTCCTCCTTCAGTCCCTCGGCCTGTGGCATCTTCCCTAGACCAGGGATCAAGCGTGTGTGTCTGGCATTGGCAGGAGGATTTTCTACCACCGAGCCACCAGAGAGGCCCTGATGCATAGTTTTTAACCTCTAACCAATGAGATGGTGTTGGAATGCCTAGCACACCTCCACGAAGCCTGGAGGGTGTGGTCAGGATGGACCTGAGTCCAGATTTTCCTGCTTTGTGGACCCACTGGTACCCTGGGAGGCTTGTGGAGAAGAACAGCTCCTCCATGGGATTCTATTCTTTCCTAGTGGAAAGACCACTGGGACCCCCGAGGGTAGGGCACGTCCACAAGGCAGAGTTCTCATCTGGCTCTTACCCTGAAGAGAAGGAGGGTGAACCCGGGCTGTCCCCGAATGGGAGCCACAGGCAGGTAAGCAGCCAGGTTTCTGCCCATCGGGTACATCTGCCTTCGGCAAACATCCTTCCCCTGGTTCCCATCTGTCTCCATGGGCCAGACCCAGCTGGACTCTTCCTCTGTGAGCAGACAGATGGTGGGTGAATTCCTAAATGACCACGGTTGATTGCCTCCTCAGCTTAGGAGAGAAAGTGGTCACTGCTGAGAAGGGTCACACAGGGCTGACTGCATCTCTGAGTGGGGTTAATTCTTTTTGTTTTTAATTTTTTAAAACTTTCCTTTTTTTAAAAAAAATTTATTGGCATATAGTTGATGTACAATGTGGTGTTAGTTTCAAGTGTACAGCAAAGTGAATCAGTTATACATATCCATATCTCCACACTTTTTTAGATTCTTTTCCCATTTAGGTCATTACAGAGTATTGAGCAGAGTTCCCTGTGCTATACAGTCAGTCCTTATTAGCTGTCTATTTTTATACATGTAGTGTTAATCACCCACTCCGGTACTCTTGCCTGGAAAATTCCATGGATGGAGGAGCCTGGTGGGCTACAGTCCATGGGGTCACAAAGAGTCGGACACGACTAAGCAATTTCACCTAGTTCACCTAGCGTTAATCACTCAGTCATGCCTGACTCTTTGCGACCTCATGGACTGCCGCTCACCAGGGTCCTCTGTCCATGGAATTTTCCAGGCAAGGATACCGGAGTGGTTTGCCATTTCCTTCGCCAGGAGATATTCCCGACCCAGGGATCGAATCCAGGTCTCCTGCACTGTAGGCAGATTCTTTGCCAACTGAGCTACCAGGGAAGCCCCATTTTGCATATAGTAGTGGGTAAATGCCAAAAGATGCTCAACATGGCTAATTATCAGAGAAATGCAAATCAAAACTACAATGAAGTATCACCTCACTGGTCAGAATGACCAAAAAGTCTACCAACAAGTGATCTAGTGGTTAGGATTTGGCACTTTCACTGCTGCGGCCCTGGGTTCAACCCCTGGTCAGGGAACTGAGATCCCATAAGCCACGGAGCACGGCAGCCAAAAAAAACAAGATGTGAAAAAATAATCTACAAACAAATGTTGGTGAGGGTGTGGAGAAAAGGGGACCCTCCTACACTGTTGGTGTGAATGTAAATTGGTCCAGCCACTGTGGAGAATGGTGTGTGAGTTCCTTTGAAAACTAAAAATAGAACTGTGATCCATGAGCAAAATTTAAGAGATTTTGGAATGTGAATATGACTTTTGGAGCGTACACGCAAGGGGATCCTTAATGCATGTACTTATCAACCACGTTCTTACGACCAGCAGCCTCACCCGTCATCCCTGGATTTCTGCACTTACACTGTGGCACTGCATAGACCAATGATGCTCAAAGTACCATGTACCCAACCCTCATTAATTCCTCCCTTGAGATTTCCGATGTTTGTCTCCTCTAAGGGAATCCAGGTTATTTTACCAGCAGCTTCTCAGTGAAAGTGAAATAGTTCCTAAGAGAAAAAGTCTTTTCTCTCAGTTCCTTAGAGAAAAATGTTTCTGTTTCTGAAACTCCATCCTTGACACTGATCTGCCGCAGGAAGCCAGAACGCTATATTGGTATCCTAAGGGACTAAAGGGATGCGCGGGCACTCATCTCACACTGCTGCTGACTGGTGCAAGCCAAGCCTGGACCTTCTAGACAAAGGTGAGTTTGGGGAGCATAATGTTCAGATTTTTTGCTTTTTACTAGAAACGGGTGTGTAATCCTCCTTCCCCAAATTGTAATCCAAGCTGTGAGTGGCAAACATGTCTACTGAGGGTTCTTGCTCCCTTGACTTGGAGTTCTTAAGTTATTTATTTTTGGCTGTCCTGGGTCTTTGCTGCTTTTGCTCAGGGTTTTCTCTGCTTGCGGTGAGTGGGGGCTGCTCTCTTGCTGCGATGCGTGGGCTTCTCATCGTGGCGGCTTCTTTTCTTGTGGAGCACAGGTTCTAGGGATTTGGGGCATGTGGAATCCTCCTGGGCCAGGGATCAAACCTGCATCCCCTGCATTGGCAGGCAGATTCTTATCTACTAAGCCACCAGGGAAGTCCTGCAGTTTCCCTTCTGATACTGAACAAAATTTCCAGTACGATCCCCAGTGAAGAGGCACCCCCACAGGCCAATAGCCAATGGTTCCCAGGACTTCCTGACCTTTGTGTGGTTTGTGTCACACTACCACCATGAGGCCGTCTCAGCCTCAGTCTCATCGGGTGCTTTTACCCAGGGCTAGTTTAGAGGCCCTGCACTTGCTTTTGCCTCGGTCACACGCGCTAATCTGCTTGTGCTTTGTTACAGACTGAATATTTGTGTCCACTCCTGACTCATATGTTGCAATCCTCCTAATGTGATGGTGCTAGGAAGTAGGGCCTTTGAAGCTGACTAGGTCATGAGGGTCCGTAAAGAAGCAGAGCACCAAAGAATTGATGCCTTTGAACTGTGGTGCTGGAGAAGACTCCCAAGAGTCCCTTGCACAGCAAGGAGATAAAACTAGTCAATCCTAAGGGAAATCAACACTGAATACTCATTGGAAGGATGGATGCTGAAGCTGAAGCTCCAGTGTTTTGGTCATCTGACTCATTGGAAAAGACCCTGATGGTGGGGAAGATTGAAAGCAGAAGGAGAAGAGGGCAACAGAGGATGAGATGGCTGGATAGCATCACAGATGCAATGGACATGAACCTGGGCAAACTTCAGGAGATGGTGAGGGACAGGGAGGCCTGGCGTGCTGCAGTCCATGGGGTCACAGAGTTGGACACGACGGGGCAACTGAACAACAGGTCATGAGGGTGAAACCCTCAGTAATGACACAAATGCTCTTATTAAAGAGATCCTGAGGAGCACCCTTGCCCCTTCCAGCATGAGAAGATACACTGAGAACACAGCTGTCTGTGAACCAGGAAGCAGGCTCTCACCAGACACCAAATCTGCTGGAGCCTTGATCTTGGACTCCCCAGACTGCAAAGCTTTGAGAAATAAGTGTTTGTTGTTTAAGCCACCCAGTCAGTGGTATGTTTGTCAGAGCAGCTGGACCAGTCTAAGTCATGCCTGATCACCACAGGCGGGCCACAGAGTCAGACCAGCGAGATGCCTCTACACATCAGGGTTGCCCTGGCTCCCACAACTTAAAACACTGTTTCTTGTCTTAAATCAAAGCCCCAGAGAGCAGTTTTATCCTTTTGGAATGGTTTAAGTGAGGAATCTTTTGGTTAATCTTCTTTGTAGATCTGAGCTGTTCAGTTCCCATCCAGGGGACTGGAGCAGACGAGAAGGCAATTCTGAATCCTCTAATGACATCCTCAGCAGAAACTGTTTCCTTCACTTGAAAATCCTGAAGTCCTTTGCCCGTAAGACACATCCCAGCTTCCCCTATCCTTCCCCCGTCATTCAGTGATATCTATCTGCGCTAATTAATGCCATGAATTCAGTTAGTGCAGGGACTCTCTAAGGTGGATACTTCATGTTTTTGTTTAGTTGCTAAGTCGTGTATGACTCTTTTGCGACCCCATGGACTGTAGGCTGCCAGGCTCCTCTGTATCCATGGGATTTCTTTTAGACACTCATTATTTAGGTAGTGTAGTCTGAATATTTAATGTAAAAACATGTGTTAGAATGATGTGGGGGATGGAATGAATGATCCAACAGGAGAAGGCACATAGTTTGCATGCTCTGGGTGATGGCGACATCGCCCTGCTATGTGTCTGGAGGTTGAGCCCTGATTCTTGTCTCCTCCTCCCTACCTTGCCCAGACTATCACCTCCACTCCAGTTAAGATACTGATATCCCCTGGAGAAGGGCATGGCAACCCACTCCAGTATTCTTGCCTAGAGATTCCCATGGACAGAGAAACCTGGTGGGCTATGGCCCACAGTGTTGCAAAGAGGAGGACACGATTGAATCAACTTGACATGCACACAGTCTGGGTTTCTAGGGGCTTCCCTGATGGCTCAGCGGGTAAAGACTCCACCTGGAATGCAGGAGACTCAGAAGATGTGGGTTTGATCCCTGGGTCAGGAAGATCCTCTGGAGGACGAAAATGCCAATTCATTCTAGTATTCTTGCCTGGAGAATCCCATGAACAGAGGAGCCTGGTGGGCTACAGTCCAGAGTTGGTTCAAAGGGTCGGGCATGGCAGTGCACGCACCAGTGAAAACAAGAAGGACAAATTTGTTTAAACTGGCACTGAATTGAACGGCAACCAAAGGCTATCCACTTAAAATGAGAAAGAGTTCTGTAAGATTAAATCCACTTTATTGGATGAATTTTCAGCAGTGCAATGCTGTTCTTTTTAATGAGAAGATTGACAAGTCTTACACAGGGAGGAAGAGATTTGACACAGGAGTTTAAGGAGATGTGTTTAGCAAAAACCAAGTTGAGCAGAATAAGTGGCTTCTTCCCCAAAGCAATAATTCCCCATCTAATCTCTTTTCACAGCTCATTAATTCCCTCGGAATCAGAAAAAGGTGTTTCCCAATTATCCTGCCATGGGAGAACATTGCTGGTGGATGGAAGCTGACGTCCACAGCACAGCACACACAGGGGCGGCCGGGAAAGGTGGGACTGTCTTCCTTCCTTCCAGGGAGCTCGGGAGCTGCCCTGGGGGCACGGGTTTATGCAGGATGATGGCCCATCTGTGTTTGGGAGGCTCTGCTCTGGGCCCCATGGTCCTCTGACTATCTATGGCCTTGAGCAACTGAATTAACATCTCTGAACTTCAGTTATCTCTTTGGCAGCAAGGGATTCCTAAGAGTTTCTCAGCAGGCTTCTGAGAATTACACGCCATCTTCCAGGCAAGGACCTAACCCATGGGCACATAGTAGGTGCACAGTAAAGGGTGTTTGCCCAAAGATGTGTTCAGGGCATATTTTTAGGTGACAGCAGGCAACTTAAGAGCGGGGGAAGTTGTTTTAGTTTGGGGCAACTTCAATACAGAAATTTTCAAGTGTCTGTGGCTTTCACTTCTCAGGAGACCCAGGGCTGAGGCCTGTGTGGAAGGCAGGCATGGGGTCAGAGTGTGACAGAAGGTGCTGGCTATTACCGATCATAAGCAGGAGAGCTCTCCCCAGATGGACGAGGGCTCCTTCCCCTCCGTCAAGGCCAGCTGCTGCAGCCAGGACCTCAACCAGCAGAAGGAAATGACAGGAAGTGGGCTGACTGCACAGGGAGGGTGGAGTCTGGAGGGGAGAGTCATGGGCAAAGCTTGTTCAACCTGATCTGGGAACGAGGGTCTTTGGGCAAGGCCGTGGAGACCTAGCAGGTGTCAGATGGATGCTGAGAGGTTGAGTGGAGGAGACTTACCTTCTTTTGAGCTCCTGGGGGCTTTGCCCTTACAGGGGACGGTTCCAGAGCAGAAGCACATGGAAGTTGAGGCAGGAAGTTAGCTCCCAAGGCTTTAGGGTCTGACCGATGAGAATGTTCTTTAGGATTTTGGAAGTGCTGAGGCTTGTGAGCAGCCACCTTGCAGCCAGCCTGGCTCACCTCTCTGTGACCCATCAGAGGTGACGAACTGTGTGGCTAAGGGCTGGGACTCATAGGTGGCTTGTGGGTAGATTCAGTGTTTTTAAAGTGATCCACAGTGAGTCCATGTTGATACAAGAACTATCAGAAAATCACTTGTGGAGTGTTTCAGACTTTAGTTTGATCAGCTGGTCACCAAGAAGGATTGCCAAGGGATACAAAAGGCAGCCTTCTTGCCTTTGAATTTTCTTGAGAAACAGCAGCTAAGGTGCACAGTGGGATTGCTACCCGATCCATACCAGTGCAGGGGGCTCTGGCCCCTCTGGGGGCTTTCCAAGAGGATGGTGCCGATCTCTTCTCTTTTGAGGCTCCACCACGTCTGCAGTTGGCTGAAACATGACGTGGCCTGGGTTTGTGGGGGTTACCACAGAGCTAGGACACAAGGGAGTGACTCACGTGGCCCCTTGGGGTTGCTAGGTGCAGGCGGGTGTGAAATCGCCCAGGACCCAGCCTGGCTGCAAGGCCTACTTCTCCTGTGGTTTCCCCATCCTTGCTCACCTGCCTCACTGAGCGCTCTAAACCTGCAGGCACTGATGGGTTTTGACGAAGGCAGCATTTAGATCTGGTGGGGTGGCGGGGAGGGAAACAAATCAGTCCTGCAGTGCAAGCCTTGGATCTGGTGGGCTGCGGATGGGCACCCACCTCACAGTTCCAGCTATACCTCCTCAAGACCCCCAAGGCATCCAGTCTTAGTGCACCAGGCTGCCCGCTCTCCTTTCCCTGGAGGAGAGGATTCCAGCCCATTCCTGGTTCCCTCCACGACCTGCTTCATTACAGAGGGATGCCTGCCTGGAGTCAGGACTCAGCTCCAGCCTGTAGGGAAGACCCTGCTCCTCCCTGCTTCCTGGGCCCCCCTCTCCAGATCCAGCCCCTTGCCTGAGAACTGGGTCCCCTCCCCTGAGTGTGGCTGCCTGCCTCCTCTTCTCTGCAGCCCCAGCACCTGGAAAACCCAGCCTGCGATCCAAACCCAGTCCCCCTGGCTCAGCCTTAACTTCCTACTCTTACTCCCTGGGGAGGTGCTTTGCATCCAGGGCAGGAAGAGGGTTCCCTTTTCAAAGGTCAGCCGAGAGCTCTGCCGTGGTGGTGAGGAGGCCTCCACAGTTCTGTGACCGGAACTTCTGACATCTCTCCAGGTCTAGGTCAGCTGATCGGAAGCCTGTCAGCCTCCACACGCCTGATGTACCCCATCCCCATGACAGCTGCAGCGTCTGTCCGTCCTCTTCCTGCACCTCCAGGCTAAAAGGGAAAGCCTTCTGCCATTGTTGGGTTTTTTGGCAGTACCACTTGACCTGTGGGATTCTAGTTCCCCACCAAGAGGGATCCAGACCTCAGCAGAAAAGCTCAGAGTCCTGGCCACTGGGCAATTAGGGAAGTCCCATGCCTTGCTGTTTTTAAGGCTCTTCTCCATTCAGCGCTCTCTTAATGTTCACCCCTTCTCTGATTCTCCATGTTTGCAAGGTGAGGATGGCACCCATCCCCCTTTCCTGGCCATTCTTCCTGCCCCCGCCCTCAGCCCAGCCACCTCATTAGACCCCCACCTGTCAGAGAGGAGACCCAGGGCAGCAGCACCAGCTCAGAGTCCCCCACCTTGGCTGGAAGGTGGTGCCAGCCTTACAGGCCCTTCTCCCTGTGTTTCACGTCCCTGCTTCACCTGGTAGGAAAGCTTGAAGTCAGCGATCTTGGTGACAGCTGGTGCCGCTGCTCATTTTAAAATTCAGCTTTTGTTTGCCTTTCTCTGTGTGTCTTCCCTCCCCCTCCCTGCTTCAGCACTGACTGGCTCATCTTGCCCTCTGACCACAGCGTTCTCCCTGGATGGATCACACCACGGGCTCCGAGACTGTATGGGAAACCACAGTGAAGGTGAGAAGCACTTTGAGATTCTTGGGGCCAGATGTCCTAGCACAGGTCCAGCTGCTGGGGTTCTCTCTTTGGTGGGAGGTGCAGGCACGGTATGGCTGGGGCGGCTAGGAAGTGACCCCGACTAAACGTCACCCTAAGGAGAGCAGTGGTCTGCAGGCTACATAGGACCTGCAGAACACAGCAGGAAAGCACACACTTCACAGGTAATGCTGAGATCCAGCGGTGAGGGCCTTAGTGCTCTGAGTGGTCACTGGTGGCAGATTTGCAAGGGACTCTATGTGACCTGAACGACTGAGGTCTGTGAGCTACCCTGGGGACCGGGGATTGGAGTTTCCAGATTGGAGGAGTCTCCCACCCTGAAACCACAACAGGCTCCACGATGGCCAGAATGAGGGGAAGGGGGCAGCAGCCTTCTCTAGGTGTCAGCCCTCAGCGGGAGGAGGCTGCTGGTTGGGCTGTGAAACCCCAAGAGGAAGGTGATCTGGGCCAGTTGGCAGAGAGAGGTGTTAGGACAGAGGCCACCTGGGTGTTTCACTGTGAGACAAGCCCTCCTGGTCTGGCTCTTACCCCATGTGACAGAGGCTGGGGAGGAGAGACAGCACTGCCATGGGGACCAGCTGGAAACCACCTGCTCCAATAGATCCTGGGCTGGGAGGTGCCAGGACTCGGTTACTACTCTTCCCCACAGAGCCTTAAAGGCCACCCCCACCCCCAAAACAGCACACTCAGCACATTCACACAACCCAGCCCACTCAGCCCTTCAACCCCAGCCCTGCAGCCTCTGTGCTCATGAGAAGGGAGCACAGAGGGGAATGAGGGGAGGTCACGGGGAGAGTGCCATCCTCACGCAGAGCCCTTGGTCTCCTGGGACCCACTCAGACCCTCAGGCTCTTCCTCTCCCTCTGGCTCCGCCTCTGCACCCAGCTCTGCTCCAACGCAGCCGCCTGGAAGTGGAGGGCTGGGGAGGTACTGCAGGAGCCGGCCTTCCCGCTTCATTTCTGCCAGCTCTTTGGCACAGCAGCTGGGCGTGTTGGTTTCATAGGTGTCGTGGAACGTGTTGTAGTCCACTTCATAGAAGCCCTTTTCCAAGGTGAGGACTGGTGTGAACCGGTGGCCCCAGAGCACCTCGGTATCCATGTAGGAGCTCCGTGCTTGGCAAGTCATGCCTGGGTGCACAGAGGGCACATGTATTAGGAGTGGCCACAGCCTTCCATCCATTATCCATCCATCAGCCCATCATCCATCATCCTTCTATCCATCCATTCAACATCTTTCATCCATTTGTCCATCTGTGCATCTATCCATCATCCATCCATTCATCCACCCATCCATTCATTCATCACTGATTAATCAATCCACCCACCCAATTATCCATCCAGTCATTCATCAAGCATATGTTGAATATCAGCTTTGCGCTAAGCACGATGGAGACATAAAGCTGAATAAGATACAACCCTTGCCCTAAGGAGCTCAAGGTGTGATGGAGGCAGAAAATTAGAAATTAACAATGCAAGATTGTGGAGTAGGTTCCTAGAGACTGGAGTGAATAATTCAGGAATGGGCATGGTTCCTGAACATGCATTAAGTTCTAGAAGACTGAGACAAGAAAAGATGAGGAAAGTTTGAACAAAGATAAATTCAGAGTGGCTCAACCCAGAGAAGCTGACAGGCATTTAGAATACATGGGGTTGTTTGGGGTGGATCCATATGGGCAAAAGCCTACATGTGTGTACACACACACCCCCACGGATGTGTGCACACACACACACGCACAGCACGGCTCCTTGGTTGGAGCATGCTCCAATGCCCCCATTCCCTGTCGGCTCAGCCCTGGCATGCCTATGTTATTTTTAGGTGCTGCTTTCTCTCCAGAGAGGACAGCTTTGTTTATGGATGAGGACGCCTCTGTCCTCAGGGTCACAGGGAAGCAGTTTTCTGATATTTAGTCTTTTGGTTGAGGAAGTTCCTGGCTTGTGCTCTTTGAAAACTGAAGGAAATGTCTGCTTAGCACCCCCTCTCCCCAGTTTAAATGTTCTCTGGCAGGGGTCTCAGGGGTCTCTCCCTGGCACCCCAGACCCACAGAGCACCAGGTAACCCCAGTGCACCCCACGTGCTCTTGGCTCGCGTGGTCCCGCCTGCTCCAGATGTCTCCCCTCGGTCCTTGGACAACCCCCAGCTCAACAGAGGTTTAGAAACCCATGCTGGGCACTGACCAGTCCAGACACAAGGCAAAGATCTGAAGGCTTGGGGGCCCCAGGAAACACAGCGAGACGGGACCTCTGTGGGTGCTTTGGACCAAGCCTCCTCGGGTCTCCCTGCCCTTCTTCTGTCCCACCTCTTGGGAAGGGGCTGTTCTATGACTGGAAACCCGCCAGTGTGCCTGGCAGTCAGCTTCCAATGCATTCGGAAAGGACAGAAGCCTCTCTGGGCGGCAGGCATTGCGCTTCACATACACCCCTCTGTTTCATCATTTAACCCCCTCCCTTGTGAGCCTCTGAGGTTTGTTATCTTCATCCTGCTGGCGAGTTGAGCAACCTGCCCAGACTCACACATGCAGGCTGCACAGAGCTGCGCTGGTCAAACTTCGGCCTGAACTCATAGCCTGTGCTTGGTTCCATGAATGTGGCAACCAAGCTCCTAAAGTGGCTGAGATCAGAGCCCGTGTGGGTGGCGGTCTCCCTCTCTTTCCTCTCAGCAGACCTGGAGTAACCCGGGTCATGGGAAGAGAGGAGGGCAACCAGATGGGGCAGGTCAACTGAGGGACCTGATTCTGAGGAGTCACGCTGGGAGAGGTCAGCGAGTGGCAGTGAAGGGCCAGCGAAGAGAAGTATGGATGGTAAGGCACTGCTTTCCTACCTGTCTCCATGTTCCCAAGCTGACCTTTGTGGTCTCAAAATGGAGCTCTTTTCCAAGAATCTCAGCCCATGTTCTGGTCTAACCCTGGCTCCAAGGATGGCGTGACCTGCAAGCTCCCAGTGGTGAGAGGAGAGTCTGCCCGCACCCCTCTGTCCTGTCCCAGGGGTTCCCCGGCTGCCACCATATGCTGCCTGGCCAACCTGGGTCCCCAACAGATGGCCGAGCAGCTCCCCCCGCCCGGGTCTCTGGAGCGTGTTCACACCCTAGAGGTTTTGCTCCACTTGGGAAGGTCTGTCTGTGGCTGCCCCATCCAAGCCGCCCACCCAGCCCCCCGGGAGACCAGGAAGGCTTGTTTGGCCACCTTTGTGCCAGGCCCCCAACCTTATGGGGGGCAGTGTGGTGTGACTGACAAACTCTAGATGTCTGAGTGACAGCCCCAAATACGACAGACCCTCCTGTCTGCATGAAGCAGCTTCCACATCTGTGAAACAGGGTCGAAGCCAGCCCTCCAGTGCCGTTGCCAGATTAGAAAAACATGTATATTCTCAGCTCCAGTGAGTTTTCTGTGAGTCATCCTTAGGGCCAGGCCAGGCGCTCAGATGCTTCTGTGAGTGAGAAAGGAGGGCAGGAAGAAGGGGGAAGCAGAGGAGGGCCCACAGTTAGCGGGGCTCCCTTGCCCAGGGAGTGTGGTGGGGATACGGGCTCCTCCAGGCCTTGGCCTCCCTGAGCCCCGCACAGAGCTGGGAGGTGGGAAGCGCTCGGCTGCCGTGAGTCAGTTGCTGGGCAGGGAGGTGCTGGCCAGACACGTGTGAGTGGGATGCACTATCTTCTGCACACACCTGTGTTCACAGAGCCCCTTCCACAGGGAAGCTGAGGAACAGCCTGCCCCACAGGGGCCTAAGGGTGTGGGACTTGTGAGTCTCTCCCAGAAGAGGATTCTGTGACTTTGGGAATCACCCCGTCCTTGCCTCAGGTGGCGATTCACCTGTAAAGACCTGCTACATCCTCCTGTAAGAAGCCCGTTCACCTTTGTTCAACTCAGAGTTTCTCAAAGTTATGTGCTCACAGAACCCCCTTTGGGTGACACCTGCTCCAGGATGGGGGCGGGAGGGAAGGACAGGTGGTGTAGCCTGTTGGAAACTAGGCTTTGTGTCACCTGGCTTTGACCTGCATCCTGGTTCGGTGACTTAGGACTGCTTACCTCTCTCTGTCTCTTGTTTCTACACCTGTACCTGGAGGTAAACCATCTCACTCAATGAGCTACTGTGCGCTTAGAGCCTAGACCATGCCCAGACATTGGGGGTTGGGGGTGGGGTTTCAACACACATTGTGTGTGTGTGTATGCACGCTTGATGTGTCTGATTCTTTGCGACCCCATGGACTGTAACCCACCATGCTCCTCTGTCCATGGGATATTTCAGGCAAGAATACTGGAGTGGGTTGCCATTTTCTTTTTCAGGGGATCTTCCCAACCCAGGGATCAAACCCACATCTCCTGCGTTGGCACTTGGGTTCTTTGCCACGGAGCCACCAGGAAGTCCCAACGCACATTATCTGCCCTCATAATTCCATCCTGAAGATCACCATTTGGGGGTTGGGGCTGATTGAGCTGCCACCTTCAGGCTGCACCTTCTGGAATCAGCAGGGGTCTGAGCACCAGGGCCAGGGAAGGGCTGGGGAGGAGAAGGGGCTGGGGAGGCTCACCTGTGGCCTCCACCATCCCTTCCAGGATGACCACGACCTCGAATTCCTCCTGGGTCAGCTGGGCCCGTGACATCTCCCAGAAAGGGCTCTTCTCGTTGATTTCGTGACAGATAATGAGCGGGGAAACCAGGAAGAGGCGGTCATCCCCTGTGTCGAAGCCCACGTTGATGTCGGTCTGGTTCAGGGGGATGAACTCGCCCTCCTTGGTCTGCCGGGACTTGATGAGCTTGGCGCGGATGGAGGCCTCCACGATGTGCGAGTTGCGGAGGTCACCCACCCGGAACATGAGACACAGCTTCTCGTCTCGAAGTGAGATGACGGCGTTATTGGAAAACATGAGGGTCTCAGCTCTCTTCTTGGGCTGGCTGATCTTGACGAACATGCACCCCACCATGAAGGCGTTGACGATGGAGCCGAGGATGGCCTGGACCAGCAGGAGGACGATGCCCTCCGGACACTTCTCGGTGATCACCCGAAAGCCGTACCCGATGGTGGTCTCCGTCTCGATGGAGAACAGGAAAGCAGACACGAAGCCGCTGAGGTTCTCTACACAAGGGATCCACTCCCGGTCCCCGACGTGGTCCAGGTCACCCCGAATGTAAGCAATGAGCCACCAGATGAACCCGAAGAACAGCCAGGTGATGGTGTAGACCATGGTGAAGACAAGCAGGTTGAAGCGCCACTTGAGGTCCACCAGGGTGGTGAAGAGGTCGCTCAGGTAGCGGTAGGTCTCCTGGACGTTGCCGTGATGGACGTTGCACTTGCCGCTCTTCTCCATGTAGCGCTGCCTCGGCTTCTTGCCCTCTGACAGGAGGCGCGTGCGGTCGGTGGCAATGGGGATGTAATCTCGGGCCTGTTTGGGAATCTTCTTAGGGTCCCTGGGAGTGACCCCAATCTCCATATCCTGGTTCATGGCATTCCTAGAATCGCCAGCCATGACTGGGGGCGGGGGTGCATTGAATTAAAAAGACATTGTCAGATGGCCAGTAAACAATGAAAATATGCTCAACATTGCCAATTGTTAAAGACATGCAAATCAAATCTACAATGAAGGACCACCTAACACCAGTCAGAATGGCCATTGCCAAAAAGTCCATAGATATTAATAATAAATGCTGGAGAGGATATGGAGAAAAGGAAACTCTCCTACAAAGTTGGTGGGAATGTAAATTGCAGCCACGATGAAAAACAGTATGGAGTTTCCTCAAAAAAACTAAACAAGGAGCTGTCATACGATCCCACAATCCCATGCCTGGGCATATACCTGGACAAAACTAGAATTTGAAAAAATACATGCACCCCTATGCTCAAAGCAGCATTATTTACAATAGCCAAGATACAGAAACAACATAAATGTCCATCAACAGATGAATAGATAAAGATGTGATACACACACACACATGCACACACACTCAGGAATATTACTCAGCCATCAAGAGTGGAATACTCTTTTGCAGAGTGTAATACCATTTGCAGCAACATGGATGGGCCTAGAGATGATCATACCAAGCAAAGTAAGTCATAAAGAGAAAGACAAATACCATACCATACCATATCACTTATATGTGAAATCTAAAATATGATACAAATGAACATATCTATGAAATAAAACACGGTGGTTGCCAAGGAGAGGTGGTGAGAGAAGGGTGGAGAGGGAGTTTGGGATTAGCAGATGCAAACTGTTATATATAGGATGGATAAACAACAAGGTCCTACTGTGTAGCACAGGGAAATATATTCAGTATCTGGTGGCAAACCATAATGGAAAAGAATATATATGTATATAACTGAGTTACATAACTGAATATATATGTATATAACTGAGCCGTACAGAGGAAATTAGCACCCCATTGTAAATCAACTATACTTCAATAAAATTTTAAAAAGACATCCTCAGTGATGTAGGCTGTTCTGATTTACAGAAACCCTAAACTTCAAGGTCACTCTGCCTTTGTGCGCTCGAAGGGCTCCCCTCTACTGTACAGTGGGCCAGTATATGTGGACCAGAGGCAGCCCGGGGAATGCTCAGGGCAGGGATCCTGTTTTCTGGATCCTATATTTGTTTTTATTCCAGGTACCTAGTGCGGGTTCTATCATACAATGGAAGCTCGATAGTTATTTACTGAACAAATAAACGAACACATTCTAGATGCAAACTTCATGCTTACTGTTTAAAAGCTTTAAAGAAACCTGAGAGAAATTATTTTTATTTTATTAATATTTATTTATTTGGCTATGCTGGGTCTTAGTTGCAGCATACAGGATCTAGTTCCCTGACCGGGGATCGAACCTGGGTCCCTAGCTTTGGGAGCAAGGAGTCAGCCCTTGGACCACCAGAGAAGTTCCTGGGAGCAATTTTTTTTAAAGAGTAATTGCAACACTTTATTAAACGCCTGCTGTGTTCCATGCTGGATAGGTACAGTCACTTGTTATCTCCGCAACAACCTGTTGAGAGCTTGTAATCTCCATGTAGAAACACCACTCAGGCATCAGGCTCATTTCTAAGTCTCTCTCCCTCCTTTAGAATGTAAGCTCCCCCTGCCTCAGGCTCAATTTGGGGCCTGTTCTGTTCCCTGATACATTCCAAGTACCCAGAGCATAGCCTGGCACTGAATAAATGGGTGAACAACTATGAGGCCCAGTAGCCCCATATGGTGAAGGCCGGGGAAGCCTGGTGTGCTGTGTGTCCATGGGGTCCCAGAGAGCTAGACATGACTGAATGACTGAAGAGCAAGAACAGCATGAGAGCAAGAACACATATCCCAAAGAGGATAAGTGACATCCAGGTGGAAGAGTTGATATTTGGGTTCCAGCTGGTCGGGCCCAAAGTCTGTGCTCTTTCTTTTATCCCTCCCTATCTCCTTTCTTCAGAGAAGGCGATGGCCACCCACTCCAGTACTCTTGCCTGGAAAATCCCATGGACGGAGGAGCCTGGTAGGCTGCAGTCCATGGGGTCACTAAGAGTCGGACACGACTGAGCAACTTCACTTTCACTTTTCACTTTCATGCATTGGAGAAGGAAATGGCAACGCACTCCAGTGTTCTTGCCTGGAGAATCCCAGGGACGGTGGACCCTGTTGGGCTGCCGTCTATGGGGTCGCACAGAGTCAGACACGACTGAAGCGACTTAGCAGCAGCATCTCCTTTCTTGTCGTCTGAGATCTTGGCAGCAGACAGAAAGGAAAAGGCAGCATGTGTCTGATTCACCCTGTGGTCACTCGAACCATCTGAGCGGGAAGTCGGGCTGTCTGAGCACTTACCAATATAACAAATTGCTGTTTAGACTCGCCATTATAAATTCTGATACAGTAATTCCCTGCTCTGTGAGAAATCGAGATAGGCAGGATGTTCATGCCCCAAGGCTTTCAAAAGGGTTGTAAAATATTTTTGGAATATATCTAGTGCTAAGTTGCTTCTGTCATGTCCAACTGTTTGAAACCCTAAGCACTGTAGCCCACCAGGCTCCTCAGTCCAGGGGGTTTTCCAGGCAAGAATACTGGAGTGGGTTACCACTTCCTACTCCAGGGGATTTTTCAGACCCAGGAGTTGAACCCAGGTCTCCTGCATTGGCTAGTGGGTTCTTTACCAGTATGCTGCACTTTAAAGAAACACCTAGAATCCTGTAGAACTCCATCTACAGTTTTTCTGATATTTTGCTCGCAGACATTAAAATGCTCTAACCCAGATGGGAAGGAAATCTAAAAGAGAGGGAATATATACATATGTAAAACTGAGTCACTTTGCTGTACCGCAGAAACTAACACAGCATCGTGGAGCAATCATACTCCAATAAAACTTTTTTTAAAAGATGCTCAAAGACTCTGATGAACCTGGGCGGGACCATAAGACTCTGTAGCCAACAGCAACAGCTTCAATTTCTGCCCAGTCCTGAGCCAGTTACTGTGCTAAGAAATCAGTATTGTTTGATCTCATTTAATCATCACAATAGAGCTCTTACACTAGTACTGTTATCATCCTCTGTTTTCAGACAAGGAAAAGGAATCGCAGGTGGTAAGTGGCCAGCTTAGGTTTTGGATCTAGGTCTGTCTGGCTCTAGCCCAGGGGCTCACAGTACCCACCAAGCAATGGCTTGCGGTCATTGAGATTCTAAGGCTCTGGCTTAGACCACTGGACTGTTCTTCCTAGAAAGTTCTAGGAGCTTCTAATACTGGGGATACCATCACTCAGCCCTCTTCTTTCTAAGCATGTTCTTGATTTTGCAGTAACTCTCCTTCCCAGAGAACCAGGTCCCCGATGGAACAACCTGGATGTATGTTCTATAAACCATGAGCTAACTGCCTCACTGACTGGTTGAGGAAGTTCTCACTGCTGCCTGGGTGGCTGCTGCAATTTCAAGATGACCTTTCAAATATCATATTGAAAGGTCCTAGGAAATGCTGTTTGTCAGAGACATCCGCTGGCCATTTCCTATTCCGCACAGGCCACCTGCTCCCTGTCCTCTGCGTCGCAGTTACAGAGATAAATGAAACGAGGAAGAATGGTTGGTGCCGCTTTGCAGGAACCCAAGCACGATCTCACTCTGCCCCTTAGCTAGGAGACTGTTTACTAAATCCCGACCAGAGATGCCCAGAAACGAGGAGAAATGCTGCTGATGCTGAGGTTCCGGGGACTCCTGGGGACCCCAGCTGCTGGAACCCAGATGGGGGGGTCCACTGAGAGTGCTTCCTGTGGCTTCCCCAGCATCTGACACTGGGCAGGGCAGGCTCAGTACCCGCGAGAATGAGTCACTGACAAGAAAGCACACTCTCTGCCCTGAGCTCTTTCAGGAGGGCAGCCTTCCACTGATTTTCTGCACTGTTTCCTTCTTTATTTTTAAACCTACTTTCATACGTTCTCGCAGGAGAAAGCCTTGTCTGTACTGGACACAGAAAAAAAAAGGCTTTCTGGGACACCTCCACCCAGATCGGAAAACTTCTTGGGTCCAGCAGACAGGAATAGTGGGTCTGATCTCACCCATTCTCCAGGTGAGTGAGAATCATCACAGGAGGGATCACCTGCTCAACCCAGGGTGAGACCTGGATTCCAGCCTAACATCCAATGCACCTGCTCTGGGATCCAAAGAGAAACAGCCTTAACTTTCTTTGCCTCAGTTTCTTTTCTTTAAGTTGTTTATTTATTGTTGGCTGTGCTGGGTCTTCGCTGCTGTGCACGGGTTTTTCTCTAGTTGCGGTGAGCTGGCTTCTCATTGTGGTGGCTTCCCTTATTGCCCAGCATGGGCTCCTGGGCTTCAGCAGTTGCAGCTGTCAGGCTCTAGAGCGCAGGCTGAGTAGCTGTGATGCACAGGCTTAGTTGCTCCGGGGCATTTGGGATCTTCCGGGACCAGGGATCCTACAAGTGCCTCCTGCACTGGCAGGTGGATTCTTTACCATTGAGACAACAGGAAAGCCCTGTTTGCCTCAGTTTGATCATGGACACTCAGGGAAAGAATATATGAAAAAAATAAAAAAACATAAGTGTAAGCACAAACTCGCCTTGAATTGAAATTTAATGCAATTACACAGTAACCTCATTTTATTTTATTCTATTTATAAAGATTTTTTTTAATATGGACCATTTTAAATGTCTTTATTGAATTTGCTACAATATTGTTTCTGCTTTATGTTTTTTTTTTTTTTTTTTGCTGCAAGGCATGTGAGCTCTTAACTCCCAGACCAGGGACTGAATCCATACCCCTAGCATTGGAAGGTGAAGTCTTAACCACTGGACCACCAGGGAAGTCCCATAACCCCATTTTAAAGAAGAGAGAGGCAGGGAGCATCTGATACTTAAAGGCCCCGTGTATGATCTGTAGGGCAGGTGTCAGGCATGGAGTCTCAACCACCTGATTCCTACTTAGTGTTAGTAGCTCAATCATGTCAGACTCTGCAGCCCCACGGACCATAGCCTGCCAGGATCCCCTGTCATCGGATTCTCCAGCAAGAATACTGGAGTGGGTAGCCATTCCCTTCTCTAGGGGATCTTCCTGACCCAGGGATCAAACCTGGGTTTCCTGCATTGCAGGTAGATTCTTTATCGTCTAAGGCACAAGGGAAGCCCCAAATTACTTAAGAGTAAGCAAATTGCCCACACTAGAAATCTCAGTCTCCAGTGCTGTGGGCTCAAGTCAAAAGGGTTTTCATGGACAATGAAGATTCTTTAATCAGATTTTCAAGATCCTCTGTATTAATTTATGCATTCACTGAATAAGCACTAATTGAAGAGTTATTTGAGTCCAACTCCTGTGCTCAGAGCTGGTAATAATGCAGTAAGGTGAATGCAGGCCCAGGCCTTATATACTTTGTATTCTAGCCTTGCCTCTTTGAACCCAGATGTCTGTGGAGAGCGAAGCAGGGAGAAAGCGTGGGCCTGGCCGAGGCCAGCCAAGTGTGGGCACTGCTTTCTGCAGGGCCAGGGAGAGGCCCTGACGTGAGCAAATCCTATTCAATCTCATCAAGGCCAATATTGCTCTTCATCTTTCATCCTCTCCTACATACTGAATGGAAAGCTGTGCCCAGACATGAGTAAAGCTTCTGGGAGAGGCAGAGCTTCAAGTCCAGTAAAGTGGTTTAATCTCTTTGATATAAAAACACAAGTGGAGAAAGAATCAAAAGAGGAAAACTCAAAGGAAGTTGTATTTCAGAGGATGCATTCGTTAATCTGACATCCATTTAAATGCACCTCTGTATTAAGAATTTCAAAAAATATCTCCCACCCAACCCCCAGTGAAGAAAACGCTGTGTCGTGGGATGCTTTAGAAAGTCATGGACACAGCAGCTTGATAGAAACTGCACGTGGGGACCAGCAGGGTATCTTGAAGACAGCACTGGCCTGCGAGCCTTGTCTCAGACTGTTTCCGACTGTGAAATGGGCATAGCAGGCACGCTTAGTGATATCCTCCTCTCTCTCTTAGATGTGCTGGGTCAAAGTCTGAGTTCTCATTTGGGATGAGATTGGAGGAAGAGTACTGGGGGTTTCCCAGGTGGTGCTAGTGGTAAAGAATCTGCCTGCCAATGCAGGAAATGCAAGAGATACGAGTTTGATCCCTGTATCAGGGAGATCTCTTGGAGAAGGGAATGGCTACCCACTCCAGTACTCTTGCCTGGGAAATCCCAGAGGAGCCTGGAGGGCTACAGTCCATGGGGGTCACAAAGAGTCGGACACGACTGAGTGAGCATTGGAGGAACAGTATTGGAGGGGAATATGTTCACTTCTCAAACTGAGATAATTGTATACTATGCTATATGAATCTATACAGTTGTACTGCTTACTAAATATGAAAAGACTCCTAATTGGCTGATGAATAAGTTGCCCCAGTGTCCTCAAGGATCCTCAATGTAAGCAGGGAGAATAAAAAGTCTTATCAGCGGAGTACGCACTGGAAACAGAGAGGGCACAAGAAAGCAGGCAGAATTCTGAGAGGGCCCCACAATTCCTGCCCCCAGACACTCCCAATGCATCCCTGGGTGTGGAGACAGGATTCTCACTCCAGTAATAGGGCTGTGTTCTGGTTCATTTGACTCTAAGCAAGGAGGATCTTCTGGGGTGGGCCAGACCTCATCAGCTGCTGCTGCTGCTGCTAAGTCGCTTCAGTCGTGTCCGACTCTGTTCGACCCCATAGACGGTGGCCTACCAGGCTCCCCCATGCCTGGGATTCTCCAGGCAAGAACACTGGAGTGGGTTGCCATTTCCTTCTCCAATGCATGGAAGTGAAAAGTGAAAGTGAAGTTACTTAGTCGTGTCCGACTCTTAGCGACACCATGGATTGCAGCCCACCGGGCTCCTCCGTCCATGGGATTTTCCAGGTAAGAGTACTGGCATGGGGTGCCATTGCCTTCTCCAGACCTCATCAGATAAGCCCTTAAAAGGACTGGGCTCTTCCTGAAGCAGGAGACTGAAAGCACAAGAAGAATTAGATGGACAGACATTCCCTTTGTGGCTTTAAAGATGGAGGAGGCCACATGGCAAGGGATGTGGGTGAACCCCAGGAGCTGGGTACATCCCCTTGTTGACAGCCAGCAAGGAAACAGGGACTTCAGTCTGACAACCACAAACAAGGAAATCTTGCCACAACCACAGGACCTAGAAGAGAACCTGAGCTCCAGAGGAGATGCACCTGCGGGCTGCCTGCCTGGAACCTGGTGCAGAAACAGCAGTGAGAGAGGCTCGGGCCAGCAGAGAGCAAAGTCCGGGGGAGCCTCAGGGGGGTTGAGGGGTAGGGTGGTGGTGGCGCTGGCTCAGAATCTGATGGTGGAGCCCCTTTTGGCCCGGAAGGAATCGGCCACTGGTCCCAGCCATTCAGAGCCTGGGCCCAAACTGCACGGATGGGCTGGCTCCTCCCAGGGGGCCAGCCCTGGTTTCCCAGCTTTCATAATTACTAACCTTAAAAGCAAAAAAACACAAAACAAAGCTCTATTTAGTGCATCCTGAGACTTAATGGCAATGAGCTCAGAAGTAACACATCTTAAAAAACCCATCAGGTAATTTGTTTAAAAATCCTCTCATTTTGTAGCTATTTTTTTAATCAACTTAGGTGGTAGTCTATTTTTTATTTTCTGGATGTCTGGTGGTTTTACTCTTTGAGTCCACGTTCAAAAAGTATCTGGGTGACAACATATGTGATACCACGCGTGTGAAGGCCCATTGGAAACTGTGATGCACAAGATTCATTCATTCGTTCAGTGAGTCAGTGACCCTCCACTGAGCATCACTTACAAATGTACATGATGGCTCAGGAGAGGGGGTTGTAGGGGATGGAGCAGCACATCACCCCTTTTCTTTGCTTTCCATGCACAAATGTCTTGTTAAAATGCAGATTCTGATACAGTAGGTCTGGGGTTCCTAGACTCTGCATTTTTTCCCAGCAGCTCCCAGTGACCTTGATGCTGCTGGTCCTCAGGCCAGTCTCCCCCTGGGTGCCCCCTGTGATCAATTGGGAGCTGGATGCCATGCTGACTGATGCCTGGGTCCTACACCCTGGGAGCCCGACCCAGGCCATTCTGAAGGGCAACAGAGACTGAGGACCCCTGCTCGACATTCTGTCCTCATGGAGCTTACGCACTGGTGGGGACACACAGACAAAGATCCCACAGAGAGTGACAGAGGGACGAAGGCAGGGTTCTTGATTCAGCTTGGCCTGGGTGGGTGAGGAGGGCTCAGGAAAGACTTGGCGAAGAGGGTGCCCAGTGAGTGGAGTGAGGTGAGCCTTCTTGACATAAGATACAGGAGCGGACAATCACAAAAGCTCACGTACTGGGACTTCGCTGGTGGTCCAGTGGTCAGAACTTCATGCCTCCAGTGCAAAGCATATGCATTTGAGTCCTGGTCAGGGAATAAGATCCCACAAGCCATGTGGCATGGCTAAAGAATAAAAATAAAAAATTGGATCTTTAAGTAAAATTAAAACAAAAAAACAGAAAAAGAAGGAAAAGAAAAGCTCACATACTAAACATCCGTGACTGGCCATCTCTGTGATGGGTGCCTGTTATGCAGTGTCTCATTTAATGCTCAAACACATCTACTAAGTCAGTTTTAGCAGCTTCATGTTCAGATCATAAAAGCAGAGTGATTAAGTAACTTGCTTAAAGCCGTTTAGTTATTAAGTGGCAGAATTAGACACATTTGATTCCAAAGCCTCTAAACGGAGCTCTGAAACACCTGGCCGAGGAGGAAGCCGACAACACATCCTGATTGGTGCTTGGAAACCAGTTCATGATTTTGCCCAGGCTGCCGTGTAGAGCTGGGGCTGACACCCCTCTCCTCCATCCACCCTCCGGCTCTTGTCCCCAGCTAAAAGCCCCCTGTTTGTGCTTACAGTGGCTCCTGGACTTTTTCTCACTACAGCAGTATCTGCTCACACAGGTCTCTAATCGCTCCAAGGAGACAGGGTGGCAGGCAACACACGGTGTCCTGACATAATCCCCGAGAGCTCCTTTGACTCTCTGTCTGGACACCCTGGTCCCTTCCAGACCAGAGACCGTGAGCTGGCAGTCACTCATCTCACCTTGAACGACTCTGGCTGGATGTTCCTTCATTTCAGGTGTGTCTGCCTCTGCCAGGAGTGGGGTGAATATCTGTCCCCCATGAGTGAGGAGGGCACGCTGTGGTGACCAGAATCCAGGAGGCTGGTACCCAACTTTGCTGCCTCCAAAGGCAGGTGAGTGAGGTCAGTAAGAGGAATTGCTGCTTCTCTGACCACAGACACATCGCCATGTGCATACTGACCAGACAACCTGCTCGCTCCTTGTTGTTTTTGTTTCATTGTGTCTGACTCCTGTGACCCCACGGACTGTATGTCGCCTGAGGGTAGGGTCGTCTCCTTAGAAACCAAGAACTCCAAAGTCAGGGAGGATTCTAACTGGCTTGCGTGCATGCACGAGTGCTCAATCACTTCATTCATATCCAACTCTTTTGAGACCCCCATGGACTGTAGCCTGCCAGGCTCCTCTGCCCATGGGATTCTCCAGGCAAGAATACTGGAGTGGGTAGCCATTCCTTTCTCCAGGGGATCTTCCCAACCCAGGGACTGAATCTGGGTTTCCTGCGTTGCAGGCGGATTCTTCACCATCTTAGTCACCAGGGAAGCCCATGGTAAATGCAATCACCAGGGAAATACATGGTAAATGCAACCAAAACTTCCTCTGGGTTTGGGGGACACTATAGGGAGTGGTGGGGACTGCGGTGAGTACACACGCTCAGGGGGCAGCCTTACTCAGCTCCAGCTAATACTCTCGGGCAAGAGTGTGGAGCTGCTGCTGCTGCAAGTTCTTTTACTTTCTTTTTCCAGAAAAGCTAGAAATGAAGATTTTTTAAACAAGAAATCTGTTTTTCAATGTTGACAATTAATTCAACAATTTTTGAAACAACAAGCGAGCCAAAGAAAATCCATCTGTGAGTCAGATTCAGTCTGTCAGCAGCCAATTCATACTCCTGGTTTCCCCATTCAGAGAGAGGCTCCTCCCCATATGGACACGCTGGCTTGGACTCTGAGTTAGGCTGATTGTGGTGTTAAGGGTTGTGGTAATGCCAATAAATTCTCCTCTGAGCTCTCGTGTTTGCACTAACGAGTCTGCCGTGAACACAGCCTGTCAGTCCTCAGTACAAAGGAAGCCAGGAGGCCAATGCGGGTGTCACACGGGAGAAATGGGGCACTGGCTCAGTTCCCACCGTGCTCCTAACCAGCCCCATCTCCCCACCCACAGCTTTGCTCCTCTACAGTCCCCTCTGTTATGCAGAGGGCTGCCATGGCCCTGCTCTTCCCACCGTACATCCTCTGTCTACCTGCCTTCTCCTCCCAGTCACTCATCTTGTAGATATGCTGCAGGGAGCAGGGACCCAGGGAGGCATTACATCCTCTGCTTCACTGATGGCAGAAGTGGCTCCCAGTGGGAAGAGATTCTGACTATAGGTGCTTTGAGAAGGTGGTGGGAGTGTCCTGGGAGGGTGCTATGGCGGTGGGGCATGGGGTAGTTTCTGGCTGGGCTGTAGTGGATGCTGATTACCAGCCACAAGGAGATCCTGGAATGGGAAGCCTGTAGGGCTCTGCGGGAGGAGTGAGGCAGACCCAGGTGCTGGTTTGTGCCCAGGACGTTCCTTGCTCTCTAGGGCTCACGGAAAGTGTGCTCCTTTTAACCCTGCTCCAGGGCTTCCCTCGTGGGGCAGTCAGTAAAGAATCTGCCTGCAATGCAGGAGACCTGGGTTCAATCCCTGGGTTGGGAAGATTCCCTGGAAAAGGAAATGGTAACCCACTTCAGTATTCTTGCCTGGAGAATTCCATGGACAGAGGAGCCTAGTGGGCTATAGCCCATGGGGTCCCAGAGAGCTGAACCTGACTGAGCCACTAACGTTCTCACTTTTCATTTTCAGGCCCAATGCCCAGGAAAGAGAATGCCACAGCTCACTCGATGTTGGCACCACTCTCTCTGGGATGCACTACTGTCCTGTGTCTGCACGGGGGCGGGGCACATGCCAGGAGAAAGGCGGGGGGCTTTCAGTGGGATAAGGATGGAGGAAGAGGCCCTGCTGAGTGGGACCCTTGGTCACTGCAATGACTTGCACACCGCAGTCCTGACTGCTGAGCTGCAGAGACCACTGCAGAGGGGTTGCTGAGTAAGGTGGGGGCGCTCAGGTGGGGAGCACCCTGCTGCATCTGCCTTTCAGAATGACCTTCCTTTGGTAGCTGTTGCAGACTCCCAGGTCCCACCTGCCTCCCTCCCAGGGGAGCCCTTCAATCTGGCCCCTTAGCACGAGACTAAGGGGACTTAGCACGGGACTACTGTTTAGAGCAAAGTCAAGGTGTGTGTGGTTGCAGGGTTGGGCTGCTCCCAGGGTAAGTCAGCTGTCCCTAGGTTTGACTCGGACACACCCTGACCAGAGGGAGCTCCTTGGCGGGCATGTGTCCTGGTGGGCTGCTTCACCTATGCCCTTCATTCTCATTTTGTTTTTGTTTTAAATATGTGTTCAATTTATTTCCTGCAGTGGGTTATACTGACTTGTTTCTTTGGGGACTCTCCTTGGAAGTGATATGTTCATGTGTGTGTGCATGTACTCGTCTCTGAACCAGGATCCTCACGTGTATGAACACACCTAATCATCTCCACAACACTGTGGAGTAAGCGCAATGCGCCTGTTATACAGATAAGGAGACTGAGACTCAGAGAAAGTAGGGGACGTGCCCAGGGTCACGTGGCTGGGAAGCTGTGGGACTCACACTCTCCCACTCCTCCACTTGATGTCTATCCAAGCCTGGAGCACTAGACAGAGTGCAATCTTGGTCCTGAATTATAATCCCAGCTCCCCTGGCCACACACCTTTCCCTGAGTTACACACTGTTTCATAGATCCCAACCCTGGGTCTCTTTCCTGTATGAGAAATGGAAATATCCACAGGAATCATGATGTCGATGAAATACCTGCTATTTGACCAAGAAAACGGTACACCGCCAAACACCAGTATAAGGCACTTGGTCCCCTAATCCAAACTGTTACTGGCTAAGGACAGGTATAGGCTTCCCAGGGGGCACTAGTGATAAAGAATCCACCTGCCAGTGCAGGAGATGCAAGAGATGTGGGTTCCATCCCTGGGTCAGAACGATCCCCTGGAGGAGGAAATGGCAACCTGCCCCAGTATTCTTGCTTGGGGATTGCAAAGAGTCAGACACGACTGAGCGACTGAGCAGGAGCAGGAAGGGCAGGTATGAAGCATGAAATAATACCAGTGTTGTTATTACATGGACTTATTATGGGATAATGATGGTAATAGGCATCTCCATGGGGCCTTTTCAGAACTCTTGGACTGGCTCAAGAGAATCTAATGACCTTAGTCCCACTTTGTAGTTGGCTAATTGTCCAAGGACACACACATGCTGGTTAAGTCACTCCCACGATGATGACGCTGGAGACATGGAAATGGCCTTCAATGTTTGGGGTAAAACAAATGCTAGAAGGTTTAACAGTAGGTCTAGCAAGTGACCCTGGCCCTTGGCTGCACAGAGAAGGGGGTACTGGATGCAGAATGGGTGAGCTGGACCCTCAGAACCTCGGGCAGCCCAGACTAGCATCTCATTCAGACTGTATCCTTGGTGGCGGGGTGGGGGGAGGAGGGTGGGACTCCTCCACGATTCCAAGGAAGACATAAGCTTATGTGTCAGGTTTGGGTAACTGGAGAGGAACATGTACCTTATTTGAAGCACAGTAGACTAATTCTAACTTAATTGGTCATTAAAGACACAAAAACAAGAGGAGTTCATGATACAGATAGTAAGCAAAGAGAAAAAGATTAAATGGTGTTTCAATGAGGGGTTTTTAATGGCAAATGGAATTCTCATCTGAAATGAGAGTGGACAGATCTGGCATTTGAGTAAGGAGTTCAATTCTTTGGTGGAAATAGAGACAAAAATACATTCATTAGCTTTTAAAAGGGCAAAAATCAGGACTAATTCAATGTATGGATTATGGATTTGAAAGGCTTAATCACATGTACCTCTCAAGGAATTTAACATTTTGTAAGTACCTAACCATTGGGCTGTGCATCTATGGAACCGCAGTTTAACTGAGGTTCTCATTTGCTTAAGGTGGAACATTTGCGCCTCTTTGGCTTGCTGCTGTGGGCCCTTATGGGTCCTTGCATCTGTGTGTGCTAAGTTGCTTCAATCATAACCTACTCTTTGTGACCCCACTGACTGTAACTGCCAGGCTCCTCTGTCCATGGGGAATCTCCAAGTAAGAATACTGGAGTGGGTTGCCATGTCCCTTTCAAGGGATCTTCCCAACCCAGGGATTGAGCCTGCGTCTTACAATGCAGGAGATCCTGCATTGGCAGGCAGGTTCTTTACAACTATTGCCACCTAGGAAGCGCATCCTAACATCTCTTCATCTTAACACTCCGCCATGGCTCACCGGTCACAATCCAAATTCACCATCCCAGCCCCCTGGAGTAGATGTATGAAAAATCATAAATAAAAACCATGAAAATCAAATCAATTGCTTTTACATTTTCCCCACATTTGTGTCTGTCCAGTACCTTCCCCTTTTAAGCTGGCTAGCTCTCTGAAAGTTAGCAGAATCGTGATAATACATCCTTTTCACCATAAACCTGCACTGTGAGGATATTGTCTGCATTAAATAATAAAGCAGATTAATAATTAAATCAAAATGAAAAGCCACTTGTTTCCTCTCAACAACCCCAGGGACAGATTTCCTGGGTTGGTGCCAATTTGTCAATGACGATCAGACAATGTCAGATACAGTAGCGTGGAGAAGACGGTATCAAGAAAGCAATATAATGTGAATACAAATAGACTTACATACAAGTGAAAAAGATGGGACAATGACAGAAGGTGAGAGGACCACTGGGAAAGGACCAGACTCAGAGCGAGACAGTAATAATCGTTGAATCCCACTGGGCGCGTATCATGTACCAGATTGTGTTCTAAATGCTGTGTGCTCTGTTGCTCAGTCTTGTCCAACTCCTTGTGACCCCGTGGACTGTAGCCCACCAGGCTCCTCTGTCCATGGGATTCTCCAGGCAAGAAATCTGGAGTGGGTTGCCATGCCCTCCTCCCAGAGATCTTCCCGACCCCGTGATCGAACTCAAGTCTCTTAGTCTCCTGCATTGGTAGGCAGGTTCGTGACCAGCTGAGCCTCCGGGAAAGCCCTCTAAATGCTTTATACTCATTTAACCACTTCAGAAAAGATGTGACATTAAGTCCTGCTTCCCCTGTTTATAAATGAAGAAATACAGGCATAGGGGAGAAGGAATAAACTGCCTCAAAGCTAGTGTCGTACATCTGGACATATATCCAGACTGACTGGCCATAGGATCACTTGTTATGTCTGAGGAAAGCAAGGAAAAGTGAGCTCCCATGTGACGCAATAAAGAGGAACAAGAGGAACATCACAGAAGGATTAGTGACCAGGAGAAGCGGCGAGAATAAGAGAGACAGAAAGCACTGCAGAGTAAGGAGCTGAGCATGAAGATCACAAAGGATGAAAGGAAAAGACGCAGTGATGAGATGAGAGTGGGGGTGGGTGGGGAGGGCATCGGAGCATGAGTTGGGAAGAAGAAAAGAAAGAACAGAGAAGATAATCAGTCTGTGGGAAATAAAACTGTCTTACTTGCTCTTTGCTATGTCACTATACCCATTTCACAGAAAGTAACATGAAGGTCTGAGTCACACAGTTAGTTGCTAGCAGATCAAAAAGAACTGTGTTAACTACAAAATGGGCTTCCCAGGTGGCACTAGTGATAAAGAAACTGCCTGCCAATGCGGATAGGTGTATGAGACCCGAGTTTGATCCCTGGGTCGGGAAGATCTCCTGGAAGAGGGCACAGCGACCCACTCCAGTATTCTTGCCTGGAGAATCCCATGGACAGAGGAGCCTGGCAGCCTATGGTCCATAGGGTCGCAAAGAGTTGGATACGACGGAAGCGACTTAACACGCAGCATACACAACTACAGAATACCAACGCAAGAAACCGAAGAACATCTGAAAAAGTGGAGACACACGCAGTATTCACGGATGAAAAGACAGCACAGTAAAGATGTCACTCCTCCTCAAACTGACATATAGATTTCATGTCACTCTTAATCAACATCCCACAGATTTTTTGTAGATACAGAGAAAATTATTCTGAAATTTAGACGGGAGGGTGAAAGAACTAGAATACAGAAATCCATTTTGAAACAGAATAAAATGAAAGTAGCTAGTGTACTGAATTTCTCAACTTACTATAAAGGCACAGTGACCCAGACCATGTGGTTTGTGGAGCCCCTTGGAAAGCTATCCTTGGCCCTGTGGGCCCTCTTGGGCCCTGCATCTGTCTGGTGGTGCTTCCCCTTGTCTCCCCCGGTGCTGTGGCACGTCCACCTCCCCCAGTTAGTCCTGGGAGAGACAGAGCTCTGGCCAGGGCAGGCAAATGAACACTCTTCCATCACCAGTTCCTGCACAAGGTCTGGCCTCGGACAGGAGCTCCATACAGTTTTGCAGCAATCTAGGACAGACTTTTTAAGTCCATACAATAAAGGGCACTTTCTGAAGTGACTGAGGCAACCTGACTTGGGGCTGGGGGAGTGGGGGTCTGTGTCCCCTGATTTCTGACAGGGTCATCTTCTATAGTCCAGGTGTGCCAGCTGTCATAGCCTTGCTTGTAAGATGTTTTGCACCTGGGCATCCATGGACCTGATACCCCCGCTGGAGGGCAGCTTCCTTGGGCAGAGGTGGCACCTCGTCCCTGCTGGTCTTATGACTCTCCTCCCAGCCAGGCTCTGGGTATCAAGCACTCAACAGCCCAACCTCGGGAGGGGAGCAGAGTCTAGGCACAGGACAAGGGGCACAGGTTCAGCCCCGGATGGCACTTCTCCGCTCTTGACTTTCCCTCCCTTCATTGATGAGCAGCAAGAAATAACACAGGATGGTAGCAGTAGGGTCTTTCTGAGTTTACAGCTGGGATCATGAGATGTAAAAGAGGACGCAAGGGCAGGCAGAACACGCAGCCCCAAACAAGCAAGACTCAGGACATGAGAATGGGAGCCTGAAAGTTTGTCCTTGCCACCATCTCTCTCTGAACCCCCTCCACTTCCCTTTTACTCTCGCCATCAACCTCCCTGGCCACCATACGGGTTGACCTTGTTGACCAGGAAGTGCTGTTGCCACCTGCCAGACCGATCAGACATCCCCAACCTCTGCCCCTCAGCCTGCTCTGGTCTGGAGTGATGATGGAACCTAACATGGACGCACAAGCCAGGATCTCCAGGGTCATGCGTTAAAGGTTTGGCTCTGACATTTAGCTCAGCACAGCCCTTGGCAAGTTTAACTGCCATCCTGGGCTCTGTGGACTAGAATAGCTCACTTATCAGAATGTCAAGGTAGGAGGCACCAGATAAGCTGGGGTGCCCTGGCAGAGGCCAGTACCCAGTCCCTCAGCAGCCAAGGCTCAGCAAGGGGAAGCTGTCCCCTCTGTTTTAAAATTAGTCCAGAGAAAGCCACTCCACAGGTCTCTTAGAGAAATACATTCAGCTTTTTTTCTTTTTCCAAATGTCTCCCTGGAATCCTTCACGTTTGAACTCCCATTCTTCTAATCTTTAGGAAAAACAGAACAATTCCTTCATGGCTGACCAGTCTTTTAGACATCTGAGGATGGCCCCCCGGTTCTCAGCGACCCGACTGTTGCTCCGACACGGTGAAAATTTCATCTAAAAATGGCTCCTTCCAACCACCTAATGGTTTCCTGTGCCCCACCCTTCTCTCCATCACCCTCCCATCTGCAGCCTAAATATTCAACCAGGGTTGCTCAGAAAATGCAAACTTCTGCTAACATTCTCCTAAGTGGAAAGCATAACTCTTCCTGCCCGAACGATCATTTTCCAAGGTTTTCAAAAATTAATTATTCCTGGCACATGCTAGGAGATCAAATCAATCGTTGCTGAACTGATTTAAAAACAAACAAACAAATAAAAAACAGACCTGGGTGCAGTTTTCAAGTATGTGAATGTGTAAGATGTCGCTGATGGCTTTGACCACCTGAGTCATGGAGAGCCTGGCCATTTAGGGAGCAGACAGGAGGGAGGAAGACGGTGGCCCCACTGTCTGTGTTGCGTTCAGCATCCTCACAGGCCAGCTTGGAACCTCTAATGTCTCCTGGACAGGAAACCCAAGCAGACTCGGGGAGAAATTCCCAGAGTGTTCCCGCGGTACATCCTGATGGGTAGGAGAATGCCAGTGACAGGACCACACTGATTCTGCTGGACCCACAGAGGAAAGAGCTCTGCCTGGCTCAGGATGTGCCCAAAGACTCAGGGGAGCCCAAGGCGGGGAGTCCCACTAGGATCTGACTCTGTGGTCAGAGAAGGCAGCAGGGGGCTCCCGGGACGCTCTGGGACAGTGTAGTGGGGGGGGGGGCTTCTCTCCCTCCCAGTTCATCCTCACCTCCTCCTGCTGCTGCCTGCCGGAGCTCACCCATCTCTGCCTAATGCCGGCGGGCTGCTGTGCAGACAGAAGAGCTTGTATCTGAGTGATGCCCTCTCTGTCCAAGAGCGACAGAGAATCTAGATCACAGTTTGGGGAGGTCGGGAGCCCCGTGCTTTTGCGGAAAGCACAGACCATTTCTCCTTGGGATGCTTCCTCTTTCATCAGTGGCCCTGGTACTTTTCTAATTGATACTCTAATTGATACTGTTGTAACAATTTATTATCAATCTAGTTATTAACGAAGAGAGCCTGAGAAGTAGTGGACACTTGATAAAGCCCCCAAACATTCCTTCCCAGGTAAGAGAATGCTTGTCTTTTCTCTAGCCTTCGGTTCCAAGTGAAGTTAGTTTCAGATTGTGTGGGTTCAGAATGGTGGAGGGGGGTGGGATGCCATGAGGTCAGGGGAGGCTGGGAGGAATAGTGTGAAAAGCACCGAATGGAGAAAGAAAAACAGAAGCTCATCATGTACCTAAAATGCTCCAGGTCACACAGGAAGTGTTCCAGACTCCCTGATATTATTGCCAAGAAGCATCCCCCACCGGCACCCCAGGGCTTTCTCTGAGGTCCCTGCCTTGCACCTCCACATTGGAGTGAGGCCATTTCAGGCCTGATCAATAGTTGAAAATCACAGTCAGGCACACCAGGCTTCTCACATCAGAGTCCAGCCAAGGGGCTTTCTCTCCAAGGCCCACTTCATTCTCCCACCAGATTCTAGGAAGCCCCAGGGCCTCCGCCAGTCAGCTGATGGGATTTACTCCTGGGTTTTGAGAAAAGTGTGGATGTGGGAAGGTCAAACACCTTTCAGGCTTGGTGCTTGACAGTGGAAACCATCTGGATTTGAAGCCAGAGGGCAAGCATAATGAGGTTAACGTCTCTGCTACTTACTAGCGCTCAGAGCACTCCATGCCTCGGCCTCTCCTCTAACACTGGTGAGATGGACACGTCAGAGGACTGGAGTCCAGGAGAATGCACAGGAGTCTGTCAAGCCAGGACTTGGTTCCTAAATATTGGCGTCTTTTCACTGACTCCCTCCCACATGGAGAAGTACTTTGTGAAGCAAAAAAGCCCTACAGTGCATAGCTTAGTGATGAAATAGTGATACATGTTGGAGTCTCTCACCTGTAAGGTGTGTACCTTCGGTAAGCTACGTGGCCTCACTAAGCTGCCTTTTCTCACCTGTAGGATGTGGATGTTTGTACCTGCTTTGTTAAAAGGCTCAGAAGAGGGCAGGGAGCTGGGCACAGAGTGACATAAAGCCAACACCCAAGGCCCTGCAGATCTGCTGGCATTTGAAGGGACTCCCAGAACAGGTGCTGGGCTGGCCTTGCCTGACCCGATGCCTGGCACAAGCCCTGGAACTTTGGGGGCCAGAGCTTGTCCAAGGAGCCGGCAGTGCTTAGGCTGCCCCACAGGCCGGAGAGGAGAGCCCTGGTTGGTAGGGGTAGGGGGTGCGCCACAGGTCTTCAGAGAGACAGTCAGGGTTGGGGAGCATGGGAATAATGATGCCACTCTCTAGTCCCTAAACTTGACCTTGAAGCTTTGACCCCTGGCCTTTCTGAACAGTTTGAAAGATGTTTAAAAAGAGACAGGCAGGCACACAGGAAGTGACCAGGGCAGCAGGCGGGTAGAATCAGCAAAGCCCTGTTGCCAACTTGGCCAGAATTGAAAGAAAGCAAGATTAAGCCAAGGATACAAGGCTGGGGAGCTCACTGCCCTGCCGGGACTCTTCATACCCCACTTGGAGGCAGAGCTGCTGCCCGGGATGTGGGAGGAGAGATGACCCCTTCCCACTGCCCTGGCCTCTCCCATACCCAGCCTACGGGGGCTTTGGGAACCTGGGTATCCTGCTCTAAATCAGAACAGCCAAGTTCACAGCCCTCTGAGGGCTAAGCTCCCAGCCCAGGGTTGCCTGCCTGTTCTGGGGAGCTCGGCTCTCCTGGCTGAACTTTGGACCCATCCAAAGCCCTTCCCAGTCTCTGCAGCTGGCTCTCAGGACCGCCAGGTGAGGGTGAAGCCAGCTGCTCCCAGACAGCGGGCACCCTGGGAGCGTGCGTGCACCCCGCCTTCCAGAACCAGTGAGCTGGGGAAAAATGGAGGAGGAAAGAAGACAACTTACTTGTTGAGATCGGAGCTTCCAAGTCCCACTGATGCTAACTTCTAGGGTGTCCCTCCAAGGCGGTGCAGGGGAGCTAGGGCCCTGGAGGGGACCCTCCAGCACTAGCCATCTCGGGCTGCCTCGGACTCTGCGGAGAGCCTCTCCCTGCGTGGGTCCTGTGCGCAGAGGCTTCTAAGCCATCCCGTCTCTCGCCAGCCCCCTCCAGTCTCAACCACTAGTCACTCCCTTTCTCCAGCGACAGCGGCGGGAGGCGCTCAGTCTCTCTCCCTCCCTCCCTCCGTCCTTCCCCTCTCCCTCCCCTCCGCCTTCTTCTCTCCCCGGCTCCTCCTCCCCTTCCGTCCCCTGTACAATGAATCTGTGTAACAATGTGTAATAACCTTTGTAAAGGACCACAGGCGACTCGGTGGAGGGGTGGGGGGGGCGCGGCAGGGCGGGGGTTCCCTGCGACGTGTTGGGGACACTATCAGTTCTGAATGAATCGGATGGGGAAGGCGGAGCGAGACCCGGTGGGGGGGCAGGGGGGGCGGCTGGCGGCTCTGCGCTAGGCTCCCCGCCGGCCTCTCTCCCTCCGTGCCCCCTCCCGCCCCCCAGACTCCCGCCACCTCCCTGCCACCCCCACTGGTGGTACGGGGGCAGGGTGGGGCGGGATTGTGCTTCTGGTCGTGCAGGTGCCAAGGGCCGAGATCCATGCGCGCGCGCAGGTGCGTGTGTGGGAGCGTGTGCACGCGTGAGAGCGCGCGTGTTTAGTGGGTGCGGTGCAGCAGACCGCAAGAAGGAAGAAACTAGGCGAACAGAAATCTCGGTTCAGCTTTGGAGGGGCTGCTCTTTCACTCCGCGCTGCGTTGAGGGGGCTGCTGGCAAAATTTAGTCGCACTTCTTAGATGGGAACCTAGCAGGCGGTAGGCTTTCCTTGGGATGTTGGAGGGGCCAGAGTCCCGGCGCAGCAACCACAGCCCTGAGACCTTGCTCCGGTGGGTGGAGTGAGGTCCGGGGGTTCCCGTGACTCACAGGCTGGAGACGGGGCGGGTCTAGAAACAGAAAACAGCCCGCTGCTCCTGGGCTGTCTGCGCATCACTGGCGGTTCTCTCGCCCTCGCTGGAGGCAGGTGGCCTGTGGCCAGGTAGGAGTAGCAGGAAGCCTTCCTTTGGAGCAGTCCAGACGAAGAGCCATCACTTGACAGCCTCCTCCCTTCCCTCCCTTTTAGGTTTTCTCCTCACCTTGGGGAAAGATGAGCCCCTGCCTTCCGTCTGTAACTTCTGTGAGTTGTAAGGAACACCCTGGGAACGTCAGACCCCCTGGAAAGGGAGGGCTGCTGTCTGGGCAGGGGTGGCAGGCTTCTCTCAGGACTGGTCCATGGAGGTGGTGGTGGGGGGCCTCCCTGGCCCATCTCTGCCATTGCCCAGCCTTTGGGGACCCACGCCCCTGCCCTAGACCCTGAGAGTGTCTCCCCACCTTGGGGACAGGTGCACCGGATCAGGTGCATGAGACCAGCGTCTACCAGGGCAGGGACTGTACTCTGCTGTGCCCTCAGCACCTCACGCAGCTCTTCCATGAATATTTATCAAGTGAATACTGGCAAAAACAAGAAACCTGGTTTATTAATTACAAGGAGGTGACCAATGCTTGGGGCTGGATGCACCAAACCTGTCCCCTCCTGTAAGCGCAGCGACAGGGCAGCGGCTGGGCAGTTCAGTCTCACCATGGCAACCTGATGGGCACTCCTCTTGCCCTGGATCAGTGTGCACACAGCCCGCCGCCCAGGCACCCTCCCCAGCAACAGAGCTCAGAGCAGCCAGGTAGGTTTCCTGGACCTCCCTCTCCTCTCCCCGCACAGGGTCATTATTGAGTGAGGCTGCTGTGGTTCTGACTAAGCAGGAAATCTCATCCCTTGGTGGATGTAGCCTGTCTTCCTGCTCATCCATCACAGGTTGATCTTATGGTTTATCGCTCTGAGAAGAAAATTCTTCAGTCCTTCATTTTCTAGTTCTCCAAGAGGTCTTGATGGTGCAGTTCTGTGGACCACATGACACACACTTTAAGCATGTCCTGAGCCCAGATGTTCTGTCCTGGGTTCAGCATAAAGACCGTGGAATTTCTTCTGTCCTGATGGGGGAAGCCTGGCTTGTTGTGGAGCAGAATGTAGGGTAATACCATTTTATTTTGTAAATGTTCTCACAGTGATAGACCTTGAGCCAGGAGGCAGAGAACCTGGGTCCAGTTCTCAGCCTAGACCTGAAAAAAGAGAAATAGGATTCTATTCCTGACTGCCTGTTACGGATTGAGGTGAACCTTGACTTTTTCATGCTCAAATCCTTCAAAGAGCACAGGTGACATTTGAGGATTGGGGACACAATTGAAGAACTGCTCAGGGGGCTTGGAAGGTATAAGTTCATCCTTCATTGTCTGAAATTGATGAGGCCAGTGTTCAAAAGCAATGGAAAATTCTCGTGTGTCATCATGGTAATTAGTGTACAGAACCACTACCTCTGTGCACCCTTCCTTGCTTCTTACCTTCCTCCGTCGAGCAATAGATGAATTCACAATTAAAGTTTTCTCTCCAGAGTATGACACACAGGAAATTATTTTTTCTCCTATTTATAGAAATTCCATTTGCATTTATGAGGCTGGTAATGTCTCATAAATATTTCCAGCCAGATAAAATATTAATTAAAAGAGTTTGTTGAGTTATACTCTGAAGTCCTAACTAAGACTCTTCTAAGACAAATATTTTAAGTATTTTTCTCTCATGTCAGAAGAATTCTTTGTACATTAGTTGTGCATCCAGCCCATCCATAAATAGCAGATATGTATCAGTCAATGATATGTCTCTTTCTCATGGTTTCTTTATGCTAAAACCACCACTCCCCATATATACCTTATATGTGTGTGTGTGTGTGTGTGTGTGTGTGTGTATACTTAATCACTTCAGTCATGTCCAACTCTTCGTGACCCTATGGAGCCCACCAGGCTCCTCTGTTCATTTTCTTTCTCCAGGCAAGAATAGTGGAGTGGGTTGCCATGCCCTCCTCCAGCAGATCTTCCCAACCCAGGGATCAAACCCAGGTCTCCCTCATTTCAGGCAGATTCTTTATCAACTGAGCCACCAGGGAAGCCAAGCAAGGAATACTGGAGTGGGTAGCCTATCCCTTCTCCAGGGGATCTTCCGAACCTAGGAATCGAACTGGGGTCTCCTGCATTGCAAGTGGATTCTTTACCAGCTTAGCTGCCAGGGAAGCCATATATATACACAATGCTAATATATATATATATTTTTTTCAATAAATGAATATTGACTGTATGTAAGTTAAGGTCCATTACATTTGGGACACTTTGATAAGCACTAAAAAATATAATGATGAGCTTTGATCTAAAATACCTAACAATCTATTTGGGAGGGTCAGCCTATGTGCAGGCAAATTAACAACTTGGGATTTTAATTCCCAGGTGCTAATTAATGGAATGGTGTGTAGAATTGATCATAACACTAACAGAGCCTGGGGGTGGAAGGCTCTCTGACTGCAGCCAGAAGTGGAGCACGAAGAAGACTAGAACTGGAATATGAGGAGGGGGGCTTGAATGAAAAGCCCCTCCTCCGGAGGTAAGTGCTCAGGGACCCGCGGTGAGGGAGCGATTGCTGCTGGGATGAAGGGCAGGTGAAGTGTGAGAAGTGATGACAGGTGGCTGTAATTCACTGAGTGACTACTATGTGCTAAGCTCTTCTTCACAGAAGACAGTGCTTTTAAGCTTCTTAATAACCTCCTGAGGGAGGTAGTGTTATCATCATTCTCAGATGAGAAAAGGAGGCTCTAACAAGAGAAGTATCCTCTCATTGGCACAGAATTTTTTTTTAAAGCAATATATTTTTTAAAGCCTTTATTGAGTTTGTTACAATATTGCTTTTGTTTTATGTTCTGGTTTTTTGGCCCTGAGGCATGTGGGATATTATCTACCCCACCAGGAACTGAACCTGCACCCCATGCATTGGAAGACAAAGTCTTAACCACTGGACCACCAGGGAAGTCCCTCTTTGGTACAGTTTTTAACAGTGAATTTCAGAACCCAGTTTTGTCAGATTACGCAGTCATGTTCCTAACTGCTAGGTGCTGAATTGTGTGTCTCTGCCCCAAATTCAGATAATGAAACCTTAAGCCCCAGTCCTGCAGACTGTGACTGTCTTTATTTATTTATTTATTTTTAAATTTTATTTTTACTTTATTTTACTTTACAATACTGTATTGGTTTTACCATACATTGACATGAATCCACCACGGGTGTATACGAACTCCCAATCCTGAATCCCCCTCCTACCTCCCACCCCATATCATCTCTTTGGATCATCCCCATGCACCAGCCCCAGGCATCCTGTATCCTGTATCGAACATAGACTGGCACTTCGTTTCTTACATGGTAGTATACATGTTTCAATGCCATTCTCCCAAATCATCCCACCCTCTCTCTCAGAGTCCAAAAGTCCGTTCTATACATCTGTGTCTCTTTTGCTGTGTGACTGTCTTTAGAGACAGGACGTTTGAAGAGGTGATTAAGTTAAAATGCATCTGTTGTAATAGGCCCCAATCCAACGGGGCCTGGATCTTTATAAAGAGAGGAAATTGACACACAGGGAGACACACAAGCATAGTCAAGGCTGTATGAAGACTCAGGGAGAAGACAGCTGTCTGCAAGCCAGGGAGAGAGGCCTCAGGAGAAACTGAACCTGCCCACACCTTGATCCTAGATTTCCAGCCTTCAGAACTGTGGGAAATTCCTATTGTTGAAGCCCCCAGATCTGGGGCATTTTGTTAGAGGGACCCTAGCAAACTAATGCAGTAACATGATGGATGGAACGCTGCTTCTCACAAGGATGTTGCCTGCCAAGCTGTGGAATTTGAACTTTACTCCACAGATGGGAAGTATCTGTTGAAGATTTCTGAGTCACAGAGAATTATGAAAGCCATTTCTGTGAAGATTTTCCTGGAGGTGGTTTGCATATTATTCACTCATTCACTCATTTCAGTGAGCACCTGTTTGGTGACCCCCACCATGGCAGAGACCGCATTTGCCGGGGTCACCTCTGAGCACCACTGGTTCCCAACCTTGCACAGCTTCCAAGGTTGCACGGTCTAGGATAAGGGGCTGGAAGCACATTTGTAGGCTCCGCCCAGATGCTGCCCTGTGGTGACAAGGGCAAGGGGTGATCGGACCTGAGGATGCATGGTGTGGTCACAGTCCAGCCGCATCAGCACCACTCCCAGGACCCATGTAAGAAACACAGAATCTAGGCTCCACACAGACTAGGCTCCACTCTAGTCTTGCTCTAAGAGAAGTTTCACTTTAATAAGATCCCCCGAGTGACTCCAATATTTTTGCCTAGAGAATCCCATGGACAGAGGAGCCTGGCAGACTACAGTTCATGGGGTCGCAAAGAGTTGGACACGACTAAAGTGACTTAGCGTGTGCCCATACACAGACACACACAGACACACACACACCCCAAGTAACTCTCATGAACACTAGGGTTTGAGAGAGAGAGAGAGAGAGCTTTAGGTAGAAGGTGCAGCCGAGAAAGATTCAGCAGACGTCAGTGCCTACCAGGGGACCAGGGAGCAGAGCTGGGCTTGGAGCTGAACCGGGCTAAGCTTCCTAGACTCTCTGGGGGCCCTGAGACCTGCTTCTTCCTGAGTACACAGTACCCCTTCTACTCCCCTCCCTAAGGCTCTGATCACTGTCTGCTGGGGCTTCCATTTCCTCGCTTTCCTCTCCACATGCAATCTACAAGTTCCTTGTAGAGGTGGGGCGACTTTGCTTTTGCAAATCCTAGAAATTCCCAGTGCCCAGCATCCTCTCATTAAACGCTGACTGAATGCAGGCCTGTCTGCTGATGGGAATACTAAAGGCAGGAGGAGCTGGGCGCTTGGAAAGCCTAGATGCAGAGCGTGATTTCAGACCAAAGGCTGGGTGAGTTGCCCACTTGAAATTGTTGAGAAGAGGAGGGAGTGGGTGCCTGGGGTTTGAGGGAGCTGGGGACAGAGGCGTGGATTTGGTATGCCATCTATGGAGAGGAGCAGGGACTCTGAGGCCAGTTTAGACACCTGGAGGAGGGCAGAGAGGGAAAGAAGAAGTCAGACCTGGGACCGTGCTCATGCCTGGGGATGGGGGAGGATGACCGGGTAGGGTTAATTTTAAATTCCCACTGGATCCGCTTCTGTGACTTTAACCCTTTTTCGTTATTATAATGCCCTGCCTCAGGGAGATAACCTGAGCCACCCACCTGTGAAGGACTGTAAGGAAGGGAAACCAACACATTCCCCTGCCATTCTAGGGGACAGCTGCAAGGATCAAATAGTCTTTTTGCTTTGTTTCTTCACCTCCCCCCATCTCTGAGCCATAAAAGAACCTGGCAACCAGGCCCTGATACGATGGTTATTTTGAGATGCTAGCCTGCCATCTTCTTAGTTAGGTGATTCCTAAATAAAGTCCCTCCCTGATCCTAACACTTTGTTTCAGATTCATTGACTTATCTTGTGGCTAGCCGAGAGATCTTGGACTCAGTAACAGGAGGAGGAGGCAGAGGTGGGTCCAGAACTGGACGGAGAGTTGTGTTCAGAATGACAGGTGTGGCAGCCACACCACGAAAGGATGAGGGTGTCAAGAAATCAGAGCGGACGCTGTATCATTCCATTGTTAATAAAGTATTTATTTAATGGTACTCATCTCATGAAAAGTGCTTGTGCTCAACACTGCAGGGGATAAGAAATGTGTGCCCACAGCTCCCTGCTTATGCAGAGCCAGAGAAATCAAGGACAGTGGAGCCAAGGGGAAAAGCCACTGCTCTGCCTACCAGACACACTAGCAACTCTGCAGGTCCCGCTGTGTGCCTCCTGCTCCTGCCTGATCACCAGGCCTGTGGCCCTGCTTCCCCGGGTAAGCATCCACCTGTTGGGTGAGAATCCCAGGACAACTTTCATGGACTCTCATGGAATTCCAGTTGTAGCAGAACTGTAGCTTCAGCTTTTCCAACATCAGCTTCCCGTTCCTGAATTTCCTACTCCTGAATCCGGGCCCAGGTGCCCCAGGTCAACATTTACCACAATTGGCTACACAGTCGATTTTATTGAACCAGCACCTGTGTACCTAGGAGCTAGGGCACTCAACCGCCAGAGGAGTCTGGGTTTTGTCCCCAGCATCCAGCTTTCAATTATTGCAACACTAGGAGTGAATGATTTCTTTTTTCTCCTGCTCCACAAAGAGGGATACTATTTGAAGATTAAAGAGAACAAACAACTTTACTTCTTTCGTAAGTTTATTGATCAAATCTCACTTTATTCTGGGAATAAATCTCACTTTATTCTGGGAAAACCCAGTAGAATTACTGACCAGCAAGCCCTGGACCGGCACTGGCAAATTCCACAAGGGGCCAATAGTACCATCTAGTGGTTGAAAAAGATTTCTCAGTAGCTAGAATACGTTATTGCCTCGTTGATCTCAACCTTCGGTTTTGGTTTTATTAAAGTTGCAGATGCCTTTATTCAAAGCATCACATTGTTCTAACTAGTTTGATATGAAAAAGTCAGACCTCCTCCTCCCCCTTCTCCCAGAAGCTACCATCTTTCTCTTGTTTGGCTATCTTTTCCCCGTGGGTTTACCCCTTGCCTAAGTGCTGCCTGTGTCCTCCCTTGCTAAGTCATGTCTGACTCTTTGGGACCCCATGGACTGTAGCCCATCAGGCTTTTCTGTCCATGGGGTTTTCCAGGCAAGAATACTGGAGTGGGCTGCCATTTCCTTTTCCAGGGGATCTTCCCAATCCAGGGATGGAACCCAAATCTCCTGTTTGGCAGGCGGATTCTTTACCACTGAGCCACCTGGAAAACCTAAGTGCTACGTCTGTAGTAATCCTTAGATGCTTCGCTCTTAGAGACTACCACTGGAGAGGGAACTTTTTAATAGCTTTCTCCTCCCCCATCCCTACCACCTGTGCACACTCTTTCCATCTTCCATGCTCCCAATAGGTATTTTTTCGATAAATACTCAGGTTCAATGTTATCATGACTATAAAATTCTACTCATAGCTGATCCATGCAGTAAATCAGATTACTTTTTATTTCCTGCACAACCTTTTGTTGGCATCACTAATTTTCTTGGTTTTCTTTGCTCTCATCATCAATCTCAAGAAAACCTCTTCACCTACAGCTTCAGTCTCTTCTCAAAATGTCCAGTTATACGAAGTGAGGTGAAAGTCAGTCATGTCTGACTCTTTGGGACCTGGGGGACTGTAGCTCGCCAGGCTCCTCTGTCCATGGGATTTTCCAGGCAAGAATACTGGAGTGGGTTGCCATTTCCTCTTCCAGGAGATCTTCTCAACCCAGAGATCGAACCCAAGTCTCCTGCATTGCAGGCAGATTTTTTGCCATCTGAGCCACTTTGTCTCTTGGAGAGATCTCGCCAGAAGACGTCCACTCCCTTTGGTCCGGATGGGTTACTCTCTGCTGGTGCACAGTTGGCCCCTGGCATCTCTTTTCCCTCAACCCTCCACCCTCCCACTGCCCCCATCCCCGATTGCATCCCCTGTTTCCTGTGTCTCCTGCATTTGTCTTTCTTGGTTCACGCTTCCACTTTGGAGGGACACATTCTGTAGCTGTTTCTTGGGAAAGAGAGCATTTGAAGTAAATTTTTTAAGACTTTGCTTATGTGAAAATAACTCTGTTCTACTTGATCGACAGCTTGGCTACATATAGGACTCTAGATTGGAGACCGATTTCCTTCAGAACATTACACGGATGTCTTGGTTTTCTTTCACCTTTCCATCGTCCTGTTGAGATGTCCACAGCAGGTTTCACGCCTGGACCTTTCACCCGTCCTCTAAACAAGCGAGACCCTCCCTTTGTCCGTGGTGTTCTGAAATTTCAGAGAAGTGGGGCCTGGTTGGTGTAGAAATATTTATACCTGTTGTGCTAGACATGAAGCAGCTCTTTTCTTTTTTAAGTTTTTGGCTGTTCTTCCTGGCATGTGGGATCTTAGTTTGCTCAGAACAGATCAAACCAGCGGCCCCTGCATTGAAAGTATAGTCTTAACCCCTGGGTCACCAGGGACGTCCCAGCAAGGCAGTTCTTTTCATCATCGCCTTGCACTCTGGGAAATTTTCTTGCCACATTTCTTTGATGGTTTCCATCTTCCTAGTCCATTCCCTCCCTCTGGAATTCCTCTCACTTAGAATTTGAAGCTCAGAAAGCCCTCATTTCCTTATCTTTTCTCTCCCAATTTCATCTTTTTGTGTTTTCGTCTATGCTCCTGTAGATTTTCTCAACATTTTCTTTCACACTTTCTTCTGAGATTTTTGGTTTTGCTTTCCTATTTTTAATTTCCAAGAACCCCCATCTCTCACTCTAAGTCTCGCTATTTGGCAGTGTCCTTTCATCTGTGGTTTCTTCTCCCTGTACAGCCTCCGTTTCCTCCAAGATGCTTCGTCATGGCTATTTGTTTTATCTTCATGTCTGTTTGTTTTCACTCCTCAGACACCTGGTAGCCTGGGCCCCGAGGATGGGGCCTGACAGCTCTCAGGCTCTCTGGAGGATGCTCTGTCTGGACTATTTCAGTGCAGGATGCCCTGTTAGTGCTTTTTCCTTTTGGAGATATTCAGGTTCCTCAGGATCAACTCTCTCAGTCTCCGGCTTGGAAGGTCAAGTCCTGAGTGCTGGCCTCTGGAATCAAGTTGGAGACTAGATCTGGGGGCTTTGATATCTGGGTATGTTTACTTAGCTTTGCTTTTCTCAGAGTATGAAAGCCCATCCTGATTGGTGTCACATCAATCCTGCTCCACCCAGAGGCTCTTTGCTTTACCCTGGAGAATAAGCCTCCAGTCTTGTGCCAGGGAAGCTGGGAGAGACTTCTTGCCCAGGGCCAAGTCAGGGAGAGGATCCTTCTTAAGCAGACTCAATCAATCCTCCTCCTTCTAGCTGCCTGTTCATCTTCCTCCTCCACTGGCGGACTGTGCTACGCTCTTTTGAATTCTGATGTTATAATTGTGCTGGTCCTGATTTCTTCCTGTCCAAGCATAGAATGAGTCAGTTTTCTGTTTTCAGAAATATTGCTGCTATTGTCTCCTGTCTGGTTCTTTTTACTTTTGAGGGCTAACAACTGTTGAAGAACTGTTATTGGATTAGGATTTCAGATGCGAGTACAAGCAGAAGCATTTCTTTAAAGCACTCTCTTTATACTCAAGTCATTCATTCATTTTTAATCATCCATCCTGCAGACATTGGTTTACCCCTTGCTCTGCAGCAGATACTGTGCCAGGTTCTGAATGTGCAGTGATGAATAAGATCATAGCCCCTGCCCAGAGCGATGTCTCCCCTTGTGGTAGCAGATAAATAAATAGTGATGCAAGTTTATAGAGAAAGGGTACACAGCTAATGGTGATGCTCGGGCGTCTCCGTGGGTGTAAAGTCGGCTGTCTTCCAAGAGACCCCAGAAAGTGACATCACTTAATAAGTGGTCCCCAACCTTTTTGGCAGCAGAGACTGGTTTTATGGAAGATAATTTTTGCACGGACTGGAGAAGGAGGATGGTTTGGGGATGATTTAAGTGGGTTACATTGATTATGCACTTCATTTCTATTCATATTGCACCAGCTCCACCTCAGATAATCAGGCATTCGATCCCGGAGGCTGGAGATCCTGACTTAGAGCATTTGCCAAGACCCCCGTGGCAAGTTCAGTCCCCTGATTTTTGAGCACAACCATCTCCCAAGAACACCGGTTCAGGTCTGACTTCCTAATGTCTAGACCAGAACACTAACTCGTTAATTTGCTGTGAGCACTCTGTGCTGGGAACTAGAACTCACATGAAGTCAACACATCTCTCCCTACACACGGGGAGCCAGAAGGGAGGCCAGCTCGTGATGGGAACCTTGCTAGGTGAGCCTGGAATCCAGCAAAGGGCATGAATTGTAGATCAACTAGGTGATTATTGGTCTTGGCTGTTGAACAAGAAGCAGGTCATGGTCAATGGACTGGAATGTGGGAGTCTATTGAATGAGCTTGCCCTTCCCTAAAAGGGGCATGCTTGACAGTGCGCCTGGGGATGTTCTTTCATTCACATCCATCGGCTCGCTCTTTGCATGAAGATTTTTCTCGAGGAGTTCAAACTCTCCCTGTACTCCCCCTCTCTCTGGCCACAGCTGCTCAAACCCTCCCCAGACACCCTGGCCACATGAGATTGTACTGAGCCAGGGGACCTCATCCTTTGCTAGATGACAGGCTCTGAATGAGATGTCCTGAACCTCTCTGATGATGGTCACATCTTCTGTGGGATTGAAGAATCATGTCAGGTGGCTGTTGAGCAGTCACAGAAAAAAACTGCTCTGCCCCCTTTTCTAGTGACCTCAGAAAACACCCACTGGGCACTTGTTCCCAGCAAATTCACCTCCCCTTATCCACAGAGAACCTGGCCGTCATTTCGCTCCAGTGTCTTTTTGTAAAAGAAGAAATCAAGCCCCGAAGCTGTTGGAGAGTGGTGGGTGGGACCTTTCTCCTCCACTGAGGATTTGTAAGTGAGGACTGGAGGGCACCTGGGGAGGGCACTCATGGCTTCTGGTGAGAGAGCCGGGGAGGAGGGCAAGAACACGATGGGGTTGAGGAGGGGAGGCTTGCGTAGGTAGGAGTGGTGATGAGAATAAACCACATCACCTCTATTCCAGGGCAGCTGCCGTATTGAGGACATAATTCTTAACTGGACACAGAGACAGGAGGCCAAGAACATCACTCGCCTTCTTCTGTAGCTGCTTGCCCTTGTTTAAATGATCACACAAGGCCATGTTCACAAAAGTGCTTTGCAAATGATCAAATTGAAAACAGGACCTACTGTTGTTTTACAGGTAATGTGGAGATGCTTTTAAAGAGCAGAATTCATTGGGATTCTCTCTCTCTCTCTCTTTTTTTTTTCATTTATTAAGAAAGGGCAGAAATGGTATGAACCTAACAGAAGCAGAAGATATTAAGAAGAGGTGGCAAGAATACACAGAAAAACTATACAAAAAGATCTTCCTGACCCAGATAATCACGATGGTGTGATCACTCACCTAGAGCCAGACATCCTGGAATGTGAAGTCAGGTGGGCCTTAGGAAGTATCACTATGAACAAAGCTAGTGGAGGTGATGGAATTCCAGTGGAGCTGTTTCAAATCCTAAAAGATGATGCCATGAAAGTGCTGCACTCAATATGCCAGCAAATTTGGAAAACTCAGCAGTGGCCACAGGACTGGAAAAGGTCAGTTTTCATTCCAATCCCAAGGAAAGGCAATGCCAAAGAATGTTCAAACTACCGCACAACTGCACTCATCTCACACACTAGTAAAGTAATGCTCAAAATTCTCCAAGCCAGGCCTCAATAGTACGTGAACCGTGATGTTCAAGCTGGTTTTAGAAAAGGCAGAGGAACCAGAGATCAAATTGCCAACATCTGTTGGATCATCAAAAAAGCAAGAGTTCCAGAAACACAACTACTTCTGCTTTATTGACTATGCCAAAGCCTTTGACTGTGTGGATCACAATAAACTGTGGAAAATTCTTAGAGAAATAGGAACACCAGACCACCTGACCTGCCTCCTGAGAAATCTGTAAGCAGATCAAGAAGCAACAGTTAGAACTGGACATGGAACAACAGACTGGTTCGAAATCGGGAAAGGAGTACGTCAAGGCTGTATATTGTCACCCTGCTTATTTAACTTCTATGCAGAGTACATCATGAGAAATGCTGGGCTGGAAGAAACACAAGCTGGAATCAAGATTGATGGGAGAAATATCAATAACCTCAGATATGCAGATGACACCACCCTTATGGCAGAAAGTGAAGAGGAACGAAAAAGCCTCTTGATGAAAGTGAAAGAGGAGAGTGAAAAAGTTGGCTTAAAACTCCACATTCAGGAAACGAAGATCATGGCATCTGGTCCCATCACTTCATGGCAAATAGATGGGGAAACGATGGAAACAGTGACAGACTTTATTTTGGGGGTCTCCAAAATCACTGCAGATGGTGACTGCAGCCATGAAATTAAAAGACACTTGCTCCTTGAAAGAAAATTATGACCAACCTAGACAGCTTACTGAAAAGCAGAGACATTACTTTGCCAACAAAGTTTCGTCTAGTCAAAGCTATGGTTTTTCCAATAGTCATGTATGGATGTGAGAGTTGGACCATAAAGAAAGCTGAGTGCCAAAGAATTGATGCTTTTGAACTGTGGTGTTTTGAACTCTTGAGAGTCTCTTGGGCGGCAAGGAGATCTAACCAGTCAATACTAAAGGAAATCAGTCTTGAATATTCATTGGAAGAACTGATGCTGAAGCTGAAATTCCAGTACTTTAGCCACCTGATGCAAAGAACTGACTCATTGGAAAAGACCCTGATGCTGGGAAAGCTTGAAGGTGGGAGAAGGAGGGGACGACAGAGGATGAGATGGTTGGATGACATCACCAAATCAATGGATATGAGTTTGAGTAAGCTCCAAGAGTTGGTGGTAGAAAGGGAAGCCTGGTGTACTGCAGTCCATGGGTTCGCAAAGCATTGGACACAACTGAGTGACTGAACTGAACTGAACTAACCATGCATCAGCATTCATGTTACACAATTGTTCCCAAGCCTAGGTTAGGCCCTATCTGTGCTCTCTGTTCACTGATGAGTACCCCAGCCACCCAGCACCTCCATTCCCACAGCCCCTGAAGCCCCCCAACCCCAGACCACCAGAGACAACTGTCTATTCACACCTCACAGTGTAGGGAGCATGGTGTGACCTCTGCTGTGCATTCATTGGTGCAGGACTTAGAACTAAACCAGGATTCCTAGTTTCTGCTTCTGTTTGATTTTAGTATTACGCGTAATGATGAAATGGTAAGTGGTGTTTATTACAGTACTTAGCATTAACAAGGCACTTCCACTTGTAAGGTGAGTGCAATTTGTCTCTTTTTCAGATGCGGAAGCTGAGACTCCATAAGGTTATGTAACCATCCCAATGTGACAGCCAACCTCAAACTCGGATTTTCTGATTCCAAGTTCAGTGTTTTTCCTACCACCTGAGCTCTCTGAGGCTGCACCCTGAATTTGAGGCTCTTATTCTAAGGCCTGTTTCGTCCTCCTGAATACAGTCCTCATGACCTGGCACCCAAAGTTGCTGTGGGGCTGAGAGACAGCAGGGACCCAGGCTGGAAGGCCAGTGCCACCTGCTTTTTGGAATCCATATTTTTGAAGATTTCTCTGGCTGTCCAGTGGTTAGGATTCTGTGCTTTCACAGCTGAGGGCCTGGGTTCAATCCCTGGTGCATGCATACCAAGTTGCTCAGTCATGTCTGACTCTTTGTGACCCCATGGACTGTAGCCTGCCAGGCTCTTCTGTCTGTGGGATTCTCCAGGCAAGAATACAGGAGTGGGTTGCCATTTTCTACCCCAGGGTCAGTCCCTGGTGGGGGAACTAAAATCCCACAGGCTGCGTGGCACAGTGAAAAAAAACAGGAAAACAGTATTGGTGAGTGGAATCCAGGTTCTTTACATGCTGGGAGAGTTGGGCTTCATGGTTTGTCCTGTAGGCACGACAGGTTCTGACAACCATCCCAGGACATCCATCGTAGGTGGATCTTTGAGCAATGAGGTGCAGGGCTGGTCACCCCATGGTAGGAAATGATTGTCACATCCACCACTTTGGCCACAAAGGCATCAACTTCAAGGTCGCTGGACTGGCCAGGGCACCTGTCCTGCATCACTGCAGAAGCTGGCAATTTCCAGAGCCCGGGTTTTCGTGCCTGAGGCAAGAAGCTGACCCCCATAAATGTGCGAGCGTGGGAGAAAGTGCTTGCCAAGTCCTGGCTTGAGGGGCATCTGCTCCCTGGGCAGCCCTCCCCGCCCCCCTAGGCGTTCAACAAACACAGGGGTGACTGGCTGGGATCGTGTGAACTCATTTGTCTTGACTTCTGATTTTATGGCCACATGTGTGAGCAACTGAGAATCTGGAACAAAATGTCCAGGACACTGGGCTGAAATCCTAGAAAATCTCAGGCCAGTGTTGCTGCCACATCAAATGAAGGGGTGCAATGGCCCCTTCCCTCTGGGCTTCCAACAGATCTTGGAAGGACCCCTGGTCTTATGCTAACCCACATGACCCCAACTCACCTTTGTTCTCCAGCCTCCAAGCTGCTGCTCCTTCATCCACTCCCCACCTTGCAAGACCACCTGGCATAATTCTACTCCCACCCCCCCAGTAGCATCCTGCTAAGCACCACCAGCTCTTGGAGGCTCCCCCGGCTAAAAGTAAAACTCTTCTTCCATTTATTCATGATGCTTCCCACGCATTTATGCCTTATTGTGCCTGTGATGTCTTTTCCTCTATAAAGCCTTAAAGTCTTGAAGGCAGACACCATGATTTATTCATGTTGTAACTCCCCAAGTGCCTGGTGCTGTGGCTTCTACAGAAAGGTCCTCAACAAGCCTTTAGTGAATGAAACAGAATTGTCAAAATTTTCCCTTTGTTCCATCCTTTTTTTTTTTTTTTAATGTCCCTTGACCTGGAATTTCTCATATGGCAGTGTATGTGCTACCCTCTTCAAAAGGCAGTCAGTGTTTCAGAGGAAAGCTTTTCATCTCTTGCACACAGGCTTCTCAAAACCTTTCCTTGGGAAGCCCGTGTGACGGTACTCTTGCCTTTTTGTCACCTCAGTGGGATAACCTACTTCTCTTCTGGGGCAGACATGCTCACATTGTACCATCTCTTTCACCAGACACTGGTTCTCTTAAAAGAAAAAAAAAAAAAAAAAAACCGAGGCACAAAGATGAAAGAACATCTTTCAGCAGAGGTCCCTCTGTTCTCCCCACTCAGGAGCTGGAGGCTGGTCTGAGGGGCGATGTGTTTGCTTGTTGTGGAATGGCCTTTCCTGCCCTTCCTGAATCAGAGGGTGCCAGCCACATCTGTAGGGGGCAGTGGCCTGGGACACAGGGCATCCCCTCCCCCTTATGTGCAAGGGAGACAGCTTGCAGCTTTATTGTTGCTGTTGTTTAGTCGCTCAGTCATGTCTGACTCTTTGAGACCCCACGGACTGTAGCCTGCAAGGCTCCTCTGTCCATGGGATTCTCCAGGCAAGAATACTGGAGTGGGTTGCCATTTCCTCCTCCAGGGGATCTTCCCAACCCTGGGATCAAACCTGGGTCTCCTACATTGAAGGCAGATTCTTTTACCCACTGAGCCACCTGGGAAGCCCCTCCAAAGACCTACTGTTTATGTAAGTTGCTCCCCTTGGAATATTAGTCATGAATGGAATAATATCTTTGCAATGCTCCAAATTTCTTTAAAGAAAAGGAAAAGAAAAGCAGCCCATGAGCTCTGGTCCCCCAGCTCAGGTGTGGAGGTTGGGGCTCCAGGCTGTGTTTGAGGAGTTAATTCCTGTGAGCACCAGCAAAGTGGGACCTGGGTAAAGCCAGGGAGAAAGGCCCTCTGCTCACTGTCCCTGGCTGCTGGGCCAAGGAGGACTGTGTCTGTGACCACGGAGGTGGGAGAAGCAGCAGATGGTGGAGCAGGAGCAGGACTTCCCTATGAAGGCAGGAGGAGAGACTGAGAAAACAATCCATGTTGGTTCTATGGAAGATGCAACATTCCATCTGATTCACCTTCCCTAGCACATTGTGACCAACATGCCTGGAACTGGGAGAGGCAGCAGCCCTGCCCTCCTTGTTGCCTAGCAACCGCCTCTTTCTAATTCCCAGCTGGTCCCAAGGGGCTGGTCTGAATGGGGGGCAAGGGGAGAGGGGGAACAGAGGTAAAATAGCTACCTGGTCTCCATAATAATGAGATGCTCTGGCTCCATCCTGCAAGGGACCTGACTTGCAAATGAATGAGGCACTTAAGGAACCCTTTGTTTTCCTCATCCTGAGTGCAGTTCTGCGCTGACTGGAGAATTAGCATTTAGCTTTGCAAGAGGTGTGTGTTTGTGTTTCCAGTTATCTGGAGGCTGATTGGGAGAATGAAAGGCATCTCTGTGACTCATGCTGACCCAGGGGCTCAGTGTGGCTCCTTGGCCTCCTGCTCTGAAATTGAAGACGAGAGCCCTGGTGCTGAATTGTGGAGGACAGAGGAGTCGGACAGGACGGAGTGGCTGAACAGCAACGTCAGTCTTGTGAGGTGTTGAGTGGAGACCAGAGGGTGGAGGGTGCCTGTATTGGCCTCCCAATACTCCACGAGGGCAGAGTGACAGTTTACTAGGGGGACCGCTTTCTGATGCTCCAGTGGTGACCAGCAGTGGAGTGAGTGCAGGCCCACAAAGACCACCAGGGCAGGGGGAACACTGACCCCAGTGTCACACCCATAACAGAGTGTTAGACGCAATGTGTGAGCCAGGGTGAGATGACCCTCGAGGGTGGGAGGGGAAGAAGGAAAGAAAGCAGGCCCTGGGGTGTGTTGATTTCTGGAACATTTTCTCAATGCCAAGTGCGTGCCAAGTCTGTCACTCCTTGACCTCACTCTCTAGTGTGGACTCCAGGGAGAGAAGCCAGGACCTTGTCCCCAGGTGAAAAGTTGGTGCTCTAGGGCTTCCTTCCCAGTCGGCTCTACTGTAAATCTTTGGCTACAGAGTTCTACACTGAACTGGAACTATGGTGGGAGATGATGGCCAAGGGACTGTCAGATCAGCCTGAGCTGTGACCACAATGGAGTCATGGAGCAGAAGCTTTGAAGGGCTCCTCCCCCACCTGGCAGCATCTAGCCTTCGTGCATGTGTTTGTCTGGGACGCTCAGCCGCAGCACACTGGTTCCAGTACAGTTCCATAAACAGATCCCTCATAATTAGCCCTGGCGGCTCAACACCTCTGCTGTATCCTGCCCGCTTACCCGCCACGCCTCCTCTTGTTGGATCCGGTTCTAAGTAAACTGTGTTCTTTGACAGCCATTGCATACAGATGAGTTGGCAGCCGGTCTGAGCTGACCCACAGACTCATAAAAACCAACAGGGCCCCGGGCCCCTTCACCTGTGCCATCCAAACTCTTGGGACCAAAGGTGCAAGGACTCACTAACATCAAGGACCTGGCTGCTTTCTCGGGGACCAAGGAACTGAGCTTTTGTCTCTGCATTCATGCTGGCAATCCATGAGGTAAGCAGAGAAATGCCATATTGCCCCTATGGGGAAAGAAGAAGTTAATTCTGGTGGAAATTTAGTCTTCGTTTCCCCATTTCAAATCTAGACAGGAATGTTCTCTGTTCCCAGATTATAAAGGTGTGATTTTAACTCCCTCACTTGATGCTGTGGGTCTTCTGTCTACAAATGAATGATGAGCCATGAGCTTCGTCCTGGCCACCCTTTGTGGTTCCATAGCCCTGAGTGTCACGCCTAGCTCCACTGCCTCCTCCTCGTGGTGGTGGAGACCTACATGTACTTGTGTCCCTGACAGCTTTAGCCCCTGCAAGGGTGGACCTCTCTCTGCCTTTGCTGTCATTTTGGCAGAGGGTAAGGTGCTAGTCCTGGAGGAGGGCATGGCAACCCACTCCAGTATTCTTGCCTGGAGAAGCCCAAGGACAGCAGAGCCTGGCAGGTTACAGTCCATAAGAGTGCAAAGAGTCGGACACGACTGAAGGGCCTTAGCATGCATGCACACAAAGGTGCTAGTGAGGTCCACTGTGGAAGAAGCTGAAGCCTTGTTTGAGTGGAACATGTTAGTATTAATAGGACGCTTGGCTTACCTGCACCCAAATGCCTTTCCTTCATTTGATGAAATGTTGCTTGATTCCAAGTAAGTCATCTGGGACCCTCCAGGTTTGTTCAGCGTCAGCCGTATGGGTGCTCTGACGGTGCACGACACCTGTTCCCTGTGCTCCGCTTTCTATGAGCCTGAGAATAAGCAGATCTGCAGTCTCCTTCTCCAAACAACCATGTTGTACAGATGCTGTGCATAGCGGCTCCAAAAATATTTGTCTTTAGCAACTGGCAAGCTTTAGGAAGAATGTGTTTGCTTTTTACTGTAGCTGGGCATGCAAAATGGAGCCAGGCATAGTGACAGGAAGCACGCTGTTTTTGACAAGGACTTAGCTTAGCCCACTGCCTGATGCCCTTCGGTTGTGGGCTTAGCTTGTCTTGCCTTACTCTGGCCTGTTTTTTGAAAATGTATGTTCACTAAGTTGTGGGTGGGGGGAGGGGTGACTTGTGAAGTAATGAACCATTAGAAAAAAAAATTTTATTTTAATACTTAAGGCATGAAGATGCTTCCCGCCCTCTTCCCTGTCCCTCAGTAAGGAGGACCTCAAGTCAGCTCAGCTGCAGGCTGAATCTGCAGGTCAGTACAGGGAGCGGATGACTTGTAAATGGTTCTCTGAGCTTTGATGCTGTTGGTGGTGTTTTTTCTGTTTTTTTTTTTTTTAAATACATAAGATGCTGTAATTGCCAAGAAATGCTCTACAGAGCTGAGACTCAGGATTTCTCAGGCATGTCTTTTTTCCTTTTCCCAGCAATTCATTTTTTTCTTTGCTAGGTTACAAATCTACCCTGGACCTTTTCACAGCTCATTGATTTCCCAAGGAGTCAGCTTTGATCACATGCTTTGCCTCTTACTTGTCCCATGGTTTCCATGGCGTGAATCCTTCTTAATTCTTCCTCTTAGAGTTCTCCTTGGGATTGCTTATAGGGCCTGAGTTTGACCCAAATCCTACTCCTCTTGGTTCTACAATTCAAGATGCTCATCCCATTTTCTTCTCTTCATTATTGCCTCTTCATTACTATTAGTCTTAGACATAGAGATATTTTTTTCCTCATTTGCCTTTCAACAAGCTTAGAATGAGCACCCATTGTGTTCTGGGAGCTCTGCAAAGTCCTGGGAAATTATTGAATAGCCCCTGTTCTCACGGCAGTTACTGTTTAGGGCTTGTGTACATGGAGATAGACTGTTACACTTGAGTGGGGCAAGTGCCCAGTGTAGTCATGATATAATCACTGCCTGTGTGGAAGGGTGGTCCTCAACTCCCTGAGTGGGCAGGATGGGACTGGTGGGGGGCAAGAGGAAGGACATTCCCGAATACGAGGTAGTATTTACAAAAACACAGAGGCGTGAGAAAATGTGACATCTTTAGGGGATGTGGAGCTAGTGTGGCTGGGGTGGGTGGACGGGGAGGGGAGAAGAAAGACAAGGCTGCAGAGTCAGCGCCCGTGAAGAGGGACCTTGTGTACAATACCCACAAGAGCAGCACTGTCTTGAAGGCAGTAGGAAGCCACGTGAGGTCGTATTTACAACTTAGAAAAGCTGCTTTGTGTGCGAAGTGCCAGGTGGGTTGGGCTGGGATAAGACAATTGCCAGGAAACCAGTTGGGAAAGTACTAAAAGGCAGAATGCACAAGATTTAGGGCACGCTGGCTGCGAGGATGAAGTAAAGCCCTGGACATAGGAACCTGTTAGCTGGTCTCATTCTGGAAATTTCCCTGAAGCCCAAATGATGAGCAAACTTTGAGTAGAAAAAAAGCGTTTTCTCCATACTTACCCTCAAGCACCCACCATGGCCTCTTGGGCCCAGAGAAATAAGTTAACAGGCTTGGATCTTATGGGAGGCAGGCACCTAGCTGAAAGGCTAAGAGGCTGGCCTTTCAGGGACCCCCACCTCAGAGGTGAAATCCCTGGTCATTTGTTTTCCTCCATCACCAAAATGAGCACCCGCCTGTCTGCCGAGAAAGCACGTCTTCAGCCAAGTGAGCCTGTGTTTCCTTCTCCTCACCCCGAGTGCCCAGCTCTAGATGGGGCATTGTTCTAGGTCTCTACTGAGCCTCTCTGTCAACCTTTAGGAGGCAGGGCAGAAAATGTGCCCCTCCCGACTGTGGAGCAAACAGCTGAGACAATATTAGAAATAACAACAGAATCATTGAGTATTAGAGGCCTCTGTAAAGGTTCTAAAAAGGTTACTCTATGCAAGATTAATTGCTGCAAAGCATTCCCCGTTCACACTGAGCAGATGCTGAGATGAGTCTTCCATGTGGGTTTTTCCTATGCATGCATGCGTGCTAAGCCGCTTCAGTCGTGTCTACCTCTGTGCGACCCTATGGACTGCAGCCCGCCAGGCTCCTCTGTCCATGGGATTTCCCAGGCAAGAATACTGGAGTGGGTTGCCATGCCCTCCTCCAAGGGATCTTGCCGACCCAGGGATCAAATCCACGTCTCTTATGTCTCCCGCATTGGGAGTCAGGTTTTTTAACCACTAGAGCCACCTGGGAAGCCCTATTCCTATGAGTCTGTCTATTTTCAGGCTCATTTTGCAAGGATGCATGGGCTTCCCTGGTGGCTCAGACAGTAAAGCCTGCAATGTGGGAGACCTGGGTTTGATTCCTGGGTCGGGAAGATCCCTTGGAGAAGGAAATGGCAATCCACTCCAGCACTCTTGCCTGGAAAATCCCATGGACGGAGGAGCCTGATAGGCTACAGTCCATGGGGTCGCAAAGAGTCGGACATGACTGAGCGACTTCACTATGGGCTTCCCTGGTAGTTCAGCTGCCAAAGAATCTGCCTGCAACGCAGGAGACCCAGGTCGATTCCTGAGTCAGGAAGATCCCCTAGAGAAGGGATAGGCTACCCATTCCAGTATTCATGGGCTTCCCTGGTGGCTCAGATGGTAAAGAATCTGCCTGCAATGCAGGAGAGCTGGATTCGATCCCTGGGTTGGGAAGATCCTCTGGAGAAGGGCATGGCAACCTACTCCAGTATTCTTGCCTGGAGAATCCCCATGGGCAGAGGTGCCTGGTGGGCTACAGTGCATGGGGTCTCAAAGAGCTGGACATGACTAAGTGACTAAGCACAGAGCACAGCAAAATGATGAAGAGAAAGGGAGGGTAAGTGAAGTCAGAATTCCTGAGTTTCTTTCCAGCGGGCTGCAGGGAACAGAATGACGCTGGTAGGATGATTATCCCTTGCTGGGGTCAGTGGAGGCACTGACATCTCCGGCATGGTCACTCACTCTGGGCCCTCCTGGCCATGAAGGGGAGAGGACAGCATCTGAGTCCATGTGACCCCCATCCTATCACAGCATCTGAAATGCTCAGGGCTGGTCCCACAGGCAGTAAGTCCCTCTGACCCCAGGATCCGCCAAACGTCCCTCCCCGTTCCACTCAACAGGTGGGTGACAGGCCATGGAATAGTGAGATCTCAGGGCTCAAAATACCTGGAAGAAAGAGCTCACTGGACTTTAAGTGCGGACGCACTCATGTCAGAGTAGCCACCTTCAGGGGCCCCTAGGACTTCTCTTCCTGGAGATGAAGTTACTCCTGGGGTCCCCACAAGGACTCAAAGTGTTTCCGCTTAGTTTCTGCGAAGCCTGAGAAGAAGACTATGCCAGAGTATGCTTTGTGTTGCAAGTTCAAGCCCAGTTGAGTGAATTTATTCGCATAGAAATTAAAGTTTGCCCAATAGTTAACTGAGGATAGTTGACTACGTTAATCAGTTGCAGTGACTCTATTTGCCACCGTCACTTTCCTCCACATCAGCTCAGCCTTTTCAGAGGTGGAGGTGATCGTCAGCTTGATAAAGGCGTTAAAGAATAGCTCCAAGGGACCATCCATCTGCCTTCATCTCAAGGCCAATGAGATCATTAAAATTATATAGGTTGAGAAGACAAAGTACCAGGCAGTGATGACTTAGTCTAAAGCCAGATGTAAAGAGAAAGAACCAGGGACTTCCTGGGTGATCCAGTGGCTAAGAATCTACCTTCCAGTGCTGGTGATGTGGGTTTGATCCTTGGTTCAAGGGACAACTAAGCCTGCAAGCCACAAGAGTCAGTACCAGGAAAAAAGAATCTAAAACAAGAGAGAAAAGGATCAGACCCTCCCAGTCTGCTCAGTCTCCTGGATTATGTATGATTCATGAGTAATTCTAGCTCTGCTCCGGACAGCAAAAGTGATTTGGCTTGATCAGGTATTAATAGTTCATAATCGTCATGAACAAACAGGGAGCATATGTGGGAACTGGAAACAAAAGGAATGAAAGCTGCTGCTGCTGCTGCTAAATTGCTTCAGTTGTGTCTGACTCTGTGCGACCCCATAGACAGCAGCCCACCAGGCTCCCCCGTCCCTGGGATTCTCCAGGCAAGAACACTGGAGTGGGTTGCCATTTTTTTCTCCAATGCACAAAAGCGAAGTCGCTCAGTCGTGTCCGACTCTCAGCGGCCCCATGAACTGTATAGCCCATCAGGCTCCTCCATCCATGGGATTTTCCAGGCAAGATACTGGAGTGAGGTGCCATTGCAAAAGCAAATACCTTCAAAAAAATAGATGAAGGAAAAATTCTTGGGGAGACATGTAGGAGGTAAGACCTAGAAAAGTTAACAAGAAACAAAAGATAACCCAAGGTCATGGGGCTCAGAGAAGTCTATTCCCTGCCCCATATGGAGGGTCCTAAGCCATCCTTGCTGGCTTTGTGATGAAGGATGTTCAGAGAATTCTCCCCATCATTGCCGATGCCTTGTCAGAATCCATGAGCAGACAATGGGAGGGAGGTCCTCATCCCTAAAAGCCCCTGGTTCTGTCTGAAGAACACAAAGAAGCCAGAATAACGCAGACAATGGGCAAATTCAAGACCAGCGAGCATCTAAAGATGATCCATATCAAGGAATAGTTCCTTTTCAAAAACTCTAAAAGGATTTTGGCTGTTATATAAAACCCAACCCAGTGCCATCCCATTAAAAAAAAAAAAAGCATGGGAACTAATTTTTTTTTTTTGGGGGGGGAAGATTTTTATTTTTTAGTGGTGTGTAAATATTGTTCATTTTAGGTGTACAGCAAAGTAATTTAGTTACACACATACACATATATAATTAATTTTAGAGAGTCATCCTAAGGATTCAAATGCTCCAGCTCACTCATGGTAGGAAAGAAGACACTAAGGCCTAAAAGAGTCCAAGACTTTCTAGAACCCACAGGAAAAGCAGAAATCTGAATTCACCATACAGGGCTTTAGACTGATGACTTCTTCCCTCAGTGTAGCCTGTCATTTTTTTCCCTAAATTGGTCCTCCTGTGTGTGGTCTGCCCTGGTGGCCATGGGTCTGCCCAGGCTCTAAGCTGCAGTTACCCAAACTCCTAAACACTCACAGAGGTAGGTCACCCCTTAGACTTTAATAGAACATTCTTTTTGAGTACTCTGAAATACAAACCAGAAATTTCCATATCTTCAGAATTTTCTAATGTCCATCTGCGGCCCCTCCCTCTTTTCCAACTGCACAAACATCAATGTTTCTTGGCTCAGGTTTGGGAATTTCATCTATGGGGGGCAGGGAATATCAATGTGCTACTGTATCCCTAGGGGGCAGATTTAAATATGTAACATAACACCGCTGAAAGCAACAGGCTAAAACGTCTTTGCAGCTGGAACCAGGATCGCTCTCTCAGGTGACTACCCTCGGGGGAGACTCATGCTTTGCTGCCCTTGATTAAATTCTTGGGAGCTTTCTGGCTCTGTCCAGATCTGTCATGTGTCCTTGAGGGGCTTGACAAAGCTCGGAAAGTATGAATAAATATTGCTAGCTTCCCACAGAAAAGAATTCTGTGCAATGTGGCCTTTTGGAGTCCAAGTCACCAACTAGATGCTGGGAGAGATAAGAGTAATCCCAGTCTTGTGCTGGAAGGCATTCGACCAAGTTGATAGGAGTAATCCCAGTCTTGTGCTGGACGGCATTCGACCAAGTCGGGGACCAGGGGATTCAGAGGCTGGCTGGGAAGGGTGGGCCAGCTGATGAATCATGCTTGGAGCGGAGACTGTCAGAGATAAGTCACAGGAGTGGTCAGAGGATCACCTAGGAAGACCTCTGGGGAATTCCACCACGTGCTGGACTTTCCCAAAGTGAGAACCCTGTCCCTTCCTTGCAGAAATTTCAGGCTCCTGGGAGTCCAGACAGGAAAGAACAAGGGAAGCATGGGTGGGGGCACATTCTGTCTGAAGGGGCTGGGCTTTCCCCTCCCACCCAGTCTATTTCCCGGGCTGCCCCAGTGAGGTGGGGGTGAGGGGGTCAAGGAGAGAAAGCTTATCCACTCTCCCAACTGCTCCATCCCTTTTGATGGAGTAGAGAGACATCTGATGTGAAGAGCTGACTCATTGGAAAAGACCCTGATGCTGCAGGAGGAGAAGGGGGCGACAGAGGATGAGATGATTGGATGGCATCAGCAACCCAATGGACCTGAGTCTTAGCAAAGTCTGGGAGATGGTGAAGGACAGGGAAGCCTGGTGTGGTGCAGTCCACAGGATTGCAAAGGATCAGACACGGCTGAGTGACTCAACAACAACAAAAGAGGGTACCTCTGAGAGATTCTAACTCAGAGTGCTTACCTGGACCATTCTGAGCAACCCGTTGAGTCTAGGTTTTCACACTCCTTTGTCCTAAACCACTGGGAGTGAGAGCTATGCGGACGCTCACCACTGTCAAGATAAGGACAAGATGAAGTCTCCTGGGGAAAGGGGCTGGCTGAGAAGTAGAGAAAAGTGTGTCCTAGGTTTGGATTTTATTTACCTTTTTATTGCACATGCCTTCCTCTGGCCTCTGAAGCTGTTTGTAGTTTTGGATTTTTATGGACAAAGATGCTTCTTTAAGGAACTTCTGAGTGGGAGTGTGGGGAGGGGAGGGAAAAGGGCCCAGGGCAGGCTTGTGCCCAGAGCGATGTGAGCGGAGAGATTCATCACTCAGGGCATGGAGTGGGCAAATTCCTTCCCAGGAGTAGACTCTAGTGACAGTGAAGGGAAGCTGAGAAACAGGCTGTCATTTGAGAAGGTCGATGAGAGATGTGGGCTAAAATTGCTTTCTAACATGGAGAGGGCTGGTTTTCTCACACCTGCTGAAGGTTAGGTGACAGCAGATTCAAATCTCAGCCTGAGGATGTGGGTTAGGCATCAGGAAGAAGCCGGGTGTCCAGGTGCTGAGCAGTAGGGATGGGTTTCAGAAGGAAGTATTTCTTTACACAGACAAGAACTCACACCTGGCTCTCAGGGGAGGGGTTCAGGGGCAGACCCCCTCCAGGTCCTGGGAGGGGGCAGTCACGAGCCCCTCACTCTTGATCTCATGTTCTTGCACCAAGTAGGTGAGTCCTCCACAATCCTACTCTCTCTGGTGTTTTGAAGGTGCAGGTATCTGCTTCTAAGTTTAAGCCCGGACCACAGAGGAACAGCCGCTTCTGACCATCTCCCCTGGCCAAGTTTTCCTTCAAGCAGCCTGGGTCTACCCCATAAATGAGCCACCTCAAAGCTTCCTTCCTGTCCTAGAGATCCCAGAGATGCTTTATCCCCTCACCAGCCCCTCACTGCCTTCTTATTGTTGTTGTTCAGTTGCTCAGTCGAGTCCTTCTCTGCGACCTCATGCACTGCAGCACACCAGGCTCCCCATCCTTCACCATCTCCTGAAGTTAGTTTGCTCAAACTCATGTCCATTGAGTCGGTGATGCCATCCAGCCATCTCATCCTCTGTGGCCCCCTTCTCCTCCTGCCCGCAATCCCTCCCAGCATCAGAGTCTTTTCCAATGAGTCAACTCTTCCCATGAGGTGGCCAAAGTATTGGAGTTTCAGCTTCGGCATCAGTCCTTCCAATGAACACCCAGGACTGATCTCCTTTAGGATGGACTGGTTGGATCTCCTTGCAGTCCAATGGACTCTTAAGAGTCTTCTCCAACACTACAGTTCAAAAGCATCAATTCTTCAGCGCTCAGCTTTCTTCACAGTCCAGCTCTCACATCCATACATGACCACTGGAAAAACCATAGCCTTGACTAGACAGACCTTTGTTGGCAAAGTAATGTCTCTGCTTTTGAATATGCTATCTAGGTTGGTCATAACTTTTCTTCCAAGGAGTAAGTGTCTTTTAATTTCATGGCTGCAGTCACCATCTGCAGTGATTTTGGAGCCCAAAAAAGTAAAGTCTGACACTATTTCCACTGTTTCCCCATCTATTTACCATGAAGTGATGGGACCGGATGCCATGATCTTAGTTTTCTGAATGTTGAGCTTTAAGCCAACTTTTTCACTCTCCTCTTTCACTTTCATCAAGAGGCTTTTTCGTTCCTCTTCACTTTCTGCCATAAGGGTGGTGTCATCTGCGTATCTGAGGTTATTGATATTTCTCCCGGCAATCTTGATTCCAGCTTGTGCTTCTTCCAGTCCAGCGTTTCTCATGATGTACTCTGCATAGAAGTTAAATAAGCAGGGTGACAATATACAGCCTTGACGTACTCCTTTTCCTATTTGGAACCAGTGTGTTGTTCCATGTCCAGTTCTAACTGTTGCTTCCTGACCTGCATACAGGTTTCTCAAGAAGCAGGTCAGGTGGTCTGGTATTCCCATCTCTTGAAGAATTTTCCACAGTTTATTGTGATCCACACAGTCAAAGGCTTTGGCATAGTCAATAAAGCAGAAATAGATGTTTTTCTGACACTGTCTTGCTTTTTAGATGATCCAGCGGATGTTGGCAGTTTGATCTCTGGTTCCTCTGCCTTTTCTAAAACCAGCTTCAACATCTGGAAGTTCACGGTTCACGTATTGCTGAAGCCTGGCTTGGAGAATTTTGAGCGTTACTTTACTAGCGTGTGAAATGAGTGCAATTGTGTGGTAGTTTGAGCATTCTTTGGCATTGCCTTTCTTTGGGATTGAAATGAAAACTGACCTTTTCCAGTCCTGTGGCCACTTCTGTGTTTCCCAAATTTGCTGGCATGTTGAGGGCAGCACTTTCACAGTGTCATCTTTCAGGATTTGAAACAGCTCAACTGGAATTCCATCACCTCCACTAGTTTTGTTCACAGTGACGCTTTCCAAGGCCCACTTGACTTCACATTCCAGGATGTCTGGCTCTAGGTGAGTGATCACACCATCGTGATTATCTGGGTCGTGAAGATCTTTTTTGTACAGGTCTTCTGTGTATTCTTGCCACCTCTTCTTAATATCTTCTGCTTCTGTTAGGTCCATACCATTTTTGTCCTTTATCGAGTCCATCTTTGCATGAAATGTTTCCTTGGTATCTCTAATTTTCTTGAAAAGATCGCTAGACTTTCCCATTCTGTTGTTTTCCTCTATTTCTTTGCACTGATCACTGAGGTTACTCTTGTTCTATTCCAAAGGCTCTGGGGCACTTTTCCCCAGGGTGCCAGCCGTGAGTGCAGACCCCACCCCTGCCTGGACTATTGTCCCCCTCCTCAGCTCTCCGGGCATGCTGTTCTGGGAATCAGGCCTCTTTAATCCCCTTGTCTGCCTGCTTCACTCTGGACAGAGCTTGGGCAGAAGCTGACGGTGCAGTGGGTGCTGTCTTTGCCAGCTTAGCCCTACGGATGAGGGGACTGCAGGGACGCCAACAGCCAGACCACAAACAGGCTAATTTCCAAATGCAGACACTGTAAAGGCCATGCATATTTTGCTGGTGACTAGAGACCAGATGCTGAACCATTTCCAGGCCCGGCTATGATGGGGGACGGAGAGAAGGCAAGACGCCTACAGAAAGATGCTAGTCTTGCCTCTGCACTGTGGACATTCCCCAGTCCCCGACCCTGGAGTTCATGAGAGTAACCCTGGGCAGTGGGGCTGTGGCGGGCAGGGTGGGGAGGGGCCCAGGCACATCTCCAAGGGTCCTGTGTAACACCTGGTCCAATGGAAATACCTTCTCTGTTGTTCATATAGAACCTTCTAGAATCCCTGATGTACTACTAGCAAAGAGACTTCCTGAGTTCTTTATGTTGCCTCTTCCTGCAATTCACGTCTACATTGAAAAATTCTTCTGTTTCTTTGAAAAATTCTGCATTATTTTTATTAAATTTTTTTATTGAAATATATAGTTGATTTACAATGTTTTGTTAATTTCTGCAAAGTCTGTCAATTTCTGCAAAGTGATACAGTTACACACACACACACATATATATATGTGTTCTCAGTTACTCAGCTGTGTCTGACTGTTTGGCACCTCATGGACTGTATCCCGCCAGGCTCCTCTGTCCATGGGGTTTCCCAGGCAATATTACTGGAGTGGGTTGCCATCTCCTTCTTCATGCAATCTTCCTGAGAGAGGAGCCTGGCAGGCTACAGTCCATGAGGTCCCAAAGAGTCAGACACAACTTAGCAACTAAACAATAACAACATACATAAGAACATTTAAAAAGAAATATATATACATGCATTTCTTTTTAAATATTCTTTTCCATTATCATTTGTCACAGGATTTTGAATATCGTATACTATAGTATATTATACAGTGCTATACAATAGGGCCTTGTTGTTTATCCAGTCTATATATAATAGCTTGCTGCTGCTGCTGCTAAGTCGCGTCAGTCGTGTCTGACTCTGTGCGACCCCATAAACAGAAGCCCAGCAGGCTCCTCTGTCCCTGGGATTCTCCAGGCAAGAACACTGGAGTGGGTTGCCATTTCCTTCTCCAATGCATGAAAGTGAAAAGTGACAGTGAAGTCGCTCAGTCGTGTCCGACTCTTAGCGACCCCATGGACTGCAGCCTAGCAGGCTCCTCCGTCCATGGGATTTTCCAGGCAAGAGTACTGGAGTAGGGTGCCATTGCCTTCTCCGATAGCTTAGATCTGCTAATTTGATTGCTTTTATTTTAAATGGTCCATATGGAGAAGATTCTTCTTTGGAAACCTAATGCACATCATATCATCCTTTCCTTCAGAGTTCTTCTTGTGTCTAACGGAACCTTCTCTCAATACGATTCTCTTATACGGCTCATCACTCATCCACTTGGACTCTCCCAAACACTACATCATTTCATTGGCATAATGGCTGGGGAGGTAGGAGTGCTATGATTGTCATTTGACAAACGGGAAGACTGAAGCTGGGTTTGTGCCCATTTGGGTGTGGAGGTAGGCGGGGTCTCCTAGTTCTTCCTGAAATGCTAAAAGTCTCTGAGCAAAACCTTGGGCTGGAAGCAGCAGGTGAGGTCAGCACCCCCAGCCTGGGGGAGGACCTGCACACACTTCCCTTGGCATTGCTACCCCCACCATCTTGGGCTTTCAGTGGCCTTCTACTCACTGCTAACGTCAAGGTCACCCCTTCTTTCTCAGCCCTTATCTCCATCTATAATGACCCTGTTTATTTAGTTTCTTTTTGTTATCTGTCCTGCTGTCTCCACCTCCCTGAACACCAATCCTGTTCATGCTTTATCCCCACTCCCAGCCTGGAGCCGGGCGTGTGATAGACTCTCAGTAGATATTTATTGACTGAAGGAAAACAAGGAAGGAATAAGCAAAGAAAGAGCAAGCGAGGAAGGAAAGAGAGAGGGAAACGGAGGGAGGGTCTGTCTCTCCCCAAAGCTCTCCTGCCTCTCCTTCCTGACCCTAGATCAGAATTCACTCAGTCTTCATGGAACTTCCGGTAGGAAGAGCCAGGAAGGCTTGGGTTCCCATCTCAGCTCTGCCCACCTGAGCTATTTAACCTCTCCACACCTCAGTGCCCCTACCCCATAAAACAGGGACCATTACATCTATTTCATGGGGTCACTGTGAAGATCGAATGGTCTAGTTTCTGCCAAGCCGCCACCACAGGCTCTTGTACGTGCAAACATGCAACAAGCATGTATTCTTTTCCTTCTGGGTTGATTTCAACCTTCCCACCCCCATCCTGTAAAGCACAGTCAAACCCTTCAGTGTGCCTCCAACCACATTAGAGAGGAGCGCTGCCTGGATGGAATGGAGACCTTTTAGGGAATACACCGCCAGCTTTCCGACCTTGCCACAGAAAGTCACATTGAAAGAGACGCATTTTAATAAGTTTCTTTCAATGGACACATATCACAACAGAGAAAGCGACAGTGAGCTGAATGCATACTTTCTAGGTCTGTGAACTCTGGTTTCCTCTGTGGCTCATTGTTAAGGAGTCCACCTGCAATGCAGAAGAGTCAGAAGTCATGGGTTTGATCCCTGGGTTGGGAGGATCCCCAGGAGGAGGGCATGGCAACCCACTCCAGTATTCTTGCCAGGAGAACCCCATGGACAGAGGAACCCGACAGTCTATGGTCCATGGGGTGGCACAAAATCAGATACAACTGAAACAACTGAGCCCAGCGCAGCTCTGTGACCTTGGGTTGATGACTTGGCTTCTCTGATCTTTTTCTCCTCTACCTGGGGAAAGTTGTCAGAGTGAGGAGAGAGAGACTGCAGGCTATTTCTATAGCCGAAGCAAGAGTGATGGTGGTTTGGACTACAGTGGGGTTGGAGAAGATGGAGTCCAGAGAGCAGAGAGGTTCTGTATTTTGTAGGAAGAGCAGAGAAGATTTGCTGATGGATTGACTGTGGAGATGAGAAACAGAGAAGAATCGAGATTGAATGAAGTTTTCCTTGATGGTTGTGCCATTGACAGAGCTGAGGAAGGCACAAATTCAACAAGATAAATATATAATAAGCTGTAGCTGGTGCTAAGAAAGAAAAGGGGATTCTAGAGACATTCTTGGGGAGTAGAATTTAGCTCAAGATGCCTGGTGGAGATGCACTCACATGCCTACCCAGGGGTCACAGGACTGACCCCCCGCTAAGAGTGTTCAGAGGAAGGACATGCCAGGCATCAGTCATAGCCCTGCACCCCAGCTGCCTCTGCTTCTGGAAAGCTGGTCACGCTAACCTCAGAGGAAATTCAATTGGCCTGGCATAATTAGATCTTCGTGGTCTAATCTAATCTGATCGTTTTATGGGCAATGTTTTTCTTTTTGATCTTCAGTCCTTTCCCCCAGCTTTGTTATTTTTCCCAAGCAGCCAAATAAACAAAGTCTTCTCCCTTTGGGCTTCTTATGTACAAAAATGCTCCTTGCAGGCCCCCTTAAAGCAACCCAGAGCCCACTGCCTCCTCCTCCCAGAGATTCTGAGGGGAGAGCCTTCTTGAAGAGCCAGGGAAGACAGGGCTAGCAGAGGCAGAAGAACATTTCCCACGGCTGGCATCTCCCCCAGGCGGCACACATTCCCACCCCTGCATTTCCTCTGCAGCTCAAGGGGCCCTTCCGAGTCTGTCCTTGGGTCTGGCAGGAGAGCCGGCCGCCTGCTCAAATTCAGACCTGGGAGTTCCAATTATTCCCCAAATGCCAAGTCAACCTCTGGCCGTCTCTTCGAGGAGGCTCCTCATCTCTGCCAGGCACGGAAGGAAGCTGACCTCATTGAGGTTTCCACGTTCTGGATCCGCTATGGGGTGCTCTTACCCTGGGTCCCATCTCAGCCTGAGAAACAGGCGTTCTTAACTCCACGTTCATGGAGAACACTCTGGTTCAGAGAAGCAAAGCCATTTATCCTGTTCACAAGTGGAAGGAGTAGGCTTTAAATCAAGTCCATATCACCGTACAGCCTGACCTTCACTACCACAGGGACACCTGTTCATCCCCATCTTTGCTTTACCAACCCCACCCACTGTCTGCAGTGATACTCTCGTCTCAGCACCCATGGCTTGGGCCCCACAACCCCACAGACCCACAGCCCGCCAGGTGCCGGGGAGCTGGCATTCTAGTCAGTGCTAAGCTCCTGGTCCATCTCTTGGCAATTCCTAGTGGCAGTCCTTCTGGCTGATCCTGGCAGCAGTGCAGGGGAACCCCAGTGCGGGGGACCTGACCGGAACTATAATGGTGTTGTGAAAATCCATCGATGAAAATCCATCGATGAAAATCCATCAATGAAAAGCTTGGCAGTGTCATGGGCAGGAAAAGTAAACCAGAAAACAGAGGTTTTGGCTCTGCAACTTAGGGCTGGGCAGAGCAGCAAGATGGAAAAAAAGGAAAGAGGAAGGAAGAAAGAAACACAGTAAGCTCCAGGGTCTATATGACTCCTAAACTTTTCTTGGTGACTTTCTGTTCTGTTTTTCTCCAGGTTTAATCGATTACCTTGGGAAATTTGCCCTGTAAAACACAGGCAGTTGGCTCAGACGGGCATCCGGGCAACGCAGAGCTGGAATTCAAATCTGACTCCAGATCCGGTGTTTCAAGCTCAGAGAGTCGGGGACACCTGCGTGTGCTCTCCAGGTAGACTGGCCTCTTTTTGGTTAGAAATTAGCATTCATCACGGAACGGGGGCTGTACTTTAGTTTCTTTCCCCTCAATACATCGTTTCTTAATCATGGTCCAGGCTTGGTCCTGATGGTGCATCATCAAAGAGGTCATTGCGATCTGTAGAGAGAGAAATGGCCCGTGTTCCGGAAGCATATAGGGAAATCCCACCTGGGGCCTGAGAAAGGGGCCAGGCCAACCTCCAGAGTGTCCACAGTAGGCAGTTTTCTGTCTCTTCCTTGAGAGGCCCCCTGAATTAGGACTCCACGAAGCTCTCCCCATAGCTATCACCGAGGAAACAGCCAAGAACCCCACCCATGCTTCAGCCCCCCTTTTCCACCCTCCTCCATGTGTGTGCAGGGCCAAGGGAAGGAATACTATGGGAATGTGGGGCCAGGAGGGGTCTATATGGTCCTGTGGGCTTCTGGCTAATCTGTGAGGTCGCCACATCTCCAGAGAGGTTAGTCTAAGTAAGAATTTTATAGCTCAGGTTACTGACTCCAAGAACAGAGCAAGGACCATGGGCAAGGAAAAATATTCCAGAAAACAATGAAGATTAAAAATTTACCAAGTGAAGGGGAGGGCAGGAGGGAATGGAGCTGAGTTCCTGTGAGTGTGAGAGAGGGTCAGGGAGTAGGGGTGGGCGTGGCCCGCACAGTGGACCTCAGTGCAGCCTGACAAGTCCAAGGTCCCGTGCATCCCATCAGACAGCGTGAGTCTGTGCGCCTTCCATGCTTCGAGGACAGCAGACCTGGCTCCCAAGCCAAGTCTTTGGCTGGACTTCCAGCCCTGAGAGCTGTGTGGGAGAGTGGACAGAGCTGACGGGCTTCAGACTGAACTGCCAGGTCAGGGGCACAATGTGGGGAGCCCAGGTCAGGGTGGATGGCGGGGCGGTATCTCACTGTGCCTCGGCTGCTCCACTGACCACCACTGGCCAAGGTGGCAGGGCCGAGGATTTGTCCCGTACGCGCTGGGAGAGGCGCGGTCCCTCCTTTTGCCGCCAGAGCCTGTGTTGAGGGGGAGGATCAGCAGAAGCATCTTTCTGCACCTCCAGGCTCTTGTGACCAAGGAAATATTTTGGATGTGGTACCTCCAGAATCACCATGGCCACGTGCTGTAGGAGGAAGGGGCCAAGTTCAGCCGAGGACCCCATAAAGGCCCAGGGGGTGCTTCTGTCTGGCGCTTGAGGAGGGAGGAATGGGATTAAGAAATGGAGAGACGGGACGTGGATGGTGGACAGTTTCCTGAGTCCCCGCCAAGCAAGAGGTCCTTGATGTGGATTTTCCCTGTACAAATTCTATTGAAATAATACAATAGGATGTGATAGGATATGTTACGATATAATACAATACGATACGAAGGCGTGCATGCTCAGTCACTTCCGCTGTGTCTGACTCTTTGCAACCCTATGGACTGTAGCCCACCAGGCTCCTCTGTCCAGGGGATTCTCCAGGCAAGAATACTGGAGTGGGTAGCCATGCCCTCGCCAGGAGATCTTCCTGACCCAGGGATCAAACACATGTCTCTTACATCTCCTGTACTGGCAGGCAGGTTCTTTACCACCTTGGAAGCTGAGCAATACAATACCATATAATTCCCATACATGCAATCCATCCATCTAAAGGGTTTCTGGTATAGTCACAAAGTTGGGCAACCATCACTACCAACAATATTAGAGCTTTTTCATCACCTCCAAAAGGAGCAAGGTACCCACTAGCAGTCACTCTCCACTTCCCTTCCCCACCCCTACTGAGAGCTACCAATCTAACTGTCTCTGTGTCTAGATTTGTCTACTTTAGACATTTGTACAAAGGGAATAATACTGTATCTGACTTCTTTCACTTAACACAATGCTTTCAAGGTTTTTCCACATTGTAATATGTATCAGTGATTCAGTCTCTTTTTATGGTTGAATAATATTTCACTGGGGGCTTCCCTGATGGCTCAGATGGTAAAAGTCCTATCCGTAATGTGGGAGACCTGGGTTTGATCCCTGGGTTGGGAAGATCCCCTGGAGAAGCGAACGGCTACCTCTTCCAGTATTCTGGCCAGGAAAATTCCATGGACAGCGGAACCGGGCAGGCTACAGTCCATAGGGTCACAAAGATATGACTGAGTGACTCACTTTCACTTTTCAATATTTCATTGTATGGACAAACCTCATTTATTTATTGATTCAGCAGTAGATAGACATTTGTGTTTAACTTTCTGGCTGAGACAAATAATGTCCTACCAACATTGGTGGAGCGGTTTTTGTGTGGATGTGTGTATTTTCCAGTGAATCCCCCGGGCCACAAATAGGTGTTATAATCACCGATTTATTAGGAAAAGTTGCAGCTCAGAGTGGTTAAGTACCATTTCTGAGATGGAAAAGCTTCTTGTGATTGGGTTTGATTATGCTAGAAGGGCAAATAAGAGAAGTAAGGCAGGACATTATACACACCACTGAGTGAAAAAACAGGAGAGGCCTGAGGGGACATGCGTCAGCAGGGCTGCGTGGGCTCCTGACCTTCTGGGGGGCAGGTCTCAGGTCTGCCTGCCCTGGCCCAGCTCTGAGTCTGGGAGATGCTCTCCTTTCACTCACCTTCTTGTTTCGGTGGCAGACTCTAGTCAAGAGCAGCTCAAGCCAGCTGCCAGAGTCGCCCGCCAGTCTGTGAGGAGGCAGGTGGGAGGTCTCTGTAGCCTCATCCCCACTCTGAGAGGGTCTCCTGGGGTGGGCCCTGCCCATGACAAGAAGAGCCCCAAAGAGAGGAATTCAGCAAGGGCCCAAGGGCGGTTCTAGGGCAGAGAGCGCCCGGCTGCTGGCTCTGCTTCCCTCTGCCTCCAGGGCTTTCCCAGAAAGTTCTTGGACGTGGGAGGCTGGCTGGTGTGCAGGCGTGCCGCCCCATTAATGCAACTCCTGTGCTCGGCGGAACCCAAGCCCATGCTGGTAATCATTGACCCTCCAAGCTCCCCCGGGCGGAGCCACCACGGCTTCCTATGGTAGAGCCTTGCCCTCCTCAGCACCTTTCTGGGAAGAGCAACGCTACTGCAGCATGGATGCTGGGGCAGAGAAGCCCAGGATTCGAGGCATCACAGATGATGACGTGTTGGATCTCTCATTCAACATCTGGCTGTAACTTGAGAGAGAAGTCAGAGCTGGAGATTGCATTCTTGAAGGTATTAGTGGCTGGATCACTTTCCAAGTTCAAGGGCCATCTGAGCTCTTTCTATTCATCTGTAATAGACATGGATGGTCCCCTTTTTCAGGTGAGGAAATTGACACACTGAGACGTTGGGTGGTACCCAGAGTTAGGGGCACAGAATGACTGACCAACTCCAGATTCAAACCCCACACACCCACCTCTTACGTCCTGTCCAAATGGCCTCTCCTCAGGGCTGTGACAGCAAACATAAGCTAGAATACGGGACTGGAAGTCATCCAGATGCCCCCTCCAAACTCAGTTCTGTGCCTTCTCTTTCCATGTTTCTTGGTGCGGGGCTGGACCCACAGGAAACCCTTCACCTGTGGTACCGCTTCATGACTACTAGTCCCCCAGGGCCAAGCTCAAGGCATCAGTTGAATTACTCCACTATTTTATAAGGCATTGAGGTTTGGGGTTCCATGTGTTTTCGCAAAAACAAAGTGTACTTTCTTAATGCAGACACTCAGTAAAGCACGTTCAAGGCCTCTAGTCCACATAGAATTCATCCCTTTCTGGGCTGGAAAGACTGAATGGATGTGATACCAACCCAAACCATAGAGAACTAGAAGGATCAGACTAATAACAGGGTCTCTGAACACATAATAAATAGGACTCTTGGTAAACATTAAAATTCTTTTATTAAATGCCAGTGCCATTTGAGGTGGGTACCTGAGAGAGGTGACTTAAAAATCATTTTATTACAGATGTGTCTAGTTTTCGGACAAAACAAACTACACACCCCCACAACACAGACTTGTACAAATCACATAAGTGAGAGGATGATGTTTTCCTTTGCAAAAATGATTCTTTTCTTTATAAACTATTATGTAATATAACATATGCTGCTGCTAAGTCGCTTCAGTCGTGTCCAACTCTGTGCGACCCCATAGACGGCAGCCCACCAGGCTTCTCCATCCCTGAGATTCTCCAGGCAAGAACAATGGAGTGGGTTGCAATTTCCTTCTCCAATGCATGAAAGTGAAAAGTGAAAGTGAAGTCGCTCAGTGTCTGACTAGTATATTATATATTAATATATAATATATTATATGATATATATAAAATATATAATGATATATATAATTATGGACAGAGGAGCCTGGTGGGGTACAGTCCATGGGATCACAGAGTCAGACACAACTGAGCAACTAACATACACACATGTATAATAAAATATATTATAAAGACAAAAATGCATATATAATCATATAAATATAATATATAATAATTCAGTAGAAGAGTCCTTTAAATGTCTAATATTCTCTGCAATGGCCTACATGGGAAAAGAATCTAAAAAAGGGTGGGTGTATGTATACTTACAGCTGATTCATTTTGCTGTAATCCTGAAACTAGCACAATGTTGTAAATCAACTATGGTCCAATAAAATTTTTTTTTAATTCAAAGAAAAAAACACATATCTATAGTATCCTAGCACATAGATCATATGTTACATGACTGACTATGTGAAGCAATTTCTGTTCACATACTGTCTTTGGTTTTGACTGCTCAAAACATTTTGGGACATGCGGGATCTTACTTCCCTGACCAGGGATTGAATCCGTGCTGCCCTCTGCAGTGGAAGCACAATCTTAACCACTGGACCACCAGGGAAGTCCCTCACATACTATCTTCTGAGAACACCATCTATTGATTTTGGTTTCAGCACAAAATTATATTGGTTTCCTAGGTGGCTCAGTGGTAAAGGATCCACCTGCAGTGTGGGAGGCTCTGGTTTGATCCCAGGGTCAGGAAGGTCCCCTGGAGAAGGCAATGACAACTCACTCTAGTATTCTTGCCTGGAGAATCCCATGGTCAGAGGAGCCTGGTGGGCTACAGACCATAGCGTCGCAAAGAGTTGGACGTGACTGAGCAGGCACACACTCGTGACATTATATGCCTAGACTTGTATAATGATATTTTCATTGTAATGAGTTTCTTTTAAATAGTAATTAGAATAAAAGGCTATGAGATCAGAAATCTCTGGATCCTCTGGATTCTGAAATCTTTGGATCCCTGTGTTAACTTAATGTTCAGCGATAGGTTCCCCAGACACTAGAATCCAACATTTGGGACAGTGACTCTCAGGAGGTGTGGCCTGAGAGCATGAAGGAGGTCTGAGAACTGACCTTTTCACCCCATTTGTCCCCTGTGGTTGTGGGACAGACTGAAGGGAATTTCACCTGGGATTTTCTAGGGACCCCTCCTCCCTCTAGACGATGACCATGCTTCTTGTGTGTTCAGTTCAGTTCAGTTGCTCAGTCGTGTCTGACTGTTTGCGACCCCATGAAAAGCAGCACGCCAGGCCTCCCTGTCCATTACCAGCTCCCGGAGTTCACCCTTACTCATGTCCATTGAGTCGGTGATGCCATCCAGCCATCTCATCCTCTGTCGTCCCCTTCTCCTCCTGCCCTCAATCTCTCCCTGCATCAGGGTCTTTTCCAATGAGTCAGCTCTTCGCATCAGGTGGCCATTGTATTGGAGTTTCAGCTTCAGCATCAGTCCTTCCAATGAACACCCAGGGCTGATCTCCTTTGGGATGGACTGGTTGGATCTCCTTGTGTGTTACTAGGTATCTTCCCGACTGTGCTTTCACCCACAGTCTGGAATCCGGCAAAGGCAAGTTGGTGGATTCCAACTGGAATCCCAAAGCCAGCGACTCTTGGGTCACTGCAAATTCCAGTCACACACGAAGCTTTAAAATCACCTTCTGCACTTCTTCAGACAGAGTCAAGTGGCTTCACGTCCACACGGGCTTCTCTGTGAACAATTCAGGCTGCACTGTGGGCTTCCTGCCCCCAGAGGTCTTGCTTCAGGGCACCGTTTTCACTGTGCTCTAGAGGGCGCTGTTCGCACGGGATGCCGATAGGAGTTCCTCCACCCTGTTCTGAACGGCCAACGCGCACTCTGCAGAAGCTGTTCTCAGCCCTGGACTTCTCTTCATTCATGTTGAGCTGTGCATCCTCACTTCCCCCTCAGTTTATCCTCTTAACTCTGTCTCAATCCACACACACCCAGCAAAGCAATGCCTTTTCTGGGTAAAGTGCAGAACTCCTTGAAGTTGAGAAGATAGACTAAGATAGACTACTTAGAAAATCTTTAGCATAAAAGGCAAGAAGATCCAACTCTGTGACTGTGAGTTCCGTGAGTTCCTTTGGGGCTTTCTCGCTCTGCAGTCAAAACTCCCCACAGCCCCCAGGGGTGTGTGCTTTCCCTTCAAAACTCTGAGCCAGGCAGAGATGAAGCGAGCCCCTTTAGGTCTTTTTTTGCAGAGCTGAGACATGCTAGCGTTTCCAAAACACTTGGAAAAAAATGTTTTTGAAGGACAGCAAGAAAACAAAATTGGAATTGCGCATAAAATTAGTGTCAGCTCCCAAAGTGCAGGTTTCTGACTCCACAGCAAAGGCAAGTTCTCACCAAAGATGGGAGAGACACCTGGCTTGGGGTGAGCCTAACAGACTCCCAGGATGGCTGGGAAATGTCACATCTCCTGATGCCTCTTGATGGGTGCCCATCCAGGTGCCAGGAAGTGATGCAGGTCTTTGTCGGAAGAGCAGAATAATCTTAGAATGACCAGCAGCCCTTATAAACTAGTTAGCTAGATAGAATTCAAAGCCTGAACTTGAACATTTTAACTCCTTTTAAAAACTTTTTATTTTGGCTGAGCCATAAGGCATAGGAGATCTTAGTTCCCTGACCAGAGATTGAACCTGTGCTCCTTGCTGTGGAAGTGCAGAGTCTTAACCACTGTCCCACCAGGGAAGTCCCTTAATGACCTTTCATATTTAAATTTGGTCCTTCATTTTCACATCCTGATACAAAAGCATGCACTGTGTACATATGTGAGTGTGACTTCTGGAAGCAGTAGAATGGAAATCACTAATTGTTGTAAAAGTGGCTTTGTGACCTTCTCTTCTTGTGCTCTTCTGCTTTTTGGGGCATCAATGTCTTCCAGCCAGAGATCACCAGGCACACTGCAGTAGTTGAAAAGGTTGGCTTGTTGCAGCTAGTGAGAACATGCACCTCAAGGAATGGTGAGGAGCTCTGCTTGAAAGAGTTTTAGAAAGCACATAAATAGAATTTGGGCTTAATCTAGGTGATTTGGGAGAGTAAACGGAGCAATACTCTGCTCAGGATTCGATGTTAAGATGTAGGGGTAATTCCGTGATTATGTCAATAAGTCTCATTATCAAGAAGGAGAGAAGAGTTGGTGCAAGGCTAACGCTGTTATTGGTGAAGAAGCAGTGATCACTCAGTGCCAGGGTCCGGGGGGGGGACATTTGGTCGTTTTTGTGGTTTGGACCGTGTTCACATTTCTGTGTGTGCAGACATGATTCTGATGTTGATGTCTTGTGAAGGTGTGTTCAACAGGAGAACACAAGACCCAGCTGTGAGCCCCAGGACAGCCCTCAGCAACAACCAGGCCGAGATGTAGTGCCAGGCTGGCTCCCATCTGTCAGGGGCTGCTTTCTCCTCTTTGCCTGCATCTGTAGATTGTTAGTGATATGATCGAATCCTAGTCAGTGTCTGTGGTAAGAGAAGCAGAGCATCACCCGTGGTTGCACACCGCTCTTCAACCCTGCCAAGGAAAATTCTCTCCCTCTCCTGTTCCCAAGGCTTCCCAGATGACACAGCGGTTAAAAAAGAAAAAATCAACCTGTCAATGCTGAAGACTAGAGTTTGATCCCTTGGTCAGGAAGATGCCCTGGAGGAGGAAATGGCAACCCACTCCAGTATTCCAGACTGGGAAATCCCATGGACAGAGGAGCCTGGTGGGCTACAGTCCATAGGGCCACCAAGAGATACAACTTAAACAGCTGAACAACAATGACAACAATTGTGTTCTCACCTCTTCAGGATAAGTCTTCTGCCCTGATGATGGACGAATCCTTTATAGGAATGTTAGGTTTTCTATAGGGCTTCTGTTCCGCGGGGCAGGACAGGCTCTGAAATCAGGACACTTCACAGACATTGACATGCTGTCAGAACCTTTGTTGCTCTCTCTCCCAGGAGCCTTGCCCCCACCTGGCTGTCATCTCCCCCAACACCGCCCATTTGACTCTACAGAGCAGAGCCTAAGTAGCCTGAGTTGGTGATGTCTAATTAAGCTGCTGTGCATGTTTAAATTTCAGAACCAGTAATGATGATCACTACTATTTATTACATAATTGCTGTGTTCTAGGAACTTTACATATGGGATTGCATTTAAAACATATGACCAAAAAAAAAAAAATACGACAGCCTTTGAGAATATTTTACAGCCATTTCACAGGCGAGGAAGTTGAGACTCAGCCTAAGTGGCTTGCTTAGGCTGCCTGGCCATCAAGTGACAGAACTGGGGTTCAAGTCCGTGTTTGCACTTTCCCAAGATGGATTTCCTCCTCTCTCCTGCTGCCTTTGGTTCTTCTCTGTGCCATGAACATCCTGCACCAGGGCTTCCACCCGCTCTTGATCCCTAGCATGGCAGATCTCTGCAGTTATTCAGGGGATGATCCTGGACCGGTAGGCCCCAGAGATGCCTGCAGAAGGTGGAGGGCCTTAAGAGAGCACCAACACTCCTGGACCCTGTGATTCCCTGGCTTTTGTTCCCAACCTCTCTTCTCTGGAGGGAACCAGGTGCCCCGGAAAGTCTGTGCCGCTTTCCCATTCTGAGCACAGAGAATGAGATGGTTGGATGGCATCACCAACCCAATGGACATGAGTTTGAGCAAACAGACTTGTAGCTTCACAGGGAAGAGGGTGTGTATTCCTCACATGGGAAAGGTGAAGTGCAGCCCCAAATCAGGCCTGGAAGAGTCCTGAGGCTCATGACCTTTCACATGCCTGTGAGGCCGGAAAAATCATTTCCAATGGCCTTGGTAAGTCCTATGTAAGAAGAACTCAGGCTGAGCCCAAGTGAGCAGCCTGGTAGAGCTAAAGATATCTGAGGTGACTTCTCTGGGAATACTGAACAGAAAAGCAACGATGCCTTCTGTCAACAATAGTTCTAGATGTCAGCATCCTGGGAGCTGGCTGGCTAGATGCTCCTTAGGCACCGAAGCTTTGCAAATTTAGCTGGGTGGCCATCCTCCAACAGCTTGAGGCCGTTTTCATAGAAAACAGGAAGTTCTCTGCGGTACCAGTCAGATGCATTTTGTGCTGAAGAGTATAAACTTGACCTTCAGCCTCTTTCATCTGCTCTCTGGTGTCCTCAACCCCTTCAGGGCAGCAAAGATGCTGCCCTGCAATGATTGGATAATGACTAAGTTACTCTGTATCCCTGAGCAACTTCACAGTAGGAACTGTTGCCTCTTTTGCTTCCTAGCGTAGCACCTGGCAAGTAGTGAGTTCAATCAGTGGAGAGTTTGTTTGATTTCGTTAAGAAGGCGGAAACCTTGGCCCATAATCCCTTTCCATGCCCTGCTACCCACAGGTCCTCAGGAAATGTTGGTTCACGTGGTTGACCGGCAGGCTGAATCCAGTGAGAATGAAAGTTGCTCAGTCGTGTCCTGCTCCTTGTGACCCCAGGGACTGTAGCCCGCCAGGCTCCTCTGTCCATGGAATTTTCCCAGCAAGAATACTGGAGTGGGTAGCTGTTCCCTTCTTCAGGAGATCTTCCCAACTCAGGAATCGAACCCAGGTCTCCCACAATGCGGGCGGATTCTTTACTGTCTGAGCCACCAGGGAAGCCCGGCTGAGTTCAAGCTGTCAGTTTTCATGGGAGCTTGAATTTCTTCTCCAGCAACACTGCAAAGGGTCTACAGAAAGTCATTGGACTTCTGTTCTCTGGCTCCATAGCTTCTATTTTCTACCTCTAATAGATAATCTTGACTCTCAGGAATGTCCTGAGGTAACTCAGGCTGTGTGTGAGCTGTGAGTGGTTGGACCAAAAGGCAGGCAATGGTAGCTGTCTTTTCATCTACAGAGAGTAGCAATAGCCTTTGTAATTCTAAAGAAGAAATAATAGAAGCGATGTCTATTTTGCCATCTTCTCTTGGTACAGTGGCTGCTGAGCCTGCTGGGGTGAGACAAAAGCAGCATTATATCAACCATGGGGAAACCCCCAGCTCCCAATGGCTTCTCCTTAGGGGGTTGCCTGCAAAAGAACAGCCTGGGTCCTGGCTCTTTAATTGTCATCCAGGAGCCCAGAATGCAGGCACCTCACTTAGAAGGCAGAGGGGTTTGGTGACCAGGGGTGTTGTATGCAAATGAAGCCTGCGTTTCTATGGAGAAAAGGAGATGCAGGAGGAAAAAGTGTTTATCTTCAAGAATTTGCGGGGTTGTTCCCCAGAAGAGAATGACACTTATTTAGAAATATCATGAGTGGTCCTTGAGGCAGAACTAGATCAGAGTTCTTGGTATCAGTTTCTCCTCTAGGTCTAGACGAGAATATCTCGCAAGGCACACAGGCGCTGAGTGCACTGGCCCTTGCTGTTGGCCAGCCAGGTGTCTCCCCCAGCGCTCTGTCACCTATGTACCCAGCAATTCTTTCAGTTCCTCTGTGCCCCTGCCCTGGTCACAAACACAACTGCAGTTACAGCGCACAGAAATGTCTCTTCCAAAGTATGGTTGGAAGGGGAACCATGTGAGTGATGGCACGTTCATCACTTTTGCATGCATTGTTTAGTTGACTGAGTACCATCCAATGAATATAGAGTTCCTACTATGTGTGACTGTAATGCCTTGTCCAGGCTTTGGGTCTCCATGGCACTTCTCTGCCCTTCAAATAAGATGCTCCCAGAACATCTGCTACTCTGGCAGGTATCATACTGTTTTTGATGGTTTATCAGCTCATTTGTATCTCCCACCTCGACTAGAAGCTTCTTCCGGATGACAGGGACTGTACCTATTTGGTAAAGGATTGTCTGGGACACATGTTAGAATCCACACATCCCTGCTGCTTCGTTGTCCAGTTGCTCAGTCGCATCCGACTGTTTGCGACCCCATGGACTGCATTATGCCAGGCTTCCGTGGCCTTCACTGTCTCCCGGAGTTTGCTCAAACTCATGTCCATTGAATCAGTGATGCCATCCAACCAACTCATCCTCTGTCACCCCCTTCTCCTCCTGCCTTCAATCTTTCCCAGCATCAGGGTCTTTTCCAATGAGATAGCTCTTCCCATCAGGTGGCCTAAGTACTGGAGCTTCAGTTTCAGCATCAGTCCTCCCAATTAATATTCAGGGTTGATTCTTTTAGGATTCACTGGTTTGGTCTCCTTGCAGTCCAAGACTCTCAAGAGTCTCCTCCAGCACCACAGTTCAAAAGCATCAGTTCTTCAGCGCTCAGCCTTCTTTATGGTCCAACTCACAGCTGTACATGTCTACTAGAAAAACCATAGCTTTGACTAGAGGGACTTTGGTCAGATAAACCAATTAATGGACACAAAAGTGAGTTTTCTCTTGGTTGAGGTATTTTCGCAGGGCGTAGATGCCCATCTAGTAGAGCCCTTCAAGCAGAGATGAGCCCTCTGGTATTATACAAACCACATGACCTTGTAATTGCTCATTTACTGAGCTTACCTCCCCCTTCGATTGTGAGCTCCTTGAGAACAAGAACAGATTTCTATTTGTTTTTGAAATCCTACACAATGAGCATACACTCAATGTTTGGAAAGTTCACACAAAGTCTGTTTTTTAAGAATGCACTGTTAACCAAAAAAGAATGCTGGAGCCCTGAAAAAAAAAAATGGCAATAATATAATCCACTTGCTTTGCCAGGCCATTAAGAAGACCTTGGTAAACATTAGCTAATGGACAGCCCTATGCTTGCTATTAAGATTTACTGATTTATTAGAAAGTAACCTAGAAACTGTGCATGTGACATAATCTGGGGCCAATCTCTAAAAACTCAGTAGTTTAAAAAACACATATTGGTTTCTGTCTAGGGTGGGATTAAATGTCATTGTCTACGCAAAGGAGGATGTGGGCTGTGTATAATGAGTCTGCCATGAGAAAGATGGGGTTGGTCAGAGGAAGAATTTATCCTGTATTCTCACATTCTCTAGGTATAATTCCTCTTACTGTTTGAATACATAAATCAACAGCATTGACTAACTCAGTGCATATACAAACTACTTTCGGTAAATGCCAGATTTTATAAGATCAATTCAACAATAAAGGCTGCTTTTAAATCTCAGTTTCTTACATAACAGTGAACATTGTGTAGAGAGATTAATGGAGTATCTTGTTGCTTCCTGGTGTGATCTTATTTTTGTCTTACAAATCTGTACTTATCTTTGTCTATATTATCCGCCTGTATGTTTGTGAACACTTGGAAATCTCAGTATCCCAGTGTGTTTCTGAGATAGGCTGGGAGATTGACAATAACTGATTGTTTCTGGTGAAAGGCATCAGGCACAAGCTAGGAGAAAGAGCAAGAGGGCTACAGAGGGTGGCAAAGGAGAAGAGGGAAATGCTGGAACAGAATCCATGCCTGCTGCTCAAGGACCTTAGCTGGCAGCTTGTCATGTCTTAGCATGACGGTATTCAAGCCATGTGATGTCTGGAAAAAAAACACATACCCAGCTTGGGGCTTGGCCTGAGAACAACCAATTGCCTTAGTTTAAATTGCACAACTCCACTATCAAATTAACATTTTAAGGCTAAAACAAAGTATCATCAGTTCACTGGCCAAAGCATACAATAAATTAAGCTGGGTTTAGAAGAAATCAGCCTGCTTATGGAGACCAACTCCCAAAACTTTTTCCTTGCCATTTTCTGCCGTGGACGTTTCGGGACGGAATATGTTTAAGATGATGTTGGTAAGTGCCGGCCATGTGGGGAAAGCTTTTTAAGCTGGTTGCTTTTTGTCTGGCTCTTTGCAGGGCCAGGCAGATAATATTTTCTTAGGAGGGCAAGCATGGAAACCCCAGCTTATCTGAGAGAGTAATCAAGGGGGATTCACTCACTCTACAGAAATACTCTCATCAAAATTAAAATGAATTTAGGTGGACCGGGAGGACAAGAATGGTCAAGCACAAAAACCTAGAGACTGGTGTGTTAGGAGGTACCACTGGAATTATAATGCATGACAAAGAGGCTGTGGATTCGACTGATGAATGTTGACTTTAAAAGAAGTTATTGTTTTAGATGAGATCTCAGATGGTAAAGCGTCTGTCTGCAATGCAGGACATCCAGGTTCAATCCCTGGGTTGGGAAGATCCCCTGGAGAAGGAAATGGCAGCCCACTCCAGTATTCTTGCCTGGAAAATCCCATGGACCCGGAGCCTGGTAGGCTACCATCCATGGGGTTGCAAAGAGTCAGACACGACTGAGCGACTTCTCTTCACTTCACTTCACCCTATGAAGAGCTTTTGGACACAGTCTGAGCTTCCACAAACCAGGGAAAGGGAGAAAGTCCCCAGTGGATAGAAGCAAAATTAGATGAGATGTGTGCAGAGAAAGGGAAGGATTGAGGAAGAAAGAGACCATTTCCCTGGCTGAGTTACTCTTGGGACCATGCACTTGGGACTCTTTGGGGACTTGAGGTCAGTGAATATTGGGTGGGATGAGAGCAGGGCCCTCAAAAGAGAGTGAACTTCTGTCTGCTCTCCTGGTAATATTTTCTTTTATTTATATATATTTGTTTTTTTCTCTTTACCACTTTTACTTGGGGTCTTCTTGTGTTTTCACATGGTTGAAGGCCATGGGCAAGACGTGGTAGAATATCACTTTTGTTTAACTTTTATCACTAAGTTGGTTTCGCTTCCTAGTTTGTATGAATAAACACATTTTTGAAGGGGGATTTTGAAATCTATTTTAGAAACGTGTTTGCATTTGATTAAAAATACCACGAAGACACTGCTAACCACAACAGGCACACCTTGGGAGTGGGGTGGGCACACCTAGGGGAGGGGGCCGTCTAGTGTTATGACCCTGGGATATTGAGCCGTGTTGGCTGTTTGGGGGAAATCCCTTCAGTGCTGTGCTGTAAAATGGAAGCTACAATTATGTTTTTAATGAGACCTTTGCCCACGTAGTATTTTAAAGCTCTTAATTCATTCACGGAATGATTCCATTGACGCTGATTGAATAAATAGTAAGCCGCCATGGTCTGTGCTAACAGCTAGGATAGAGGAGTGAATAAAACATGGTTCTACCTTATGTAGGAGTCATTAAGTCACAGTGCTCCGTCGGTCAGCTTGGGAGCAGGGGAGAAAGTGGGAGACACTGACAGTGAGCTTCTTACTATTCCCTTTGGGAATCTTGGCATCCCAGGCTTGCGATCCATGGAGAAAACGTCTCAGATCTTACGATAGGACTTGACTAAACAGTGCTGAGGAACTCCGTTTCAAATAATGTTGAGCACAAAATAAGGAAGTTGACCAAAGCTTGTGTTAAAATGTTCCAGAGGAATCTCACTTTAGAATATAAACAAAGTAATAACTGAGACACAAGTGAAGTAGAGATTCCTCTGACCTGGAAGCAGAGAAACTCATGTTCTGGTTGTCATCCCACCACTGGTCAGGTTCCTGACGTTGGTGCTGTTTTTGATTTTGATTGAATTCTAGTTGACTTACAATGCTGTGTTCGTTTTTGCTAGGGTACCTGACTTTGGATATGTCACTGAAATTTTCTCAATTCCTTCATTAGATAAATGAGAGAACTGAATTGGATTATAATTTCTCTAGCTACAAGGTGATTTAGGTAATATGTTGTGAAACTTTCCCCCATAGTTATTTGTTTCTATATATGAACCGAAAATGTAAATAGTGTATCAAGTTTCTGCTGTCACAGATATTTTTCCTTAGCTTAAGGCTAAATTTATTAAAGAAAAAAGGGGAGTCAGTTTAAAGAATACTATCAAATAAATCAGAGTACAGGTCATAATTTGTTATCATAAACATTTAAAAAATTTTATTTTATTGAAGTAGTTGACTTACAATGTCGTGTTAATTTATATTTATTTAACAGAAAAGTAATTCAGTTATACATACATATATAGATAGATAGATAGATGGATTCTTTTTTATTTTCTATGCCATTATGGTTTATCCCAAGACACTGAATAGTTCTCTGTGCTATACAGTAGGACCTTGCTGCTTATCCATCCTATATATACTAGTTTGCATCTGCTAACCCCAAACTCCCTCTCCATCTTTCCCCCACCTCCCATCCCCTTGGCAACCACAAGTCTGTTCTGTATGTCTGTGTTATAAGAAACATTTTTAAAGTTGGGCGTGACTAAGGTCAGAAAACACGTGGATATATATTCTCTTAGGTTCCTCTACATGTCTATCTCCCTGTAATTAGCTTTCCTCTTTATCTTTAAGCCATATGGTCTTATAGTAGAGTGTTTTTACTGGAAATAGCATTGTGGGATCCAGAATAAAGTTGTCAACTTGCCCAAGTGATCAGTCACACAGATTGTACTGAATGGCCTTTTCATAGACAGCTCTTCATGTGAGTCACTTAGCTCATTAGTGCAATACACATAATTTTCTTCTGTTTTGTCTTTCTCTGATGTGTTTTCAGATCAGTGTGTTGACAGAAAGAATGTTCAAGCATCTTCGGAAATGGTTTGTCACTCGCTTTTTTGGGCGTTCTCGGCGGAGAGCGAGGCTGGTCTCCAAAGATGGAAGGTGCAACATTGAATTTGGCAACGTGGAGGCACAGTCGAGGCTGATATTCTTTGTGGACATATGGACGACCGTGCTGGACCTCAAGTGGAGATACAAAATGACCATCTTCATCACAGCCTTCTTGGGCAGCTGGTTCTTCTTTGGCCTCCTCTGGTACGTGGTCGCCTATATCCACAAAGACCTCCCTGAGTTCCATCCCCCTGCCAACCACACCCCTTGTGTGGAACACATTAATGGCCTGACCTCAGCTTTTCTGTTTTCTCTGGAAACGCAAGTGACCATTGGCTACGGATTCCGGTGTGTGACAGAACAGTGTGGCACTGCCATTTTTCTGCTCATCTTCCAGTCTATACTCGGAGTCATCATCAATTCTTTCATGTGTGGTGCTATTTTAGCCAAGATCTCCAGACCCAAAAAACGTGCCAAGACCATTACTTTCAGCAAGAACGCAGTGATCAGCAAGCGGGGTGGGAAGCTCTGTCTCCTGATCCGAGTGGCTAATCTTCGGAAGAGCCTCCTCATTGGCAGTCACATATATGGAAAGCTTCTGAGGACCACCATCACTCCCGAAGGAGAGACCATCATTTTGGACCAGATCAATATCAACTTTGTGGTTGACGCAGGGAATGAAAATTTATTCTTCATCTCCCCACTGACGATTTACCATGTCATTGATCACACCAGCCCCTTCTTCCACATGGCAGCAGAAACCCTTCCCCAGCAGGACTTTGAACTAGTGGTGTTTTTAGATGGCACGGTGGAGGCAACCAGTGCCACCTGCCAAGTCCGGACATCCTATGTCCCAGAAGAGGTGCTCTGGGGTTACCGTTTTGCTCCCATAGTGTCCAAGACCAAGGAAGGGAAATACCGAGTGGACTTCCATAACTTTAGCAAGACTGTGGAAGTGGAGACGCCTCACTGCGCCATGTGCCTTTATAATGAGAAAGACGCTCGAGCCAAGGTGAAAAGAGGCTATGACAACCCCAACTTCGTCTTGTCAGAAGTCAACGAAACAGACGACACCAAAATGTAACACTGAGTTTTCAACAGGAGTAGAGAGAAATCTTGAAGATACCTAGTTAACTAGAAACATTATGAAACAATCAACAATTTGGGGTATGGCAGTAGGAGGAGAGCCTTTAAAGCCTCCCTGAACCATGTCCTGAGCCCCAAACCATGATCCTGCAAGACACGCAGCTCTTCAAGTTAATTGCATGAGAACGTGAGATGGATTTACAGGAAACTGAAATATGGGAGCCATGTGCTCAGTTCCTCAGTCGTGTCCAACTCTGTGCAGAGCCCTCCAGGCTCCTCTGTCCATGGGATCTCCCAAGAAAGAGTACTAGCGTGGGTTCCAGGATGGGAGCCATAGGAGCTCACATAAACTCTCCAATAGGATTATTTGAAAACATGCAGTATTGATTGGCACAGACAAGAATCATTGAAAGCCTCATGGACAGGCCAAATGAGATCTTTTTAAGAGTCTCCCTAAAGCAATTATGAACTTTATTGAGGATCAGGGGGAAACTATATTCTTACTTTGATTCTACTGATAAGAAAGAAATCACTTTTATTTTAACATTGGCTCTTATCAAAGGAAAAGTTGCCTCCTGAGTTGGGGGAGATGAACCAATCAATGACAGTGAGAAAAGACGGATGCCCAGTGAACATTTGTGAAGCTCTGATCTTCTCCAGCCCTTGTTGTTGGAGCTTTTGTATTAGTCTGGGTCATGCTGCTTTCCCAGAGCAGGGAAGACCCAGTCCATGGACCCCACATCTGTAGGTACCCAGTGAGGAGAGGAGTGTGGGACACAGCCTGCTCCACGGCATCCCGACATCCTGCAGTGAAGCCAGCGTTTTGGCCCATGTACTTTTAGACAGAAGCTAAAGCACCACTCTAGGATCTCATGAACACTCTCCTGTAAGAAAGGATGCTTGGTTTGAAAATAGGTTTGATATTTCTTCCCATTTGTGTTCGATGGGAGAAGGGGCTGGCTTCAAATCTGTTAAAACAGTACTTCCTGATTTTCTAAGAAGGCAATGAGGAGTCTGACAGTTGGAAAGGCAATTTAGAACGGAAAACACTGCTAATGCTTCCGAGAAAAAATATGTCTTATGTTTTTCGCCTGAGGGTTTGTAACTGAAATGCTGTTTCTAAAGGAGAAGCATGGAAGGGTGGGGAATGGGATGTGACTTCCCTATAAGAAAAATGCTAGGTCTTCCTGCCTCTGAGAGCCAACACCACATTCTTCCTCAAAGAGACCACTGTGATATCCTTATATTATGTGTGTGTTAGTCGCTCAGTCTGGGTCCAACACTTTGCAACTCCATGGACTGTAGCCCGCCAGACTCCTCTGTCCATGGAATTCTCCAGGCAAGAATACCGGAGAATTCCATGGACAGAGAAGTATTTTATTTTGCTCTGAAGGAGGGGATTTAACTGTGAATGTCTTGTTCAGTTCCCCACCCCCTTCATTATTTTGAATGTATTCTGGAGAGGACGGTACCCAAAACTGCATAGGAATCAAAATGTTTTCAGTGTGTTGATTAACATATTAAATCTCTGTGACGTCCTTTCCCCAAGTGTCAGTCATTGTGCATTAGTGTGAAACACCAACCACTGACAGTCTTCTTGGAGAGGGTGGGCTTTCTCCCGGGAGGCGTGAGGGGTGGCCTGTTGTCTTGTCTCCACCATCCCCAGGACATGACCTTGGGTGCAGACATGCCCCCTTCCCTAGTGGCCCCTCAAAACTCTCCATGTGAGTCTTGGCACACAGTTGCAAGTACTGATGACGTGGTTTACCCAGGCCTGGGGTGGAGATTGTACGGATGCATACACAGTCTCTGGTCCTTCTGACGAAGATGAGTGAGGAATCCGCTGGGTTCAGAGTTGTGCGCTTTGTCTGTGGCTGTAATGGTGGACCCTACTGGTCCATCACTCTGTGACTGTAGGCGTGTTGGTGTTGCCATTTAATCTGCTGACAGAGCAAAAGGAAATCAGGTGTAACAAGCTCGAGGAAGCTAGAATTCTCTGCTGATCCATTGCTATGAAGGTTTATGACTCCAGTGTTTCTGTAGATTGGAGGGTCTGTTCTGCTCCTTAGCAGATGCTAGGGGATGCTGGTGGTGAATAGGCAATCAATAAGTCATCATAGGCGATCCATTCCTCTTGATTGCTAAAAGAGCAGAACCACCAGAACCTTTGCGAATGACCTTTCTTTCTAGGTTATTTGATGGAAGACTGTCTGCTTCCAAGGACTCCTTCCTTAGGATTAAGGCATTCTACCACTTGAAGTCTACTTTTTAATGCAAATTCCCATAGAAACTTTTGTTGTGGTCATTGTTGTTTAGTTGTTAAGTTGTGTCCGACTCTTACAACCCCATGGACTGTAGCCCACCAAGCTCCTTTGTCCATGGGATTCTCCAGGCACAAATACTGGAGTGAGAAGCCATTTCCTACTCCAGGGGATCTGCCCGACCTAGGGATCAAACCCACAGCTCCTTCCACATTTCTTGCATTGGCAGCTGGATTCTTTACTGCTGAGCCACCATTGTAATCACATTTAATCTTTAGCAACAGTTGACATACTTACACCCAGATGAAATAAGTCCCTGAAGGCACCTAAGGGGTGGCTGGAACCCCAAAGCAGCCTAAGAATCATGGACATACGAAGAGAGAGAGTTATGACAGGCACAGGAACCCAGTGAGTAAATAAAATGAATAGGAGACAGAATGTTCCAGAGGGCCAACTTGCCCATAGTTTAATGCCAGTGTTAAAGGCATTAAACTTTTATTCCAAGGTGGTAGCAGGGTTCCCGGCAAGGCCTGAACATACAGGGACTGCTATTGCTACAGGCGTGCTCTATGGTTCTATTCACTGATTTATCCATTTTAAAGGTATTCAACATTTCTTAGTCCTTTCGAGAAAAACTGAACCGCATGGTGCATCACCATATTCAAAGTGTTTTATTGGGAGGTGGGGGGTGGGGACTGATTCCCCCTGAATGGCCTGCTTAGCTCTGCTGCCCTGTGGTTTTGACTTGCAGAGTCTGATCCTGGTTTAACCTTCCAGGTCTTAGGGTGGTTCAAGCTCCAATATTTAGAGTTAAGATGTGGGGGACTGTCTAAAATTTTATTCTTCAAGAGAGAAAAGGTGGAAGGAGAAGTTCCTCTCCAAGTTGCCAAATTTAAAGAGCGAGATGCTTGGCCTGTTTCCATGGACAGCAGAGCACTTCCCTGGTGGATCATGGGGACAGTTGAGGAGGTGTCTTCCTTGGAGATTTTGCATGAAACGGGAGATGGGTCCTCGACAGGGTGACTGTGACTAGCACGGGGTCGCGTCTCCTGTGCTCAGATGATCAGAATGCAAATAAGGCCTTGGCCCCGCCCCTCGGCCGTTGTCCTCCCCATTCCAGGAAGTGCATGTCAATCAAAGCTTGACAGGGGAGATAGAGCTTTTTATTTTGGAAGCCAGAAGTTTGAGAACAATGACTGGAATTTCCTCTTTCTGTCCAGCAAGGGCTGTTTGTCACTGGGGAGATAAAAGTCCAGGGGTAGGGAATAAAGGTTATCGGAATTTGCGCTGCACAGAGCGGCGTGGGGGGCGCCACACGAGGAGGGGTTATGGAGGAAATCTATTTCAATGCCTGTCATTAAGTTTCCATTAAAAGAACATTCAGTTAGGAATTCAAAAATAATTTAATCTCCCCAGCCAGATGCACCCAGCTGGACTCCTTGGAGCTGAGCCCTGCAGAGAGGGAGAGTTGCAAGGGGGCTGAGGTTGGGGGGGTGGGGGGGGGGTGGCGCGAGGCGCAGTGAGGGCGGGTGTGGGTCCTTCCACAGCTCCATTTCAAGCAACGTCCACAGCCCTGGGTGTTGTTGAGGCCAAAGCGTCTTTTCAGGTGAGAGAGGAACCCCAAGTTTGTCTTGTGCTATAGTAGGAGAAGCTTAGTACCGGAGCTACTTCCTGAGTTCTTACTATGTCTGGGGTTCCGTTTAAAGCACTTTGTTCACACTATCTGGTCTTCCCTGGTGGCTCAGATGGAAAAGAGTCTGCCAGCAAAGCAGGAGCCCCAGGTTCGATCCCTCAGTTGGGAAGATCCCCTGGAGAAGGAAATGGCTACCCACTCCAGTATTCTTGCCTGGGAAATCCCATGGACAGAGGAGCCTGGCAGGCTACACAGTCCATGAGGTCACAAAGAGTCAGACCTGACTGAGCGACTAACACTTACTTACATACCTAACTTTATTTTCCCGATGATCCAGTGAGGTGCTATTATTCCCCCTGTTTTCCACAAGAGGCAGCTCAGGTAAGGAACTTGTCCAGAGTCACTAGTTAGTCAATGGCAGCGCTGGGATCCAAACCCACATCTGTCTTGAAAGCCCATGGGTTTAAAATCACTCAAGTCTACATCCTCTAACATGGGTCATCCCCTGGGAGGACTCGCCAGAGCTGCCAGACATCTACCTGGATCCCATGGATAGTCAGTACCCATTTCTGGTTCTGTGTCATGCTCTGGGAGAAATCCCACATTGCTTGGCACTGGATTGAGCCCCTAGCCGGTGCTTAACAAGCATCTCTGGACTTGGGTGTTCTAGGAATAGCGGTATCTCTTTAGGTCTATATGCACCCTAAGTATCTGTACTAACTAGATATATGTTGGTTTATTTCAGTCTGTCAGTAATCCGTCATTTGAGGTAGAAACTGATATTTTCATTTTGATCTATGGGGAAATGGAGCTTTGGATACCCCTGGAGGGCAGTGTTTATATTCCGTATTCACCTCCGTGTACCTATAGCACCAACACACTGCCTCATGTAGTCAGTAAGGGGGTTTTGAGTCAGTAAATGAATGAATGAATGATTTGCTCAAGACAACATGGGTAGCGGTGGCTTTCATCCTACATCTGTCTGAAGAATTTTTGACCAAGCTACATTATTCATTTGCAGAGGGTCCTTGACAAATGACTTAGCTTCATCGAATCTCAGTTTCCTTTTTAAGTAAAAGCGAGCTTTGAAATAGGGTTAGGGGGAGGATTAGAGGAAACAATAGATGGAAAAATTTCTTTATAAGAAGTAAATGACTACTGATGTGGCATAGTGGGGTAGGAGCGTGGGTTTGAAGCTGGGAGCCCTGGTACCCAGGCTAGACCCCTGGCTGCCTGATGCTTCAAGGCCAAAGGACACAGAGAGCTGAGTGGGGCTGTGACAAAGACCAGAAGCCTCCTGAACATGGCACAGGCTATGAGTTGGGGGAATTTGAGTAGAACCTTGGTACCCTGGACTTCATTTCAACCCAACAGATGTTTGTTGAGGACCTCTTGTGAGTCAGGCACTGGGGATGCAAGGGTAAGGATGCGAGGATGGTTTCTATCACTGGGATAAAGAATCCTGAGGGGCTTAAACCAGCCTGGGGACCAGAGCTAAATGGGAGAAGTGCTGAGTGTGGAGAAAGTTTATTTTTTTGCCTTAGGAAACATGCTTATGTTTCCCAAAAATGGTGTTGACATTACTGCTAACAATAAGACTATTGATTATGGAATGTATAATTATTGGGAATTTTAAAAATTCTTTACAGTATATCCTACTGGGGATGTACAGTCAGTGAAGTGCTTGTAAAGTCACTTGTGGGAGTTCTTGTCTCTGCGTGGCCATGCAACAATCTGACACAGAGTTAGGTCCTTTTGTTCAAGCTTATTTCTATTTATTATTGTTGTTACTTAACATTTTTTTTGGCTGCATGGTTTGTAGGATCTTAGCTCCCCAAGCAGGGATGGAACTTGCATCCCCTGCATTGGAAGTGCAGCGTCTCACCCACTGGACTTCCAGCGCTGCTGCTGCTGCTAAGTCGCTTCAGTCGTGTCTGACTCTGTGCGACCCCATAGACAGCAGCCCACCAGGCTCCACTGTCCCTGGGATTCTCCAGGCAAGAACACTGGAGTGGGTTGCCATTTCCTTCTCCAATGCTTGAAAGTAAAAAGCAAAAGTGAAGTTGCTCAGTCGTGTCGGACTCTTAGCGACCCCATGGACCGCAGCCCACCAGGCTCCTCCATCCATGGATTTTCCAGGCAAGAGTACTGGAGTGGGGTGCCATTGACTTCCAGGGCAGTCCCTGCCTAAGCTGATTTCTGGAGAGGAGAGCTTGCGCATTGTTTTCCTAGATGGCTTTCACTGTTTTCTTTGATTAATCATGCAAAGACCGGTTCTATGGTTTCAAAATCATGGAACAGGGTTTAGAACACTCATTTCTATTCCTGTGGCCTCTCCTTTCCTTGCCTCATATCAAGCTAACCATTCTTTTTTTTTTATTCTGCTGCTATTTCTTTTTGAAAAATATAAGCAATACACACATATCTATATCCCGCTCCCATTCTTAAACAGAAAGGTAGCATTCTAGAAACACGGTTTACTTAATAATTCATCCTGCAGACTATCGTGTGAGGGCCATTGCTGATAGATAACACCAGCTCCTGCGGGCTCTCCCACCACCACCCACACCCTCCCCCCCCACCACCACTTGCCTTCACTGCTCTGCCGCACTTGCTGGGATCTTGCTGCAGAGGCCCCTACTCTGCTGTTATGTGCCAGAGAGATTCTGGCTGTGCCCGTTTTGCATTCTTCTTCCATTGCAGAGTGCCTCCAGCTGCCTGGAAATGAGCTGGTCTCTTGGAACCAGAGTTCTCAGTGGAAGCTGATCTGCTTGGATGAGCAGCCCTTTAAGAATCAAAACTCCCAAGATCTTTGGTTGGTGAAAAAGTCAGAAGTGGTGTCCTCAAGAGAAAAGAGCCTTGCTCCCATAGAACCTAATCTGGGGTCTCTGCTAGGACAAGAGGGGATTGTTCCCAGGGCTTCTGGGTCATCACCTTTTGATGAGGATCCAGGGGACCCTGTAGGGGATAGAAGTTATGGAACCTATCACTGTATGTGAAATTTTGTGCATAGGTACTTAGTTCAATAAATGAAATAAATAAGATGCTACAATGGAAGTATAAAGAACATGCCGAGGGAGGCAGAGAACGGGGAAGGCTTCCCAGAGGAGATGGCAGCTGACCTGAGCTTACTGGATGGGTAAGACTTAAAATAGGGAAAGGACGGGACAGAGAGCTGGGCACCAGGTGGGCACGTGTCCCAGGCTAACATAGCAGGAGGCATGGTTGTCTGGGGCCCCTGGGAAGTGACGTACTATTTCCATGGCCACAGCTACAGGAGGGCAGCATTACTGTGTGGTCAAAGAAGGCTCGTCGTGTGACCCAAGTGTGCACCCTGGCTCTGCCAGTCCACCACCGGAGTCCTCGAGGGGCAGTGACCTGATTACATGGGTGTTTTAGGAATCTGCCTCTGGTGTTGATGTGCTGGGTAGAGTGGAGAAATTAGAGGCATAAATTAGCTTTCAGGGACTGGGAAGGGATGTGTCAGCATTCGTTTTCCAGGAGGGGAAAACCTGCTCAGAGACCACACGCTGAGGTCACTAGCGATGCAGGGGGAAGCAAGGGCGAGGGCCCTGGGCTTCTGCTTTCGAGTCACTTCAGGGCTCTTTCCTGAAGTCACCCATATTCCTCATGCCTGGGGGTCACCGTTCTTGAAGGAAAGCTCACCAGGAAGGTGGAAGCCAAGGTCAGGGGACTACTCACCAGGACCAGAGGGAGTGAGTCTGGGGCCTGGACAGGCCCATCCTTTAACTGCTTTCCTGGGGACAAGGAAGCCACATACATCTACTTGGCACTGAGCAGCCTGAGAAGGCGAGTGGCTTGTCCACTTCACAGGGTGATGTGAAAAGTAAGTGGTCCACTGATGTGTGGGGTCTGCACTACCGGCCCATCTGGTTCTGGCTGCACTCTGAGTGGCAGTGAGGGGCCGCCATGATCCCAACGGCTCTCTCACTTCCCCACGTTGGTAGTGGTGGCCACACCCCACCTGAGCCCGGGGCCACCTCTGAAGGACATGCCCTGCTGATAGCATGGAAGAAAAGACAGAGGTGATGAAGAGGAGAGGTGAAGGCGGCAAGGCCAGTGTGAAGTTCAGAGGCTTGGAAGACAGACATGCTTGGTCAAACACAGCTTTCCCCATTGGCCGTGTTGTCTAAAACTAGTTCTTTGTTGTTGTTGAGTCACTCAGTCGTGTCCGACTCTTTGTGACCTCATGGATTATAGCCCGCCAGGCTCCTCTGTTTTTGGGGTTTCCCAGGCAAGAATACTGGAGTGGGTTGCCATTTTCTCCTCCAGGAGATCTTCTTGACCCAGGGATCAAACTCAGATCTCTTGCATTGCAGGCAGATTCCTTACCACTGAGTCACCCTGGAAGCCACAAACTAGATCTTAACCTTTCTGAACCACTTAAAAAAATTTTTTTTTAATTTTTGCTGGAGTAGAGTTGATTTACATGATCCCCCACCTTAGAGGGTCCCTGTAAGGACAACTATATGAAATAATACACAATGAAATAGTATGTAAAGCATCCAGCAAAGAGCCTGATACAGGCTCCCAGGAGACGGTAGCTTGAGTGATGCTGCAGCCGAGGTGATGATTCTGAGGATGAAGGTAAGGTGTGCCTGGCCCTGTGGCTGGTCTCACACAGTGACCTACTCCTTTAGCATGAGCATCACCACTGCCCTTTGCTTTCTTGGTCTTAACCGGATACAAAATAGCTCCCCTTCCTCCCATCACTGCTTCTGCTTCTACTGCAGACACACTAAATCCTAGAAGCTTAGTGGTGAAAAGACCTTATGAAAACCCTGCTCGACCCAGTCATACGTAGAGAGACTGAGGGTCACGGGAGGAGATAATGTGTCCAGTGTGTCTTGATGGACCTCAGAAAGTGTAGGTTTCTAACTCCACCTGTGTTTCAGACACTCCACCAGGGGGCCAGGGGAGTAGAAACAGGTGTTATTACAGCCCTACCTGGAGAGGAAGGTTACAGGGAGGGGAGCATACACAGGAGGTCAGTGGGTCAGTTATAAGCAAGGCTGTACCTTCCAGTTAGTGCAACGTGCTTCTGGCCAGCAGGTGGCGCCATCCGCTTCCAGATCACAAAAGTGAAAGTGAAGTGGCCTCCAACAGTTAGCCGGTGGAGGGAGGGCTTTGGCCGACCCAGAAAGCTCTTTAATAACCATTTTGTTGTTTACACATTGAACAGAGAGACATAAAATATCTGGATCATCTAATCATTATTGGGCTGTTAAAACGACTGTGAAAGCCTTTGAAAAAATAAATGTGATAAAAGTAGAAGTTTATAACTCTAGAGAGGTTATGGTGCCAGAAGAGAAAGTCATCATTTATGAAGAGTCTCCTGGAGTCCAGTTGCTTTCCATTTTCTCTACAATAAAGCTGAAACAATATTACTATCTCCATCTTAAAGATAAGAAGACCGAGGCTCAAAGAGATCAAGGTATTTGCCCAAGGTCCAGGATAGTGAGGGCAGAGCTTGGTATATACCTACATGCTAAACACCTATGTCTGTTTACTCATTTAATCCTCTAGGCAACACTAGGAGGTAGGAACAACCCAGCCACGCAAGCACAGGTCAAGTTGTGTCAAAATTCATGGCTTTCCTATCTCCAGGGTCCAATCCTGACCCTTCTGGTTGCTTTCCTATGAATTTGGCAAGTCACTCCCCCTCTCCAACCATACAAGGCTGTGGAGATCAATGGGTATCTTCAGTGTTCACCATAAAGCATGATTCTATTTTACGGGATTATTTTTCCTGCAGGCATCTAATGGCTCAACTGACATAAAAACGCATATACAGACATTTGTCGCAGAATTATTTGTAGTGATGAAAGACCTCAACGTTCCACAACAGGGAGATGCTGTGTGGACCAGAATAAGGTGAGATGCTAGCTGCTTTCAACAAACATCTGGGCACACATCAGAGCCCTGGGAACAGCTGGAACAAAACGTACTTGGAGCACCGTGCAGCTCAGAGTCCAGAGGCAGCAGACAAGAGACACAGCTGTCCAAGGAAAGACAGGGGGTCCTAATCGTGTCAGGGGCACCAAGGAGAGCTGCCTGAGGAGCACAGGCCAAGGTGGAGCCTGTGTGGTAAGGAAAAGTTAGTCAGGTGATGGGAGGTGGATGAAGAAGGATCATGGTGGGGGAGGGGATGCTCCAAGGATGCATCCAGAGTCCCAGATGTGACACCACGCTCATTACCAGTCACATTTAACAAATGTAATCATTTTACACAATCTCTCAAAAATCTCCCATGAGAGAAGTTTTAATCAAAAATGATAAAATTAAATTTTATAAAAATTGATTCATTAAATTTAAAAAATTAGACTTAAAATACTTTTTTAAAAACATACAATTTTGTTGCATAGAGAGACATATATATATATACACACACATACATATGAGACTTATATATAAATACATGTTGCATGTTGCATATATATACATTGCAGCTTCCCAAGTGGTGCTAGTAATAAAGATTCCACCTACTAATGCACGAGACATAAGAAATGGGAATTCAGTCCCTGGGTTGGGAAGAGCCCCTGAAGGAGGTAGTGGCTACCCACTCCAGTATTCTTACCTGGCAGGCTACAGTCCCTGGGGTCACAAGGAGACAGACCTGACTAGCACACACACATATGTGTACACACACATGCAGAAAGACTCAGAAACACCCGCAGATTCTTCAGTCACTCATTCATTCACCAAATGTGCTCAGAAGGCCCGAAGTTCTGAGACTTTGAGGGTCGGGGGTGGGGTGGGATGCACAGCGAGGAAGATGATCAACGTCCTCACCTTTAGGGACTTACCTTCCAATGGAGGTAAATGGAAAATGAACAGTACATGCATTCCCTTAGGAAGATTCTGCATAATGATACAGGTCGCAGAGCACATTCAAGAGAGTCAGGATAGAGAATGACTGGATGGGAAGAAGCGGCTTTAACGGAGTGGGGACAAAGGCCTCTCCCGGAAGCCAATGCTGAGAAATGGCCAAAGGGAAGGAGCCAGTTATACAAAGATATGGGAGGAGAATATTCAAGGCCAGTGGTCCTCAATCCGGGGCACTTGGCAGCATGTGGGGAGCTTCAAAAAATACTAATGCTTGCCACCCCAACCCCCAGATTCTGACTTAATGCCTTAAGGGTACACCTTGGGCATTAGCATTTTTCACTTTCACAGTGATTTTTCTAAGCTTTCCTGGTGACACTAATATACGGTGAGGCTGAGGACCACTGTCTAGGTGGTAGCAAGTGTATCTGACCATCTTTAGATGGTAGCATAATGGTCATTTTTACTGTCATTTTTTAATATTCTGTATTTTACAGATTTTCTATTGTAGCCATGCATTTCTTTCATGATAATTTGAAACAAAAGATAACTCAGACAATAAACAAATGAATATAACAGAAAAAGCAGACTCACAGATATAGAGAAGAAACTAGTGGTTACCAGCGGAGAGAGGGAGAGGGGAGGGGCAAGATAGGGGTGGGAGATTGAGACCCAAAAGATATTATGGATAAAATAAATACAGGGATATATGGTGGAGCACAGGGAATATAGCCAATATTTTATAAACATTCCAGGACTCTTGCCCCCCAAATCTCATGGACGCAGGAGCCTGGAGGGCTATAGTCCAGGGTGTCAGAAAGAGTCGGACATGACTGAGCAACTGAGCATACACACACACACACACACACACAAGGATGGAGCATAACTGTAAGAACTGTGAAGCACTCTATTGTACACCTGTAACTTATATAATATTGTACATCCACTATACTTCTATTGGAAAAGGGTAACTTAGAGGTTCAGTTCAGTTCAGTTCAGTCTCTCAGTCGTGTAGTACCTTGTAATGTCTAGGGATCTAGGTGAAGATCTAGGCCTGGACTCAATCTAGAAAATCTGAATTCTAAAGCTGCTGCTGAATGAATAGACGGCAGTACAATCGTGGGCAAATTCTGTTACCTCTCTGGGCCTCCGGTTTTGCTCATCTCTAGAATGAACTCTACAGTTTCATGATTCTAGGAACTAGAGTTCTGAACAAGAAAGAGCTAGCAGACACCTAAACAATTACAAACCCGACTTCACATAAGCGAACGTCTCCAAAAACAGCCAATGCCAAACCTTCAGCGTTTGGGAGAATCTCAACTGCTTCTTTTGTTCTTTCATGGAGTTTCCATTTGAACTTCATTTCTGTTTTCTTTTTTTTTTTTTTAATTACTTATTTGGCCACATCAAGTCTCAGCTGCAGCACTCAGGGTCTTTGCGGTGGTGCACAGACTCTTTATGGGATCGCGGCTTAGTTGCTCCTTGACAGGTGGGGTCTCAGCTCCCTGACCAGGGACTGAACCTGCGTCCTCTGCATAGCAAGGCAGATTCTTACCACTGGACCACCAGAGAAGACCCTCTGCTATTTTCCTATGTCAGCTCTGAAGGAAGCGCGAAAAGATGAACTATATATACCTTTCTCTTCATCCTGTCTCTCCCAGCATGACCTCACTCTGCTGCCCCCACCTCGCAACACCACCAACAGTGCTTCTGAGGCCCTGGTTAGAATCATCTGAAGCCAGCTGGCAAAGTGCCTTCTATTCGGCTCCCATCTTTAGCGAGACTCTACCCACACTTCCCAGAATCACTGTCTTGCTTCTTTTGCTTTCCCCCCAGAGAACAGGATCCCCAGGAGTCGGGCACTCAGACTCTTCCCTGGCCACCCCACATTCTTAGGAACTTCATCATCACAAGGTGAAGAGGAAGGAAAGGCAGGAGGCGACACTGTTTGCTTCTTGTTCTGCTTCCTGGTTTCGTTCTGGCTGTGGTCAAAGGCACCAGGGTGTGAGGCTCACCCCAGGGCTATGTGGTCAAGATTTCTGCTGACTAAGGGGACAGCCAGGCTCTGCTGTGGGCAGAACCCTGAATTCACATTCCTCTCCTGACTCCAGCCCCAAGGGGCCATCACTTCATTGCTGTGGGTCTCAGGGGAGGTCCAAGTGACAAGAGCCGATGGGGAGTGTCTCTTCCCGGCTCCGAGTTCAGAGTTTTCACGCTGGTCACCTGAAATCGGCCACGTAAAAGTCTTCATACTCTGGAGACCAGCAAATGCTACGCGTCAGGGTCCCTGCTGTCACCCCGCCTTCCAATGCAGGGATCTCTGGTCGGAGAACTAAGATACAGAGTGCCTCAGGGCAACTAAGCCTGCAACTAGAGAAGTCTGCACACAGCAGCGAAGACCCAGCACAGTCAAAAAAAGAAACACAAGTGCAGAATCATTGGACCTCGCTGCCCACCTCTGGAATCAGAACTTTTAGATGCCCCAGGTGATGCCAAACACCTGTATACTGGGGTTCTAGAATCCACAGATTACACGTCCTTCGAGGTTATTTTTTAGTTCTAAAACAATCTGCCTCTGGTTGTCCCCTGTTCACAGACTAGAAACTGTGACTGCAAATATCAGACATGTCGACTATGCCATCTTTTTCTTGCAATTCTGGAGACTGCCTTGCCTCAGTGGCTGAGTCGTGGTGAGGTCTCCACCTTGACCAGTAATTCCTGCTCGCTAGTCTTAAGTGGGTCTGGTCCTGGGATGGGAGGACTTGTAACTAGCCTGTCCTCCTGAGGCTTGGAGGGGGAGCAGGAAAGGTCACCAGGATTTTCTTCGGAAAAGGCTTCCCAAGAAAAAGCCGAAGAAGCACAAGGCACGATGAGGCCCTCAGCGTGTCATCCAGGCCCTGGGAAGCGGTCCTAGCTCTATAGGGGCTGGTCTGTGGACTGATGTTGATGCCACGTCGGCTTCAACGGCAGCCCTTGCTGTGATCTGGGGAGCAGAGGGAGTCAAAGACACACAGAGATGCCCTGGAGCAGACACCATTATATTGAAATTCTACATGAGCACTCTTGGTGGCTCAGACAATAAAGAATCTGCCTGCAAAGCAGGAGACCCAGGTTCGATCCCTAGGGTCATGAAGATTACCTGGTGAAGGAAATGGCAACCCACCCTTCTCAGCATTCTTGCCCAGAGAATCCCATGGACAGAAGAGCCTTGTGGGCTACAGCTCATGGGGTCGCAGAGTTGGACACGACTGAGTGACTAACTTAGCACACTCAAGCAAACAGACCACTAGCTGAACCCACTCCAGTGTTCTTGCCTAGAGAATCCCAGGGACGGCGGAGCCTGGTGGGCTGCCGTCTGTGGGGTCACATGGAGTTGGACACGACTGAAGCGACGCAGCAGCAGCAGCTGAACAGCAGCCCCCAGGAATGTATCCTTCATTGACACAAGGGGCTGCTTGGGTTAGGGAGGGGTCTGTGGCTGAGCGGGAGGGTGGCAACAGGTCTGTACCCACCTCCATGGCTGTGGAGTTCTTTCTGGACCCCTTCTGGTCCCAGTCAGAACAGCAACTTGCCCTCCTGTGATCTAACCTTAACAGGAAAGCCTTACTGTATCTTATTTCTATGTCCTTAGGTTATCCTCTTGTCTCTCTTTTTCTTCCCCTAGCTGTTCTATCTGCCCTCCAGATTCCTGAGTTAGGCCTTTCCTGCCTCCTATGGCCCATACCTTTTCCAGTCTCCAGCCCTCCACCCTTGGCTTTGGACAATGCCCTCTGGATGGCCAGGGGCACCTTCCCCTAAGCCTCTTCAAGATGCTGGTTATGGCCCCAGGCTCTGATCTCCCTACACTAAGAAGTGGGACCCTCTCTGCTCGCTTTAACCTTCACCCACCCATCCACCCTTGACCTTGAGAAGCAGGGGAGGTTTGGGATCTGAAGATGTAGGTAAAGACTATTCAGAGCCCAGAGGAACACTCTTGGTTGGGGTCGGGGGATGTCAATGCTGACCCTGGGCAGGATGCAGGGACCTCATTTTCCCAGAGAATGGGGAGAAGGGACCCACAGAAGGTCAGACGAGGTTTCAGCTTCCTTCTGATCTGTCCCCCAGGTTTCACCACCAGTCACCATTGTCTTTCCAAGAAAGCCACATTATCACTGCCAGGTCACGTGAGGTGGGACCGGTGAGGGACTCAGAGTCCAGCCCGATCCCAGCGGCCCCATCGGGCAGGGGTGCAGCCTGGAACCCGCGCCCTTGGCCGCTCCTCTCCGAGCGGCTCCAGCTGTCTGCATGCCTCGCTCCAAGGCAGCGGGGTGGATGGCCAGCATGCAGCCCCGACCGGCAACTTGAAAATACAAATAAAACAGAGGGAAAAGAAATAAATAATAAGAAGTGCGCCAGAAAGCCAAAGAAAATACGGTTCCCAGGCTCGGGCAGGCTTGGGGCCTGCAGCCTGGCCCGGCCTCGAGCCTTTGGCACGGGAACCGGGGCCCTTTGTGCAGCCCTCGGCCACCCCCTGCGCGCCCCTTCCTAATTGCAGAAACACAATCCGGGTTTGCGCCCGACGCGCCCGGCGGCCGCGGGGGCCGGAGGGGCCGGGAGCGCCCCGCCCGCAACAGGGCCCGGCTTGTTCTTTGTGCGGCAAATATTTATTTTGGTTCGAGTGGACCCCTTTCCACAAAGACCACCTGGTTGTGATCAATAACACCTATTTTCAGATAATCTGCCGCTCTCTAGGCAGAGCCCACGGAACTCACCCAAACAGAGACCTTTTCAAAGGGAATTGTAAATGGGCTGGATTCACAGCGGCCAGGAGGGGGGGCCGGGTGGGGGCCCCGGGTGAGGGGAGGGGGAGCCCGCGGACCTGGGTGGTCAGGCCAGAGCCGGCTGAGGCTGCCAGGTGGCGGGCTCCTCTCAGGCCTGGCTCTCCACCCTGGGGAGGGGGATGGGGCTGCCCGGTGTGGGCGGGGACGGCTTCCTGGGACCTTTCTCAAAACAAATTACAGACTTTCTTTGGTGGTCAAATGTTACTAGGGAGGTAAACGTCTAGAAACTCTGAGAGCAGCTTCCTCTTCCACCCCCAAAGAGCATCACACTTGTCAAATTAGGATTCAGGGTTGAGGTGGCTGTGGGACTTCCCACACTTAGGTGTTAAGTGAGCCTGGTCTGTCCAGACAGCCACTCATACAAAGATGCGTGCCCATCACCCAGGGGATCCCAGTGGTGCAGCAGGGAATGAAAGACAGAGACCCTGCCCTCGTGGAGCTGACATTCCAGCGTGGCAGGCTAGTGGGCTCCATCATTAAGTTGTGCCTGACTTTTCCACCCCATAGGCTGTAGCCCATCCCCCCTCAGGCTCCCCAGTCCCCAGGATTTCCCAGAGAAGAAAACTGGAGTGGGTTGCCATTTCTGACCCAGGGATGGAACCCGCGTCTCCTGCATTGGCAGGTGGATTCTTTACCACCCAGCCACCTGGGAAGCCCTTCCAGTGTGGAGAGACAAACAAATCAACAGGCAAAATATTTAGTAATGCACAGGGAGAAGGCAGCTGGTGAATAGGTGTTTTGAAAACTATAAAGTGCTCTGTGTGTCTCCCCTAAGGTGGAGAAGGCTCTCCCTGCAGGCTAGCTGGTCCCCCCTGCAAGAGTCAGGTGAGTTATGCAGATGAGTCGCAAAAAGACCCAGAAGGTGCTGCACACTCCTGATGTCTCAGGTAGTGGGCCGAGCAGGAGTCCAAGTCCAGCTACTAACAAATGAATTTCAGAACCTCTGAATCCTCAGGAGGGAATTAGGCTCAAGTCCATCTTATGGAGTATCGTGAGGTGATATGAAAATTTAGATGAAAATCAATAGCACACCTCACTCAGTGTTAGTTCCTCCCAGCCCCAAATGCCATGGTTCAGTCTGGGCCCAGTGGAGGTGCAGTCCCTTTTTGTAATGTGACAGTATTAGAGTTTCTGGAACAGAATTTAAGATTTGGGAGGTACAGATTGGAGATCAAATAAGTCCTGGACACTGGGCCTTGGCATCCCTTCCACGGGAGATGCTATTTGAGGTCGTCCTGCCCTCGGGTCATCATCACTCTGGCATTAGGGATGGCCCAGGCTGGCCAATCCAGTTGCCTGCTGTGCCCATACCCCCACTTGCTTTGGGGAAGTCTGGGCTGCTGAAACAGGTGCCCCTTCCCCTCCCTGTTGCCACCCTTGGGCCCTGAGCTGAGGACAGTCAATCCATAGACTTCAAGTGAACCGTGAAGGGTCAGAGTCAGGTGACGATAATTTGCTTGGTAAACCTTCTCTCTGAAACATTATTTTTAAAAAATGAAATTCTCTCTCTCCTTTTAAAAAAACAACATTTGTTTTTTAATTTTTGGCTGCAGCCTGTGGCATGCGGGAGCTTAGCTCTCTGACCAGGGATCAAACCTGCGCTCACTGCGCTGGAAGGCAGAGTCTTAACCCCTGGACCACCAGGGAAGTCCTTCTCTTAAACACTTCAACTTGGTTAAACGGAGAGGTTGAGGCCTGTCGTAGTGGGGTGACAGGTGGGAAGATGTGGGGAGGGCGTCTGCGTCACAGGGATGTAGGATGGTCTCTCTCACACCTATGGGACCCCAGTGACTTTCTTGTTGGAACTCTACGAGGCTGTCTTTCCACTTTTAGGAGGTCCCCATCACCCCCATCACCCCCATCACCGTGGATATTCTACAGTCAATTTCCAGTTTTCCAGGAAGCCTAAGTGAGCACCTGCCTCTTACAATGCACAGAGCTCACCTTCCCTGAAGTCTGTCTCAACAACACACAGATGCTCTTCAGCCCTTTGTGGCCAGGCTGGGGAGAGGCAAGGGCAGACCAAGGGTACGATGATTGTGAACGACTGTGTTAGAACTGCAGCAGGTAAAACCATTTCAAGAGTGTTCCTTCTTTGTAAGGGCCTCCATCTGTCAAGGGACCCATGTAAAATTCTGAAAAATCACTTCTTGTATCCTAATGCTTTCTTCACCCTGGGAGATGGCTGGAAAGAGTAGGCAGGACTGACATATGTCATCTTTGTGCTGGTTGGGTCAGGCTGGGGCTACATTGATGTCATTGGTTGACATCAAGAATGTGGCCTTCTTGATGTACAGATGGCCAAGAGGCACGTGAAAAGATGCTCACCATCACTATTTGTTGCTGTTATTTAGTCACTAAGTCATGTCTGACTCTTTGCGATGCCATGGACTGTAGCCCATCAGGTGCCTTTGTCCTCGGGATTTCCCAGGCAAGAATGCTGGAGTGGGTTGCCAGTTCCTTCTCCAGGGGATCTTCCCTACCCAGGGATCAAACCCGTGTCTTCTGCATTGGCAGGTGGATTCTTTGCCCCTGAGCCACCAGGGAAGCAATACAAATCCAAACTATAATGAAGTATCACCTCACACTGGTCAGAATGGCCATCATCAAAAAAAATTTGCAAACAATAAATGCTGGAGAAGGTGTGGAGAAAAGGGAAACCTCTTACACTGTTGGCTGGAATGAAAATCGATACAGCCACTATGGAGGATCGTATGGAAGTTCCTTAAAGAACCGAAAATAGAGCTACCATGTGACCCACCCATCCTACTTCTGGTTATATACCTGAAAACTATCATTTCAAAAGATACATACACCCCGGTGTTCACTGAAGCACTATTTACATTAGCCAAGACATGGAAGCAAACTCAATGTCCATCAACAGAGGAATGGATAAAGAAGATGTGGTATGTATATACAATGAAATATTACTCGGCCATAAAAGGAATGAAATTGTGCCATTTGCAGAGACATGGATGGACCTAGAGACTGTCATATGGAGAAAAGTGAGTCAGAAAGAGAAAAACAAATATTTATATTAATGCGTATATGTGGAATCTAGAAAAATGGTACATATGAACCTAGTTGCAAAGCAAAAAGAGCAATAGACGTAGAGAACAAACATTTGGACACCAAGGGGGGAAAGGGGCTGAACTGGAATGAATTGAATTGGGAGACTGGGATTGACATATACACACTACTATGTATAAAACAGACAACTAATGAGAACCTACTGTATAGCACCGGGAATTCTACTCAATGCTCAGTGGTGACAAAGAGACGATAAATGGACGCGTATGGCTGTTTCACTAACTAACACAACATTGTAAAGCAACTAAACTCCAGTTGAAAGAAAAAAATAAAAGAATGTGGCCTTCTCCCTCGATGAAATGTCCTCTCCTAGCTCTGAGTTTGGTGAGATTAAACTTGGGCTCAGACAAGCCAGTGGGGGTTGATGGCCCAGGAAAGATTATGATAAGCAAGGGGAAAGGGACAGGAAGGAGGGGGGTGTGTCGGAATTTGGGATAATTGAATTTGCTGTGCAGCCAGCACAGTTATGACCTGGGTCATCTGCTGCTGCTTCGTTGGTTGTAAATCCGCTAAGACCAGGAAATTCCACCATTAGGCCAATCTTTCCATTTTTCCTCAAGAGACCAAGAAGCTTGAAGATTTAACTAGGGATGGTTTTCATGTTCTAAAGGTACAGACCCTGCGTAAACTAAATGTTTTTACACTAAGATTATTAAACTTATGTCCTGGAAACCAAGTGTTCGTCCCTCTGTCTTTTTGTCACGGTTTCTCCCAGGAAATCCAGCAGACACTCATAATTAAAGGACATCCATCCATCCACCATGATTACCCAAAATGTTGAAGTGGGGAAAGTCTTCCTCCAGGGAACTTCTCTGTGTGCCATAGTTTTGACTCCAGGTTCCCTTCCATTGCCTTTTGGACATTTGTTAATGCAAAGCTGTGGGGTCATTTGTAATTAATTCAACAAACTGAATAACTGATCTCCTAAAAATGATTATTTCTTGCAAAGCAAGATATAACCTATATGCACATTGAATGCAAATATGATGTTTGTGGCACCTTGAATATTTTCTGGAAACTCTGCAAATACTCAGGGTTTCCTTCTTGGACTTAGCCAGAACCCACAGAGGTGAAGAGCTTGTATCTTTAGGAATACCATCTTCTGAGATTGAAGTTTCTTAGAAGAAAAGCTACGACAAACCTAGACAGAATATTAGAAACAGAGACATCACTTTGCCAACGAAGGTTCATATAGTCAAAGAGATAGTTTTTCCACCCATGAGTACGGATGTAAGAGCTGGACCATAAAGAAGGCTGATCACTGAAGAATTGATACTTTCAAGTTGTCGTGCTGGAGAATACTCTCGAGAGTCTGTTGGATAGCAAGCAGATCAAACCAGTCGATCATAAAGGAAATCAACCCTGAATATTCACTGGAAGGACTAATGCTGAAGCTGAAGCCCCAATACTTTGGCCACCTGATGGGAAGAACTGACTCATTAGAAAAGACTTTGATGCTGGGAAAGATTGAAGGCAGGATGAGAAGGGGGCGACAGAGGATGAGATGGTTGGATGGCATCACCGACTCAATGGATATGAGTTTGAGCAACCTGTGGGAGACAGTGAAGGACAGGTAAGCCTGGCATGCTGAGTCCATGAGGTCTCAAAGAGTCGGACATGAGTTAGTGACTGAACAATAGCAATATATATACATACATATGCATATATACATATATATATTCCTTTACATATCCTTTTCCATTCTGGTTTATCACAGGATATTGAATGTAGTTCCCTGTGGTATACAGTAGGACCTTGTCATTTATCCATCCTACATATACTAGCTTGCATCTGCTAATCCCAAGCTCCCAATCCTTCCCTCTGCCACCTGCCTTCCCCTTGGCAACCATAAAACTGTTTTCTAGGTCTGTGGGTCTGTTTCTGTTTCATAGATATGTTCACTTGTGTCCTATTGTAAATTCCACATAGAAGTGATATCATATGATATTTGTCTTTCCCTTTCTGACTGTATTTTCTTGGTTCTGTTTCTCTGGAGAAACCTGACTCACACAGCAAATGTACATCTACAGAATTCTATGTGTGTAGACATGGTGTTTATGCATGTATACACACAGGCTTCCAAGTTCTGTCTACTAGAGAGGCCCTGGGAGCAAAAACACTGCAGTAGCATTGAGCAGATTCAGCACCCAGATATTGACTTCTGAATATCATTTCCCACTAAAAAGAGCCAGTGATCCTTGGAGAAGGTACTGACTCCAAAGCTGAAACTGGGAGCCCCGAATATGTAGTTGTTTGAGAAAGACTGAGGGGACACAAGGCACACAGAGGCCAATGTGAACGGCGTCTTACTCAGACAATGTAATCATCAGAATAAATAAGATCATTCCCACTGAGTAAAATAGGAAGACACCAGACTTTAGAGATACATGAGTGAATCCACTGACATCTGATGATGAATGGCATATTTACGTAATTTCAAAGTACCTCCCCACAAGACAGTTAATTGCAAAGGGGGAAAGTGTAACTTTACAATGGAGGAGATTGGCAGACACCATCCCTTAGTCACATCATCGAAATGAACATCATCAACCCTGGAGTAAATATCTGTGACGTCAGAGATGCCTGCTGCTGCTGCTGCTGCTGCTGCTGCTAAGTTGCTTCAGTCGTGTCCGACTCTGTGCAACCCCATAGGTGGCAGCCCACCAGGCTCCCCCGTCCCTGGGATTCTCCAGGCAAGAATACTGGAGTGGGTTGCCATTTCCTTCTCCCTTGAAAGTGAAGTCGCTCAGTCATGTCTGACTCTTTGCGACCCTGTGGACTGTAGCCCGCCAGGCTCCTCTGTCCATGGGATTCTCCAGGCAAGAATACTGGAGTGGGTTGCCATTTCCTTCTCCAGGCTACATCTAATCATGAGGAAATACCAGACAGCCCCAGATTGAGGACCATTCTGCAAAACAGCTGGCCTGTAATGTCAAAGTTGTCAGAGTCCTGGAAGTTAAAGAAAGTTGGGAGTATCCCAGACTAAAGGTATGTGATAGCTAAATACAATATGTGATTTTTAATTTTTTTTTAAAATTTTATTATTGGAGTATAATTGCTTTATAATGTTGTGTTAGTTTCTGCTGTACAACAAAGTCAATCAGCTATATGTATACATATATCCCCTCCCTCCCACTTCCCCATCCTCCCACCCCTCTAGGTCATCACAGAACACCCAGCTGAGTTCCTTGCTTTCCAGTTGCTTTCCAGCAGTTTCGCACTAGCTCTCTGTGTTACACACGGCGGCGCGTGTGTGTCAATGCTACTCTCCCAACGCAGTGTGTAATTCTGTGTGAGATCCTTTGGCAAAGGACTAGACACTCTCTGATGGTTCCCTGAAAATGTTCTTTGTGCTGTCCCAGCTTATTTGTAAGTTAGTGACTGTTACAAACTTTTACTCTTTTATGGTTAAAAAAAGATATGCTTGTAACTGGTGGAAAAAAAAAGAGAGAAATGTATTTTACCCCTCTGTCTTAGGATGACCGAGAAGAGACCAGAGTTTTGAGTTACACAGGGGGGCTGCTCATCAACCAAGACAGTATCTGGCATTTCTGTAGTTCTTTTCAACATACAGAGTATTCTTTGTTACTCATACTTAACTCCTGTGATAACCTTGCGTGGTGGTGGCTATGATCATTGTACAGATGGAAGGCAGGCTCAAAGACAGTAGTTATAATTAGTGTGGTGGAAATGCTGGGTTTATTCCAAATTCCCCCGACTACATCCCTGTTTTTTACATATTCATTCAGCATATAGTTAATGACCAATTGCCATGTGTTCAGGAAGGCAGCAACGAAATCGTCTCTTCTCTCCAGGAGCTGAGAGACTCTTTGAGTCTGCAAAAAAATCTGGATCCAAGCTTGCTAAGAATGAAATCCCAGCTCCCAGCCTCTGTTTCTTAGCTGATTTGAAAACCCAACCCAGCATTTCTGACAAAGTGCATTTTTAGCATTCCTTCACGACAGTCTCAGTTTATTTGCAGCGTCCTGCTGCTTGGAAGCCTGGTGGGCTGACTGTAGGTGTACACAGAACCAGTGAAAGGGGGAAGTCCAAGTGGGATGCAATGAGGACTGGGGATGAGAAAACCCAGTTTACCCACTTTTCACTCATTTGGACAATGCCTTTCTGACTGTAAAACAAAATCCATACTGTATAGAACTCCCTCCTGAACAGAGAGCTTACTGATTACCAAGCACTGAATAAAAGTTCTTGGAAAAAGTTAACAAATACTAACAGATAACAGTGTATATGTATCTGTATACATAAACAGTGTTTATGTATGTGTATATATACATATGTGTGTATGTATATAAGATGCATATATACAGTAAGTCCCCTAGATCCGAACCTTCAACTTGTGAACTTTCAAAGATGTGAAGCTGCATTTGCATGTCCAGTCTCATAAGGTGGTTCACATGCCTGCATCCTCTACAAATGGTTGTGTTTTTGTGTACTTCGCTATAGAGTACTGTATGGAGTACGGTAATACAGAGTCTTTATTTCAAGTCCAGGATGTCCAGAAGCACGTGGAAGAAACGGTGGTATATAGCTGATTGTGTTAGTTGGGTATCTAGGCTAACTAACTCTCTTGTACTTATGAAAAAAATCGGACTTAATGCACTCTCAGCATGGAACTCATTTGGATGTAGGGTACTTACTCTATTTTACTTTTTATATAAAATAATATTTAATAAAAATAGTGTGTATATATATATATATATGATTATGGGCTTCTCAGGTGGCACTGTTGGTAAAGAGCTGTCAGTGGAAGAGATATAAGGGACATAGGTTCGATCCCTGAGTCAGGACGATCCCTTGGAGGAGGGCATGGCAAACCCACTCCAGTATTCTTGCCTGGAGAATCCCATGGACAAAGGAGCCTGGTGGGCTACAGTCCATGGGGTTGCAAAGAACTGGACACAACTGAGCAACTGAGCAAGTATATATATTATATATCTATGTATATACATATATACACACACATTTTGTACAGTATTTTGTAAAGGGTTTTTCATGTGTATCATCTAACACCTCACAGGAGTTCTGGTGGGAGGTATTACTCAGCTCCCTGATTCATAGGTGGGGATAAGTTGCCTGGTAGGTAGAAGGGTCAGAATTTGAACCCAGGGCCTCTGGAGTCACATCCCTGCTCAGTCATCTGCCTAAATCGCCTCTCTCCTCCCACTAACAAAACATACAAAGTAACCGTTAAAATCAAGAGTGCTAGTTGAGCAATGATAGGTGAGTGGTCTCTCTGGAAACTTTTTCAGCTTCCCCCTAGAGTTTGTAAGCAAAGTGTAAATTGACTATGTGCTTAGGAATTTACCAGCTCAGACAGAAACAATTAGACAGGAGGCCAAGTAAGAGTGAGAAAGGGAGGCAGACCCCAGGCATGTGAGCTGAGCCGACATTCCTTTTAAAAGCTTCCCTTGGCCCCTTTCTCCATTGGCTGAAACCCTAGAGGGTTGACTGGCTAAACCACTTCCTCTCAGAAGTGTCTGTCCTCCCCAGGGGAGCTTGGGATGTGTAGTCTTGAAATCAGCTGAACTTTCAGAATCCTTCAGCCAGACTCCCTGGGTGAAGAAGTGCAGACTGGATTTCAAGTTTTTCTGTATGATGAAGTAACCAGTGTGCTTTTTGCAAAACATCGAGTTCTTCCAGGCTAAGAGTTGAAGCCTCTGTTTATGGATCAGGATCCCTCCCCCTGTCCCCATTTCAGTTCTTTATTACCTCCCCTCTCCTTCCAAAGAGACCAAGCACACTGACAGCCTATTCAATGCTGCTGATGGAGGTAGATCCCCGACAGGCGTGGAACAGTTCTCAGCAGCAGAGGAGCCTTGCCCAAGGGTTGCTCCCCAAAGCGGTACCTTTGCAGTAGTTTCTAAGGTGACCTGTTTACATGATGGCTGTTAATAATAGATTTTAGAGGAAGTAAGAGTGCGAAACCAAGCCCACAGACCACTTACAGAAAGCACTGCATATGGTTTTGCTTTGTTTTGTTTCTAATTTCCTCCCTCACTGTTGCCTTGGCCTGGCAGCTCCTTGGCTTAGAGCAATGAGATTTTTTTTTTTGCCCTGGCATTCTGGAACCTCATGTTCTCATTTGGTCTAAGATAGTAACAACCCGTGTGAGGGTCCACACTTGATGCATTACTCATGGACTAAATAAACACTGTACACATGGATGGCTCAGGAGCATGTAGATTTCATTGATTTAATAAAATAGCAATCATCTTAGGTGTCACTGGATTTCCTTAGGGCTCAGACGGTGAAGCGTCTGCCTGCAATACAGGAGACCCGGGTTTGATCGCTGGGTCGGGAAGATCCTCTGGAGAAGGAAATGGCAATCCACTCCAGTACTCTTGCCTGGAAAATCCCATGGATGGAGGGGCGTGGTAGGCTCCAGTCCATGGGGTCCATGGGGTCGCAAAGAGTCGGACACGACTGAGCGACTTCACTTGGACTAGGTGTCATTACATTTCTAGTGGTCACTGACCATTAAGAATGTTGCAAAACAAGAGATATTGAAAATATAGCTTCCCTTGCATGGGAGTCAACAACATTTTTGCCCCTTGCCCCCCTCCCCCCGCCCCGGCACACACACAAAATGACTTCTTATTCGAAAGGGCTGTTGAGCAGCATCTCAGACTATGGGGAAGACAGTTTCCATCGGAACTCCCCACAGGCTTGCCATGCTCCTCTCTGTTTGGCATGTGTTTTTGCCCCCTTTCAATTGCTTTCTCTTTTTTCTGCTTTCCAATGTTGTGTTCATTTCTGCTGTACAATGAAGAAAATCAGCTATATGTATCCATATATCCCCTCCACAGAGCACCACGCTGAGTTCTCTGTGAGGTACAGCAGCTTCCCACCAGCTATCTGTTTTACAGATGGAAGTGTGTATGTGTCGAGGTTACTCTCCCAGCTCACCTCCCTCAACCCTGCCATGTCCACACATGCGTTCTCTAAGTCTGCCTCTCTTCCTGTCCTGGAAATGGGTTCATCTGTACCATCTTTCTAGATTCCACATATCTGCACTGATAGACTCAAAGCACTTCATGACATCTGCACAGAACAGTTGAGTAGGGGAAAGGCTGGATTAGTAGCCAGGATGGTGAAGTTCCTATTTGGCCTTCGTGTCAAATCAGCCAGCTCCCTTGTAGTAAGTTAGTAAAATCGTAAATCTGAGCACTGCAGGGAATAAGTGCCAGCCCTCACTCCATACAAATGCTTCTAAGGAAATGGTCTCCTGGTCCTGTTATGAGTGGGCCAGGTTTCCAAGTGTGGAATAAATGACTGGGAAACAAATTCTAGGGGAAATATTAAATCAAATTCTAAAACTTTGTAAAGGCAATGGACCTTAGCCAGTGCTTGAATAGCCAGGGCATATTAAGAAAACCTCTTAAAAGGATGACCTCCAATGCCTCACCATCCTATCTTTCTCAGAGAAGTCAGAAGTGTGTGCCTTGATTTTCCCTAATCAATACTTAGCAGATTTCAGAATTGGTGAGAAAACTGCTTGCCTGAGATAGAGATTTGCAAGAAAATCCAGCTAGACTACTCTTAAACATCCCTGGCCGTTATTTCTCTTTCTATCCTTAGGCCCCTTATACCAAATTTTTATGTTCTGCTTTCTTAGAAGTCCACTAGGAAACCTCTATAGAAGTATACATACAAACTTATTCCTCTAAAGACTAACATCCTTGTTGAGTACTGACAGTGGGAGAAATGCAATACAATGAGGATAGGAATAAACAAATAGAATTTCATCTGTAATTTATTTTTCTATCACTCCCAAATTTTTCTATTTTGTGTTTGTTTTATAAGCTAAACAACAACATAACAGTTTTATATATGCTTTATAAATTAATGTGCATATAATGAGAGTGGTAACTCAGCTGGTTAAGAATCCACCTGTAATGCAGGAGACCCCGGTTCAATTCCTAGGTTGGGAAAATCCCTCTGGAGAAGGAATAGGCTACTCACTCCAGTATTCTTGGGCTTCCCTTGTGGCTCAGCTGGTAAAGAATCCGCCTGCAATCCAGGAGACCTGCGTTTAAACCCTGGGTTGGGAAGATCCCTTGGAGAAGGGAATGGGGCTGCCCACTCCAGCATTCTGACCTGGAGAATTCCATGGACTGCATAGTCGATGGGGCTGCAAAGAGTCGGACACAACTGATTGACTATCACTTTATGTATACTTTACAAATTAATGTATATATAACAAGAATATTTACTTACATTTTTTAATGGTAGGGTACACATTAAAAAATTTAGACACATCACTTCCTAGCCTTTTGGCTAAGATCAAGTGTCAAAAATTTAGACACTAAAGTTTGGAACATGTCTCCTTTTGTTTTGTTGTTGCAGTCGCTTGGTTGTGTCCGACTCTTTGCGACCCCATGGACTGCAGCACGCTAGGCTTCCCTGTCCTTCTCTATCTTATGGAGTTTGCTCAAATTCACGTCCATTGAGTCGATGATGCCATCCAACCATCTCATCCTGTCAACCCCTTCTCTTCCTGCCCTCAATCTTTCTTTCCTTTCGTTTAAGTAGACAAGTTGTCTAGAAGGTACTCAGTGTCACCCTAGGAATTCTACTGGGTGACCAAGTCTGTGAGTCTAATTTTTCTCACAACATCAAGGACTTTCCAGGGCTCATTCATTTTCATTATGAAATAGAGGAAATGAAAATAAGCCAACTCACAGTGAAACGATTTGAGGCAAATTTCTTCCCTGGGAATAAAAAAGATCTTAAAAATCTGCATGAACCATAAACTCCTGGCACAGGACCAGAGGGGGCTGGACCATCTTATTCTCTGCTGGAGGATCATTGGGGAAACGGCCACTTGGGTTGGAGATGGTCAGAGGATGCAAGAGTGAAGTCCAAGGTATGAGGTCTACCCTGGATGGATCTGCTTGCTTTGTTCTGGTTCCTTGACACATATCCATGGCCTTGGCTGTCTTCCTTTAAAACAGGAAGATTTAAATATTATGTTTAAAAATCTCTGCAAGCATCATCAACAATGTAAAGGTTAATTTTAAGTATCAGTTTGACTGTGGCCAAGATTAAACAGTATTTCCGGTATGTAAGTATGGGTGTTTCTGAATGAGATGAGCACTGAATGTGTGGACTCATTGAAGAGGACTCCTCTCCCCGGTGCAGGCCAGAGGGCCCCCTCTAATCACGGAGGATCTGAATAGAGCAAACAGCAGAGGAAGGAGGAATTCACCCTCTGGGCTCCCTCCCTGCCTGCCCAGGCAGGATTTTTCTCCTGCCCTTGAACTGAGATCTACACCATCAGCCGGTTTCCCTGATTCCCCTGAATCACACGCTACTGGTTTCCCTTGAGGGCTTCCCAGGTAGCGCAGTGGGTAAAGAATCCGACTTCAATGCAGGTGACACGAGTTCAATTCCTGGGGTTGGAAAGATTCCCTGGAGGAGGGCATGGCAACCCACTCCAGTACTCTTGCCTGGAGAATCCTTTGGAGAGGAGCCTGGTGGGCTACAGTCTACAGGGTCGCAGAGAGTCAGACACTGCTGAAGAAACTGAGCATGCTACACGTGGCTTCCCTAGGTGACCAGCTCCAGCCCGGGGGGATTCTACAGCCCTCACAATTGCATGAGTCAAGTCCTCGTAATAGAGACCCAAATATATATCCCCACTGGTTCTGTTTCTCTGGAGAGAGCTAATACAAACAACACTAAAACCCACATAATTCTATACTTTCTGCTATATGTACATGTGAAAAAGTTTTCACGGTGCCAGAAGAGGTCAATAGGAAACTTTCCCTGGGAAAACCCTTGGACCTGGGGTGGGGGACAAGGGACAGAAGGTTGGTTGTAAATAAGAAAACGTTTTCTTCAGTTCTGAGAGAAGAAGGCACAATTTATTTAGTCAAATTATTTTACAACATAGTTTTCATGGACAGTTGTCAACTTAACACTTAATATAGTTTAAAAGAGTCAATGATTACCTGCAAAATTATATATATTTTAATATCTAAAAAATATATTGTATATATAAGGCAAAAAATCCCTCGTATCCACAAGGGAAAGTTTGGTTGCTGTTTTCCAAGTTGTGATGATTGTAGTTCAGTTATTTACAAACATCTCCAAAGCAGTTAACGGTTTAAAGGGATTGCCTTGACTCGCTTCTGCTCATTTGTTAAATAATTACAGTGATTCTCTTTCGGGTAAGTCAGTGACTTCAAAGTCCTGTTCTCTTTTCTGCAACAAGTCACATTATGCATTTTTAAAAACCAGCTATAAAAACGTACAAGCAGTCCAAATGTACAGATTGACAAAAAGATGTACAAATTACATTTAAAAAAAATAACGACTGATTTGATAGGAACACTGTATCTGTGACCGAGGTCAACTCGTTTCTTTACTCTTTTTCACTTTTTAATTATTTACTTTTAATACTGTGAGATATAGGAAAATAACTCTGCATAATTTATACAGTAAGTTGCCTTGTGGTTGGTGGACCCTGGACTGATCGTCTGACAAGCGCACAGCACTTGCGAATCTGTTTGTGTTTAGAAATCCCTAGGACTTTTCAAAGTACTGGGACCCACTGTCATTATTTTTTTTTTTTCAGTTATTTACTTCTCTGGCTTTTCAGGAATGTCTGTATTTGCATTAACATCTCTTAGTTCATATTTTGACTACTTCTAGACAAAATGGTCAGCCTAGCGCATATTTACTGCCCACTGAGAGGGATTCTGCAATGCCCGTGGCTTCTTAAATACACACTTGTTTCTTTCTGTTAAATTCCAGTTGGGTGAAAATTTCACTGGCCTTACAACCAATGTTCCAGTTGCCCTCCACTGAGTTAGGTCTTCCTAAGATAAGATGATAAGCTTCCTGCCTCTAGTTCACTAAGCCTCAAACCAGAGCATAACTGGTTAAGTCCATGATTCTTTATCCTACTGAACCCTTCAAGGTTCAAGATGAGACCCGTGTGTCTATAAGAAACTGTTTTTGGTCCTAAAAATATAAATCTACATGCAGTTTCTTTCCCAGAACCATGACACAACCATTCCAGTAATCTTAAATATTCAACTCATAGGTTGACAGGAGATTGGGACTCCAAACTGGCATACTGGCCCATGGAATTATCCACCTCTTTGTTCAAGGTAGAGAAAAGCAGGAGTTACCAATGTTAAAGAAAAAAAAAAAAAGAGTTGTTTTTTAAGAACAGGTACAAAAGTTCTATCCAACAAGAAAGAGCATCCAGTTTTGATTTCTCTCCAAGGCCACGTAAGTCCAAAGGGAGGTGTAAGGGAGGGGCCTTCAGCGAGAAGGCCGCCGATGAGGAAGCCTCTAGTAGTAGCTGCCTAAGTGTGAGGGCACGTGGGTGTTGGGATGACGGGGGACGTTGGGGTTAGGGTAGATGCCCCCCGTCGGGGAGGTCCAGTATTGTGACGCCGCTCCGAAGAAGCTGGAGGACGTGACGGGCATGGAGGACGGGTGGGGAGGGACAAAGTTCACCTTCTGTTGGTGGGTGTGGTAGGAAGGCATGTAGGAGATGTCGGAAGGGTACTTGTACATGGACGATTCAGTGGGATGCGGCTGCAGAGCCTGGGCGATGCCGTGGAAGTCAAATTTGTAGGCATACCTCTTGCCATGCACTTTGGTCATAATGTTCTTATCGTAGTAGTATCGGAGGGCCCGGCTCAGCTTGTCGTAATTCATGTTGGGTTTGCTCTTGCGCTCCCCCCAGCGCCGGGCCACCTCATCGGGGTCCGTCATTTTGAACTCTCCGTTGGTCCCCTCCCAGGTGATGCAGCTGGCGTTGGCGCTGTCCGAGAGCAACTCCAGGAGGAACTGCCACAGCTGGATTTGCCCGCTCCCTGCAGGAGAGAGAAAACAGAGGCTCCGCCTGAGAAATCAGAACCTGATCCCTAAGTGCAAGGGTCCACTCACTCCGGACAGGAACCCCAGGATCTCCTTCTACAGTCAGAATCCACTTCTCACCCAGACTGGCGTAATCAGCAAGGTTAGATCTTTAGATAAGCTGCCCCCAGCCTGGTGAAATTCACCCAGAGCCAGCTGTGTGGCTTGGGGCGAGGCACACCCCATCCCTTTGGGGGAAGATGCTTGCCTCTCTCCTTCTGTAAAGGTCTGAACCACGGTCTACTCCTTGTTCAGTGCTGGCCTCCCTCTGAGTCCCAGAAGAACGTGTGGACAGCACTTTAGGCTGAAGCAACCTGAACTGCTCCTTAGCCTTTGTGCTTGGCTCTCTGCTCTAAGTTCCACAGAGAACATGGGCAGAGAGAAAAGAAAAAAGAGGAGAGAGAGCTGGTGGCTTTCTCACCCTCTGAGCAGAAATGGCCTGGAGACAGGAGTAGTGGGACTTCCCTGGTGGGACAGTGCTGGCCTCGCAATTCCAAAGGGCCTATTAACTCACACAGGGGGTGCGCTTGGTTCAGAACTCGCTTGAGAGTTACCTGAATCACAAACCCTTGAAATACACTGTCGAGTTTATTTTATCTGCAACCTCTTTTAGGAAGCCAGGTAATGCTGCAATACCATCTAAAGTGAATACTGAGGCAGCTTTAGAATATGTTTTCACTGAGAGCTGGCTAGAACTTGTTCCTTGCCCTTCCCACACCCACCCCCTCCATCTTTCCCTGCTGAAACTTATCTCAACCTCAGTGCACATACACAGGGCTAAAATGTTTGTGGTCCAAAGGCATCTCCAGCTTATGGATATCGTCACCACCTAATGACAAGCCCTGTTCTCTCCTTGTGCACTAGAGAAACAGGGGTCAAACAGTTCAAGGAAAGGCATACATGTCCTTCCCCGGTCAGGTGTCTGAACCGAGGACACCTTAGTGATCTCATAAAACTATGGAACATTCTGGAACACAACCTCTCAGGCCAAAGTAAACTCACCAGGATTGGCTAGGCGACTGCTGGTTGGGCCCAGGATCTGATATGGATCTAAGGAGACAAGAAAGGAAATTTGCTTCACTGTTATGAAAAATATAAAAACAACAGCATTAACAATAACAATACCCCTAAGGGTTTCAACTTTTATTTTGATATCATAGGAAAGCCTGATTTCATAAAACGGCACTGCTTTTACTTGCAAACCTTAAAGATCATGATCAGAGTTATGCTCTATATCCCTGTTATTACAGAAACAACATGAAATAGTGATAGTATCATTTTTTCCTATTTAGTGTTTAAAATTTATAGATAATGCTGCCATTACCTACAACAGAATAATAAAATGCATTTGGAAAGGAGCTAGCTGATATCCAGTCACATGAATAAGGTGAAGTATGGCGTATTAAAAGAGCTCAAAGTCTAACAGTGTCTTTATAAAGGTCTTACAACAGTCTTTGTAAAAATTTGTTTGTTTGTTTATTCCTGACCATGCCATGCAGCTTGTGGGATCTTAGTTCCCTGATGAGGGATTGAACCCACGCCCCTGCAGTGGAAGTGCTGAGTCTTAACCACTGGACCACCAGGGAATTCCTTTGTTGCTGTTCAGTCACTCAGTTGTGTCTGACTCTGTGACTGCATGGACTGTAGCCTGCCAGGCTATTCTGTCCATGGGATTCTCCGGGCAAGAAATCTGGAGTGGGTTGACATTTCCTTCTCCAGGGGATCTTCCTGACCCAGGGATCGAACCCACGTCTCCTGTGTCTCCTGCATTGGCAGGCGGACTCTATCACTGAACCACCTGGGAATCCCTGACTGGTCTTTAATAGCTCTAACTATTACATGTCTCTCTTTTTCTGATGCAGCATAAAAGACACATGCCTGGAAATCAAGTAGCCTGATAATAAATTTAGCTGATAATAACCACTGAGTTATCAGCTAAATAACTCAGTGGACAATCTCTGGGTATTGCTTTTCTCCTCTGCAAAATGATAGGTTTGGCTCTTGGATTCTCCAGTTCCCTTCCAGTACAACCTTCTATGATTTTAAGCTTGGAAATGTTGACACCAACCAACTGCAATTTGTATTTTAGCCATAAAATGATTATATATTTATACACACACACATATATTTGAATCTCTTTTTTTAATATAACATCTCTTCATTTATTTTGGCCTCACCATGTGGCATGTGTGATCTCAGTTCCCTGACCGGGAATCAAACCCCTGCCCCCTGCAGTGGAAGCATGGAGTCTTAACTACTGGACATCCAGGGCAGTCCTTAAAATGATTATTCTTAATACCTCAGTTTACATAAAACTTGTATGATAGTTTAGCCATAAAAGAAACCTTTGCAATACTGACACAGTGAGGACTATCTTCTTTTCAGCTGAGATCATGGTAGAGAGCTGGATCACAGCTTGGTGATGATGTCATATGTTTGATACAATTTTACAATTTCTATATAATTTTAAAAAATCAACATGATTTAGGGGTTTTTGCTCACAACCACAAATTAACTTTGAAGAGTCCTTAAGACCTCTCAATCTACCCCTTTCTATCTATATAGTATGACAACTAAAATATTTTGGGGAAAGGAGATCCAACCAGTCCATTCTGAAGGAGATCAGCCCTGGGATTTCTTTGGAAGGAATGATGCTAAAGCTGAAACTCCAGTATTTCGGCCACCTCATGCGAAGAGTTGACTCACTGGAAAAGGCTCTGATGCTGGGAAGGATTGGGAGAAGGAGAAGGGGACGACAGAGGATGAGATGGCTGGATGGCATCACTGACTTGATGGACGTGAGTCTGAGTGAACTCCAGGAGTTGGTGATGGACAGGGAGGCCTGGCATGCTGCGATTCATGGGGTTGCAAAGAGTCGGACACAACTGAGCGACTGAACTGAACTGAATTTGGCCACCTGATGTGAAGAGTTGACTCAATGGAAAAGACCTTGATGCTGGGAAAGACTGGGGACAGGAGGAGAAGGGGGCAACAGAGGATGAGATGGTTAGATAACATCACTGACTCAATGGACATGAGTTTGAACAAACTCCCGGAGACAGTGAAGGACAGGGAAGCCTGGCGAGCTGCAGTCCACGGGGTCGCAAAAGTCAGACAGAACTGAGCAACTGAACAACAATGTCTAATTTTGTTGTTGTTGGGGACTCTCTAAATCCTCCACGTCAAATCCTCTCTGTCTGACTTGTGTTTCACAGTCAGCAAGTTCTCAGCCTTCCTGAAGAAATGCAGGTCAACTTTCTACTGCTTATCTTCAGTGGAGATGGAAAACCAAGTCTGTTCACCCAAAGCAACAGCATGTTCAGAGCTTACTCTAAGCTGTGTTCCAAGAGAGACCGAGCTGGGCTTGGGAGGGCGCACATGGCAGTCTTCAGATTCATGAAGAACCTTCACAGAGAACAAGAGGAAGACCTTTCCACAGGGCAAACTGGGAAGCTTGAATGGAAGATATAGCACTGGGGGGACTTTGGCTCAAATGGTGGAATTGAGCCTGGTTAGGTATTGAGCTCCCTGGTGGCTCAGACAGTAAAGCTTCTGCCTACAATGCGGGAGCCCCAGGTTCAATCCCTGGGTCAGGAAGATCCTCTGGAGAAGGAAATGGCAACCCACTCCAGTACTCTTGCCTGGAAAATCCCATGGATGGAGGAGCCTGGATCTATGGGGCTGCAAAGAGCCGGACATGACTGAGCGACTTCACTTTCCCATAGCTGTAAGTATTCAAGTGGAGATGATGCGGCCACAAGACTGAGGTGTTACAGGAGGATGTCATAGACCTAGACGTCTCTAGGTTCCCTTGCCATACGAAGAGTCTCCAGTTCCATGGTTTTCAAAGGTGCTCTGCCTTAATTGTTAAGGAGATTCATTACAGGGATGGAAGAAGGTGAAGCAACTTGGGAGTTTGGGATGACAGCTCTCGTATTCCCCGAATCCAGCTGTGTGGCTTCTGGCAAATCACTTCACTTCTTGAGATCTCGGTTTCTTTATTTTACAACATGAAACATGTTAATCTTGAGGTTCCTTTCACCTCTGATATGACATGATTCTCTCTACATTCCAGGGCTAGGTACGCCATGCATAGATCTAGTACAGTGTCAAATATAGGATTCTATGAAGAAGAATGATGACAAACACAAGATACTGTCTAAATCCTCCCCTGCTGACCACGTGGCACCAATGGCCGCACAGCAAGCAAAGGAGGGTTCGAACATCAGGGACAGGTACCTGGTTGGGGCCGCTGTTCAGTATTCTTACTCATCGTTTGTGCTCCAGCAAGGGGGGGACCTGAGGCAAGAAGAGAAATATGGTAAGTGGAGCCATTCTCCATGAAGGGGAGGGACCGTCTCATCAAGCACATCCCCAGCGAGCAGAGCAACTGTGCTTTCCCATTCACTCCCTCACTCAGTCACTCTACTCATTTATTCATTTTATGTTATAAATATTTATCCAGAATCTATGTACTGGCACTGCTCTCGATGCTAGGGACCCAGTACTGCGCAAGGGGTTCCTGCCAGAGCTTACATTTTAATGGAGGAGACAATGATGAACAGCAATAAATATGTAAAAGGAGCATGTCTGGTGGTATTGGGGCTGTGGATTTCATTTTTAAATAGAAAACCGAGAAAGGTCTTTAATGAGAAGGTAGCATTTGAGCGCCAGCCTCCTGCTCCTGTGTTTCCACGTCTTGTGAGCTCCCCTCTTTGTGGCATCTCTTAGTACACCCTTCCTGCTCCTGCCATCACGTCACATCTCCATGTTAGAGCTGTGTTGCTGCTTGCACCATCTTTGGTTTCATCTGACTGGCACCCTCACCACTCCTCTCTCTTCTCACTGACCCATCAAATGCTATTTAGCCAGTTTAATCTCCATAAACCACTTTACTCCACCATCCAAAAACCTCAGTGACTCACTGTTGACTAAACCACTGAGGTCTATGGTCTGAGCATCTCTGAACCCTTTCCTTACCCTTCCAGACTTTTCCTTCATGCACCCTAAACTCCAGGAACCCAAGTCCTCCCTGACTCTCAGACATATTGACCTTGGTGTCTTTCCCTGACCCCACCTATCCTGGGAGGGCATCTTTCCCATCTCTCTGGGTCCAAATCCTGCCTCTCTTTCTAGAACCAACTCTTATGACTCCAGGTCTCCAAGGTGTTCCTGAGGGCACCCAAAGAGAAAGGGGTGTGTGTGTGTGCGTGTGCGTGTGCGCGTGCTTGACTCCTCCCCCTCCTGGAGAGACTGGTCCATGCCTGGTTCACCATGTGAAACCCACACTGCCCAGAGCTGAAGGCAGAGGAAACAGATAATACACATTATTAAAAGGATTTGTGGCTATTGCTTGGGCATTAGTTTTCAATCCTAACCTCTTTCTTGAAAGAATTCCCATCACCATCCATTTCTGTGCTTGATATTTCACCTCCTAGAGACAGCAAGATTTACATGTTCTGGTCAGGACTTTATGAATCATTCTTTCCCCTGCACTCTTCACAGGAGATTCTGGGTCAGATTTCAACACAAACTGATGTCATACCACTAGCATCTCCTCATCCGGTTACCACCCCACCTCAACGTTCCCTGAAATGAGGTAGAGATGTTGGTATGATTATATCTTGACAATTAGGGAAGCAGGTGAAGTCATGGAGGGTCATTATTGAAACTTATATGGCAGAATCCAAATCCAGGGATTTTTCATTCATACAGAAACTTGTCCTAAGAAACGTGACAACTTCAAACATTCTAAAGCCAAATGCAGTGAAACAAAACTCAAAGGTCTGAGTGAAAATTCCCTTATCTTTCTGGGACTAGGTATCACTCACAGGTTCTACATTGGCAATTAATTTTGATATCCATTCAAAAAGCAGAAAAAGAAAATGCTCACTCTTGTCTTCCTTTATCTTGTGACCCTGTTCTCCACCCAACCCTCAGAAAAAGGTTTTCCTCCCAAAGAACAGTGACGTTTACTTACTTTTGTTGAGGCCAGAATTCATGTTACTGCCCCAACCTCCTCTCCTGACTGAGTCATAGGAAGGGTCTAGTGGAAAAGACAAATAGAGATACATCAGCCTCAACAGGTATGAATTTGAGCAAACGCCAGGAGATGGTGGACAGGAGAGCCTGGCATGCTATAGTCCACGGGGTAGCAGAGTCAGACTCAACTGAGTGACTGAACAGCAACGAAAGCATCTCCTGCTCTTCAGAAAGGTTGCCTGAAGATTATCTTTTAGTGATCCAGAAAAATTAAATTTAATTTAGCAATAACTTCAAGCATCACTAAATTCCAGAAGTACATTTCCCTGGGGCAAATGCGGACGAACGGAAGGAACATTGACACACTAATTGGGAGTCGAAGGGGGTGGAAAGAACCCTGAATCTGAAGTCACAGGGTTGGTTCAAGTTCTATCCTTCCACCATTTGTAGTGAGACCTTGGATGAATCCAGACATCCTTGGGCCTCAGCTTTTCAAAATAAGTAATTAAGAGTCTTCCCTGGTGGTCCAGTGGATAAGACTTCGTGCTCCCAATGCAGAGGGCCTGGGTTCAGTCCCTGGTCAGGGAACTAGATCCCACATGCTACAGCTAAGATTTCACATGCTGCAACTAAAAAAAAAAAAAAAAAAGATCATATATGCTGAATCTAAAAGAAACCCTGCCACAGTGAAGATTGAAGATCTTGTGTACTCCAACAAAGACACGGCACTACCACTTTTTTTTAAATATGGAAATAAGATTTTACATGATTTAATCTACCTTAAAGGGTGTGCAAATGTTATCGACTGCATATCTGTGTCCTCCTCAAACTCATATGCAGATGTCTAATCCCCAATGTGATTGTAATAGGAGGTGGGGGTCTTGGGAGGTAATTAAGTCTTAAGGGTGGGGCCCGTATGAAGAGGGTTAGTGCTCTTATAAGAAGAGGTCACAGAGGTAGCTTGCCTGGTTGCCTCCTGCCATATGAGGGCACAACAAGAAGGCAGCCATCTGCAATCCAGACGGGAGGGCCTCCAACACCTGATCATGCTGGCACATGACCTCAGACTTCCAATCTCCAGAACTGTCAGAAGTTAGTGTTGTGTATAAGCCTCCCAGCTTGTCATACTTTGCTACAGCAGCCCCAAGGGATGAAGACAGGTAATGATCAAATGAGATAACACGTGTGAAGTATCTTATAAGGCATTCTACAAACATAATCTAAGTTTAGAAAGAAAAAAAGTGTCCAAAGCCTGTGTTGCAAAACCCTTTAAGCAGCTCTGTGGAGATGGTCATGTCTAGATTAAAGGCTCATGGACAAACTGGCGCACAGCCCTGCCTCAAGGCCCCAGCAGTGGCTCCAGCCTCTCATTTCAGCACATGTTTGGGCACATTCTGGACTCTCCTTGGTCTCTCAGGTTTTCTGTTGATAGCGGAGAGCTGGGCAATGACCACAGCAAAAGGAAAAGGACCAGAGGTGTGGCTGGAACAAGAAACAAGGGGCTGGAGAGACGCTTCCCACTTGGACTGCAGAGAGGCTTCCAGATCACCTTGGTGGACACTCTGTTGAACCTGAACATTCATGATCCCAACCCTTTTCTTGAAAGAATCCACACACCTCCCTAACCCTGTGCAGAAACTGCTTAAATGACTGACTGGAAACGTCTTTTCCTTTCTCACGCTGTGAGTCCCGTGGAGACATGGAGCAGGAACAGCAGAAGAGCTTAAGGATATAGAATTATGACTTTCAAAGTCTTTCCACGGACAACAAAGAAACCATAAAAACCATCCGGACAAATGGAGTGCAAACCTCATCAAAAGACTGTCAGACAGGGTGAAACGCAAACCATCCCCCTCCACCCCTTCTGAGCCTCACAAACAAATTAGAATAAGAACTGTGAAGATGGGCTGGCTGGTCCCATGGCCTGTTCTGATTGTTTCTGGCTAAGAAGAACCAAACTACAGGAACAGACTTTTGGTGGAAAAATCCACGTGCAGATGCGCATTCCTCCTAGCTTTGGAAAAGCCAGGGCAGTTTTGAAATTACAATCTTTAGCAATTGGCATGAAAAGCAAAACAGAAAGTGAGGGGATGGAGACGGGAAGAAGGGGAGGGAAGGGGGCAAAAGAGACAGACCTGGCTCATTTGAATTGTCTGTTTTCATTTTTGACTCTTTTTTTCACAATTCCTTCTGCAAATAGATTCCTATGCTTGCTTAAAAACACAGCAGAACAGAAACAAACAAAGAACCTAACTTGTTTACAAGCTGGGGTATGTGGTTGAAGGTTCTCATGGGTATTTTCTGGACTGTCTGGCAGGGGGCAACAGTGTGTACAAGGCTGGGGGACCTGCGAGGAAAGGCCAGGTTCTTCCAAAATTCTTCTTTGGGGTTAGGCCTCCAGGCATTTGTCTGGGACTGATTTCTGCAATGGATTGTGTATTTGGCTATAGAGTGCAAGTGAAAGAATATGAAACAAGTCCGCTATTCTTGCCTTTATTATTTTTATTAGTTATTAAAATTTTTATTGCAGTTTGTTGTGTTAATTTCTGCTGTGCAGCAAAATGAATCAGTCATGTGTATACATATATCCCCTCTTTTTTATATTTCCTTTCCAATTAGATCACCACAGAGCACTGAATAGAGTTCCCTGAGTTATAGAATAGGTTCTCATTAGTTATCTATTTTATACATGTGTGTGCAATGGCAACCCATTCCAGTACTCTTGCCTGGAAAATCCCATGGACGGAGGAACCTGGTGGGCTGCAGTCCATGGGGTCGCTAAGAGTCAAGCACGACTGAGCGACTTCACTTTCACTTTTCACTTTCATGCATTGGAGAAGGAAATGGCAACCCACTCCAGTGTTCTTGCCTGGAGAATCCCAGGGACAGAGGAGCCTAGTGGGCTGCTGTCTATGGGGTCGCACAGAGTCGGACACAACTGAAGTGACTTAGCAGCAGAAGCAGCAGCAGCCGTGTGCTCAGTCGTGTCTGACTCTGCGACCACATGGACTATAGCCCACCATGGGATTTCCAGGCAAGAATACTGGAGTGGGTTGCCATTTCCTCCTCCAGGGGATCTTCCCTACCCAGGGACTGAACCCACATCTCCTGCATCCCATGCACTGGCAGGCAGGTTCTTTTACCACTGAGTCACCATGAAGCACCATGTTTTATGTAGTAATGTATATATGTCAATTTTAATCTCTCAGTTCACCCCACCCCTACTCCATCCCCCTTGGTATCCATACTTTTTTTGTTCTCTGTATCTGTGTCTCTATTTCTGCTTTGTAAACAAATAAGATCATCTATACCAATCTTTTCAGATTCCACATATATGTGTTAATATACAATATTTGTTTTTCTCTTTCTGACTTCACTCTGTATGAAGAAAACATGGTTCAAAAAGACACATACACCCCAGTGTTCACTGCAGAACTGTTCACAGTAGCCAGGACATGGAAACAAAGTAAGTATCCATCAACAGAGGAAAGGATAAAGAAGACGTAGGACATATACACATTAGAGTATTATTCAGCCATAAAAAGGAACACAAGCGGGTCATTTGTAGAGATGTGGATACACCCCTGTCCTTGCCTTTAAATAGGAGAAGATAACAGATAGAAGATTGTGAGGATGTACAGGTCATGTGCCAAAGGAGTGCTGGAGATCCTGGAGGTGAAGGAGGGAGAAGCCAGTCTAAGTGGGGCTGGGTGGCCTCTTTGGAGAGAAGAGAGCATGCCTCAGAGGTGGGCATATGGCAGACGTGAGCAGTGAGATGCGAATTTGTCGGGTGGGAGACAACCACTTGTGGGTTTGCAGTGGGGGGATGAGGTCAGGCTCAAGACCGTGTCCACGGCTGATCAATAAGCTTAGTGGCCCTGGGTCACAGGCAGCAGAAACCAGGAGAGGCCCCTGGTAGGTGGCAATACCGTGAACACACAGTGTGGTGGAGCACACAGCCCGTGGTGGATGGATGCAGTGGGTACTGGGGGGTACGAGAGGTGAAACTAGCAGGAACGGAATAGAAAGTGGAATAGAAAGTGACAAATTCATGCAAAGAGAAATAGCAAATCACCAAGTTCCAGGAATTGGTGTGTGTTATCTGAAGTTTTGACTTGACTTGTGACTTACTCTGCACTGATAAGATCTCTGACTCAGAGATTTCTAAGCAGTTTTTTTTTTTTTCTCGATCCTTAATTTACTGGAGGAATCTATCCTCTCTGAAAGCTATGTTATATTCATTTAGAAGAAACTTTTTTTTTTAAGGCCCACCTTAAGGCTTTGGCTATTGTTACCATCGACTTCTTACCAACTATTCCTCCTATTCTTTTTCTTTTTAATTGAAGGATGATGGCTTTACAGAATTGTGTTGTTTTTTGGTCAAACCTCAACATAAATCAGCCATAAGTATACATATATCCCCTCCTATTCTTTTATTCTAACAGTAGAGGCATGCAAAAGTTACAGGACACCTGGATGAATTCCCTGTAACTAACAGAGGGCAGGTCGTGGCTGGATTTTTTCCTAATGGTTCATCAGAGGAGTGTCTGGCAGCCCTGTCCTTTCCTTCGATGCCCTGGGGGTCTGGGGGGAGCCTGGCTGAGAGAAATTTTGAGGTCCCTACCAATCCTAAAGTCTTATAGTAGGTACCAAAAAATAATGACAGAAACAGAAAGGCCACGAGCAATCAGCCTGAAGTGCCTCCTCCAGCGAAGGTAACAGAGCAATAAACAGCATCCGTCATGCCTACAGCTAAGGGTCCCGGAGCAGAGTGTGAAATCAGAGCAGCAAAGGCCACAAGGCTCCCTTCCCACGTGCTCTTTCTTTTCCACCCACTTGCATGGAAAATCCTGCCCCTGGAATCTGAGTCCACGGAGGACACCTGGGTCCATTTACTGAGTTTAACAAATGCTGTCTGTGGGCACTGGGTACGTTACAGCACCTACTAAATGGAAGACTGAAATGAAAGCCAGTGTTTTTGGATTAAGTCCTACTGCAAGGATAGAGCTGAAGATGGGGAAGGCCAAGATCAAGAGCTAAGATCTGGCATTCTGCCTTAGAGGCTGGAAGCACCAGGGCAGCCCTGCGGATTAAATGAGATACCCAGACAAACAGCTGGCATGGTGCCTAGCACAGAGTGAAACTCGGTGAACATTAGCAAGTAATATTATTGCAATTATTGCTATATTTGCATCATTAAATACCTTATGAATGTTCAAACCCAGAAACAGGTTGGCCAGTCCTACCAAATATACATTAACCTCCCTCCCTTTGCTTCCACCCATTTTACTTTGCTCTACTTATTTTTCCATTTATCACCTAATTTAATCACGTAGGCTATGGCTTTTCCAGTGGTCATGTGTGGATGTGAGAGTTGGACTGTGAAGAAAGCTGAGCGCCAAAGAATTGATGCTTTTGAACTGTGGTGTTGGAGAAGACCCTTGAGAGTCCCTTGGACTGCAAGGATACCTAACCAGTCCATCCTAGAGGAGATCAGTCCTGGGTGTTCATTGGTAGGACTGATTTTGAAGCTGAAACTCCAATACTTTGGCCACCTGATGTGAAGAGCTGACTCGTTGGAAAAGACCCTGATGCTGGGAGAGATTGAGGGCAGGAGGAGAAGGGGACCACAGAGGATGAGCTGGTTGGATGGCATCACTGACTCAATGGACATGGGTTTGGGTGACTCTGGGAGTTGGTGATGGACAGGGAGGCCTGGCATGTTGCAGTTCATGGGGTCACAAAGAGTCAGACGCGATTCAGAGACTGGACTGAACTGAATTCATGATGGTTATTGTCTGCATCTCCCACCTGAATGTCAGGTCCATTAGGGTCAGGACCCCTCTTTGGTTCTCTGATAGAACCAAGCACCCAGCCCAGGGCAAGCATACAATAAACATTCGTTGAATGAATGAATGAATGCCCGGCCAATATTTTCTCCTTCTTGCTAAACAGACACACTTCCTCTTGTTGTTGACTATTTTCCTAGCTGATGGGCATTCCAAGCCTCTGCCCAGACTTCTCCCCACTAAATGAAGTCACCAGGTGATTCCAGGCTGTGTGTGTGCTAAGTCACTTCAGTCGTGTCTGACTCTTTGTGACCCCGTGGACTACAGTCAGGCTCCTCTGTCCATAGGGCTCCTCAGGCAAGAATACTGGAGTGGGTTGCCATGCCCTCCTCCAGGGATGCCATGCCCTTCCTGACCCAGGGATTGAACCTGAGTCCCTTATGTCTCCTGCACTGACAGGCAGGCTCTTTACCACTAGCGCCACCTGAGAAACCCATTCCAGTCTGGGTGATGGGTGATATATGAGTGTGCACAGTTAACCCGCGCTGCCCTCTGAGCAGAATGGCCTACAGCCCTCCTACAACAAAGCACAGGCATAAACCTGTCCCCACAGGAAGCCCAGGACTAGATGCCACTCATTCAGGTGACCTGCGGTCTATCTTATACATATTTTAACAAGGTCAGTGTTCAAATGAAGACTTGTTTTTGTTCCTAAAAGTCATACAAGGGAGAACCCAGCATGATGGTCAGTTCTGGTATCAGACACTCAAACAGAAATATGTCCACAACCAAAATGGAAAAGCCTGGACCCAGGAGCTACCCAACAACTCAGAGTCCTGCACACTCTGCCTCCCTGGTGCCCAGCTGCCCATCAGCATGTGGGCCGTCCTCCTGTGGGGTGTGCCTGGCTCAGGAGGCGGCCTTGAGTGTCCCCTGGGCCCTGCTGTCTGCTTTCTGAGAACTGACTTCTGAAAACACACACTTAAGCGGGCGACCGAGGGTGCGTGTGTGCGTGCTAAGTTGCTTCAGTCATGTCCGACCCTTTGTGACCCCATGGACTGTAGCCCGCCAGGGTCCTCTGTCCATGGGACTCTCTAGGCAGGAATACTGGAGTGGATTGCCATGCCCTTCAGGAGATCTTCCTGACCCAGGGAACAAACCCACATCTCATGTCTCCTGCATTGGCAGGTGGGGTCTTTACCACTGGCGCCACCTGGGAAGCCCCTGACCAAGGGTACAACAGGTGAAAATGTGACTGTTAGGGGCCCTCAGAGGAGCTGGTCTCAGAACTGTCGGGTAGCAGCAGATGCTTGATCAGTAGAAAATCACTTTTTACTTCAGTGATGCCTTCTACCCCCGGCTTGATAATTAATCTTATTGCAATAATCTTTTTCCGAGGATCTTCCCAGAAGGGCTCTGCCTGGAGCTTATGGTTTCAGGCAGTCCTAACATCCACTCTGGCCAAAGCTGAGAAAGACTGAACCTCATTCTGGGCACTGCTAGGCATTGTGGATAATTCAGCTTCACGTATATAATGGTCTGAACAGTATCTTCATTATAGCATGTCTGTTGTGGCTGACTTGACCTTCAGTGGCCTCTTAGATTCCAGGGGAGCCTCCTGGGGTGGAGAAATATGAGCATGGAGATTTTTTTTCTTTTTTTCTGAAAACTCCTTGTGGGAAGGGGAAGACTTTCTCTGGACGTGACCTTCTCACAGACATCCCAGTGTTAACTCAGCTTCTGTGTGAAGCTGTTAAACGGGTCCTAGAAACCTGGCCAAACATCGCAGGAAAGCTTTCTTTCTGCTCTGATGCCGACGGTTTGCTGTCTGAAGGCCCAGTGTCCCAGGCAACACGCAGCTCCACATTTTGTCATGACCTCACCCGGGGGCCAGAGATGCTGGAGACGCGGGCACAAAAGCCTCTCTCTTCCTCCCTTCCGGCATGAGCCCGTGCTCTCAACTACTTGATGGAAAAAGATGAATATTCCCTGAAACTTCTCTTCGAGTTTCTGGTTGGCAGCACCTCACCCTGTTTATCCTTGGAAAGCCCGGCTTCTGAATGCAGACCTTTCAGCAGGACAGGCAAGGCGGCTCCAGCTCAAGGCAGAGGCTTCTCTCAGTCTGATCCAGACCTCCTTTCTTGGAAGAGCGAGGTTGCCCAAGGACAAAAGCTCTAAGAAAGGGAACCCCTGAGTCCAAAGCCCCAAGCTTCCTAAGAAAGAGCCAAATGCACCAGGAGGAAGACCCATTGCCCAAACTCCCCCATCTATAGGTAACATTTTCTTGGTGGGGGAGAGGGGTGTTCACGAGGCCTGTGGGATCTTAGTTCCCTGACCAGGGATCAAACCGGCACTCTGTGTTGGAAGGCGGATTCTTAATCACTGGACCACCAAGGAAATCCCACACACAGCGAAGAATATACACGAAGACAACATCCTTGCTGTTGGCAGAGGACTCAACGATATGGTCCTCCATACCCCCCACCCTCTGAGGCCCTGGGGTATAAATGGTCCAGCCTAAGAAGAGGAGCAGGTCTGACTTGGCCACCAGTCCAGCTCTGCTTCTCTCTAGGCTCTTTCTTCTGCCCTGCCCAGCATGCCGAACCTTCCAGACTCAGGACCAGCCCTGTGCCGGCCTTGATCGCCATATAGCCCCTGCCAGCCATCATACCAGACATCTGACCTGCTGGCCTGGCCTCCCACTTTCAAAGTTGTGTTAAGGCAATGGGCACTTGGGCTGTGCAAGGTCATACAGGGCATGGACCCCCTTGGGCAGACACCCTTTCTCTCTAGAAGGTCGGTGGTTATGCTTCAGATCCCAGCCCTGGTGAACAATCATCGTCAAAAGGTTACTCTGCCTTTTTGAACCCCATGTTCTGCTTCTCTAAAAATATTAGTAACAGATGCTGCATAGGATTGATAGAAAGATTAAATAAGGATTCGCTCAATGGCAATTTAAAAAATATATACAATATACACGTAGTCTATACAATCTTGCTTGCGCCTCTAAGATGTTGGTCTTGGTGAAGTGAGGTTAGAAAGCTCACCAGGGAAAACCCTGAAAAAGAAGAGAAACTGTAAAGGAGGAAGGAGAGTCCCATTCCTGTGCTCTGAGATCAGCGATTCCCAAACAGGAATAAAGTCTCACTCTCTTTTAGAAGGAGAATGTATGACAGCAAGTCTCCTACATATGAATGAGTTCCTTTCCGAGAGCAAGTTCGTAAGTCCAATCTGTTTGTAAGTCCAACACAGTTAGCCTAGGTACCCAACTAACACCATCACTATCCCTCAGTGCATCTTAGCAGTACTGGCTACATCACTGCTCCTCTTACTCTTCTTTCTGGACATGCTGGGCTTGAAATAAAGATGTTGTACTACCATATTCTATACAGGACTGTAAAGAACATGAAAGCACAATTACCTGTAGAGGATGCAGGCACATGAACTAACTTATGTGACTGGAAATGCAAACGCACGTTCACATCTTTGAAAGCTCACAACTTGAAGGTTCGTGTGTAGGGGACTTGCTGTATCCTGGATCCCAGTTTAGAATCACTGGCCTAGAAGCTGGTGAGGGCCCGTGGCTCTGGCTGCCTGCTGGTCTATTACTAGCCTAGGTTTTACCCAGCATTCCTCCCGCCGTCCCCAACTGTCAGCTCCCCCAGCTCCCTGCCCAGCCAGCCCTGGAGCTCTGAGCTGGGTCCTCACCTCTTTGCAACCTCATCTACAAGGGCAGCTCAGCCTTCGCCTTGGAGGCATCCTATGTTCTAAAGGGCATCAGGGGATCTTGGCTTCCAAGGAGACCTCAAGAAGAGGGAAATATCTAGGCAAGGCTTTCCTCAAACTTGGAATGCATGGAGAAAAAAAAAGAACAAACATCCTGGATCAGATTTTTTTTGCTCAAGCATTTGTCCTGGAATCCAAACAGCCTAGGAGCCTCGGAGCCAGCCCCGCTGTGTGGAGTAGAATGAAGCTACTGTTTCAGATATTTCACGTGAAGAAATATCTGAAAGGACACATGAGAGAAATGCTTAAAGAATGGTCGGCTTTCACAGATGATGGCTGGAGAGGCCAGTGGTACCTTCTCTGCACAGTCTCACCCCAGTCCCACGAGACTGGACCTGCTAAGGCCAGCCCTCCCTGGCTCTGCTCCTCCCACGGGGCTCTGTGTCTGAATGACACACAAGCCTCAATGACCTCTTTATTTTGATAAGGGCTCCAAGTGGGATTTGGAGGCCAGCCTTGTGTGGAAAAGCAATTCATACTGACTTGATTAGTTGAGTGTTTGCCAGAATTCCCCTCTACGTTAGGCAGTGTAGACGCAACAAAACTGCAGACTTCTTGGGTCCAATCTGCCTCCAGTTTAAGATGATTCCAGGTCAGAACAAGAAAACCTAACCGGTTGCTCACTTAGGTAACAGGCTTGAGATGAATGAGTGGCCATCTGTGTTCAGCCCCCTGGGTCCCGAAAGCCTGGATCTGATGCGCTCCCGTCCGCTTCCTTGGAGGGGGGTCGCCCTCACTCTCCCTGATTATTCGGGACACAGTCCTGCATTTGATGCATGACTCAACTTTTGCATTTTTCACTCCCAAAGTTCTGCAAAGGCTCACTGGTGAGGCTCTCGTGGTTATCACCCTCGTTTTGTTCAGCCTCCTGCTGTGATTCCTGGTGTACTTATGCCTCTTGCTTGGTGAGCATCTTTGGGAAGGGAGGGACTGTATCTTATCACCTGGTTTTCCTTTCCCACCCCCAGGTTCCTCTTCTCTTCCAGCATAAGCTATTGGGCCTAGCTGATATCTCATACTCCACAAACATTCATTCATTCAGCAACGTTTTAGTGAATGTGTATTATGGTGCAGGACCCTCTTCAGTGTGTGGAGAATGCATCGGTGGCCAGACACACAACCTTGCTCTGGGAGCTGACATTCAAAACACAGAATGCTGCACTGTGCTCAGTCCCTCAGGCATGTCTGACTCTTTGCAACCCCATGGACTGTAGCCTGCCAGGCTCCTCTGTTCATGGGATTTCCCAGCCAAGAATACTGGAGTAGATTGCCATTTCTTCCTCCAAGGGATCGTCCCAACCCAGGGATTGAACCCAAGTCTCCTGTGTCTTCTGCACTGCAAGCAATTTCTTTACCCACTGAGCCATCAGTGAAGTGAAAGTCGCTCAGTCTTGTCCAACTCTTTGCGACCCCATGGACTATACAGTCCATGGAATTCTCTGGGCCAGAATACTGGAGTGGGTAGCCTTTCCCTTCTCCAGGAGATCTTCCCAACCCAGGGACTGAACCCAGGTCTCCTGCATTGCAGGCAGATTCTTTACCAGCTGAGCCATAAGTTCAGTTCAGTTCAGTTGCTCAGTCGTGTCTGACTCTTTGCAACCCCATGAACCGCAGCACGCCAGGCCTCCCTGTCCATCACCAACTCCTGGAATCCACCCAAACCCATGTCCATTGAGTCAGTGATGCCATCCAACCAGCTCATCCTCTGTCGTCCCCTTCTCCTCCTGCCCTCAATCTTTCCCAGCATCATTTTCAAATGAGTCAGCTCTTCACATCAGGTGGCCAAAGTATTGAAATTTCAGCTTCAACATCAGTCCTTTCATTGAACACTCAGGACTGGTCTCCCTTAGGATGGACTGGTTGGATCTCCTTGCAGTCCAATGGACTCTCAAGAGTCTTCTCCAACACTACAGTTCAAAAGCATCAATTCTTCAGTGCTCAGCTTTCCTCACAGTCCAACTCTCACATCCATACATGACCACTGGAAAAACTATAGCCTTGACTAGACGCACCTTTGTTGACAAAGTAATGTCTCTGCTTTTGAATATGCTATCTAGGTTGGTCATAACTTTCCTTCCAAGGAGTAAGCGTCTTTTAATTTCATGGCTGCAATCACCATCTTTGGTGATTTTGGAGCCCCCCAAAAATAAAGGCTGACACTGTTTCCACCGTTTCCCCATCTATCTGCCATGAAGTGATGGGACCAGATCCCATGAAGTTTTCTGAATGTTGAGCTTTAAGCCAACTTTTTCACTCTCCTCTTTCACTTTCATCAAGAGGCTTTTTAGTTCCTCTTCATTTTCTGCCATCAGGGTGGTGCCATCTGCATATCTGAGGTTATTGATATTTCCCCCGGCAATCTTGATTCCAGCTTGTGCTTCTTCCAGCCCAGCGTTTCTCATGATGTACTCTGCATAGAAGTTAAATAAGCAGGGTGACAATACACAGCCTTGACGTACTCCTTTTCCTATTTGGAACCAGTGTGTTGTTCCATGTCCAGTTCTAACTGTTGCTTCCTGACCTGCATACAGGTTTCTCAAGAGGCAGGTCAGGTGGTCTGGTATTCCCATCTCTTTCAGAATTTTCCACAGTATATTATGATCCACACAGTCAAAGGCTTTGGCATAGTCAATAAAGCAGAAATAGATGTTTTTCAGGGAAGCTCCCAAAACACATGGTAAACTACATCGTAAATTAGAAGTTGGTGTGTTATGAGAAAAAGAAAACAGGCAAAGGAGAGGGCCTCACTGATGACAATTTTGAACAAAGACTTGGCCTGTCTAGTGTTAGGAACATAAAGCTCTCCATAGTGCCATGATTTTCTTATGAAAAGTGACTGGGTCACCCTAATTGATCTCAAAGCCCTTCCAGAAAGTTAATCAATCAGTGTCAGTTCTTTAGATGGTGAGAATTATTTTATGATAGAAGATGAAAAAAAATTAGCTAAAAAACTCGATAGTATCTTTTGTATGTTTGGATGAGAGACAGTAAAAGGCGAAATAAGTCTACTTTTTTCGAGTCTGGCCACCTAATGTTAAGGGTCATTGGAAAAGACCCTGATGCTGGCAAAGACTGAAGGCAAAAGAAGGGGTTGGCAGAGAATGAGATGGTTATATAGCATCATTGACTCAACGGACATGAATTTGAGCAAACTTAGGGAGACAGTAAAGGACAAGGAGAGCCTGGTGTGCTGCAGTCCATGGGTTGCAAAAAGTTGGCCACGACTTAGCAACTGAACAGCAACAACAATTAAAGCGTTCACCAATTTTTGCATATTTAGAATCAAGGTATTGTCAAATCTACGATCCCAGACTCATACTGACGTAGGAAAGCCATTTAAATGAAGAAACTGAAAATTCCACACTTCCTATGCCTTGCTTTTGAGCCAGAGTGGACTGCAGGAAAGGGCATTTCTCTGGGGTCACTGTGAATGAGAAATAAACAAGTGAGTTCTCCGCAGTGGAACACCCAATCTTTGTGGCCAGCCCATGAGCCCCAGAACACCCCCACCTCTGCGTTCTGCATTCACAGATCAGAAGCACAGGGATTAGGGTTTGCCTGGTGATCCAATGGCTGAGACTCCGAGCTTCCAATGCAGGGGTCATGGGTTCGATCCCTCGTCAGGGAACTAGATCCCACATGCCACAACTAAGTGTTCGAATGCTGTAACTAAAAAAGAGTCCGCATGCTTCATATAAAAGCGGCAACTAAAGATCCGGCATGCCACAACTAAGACCTGATACCGCCAAACAAATCAATTAAAAAAGCATAGGAGTTAAAGAACCATCAGCAGGTGGAGTGTGGTCTCACTTACATAATAAAATCTGAGGCTTCTTTTCAGGCTGGAAGGGACTTCAGACATTATCTAAACCAGACATGCAAATTAGCACAGGCCTGGAGGCCCAAAGCCTGAGAGAAAGCATATGCGACCATATAAGAATTTTAATAGAAACTGAAAGTATGACTCACAGCAGAAAAAACTGCCTTTCTCTAAACTCCTCCAGGATATTGGGCAGGACGGACCATTCTTTTTACAGGCAGGCCGAAGACTTTGGAAGCTCAAAGAGTTTTCAAAGTTAGAGTGAGAACAATTTTCATCTCTTTGGAAGAGGGATACCTAAATCTTATCGAGTCTAAGGTCACGTGTGATGTAATTAAGGACTCTTAGGGATTTTCACAGGAAGGAATTCCGTGATTCCTCTTTAATTCATTCCCATTAGGCAAACAGTTCATTGCCATGGAAGGAACGCTACACAAGGCTTCAGAACTCCTTGGGTTGCTTTTCATCTCTGCCAGTTACCAGCTGTGTGAGCCTGCACAGGTGACAATCTCTCTGAACCTCTCAGTCCACCTATCTGTAACAGGGGAGAAATGATTCTCCTAAAACTTAAGAACTTGGAGACGCAAATGGCTTATTTAATCCTCCCAGAGTTCTTTTGGGAATAAATGAGATCATGCATGTGAAAATGCTTTCTACACTCCAACGTATCATTTAAGAGTATAGCTGCTATTCTTTTCCAGAGTTTTATTCCGTGGAAAAAAGTTAATCTTTCCTGTGTCAACCAAGGCTAATTTCTTGTGCTTCTTTGTTTAGGGAAGCAGAAGCATGGAGTATATATTTAATTAAATTGGCAAACCAGATTTTCCCTCCCTAGTGAATCCATCAACTGTCAATGATATTTACTGAATATCTACAGGGCTGGGAAAAGGGATACAGAACAAAACTCAGAATTAGAGATGACAAAGTAATCTATAGTTACCTTAGCATGGTAGTTAGGTCCACATACGGCTTGTGAGTAAGGTAGGGTCCTGAGAAGTGACTGCATGTAGTCTTTGTGAGTAAAGAAAAAATTATCTTGAAGAGGCTGGAACTTGAATTAGGCCTTGAAGGATATGTTGGATTTTGATAAAGTAGTAACTCCATTTAATTTACCACTCGCTCTTTAGAATATGCCTAACACAAGAATTTGAACCGCATCAGCGGCATGTTAAACTTTTTATTGATCCTCACGTGTGATTGCTTACAGATCCCTGAGGCTGGAGGGGAGAAGCTCACGTGGGTCCCGGTTAGTGTTTCTAACTATAGCATTTCTTCCTCAAAGATGTTAACTTTTCTGCCAAAAGGATGTTTCATGAGAAATAATTATTTATTATCTTAGACGTGGACTTCTCTGAAGAGGGTTCGTTGTTACATCTTTAAAAAGAATTTGGGAAAGTTTTTACAATAAAATAACAAATGATGCTATCTTTGCCTTGGCTTTTCACTAGAAGATTTCCCAAGTCCCTTCATCTCTGTCTGGCATAAGAGAAGCTTCTTTTTTTCCTATTTTTTAAAATTTAAATGCTAAAAAAAAATTGTTACAGTGTTGTATTGGTTGAGATGCTTCTTCCTGGAGAGAAATTTGGTTTACGAGCATGAGAATCAACAAGCACCTTTTAAATACTTTTCAGCAACTACTGTCCCTCCAAACAACCGCTGCAATTTCTAAATCAGTGCATTTTGCAAAACAAAGGCATTTGGAATGTTCTATGTGGAGGCGCCCACCACTGGGCTAACTGGAGCACTTGTGGACCTAGCCTTCTCTTTTCAAAGTACCCCAGGACCCAACTCCTCAACAGAGCCAACAGTGGTCACTTCTAGTTTCTATTACAAACCAAGACCCCGTGGTCATGGAAATGGAGTGACATCAACCGAGGCCAATTTCATTTTGAGTCTTAGCTCTGCTATCTATCTAGAATGGGATGACACGTCTGAGTCAAAGTGAAACCTGGTAGAGATGGGAGGTTTAAAATAGTAACAGTTAAGAGTCTGGAGATGAATTGGAAATGCAAAACCCAAACGGCCCACTCAGTAAGTGTGAAACGCCTGAGAAGTGGGCGGGACTGCGTGGTGCTGCGCCCGGCCCACTGGGCACCCCACCCGCAGGGGTGGGCGGAGCAGTTTTCTGGCTCAGCCCAGTTGGAAGGGTGCTCTGGAGGTCAGTTCAGTTCAGTTCAGGGCTCAGTCGTGTTCGACTCTTTGTGACCCCATGAATCACAGCACGCCAGGCCTCCCTGTCCATCACCAGCTCCTGGAATTCACTCAAACTTATGTCCATCGAGTCAGTGATGCCATCCAGCCATCTCATCCTCTGTCGTCCCCTTCTCTTCCTGCCCCCAATCCCTCCCAGCATCAGGGTCTTTTCCAATGAGTCAACTCTTCTCATGAGGTGGCCAAAGTATTAGAGTTTCAGCTTTAGCATCAGTCCTTCCAACGAACACCCAGGACTGATCTCTTTTAGGATGGACTGGTTGGATCTCCTTGCAGTCCAAGGGACTCTCAAGAGTCTTCTCCAACACCACAGTTCAAAAGCATCAGTTCTTTGGCACTCAGCTTTCTTCACAGTCCAACTCTCACATCCATACATGACCACTGGAAAAACCATAGCCTTGACTAGACGGACCTTTGTTGACAAAGTAATGTCTCTGCTTTTGAATATGCTGTCTAGGTTGGTCATAACTTTCCTTCCAAGGAGTAAGCATCTTTTAATTTCATGGCTGTAATCACCATCTGCAGTGATTTTGGAGCCCCCCAAAATAAAGTCTGACACTGTTTCCACTGTTTCCCCATCTATTTCCCACGAAATTATGGGACCAGATGCCATGATCTCAGTTTTCTGAGTTGAGCTTTAAGCCAACTTTTTCACTCTCCTCTTTCACTTTCATCAAGAGGCTTTTTAGCTCCTCTTCACTTTCTGCCATAAGGGTGCTGTCATCTGCATATCTGAGGTTATTGATATTTCTCCTGGCAATCTTGATCCCAGCTTGTGCTTCTTCCAGCCCAGCATTTCTTATGATGTACTCTGCATAGAAGTTAAATAAGCAGGGTGACAATACACAGCCTTGACGTACTCCTTTTCCTATTTGGAACCAGTGTGTTGTTCCATGTCCAGTTCTAACTGTTGCTTCCTGACCTGCATACAAGTTTCTCAAGAGGCAGGTCAGGTGGTCTGGTATGCCCATCTCTTGAAGAATTTTCCACAGTTTATTGTGATCCACACAGTCAAAGGCTTTGGCATAGTCAATAAAGCAGAAATAGATATTTTTCTGGAACTCTTGCTTTTTCGATGATCCAGTGGATGCTGGCAATTTGATCTCTGGTTCCTCTGCCTTTTCTAAAACCAGCTTCAACATCTGGAAGTTCACGGTTCATGTACAGCTGAAGTCTGGCTTGGAGAATTTTGAGCATTACTTTACTAGCGTGTGAGATGGGTGCAATTGTGCGGTAGTTTGAGCATTCTTTGGCATTGCTTCTCTTTGGGATTGAAATGAAAACTGACCTTTTTCAGTCCTGTGGCCACTGCTGAGTTTTCCAAATTTGCTGGCATATTGAGGGCAGCACTTTCACAGTGTCATCTTTCAGGATTTGAAATAGCTCAACTGGTATTCTATCACATCCACTAGCTTTGTTCATAGTGACACTTTCTAAGGCCCACTTGACTTCACATTCCAGGATGTCTGGCTCTAGGTGAGTGATCACACCATCGTGATTATCTGGGTCATGAAGATCTTTTTTGTACAGTTCTGTGTATTCTTGCCACCTCTTCTTAATATCTTCTGCTTCTGTTAGGTCCATACCATTTCTGTCCTTTATCGAGCCCATCTTTGCATAAAATGTTCCCTTAGTATCTCTAATTTTCTTGAAGAGATCTCTAGTCTTTCCCATTCTGTTGTTTTCCTCTATTTCTTTGCATTGATCACTGAGGAAGGCTTTCTTATCTCTCCTTGCTATTCTTTGGAACTCTGCATTCAGATGCTTATATCTTTCCTTTTCTCCTTTGCTTTTCACTTCTCTTCTTTTCACAGCTATTTGTAAGGCCTTCCAGACAGCCATTTTGCTTTTTTTGCATTTCTTTTCCATGGGAATGGTCCTGATCCCTGTCTTCTGTACAATGTCAGGAACCTCCATCCATAGTTCATCAGGCACTCTATCAGATTTAGTCCCTTAAATCTATTTCTCACTTCCACTGTATAATCATAAGGGATTTGATTTAGGTCATACCTTAATGGTCTAGTGGTTTTCCCCACTTTCTTCAAGTTAAGTCTGAATTTGGCAATAAGGAGTTCATGATCTGAGCCACAGTCAGCTCCTGGTCTTGTTTTTGCTGACTGTATAGAGCTTCTCCATCTTTGGCTGCAAAGAATATAATCAATCTGATTTCCTTGTTGACCTGGTGATATCCATGTGTAGTCTTCTCTTGTGTTGTTGGAAGAGGGTGTTTGCTATGACCAGTGCGTTTTCTTGGCAGAACTCTATTAGCCTTTGCCCTGCTTCATTTTGCATTCCAAGGCCAAATTTGCCTGTTACTCCAGGTGTTTCTTGACTTCCTAGTTTTGCATTCCAGTCCCCTATAATGAAAAGGACATCTTTTTTGGGTGTTAGTTCTAAGAGGTCTTGTAGGTCTTAATAGAACTGTTTAACTTCAGCTTTTTCAGTGTTACTGGTTGGGGCATAGGCTTGGATTACCATGATATTGAATGGTTTGCCTTGGAAACGAACAGAGATCATTCTGTCATTTTTGAGATTGCATCCAAGTACTGCATTTCGGACTCTTTTGTTGACCATGATGGCTACTCCATTTCTTCTAAGGGATTCCTGCCCACAGTAGTAGATATAATGGTCACTGGATTTAAATTCACCCATTCCAGTCCATTTTAGTTCACTGATTCCTAGCATGTCGACGTTCACTCTTGCCATCTCCTGTTTGACCAGTTCCAATTTGCCTTGATTCATGGACCTGACATTCCAGGTTCCTACGCAATACTGCTCTGGAGGTCAAGGTGGCCCCAAATACCTGCCCTGCAGCCCCACGCCTCGTCCCCCATCCTGAGGTGCACGGACAGTATTCTTCTCTATAGAAACGCACCAGGGCTCATGCCTTCACTGTCACCTTCACTCACGGTGCAGAGCAAGGTGGTGCCCATCAGATTCTCGATTTCTCCAGGAAGCATGCAGGAGCAGCTTTGACAGACATGACTACAAGCGATAAGCCCAAGCGGGGTGGGGGCAAGAAGAACAAAGTGCACATTTCTAAGCAGCCCAGAACGGTATCAGGCGCTGGAATGCCAGCGGGCACAGGGATGAGGAGAAAACAACGCTGCGGAATGATGCTGATACACAGCAACAAAAACACGTTGCATCTCCATTAAGTATTCAAGTAAAGCCTGGGGAAGGCGGCGGGATGATGGAGGGGGAGAGGATTTGAGAAGCAGTGGGAACACTCAGCTCCAACCTTGCCCACCAAGGATGCCTACGGACTGAGAAGGGGATGTGGTCTAGGATGCTGGGGCAGGCAGCTTCTGTCTTTAAAATGGTCCAGGTGATGCTGACACCTTTCCTTCTCTTGGAGAGCCATGGGTCAAGGAAGTTGACCAAGGCAAGGCCTTGGTTAACTCCTGTAACTGAGGAAATTTCACAACCAGACTTATCAAACGAACATCCATTATCCTTTTTTTAAAGTTTACTGCACTCTTTCTTATCAACAGAGTATTACTCAAGATAGCGTGTCATTTCCTAAATCTCTTCTTTTCCTCTTTAATTAAAAAAAAAATTTTTTTTATTTAGTTGTTTTGGCTGTACTGGGTTTTTGTTGCTGTGGGAGGGCTTTCTCTCTAGTTGTAGTGTAGGGCTTCTTGTTGTGGCAGTTTCTAGGGCAGGCTATAGAGCTTGGGCTCGGTAGTTGAGGCACATGGGCTTAGTTGATCTGAGGTTTGTGGAATCTTCCTGGACCAGGGATCGAACCCATGTCGCAGGCATTGGCAGGGGGATTCTCAACGACTGGACCACCAGGGAGGTCTTTCTCTCTGATTTTTAAAAATGTCATATTAAACACACAAAAAATGTGTAATGCTGTGTAAATTATCAAGCACAGTAATGAAAAGAACATCTGTGAGGTCATCTAACATGCTTCTGGAAATGCAAGATCTGAGTACCCAAGTGAGGATCCTAATCTTTTTTTTGGGGGGGGAGCCATAGTGGATATCAGTGAATGTCATCATATCATCTTAACAACTAGATGACGTTAGCTTCCTGAAAAATATGGGCCATTCTACGGGGTGGAGGATGGAACAGGGAGACGCAGCCACAGAGCCTGTCACTACTGGGTGGGGAGGGAACTGTGGAAATGGGCTCCAGTCTGCTTTAATTCCTACTAGGCTTTGTGATTTGGGCTTAATCTATCTGTGCCCCAGTTTTCTCACGTGCAAAATGGGAAGAATAACTGTGTGTGTGCTTAGTTGCTCGGTTATGTCCAACTCTCTGTGACCTTTTGGACCGTAGTCCACCAGGCTCCTCTGTCCATGGGATTTCCCAGTCAAGAAAACCGGAGTGGGTTGCTATTTCCTTCTCCAGGGGATCTTTCTAACCCAGGGGTTGAACCTATGTCTCCTACATTGCAGATGGATTCTTTACTCACTGGGTCATCAGAGAAGTCGTAATAATAATTGTACCAACTACATAAGGTGATTATGAAGTGTAAAGATGAAGTGAATAGAAGAGTTCTTAGCACAAGCCCTCAGTGAACGGTAGCTGTTATAGTTATGGGGCAAGGGGAGGGGTGATAATAAAGGTCAGGGAAGGAGGTCTGAATGAGCAGGAGTTAACCTTTCCTGCAACATGACTTTCCCTTGTTCTGGTTCTGCCCTTGGCCTCTTTCTCATCAGCACTCATAGCAAGAGGATCCAGATCTGAAGGGCCTCCAAGGGGAGTCTAAACCAATAAAAAATGGGGCAAAAGCGTGACATGGAACCATCTCCTTGTGACTGAAATCGGTTCTCAGTAAGCTCTTCCCTCTACTTCTGCCTGGAAGGAATCATGCTGGAGTCAAATGAAGGGGAAATTATGGCAGAGAAGAAAAGGCAGTCCTGAGTCGAGCTCTTCAGTGGCCAAGGCCACAGTCTCACTCTTGTCTTTAGAAACATCACAAAGGGTGAATTTTACAGTAAGCTCTTGGGGAGTAGTTTAAGGCACTTTGTCTATAATTTTCATCCATCCCTTCATCCATCTACCCATCCATCCATTCATCACTGATCCATCAATCCATCCACTCATCCATTCATCTATCCATCCATTCATCATTGATCCATTGATCCATCCATCCATCTATCCAGTGGCCTTTTCTAAGGCATAGTCCCTGCCTACAAGATGCTTCAAGACTTCCAAGACCAAAGGCTGTTGGATAGACTATCAGGATGCTGTCCTGGAAGGACAGTGGGCACAAGCAAGGTGCCATGGGGCAGAGGTGGCTAAGGAGACATCACCTGACCTGGACCGTCAAGTGTGAGTGTAGCTCATAGAGTGTGGATTGGGTGGGGGTGAGACAACCAAGGAAAGTATACCAGGCAAGGCGAGAAAAGGAAACACTCAAAGTTCGGTTTGAAAGTGTCCAGACAGGAATCCATTCACATTTGAAGGATACAATTGGGGGGGGGGGTGTCAGAACTTAAGTGTGCAAGACTTTTGCTGGGCAAGCTGTCATGCCCTAGACCCTTAATTGACTTTGGCCATACTGGGTGATGCCTCTGGCCATCCCGCATGGCCGGACCTAGATGGCCTGCAAACATACACACCCTGGAGAAGGTGGGTTTTGCCTCACAATCCATCAGGCGATTGTGGCAAAGTCAAGTGATGTGAGTGGCTGGGGGACACAGGACAGCAGTGGCTGCTGGGCTCCCGGCAGTTATACAGTTGTGCCTGCCTGGCTCCCCACCCTCAGGGTTTGGGCTGACATGCTCCTACCTTGGAATTGTTCTCTGAGGTGAGAGAGACCTATGATGGTGGATTTCTTTAAAAGTCATCAATTAATCAATCAAACAGAAACAGAAGAGAATGTTCATCAGAAGGTATCTATGTTTATATGTTCGTTTTAAAAAAAATCTTCAAAGGAATAAAATGTGCACAATTAAAATGATTTCTGAGATGGAGAAGCTCCTTCAAGTAAGTGGGTTCCTGCCTTAGCTGGAACTAAAAACACTCCAGCGAAATCCATCTCTACCTGCCTCTAACAGCGATGGTGCGACACGGAAAGTTGCTTGCTTCATTATCCTGGAACAAATTTACACTTGTCTGAGGAAACGGGCTAAGTGTTTCCAATCATTTTAGAGAAAGCGTGTCCTCGTCGCTGTGGAACCCACACATGCGATAACAGCACACACGGAACAAAATAACAGTTCTTTTACTCAGAGAAAGGAAGGGTAATGGTTACTTAGAAAGTGTCCCAGACAAGCTGTCAAACTGAATTCAGAGAGCTGGAGTCTGACTCCAGGACAGGGCTGGCTGGCTCAGGTCTCTGGGGACTGGGGTTTCCTGCCTGCTTCAGCTTACAGACAAAGATTCTTTGTTTCCAAACCTCTCTCTCTCCCCTTCTCCCTCTCTCAATCTCTCTCTGGTGAAAACACACACACACACACACACACACACACACACACACACATACATACAACATGCAGCTCTCCAAAGAGGGTCAGATCGAAAGTAGACAAAACATTAACTCTGGAATTTCAAAGGAAAACAATTAAAAAAAAATAAAGCAGAGAGAGCAAGCTACCGTCTGTTCTAGAATCATAAATCTTGCCTTTGGAAGCAGAAATAGCACACACTCACACACACACACACTCAGCAATCATCCTTGCTAAAAATGGATTAGGGCTATTTCATCATAAAGGAAAAACATATAATGACAAAGTTCTTAACAGGCCCTCCCGGGAGGCCTCGATACCCTCACGTTTTAAGTGCACGTTAGCGGACACAGACGGAGCCTGTGAAGCCACACAACCTGCTCCATGAGAGATGTTATTTACTCCCTAAAAATAACAGGCCATTACCTCACAGCATTACTGGCCTTTTCCTTCAGGCACACGTGTTCCAGACCAACTCCTTGCAGGGCAATGCACACAGGCGAAGGCCCTGCCAAACACACGCTCACCCCGCCTAGACTCTCACTCAGGATGCTGCCTCGACCCCATCCCCTACGCTGAACCCCTAACCTGCTACCCTTGTTCACAGCCACACACACAGGGCACGAGAATCAATATTCTGCATGCATCCACATCTTCTCCATCAAAGCAAAACTTCTTGCAGCATCTTTTAAATCATGGAAAATGTCAAAGATGTAGGAAAGCAGAGAGAAAGATGTATTGCACTGGGGAGGGCCCTTCAGCTTTAACAGGCATGAACTCACGGCCAGCCTGACTCCAGCTCTCCCCCTCATCTACCCACGCCCCCTCTCCGCCCCAACTACTTTGAAGCAAATCCCTGGTTCCTTTGCTAAGCTTCCTTCTCACAGAGTGAGACTGTACCTGTCTATCGGTTTCATGAACACCACCAAGAGTACCCCCACAAGCCTCCCCTACCATGCACACGTCACAAAACTGGACCTCGGTGCTCCCAAGGGGCACAATGAGGCACACCAGGGGAGAGCACTGGGTCTTGTCCCCCTAACCCATCCCGTGCCCATGCAGCCCCCACACAGGACAGACCCAGATGTGCTGGCTGGTGTCTTTGATGCCCACCTCCTCTTCTTCAATACCCATTTCCAGCGCCACTATGCTGGGTCCTTCCAGATCTTCTCCCATCTTTCACTACGATCTCTATCATTAAATCATCAAGGACACCCCGTAGGGGCTGAAAATGCAGGGAGAAGTGGTGAGACGTGGTGTTGTATCAGCCATAAACAACACATAGCATTGACTTACTGGCCCATCTGTCTCTGACTACAACCCCTTGAGGGTAGCTGGCTGGGTACCACATTTCTGAGGCTCAGTCTGGCATTCCATACATAGCGGGTTCTTATAAATGAAGAGATGTGTGAATGGGTGGAGGAGGGTACGAATTCTGACTAAGGTCCTGGGTGAAGCTCTTCACCCTCTGTGTGGTCGTGGGGGGACCCAGGCCTTCTCTTGCCTCCCACTGCCTCTGTCCCATGAAAGGTTCAGAGTGAATGGTCCACTTTAACACTGAATGATTTTCCAACTCTTCATTACTCTTAGGGAGCTTCTTGTAGGTCGCATGCATTTTTCCATTTGATCAAAGCAGTTTCATATTATTCCTTAATCGTTCCACATGTGAATATCCCTGCTGAAATTTTAAACAACTTGTCCATCTCATCTACAGTGTTACCATCCCATCTAATATGGTGTCCTTCACAACCCTGGGAATTATGTCAATAGGTAGTAAACCAGCAAGAATATTCTAATGATTTTGTGATAATACTACCAATTACTACTGTAATTCATGGGGCTAAGACACTGAACACTTACTGCTGTGTCAGACACCTGGTAAGAGATTTATGCATACGATATCACCCCTGAAGGGGTCTTAAGCCTGTCCTCATTCTACCCATGAGGAAACCGAGGTAGAAAAAAGTTAATGACTTGACCAAGTTCACCTAGCTTGAGCCCAGAGCCTGAGTTTTAAACCAATATGCTATAAGGCTGAAATATGAGATGAACACCTGCTTTGGGGAAATTTAAAGCATCAATTAAAGAATGTTTAAAATGTCAGATGCTTGATGCAAACTATTACATAAAGAATGGATAACCCACAAGGTCCTTCCATATTGCACGGGGAACTATATTCAACATCCCATGATGAATCATAATGGGAAAGAAGAAAAAGATTGTATAAATGTGTATAACTGAGTTACTATGCTATGTAGCAGAATTAACACAACATTGTAAATCAACAATACTTCAATAAAATAAATTTTTAAAAAAGACATCAGATGCTTAAATGCTGAGATGAGAAGCAGACCAGAGGGAGGAAAGAACAGTAGGGACGTGTGTTTGAGTCCTGCTCTGTCCCGAGACGTCGGGGACTTCAAGTGAACCCTGTAACCTCTCTGTGCCTAGTTTCCATGATCTGCAGATCCAGGGTGATAATAATACCAGCCCTGCTAGCTCACGGGGATGGAGGGTGAGAGGTGCAAATGAGATAACAGACCTGCAAATGCTCAGCAAACAATGAGGGTCTGCAGAATGATGGTGCTGGCTGTAACACAGGCCCCACCATCTGGAAATCTCCTCGAGCCAGCAGGGCTCTCCTTAGCATGATCTTCAGCAGTGGTTAGGCCTTTCACTCTGAAGGACACGGAAGGCTGGTTTCTCCCCCTCTCTCTCCCACACTCAGCGTGCAAGCAGACAGACTTTTTATCCATCAGCTCAGGTGACGGCAGGCCAGGGCTGTTCCGCAGGCCGCCAGCGACCCACATGGAGGAGGAGCAGTTTGCATTCCACAGCAGGTCCTGAAAGGCTTCCCGGGCTGAGGACAGAGGCTCAGGCTCCACGGGCTGGGCTTATAGTTTATGAGTTCCAGGAGTTCATAAACAACGAGCTCAGTATCCTCCGACTTTTGGAGAGTCAGAGGCATTTAAATGTGTCTGGCACGAGGAGCTGAGGACATGAGGTTTAGGATGCAAAGCAGCATTGCAGGGGTGTTCTGGAAGGGCCCAGGGCAGGGCTGCTCTGACCTGCATCCAGGACGGACACACTCGCCCCTGGGCGTGGAGGTCAGAGATGTCAGTATGTGCTCGAAACAGCTATTTAACTTCCAGAACCCCAGTGCCCCTGATAAAATCAGGTTGCCAACTCCAATCCCAATTACCAATTTTTTTTTTTTTTTAAAAATTTTTGACTGCGCTGTGTGGCAGGTAAGATCCTAGTTCCTCAACCAGGGATTGAACCCTTGCCTCCTGCATTGGAAGCATGAAGTCTAAAGCAGTGGACCACCAGAGAAGTTTCCCAATTACTATTTAGATACCCATGGTGAGAACATATAAGAGATTTCTGAAGGCTGAAGTGATGGACTCAGGTAAGGCTCAGGTCAAGATCAATAAAGATTAACCTCATCAATGACAAGGATGAAATAGAACAAATCTTCCTGTAGTCAAGTCAACCTGTTCTTCCATAAGTACACCAGGAGGTCCTGCCCTTCCTTTTCGAGGTTGGTTTGGGGCCAGGAAAAATCAAGATCAACCATCCAGTGTGTTTCCAAGGAAACCTGGGTGGCTAGGAGATGGGCCTCCCTCCCCTCTTTCTGATTCAAGTCTGCCCTGTAGGACAGCACTGCTCAATTGTGGCTGCAGGTTTAAGAGTAACCTGGAGATCTTGAAAAAATTCCCAATCCCACCTGTCACTCCTAGAGATTCTGAATCAGTAAGTTGTGTTTGGGACCTGAGCATCAGTATTTTGAAACATTTTTTATTTTGACTTTTCCAGTATTTTTTTTTCAGTTATATAATACATATTCAGATTATATACATATATATATATACACATATATGTATAATTCATAGGCAAAGAAAACAAACTTACGGTTACCAAAGGGGAAGGGATAAATTAGGATTATTATACAGTAAATTCCTGTTGCTATTTTATATACAGTGGTATGTATCTGTTAATCTCATACTCCTAATTTATCCCTTTCCCCTTTGGTAACCACAAGTTTGTCTTCTATGCCTATGAATCTATTTCTTTTTTGTAAATAGATTCAACTATATTATTTTTAGATTCTACATGTAAGTGATACTATATGATATTTGTCTTTCACTTCACTTGGTTGGATAATCTCTAGGTCCATCCATGTTGCTGCAAATGACATTATTTCCTTCTTTTTTAATAGCTAATATTCCATGGTATACAGAACACATCTTTTTCATTCATTCATCTGTTGATGGGCACTTGGGTTGTTTCCCTGGCTTGGCTATTGTAGATAGTGACGCTATGAACATTGGGGTGTGCGTATCTTTTCGAATTAGTGTTCTTGTCTTTTCTGGATTTCTGCCCAGGAGTGGGATTGCTGGATCATACGGTAGCTCTGGATTTAGTTTTTAAGGAACCTACATACTGTTTTCCATAGTGGCTGCACCAATTTGTGTGCCCACCAATAGCGTAGGAGGGTTTCCTTGTCTCCACATCCCCTCCAGCAGACGTAGATTTTTTGATGATGACCGCTCTGACTGTTGTGTGGTGGTACCTCACTGTGGTTTTGATATGCCTTGCTCTAATAATTAGCAATGCTGAACACCTTTTCATGTGTTTTTGCAGTTTTCATTGAGGTGAAACATACGTTACATAAAACTTACCATTTTGTTCATCTTTCAGTGTACATTCCAGTGGCATTTAAGTACATTCACATTGTCCAACCATCATCACTATCAGAACTCTTTCATCTTTCCAAACTGAAACGCCATGTGCCCATTAAACAAGAATGTCCCATTCTTCCCTCCTTCTAGCCCCTGGCAACCACCCTGCTACTTCTCTAGTCTCTTAATTTGTTGACTTAACGTTCCTCCTGTGAGTGGAGTCATACAGTATTTGTCCTAGGGCATCAGTTATTTTACCAAGTTCTCCAGCTCATTCTCTGCTCAGTTAGGACGAGGAAGTAAGCCAAGCGGGGGATTTGTATGAAGTCACTTTTGGGAAGAGAGGACAATGCATGGATGTGGTTGGAGATGATAGTGAGAAAATTGCAGGGACAGAGAAACATAATGGAAAAAATTCAAGTCTCCACCCACACTACAGTTAGACAAGGTGTAGCTTTCATGAAAAGCCAGCTAGAAGGGAAATGCTATGTATGTCTGGAGGACGATCTGAAGCAAGGGATTCTGAATCCTACAACTTGGGTTTGAATCCTTGTTCTGCTGTTAAATAGCTGTGTGTCTTTCAAGTAACCACTAACAGTCCTGAACCTCAGTTTCTCTGTCTGAAAAACAAGGCTGATTCTGTCTACCTCGCGGGACGTTGCCAGACTTAAAGAGGCAAAGCTTGTGAGAGTGCCTGGGGCACGGCAGAATCCTGTACAGGTGACAGTGGAGGCTGCTCCTGCCAATGGGTAACAACTGTTGCAGTTGTTCAGGAGCTATACGTCATGTCCGACTCTGTGACCCCATGGACTGCAGCATGCCAAGCTTCCCTGTCCTTCACTGTCTCCTGGAGTTTGCTCAAGTTCATGTCCATTGAGTCAGTGATGCTACCTAACCATCTCATCATCTCAACAATTGCTTCCATTCTAATTTATTTTCTAACTGCATTAGCCTTGGTAACAGGTAGAGGGAGGATAATTGTTCTAGCTGGGTCCAATCTGTGACCACAGAATATTTAATTTTAAAAAGGTTAGGGACTTCCCTGACGGTCCAGTGGTTATGACTTTGCCTTCCAATGCAGGGGATGTAGGTTTGATCCCTGGTGGGGGAGCAAAGATCCCACATGCCTTGGGGCCAAAAAAACCAGAACATGAACAACAGAAGCAAAATTGTAATAAATTCAATAAAGACTTTACAAATGGTCCACATAAAAAAAAAAACTTATAAAAAGCTTAAAGACTGTTACAAATTGATTTTTAAAAGCTAGTCTTACTTCGTGGGCACCAATAACCCTTAGAGAGTACAACAGTTTTCAAGAGACAACCTGGAAGGGTGATTATGCCATTTTAAAGTAAAAAGGCATTCTCACTGGATAAGCACAGTGAAGGCGCATTCACAGGAGCGTTTACCTCCTCAACTTCTTTCTTTTGTGCTTGATGCCAGCACCTGTCCTTTGTGAAACACACACACACACACACACACACACACACACACACACACACCCCACACACACACAGAGCTCCGGATCTCTTGAGGGGCTCTGGGTTTCTTTGGGGCTGTGAGTGTACCTTATTCAAAGAAGGTGGACCTAAGGTTGCACCATGCCTTCTCTTTATTTTTCCATTTAAAATTTTAAGAACTCAAGATTGCTCTTAGAGAAAAGCAGAAGAGAGAGGGGTGGGGTGGAGGGTGAAAGGGAGGGAGCGAGGAGTGTGGCTAGCTTTGTCTTGCTAATGTACTTTTGTTTTGTGGACCATGGGCTGTTTAGACAGATTTGGACCACCTCTCGAGGGCGGAGCCGCTGGAGCAGCAAGACATCTCAAGTGGAAAGCTTTACGGGTGGACAAAAGATGCACCTGCAAAGCGCAGACGTCTCCGGAGACCAGGGCCAATGCTGGGAGATAAATGCCCGGCACCACCTGACTGAGGGTCTGGCAGCGCTTGCTTGCCTGGAGACTGCAGTTCATTCATTTCAGAAGAGGAGCAGCTCCTGCAGAAGCTCCAGAGAGCCCAGCACAGCACTGTACACACACAAAAGGACCCAGGAAAGGAAGGGGCGTAGCGCAGGTAGAGGGCAGGCTGAGAGCTAAGACCCCTGCAGGAGTCATGAGTCAATAACCAGCGCGATAATAATCAGTCAATAATCAGTTCAACCCAGACACACTCGCTTCTTAACAGAAACCTGTATTTAAAGTCCAATATCGGATGCCCTCTCACTGGGTCCGCCCCACAGTCTCACTGGTTAGTCCTGCTGTCATAAACAGGTCTCAGCCTATAGCCCTGCATGGGCTTCAGGGGTCTCCTGCCTGCCTTCTTTCACCCTTTCCTTCCTCCCTCTCTCCCTCCTTCCTTGCAAGAAGTGGATCGCTACCTGCAGGTGAAGTGAAAGCTCAGTAAGCAAACCAGATCAGAGCAGAGGGGGACCCTGGATGGAAGCAGAGCCTCACCTGAGGCTGCAGGGTCACCTCCTTAAAACCCAGCAACTCCAAAGTCAGGGAGGATTCTTACTGGCTTCTGTGTGTGTGTACTCAGTTGCTTCAGTCATGTCCAACTGTTTTGAGACCCTATGAACCGTAGCCTGCCAGGCTCCTCTGTCCATGGGATTCTCCAGGCAAGAATACTAGAGTGGGTTGCCATTCCCTTCTTCAAGGGATTTTCCCAACCCAGGGATCGAATTCCAGTCTCCTGCATTGCAGGCAGATTCTTTACCACTGAGCTACCAGGGAAGCCCTCTTACTGGCTTAATTTGGCCCTTTTACTTGACAGGAAGTTGAGGTTCGGGGCATGAAGTGATTTCCCCAAAGTAAACCAGAGGTGTTCCGACCTCAGTCTAATGTGTTTGTCATTGTAGCACATTTTTTCTTTTATGGATGTCTGCAATGCGATGGTTAAGTGGGTCACCTAATAAAATGCGGCTTGGACTGTACAATGAGTCAATATGACTTCAGGTTTTTTTATGGCAAAAGCCAGTAACTCTGATTTTGAAAGAAAACAGTAGCATAAATAGGACTGGCCCAGGGTGGGGCAGGAGGTGAAGAAAGTTGCAGAAAACCAGGAAAGTTCACAGATTCATTGTGTTGAATACTTCCTCCACAGAACTGTCTGGTCATCATCTGATTATAAATTGTTAACAGGAAACAGGAAGTCTCATGTGATGGAAGGTGTGAACTTGGTCAAAACACCCAAGCTCACTGGGTCTCTGTTTCCTCCATGACAATTTTGAACTAAATGGTCTCTAAGATCCTTCCCGTTTCTCAGAGCCTTATGTTTCTCTGTGATATGATGCTGTGCTAATCCCATGTAACCAATATCGACAACTCCTGCCTTCATTCATTCTATGTGGCAGGTGTGCATTAAAGAAAAAGTATTAAAGGAGAGAGAGCCAAGGAAGAGAGTGCTTATCATACTCCTACTCATCCTTCAAAGCCCCACTCAAAATGCCCCTCCTCCAGGAAATTTTTCTTTTGCCTCGGGCAGATATTTTTTCACTCACATTTTGTCTCCCTTAAACCAGGTACTATGAATTATTCACTTGTTTAAACGCCCAGAATCTAACAGTATCTGGAGCAGGAAATATCCACAACACTTTCACAAATAGAGATGATGAGAAATGTATTATAATGTTTGCTAAAACCCTCACCAGAGAAAACCATTTTCTGAGATGATTTTCTTTCTCTCTCAACCAAACCAAACCAAACCAAGCGAACTAGACCATATCCCCAAGTCAGCACTTTAAAAATGAATTGGTAGTGCTAAAATGTCTTACCGAAAAAAATACCCTGAAAATGTGACATTGCAAGAATCCTCAAAATCTTTACTTCATTTTCTTCAACAGAGAAAGCCCCTGCCTTTCAGCTTTGAAAGTGAGTAGCATCCATTTCCTTCCAAGAGCAACATGCTTTCTTTCATGGAGTAACAGCCTCAGATCGTATTTTTATGATATTATCACAAGATATTTTACACCCCTGTCATGTTTTTGCAATGAGCAGCACAAAGGGGATCAGCTTAGGCTTCTAAAAAAGCCAAGTGGACAAGAGACTTGGGGCCCACATTTGAGGTTCCCCACCCCAGTCTTCCCATCACAGACAGTCCTGGACTGGTACAGAGGACCCTTCTACAACTCTACACGCCTGAGAGAACACACTCACCTTCCTTGACATTCAGCCGTGAGGACGGGTCCGTGTGGGAGGTTGTGTTATAGGCCAACAGTGAACCTGAAAGGCGAAGCAAAAACATCAGTTGTGTCCCAGACAAACTTCCGAGATCAAGACAGGGAAAGGGGATGGATGAGAATGAATAGGGGAGGGGAGGAGACAGGGAGAATGGAGGGACAGATGACTCCTTGAGAGAAGGAAAAAGTTAATGCCAGCCATCACGGGTTCCTGGGGTCAAGGTCCGAGGAAGCTAGGACAGAATGCTCGTGGGTGGGTCACACACAAGTCCTCGCAGCGGCCATGATTAAGGATCTGGAGGTCCTGGGTCACTACAACCCAGCAGGGACACACGGCTGCAGGCACTGTTCTGGTCCTGTGACCGACTTCCTGTGTGACCATGAATGAGCGACTTTCCTGGTCTGCACCTTGATTTCTTTATCTTGAACTGCAAGAAGGACTGGCAAACGTTTTATCAAGACCAGACAGTAAATATCACCTCTGTGGAACATCTCTCTGTTTTGTCCACGGGCAAGTGCTGGCCAGATCCGGCTGCCACTGGCACTGCCGTGCCCTGGAGGAGAGGTCTGGCCAGGTCCTTCCTGCTCTGACGTCCTTTGGGTTGACAGGTGGGCGAGGTGCTTGGATGATCACGTTGGTGGAGGGAGTGCTAGGAGCTGGGGATGGGATGGGGGTGGCAGCGCTCCTCAGAGCAACTTGTGTCTCCCTTTATGCACGTCTAAGAGAACACTAGACATAAGCCATAATACACTGAATTTCCTGTCATCAAAGGCTTCGATATACAATCTTTTAAAATTAAATGTTCATGCAGAACTACTCTTAGTAAACACTAGTCTAGGCATTTTCTAGTTTTCTCTTCTCTCTTAAGAGAAAAAAAATTCCCCCTCTTTCTTAAAATCTAGGCTTCCCAGGTAGTACTAGTGGTAAAGAACCTGTCTGCCAATGCCGGAAAGGCACGTTCGATCCCTGGGTCACGAAGATCCCCTGGGGGAGGAAATGGCAACCCCCTCTTGTATCCTTCCCTGGGAAATCCCATGGACAGAGCGTGGAGGACTACAGTCCACGGGGTCGCAAAGAGTTGGACACGACTGAGCAACTGAGCCCATTCCTAAAACTGGGCTTGTTCCTCTGTTTCCAGCAAGCCCAAGAGCTTTAGTTTGGGAAATGTAGGCATCTTTGCCCTCCGCCTTGAGGCTCTGAAGTTTGATCCAGAGGGCTAGAATCTGTTTTTACAAAGGACACGAGAGGCTGGACGTGAGTGTTGGAGGCTAAAAAGTCTTTCTAAACAATCCTTTCCCTGATCCCTGGGACCAAGTGGACAGACTTAGGTGCCAGGGCTCCGGAGCAGGGAATGGACTGCCAGACATTCCTATTTTTAGCCTCAAGTCACGGAAGGGACACGGAGTGAAGCGCCTGCCTCACCCAGCCGTGGGCGTTTGGTTGTGTGCCTCAGAGAAGTTGTGGCCCCTTTCAGGCCAGGCGACCAAGAGAATTTTGGAAGAACCATCCAACTGGCTAGAATCACTGACTCTGGGCTTGGGCAACTATGCCTTTCAGCTCTGAAACAGCTCCAGGTTAAAAGAGAAAAAAAAAAAGTGCAAGGATGCTGGTGGGATTGAGACAGTTTTGTGCCAAACTGTGGCTAGGTGGAGATACTTTTAGAAAGAAGGCAGTCACATGCCTGGAATATCCGAGAACCGGATGCATTTGGTTATTCCATTCTCAAAGAAGTCGAGCATAAAGTGATTTTTACCCTTCATTTAATATAGATCTTTATGCGAATGAGAGTTTAGAGTCAGACCTGCCTCTTACCACTTGCCAGCCTGGTGACCTCCATCAATCTGCCTCATCTCTCCAAGCCACAGGTTCCTCCTCCATGAAACAGGATAATAGTAACACCTACCTGATATAGTTGTTGTGACGACTGAATACACACAACTGACTGAAGTAATACATGCAACTGCTCGCAACAGACCTTGGCTCGCAATGAGTGCTCAAAGCACGCTAGGCACTACCACAATTATTTTTACATCCCTGCTCCCGCAGACACCACAATGACACACAATAAACTCTTTATAAAAGAGCTCGCTGGGCATTTGTCTTATCCTCTGGAATTAAGAGTTATGAATGAGTTCTGCTGCAATAAGAAGTAACCCTCCATGACTGGAAGGAGGTTACAGAAAGGAAGCAAACGTTCCGAGGGAAACAAAAACAGTCTCCGGAGTAAGACCAAGAATGTCTGCCTCTCTGTCCCTGACATTCTCTGCCTCGGGCGGAAACCTCATGGCTGGAGCAAATAAAGAAAAATGATGGTCTCAGAGGACCGAACTGCCTGAGTCATTAGCGCAGATGCAGCAGAGAGCACGAAGCTTAGATAAACCGCATTTATTAAATTCTCCCCTTGGTGCAAGTTCTTCTTTGGGCACACGTGAATTCCACAGGAAACTCCCAGAAAGCCTAGAGAAAGGGTCATTTGACCTCGGCAAAGCCTGCGTGAAATACATATTTCATGGTAACCCCGGAGAAGGATTCTACCCTGAAGAGTGTTCTTGGTTCAAATTTCCCCCCTAGAAGGAGAGGCTGCCTGCCTGCCCGTGGAGGGCTGACTCGGGGAGTCTGACCTCCTTCCCAAGGGACCAACTTTTCCTTCTCTCCTCCTGTTTTTATTTAACCAGTTTATTTAGCCAGTTCCTCAGGCTACCCAGAGTGGCAAGGCGCACTCTTTCCTTAAAGGAATTCATTTAGAGGCAGAAAGGTCCTCCCTGGAGCCCGGCCTCACTCCGTGCCTTGGGAATGTCTCCCTCCTGCTTTGGGGCCCCTTCTGTGTGCGGTGAACGCCTCCTGGTCAGAGGAAACAGGCTGTGCGGTGAGAAGGGAAGCCTACGCTCTGTTGTCCTCTGCCGGATGCTTTCTCTCTGTTTTCTCACTTAATCCTCATACATATGAGGGAATCAACATTCAGAGAAGTCAAGCAATCTGCCCAGGGTCACACAGCCAGCAAGCCCAGGAAACAGGATATCCACTCTGGTCTATCTACAAAACCTGTTCTCAGTCCGCCTCCAGGCTACATCTAAGAGACGGGCAGCACTCACTTAAGGTGCTGGAATCAGGACAATGGTTGCTTTGGGGAAAGAAGCGAGGGGTATTGATGGAAAGGGGACACACGGGGGCTTCCAGCCTCCTCCTTGAGCTGGGGTGCTCATATGAGTGAGTGGCTTCACACTGTGATAATTCTTTGATTTGTGCATTTATGATTTTTGCACTTCTCTCTGTTCAATACTTTAATTAAAACGTTTATTGCCTTCTCTGTTGATGTCTTTATACATGCATGCAGGCATCCATGTTTATCTACGTACTGGGGGCCCTGGAAAGCACGGAGGGGCTGCTGCTAATGGAACAGGCTTCCCCACGTGAAAGCACAAGGACAAAATCATTTCCCATTGTCGAGTCCATCCATCACTGGTACAGTATTTGGGATCTGAAAGAGGATGGAAATGAACAGAGGGAAGCTTGCAGGTGTGGGGAGCCCAACAATCAGGCTTTCTTCAGCCCTGTGCCCCCCTCAATGGACCTGGTCTTCATCTGGGGCACCTGCAGCCGAGACAATGACCGTCTGAGCGCCAAAGGCTTTGTCTCCCGCCTTGCAGAGATCCCGCCAGCCCCACCGCCAGCCTATTGAAGCTGGGCTCCCTTTTCTCTGCGTTGCCATCAATGGCTCTGGCTGGAGGGTGCAGGTGGGGAGGGAGGAGGAAGGAGGCTCTGTGCTAGAAACAGCCTGGCTGATGGCTGAGTGTGGGGAAACCCGGCCTTTTGTTCTCCTTCACCGGTCAGACCCGGCCTGGAAGGGGTAATACTTCACCTGCTTAATTGCCGGGACCCATCACCTTTGCCCGAACATCTGAGGAGGCCGGTGGGAGCGCCACAAAACGCAAAATGTGTTTTCCATTAAGTTTAAATTAAAAATGGGAATCAAGATAGATACCTTTGCTGTGGTCTCCCTGTCACCCAATATATTTCATGTCTCTAGCGCTGCCACTATTTCAAAACGAGATTTCTTAACCTGTTTCCCAGGTCAGACGCAGTTAGACAGAACAGGACTTGCCATAGAATGGAAAAAGGCTCTTCTGCCTCCAGCCACCCCGCTGGGGACCCTTCAGGCCCAAACTCCCCCCAGTGGCCCTGCGTCTGAATTGCCACTGGGGACAGCTCCCACTTCCTCTGAGGTCTGTCCCAATCTTGCCGTATGACACCCAATCTCATTTCCCGCAGCCTAAGACTGTAAATACAGCCTCTGCCAAACGAGGTGTGCCTGCAAGAGATACTGATGGGGCCGCCTGGCGGGTCCAGGGTGTGGGGCGCCCCACGGAAGGCAGAAGGGCAGGGCTGGCACCCAGATAGGTTATTCCTAAGCGGCCTCATGCCGGGAGGCCACAGGGAAGTTTTTCAGAAAGCATTTATCTCTAGGTACAAATGAAAACAGAAAATGCTGTGGGGAAAATGGCCTGGCCCTCCATGGGTGTGCGGCCAGGGCCTAAGGCTAACCCCACAGCAGGAGAGGGAAGACCAGGTGGCTCAGGTAAGCGGGCACTCTCTATAAGGCCTGGCCTCTGACTTAGAGTGTGAGGCCATGAGCCTGGCTGCAGCCTGGGACTCAGGAAACCTGGGTCTTAGATACCAAGCTGCTCTCTACGGGCCGGGTGCCTTTGAACCAATTTCTGAAGCACTCCAGGCCTCAGTGGCTTTGGCTTTAAAATGGGAATTTATAATCAGCTGTCCATGGTGTCCACAAGGGGGCATCTTGTCCCCGTAAAGTAGATGACACCTGGGCAGATGCAGTGTGAGCCCTGGTGTCCCCAGGGGACAGTAGAATGATCCCAAGCCCTGTGAGCATCTCTCCAGACCTGTCCTCCTCCCATTTCAAGAGTGGGTGACATTACGGAGGGGCGGTATCAGGTACAGACACTTCGTCCGGGCTGGCTGAAAAGCCAGGGTAAGGAGAACAGGAGCCGCTGGGCAGGCCAGGTACATCCTAGCATGCTAGGCAGTGCTTAGGACACTGATATTTCTTCTCCATCATGGAAAATACATTTTAATCTGAAACTTGGTTTTTAAAATTTGAAAGTATAGCTCCTCTCCCTGACCACCAAATAAATACTCAAGCACCTTTTGTGAAAGCGTAAATATTATGTTGCTGTTGCTTAGTCACTGGGTCCTGTCTGACCCCACGGACTGCGGCCCACCAGGCCCCTCTGTCCATGGAAGTTCCCAGGCAAAATACTCAAGTGGGTTGCCATTTCCTCCTTCAGGGGTCCTCCCAACCCAGAGATCGAACCTACGTCTCTTGCACTGGCAGGCAGATTTTTTGCCACTGAGTCACTGGGGAGCTTCTTAATTAACCTTGTTTTTTTTCCCATTAAAGTCCAGAAAGCTCAGAGACTTCTGAGAGGTTCGACTGTTTTATAGTCTTCTGACCGAGGCTAAGTTACAGGACTCTGACTCTTCTCCATCCACTTTCCTTAGCCCTGCAGTATTTCCTCCCTCTGTGCTGAGCAGCTCAGCTGTCTTCCTTCCACCTCCTCGCCAAAGTGGAACTGTCTGAACCTTATCCCCTCCTCCATGAAAGGACAGATGACAAAACACGAGGAATTAGCACCCATCTCCCGGCCTCCATTCAGGTGCCCCGGCCTCTCCCCTGAGGGCTGGCCTCCTTGCTTCCGCACAAAACATCCGCTGGAAACAAGTCTGGGGAAACAAAGCAGTGTTTGAAGGCAAGTTGCTGGGCCCTGGGGAGTTCCCCACAATACTGAAAGGGGACAGTCACCACAAACATGACCTCCTGCAGGGGTCTCAGTGGACCAGCCACCACCAGGGGTCCCAGAGACTAGACATCAGTGAAAAAGAGGTGGGGATCATTTTAAGCCTAAAGTCCTCAAAAGGCCTCCAGACTACAAGGCTATGCTGGGGCAAGTTTTTTGAACCTTAAGACAAGTATTTTAATTTTCACTTTTGCAGGCAGACATGGTTTTCTATCTTTGCACAGACCCCTTTATATTTTGCTGTTTCACCAAACATTATATCCTATCTGTGGTTTGTTCATCTCCGCTCAGCTCTGGGAATTTGCTCTGCTTCTAAGTTCCTTTCTGGAAATTTCATATTTTTATTGCTTTGAGGCTATCTTTTTTAATGTCTACAAATATACTGAGAAGGAAAGAAGAAATCCATCCTTTTTCATGCCCCGCTACCTACAACCCCCAAACCAAACTGTCTGGCCTCCACTTCTGCTCAGGCTGCTCGGCCCTCTTCTTTTTGTTATCTGCTCTCCTCCGATAGGAAGCCTCCTGAACGGTTTATCCATGACCACTATGTTGGACTCCTGGGCCTTCTAAGCATAGGCTGGTTTTGCTTCAGCGGCTGTGGCTTGGGTTCTTTTGTGAGAGGAAGTCCTAGCGAGGACCTGGGTATGTTTACGGACCCACCATAAGGCAGGGGCTGGGATCACATGGCACGAATGGCATCTCCCTGTATCAGTCAGGGCTTGCCAGGTGGTGCTCATGGTAAAGAATCTGCTTGGCAATGTAGGAGACAGGAGAGACCTGGGCTCAATCCCTGGGTTGGGAAGATCCCCTGGAGGAGGGTACAGCAACCCACTCCAGTATTCTTGCCTGGGAAAACCCAAGGATAGAGGAGCCTGGCAGGCCACAATATAGGATCCCAAAGGGTCGGACACGACTGAAGTGACTTAAAATACACAGCACTCAACGTTAGTCAGAATGTGCTTGAACACTCCCCATCATGGGCAACTGATAACTGGGCCCTTTAAGGGCCCCACAGTCACCGTCCTCACCTCTGTCCATCTCTTCTCCCACAAACAAAGAAAAGGGACCAGCCATTCCTAGACCATCCGCTGTATGAGGCCGGGAGGTGCAGAAAGGCAGAAAGGGTCAGTGTTTCTGTTTCGCTGGTGGTCTCTCCTCGTCACGCATCACGCTCCGCTTCCATGTGCCCACTTCCACCCCCGCCCTGCCCAGCTAGCATCTGTGCAAAGATCCTTTCTTAAAAAAACCCCTATAAACACTTACAGATATACGGATTGTTAGAAAATGCTCATTCTCCAAAGCTCAGGAAGACTGGGTGGAAAATTGCCCCCTTTTTTGAAACGATCGTTTCTTGGGCTGACCTCATGTTGCAGCAAGACTCAGACATGAGGTAATTCCTCTGGTGTTAACATACACTGCATCACCCACACAATCCCACTGCCTACCAGACGCCTTGGAGGGGTGACCGGGGAGCCCGGAGGCACCAGTGGAAACTTCCGAAGGCATTTTAAAAGTTCTTTGTTTTTACAGCCAGTGTGTGTTGCCCCCCAGCCCACCCCGCAGAGTGCACTGGTACAGAAGAAGACAGAAGGTCCCAGGAATGGCGAGCTGAAGACACACTGAACACAGAAAACAAACAAAGAACTAACCCACCCAGAGCCCAGGAGACCAGGAAAAGCGGCCTTTAAACGCTGTCCAAGGATTTCAGTTTTAAAGGGGCTTTCAAATCACCAACCTCCTTCACTGTGAGGCTGAACCCCTGCACCCTTGGCCACAGACAGCAAATCCTGCATCCTGAGGATGCCGGTGGATCTTCGGGCAGGGCTAACTGCTAGAAAACCCCTTGGGGAATGAACCACATCTGTTTTCCTGTAGCTTCCGCTTCCCCATCTTAGTACCATCTTTTCTGCTCACAGAACAATCCTTTGATACTTGGGGTTATTGACGTTCCACCTGCTTGGGGCTTTCCTGGTGGCTTAGACAGTAAAGAATCTGCCTGCAATGCGGAAGACCCAGGTTCAATCCCTGGGTCGGGACGATCCCTTGGAGAAGGGAATGGCTACCCACTCCAGTATTCTTGCCTGGAGAATTCCACGGACAGAGGAGCCTGGTGGGCTACAGAGTTCAATGGAGTCACAAAGAGTTGGACACAACTGAAAGACTTACACTTTTCTGGTAAAGAGTTAAGGCTGAGGTTATTAGTGGGTTTATCAAAATTCTGTTCATATCTCTGGGTATATTTCACATCAGATGAAATTCGTATCAAATTGACCGGGCTTGGTTTTAGAAAATCCTTGTATTGGATAAATCCTTTGGACAACTGTGCCTTTTCTTTTACAGATTCTCCCTTTCCAAAGCTCTTTTCCTTCTCACTCTGCCATGAGAGTCTCCAACAGACCCTAACCCAACCGTAACATTTGCTACTCTTCCTGCTTGGCTGAGAAGGGTGTGTAGGTAACAGTGGGCAGTGCCAGGGAAAACCCAAGAAGAAGAAGAACTTCATGCAAAAATATTCAAAAATGTAAACCCGTGAATCTAGAATTTTGGAGCAACTTGAAATCATTGCTCAAGATAGAACCAGCCAGGGCATCCATCTATTTAAAATGTGGGGCAAAGTAGTTTCCAGAAAGGGATTCTCACGGCAAGGGTGCAACCAGCTTCCAGCAGACTTGCCCTCAACACACACACACGGCTGCAGTGCCCTGGTTTTTCTTCATGCTTTGTTTTCCTTCCTTTGACATGGCAGGACTGGGTCAGCCCCCTCGCAGGGTCCCTGGGAGCCAGCGTGACCTTGGCAACTTGACACCCAGAGGTGTCGCTCCTATAGCACCCACACAGCATAAACTGAGGCAGGGACCCTATGTCCTTGCCCTGGGCTGTCACTACGGGAACCAGTCTGCATCCTGAGCAGCCAGGCAGAGTTCTCTCCAGCCCTGGGGACTTGGCGCTACGGCCTCTGGGGGTGTTTCGCTGCCCAGAAACGGAAGGGACCGGCCACTTACTTTCCCTGAGGTAGCTGAGATGTGACAATAGCACTTCCGTGTTGTAGAGGGAGGTGGCTCGGAGGAAGTCCTCCTTGTTCAGTTTACACAGTTCCTTGCCGTCCATATTCTGAAAGAAAGACGTGTCGATCTCCATCAAGCTGTACTCCTTTATCGCCCACTCCAGCCACTGCCGCACGTGCTCCTGTGTCCACAGCGTGGGGTCTGCAGAAGAGATAGGCTGTTAGCAAGGCTACCAGAGGCAGGGCTCCTCCCCTTCTCTGTCTGTCTCTTCTCTCTCTCCCCACCTCCACCTTTCTCCCATCTCCTCCCTCCTCAGTGCCCCTCCTACAGAGGGAAAGTGGTCCCCCCACCCCCGCCCCAGATGGTCCTCCCAGAACACCCATCTGGCTCCATCGCATCTGGTGCAGCCTGAACCACTTAGCGCTCTGAAAAAGTTCTTAGGCGCGTAACTATGCACCCAGACAGGACGTTCTCTTTCAAGTCTTTGGAGGGCAACTGAAACCTCTGCCTGAGAAATCATGAGATCAGAATGAAAATAAGCCCAGTTGCCTAGAGCAGGGACCAATGGCTCTGGAAAGGGCCCCCATCCATATCTTAAGAACATCAGTGATCTCATGGGGCAACAGCAATCTCTCCTATGGCTGCAAAAAAGACGTGTGTGCACACTTCGACCGCAATTCCATCTGTGCAGGTGGAACACCCGGTGGTGTTAAGTCTTCAGCTTAACTCCAACCTGGATTCTCTCCTTTTGGGGACAGTTGTATTAAAGGCTCTTTAAAATCATCCCCCCGCCCCAGGGTTTTTAGGATATTTAAATCCCCAAAGACGGGAAATGGTGTTGGAGGGAGAAAATGTTTTCACTCTTGAGGATAAATAATGTAAGGGCTGAGGTCCTAGGACCTCAAGGTATTAGATCTCCACTGGGGACGCTCAGACTCTTTCCTTAACAGATGTGTGTGTGGTGGGGGGAAATGTGTGTGCTCTGAGTGCTGTGAGGAGTTCTAGCAGGTTCCACAGTAGGTGGAGCCCTTATATCTTGTCACATATCACAATTTCATAACCAGCTCTCTCTTTGGCACCTAATTATTAGAGATAATTAGCTAAACCATAAACATGCTCATCACAGGAAGACCCATGCCCAGGAAAACTCAGGCAGGAAAGCACAGAATTAAGCAAGATTTTTGTGGTGGCAATTTGAGGACTGGTCCGCAGAAGGGGTGACTGTGAATTTGCAATCATGGAAGGTTTCCTGGAGGAGGGGAGGAGACTTAATAGTAGCCCCTAGCTTCTACTGAACTTGTTTTATTAGCCTGCTATTTGGTAGGAATATCTGTGCTACCACCTCACTTTCTCATTCTAAGGGTCTGTTAAGGCTCTTGGTAAAAATGGGAACAGGTTTGAATGATTAGGAAGGGCCACGGGGAGAGAAGCAGGGTTCATACTAACCACCCAATGCCCAGAAACTTGTAACAGTCCAGATTTTGAACACTTCCTAGGTGCCCACTGCTTTGGGTGTGCTATTTTTTACAAATACCCTGAAAAATGGCTATTTTCATTTTGCAGGTGGGAAGTGGAGTCCTGAAACATTAAGTTCTCAACTTAACCTTTAATCCTAGTATGAGCTGGGGTTTGACTGAAAGCCTCCCAGGACTGCACTTAGCTGAGGATCCCTGCACCCTAAGTCTCCTCCCTTCTCACCATCCTGTCTTAGTTCATTCAGGAGGTGCTTTGCCATCACTCCCAAAAGCAGAGCTACTCGGGGCTACATTGTACAAGTCTGGATCTCTCTCTCTCTCCCTAATCTCACATAAATTTCTTGCTTTGTTTCACTCTTTTACTCTCCAGGAACAATTAGGCATGGACCATTGGTAAATGGAAATGATTTTGCACCATTTCAGAATTCTAAAGAAAAATGTCCTGGGGGAACTTGGATTATGTCACATATTATTTCATCAGCTCGCCTCTGCTTCTCCTAATTTCTCACTTTGAATATCCAAGGCCTCCAATTCAGTTTTACACTGTAGATTTTATTTATTTTATTATTTCCGCCCTTGCTTTGGGCTCTATCACAATATTATTTCTCTCCCTTTACAGCACAATGAATTATAAATCTTCCACTCTGGAGTGTGCTAAGCTCTTCCAAATGTATTTCCTGGATGATTTAGTCCTAGTTTCTTCCCATCTGAACTTGGAACTGGTGATGAACTAGGGCCCTCGTTTATGCTTGTCTTCAAATCCCACCATAAATCCAATGGGTTGTTCCACCGATGTTTTATGGCCTTGATTTGTGAGACTTTCTCTTATGTCTAGGAGGCTGACCAGGAGGAAGCCAAAACGTGTGAGGATAATGCTGCAAGATCCCGCCAGGAGTAAAGTAATGAAGTGAAGCCCTGGCTAGCAAATCCATGACACGAAGTGCTTGGAACATTCTTTGATGGGAATTTATGCTATTTTCACTATTACTGCTCTGGTGACCTTGGCCCCCTAAGACCGCCACCTTGATTATCTTTTCAAAAGTACTTCAACACCACTTCAGAGTTGAAGGGTCAACCAGTCTGGTCATTCCCCTCCCTTCTTTCCCCTGTCTTCTCCCCAAAGTGACTTCGGAAATGAGATGCTGTCAACATTTGGTTCAGAGACAACCTCTGGCCCCCTAACTCTTCTGTCCTCAAGATTTCCTCCCTATGTTGGCCACTGTTGAGAGAAACAGGGGGCGGTGGTGGGGGAGAGTTTGGTTCCAAGTGAGCAAAGGCTTGGAGAGGCTTGGCTCCAATATGGGGAGTCCAGAAGTTTCTCTCCAGGCCAGTTTTAGCTCAGTTTCATCTCTGCCTTCTTTCTATGAGAAGGGAGAAGACACAGTTCTCTTGGCTCTCACAGATGCACCTGAACTAAACATTCCTAGCTGGTGTCCTGAGGAAGGGGCGATCAGATACAGATGCTTCTTTCTCGATGTTAGAGACAGAAGTAACATCACAAGGATGAAGCTGTTTGCATGGTGCCCAGCACCAGGAGGCACTCAGTATACAGAGCTATTCTTTCTCTTCCTCTGGGTGGCCACATGTTTATGGAAGAAGGAAATAAACATGCTTTATGAGCAGTTTTCAAGTCCTGCAGGGCACAGAGACTTGAGAGCCCACCCCTCCCCTGCTTCCCCTGTCCCCACCCCTCCTGTCCCTGCCACCTGGAGTCTGGCCTGGAGCACAAGCACGTGTCTGCAGTCCTAGGAGATGGTGACACACAGCTTCCCATGGAAAGGAAATACAGAGGGCCGAGGACGGAGCGGCCTGTTACAGAGCCACACCTTCCAGACCGACCCGCAAATTCCTCTGGATTACCTCAAAGGGACATCTAATCCTTGGCTCTCATTCACAACTGCATTTACACGTTCCCAAATGGAAGGAGTTTGCCTTTCGGGTAAACTTGTTTTGGTAAGTCATTGACTGCCTCAAATTTGAACACTCTGGCACCTTCTACCTGGCATGGACTCTACACGGGGTAGTTTCTCCTCCCTTTTCAAGCAGGCAGCTGAGCTCGACAGCCAGTGTCCAGCCAGCACACAGAAGGCCTGAACAATGATTTTATTTTCTGTGACCAACAGTACCGATACCTAGGAAAAATAGCCTATTTTTACAGAATGACAAAGCGTGCTGCGCACATGTTCAGGCACTCCTTTTGTTAAATATAGTTGCTTCTATTTTGGACCTGGAAGAGATAGCTGTAATTCTGGAAAGGTGGGACCCTGCGGATGCCAGGAAGTGCATGCCCGATGGACAGGATAGAACTCCAGGCCACTCTTGTCCTTAAAGGCAAAGGTGGGCACGTCTGGGTGTTCCCAGGATTCCTTTGGGGTTCAGAAGACCTTGCTTCTCCTCTCTCAGCAGGCCTTGTCCGTGGAACCAGGCACTGAGGGTTGAAAGTGTGACGTGACCTGTTGAAGGCGGGGCTTCCCGAATCTGTGTGTCAGGGTTCCAGTGACATTTGGGAAGCTGTCATGGAGGGTGGCCAGGGAAGAAGGTGCAGCTTTCCCTGCTAAGCATTTCCACAGAGAATAGGCCAGGTGAAGATGTAGATGCCCCTCCCCCAGGACGACGAGCTCAGAAGACTGAGGACATGGGTGGCACCCAGTGAAAGGGTTCCCAAAGTACCTGCGGGGACGATGACCCTCCTCTCGTTGGTGGTCATGTTGGGGGGAGGGGGGCCATTCTTCTCGTCCATGTAGCTGTTGTAGCTCATGGTGTTGGATTCACCTCCGCCCACGAGCTTGCCGCACTTGCTGACGCTGCAATCCACCGGAGACTCCCTGGAGTGAGAAGAGACAAAGCTCAGGGGAAGTCATCAGTGTCACTGTTGCCACTGCCACCAGAGCATCCGTGGAGCCTCTGCCCAGTCCTACCGGGTGGAACGAGGGCGACGGGGGTGCTGCTGACGCTGCCTTATTTCTATCCACACGGCCACTAGTTTTCTCCAAATCCCAGCCCAATCCTATAATTACGGTACTTAAACACTTTCTGGCAGCCTCACTGCCCTCAGACTGGAGTCTGGACCTCTGAGTTCGGCTCTGCCTGCAGCTGACACTTTTAGCCTTGTTGCCAGGCGACCTACCCTCCCTAGGCAGAAGCGCTGGACCTGGCTCCCAGACAGGCCTCTCCCCACTCTTACTGCACCCTGTTTCAGCTGTGGCCCTAGGACTTGTCACACTGTGTGATGGTTAGCCTGGCAGGTGCCCCTCCCCTGGCTGGATCGATGCCATGGCTTTCTGTTTTTTTTAACCTCAAGTATCCTGTAATAGTGGGCTTCCCTGGTGGCTCAGCAGTAAAGAATCTTCCTGCCAGTGCAGGAGACTCAGGTTTGATCTCTAGGTTGGTAAGATGCCCTGGAGAAGGAAATGACAACCCTCTCCAGTATTCTTGCCTGGAGAATTCCATGGACAGAGGAGCCTGGCAGGCTACAGTCTATGGGGTTGCACAGTCAGACACATTTTAGCGACTAAACAACAGCAGCAATCCTCTATAGTGCCTTCCAGAGGGGCTGAACAGTCACTGAGTCCGGAATCACTCATTACTATTGCATGTGTATCATTTCAACGTGCTTTTCAGAGAGAGTTCTATGTGAATCTCCCCATTACCCTCCAGGTCCGACATGACAAAGGTTAACACCTCTTTCCTATGGTTAAGAAAACCAGAGAAGTACATGGTTAGTCCCTGCTATTTTGCAACATGGGAGCATCTATCTGTCTGGAGACAAAGCTGACATCTCCCTTGTGACCAGCTGGTGCCTCAGCAGGCTGGCAAAACACACCACCTACCCAGAGATCGGGGTCACAGACTCCTGGTGTGCCTAGGGCAGTGCTATCCTGCCCTGCCACTTCCACTCAGCCACTCCCCCAGTGCCAGGGCCGAAGGAGATGACAAGAGCCCAAGCAGAGGCTGCAGCTTTCCCACCCCACCCTCCCGGTTGTCCAGAGCAGGAAGCATCAGTTCTGGTAACCTGGGAGACAGCCAGTCTTCACAAGAGCTCCAAACCAGGCCCTCAGACCCAGGAGTTCAGATAAGGTTCAGATTACAGACGGCCAACTCTGGGCTGCAGAACCTCGAACGGCTTTCCAGAGGTCTGGCCGCTGCCCTCCCTCTCTCTGCTGTGGGCAGAAACAGACCAGGCTGAAGCCTAAAGGAGCAGGCGAGGAGCAGGGTTGTGCCAGATGGACCCGCCCATCCTGAAAAGGCAGCAACGTGGAGGGCAGGCAAGCAATGGTCCCTGAGCCTGAGAGGAGAGGGGAAGGAGGGTGGGGACACGGCAGGGGAGGGGGGAGGCCAGAGCACATTCAATAAAGAAAATTAAATGAATTTGTTTCTTAATCTGAAAGGAAAAAAATATTGAAGATCACTTATCATAGCTGGGAGATAAATGCTCCACTGAGATATTAGAAGTCAGACGGTAATTTTTTCCTGATGTCTTACAGAGGGGAACATGGGCTGAAAATGAAAATAAGATGTATAACTTACACATGTTAGAATTTAAGGTTTTACTATTCGCCTACTGTTTTTCCAGGCAGAGAACCAAGAACCAGCCGTCGGAGCCCCAGATTGTTGAAGGTTTAATGTCCCCATGGCAGTCTGAGGGGCGGCAGTAGCACTTCGGGGCTTTGCACCAGGGTTTGGCCCTTTGGCTTCTGCTGGAGCAGGACTTGGCCTGAGATGAAGCAGTCCCGGAAAGACCCCGGTCCCGCGTATGAGCTGAGCTCCGGTGGAGCTGGCCGGGTCCCCCTCACCCTAGTCCAAGCAAACCGCAAGTGGGCGCATGCGCACAGAGGCGCTGAGGCCACCGGTGCAGGCACACGCACACGGGCACATACGCTACGCGTGCAGGCGTGTACACACACATGCACGCAAGCACAGGCCCGCACCCGCACACACACACACACACCACCGCCACCACGGCCTGGCAGCCTTCCCCAGCATACTTGTCCATTGTGAAACAACCCGAGTGCAGCTGAAGTTTGGAGGATTAAGTTGGCCTTAAACCAAGACAGCAACGTTTTCACTGGCTGGGAGAGGCCGTGCCGAGGGTGGGGCTGCCAGAGCACACGCTTCCCCCGGCTGGGCAGACGGAGAGCACTTTTCTGTGAGGGGGCGGTGTCTGGGGTGGGGGTTGGGGGGTAGGGGTGGGACTGGTGGGCGGTGGGCGGGTGTGGCGGAAGGGGACTTGCCCTCCGTGGGCTGCATCTCTCTTTGGGAACATCGGAGAAATAGATGAGTTGTGAACATTCTTTTCCACCATCAGCTGGGTCTCTGGGGATTTCTTAGCCCAAAAGAGAACTCTGGCCACTCAGAGGTGAGAAGTCGGACCTCAGAAAGCATCGCAGTGAAATGGCCCCTTATGCCATCAGCGCCCCAGGGCAGGGCCAGTCTCTGGTACCAGGAGGAGAGAAAAATAAAAATCTGAATAAGGGAATCGTTTAGTAAAAGCTGCCTGGTACCTCTCTCGGTAAGGAGTCTGAGCACCGTGGTGAGAAAGGAGCCTGCTGGGTGTGTGGGGCGGGGATGGGGGGGATGGGGGTGGGTGGGGGGGGCGGGGGGCTGGGCCCTAGGGAGGACGTCTGAACAGAGTCAAGCCTGGGCCTTCCAGCTGGGGGCGCCACTGGGGTCGTCCAGTGGTGGGGCCTCTTCGTTTCGGGCCCACAGAAGCTCCCACGATTCTGTGCCCTCCTTTCTCTCCTGCTGCCGGGCAGGGCAAGGTGATCTGCTTGCCCACCGCCCACCTGCCTGGGTGCTTGTCTTCTGGAACAAGGCTCTGTCTTTGATCCCAGACTCTGCAAAGGAGCACCCTGAGGGAGACGTCCTGGCCCTCACCCTGGACTTCTGCCATGTGCAGGCCGGCCCTCCTCTGACTCCTAGGAGAGAAGGAAGGAAAGCCATGCCTTCCCCATCCACCTGCCGCGCCCCTCCTCCACTCTGGGGTTGCGGGACTCTGCGCCTGGGCAGACAGCACAGGCTTCCCAAGAGCCCAGCCAGCTATTGGAAGGAGCCAGGAACACAGGTGAAGCACAGCATAAAGGCTGCTCTTAAGCGAGGCAGCTGGTGCCTGTGGAGAGGACCGATGAAAACAAGGGGGGGCATGCATGGAGGGGGGGAGCCTTTGCCATTCAGCCCACCCACTCTGCTGCTGACTTGTATTGAGACCTGCACTTACAGCTAGCATGGGGCTGGGGTCTGCAGGCAGCTGACAGCACCGAGACAGGTGACAGGAGGGCCAGCGGCTGCCACAGCGGAGCAGGGAGGAGGTGGTGGCTCTGAAAGTGTAACTCAGAGCATGTCCTGCTCAACCATGGCTCAGAAAGCCACACTGTGCTGGCAAGCCACAGCAAAGGCCATGTGGGCCCTGCAGCCTTGTCCTTTATCTTCACCAAAGGACACAAGGTCTTTGCTCCTCTGGTTTTATTTCTGTGTTCAGGGATCATTGCTTTAAAAAGACGGCTGCTGGTTCCCAAAAGTGCCTCGCACACTGTCAAGCGATTGACACACAATGAGAAATCTTGAGCATTTGGATAACAGGAGATTTCAAAGACCTTGCCTGAAGATTGTTGTTGTTGCTCAGTCGCTAAGTCATGTCTGACTCTTTGTGACCCCATAGACCATAGTCTGCCAGGTTCTTCTGTCCATGAGATTCTCCAGGCAAGAAAACTAGAGTGGGCTCCTATTTCCTCTCCCAGGGGATCTTCCTCACCCAGGGGATCGAGCCTGCGTCTCCTGTGGCTTCTGCATTGGCAGGCAGACTCTTTACCACTGAGCCACCAGCGTAGCCCAATTACCTGAAGATAATCCCATTCAAGTATGTAAACATCTTCTCTACCTTCTGGTTCAACCGAGAGCAACTTTACTCAAGAGTATGGGATCTAGTCCCACAGGCCTGCAGCCTAGGCTTACGGTCGATGAATATCTAATGTCCACACGGCTAAAAGGAGGTCCCCAGGGCTGTTGGAGCATTAGCAATATCTGGTGTGCCTTCTACATCACGTGCATACTGAGGAAATTGTGCCAATCTGTGTTGTCTTTAGGATTTCTGTAGGAGCCATGCAGAGATGTGTGTATGTGACCTTTTTGCCTTTGAAAAGGAGATGCAAACGCAAACTTCAAGAAAAGAAATCACCCATAGTAAAGCTCTCACGCTAACCTATACTTAGTAGATGCTCACAGCTTCTCCAGAACCCTGAGTACCCCTCCCACTCACCTTTCTGCCTGACAGGCTTCTCATTGCAAGGTGCAGAGTGTTAGGAGGCACTTTAGCATGGGACTGTGTAGTCAGAGGCAGAAGTGACAGTGTGAGGCTCGTCCTCCTGTGTGTGGATGTTAAGTCTGCAGGTGTCTAATAAGGGCATTGGATCCTGCTGGCCAGGCTAGGCAGTGTCAGGGCAGACTAACAGTGAACTCTGGTCCAGCAATTCTGGCAAGCAAGCAATATATCCGTAAGTTGATATATATATTTTTTCCTTCATGGGATGTTTTCCCCCAAACTCGTGGTTGAGAAAGGATGCAGCTGAGAGTTAGTTGCAGACCACAGCTTGGATCATCTTGCTGAAGTCTACATCCAGCACAGAGCCTATAGGTCACACCGTTTGAAGAACAATTCATGGTAACAGATTCAACCACAAGCGGAAGGTAGGGAGAAAGGGGGCAAACCTGCCCCAACGTGGGCAAGATCGAATTTTTGTGAGCTCCTCAGATCTCAGTCTCTCCACCAGCCTGGATGACTTATTGGCAGCATCAGAAGCAAGAAGGACCTTGTAGCTTTAGGCACACAGAATACCTCCTCTAGAGACATAAATATCTGTAGGGTCTCTGATAAGCATCAAGTAACTCAGAATTCCAACTTATCGAAGAACGTGGGGGAGAATTCACCGTGAATCATGAAGAGAAGAGAGAAATACATCTTTGGGTACTTTGTTGATCTGCTAGGGCAGCTATAACAAAGTGCCACAAATGTGTTAGTGGCTCAGTTGTATTCGATTCTTTGCGACCCCATGGAAAGACCCACCTGAGGACCCACCAGGCTCCTCAGTCCATGGAATTCTGCAGGCAAGAATACTGGAGTGGGTTGCCATGCCCTCCTCCAGGGGATCTTCCTGATCCAAGAATTGAACCAGGGTCTCCTGCATTTCAGGCAGCTTCTTTACAGTTTGAGCCACCGGGGAAGCCCTGAATCGGTCCAAAACATTCTAGCCCAGCCCTGTCCAGTCGAAGGGGCCACATATATAATGTAACATTTTCTAGAAACCACATTTTTAAAATAAAAAAGGTAAAATTAATTTTAATAATATATTAAAATATATTAATTCAATACAGGCTGCAGATGATCATTTCAACATCATCAATATAAAAAAATATAATTAATGATGTATTTCACTTTTTTCCTACACTAAGTCTCCTAAAGCCAGTGTAGTAACATACATATCAAGCACATGCCCATTTTGGATAGGTCATATTTCAAGTGCTCCAAAGCAGCATCTGTGACCAGTGGCTACTGCCTTGGACAGCACAGATTCAGTGTATGAGCCAAGAAATCCCAAGTTTTATACTCTGTTTCTTTTCATCTGAAGTTAGGAATTATCTTCTGCATTAAAAGCACATCATCAGTGGTACTGAAAGGACAGAAGCACAGCGTGGCAGGTGAGAGATTTAAATAGGGCGGCATCTGCTTCATCATGCTGGTTCTTTGTTGCGTGATCCAAGAATGTGATCCGACCGGGTTCCATCCTAAGCAAAGACATTTTTTTCTGAAAACCCTGGCTCCCTGCTGCCCACTCCAGCTTCCACAAGAGCACTTAGGAGATGTTTATGAGGTGCTGGTGATGTCTAGACCTAGCCTGCCTGATTCTCTAAGAGTCCACTGCATCGTCTTGGTTTCCCAGGAGGGGCGAGGAGACATCAGTTTCTGAACCTACGCTGTCACCAGCTCCTGGCCCTGGTCAAGACCAGCAGATCAGAAGCAGGGGCTGCTTTGTGAAACCAGAGCCAGGTAGATACCATGTCTGGTCTCCAGGGTCTTCACGCAGCTCCCCTCCAGCTGGCGTCTGGTGTGATGAGGGGAGCCTCGGTGGAGCTGGTGAGGGGGTTCTGAAAACTGATTTTTCTGGGGGGACCTCCCTGCCCAGGATTCATATATGGCAGTACTTGAGGCTTCCCTGAAGCACAAGCCATTAAAGGATTTTGAGCAAGAAAGGCAAATGTTTTGAAAAGAAGACTCAGGCTGCTGTCTGATAAGGAGACGTCAGAAAGGCAAGAGGAGGAAGGGGAAGAAGGAGGAGGCTCCCAGATGGCCTAGAATGAGAGGTGCTGCTGGCTTTGATGATTGGGCGGTGGAGGTGAGCAGGGGTTGGACTCAGCCTCCAGCTTGTCCAAGGGTGAGTCTAGACTGTCAGCAAGCACTGGGAGTGCCGTGGTCAGGCCCATGTGGGAAGGCTTGCTGAATGATGTCCACATGTGGGGTGGGTGCAGGTGGGTGCGGAGGGGATGGAAAGAGTGGCCACGGGGCCAGGATCAGAGAGCTGGGGTGCAGGGCCAGCTCTGCACCTTTGAAAAGGATTCACTGCACCTTTGAATCCTCAGGCAAGTCATTTACCCCCTCAAAGCTCAATATGTCCTTCTAGTTGTTCAGTCGCTAAGTTGTGCCCAACTCTTTGCGAGCACATGGACTGCAGCTCACCAGGCCTCTCTAGGTCAAGATGTAAATACAATATGGACCTCATGGGAGGCAGATGGAAAGCAAATGGTGATGTGGAAAGACTGACAAACTCTGACTTCCCTGCACCAAGAGTGAGTCAGTACCCTCATTATCTCTGTGGAGGGACTCACCAGACGGGCTCCTGGCTCAGAACCCCTAAGCCTCCCTGAAATCCTCTATGCCAGCAAGGTGGCTGGGATCCCAGGGGCTGGTGTTGGTTAATGGGGTTGGAGTGTGGTGGGGCCAGGTGTATTCACAGGCAGGTCTGAGACCAGGACCTTCTGGGGGGTTGCCCACCACACGAGCACCCCCTTCTCCTGCTTTCTCTAGTCTTGTCTGCTCCTTGACCTCATCTGCCAGCACAGGCAGAACACTTGAGTGATGAAACCCAAGTCTACATTCCAACTGCATCCCCCAGTAGTATCTGATCTGTTTCCAGTAACTCATAGATGTTTTTATATGATGTCCTACTTACTGATGGCTCCTGATGCATCTCACAGGGGTGCTGACATCCTTTCTCAAAGCTTTTCCTCCTCCCACTCCTGTGGGTGCCACTGGCACCATCCTTCTTGGAAAACACCCAACTTTTGCTAATCTTCGATTCTTTCCTCGCACAAACCCCCTTCCCACCGCCACCGCCCCCAGTGCAGTATTTATCAACCTGAGTCCTGTTAATTATCCCCTCTGATATGTCCCTCATGTGTCTTCCCCTTTTCATTTCCACAATCAGTGCCATGACTCTAGTTCAGAATTTTGTAATTTTCTACCTGGAATATTTCACTAACTTCTTATCTTTCTGACTCTCCCCTCCCCACTCTCTGTATACCATGATGCCCAGCTTTCAAGTGTTCAGTCACAGGTCTGATGATGTTCAAATGTCATGTCAAATCGGCATCTGCACGTGGAATAAATTCCCTGTTTTCTTAGCCAGCCAGTCAGGGCTCCCTTGGTCTCTGTTTTTATCTCCCTGTGCTTGCCTGATGTTTCATGAACTAGACTAACGTTTTCTCAGCTTTCAAACTTCACTCGTGACAGTCACCCTCAGGATAGCCAGCACTTTCTGAGTCCTGGGATGGGTCACTTCCTGGGCCCTGCCCTGGGACACTTCTCCTAGAGTATCAGGGTCGACGCTCGTAACAAGCCTATGGGAAACTGATGCTCCAGCCGTGCAGAAAGGAGGCAGCTGGTCCTCAGAGGGAGCAGTGACTGGTCCACAGGCAGAGCCAGGACACCAGCCTGGGCCGCCCAGCCCCCAGGTGTGCTCTCCTCTGCGGTCCTCTCCTGTCCATCTCTATGATCAAAGTCTTATCAGCCCTAGGCAGCACCAAGTCCCAACCCACTTTCCAAGTGTGCTCTCCCTCCCACAGGGAGCCCTCAGATTTGTTCATCTTTGTCATCGTCCTAGACTTTAAATCGAAGGACGGTTTGCTCATCTTTGCTTTGATGAGACCCACCCAGAGAGGTCAAGTATCTTCAACAAGAAACAGAAGAGTATCTTATTACTGAATTATCCCCAAGAGGGACGGTGCCTGGGCCTGACATAAAGCAGGTGTTACAAAAGTGTCTGTTAGTGTCCTGGGCCTGAGGGCGGCTTTGGGGCCCAGAGAACCAGAGGGCTCCCTGGCTCTGTGCCGCCCCACCCCAAGGAGCCCTCTCACCCCAGCTCACTAAAGCCTGGCTCAGTTGCCCGGCCCAGCACCAGAGCTCCGTCTGCCGCAGACATACTTCCCGCCAGATCTCTGACTCAGCCCCAGGCCTCCAGCCTCCGCCGCCCCCATCCCGGCAGCATGGGTCCAGCGGGCTTACCTGGACCCGTTCATGTGGTCGTACTCGCGCTTGACGTTGACCCTCACCGGCTGGTTCATCCACTCCTGCTGCGGGGGAAGGGGGTTGATCTTGTGGGGCTGGCCGTAGTCGGGGCTCCCGGAGGCGGTCATGTCGGCCTTGGGGAGGTGGGCCGCCGCTCCGTACGCGGAGTCGAAGAGGGACTGGTCGTCGCTCACCACCGACAGAGCCTCCTGGAGGGCAGAGGAGGACACAGAGCCCCAGGTCACTCTTTAGCCAGTGTCACTCTCCCCCACCCTCCCTGGGAGCCGGCGGGCTGGCCCACAATTATGCAAGCTTGATGTGTTCTCTGCAGATGACCCCGGGTGAGGAGGGAGTCTGGGCCAAGGAATGGGGACCCCCAGGAGTATGTTCCTCTGTTGGTTCTGTAGGCTGGGACCCCCAGAAAGGAGGGTGGGGAGGCTGAGGCCAAGAAGAATGGTTAAGTACACACATGTGATGTTGGGGTGGTGCTTGAAACAGATAGACGGAAATGCCCCTTACTGGCCAGGAAGCCACCAAGCTACAGGGCATATGAGAGGGAGCATTGCTCTTACAGGTGAGGCCAGTGAGACCCACCCGGAGAGGCTAAGTATGTGGCTCAAGGTCACACAGGGGAAGGGTGGGGCCACTCTCATTTCGGTTTCCTTCTCTGTAAACAGGCATAAGAATAGCTTTCTCAGAGGTGATGGGTGATTAAATGAGAAGGCCTTGGTACAGGTGTCTAGCTTGTTTGCTTAGACATGCTCCAGGATGTGCTGAGCTTCTTACATATCAGAGATCCGAGTAGGGGACTGCCTGCTTCCCTGGCACAGAGTGCTCCATCATCCCTTCCTGCCTGACTCCTTGAGATGACAGTTTCCAGTCTTAAGTGGGATGATTCTGCCCACCCAAGAAAGAGGGTGGAGTCTCAGCTCTGTGGATGTGAGGTGGGGGTGGGGGGTCAAGGCTGGACTTCCCACGTGTGCTGTCCCATCAGCTGCTGGGACAGGGGAGATGACAGATGGAGAAAGGCAGCGTCGCACTTTCCAGACATCTAGCAAGCAGAGCAGGGTAACGAAACCCTTCCCCTCCATCCCGGTCACAGCAAATCACCGGGACCAGGTCATGGCCTGGGGTGTGGTGGTCACTAGGTCACACAGTTCCACCAAATTAAGTTGATCACACTTCAGAAAAGGAGGTCACAATCTATAATCTAGGATTAATTATAATCGATACCATCTGTAATCTTGGAGATGAGATGTAATATTATGGGAGAGATGCCCAGAACGGTCACTGGCACATAGTGACACCCAATAAAGTTACCTTTGCTAGTTTTCAGTTTCAAGTAAAGGTTCTCTTAGGCCAGCAGTTCTCTCTCAGACCTGGTAAGGTCTGAATTGTTCCCTTAAAATTCATATGTTGACACCCTAACCCCAGTTCCTAAGAACCTGTGTTTGGAGATAAGATGTTTAAAGAGATGATTGAGTTGAAACAAGGCCCTTTGGGTGGGTCCTAATTCAATATGGCTGGGAATGTAAATTGGTACCGTCACTAAGGAGAACAGTATGGAGGCTCCATACAAAACTGAAAATAGCGCTGCCATGAAAGTGACCGTGATGCAATCCTATTCCTGGGCATGTGTCTGGAGAAAAACATGATCCAAAAGAATACATGCACTTCAGTGTTCATTGCAACACTGTTTACAATAGCAAGACATGGAAACAATCTAATGTCCACTGACAGAGGAATAGATAAGAAGATGTGCTCCATATATACAATTCAATATTCCTCAGCCATTAAAAAGAAGGCAATAATGCCATTTGCAGCAACATGGATGGACCTAGAGAGTGTCATACTGAGTGAAATATCAGACAGAGATGGAAAAATATCCTATGACATCCCGTATATATGGAATCTAAAAAGAAATTATACAAATGAACTTGCTTACAAAACCGAAGAGAGAGACTCGCAGACTTAGAAAACCCACTTATCGTTGCCAGGGGGAAGGGATAGTTAGGGAGTCTGGGAACGTCACATACACACTGCTAAATTCAAAATGGATAATGAACAAAGACCTACTGTATAGCACATGGAACTCTACTCAATGTTATATGGCAGCCTAGATGGGAGGGGAATTTGGGGGAGAATGGATACATGTATATGTATGGCTGAGTCCCTTCACTGTTCACCTGAAACTATAATAATATCATGAATCGGCCATACCCCAAAACAAAATGTTTAAAGTTTGAAAAAAAATATTTTTAATAAAAATTTTTTCTATGAAAATAAAAAAAAAAAAGAAGAGAGTATCTGAACACACAGAGGGACACCAGAAATGGTAGGCACAGCAAGACCACCAAGTGGAGAAACAGCAAGAAGGCAGCCATCTGCAAGCCAAGGAGAGAGATCTCATAACCTGCCAGCACCCCAACTTGGGACTTTCAGCTTCCAGAACTCTGAGAAAAAAATACATTTCTGTTGCATGAACCCTGTCAGTGGCATTTTTTTCTGTGGCAGCCCTGGGACACCTTTGCCCCCAGACCTATAAAATTACAATCCACTCTACCAGCTAACTTTCTCCCAGGCCCATTCTCAACCCCAGCAGGAGGACAGCCATACTTCAAAGGGAAAGGCTCTTCTGTGGCTGTTTCCGGCTGGGATCAAGGAAGAATTACTGGAACACAGTCCAGGAAGTCTGCTCCTGCACAGGAGGCTTTGCAGGGTGTAGACATGGCCAGAGACGGCAGTTTCAAAGCTGAGCTGCCGGCAGAGTGTGGAAAGGACAGGGGGGTCCCTTGACTCAGATCTGAAATCAGCTGGGTTCCTTCAATCTCCACCAGCTGTCCTATGCCACTCTGTCTTCTGCTGCAACCTCTTTGCTGTGAACCCTGGTTTTGCCATCTGCTTGGTCTGCTGACTTGACAACCTGCTTCTCTCCTTCCTGACCTGCCCTCTGCAGGGATAATGATGTTTGTTGTCTTTTGCCCCTTACCAGAGCATCACTAGCCCTGGTCCTGCCTCCCAGGCCTCCTGGCTTCCATTATTTCTTCATCTTCTCCCCTAACCCAGAGGAAAGCAGACAGAAGGAATGCTTTAATTGGAAACTCCTAGATTTGTGCATGATCAGGAATGCATGTGAGCCACTCTCCACGGCAGACAAAGATACCTGGTTCCATGTTCAGAGGGGAGCTGTGCTTCTTGAAGCCATTTGTCTGTTAGTTATTTTATCCATTGTTCTTTTCAATTAGGGATCCGCCCTAACTGCACATCCCAAACCAGGGGTATGGGTAGCCAAGCACATATGGTTCCAAGTTGAAAAGTGTGGCATTGTTATCTTGCAGAGGGCTGAGTGTGAGCCCATGAACTTCCTGGGGTTCTTTCTATACCAGGAGCCAAGGTGCATTACCAGCTAGAAACTATGAATGCCCTTTTGGTGATAGAGGTGGTAAACATTCATTAGTTCTGCTACAGAAAGAGACTATACCTAAGGAATCAGGCATTGTCTTTGGCCATGGAGAGTGGCTCACATGCATGCTTGATCATGCACAAAACTAGGAGCTTCCAGTTAAAGCATTTCTTCCATCTCCTTTCCTCTGGGTTAGGGGAGAAAATGAAGGAATCACGGAGGCCTGGGAGGCAGGATCGGCGATAGTGATGCTCTGGTAAAGGGCGAAAGACACCTAGCATCACTATCCCTGAAGAGGGCAGGTGAGGAAGCAGAGAAGCAGGGTTGTCAAGTCAGCAGACCAAGCAGATGGCAAAACCAGGATTCACAGCAAAGAGGTTGCAATGGAGGACAGATAAGACCAAGCCAGGGTTTCCAGAGGCTGACCATGGAGAGACCTCTCAAGCAGATGAGAAAGAATACTCTGTAGAACAAAGTGCAGTGTGGTAAGTGGTACAAAACTAGTTTGAACTCATTTTGGAATAGAAGTTTCCTTTAGTTCACAGTCAAAGAAAACTCCAGTCAAGGAGCCACGCCATGGGAGGAGAGGACCCTGGTTTACTCCGGGACACATCTCCTGTCCTCTGTCCAGTCCTGCCAGCAATTCCCTCTGCTTTTCTCTTTCTGCCTCTTTTCTCTGCCAGCATATGCCCCCCACCCAGCTCACCCTGCTCATTCCCCTGCCAGATCCAGCTCCCTTGAGAGCTGTAGACAACCAGAGCTCAGAACCCTCCCAGAGCATCCCTGGACGTCAGTCATCACGAGTCTGTTCTTGTCTGCCTGTCGTTCCAGCACGAGGTGTTGCCGCAGCTGCCCACCATCCGTGGTCCCGGTTCACGACTTCCGCACGCAGCTCCTGCCCTAGGCTCACTGTTCCCACAGCTCCACTAAACGGGCCCTCAGTGCCCTCCTGTGTCTGACTTTGTGAGTCCTTGCGCTCGGAGCACCCTTGCTTTGCCCTCTTGGCCGGGCGCACATCCAGTTCTACCCATTTTGTAGGTGAGTGAAATCCCCCTTACTCCGTGAAACTTTCCTTGATAATAATGTCCTCTGACTCTCTTGAACTTTTAAAGGCCTAGTGAGAATACTGCTTGGGTAGATGTACATGTGTGCGCGTGCGCGCGCACACACACACACACACACACACACCCCTGTTTGCAACCATTCATAGTGAAATGGATTTTTAAACAAATTTCATCATAATGTGTAGAAAAGAATTGGTGACTGGGAGGAGCTGGAGAGAGAGAGAAAATGCAGGAGAATGGTTCCTTGCCTGGCCTGGACTGAATCAGAAAACCGAACACAAGTCGGGCGGGGGGGGGGACATGAGGACCATCAATGCAAATCATACATGTGGGGAGACCAGGGCCCAGACAAGCTGATTTGGGATTCAGGTGGAACATAAGCGCTGAGGAGATTTGCATCTGAAAGGAAATAGCATCGCTTTGCCACACAAGGCTGAGTGCAGGGGCTTCCTGGTGGTCCAGTGGTTAAGACTTTGCCTTCCAATGCAGAGGGCGTGAGTTCAATCTGTGGTCAAGCAGCTAAGATCCCTCATACCTAGGGCCAAAAAACCAAAACATAAACAACAGAAGCAATACTGTAATAAATTCAATAGAGACTTAAAAATGGTCCACCTGGAAAAAAAAAAAAGTCTTAAAAGAAAATAAGGCTGAGCGCTTCGAGGCTGTCCAGAGACCACACCCGCAGTACAGTCTCTGTGGCCAATAGCAGGTCTCCTCTAAACTGCTTTGGGGGTGGTGGGTGCATTTCGGGGAGACAGACATAGAACAGGAAGACACCACAGGGGCACAATGTAGACTGAGGGCTGCCATAGTAGTGTGCTACAGCTTCGTGTCCCCACTGGGGGTCCGGAAGTCCCTGGGGGTGATCTGATGGGGTGCAGGCACCAAGGGGCTGCTTTTCTCAGTTGAGAAGGCAGACAGATCAATGTGTGGCTGTTGCTATTTTCTCCATGTCTTAGAAGCTGTTTTGTTTGTTTCTGTTGTTGCTTGTTGTATAGTCTCTCAGTCATGTCTGACTCTTTGTGAGCCCATGGGCTGTACCCTGCCAGGCTCCTCTGTCCATGGAATTCTCCAGGCAAGAATACTGGAGTGGGTAGCCATTCCCTTCTCCAGGGGATCTGCCCAACCCAGGGACTGAACCTGCGTCTCTTATGTCTTCTCCATTGGCACCTGAGTTCTTTACCACTGAGCCTCCAGGGAAGCCCAGAAGCCGTTTACTTCTACTTAAATACGTAAAGCTTATAAAAGTTTCAATGTGAAACTCTTTACTAGTACTTACAACTCTTTACAGGAATGAGTCCACAGTTGGTGTTCAAGTCTTTTATACTGAGGGATGGTTTCTAAATGTTTAACTCTGGAGGATGGGCTGAATATAGAAAGAGTATCAGCATGAAAGTTCACACACTACTCTCAGAGTGCCTAGGTTCCTTCACTTCTCCATTTGACCTTGGGAATGACACTGATCCCTTCATGCAGAGGGAGACAAGTGATTCTTCAAAGACTTGTTGAGTCTAGGTCGCCATAGAGCACCCTGCAGGGAAACTGCCTTTAGTGGGAAGGACAGAAGGCAGGGCCCTAATCCCGTGTGTGGTCTAATCCCATGTGTGGTCTCAGTCCGAGGTCTTCATGGTCCCCATCACTGTCCCTGCGAAGTCAGCCCTGAACTGCTTAGTAACTGGATTCTATGAAGCACATGACTTCTCTCTGCTTCATGCTGGGAACAAAAGATGCTCATCAGGATGCTCTGGCCTCTCACCACTGTATCCTAGAGCCAGAGGGAGGTCCTAGAGCCAGAGGGAAGCACAGGGCTCCTGGACTCCAAATAGAGAAATAGTCGAGCACATCAGTATCCTATTTGACCCATTTACTAGAGCACTTAGGCAAGGGCAACGTCTTGGAGCGGCAGCTTGAGTTCCGAGCTAACAGGATGGTAATACTGGCTGTAAAAATGCTGACCAACCATGTCAGCCTTCCTTCCCAGGATCCCCTGCTGGCTCTGGGAGCCTGCGGACATGCACAGCCAGGGGGCACTTGTCTTGGTGCAGATTCTCCTTTTTACCCAGTTTGGGTAAGGTTGCCTTAAATACACATCACTTCTAATACATCTCACTATAGAAGAGAGATCAAAGTAGCAGATGATTATCATATTATTTATTAAGTGCATTTTCCTTGAACAATCTAATTTAATTCTCCCTGCAATTCTATAGGGGATGTGCTGTTATCACCTCTGTTTTTTTCTGATGAGGAAATAGATAAGATACTCAGAGAAGTGAACTAACGAGCTCAGGTGACACAGCAACTGAATGTGACCTGGGATTCTAATTCAGATCTGCTGTCTGGGCATTGAACTATGACCATCCACCTCCCGGTTAGATTGTCACCCCTTTGAGGGTAACTCTTATGTTTGTTGAAACAGACCTAGAGCCCGATCTTCGGAGTCAGAGAGATTTGAGTTCCAATCCAAGTTCCATCAGTTACTCAACAATACACCACCTAGTGCAATTCATTTATACTTTACAAAGGTCATTTTCTCATCTGTAGAATGGGGATAATAACAGTCCCTAAGCTGGCAGATTTAGAATAAGTATAAAATGAGATAATATAAATGAACTCCCTGAATCAAGTGCCTAAAGTTCTCCCAGGTGGCTCAGTAGTAAAAAATCCACCGGCCAAAACAGGAGATGTGAATTCAAATCCTGAGTCAAGAAGATCCCCTGGAAAAGGAAATGGCGACCCGCTCTAGTAGTCTTGCCTGGGAAATCCCATGGACAGAGGAGACTGTCAGGCTACAGTCTAAGGGGTTGCAAAAGAGTCAAACGCAACCGAGCACACATACACTACTAAAGTTCTTAAGACATAGCAAACAAAAAAAAATTTTTTTAGGGACTTTCCTGGTGGTCCAATGGCTAAGACGCCACACTCCCAATGCAGGTGATCCAGGTTCGATCACTGGTCAGGGAACTAGATATTGCGTGCCATGACTAAAAGATCCCGCATGCCAGAACTAAGACCCCGTACAGCCAAATGAATATAAATAAATTTTTTTAAAAATTCAAAAAGAAGTACAATGCTGAAAGATTCCACGGGAATGCCATGGGAACCTCTGGGTTGGAGATGCGGTTTGGAGAAGGGAGACAGATAAAACCAGAGAGGTACCTCCTTCTCAAATGTGTTGGCTACTTAAAAGCAACCAAGTTTGCCTAGGGTTCAAAACGAGCAGGTTTGGAGATAACAGATTTGAAATGTGGATTCCACGGACTTCTAGAGAAGAGAGCTTACTTCTTACTCTGTGCTTCTCCTCCATGCAAACCATCAGACTGTTTCCTTGCAGCCTCAGTCTGCTCTCTCTTTCTAGTTTGTGAATTCAGGCCTCTAGGAGGCACAGATGAGGCTCAGAAATCCTGCAAAAGACAGGAGGCAGTAGCAGCACCCACTCATCCCGCTGTCCCTGTATCAGTCCTGCAGTAAGTATCAGAAGAATGCCGCATGCATGACTGTGAATTCATAAATAAATAAACTTCCCATATTTCGGAATTTGTCATGTATACATTTTGTTTCTTTTCTTTTCCTTTTTTTTTTTTTTTTTTAAATACCAGCAGATGTGTCTCCCACCATTTGTTTTCCTTAGATTAAGTCCAGGCCTATTTTCTACACTCACATCAGTTGAGCGATGGGGGGGGATGTGGTCAGAGCCTGGCCACATGACGGCCTGGTTGACATTAGTGATGAACCGAGGACCACGTCCCCAGACAGCTTAGCAGAGATGGAGGCAAAGAGGGAAAAGCCTCTGGAGCAGCCAGCAAAGGCTGAAGAGGGTGACGTGAGACGTCCCCTATTCTCTGCAGGAGGGCAGGAAAGAAGTGTCTGCCATAGTCCACATGCAGGAAGGACACACAGGAGCCACAGCGATGGGCCAGATGGAGTCAGAGGAGGAGGAGACCCTGATTCTTACAATGAGGCTGAGTGTTTATTTCTAGCACAGGGAATGACCCAAAAGATGGGGCCCCAGAACAATCAACCCTACACTGGTTTGCTGCCCACCTCTCCCTGGTGCCGCCCCAAGTCTTGTAAGGACAACTTCCGGTGGCCGATGAGCTGTGCTAGAGGCAATTTGAAAGATGTCAAAATCGACCAGACTGACTTCCCTGCCGCTCGCTGCCTCTGCTCCAGGAGTCCAAGACTCCCAGACCAGGCCTCGGGAAAGCTAATCCCTGGGTCACCACAGGAAGCCACGAGTTGTGGCTTTTTATTACATTCTTTGCATAATGACATAAAGTCCCTTCTCCTGGCAGCCAGAGAGCATATACACTGCAGACAGGATTCCAGGGAGCAAAGTCCTCCGGCTTCTCTGTTTTTGGAAATCAGCAGGCTCTGCAGCAGTGTGTGTGGGGGCAGGGCAGGGAGGGGTGGGGGGCGGGGGGTGGGCGTGGACGATGCTCAGCACAGTCACAGCTGAAGTGTCAGGAGAGGTGGCTCCTATGAGATCGCTCAAACCTTCAGCTTCTCCCTCCTTTTTAACAGCCAGCCCTATGCCTGATTCTGACTCATTTTTTTCCAATACAGGGAAGGCAGGTACAAAAGGGAAGAGGAGGCACACGATTGGCAATGATAGATCAGGAAGAAGGTGAAGACATCGATCAATCACCCAGAATGATCTGAAAGCTCTTTAGCACAGAGCACTGCAGGTGCTCCCACTCAGGTCAGGAAGGTTGTCTTTGCCCCAAAACGGCCACAGCAGGATTTCCAATCTTGGCCACTCCCCACCAAGAGGCCATGTCTATTCCCCTCCCTGTGAACCATAAGCGGACTTTATGAAACCTCCACAAGTGGAAGGTGGCAGGGAACTTCCCTGATTGGTCCAGTGATTAAGAATCCACCTTCCAATGCAGGGAATGAGGGTTCAATCCCTGGTTGGAGAATTAAGATCTCACGTGTCACGAGGCAACTAAGCCCACGCGCCACAACTAGAGAGAAGTTCGCACACCACAGTGAAAACTGTTGCACGCTGCATCTAAGACCCAGGGCAGCTGAATAAATTAACTATGATATGTATGCACGTGTGCTCAGTTGTGTCCGATTCTTTGCGACCCCATGGGCTGTGTAGCCCGCCAGGCTCCTCTGTCTATGGAATTTCCTGGGCAAGAATACTGGAGTGAGTTGCCACTTCCTTTTTCAGGGGAATCTTCCCGACCCAGGGATCAAACCCACGTCTCGTGTGTTCTTGACCGCTAGCACCACCTGGGAAGCCCGAGGATGTTAGGATCCTCCCATTATTGAAAAGAAACCCAAGTGTCCAGAGGCTCAGCGCTTGCCTTAGATCCTTCAACTAGTGATTCTCCAATCTGTAGCCCAACTGCAAAGCTTAACCTTTTCCCCCAAACTGTTCCCAGTTTGGCAACTCGGTCTCGCCCCATCCGGGGTTGTGTCGCATAGCCAAAATGGCCCTGGAAACTCAGAGTGCCAGGCTGATTTCTAAAGTAGCCTACTGAAATTTCTAATCCCATCCCCACCCCCACCTCCAGGCTTCCACCAGCCACCTTGTCACTTAAATCTTCACTAACTGGGGAAGGGGGGGAGCTTCTGCCATGACCGGCCCGGCGTAAGGCAGTCAGCCAAGTTCCTAGAAGATGGAATTGGAATCCTTTGCAGATGAAAGTACTTTATTTAATGGAGTTTAATAAATTAAGGGAATGAACCTAAGTGCGTTCAGAGCTGAGGGGCTCGGCGTTCCATACAGGCAGGCCACGTAACAGAATCCAGAGCCGGAGGCCCCTGTTAATCATAGTCTCCCATTAGAGGCTTCTCCACGTCTCCCGTGGGTCTCTACCTTTGCCTGTTGACATTGAGTTTTCACAGTCACTTTTTTGACCATAACCACATTTAAAGGGCATCTCTAAAGATCAAAGTGAAAATCTCCTCCCACGGAGAACGAGTCTACTGCTGCAAAGAAGAAAAGCGCTGAATGTGGAAACTAACAGGAAGGCGGATTGAAGGTTAGTCTGAGCTCCAAGAAGGGAACATTTTACAGTATGTTGACCTTTCTGTGTCTTTACAGTGGGTCTGGCCACACTTGAAGCTGCTTTTTCTCAATGACAATGGGGAGCGCAAAAAGGCCAGCCATGATCTGCTGTGTATAATTTGACAGTCTGGGGACCACGCCCCTCTCCAATAATAAAGAGTGACCTGATCACAGAGGCGGATCTCACCATGCCCAAGGGACAGGGCAGCATGAGGGTGGGATATGGGGGCTCACCCTGGTTGGAAAGCTTAGATGGAGCCCGTGAAATCAAGCCTGTGCCATTGAGCCTGTGTTCTCCTGCCAGTTTTGATGGGCTGGAAGGGTTAAATAAAGCCCTGCCAGGTACAAAGGGATGATGATGAAGAGGGAACTGGCAACCATCAAAACACACCCTCAGAAGCCACGGGAGAAGCTGGTAAGGAAGGCATTCCTGGATAATGGACCAGACATAGGGTCCCAGTAGATTTCACTGCTCATCACTTGCGCTGGGACTGTATCCTGCCTGGCTGCACAGCGGTGGCTGCACTTGTCATTAACAATACTGGATGCTTCCACATCGGTGGTTGAAGGCCACTGCTCTGACCTCTTCCTGCTCTCTTCTGCCCTGGGGATGAACTAAAGGGTCGAGGATTGGCACAGCAGGTCCTCCAAGACTCAGCTCTAAGACAGGAGGTTGGTGCCCTGGTGCCCCTATGGCACCACATGGGTAGTTATATGCTGCTGCTGCTACTGCTAAGTCGCTTCAGTCGTGTCCGACTCTGTGCGACCCCATAGACGGCAGCTCACTAGGCTCTCCCGTCCCTGGGATTCTCCAGGCAAGAACACTGGAGTGGGTTGCCATTTCCTTCTCCAATGCATGAAAGTGAAAAGTGAAAATGAAGTCGCTCAGTTGTGTCCGACTCCCAGCGAGCCCATGGACTGCAGCCTACCAGGCTCCTCTGTCCATGGGATTTTCCAGGCAAGAGTACTGGAGTGGAGTGCCATTGCCTTCTCCGGGTAGTTATATATCAGAATGTTTTCCTTGCTCTGGAGTGTGCTCTTCTGACTGTGGAGGTGGTGGCACAAGAGGACAGTTGAGGATCTGGATGGGCTGGGAGCAGCCTTGTCCCCAAGAGGACCCCTGAGCAGGTTTGCTGCAGGAGAGGTCAAGGGTGAATGGGTAAAGGAAGCAAACCACTTCGCCACTCTCTTCACTCCGTAGCATGCTGCTGTAAAGTCTGTTTCAATAAAAGGCACAGTGTGCCAGCTGCGACAACGCGGGGTTTTATTGGCTGTGCAACTTCGGGCAAATTACCTAACCTCTTGGTTCCTGGAAAATTTTAACTGTCTTCCACTGAACGTTTAATGCTCTTTGACGATGATGAATGGCTGCAGTGCCCTGACCACAAAAAGCTGAAAGCTTGGAAGAAGCAGCCTGGCGGGGATGGCTGCAGTATTTCCTCGAAGCGTCTGAATTCCCCCACCGTGGCGGTGATGGAACAGCCTGGGAGAAGGGACATGGTCCCCTTGGGGCTTGGTCTTCGTGGCTCTGGCCTGGTAGCTGGACCAAGAGGATCTCAGTCTGGTCTGTGATGATAAGGGAAGAGGCAGCAGAGACAGCTCAGATCTGAAACGATGGGCTCCCCCAGAAGGAAGCAAACTCTCAGTCTACCAGCGGTGATGACACTTTCTGCCATTGTTTGCAAACTCGGGGAGAGGAGGAAATGTAGGCAGTGTGTACCCTCAGGAGCTTTGCCAATTCTAGGGGTCCTGAGAACTTTCTCATCCTTTCTCTCAAAGACCAGAGAAGCAGCCCAAAGAGAAAGACCACATCCATCGTAATCATTGCTTGCATCTAGCAGCTTGCATAGTTCCTGGTACACCTAGTAGGTGTGCAAAAGATTTTTCTGATGGATAAGAAACCCAGAGCATGATGAGAAACACCAAGAGCCTCCCTCCCCACCACCAGTGCCTCTGCCACCAGCCAGACTTCCCACTCGCTCTTGGCCTTGAGACATTAAGCCTTGCACCCAGGCTTGTCCATTTTTTTTAGCCAGCCACACCCAGTGACCGTTTCTTATTCATGTTTAAACATGAAGCCACTGACCACTCCCCCAACCCGCCACCCCCGACAAGGACATGAGGTCCTTTTCCTAGAAGCTGTGATATTATCCGCTGATGTCCTCATGTGATGGTTTCCACGGCAACAGGTGCCCTCATAATCACAGGAAGCCTAGGAGGAAACAAGCACACAGGGGCCCTTTGCTCTATTCTTTCAGCTACACCCAGGGAGCGTCCTGGCAAGAGGACAAAAACAAAGCCAGCCTCAAGGAGCAAGGGTGTCAATGTCCGTGAGCCCCGCTGGCCCTGTCGAGGGAGAGAGAGGAGTCCACTTCATCTTGATGGAGACCCGGGTCCTAGCACAAGACCCCTTTCGACTTCACTTCCTTCAGGGCACTGGGCAAAGAAGAGCCCGGATCCATTTCTCAGTTCTTCATAGCTCTTTCCTCTCAGTGACTCGTGCCCAGGAAGCCACGCTGGGTGACCTTAGGCCTATCCCATCCTGACTGTGCAGAATTTCTAACTTTCACGTCTGCATGAGCCACTCTACCCAAGGTGTTTAGTCATTTTGTGGTCCTAGGCATACGGTTACCAGGCTGCTGCAGGCACAGGAGAACGGCAGTGACCGGAGGAGGTGCCCACAGAGCCTGTCCTCTGGGCTGGCTCAGATGCCCCCGCCCTGTCTCTGCCCTCCTCTTAGGTTGGCTATACTCTGCTCCTCCACTCCATTTGTCCCCCTCTATTCCTTCTTGCGTTTCCCATTTCTTTTGCTGCCTTTTAATGTCCTTATTAAATGGTTCCTCTTCAAATAAGACCTCTTACCAGTTTCTTCCCAGCACTCTTGTCTTGTAGATGTCTCTATAATACACATTTCTGGATTGTCCTTTGGGTGTCTGTAAACACTTATGGGCTTTCCAGGTGGCTCAATGGTAAAGAATCCACCTGCCAATGCAGGAGACATGGGTTTGATCGCTGGGTCGGGAAGATCCCCTGGAGAAGGAAATGGCAACCCGCTCCAATATTCTTGCCATGGGAAATCCCATGGACAGAAGAGCCTGGTGGGCTACAGCCCATGAGGTCGCCAAAGAGTATGACACAACTGGGCAACTAAACAGCAACAACAAAACACCTTTGTGAATACCAGCTTTCCTGTCCCTTTGCTCAATCCAGACATCCTACAGAGCTGCCTTCCTCATCCCCTTTGTCGCACTGAATCTCAGCTCTTCACCAAACCTTTCTGGAGGACATATTGCATGCCAGCATTTGGTCCAGGGGATGCAAAGATAAATGAGACCGAGGTGCTTAGTCTGGGGAGAAGGCTGATACAGGTACAGGGGCTCATGTGGCGGGGTAGGGGGCAGTGAGTAAAGGCTCAGGGAAGGCCCTCCTGGGACAGGAGGGTGGAGGGGACCTTCCAGAACACCTGGAGTTCCATCACCTCCTCTAGGAAGTTTCACCCTCCTGCAGTCCCCTGCAGTAAGCTCTCACTCTGCTGAAATTGGTAGTACTTTTTTTTTTTAAAGATTTTTTTTAATGTGGATTATTTTTTTAAAGTCTCTGTTAAATTTGTTACAATATTGCTTCTGCTTTATGCTTTGATTTTTTGCCTGCAGGCATGTAGGATTTTAGCTCCCTGACCAGGATCAAACCCGAACCTCCTGCATTGGAAGGTGCAGGGACCACCAGGGAAGACCCTGTAGTACATTCTAACTCATCACCGATTCAATACTTTATTCTAGACTGCCTTGTCACATCGATTTTATTTTTATTTAACTCTTTCTGGATACGGTAGTTTTTCATATGCTGATATTCTGTCTCTCCAGACAGTAAACCCCATGTGGATGGATTCTCTTCATGTTTTCTGTGGACATTATTCACGCTTTCGGACACCTTGGCTTCCTCACCCCTCAAATGAGCACAATGACAGAAATGACTGCAAAGGGTCCAGCTGAGCACAAGTTGAGGTGAGGGGCTCCTCACTGTGTCCCCGCTCTGAGCGGAACCATGCTGTCCCCTTTGAGATTCAGCTTCTGACACCACTTGTCAGTCCTGTGACGCTGTTATTCAGTCACTAAGTCGTGCCTGACTCTTTGTGACCCCGTGGACTGCCGCAAGCCAGGCTCTGTCCTCCACTATTTCCCAGAAAGAAAGTGAAAGACGCTCGATCATGTCCAGCTCTTTGCAACCCCATGGATTGTAGCCTGCCAGGCTCCTCTGTCCATGAAATTCTCCAGGCCAGAATACTGGAGTGGGTACTTATTTCCTTCTCCAGGGGATCTTCCCAACCCAGAAATCAAACCCAGGTTTCCCGCATTGCAGGCAGATTATGTACCAACTGAGGCACCAGGGAAGCTCACTATTTCCCGGAGTTTGCTCAAATTCATGTCCATTGAGTCAGTGATGCCATCCAACCGTTTCATCCTCTGTTGCCCCCTCCTTCTGCCCTCAGCTTTTCCCAGCATCAGCATCTTTTCCAATGAGTCAGCTCTTCACCTCAGGTGGTCAAAGTACTGGAGCTTCAGCTTCAGTCCTTCCAGTGAATATTCAGGGTTGATTTCCTTTAGGATTGTCAGTCCTGTGACTTTAGGCAAATTCTTCCATCTCTCTCTGCCACAGTTTCCTTTTTGGTGGGATAGACGATGACAAGACATTCTAACTCATGCCTGGCACATTATAAGCACTCCCCAAGCTTACCCTTCTTATTCTAATTCACAGGTTCTAAGATAGGAAAAGCACTTCATTTCTCTAGGCCTATTTCTTTTGTTTGGTCTTTAGTTGCTAAGTCATATCCTACTCTTCTGTGACCCCCACGGACTGCAGCCTGCCAGGCTCCTCTGTCCATGGGATTTCCCAGGCAAGAATACTGGAGTGGGTAGTCATTCCCTTCCCCAGGGGATCTTCCCGGATCGAACCCGGGTCTCCTGCATTGGCAGGCAAATGCTTTACTATGGAGCTATATCTTTATCAAAACACAGAAGACTGAACTAGGTAGGAGCAAGATGCCTGTCATCGATTAGCAGACGGATCCGACTGCCCTGTTTGTCTGGGACTGTCCCAGTTGATGCCTTTTGTTCCAGAAAATGCTTAATAATGCCTCCTTTCACTCTCAAAATTATCGCGGCTTGGCTGATGCACTGTGGGGCCGCCCACCTGCACTCAGAGATGGCAGTGTGTGCCTCAGCTCCATGGACCCACTGCTCATCATCCCCACCCTCCCCTCCGAGATGAGGTGAGGGGATCTGAGGACAGCCTGCTCCCCACACAAGAAGCCAAACATCGCCCCTCTCGGAGCTCAGACTCTGTCTCCGGTACACAGCTGGCCTCTCGGCTGGCAGCCACCCTCAAAGCCTTCGCCCACTGGGTTGGCCTTCATCCTCGTGTGACTTGAGTGCCAAGCCTAGGCATTCTGGCACCAGGTCTCCTGTCTTTTGGGGTCCATCTATAGGAAAAGCAGATATTTTGTGAACAAGTCCTGCTAAGGGCTTCCAATGAAAACATCTCCGTGGGGTTACATGGCGGTATTTCCTTTGTCACTCTCAGTAAAGCTGGTTGAGCAGAAACCCCAGCTGAAGCCCCCTGACAGTTCCCAGGGCCTTGGGACTGATTTGGTTACTCTCTCTATAAAAGGTACTTAGTGTTCAATTCTTGGAAGCTTCAGGAGGGACCAGCCTTACCCTGTAGGAGCCAGGCCTCTCTGTCTGTCCCAAGGACAGGAGTCATGATGGCTATGAAGCTTAATCCTTGACGTTCCAAAACCTTATGGGAAACAGGAAACCACCCTCCAAGGTGGTGAAGCCATGAGGACGTGTCCAAACCTCATCAAAAAGCCTCTCGGCTCCTCTCCCTGCTTGGGTCCCTTCACTCCAGGATCCACTGTCGACAGCTGTCAGTTCCGCTGCTGTGACTTCAACTTGGGTTTCTGCACCAATGGGGTGTCCCACGTTCTGTGGGGCTCGGTGATTCTTAAAAAAGGCTAAAGCCAATGATGTCAGCTTTGCCCTTCTTGGAACCTGTGGTCACCCTGCTCCTTCTAATCCTGAACCAACAAAGGTTTCAGGTCTTCTAACTTGAGTGCATTTTTCCTTTTATATATATATAACACCACTTTTACGTCAACTTGTTCCCCCAAATTGTTTTTTTCCCTTTTTTTGGCCTGGTTTTAAACAATGTTGTTACAAATATTTACAGCATTTCCTTTATTAGATGAATATTCTTATAAACTGAAAAAGGGAATTTTATGAACAGACCACATAAAACATGAGACAATGTCCTAAAGGACTTTCTAAAAAGGGTTAAAGATTGTGGAAAGGAGCAAGAGGTATACGTATACACTTCAACCTCAGTCTTGTGCTAAACTCAGAATTAAGAAACAGGGACTTCCCCAGTGGTCCAGTGGTTAAGAACCCATCCTCCAATGCAAAGAACACAAGTTCGATCCCTGGTCCGGGAAGTAAGATCCCACAGGCCATGGGGCAACTGAACCTGCACATCACAACTGCTGAGCCCATGTCGTCTAGGGCCGACACTCCTCAACAAGAAAAGCCCACACACCACAACGAAGACCCAGAACAGCCAAAATAAAGTGTTAATAAAATACTAAAAAAAGAAGAATTAACAAACAAAGAGCATTTATATAAAACCTATGATCCTTCAATGTACAAAGAAACTGAACTCTTGAATTTGGTCCTTCAGACCAGCACTGTCCAGGAAAACTTTCTGCTACAGGAAACCATTCTCCAATATACACTGTGCAATGCAGAAGCCACTAGCCCTGAGTGGCTACAAACTTTGGAAATGTGGCCTGTGTGACTGAGGAACTGACTTTTAAAATTTTAGTTCATTTTAGTTAATTTAAATGTACATAGCCACATTGGCTAGTGGTTACTATATTGACCAGCACAGGTTCTAGACACGCGTGCTGGGTGGCTGGACTATATGCCGCTCAAACCATGTTACGGTCACTTTGGATATTTCTTGAACATGTCCTGTCTCATTATGGGATCATGCAACATATTTATCATAAAAAGCATTCTTTCACTGAGGCGTTCATTCATTTGACAAATGTTGACTGGAAACATGCCTTATACTAGGCACTGATAGAAGTTGAGAATGTGTCCGTGGAAAATGGCAACAGAGAGTTTTAACAGCACTTGCTGATTACGGTGGAATTAGGAGATTGGTATAAACTTTCCCCCACTGATCTGGTGTGTCTCTGCAGGTGAAGTAAATATTTGCAGGCGATTCTGTGAGCAGGGGGTCCTCTGACAAGCAAGCAGCCTCTCCAAGTCTGCTGTGGAAATCACTGGCGCGGGCGGGGCAGTTGGTGGTAGGAGAGAGAGGAGGGAGGAAATCCTGAATTAAATAGGTAGGAATTACGGTATGTTGTGAGGATTGAATTAAAAAGGAACAAAGTCTGCAAAAGAAGTCTGGAAAGTGTAAAACACGGCCTTTCATACAACAATCCGAGCCAATGGCTTTCCCAGACACCCCGGTGTATCATCCCCAAGAAAGTACTAGAACAGCAGAGGAGTGCCTCCTGAGAAGGTGGCAGTGCATGAAGCAGAGAGATGGCCACTGCGGAGGCAGGGGGATTTCAGGGGAGGGGAGAGCAGTGAACTGAGCAGGAATGTGGTGAGGGGAGGGCGTTAACACTTCATTGCCTGTCAACAAATGTATAGCAGGGACTTTCCTGGTCACAAATAGCCAGCGAGGACCTCCCGAAAATAATTCATCTTGTGTCTAAAGAGCATGCTGCAGGGAGAAGGGGGTACAGATGCGGCACCCCCACCCCTGGGGGCTTAAGGATTTGGAAGGATACTGCCTCCCTTTAGTAGAAGGTGGTAGCTCTCACAGCAGGGTCCTCAAACAACACTGAGGTTTTGAGCACTCTGGAAGCGTGATGGGGAGATCAGCAAGGAGATGCCAGGTATCCTGGCAGGTTGCTCAGCTCTGGAGCCCAAGTCCCATGGGCGGGTGACTGTGCTTTAAGCCAGAGCTTCACACTGCGTACTCTTGGCCCCAAGACATTTCACAGATGCTTCTCAAATGCTCAGCCCTTAGGAGAGCGGCAGCTCTGATGGGTGCAGCCTGGGACTCTGGGTGCCAGCTTTGCCTGGGAGTGCCTCTTCCCACAAAATCAACATTTGCATGAAAACAGGATCTCTGTAGCCACACCTTCTCTTCCTCCCTGAAACCACTCCTCCTCTCTGGCCACCTTGTCCCCATCCCTCCCAGGCTGTGGCCCTACATCAGCTAAGCCACCATCCACCACCCCAACTTTAAGAGGCGGCCTGACCATTAGGACACCTACAGTGTGGATTCACCCCAGGTCCCCAACTGTTAACACCTGATGTTCTGAGCTCATCGAGCAAGATTTGATCTAAAATATTCACTCTTGTAATCCAAAGAGATCTCTCAACTACAATTTGAGAGGGGATTCCTCTTCCCTCTGAGCAGTTTAACCCTCTCAAGTATTTTTAATTTAGATAAATGTTTTTTAAAAAATGCATTCCCTAAGCACACAGAGGACTTCCCTGGTGGTTCAGTGGTAAAGAATCTGCCTGCCGTGCAAGCCATGTGGGTTCAATCCCTGGGTCAGAAGATCCCCTAGAACAGGAAATGGCAACCCACTCCAGTATTTTTGCCTGGGAAATCCCACGGACAGAGGAGCCTGGTAGACTACAATCTATGGGGTCACGAAAGAGTCAGACAGACATGACTTAGCAACTAAACAACAGCAAAGCGCACAGAAAACTAAGATGAGAAGGGGAAGAGCGGGGAGTGAAAGCACAACGGGGCCTCGGTCAGGCCAGCGGACAGGAAACCAGGTTGACCACATTCATGGGTCTTGGTCTTTGACAACCCAACAAAGTCCAAGGATTTCTGGACTTAACTTCAGGAAGCCCAGTGAGCCAGCGCTCCTGTAAGCATTAAGCGTAGGCTCCAAGTGAAAAAGATAGGGAAGATATTGTCTTTAGACACCAGTATTGGAAAAGACCCTGACGCTGGGCAAGATTGAGGGCAGAAGAAGGGGGTGACAGAGGATGAGATGGGTGGATGGCATCACTGACTCAACAGACATGAATCAGAGCAAACTCCAGGAGACGGTGAAGGACAGGGAAACCCGGCGTGTTGCAGTCCCTGGGGTCACAAAGAGTCAGACACAACTTAGGGACTGAAAAACAACAACAATTTGATATGATCACAGATTTAGTCTTTCGGGACCTCTGTGGGTCGGTCCCTCGAGAGCTTTCTGAGCACACCTTTCAGATAGAGGCCTCCGATCATGCCCTCCCTGTATGCGTATGCACTTTCTTGACTGTTGATCTCACTACCCAGCTGCCCCTCCCACTCCAGGTCAGAGGGTTTCTTGGGAGGTTACTCTCTGCACTCCTGGAGCATAGACATTGATAGCAAGGACACCTCTACTTCCCTGTAACATCAGGGCAAGTGACTCAAAACCCATGCGTCCCTCACATGTGGGGACAAGAGGCGGAGCAGCCAGAGGGTCGGGCCAGACCTGATGCAGCTCAGACATGGCCCCTTGCTCCTGCAGCAGGAGGGAAATCCTGTCAAAATGGCTTAACGATCTTCTAATATTTCCATGCAATTAAGGCCACATCTGCCTCCCAGGCCCCCGCACTTCTCTGCCGGCTCACAGACATGAACCAAACAGTCTGTCTTGTCGATCTGGAAGGTAACAAAGAGCTCCATTCATAACTGGAGGCACTTTCACCATTTTTTTTTTCAAAGTAAAATAGAGTTTTCACTTTGAGAATAACCTGTGTGGCAAGCAAGCGAAGGATTTTTCCCCTCTAATAAATCAAATTCAACAGCCTAATAAAATGCTGCCTTCCCCTTCCCCTTCTCCCCCTCCTTCCCCCCCAGGGTCCCCCTCAGCTGACCACAGCTCTGCCTTGAGAGTAGTGGGCACACCCAAGGAGGTAGGGGATGGTGAGCTGGGAGCAGATGAAGGGAGTTAAAACACCTTTTGAAGGTGTGATGGGTTGTTTGGCAGATTAAGGGCTAGGGAGGGTGGGGGTGAGGTGGAGTTGCGGGGGTGGGGGGTGTCGGTATGTGGAGGTAGCCTGCCTTCCCCTCCCCAGCTTTACCTATTTTTTCAGCCTTTCAGAGCTTGTTTAAAAATATTCCCTTTTTTACGCAGCTCCCTCTACCCCACTACCCATCCTCAAACACTGGGTAAACCTCCTGCTTCCTTCTTCTGCACTAGGAGGAACAAGAGAGCCGTGTTCCAAGGATGGAGCTAGGGCTGTGGAGCCACACCTGCAGCCCAAGCCCTGCAGGAGCTTGCCTTCCCTCAAACAAGGCTGAGAGATCTCCCCACTGCTTTGAAGCCTCCAGAGAGTGAGTTTGCAAGAGATAAGTGCTGATAAACATCGGGTTGGGTGCTTATCCACAGCGAACACAATCTTTTGAGGTTCTCTCTGCGCTCACAGGCCATAGAGACGCTAATCAGAAAACAGAAGGGAAAATGCAAAACCCAGCAGTATTTGCTGCTGCTTTTTCTTCTTCTTTTTTGTTTTGTTTTGTTTGGTTTCAGTCTACTCACTGGAAAGCCCAACATAGATACTGTAACACAGGGGACTCCAGAGCAGAAAGGCAGCCCTGGGGCTTGGCTTTGTTCAACGTGTTTTGTTCTGACATCAATGGAAGAAATATTTTCAGTCCTGGATATAAGAGGATGAGTCAAACATTGATAATAATGACAATCTATCTGCAGCATTTTCTTTTCCAAAGCGCTTTTACAGGCGCTGTGTTATCTGGCCCTCGTGACAGCCCTCTAAGGCAGGGCAGAGAGTCTGTGTGTAAAGTGGGCCTGCGCTGGATTGTGTGGTTTGTTCAATGCCACACAACTTGAGGCGTAGTGGCAGGGGGAAAACCCAGGTTTTCTTTGGTTATCAAGCTGGCTTCTGTTCATTCCATCCCATGCAGTGGCTCAGTGGCTAGAAGATGTTCAGAAATTAGAATGGCCTTGTGCCTGGGCATAGCATCTGGAAGGATTTGAAAGCTTGGGTAGCAGTGGATGAGCCAGGGTAGAGGGGAACTCTGAGCTTTGCAGCACTTGAGTAACACAAAAAAGGTAGGGCCATCCTAGATTTCCATGTATTGGTAGTGGCTGATTTTTTAGTATCTGATGTTAGCAAGAAGCCCACATGGAAGATATGGGGAGAGTAGAAGGAACCCTGGAAAAGGGGATCCAGAACTCTGGCCTCTGCTCTATCAGTGATCAGCTATGGTGGTCTTAGGCAAAGACCACTCCTCTGATTTTCCACAACTCCTTTCGTAAAATGAAGGAGTGGGTCAAGATGGTACCTAATGCAGGAGGGTAGAGGCCAGTGAGGGTAGCATGGAGCATGTTTGCTTCCTCATAAGCACATTCTCTTAAAAATTGTACAACCACGTGATACAGTTGAACTTACTTACAAAACAGAAAGAGACTCACAGACTCAGAGAAACGGACTTGTGGTTTCTGGTGGGAGGGATGGGGTGGGGGGAGGGATTGTTAGGGAGTTTGGGGTAGACATGGACACACTGCTATGTTTGAAATGGATAACCAACAAGGACCTACTGTATTTCACAGGGAACTCTGCTCAATGTTATGTGGCAGCCTGGATGGGAGAGGGGTTTGGTGGAGAATGGATACATGCATATGTTTGGCTGAGTCCCTTTGCTGTTCACCTGAAACTATCACAACACTGTTAATTGGCTATACTGCAATACAAAATTAAAAGTTGTGTTTTGTTGGTTTTTTTTTTACAGAATTATACAACCACAATGACAACACTAGGGTAAAATACTGACATGACTTACTAGGACTAAGATGGGAAGCACAATGGTAGAACTTTGCCACCCATCCCAGCTCCCAAGTTCTAGGGTGCTGACGTCTTTCACTTAAGGAACTACGGATGGCTATTTACTTCCATAAAGATAATAAGTTATTTCCACGCAAACTTCAATTAAGCAGTTCTGCACCTGACTCCCAAGGCTTCAGTATTAGACATACAATACGGACCATCTGCATTTGGATAGAAAGTAAACTCTCCACAAAAGCCTCACAAGTCACATCACAGCAAAAGTAACTGGAACTCAGCCAAAAAGAAAGTTTCCTGCGGGGGAAAAAGCGATGCATCATTCAAACAATCTACCTTATGCTCTCAATAAACCCTCCATGGCCACTTCTAGGATGGGAAGTGAGACTGGGTGTGGTCTCACCTCAGAGTCAGGGGGTTCTGACTTTACCTCTATTTGAATTTTTTTTTTCCAATAAGGTATTTGTATTATTTATTTGACTAAAAATCAAATTGAAAAGAAGGGTAGAAAAAGGAAGATCTTGTTTATGGTTGACTTCATGGTTTGGAGACGGAGTGCTGGATGAGATTCCCATTTAGGACTGAGTCAAGTTTAACTTTACTGACCCTGGAAGAAGCCCAGTGCAGAAGGCCAGCGAGCCGGCATAGTGGGAGTCTGGAGAAATGCAAGATATGCCCAGGTTGTCTATCCTACCAGTCTCACTCATGAATACTTGACTTTGTGCTTCATAGTCTGGTTTTTCAGCTCCAAGTTAAGACATGTGCACACGTGCTAAGTTGCTTCAGTCTTGTGTGACTCTTTGCAACCCCACTGACTGTAGCCCACCAGGCTCCTCTGTCCATGGGATTCTCCAGGCAAGAATACTAGAGTGGGTTGCCATGCCCTCCTTCAAGGGATTTTCCTGACCCAGGAATTGAACCTGCGTCTCCTATGGCTCCTACATTTCAGGCAGATTCTTTACCACTGAGCCACCGGGGAAGCCCCAGTTCAGACAGACCTGAGGATAATGCTGGGAGGTGATCAGAGGGTCCCCACCCTCTACAGATGCGGGGACAGAGCTGTGCTGGCCCCGGGCTCTTTACTTCCCTCTGTCTCTAGATCCTGCTCCCACCGAGAGCCCATACCATCATCATTAAGAAACTGGCTAGATTCAACAAATTCAGTTAAGGGTTTTCAGAAGTCCCCCCCTATTTAATGAATTAAGTGTGTATCTAGAGTGCAGATGCCCATGTTCTTTACACTGATGGGTCCTTTAGAATATGTTTGTTTGGGGCTTGGAAAGGGACTCATTGGGTTAATATCATCCTTTGGAACTCAGACTGGGCTGAACTGGTCTGGGATGCTGAGTCAGGTTCTACCCTCAACAACAAGAAGCCCTTGTCTTTTTCACTGTCACCCCCCACACACACACACCTGCACACACTCAGATACCCACAAATTATAATGCATTTGGAAAACTACTAAAAATAAGCTATAAATATTTAATGTATGCAAATAGTATTACAGAAGAAGAACGCACATAGGCAATCATCTATCTCTTCTAGAATTTTTTAAAAAAGCAAAACATTCTTTCTAGCTGTCTTTTGATCATACAGTGTTTGCTGAACATTTGCCCCAGAAAATCAGTAAACAGTTTACTGGTGGACGATTAGCCATAGGCTTCTGGTTTTAGATGAGGTAGCTTCAGAGGAGATTTTTATCTGGACCTGGCATGTTTGGGGAGTGTCTGAAATGGGATGTGTCTCCAGAAGTCACTCCAGGTTCTTGCTTCTCCAAAGTCGATCAAGTGACAAACCAATTTAGGGTATCAAGTCAACGATCAGAACTTTAAATGTGATGTGCCCGCTACAAGTACGTGCCCCAATTATTTCTAAATATCAAGAGCTGCTAATATCACCATCAAAAGCTGTAGCTTATCAATTCACAGGACCTCTTTGGTTGGAAGTTTCCCGAAAGTAAGATATCTGAGGGTAAGAATTATGACCCGGTCTTCTTTTTTCTAACAACTTCTAACTGATTACCCTGCATCTATGAAATGAATGTACATAGCTCATCAAAATGAATGGAAAGCAGAGAACAAAGTACTTATGCTGGGTGGGGTGGGGGTGGGGCCCGGGGGGGCGGTTGCTTGTTCAGCTCAAGTGGTTTGCATTTCCTGTTTAGTGGGGTTGGGTGAAGGATTGAAGGAGGAAAGTTTCAGTCTTAATGCAGTCTCAGTGCGTAAGCAGAGACTCCAAGCTTCCTTGGAGATGTGTGAGGAACTGACATTTGGCCTCTGATACCAAATGGAGATTTTAGTATCAGGAATCTTCAGGATCAACCAGTCCCTAATTCTAGCTGCTTCTTTCAACTGGTCTTTGTCTTATTCCTCCCAAGGTCCGCCCTTTAAAGTGGGATTAAGCAATTTCTCAGACCAGCACATAGATCCTTAAAGGAAAATGTAAAAAAATATTCTCAATATTATTTTCTGTTTGTGGGAATCATATGAATTTCCAACAGGACCTAGCATATAAGGGAGGAGAAGACTCAGAAAGGCCTATGAAATTCATTAGCATTTCACAGTTAATTCTCCAACCATAGCCAAATACAGTCTCCTGGTTCATCTAGCTACCCGTGTGTTCTGTGCTAACTCACTTCAGTTGTGTCTGACTCTTTGTGACCCCACTGACTGTAGCCCACCAGGCTCCTCTGTCCATGGGGATTCTCCAGGCAAGAATACTGGAGTGGGTTGTCATGCCCTCCTACAGGGGATCTTGCCCACGCAGGGGTCAAGCCTGTGTCTCCTGCATTGGCAGGTGGATTCTTTACCACTGAGATACCAGGGAAACCCATCTAGCTACCTAGAAAATGACAATCACACAGATGTCACAAGGACACCTTATATTTGCCTCTCTTATCTAGATATTTAATAATACTCATAATTACTATGATCATTTTTTTGGTCATCAAATGGATCTCTATGGAATTTACACCAACTGCACAGTCACAAAATTCTCCTAAATTGAAGGTAGCTCCATAAAATTAAAACCAAGTGATATCTTAGGAAGTACATGCTTTTCTTGGATTTCTTCAAATCTTAGACGTGATAAGTTCATCTTAAATCTTTCAGTACAAATGATAACCACGATTACCTTTCAGTAGTGATACCGGAATTCCAAGCAAAGAGAGAGGGGGCCAGAACGGAGTCCTGAGCTGGTTTAATCCCTATACTCAGCTCAGTCTCTACTCCTCTCTTGCTTTTTAGGGGAAATGGCTGATGATGCATGTTCTAGACTGATTCCCCTCCATGCTGTTATTGTAGCAATAATAATAGCTGAACTTTTAGACAACTTTATAGTGTAAGGCATTTATCTTAATAGAAGCCTCCCCATACCTATTTATTGTTGTTTAGTCCCTAAGTTCGGAGAAGGCAATGGCACCCTACTCCAGTACTCTTGCCTGGAAAATCCCATGGACAGAGGAGCCTGGTAGGCTGCAGTCCATAGGGTTGCTACTAGTCGGACACGACTGAGCGACTTCCCTTTCACTTTTCACTTTCATGCATTGGAGAAGGAAATGGCAACCCACTCCAGTGTTCTTGCCTGGAGAATCCCAGGGACGGGGGAGCCTGTTGGGCTGCTGTCTATGGGGTCGCACAGAGTTGGACACAACTGAAGCGACTTAGCAGCAGCAGCAGTCCCTAAGTTATGTCTGACTCTTTATGACCCCATGGACTGTAGCCCACCTGGCTCCTCTGTCCATTGGATTTCCCAGGAAATAATACTAGAGAGGGTTGCCATTTCCTTCTCCAGGGGAATCTTCCTGACCCAGGGATCCAACCTGCGTCTCCTACACTGGCAGGTGGATTCTTTACCACTGAGCCACCTGGGAAGCTTCCCACACCTATAACCCTTGTTTAATCACCAGAATAAATTGAACAGGTAGGTAGTATTATCACCCCCCTCCCCATTTTGTTGATGAAGAAAGGGAGATACAGGAGGGCTCAGACCTCATTTCTAGTCACACAGCCCATCAGTGAAAAAATGTGAACCCATGTTCTGGACCCCAGACACCCAGCTCCCCATGGGCAGCCCTTTTTCTGACTCATGCTTTGCCCTAAAACACTGTAGCAGTGAATGCATTTACTTTTTCTGTTGATCCCATCTTTCTCTCCCTTTTGATTTCATGCCTTCGGTTAGATGGTAGGCAGTCTTGAGGCGAGATCTTTGTGAGCTACTGTTTTAACTGGCAGTGGGCTCTTTGGGGGTCGAGACATTGCTGATTGATGGCAGGCACTGGACAGGAGGCTGCTGGCTTTGACATTTTAAAACTGCACACTTCCTGCACTGATACAGTGTGCCCAAGCGACCGGCCACACTGCCATTTTCGCAAAACCAGGAAGTGAAACTGGCCACCAAGAACAAATGACCACCAGCCAAAGGATTAGTGCAAACCAAGCAAAACACACCAAGACGCACAATGTGTGGGTCAGAAAGACAAGCAGTCAGAATGCAGTCATCTTGAAGGAAAGGTACTTCTCTCACCGTGGTTTCAGTCACAACCATCCTCAACTTTTAACCTGGTTCTGTGTCTGTGTTCTCACACAAAACTCATCTTTAGACCTGCCTTGCACAAAAGTTTTATGTGTGTGTGTGTGTGTGTGTGTGCTCAGTCATGTCTGACTCTTTGTGACCCCATGGACTGCAGTCTGCCAGGCTCCTCTCTCCATGGGATTCTCCAGGCAAGAATACTGCAGTGGGTTGCCCTTCTCTCCTCCCGGGATCTTCCCAACCCAGGGATCTAACCTGAGTCTCCTGTATTGGCAGGCGGATTCTTTACCACTGCACCAACCTGAGAAACCACACACAAGTACAGATTTCTCTAAATTTTTTTTGGCTGTTTGCTCTGAGAAGGACAAGGCAGGGCTGTTGAATGTGCAGGAAAACCCAATTTTTCTCACGTTTCTTTCTCCATCTCCTCTTCCCATCTCCAGGCTCTCTTTTAACCGACTCAGATCACTGGCACATTGGTCTTTGGAATGCTTTCGGGGTGTAACACCGAACGTGTTTTCTGTCTGCAGCCGTGGAGTACTTGGAGCTCTGGTGGGTGGGGGTGGGGAGTTACTGGGGCCCAGGTGAGTAATCTGAACCTTGCCTCTTAGCAACAAGCCTTGTCTGATCACATGCTTGGTCCCCCCCTCCTCTGGATGCTGAATGCAACCCAGATAGAAGGGGCCAGAGGATTCCACACCCTCTGCAAAGAGCCCACTTCTTCAGCCTGTTTCCTTCTGGTGGCCAGGACAGAAGGGAGAGGAATAAAAGACACAAACTTCTGTGCATATGAATGCATCCAGAAGGGCCTTTCTGAGTACCTGTGTTCCTTGGAAAGCAAGGGAGGTAGCTAAAGAGATGGCACTAATCAGACAAAGGCAGGTGGGTATATGCTGCAGAAAAAAAACTTCTGATGGACCCAGTATTTGCACAGCTTCAGGAATTTTTGACGCACAGCATCTCATACCACACTTGATGCTCCTGCCAACTTGAGTCCAAATGACCAAGGTGGCCTTTGTAACCCCACACAGGACACCCAGCAGATTCTAGACCAAGGGTGAATTTGCTGTCTGTGACTCATTTTATTTATTATTACTTTCAAAAAGTCTATGCTGGGACTTCCCTGGTGGTCCAGTGGCTAAGACCCCATACTCCCAATGCAGGGAGCCTGCATTTGATCCCTGGTTGGGGAACTAGAGCCCACAGGCCTCAACTAAGATTCAGCACAGCCAAATAAATAAATAAATGATTTCGTAAAAAGTCTATCCTGGCCCAATAACTTAGCTGTGTCCACTCAGCATGAACCTAAGGTTTAAAAGAACACAGGAGAGCCAGGTAGGCCAGTCAAGGAAATGAGCAAAGATATGGAGCTGCTCCATGGAATTCTAGTCCTATGAGTTTTTCTTGAAGTATGGTTCCTGGATTTACTGCCTCAAAATCTCTTGAGGTGTTGGGTAAAAAGGAAGCTAGCGAAGACCATTCTAGATGGAGAGAACCTGATTCTTGGCTTCACCATCTGTTATTCTCCCCAAGAGGGTCTTAGGCAGAATCATATTTCAGAACCTGGTTAGGTGCTCATGGAAAAACCGTGCCACCATGACATATTTTTGGAAAACACGGCAGACCGTATCAGCCCTCTCCTTCCCTTAGAGATTCATGATCTCTGTCAGCATGTGTAAGGTTATCTGATAAGTCCTGAGACATGGGCCTCTGGATTGTGCATAAGCCAGTGCTTCCCACACTAATTTGACCAGATTCTTGTTTGCATAAAGCACCTGTGAACATCCCCCAGACTCACTCTGGAAGCAATCAGTGCCCTAAGAGAACCTTCATCATGAGTCACCAGCGGACCCTATGTCCCTTCGTTTCATTTTTTCCCTTTTGTCCTGCCATAAACCACCTCCACCACTGGGAGGAGAAGCCATGCTTCCCTCAATAAAGACAAATGGTCTTAAGCTCAAGACAGCAATCCACACCCCTGCCCCACCTTTTTTCTTCTTTTTATGGTAACTAGTTGCTTCTTAGAATCATAACTGGCTTTGGTTTTGTGTTGAAAGGCTGGGGATGCACAGTCCTTCTTTCCATCTTTGTCATTTACATGTAAATATCCTATCTTCAGAGGGTCTTGCTTTGAATCCTCAGACTAACTTACATCCAGCCTTGAGTTATTCTCTCCACCCTGTCGTCATCACACAAACCATATTTAGAAATACATGTGCAAAACTAAACTTTATCTGTTCAAAACTGATATTAGTGTCTCCTCCACTAGAAAACTCTTTAAAGCAGAATCACTGGTCTAATCCGTTCACTTCTGTACCCAAGACTCAGCATCAAGCCCGCAGACAGTATGCACTCAATATTTGCTTACTGCCTTGATAAATTACAGCATTCTAGTTTAACAGTTCATGTAGAACATGTCAGGCCAAGTGATTAAGACCCATGGTGATTCTGTCTGCACAACAGAATTTCCTGAAAATTTTTAAAAAGCCAAACTTAAAAAATGACACTTTTGAAAAATGCCAGTTTCCATCCTGGACTTCCCACAAGAGGAGGGGGGCAGCACCTGGGAATGGGGTGGCGATCCCTGGCTTAGCAGACGGAAAACAGTGAGTCCTGGTGAACTTTACTCCAGTCTATTCTCCTGACTTGCTCTAGGTGTGGGGCCAATCTCTGCATTTTTGGTGCCTACATTTCACTGCTTAGTAAAGTGGGAGTCTGGTCTGCAAATCCAAAATTACACTGTGAGATGTCTACTCAAGCATTTTGAAATCCTAAGATGAGAGGCCACTCTGAGAGTCCAATCATGGTTGCTATTCCTGGCATTGCGGGTTTCTAGCACATGGGCTGTGAGCCTTAGGTTTCACCAAAATGATTTTTAATACAACCTCACTAAGGACTTTTTTTTTTTTTTTTTTTACTGACACTGCCCCTTTAACAGAACAAAGGCCGCTCATCTGTTACCACCCTTTCTTCCCAGACCTCTGGTTCTGTGGTACAGAAGTTACACAAGCAGACCGTTAGACATGCATGCTGGCTGCTGGCTCTTTGGTGCTTTGTGCACTGACATCTCTCTGCAGAGAGGCAGCCAGTACCCAGGGAGAATGGGAGTGCACCTCATAGACACAGACAGACACCCCAGGTCAGACCTCAGGGGCTCCCTGCCTGTGGGCAGCTCTGAGCAGTGCCAGGCTGGTCCCCCTCGGGCGATCAGCAGTACCGGAAGTAGAGGGCACGGCTAATGTACATGTCACCATGCGGCTTATGGCCGCAGCCTCACCCCACCTTCGCTGTACAAGCTGCAGAGCAACAGGAAACGACCACGGTATTTATATATATATATATATATATATATATATACAGCCACATTGTGTTTATCCAGAGGTGCTGTTTTGCACAGACTATTATGTGCTTTTTCACTGGGAGACGACTTGGCATTTGCGTTTTCCTCGGGGCCTCCCAGGTGCTTGTAAAACTAATCAGTCCACCTGAGAAGGAAGAGGGACCTTTTGCCTCTTTGGTTTCTTCATTTTCAAGGTGAACAGACTCGTGCATTTTCTTTCCCAAGGGATTTCCGGATATATTCAGCCGAGGCTTGCAAAGGATGGGGACTAGCAGTAGAAAAATGCAGGATTTCCAGGAGCCTTTAAATACAGCCCATCTGGGAAAATCATTGATTCCGTAGATTGAAACTCACTAATTAGGCTTTACTTCCCCTCACTCCCCACTGCATCCTCCAGGCAAATAACTAAGCATACTCCCCACCCGCCCCGCTTCGTGGTGTATTCATCACACAGGCTTGGTCTAGTCCCCATGAACCCTACCAGAGGCAGAGTCGACAGGACAGCAGTGGTATCAAGACTCAGGGAGTCACCCCTGTCCTCACATGGGGGTGGCCAAAGGGAAGGAGAAAGGCCTCTCACCCTGGGTCTCTCCTCTGAGAAGAGCCCTTCTTTACCACTTTGGAAGTGGCTTCCTGGGAAGGCTAGCTTATTTATCAGCCTTCTAGTACATTCTTGAATTGGCCATGGCTTTAGTGTGGCTTTACCACACTCCTCTCTCCGCTGAATGAATACCGGATGAGTATTAGGATGATGTATGTGTATGTATGTGCGTGCGCGTGCTCGTGCTCAGCTGCTAAGCGGTATCTGACTCTTTTGCCATCCCATGGGCTGTAGCCTGCCAGGCTCCTCTGTCCATGGGATCCTCCAGGCAAGAATACTGGAGTGGGTTGCTATATCCTCCTCCAGGGGATCTTCCCGATCCAGGGATCGAACCCATGCCTCCTGCATTGGCAGGCGAATTCTTAATCGCTGAGCCACCAGGAAAACCCTTAGGACAGTGGAGCGACTGAAATACTGCGAGAATGTGGCCTAACGTGTGCATTGGCAGACCTTGGGCAAGTTAGGAGACATTTCTGAGATGTGGGTTTTCATCTGTAGGATGGGGATCAGGAGGTGGTGAGGATTAGATGAGGGAGGATGGGTGAAATATTCAGCATGGCCCCCACACAACCAAAGACATACACGGCAGGCAGAATGGAAGTGGTGAGAATAAAAATCAAAAAAGGGACTTCTGAGCAGGAAGAATCCTGCAGAGTACAGACCCTGATTCCAAGATCATCAATGTTTCTATGACCCCTTATTTCTAAAACTGACATAGTTGGCTTGGCCAACATGAATGAACTCTGTGTTGGAAGATGAGAATAGCTTGGAGGTCAGTAAAGCAGAGAGCTCCCGAGCAGCATGCCGCTCCATAAAGGGACCCCTGAACATCTTAATTCTGCCTGCTCTGAGATGTTGAAGTTAACGATTCATTTTGGGGCGGGGGGAAAGGTGGGGCATCCTTTGAGTGCAAGCATTCTGGAGAACGGTTTACAAATTGTCCTCACATCCCAGCCCTCCCAGCTAATGTTGGGGCGTGCTCTCCAGCCAGTTCAGAAGAAACCTGCTTGAGAAGCAGAAGCGACTGCCTCTCATTTCCATCCTTTAAAAACAGGCGGTTAGGGATGTGTTTCTCTTTTGTATACTTTCTCTTTGGCACAAGGAGGCCAAGGGTGTAAAAGAGACCTTGCTTGGACCGCAGCCAGTGTTCCTGCTTAGCGGGCCGCATCTCCCACGGGAAGCCCCGCATCCCTCCAACCTCACCCATTTCTCTTCCCACCTCTTTAATTGTCCCGCAGCCCGAACCATTGTTCAGTCTCATTACTGAAAGTCGAGCACACGGTGGCAGGGCCCAAGGCCTGCGGCTGTGTGTGCCTGAGATTAAGACTTTTATCTGATCTTTGACAACTTGCAGAGGAAATCCTGTTCCAAAACCCGGAGCCCCCAGCGAAAGGTTGCCAGCAGTTCCTCCCTCCCACCTGCGAGATGAATCAGGACACCTGAAATGTGAACATGGGCTCATTGTTTATAAATATAATAAGCTCACTTCCTGTCACTCTATTAATCCCTCCCCCTCCCTCTTTTCTTCTAAACTCAGAGCCTAATAAGGCCTCTGGGCAGAGCCCAGTCAGACACCCTTTATGTCCTCGTCCACACCGGGTCACAGGGCGAGGGGCCCGGCTGAAGGCAGGTGCTTGCTGCAGGAAGCGCCAACACGGCCCATCTCTAGCGCACTAGGATTCCCCGAGGAGTCCAGCCAGCTCCTCATAGACCTAGACGGGCACCAGCAGCTCTGCATCACCGTGGAGCCCAGCGTGGGCCACCTCGAGGAATGAGAGAGCCGCAGGCAGAGGGCGTGGCTCTGGTGGTTGGAACAGAGGTTTGGGGAGTCGTGGGTTTTCCCCTCAGCCCACTCCCCAGCTAGGGAGCTGACTGACTGTGGTTGGTTTTACATGGCATGCTGTATCCTTCAGCATGGTGTAGGTGGTGCAGACCCACCTGATATTCAGGTGAAGTTGGTGATGCCCACTGGGGTGAACAGGGAGTAGAAACAAGATATTATTTTTTGTAACTGAAGGAGGGAATCCAAAGATGGAATTTGCCAGGGGAGGTGCCCCGATTTTTTTCCTTTTCCCACCACTCCTGTCAGTTCCTTCATTGCAAATAGGAGCAGATCTGTTCATCAGTTAGTCCAGAGGTTTGCCCAGCGCTGTGCTGGGTGCCTGTGGGGAACACACAAAGAAGAGAAGGCTTGCCCGAGGGAGTTCACACCCACAGGGACCACAGGAATGAGGAAGAAATGGTTGAGGAAAATGTGTGCACATCAGCACAAGCCAGAAAGGGAGCGGGGGGTGCAGACCTGCCCCATCTGAGGGGCTGCCCCCCGTCCGACCCTCACGGCAGTCAGTGGGCACCCAGACCATCCCTAAGATCTCCTGCAGCTCCGTAAGCCTGTGCCGGATGCTGCTGGATAATTCAGAGGGAGAAGGCAGATGCTGCGGCCACTTCCCAAAGCCTCATCTGCTCCTGGGGTGGCCACTCCACCTCGGAAGGACCGCAGCTCCAAGAACGAGGGTGGTAGAACTGGGGGCTGCACCTGCTGGTCTTTCTTAAAGCAGAGCTGGCGAGAGCCCTCAGTTTGTTTTGTCCTGTTTCAGCTTGTGAGCAAAGTGAACTTGCTAGTCAGGATGGAAGTGGCCCAAGGGGAAGTGGGTCCGGGGAGGGAATCTTTACTTCTACCCGGGGGAGGATGGAGGAGATGGCAGGGATGCTCTCTTCTTTTAACACTCACTCTCAACAAACAAACAAGAAGCAAAACCAGGCTGGCCCAGAGGACAGGCGTCCTTCTCCACGTCTGGACGGAGCCGCGGGAGGCGGCAGATGCTGGTCCAGCGTTACGAGGGGAGACCTCACCGCGCGTGCCTTTTCCCAGCCCCAGGTTCAGGTTCAGTATCACTGGCAACTTGCAGTTGGCCACTGTGGCGGAGTTTATACCCGGGAAACAGGTTACATACATCAGAGAGCTGGTTGTTAGATAGTTAGGAAGGATTCCAAGGCGGCTCAGGGGTAAAGAATCTGCCTGCCAATGCAGGAGACGCAGGAGATGTAGGTTTGACCCCTGGGTCAGGAACACCCTTAGAGAAGGAAATGATAATCCACTCTAGTATTCCTGTCTGGGAAATTCCATGGACAGGGGAGCCTGGTGGGCTACAATCCATGGAGTCGCAGAGTCAGACGCGACGGAGCACGCACGCAGGCGGGTGGGTGTGCCTACTTCTCAATCAGACGGGACTTGAACCCATGCCTCAAGGCCTCTGGCTGCAGCAGGCCAATGTTCGAAGCTGATGGGTCAGCCCTGTCCACAATCACTGCCGTGGACCCAGCGCTCAAAGCTTGGCTGACTTCATCCCACTAAAAGGATGACACAGGCCTGACCTGCTGAGATGCGACGTCAGGAATCTGAAAGCCTGATACTCTAGGGACCTTAAACAGATTTTGGTGGCTGCCTTTGTAAACTATAAGCTATAAAATATATACCACTGACCACTATCGATTTCGGAGCTGCTCTTGGCCAAGTACAGAACGAAGCACTTTGTGTAAGTTATTTCATCTCATTTCATTGTTGCCATAGCCTTATGAAACAATTTCCTCATTTTATAGTTCAGGAAGGTGAAGCTTAGGAGGTTCCCCAGCTTATCAGCAGCAGAGCTATGGTGTGAACCTAGATCTGTCCGATGCTAAAATGTGCTTCTTCCCAAGTCTACGTCTTTGCCGCTACACAGCATGCCTGTTATAAATCTTATTCTTCCTCCTTAAGAATACAACCAAATGGGACTTCCCTGGTGGTCCAGTGGTTAAGATTTCACCTTCCAAATGCAGAGGGTGCAGGTTCATTCCCTGGTTGGGGAGCTAAGATTCTACGTGTGCATACGTACTTAGTCACTCAGCTGTGTCCGACTCTTTGCAAACCTATAGCCCGCCCAGGGATTGAACCCACATGTCCTGAGTCTCCTGCACTGGTAGGTGGATTCTTCACCACTGAGCCACCTGGGAAACCAAGATCCCATGTGACTTGTGGCCAAAAAACCAAAATATAAAACACAAGCAATACTGTAACAAATGCAACAAACTTCAAGAAGGTCCCCATCAAAAAAAAAAAAATCTAAAAAAGAAAAAAAAAATATATATATATATACCCAAATGATATCAACTCTAAGAGGGACCACCAAGTGGTCCAACTCTAAGTGGCCCAGCTCCCAGGGCCAGCAGGAGAGCACGCTCACCCTTCCCAAAGGCCAGCCCCTGCCCCCACAGGACACACTTCCTCTTCCCCCTCCTCTGGCCCAGCCGTTGTCCCTCCCCTCCTTCAACCTCTACTCAGAACTTACTTCCTCCTTGAAGCTTTCTGTCATTAACCCCACCCAGTGCCGATCACTTCACCAACTCTGCTTCTCCTCAAATACTGACACACTTACCCTAGATTCCTCTGCCTTGCTTTCACAGCTGGAGTCCACTGGGCTCTTGTGCACTGAGCTGTGTCTTGTCCCCCTCTTTTGTCTTTCCCCACAGGGTTTGGCAGCAGGTGTGCTCCACGAGTGCCTCTTGGGGTGGCCTCTGTGGTCTCTGTCTGTAGGTCTATGAATGGCCTGCCTGGCCATCCACAGATCTCCCAACGATCTGGCCAAATGACCTGAGCATCCTCTGTGTTCTGGTCAAAGGGGATAGTCACGTAGAGTTTGGGCAGGAGGTCAGGAGAAGTAGCCCAGGCCTATCAAGGTCACTCAAGGAGCTCTCCTGTCCAGCCTGAAACTTCTGAGGACTTCTTTTTTCGAACCTGGGCCAGACCAGGACTCAATTTCCTCCAAGAACATCTGAGGATCTCCTGTCTGGTCCTTCCTACTTCTTACCTTGAGTGGCAGGCTAAAACTAACAACGGAGTCAGAGTTTGAGGCTGGGTTAGGGGAGGTGCTTTTCTGCTTAATCAGTGTCCCAAAAGGTGTGAACACACTGGTGAGTGTGAGTGGGTGTTAGCTGGGGACAGGGGACTCAGGACTCAGGATGCAGGTATAGGTGCTTTCCCAGCTCCCGAGTGGACCCAGGATAGAGGCCGGACCTAGGGTTTTCGGGAGGAAGATGCCAGTGATGTGGTGGTCACAGCGGGTGTGATTTGCATCTGGGAAGCCAGACTGTTTCAAACAGCTCCTCTAAGGCAGGTAGTCATTCCTGACAGGCTCCCAGCCTGTGTGGAGTCCACCCTCCTTCAGAGGCCTCTCCTGCCTTGTCCCCCACTCCCCCAGGCCCGGGACATGCTGCAAGTCCTGCCTCAGTGCAGACCCAGTCGTGATCCCCACACCCTGGCGGCTAACATGTGAGCAGGCTCTCCTCCCGCACAGCCTGCCGCTTTTAGACTGGCACACACGGTTTTCACAAGACGGGTTTTTGTGGTTTTGTTTTGTTTTTTTTTTTTTTCCTTCATAAGTTTGCAGCTGCTAGTTTTGAAACCACCAGCCCTGAGGCAACTCAGTCAGAAAGAGAGCAAGAGAAAAAGAAAAGAAAAGGAGGGCCAACACACAAAGGGAGGACAAGCTATCTTTCTATAAATCGGGCACTGCAACAGCTAGGTTTGGGCTCAGGCTTGGCCTTGCTCTGCCAGCCCCACAGGCTTCTCTTGGGACAGTCCCCTGGGGGCATGCACGCAGGATAGATTTGAGGAAGTGAGTCTGAACCCCCTGCCCCTGACTGCCTGTGATCACAGGTCAGCGTGAGGGGCCGAGACGTGGGTTATGATCTGAAGGGGACCGGCCAGCCCCCTGGTACTGCTTGAAGACACGAGAGGGTGTGGATACCACGTGGTGTGCAAGCTGGGATTGGAAGGGGAAAGAGGAGGAGGAAGGCACAGGAAGACCCTGATTGAGTTTCCCAGGAGGGGGTGCTATTCAGGCCTACCTAGGGGGTTACTTTGCATATGCAAACTGAAGGATTTAGCTGAACACAGACTCCAGACCAGAAGAGCCAGAAATAAAGGAACCCAGAAACAACTACTCACACTCAAGTCTTCCCATCCCCCCTCCCACATCCACTGGCATTTGAGGCAGCTAATTATAGTTTTTATCTAAACCAAACACCTCGAGTCACAGCCTGGAGTCATAGCCCTGGCCACTTGTACTGAGTGGCTTTGGGGAGTCCCCCATTTGCTGGCAATCTGACCTGAACCCCATAGTTCCTTCTGGGGTTAATAAATGCAGTTTTCCCGGAGGAAAGAGGGAGAGTCCTGGGGATAATTACCAAGGAAAGAAACGAGAAATGGTGGAATCTCCAAATCGGGTCTCAGTGGGCTTCTGGGGATCTCTGCCTCCATGAACCTCTGTGCTTCTTCCTCAACAACTGTGCATTAGTTGTCTGTGGTCTTTTCCTCACCGTCTCCATTGCTCCTCCCGGATTTACAGGGGGGTCCCTTGAGGGCTAGGAATACCCAGCACAGTGTACGCTTTGCTTGTAGTAGCTGCCCTATAAATGCATAGTTAATAGAATTGAATGAATATTGCTGATCCGACTCCCTTACAAAAACAAGTATTGATTTTCTTGTTGGCCACGACATAAAATTCAAATTCTTTAGAATCTGATACGAAAGTGATAGCTTTTGGGGTCAAGCCCAAGCTTCTTTCCAGCTTCCCCGCCCGCTGCCCTGTAAACGAGGCACACTTACTGACATCCGTCTCCCCTTCCTGCTCCCTCGTCCTGGAACGTGTGTGTGTATGTGTGCGTGTGCTCATGTCTGACTCTTTGCGACCCCATAGACTGTAGCCAGGCCAGGTTCGTCTATCCACGGGATTTCCCAGAAAGAATACTAGAACGGGTTGCCATTTCTTTCTCCACAGGATTTTCCCAACCCAGGGATCGAACCAGCATCCTGGAATATCCTGCCAGGTAAATCCGAAGTCACTTTAAAAAGCCAACTGCATCATGAGCTGCCCTCCACGAAGCCCTCCCCAACTCTCCCAGCTATTTCCAGCAGAGTTGGTTGTTTCTTCAGTTGGTCTCTTGTGACATTTAGCACACAGTATTGTGAAAGAAAGCACTCGCCTTCCCTCAGAGTCTGCCTGTGTCCATCAGGACACTGAATTTATCAAAGACAAGAACCACACCTTACACGTCACTGCATTCACAATGCCGCACGGCGCCCAGTACATGTCTGATGATGAAACTAATGAAAGAAAGAATGGGCTCCATCCACCCCTTCCTTGCAAATCTCCAGCAGTCTTCCTGTACCCATTCTCCTTCCTTCCTTCTCTTTCCCCTACCATGCCCCCTCCTGGTGCTCAGCACATAGATGGCACCAGGAACACAATTCTTTTATTTCCACTTCTGAAATATCTCTATCCTTGTGCACAAGCTTCACAGAATCACCCACAGCCATTGCTACTCACCACTGCTCACAGGCCGCCAACGCTTATAAAGACGTTGATTCTGGCCTTTTATTTCCTAATGATGTGGACAGTCATGAGGATGAACCTTCCTGGATCACAACACACCTCCAGGAAGCTCTCTTGCACTAGTCTGAACCCACAGGGACTTTCCTTTTCTTCTGTTTCCTTTTGGCTTATCCACATACACTGCCTGATCCCCAACTTGTTCCTCTGTTTCCTTTCATAGCTCCACCGTTACTTTGAACTTGTATGCAGTTGTCAGCAGATATGTTTTTATCCTGGTTTTTCAGAGACTTCCCCCACCATAGTTCACAATTCCTAATACACAATCAAAATACAAAATGATGCTCCTGCATTGACTTTGCGCATTGACACTCACATTCCCTGGACTATGGGTTTTCCCAAGGGAACTTTACCTGGTCCAACTAGTCGCTGGTCAGGAAGCAGTAGCCAGCAATATCTCAATGACTATAAGTTCTGTGATGGAATAAATCTTCAATAACTGACTACCTTTTGCAAAGAGCCAACTCACTGGGAAAGATCCTGATGCTGGGAAAGATTGGGGGGCAAGAGGAGGAGAGGGCGACAGAGGATGAGATGGTTGGATAGCATCACTGACTCAAGGGACATGAGTTTGAGCAGACTCTGAGAGATGGTGAGGGACAGAGAAGCCTGGAGCACTGCCATCCATGGCGTCACAAAGAGTCAGACACGACTTAGCGACTGAAAAGGAACAACAACAACTCACACAGTTGCACTGTCATATGTAAAGCCACACTACTGAGTCCCTTGGTTCAAATATTGATAAAACTGTGAAATCTCTGCCAGCAGAGAAAGCGCTTCTCCCAGAAGCTTCATCAGGTACAGCTCTGCAAGGTGTGCTGGAGCCTGGGGACCACAGAGAAGAGAGAGAATGCCCCAAATGAGGGCCACCTGTAGCCAGGTGGATCATGGGGCTTTCTGGAGTCTACACTCAACCAAACTGGTATCGCTAGCCTGTTACGCTCCGTGTCTGAACATCCCCCTCCTGCACTCCCTTCTCTGGGTTGGGCTTCTCTGAGAAGCATCCTCGACATCATCTCCTGTCCTGCCCTCCCGCACGCCCTGTCAAAACTTGCCAGATTTGCCATATTCATAGGACCTTGCTAAGGTTGGCTCAGACAGTCATGTCAATGAGTAAGTTGCATTTTGACATGAGCTTCCCAGGGCTCAAAGGAATCAGCTCATGGTGATCATTTCAGGCAGATGGGATGCTGGGGCCGGATCTTTCAGAGCATCCCAGCTAAGCTACCTGGGATATCCGCTGCTAACGCCAGCTGTGGACAAGGGAAGGTCCCCCCACCCCATGCTACCTCCAAGACGATCAGGGAGTCTCTGACCTGGAGGCCACTTGGCAGGAGTTCAGTTTGGAAGGGTTGGAAAGGAGCCCCCCACCCCCACCCCCAATAAATACCTAGTCTGAGTCATCTGATTTGGAACTCAGGGTTTGGAAATTCACCCAAACGCCTCATTCCCAAATCTGACCTTCTAGAGAGTCTGGAGCTGGCAAGTTTCAGATTCATTTGCGTCAACATGTTGTTTGGTTAATGCAGCTGAGCATCTAAGCCCATTTTCTTAGAAACAGGAAATCCCAGTGTGCCAAGAGTAAACAGATCCCAGCTCCCAAAGTTCGAGTTCATTTAGGAACTCTCTGACCACAAGGGTCTGTGGGGCTGTGTGCTCAAGCCAGGCTCCTTTCCTGCCCATAACTGCTCTTACCCAAAGCAATGGTCTCTCTACAGCTCAGCGGCTGGAAGAGCTGTGTGTTCAGGAGAGGCTGGGGCTGGACTAAGAGCAGGATTCCACTGTCAAACCTAAGACAGGAGTATCAAGGGTCTTACTTGGGAGGTATCTCCCCTGAGGCTCCCACCATCAACTCTTCGACTCTAATCGCTTCCCTTTATATTTTTCGTGGCGTCCATGAGAGGAGGGGTGTTAGCTGTTTTATCCTCCATCCCATCATTAGCCCTGCAATGTGCTGCATGCCTGCTAAGTCACCTCAGTCATGTCTGATTCTTTGTGACCCCGTGTACTGTAGCCCACTAGGCTCCTCTGTCCATGGGATTCTCCAGGCAAGAATACTAGAGTGGGTAGCCATGCCCTCCTCCAGGGAATCTTCCCGACCCAGGAATGGAACCTGTGTTCCTTATGTCTCCTGCATTGGCAGGCAGGTTCCTTACCACTAGCGCCACCTGGGAAGTCCAATCCTGCAACAGGAGACACTAAATACCTACTAATGGAATGAATGAATGATTGACAAAGCAGACCATGCGAGTTCAGGCTTTGATGAAGGGCTCGGCTGACTCAACTCTGCAAGGTATCATGCTGGGATAAACGGCACAGAGGCTGGTCCTCCCAGAAAATTCTCCCTCACAGACTTGCCAGCACTCAGTTGGGAAGGACAGATTCTCTCGAAGCTGCCAGGAGGTTCCAGCTTCTCAAGGCTGGCCAAGTGAGCTCTGGTTCATGGGGGCTGGAGGAGAAGAAGGTCATCGGCTGGGTGGAGGGGGACAGGCAGGGGGTGGCCAGAGGGGCTCCTGCTGCAGAGAGGTCTGGCTCCCTCGCCAGACAAAGAGCTCTCAGAAATCTACCTCCCCCACCTCCAGCACACACGGGGTGGGCAGGGAGGCTTGGCCTCTTTCTGACAAGCAGACCGGCTGACCCTGCTGCTGGGAGGGCAGAGGTGTGGCAGACAGCCGCCACCCCAGACGCCAAGTCGCTGAGCAGCCACTGCCGGGCCTGACGACGGAAGAGGCAGCTCTTCTGTTATTAGTGGCTGCTTTCCACGTCTGTGTAAGTCAAACAGCCTATGCAAAAACGAAGCCTTGTGGTAGCAGCAAACTCAGAGATGTAGGTGTCCTGGTGCTATCAGATTGGGCCCTGGACTGGCCTGCAAGTCCTCAATCCAGCCTCCCTCTGGGTGACCCAAAGGGGTGAACCCAGGCCCCTGTGCCTCCTGATTTCTGACTGAAGGGGAATCCTATAGCTGCTTCAACATCCCTTTTTCAGCACTTTATGTGAGATCATTTCTAAAGCCCATAAAAGATATTTTATTAAAATGGAAAAGAAAGAATTCAAGCCCTGTTGGGCTTCCCTAGTGGCTCAGACGGTAAAGAATCTGCCTGCAATGCCAGAGACCTCTGTTCGATCCCTGAGTCAGGAAGATCCCCTGGAGGAGGAAATCGTTACCCACTCCAATATTCTTGCCTGGAATATCCCATGGAGAGAGAGGAGCTTGACAGGGTACAGTCTGTGGGGTCACAAAGAGTCGGACTCGACTGAGCCTAGCCCTGTTACAAAACACCATCCCAGCTCCAGAAGTTGAAGAGTAGCAAGATGACACATACTGTCCAAAAACGCGGCACTTAAAGCTCACGGAGGGTTTATCTGTCAGTCCACAGGACACAGTGACCTGCCACAACGCCTGATGATACAGGGAAACATTCATAATTAAATACAAAGAGAATAAAAGGAGGTTGCAAAACAATACAATTCTGGTTATACAAAAACCAGACATGGATGTCTATATGTCTGCATGAAAAAGATTGGAAGGAAATGCACCCGAATATTAATATGTTGTTTTCTGGATTGCTAGACTGCAGGAGTTTTGACATTTTCCCGGATTTTTCCATATTCTCTAAATTTTATACAAAGATAATGTAGTACTTTGAAAATTGCTATTAAAAAAATACTTTAAAATAAGCAATAGATTTAATGAGTAAAAGAAAAAATGTAAGCCAAAAAAACAGAGAATCAAAGAAGTCACAGTCTATGCAGGAGGCTTGCCAGGGAATGGATTAGCAGCATAGGTGGGTTAATGCACTTCTCATTCTGGTCCCTGCCTCTTTGTGTCTCTCCTCTCATTTCACACCCCCATCCAGCTCTGCTCCTTCCAGTCGATGCCTGGGCAGGGCTCCGCTCACACCTTGCTTTCCTACTGCACCCGCCAGCCTGGCATTCCTGCTAGCTTATTGCAGGAGAGCGAGAGACCCTAGAAGCAAAAGAGGATGTGATGAACATAACTCAGCTCCCAAAGTGCAAGGTAAGTCTCGCTTCTTGTTCTACGCCACCCGAGATTTCTCCAGCCTCACAGAGTCTCATCCTTTCTGCATGCAGAGCCCTCGGTGCCTGTGTGTGAGGTGCCACTGGACAGTGAATCAGGGAGATTTCACTGAGCTCTACGCGCAGCTTCTGCCAGAAACTGGCTGCCCTAGATCCCCAGGGGAATATATTCAGGGTAAAAGTAAGTCTTAATAATACATAAACGTACATGCACACACACCTCTATTTGGTATGTGTGGGTGCAGAGATAAGTATGCAGCATACAGACATACATGCACACATCATACGCAATTAGACGAGCAAAGAGGGGAGAGTTTGAGAGCACACACACACACAGAATTCTGTCCTCACAACATTATGAAATGGTATATTTTCTTCATCCAACTGATGAAGAAACTAAGCATCCAAGAGGTTAAGTCATGGCCGGAAGTGGCAGGGCTACAATTTAAACACCGATCTCCCCAACCTGGACCCGTCGGCAGAGGGCCCTTCCCCCTCCTCTATGGAAGTCCCGGCAGGCTGTTGTGGTCCTAGTGAGCCCAAAAGCTCCATAATTACCGGGTTGGACTTGGCCTCCAGAATAACCATGACAAAATTTGTGGAAATGTTCACAACAGCTCTTCACTTCCAGGTTCTGAGATCAGAAACGGAAGTTTCAAAATACCGAAAGTTCGTTTATGTTGAACATACTGCTTGGGCGAAAAGCAGGAAGTCCAAGAAAGCCTGATCTCATGAGATTTTTCAGCCCAATTTGGATCCACATCTGCACTTCTGGATTTTCCACTGAGTCCAACCTCAGCTGCTCTGCAGCTTCTCCCATTTCACTGACTCTCCACCTACGGGGGTACAGATAAATAACACAGTCTGTGGCCACTAACTAAGATTTATCCAGCAATTGGCCAGTGGCAAGGTGGTCAGCTGGGCTGGGCAGCAGACAATTGAAATTTGAAAAATCTGCACATTTCTTTCTGTGAAGGTTTCTTAAAAACCAAACCAAAACAAAAGCTCTAAACAATAAGTCATCCAAATAATGGCCTCTGTGCTTGTTTCCAGGTGCAGGAAACAAGTGGAAAGAAATCTTGCCACCTACTCCTTCCCGCAGACCTGGCCTCCCCATGGGTCAGACCCTGGCCGGGCTGGGAGAGGATGGGAAGGAAGTGGACCGACAGCGGGCCTGGGTTGCCAGCTTTGGGGGAGCCTCAGAAGATGGGGGGGGAATCATTTCTGTATCCCATTTAGTTGATGGCAGGAACTGGGATTAGAATCTGGTGGATGACTTCTGGCTACCTCTCTTTCCAGCTGTATTACCTGCCTGGCCACCTCTCTGCATTCAGATGAGTTCACAGCATCACAGAGTTTCTAAGTGACTGGGTATAAAGTGAACGTTAGCTGTTATAGTGTTTACAGAAGGGTGGTTACTACAGCTGATGCTATTTTTAATTGGAGTCCCCTTCCATTCCTGAGTTCCCTGGGCAAGTCAGTATTTATGAGGCTTCCCTGCCAGAAGATTTAGAGGGTCCCAGTTCACCCCACTCCCACCATCCCCGCACCACCTTAGATGCCCCCACATTAACATCTGGAAGATTTCTGCAAAGCAAGAATCTGCAGCGCCCTGTGGTCTGGCTCCTCTACTCACAGACTGGAGCACGCTCGCTTGCAGTGCAGCTTTGAATCAGCCACACCCAACTGAAACAGTCCAGGAGAAGGGCAGACCACACCTTGCAGACCCCTCCTTCACCCTCTTTTCACTCTGAGGAGCTCAGGCACACGTGGGTTCCTGCCTCGCCTTGTGAATCTGTGCACACTGTGCAAAGGAGGTGTAGCCTAGCAAATGTAGCCGCTGTGTGGCCTTGAGTGAATCACTGAACATCTCTGGGCCTCAGTCTCCCCCTCATAAAAGCTAATGACAACATCTGACTCGTGGGTGGCTGTGGGCCCAACAGGGACGTGTCTATAAAGTGCCAGGGCACACGTGGGCACAGGCACTTCCCGCCTGCCCTGTGGTGCAACCCTGCCCTTTGGGGTGGGGTAAACCCTGGGGGCCTAAATGTCTTAGAAGCAGGCCCTCTGAGCTCCAGGAGAACGGCCAGAATCTAGAAGCACAAGTCCTCAAATCTGCAGTGCAATTTTCAGGGGAGAGCAGCGGAATTTCTTACACTTAACAGTCATTAAATAAATACCACCTTAGAGCAGAACCTTAAATGAGAGGGCTCTTCCATTCGAGACGGCCTTCTGGGCATCGCTTCATCCTGACACAGGTCCTGCTCTGTTTCCTTGGCCACCCTGCAGGTGCACATGCTTTCCTGGGTACCCTGGCTGGGGTGCACTTGGAGCAAGCCCCCAAACCCACCCCATTGCTGAAAGCTGCAGCAGGAGGACACGGGGCCTTTCATGTGGCAGGGGCGGGCGTTTGTGCCCCGGAAGCCAAGCTGGTGGGCAGAGGCCACGGCCGCCGCCGCTTCCTCCCCACCTTGGAAAATTACACAGAGTGCCGCTCTGCCCACTGGCTGCCAGGAGATGCCCTGCTGGGTTCTGAAACGATCCCACCTCCTTAGATTGAAAAACAATAATGTGCCCGCAGTGGCCAGCTTGCCCTTTCCTCCCCCTCCTCCTCCCTGCCCTGGAAAAAGTACAGGATCTGTAAACAAGTCATTAGATTCGAGATCCTGCCCAATTTAGACCTTTGTCTCAGTTTTCTCCAGAGTAAACTCGTGGTCACACCCACCCAAACCAAGCAAAGCCCAAAAGGAATGCAGAGTCCTGCGGCCAGGCTAACCACAGCTGACCCCACCATGCCCAGGGCTCGGCGCGCTCCCGGGGCTGGGAGGGACTGAGGGAAGGCCCAGCGCTGGCCTCCATCAGGGCCAGAGCCAGGCGCTCGGACGGGCCAACGGCTAAAAGCTCCGTCTCTGGGTTCAATTCCCCAAAGCAGTTTTCATTTTGCAAATGCCTCCCCAAACTATCAGAAAACCAAAAGTCCACCTCCTTTGAAGTCTGGCAAGAACCCCCCACCCCCACCCCAGATCAGCTTCTCTTTATTCCTGTACTTCCCGTACAGGCAGGCTTCTAGAAAACAGAGGTTGGAGAAAATGAAAGTCAATGCCAAATACTAACCAGACAGAAGAATAACTGCTTTTCCCCACAGCCCCCCACCCCCAGCTCTGGCATTACGGGCTGGGGGACTGGGCCCCTCTCCTGCCGCCGTAGATCTGTTTATTCTGCACTCCATAAAGGGAAACCAGGCCCTTCGCTGACATTTTGGCTTGGAGGGGGTGGGGAGGGAAGGAGGTCCAGAATTTAAACTCAAAACCAGATCAGCTTCGCTAAATCTCCTAGTGCTTTTTTCTGTGATTCCTCAATGGGCCACATTGTGCGATTTGGGCTTTTAACTCTCCCAGCCTGCGCACCCCCATCACTAACAGTCTGGCTCTGAGCTGCGACGAATGCCGTAAACTGCAGTGACCCCTTTTTGACTTCCAACCCCGCCGGTGCTCCCCAGATGAAATTAGGGAGCAGCAGGCACGCGAGGGGCTGGGCTGCTCCCCGTTCCCACCGCACTCCTGGCTTTTCTCTGCCTCTCCTGTCCCTGCGGCAGAGAAATCTGTGTCTATGCCCCAAACCTGGCTCTCCCGAGTGGACCGGGGCTTCCTTTAAACAATGAAACAGGGAATTTCCTTTGTCCTGGAAATGTTCCGCTTGTCATCCATGTTATCCTTATCAGCAGACCACAGTGCACTGAGCAAAGGCCCCTCCATGCTTGGGACCCAGGGGGTATCATTGCAAAATGTTTTCTACGCTTTTTCCTCTGCCTCGAATTCAAAGCCTGACCTTTATGGGTGGAATTCAATCAGGTCATCGCTCAGATTCCCCAGCGGGGAAATAAAAGTAGCACAGGCAAATCCTATTGTTTCCATTTCAAGAAGGTTAGAAATGCGTTCTCCCCCGTAGCATCCAACGAAACGGGATGGGGTGGGGGATAGAGGAGGTAATAAAAAACCCTCAGAAACAGTAGACTAGAATCCCCCACTCTCTATTTATACAGTCTGTTCTTCAGCACTGCTTTTGCTAGTTTTCAGATAGTTCATCTGTATTTGAACAAGTTCGGAAAATATTTTTCCCCTTTAAACAACAGAAGAGCAGTACAGGCGTACCTTGCTTATTGGGCTTCACAGATGTCGCATTTTTGACACTTTGAAGGTTTGTGGCCACCCTGTGTCAAGCACATCTCTTTGTGCCATTTTTCCAATAGCGTTTTGTGCCTCTGTGTCACAGTGGCAATTTTCACAATATTTCAAACTGTTTCATCATTATCATATTTGTTATTGGGATCTGCGATCAGTGATCTTTGATGTTGCTTCTACAACTTGCTGAAGGCTCAGATCCTGGTTAGCATTTTTTAGCAATAAAATATTTTTTAATGAAGGGTTTCAGACGCAATACAGTTGCACACTTAATAAAGTATAAACGCAACTTTTCCTAAGAAAAATTGAAAAATATTGTGACGCGCTTTACGCTGATGCTGGCTTTACTGCAGTGCCTGGAACTGAACCACTGTCACCTTGGAGGTCTGCTCGAATAGTTAGGAAGAGGGATGGAGGCATGTGGGAATGCCAGAAGGCCAAAGGAATTGCAAAAATCAACTGCTAATGTTAACACTCTTGTATTCTGGGGCAGCAATAATTAATTGTATATGTTTAGTCACTTAGCAACCCTGAGCCCTTATTCTGAAAAGTTCAAAACATTTCACATATGTAGGGAGTAAAGTCTCTGAAATCAGACGGATCCTATGAGTTGCATACACTTTGAACAAGAAACTTGGGTCTTCTGCACTTGGTTCCTCTTAGGTAAACTCTAATGACAGATGTAACCCACGGGCTGTCGTAGAAATGAAGTGCTAAAATGCACTGAAGGGCTCAAGACAGTGCCTGGCTCATCTATAACTACTCAATTAATATTATTATTATTGTCATCATCATCTTTTTTTAGTTGCAGCGTGCAAACTCTCAGTTGCAAATGCAGGATCTAGTTCCCTGACCAGGGATCGAACCTGGGTCTCCTGCACGGGGAGTGCTGAGTCTTGGCCACTGGACCAACCAGGGAAGATCCCACCATCATTACTGACATTATTGAAACCTCCTGGAAAGTTGTTTTAAAGTAAATAAATAGGTAGAGGACACAGTCACTCCAGGAAAGACCTTAAAAGCCAATCCCAGTTCTTGACCTCTGTAAAGTTTTAGACCAGATGGCTTTCTCTGAAATTCTAGCAAACACTTGATATAGATAGCATGCGTCTTCAGCAGGGGGTTTTGTTTTCTTCTTTTTGTTTTTGATCTTACAAAATGCACTTACAGCCATTTTTATTACAACATCACTTCGAGGTAAAATTATCACTGGCAGAATCTCTTTGCTCTGAAGTTGAGGAAACCAAAGCATGAGGAGGTCCAGGACCTGCTGAAGGGCTGAGGGCAGCTCACACCGAGGCCGGTGAGCATGATTTCCAGAGCCCTGTGTGCCCAAGAGCAGCCTTACTCTTCCAGTAAGGAGGTCTGCAAGGCTGAGAACAAGTACAACCCATATGCTGTGGGAATCATCAAAGATGGAAAGAAGCCTTAGAGAATCTTCCTGCGCTTGACATTTCTGGATGCACTGCATATTCAAAACATATCAATCCTCCACTTACATACACTTTTTAAAAAAAAGTCTATCAACCAATACAAAGGAACTTAATGTGCTCAGTCAAATACTACTCTGATCATGTCTTTGAAACCTTGAAAGTCATTGTCCTCTTGGGATATTCTTTACTCACTTTACTTGCCTTTACTGAAGAACATGGCTTACAGACCCACAGACAATGCCTAGAGGCACTAAATGTAGCAGAGCGGTAGGAAGGCAGCGTTTCATTCATTCATTCCGCGAACACTTCTTGAAGGCCTGTTCTCCTTCATGCCTCCTCGTGCTTATCATTCAGGGTTCAGCCTAAATGTCACTTCCTTGGGGAAACCTTTGACCTCTGAAACTGGTTAGGTCCCCATAGTATACTCTCCTGAAACATCTTCTACTTCCTTTTTCACAGAACTCTTTGCCCTTATAACAACACACCCAGTATCTCTTTTCCCACCTTGACTACAATTTCTGTACCAAAAACTGCCTTGCCTGTCTTTTCTAACTACTGTAATCCCAGGACCTGGCACACAGAAAGTGCTCAATAAATACACGAATATCACTACCATATTTAAAATGGATAACCAACAAGGACCTACTGTGCAGCACAAGGAACTCTGCTCAATGTTATATGGCAGCCTGGATGAGAAGGGAGTTGGGGTGAGAATGGTTTTACATGTATACATATGACTGAGTTCTCTGTCGTCCACCTGATACTATCATTACATTGTTAATTGGCTATACTCCAGTATAAAATAAAAAGTTATAAAAAAATAAATATGCAACTGTGCGCAGGGAGCTGAGGTCTCAAAGACAAACTGGTGGGGTGTCTGTCCTCAAGAAGCTGACAGCAAACAGTGAAAACCCACACTTCAGTGCTTTCCATGATGTACCAGGAGTCACTGAACTATCACCATCACAGAATTATATTCTGCACACCCATCCTTACTTTATTCCAGATGCAATCTGAAAAGAACAAGGATGGAAGATTTCAAACTGCAGAGAGTTTTCTGAAAATGCGTGAGCCATAGAAGTACCAGACTCTTGATGGATTCTATACATAATCAGCATGAGATGATCCAAGGCTTGAATTGGGCATTCACAGGTGCCCAGGAGTTGATTTGTACTTTCTCCTTTCTAGAGGGCAAGTGTAAGAAAGCAGCAGGACCACAGTGGTTCACCACTCCTAAAACCATCGTGCAGTTAGTTAGCCTGCAGGGAGCTCTGCTCTATTTTCTCTGTAACATCTGTCCATCTTGGTTTTAAACAATTCAGCTCAGAAATGCACGCCACTGATTCAGGGGATAGACACAGGATGAACCTTCTCAGTGATTCCAGTTGAAGACTTCCAAAGCAAAAGCCACCACAGCTCTGCTCATGAAGAGGCCTTAGGGGGACTTCCCTGGCAGTCCAGTGGTTAAGAATTCCAGTGCAGGAGGTGTGGGTTCGATCCCTGGTCCAGGGAACTAAAGATCCCACAAGCGGTGGGGCAACTAAGCCTGCGAGCTACAAGGAAAGAGCCCACACAGCCAAAAAAAAAAAAAAAAAAAAAAAAATCAGGCGTTAGGAAGGAAGTTAGATCTCCCCAGAGAAGAACAAGGTGTTTATTCCTCACGGTCATTCCAAAGCCACAGCAGGTACAGCATGTCATATGATCGATTTTCCACGGGTCAGGGTCATGAAGGAGGGAGAAAAATTCCTCCATGCCTTGGACATATCAAGCGCGTCGGTCCCAGTAACTGAGAACAACACAAAGCAATGGAAGTCCAGGGAATATGCACTGGAGGGACACCGGGGTTCAAAGTCACCATTCTACCTACCCGTGTGCTAAATAAGTTGCTTTGTTCACATTTAAACTTCAGAAGAAATCTACTTACAATGAATTAAAGGGATCTTGGAACTCAGAAAGCCAAGTCTCTGTTAAAAGGATGGAATCTGCCGTCAGAGAAAATCATATTTTCATGGCAGGACAAAGCATTAGAACTGAAAATGACCTTGAAAACAATTGATCATCATGCCAGCATTTTACAAATGAGGAAAATGAAATCACCATGTTCTGGAGGATTCCCTGTGGCTGAGGTCATTTTCAGTGAAAAGGTCTACAGGAAAAGCCCACACCTTTCTTTGACAAGCCTGATATACACTTAATCATCTTTTGTGAATATCCCGGTGACAGATTTTGAGTGCACCCATTTTATGGATGGGAAAAGACAGCATTATACTCTTAAAGGCCAGTGTAGAATTGGCAATGAAGCCAAAATACTAGATGGTAGGCTTAGTTCCAGCCTCAGGCCAGCATTGGTAATATTTGGGTAAAGATGGATATCCACTTTTCCTTTGATTTTGCTTTAATGTCAGTCATAAGCATCAATGGAAATGTTAGTCTCTATGTGGATCACACATTGCTGACTCAAATAAAAATGATTCACATAAACACACTCTCCAGCTGAATTCAGATTTTAAGACCGTTTTGACCTGAAATATACAGACTTGCATGGTCTAATACGGGAGCCACTAGCCACATGTGAATTAAATGTAGATTAACTGGGAGGAAATGGAATGAAACTAAAAACTTACTTCTTGTTTGCACCAGCCACATTTCAAGGCCTTAGAAGCTACCTCAATAGCTAGGTTAGTGGCTACTATAGTGGATGGTGTGGAATAGGGCATGTCCCTCCTTTGGAGAAAGTTCTACTGGACATCCCAGATGAAGACAGTTTGCTTAATCTTCCACTTTGCCTTTAAGATCAGGTTAAGAAAGCTGATAAGTATTAATGAAGTTTCCCAAATCTCTTATTCTAAAAGTTATATAGAACCACGTCTCTCATGAGGTTGCCAATGCATCAGTCTTTTCTAAAAACAAATGTTCAAGCATTCTACAGACCAGGAAAATATCACTCTCCCTTCCACTCACATAAATTTAAAACCAGAATGTTAGAGTTACTTGAAAAAGATTAGAACGTGTTAATTAGCTATTTCCAAATCTGTAACATCTTTAGGCAGGATTGGACATAGCTAAGATGGTAGGATACTAAGTATATCTAGAAAATCGTTATACAATCTAACCTCCCAAAGATAGATACCACTGTCAAACAAAACGAATTTTCTGCAAGGCTGAGTTAATTCCCATGTGTGAGACGTTCTCCATAGTTTGAAATATGTATTTGAGATGCTCTCTAATCTCTTTACCTTTACTCTGTGGTTTCGGTGTAGAAAAAACACAGAATATTCCTTCAATACAGCCTACAGATCTTGGTGGTCCTTTGCTTTCACGGAGAAAGAAGTGGTGGGGTTGATCTTAGCTGGATTGTGGTTCCTAAAGAACTGATAGATCAACGTCTGAGGAGCTCAGTGTCCACCCTGTGGACTTTTAAATCCCAATTTTGTTGGCTAAGAAGAAAGCCCTAATACCTAATTCAACATGTTCAAAAAAAGATGTCAGGAGAAGCTTTTCATCAGAATCCTAAATGTCTAGACGAGCCTTTTAAAATGAAAAGAGCCAACTTCATTTTCCTTTTTTGTGTGTGTCTCATTATCACCTAGCTGCTTCAGTGTGGGTATAACCGGGGTAAACATTCTTCCCCTTCGTTCCACCTCTGGTCACACAGTCATACTGGTTGTGTAGTGCAGCACGGAGATAGACAAGCTTTCCTAAAATGTTACCGATGCAGGATGAGAACAAAGACACAGCTTGCCTGTTGAGTCTCCGTGCCTGGGGGAAGAACCACCGTCATCTCTGCCTTCTGCTCCAGCAGAGGAGCATCTGCAAAGTAGATGACTTCTTCCACACTGTCACCCCCTCACTCACACTCAAGTCAGTTTCAGCTTTCAGCTACTTTCACACTTAAACCATCACATTCCAAACCAATCCAGATTCCTTGATCAGGGGAGTTCAGTCCTACAGTTCCTCCTTGGTTGGAAGACTCTTCTTTTTGGAAGTGGAAGGTAAAGCAGAGCCTATGGAAGGACTGGAATGTCAGCTCCCTCTGAGTCAACGCACTTCAGGCCTGGTCCTGCATTCCCACAGGGACAGGGAGGAGACACAGGAGGTGGTACAAGTGGTGGGGGCAGTGGTTGCTCACTAGATGAGCATTGAAAAACCATTCCCAAGGGGAAGTGGTACAAGATACATGGCTTATATTCTAGGAGGGTTTTTGACTCTTTAAAGGCAGAGACAAAAGCTAAAAAACAAAATGTGAGTAGCATAGTTTGGACAAGGGAATTTTGTTTCCCTGGTGTTTTCAGTTGGACACAACTCTTTATCAGCAGCACAAGCCTGGAATTCCTGAAGCTGCACTCACATCCTGCCATCAGGTTTTACGTAAAACCCCCATTGATGGGGATGGGAGTTTCATGAGGAGAACAATGGCCGGATATGAGGGAGGGGAGAGGAGGAATATGGGATGTTTGGTCTGTTCTGGTCCATTTGTAGGGGAGAGTGTCTCTACTGGCAAAGAGATATGAATAAATAACTGACGAGTTTCACCAAATGCAAGTAAGTCTTGGGAACCATGAAAGTCAGGAAAAAAGTAACCCATGGACTCCATTTAAGCAACACTTATTATCTGTTAGGGTTTCCCTAGTGGCTCAGATAGTAAAGAATCTGCCTATAATGCAGGAAACACGGGTTCCATCCCTGAGTCGGGAAGATACCCTGGAGAAGGGAATGGCAACCCACTCCACTATTCTTGCCTGCAGAATTCCATGGACAGAGGAGCCTGTTATGTTCAAACATCCACCTGGATGAGAATAATAACTAAGATAATAATAACCAGCATTTACATTGCTGTTTACTAAGTCATGTCTGACTCTTTGTAATCTCATGGACTGTAGCCCCCCAGGCTACTCTGTCCATGGGATTTCCCAGACAAGAATACTGGAATGGGTTGCCATTTCCTTCTCCAGAGGATCTTCCCAACCCAGGGAATGAACCCACGTCTCCTGCTTGGCAGGCAGATTCTTTACCACTGAGCCCCCTGGGAAGCCCATAGCTCTTTACAAAGTGTTTTTTCTTCCACACTTATTTTGATTCTTTTTATTGGTCAGTATGGCAGTAGAAAACTTCATATTACTTATGACTGGTCTTATTTTACAGATAGGAAGGGAGGAGATGAGAGAATATCTGGCCCAAGATCACACAGCTAATCAGCTGCTTTCAAACCTAGATTTTCACACTTTGAATTGCACAGGAGCCATTCTGCCAGCATCATAATAATCTGCAAAACACTATAGCATCTCACTGCCCACCAGAATAAAGGTTTTTGTCACCTTTCTCAGCCAAGAAGCCCCACATCGCATCCCCACATGACACTGTGTGAACACGAAGTTACACTGTCTAACTCCAGCTTAACAGGGCTAACCAGCCCGTAACAATAAAGAGAGAAGAAAAAGTGGTCCAAATAAGACTCAGAATTGGAAATGATGCTTGCTTTACAATTGACCACAAGAAGCGCCGTGTAAGGAGTCGCTGAGTTGCTTGGCAAATGGCAGTAATTAATTAATGCTTTTCTTCAAGAAATTCAAAGCAATCTAGCAGGCCAGATTTTCACCAAAGTCAAGAGAGCAGAAGACTGACTGTTCCTCTTCTTCATCCTTTTGGGTGGATGGAGAAGAGAAGTTAAGAGAGGGGGAGCAACTTGTCCAGTCTCACCCAACCAGCCAAAGGCAAAGCCAGGAGCAGAAATCAGATTACCAGATGCCCTGTGCACTTCAGAGGGACCGGTACACAGGCAGAGCCTGGGACTGCTTCCACAGGCCCCAGGGGGCCTGCTGCGTCGGTCTCTTTTGCATTTAGTGCAGAGGTGTGTGCAGGTAGGTTCATCATCAAGGCTTTGTATCGAGTATGAAGGAGGCGAGGGATGCATTTGCTGTCAATGCAGACAACAGACTGCCTCCAATCAGAGGGACCAGCATTAGCGCTGGAACACCAGTCCACCTGGTCCATCTCTGATGAGACTGACCGTCCCACAGACAGCCTATTGATGCTGACTGGCTGCATTAAGAGGGACGCTTGTGTTTCCAGGAACATGCCCCCGACCATTCCGGAGAAACTGAGCTCCGAGCACCCTGCCCTCCCAGCGGTGGGGACACCAAGTTGTCCGCCCTCCGTCATATTCCTTATTTTCCCATAAGAGTCACCTTCACCAAGGCATCTGGCTCATAAATATCCTCGTTTTGTGCACATACAGTAAACGTTCTCTCCTGTTTCCAATTATTTTGAACAATTAAGCATGCAAATGCCTGAGCAACATTTATTAAACTTCTGTGGACTTTGAGGAGGAGAAAGAAAAAAAAAAGATCAACAAGAATCTGAATCATCAAAGCACTCTTACAAAACCAGCATTTTGAGCCTTTAATTGGAAGTGAATCAAAAACAGGCATGTGAAATTTTCCATGAAATACACACAGGGCCTAAATAGTTTTTTAAAAAGGTGCTCTGGGCAGAACAGAATCTAGGTCCTGCCCAGTCCAAACTGATGAGAAGAAATGATTAATTTCAAGGTGATTCAAACCCAGCCCCAATGACCGATCGTGGCTTGCCTGTAACACCTTGCAGGGCAAACTCTGAGAAGGCAGAGAAGGAGGACTGCGATTTCCCTTTACAACAGTACAGATCAGAAAGTAGATAGGGAACCACAGATCTGCAGAACCAAGGACTTTAGAGGCCCCGGTGCCCAGAGCGGCAAGTCCACACGCCTCAATGCCTCTTCCATGAAGCACCCTGGGAAAATTCTCTGCACGCCAAATTTCCTGAAGTATGTTTCCAGACAAGCAGTCTGCCCCTTTTCTCTCCTCCTTCTTGAAAAGTGCAGAAAGTACAGGTGTCCCTCGAGTCCTTGACTTCAAAAGAAGTCCTGTGTTGCAGCACAGACTCTATTTGATCAAGACTGGTTATAGCTGTTGCCCCCAATATGCCCTTACGGTAGAGAAAACTAAGGACAGTACAGTCTGCCCCTTCTTTCCAAGGGTTCCTCATCCCTATATGCAACTGATCGCGGACGTGTTATAATAGTATTTCTGATCTGTGGTGGGTTGAATCTGCCGAATGGATAAGCTGAGGATATGGACAGCAAAGTGTAAGGGACTTGAGCATCTGCTGATTTTGGAACCCTGGAGCCAATGCACAGGGTGGTACCAGAGGTGGACGGTACGTATACGGCTTTCTACAGATAGCATTTTGGGGACTGAGAGAGGTAATGCACGGGTCTTTGTTCTCTAAGATTCCTGCCTGGTCACAGACTTAGGTACAAGGGCTGGTGGCAGAGCTGGGAAAAGAAAGATCTCATGTTTTCCTGTATCAGTGCAGAAATGTTAGCCCTTTTCTCCTGGCATCCTCAAAGCAGGTTATTTGAGGTTTAGCATCCTCATTGAGCCCTTACCTACCCTCACACACTCACCTCACACCATACAGTTTCTGAATGACTTTCCTCTCTGAGATCACCCCTTTTCAAAGCACTTACATCTAGAAATGATTACACTGAGGATTGGGTGGGAAAAATCAATATGAATTATCCATGATAATTCCTGTTGTCTGAAAAATACATCTTTTGCCAGGGGAGCTACATTGCAGTTTCAACTGTTTTCCATTTCAAGTCAGTGCTTTGTAAAGAGAAAGGCTGCATTTGAGTGGCTGCATGACTGCTTAGATGCCTCGGCGGTTCCTACGGAAAGTGCCCTGTTTGACCCCACAGGAGAATTATACAATGGCCAGGAAGTAAGACTGAAAGGCAAAGAAAGCAGGTTCACCTGTGGATGTGATGAGGCTTGATATCTTTACTTGTAGAAACACTCTTACCGTGAAATGTGTGCTTTGGGAAATGGATACCTGCATTCTGCTGTCCAGTTCTCATCTTTAGACACATCACACCTTGAAACCTAGACACTTCTTTGGTACGATGGCCTCTTGTCTTCTAACAATCTCAGGGTGGGTACTCAGTTAGCAGCGTGTGATGTCTGCCTTGGGCAATATGATAAATACAAGCAGCATTTTTTAACTTGACTGTTTTGGGCAGCCTGTGGGATCTGAGTTCCCTGACCAAGGATAGAATTGGGGCCTGTGCCTTGGAAGCACAGAGTCTTAGCCACTGGATCACCAGGACATCCCCAGGCAGCTCTCTTAGTAGTGTTCTCAAAGTTATGACCAACCTAGACAGCATATTCAAAAGCAGAGACATTACTTTGTCAACAAAGGTCCGTCTAGTCAAGGCTGTGGTTTTTCCAGTGGTCATGTATGGATGTGAAAGTTGGACTGTGAAGAAAGCTGAGCGCCGATGAATTGATGCTTTTGAACTGTGGTGTTGGAGAAGACTCTTGAGAGTCCCTTGGACTGCAAGGAGATCCAACCAGTCCATTCTAAAGGAGATCAATCCTGGGTGTTCATTGGAAGGACTGATGCTAAAGCTGAAACTCCAATACTCTGGCCACCTCATGCAAAGACTTGACTCACTGGAAAAGACTCTGATGCTGGGAGGGACTCGGGGCAGGAAGAGAAGGGGACGACAGAGGATGAGATAGCTGGATGGTATCACCGACTCGATGGACGTGAGTCTGAGTGAACTTTGGGAGTTGGTGATGGACAGGGAGGCCTGGCGTGCTGCGATTCATGGGGTCGCAGAGTCGGACATGACTGAGCGACTGAACTGAACTGAACTGCTTACTGGGAATTAAGCTAAAGCCCTTTCAGAAATAAGTTGTAGAGCAGGAGGTGAAACCAAGTGGTAATGGGTAATATGGAGTCCTCTAAGCGAAAGAGAAAAGAAATGCCTTTATTCCAATTTCTGGAATTTCCTCTTCAGTTAACACCAGTGATCCTTGGGATACAATGCAAAGTTTCTTTTCTTATATGCATGTTTCTAGAGTTAGAGCTTCAAACAAAGATAAGCTGACATCTCTAAATAAGAGTTTCTTTGCTGACAGATTATGTTGAATTAGGGTGACAAAAACGTAAACCCTATACACAGAGGCCTTCATGTGCCTCCTGGAGGTATATGTGTGTATGGCGTGGAGGAGGTGCTCAGGCAGCCTTAAGGAGGAGAATGGGTTAATTTTCCCTCTTGGAGTGAAATCAAACTACAACTACAATAAGTTCGAGTGCCTCCTTGACCCCTGAGAGTTGCACCCGAGGTCCACCTTGACAACATACACAGGGCGGGAGGCGGGGGGGGGGGGGGGGGGCCGGACGCTGGAGGGGGTAAAAACCCAAAGCCAAGCACACAGCCTCCACATTGAGAATAAAAATTTTTAAATAATAGGTTCTTCAGTGCTAAATGATGTTTGGTTCCAAGGATCCTTGGAGCTATGGTTTTCTTTGTTCTGCCAAAGGAAAAAGGAAATACATCAGGAAGCTGGGCCAGTCCACAGGAAGTCTCACTTGAGCTGATAAAAGGAATTGATGTGAGGTGGCTGGGGATGCAGTTATAAGTCAATCAGCCTTGAAATAACAAGAAATGCTATTCGGGAGAAACTGGAGCCTGAAGTTAGCCTTCCTTGACAACTCCCTTTTAACCTTGCAAAATGTCCCCTTCTTTGTCTTTCGTAGAAACACATCCCCCCACCAGTTTTTTTTTTAAGTGTGTGTAATTTATGTGTGTGTGTGTAAGTGAAAGAGAATGAAAAAGACAGCCAGAGTTAGAGCCAGAGAGGAGAAGAGAAAGCATAAAATTGTATAAGAGGAAGCATCATTGAGTCAAATATGCTATTCTCTACTGAGCTACAAGAGCTTTTTTTTTTTTTTTTTTTTTTACATCAAATCATCTTGATAGCTCGTAGGGGGTGGGACGATCTGAGAGAGCGGCACTGACATACAGGCACCACCATGTGTAAGCTGGAGAGCTAGTGGGAGCCTGCTATACACTACAGGGAGCTCAGCTTGTGCTCTCCGAGGACCTTGAGGGGTGGGTTGGGAGCAGGTTGGAGGGAGGCTCAAGAGGGAGGAGATACATGTATACATATAGCTCACTCAGTTGTCGTACAGCAGAAACTAACACAACATTGTAAAGCAACTAAACTCCAAGAAAAACAAATTTTAAAAGTAAAATAGAACCTAGCAGTTTCCCCTTCCCTTGCCTGCCTGCTACCCAGTCCATCTGCCAGCAGAGTCAGGCAGGGACTCTTAGCCTGGGGAACAGAGGGCCGAAGCCTTCTTAAGGACAGGATGTGGAGGATAGGGTGAGGCCACAGACCTGTCTAGAGCAGAGGGGGTCACCTAGACAAACACTACTGCCTGCGTGCTCAGTTGTTCAGTTGTGTCCAGTTCTTTGTGACCCCATGGACTATGGCCCACCAGGCTCCTCTGTCCAAGGGATTTCTCAGGCAAAAACACTGTAGGGATCGAACCCATGTATCCTGCATTGGCGGGTGGATTCTTTACCAGTGAGCCGCTTGGGAAGCCTGCCACCACCTGCAAGTCCTCCATAGATGGTCTCAGTTTGGAGCCTCAGTTTTATGGACGTGCATGTGTCAAACTGGCAACGGATCACAGAGGCTAAACTCTATGAACTTCGGAGGCAAACAGGATAAGCTTCAAATCACTGCCTTTCCACTGTCTCTCCTCTTGGCCTCGGATAAGTTACTTCACCTCTCCAAAATAAAAACAGTACATACAGCATAGGGTCGTTCCAAGGATCAAAAGGGACTATGTCCTAGAGACCAGACTTGTGGTTGCCAAGAGGAGGGATGGTTTGGGAGTTTGGGATTAGCAGATGCAAATTATTACACAGAGAATGGATAAACAAGGTCCTATTGTATAGCACAGTGAACTATATTCGATATCCTGTGATAGACCAAAATGGAGAATGTGAAAAAGCATGTACATATATGTATAACTGAATCACTTTGCTATACAGCAGAAATGAATTAGCCTTGCATAAAATAAAATTTTTTTAAAAAGTCAGCATGCCCATAACGGCAAAAACAGCTGTCGGTACACAGTCAGAGCTTGATAAATTGCTCCTTCTCTTTCTTCTGTTGATTTTGATCATCTGCCCTCCATACTCTTCCCCTCAGGTGGAAGGTGAGTGAGTCTGTTACTCTCAGATGAGGAGTAGGAAAAGAAAGGCCTTAGTAAGGGCCATTGAGGCTCATGCAAAATGGTGGGTGATATGGTTTCAAACTGAATTGGGGCTTTTCAGGGTTGACTGTGTTTGCCCAAAGCCTAGCACCACTCACTTCCTGTTTTAAGAAGAAGAAAAAAAAAGGCTCCCAGAAAACTCATTAAGAGGCTCAAAATCCTTCCTGGACATCAAATATGTCCTCAAAAAAAATTTTTTTAAGAGTTAAGTGTAAATGAATCAAAACCAGACGAATTCAATTTCCCTTCAATTAAACAGAATTTTTGTTTTTTTTTAATCCAAGGAAAAGGCACTTGGGACCAAATGTGTTTTGGGTTTTAAATGAGACCAAATTTTGGGAAAGAGCGTCTAAGACCCCAAAACAGAGTCAGACCCTATTCTTCGTTTACATTAATGCAAAGGGATTAACACAGCTCCAGTGTTGCCTGGTAATAAAAACACCAGCTCCCAGAAATTCAGGAAGGCCCTCGTGAGACCCAGCCCCTCCCCGCCCAGCCTCCAACCAGCTCCCAGATCACTCTATGAATTATCCTCGGATTATGCAGAAGAACCACATGGGCTAGACAGAACTTCTGTGAGAACTTCAGTCATCTAAGCCCTCAAATGAGAAATGCTTGTAAAGTCTGCCTGGGATTAGAGTCTTATAAACATGGGAGGTGAAAGGAACTTTTGAAATCATATCTTCATTTTATACATGAGAAAACCTTTAACACGAGGAAATTTACACGAATACTGATGCAGGGAAATGACTTGTCTAAGATCCCAGAACTCCTCTGGGGTAGAGCTGGGGCTAGAATTCAGGTCCCCAGATTTGGCTAGACAGTTTTTCTCTGTATTTTACTGCAAAATGGAATCCCAGAGTCTCTGAGAACACCACACTGGGGACAGAATGATAGTGTTCGGCTTATTCTTTTTCACAAATCTATTTCTAGTCCCTCTTTTACTTCAGTTTTTAAAAGGATAAGAGTAATATATACTAGCAATTTTAAAAGTCAAATACTGCGTGTTTATAGTGTGAAAAGTAAAAGTCCTGCCCATAAGTAGCCACTGTTAAAATGAAAACACACACACACACATCTATCTATTATAATTATTTATGCATAGACAACTTCTTGGAGAAGGCGATGGCACCCCACTCCAGTACTCTTGCCTGGAAAATCCCATGGACAGAGAAGCCTGGTAGGCTGCGGTCCATGGGGTCGCGAAGAGTCGGACACGACTGAGCGACTTCCCTTTCGCTTTTCACTTTCATGCACTGGAGAAGGAAATGGCGACCCACTCCAGTGTTCTTGCCTGGAGAATCCCAGGGACTGGGAGCCTGGTGGGCTGCCGTCTATGGGGTCACACAGAGTCGGACATGACTGAAGTGATTTAGCAGCAGCTTAGCAGCAGACAACTTCTGAAAAAGTATATCCATAAATAAATAAACAAATAAACATTTTCATCTTTTTTTACAGAAATGGAACCACACATTTTGTAATGTTTTTTTCCATGTATTAATATACTTTGGAGAATTTTCTAAGTCAGTTTGTATACACAATTGATTTTATTCCACTTAACGACTACATGATACTTTTTTACCTGAGTCTTCTAAAATCAATTTGTCTAGTACCCTATTGATGGATATTTAGAGGTTTCCCAATTTTTGCCCTTACCAACAATGCTAAAAGACATCTTGTAAACATTTGTCTTTGGTATTTGACTGAATATGTCTGATAAATTTTTAGAACTGGAATTATCATCAAATTTGTATATAAACACTGAACATCTCAATAAATGTTTCCAAATTGCCTCCCAGAGTGAGTGTACCAAGTTAGAGTCCCACTAGCAGAAATAGTGAGAGACATTTCCCTTTACTCTTTCTACCACAAGGCAACAGTAAGCTGTTTTCATCTTTGCTGTCCTCATAGGTGATAAATGTTGGAAGTTCATTAATTTCATTTGAATATATAGACGCCTGAGATTCTTTTCATATGCTTTCTGACCATTTATATTTCTTTTTCTAGCATTTATTTATAGCATTTTTGGTTTATTTTTCTTCTATGTGGTCTACCTTTTTCTTATTTATTTGTAAACAGTCTTTATTATTATTTTTAATTGACTTTTATTGGAGTATGATTGCTTTACAATGCTGTCTTAGTTTCTGTTGCTGTTGTTTAGTCGGTAAGTCGTGTCCGACTCTTGGCGCCCTCGCAGACGACAGCCTGCCCGGCTCCTCTGTCCATGGGGTTTCCCAGGCAAGAATACTGGAGTGGGTTGCCATTCCTTCTCCAGGGGCTCCTCCCGTCCCAGGGATCGGAACTGAGTCTCTTGCACTGACAGGCAGATTTTTTGCCACTGAGCCACCAGGGAAGCCCTGTGTCAGTTTACATAGATACACACACAGATATTCCCCTCTTTTTTGGATTTCCTCTCCATTCAGGTCAGCACAGTACTTGAGCGGAGTTCCCTCTGCTATACAGTCGGTTCTCATTAGTTAACGTATTTTATACACAGTGTCAATAATGTGTGTATGTCATTCCCAATCTCCCAGTTCATCCCATCCCACTTCCCCTTTGGTATGTTTGATCTTTATGTCTGTGTCTCTGTTTCTGCTTTGTAATAAGATCATCTAAACCATTTTTCTAGATTCCACATAATCTTTGTGTTTTAAGACATGTGCCCTCTGCTTGATGGATGGGAAATAGTCTTTCTCGGTTTCTCATTTGTCTTTTCACTTTACTTACGGTATTTTTCTTGATGTCAATATACAAAAGGAGGAACTAGAGCTGACAAAGGGAGAATAATAATAAGAAAGAGTTTCCTTGGCTGAAACCCTGGATTTCCAAAAATGTCCATTCCAGGACTAGTATCACCCAGAGTAAAAGGGCAATTAAAAAATTATAGGCTGGGTGTTACCCTTGGGAAAATGTGCCTACACTTCCTTGTAATACAAAGCCATGGATAAAGAGGCCCCTAGTGAGTACTGCTTCTTTTGGAAACTTTAAAATCAGTGAGCAGAGAAACCTCTACCCTCTAGATGCCTAGAAGAAGCAGTAAAGACATCCGGCTCTTGTTCGTTTATGTAAAGCTTTGTGCCTGGCAATAGCTTTCAGTGTTTAGTTGAATGAGCAAATGCATGAGTAAGAATTAAGTGATAAATCCCTAAAGACGAACTCTTCAGGCATAAGAATTTCAACCTAGGGAACTTCCCTGGTGGTCCAGAGGCTAAGATTTCATGATCCCAGCGCAGGGGGCCTTGGTTTGATCCCCAGTCGGGGAACTAGATCCCACAAGCTGCAACTAAGAGTTTGCAAGCCACAACTAAAGATCCTGCATGCGGCAACTAAGACCCAGCACAGTCAAATAAACAAAAATTTAAAAAATAATTCCCTCTAAATACATGCATTGATATACATTATAACAGCGTTGACAACTCACAAACTGGATAATTTTATAATATCAACCTGTTTGTTTTCACATTTCTTCTACAATACTGCAAAACTGTTCACTCTCAGACTCCTTCTAAGGGAAAATCAATGAATTCCCATGAATGAGACCTCAGAAGTCTCCTCTTGGATCAGTAGATGCCAGTAGACACCTGAAACCCACGGCTGTCTAGAAATGCAGGGTGGAAGCTCCCATGGCACCTGTAACACTGATCACCTACACGTGTACACTGGGGTGTGACACGGTCTTTCACTCCCAGGGACACATGGCACCGACTGAGAAAACGGGCCCTGCGGTGGGCAATGCATTTCACATTTCAAGTCTGCATTCTCTTGGAAGTGAAAACTTACATACTCTGGAATTTTGATCATGACCTAAACGGCAGGCACATTGCTCCCCAAAGAGGGAAAATACCTCAAATATTCAGTATTTTGGTTCATTTTTGTGGGTAGAAGCCATTTTGAAGCTGTTGTGAAGTAGATCTGAAGGATCTGAAAAGGCGTCTGAGCACCTGATTTCTGGTCGTCCCTGGAAAGATAGTGATGTCACCTAGGTTTTGGTCTGCATGGGTGAAATGTCAGTATTTCTAAGTGAGAGGATGGGCCCGGCCATTCATTTTCCCTATGAAAGTATGTCAGATTTGTCTGAATTTCCATAGAAATTGGATTTGCGTTTCAGGAAACAGCTTTTCCTTTTGTCTCTTCTCATTTACTATCTGCTGACTCATTCTAAAAAGGAACTAAGTTGGTAGCCCAGAATGGATGGCCTAGTTGAAAAGACAGCTTGTGGTGAAGTCTCTAGAACACTGTGAGAGAAGACGCAATCAGAGAAGGGAAGGAGAATCATATTTTTATCGGATCTGGTGAAATAGAGTTTCTCCTCTCTGTCTTGACTCCGTATTTAATAAACAAACAGCTGACAACATAGTCTGGTGGCCTGAATCTATGACTGGTTGTCTAATCCTTTCTGCTACTTAATTCTTGCGGCCTCTGATAAGTGATAGAGCCACTTTCAACTCTATTTCTTTTTCGTTTTCCATCTCCTAAGGAGCAGGATGAGACTAGGATGAGATTCCATTCCTGACAAATTTTTACAGTTATACAGATCAACCTTCTATTAAAAATTTTGTGATTCCTCTTTCCCACGTGTTTTGCAAGACCCAAATTCTCTCTTACAGTATTTAAGGTCGTCCATAATCTATTCCATCCAATATTTCCACTTTTTACCTTCTCCTTCATATGCCCCACGCCCCCCCCCCCAGTAGTCTACTTTCCTAGAAAGCCCTTGACCCATATCTTCCTGTGCAAGTCCTACCCATCTTTCAAAGTCAAGGTCTACCTGGGCCAAGAGGCACTGCGGCTGGTGTGAAGAAAAACAAACAAGCATTCTGGAAACAGAAACACACTGGGCTTGAAAACCAAGTATGTCACCTACTCGCTGTTATCTTAGGGTTACTGCGCCTCTCTGAACTTTCATTTCTCCCTGATAAAGCAGAGATATGATGATACTACCTCCCAAAGGGTCGTTGTGAACATTAAATGCAAGGATGAATGTGAAAATGCTTTGTAAACAGAAAGGGGGAAACACATGACTACTTCTGTCTTTTCTGTGTCTCTCCAGTTGAAACTGCTCTTTCCTTCTACTGCACACACACTACTGCATTCTGCTGGGTGTGCACGCGCACACACACACACACACAGCTTCTCCTCCTGCTATGTCTCCCGGGCAGGAGCCCTTTTGCCACCAGCCTGGTGTCTTGATAGCATTTAGTACCTAGTTCAGCCCCTGCCTAACAGCCATGCAGCAGACCTCCTGACCTGCATTAATACAGGTGGCATCAGCTTATGATGCCCATGAGACCAAGGTGACAAGTTCCCATAAGACCAGCTCGCTCTGCGCAGAAAACGGTTAATCCATAGACTGTGTAATTCTCTCAAATGTCCAAGACACCTGTCAAGATGTCCCTAAGGGTGACAATGTGGGGATAGACAAACCCCATCCATTGCCTCTGGGGGAATATCTCAAAGTCTGGGCCACTGATGTTGGGTCTATCAGGTCAGTAGAAAAAGTAGAGTGACATTATTTAGCAAAACTGTCCCACTGTTTTGCTTTCCTGTGAATGGGAAATACAGATAAACATCAAATGCATCCCATGAATGGGATGAACACTATAGATAAGTATCATTGAAACAACAGAAAATGAAACAAGGTATAGTTTTCTGCAGAGAGAAAGACACCTGCATAGCTCTGAGATTTCAAAAAAACCTATTATGACTGGTTGAAAATTTTGTGAGTGTGTGTGTGTGTGTGTGTGTGTGTGTGTGTAGATAGAGGCCAATGTCCTTTAGTCTTCTCCATTTGTCACAAAGCAACAAACAAAAGATAAGACTTAGAAAAACTGTTTCAAGATAGGCCAAAAAAGAAAGACTTGTTATTCAAAACAAAACAAAAACATTATTCTCTACCTACATAATGCAACTGTTCATCTCAAATAAATGAAAATAGTAGATGTTTTTCCTCCCAACCCTAAATAGTTAGGTCCTAATCTGAAAATCTTTTTATCAAGCTTCAGGCAGGATAAGACTTTTCCCAAGAAGACAAGGACCTTGCTGAGGGCCTGAATGTTGACTTACAAATAGGGGTATTTTCTGACATTTGAGGGATGATAAAGGCCTCAGACCATTAGAAATCCAGCCTGATGGTTCAGCATCATAAAAAATTTTCCAACCTTTTTCTTTTGCTGGGACAACTCGATGCTAACATTTGTCTAATGTTGCATTTCTTAAAAAAAAAAATAGATTTGGTTTAAATGAATCACTTTTTAAAGCCAGTGCCAAGTTAACTGTTTGACCCCAAATAAAAGGAGACATTGAAATCTAAATCGTATATAATGCAGCTGTTATTAAAGACCTACTTACTACACAGACTAGAAGGCAGACCCATAAGATATGTTCTAATGCATCTGAATACATTTTATTTCAATAGTCAAATATTCAATTATTAAAAGAACTGAAATAGTAATTCAGCCTACCTGTCCCTGGTCTGTAAAGGGGCCTATTTGCTATTTAAGTAAAATACCCTATTTCTTTTTGTCTCCTGGTGGTAGAGACCTTGTTTGTCTACAGAAAGAGGAGGATATGTTTTGGAGAACAGTTATGTAAAAATCCTATACAAACATTTGAGATTTTTTCTGAAGTATGGAAATACATTTCTATTAAATAAGAGAAATAGTCTTTAGTCCAAACTGTCAGATTCTCCACGATTTTTTTAATGACTTATCTGCCTCTCTCTCTCTTTCTCACACATACACACCACTTCCAGGATCCTACAATTCATAATAATGTAATGAAAGCAAATGAAATGTTCCTAGTAAGTGGAAAGAACACTGGCCTGAGGGTAAGGACCCTGCATTCTCACCCTGACTCTGTCACTAGTCAGCTGTGTGATCTTGGATAATTCAGCAAACACCTCTGGGCCTCAGTTTCCCTCCCATAAAACAAGGATATGGAGCTAAATAACCACTATAGCTCTAAAGTTGCAGTCCTGAAAGCCTGAAGTGGGACAGCAGCAGATGTGGGGAGGAAGCTTTTTTGGTAGAAATTATTCAGGAACAAAACAGGATTCACCGCTTGGTGACTCCCCAAGGGAGGCAATTCTCTGTGGTCACCAGAGAGAGACACAGCCTGTTGTGCCCTGAGTTTGCGTGAGTGCAGGTGCTATGAAGGTTAATTAAAGGCGCAGGTGGGGGAACAGTTCACTCCCAGAGTGAAGGCAGTGTCCACTTTTAAGGACAGAAGTAAAGCCTTTGTTCCCGGGTACCCCTCACTCTGCTGCTTTCTTCCAGCAGGCCCATCCTGAAGTTTTCCAACTGGACACACAGTGTCCGTGGCGACTTGCCACCTGGGCCAGTATGGCTTATGGACTCTGATGGTCTCAAAGCCCAGCTGACACTTCAGCCCTCCTTTCCCATTTTGTTCTCCCCACATGTACTGTTGTGTGGTGCAGTGCTTTCCCGAGGTAAATGATGAAAACTGACTGTATTTCTGCTTACCTGGGACTCTGTCGGAAGCACCCTCATGACCATCCTGGCTATCTAACCACATCCCTGTCTATTCCCTAATCCGCTTTACTGTTCTTCAGAAGACGTATCAGGTTGGACACACAATTATTTATGTATGTGTCTGTCTCCTCTGCCAGAGCATAATGTCCAGCAAGGTTTTGATTCCTATCTTGGTGGCTCAGACAGTAAAGAATCTGCCCGCAATGCAAGAGATGCAGGTTCAATCCCTGGGTCAGGAAGATCCCCTGGAGGAGGGCACGGCAACTCACTCCAGTATTCTTGTCTGGAGAATCCCATGGACAGAGGAGCCTGGCGGGCTTCAGTCCATAGGGTCGCAAAGAATCAAGACATGACTGAGCAACTAACACTTTCACTTTTCACTTTAGCCTCAACACATAAAGCAGAGCCTTGGAACATAAGAGACACCTAATTAATATTTGTAGAATTAATGAAAGATGTATATAATAAATCCAGACCTATGAACTGATTTTCTGGCCAATCGATCCCCACAAGCCCTATCCCCAAGGAGAAAGTCAACTAACATACAGTCAATGAAGGTACCAAACTTTATTGAATCCTTACTGTGACTTAAGGCAAGAAGGGACTTTGGCTCCACTTTACAGATGAAAAAACTGAGTCTCCCAGAATGGAGACTGAGCCTGGGTTTTCTGACTCCAAGTCCCCAGTTCATTTCCCTATACTATTCACATCATCTACATTTTCTCTGATTGCTTCCCCATCTTTAATGGTAGCATATGTACGGACTGAATCAAGCTTCCATAGATGAAATAAGCAGACTCAGTTGAAGACTTCCTAGATCTAAGATGCAGTATTTGAAACCAGGTCATTCTTAAAGCAGCAACCAGTATCACGTGCTTTTCAACAACTGATAGCATCACCGTGGGGGAGCAGGGCGGGGTAAGGTGTTGTTCAATATTTAGACGGACTTGCCTGTGGCAAATGAAGAGTGGAAGGGCTCCAGCAAATGTTGGTGCTCCCAACGTGATGTGCAGAGCCTTCCCAGGAGACATTCTTGGAGAGAAGAGAGCATGATACAGAAGGACTTATTATAACAAGAGTGATGAGGTTGAGATTTGGTAATCACAAAATAAAAAGCTTCTGCAAAAAACTTCCCTGGCAAACTGGACCAAATAGCTTCCCCAGTGATGAGACCCAGAGGTATTCTGAAATGTCAACATGCTTTATAGATGAAGAAGAAATACGCAGGTGCATAAAAATCACATCCCCAAATCAGTCAAAGATGATGTGTCAAGGCCATTCAAACTGCAAACACACATTCTGGATTTCTGTCTACAAATTCCACAGCTGCTGTCTTCTGAGCTCTCTCAGTCTAGAACTGGATTTCCTGGACTTGGAGATCCATGTTCTTGCAAGAGCACATGAGCAAGATATCCCAGGAACTGAAAGGATTGGAAAGATACTATTGAAGAGGTAATTCGGTCCCACTCTTTCACTTTTACAGAGTCTGAAGCTCAAACTGGCTTCGTGGACTGTGCATCCTTCCTCACACGGAGACCAGAAGTCCTGGGGCCTCTCCTTGTCCACGTCCTGTCCACACACAGTGATGGAACCCCTGTGGGAGTGGGGTCTGGGAACCCCAAGATCCGAAGGTCACACATGAACAGGAAACTGTGGCTTTCACACAATTTAAATACCAAAGTATACACTAAAGACTCAGTCCTTCAGAACGCTGGGCAGTTCTGAATGCTGGGCAGAAGATGACGACCCGAAAAGCCACTGCTCTGCTGGTCGGCCTCATATTCAGGCAAGCTGGATGGGAGATGGAGGGTGCCTCAGGGGACGGTCTGCATGGACTGACGGGCTTCCGTCACCCCTGCAGCAAAGACGCCCGTCACCCCCACTAGGGTCCTGGCCTAAGCTTGCTCTCACTGCTGGCCATGCCAATCCCTGAGTGTGCATCTAAAGAGGTTAGCACATTCTGGGTACACAGACCACAGCTTCCTCCCTACCCTCAGGGCCTGTGCTGAGAGGTCTGAGCATCAGCGAGACATTGCTTCACTTCTCCTTAGGGTGTCCACATCAAGACCCTGGAGCCATCTTACCACCCTTCCGGGTCAGAGGGGGGCCTCCTGGGTCAGTGGCAAGTGTCCTGGTGAGGGGAGTTTTCTAGACTGGAGCATCTTATTACTAAACCAGACATACCGATACTCGAGACTCTTGCACACACCCACCAAAAGAAGGGAGACAGACATTAAATGACCAGTCACAGGACCCCCATCTACTGGTTCCCCCCTACAGGAACCTCATCTCCTCAACTGACTCCTCACCCACACACTTTAAACTGGAGGAACCCAGACTCACAGAGGCTCCTTTTAACCCAATACAATCAGTAATCTCATCTCCAGATTTTCAAGTTCCTGCTGTTGGTGCCTTTTACTTAAGTCAGCATATTTCAAACTCTCAGAAGAAGAAGAAAAAAAAAAAACTTAGAAAATAAAACCACTACCCCACCCAAATGATAAAAATCTCTTAAATTCTCCAAGCCCAACATCTGAGCCTCCTCTTACTCAACCCTGAACAAAGATTTGATTCCTTTGAGTTCGGGGAATGGTGGGCTCTGCCAGTCCCCTCCTCACCAGCCTAATAGATTTTCCAGACCAGCTCGGGCTTGCAGTTGTGGGGTAGCCTCACAGCCAACTCCTGGTCCCATTCATTCCTCTCGGTCGTCTAAGGCCCGTCACAGTAGGGGCTGTCCCTCCTCTCTGCTCCTAACCCCACTTCCCCCTTCCAGAGGGAGCAGGCAGTGAACCCTCCTGAAGTCTGCGGTGAAACCCAGACCCTGACCCGTCCCTCTGGGCTGCACTTGGCAAGCAGGACCCGGGCGCGAGACGAGGGTAGAGGTGGGAGTAGGAAGAATCCGGCCACCTGGCAGCCCCCAGGGCGGCCGGCTCAGGGCTGCTCCCTTTAGGAGGGGCGGCTCCGCGGGCGAGGGACCCTCCTCAAGAGGCGGGAGGGAGTCCTGCCCCAGAGCTGGCGCAGCCCGGGAGTGGAGTGCGGGAGCCGGGCGTGCGGAGAGCCGCGCGAGCCGTCCGGGAAAGTGATGCCGGGCGGAGGAAAGGCAAGGAGAGTCCGGCCCGTTAGTCCCGGGGAGTCGGCAGCTCCCAAGCGCCAAGAACCCGGCAACAGAAGTACCAAGAGGAAGGGAAACCGGCCCGCGCTGACATGTAAACAGGGCTTCCACCCGGAGGAGCCCGCGCACACAGATCCCCGGACACACTCACTCGCACCCTGATCCGCCTGCAACCAATCCACTTGCCCGCCCCTGGGCCCACCCGGCAGGGGACCCGGCTGCTGGCGGCTGCGCGCCCGCCCCCGCCGCCTTCGGCCTTGGGGGAGAGGAAGCCGCCGGCCGCCGGGCGGGTGCCCAGAGCCGGGGCCGGGGTGCTCGGCTCGCCTGGTGGCAGTGGGGGCCCGGGAGGTCTCCGGCTCCCGGCTGCGATGGGCGCCCGGCTCCCCGGGTTTCACACCGCCGGCCCCGCCCGCACGCAGTCCGGCCGGCAGCGCCGTGGGAGGGGGCCGGGCTCCGCTCGGGGGCAAGGGGTGTGGGGGAGATCGCCCTCGCCGCGGAGCCCGGCGGATCGCCCCCGCCTGCGAGACTCGCCACCGGAGCGCGGGAGGAGACGGCGCGAAGCCGGGGTGCGGAAGGGAGGGAGACTGGCCACGTCTTCCGGGACCCCGGCGCCCCGCGCCCAGCTTGCCCGCCGCCTCGCCACCCCAGCCGGCTCTGCGCCCACCGACCGGTCGCTTACCTTAATAGTCCCGTCCATTTGGCCAAGTCTGCAGCCGAGCCCCCCAATATTCCACACATTGACCCGGTTACAGCCTGACCTCGCAGCCCCTTCGGATTAGCCCGGCGCGGCCTCTCTGGCGCCCTGGGCCCTCCCTGCGTGCCCCCCGCGAGCGCCCTGCCCTCGCTCCCCGGTGCACGTTTGTTGTTGTAGCGGAGCGAAAAAGAGACAGTTAACCGGATGAAACTTTTTTTTAGCTAATTTTGGGAAGTGACTTCACTTTGCGAATGGGGAGGAAGTCCTATCTCTCTCTCTCTCTGTCTCGCGCTCTCTTCTCTTCTCTCCCCTCTGCTCTCTCTCGTCTTCCCTCCCCCCACACCCCCTCTTCGCCCCCCCCCTCCGGCGCTCCTGCTTTTCGCATCACACACACTATATAAATATATGCGGAGATGCCCAGATACATTCATGCGCTGCGCACACAGGATACTTGTTCCCGGGAGATAAGGGCGAGCTGGGAACAATGCCGGGGTCCACGCCCGGCGCTCGCGCCCTGATTCCCAAAGTCTGCACGAACCCACCCCGCCGCCCCCCTCCCCAACCTTCCCCCAAAGTCCAAGACCGAACGCCCTTGGCCTCCTTCCTTTTCCCGGGGCCGTTGGCCGAAGGTGGCCCTCCTGACTCATTCACTTTCCGTTTCTTCCCACAGATACGTTCATTAATGTCTTTTCCAGCCTCAGTCAAACTTTTTTTGGGGGGCGGAAGAGTTTACTGGGGCTAAGGATAACTTGGAGCCTACCGCCCGGGAAGATCCGGACGCAGACCGAAGGCGACCGACCATTCGAAAGTGCATCCAATGGGAAGTTTTTCCACTCCGGGCCCTCGGCTGCGGAGTCGCACAGACTCGCGGAGCAGCCGCTCACCCAGCGACGCGGACGGCGAGCGGTTTCGGACGGACCCCGGCCGTCGGGGGCGTGGACTCGGCTCCGAGCGCTGCGAGCTGAGGGACGTCCTTGGGGCGGCGCGCCTCGGCCCTGGGCTACTGGAGAGCTCCCGGCACCAGCGGAGGGCTGGTCCCTGCGGCACCCCAGGCCACCTTTCCGCGCCTCCTAGGTCAACCCCCTGGCGCATACCCCCGACCCGATGGCCCAGGCCCTGGCGCCCGGGTCTGAGCTGTCCAGGCAATGCCACCTTGGGCCCCAAGAAACCTACGCTACTACGAGATGATCCGTCCAGGCTGGCCGGCGGGTCTGCAAAGCCCAGCAGGCAGCATCCATGAACCGCCCCAGACTCCTCGCGGGGAGACCCCCGATGCTCCAGACCGTCACCCCATCGAGTCCTGAGGCCAGCCTCCCCTCGGCCCGCCCTGCAGGACCTTGCGACCCGGAGGCCTCCCGGGTCCCCCAGCACTAACCCCCTCCCGCTCTAGCTGGGGGCACGGAGGGGACCCTAGGGTGCTCTCGACCTGACTCCTCGCTTCTTTCTCCCCGACTTCCGAAACAGGTTACCTTGTCCACGCTCTCCAGACCACGCTTTGGACTTTCTCACTTTTATTTAAGAGTCCATCCGGAGAAGGAGGGGAAAAAATCCAGAGGAGATCCGAATCAATTGGAAAGAAAAAATTTCAAAAGGGTGTCCACAGCGACGAAAAAGGTGACTTATTAATTCTTTATTTCTTCAGGAGCACTTGAGCCCGAGAGCTCGTTGGCCTCCCTCCCTCCCTCCCCCCACGCCCCTCTCGAAATTAGCCTCATCAATTCAGCTCCAATTTTGGGTTCGAATACAGACACGGGTCTGAACGTGACCAGACCTGGAGTGGCGGGTGCAGCTTGCCAGCAATTGAGACTTGGTGTGTGTAAGGGGGAGTGCGGTGGGGGGATGCGGTGGGGGTTGGAGGGGGGCCGGGCCGGCCCCCCCCACCTCCTGTCTGCTTCTCAATCCAGGGGTCTGCTCGGGGGCTCCCCTGGGACCGCCACATCTGGTTACCGCTAGCGGGGTCAGTCCCCCCCTTGCCTGGGGCCACCAGTTCTGGAGTTCAATTAAAAGAAATCAGGCTTAACCCTTTCCTCCCCTCGGCCCCGCCGCCCGCCCTCTCACTCTTCTCTTCAGCGTTTCCACATGCTTTCCAGAGAGGAAAGAGGTTAAAGGGAAAGGAAGAATGAATTACATCCTTTCAAACCCCAAATTGTTTCCTTTTCAGCCCAGACTTTGCCGACCTTCAAACGACAACAAGGCTTTCAGGAGGGCGCGAGGAGACCGCTTCCCACCCAGATCCGACCAGAAAACCGGCACCCTCGGCCACATTCCCCCTCTTGCAGGCAGAGAGAACGCCACTCTACCACCGGAGGCCCCCTTCCTGGCGCTGGGCAAACACTCAGGCCCTTAATGGCCACCGCAGGCCAGCCAGCGGCTCCCCTTTCTACACTCAGTCCTCCCCCCAGTACTTGAGAAGCTACCCCTGTGGCAAAACATTGGCCAGGCAGCTCTTCCCAGCTCCTACCCCAACAGCTAATAACAGACTGCATTCCCTGCTCTGGTCAGTAAGTCACCCCAACATCCCTCGTACCCCCTCAACTCCTTTTAGCAGAAGCTGCCTCTCCCCTTGGGAGAACTCAAATGAAGACTTGCCCTCCTGTCTGAGCTGTGGGACTCAACAGCACTTTCTTTTTCTGCCTGTAAAACCAAAGCTTCTGGCAATTTCGTAATTTTGAAGGTGGCGGGGAGGGGGAAGAGGCTGGCATTGGCATAGCTGTCATCCTTTAGTGAGTCACTGACTGGCATTGATGCCCTGGCTTTTGGTATTTACCAGCCCCTCCATGAGGAGCTCCTGCCGGTTCACAAGCTAGTCTTCCCAGAAAGAAGAGCCCCCACCCCAACTCTGAACAGCCGTCAGAGAGAATCTGAGCCTCCTTGCAACCCATGTTGGCATGGTGGTGGGCAAAGCTGCCCACTTATGTAACTCTGGGTTTGAAGTCCCACTCCAGGGCTGCTGCTGCTTTTTTAAATCCCGAAGGGTGAAAGACGCCCTAACCAAACACAACAGTAAACAAGTCTGCCCTGTTTAATGTGGTTACCACCAGACATCTGGAAAGATGGTTTGATCCTGGCAGCTCACATTGTTTTCACGAGCAGCCAAAGAGAATATTTCGAATGTTTGCATTGAGACAAATTGATAGAGAGCCTGTGGGGAGGCGGCTGCAGATGAAAACTGTCTTGGAGCTAGGCAGGGGGGAACCTCTCCCCTTCTCTTGGCTCTCCCCACCCCTTCTCTATTTTGACCCCCTCTTTTGCCCTCTCCCTTTCCCCTCTCCTTTCCCCCTCCTCTCCTTCCTCCAGGCCCAGCTAGGGGCTGGTTGGTTATCCCAGCCCACACACTTGCTCACACCCTTTTCCTGGCTCACCAGAGACTGCCCTGCCTCTCGCTTTTCCAGACTGGGCAGGATTGGTGAGCAGCACCTGGTGCCCGCTACCATCCTGCCCACCCCACCAGCCCCTCTGGCTTTCAAGTCCGAGGAAGCCCTGGACCAGCGCTTAAAACAAAAACTATCCACTGGGGAAACGGGGGGAGTGGACTAACCAAAAAAACAGCCCATTACATGGTTCTAAGTCTAAGGTCACTTGCAGAAAGCATGCCCAGGGGGGCGCATATTCTGGAAACCTTAGGACTTGGGGCATTTTTCACTGCCAACTGTGGTGGGGTGACTTGCCTCTAACCATCCGCACGCACTTGACAATATTTTCAAAGATGCGGAAGTCCTGCTTCCCCCGGGAGGGGAGCGGCGGGGGTGAAACGTGTCTTGGCTCGCTCAATGTCAGCCCTTTTGACCCGGTCAAGACTTTTCCAGACGAAGCTTCCCCGGGTTTCTTCGGCCCCGGCCCCGGCTGGGGGTGGGAGGACGCGACAACCAGAGCCGGGTCCCTGGGGTGCCTCCAGACCTCGGGACAGCCGGTCACTTGAAACCCCTGAAAGATGCCAGGCTTGGCAGAGCGTGTGGGGCGGGTCCTTCCCCCTCCGGCCTCCCTCCTCGCGGCCCCTCCCGTCCAGCCGCCTCGGCGGGTATTCGAACGGGCAAGGCGGGTGGGGGAGGGGGACGCGGGGGAGGGATGGGCGAGCGAGCGCCAAAACTCCAGACTGCACAACTGCAGCTTCAAGTGTCTGGCCCCTCGCTCGAGGCCATAATTAATTTGAGATTTATTTTTATTGGAGAACTCGAGTCTCGTCTGACCTTAGCCAAACAAGGCAGCTCGAGCCGCCCCCTGGACGCGCTTGAATGCCGGGGAATATTTCTGCAGGAAGGCTCTGCAGGCGCGCCTGCTTTGAATTTGTTTCTTAGACTTCATCTACTCACAGATTGAAGGAAGATTTAGAGCCTCTGCCGGCCCGGCCCGCTCCCCACGCTCGTTCTTGCCTTAGCGCCAAGAGGGTTCAAAACTCTACGTGGGAGGCCGCGGCGGCGGGAGGGCCCGGAGGGGGAGGGTCTCTGCGCCCCGAGCCCGTGGCGCTCCCGGGCCGGGTCCCCAGACCACGCGGCGTCGAGGAGGAAATCCCAAGGGACTCGGAGACTGACCAGAGAGCGCAGGCTGACAAGAGGTGGAGACCAGCCAGGTGCCGGGACCCTCACCCGGTGGCGGCGCCTGGATGGGGGGCTTGGGGGAGGGGAGAATTCGGCCTCTCTCAACCTCCAGCCGCCGGCCTCCTGGCCACTCCAAACAGCGTTCAAAGTACAGACCTGTGTCCTTGAAGCGCCGTTTCAGGACCTGCCGGCCAGATGCTGCCCCTGGGCCGTGCCGCGGCGAACATTCTGGCCAGCCTCCTCTCCTCTGATTGAGGGGGTGGGGGGGGTGTCTCCCCCAGGATGCGGGGTGGGCTGAACCAGCAGGCGGGTTGGTGGGGGAGCGAGAACTAGCAGTCTGAGACGGAACATGGAGGACCCTGCCAGTCTCGAGTGGGGCGGCTTGGGGCCTTCAGGGATGCGCTCCCTGCGCTCGGACTCACAAGTGCCTTGTTCCGTGCGGCACCTCGCGAGGACCAGGTCCGGGTTACTCCACTGGGTCTCCTGACCCTCCCCGTTATCAGCAAGTGGAACGTCCTGCTTGGACGTTCGCACTGGGAAACCCGGCTCTGTGGAGTTTGCATTCTGGCTGTGCACGTACCCGCTCTGTGGCCTTGAACAGTTTGCCTAACCTCTCTGTGCCTCAGCGTCTTCGTCTGTGCGTCGGCGGCGTTTTAAGAGGATCTACCTCAAAGGGCTGTTGTAAAGCTGAAGTGTTTAGACCTCGCCTCGCAGTCAGCACAACTTTGCCCTCCTTGTTTGTGTCTTGGCTCTGTCCCTTGCAACCTGTGTCACGGTCACCTCTCAATGCCCCAGTTTCTCATTTGCAAAATGGACCACCTCCTAGGGTTGTTATTACTATTCAACAAGTTAGTACAGATACAATGCTGTCCCCCTTTTCCCTTGCTCTTTCCAGCCTCAGGCTCGTCCTACACACTCTCCTGCGCGGTCTTCCTTGAGCACTTGGGATCTAGATCGCTGCCCCGATGCAGCGGGCACCCTTGGTTCTCCAGGGTCCGGCTCGTGTCCTGCCTCCTGGGGCCCGGGCGCCTGGACCCCCGGGGTTTGTCAACAAGCTCGGAGCCGAGTGCCTGAAGCGGAGTGGCTGGGGCTTGGCAGCCAGGGACTGTTTGTGCCCCTCTGGCGAATGGCAGGCGTAGGGAGCCTGCGGAACAGACCCAAGATTGTCCGCGCCACGCGGACCACTTGCACTCATCAATGCACCCCTTTGTGCAACAATACAAACTTTGTGGCTGCTGAAAAATCCATTTTTTCCCCTTGAAAAGAGCTCCTGAGGCGAGCGGCTCCCCTGGCGGCCAGAACTCTTAGACTGCCGCCCCCAGCCCCTCCCCAGTGGCCGGGCTCGTTTGCCGTCTCTCTGACTCTTGGCCCGGAGTCAGGCTCCCGGGCTCCCTGAGGTTTTGGGTCCCCGGGTGTGTGCACACTCGAGGGGTCCCAGAGGATGGGAGAGAGACGACAGCTGCCCGCCCCGGGGCCCTTTGCAGCCTTAGGGGCAGAGCCGGGAATGAGAGCTAGGTCAGCCGTGCCCCGCGTCCCGGGATCGGTGGACTGGGAGGGGTGACCGCGTCCTTAACCTCTCGGGAAAGCTGGACACGGCGAACCCAGCACGCGGTAGTCTAACTCTGCTCTGCCACCTCCTGGGAGACACCGGTCCACCCAGCCGTAGCATCCACTGATTCAGTAGTTTTTCATTCACTTATCACGGCGAGATTAAACACCCCTTCTCCACCAATCCTCCACAACCTGGCTTCCCCAAAGTGCCTAGAGACAGCTTCAGACCGCTGGCGGGGAAAAAGCTACTTGGTGTGAACGGATTTCCCTTAAGAGAAACAGGAACAGCGATGGACGCATAAGTGGCGCCCCCGGATGAGACCCGAGAGTGCCCACGCCATGGAGGTTCCGGATTCCTTCGGACGGTCACTCCACGGGCCTTAGCGGACGCTGGACGCAGAACGGTGTGCGGGGAGGGGGCGGCGGGGGTGGAAACTCTAGGGGCGGAGTTTCGAGGAGTGGGCGGGGCCGAGACCCAAGAAGTTGGGAGTACTTTTGACGAACCGCAGTGGTCCTTCCTTTTCCGAGCTGGGGAGGCTCTGGGCCGCTACCTGGAAGGCGGGAGGTCGCGCCTGGGCGGCGAGAGGACCTCCCCGCGGTCCCCACCCCGGGCGGGTCCTCACCCTCGGCCCCGCCCCGCCGGCGAATTTTCACTAAACGTGTAACCCAGATGTCCTGGCCTCGGTTTGTTTACATTCTTGGGAACTGTTGTGGAAAAGGAAAAAAAAAAAAACCTAACTCCCTTCGACATACTGTCAAATATAGGAATCTGCGCTTTCGACAGGCCGGTGGGGCCAAGGAAGCTGGGCTTGAGGACTGGGGACTCTCGAGCTGGTACGAAGAGCGCGCCGCGGTCACTCGCCTGCATCCACACGCATACAAGGGCACGCCCACACCCTCACACTCGCGTCCGCGCACACCCTCAACTGGGGGAAACTGCTGTGCGCGGCGCGGCGTGGGGCCACGACCTACAGGGGCCGGACGGTGGCCCGCGGGTCCCCGTGCGGGTCTGGGCTTCCTTGCAGGGCCCTCGCACACCATTCTCCCAACGGAAGCGGCCAAGAGTCTTAGTCCTCAACCAGGGATCCCCCATCCGATTTAGTTAGGGCCCCTAATCTAGACACACCTGCAGAGAGAGCGGTCCGTGGCCCCCACCGCTTTAACCGGAAAAGGAGAAAGGGACTCTAGGTCTGGGCAGAAGGTGGAGGGCGGGCTGAGGTGGAGGTGGGGGGTCATTACCTGTTTAAAGACGCTGTCATGTCTTACCTTGACGTAAGACGATGTGTCAGGGACTGTCTGAAACATCCTGGGTTGGTGAGGAAGGGTCAGGAAGGCCCAAGAACCAACCTATGTGGAAGAAACCTCAGTCACTGGCGAGTGGAGCAGGGTGAGTCCGTGGTGGGTATGAAGGGAGAAGGAAAACAGAGAGAGGGCAGGAAAGCTGCAGGGTGGGGGGTGTGACTCCAATCCACCTGGACTATGGAGGGAGGGTGGGAAGCAGGTACCCTTGCCCTTCCTATGCTTCTGTCCCCCAGGCTGCTGGCTAAGGGGTGTCTCTTTCCTAAAGTCCTGTAACCTCCTATGGGCAATTGTAGACACCCTTCTCCCCCAGGGCCTTCCTAGTTTGGTACCTGGAGGTGCAGGGGGGTAGGAGGGTGCTTCGGCCAGAGAAAAGGTGGCAGCTAGTATAGAGGTGGAACTCCTCACCAGTGCCACTGAAGGCCCCAGGAAACAGATATTTATAGAGTTGCCAACCCTGGGGCCGTGGGAGCACAGATCGTCTGCTTGACCTACCACCCCTAGGGCTCCGCCAGTGACCCTCTGTCTCCCTCTTCCCTGCTGGGGGGCCACTTAGAAAGGTACCCTGGCTAAGCTTCCAGAGGTATACAGAGGATTTCCCAGAGTGACTCCCCTCACCAGTTTCAGAAAGAAAATAGGGTTTCCTGCAGAGACAAAGACAATAAATGAGGCGGCCTTGTTTCTAGTGGCAGGGGAGATGCTGTCTGAGGCTTGAATATTTGGACTGAAGGAAGCGAAAACTGCCCTCGGGTGCCAGGTGCCTCTGCTTGAGTGAGTCTCTCTTCTTGTCCAAGTCTGGCCGCCGTCCCTCTCCTCTTTCTTCCCTTTCTCTCCTAAACCATCTCTAACGTGGCAGGGTGCAGCTTCTACGGCAGCCAATGTGTTTCTGATAAAACACTTTTCTCCCCACTAACAAATTCCAGCTTTTTGGCTCCTGAAGCCACAACAGACATACATATTCAGGGACCAGGTACATCTCTCCCGGCTCCTACATTCCCATGCCCGGTTCTCTCCCACCGCCCTCGCTCCAGATTCGCCCCATTTTCTTTGAAAGTTGGAGTGAAATCTGCAAGAAGAGAGAGCAGGAGAGGGGGGAAGCACAGAAAAGAAAACCCGGGAGAGAATGAGAGAAAGAAAGAGCCCCGAAAGCCTCTTGGCTGCAACTCGAGCAGGCAGCTGGGACTCTGCATGGCCCCTAAAGATCCCGAACCAACAGACACCCACCTTTGATACCCCTTCCTGCTCCCCTTCCTGCTCCACCAGCAGGAGCCTGACTCCAGCAACTCCAGGGTGTTCAAGCTCTTGGTGCGAATCCTCTGCCGCTAGACTCCGGACCCTTGGCAGAGCGAAATTAAATCTGCTGGCTGTGACTTGTGCCTTTATTTCCAGCGTACCCAGACAGGCGCCCTCAACCCCAGCACATCCTCGGGACTTCAGGAACCGCTAAAGTCTATGCGTCTCCTCCCCTCCAGCCTCTCTCCAGCTCTCTTGGTCCCACTCCCGCTTCCTCTCTCTTTTCCGTCTTTTAATTTGATTTCCGTTTTCTTATCAATATCTCAAGTGCTGTCTGATAAATTGTTCTAATGGACAGCCACCCATCTGCCCCCAGCTGCTTTTCCAGAGACACCCCCAGCCCCGCCGTGTTACTTGGAAATGTCCAGGATCACCATAAACCACCATGTTTCAAAAATGTAGAGACACACAGCTGAGTCCAGCAATGAGGGGAGGTGGAAACCAGGACCTTCTTTAAGCTGGCTATTTACTTTCAAGTGATTGCAATGCAAATAATTAGTCTTTACATTTAAACAAGACGAATGACCTCTATTTTGGCTTTTCAAGCCCTTAGTTACTTCTTTCTCTTGTTTGATCCTCCCCAGGTATATCCCTCCTGATTTACATTTTCTAGGCAGCATCTCTAAGAGCAAAGTGGATTGTGTTAGGGAACCAAGGCTATTATGGGATTTTGATTTTAAAATACATATTTAAAAACACTCTTGCTCTAGCACAACATTATAAATCAACTATACTTTAATAAATAAATAAATAAAAGATACTTTGGTTAAGGAGTGGTTTCTGGGTCCTCAGATTTGTGTTTCCTTGAAATTTGAAGGTTGCTCATTCATTGCTTGCCTTCCACTGGTAGACCTGAGGGTCAGATTTGTGGGTTCATTCTCACAGAGCATTTCAGTTGCCCTATTCCAGGGCCACTTTCCACAGACCTGGCCTGGCTAATGGTCCCCTCCAGCCTGGGCCATTTTCCACATCCTGGGCTCCTCTCTCCAGAGCCTCCTGTAAAAGGGAACACAGCTCACCAGGCCCCAGACCAGAACCTTGGGGTGGGGGTGCAAGTGACAGAGAAGGGATTGGAGGTGACAGGTAAGAGTAGAGGCTACGCCAATTGTAACAGCAAAACCTCCAGCTCTGTGCACCTTTGAGAATTAGTTTCTTCAGCCTTCCCCTCCTCTTCCTTCCTGGGGTATCCAGATCGGGGGCTACTTCGGTACACTGGACACTGAAATTTTGTTTAGTACCAGCTCCCTCGTCTCCGCCTCCCCGATTCCCCAAACTGACTCTGGAAATTTCTGACCGAAAGGTAATGGCTTGGATTCCGTTTCTGGAGAAATCACGCTTATCACCCAGATCTCCCCATGTGGGGGGTATGGACACCGGCGGCAGGGTTATTCATTATTTCCTTCTTAACAATATCCCGATTTTTCTCTCCATCCCTCCCCCAAAGCTCAACATATTGAAACATTTTGCTGCTTAATAAGAGCGGCCAGGGAGAGCTGGGAGGTGAAAGGCCAACCCTGGACCGTGACTGGGGCTGCTGGGGCTGCCGGGCTCTCTGTGCTGACGGCTGGGCTGCCCCCGCCCAGCACATTCCTGGCCACGGCTTAGGAAAACAAGACAGCGCTGGGGAGGGGTAGGGGCTGAAGTACCAGGGCCATGGCCCCGTGCTTTGGTTCTTGGGATTCTTGGAGAGCTCGTCTTCCCTTCCAAAGGGAATAAACACTACTGCACACAGCCATGGATAAAACAGAAGGCGCTTCGTTAGGTAATAATTCTACACGGATGTCATGCATTTCAAAGTAAGTTCTTTTTAAGAAAGTTAGAGATTTGAAAATGAAGAATGAAGACTTCTGCTGTCATAGAGGAGATGAAAATCTAAACAGATTGTCTAACTAATGCCTCACCACCCAGATTAGGTCTTTCCATCGTTGGTCCTTCCTTTGCTTTCTGTTTCCCTCCCTCCCACTCTTTCTCCTTCTACCTTCCTTTTCTTGAAGGTGACTTCTAAGAGATCCCTTGAGTACCTGCCCCTAGATTTTTAGCCCTTTCTTCTTTATGTTTTCAGCGTTGGTGTTACATCTTTATTTGTAAAGATCCTCTGGAGTAGGAAATGGCAACCTGCTCCAGCAGTCTTGCATGGGAAATCCCATTGACAGTGGAGCCTGGCGGGCTACAGTCTATCAGGCTGCAAAGAATCAGACATCACTGAGGAACTGAGCACATACATGCACACATACTGTCTAAGATTTGCTCCCTTCATTAGACTATAAGTTCCCTGAAGGCAGGAATTGAGTCAGTTTGGATACTCAAGTTTCCACACTGCAATTGACCAGCAGAGAAGTAGAACAAATATTTAGCTCATGCAAGCTCAGTCCCGCAGTCTTGTCTGACTCTTTGCAACCCCACGGACTGTGGTCCTCCAGGGTCCTCTATCCATGGGATTTTCCAGGCAAGAATACTGGAGTGAATTGTCATTTCCTACTCCAGAGGATCTTCCCAAGCCAGGCATCAAACCCATGTCTGCTGTGTCTCCTGCATCGGCAGGTGGATTCTTTATCACTGAGCCACCTGGAAAGCCCAATTTTTTTTAGCTACAATCCTCCTTTCTGACCAAAAACTAAAGAAAAAATGCAAAACAAATAAACCATCACATTGTCATTAAGGAAAAACTAACAGGAAAATTATACCTGAGTGAGCAATCCTGATTCATTTTCTGCTTTGCAGGGTTACATGAAATCAATGCTCATGTATTGGATTCATTTTTATATAAATGGCTTAACCAAGGAGCATGTGATCATCCCTTTCGCCAAGTGCTCTGGGTATGGTCAGCTGGTGGAAGTATCCCATCTCTGGGTTTGGTACCAAACTCATCAGGGTTGTGTGTGTGCATGGAGGGTAGGGATAAGGACGTGCATACTCATGGCTTGAGCATGTTGTCCTATCTTCTACTTTTCTGGTAATTTTAAAAGTCAACAATGGGCATTTATCCCAAGGGTCATGCAAATAATAAAATCTTGTTGGTCCTGGGGAAACAGATGAATTGAGAACGAAGTGAAGAATAATCTGGAATCCCTTTCAGAAAGGGTTTCAGGGCTGGACTAGACCTGGAAACCTGCCTTGTTTGTGAAGGTATGGGGCTGGTGTGGGGAGGGTTTGGGATGCCCAGAGAGGAAGTGCCTGTGGCCCTAACCATGCTGTCTGGGAGCAGAGATGGAATGGAAGTAGACCCAGGTTCCCTTATCTTCCTGGAAGACATGACCAACTCCCTTTGTCACTTGGAGCCTTCGACAGGCCAGAAGAAAATTGCTGAAACGGTAACAGCTGCCTTAAGAAGGCATGAATGAGAGGAGGATGAGGGGAAAGAGGCAGGAAGACTCAAGAAAGCCCTTGTCCCTTCAACTGTTTTCAAAGAAGAGGTGGGAACTTTCTTGCTCTGGGTACCGGCCTGCACCAAGCTGCTTCCTTGGGCTGTAGATGTGCAATCCAGAGCTTCGGTGGCAGGTGACTCTGGTGTGGAACTGAGAGATCAGGCCTACCACACTGGGCCATCCATGGGTTGTAAGCAAGACAATTCAGACTAGCTTTCTTATTTGGCAAATAAGAGGGAAACGATTTGATCATCACCCGATGCCTTCCAATCAGAGCATGCTATAATTCTGTGAGATTATTTAACCCGGGAAAGGCTGTGAATCAAAGGCAAATTCACACGCTAGGGTTTAAAAGTCAGTTCCAGTCCTGGTTCTGCTCCTGAAGACTGGTGTTAGGAGCTGAATGGTGTTCCCCTAAAATTAATATGCTAACACTCTAATTACTTTTCAGAATGTGACTGTATTTGAAGATGGGGCCTTTAAAGAGGTGAATAAGGTAAAACGGATGAGCCGTAATCCAAAAGGGCCGGGGTCCTTATAGTGAGGCTTCCTAGGTGGCGCTAGTGGTAAAGAACCCGCCTGCCAAAGCAGGCGATGCAAGAGACAGGTGTGATTCCTAGGGAAGATCCCCTAGAGGAAGCATGGCAACCCACTCCAGTTTTCTTTCCTGGAGAATCCTACTGACAGAGGAGCCTGGAGGGTTACAGTCCATGAGTCGCAGTCAGACACGACTGAAGTGACTTAGCACGGACACACGTCCTTACAGTAGAGGAGATTAGGACGCAGAAATGTGGGAGTGCAGAAGGAAGACCAATTGAAGACACAATTGAAGAATTGACCAATTGAAGAAGGTGTCCAACTGCAGACCAAGGGTAGAGGCCTCGGGAGAACCCAACTTGCCAAAACCTGGATCTGAACAATCTAGTCTCCAGAACTACGAGAAAAGAAATTGTTTAAGCCACAAAGACTTTGGTATTTTCTTATGGCAATCCTCCCAGACTGGTACCACTGAAGAATGGTATTTTGCTATGATTTGGTTTCTCCAAGCAGGTAAAAGGAATTGACTATGTTGATTCAATGTTTCTAGAAACTGCTGTGATGATCAATATCTGTTTATTGTATATCCCCTCTGTTTGGGGCCATGTATGGCCTTGTGTATAAAGCAGTGTTCTTGTCTTTGGGGTTCATTCTGCCCTTGGTAAGGTCCAAAACCACACTGAGTTTCAGTGTCCTGTATGGTTTTTTTTTTTTTTTTTGCCTTTGCTCCTAATAATGAGGAGGAAAGGAAGGAAGTTGCTTCCTGCCCTTCCAAGACGCAACTTCAGATTTTATAGCGTAGCCAGAGAGGGATTCTGCCCCAGATAAGATCCAAAACCACATTGAGTTTCACTGTCCTGTATGGATTTTTCTTTTATTGCCTTTGCTCATAATGATGAGGAAGAAAGGAAGGAAGTTGCTTCCTGCTCTTCCAAGACGCAACTTCAAATTTTAAAGTATAGCCGGCGAGGTGTCATGCACCTTATCTCTCAGTGTCTGTGTTCTCTAGTGGACAGACTGCAAACCTAGATTGAGCTCCTAGAAATTGCAAGGAGAGAGAAGGGGCGGGAAATCTGCCCAGGGAGATAAGTCCAGGAAATAGAGGCAGTGAGTTGAACAGAATGCATAAGTAGAGCAGTCAGACTGACCGGGGCTCTTCAGGTTTGTGTGATCTGATTGACTCTTTGGTTCCCATCACATCACAACACATACATGCACTCACACACAAAGGCACATTCGTACATATTCTCAGTGTAAAAGAGGATCTGCCTTAGCATGAGCAGCGTGGGATGCACAGCAGGGAGCATCCAGAGCCAGGGTGGAGGATGACTGGTGCTCAGCCACCCAAACAGGTATAAGAGAAAGCGCCTCCCCCAAATGACAGACTCACCCCTCACCCCCACCTATACATTAAACATGTGTAAAGCTTCCCACGGCTAGGGATGAAGAGGTGAGGTTATTGGAGAATGAATGGGACCATGCTTTAAAGCAAAGTGGTGCTCTGAAGACCAAAGATTTTTTATATAGTTTAGATTTATTCTTCTACAGCTCTAAGCAAGTTTTCCCTCCCTTTAAAATTGTCTCTTCATGGATATCAGTTAACTAATTTTATTTTAGGAGATAATCTCTGAGGTCTTTGCCAGCTTTAATTTTCATAACTCTAAAAACTCCGGTGGCTCAAACAGTAAAGAGTCTGCCTGCAGTGTGGGAGACCCGGGTCTGAGGCCTGGGTCGGGAAGATCCCCTGGAGAAGGAAATGCCACCCACTCCAGTATTCTTGCCTAGAGAATGCCATAGACAGAGGAGCCTGGGGAGATACACTCCGTGGGGTCACAAAGAGTAGGACACGACTGAGAGACTAACTTGCACTTTCAAGGAGCATAGCACTAATCCCATCTGTGGTCATAGTTTTCCAGGTTATTGGGAGATGGTCTCCTTCCTTGCTTCTGTTTATAAACTGTAGAATGTTTCCTTTTTTTTTAATAATTCCAGTGTGATTCCAGATAAGGTGATGTTTATTCATCACAATGAATTAAATCATTCATTCATTTGTCAGGGGTGGGAGGATGAGTCATAAAAAGGACCTGAATAGTATCACTTTGCCATTTCTGAGAAGGCAAAGGCTTGCAAAGACTAGGTCGTCTTTGCTCTATCAGTCTGGTCTCTGTGGCTTCTCAGTCGTGCCCAACTCTTTGTGACCCCATGGACTGTAGCCCGCCAGCCTCCTCTATCCATGGATCCTCCAGGCAAGAATATTGAAGTGAGCTGCAGTCTGGCCTTACTCAACCCTAAAAAAGAGGAAAGAGAACAGAATTAAAAGAAAGCATCAGGTTCAGGACCTCTTGTGAAAAGAGTTGCCTTCACAGTTTAGAGGGGTATGAATTGGTAACTAAAGGGTTTGAAACATAATTGCACAGAGTGGGGCAGCTAGTCCATCTCCTTGCAACTTTGAGGTAGAAGATAATTGCGTTGGTTGAAAAAAAAAAACCTTTGGGGTACCCTTTGAGAAAAGTGCCACAGAAATGAAAGTAGACTTAACCTGACTGCCTACGATAGGATAGAGAAATAGGATTCTGTATTATTTGCCCTCTTCCTTCCTTAATGACCCTAATTTAATAAAAAGAAAAGATATGTGTATATGCATAACCAATTCACTTTGCTATACAGCAGAAACTAGCACACCATTGTAAATCAGCTGTACTCCAATAAAAATTAATTTTAAAAAAGAAAAGAAAAAAAAAAACACAGAAAAAGCCAAGCTGGGCCAAGGCCAATACTATTTGATATGAAGGTCTTTGGCTGTTTTTTTAATGAAGACGATAGTAGTGGGGTGATGAATAGAAAATTGAGGAGAGATATTAACAGTATTGGGCTTTCCAGGTGGCACAAGTAGTAAAGAACTCACCCACCAATGCAGGAGACATAAGAGGTATGGGTTTGATCCCTAGTTCAGGAAGATCCCCTGGAGGAGGGCATGGTAACCCACTCCAGTATTTTTGCCTGGAGAATCCCATGGACAGAGAAGTCTGGTGGGCTACAGTCCATGGGGTCCCAAAGAGTCAGGCACGACTGAAGCAATTTAGCACCCACGTATAAACAATATTCCTCATATTTTAACACCTGAGGAGAGTCTTTTAAGAATCGAGAGACTTTGGGCCAAGCGCTTCCAACTTCCAGGGGAAAAAGATGCTATGTAAATACTTGCCTGATCAAATACTGGTCTGAAGTGTCATTATTATTATTTTGGTGACCTTCAGCTTTGACAGACAGTGGACTTTGGAGTCCTGAAGAGAGTATGGCTGCTCAGCATCACTTCAATACGCTCAAAACAATGTACCCCACTAAACACAATAAACACTGGAGACCCATCGCCTGCCTTGTGAGTTCCTCTAGGGAACCTGGCTTTCTTAGATAAGAGATCAAAAGTGGAGGGTATGTTTTCATTTTCTTGGTGTGTGTTTTTAAATCAGACTTTGTGAAATAAGATGTCTCCTAGAATTCTGGCTAAGGGCAATAGGAACATAGATGTATTCCAAATCCTATTTTATCTTTGTAAAAGATCAGACTGGTGGGTGGCATGTAGATTAACTGAGTATTTGATTCAGGAATTCTCATTGTTTCGAAGAGATCTGTAAACTGCTCTTGGAAAAAGAAAGAAATTAAATGTCACTCTCTGTGCAGCTTGTATGGTGCTACCTTGGTTCTCTTTTACAAGAATTGTCCAGAACACAACAGGGCGGTGTGGAGTGGACCTTGAGAGCATAGGGCTCCCCTTCAAGTGGGCAGTGTTCCTTCCTGCCCGCTCTCGCCCTCTTCCCCAAGTTCTGACCAGAGAGTGAGATGGCCTGGGTGCAGCAATCAGAACTTGCTTGATTTCAGTCCAGCTAGTCCCAGGGTGCTTTGTGAACTCAGCTGGCCACCTCTGCTGGCTGGCTTGTCCTTTGAGGTCCCTACCTTTTTCAGTCCAGGAACATTTTTATCTAAGGGACACCAGCAGCAAAAAAATCAGAATCAAGCAGCAGTGTGCCCACCAAACATTGCTCCCGTTAGCTGGACAAGTGGGCAATGGGCAACATGTCTTCAGCTACTAGTTAGGGGGGCAGGTACCCCAATCTTTTTACACACCCCCAGGTGATTGCAGTGTGAAGCTACGTGGAAGCCAATTTCTTCACTGCCTTAGAAATTCCTCAGGTCAGAATACCAGCCAGGGCGACCATTCAGCAAGTTGTTTGGCTTGGTTTCCTTGCAGGGACTGACAGGGGTGGGTGATAATCACATTTTTTTCAGTTGGGCGGTCCTTTCGATCTGGAACCAAAATAAATTTTGGCCTGCATCTCGAGCAGAGAGACTAGTCATAGCTGTGGGGCCCAGGACCCAGTGATGATAAGGACTAGCAATCTTGAGTGCTTATCTCCTCCTGTATCTGGCCTTCTTGCTTCTATAAAGTAAATCGGGAAATCTCACCGCAACAGGCTTTCCTGTGAGGAGGCTGGCATTTCCTGCCTGCCCCAAAGGGGACAAGGATGGAGGGAACACATTGCTGATGCTGAGGCCACGAACTAGGTGATTTTCAACTGCAAAGCACCCACCGAGATCAACAATGATGTACGTTTGAGCTACAGAGGTGGTTATTTTCCAGACACATTTTCCACATGGTTTCCTATACATGGAATAAGAAAAAAAGAATCCATAATTACTTGCTTGAATACAAACACACACACAAGCTCACTCATACATATGTACTGTGTGGATATTCATCTGACATAAACTGATGAAACTGACATGCTCCGACAAACTTCACACCATTAAATTGGTGATAAAATTAGGTCATATTTTAATGCACTGGGGAAGCTGTTCTATAAACTTCACAGTTTAGCATTTTTTCAAATTTTATAAACAAATACCGCTTCTGCAAAGCGAATTGTCTCTCCTCACCTCTATTTTTATTCCAATCTTAACAAGAGTGCTACTGAAAGGTCATTTACGCTAGTAAAGATTTCACATATTACTTCTATCAAAGAGACACCAGTGTATGTAGGCAACTTGATTTTTTCTACTATGAGAACATTTACATGATATGTTTTATGCAGCCCTTAGAGTCATATGCCATTGGAAAGATCTCTAGAGAATTCAAATTCAATTGCTAAATGAAGAAACAGAATCTGAAACATAAATTACATTTTTTATGGCAATATTTAAAATGCTCTTTCAGTACGTGACACGATTATCATTATCACCATCTTTTACTTGTGCTTGATGAAAAGTGAATCACAAGTGAGAAACCCGAGTCTCTTAGAATCATCTTTTACATATTATTGAAGTAACTTGTTTTAGACATTATCTAAGTATTTACATAAGCAGTTTGTCAAACTTTGCAGGGGAAGCCGCAGGGCCTGGCTAGAACCCAGATCTTTTAACCTCTAATCTCATATTTCCTTGTCGAGTTTCTATCAACGTGACCCATGAAATAAAGTACTTTTCCATCTCCTTTAGGTGGTGTTGGGGTTGGTTTTTCACTAACAATGCCAGTTCACTGACTTCATCACTTCCTTTTCTCTTTCCATGTTTAAGGCATCCAATGTGACCTTCCACTTCCCTTCCCTTCATCCCTAAAGGAAGAGTGCAAAGATAGTAGAGCTGAGCTTGTATACCCTTCCCCAAATGTCCCTGAATTATGTAAACAACCATGGGATGACTACAAAAATTTAGCATCAGTATAACACCATTCACAAACTACAGACTATTCCAATTTCATCGGTTTTCCTGCAGTGCTCAGGATCTGCTCCAGGGTTCAGTCCAGGACCCACGTGACACTGGCCTGTAGGGTGTCCTGAGCCTAGTCCCTCTGTCATAGTAACTCAGTCCTTCCTTCTAGTCCATGACCTTGACATTTTGGAAGAGCACTGGTGAGGTTTTAAGTATGATGTCCCACTCTGGGTTTGTCTGAAGTTTTCCTCAAGATTAGATTGAGGTTATGTGTTTTGGGGAAGAACACACAGAGATGAGGTGTCTCCCGCAGGTCATCATTCTGAGGGATCCATGCACTGCTGGTGATGTTGATCTTGAGCAACTTGACCAGGTCCCCCTCCCAAAGTTACTATTCTCAGTCCAAAGCAAGGTGCATTCCTTGATCCTATGGAGTCAATTTTTCAGGAAGTTGAGGACAGCCCCTCAAAGGGTGACTGGTCAACGTCAGTGAGTGGGGACCCAGACACAAACTCACAGGAGTCCAGGAAATGCAGGAGCCCCCGAGCTCGGGAGATTTGTTCAGGTGCCAACCTGGTGGGGCTCAGGGATCTGGAAGAGTTGAAGCACCCGGGGCTCTCCATGGTGGGTAAGCCTTCGTCTTTCTTCTCCGATTCCATTTCCTGCCTCTAACGGCCACAGCTTGATCGTTGAGACTTAGCCACCCGTGACTGTTGAGGGAAATAGAGGGAAAATTGAGCCGCTGCATTCATCTCCTCCTGGCACAAGGGGCAGGGCCCAGTCAGAGACCATCACTCACTGTCACCCTCTGTTTTAAAACTATTCTTTTAGGATCTGGAAAAGAGACTCTGAGAATCTTACAGAAGAGATCCTTTTGCATTTATCTTTTTTGCCTTTTTTGAGCTTTAAGGATGAGGAAGTCTGTCTCTGATGGAGAAAGACAGAAGTCGTGCCCAACCAAGGGGCAGTGTTTAATTCTAGGGAGGGAGCCAGAATAGCAAGCAAATGTTGAGAAATGGATTTGAAGAATGATGCAAGTTGGCGTCCTAGCCCTAACAGCTATAGTTATCAAGGAGCTATCCTGTCTAGACCATCATCTTTGCTATTCAACCACTGGAAACTAATGCTGATCACTTCCTCTTCATCTGGGCCTCTGTCTTCCCAGTCTTTCAAGTGGGGATATCAGGCACTGTTGAAATGAGTTGAGACTAGTCAAGGGTAGCAGAGGTCCTTAAAAAAAACACCCATCTTAGGTCCATGTACAGAGCACCATGCCTTATGACTTGATTCTAAAAATTCACTGATAGCTAAAAATACCTTGTTGACACAGGCCTGTCTGCACCCTCTGATTTTTTACTTTTCATGCAAAAATTTATGTTTTTTCATTTTCCTTGGCCAAGGTTCTGTTATTTGAAGGTAAGGTGTAGGAAGTCCTTCAGAGGTTCAATAGGAGACAGAGAATCGGATATAGTTTTTCTCTCTGGAAGGAACTTTCATCGAGATTAAAAAAAATGTTTAGGCTCTGCTTGCTACTGTAACCTCTAGTCTTCTGCCAAATGGCAATACAACAAAGAAATCCTCCTTTTCAAGTTCTAGTTAATAAAACAACACAACGCAAGACAAATAAACAGAAACAGAAGGCTTGAGCTCGCAGAACTTAGTGAGCCCATGTGTGCAGCGCAAAGGAGCCACCGTGCCTGGCTGGGCAGGCAATGTCTCCAGGAGACCATGGTACCCGAGACATGGGCTCGGGGTCTGAGACCCACCATGCATGCACGCGGGTGCCCAAGCCAACAATATGGCGGACTGGAAAAATCTCACCAACAGCATCCCCTTTTCTCTTTCTTGCCTCCTTGCTCTTTAGCTTTGGTTCTTCTGCTCATGGAGACTTGAGCTCATGGCTTAGTTTCTGGATGTAGTGGCTCCAGACTTGTTGACTGAGTGGATAGTGCTCAAAAGAGTGGATGTCCTGCAGGAGTGATGGTGACTTATCATTTTGGGTGCTTTGGGTAGAACTGAATGGGTAACTGAGTTATTGAAACTCTAACCTCAGCCTTCTCAGGCTGCTGGTCTTTCCTCCTCATGATGTTATTTCTCAGGGCTCAGCTGGGAGTGGGTGAGGGCTTGTGTTAGGTGAGAGGTGAGGGGTAAGGTGCAGGGGAGCTGGTAGCCTGCAAGTACCTAGAGGATTCATGCAGCTCTTGCAGTGTGAGCTAAGGGCAGGAAGGTGGCCACTCAGGAAGCAGTGTAGTAACAAAACCCACCCGTCACTTCCATGCTTCTCTTTTCTCTTCGACCTGTGAAAATGCTCGCTCCCTTCTGCCTGCACTGGACTCCCTCTCTCCGCCTCCCACCAGCGGCTTTCAGCACAGGATTGAATGTAAGCCCCAAACCCATGAGGAAAGCATTTCCTAGTAGCCGTCTTTCCTCAGCTCACAGGGAAGTGGTTTCTCAGCTCCTCATCCCTGTTCTCAGGGGACATCTTTGGGCTATTAGGAGGCTATATCTATGGATCAGCTGCTGCTAAAACCTGGAAGCTGAGTAAACCCAACACTTGAAGAACTGCTAAGGATTTATGATGTTTCAGAGGAGAAACTGTTCATAAAAAGCCAGCCAGTCAACTTCTCTGCAATGTGTTAAATAACAAACTGAGGATGGAGAGCTGTTTTTTGTTATTTGGAGCAAATTAAATGACAGGAGAGACCATGAAGCAGTTGGTGGGATGTACTTTGGAATTCAAGTACATGGAATGTTCACGTTTGGGGGGACTTCACGCATTCGGTTGCTCTTCCTTCAGACTCTTACTTCTCCTGTTTTTGATAAATGTCTCTAGGGGATCTTCTGGGGTATATGGTTCTTGCGGAGAGTTCTTGCAGAACTCTCCCCCAATTTCACTTTCTTGCTGAGTGTTTTATTGTGCTACATGCGAAGTTGCTTCAGTTGTGTCCGACTCTTTGCAGCCCCATGGATTGCAGCCCACCAGGCTCCTCTGTCCATAGGATTCTCCAGGCAAGAATACTGGAGTGGGTTACCATGGCCTCCTGCAGGGAATCTTCTTGACCCAGGGACCGAATCTGTGACTCTTGCGTCTCCTGCATTGGCAGACAGGTTCTTTACTAGATTTGATTCATCTAAAACTCTGTTTTTGTGGAGGGTGATCACCACAAAGAAAGCAGATCTGGACGATGCCCTCAGTAGGAAGCACTAAGTTTTGGACACCATAGAGGGTTTGATGGCTGCTTACATGCTTTCCTGTCCCTCCTCCTTCTTTGGCACTGGCCATATCCTGCACTGTTGAGCCAACGTCCACTCCAGGGATGGGCCACGACTTGACTCCAGGGTAGTTCCCTCCTTGAATATGGTTGGCTCAGGAGTGGTCATGAGACCTTATCCTGTTTCAGGCCAAGATCACAGAGACTCTTAGGAACATTCTTTCTTACTTTTAAGACAAGCAGTAAATACCCCCTTTTCTCTCTCTGCTTCATTTTCTGTCGATGGCCTTTTTAGTATTATGAAGGAAGCTGGTCTGAGAACAAGGCTGATGCCCCAAGGAAGACAGCTTGAGAGCCTCTCAGGGAAACGTAGCCAGAGTCTTGACTGCATGTTCTTAGAAGCCGCCAAACCTCTGGACAACCTGCTATAGGGGCAAATAAAATTCTTTATTGTTCAAGCCATTTAGCTGAAATTATCTTAGCTGATCTAGGGGTGTAGACTCTTAGGACAGAGGGCTTCTCCTATGGCTCAGACAGTAAAGAATCTTCCTGAAATGCAGGAGAGCTGGGTAAGATCCCTGGGTCAGGACGATCCCCTGGAGAAGGGAATGGCTACCCACTCCAGTATTCTTGCCTGGAGAATCTCATGTACAGAGGAACCTGGTGGGCTACAGTGCATGGGACAACAAAGAGTCGAACATGGCTGAGTGACTAATACTTAGATTGCACCCAGGGGAAGAGAACAGAGGAATCTGAGGGTCTAGCCTGGGGTCTGGGGCTACCATGTACTAATTACGGGCCTGGGAGCAAGATGGGTCAAACTTCCATGTTTGATTCCCATGTTAAAGGAATGTGATCATTTTTTGCAACGTCACAAGGCCACGTTTGAGTCAGATAAGTCAGAGTTTTAAACATATCGGGTCAAATGTTATTACCACCCCTTGTCAGTTCAACTCTATCATTCCATCATAATGAAAATCACAGAGGCTAATTTCACCCAGAGGTGAAAATGTGTCAGGCCCTGTGCTAATTGCCTTAATGCCTTTAATTGCCTTAAAATAATTAAAGATCATTTAATCTTATTGCAATCCTATAAAGTATGTTATTGTGTTCCCATTTAGCAGATGAAGTAAAAGTACTAGAAAAACTAATACATTTTTCAATATTATTCATCCGGTATGTGGGGAACCTTCCTAGTATCTGAGGATAATGATACTTGCTAAGCATGTGTGAAAAGCTATGATCAACCGAGACAGCATATTAAAAAGCAAAGACATTACTTTGCCAACAAAGGTCTGTCTAGTCAAAGCTATAGTTTTTCCAGTAGTCATATACAGATGTGAGATTGGACTGTAAAGAAAGCTGAACACCGAAGAATTGATGTTTTTGAACCGTGGTATTGGAGAAGACTCTTGGGAGTCCCTTGGACGCAAGGAGATTCAATCAGTCAATTCTAAAGGAAATCTGTCCTGAATATTCATTGGAAGGACTGATGCTGAAGCTGAAACCCCAATACTTTGGCCACCTAATGTGAAGAACTGACTCATTTGAAAAGACCTTGATGCTGGGAACGATTGAAGGCAGGAGGAGAAGGGGATGACCAAGGATGAGATGGTTGTGTGGCATCACTGACTAAATGGACATGAGTTTGAGTAAGCTCTGGGAGTTGGTGATGGACAGGGAAGCCTGGCGTGCTGGAGTGCATGGAGTTGCCAAGAGTCGGACATGACTGAGTGACAGGAACCGAAGCGTGTGTTGAAGACATTGTCAACTGCAGAAGAGTGCTACCAGTTCTGCTTTCTGTGTTAGTCTTGCTCCCATTTTCCATGCTTTCCATTGATGCTGTCACATCTAGTTGCCTGCACGGCTCCACAAGTTTTGTGTTCAGTCACCAAGTCGTGATCGACTCTTCGTGACCCTATGGACTATGGCCCACCAGGCTCCCCTGGGTATGGGATTTCCTAGGCAAGAATACTGGAGTGGGTTGCCATTTCCTACTCTCCAACTCCTCAAGTTAATACAAATTTCTTTTTCATGATAACTACTCTACTTATTTACCTCACTTGTAAAATGAATAGTTTGTGCTGGTGTTTTCACCACGCCTGTGTGTGTGTGTGTGTGTGTGTGTGTGTGTGTTGGAGTATTAATGGAAATAATGGGTCCTTCCAATATTTTAAGACTGTTAAAATAAGTGCACCTATCAAGGTGTCTGAAAGAGTGGCTTACTGATCACAAATTGTATCTGTAAGTGATTGAATATCTTGCTTGAAATCTTGGAGATGGGTATAGATTCCGTGTAATAAGGGTGGGGACTTCCTTACTGTCAAGGCGAGCGATTTGCAAATGAGGACAGTTTTGCACCTGTCACTCTCTCAGGACAATGTCGGCCACATATGGTGACATTTTGAGGATCAAAACCAGAAGGTGATGATGTGCTATTGACATCTAGTGGGTAGAGACCAGGGATGCTTTCAAACTTCCTCCAATGACACATGACAGCCCCCACGACAGAGAATCATCTAGCCCCACTTGGCAATCGTGCTGAGGTGGACCGACCCTGGTCTAGACTTACCCAAGATCCAATGCTAACCTCTTCTTTCCATGCCATTCTTGCTGGCTTAGGAGCCTGACAACTCATCCTGTTCTGAGGATCTGTATGAATGAAATGCTCACAATTTGATATCCACGTTCAGGCTCAACAAAATCCTGGAGCCTGGTCAAGGGTCCTTCTACTGGAGTATCCACAGCTTTTTGCATAAAACTGATGATGAAAGGATCTTGCTCCAAAGAGTTGAGATCAGCACCTTTTAAACATAAAGGGATGGTTTTCAGGCTTTCAGTTCCTACAGCCCCCCTCAACCCTGCCCCAGGCACTGAGCTTCCGGCACTGCTTGACTGTCTCTTAATTGGCTCCTCCCCTTCCTGCTTGTGCCCTCAGGCTGGCTTCTATTGACCCAGTCCCTGACACGTTCCAAGGTCCTGACCTCAGCACCTTTGCTCCTCTATTGCCAACCCAGGTTCCCATCGTCAAATCTCTTCGCAGCATAGTGTATGATCACTTTCCTTTCCTTCTGATTTATACACATCATGATCATACACGTGATTTCCCATTTCACTCAGGACATTCCCTTGTCATTCATAGGAGTTCAAGTTAGAATTTTAAAAAGAACAGGCTATTAGAATGTCTTCTTTTAACCTTATACTGAAGTCGAAATTTTTCTTACAGCCTGTAAATTCCTCTAAATAATGACGAGGGAGTCAGGATACACAGCAAAATTGGAAAAGAAGAAGTAAAACTCTCACTGTTTGCAGATGACATGATCCTCTACATGGAAAACCCTAAAGATTCCACCAGAAAATTACTAGAGCTAATCAATGAATATAGTAAAGTTGCAGGATATAAAATCAACACACAGAAATCCCTTGCATTCCTATACACGAATAATGAGAAAGTAGAAAAAGAAATTAAGGAAACAATTCCATTCACCATTGCAACGAAAAGAATAAAATACTTAGAAATATATCTACCTAAAGAAACTAAAGACCTATATATAGAAAACTATAAAACACTGATGAAAGAAATCAAAGAGGACACTAATAGATGGAGAAATATACCATGTTCATGGATCGGAAGAATCAATATAGTGAAAATGAGTATACTACCCAAAGCAATTTACAAATTCAATGCAATCCCTGTCAAGCTACCAGCCACATTTTTCACAGAACTAGAACAAATAATTTCAAGATTTGTATGGAAATACAAAAAACCTCGAATAGCCAAAGCAATCTTGAGAAATAAGAATGGAACTGGAGGAATCAACTTGCCTGACTTCAGGCTCTACTACAAAGCCACAGTCATCAAGACAGTATGGTACTGGCACAAAGACAGACATATAGATCAATGGAACAAAATAGAAAGCCCAGAGATAAATCCACACACATATGGACACCTTATCTTTGACAAAGGAGGCAAGAATATACAATGGAGTAAAGACAATCTCTTTAACAAGTGGTGCTGGGAAAACTGGTCAACCACTTGTAAAAGAATGAAACTAGATCACTTTCTAACACCCTACACAAAAATAAACTCAAAATGGATTAAAGATCTAAATGTAAGATCAGAAACTATAAAACTCCTAGAGGAGAACATAGGCAAAACACTCTCCGACATAAATCACAGCAGGATCCTCTATGATCCACCTCCCAGAATTCTGGAAATAAAAGCAAAAATAAACAAATGGGATCTAATTAAAATTAAAAGCTTCTGCACAACAAAGGAAACTATAAGCAAGGTGAAAAGACAGCCTTCTGAATGGGAGAAAATAATAGCAAATGAAGCAACTGACAAACAACTAATCTCAAAAATATACAAGCAACTTCTGCAGCTCAATTCCAGAAAGATAAACGACCCAATCAAAAAATGGGCCAAAGAACTAAATAGACATTTCTCCAAAGAAGACATACAGATGGCTAACAAACACATGAAAAGATGCTCAACATCACTCATTATTAGAGAAATGCAAATCAAAACCACAATGAGGTACCACTTCACACCAGTCAGAATGTCTGCGATCCAAAAATCTGCAAGCAATAAATGCTGGAGAGGGTGTGGAGAAAAGGGAACCCTCCTACACTGTTGGTGGGAATGCAAACTAGTACAGCCACTATGGAGAACAGTGTGGAGATTCCTTAAAAAATTGCAAATAGAACTACCTTATGACCCAGCAATCCCACTGCTGGGCATACACACTGAGGAAATCAGAATTGAAAGAGACACATGTACCCCAATGTTCATCGCAGCACTGTTTATAATAGCCAGGACATGGAAACAACCTAGATGTCCATCAGCAGATGAATGGATAAGAAAGCTGTGGTACATATACACAATGGAGTATTACTCAGCTGTTAAAAAGAATTCATTTGAATCAGTTCTGATGAGATGGATGAAACTGGAGCCAATTATACAGAGTGAAGTAAGCCAGAAAGAAAAACACCAATACAGTATACTAACACATATATATGGAATTTAGGAAGATGGCAATGACGACCCTGTATGCAAGACAGGAAAAAAGACACAGATGTGTATAACGGACTTTTGGACTCAGAGGGAGAGGGAGAGGGTGGGATGATTTGGTAGAATGGGAATTCTAACATGTATACTGTCATGTAAGAATTGAATCGCCAGTCCATGTCTGACGTAGGGTGCAGCATGCTTGGGGCTGGTGCATGGGGATGACCCAGAGAGATGTTGTGGGGAGGGAGGTGGGAGGGGGGTTCATGTTTGGGAATGCATGTAAGAATTAAAGATTTTAAAATTAAAAAAAAAAAGATGAAAATGTCAAGATCTTATTTCACTGCATTCAAGATTTCATATGTTTTTGCTCTCTGCACTTCGGAGTTAAGAAGGAGCTAGTGGTGTAGAAGATAGTTTTATGGGTTTAGCCTGATGTTATGGACATCTGGTGACTAGATGTTTGTTTTTGAAGCATTTCTGAATGTTATGCTCAGAGGATGGGAACTGGGAGTTGAACAGTGGCTGCTCTGACCAGTTTAATAAACAATATTTGCTTTGAGATCAGAGATTAAGGAGAACAGAGATTAAGAGCAGAAGTAAGGAGAAGTGGTTCAGGCTAGGCAGAAGCAAATTTTTGCTCCCTGTGCTTCCATTTATTAATCTGAAGATGAAACTACCTGATATAATAGCCATAGCTATAATTCACAGATTGTTTAGTGTAAGACAGGCACTGGACTAGTCCCTTTGCCTATGTTTTCTTATTTACATGTAGCTCTCATAATGTTCATCTGTGATACTCCATAGGATGTCTGTAACACTTCCAGAATTCACTTTATTCTTTTTCTCCATTACCTGGATACATGCCATTCTTTAGACTTAAACATGTGGTTCTCACATTTAGGAGGTTTACTACGACTGATCCTAATATTTTTTGTTTGCTTGTTTCCCATGTGGTGTGGATGGGTTGTCTTAAGTTGTCTCTGTTCATTGGTCCAATTTGCTTAGAGAAGTTTCCAGGTTCATGGTGTTAGTGTGAGTGTGAAAGTCATTATGGGAAATGAAATTCTCCACCCCAAAGTCAAACCTTGGACCTTCGTTTCATAAATTCTAGGGTGCAACTAGTGAATCAATTGATTTCTTTGAGGAAAGGGCTAGATTTTTCTGGAGGAATACCTCTTGAACTTGAGATTTTTGGAGGATTATCTCTGGGGCTTGAGTCTTCTTTCTATCAGAGACAGGCTGAGGAAATAGTAGATTGCATTTGGTGCTCAAATTCATGTTTCAGAAAAGGAAAGGCTGCTAGAGGGATATACTTGGTGAGCGGATTTGAAGGCTAATAGAGAAGACTGTGAACAGAATTCTGCCTCTCCCCAAACACCATGACTGACAACAGTGACTCTCATCCCAGTGAATTAAGTTGTCTCCTGATGGGAGATTTTCTAGAGTTGGGCCAAGGTTGTCAGTGGCCTTAACAAGAAGGTTCTAAGGTAAGTATTAAAAAAAAGGTGGGGGGGGGGGTGGGTAGAAACAGACAATATATGCTGAATGGAACAAAAGATCCAAAAGCCTTTCACGGAAAAGAACAGGGTGTCAAGATCAAGAATTCAGGAGGTGGGCAGAAAAGATCTTGATGTGGGAGCCAGAGACTAGAGGTCTAGTTAGAGTCCAGAAGAAGCTGGGAGATGCAGACCCAGGTAGCTCTTGGTGAGGGGTCCAGAGCTAGCTTTCCAGACCCCACACCCCAGTCCCAACTGTAGCAGTGAATCAACCCTGGAAGGTCAGTTGTAAAGGTCTGGGGAACTGGTGATACAAATAAGCAAGCCTGTACCCTGACTTAGAGGCTTCAGGAACACCTGTCCATTATTTGAAGACTAGAGACTTCTCACAGCTTAGAGGACTCACAAGGGATTTGCCTGTTGCCTTGGAGTGAGCAGGCTCAGTGTGCTCAGATGAGGCCATGGCGTCTTGTTTCACTAAGTTGGTGGAAGGACTTCATTTATCAGGAAAGTCCTCAGCTTCAGAGAGTGAGGATGGACAGAGTTGGGTGAGTGGGAATGAGACATACACTGGAAGGCAGAATGTGTTATGGAAGTGTCTCCAAAAGGTGGTGTCCTCATACCTCCTCTAATTTTAGGAGAGGAGACAGATTTTAAACAAGCAAAACTAGTGTAGGGAGTTTTCAAAAAGCTTCTAAAGCAACCCTGAAGACCATAGAGCCCCCAAATAGTTCACGTCTTACTTCTCTTTTTCTACAACTTTTGCTTTCAGGATGGAGCAGTCAATGATATCAAGATGGTGCTGGGAACCAGGACTCCTTTCTGTCACATTCTGTTAGTTAAGTGCAAAAATAATTGCAGTTTTACATTATTGAAGTTTGCCATTTGATATTTCAATACATTATTAAATAAAGGTGATTATGTTATACATCATTTTAATGAACATTTCTCACTTTGTTTTGTTTTCTTTTTTTGCTAAAGACATTACTTTCATTAGCTTTAATACAAATATTTTTATTTTAGACTATAGAAATGATATTAGACAAAAAGCAAATTCAAGCGATTTTTTTTAATCCAAACTGAAAATGGGGTGTTAAGCCATAGAGACAACTAACAACACCAGCAACATATTTGGCCCAGGAACTGCTAATGAACATACAATGCAGTGGTGGTTTAAGAAGTTTTGCAATGGAAACAAGAGCCTTGAAGATGAGGAGCGAAGTGGCCGGCCATTGGAATTTGACAATGACCAACTGAGAGCCATCATCAAAGCTGATCCTCTTACAACTATGTGAGAAGTTGCTGAAGAACTCAGTGTCAATCATTCTATGGTCTTTCAGCATTTGAAGCAAATTGGAAAGGTGGAAAAGCTCGCTGAGTGGGTGCCTCATGAGCTGACCAGAAATTTTTAAAAATTGTTTTGGAGTGTTGTCTTCTCTTATTCTACACAACAGTGAACCATTTCTCTATCAGATTGTGATGTGCAATGAAAAATGGACTGCATATGACAACCAGCAATGATCAGCTCAGTGGCTGGACCAAGAAGTTCCAAGCACTTCCCAAAGCAAAACTTGTGCCAAAAAAAGGTTCCTGGTCACTGTTTGGTGGTCTGCTTCCCATCTGATCCACTACACCTTTCTGAATCTTGGCAAAACCATTACTTCTGAGAAGTATGTTCGGGAAATTAATGACATGCACCAAAAACTGCAACACCTGTACCCTGCATTGGTCAACAGAAAGGGCCCAGTTCTTCCATGACAATGCTTGACTGCATGTCACACAACCAATGCTTCAGCAGTTGAACAAATTGCGCTACGAGGTTTTGCCTCATCTGCCATATTCACCAACCCCTTGCCAACTGACTAACTCATCTTCAAGCATTACAGCAACTTTTCGCAGGGAAAACACTTCCACAACCAGCAGGAGGCAGAAAATGCTTTCCAAGAGTTCACTGAATCCTAAAGCATGGATTTTTTTACTGTACAGGAATAAACCAACTTATTTCTTGTTGGCCAAAATGTGTTGATTGTTGTGGTTACTATTTTGATTAATAAAGATGTGCTTGAGCCTAGTTATAATGATTTAAAATTCATGGTCCAAAACTGCATAAATACAAAGAAGAAATCTTTTTAAAATTTCGGAAATCTTCAAAATAGAAAGAATAGTTTGTGAATGGATCCTCTCAATAAACAAAAAAAAGATTACCTTCTATTATATCAAATTTCACATACAGTTTAAGTCTCTTTACCATACAGGACCAACCAAATACTTTTAACTCTATAAAGTTTCCATTATTTCATTTTGCCAGAGAAACCTTACAGCAAATAATTTGCTCAGCTCGGAAAAATTTTAACTAGCCATTTCCATATCAATCAAGTTCAGGGACAATATATTTCATATATCAGTACTCTATAAAGTTTAGTCTTAGAAACGTGGATTATATTTTTAATATTTATTAAAATTTTTTCTTTGTCGGCTGACTTATTTTAGGTCCACAGGCATGTGCTTTTATTGCACTTAATGTTGGCTTAATTCATGTGTTCAGGGGACTCTAACATCTTTCTGTTCATGAAGATTATTTAAGATGAAAGGCATTAAAATAAGGTATACTCTGGATAGCAAAGCATCTGTTTAATACAACCCTTCTTTATATTACTTATTTCTGGTGCTGGGCATCAAAGAAAAAAAAAGAAAAGTCGGCAATGTTCTCTTAAAAATACGTCAAGGGCCCCAACTCTTTAACAACACAGGAAATGTCAAATATTATATGGATATAAATAACTCAGTAAAACAGGGTTACAAGAACATCTGGCTTTGCACAGTTCCACGCACTCGGCTGGCGCAGAGATATTTCAGTAATACTATCCAGTCGCTGGGTTGTGTGAGACTGTGGGGCACAGAAGGGAATTTGAGTGTCGAGTGAAAAATGTGCTTGTAAAAGGGTCTGAACTGTTATCTGTCTAATCCGTCCTAATCTGTTCAGTCATTTGTTCCGGGGGCTCCAAAGAGGGAATACTGACCCCCTCTGGAAGCTACCTTCTTAGATGGACACTCCCAGAGCCCAGTGTGAGAGATGGAGGGTGGAAGGTTAACGATCCTTAAGACACACACTGCCTGGTTGATAACTGGAGAGATCATTTTAAAAGGGACATCTCAATTTTCAGGGGAAATTGCATTTATTTCAGCTCTAACATTGGGAAACCGTCGGCAGGGAAGGATGGTGACACGTGTCCCCTTTGTTCTGGTCAGTTTTGTCTCTGACCCCATAGGGCTCTGCTCTGTGTGTCCCCCCTGTCTCTATTGCTTCTTGGTACCCACTGAAGGTTTCCCTGGGGTCGGATGGGCTGGGGGAAAGGCGCTTTGTCCAGTCTAAATCCTTGGGTGTTCACTTCATTATGTGCACTTAAAAAAGAAAGCAAAATCCTCACCACAAATATACACCAAGCCTTCACACAAGGCACTTAAAGTATACGGTTGTCCTCTCAGTTACGACGTTCAGCATTATTAAGAATAAGAAAGGGCAATACCATCCACCTCACTGGAGGGCAAAGACAAATATCAATGACTGTATGTCTTAGATTTTTTCAGGCTCATTCCCAAATAGCTTTCCCTTGTTTATTCTGTAAATATTGAGTAATTACCATGCACCAAGCTCTGTGGTAGGTAAAAAACTCAAAATCCTTCTTTTGCCTTCAAGGAGCTTGCAGTCTGAAAGGGAAGGCAACACTTGAACGCTAATAGTTTCAATCAGATCCAACCCAATCCAATCCAGTCATTCTGGTCCAATACAGTGTATTCTAAACTAAAGTAAACCATTGAAAGAAATTAATTACCAGGTGAAGTACTTGCTTAAATAATTCCTACCAAACTGTTGAAAATCTAGTTATACTGATATCTTTCTATATCTCCAAGAGTCTTTTAGGAAATTAGTCTATCATCTGTTAAAGTCAAGTCTATGCTGGAGAAGCACAGGTGATTTAACTGACCAGTACTTGGACAGGAAATGTAGGTAAAGCTGATTTCCAGCTGAAGAAATTGTCTTGAGGTAAAAGAAATTCCTTTTGGGGGAGTATGATCAGTAAGTGTGCCAGACAGTCTGGCTTGTTCAGTGGTTCCTGGCGACCTGAAATGTGTGTGCGCTCAGTCGTGTCCAACTCTTTGCAGCCCCATGGACTGTAGCCCACCAGGCTCCTCAGTCCATGAGATTCTCCAGTGGCATGGGCTTCCCAGGTGGTGACAGTGGCTTAAAAAAAAATCTGCCTGCCAATGCAGGAGGCACAAGAGATGTGGAGACCCCAAAGTGCTGACTCTATGGCATATTTTTTGTTCTTTCTTAAATGTGTGTGTGTTAGTCATTTAGTCGTGTCCGACTCTTTGCGACCCCATAGACTATAGCCCACCAGGCTCCTCTGTCCATGGGATTCTCCAGGCAAGAATAATGGAGTGGGTTGCCATTTCCTTCTCCTCCTTTCTCAAATAACCTTATTCTATTCACCAATTAATTGGTTAATTCAACCAATGTGTTTCTATGGACATCTTCTAGGAGTGAAGGTCTGTGAGAGATGCTAATCCTTTGCTTTCAATAAGCTCAGTTGGGTGGAAGAGCTGTGTAAATGGATACGAGCAACCTCATCCCCCTTATGGAAAGAAACTTCTGGTTAGAAGGTAAAACCCCAAGGAGGATGTGTCGGAAATCATTGGATGGGTCAGAGTAATTCTCACACTAAATATTCAGAGGTTAAATTTAATTTTTCATTCCAAATTATCCTGATTGGCTATATACCTTGTTTGCAATTACTGGATAATTTCCCAGAAACCTTTTACTGATTTCTCTCTAGACTTGACTTGAAAGGGAATGGTCAGTCACCTGAATTACAGGCTTTGCATAGACTGGGAGTTTGGTTCTTTCGAATGTGGAGAGGATGCCCCCTTAGGTTTATCTGTTGGCGGGGTCCCAGCCCCCACACACCAGCCAGCCCTAGATGAGCACTGCTGAGCATCACTTGCCAACTTGCCCTCGTGCTGGTTTCATGCAAGAAGAAACTGCCCCCTACACCATTGAGATCGTTACAGGGGCCAGTACACTTCAGGAAATTCAACTTGACAGAAACTCCTGCCTCTGCTCTTGCCCAAGTGGCGTGGTGTAGCAAGACGCCAGCTCAGAGCCATGGGCTGCCACCGAAGGTTCTTGACCCTCTCTGCAGAGATGGAAATGCCTGGGGGGCTGAAAGCTTTGGCAGAGTTGAGAAAAACACTCAGGTTACGGCATTTTTCTTCTGTTTAACCAGATCTCATTATGTTGTCAAACAAGACTGTGCTGCTTGCAAGAAACAGCAACACTATTCTTGTTGAGAGCTGGGACAAGATGTAAGAATTTATTTTTTCCATGAGGATTAATTTCTCTAATGCTGGGATGCAGGCAAAGTTTTCACTGCAATGGAAATGGGGGTGGTGCTGGAGAGAGTAAAGTTCTTAGAGTCTTTAAATAAAGCTTGATGGCACTTCATAGAGCCCCCACCTTGCCTGGTGGAGAAACGATTTTAGTGATCATCTTGCTCGAATCCTCTGCAGAGGACTTTCTCAAGGCTCCCTACAGAACCTTCCCCTAATCATATATTCCCCTACTGTGGCTTCTCTCACATACCCTTTCTGCTCATTCCAGGAAAATGCCACTTTATTTGTATTTAAAGTAACTTCTCTGTCTTTTCCAGGTTGAGTTAACTTTACAATACTTAGTCCTGATGATGCTCAAAAGCTAGGTAAATTACTGTGCTACGTAGACATTTGTCCGATTTGTACAGAAGTCACGTGATCCATGTGAAAATCCTTATCCATAGTCCTATAAACGGACTCACTGAACCAGAACATCTGCATTTTAGAAAATCCAGAGCAAATGTCTGGTAAGTGTATCCTTTCATTAACCGCTGACTTCTAGCACAATGTTCTTTATATTTGGGCCATGTATTTCACATATTAAGCTCATTTTTGTTCTAATCATAAAACTCTATGATATAGCTTAACATTTCAAAGTTAATTCTCCCTTTATTTAGAAAATATTTGAGTCACTGGTTTGTGAAGGTGATCTTATGTTGTTCCTCTCCCACATTTGCATGACTATTTTAAAACTTCTTCAATGGAGAATGGATACTTGGGTATGTAAGGGTGAGTCCCTTTGCTATCCACCTGAAACCATCTCAACATTGCTGATCAGTTATATTCCAATATAAAATAAAAAGCTAAAAAATAAAAATTAAAAAAAAAATCTTTGTATACTTAAAATGGACACGTTTTGGTGATGTGGTGGTATTTAGCCACTAAGTCGTGTCCGACTCTTTTGCAACCCCATGGACTGTAGCCTGCCAGGCTTCTCTGTGTATGGGATTTCCCAGGCAAGAATACTGGAGTGGGTTGCTGTTGCCTTCTCCAGGGGATCTTCCTGACGCAGGGATTGAATCAGCATCTTCTGCATTAGCAGGCAGATTCTTTACCACTGAGCCTCCAGGGAAGCCTTGGGCAAATTTTAGAATATGGACATCATGACTCAATTAAGCTGTTTTCCAAAACCTGAAAAATCACAATTTCACTTCTACATTTCTTACTGATAAGTGAAAGCAATATGTGTTCAAGGAATTTAACCTTTCTGTTTTCAGATTCTTGCAACAGTTAATGAGGAAAGTGGGTCCAGAAACATTCAATACGTGTACTTGTCCAAAGAATAAAACATTTCCCACTTTGTAGTTTCGGGGAAAAACGGAACTTCTCAGCTCTCCTAGACCTCTAGGGCTCTCGCTTCACCTCCTGCCCTATGGAGGTGGTTCTGCTTCACTGGGAAAAAGGAAACCATCAAATGGGAATCCCTTTAACTTCCTGCCACCACATCTGCATCTTTTATCTGCCTCCGTATTTCCCTTCTTCCTTCCTATGGCAGTGGAAAAAGGTCTCTTAGGTAGCTGTTTTACAAAGCAGGAAGCACGCAGCATGACAGAAGCGCTGTCTAAAATCTTGTACCCAGCAAAGAGCAACAACAGAATTTGAACTCAAGTCTCCAGACACTTTGGTCTTACTGCCCTTTGTTTTCTTCTTTTTCATTTTTAATAGACTTTATTCTTTTAGAGCAGCTTCAGGTTTCCAACAAAGTTGAGAGGTATTTGTAATTTTCCATACAATACATTCCCTGCTCCCACAAATGCATAGCCTTTCTTAAGAGCAACATCACTCACCAGAATGGTACAATTTTTTTTTAAACCAAGGATGAATCTACATTGACACATCATAATTACTGAGTCTATAGTTTACCCAGGGCTTTTCTGGTGGCTCAGTGGTAAAGAAGCTGCCTGCCCACACAGGAGACGCAGGTTCGATTCCTGGGTTGGGAAGAGCCTCTGGAGATGAGAATGGCAACCCACTCCAATATTCTTGCCTGGAAAATACCATGGACAGAGGAGACTGGCGGGCTACCGTCCATGGGTTTCCAAAGAATCAGACACAACTTAGGGACTGAACAACAGCAACAAAGAGTTTACCTACGGGTTCATTCTGGATATTGTATGTTCAGTGCTTTTAGACAAATGTATAATGATATGTGTTCATCATTATAGTACCTTACAGAGTATTTTCTCTGCCCTGACACTACTCTGGGCTCTGTCTGTTTACATCACCACTGCCTTGCCCTGCTATCTGCCTGCTGTCTGGCCACCGCTGATCCCCTCAGTTTTGCCTTTTCCAGATGTCATACCATTGGAATCATACGGTATGTAGCCTTCTCAGATTGGCTTATTTCACTTAGAAATAGGTATTTAAGCTTCGTCTGTGTCTTTTCATGGCTTGATAGCGCAATCATTTTTCTTAGCACTGAATGATATTCCATTCATGTTCTGGATGGACCACCGTGTATTTTTATGTCTTTATTTTTATATGTATACCTATGGCTGATTCATGCTGATATAGGGCAGAAGCCATCACAATATTGTAAAGTAGGTATGCTCCAACTAACAATAAAATAAATTAAAAAATAAAAATCATTTGTTTTTAAAAAGAACATACACAAGAAGATAACAAGTGAGAGCACATCGATGAGCATATAGATCTTTTATTTCAATACTTTCCATAAACACTCGGCCAATCGTAATTTCTCTTTCCCTTTAGGTTACATGGTATCTTACCTGTATATTTGTAGGATGTTTCCCTGTTATCCTTATGTTTACAGTAAATTTTCATGTCAAAGGGTCATAATACATACTTGCATTTTTGAAGTATTAGAATAATTTTCCTCCTGTAATATGGAGATTAAATTGATACTACTTACTTTCTTCGTGTATGACAAAAATGGAGATTTCAGCCCAAAGCTGGAATGAATAGAAACAGTTGAATAGTGGGGAAGACCTGAATTAACGACAGGTTTCTGTAGCATTTTATGTCCACAGAGCCTTTTTGCTTGTGTATTGCCACGGATACTATTTTGAGTATTCAAGATGATTGGGAGTGAAAAACTCGGTTTACAAGTTTTTGAAGCAGCTCGGACTCTGTTTAACATGAGGGGTCCCTGTCAAATTCTTCAAGGCATTGTGGCTTGCTCATCTTCCTGCCTCCAGTTCTGGAATAGTTGATACAGAGCGAATTTTTGCTGAATTGGAAGACCTAAAAGTTACAAGCGGCAGAGCTGTGGAACTCTGTGAGCATCGGTTCTGGAGCCAGACAGTCCTGGGTTCTGAGCTTGTCTGTGATGTTAATTACCTGGGTGTTTGGGGGCAAGAACTCCATCACTTCCTGCCTTATTTTTCCTGCATGGAGAATACTAGTATACCTCAGAAGGCTACTGTAAACATTAAATGAGTTAGTAGAGTCAAGTGTACCAACCACATTACACAGGGCCAATATTTGGTTCAGATACTAATTGCATATCTGTCCCGTGACAGGTTGACCGAGGGCAGATGCATCTCTGTCATGTGCCAGGCATTGCGCTCAGCTGTGGGCAAAAGTATGAACAGGATCCAGTTTCTACCTTATTTACACAGTAAGGGGTTCAAACAAGTAAGCAGGTGACTGTGTGTGCACATGCTCTTGGTCGCTCAGTTGTGTCTGACTCTGCAACCCCGCAAGTAGTCTGCCGGGCTCCTCTGTCCCTGGAATTTCCCAAGGAGTGGGTTGCTGTTTCCTATTCCGGAGGATCTTCCTGAGCAAGGAATTGAACCTGTGTATCCTGTGTCTCTGGAGAAGGCAATGGCACCCCACTCCAGTACTCTTGCCTGGAAAATCCCATGGATGGAGGAGCCTGGTGGGCTGCAGCCCATGGGGTCTCTAGGAGTCGGACACGACTGAGCGACTTCCCTTTCGCTTTTCACTTTCATGCATTGGAGAAGGAAATGGCAACCCACTGCAGTGTTCTTGCCTGGAGAATCCCAGGGATGGCGGAGCCTGGTGGGCTGCTGTCTATGTGGTCGCACAGAGTTGGACATGACTGAAGCGACTTAGCAGCAGCAGCATCCTGTGTCTCCTACTGGCAGGCGAATTCTTTACCACAGAGCCACTGGGAAGCCCAATCAGGTGATTACAACAGTGATTAGATAGATAGATAGATAGATAGATAGATAGATAGATAGATAGATATAGATATCATATATATGATACATATATATAGATACGATACATATGTATGATATCTAAATATATATGTTATTTTATATATAAAATAACAACTGTAGTTATTTTATAACTTGGTCCTGTGAGCTTTGGGAGCATATAGTAGGGGGTCCCTTCCCCAGTCTCGGCAAGGATTTCCTGAAAAAGTGGAGTGGAAACTGATCAAGACCCTTCACGCCTATGGAAGGAAGTGAGGACTCAAGATCCATTCAGCTCATTTCTGCCTTGAATTTCCTGGAATATTAGGGATTTAAGGACAAAGCTATTAGCAGATGTGCTTATTTATTTAAATAGTCTTCTCAGCGCCCTTCCCTGGGACAACAGCAGTGACTGCTACAAGACCGCAGCCTCTGGGGGCTATACGTGGCTTTTCAGGGATAATTTGGTGTCCTGTTTATCTTAGCTTGTGCCCAACTGGGCACCATGTCTGGGTCCACAGAGTGTTGGTTTATCTTCTGGAACACTTCTTCCTCTCTGGACACTTCCCCGTAAGTTTCCTGTTTCCCTCAGAACTGACGTATCCTTAGACTCTGGGCTCGTGGAGGAAGCACATGCGCCAGGAGAGTCAGACTGCCCTGAGCACTCCACAGAGCCGCTCTTTTTTCTTCCCTTTCTTTCCTTGGTTCCTTTCTTCTTTCCAATTATCTCTCCACTCCATTTCCCACTTGCCCCAAATCCTCCGACTTCCTCTGTCTATTCCAAAGGAGGATTTCAGACACCTTGTGATCCAGGGCCTCTATTAGGGGCAGGGAGCCTCTTGAGTCCACTTCAGCTTTGGACAAAGCAATTATCTTAGTGCAAGCAGATGAACAAAATAAAATCTGCAGGTCATTCAAAACCTCCAAAATCTCCCCTCTGCCTTACAAACCCTTTGCCTTAGCAGAGCATTAATTACCCTTATTCACTGAGGTTAAGGCAATAAAACCTGTTGAGATTTCAGATGCTAGCTAAGAGAAGATAAATATTGGTCACTGATCCCACAGTACGAATTAGTCCTCTGCTACCCCTGCCCCAGTCCTGAAGGCATAAAACCCCAAACACAGGATTTTGTCTGTTTTTTTTTTTTGTTGCTATAATTTTCATTTTATATTGGAGCATGATTGCTTAACAAGGCTGTGTTAGTTTCAGGTGTACAGCAACGTGATTCAGTTATACATATACATGTATCCATTCTTTTTCAAATTCTTTTCCTATTAACATGATTGCAGAATATTGAGCAAAGTTCTCTGTGCTGTATAGTAGGTCCTTGTGGGCTGTCTATTTCAAATACAGCAGTACGTGTATGTCTATCCCAAGCTCCCAATTCATCCCTCACTCCCCACCCTTCCCCCCTGGTAACCATGAATTCATTCTCTAAGCTTGTGAGTCTGTGTCTACCCAACTTGTGGTTTTTATAGGAACTAAAAAATATGGAGAATGGGGGCTGTTACCTGAAGGACAGAGGTTTTGCCACAGCAGAGACCCTGTTGGCGTGGGCTTTGAGAATCTGGAAATAAGGGTTCCCAGTTTTCCCCTTCCTCTCCTCTCCCCCACCCCCTTCCTTCTTCCTTCCTTCCTTCCCTCTCTCTAGCCCCTTGCAGGCAGGTGATGTTCTGTCTGCCTTCAGGGGATTTGAGGATGAACAGCTGAGTGCAGCAGGATGACAGAGGAAACAAATGATGAGCCTGCACAGTAAAAAGTGTTACGAGAGCTGGAGACACTCCATACCCATTCTGGTGGGATCGGAGACATTTTCTCAGGGCATTTGAGCAGGAACTTGAAGATGAAATAAAGATTTTCCACCTGGACTTGGTGGGGGAAGGACTGAAATTACTTGGACAGCAAGGAGATCAAATCAGTCCATCTTAATGGAAATCAATCCTGAATATTCACTGGAAGGACTGATGCTAAAGCTGAAGCTCCAATACTTTGGCCACCTGATGCGAAGAGCTGACTCACTGGAAAAGACCTTGTTGCTGGGAAAGATTCAAGGCAGAAGGAGAAGGGGAGGACAGAGGATGAGATGGTTGGATGGCATCATCGACTCAATGGACATGAGTTTGAATAAACTCCAGGAGTTGGAGATGGACAGGGAAGCCTGGCATGCTGCAGTCCATGGGGTCATAGAAGAGTCAGACATGACTGAGCAAGTGAACTAAACTGAACTGATGCGAAGAGACGACTCATTGGAAAAGTCTCTGATGCTGGGGAAGACTGAGGCAGAAGAAGAGGGCATCGGAGGATGAGTTGGCTGGACAGCATCACCGATGCAATGAACATGAACTTGGGCAAACTCCGGGAGATAGTGAGGGACAGGGAGGCCTGGCATGCTGCAGTTCATGGGCTCACGGAAGAATCGGACGTTGACTGGATGACTAAACAACAACAAAAACTCGAAGCAGTTCGGGAGCCTGAGGTGGTCTGAGAGGAGAGCAGCCCCCTGTGTTTGGGGACGGGATGTGGGTGGGAAGGGGGAAAAGTGGGAGAGAGGGTGATTGTGGGAGGTGGGGGCGATGAGGCTTGAGAAGGGCTTTGTGGACTTTCTCTTCACTCAGGCATGGAGGGAGTTGGTTAAAGCAGAAAGCTCTGGGTGACCTCTCAGCAAGCATCTCCATTGTGTGGAAATGTGCTCAATGGTCCTCATAAATGGTCCTTTTCTTATAAATCCGTGTTTCACGATGGGGGTGCCGAGTGCGGGCTGAGTGAGGAGAGCGCTGAAGAGGGAGGAGGCCAGTCTGCTGGGAGCTGTGGGTTTTCCTTGGAGCGGGTTTTTCAGGGAAAAGAAAGCATGGAGGACCTCTCCCTCCAACCCAAGGCTGTGTCAACACAGTCATCAAGCACAGTGAAAATATGACCAATGGGGAACTCATCGTCAATGCCCTAATTAAAACCAAAATCCATTTGATTTTTCTTAGATTTTCCTGTTTGGCTTTGCACAAGTGAAGTATAATTTGCTGGAGTCTCCCTTCTCTCCAGGTGGCTGGTACCAACCTTGGCCACCTTGAGATTCATCCGTTTGTAGGAGAGAAGCAAGGGGAGAGGAGAGATTATTCAAGGCACAGGAGCTTCTCTGGTGGCTCAGCGGTAGAGTCCGCCTGCCAATGCAGGAGACGCAGGTTTGATCCCTGGTCCGGAAAGATCCCACATGCTGTGAAGCACCTAAGCCCCTGCGCCACAGCTTCTGAGGCTGTGTTCTAGAGCCTGGAAGCCACAGTTACTGAAGCCCACAGGCCCTGAGCCTCAACTAGAGAAAAGGCCCTTGCAGCAACAAAGACCCAGCACAGTCAAAATAAATAAATAAAATTACTTTTAAAGGGTTCAAGGCACAGAAGACAGACAGTGAATAGAGGTGCTTGTGTGGGTGGCTTGGCCTTATCTGTTCCACCTCCTTTGAAACACTGGAAACTTTTTTAGGAGAGGACCCCATGGACTTTGTGGGTCTTCTACAAACAAAGCCCTGTGGAGGCTGGAGGTAGGGGAATAACCCAGCGGGAGGGACGGGAGACACAAACGTGTGTCTGGTCAGCACCTCCTGTTCGTTGCTTTTGGTCTCCAGGAGTGAGACTCCTAACCACCTGTGGGTCTCCGGGGTCCGGAGGAACTGAGGGGCCCCCTAATTCTCCTCCAAGACAGAGTCTATGGTAGGAGATAGAACAACAGCAAATGGGAGGATTTTGCCTAAGGAAGGGACAGAGGCAGCCTTGCAGACCTTGTGTTTGCCCGAGGCAGGACCTAATTCTGCTCGAATCCTAGGTCATTTTTGTCTCCAAAATCATTTTGGACCAAAGCTCAGGTATACTAGGTCAGCTATGTGCAGCCAGGCTGCTTGTCCCTATGACACAGTCATGGCCGGCAGGGCCCCTCCCACCCTCGGCCAATTTGCTTTCTCTCTCGGGACAGGTGGGGCCCTGCTGCGGCTCGTGCCCCCTCCTGTCCCCTCCCTGACCCTTGCCAGTGCGGCCTCGGGAACCCTCAGTCCAACTTTTTATCATCCTCTACCACTTTTAAAGGACATTTAAAAAATACAAGTAGAACTTTTCAACCCAAAGTCGGGGTCTCCTGACTCAGCTGGACCCAGAGCTTTCCACCCACTCTGTCACCGGTGTCTTCATGACCTTCCCCCCTGGTTCTCCCCGCTCTCTTCAGGCTCCCTTTAAATATTCCAATCCCTGATTTACATGGCTGTCCTTCCCATTTCACAGAAAGGAAAAGAGAGAGAGAGCAGAAATTGTACTCCCCGCCCCCCAACTGGCTGCTTACACACGTCTCTGCAACTTTCCATATGGCGTCGCCTCCTTCCGCTCAGCTCCAAGCAGAAGGGATTAGACCGCTGCAGTGCAGGGCTTGTCCATCCAATGCCGCTTGGACCCCTGTCCACCTGACTCTTTCTGTGTTTTCCAAGAATCCTAGCTTTCTCTTCCTATGTCTTAGTGTCTCTCTCTCTATTGCTTATCCCCTTTGGGTTATAGAGGTGCCAAACTCCTCCTCACCTTTCACTGCCTCTTTCAAGGATGCCCCCCTCCCCACCACCATCAAAGTTCTCTTGTTCTTTGTGCCCACGGTCCCTGAAGCAGTTTTTTCCTGCGGTCTCCATTCCCTCTCCTGACCTATACTTCAGACCCACTCCAAATCCTGTCTTGTCCAAGGGACGTCAGCTCATTCAGGAGCACCAAAGGGAGACTTGTCTTACAGGTGAGAACTGAGGCTCAAGACAGACATCAACTAACAAACGGCAAAGCTAGAATTCAGAGGTAGGTTTTATTTATTCTAAAATCTGTGCTTTCTCCTGATGCGATGCTGATGGGAGGAGCCGATTGTCAGTACCTAGACGCCTCTCTGGATGTGTTCTAAAAAGCAGATGGTGTTGTGGGTAGGTAGAAGGAATTTTAGAAGTTAGAGGCAAGAAAACTAGTCAAAACAGCTTTCTAGTTATGGCGACTCCTACTTATGCCCTCTCCAATGCTCAACTTCCTTTCTCAAGCACACAATTACACACCTACAAAGACCCACATGTGGCCTGTTTAGCAGAACACGTCATAAACACCCAGTGATTATTTGCCAAGTGAATGAAAGCCCAGGTAGGAAAAGAGGCAAGTGTCCATGATATTTGATCCTCGATTGTGAGCGGGAAGGAAGTCCCGTCCTGGCTCATTACTCCTTTGCCCTGGAAGGAGGCCATTGTCCAGGTCTCTCCAACAATGCTTGAGACCCCTGGTGAACTGGGCAAGGAGGGCCTGTCTCTGAGAGGCAGCACACCTGTGTGCAGGTGGCAGGTGGGTCTGGCCTCCTCTGCGGTCATATAGCCGCTTCCTACTGGGCAAGAGGGAGATAGCTATGTTTACTTCATGGAGTTGCTGGGAGATTTCAGCAAGCTTTTGCAGCACTGCACCTAGGACATGGGGACTGTGAGAGCTTAGATGCTGCTGGTGTTTAGTGACGAAGATGCTGATTGTGCTGAGGAAGATGTCATAACCCTGCTGTCAACTTAGTGTACCGGTGAGCAATGCTTGAGCACCTAGTGCATGCTGAGAACTGTGCTGGGTGGGGCGAGTGTGGGGATGAACTAGACCCTGGATGGGAGGAGACTCGGGGCTCACTGTGATGATCCCTGGACTCTGGGACTTGAGTGGGCAGGCTTCCTAAGAAGTGAACACCTCTGGTCTGGCAAGAGCCTTTGAGGAGGGACTCCTCCAGGATCTCAGGGGCCCCCATTTCCTGCTCTTCTCAGAAAGAGGGCTGTCTTTTGAGTCTGAGTGCCCTGGGGCAGCCAGGGTTTTGAGAAAGCCATGGGGTGGGGACCCGGGCAGGATCATGTTACCTGCCTGGGAGCCCCTGTTTGGTAACAGGAGTTTGTGAGAGCCGGTCAGGCTCCAGGATTTGGGGAACCCCCTGGGCTTGGTGAGGTGTAGCACTCTATGAGTTTTAGGTGAATGGTGCTCTTTGTAAATGAATGGTGCTGGTGTAGTCTCTCCATTTGGTCCTTTTTGCCAAATGGACTTTGCCCTTCTTCTCCCTTCCCAGGATGGTGAGACAGAAGGGAGTGCTCAGAGCCCAGGGCATCAAGGACAGGCAGCCCCTCCGAGCATCTGCTGAATGAGCCACCTGAGGCCAGGGTCTGCTTGAGCTGGGATCGAAGCTTCTTATTCCTGGCCAGCTATTCCATTTGGGTCTCATAGGAACCACTCTTCATGGGCATTAAAAAAGAAAAAACTACAGAGATGCTAAAGGTCTGGGCCTCTGGGGACACGAGTCATTTCTTTTCTGGCCCAACTGTCACTTCTTCTTTTACAAAGGTCACCCGGTGTTGCTGTGTGGATGTGATTTATCTTTCTTAAAAACAGTGTATGGTTTAGAGGTGAATTTATTTATTTATATTTTTTAGAGGTGAATTTAGTAATGCTTTTCTTTCTTAACATGTTTGGGGGTTTTTTGTTTTGTTTTGTTTTGTTTTTGTAGTTTACCTCTAGCTTGTTGCAAGTCCCTTCCTAGTTGGATTCTGGTTGTCTCAGAATCCCATGGTGGGAGAGGCTTTTCTTTGGTGATTATGTGCTTTAGATCAGGAGTTGACTGGGGCTCCTTAGCTAGCTCCTTCGTCATCAGTGCAGCATGTTGTGCCCAGGAAAGAGGTGATAAATGACTTTTAAACAGAAACTCAGGCTAAGAGAAGATGTCACTGGCTCCTTGGGAGGTCACTGCCCTGTCACTTGGTCCCCACATCATTCCAGCCCCAGGCCAGGCAGGCCTCCAAGCGGAAGCTCAGGTTTCTCTTATAAATCTCCAGCATCTTCTAAAAAACCAAAGAAGCTAGGACAAATTGTTAACCCTTGGCGTGAGTTCCCACCACACCCCCCTCATCCTGCCTTTTACACCATGTGTTCCCTCCTCCCCCGTGCCAAGTCCCTCTTCCCAGGTCTCCAAGGCTCTGCACACTCTCCTTTGACCAACCGCTCTTTCCCCTGTTGTATTTGGCTGATGGTCCTTCCCAGTAGCTCAAGTGGTTCCTCTTCTGATAAGGTTCTGTGTGTGCCTCCAACAGGGTGGTCGCTGCCCTGCTGTGCCCCCTGGCTAGGACCCTCCACCCTCCACCACAGCATTATCACTCATGACAGCTCTTGCCTGCCACAGGCTCTGAGCATCTCAGGGAAAGGGACCTCTCATCTGCCCACCTGTGGGAGTAGGAGCGCCCAGAGTGGGAGCCAGGCTGAGCTTGCTGGATGACACGTGGTCCACGGTGGACACAGCAAAGCCATCGCTGTGCCTGACGCATCAGGGACCAGAGGGGCTGCAGGGCCGCTAGTTTGGGCCTTGCCTGTTTCTCAGCATCTCCTGTGAGATCTCAGCCTGTTCTGCGTTGCAGCACCGGCGTTTGAGCAGAAGGGGTCTCTCCAGGCGCAGAACACAGGTTCCCTGCGCTAGAGCCTGGGAAGCTGCTGAGAGGAGCCTTGTCTAGTGAGGAGCAAGATTCCTGGACAATCCCAGCTTCACTGCTGTACAGAGAGGAACCCTGTGCCTCTCTTGTCTCCAAAGAAAGGCTCCTAAATTTGGCCTCCAGATAGAAGGTGTGCTTGCAAGACCCTTCCCCATGGAAGACAGCTTCTCATCTCCCTCCTAGCCTTAAACTCAAGTGTCCTTTTTGTGAAACTAAAGTACACAAGGAAGGAGTTTCTCTCTCTTTATTGTTTTTTATATTTTAATTATTTTAATTTAAATGTTTATTTTATTAAATAAATTAATTATTTTAATTTATTTTATAATGGCAATTATCATGTGCTGTAATCCCCAAATGGGATAAGGTAAAACATAAATTAGACTACATGATTTATTCTAATTGAAGAAATACTTGACTTGCAATGTTAATTACTGCAGCGCAGCAAAGTGATTCAATTATATATATATATATATATACACATATTCTTTTTTAAAATATTCTTTTCCATTATGGTTTATCATAGGATACTAGGATACTGAATATAGTTCCCTGTGCTATGCAGTACGTCCTTGTCATTTATCCATCCTATATATAATAGCTTACATCTACTAAGAAGTTTCTCTTTATAACAACATTTGTATGTGTGTGTAACATGTATCATTGGGAATTTCTTCCTGAACTGAATTTTTCTCCTATTGTCACAAGTTAATATCAACAATCAGCATACTAAGAATGTATAGTAAGAGTTAATTATATTTATTTGAATCATAGCATAATTTATCTGGATGTGGTATGCCAATTGACCAAACACCATTTACCTGTTCATTTTCCAGTTAATTTGACACATCATTCTCATATTCTATTTTCCCACAGTAAGATAGCATCTCATATTTGTCAGGATGGCTGTCATCAAAAAGACAAAAAGTGCTGGTGAGGATGTGGAGAAATTGGCAGCCTTGTGTACTGTTGGTGGGAATGCAAAATGGTATAGCTGCTATGGAAAACAGTATGGAAGTACCTCAAAAATTAAAAATAGAACTAACATGTGATCTAATACTACTACTTCTGGGCATTTGTCCAAAAGAATTGAAATCAGGATCTTGAAGAAATATCTGCAGTCCCACGTTCATTGCAGCCCTTGTCACAGTATCCAAGATATGCAAACAACCCAAAGGTCCATTGGGTTCCCTGGTGGCTCAGCAGGTAAAGAATTCACCTTGCAATGTGGGAGACCTGGGTTCAATCCCTGTGTTGGGAAGATCCCCTGAAGAAGGGAATGGCTAATATTCTGGCCCACATCAGTACTCTGGCCTGGAGAATTCCATGGACTTATAGGGGTTGATGGGGTTGCAAAGAGTCGGACATAACTAAGTGAGTTTGACTTTCACTTTAAAGGTCCTTTGACAGCTAAGTGGATAAGGAAAATGTAGTACGTCTGTGTATACAATAGGATACTATTCAACCTGAAAAAGATGCCATTTGACACCGTGGATGAAAGTGGAGGACAGTGTGCTAAGTAAAATAAGCCAGTCATGCAGGAGTTGGAAAAAAAAAAAAGTGATAGTTGTTCAGTCGTGTCTGACACTTTGCGACCCCATGGACTGTAGTCTGCCAGGTGCTTCTGCGCATGGGATTTCCTAGGCAAGAATATCGGTGTGGGTTGCCATTTCCTTCTCCAGGGAGTCTTTCCAACCCAGGGATCGAACTTGTGTCTCCTGCTTTGGCAGGTGGATTATTTACCACAGAGGCCCCAGGGAAGCCCAAGCATCTTCTTATTTACCCTTTTTTTTTTTTTTACCAGTTCCCTGCATGACTGGTAACTGTTATTGCTGAGTGTTAACTCGTTTTAGGTTCTGTCTCCCGCTTAAGAGTGGGAAGAGGAGCTTGATCCAGCTAACGAGACCGTTCTTCCCCTGAAGCCACGTCCAGTTGAGGTGAGGCTGGTAGAGAGCCTTGAGTCTGTCTTGCAGGGTGGACCCATGTGCCCAGGGCGTCAGGACACCAGTGAGCCCCTGCACCACCCTCTCTCTAAGCCTGCGTTCTCATCACGTCATGAGGACGCCTAACCAGCCTTCCTGTTACAAAAGGTCCGAGAACCCTGAGCAAAGGCAGAGCTGAGGGGAGAACCCACGGGTCTTGGCTTTCATGTCTGTAGACGTGATGCATTGCGTCACTCTCTAGAGTCAACAGAAGGCTCAGATGTCACTGAACCTGTGGCATTCTTTTTTTTTTTTTTTTAAAGAAGTCAGGATTTTTTAACTATCTTAATGGGTTAATGAAACTATGAGACCTTATAATAACTTCTGCCAGTTATATTGACAGGTGTTTACAAGGTGAAATATTGTGGTACCTGTAATCGGAAAGATGAAAATTGTCATTTTATACATCTGGAAGAACAATCACTTCTGTATGCCTATTTGGGTTCAGGATGCTGCTGGTCTCTGTTCTTCTAAGACTTTGGCTTGTAAGAACCCAGATATGAACCCTCCTAGGTGAGTAACCATCTCCTTAATGCCATCTATCTCTTTTTTTTGGAAATTTGGAAAATTTTATATAACCTTTTTTAAAAATTTATTTATTTTAATTGGAGGATAATTTCTTTACAATATTGTGGTGGTTTTTGCCTTACATCGACATGAATTACCTAGGGGTGAACCCGAGGTATTCTTAAGGACCACTCATCACTTCTTTTCATTGATCAGGAGATATCCTGAGAGGTGACATAGTTTTGTCTTGTAGATTCTATGAGAATTCTCCAGATGAAGAAATTGAGTTGACTAAAAATGGGAATCTAATATTAGGGAATCTAATATTATATTATTATAATATATATCTATTATATATAACGTGCTGTGATTCATGGGGTCACAAAGAGTCAGACACGACTGAGCGACTGAACTGAACTGAACTGATATATAACCTAATAATTATTAAACCTGTCTTCTATTTATTGAGCATTTACCCTGTGCCAGGCTCAGAGTGAAGCAGTTCTCATTTCTTTTGCCAGTGTTCCAGGGGTCCTGCCTGGAAGTTTGCAGGGCGGTGGGATGAGTCTAGGCTCCCAACCACACCACCCAGCTTCCAACCTGGTTCTGCCAGTTACCAGCTGTGAAGGTTTCTGACTCACTCTGGGCCTCAGTTTTCTCATTGGTGTGAAGTGGATAACAATAACACAGAAATCATAGGGTTTGGGGGAGTATGAAATGGGTTAACACATGCCAAACACTTACAGCCTGCTGCACAGTAAGCCATCCAAAAATGTTATTTGCATCCATGTTATGCAGAAAAGAAAGTGGAGTCAGAGAGATTAAGCAACTGATTTTGCTGGAATTTCATCCAAGGCTGCTTTATGCAAAGCCCAGCCTCTTTCTGACCTGCATAGCCAGCTGGGTGACCACAGAGCTGAGAAGGAAAGAAGCGACCTGGAAAGGAGTGTTTTTTACTGATTCTACCTTCCTGCAGAGACCCTGTCTTTCCAGGCTGGTTCCTGCAAGTTCCTCACTCTTGCTGCACTCCTTCCTATTAGCCTTCAGAGGGCACCATTGAGCTACATTCACCCAGTTTAGGCCAAGGGACCTCGGAAATTACACAGGAGGAAAGGAAAAGGAAACTCAGGCTGAAATCCCAACTGCTAAGACTTTTGTCTTTATGACAAGCAGCTCTTACAAAAACAAAATTGCCCCCTTGCAGGAAGAAGGGGACTTTTCAGAAGTGAAGGTTATTACAACGTGTGTTGTTTTCTTTGCTCCAAGGACTTTAAAAAGGATAAAGATACCTTAAAACACACACACACACACACACACACACACACACACACACACATACACACACGCACACACCCCTCTGGAAACAGTGTCAGACTCTGCAGCCTTAACCTTGTCAAGGATGGAGTCTTAGCCTGGCTGACCACGGAGAGAAAAGACAAATGTTTGTCTCTGGTTAATGCTAACAGGAATCTAACCCGTCAGAGAGAATGGGAGTCCTGCAAAATAATTGAGAGCAATTTACCCTTTGCTTATTTGCCAAACCTGAAGTGCTGAACCGGGTGGCTTCTCTGGAAGCTTTCAACGAGAAAGGCCAAGTGTCCGGATGCTCCAAGAACCGACTGTGCTCACCTGGGGCATTAACACGCCCACCCTCCCGCTCCCTGGACTGACCCCTGATGCCGGCCCCTGCCAGCAGCCTCCTGGAGACTTGTCACAGTCCCCATAATTACCCTTTTATCCCATAAATGGTTCATGTTCATAGGATTACTATTTCTCTCTCCCCCCAGGCATAGGCTAAGTGTGGAAGAGCTCCCGGCTCCAGAGAAAACAGTTCCAATCCCACTGCTCCTGGACATGATTGACAAGCATTTTCTGCCCAGCTCTGAATGGAGACACCTTCAAATGCATTAGACCAGGGGTCCCCAACCTCCAGGCCCCAGACGGATACCTCCTGTCAGATCAGCAGCAGCATTAGGTTAGAAATAAAGGGCACAGTGAATGTGGTGCTCTTGAATCATCCCCAAACCATCACTTCTCTCCACCACTCCCCCAGCCACCATCCATGGAAAAACTGTTTTCCACAAAACCAGTCTCTGGTGCAAAAAAGGTTGGGGACCTCTACATTAGGCCGTTTTGTCTCTGCCAACAATCTGTGACCATCTCTGTACCCTGTAAATAATCTCTATACCCTGTAAAATGGTACAGAGGGATAAGGTGGCCAGAATGCCACTCAGCTATGAGGGTTTGGGGAGGTTCTAGGTCCTCTGATGTAAGTCCAGGAGACTTTAATGCCCAGATCTTAGCTGAAGACAGATCACTCAGCTTCACTGGCTCTCTCCTCTCTTCTTGCAGGGCTTTCCAGGATCGGGCTGTTAAGATCTCTTCCCTCTGTCTCCCCCTGCCCCATCCCCCAACTCATGCCTTCCCTCACCCTCCAAAGTTCACCTTTATCCAAAGTTCCTCCCTTTGGGCAGAGCCATCGGGGCCCATCTGGCGGAGTCTAGTGTGCACACAGAGGCCTCTGCAGGTCACCCCCGGGGCCCTGATCCTGGCCTCAGCTTTCCTGGCTTCATGTTCACGTCCATCTCAGGCAGCCCTGGCACGACTTTCGCTCTGTAAAATGCAGATGCTTCCATAAGGGATGAATGACTTCATCCCTAACATCTTTGTGTGATACTAGCTTACAGCTCCTTTGCTGACAAAAATTAGGAGTGCGAAGTGGAAGGAAGAGGAACGAGGACCAAGGCACTGAAGAGCCTTTAGTAGAGCCTCGTCTTGAGGATGGGTCCCCAGTCCACCTCGGTGATTTGAGCTGTGCTTCAATCCAGGCCATCTACACTATTTCAAAACAACGTCGCCATCCGCACCCACCCAAGTCAGCAGAGAAAGGTGGAGACAGACCTGAGTATTAGTGGTGCGCCCCCTAAGCCCTTTGAAGGCATCAATGAGGTCTGACAGTACATTCTCTTTTCCGCCCTGCGGTGTGGGTGACCGTGAAACACTCCTCAGGGACACAGAAAATCAAATTCAACTCTAGAAACCACTTAATTCTGTTCCTGGAAGGGTCAGTTGTAAAAATGAAGCTTTCCTTTGAAAGGACTTTAGAGTAAAAATAGAAATCAGAGACACAGTTAATCTTTTACAGGCTTCGGTGGGTTTTTGTTTTTTTTTTCCCCTCTTTCATTTGTTTATGAAATGTTTCTGCTCCTCACCTTTGGGAAGAAATTTCACATCCCCTCTGAATTTGCCATTACTTGAAGCACTGGACTAAACCTTGTCCTCAATTCAGCTTAAGAAAACCCTTGGAGGAGCTCTCCAAGTCCATCTTTTGGACTTCAGTCCTGGAGAATCTTCAAAGGTCTATACCTCACTGCTCCATCAGTAACCCCAACCCAGAAAGGGCACCCTCTGGAGATCACTGAGGTGTGATCCTCTGGAGATCATCTGAGCAACAGCCAGGTCACTGGGCAACCCCAAACACACATAGCCAGGCTCCGTGTGGCTGGTATCTTTTCCCCCCAGGCAGGAGGCAGCTGGACTCTCACTTCCTACTAGCAGCTCATAGTCAGTGACCAGGGGCACAGACATGTCCTGTGCTCGCCCGGCCCCTTTCTTCCCTTAGTGTTCGGCCAGGATGGTCCTGAAAGTCACCCTGCTGCCATGAGCGCAGTGTGGCGTCTGAGCTCATGGGGTGCGGGCCTAGGGGAGGAGGAAGGAGGGCAGAAGCCCCCGATGTTACCGGGCAGCCTCCTCATGGTCCTGCTCTCTCTCTGTCCCTCTTTCTTTCCCACTCTTCCCACCTGGTGACTTTTGCCATGAATCCCTTTCCTCATAGATGATAGAGTCCCTGATCCCCACTCTCCCAACATTTCTGGAAGGTTGGAAGAAGACAGACAGACTCCCCATGGGGGCCATTCTTTGCAGGACACCGGCGAAGACCACTCCTCAAGTGAACGAGAAGAGAGCCAGTGTCTTTTGATTTCTGCAATGAGCCTGGCTGCCTCTTAAGACCTGGCCAGGCTCAGAGCCTCCACGGGGCCAGGACACCTCCAGCCCCCAGAAAGTCTAGCTGTGGGGCACAGCAGCACCCATTTGGGTGGGGGGGGGGTGTTGGCAAACCCAAGGGCCTCCTCCCTGCATTTCTTCTGTCACATCTGCTGAATTCAAGCCTTGGAACTGACCCCACCCACTTCCCAACAATCCGCGGCATCTAATTGCTCCTTCCTTTTCATTTTATTTAGTAACTGGGTTCAGCCCAGGAAACCCTAGCTTCCAATCTTTGAGTGTTTTGACTCAGGGACCGTAAACTGTCTGATTTCTTGGACAAACACAATCTTGAGGAATTTTTCTCTTTACACAATGGCCTGGCTGTGTGAATGTCATGGTTCCCCATTCAGGCCTTGGTAGGTTTTTATTTTTTTTCCCTTCCTACAGACGTCAATCTACTTAAAATAAATATTCCCTTTGGTTTTGGGGGCCCTTTCCTTTGGATTACTCACGTTTATCTCTGGGATTAGAAAGCAGCTGGGAAGCAGAGATAGGAGGGCAGGAGAAACCGGCCACACCAAGAAACCCAAGTCATACTGGAGATTTTTAGCCAGTCTGGAACTCACCTTTGGCTTTGTGGATTATACTCATTGACTACATGAGGCCATCAGCCTGTGTGGTTTCCTTTTAAGAAAGGCTGCTAACTCCCTCTGCCCCTGCTTCCCCTCCCCTGGGACCCCTTCCTATCCTCCCGCCCCCCCCCACCCCCACCCCGCACATCACATCCCCTCCACTGAGCCGAGTCATCTTTCTGAAGCAAATCTGGTCCTGTTCCCCTATTGCCCCATTGATATTGTTTAAGCGCTAAGTCTTTCCAACTCTTCGACCCACAAGCTATAGAGCCTGCCAGGCTCCCTTTGTCCAAGGCATTTTCAGACAAGAATACTGGAGTGAATTGCAACTGTCTCCCCTATTCCCCCACCAGAAGTCTCTGAGGACTTGAATTAAAGTCCCATTGCTCAGGCAAGTTGGGCCCATCACAGTATGGCATGACTCTCTTCTATTTCTTGTGGCTTTCCCTCTATAGACCACGATACAGGCCACCCGAGACCAGGGATCCCGCCTTGGCGTTTGGCACGTGTGATCCCTTCTGCCTGAAATACCTTTCCTTTTTCCTGCTGGATTCTTCCTCGTCCATAAAGACCTGCTTTAGTTTTCACTGTGCGACAGCCTTGCAGCCTTGCTCGTGGCTACCAATTTTCACCTTGCACAAAGCTGCTGGCTGACTACTGTTCTTATCATTTCAACCCAGATACACTGGTCAGTGCTCTTTTCTTTTTCTCTTTCTACCTCTTTGTCTTCCTCTTCATGTCTCCCTTTTCTTGGTAGCTTATAAAATTATCTTTGAAATCTCCACTGGGACCTCTAAGATACCTGGCATTCTACCAAAAAAAAACAAAAACAAAAGAAAGGTTGCCGTGCTGACTTTTGCATTATCAAATCTCTTCCATGCCTTGACACCGACTAGGCACCTTCTGTTTGCTCTCTCACTGAAATATCACACCCACCCAGGGAGTTACATCTTATTTTCTTGTTTTCACACAAGATTGACTGAAGCTTAGTGAGTTTAATTCCTTTTCAAGGTCACACTGTTAGCAAATGTGGAGTTCAGACTCAAGTCTCTCTGAGCCCAAAGTCTGGGTGTTTTTGTGGTGCCCCTAGGCACCGGCACGGGACTCCAAGGCTGAGAGAACCTGGGCCCCAGGTGGGGTCTCATGTGAGCCCTTGACCTTCCAATCCTGAGAATGAGATAGAAGTGTTAGCATGCAGTGCTCAGGATGGCTGCTAAGTGCAAAACAAGTTCATCAGAAAATGATTGCCATTGTTCAGCATCAGAAGAGAGTAAGCTCCAGACGGCTTTTACCCCGTTCCCACTGTCAGTTCCTATCCCAGCCCAAATGTATCATGCTTTCTGCTCAGAGAAGCTCATTCCTGGGGAAAGGGGTGCAGTGAGTCTGGATTGCTGGTTAAAACCAGGCTTTTGTGTCTTTAGATGTTGATCAGGCAGGAGTGGATTCATGGATTGTGATGGTTGATGTCCAGTTAAAACTGGACATGAAACAACAGACTGTTTCCAAATCGGGAAAGGAGTACGTCAAGGCTGTATATTGTCACCCTGCTCATTTAACTTATATGCAGAGTACATCACATGAAATGCTGGGCTGGATGAAGCACAAGCTGGAATCAAGATTGCCAGGAGAAATATCAATAACCTCAGATACACAGATGACACCACCCTTATGGCAGAAAGCAAAGAAGAACTAAAGAGCCTCTTGAAGAAAGTGAAGGAGGAGAATGAAAAAGTTGGCTTAAAACTCAACATTCAGAAAACTTAAGATCATGGCATCCAGTGCCGTCATTTCTTTGCAAATAGATGGGGAAACAATGGAAACAGTGACAGACTTTAATTTTGGGGGCTCCAAAATCACTGCAGATGGTGATTGCAGCCATGAAATTGAAAAATGCTTGCTCCTTGGAAGAAAAGCTATGACCAACCTACACAGCACATTAAAAAGCAGAGATACTACTTTGCCAACAATGGTCAGTCTAGTCAAAGCTATGGTTTTTCCAGTAGTCATGTATGGATGGGAGAGTTGGACCATAAAGAAAGCTGAGTGCTGAAGAATTGATGCTTTTGAACTGTGGTGTTGGAGAGGACTCTTGAGAGTCCCTTGGACTGCAAGGAGATCCAACCAGTCCATCCTAAAGGAAATCAATCCTGAATATTCATTGGAAGGACTGATGCTGAAGCTGAAACTCCAATACTTTGGCCACCCGATGTGAAGAATGGACTCATTGGAAAAGACCTGGATGCTGGGAAAGATTGAAGGAAGGAGAAGAAGGGGATGACAGAGGATGAGATGGTTGGATGGCATCCCCAACTCAATGGACATGAGTTTGAGCAAGCTCTGGGAGCTGGTGATTGATAGGGAAGCCTGGCGTGCTGCAGTCCATGGAGTCACAAAGAGTCGGACACGACTGAGCGACTGAACTGAACTGAACTGATGTTCAGGTACTCTGGAGACCAGGTAATACTGAGTGAAGGGTGGAAAGACTTATGTAAGTGGAGTGTTGGGGGAAGGGGGTTGGAATTTGGTGGGGGAGGGGAACACACAGCCCTCGGTTGCTCTGAGCTGGGGTCAGACTGGACTCTGGTTGAGGGCTGCTGAGTGAGGGGTATGAAGGTGGGTGCATTCTTGGAAGGACGCAGCATGATTCCTGCCTGCTTGGCTCCTGTTCTTTATTCCTCTCCCTTCTTCCAGGGCTAGAATCCACTAGAATCAACCCGTGTTTGCTCATTAGAGCACCTACTGTGTGCAAGCCACTGGGAGGTACACAGTTGTAAGCTGCAGGCCCCATTCTTGAGCTTAGGCTGGGGAGGGATAAGGTAGCGCTAGTGGTAAAGAAGCCGCCTACCATTGCAGGAGACGTAAGAGATGCAGGTTCGATCCCTGGGTCGGGAAGGTTCCCTGAAGAAGGGAATGACTACCCACTCCAGTATTCTTGCCTGGAGAATCCCATGGACAGAGGAGCCTGGGGGGTATGGTCCATAGGGTCACAAAGAGTCAGACACAGCGGAAGTGACTTATCATGCACGCACACAGACTTATTCCTTTAACCGCTATTGAGTGAATGCCTTACTATCTTTGGGGGTGAGGTGGGGGGAAGACCCACACGGCATCACGTCGGGTGGTGGCAGTGGCTGTTGCGCACGAGGGGCTGGAGAGCGGGGAGCGCCTGTGGAGCTCACACCGTTCTCCAAGGAGCCGTTGGGAAGCCTCACAGAGTGGGGCATCAATGACCCACAGCCAGGTCCAAGCTGACCACCAGTGCAGCCCCTGGGCCTGGCGCTCCCCTCTGCTGTGGCAGGAGGACCTGTGGTCTGCCAGTTGGTTCTGCATACGGACCATTCAGACAGCAAATTGAAAGTGGCTCTTGCCCAGGAAATCCAGTAGATGTGTTGTCCTGGTGACCCGATGGTGCCCTTTAGTCCCAAGGCCCCTGTTCAGGTATCCTCATCCTCCCTTAGATCTTTTCCTGTGATTAGTGAGACAGCAGCTCCCAGCATGAGTGTGTGTCTCTGACCTGTCTCTTTCAGCACTGCTTTCTTTGTTCCCCAGCCATCAGCCAGGAGCTCAAGGGAGGCCCAAAGCCTGACCCTGTCTTGGCCTCCTCCCATCTCAAAGAAAGCCCATGGCCACCTGGCTTTAGAAACCTCTTGTCTGGGGCTAACGGCATCTCACCAACAGTGTCAGCTCCAGTGACGCTGACGTTGGCGGTTAACAGTGGTGTCAAAGTTGCCTGGTGCCCAGATCACAGCTCTGAGTGTCTACCCACCTTGGTTCTTCAAAAACAGGAAGTCACCCCAGGCTGGTGTAAGTCAGCCCCAAACCCAGAAGCTTAGATCTCATTAGCGCTCAGAAAGTTGGTGTAAAACTTGGCAAGTTTGGTGTGTTTTTGCCTCTTCCAGAAGCCTAGGTGTTTCTTCCTGTCCTCACTCTCGGCTTCTTGGTTGAGACCTGGAGGAAGAGACAGTGGCAGGGAGGCTGAGCCCAGCCCAGGGGTTTAAAGACTTCTTGCTCTGCCCACAGATGGAGGATAAGGTCTCAGATCCTAGAACCTAGGGGTGCTTGTGTGTTTTTTGGTCCAAACAGCAGCCTCAGGACCAAAGTGATACATCCATGTATTTCACCATTAGGAGTAAAGATACTCTAAAAATACCAGTCGTGCTTTTTAGGAGGAATGCTTTTCACTTTGTTCTAAGCTGCTATTTGGGGGGTAGATCAAGATACAGACATGATGACTCAGGCTGCTGCTGATCAGGGCAGGAAGAAAAGAACAAGACCAGGGGGTCACGCCTGCAGCCTGTGTTCACGTCAGGACAAGAGCATCCTGCGTCAGACGCGCAGGCTGAGCCTGGATCATCTCCCCCGGGTCAGGTGACAGGGTGCAGCCCACACATCTAACGGGCATAAGACTTCTCCCCCCTGGTCTGCTGCAGGCATACATGCCCTCTGTCTTCCTCATCTTCTAACTTCCATCCACTCTGATCTCTTCGCCTCTTCTGGATCAGAATTCCTTTCTGTGGAAATGAGTGGCCTAGAGGTCTGAGAGAGGGAACATAGAGAATAAATGTGTTATCTTGCTGGTTGTCACCGAGATGTGGCTGGCACTTCCCTTGCATTTGATGATCAGCTGCAGAGGGCTTCCCAGGTGGCTCAGCAGTGAGGAATCTGCCTGCCAAAGTAGGAGATATGAGTTCGTTCCCTGGGTTAGGAAAATCCCTTGAAGAAGGAACGGCAGCCCACTCTGGTATTCTTGCCTGGAGAATCCCATGGGCAGCAGACTCTGCAGGCTACAGTCTGCAGGATGGCAAAGAGCTGGACTAAGCAACTAAAAATGTCATAACCTGGAAAGGGCTTCACAGGTGAAGCTGACTTCTGGGGAGAGAAAGGGGGATTTGAAACCAAGATCCAAGAAATAAATCCAAGAAAGGGAGGTGGTGGGAAGGATTCCTGCTGGATAATCTCTGAGCACTGCTCCCTGCTAGGGGAGAGCAGACTTGCTTCCCCCAGCTCTCTCTGCCCCACCGCCATCCCCAGCCTCCCCGTGTGCCATCTTGGAAACAAGCATGCATCAAGGACTCCAGACTCCTCCGGGCTCTGCTGTGCTTTGTGGCCCAGAGGAGGGTGACTGGGTGGGAGAGAAGTCGAGAAACTTTGCAGTTTTGTCTGGGGACATTTTCGAAGTCATGTTTTAAGAGACAGATCACATCCGATGCAACACGAACCCATGGCCAAGCCGTGAGATGCATATGTTCTCAGGCTCTGGAACCCTATGGGAAATTTTCTATAGGCCCCCACAGCCTGGGAAACTGGCCTGGAGGTTTTATAGAGTGACTAATATCCTACAGGGATCCTCCGGGTCCTAGGACTCGCACTGAGGTCAGTAAATCAGCCCCTCTTAGAGCAAAACCCCTGGGACCATCCGTGTCCATCTGGAAGAAACTAGTCACAGAAGAACAGATTGAGGACTTTAAATTCTCTTTCCCACCTCTCACCCAGCCGTGTGTTTACACATCATTTTATATCTTCTGTTGGGAAATCCCAAAGCCCCTGAAAGGCACACAGAGATTCTCAAGCTTCAGGCAAAGGTATAAAAATGTTGGATGAAGGGAAGGGAGTGGTGCTGGAGAAAAAAGGAGAGAGAGAAACAGAGAGACAACACAGAAAGAAGTGAAATGGCCAAGGAGAGGCTGAGTCTCGTCTTAGCATTATAATGCTGAGATTATATTATTATATAATGTTCTATATATTATATAATGTTATATATTTTTTCTTTTTTAAATATAAATGTATTTTAATTGGAGGTTAATTACTTTACAATATTGTATTGGTTTTGCCATACATCAACATGAATCCACCACGGGTATATTATTATATAATGTTATATAATAATATATATAATAAATGTAATATTATATAATGTTATATAATATTATAACGAATGGTCCAGTCAATCCTAAAGGAAATCAGCTGTGAATAGTCATTGGAAGGACTGATGCTGAAGCAGAAACTTCAGTATTTTGGCCACCTGATGAGAACAGCTGACTCGTTGGAAAAGATCCTGATACTGGGAAAGACTGAAGGCAGGAGGAGGAGGGGAAGCAGAGGATGAGGTGTTAGATGGCATCACCATGAGTCTGAGCAAACTCCGGGAGATGGTGAAGGACGGAGGAGCCTGGCGTGCTGCAGTCCGTGGGGTCACATAGAGTAGGACTCGACTTGGCAACAGAACAACAGTCCTGTCACATTTGACACCACGGGGTACCACTGTGGATGTTTACGTTGTAGGACTGGGTGACACACTGTCACAGAAACGCAATTTCTTTCTCCCCCATTTGGGGATATTGACCAGTAGGGGATGTGATGTGTGTACTTGTTTAACTGGTCGTCGCTAACCCGGGGGCTCGTCCCCACTGCCAGACAAACATGGCATCTGCTCCGTTATTGTCCGGAGGGAGAAGGGCCTCCCACTCCCTCATCAGCATGAGCTGCTGACACCCTGACTTCACACTGTCAGCCCGAGTCCCCGGCAAGTGGATACATCTGTGACTCGGTGTGATTCTTCTGTATCAGCATAGGTAAAGCTGAGGCTGGGAGAGGTCCGGGGAGGCAGAGTGGACACTGGGGGCTCCAACCAGAAGAGGAACTGGCAGATTACGCTCTCGCCCCTGCTGGTCTGGTTAGTGGTTGATAAGTGATCTTCAGAGAAGTGGGGGGAGCCGTCTGTCCCTGCTTCCTTGCAAAAACCATGACTCAGGAATACGGTTCACATCCTCAGGATGGCAGAGGAGCTAAAAATAAACGGTGACCAAAAAGACCCCGGCAAGGGGCGGGGGTGGGGACGGGGGAGAGGGCGGGGTGGCAGTGGCGCTGGGGGAAGGCGAGAAAGAGGAGAAGGGAGGAGGAGGAGGGGAGAGGAGACCACACAAGGAGAGGGAGGGGTGGGGTCAGAGCCTGGGCTCAGAGTGGGGAGAGGGAGGGAGAGAGAGTCCTGGAGGGAAGATGTGTCTACTGCACGGACATGACATTTAGCTTTGAAATGGTGACACAGGCTGGACACTTGGCTGAGGGTCATCTCTGCTCCCTTTGTCCCTAAATGGCAATGTCCCACGCTCAGCACTGGACTCCATCTCCCTCAGTAATGTCCTAAATGTCTTTAGTCACCAGTTCTGTGCTGGGAACCCCAAATCTTCATCTCTGACTCTAATCTCAACCAAGTCTGATCAGTCTGTTCAACTGCCCCCAGCGGTGGGTACCAACATTCCTCTGAGGGCTCCTTGGGATCTGAGGTGTGGGGAGGGGGTGTGGAGGGGCTAACATTTGGGGGCCCGCCTAGCTTCAGTCTAGCACATCTCCCTTTGATCTAGTGGGTTGGCCAAAAAATTCCTCTGGGTTTGTTCAGAAGATGTTACAGGAAACACAGAGTGAACTTTTTGGCCAAACTCATATTTTATGTATAAAGTTTCCTCCTAAGATTTTTTTCGGCCGCTTTAAAAAAAAAAAAAAGCCAACCATTGACTTTGGGTTGAAACTGTCTTTGATGAAATTTAAAATATCCCTAGTTAGAGTGCCCCACCCCTTTCTGCTCCCCACCACCCCTCCTCCTTTCCTTCAGTGTTTCAGCCGTCCTCCCAGTGTGCAGACCCAGATCTAAGAGCATGGGAGGAGCGTGGTTCCTGCCTACACCAGATCCCGCCTGCACGCATGCGGCCTGCTCAGTTGCTCAGTCGTGTCCGACTCTTTGAGACCCCATGGACTATGACCCACCAGGCTCTTCTGTCCGTGGGATTTCCCAGGCAAAAATACTGGAGTGGTTGCCATTTCCTGCTCCAGAGGATCTTCCCGACCAAGAGATCTAACCCATACCTCTGGCATCTCCTGCATTGGTAGACAGGTTCTTTACCAGTGAGCCACCTGGATAAAGTCCATGGATCCTGCCTGTTGCTGCGGAAATGCTTCTGGGGTTCAGCACTTTCTTGCCCACCTCCTGTGGTCCAGGACCCTTGGCCCTTGCCTCGCCCCCCCACCCCGCGCCGCCTATTAGGACCTAGATGGCTGTGCCATCTAACTAGCCTCTCTCACCTCTCCTGCTCTGTTTATGTTCAGTTCAGTTCAGTTCAGTCTCTCAGTCGTGTCCGACTCTTTGCGACCCCATGAATCGCAGCACGCCAGGCCTCCCTGTGCATCACCAACTCCCGGAGTTCATCCAAACTCACGTCCATCAAGTCAGTGATGCCATCCAGCCATCTCATCCTCTGTCGTCCCCTCCTCCTCCTGCCTCCAATCCCTCCCAGCATCAAAGTCTTTTCCAATGAGTCAACTCTTTGCATGAGGTAGCCAAAGTATTGGAGTTTCAGCTTTAGCATCAGTCCTTCCAAAGAACACCCAGGACTGATCTCCTTCGGAATGGACTGGTTGGATCTCTTTGCAGTTCAAGGGACCCTCAAAAGTCTTCTCCAACACTGTCTGACAAAATCTCTTTCACCTACACTTATGCGGGTGCCCACCTTTCGAAACCTCCAGTGCCTCTCATGGAAATCTTCTGACCTGAAGTCAAAAGGCCTTGGGTGGGTGCCCCAGCGGTCTGACCCATCTCTCTATCTGGTCCTCCCCTTTTGAGATATAGACCTCCTTCAGTCCTCCCCCCTTTCAACCCAGGAATGTGCCCCACTCTTTAGAACTCCCCCAGATTTGCCCATCTTTTTCTTTTAAAGTTAACCTTCTCTATGTGCTTCTCCAAGATGCCCCTATTTATTTCAGCCTAAGGATTTTTGCAAATCCTTGCAGTCTCTCCAGTCTGCCTTGCATAGTTTAGTATTTGTTTACACACAGCTTATCCCCAAGCCTGGCCTGGGCCCTGATGCCACACATGCAGCTCCCAGCCACTAGCTGGGAGGCCCTCCAGCCTCTGGCTCCATGGAGCTGGCCCTCTCTCCTGCCCCCACCCCTCACCAAGGAACAATGGGCCACTTGGGCCCACTAGCCTTGTTTCTGAGCCACAGTCTCCCGGGGGCAGGGCCGGGGGGGGGGTGGTCAGGCCTCAATTTGTCTATTGCTGCTTTGGATTAGTTCCAGCATCCTCCACCTTGATGCCACTAGCAGGAGTGTCATCATGCCCCCAGCCTTTCTTTTTTTTAATTTTTTGGCTGTGCTGGGTCTTTGGTGACTGGACTTTCTCTAGTTGTGGTTCGCCGGCTTCTCGTTGTGGTGGCTTCTCTTGCTGTGGCTCCCGGGTTATCAAGTGTGGCTCGGTAGTTGTGGCGCCCGCCTTAGTTGCTCCACCGCATGTGGGATCTTCCTGGACCAGGGATCGAACCCCAGATCCCCTGTATTGGCAGGCAGATTCTTTAGCACTGGGCCACCAGGGGAGTCCTCCAGGCTTTCTATTTTCCTTTCTCAGCGGAGCCCGCTGGGCACGCTCTTATTCGCTACACTGGGGCCACTCTGGCCTCTTCATCTCTCGGAGGGCCAGGCTGCCTCCAGCCAGGGCCTTCCCACTCCACCTCCCTTCCTGCTGTCTTGGGCTGGGTCACTCCTACTCACCCTCCTTATCCCTGGGGGATGCTAGAAGTCACTTCCTGGGGAGCACTTACCCTACTGGGTCAGATCCCACTGATACTTGCTTTCAGAGCATCCTGTGCTTTTCTTCCACAGCATTTTGCACACGTGCAACCATGTGCTTAGTGCCTTGTTTACACACTTTCCCCCAGTGGCCCTATGCACCATTTGGATGAGGTCCTAGCTGGTATTATTTTCTGCTTTGTCCCTAGCGCTGAGAACACACAGTGTCAGGCCCAGGGCAGAAGCTCTTGATTGAAATCTACACAAGATGTGCTGTGGACGTGACTTGGAAGTCAGAGGCCAATTGGTCCAGGACCCAAGGGTATATCCTTCCAAACACACTGTGAGCTTGTTTGCCTTTTGCCTTGTGTTGAGCCAAGAATTAGCTTGGAGGGGATGTTCTCGCCCTCCTGTGTTTTCTCTCAGTCCTTGCAACAGAAAGTCTGGCTTTGGCTCAAATTTTCCACTCCTCTAAATATCCATGGCAAAGTTCCCCTCCTCATGTCCCGATCTCCCCCAGCCCTGGCACAGACTGCAAGCTGGCAGGTGAATGGACACAGAAGACAACGCTTCTGTTAGTCCTCCCCTCGAATCTCTGGGCCAGTTCCCTTTCTGTCTTCGGGATCTGTAGGAGACTCCTCACACCAAGTACTGGGAGAGGCAGAGCTGGAAATCAGGAAGGGGTGAGAACCAGTCGCCTGAACAGGAGCACAGTCCTGGGAAAAACAGCTTGGAGCCTGGGGGTCAAGGCTGGTGTCTGAGATATAGCTGCAGAGCATCAGTCATGTTGGGTAAAAAAGCTCCATTGTATATACCCATCCATCCATCTATCCATGCAACTTTCCAACTAGTGTTTACTGAGTGCCCACCATGCCTTGTGTTCTCACGGATCTCACAGTCTATTGGGGATGCCAGAGCCCTCAGCAAGTCAACAGATCATGAGTTACATGAGTTAAGACCTGGAAGGAACAACAGGGTTCAGGGTGGGGAAATGTGTGGCCTCTGCTTTGAACTTTGAAGGTCAGTATGAGATACGTCTAAGGTGACCAGATTCATCTTGCTTCCCTTCTTCCACTCCACCCAAGGATTGTTCTGTCTTTCAATAACTTTTCTTTCTTTTCTCATCTCTAATTCAATCTCATATATTTACATCCCAATTTTCTGCTAAGTTCTCTCTCTGCTAGTCTTTGGTCTTTTTAGGTCTTTGTTTCCTATTTATCAAGAAGTTTGAAAACCTCAAAGCTTTCCTTTTCATTATCATTTGGCTTATTCCAATGAAAGCCCTGGAGTCCCATGTTCAGGGTCATCCCCCCAAGTCACTAAATCTCACACACTTGGAAGGTTGGAAGTGAGCTTAAAGATAAATGTACCCAGTCCTTTGATCTTCATCTTTATCCCCCTCCCCCAGCCTTTCCCTCTCTCTGTGTCTCCTCATTCTCCACCACTCCATTCCTTTGCTCTTTCTCTCCTCCTGGTGTTTCTGTCCTGTCTGTCTTGCGGGATGACAAGTGGTCACAAGATATGAAGGAGAGCCTTTCTGCTAGAGCAATTTGGGTTTTTTTTCAGGCACGTGGAGAGATCTTGTTTCAATTATCGCCTTTTTGATATGGGTCAAGTTGATTTGCCACAGTTCTGTGCCTCTGACTTCATCATTGCCCGTTTTTGTCTTATTGTCTTTGTTCTGTGAAACTCGTGGGAGAAGGAACTGGGTAATTTATTTTTCTTTTGCTGAAGAAGAGAAGACTCGGAGATGGGAGGATCCAGGAACATCTGGACTGTGCTTTCTGGTAAGTAGTACCTAGCTTTGTTAAATCCTCTCTCCCGTCCTTTCTTCATGCAAAATACTTGAAGAGTAGAAAAATGACATGTAATATCTGAGTGGTCCTTCTCCCCTGAATATCAAGGGATCTAAGCTCAGTGGCTGGCTAAGGTAGTAAGCCTGGGGGTACCATGGAAATAGCAGGAACCACAGTGTGGCCATTAATTAGCTGGGCAACCTTGGGAAAGTTATTTCATCCTTCTGAGCCCCATTTTGTCCTTGGTCAAATGAAAACAGACTAATAATGACTCCCTAGGTTGTGTGTGAGGATGGACTCTATGAAGGTACCTAAAACACCCATTCAGTTGCCAGACGCACTCCCCTCATTTCAATTATTAAGCATTTACTGAACCCCTCACACTTGATTCTGCAAATTGTACAGAGCCTGGGCCATGCCTTTGGGGGTGTAGCGAAGAAGCAGCCAGTATTGGGGGGGGGATCAGGTTGCAGACACAGTCCCCTCCTCTCCCTAGGGGGCTGGCTCTGAGCTGGGGGGTCAGGGCCCCTCTCCCCAGAAGCTGTCATAGCTCAGGAACTGGCCCCTGTGCCAGCATCTGGATCTTCTTAGATTTACGTCTGGACTCCTTCTGCTTGTCTTGCAGAATCACTTATCAGCAGTGAGCAGGCGGGGCTTTGACTTTCTTCTCTGCGGTCCAGCCCGTTGACTTCCTACCCATAAACAGCCTGGAGCGGGTCAGGAAAATCACTCCCGGGGCTACGTGCTCCCTCCGCCTCCTTGACCTCAGGTGCTGCCTATCTGAGGCTGATGCAGGGCTTCCTCTAGTTTTCCTTTCTTCTTCCTCTCCTTAGCTGAGAGGTGCTTAGGCACTGGATGGAAGTTTCAAAATTGTTTGAAAGAGCAAGTGTGGAGGGCTGTCTCCTCTCTCCATCCATCCCTATTGTGATGCTCCTGCCAGCCGCCCCCTTCCCTCAGGCTTTTTTCCACTTCCTTGCGATCCTTCTCTTGCATTTGTGAACTTGCGAGTCCACAGGCGAAGGCTGGCTGCAGTTCTGGAACTTGACCTTCCATTAGTGGTGCCTGGAGATAACACCCGTCCTTGTTCTGTGCTGTGGGTCTTCTGTGCTGCAGTTGTCAGGTAGGGGTGGGGAGGGTACCACCAAGAACAGGCAATTGTTCGGGGGAAGAGGTTTGGAGGTTTTCAGGTGACTCTGGGAAAAGAATGACCTTGTTTTTGTTTTCCACTTGAAACGGCAACGCACTCCAGTATTATTGCCTGGAAAATCCCATGGACAGAAGAAACTGGTGGGCTACCGTCCATGTGGTCACAGAGAGTTGGACATGACTGAGCATGCACGCACATACCCTAAGTGCCGTGGGACACCATCCTTCCCTCCTTTCCTCCTTGCTGTGCTTTCCTCCCTGGACCATGAGGACGCCCTCCCTCTGGGCCTCCTCTTGTCTCACTGGTCTCCATTCAGCCCTTTCTGAGCTTCCTCTTGACGTTGGAGGATCCCCAGCTCTCCTTTTAACCCTCTTCTCCTTGGTTGAACCCAGCCAGGCTCACAGTTTGGGGAGCATATAGAGCTGGCAACCTCACCCTGATAATTCCTCTGACTCCAGACACACATGGACCTCACAACATGAACATCTCAGGATTCCTGTGGCCTCAGCTGGGTGCTGGGTCTCCCAACACAGCTTCTCCTGGCTTCCATGTCTGAGGCTGAGATCCTCGGAATCTTGCTTAACACTTCTGTTTTCCTGACCCACATTCAGCTGTTGGTCAGCAAGTCCTGCTGGCTCTGCTCTTAAGCTCTATCTGGGGCTCCACTGCTCTGAGTCCCCCCTCCATGGAGGTGCTCCTGGGCTGAGCCCCTCCTGCCTGGAGCCTCCTCCCAACTCCCTACTCGGGCCCCGATGTTGGCATTGCAGAAGCTGGATTGGACAGACCTGGGTGCCCTTCCTGCCTCACGCTCCTCCAGTCTTCGCCCAAATGTTGCCTCCACAGTACAGCTGCCCTGACCTTTCTATGGGAACTGGCAGCACTCCCTTCCCCCGGCCGCCAGCCCACCCATCTCTACCATCTGCTCTATTCTGTCCCCAGGGTGCTTAGGTCATTATAATTTTCTAAAGAAAATTTTATTTCATTTTTCTTTTCAATCAAATTGTCTTTTTTAAAAAATTGAAGTATAGTTGTGTTCTTGCCTGGAGAATCCCAGGGACGGGGGAGCCTAGTGGGCTGCCATCTATGGGGTCGCACAGAGTCGGACACGACTGAAGCGACTTAGCAGCAGCAACAGCAGCATAGTTGATTTAAAATGTTGTATTAACATTTGCTGTACAGCAAAGGGATTTGGTTATACCTCCATATATATTCTTTTTAAACTATTCTTTTCCATTAGAAGTTATCCTAGGATAGTGACTGTAGTTCTCTGTGCTATACAATAGGACTTTGCTATTCATCCATTCTACATGAAAAGCTGATATCTGCTAGCCCCCGTTCCATTCCCCCCATCCCCCCATCCCGCCTTGGCAGCCACAGTCTGTCTGTGAGTCTGTTTCTGACTCTGGCTCATGTGTGTCATAGTTTAGCTTTCATATATAAGTGACAGTCTATAGTATTTGTCTTTATAGTATTTGTCTTTCTCTGTTTGACTTACTTCACTAGTGTGATCATCTCTCGTGGCATCCATGTTGCTGCCAAGGGCCTTCACCACCTCCCTCCTTCCCCAGGTGGGGCGGCACCTTTGTCTCCCAGCCTCTAGAACTTAGCAAGGCATCCCAGGGGCTCTGCAATGGACGGAGCTTTGCTGTTTTTGGAGGCTGGCCTCCTCTCACCTGCAGATCTGACCTGAACCGCACCTCCTGAGGCAGCACCCCTGACCTGGCAGTGCCTCCCCACCCTGCCCTCCCGCGCTGGCTGCCAGGCCTCTCCTTCAGGCCCATCGTCACAACTTGTAAGTTGACATTCGTCTGTCTGCTCACTTGCTTGTTGTCTGTCTCCCCAGCTGTGACCCTGTTCCAGCGTGTCGGCTTTGTTCTCTGCGGTGTTCACAGCCCTGGCAGAGGCCTGCGGAGAGTGGACTCTTGATCCGTTTTGGTTGAATACTGTGAATACACACTCTGTGTATTATCTTACTTGATATGAGGTTTAGAGAGGCTGTGTATTTGGCCCACAGACAGAACCAGGTGGCGGAGCCAGGCTTGAACCTGGGTCTGCCTGACATGCGTGTATGTCTGTGTGTGTCTGTGTGTGTGTCTGTGTATATTTATCTGTGTCTGTGTGTCTCTGAGTGTCTGTGTGCGTGTATGTCTATGAATGTGTGTCTGTGTCTCTGTGTGTGTGTATGTGTTTGTACGTGTGTGTGTGTCTGTGTCTCTGTGTGTGTGTCTGTGTCTCTGTGTGTGTGTCTGTATATTTGTCTGTGTCTGTGTGTCTCTGAGTGTCTGTGTGCGTATATGTCTATGAGCATGTGTCTGTGTCTCTGTGTGTGTGTGTGTGTTTGTGTGTGTGTGTGTCTGTATGTCTCAGTGTGTGTCTGTCTCTCTATGTGTTTCTGTGTGTGTATGTGCATGTTTGTGTGTGTGTGTCTGTATGTCTGTGTTTCTGTCTATGTCTGTGTGTGTGTGTCTGTGTATGTATCTGTGTGTGTGTGTCTGTATGTCTGTGTGTCTGTCTATGTCTGTGTGTGTGTGTCTGTGTATGTATCTGTGTGTGTGTGTCTGTATGTCTGTGTGTCTGTCTATGTCTGTGTGTGTGTGTCTGTGTATGTATCTGTGTGTGTGTGTCTGTATGTCTGTGTGTCTGTCTATGTCTGTGTGTGTGTGTCTGTGTATATTTGTCTGTGTGTGTCTGTGTGTGCATGTCTATGAGTGTGGGTCTGTGTATCTCTGTGTGTATATGTGTGTTTGTGTGTGTGTGTGTCTATGTCTCTCTGTGTGTGTCTGTATCTCTGTCTGTGTGTGTGTGTGTGTCTGTGTATCTGTGTGTATCTATTTCTCTCTGTGTGTTTCTGCGTGTGTTTGTGTGTGTGTGTCTGTAGGTGTGTGTGTGTCTATGTCTGTGTGTATCTCTGTGTGTATGTGTGTGTGTCTCTATGTCTGTGTGTGTGTCTCTATGTCTGTGTGTGTCCATGTCTCTCTGTGTGTGTCTGTGTATATTTGTGTGTGTCTGTGTGTGTCTGTGTATATTTGTGTCTGTGTGTGTCTGTCTATGAGTGTGTGTGTGGGTCTGTGCGTGTGTGTGTCTGTGTGTATATCTATGTCTCTCTGTGTGTGTCTGTGTATGTGTGTGTGTGTATGCATACATGAGTGTCTGTGTTTTTGTCCCCAGTGCCACACTGTGCAGGCACCTGCATCCCGTGTAGTGGTCTATCCACAGCTGGCTTCTCCACTGACCCCAGCACAGCAAATGCTGGCGGGAGAGACTCCTTCCCTCCTCTTTAGGGTTCTTTCTCAAGAAGCCTATTTTGGAGGCCCTGGTGCCCAGCCCAGTGAGGCCCCATGACTACCTGTGGCCCTCTCAGCTCCATCAAGCCCAGGGCCTCCCAGGGGACGAACGACCAGAAGTTCCGTGTCCTTGGACACAGAGCACAGGTCCAGCCCGGAGGCTGGAGCATGCGGGGCACAGGCGGTCACCTGAGGCCCCTCCCACTGCAGGGTCCATCGTGTCCAGACCCCGCAGTCAAGCAGCAGCAGCTGCCCCTGCTCCGTGAGGCGAGCCCTCAGGGGCACAGCTGAGAGCGCCCAACGGTCCCTGAGCCTGCCGCCCACAGCAGGTGTCAGGCCCACAGCTGCGTCCCACGAGGATCCGCTGCTCTTTTCTGCAGGCGCTTCAGAAGCCGGGAGGACCCGGCTGCCCTCGCCGGCCAAGGGCAGGATGTCCTGACCCGTGACCCAGAGAGACTGGGGGGCACGCTCCTGACCCGGTGCCCACAACCTGGCCCCGAAAAAGATTTAGGGGATAAAGTCTTAATCGATGTCATTTTTATGAAACTCTTCTCAGAATGCTGATAGCAACCGGCATCTACTGAGAGGGAGAGAAGGAAGGAAGGCGGGTGGGAGAGAGCAAGTAGGAGAGAAGAGACGAGAGAAAGAAGGAAAGAAAGAAAACAGGAAGAAAATGATCTCGGCGTCTCTTTGGCTCTGTTCTGTGCTCAGGGCAAGCCCACAAACCATGATGAGGGCACACAGCTCCAGCTCCTGGTTTTGCTTCCAAGACCCCAGACCTGGCATCCACCAGCTGTGCCCACAGAGATTAGTCGGCCTTCCTGGTCTTCCAAGCCAGTCAGAAGATGGTGAACGTAGTCTACAGATGGTGAACGCAGAACGTGGAATCCAGGGTCCACACAAACCTGCTAAGGCCATTCTAGGAGAAAGGGGAGATCTCACACAGACCCACAGGGAACTGGATCCCGAGGAGGGGGTTGGCCACAGCTCAACACCTCCAGCCCCACCCCCATCAGCCTGGCACACTGGGCTCCGCCCAGGCCCACGCATCCACACCTGTGCCTGCAGCTGGGTCCCCGGGCCATCTCCGCCCCGAGCTGCCTGACAGTGACACAGTACTGCCTGTTTAAGGCAGCATTACGTTTTGAGGCCAGAAGCATGCGCTAAGGGAGGTCAGCGGACACCTCATAGGTGAACCCTCTGTGCTCTGGTCCTCTCATCTATTGTCCTGACTGCTCCTTGGCACCAGGAGGTTGACTTGAACTTTTTTGCCTGATCCTTGACTCAGCTGCAGAGCCTGCAGGCCCATCCGAGAGAGAGGAGTTTTCCCCCTCCAAAGCCCCCTCTCCCCGACCCCACTTCCGCCTCCTCTTCCCCAGGGAACCGGATCCAGCTCTCTGTGCCCTCAGCCCCAGCTGGATCTTGTACAGGAGCTCCGACGTCTCAGTGCCCAGGACAAGCTGGTGAGGTCAGCTCTGCCCTGATCAGCCCCTCAGCAGCCCTCCAGGGGTGAGCTGCACTTGACCCTGACCTCCCAACTGCTGGAATGGGCCAGTCTGGTCCTAGGCGGCTTCCCAGACCACATCACCCCAGGCCTCCTCCTCTTCCTCCTCCTCCATCTGCCGTGGTTGCCAGTCCCAGAAGCTTTCACATCAATGCTTGTTCATGTTAGGGTGGCCTACACCTCAGAGGGGAGAAATGTCTTGCCTGGGACCCTGGGCTAATTGCAGCATCGTTTGGACAGTGGCTACTGTGTCTTTAGACCTTCTGTCTGTGAGCTTCCCCCAGTTTTCCCGTGGACCAGCAAAGCCCCACATCTGTGTAACACGAACTGGTGGGCACCCTGCAACTACTGAGAACCCACAGCCAAGCCCGACCGCACAGTCAGACGCCATCTCCCCCCACCCCTGGCTCCCCAAGTGGCTGTTTCTGCCAACCCAGCACCAAACGTTTGCCATCTCTGGTCCTGCAGGTGGCAATTTGCATGGCGGGGTGTACCCTCTCCCATGAGGTTTTGTCTATCTGAGTTTCTTTTCTGCTCTTGGGAGGTGAACAGCTTCTTTAAAAAGAAAGAAAAACAAGACCCCAGTAACTCTGCTCTGACTGGAGCCTTAAGGTGTTTCAAAGCCTCCGCGGCTATTTCTGGCTCCATTGTCGTCGGGTCTGAGAGGAAGGCCTCATGGCAGTTCTCTGCTTTCAAGGCAGAAACAGGACATTGTTTCTCCCGGCTTTGATTTAATGGCCAAAAACAGTTATAGGAAACTGTTCAGCAGATGTTTTATGAAACTCAGAAAAAATTGGGTCTTTGAGAGAGGTTATTTTTAGACTAATGCTTCCTACCATTGGGGGTTTGGTGCTCACAAAAGGAACAGAAAACGGGAGAGAGAGAGAGAGGTGAAGAGAGCTTTGAACATTTAGACCATCGCATTTTATTTTTTCTGCCATTTTCACCATGAATTAAATGTACGTGGGAATCCATGGAGGACAGGATACAGAGGAGGTTCCAGGAAGGAGTTGTGCACTTTACAGTTTCCTTTCTAAAATGAAAGTTTACTGAGTGCAAGGAAAATCTCTATTTTCCATCTTTCCCCACCTGCTTGATGCTACATAGAAATGTCTTTTTCCTTGCCACTTTGTTTTCTTGTCTCTCTTTGCCTGAAGTAATCTTTCCTTCTCTCATCCCATCCCTGCTTCCTTTTCTCTTCTGCGTCTTTTACCTATTTCAGTCTAAGGCATCATTTACACTCAGGCCAGGAGCCTCCTCTTCCAGGAAGTCTTCCCTGAACTCTCCAGGGTGGATTGCTAGACCTCCTCTGAGATACACAGACCATATTTCAAACACTGCATGTACTGCCTTGCTTTACAATTTATTTATGTATCTGGCTCCTTTCTCAGGCTGTCAGCTCGATGAAGTTGGGGGACTCTGTTTTAATTATCATTGCGTCCTCAGCATTTAGCACTGTTTAGTTCAATAACAGTCACAGAATAAATGTTTCCTGAGAGAAGGGACTGATGAAGAATAAAGGGATTGAGCAAGTTAGGGAATTTCATCCAGTTGGAAAGGTTTTATTTAACCTATAGGAGCAGAAATGAAGTTTGCTTGGGTTTTTTAGTTTTTTGTTTTGTTTTTGTTTTTCTTTGCTGTTCAAATCAACCCAAAATCTGTTACTACTATAACGTAATCAAGTAATTATTATACTTTGAAGTGGTTATTACAATTTCCAGGAGACAGGCTTTGGGACAATAAACAAAAGAGCTGACGTGAGATCACTCAGCTTTAGATATTTAATTAAAGCCTTTTTGTTTTCTCTACTCTATGTAGAGAGTCATATTTAAGACAGCCTTGGATGCCTGGGTCCAGGTAGGAGCCCTTGAAAGGGTAATGAAAAGGGAGGCCGGGAAACTAAAGCAGACTTTTCCTCCTGCTTTTCTAGGGCCATTTCCAGCTGGAACAGGAAGACAAGTATAGCCCCAGATGAGGAACAAATGACCTTTCACGTTCTCACTTGTCCCGAGGCCTCTGGCCAGTGTTTCAAAGTCAGGTGAACAGAACAAAGGGTAACGGCTCCTAACTTTCTGGAATGTCCTGGAACTCAGCCCGGGGAAAATGAGGTTCTCCCTTGATTTAATCCCATCAGTCATCATTGTCTCCCTCATTTCTGAAGACCTTATCGAGTACTTCCCAGCTTTTAGCTGGTGGAAGTGGAGGTAAGATCTGCTATCTGGAAAAAGCATCATCATTGCCTGTGAGTGGGCCAAAGGCCACATCAGTGAGCTCTGGGCAAGAGTGTTCGAGTTTTCTGGAAGCTGGGCCTGGGCAGAGCTCCCTGTCGTGTTCCAGGGCCCTGGGTGAATGTTTCCATATCCTTTTATTTCCTTAGACCCTTTTTTTGAATGCTAACTATGCTGTAGCTAGTTACTATGCTAAGTGCACTAGAAAATGATGTCATTTATCTTTATTTAAGACTTTTTAAAAAGCACATAACATTTTTTTCCTTATTAGTAAGGAACATTACCTTCTTACATCTTCAATAACCTTAAGAACTGAATTCTATTCTTACCCCCATTTTCCAGATGAGAAAACCTGAGAGGGTAGAGAGCTTGAAGAAACTTGCCCAGAGTCACCCAGGGGCTGAATGAAGTGCTGGAACTCAAGGTCAGGTTGGGCTGACACCATGGAGTTCAGTGTCCCAGTGGATTCTGACTGAGGCCCCGGCAAGCTCTCTAGTGGAACCTCCTTCCCTTCTTGGTCTGCGCGTACTCCCTCAGACAATCTCTCTCTTTCTAACTCTTCCCAGAGTTCTCTGCCATGTTCTAGGACAACTTATGGCATTTCTTTACTCTGACTTTTAAATTCTGCAGGCAAAGACAGAGACCCTCCCTGCTAAAGAAAATAGCCTCAAAGCGTAAGATATGCGGAAAAATATGAAATGTCGGCGGCTTTGAAAGGCTCTTTTCTAGAAACAGAACAAGAATGTATTAGACAGACCTAGCAAAGTCTTTCCCAGTGGCGGTAGCTTTCCCCAAGGCGTTGCCAACCTAATGTATTCACCTCCTACTTAAATCGGCTACAATCCAGCCGTTGGTATAGAGCTCAGGGAATACTTGTCCAACACTTCTGTACCAGCCGGGCCAGGCTAGGAGACGTGGTGGTGGCAAGCGCCAAACCTCAGCGCCTCAAGCTACACTTGCTACTCAGGCTATTCGAGCATGGCAGGTTGGCAGGGGCTTTGTGCCATGGCATTTGAGTCACCCAGGGCCATGGGCTACTCAGCAGCTGTCACCTGACACATGCCCAAGAGAAAAAGAATGGTTGAGTCTCTTCGTGGGTTCTCCAAGTTTCTGCCAGAAGAGCTCCAATTTCATCACTGACAGCAAGTCCTAAGACCACTCCCAACGTCAAGGGCGCCGGGAAGTGAGCTTCTACCACACGCTACACTGAGGAAGAAAAGCCAGCTTTATCTGGTGAATAAACTGGAGGTGCTGCTGACAAGTGTAAAACAGATAGCTAGTGAGAAGCTGTCGTATGGCTCAGGGAACTCAGTTGGAGCTCTGTGATGACCGAGAAGGGCAGAGTGGAACAGCAGGGTGGATGGGAGGTCCAAGAGGGAGGGTATATATGTATACATATGGCTGATTCACTTCGTTTACAGCAGAATTAACACAACATTGTAAAGCAACTATATTGCCCCCAAGAAAATTGGACACACTTAATTTCAAGTTAGGTATTGTTGAACAAACTCCCAGTCCTGCCTTCAGAAGCTTTACATGGAGCTGAGGAACTAGGACTTACCATACATCAAATAGTTAAAGGACATTATGAGTTGGTATATTAATAAAATAATATATCCTGCCAAACTACAGGGTTGTTATTGTGTGGATCACAATAAACTGTGGAAAATTCTGAAAGAGATGGGAATACCAGACCACCTGACCTGCCTCTTGAGAAACCTGTATGCAGGTCAGGAAGCAACAGTTAGAACTGAACATGGAACAACAGACTGGTTCCAAATAGGAAAAGGAGTATGTCAAGGCTGTATATTGTCACCCCGCTTATTTAACTTATATGCAGAGTACATCATGAGAAACGCTGGACTGGAAGAAACACAAGCTGGAATCAAGATTTCCAGGAGAAATATCAATAACCTCAGATATGCAGATGACACCACCCTTATGGCAGAAAGTGAAGAGGAACTAAAAAGCCTCTTGATGAAAGTGAAAGAGGAGAGTGAAAAAGTTGGCTTAAAGCTCAACATTCAGAAAACGAAGATCATGGCATCTGGTCCCATCACTTCATGGGAAATAGATGGGGAAACAGTGGAAACAGTGTCAGACTATTTTTTGGGGTTCCAAAATCACTGCAGATGGTGATTGCAGCCATAAAATTAAAAGACACTTACTCCTTGGAAGAAAAGTTATGACCAACCTACATAGCATATTCGAAAGCAGAGACATTATTTTGCAGACTAAGGTCCATCTAGTCAAGGCTATGGTTTTTCCAGTAGTCATGTATGGATGTGAGAGTTAGACTGTGAAGAAAGCTGAGTGCCGAAGAATTGATGCTTTTGAACTGTGGTGTTGGAGAAGACTCTTAAGAGTCCCTTGGACTGCAAGGAGATCCAACCAGTCCATTCTGAAGGAGATCAGCCCTGGGATTTCTTTGGAAGGAATGATGCTAAAGCTGAAACTCCAGTACTTTGGCCACCTCATGCGAAGAGTTGACTCATTGGAAAAGACTTTTATGCTGGGAAGGATTGGAGGCAGGAGGAGAAGGGGACGACAGAGGATGAGATGGCTGGATGGCATCACTGACTCGATGAACGTGAATCTGAGTGAACTCCGGGAGTTGGTGATGGACAGGGAGGCCTGGCGTGCTGCGATTCATGGGGTAGCAAAGAGTCAGACACGACTGAGCGACTGAACTGAACTGAACTGACAGAGTTGGGGGGAATAGTAGGGTTTTAGATACATTGTTTCAGACCCCTAGAAAGAAAATGAGGAGAATAAAAATTCTCCTGAGCTATTAAATTTATTATCACATTTTTATATTATAAAATTTTTATATTTTATTTTTATCCACTATGTCTGTTATTTATTGAATATATCAACTACAATTTATTAAATTATATTATAATTCATCTATTTCATTATATTCTGATCTATTAAAAATGCCCTAGATAATAAGATGTTCAAATAGAAAAAGCAATTTTACAAAATTTGAAAATGAGAGCATCCTCCAAGAAGATCAGATTTGGCATCCCTAATTCTTCCTTCCTCTAACTCCATACAAGCCTCCAGTGGTTCTCACTCATCCCTCTGATAAATGTCAAGCTCTAAGAACAGATCTGACTTTATCTTTTATTTTCAGTTCTTATAAAATATCTGGAGCCCACTTGTTGTTCGGGTGAATTAATCATGCAGAGCCCATGGTGTCACAGGTTTCTTATAAGGAAGAGTTGAGGACCACCCACAGCGAGTCATGGGCTGCAAGGAGTCTTTCTTAGGAGAAGGGTCTCTGCATTTCTGTCCTTTCTCCCGCAGACCAGCTCTCTCACATCAGCCCTGCAGCACACCTTCTGTTCCTTGGCCATCTTCTTACCTCCACCTCTCACCTAGCTACTCCAGGAAGAAAACACCTTCCTTTTCTATTGTTCCTGCAACGGCAATTATCCAGAACAAACCTTCTTCCTCTGCTCGCATCAGAGTCAGCATGGCCAGAGCTCTTTCAAACGCTGAGATTTTAAAGCTGAGAGGGCTCTGGAGGGACCCACCAGCCCACCACTGTTGTTTTCTTTGCAGAAACTGAGGTTTAGCGAGCTTAGATGACCCTCCCGAGGCTTCCTAGCAATCACTGGGAAATCTAGGCTCGAATCCAGATCTTTGGAATCACATTTCACTGCTTTTCATACTCTCTATTTATAGATGCATATTTCTGTATGGACTTTTGATTAACTTTACAGTGATACCTGAGATGTTGTATTTTCCCCTTTATATCAAGATAATGTTTAAAGCAATGCAGAAATGACTAAAGGAAATGAAAAAACGTTGTTTACGTGCAAGGAAAAGAATAATCCTGTGCCCAACATAAACACGAGAATCTCACAGAAACCTCTTCACCAGCTCAAATGACACCAGTGCTCCAGGGAGTGAATCTGGAAGTCCACCAGTGGAAGTGGACTGTTGCGTCAGGATGGCGTCAGTGGTCAGGCACTGATTCTGCTTAAAGGCTCTTGTAGTTTTGTAGAGAACCAATGAGATCTGGAAGCAGATTAGACTCAAATCCCAACTGTGGGGACTTCCCTGGTGGTTAACATTTGATCTTCTAATGCAGAGGATGCCGATTAGCTCCTTGGTCGAGGAGTTAAAATCCCACGTGCCTCACAGTCAAGAAATCAAAACATAAAACAGAAGCAAGATTGCAACAAATTCAATTAAACCTTAAAAATGGTCCACACCGAAAAAAAAAAATCTTAAATAAAACAGTCCCAACTGTATTTTATTTTTGACCTTCAGTTTTGTTATCTGTAAAATAGGTTAATAATCCCACCTTGGAGTAGGAAATGGCAACCTGCTCCAGTATTCTTGCCTGGACAATCCCACAGATAGTGGAGCCTGGCAAGCTACAGTCCATAGGGTCGCAAGGAGTTGGACACGATCCTGCCTAGCTTAATTTAAATGATTGTTCTTACCATCCAACAAGATGGTAAAAATGAAGTGAACACAAAAATTGAATTAAACTCTAATTCACAAAAGTTAGTGTCCAGAGGATTATTTCTTCTTCCGAGTTTGAGGCAGGGATGGAAAGAAAGTGATTTATCAAGGTCATTGACCATGGCCATGCTTCTAGCTCACCCATTATTTAGGGTTTTGATAGAAAAGAAGCTAAAAAAGAGAGAGTGGAGCAATGAAAATCACGGTGAGGGTCAGATAAGGACCAAGGTGATGGGAAACGAGGACAGGTGCCTCTCAGAAGTGAGGGTTGAGTTAAAATTACCTGATGGATAACAACAATGATACTATCTCTCACTTCTCTTCTCTGAAAGCACTGCTTCTCCAAAAATAAACCAGAAGCAGAAAGGCAGTACCATACTGTGGTCAATAATATGGGCTGAAGAGTCAGACTAACTTGAATTTGAATTCACATTTGCTTGGATGTGACTTTAAGCAAATTATTGAACCTCTTGGAGACTCATTTTTTTTTTTCTTTCAGCAAAATGAGAATAATAATACGCCCTCCCTGAAGGACTGTTAAATGAGATAATACAGGTCAAATGTTTAGCTCAGGGGCCTTCCCTGTTAGAGTAGTGGCTAAGACTCTGTGCTCCAAATGCAGGGAGCCTGGGTTCCAGCCCTGGTCAGGGAACTAGATCCCACAAGCTGCAACTAAGAATTTGTCTGCCGAAACTGAGACCTGGTACAACCAAACAAGTAAATATTTTAAAAAATGCTTAGCTTAGGACAGAACAAGTAGGAAGTATGCAAAGTATTCAGTTCAGTTCAGTCGCTCAGAGGCGTCCAACTCTTTGCCACCCCCTGAATTGCAGCGCATCAGGCCTCCCTGTTCATCACCAACTCCTGGAGTTCACCCAAACTCATGTGCATTGAGTCGGTGATGCCATCCAGCCATCTCATCCTGTCGTCCCCTTCTCCTCCTGCCCCCAATCCCCCCAGCATCAGGGTCTTTTCCAATGAGTCAACTCTTCGCATCAGGTGGCCAAAGGATTGGAGTTTCTGCCTCAGCATCAGTCTTTCCAATGAACACTCAGGACTGGTCTCCTTTAGGATGGACTGGTTGGATCTCCTTGCAGTCCGAGGGACGCTCAAGAGTCTTCTCCAACACCACAGTTCAAAGGCATCAATTCTTTGGTGCTCAGTTTTCTTCATAGTCCAATTCTCACATCCGTACATGACCACTGGAAAAACCATAGCCTTGACTAGACGGACCTTTGTTGGCAAAGTAATATCTCTGCTTTTGAATATGCTATGTAGGTTGGTCATAACTTTCCTTCCAAGGAGTAAGCGTCTTTTAATTTCATGGCTGCAGTCACCATCTGCAGTGATTTTGGAGCCCCCCAAAATAAAGTCTGACACTGTTTCCACTGTTTCCGCATCTATTTCGCATGAAGTGATGGGACCAGATGCCATGATCTTCATTTTTTGAATGTTGAGCTTTAAGCCAACTTTTTCACTCTCCTCTTCCACTTTCATCAAGAGGCTTTTTAGTTCCTCTTCACTTTCTGCCATAAGGGTGGTGTCATCTGCATATCTGAGGTTATTGATATTTCTCCCGGCAACCTTGATTCCAGCTTGTGCTTCCTCCAGTCCAGCGTTTCTCATGATGTACTCTGCATATAAGTTAAATAAGCAGGGTAACAATATACAACCTTAACGTACTCCTTTTCCTTTTTGGAACTGGTCTGTTGTTTCATGTCCAATTCTAACTGTTGCTTCCTGACCTGCATACAGGTTTCTCAAGAGGCAGGTCAGGTGGTCTGGTATTCCCATCTCTTTCAGAATTTTCCACAGTTTATTGTGATCCACACAGTCAAAGGCTTTGGCATAGTCAATAAGGCAGAAATTGATGTTTTTCTGGAATTCTCCTTCTTTTTCGATGGTCCAGCGAATGTTGGCAATTTGAACTCTGGTTCCTCTGCCTTTTCTAAAACCAGCTTGAACATCTGGAAGTTCACGGTTCACATATTGCTGAAGCCTGGCTTGGAGAATTTTGAGCATTACTTTACTAGCGTGTGAGATGAGTGCAATTGTGCGGTAGTTTTTGCATTCTTTGGCACTGCTTTTCTTTGGGATTGGAATGAAAACTGACCTTTCCCAGTCCTGTGGCCACTGCTGAGTTTTCCAAAATTGCTGGCATATTGAGTGCAGCACTTTCACAGCATCATCTTTCAGGATTTGAAATAGCTCAACTGGAGCTCCACCACCTCTACTAGCTTTGTTTGTAATGATGCTTTCTAAGGCCCACTTGACTTCACATTCCAGGATGTCTGGCTCTGGGTGAGTAATCACACCATTGGTTACTAATATCAACCAGGTAGTTATTAGGAGGAGAAATTCTGTTTCAATTTGAGCTCTTACTCACCTAGACACTCCCCAGATGAATGAACCCAGAATCTTTGTGTCCTTTTCCCCTCTCCCTCCTGTCTGATAAATGTGCACTCCTTTTCATCTAGTCTTAATTAAAATTCTGTTGAGTATTTTAAGTTTTGGTAACAATAAAAGGCAAATGAGACAAGGGACTTGCCCATAAGGGGTTCTGTGATTGGGACCAATTTAGGAACTTCACTAGCTGATACAATTTTTTTTATTTCTGATCAGGCGCCCATCTGACAGGATGTGAAAGTAGCAATACACAATACTCCCGAGACCCTGCAGAGGATGGTCAGAGCTGCAACTTCAGGTCCTTGACAGCTAGTGACGTTCCAGGAGCCTTGCCTGAGAGTGCAGGCTTGGCTTCCATAGAGTCTTCACTGCATTGTTATAACTGGTATCATAATTAGCTGAGGTGAGGTCTTGTTTCCTGTTTTTGGAAGCCACGTTTGCTGTAACCTCGGGTAAATACCCTCCTAAGCAGTCATTAGACCAGGAAGCATTTTTTAGGGCCTATATCCTGTTCTGGCAGGGAGATGGGATCAGATGAGCTAATGGGTCTTTCCATGACTAAATGCTGTGACGGCTCCATATTAGCAGTGGCAGGAGCCACAAAACAGCGAGCTGTCCAGTGTGAAAAAGGTTGAGTTTTAATTTCCATCAGCATAGGAAAATAAGGAGTCAAGGCCACCATGTTTATTGTTAGTGTGGAAATTAAAGTTAGAATGGAAGGTGTTGGAACCCACCTGTTCTAGGATGTGTCGTTGACTCACAACCAGAAGGGATAAGTAACAACAAATAATAGTAATAATGGCAACAATAATAATAATATAAAAATATACCCCTTGGGATTATATTTTAGATCTTCAAGGAAAACATGTAGTCCATACCTCCCCCGTTTTGGTGGCGGGGCTTCAGAGAAGTAGAAGATCTGAATGGTGCTGAGGCCATTCATTCATTGAGTATTTAAAAAAAAAAAAAAAAAGATGCAGTCATATTGGTGGGAGTTGATATGAAGTCTATTCCCCCAACTCTGTGTGGGGAAGATGGGGTTCAAGTCTTTCCCTTCTAGTGAACATCGTCCCCAAACCTTAGCTTCCAGCCAAGTGGTTGGAATTTCTATTGTCAAGCACTTGTCTGCTAGTCGGATAATGACATCTACTGGTAATGTGGCCTTGGGAAAAGACCAGAAAACAAGCCAGTCAAGAAACAGAGTGCAGTCCTGTCTGGGCAAACCGGCCATGATCTGAATAAAATCTGAGCTTTGATGTCATTATTTATTAAATGGAGAAAATACAATCTTGCCTTCAAAATTTACCTGGAGGACAAATGAATTAAAAGTGTAAGCACTTTGATAGTTTTAGGTGAACAGTGAAGGGACTCAGCTCTACATATACGTGTATCCATTCTCCCCTAAACCCCCGTCCCATCCAGGCTGCCACATAACATTGAGCAGAATTCCACATGCTATACAGTAGATTTTTGTTGGAGTCCCTTCATTGTTCACCTGAAACTATCACAACATTTTAAATTGGCTATACCCTGATACAAAATATTTTTGGTGTTAAAAATTAAAAAAAGAAATCAAGCCATAAAAAAAGGTGTAAGCACTTTGAACTTGGAAAAGAATCAACACCCAGCTGAAATGATTCTCCTCCCTCTCTTCCAACCCCGAGGTCTTGTTTCTTTTGTTTGTCTGAACTGTGGAATGTTCCAGGTGCCTGCTTCAGCTCCATTTGGCTGCAGGGTGACTGGGGATGGCTGGTTTGACCTCACAGTATCCAGCCCGCGGATGTGGGTGGCACATGATGGAGCCAGAACAATTGCTCCTGTTGGCTGCCTTCCTCTGTTCCCAGGTCCCTCCAGGGACCATTTCTCACCTCCTTCCCAATTCGGGAGGAATGCATAGACACTGCATAGAGGTTGCTCCTTTCATAAGCCTGACCAAAGGGGATCCAGCCATGGGGTCACCTTCTCTTACACTTTCTGGCCTGGTGGGAAGAGAAGGGGTGTCAGACACATTTCAAAGCCATTTTCTATAAAAATCAATGCTGCAAGTCAATGAGAAGCCTGCACTCAGGGTTCCAGGCAGGGTTTGCCAAGGAACAAAGATCTGATTCATACTAACTCATTGACTGCCTTACTTGTAATTTCCCCCTTAATATTATATGCAGGCGACCCGGAATGTAGGCTTCTGCGAGGAGGATTTGCAGAAGTCTTTTTTTTTTTCTGTATATTTCTTGCCCGCCCCACCCCCCGCCTCCCCCCCGTCCCCCACCCCTCGCCCCCCCCCCCCCCCCCCCCCCCGGCCCGTGTATATTTCAGCACACCCCCGTGGAATGGCCGTCACTCCAGGGAGGGGAACCGGACAGTCCTTTGTTTAGAAGAGTGGGGGAGAGGTCCTAAAGGGCAACTTTACTGTCTTTAGAGCCCAGGGCACTAGAATGAGGCTTTAAGAAAGAACAGTCTTTAACAAAGTCTTTAAGAAAGACTACCCCGAGTCTTAAAGAAGAGAATGAGGCCGGCGGCAGGTTCCTGTGAACCTGTCTGCCGTCCACTCCCCTCCCACTGCTTGTTTCCCAGGTGTACTCTGAATTGCGTGGGTGGCTGTAGCATGTTCCATACATCAATACCTTCCTCAGAAGATCTTCATGCAGTGAGATCTTTGGGGCTGGTGACTCAGAAATCGTACTGAGTCCTTTAAACAAAGCTACAGTTTTTCCAGTAGCCATATGTGGATGTGAGAGTTAAACCCAAAAGAAGGTTAACTGTCAAAGAACAGATGCTTTCCAACTGTGATGCTGGAGAAGACTCTTGAGAGTCCGTTAGATTGCAAGGAGATCAAACCAGTCAACCCTAAAGGAAATCAACCCTGAATATTCATTGGAAGGACTGTTGCTGAAGCTCCAATACTTTGGCCACCTGATGTGAAGAGCCAACTCTTTGGAAAAGATCCTGATGCTGGGAAAGAGTGAAGGCAAAAGAAGGGGGCTGCATGAGATGGTTAGATAGCATCACCGACTCATTGGACGATGAATTTGAGCAAACTCTGGGAGACATTGGAGGACAAGAGAGCCTGGTGTGCTGCAGTCCTTGGGGTTGTAAAAGGTTGGACACAACTTAGTGACTGAGCAACAACAACAACCTATAAACAAAGTTTGGCACATTCATTTGCATATCTGAAATTCAAGAGAACTAGCCGTTTCTTCTCCACAGTTTCTGGCTCTTTAAGTCTGAGAAAAATGCTGTCAGAGTTTCTGATAGCTTAGAGTTTGCACATCTCATCTCCTTAGAACCCTGAATAAAGGAATAGAATGTTATGGGCAAAGTCACCATTGAAGAGTTAGAAGATGGAAGCATATAAATGTGTTAAAAGATTTTTCTAGGATTACTGTTTCTTTTGATTCCAAATTCTACAGTCTTTCAAAGGTCCTCATAACTTCCTTAAACTCCAAGTTAGAGAGAAATAAAGCAAATTTTTATTTTTAGAATTTTCTTGGTAAGAGATTTTTCTCATCCTGACACACCAAATGTCATAAGGGACATGGTTACAGGCCAGCATCTCCCACTACAAATGGTCTTCTCTTTTAAAAGTCGGAGGGTTTTTTGTTGTTGTTGTTGTTTCTGTTTTAAGTATAAAAATAATATATTCATGTGATACTGAAAAGTCCAACTTAACAAAATATTATGAAATACAATGTGAAAGTCCATAGTCTCATCCCACAGCCAGTCACACCCCATAGAGGTAACAACTATTCATATTTTCAGCTTTTTGCTAGCTAATTCCGTATTATATGGAATACTCTTCTACTGCTATTTCTTGGCTTAATCACTTTAAAAATACCAGTTGACCATCAATATAAAACAAAATATGTCACTCACTTACACTACACCCAACCCCATCAGTTTCCCAATGCTTAAATCTTTTAGGTTTTTATTTTCTTTCAGTTAACGTCATAACTTTGAATAATATACCTCAACTTTTAATTCCTTGATTCATCATCTTTAGACAACATCTATGACCTTGTTTAAGGTAATGCTTAAAACTCTCCAAGCCAGGCTTCAGCAATATGTGAACCGTGAACTTCCAGATGTTCAAGCTGGTTTTAGAAAAGGCAGAGGAACCAGAGATCAAATTGCCAACATCCGTTGGATCATCGAAAAAGCAAGAGAGTTCCAGAAAAACATCTATTTCTGCTTTATTGACTATGCCAAATCTTTTGACTGTGTGGATCACAATAAACTGTGGAAAATTCTGAAAGAGATGGGAATACCAGACCACCTGACCTGCCTCTTGAGAAATCTGTATGCAGGTCAGGAAGCAACACTTAGATTTGGACATGGAACAACACACTGGTTCCAAATAGGAAAAGGAATATGTCAAGGCTGTATATTGTCACCCTGCTTATTTAACTTATATGCAGAATACATCATGAGAAACGCTGGACTGGAGGAAGCACAAGCTGGAATCAAGATTTCCAGGAGAAATCTCAATAACCTCGGATATGCAGATGACACCACCCTTATGGCAGAAAGTGAAGAGGAGCTAAAGAGCCTCTTGATGAAAGTGAAAGAGGAGAGTGAAAAAGTTGGCTTAAAGCTCAACATTCAGAAAACGAAGATCATGGCATCTGGTCCCATCACTTCATGGCAAATACATGGGGAAACAGTGGAAGCAATGTCAGACTTTATTTTGGGGGGCTCCAAAATCACTGCAGATGGTGACTGCAGCCATGAAATTAAAAGACGCTTACTCCTTGGAAGGAAAGTTATGACCAACCTGCTGCTGCTGCTAAGTTGCTTCAGCTGTGTCCGACTCTGTGCAACCACATAGACGGCAGCCCACCAGGCTCCCCTGTCCCTGGGATTCTCCAGGCAAGAACACTGGAGTGGATTGCCATTTCCTTCTCCAATGCATGAAAGTGAAAAGTGAAAGTGAACGCTCAGTCGTGTCCTACTCTTCACGACCCCATGGACTACAGCCTACCAGGCTCCTCCACCCATGGGATCTTCCAGACAAGAGTCCTGGAGTGGGTTGCCATTGCCTTCTCCATGACCAACCTAGATAGCATATTAAAATGCAGAGACATTACTTTGCCAACAAAGGTCCATCTAGTCAAGGCTATAGTTTTTCAGTGGTCATGTATGGATGTGAGAGTTGGATTGTGAAGAAAGCTGAGCACCAAAGAATTGATGCTTTTGAACTGTGGTGTTGGAGAAGACCCTTGCGAGTCCCTTGGACTGCAAGGAGATCCAACCAGTCCATCCTAAAGGAGACCAGCCCAGGGTGTTCATTGGAAGGACTGATGCTGAGGCTGAAACTTCAATCCTTTGGCCACCTCATGTGAAGAGTTGACTCATTGGAAAAGACTCTGATGCTGGGAGGGACTGGGGGCAGGAGGAGAAGGGGATGACAGAGGATGAGATGGCTGGATGGCATCACCGACTCGATGGACATGAGTTTAAGTAAACTCCAGGAGTTGGTGATGGACAGGGAGGCCTGGTGTGCTGCGATCCATGGGGTCACAAAGAGTCAGACACGACTGAGCGACTGAACTGAACCTAACTGATGACCTTATGCCATATGAAAGAAGGAAATTAGCACTCCTGTTTCTCTCCACCTTTTCACGTTTTAAACAATTCATTTATTCACTTACTGATCATTTACTTGTCTAGTAAATGTTTGTTGAAACTTTGGTACATGCCAGACATTCTTCTAGGGAGTAAAACAATGAACAAAACTTGCAAAGTATCTTTCCTTTTGATGAGAGAGGAGGCAAAGAAGAAACAAAGATACACAGTACATTAGATAGAAATTACTATGGAAAAAATGAAAGCAGATGAATGTAGATCGGAAGTACTGAGAGTTGGAATGGATGGTTTTGTTTTATAGAAGAGTCAAGCAAGAATTCCACTGAAAAGCCATCTTCACGTGATATGTGTGAAGCAAGGAAGGGAACTTCATGGAACCGCAGCCAAAAAAGCAAGTGCAAATGCCTTGCAGTAGACATTCCTTGCTCTCTAATCCCTTTCTATCTTAGCCCAGAAAGGCATTTGGGGGATTCATAAACATATCTTAAAGTTTGTACTCATGTTTTGTTGCATTGAAGGCTGTCAGAGGATTTGCAACTAACTTCCTAGGCTCTAAAATAAATGAAAAACCTATGCATGTTTTCAACCAAATAAAGGTATACTGAGAAGCTCCTAAGGGCCAGGCACCAAGTGAGATGCTGGAGATACAAAGATAAATGAGCCCTCAGTGTAAACAAGCAACCAGTAAGTAAGGGGCTTCCTTGGTGGCTCAGATGGTAAAGAATCTGCCTGCAATGTGAGAGACCAGGGCTCAGGGCCTGTGACGATCCTCTGGAGAAGGGAATGGTACCCTTCTTTGCCTGGGAAATCCTATGGACAGAGGAGCCTGGCAGCTGTGACAGTGTGACAGTCCACGAGATCCCAAACCGTCGGACACAACTGAGCAACTGACCCAAGGCAGCAAACACTTACTGGATTTATGGACAAGGTAACCAGGAATGTGAATACCTGATCTTGTAGTGATGTTACTGATGCAAGGGTAAATCTGTCAGGATAGATTCAGAGAGGAGAGGAGATGAAGACTGAATAAGATTTTGCTAAGGGGAAGGCAGAGGAGAGCAGTCTGAATGGCAGCAACCATATGCGATACCCAACAACAAATACAACATTCCCATCAAGAATTTTTATTCAATTCAATTTAATTTCTATAGATCTAAGAGTGAAGTGAAGTGAAGTGAAGTGACGTCGCTCAGTTGTGCCCGACTCTTTGCGAACCCATGGACTGTAGTTTACAAGGTTCCTCTGTCCATGGAATTTTCCAGGCAAGAGTACTGGAGTGGGTTGCCATTTCCTTCTCCAGGGGATCTTCCCGACCCAGGGATCGAACCCAGGTCTCCCGCATTGTGGGCAGACGCTTTTCCGTCTGAGCCACCAAGCTAATTATCTTTATTTTTCTCCCAAAAAAGAAAGCCTAAGAAAAGGAGTTATAAGGTAGCAGGACCAGAGGAGGACTTTAAGCAAATGGTCACTACACATGGCTTTCTTCTGATTTTTAAAACACCGTGTGTATGGCCTTGGATTGGAGGAGACATATGAAACGGAAAAACTGGAGCTGGATTAAACATCAGGAGTTTGTGGTCTAACACGGGCAGGGTAGCTTTGGTCACCTTACTCTCCCACAGTTACATCTACTTGTTGCTGTTGTTGTTGTCAGTCATGTCTGACTCTCTGCCACCCCATGGACTGACTACAGCATGCCAGGCTTCCCTGTCCTTCACCACCTCCCAGAACTTGCTCAAACCCATGTCTATAGAGTCGGTGATGCCATCCAACCATCTCATCCTCTGCTGCCCCCTTCTCCTCCTGCCCTCAATCTCTCCCAGCATCAGGGTCTTTTCCAACAAACTGGGTCTTCACATCTACTTGACTTTGAAACAATTAATTGTGTAGCATATCCAAATGTTTGAATGTTGTTCCTCTGTGGTGTGAAAGTTCATCTTCCTATAAATTCTATCAACAGGGCCTGATGTGATGCATTTGAAATGAACTACTTCCTTTTCCACATGACAGCCCTTTATATATTTAGAAATAGCACTAGAGCTCATCAAAAATAGTGGAATTACAGATTCTTAGAGCTGGATGGAACCCTGGCTGTCATCTAGCCCTGTGGAAGAAATGTCTCTACAGCCTCCCTGCTGGTTGGCCCTCCAAATCCAAAGCTTTTCCAGGCTCTCATTTCTCATTTGAATGGCTCCACATCTTTAAAAGCTCTCCAAACACTCAAAAGCACTCCATCATTTTGATCTGAAATATGCTTCTCTGTAATATTTATCTACAGATTCAAGTTCTGTGACACTTGTCTATTATGAGGCAATTTCAATTCCCACAATGAAATATTATGACAGTCTGCTGCAGGGAGACAAGGGAGGATTCATTGGAGCTATCACAAACAAAATATCCAGTCCCTTTCATATGCAAAGCAGTTCACTTCCAAAGAATTTTCTCTATTATCTCATTTTATTTTTCAACATCTCAATGAGGAAAGACCTGCTAGGAGTGTAGGCAACAGCAAGGAGAGATGTCTACTTCCATGAAGATTATTGATATGTTTAATATCAAGGACAAGGATGGGAGAGGAATCAAGAAGGAAACATCTCAGAGGGTGCTCAGTGATTTGATGCCTCCATGCTTTGGAATCCTGCTTGCTGATATGCAGGAATACCAGTGCCTCCTGAGATATGTAATGCACCAGGGCTATTTCTTGCTCTGCTCCTATTTCATACCGGAATCTCAAGTCTCTGGGGTCAATGGCATTCATGATAAAAGCAAAACATCAGAAGCTCCATCATATCTTCTCTAGATGTGCTGCAAAGGCTCTCTGATGAGATGTTTGGCTCTTCTTGAGATATCCAAATTGACAGGCTCAAGAAAATAGGCAGAGATAAAACTCAAGTGTGTATTCCATCTCTTGATCTTTGTTGGTCTTGGGCCAGCTGCATGAGAAGCTTGGTTAGATTCGAAGGGTGGGGAAGAAAAGAGGGGTGTCCTTTCTTTCAGGCCACGGGCATGAGAAACACCTTAAGAACTCAGTAGTGCAGGATCGTATGTGGAACTCAGGAAACCTGGCACAACTGTGAACTACTATTATCAGACCTCAGGGATTCCTTTGAATTCCAAATTACTGACGAATCAGATCCCCCATCCATCTTCATCTTCTACAGTGGAAAACATTGTCTCTTCCTTGCTTCCTTTGGATGTGAAACACAGAATCTTTACTGGCTCCTTTAAAAGAGGAAGATACTTGTGTTTCCATTTCTGGTCCAAAGAAAATGAATGCGTCTTTAACATTTTCTCATAGTCTCTCTCTGGCTGGAGTCTTCAAGAAAGCAGAGACTTCAAGCTCTGGGAGTCAGTTTCTACCCCAGGGGCTCAGAGCTCAGATGAGCCCCCAGTATACACATGGAAGTACCTGCCTTAAGCTTGGGGCTCAAAACAGACCTTGTACCTCACAGCGGGAGACTGGTGCTGAGTTTGCAGAAGCTGGGAAGAGGCCAGCCACCCATCTTCTGGGGAGCAGATCAAAGGCATCATATTTCATTGTTTCAGGGGAAAGGAAATGGGAAAATAAAGGAAAGGCAAATCACAGAATGAAGGGAAAGGGGAAACCCCTCTCATATGGAGTGTCCATAATAGGCAATGAGGAGCAGTTAAATGGTCCGTTTTATGACTTTTGTATTGGAAGTCCTCTTCTGGGACTTTCTAGAGATTAACTATATAATCTTATCTCATGGATAAGAAAACCAGGGCCCAGAGAACTTTCCTCCAAACACACAACTACTTAGTGGAACTAGGAATTGAATCCCTGTCTTATGATTTTTCTCATTGCTTAAAGAGTCAGTATAAAATCAAAGTTCAATCTTATACTAAATTTCTAGATGTTTTTAGAAATACATGTGAGTGTACCAGATAAAATACTGTAAGGGCAACCTTTTAGTGGCATGAAAAGTAGGTTTAGGATATATAAATTAAAAAAAAAAACCCGGCTAAATACCATGTGTAATATCTATTAATTTTTATTTTATATAAAATAAAAAATAAAAATACCTATCTACATAGAAAGACTGGAAAGAAATTATCCATGGAAATATTTACCATCCAGTTATTACCATCTCTGGATGGGGAAGTGATTATAGATAAATTTAATCTGTTTTTATTTTTTCCATATTTCTCAATTTTTAAACAACAAACATGGATTACTTTTGGAGTAAAAAGGATAATAAGTACTTGGAAAAAGAGACAGAAGGACGAATTGTTCTTGGAGTCAAGGTTAAAATCCTTGAATGTGAATCTTGGAGCATGATTTAAGAGTAAGAGTATAACTTCAGTATAAATTATTTTAGCTTCCTTGGATTTTGCAAGACTAGAGAGCTGACCTCTATTGTCTGGATAAGCACCAGCCCTTCTGTACCTCTGACCCATCACAGGATTTTGCCCTACTCTAAGTTAGAAGTAACAATGCCTTTTTTACTTTTATTTATTTTTTGCTTCTTTTGGACCTCTTTGGAAGTATCTGTTATCTGAACACCCAAAATTTCTAAAAACTCACTTTTGAAATGCCACAAAAGTAAGATAAAGAGTGGTGGGCTATATCCTGCTGTACTCTGACCAAGGATGGACTGTGAAGCACATTGCAAGAAACAGCCCTAATTGGGAGTTCAACTTTATTAGATAATGAATCTGATTCTCTCTGGTCACAAGCTTCTCTCTCCCTGGGGCAAGGTCAACATCTTAGCTGTTCCACTCTCTGGATGGTGCAAAGGCTGAGTTTAAGCTTTTCTGATTTCCTTCATTGCCTCTTTGAAAAAACAAATGGTGCTGTAAATAACTAGTTAGTGTGCTTATTGGGGAGTTAGAATACTGGATTGTCAACCAAAATGTTTCTTTCCATTCGTCATGCTGGCCCCATTCCAAATTAGTACTGAGATCCCATTTCTACACACCTCTATGCTGTGAGGAGTTTTCTGTGGCCAATAACCATGGATAAGAATGAGTGAGATATTTCAGGAATTTTTCAGACTTGCAACTCTTAGAAAACAAATTAGGAGTGGAAAAAAAAAAAAATCCAAACTCTAGATTCTCAGTCCAGCAATCACAAGTCAATTGCTTCCATTTTGCTTATCCTTAAGGAAAAATAAGATGAAAGATGCATTGTGGCAACTACTCAAGCGGTAAGGGAAAAACACACCAGCTGTAGACTGAATTACCCAGATAACAGACAAAAGAAATCTGGTGCAAAGTGGTGACTCATTCTCTCTGTTTACACAGCCTGAATCTTCTGGTTAATTGTCAGTTTTTCACTTTGTGCTATGTAAACGATAAATTATTCTTCTGACATGCTTATTTTTGTGTTGATTGAAAGAAAAAAAGCTCATGTTGGAACAGTGGTGTGATGTGTACTCTAGAGAGAGCTGAGTGCCAGAATTTGATGTCGTGTTATGGGACAACAGCAGGAGCAATGGGAGAAAGATGGAAGGCCAAAGAACCAAGATAAGAAATTGTGAGTTAATTAGATAATATAGAGCCGACATGCAAAGGTACATCCATCCATCTGTTCATCCATCCGGTCATTCATTCATGCACTTGTTATCCCTTCTGTTCATCCACTCATCCATCCATCCATCCATCTATCCACTCATCCATCTCCCCCATCAGACCCTCAGATAGTCTTCAGTTTTCTGGAACAGTGATACGAGTGACGGGGACAATGGTGAATGAGGTTGATCCATTTCTTGCCCCTATGATCTTACAGTAAACAAAGGAGATGGACATTATGCAAATAATTACAGTATAATTTATGCTACAAAAGAGAAAGCCATGTACTATTAAAACATAATGAGATGACACAGTCCAGTGAGAGAAGAGACAAGGGTGTTCAGAGAAAGTCTCTTTGCAGAGGTAGAATTCGGGTCGAAACCAGATGTAGATGAGTGTCTGGGACATCTGGGTCTTCCTAGCTTGTCTCTTTGGCCCCTGAACTCAGGGACCATCTTGGCTATCTTGAAGAAGAAAGGGAAGTATCCAGGATAAACATGTCAGCAGCAATCCCGGCATTTGATTGAAATGATATTCCAAAAAACCTCAAAAACAAACGAGTCTACTGCTAATCATTCATGAGCACCTGGCCAAAATAAAGAGTACATTACCCACTGATGATGTTGCTTTCCATAAATCTCTCAATGCCTTTATGACTGTGGCTGACTGTGGTTATTGAACTTTTGGTCCTAAGTATGTTTTGAAACAGCAAAATTCATGATGATCTTTTGTGGTATCTGGATCGCTCTTTCCTCTTCCCGGCTTACTGGGGGCTGAGCTATCAACTGAATCCCCAGGCACTTGATGTGAAAATGAGAGAATTAATCCATCAACAGTTCAATTAATCTGAATTTTGCTCCTTCAGTCCTGGTTCCTCTAGCTGCAAACAAAGACTTCAGCTCACCCAGGATACTTCATACACAACTGACAATGGTTCCTACAGACAGTCTAATCATTTAGCTTTGAAGATGTATGGGAAATTTACCTATTAACATTCTCTTAACCAAGAGGTTGATCTCTGTGATTCTGTCTGCTTATCTAAAATGGCAATGAAGCTGCAAAATCCCTAAAGACTCTTTCCAGCTCACGATCTTATGGCTTCTAGAATAGTAGATCATGATGGTCTGGTTCAAGGAAGCATATCTTGTCTGAGCAATTGATACTGGATTAGGTTGCTTCCATGTCTTGATAACTGTAAATAATGCTGCTATGAATGAGTTCATGTATCTTTTCAAATTAGCCTGTTAGTGTTATTATGGGATTATATGAAATCTTATGTGTGAAACTTTTGAAAATTGTAAAATACTATAGAATTCAAAGAATCCTTCATTCAATTAAAAAAAAAAGAAAGAAAGAAATTGGTTTGCCTACTAAATTAAGACTAGAAAATGTGATTGGAAGCTTCAGAGGATAGCCTTGCTATAGTCTTTGGGAGGTAGGTCCGACTCCAAGACTGGCCTCCGTCTGTAATCAATGCAGTTTCAAAGGGACACATTAATGCAGTCAGTGTTACTTGGTGTGACTCACCAAGCGCAGCTGCTGCTTCTACAGACTCAGGAGGACTCCTCCTCTCTCAGCAGGCATCTTGCTGCACTAGCGGTGGCTGCATCAGTCTCTTCCTGATCAACAGGCAGCACTGCAGCCAGGAGGGACGATCAGCCCCTGGGCTCTCCTCTGAGGGCTTGTGGAGTGTAGGGAGGATGGTGCTGGGCTGAGAAATAGTAGGCGAGAGTCTAGCTCTGGCCATGCTGTTGATGGTTACTATCTGTTGAGTACCATAAAGAAGGCTGAGCACCAAAGAATTGTTGCTTGTGAATTGTCGTGCTGGAGAAGACTCTTGAGAGACCCTTGGACAACAAGATCAAACCAGTCAATCCTAAGGGAAAGCTACCCTGAAAAAGTCACTGAAAGGACTGATGCTGAAGCTCCAATATTTTGGCCCTTGATGTGAAGAGCTGACTCATTGGAAAAGACCCTGATGCTGGGAAATATTGAAGGCAGGAGGAGGAAGGGATGACAGATGATGAGATGGTTAGATAACATCACTGACTCAATGGACATGAGTTTGCGTAAACTAAGGGAGACAGTGAAGGACAAGGAATCCTGGCATACTGCAGCCCATGGGGTCACAAAGAGTCAGACTGAACAATAAGATCACAATATAACATGCTAAGGCAATTACCCTCCAATTGAAAACAAACAGGTAAACGTGTAAGAAATATTGAGTACAGGGCTTCCCTGGTGGCTCAGTAGTGAAGAATCCATCTGCCAATGCTGGAGACACAGGTTCAATCCCTGGTCCCAAAAGAGCCCACAGGCTACCACAGAGCAACTGGGCCCATGTGCCCGATTGAGCCCGTGCTCTAGAGCCCAAAAGCCACCACTACTGAGCCCACCCACAGCGACGACTGAAGCGTGCATGCCCCAGAGCCCGAGCTCCACTACAAGAGACACCACCGCAATGAGAACCCCGGGCCCTGCCCCGAGAGAGTAGCCCCTGCTCTCTGCAACCAGAGAAGAGCCCCCGCAGCAGCAAGACCCAGCACAGCGATAAATAAATAAATAAAATTACTTAATAAAATATTTATTGAGTACAAACAGTGCTGAGCACTCATTACCCTGAGATGCACACATCACTGTCCTCATTTTCCATACGAGGAAAACAAAGACCAGAAATTTTTTTAAGAAATGCCCAGGGTAACACAAAAGGAAGCAGGGCTGGGATTCAACCTCAGAGTCTTCAAGAGATGGGAATACCAGACCATCTTACCTGCCTCCTGAGAAATCTGTATGCAGGTCAAGAAGCAATAGTTAGAACCGGACAGGCACAATAAACTGGTTGCAAATTGGGAAAGGAGTAGTCAAGGCTGTATATTGTGACCCTGCTTACTTAACTTATATGCAGAGTTCAGTTCAGTTCAGTTGCTCAGTCGTGTCCGACTCTTTGCAAGACGCCAGGCCTCACTGTCCATCACCAACTTCCAGAGTTCACCCAAACTCATGTCCATAGAGTCAGTGATGCCATCCAGCCATCTGATCTTCTGTCATCCCCTTCTCCTCCTGCCCCCAATCCCTCCCAGCATCAGGGTCTTTTCCAATGAGTCAACTCTTCTCATGAGGTGGCCAAAGGATTGGAGTTTCACTCTCAGCATCAGTCCTTCCAATGAACACCCAGGACTGGTCTCCTTTAGGATGGATTGGTTGGATCTCCTTGTAGTCCAAGGGACTCGCAATAGCCTTCTCCAACACCACAGTTCAAAAGCATCAGTTCTTTGGTGCTCAGCTTTCTTCACGGTCCAACTCTCACTTCCATACATGACCACTGGAAAAAACATAGCCTTGACTAGATGGACCTTTGTTGGCAAAATAATGTCTCTGCTTTTGAATATGCTATCTAGGTTGGTCATAGCTTTTCTTCCAAGGAGAAAGCGTCTTTTAATTTCTTGGCTGCAATCACCATCTGCAGTGATTTTGGAGCCCCCCAAAAGAAAGTCTGACACTGTTTCCACTGTTTCCCCATCTATTTCCCATGAAGTGATGGGACCAGACGCCATGATCTTCGTTTTCTGAATATTGAACTTGAAGCCAACTTTTTCACTCTCCTCTTTCACTTTCATCAAGAGGCTTTTTAGTTCTTCTTCACTTTCTGTCATAAGGGTGGTGTCATCTGCATATCTGAGGTTATTGATATTTCCCCCGGCAATCTTGATTCCAGCTTGTGCTTCCTCCAGTCCAGCGTTTCTCATGATGTACTCTGCATAGAAGTTAAATAAGCAGGGTGACAATATACTCCTTTTCCTATTTGGAACCAGTCTGTTGTTCCATGTCCAGTTCTAACTGTTGCTTCCTGACCTGCATACAGATTTCTCAAGAGGCAGGTCAGGTGGTCTGGTATTCCCATCTCTTTCAGAATTTTCCACAGTTTATTGTGATCCACACAGTCAAAAGCTTTGGCATAGTCAATAAAGCAGAAATAAATGTTTTTCTGGAACTGTCTTGCTTTTTCGATGATCCAGCGAATGTTGGCAATTTGATCTCTGGTTCCTCTGCCTTTTCTAAAACCAGCTTGAGCATCTGGAAGTTCACAGTTCACATATTGCTGAGGCCTGGCTTGGAGAATTTTGAGCATTACTTTACCAGTGTGTGAGATGAGTGCAGTTGTGCAGTAGTTAGAGCATTCTTTGGCATTGCCTTTCTGTGGGATTGGAATGAAAACTGACCTTTCCTGGTCCTGTGGCCACTGCTGAGTTTTCCAAAATTGCTGGCATATTGAGTGCAGCACTTTCACAGCATCATCTTTCAGGATTTGAAACAGCTCAACTGGAATTCCATCACCTCCACTAGCTTTGTTCGTAGTGATGCTTCCCAAGGCCCACTTGACTTCACACTCCAGGATGTTTAGCTCTAGGTGAGTGATCACACCATTGTGATTATCTTGGTCCTGCAGATCTTTTTTGTGCAGTTCTTCTGTGTATTCTTGCCACCTCTTCTTAATATCTTCTGCTTCTGTTAGGTCCATAAATAACATTTCTGTCCTTTATCGAGCCCATCTTTGTGTGAAATGTTCCCTTGGTATCTCTAGTTTTCTTGAAGAGATCTCGTCTTTCCCATTCTGTTGTTTCCCTCTATTTCTTTGTATTGATCGCTGAGGAAGGCTTTCTTATCTCTCCTTGCTATTCTTTGGAACTCTGCACTCAGATGCTTATATCTTTCCTTTTCTCCTTTGCTTTTCACCTCTCTTCTTTTCACAGCTATTTGTAAGGCCTCCCCAGACAGCCATTTTTCTTTTTTTCCGTTTCTTTTCCATGGGGATGTTCTTGATCCCTGTCTCCTATACAATGTCACAAACCTCCGTCCATAGTTCATCAGGCACTCTTATCTATCAGATCTAGTCCCTTAAATCTATTTCTCACTTCCCCTGTATAATCATAAGGGATTTGATTTAGGTCATACCTGAATAGTCTAATGGTTTTCCCTACTTTCTTCAATTTAAGTCTGAATTTGGCAATAAGGAGTTCATGATCTGAGCCACAGTCAGCTCCTGGTCTTGTTTTTGTTGACTGTATAGAGCTTCTCCATCTTTGGCTGCAAAGAATATAATCAGTCTGATTTCGATGTTGACCATCTGGTGATATCCATGTGTAAAGTCTTCTCTTGTGTTGTTGGAAGAGGGTGTTTGCTATGACCAGTGGATTCTCTTGGCAGAACTCTATTAGCTTTTGCCCTGCTTCATTCCATATTCCAAGGTCAAATTTACCTGTTACCCGAGGTGTTTCTTGACTTCTTACTTTTGCATTCCAGTCCTCTATAATGAAAAGGATATCTTTTTTGGGTGTTAGTTCTAAAAGGTCTTGTAGGTCTTCATAGAACCGTTCAACTTCAGCCTCTTCAGTGTTACTGGTGGGGGCATAGACCTGGATTACTGTGATACTGAATGGTTTGCCTTGGAAACAGAGATCATTCTGTCATTTTTGAGATTGCATCCAAGTACTGCATTTTGGACTCTTTTATTGACCTTGATAGCTATTCCATTTCTTGTAAGGGAATCCTGCCCATAGTGGTAGATATAATGGTCATCTGAGTTAAGTTTATCCATTCCAGTCCATTTCAGTTCGCTAGTTCCTAGAATGTCAACGTTCACTCTTGCCATCACCTGTTTGACCACTTTCAATTCACCTTGATTCATGGACCTAACATTCCAGGTTCCTGTGCAATATTGCTCTTTACAGCATCTGACCTTGCTTCTATCATCAGTCACATCCACAACTGGGTATTGTTTTTGCTTTGGCTCCATCCCTTCATTCTTTCTGGAGTTATTTCTCCACTGATCTCCAGTAGCATATTGGGCACCTACTGACCTGGGGAGTTCCTCTTTCAGTATCCTATGTAGAGTACATCATGCAAAATGCTGGGCTGGATGAAGCACAAGCTGGAATCAAGATTACCAGGAGAAATATCAATCACCTCATATAGGCAGAAGACACCACCCTTATGGCAGAACGCAAAGAAGATCCAAAGAGCCTCTTGATGAAAGCGTAAGAAGAGAGTGAAAAAGTTGGCTTAAAGTTCAACATTCTGAAAACTAAGATCATGGCATCTGGTCCCATCACTTCATGGCAAATAGATGGGGAAACAATGGAAACAGTGACAGACTTATTTTGGGGGGCTTCAAAATCACTGCAGATGGTGGCTGCAGCCATGAAATTGAAAGATGCTTTCTCCTTGGAAGAAAAGCTATGACCAACATAGACAGCATATTAAAAAGCAGAGACCTTACTTTGCTCACAAAGGTCCATCTAGTCAAAGCTATGGTTTTTCCAGTAGTCATGTATGGATGTGAGAGTTGGACTATAAAGAAAGCTGAGCACTGAAGAACTGATGATTCTGAACTGCGGTGTTGGAGAAGACTCTTGAGAGTCCCTTGGACTGCAAGGAGATGCAACCAGTCTATCCTAAAGGAAATCAGTCCTGAATATTCATTGGAAGAACTCATGCTGAAGCTGAAACTCCAATACTTTGGCCACCTGATGAGAAGAACTGACTCATTGGAAAAGACCCTGATGCTGGGAAAGATTGAAGGCAGGAGAAGAAAGGGATGACAGAGGATGAGACGGTTGGATGGCATCACCAACTCAATGCACGTGAGTTTGAGTAAACTCAGGAAACTGGTGATGGACAGGGAAGTCTGGTATGCTGTAGTCCATGGGGTCGCAAAGAGTCAGACACGACTGAGCGCCTGAACTGAACTGAGCGCCTGAACTGAACTGAGCTGAACCTCAGAGTCTATGCTATCAGTCTGTGCTTTCTTGTCATCTTAGGCCAATAAAGTCACATATTTAAAAATAAAATGCCCTTCCTTCCTTCACCTGAATGGAAGAGGACATTGTATGAGAATCAGAAAACTCAGACGTATAATGAATAAAATAAAAAAAAAAAGCCTCCCATGCCACCAGAAAAGACTACTTAATACTTAAGTGATCTGTGCATTTAGATCTTAAAAAAAAAAAAAAAAAGATGTCATCTTGCTCTTTCTGTGTTTTAACCTGTCAAGCCATAACTCTATACACTCATCCAGTCCACATGAACGTGCATTATGTTGAGGGAGTATGCTGACGAGGCCCTTTACATGATATGATAATGGCTGTCCTCCCAGAATCACATTCTAGTTGGGGAGATAAGCAGGAGGACCTAAGAGGGAGAGATGAGCGCATCCACAGCACCTTGTGACAACATACGAGCAAGATGATGCCTTTGCGGTAAAGAGAAGGAAGAGAAGCCTGGGGCATCGAGGAGACACAGAGGAAAAAGCACTCGAGTTGGAACTGATGAAATACGAGGAAGGGTCAGGACTTGCTGAAATGAATGAAGTCGCTCAGATGGGGCCGACACAGAAAGCTGCCCCTAGTAAATGCGCTGCCAAGTGCTTGACAGCACGCTGAGGGAAAATACCTAGGATAAAGTCCCATGGAAAAGATGCAGGAAACAATTCTAGAGGGCTGCACAGCAAACTGTGAACAGTAGTTAACTTTTCGATACGAGTTTGGGTGGAAGGGGGCAGGGCTTCTAGGTGAATTTCAGGTTTTAAGTCATCCTCTCCTGTAATGTGTGAATAAGTTAGGACCACATACCAATTTTGTGATTAAAAGCAGATTTTAAAATGACCTGGTAGGAGTTTGATTGGCAGAGGGACAAAGTAAAGGTATTTTGAGGGAGAAGGGAATGGGGGCCGAGTGACAAAATTACAGAGCAAGGAACAGAGTCGAAGGAGGTGGCTAGAGATGGGTTTTCAGTGGGCTCTAGTGTATCCTGCAACCATCCATGCTGGCTCTTGGTGAATTCAGAATCTAAAGGAGGTTTGGTGGGTCCAAGAGAACCAGAACGCGAAGCATGTTCCACAGGTTTGTCTGAGCTACTTTGCAGGGTGTCCCTCTGGGGCTCCTCTCCCACCCGCAAAATGTCAAGTACCTTGTCGAGAGCTAGAAAGCAACAGAAAGCTGGTTCAAGCCCTAATAGAGCGGCCCACCCTAATATTACTCTGCCAAGAACCCCAGCCTCTCCACAGGCTCCCTGGCCCACTGAAGGCCCTGCACCTGGGAGCCAGATGTGCGCTCACACGTACGTGGGCCACTGCTGATCTGTCTGGCGCAAGACAAAGGCTTGGCGGCTGATCCTGGAAAGGAGATCGATTCATTACAGAGTACAGGATAAGGAGTCCCAGAGCTGGGGTGTGAATAGACAAGGGTTCTCTGCTCTTCGCTTCCCTTTAATCTTAGAGTCTGCGGCCTCCTCCGTCTTTGGTGACGACTGCGCTAGTACGGGTCTCTGGGTTTTACGCCTCCTCAGTTTTCATAATTCATTTAGATACTGCTTCCTTGCATATATGGAGCCTTCTGAAGCATCAGAAGTTTTTCTAAGGGAGCTGGAAGGAAAGAAGAGATAGCATGTGAAGGCAATAAAGGGTGATTTCATTTTGTTTCTCATTAAACTGAACGCCATTGTTCAATTCAGAACTTACTCCTTTTTATGTGCTGATAGTGGGTATAAAGACTCACTGTATATGACATGCACAAACTACTATATTTAAAATAGATAACCAACAATATAGCACCGGGAACTCTGCTCAATACTCTGTAACAACCTAAAGGGGAAAAGAACTTGAAAAAGAATAGATACATCTTTATGAATCACTTTGCTGTTCGCCTGAAACTAGCGCAATGTTGCTAATCACCTACGCTCCAATATAAAATTTTAAAAAGAAACGAAGTAGGTCACTGTGAAGGGCTTCCTGCAATTGGGGGCTGGAGTGGAAGGGTGGGAAGGTTGATGGTGGAAGCGTTGAACATCCTGGGAAGTCTAAGTTTCTCAGAATTTAAATCCACATTTTCCCTCTTAGGAGATACTAACTTGCAGGGTTCCGTTGGAGAAGGGATAGGCTACCCACTCCAGTATTCTTGGGCTTCCCTTGTGGCTCAGTTGGTAACGAATCCGCCTGCGATGCAGGAGACCTGGGTTCCATCCCTGGGTTGGGAAGATCCCCTGCAGAAGGGAAAGGCTGCTCACTCCAGTATTCTGGCCTGGAGAATTCCATGGGCTGCATAATTCCTGGGGTGGCAAAGAGTTGAACTTGACTTTCACTTTCAATTTGCAGGGTGGTTTGTCATGCTGAGAAAAAGAAAAAAGATTTCTTCACAGTAAAAACAGTAAAGAGCTTGGTGGTAATTATTCTAGATTCATTCAGTCTGTATTCCAACTGTGTCTAAATGATATTGAATCAACCATCTTTCAGATCAGGGTATGAAGATACTCTTTCAGAGAAGTTAACAATTTTTGTCTTTATAGTTGATTTACAATGTTGTGTTCATTTTTGCTGTGCAGCAAAGTGATTCAGTTATAAAAACATATATATTTTGTTTTTCACATTCTTTTCCATATGGTTTATCACAAGATATTGAGTATAGGTCCCTGTGCTTTATGGACTTCCCAGGTGGCTCAGTGGGTAAAGATTCTGCCTATAATGCAGGATAGACAGGAGACGCAGGTTCGATTCCTGGGTTAGGGAGATCCCCTGGAGTAAGGCATGACAACCCACTCCAGTATTCTTGCCTGGGAAATCCCATGGACAGAGGAGCCTGACGGGCTACAGTCTGTGGGGTGGCAAAAGAGTCGAACAAGACTGAGAGTCTGGGCACGTGCACACACTGCTATACAGAGGACCTTGTTTATCCTTTCTCTATGTAACAGCTTGCATCTGCTAACCCCAAACTCTGATCCATCCCTCCCCCTCCGCTTGGCAAACCTGTTCTCTGTGTCTGTGAGTCCATTTCTGAGTAAATGATTCTTTTAATATAAATGTTTCACAGGGGAGCCAAAATGGATACATGTCCCCGAGGTCCCGGGCTTTAATTTTTTTCTTTAAGATTTTAAACCATATAATCATCTCAACCGAGGTCCTTCTCTGTAGAATGTAATATTGCAGAGCGTGGAAAAGAACAACCAATATTGCTTTTTCAGCGACGCTATGGACTGTAGCCTGCTAGGCTCCTCCGTCCATGCAATTTTCCAGGCAGTAGTACTGGAGCGGGTTGCCATTTCCTTCTCCAGGGGCTCTTCCTGACCCAGGGATCGAACCCGGGTCTCCTGCATTGCAGACAGACGCTTTACCCTCTGAGCCGCCAGGGAAGTCCTACTGTTTCAATAATCATCCAATAATACAGTAATCTCAACAATCTCGTGCATGCAGTTGGGCGGGTGTCATTAGCTCCCGTTGGACTGAGGATGAAGCTGGGGACTCTGTGTAGGGTGAGCTGTGCTCCTCCTGTGAGCCAAGACCCTCTTCTTTTGAGGGTCACTCACCTTTGCCCTGTACCGTCCATGTGGCAGAGAACACCTTTTCTCTGTGGAGGCCTTCTTAACCCTAATGCTATACATTTTTCCTTCAGGACAGAATATATATTAATATATTTTTTCTTTGGTTTTAAATATACATAATTTAAAATGTTCCATTTTAAGTGCACGGTTTGGCGGCATTAACTAGCCTCGTCTTCCAGGTCCAGGTTCATCATCCTGACTGGAGACTCTGTCTCTGTTAAACTCTAACTCCCCAGTCCCCCTTTCCCTCAGACTCTGGTAACCTCTATTCTACTTTTTGTCTTTATGAATTTGATTATTTTAGATACCTCTTATAAGTGGAATCATACCATGTTTCTGCTTTTGTGTCTGTCTTATTTCATTTAGTAGGCTGTCCTCAAGGTTCATGCATGTTGTAGCAGGTTGAAGAATTTTATTCCTTTTCAAGGCTGAATAACATTCCATTGTTCGTGTAGACATTTTGTTTATCCATTCATCTGTCAAAGGACATTTGGGTGGCTTCTACATTTTGGCTATTAATCCTGCTATGCATCAGTTCAGTTCAGTTGCTCGGTTGTGTCTGACTCTTTGTGACCCCATGAATTGCAGCACGCCAGGCCTCCCTGTCCATCACCGACTCCCGGAGTTCACCCAAACCCATGTCCATTGAGTCAGTGATGCCATCCAGCCATCTCATCCTCTGTCGTCCCCTTCTCCTCCTGCCCCCAATCCCTCCCAGCATCAGAGTCTTTTCCAATGAGTCAACTCTTCGCATGAGGTGGCCAGATGATTGGAGTTTCAGCTTCAACATCAGTCCTTCTAATGAACACCCAGGACTGATTTCCTTTAGGATGGACTGGTTGGATCTCCTTGCAGTCCAAGGGACTCTCAAGAGTCTTCTCCAACACCACAGTTCAAAAGCGTCAATTCTTTGGCGCTCAGCTTTCTTCACAGTCCAACTCTCATATCCATACATGACCACTGAAAAAGCCATAGCCTTGACTAGACATGTATATCAGTGTACAAATATCTATTTGAGTCCCTGCTTTCAACTCTTTTGAGTATATTCCTAGAGTTAGAATTCTAGATCCAATGGCAATTCTGTGTTTCATTTTATAAGGAACCACCATACTGTTTTCCATAGTGGCTGCACTGTTCAGCAATGAACAAACCTTCCAATTTCTCTGCTTTGTCACCCATGCTTGTCATTTATTTTATTGTTGTTTTGATACAGGTGTGAAATATATCAAATTTCACATCCTTATAGGTGTGAAATGGTATCTCATTGTGGTTCTGCTTTGCATTTCCTTAGTGATTAGTGATGTTAACTGTCTCTTCAAGTGCTTATTGGCCATTTGTAAGTCTTTAGAAAACTATCTATTCAAGTCCTCTGCTCACTTTTTAATGGAGTCATTTCTTGCTGTCATCGTGTTGCAAGTGTTCCTTATATATTCTGTAATCCAAATTGTAAGGGATTTGAAATTTTTTTCTCATTCTGTGGGTTGCCTGTTCACTTTGTTAATGGTGTTCTTTTATGTATCAATACCAATGTTTTTAACTTTGATGAAGTCCAACTTGTCTATCATTTCTTTTTTTTGTCTGTACCTTTGGTGTGATTCTGATAAGTCATTACCAAACCCAATGTCATGAAGTTTCCGTCTATGTTTTCCTTTAATAATTCTATAGTTTTACTTTTATTTAGGGCTTTGATCCACTTTGAGTTAATTTTTCCATCGAGGGGAAGGGAAGGGTCTCCCTTCACTCCTTTGCTGCATATATTCATCTGATGCTCTAGCATCAGTTTGTAACTCTTGTTTGGTAACACTTGCTGCTCTCCTCGGTGATCTCGAGGCCATCTTCGGCAGGTGTGAGGCTTATTTTCCGCTCTTTAGATTTCTAGCTTATGCTCTTGGCCACCCTGATACACAGGGACAGAGGATGGCCCTAAGGTTCTGAAGGGTTGATGTCTATGTGGACTCTGTGTAGACTCCAGAGCTCTTCGAAAATCACAGTGTACACCCATGTAAGGCAAGAATCCAGGTCTTCTCTACACTGTTTTCTCTTTTAAATCTCTCTTGCAAATATAGTGAATACAATTAAAACTGGTTGTGACTGGTTCAGTTGGCCATGGGCTTTTGATACAGGGCAGTGTGCTGGAGCTGACCGAGCTCGAGGGCACAGGCTGAAGCTTCTGTAGCTCTCTTCACAGATGCTCTCATAGCATGTGTTCCACTTGATTGAGATGATCAATTTATGTGGCTGTCTTCCCACTCCAGTGTGAACTTGACTTTTTTCACCCATGCCTATCACAGTGCCTAGCACAGATAGTTATTAAAACTGAACCAGTACCACTATCTCTTCTCTCCTCTAAATCTCTGAATGTGCAAAGGCACACGATAAGCAGTAAAATCTTGTTTTCCTGACAACACCATCTTCATTGCACTGCTGACTTTGCACAACAAAGGATAAAGATGATGTTGCCCTAGGAAGGACATTTACTATATTTTCATAGTTTTCAAACTTGAGCATTTGTGTCTTCCTTAGAAACGGCAAGGAGTCGACCATGGCACACTTTAACTCCCATCCATTCCTCAAAGTAAATGGAAATTTTTAGGATAAAAGCCTTAAATTAGGCAGCCAAATACTGACTTAAAAAAAAAATCTGTAATGAAATAATCCTATCAGAGAAATGATATTACACTGTAATATTTTTCTGAATCTGTGTATTTTCACCTAAAAGAAGAGTTTCACACTGTTTAGATGTTCTCTAAATGAGGAATATATCAATATTTCTGCCTTTTTATTCCTGAACCATGGACTAGGAGTCAGAGTCACTGCAACTAATCTATTTTAGAGATCTCCTAAAACCACTCTTACATGGAGGGTAACAGCTTAGTTTCAGAATACCCTATTCTCAATTTGGTCTGCTAGCTTCCATAGAGTTATTTTCATTTCCTTAGGAAACATCACATTTCACATCAGGTTACTACAGATAAAGCCTGGTTCCTAGAGATAAGCTCAGCTGGTGATGGGGTGGTAGACAGTCTGCTCTCTGCCAGTCTGCCCTGACCCTTACAACTCTCTCCTGACCCCTAGTCTAAGTTAAATGGGGTCTCCATTGAGAAAGTCAAGAAATGTGAGTCATGAATATTCACATATTCAGTAGAGACTAAATCTAAAGCTAGAGCAAACTCAGAGAGTTATCCCATTGCTGGAGTTCTCTGTAGTTCACATCTCTCCCGGCTACTCTCCACGGCTGAATTACATTTAATTGAAGGGCAATTCCAATGGTATGAGTTAAGGTGTGATCTGGTGTTATCTCAATAAGTAATATGATTTGCTCTTCCTTTCAGATCGCAGAGCCTAACCTTAGTGGCTGCCTTCCTGGAGTAAGGGGCCCGTGGAACACTGCCTTTTTTCCAGCTTTTCTGGGCTTGACCACACCCCCCAGTTTAAGGAGGCCACTCTATTAGGAAGATTATGGTCCCTGCATCCTCTTTAGCCTCCGAGCAGAGGATTCCCGCAGGTAGTTGGGAAGAGACCGTAGACTTTGAGGGAGCTCACTCTGGACCCATTCTTCACCCAGTCTCGCCTGCAAAGTAGTAAGTGAGTGGGGTGTGAGCTTCTGCCTAAAACTTTGAGGTCCATTTTCCTTTTTCTTGTGTGTGTATGTTCATTTGGTGGAATTAACCGGTAAATTGATGGGGACTTTCAGGATACAAGCGGCTTTCTGTTTCTCTTTTCACATTTTTCTATATTTTTCATTCAACTGCTTAAGAACCATTTTCAAAAATACTCCCTAACCTTGCTAGAATAGTCTGAAATCAAGACTGTCTCCCCTTTTCTCCTGTTTCATAAGAGTAAAATCACGCACATTTTAGACACTCGCCGATTACTTGTCAGAAACTGAATTTTCTTCACATCTTGGAGCGCTTCCAAAGAAATAAAGCTGTAGCTGAATGTAGACATTTTTTTCCTTTTTTCTCTTTCACTCCTAGTGTGCCATTGTTTTGCTTCTGAAATTTTGGAAAAATTTTCTTTTAAGCTCAGCAGCTTCATGAATTGCTTACATTGTGAGAAAATTGTTACAGGTTTGAGTCTTGCAAATCTGACTAGGCTTTTTGGTGTTTTTTTACCTGTTTCGTGACTCAGTTTTCCAAGGGACTGTACATCTTTTGGACTGTACTTGTGGCAGGAGTTTGAAAGTCAAGGTGGGTATTTCGTAGAGCTTGAATCCCTGGGCAGCTTTGCGCACAGCAGGGGATGTGGATGGCCACCCTCTTCCATTGGTGATTTTTATTATCTGGCAATCTCATTTTGTTTGGGGCTTTTCATCTGTTATGAAAACATCTCTGTCACCCCCTTTTAAAGTTGTGTTTCATGTAGGCGAACTGTTCAAAAGATGCTAGGTTACCGAGACCAAGGCATTTGATTGCAGGTTTTCCTAATCACCTTTCGGGTAAGATTTTTTTTTTTTTAAATCACAAGGCCATTTCCCCTCCTACTTCATACCATTCCTGTGCAACTGAAAAGGGAGATATTTGTTAAACAACGGGAAATCCAGGTTCTGAAATGGCAACTCTGGCAGCTCCATTTGATTTGTAAAATGCCTGGCACTCTGACTCTTTCGACAGCTGTTAAGTCTGGACGGCAACACCTTCTTTTTATCTAAGAGAAACCTCTTTGCTTCTGCAGGCATGGGCCGGGCAGGGGCGGGGGGACTGGAGATTCTTCCTTACCTGTTGTTTCTGAGCGGAGGGGAGAGAGAGCTAATGAGTTAATGTCTGCAAAGTGCTTTGAAGATGAAAAGGCCTTTTCATGTGTTCAGCACCGTCGTTATTAATATTAATATTTGAAGAAGCACGCTGCTCCTAATTGTAAATCAACAACTCCCATCCTTGCCAACTCCAGGAGTGAAAAAACAAACAGCGAAGGCAGCCAGGCAGTCTCTTCCGTTCTGGTTCCGCCGCTGAGGATGTGGGAAGCCTGATTCCAGAGAGAGCTGCTTACACGGAGGTGCCGGTTATTAGAGGTGCAGGGAGGTCCCAGAGCAGAGCCTCGGGGAGGCTGGGTAGCAGGGTGTAACCCTTCAACATGGGGTCACCTGTGACCTTGGAGGACGCGTTGAAAGCATGGATCTGGGCCAACTGCCGGCCTCAGATGATACTGCAGTTCAAAGGTGAAGGGGTCAGAGCTGGCACCAGTGCAGCCTTTGGTCTGTTAGAGATTGGCTTTGGAACTGAGAACAAGTAATTTGAAGTGCTTTCTTTTCTTCCTCTCTAGAATGGGAATACTGAAAAAACTGCGACTAATGAAAAAACTGGGACTAATGATTTGTGCTCCACCTACTTCATGAGAATAGAAGTAAACAGCCTAGAGCTTTGAAGAATGAAAATAGTGCCAATAAGCTTGAGGGAGAGTCTGAAGTAGCCTTGGAACAGATTGGGTGTGTGGGTGCCAGGTCCCCAGGGAGGGTGAGTCAGAGGGCAGACAAATGCTCCGGAAACACATTGTTGGCACTGCCAGGTCCCCCAGTGATGGCATCAAAGTGTTGCTTGATTTCTTACTGATAATTCAGGCTCTGCTATATCTCCTGGTTTTATTGATTGGTGAACAGAACAGTTTCTTACAGCAATTCTCCTCTAATTGCCCACTCAAAACTCCCATTTCTGCATCAAACAGCAGAAGGGAGCTGGGATATCCTTTCCCTCTTCCTCTCCCTCCTTCTCCCCCCAGCCCCACCTTCCTCCTCTCTCTCTTTTTCTCTCCCCTTTTTTTCGGAAATGAAAACATACTTAGCGTTTGAGCACAATAAGTGTTGTGGACAGCTATTTAGTGACATTTGAGGGGAACCTTCATTCCTGGGCCAACCCAGATACGAAGACCACTCATTTATTTGCCCTGGCATCTCCTTTGTCCCCGCTCTACTGCAAATGCAGCTGTAGGGAACTCAGCCTTTCAATCCTGTTGATTCTCTGGGTGTAATACTTGTCTTCTCCACTTCACTAGAGGAAGGATGATCACCCCTGAAGTTTCCTGAGCACTTGGCATGTCCTGGGGCCCTTGTGCCCTGCACAGGCTGGGCTGCTTCTTTAACCTACAATGAAGTCCGTGAGGTGGGCACGCTTGTTCCCATTTAGCAGATGAGGACTCTGAGGCTGGTACTCAGAATGATTTGGTTGGTGGTGAGACCTGATTATAACCAAAGGCATACATACGTATACTGATTCACTTTGCTCTATAGTAGAAGTTAACACAACATCGTTAAGCAACTATACTCCAATAGTTTTTTTTATAAGGATCCAAACCATATGGGTGCAGAGCTGTGGCTAGAGTCACGTCTCATAGGAACCTAGTAACTCTGAGGCACTTATACAAATTCAGGCTAAATTTTTCTGCTTAGCCCAATGGTTGATTTATCTGGGAGAATACCATGGCTTACGCTTCTTTTCCAAAGGAGAATCTATGAATTAATGATTCATTGTTAGGAAGACACTGACTCTGAAGAAATGCTACAAGTTCTAGTTGACAAGATCAGTAAATCTCTCTCTTGATCCCTCTTGGGACAAATTTTGATGGAATTTCTTGGGACAAATTTTGATGGAACTTCAAAGAGTTGCAAAACATAGAGCAAAGAATTTCCATAAGATTTAAGTCCAGCGTGCATAAAATAAGACTTCCCTGGTGGTCCAGTGGCTAAGACTCAGAGTTCCCAATGCCTGGGTGCTATCCCTGGTCGGGAAACTAGATCCCACATGCTGCAACCCAGTGCAGTCAAATAAATAAATAAATACTTTTAAAATATGATAAATATAGTGCCCTTTGGAGCTCCTAGTGATCATTAAGCCAAAAGGATTCCTCTGGGTAGAGGAAGAGCAGTGATCAGTTTCTTGACATTTGAGGCGAAGTAACTCAGACCCTGGCTTCTTAGGAAAGGCAGGAAGCCCTGTCAGATGCTGCCCTAGTCCTCATCTGGCACAGGGCTTAGGACGGAGGCTCGGCTCCCGGGCTGTACCTTCTCCTGGCTGGGCTTGCAAGGCAGCTAAGATAACAACTAATCCTCTGCTCAGCTTGTGGCCCAGACTCTTCTTGCCTGTACCTCAGTGGGCTCTGCCTTCCAAACACCTCGTAACCACTCCTGAATTTAACTAAGGGAGTCCGGACACTGCCTCGTTGCTCAAAATGAGCATCGCAGGGGATCTTGGCAGAAATGCAGACCGTCTGGCTGTACCTTGAAACCTGATTCTCAGGTGATTCCTAGGTGATTGCTATGTAAATCAGTTTGGAAAGTATGGTTTAAAAGCAAAAACAAAAACAAAAAAGTTGTAAAAAACAGAACAAACAAAAACTCTTGCAGTGATTCTCACAGCAGCTTACAACTTGATTATATTTATATCTCGTTGCCAAAGTGTAAGGCCACATAAGATTCACATTTCTATCAAAGGAAGCTGGATATTTCCCTCCTGAAACAGCTTTCAGCCTGTTTGTTCCCCTAAGGTAAGAAAACTGCTTACTTCTTGGTTTTATGCATAACAATGGTACAAGCAGACTGCCATTCAACTGAAATTGTGGCGCTTTTCTCTTGTGAAATTCTTGGCTAAGGCTACTCAACCTGTGATTATGGGAGGGCTTCCTATTTTGATTATTTAAATCCAAGTCTTTTTAGAAAGAGATAAGGTATATTGGCCATCTGGGTTCTGCTTCTAATATCTGAATGAATAACTTCTGCAGTAAAATCCACAATTACTATTAATTAGTCAATGCTTACTAGTGCCAGGCACTGTGATAAAACAGTGATAATAATTATAGCCACTATTTATTGACCATTTTATCATGTGTAAAATGGTTTCATTTTATATAACCCTCCTCAATAATCTTGAAAGGGTTGGTATTATTTTTTTCCATTTTACAGTTGAGGAAATAAAGACTTTGTGAGATGAAGAAATTTGTCTTCACACTCAGTAAGGGCTTCCCAGGTGGCGCTAGTGGTAAAGAATCCGCCTGCCAATGGAAGAGGCATGGGTTCGATCCCTGGGTGAGAAAGATCCCCTGGAGTAGGGCATGGCAACCCACTCCAGTTTTCTCGCTTGGAGAATCCCATGGACAGAGAAGCCTGGTGGGCTACAGTCCATAGGGTTGCAAAGAGACCCAACTGAAGCAACTTAGCACACATGCACACGCACACTCGGTAAGGAGGTCCCGGTCAACCATAGTCTATCTATCTTTATCACTCTGCTGAACACTTCACCTCTCTGGGTTCAGTTCATTCAAATAAAAAATGGACAGATTTGATGAGATTTTTTTCCAACTCTAAAATTCATTGACTTTACCAAATCCCTCTTTATATAAGCATGCCAGGAAGCTGTTTAGCAGTATGCTGAGAAATTTGAAACTTACAATTTGGGCAATAGAACAAATAAAACCATCAGATATAGTCCAAGAAGTTGCTCGCTGGATCTGAGAGATTGAAGGCAGCTGGTGTGCTTCGTTCGGTGTTAAAAGGCATTATTAAAACTCTCCGAACTCCATTCATTTATTGTTCTCCCAATAGCTATCTGTATATTTACAGCATTTCTCAGTTTTGTTGAGAGCTTCTGGAGAGCCAAAGCCATATCTAAATTCTAGATTATATCTGACATCACACGCTGTAGGTTGAAAAGTAGTTCTTTAAACTTCTATGCTCCTTGGGGGTTTTTTTGGCAGTCACTATGGGGTTAGAGTTGACATTTTAGCTTGAAGCTCTCTCTGGGTTCAATGTGGCCAAAAATCTCATATACCATGACCTCTGCTATAGCTGTCCTTGAAGCCAAGATGCTTCACATCATTTCTCCAGCTTACTCATTTTTGTTTCCAGTTTCTTAGGAAAAAAAAATCTAATTTTTTAGTACTATAATGTTATATTTCCCCCAGCACACTTTTTTAAAAATTAAAGTATAATTGGCAAACAGTAAAAATCACCCTTTTTAGGGTATAGTTCTACAAATTTTGGCTAATGTATAAATCAAGTATTTATAATGTATAAATCAATGTATTACAATCAAGATAAACAGTTCCATCATTCAAAAAAAAATTTCCTTATGCTTTTTTATAGTCAAATCCTCTTCTCACCTCCAGGCCATGTTCTTTGACCCTTTGGTTTTTCTTTTTCAAGAATATCATATAAATGGAATCATATAGTAGGTAATCTTCTTTCATTTGGCTTACTTTATTTTAGATTCACTCATGCGGCTCAGTGTATCAATAGTTCTTTCCTTTACACTGCTATGTAATATTCCACTATGTGATATACCAGTTATGACTTTAATTTTGATAATATATCATTGTAAAGTTTATTATTACTACTATTGCTATTTAAATCTATAGCTATACTGAAAAAAGTCCAAGCTTTTAGTTTGGTAATCCGTCCTAGAGCGTCTTTCAATTTCACCTCCCACTTCCCTACAATCAATTTGACTATTGGGTTATTTTTTGTTCTCTTATCTACTGTTTTCTTATTTCTGAGTCTTTGTGCATACTTCTAGCTACCCATTTTTCAAGGCCCGTTTCAATGCCAATTCCTCTTGAAGTTTTCCTTCAGCATCCTTGCAGAAGTCATCTCTTCATCTTTTATGTTCCCATAATATATCAGTCACACCAGCATTTCTCAAACTTTAATGTTCTTGATCATTTTGGAATGGAACCTGAGCTCTTTAGTTCTGCTAACCCCCGAGTGCTTGTCCATGCTACTGATCTGAGAGGAACCACTGTACTGCTGAGTAGCAAGACTCTTATAATTGTCTCATTGTCTCTTATAATTGTCTCATCAACTAGAAAAATAACTATATAAAAAAGAAAAGTGATTTAGTCTCAGCCTGGGAATTACCATAGCATCTAATACAGGGCTATGCAGCTGGGCAATACTAGCTAACTAGATCAAATCCCATTTTTTTTTTTTTTGCCATATTTGAGATTCATATTCATTCAAAGTTTAGGACTAATCTAAAAATGTTTGTTATTCATGTAATTTTGGAGGCATGCGTGTAAATTTGATGAGCTCGGGCACGTTCAGGGTGGTATGGCCACAGACACGCATGCATGTAAATTTGGAGACAAAAAGAAACAGCTGTCACTCATAACTTTCTCTTGCACATAATTAACATCAATAGTAGGAAATATAATTTGGTCCTGATAATATTTCACACATTTATTCTTTCCCAAATTTACTATAATAGTTTCCTTGCTCTTATAATGTAGATTTTCCGTGTAGTTGCTTTTGTAGTTGTTTAGTCACTAAGTTGTGTCCGACTCTTTGCGACCCCACGGACTGGAGCACACCAGGCTTCCCTGTCCTTTACCGTCTCTCAGAGTTTGCCGAAACTCTTGTCCATTCAGTCGGTAATGCCATCCCACCACCTCTGTTGTCCCCTTCTCCTCCTGCCTTTAATCTTTCCCAGCATCAGGGTCTTTTCCAGTGAGTCAGCTCTTCGCATCAAGGGCCAAAATATCGGAGCTTCAGATTCAGTATCAGTCTTTCCAGTGTAATTGCTTAGATTCCACCCCAAAAGTAAAAGCTATGAAGAAGAACATTTCACTGTGAATATCTTGCCTGTAATTATCCTTGAGCCTACCTTGATCTGATTCTGTTAGCCAAACCCTCATTTTGCCACAGGGTTCTGAGTGATGCAAATCCCAATTTTTTATTTAGTTGTTTATTAAGTGCCTACTACACGCATGGCGCTGGAGTATGTCGAAGAACAACCATGGTTATTTTCTGAATTTCAGGATTCAATAGAAGATGAGGAATGCCATTTGAGGACAAGGCTGTAGGCACTTTTATTGCCAGACTGCTGATTGAATGTCACCTTTAGTTTTGCAGAGGATGTTCCCATACTAGAAAGAGCAGAGCCTTAGTTTCCGGAAAGTTTCAGAGACTTAAAATGGGCATTGTGCTCGTAAAATTCCTAGACACAGAAGAGCGGGCAGGTTTTAACATACTCCCTTGAGGTTTACGAGAGATGCCCCCTTCTGCCTCTGTTGACAGCACCATCCCAGCAGAGTAATGGAGAGATATTTGTTTCCAGGAGGAGGAAACATAAAATGGTCTACAAGGCACTATTAGCCCCTGATTATCACAGCTCAGCAGACAAAAACCATCTTATATTCTCTGTTCCTTTTGGGAGATGTTAGTGAATGACTTTTGTAATATTATAATAACAGGAGTCTATGTTTAGTATTCTAAGACAGATTGGTTGAGCTGTGTCAGTTCATACAGAACCTGAGAGCGTTATGGTTAATTAGAAGGTGAGACTTGTTCAGAGAAATAGGAGATGGATATGAGTCATTTTCAAGCCTGTGTTCAAGTAAGAGTTGGGGGACTCATTAGCAGTGAAGTTGGGGAGAAGCAAGACTGACATGTTCATTAATCTGTGACTTGATGGTTCGTGAACTTAGTGAAAGGGTCGGTGAATTGACTTTAAGATGCAGAAGCCAGTAACCCATGGATCAGAACATGGTCTTTATGGGGCGGTTCTGGCTCTTGAAATAAGACGGAATATTTATTCCCATCAGTTGGAATACTCAGTCAAGAAAATCAGGTTCGTAAAGAATTGGGAGTTCTTGGAGAATTAAGACGTGATAGCTTTTGTTATACTGGTAGATCAAGGAAGAGAACGTCTTAAATGGTTTGAAAACTACAAATGGACTTCTCATGAGAATTAGAAAGAAAATAATGGGAGACAGTACACTCATCAATGGGCTATCTCCATTAGTTCAGAGAAGAATATGGTCCTGCTCGCAGTTAATACAGAAATCTAACCTCAGAATTGCATATGGACACATCATCACAGGTGATGTCCCTTTTTTCCTTTGTCTCAGAGATATCTTTGCTGTCTTGGATACTCAGGCACTGAGACGTAACTCCTGCATATGTTAACTGTATTCACACACAGGTCTTTTCTTCATTTAGTCGGCAAGCATATCGCACATCTGTTAATACAACGTGTCAGCTAAAAAGACACAGTTCCTTACCCTCTAGCAACTTATGACGCAGGATCAGAAACTTACGATGCAGGAAGTACTCTGAACTTTGTTAGGTACATTCATTGTGAAAGTGAATCCCAAACCTGAGGATCGAGAACGTCCATCTAATTGACAAGATTTAGAGAATGCTCCCTAGAAGAGGTAACACTCGGTCTGAGTCTTTAAAACACAGATTTATATTCAGAAAGAAGACAATCAAACTCTCTCTATTGTAAATGAAAGATGTTGCTTCGATGACATGGGTGAGAGTGTTGTCTCTAGTTTGGCATGTGTGAGCATGCTCATTTTCTCAGTCATGTCCAACTCTTTGCAACCCCATGGACTGTACCCCTCCAGTCTCCTCTGTCTATGGAGTTTCCCAGGCAACAATACTGCAGTGGGTTGCCATTTCCTTCTCCAGAGGATCTTCCCGACCCAGGGATCGAACCCACGTCTCCTGGGTCTCTTGCCCTTCAGGAGAATTCTTTGCCGACTGAGCCACCTGGGAAACCCTTAGTTTGGCAAAGGTGCTGTTCTTTAGGGAAAGTATCTTTTGAATGACTAATCCTATTGGAAGCCAAATTCTTTTTCTCTTGCTTCCAGGGTATGCTTGGAATATGAATTTATAGGAACTCTAAATTGTTGATATTAAGAGAAACATTTATTGCAAATCTATTTAAATTATGCACAACTTGCAAAAGAAAAGAAAAAGGAAAAATCTGCACCATCTATATTTTCTGTGACAGCTTTCTTATGCTTCTGTATTTACCATGTGTAGTCTTCTTACCCTGGGTATGTTATAGCCATAATTCTTGATCTAGAATACTAACACAAAGACCAGAGAGCAAGGTCAAATTTAAATCACAGTGGGTTTGTTGGTAGCACTGTAATTTTGGCTTTTAAAAAGTATATTAAAAAACAGAAACATCACTTTGCTGACAGAGGTCCATATAGTCAAAGCTATGATTTTTCCAGTAATCATGTACGGATGTGAGAGTTGTACCATAAAGAAGGCTGAGGCTGAAGAACTGATGCTTTCAAATTGTGGTACTGGAAAGATTCTTGAGACTCCCTTGGACTGCAAGGAGATCAAACCAGTCAATCCTAAAGGCTATCAACCCTGAATACTTATTGGAAGGACTAATGCTGAAGCTGAAGCTCCAATACCTTGTCCATCTGATGTGAAGAGCTGACTCGTTGGAAAAGACCCTGATGCTGGGAAAGACAGAGGTCAGGAGGAGAATGAGACAGCAGAGGATGAGATAGTTAGATAGCTTCACTGACTCAATGGAGATGAATTTGAGCAACCTCTGGGGGATAGTGATGAACAGGGTAGCCTGGTGTGCTGCAGTCCATGGGTAGGAGATAGTGAAGGACAGGAGAGCCTGGTGTGCTGTGGTCCATGGGGTTGCAAAGACAACAGCAACAACAGAATAATAATCCAAATGAAAACTCATAAGTGACATCACAGTTATCACCTAGAAGCGGAGCAGAGCAGGGGACAGAGTTGAGGGGAACTGGTTTCAGCCTCCACTGAGCCTGGTCTCCCCGGGGTTCCCTGCTCTTCTGCTGCCTTGGCCTGAAACACCCCTCTGAGTCCCTTGCCTCCCTTCCTTCTGTGTGTCACTCAGCTTGCACCTGGAGAGACCCAAATGGAAGCAAGTGTCAGCCTGTAGATCCCAACCTGTGTCCAGGACTTGTGGAGGGCGGGACTCCAGAGGCCATCACATGCTTTAGGAAGAAGCAAGGGCTCCCAGGATCCCAAAACATTTTACTGGACGCAAGATGCCCACATAAACCAAACTGCTGCATTTTCCCCCCCTCCGCATGGTGTGCCCATTTTCATCCTGAAAGCCCAGGGCGGTGAGGATGGACAGGCGAGGTGGCTGGTCGGCTGGTGGTGGGCTAGGGCGGTGGGGTGGTGAGCAACGGGGCTGCAGTGGACCTCTAGGCTGGGGTGGACCAAAGCTGGGAGCCCACTGCCTCCTGAGCACAAAGTCGCTGCAGATACTTTTGCTTGGCTGCTTGAGCACTGCGGCTCCAATTCAAGGAAGTGAGCTCAGCTCTTCTCTGCCCTATGTTACCAAGAATTCAAACCATTTCTGCATTCAGACAAGCCCATGGATGCCTCTAGGCTGGGGAATAAAGCTGAATTTACACAGTTGTTTTGTGTTTAGGCAGAAACGTTTATAACGCCAAGACAAAAACGTTGGTTCAGCCGATATCCAAATAGTTGTCATGTAGGAGGGAATTCTCCTTGGCCAACGTGTCTTTTTTTTTTTTTTTTTACCCAAACAGTCCTTGTGCTTTTTCTGAAAGGATTTACGTCTACAGCAGCTGGTCTCTGTCACCATCTACAAGTGGAAACAGGGAGGGTTCTTTTTTTCTTTCTCCAAAAAATAATGAAGCGGTCATCCATTTCTGTCCCAGAGTTATTTCCTGAGATGAGAGCCCTCCAGAGCCCTGGCAACTCCCTCTTTCCAGCTTCCTCTGTGGGCAAAGGGCTTCTACCCAAGGGAGTGTCAGTCACAGAGAGTGAAGCTTCATGAATTCAGCCCAGCTCAGGCTGGACCCTGTGTGGGGCCAGAGCGTTACTCACTCTCTCTCTCCATCGGAAAGAGAAAACACATTTCCATTAAACCTTTTTCCCAGCTACGTGGAAGGTTGGTAGGAGGAAGAGTGTTGCTTTTGATGCCATTGAGCTAGGCTTCAGGACAAGGCGGCTGATCCCAAAAGCATTTCTTTTACAAATGTCTAAGTCTAGCAAGAATTCAGAAGGGCAAAGACTTGGGCCTGCTTGTGGAGTCTAGGGACCATCCATAAGGCCAAGTACGCTGTGCAGTCTTCCACGGCTTCCTATACCCCAGGCTTTGGCAGAACTGTTTTCGGTATTGTAGGCAAACTCCTCGTCATCTTGTATTTCAGTTCTCCGTGAGTCTGTCTTCTCCACTGCCTGCAGATGGAGATCCATCCTTCTCAGCTTTACCCCGAAATGGATAGAACGTAAGGTCCACGAGGGAGAGGTCTTTGTTTACCTGTGTCTTGAGCACACAGGAGGAACAAAGTCGCTATTTACTGAATGATTAACAAGTTCCTGGCAGAGGAAGCCTTGATGTGCCTGTTGAATAAATAATTGAGATCTGTGATGACTCGGGGGACCCCGGGGGCTTTCTGCAGGAAATCGAGGGCTAGATGGCTTACACAAAGCAGCGCTCTCCACGTCTGGACATTCTCCTAAGTTTTAGGTTGCCCTGTGGGGCCCTGGAGGGATGGGGCAACTTTTCCCTAAGGAATCAGATCTTGGTTAAGCCATTATCAGTAAGACACAATCTGTGTTGTCAACTTTTAAATCTCGTCTATGAGTAGATATAAAACTTTGAAGTGAGGGTGATTGATGACTTATTAGGAATTTGATTTTGAGGCAAAAAGCAGGAGCACTCTGTACACTATATGGGTCATGTCCACGCTGACCAGGCCCTCTTCTCTAGTGCAGAATCTGATATTTGGTAGCTGCTCACTGTTTTTAGACGGAGAAGGCAATGGCACCCCACTCCAGCACTCTTGCCTGGAAAATCCCATGGATGGAGGAGCCTGGTAGGCTGTAGTCCATGGGGTCGCTAAGAATCGGACTCGACTGAGTGACTTCACTTTCCCTTTTCACTTTCATGCGCTGGAGAAGGAAATGGCAACCCACTCCAGTGTTCTTGCCTGGAGAATCCCAGGGATGGAGGAGCCTGGTGGGCTGCTCCATGGGGTTGCACAGAGTCGGACACGACTGAAGCGACTTAGCAGGAGCAGCAGCAGCAGCAGCCAGAAGCAAACACTGAATAGGGGACCACAGCTCCAGCTCCAGGTGGGAACAGTGTCCTTGGACTAGAGTACTTCAATCTTTTCCAACTCTTCAGCTCTACCACCTGGGAGATCCTCCTGGGAGCCATTTTTTTTTGCAATCAAGTCCCTGAAAAAACTAGAAAACAACATCTTGATGAACATAATTGTTGTTTGGTTGCTACGTCGTGTCTGACTCTACGCGATCCCATGGATTGCAGCCCACTAGGCTCCTCTGTCCATGGGGTTTCCCGGGCAAGAATACTGGAGTGGGTTGCCATTGCCTTCTCCAGGGGTCAAACCCATGCCTCCTGCACCAGCAGGCACATTCTTTACCACTGAGCCACCAGGGAAGCTTGATGAACATGGTTACCCTTAGCTATTTTACATTTTTTAAATTAATATTATTTAGATTGCATCCTACTTTTTGGGAGAAAAGATGTCATTTAAAGGTGATGTTTTAGTTAAACACAATAAGCACAGTTTTGGGATAAGTTATGTCTTCAGAAGATTTTTAACTTTTTTCTCAACTGTGTGCAAGTAGTTGCTGTGTGATGGTAGGCCTTGGTCAGTACAATTTTGTAATGGAGAACTTTATCAATGTTATTTAAAGACACTTCATATGAAAGAAGATGTATATGCTCATTGGTTGTCAAGCTGTATGGTGAACAGAGTTGCAAATTGAGCATAAGACCTACATTATTCTTGATATTTCTTGAAAGGAGGTCAGTGGCTTTAATTGTCCTCAAGAATAAAGGGAAAGGACGGACAGATATAAAGTGGAATGGAGCTGAGTTGAAACTCAAATGTCACTCCCTAACAATAGGAATTTGGCCTCTGAATGACATACCGAGGAATTTAATCTTCTAAATCATTCAAGAAAGACATTTTTTAAAATGTGTAATATTGGACTCATGAAAGCGTATGGACTAGTGTACTTTAGAGAGTGTTTGGATCCACAGAAATGCTTGCTATATATAAATGATTTTCCTGATGACTGACAGCTAGCTGTAAAATCCCTTTAGCCAGAACACTCCTCAAGTGTGATGGTCATTCAGACTTTGAATGGAGATAATGGCTCTCAACAAGAGTTATTTAATAATAGCCCTTCTTCTTTGTGAGGATGGGTAACATGCATTCCCCTCTGGGGCTTCTCTCTGTTTATCTGGCTCAGGGTCCTGGTTGCCATGCCTTCTCAGTAAAGGTTTTCCACCCCTCCTCTCTCTTACCCTTTCTCTATTTGGTCTCTCACCAGTTGATAAATGCCACGCTGCACGTGGAGGGCCAGGCCGGGGTCGGCCGTGGAGGGAGTGAGATACAGGAATGGGAATGTGACTTTAAAAGACCTATTCCTGCCCAGAAACCCTCTAAAGGGTCTTTCTGTGGTCTCTGAGCGCTAGCTGTCTGCGGCAGACATCACCATTCAGGCTCTCTTGCAGTCGGGAGTCGGCCTTGCTCCCTGTTGGTCGCTTTGGATTTCTGTGATTATCTTTTGAAATATGTCTTTGTTTGTTTGGCTTCATTTCATTGTTTGGCTGCAGCTCTCGGGCTCAGTTAGCTGTGGTGCCTTGGCTTAGCTGCCCCGAAGCATATGGGATCTTCGTTTCCCGACCAGGGATCGAACCAGCTTCCCCTACTTTGGAAGGCAGATTCTTAGCCACTGGACCACCAGGGAAACCCCTCTTTGTTTTTCTACATTTTCATTCCTTTCTCCGTAACACAAGCAAGTGACCTTGATGCTTCTAAGGAGATCTGATCTGAGGCCTTCTTTGGTTTCTCATCCATACTTGTTCTTTGCCCAGCAGCTCAGTGAGTGCTTTTTCCCACGCAGGTGCTGACGGCGTGATGAGCTACTTTGTGGATTCTGCAGTGAGTGGCCCTGCCACCTATTCAGCGGCTCGACCTGCAGTGCTGGTAAGGAGGACTCCTCCCCGGCCCTTCCCAGGCCCCACCCTCCCCTCCCTGGCTCTCCTGCTCTCTGATCTCTCTTAGAAGCAGCCAGAACCCAACTCCAAGCTGGAATCAGCTTTACATCTTTTGGAGGGACTACATTGCCAGATAATCTGTCTTTTCATCACCATATAAAGTGAAACATCCAAGACTGATGGATTTGCTAAGGAAGATTTTTTAGCATGCTTGTGTTGCAGAGAAGACGACTCAAACTTGAATAATGGTTAAAGCCAGGTGATTTTTCACAGCTCAGTTCAGTTGCGGAAGATTTTTGGCACATTGATGTACCTTAGACCTATTCTTAGCATAATTTAGCTTGTTTTGGTCCTCACACATAAAAGCTAAAATATACAAGTTTTTCTAATCATAGAATTTGAAACTGGAAATAAAGTGTGACAAGTTGATAGGGAAAGTTCCTGAGTCCTAGAAAAAGAGGGGTAAGAGGAATTTTAAAATTCCTTTTTAAATAAAGTTTTTTTTTGCTCTTAGGGAAGAAGGCTTTTACCCAAGTTACATGCTGATCTGTAGAAATATTTAGCTAAATTCCTTATAAATTTGATGTGTGAGAGATCCCAAAATGCCATCATTCATCAATTCCACTGTTAAGTGAACTTTTAATAGCAGCTGATGAATCATTAATTGTTGATTCTAAATTCTGTGTGTATTTTTACAGGGGTGGCCATCATTTATTACTTACTCTGTAAATGGACAGATAAGTTTAGCGTTAATCCTTCCAAATACATTTGTCGGTCTAAATAGACACCAGTTGACCAGAGTGCTTTTCTGCCTCCTCTGCAGAGTTTTTAACCTTGGTTTTAACTGAAAGCCCTTCAGTTTTCCATGACTTTTCACTATAATTGTCAAAAGATTTGATGTGTTTTTATCTGTAATATTAGGAAAATAATTACTTAAAAAGCTATTCCACATTCAAGGAACGATGGATACATCTTTCTTCCCTGACTGTTCTGTGACACATATTTCTTCTTTTTTAAGTGGCTTCTGTTTCCATATAAGCACCATTCATTATATTTTAAAAATTAGAATCAGAGAAATGTTTAGAGTACAATTTACATCAGAAATATATTTAAAACACACACACACACACAAGTTCAGACCAAAAATCACTCCATTCTGCTTAGTAGAAATTGCCAAGGGACTTGTTAAGGTCCATATGGCTGGAGACTTGGCCAGGGAAAAGACTGCTTCTGCTTCTCACAAAGAAGTTATCATCTAAGGTCAGCACAAATGACACTAAATCTTTCTTAAAGATGATAGTGTGAAGATTTGTTACATAAGGATACTGTGATTCCAGGGCATACTGTGTCATTGACTTGGAAAAGTGGATTTAAAAGCAGCTTATGTTAATTCTCTTTGCCAATACTGTAATCCAATTAAATAAGATTAATAACTTGTTCAGCAATGCCATGCAAATTTGTGTTTATTATATTTTAGGCACTGAAATAAATCGCAGTACAAGTACATAAGTTGCAGGTATAACATTAAGTTATCCTAGACAGGGCATCTGGAAATTGTATGAGATTGAAAAAAACTAAAAAACAACTCTTCAGTGTGATTTTCAACTAAAGACCCCACCCTCAACTGAATACACTTGGTATTTTTAATGCATTTTGAATTGTTTCCACTGGTTTCAAAACAAAGAACTCATTTATCCCCACCCCCAATAGCCATATCTGAAAAACATTATCAACCCTTGGGATCCTTTTCAATACGATATTTCAGAGTTGCTTGGGTAAAAGTAGAAAGTTGCGTAAGCGAATTGCTATGTTTATTGTTACAGTACTAGCGCTCACAACTTCTTTATGGGGCTCGGTTTCTCCACCACTGGAGCTAGTTGGGCAAATTTCTCAGAATCACTGAGCAACCAGGAAGTCCTCTGCCTTCTTCGTCTATTTCTTCTTTATTTAAAAAATTAGATAAATAAAGTTGATGGATCCAAGCTCAAGTTCAGTGTACTAGTTCTGACAGATAATCTTCAACTTCAGGCTGGGCTATGACAGTGAAAGAATTTGTAAATCACCTATAGAATATAAGCTCCAGGCATTAGCAGGAAAACCAGCAAACTTCATACTTTCAATCTCAATCTGAGATCTCCTGGAGCACTGAGCCCAGCTTCATGAACTTTCCCAGACGAGAACGTGAACGTCCCAGGCACCTGAATCTTCTCAGTTCTGTTGGAGTCTTGTCGTCTGGGGCTCAATCAGTTGTACTTAATCCAATCAACCAAGTCCTCCTGCCTGGCGCCCCGATCTCTGCATTAGTTAGCCTGGCCCACCAGGAAGAGAAGCTATCCCGGAATGGGAAGTTTGAGGGGTAAAAGGAAAACCAGTGGATTTTTTAAATCTAGGGATGATTTTGTTGGTGATATCTTTGATGGTCAGAATTTGGGGAGTGGGGATGCTGCTGGCATCCAGAGGAGAGAGGTCTGGGTTGCAACTAAGCATTCTACACTACACAGTACAATTCCCCATGACAAAGAATTGTCTAGCCTCAACTGTCAGTATCGCCAAGGTTGAGAAGGTGTGCTCTAGAATGGACACAAGATTGGGTTTGAAGGAGGGGTAGTACTGTGTGTTGGTGTTTAGTTGCTAAGTTGTGTCTGACCAGGGACTGTAGCTTCCAGGCTCCTCTGTCCTTGGGATTCTCCAAGCAAGAATACTGGAGTGGATTGCCATTTCTTCTCCAGGGTATCTTTTTGACCCAGGGATTGAACCCGCATCTCCTGCATTGGCAGGAAGATTCTTTACCACTGAACCACCTGGGAAGCCTGGTACTGAGTGTAACTCCTTGGGTTTGAAAGGGAAATCTTAGAAAAAAAAAAAAAAGTGAGACTATATTCAGCAGAAACGAGGGTTTCTGCTAAACAGACTGCTTTAGTTGTCCAAGAAACAATCTTCTAAACCAAGACATAAATATTTTCTAGACCCTTAAAGACCACTCAGTCTCAGAGTCCTTGACTGAGAACTGGAGCTGGCATTAGTATGCTTTGATTATTTGCTGTGCCAGGAGAAGGCTTAAAATGATCACAGCAACAGCTGCAAAATTCATCCCATCCCTCGGGTAAGGGCCGTTGTATGCAGAACACACATTATCTGCCTTGGGGCCCCTTTGTGCAAAGCAGGACACAGTTCTCCCCTTTGGAAGGTCAGCCTCCTGGAAGACCTTCATGAAAGAAGTGATGTCACAGCGGGGGAGGCAGGGAAACGACACTTCTGGAAGTTGTCTGGCCATTGTGTGGGAGGGGGTGACGTTTGCAGGTACTTATATGGGCTGTGTGTCAGGGACCCTTTCATCCAGCGGGAGGAAGCACTCCTTCCTGTTATGCTGGTTGGAGAGCTTGCTGCCTTGCTCCTGGAAGTCCCTCGCACCCCTGGTCCTCTCCTGCGTCATCCTCCTCTTCACATTGCTGAGCTTTCAGGGCGGCAGGCAGGGCAGGAATGGGCGGGGCGGGCTGCCCCTGGTTTGGACCAAGCATGTCCCTGTCCTTGGTTCCCTCACCAGCGTGTGGAGGAGGTCCTTGGGTCACTCGAGCTTAGGAAGCACCTTGAACTGTTCAGAGGGAAGGAATAGACAACTGCCCACACACCTACTCTCGGAGCTCAGGCCTTTGGGAATGCAGTAAGTATCTCAACATACGAATGAGTTCTGTTCTGAGAGCGCGTTTATAAGTCCAATTTATGTATATGTCCAACAAAGTTAGCCCAGGTACCCAACTAAGACAATCCACGCTGTGGTACTGTGTTGTAATAGGTTTATAATACTTCTCATACAGTTAATACATAAAACACAAACACAAAAAAGAAAACCTTTTTAATCTTACAATGCAGTACCCTGGAAAGTACAGCAGTATCATACAACAGCTGACATCCGAGGGCTGGCATCAAGTGAACAGGCAGGAAGAGTCACTACCTGGAGGATGGAGGGGAGTGGGGAGATGGCAGTAGGAGACAGGGTCGGGGGGAGCAAGCTGTAATGTCACTCACGCCTGGTGATGGGATGCACATTCGTGTCTTTGAAAGTTCACAACTTGAAGGTTCCTATGTCGGGGACTTACTCTATAGTAATATGCCAGGCAAGGGTGACTGTTCAGAGCGTCAGACTACATGGAAGGCCCTGAGCCTTATGGCTTGGACCAGACAGCTGTGGAACATAGCCTGGCCACACATTGGGTTGACCAAAAAGTTCCTTCGGGTTTTTCCATAACAGCTTATGAACAAACCCGAAGGAACTTTTTTGCCAATCCAATAACATGGAAAGCACTTAGGCTTTGGAGTCAGAAAGACCTGAGTTAAATTCTGGTCTGTTTATTACTCCTCAGCCACGTGACCTTGGGCACATGACCTCCTCTGAACCTCAGTATTCTCATCTGTAAAACAGGCACAGGGTATACTTACCATGTCAAGTCGCTGTGACACCAGCCAGAAATATGACCTCAGTTAATTCCCTTTCCCTGTGTTTACCATCTCTTCTCTGTTTTTCTCTGGACTTTTCGATTGTGTGAGATGAACACAGGGAGGTGGAGGTGATTTCACCAATTTTGTCCTTATGAGGGTGCGGCCAGAACAAGAGGGCTTTGGGTTGAGTGGAGCCATTCTTATTTCTCTTATTGAGAAACCTCCCTGCTTCCTCTCTACCCTGGACCAGAAATAGCTCCCCTGCCCCCAGATCAAAGTTCTCTTGTAATGGGCTGGTGGTTTACAGCCCCATTGTGTAAACAGACTTGGTTCTCTTATCTCGAGTAATTGCAGTTTAATTGGGCTTCCTTGGGAAGCAATTCTCTTCTTAGCCTTTGCTGTTGGCACTCTTCACCTCCACCCCACATGCCTTAGAATGTGTTCACAGGGACGTCTGTGTTGTCCCTGAAGTTCTGGGAAGCTGGGAAGGGCTGATTCTTATTTCTATGAAGCTAGCATATACACCTTTCCCTTCTTCCTGGGGATCCTGGAGAGCAATGGATAAGGAATCCCTGATTAGAGAAACGCCGCCGCTGCTGCTGCTAAGTCGCTTTGGTCATGTCCGACTCTGTGCAACCCCATGGACAGCGGCCTACCAGGCTCCTCTGTCCACGGGATTCTCCAGGCAAGAATATTGGAGTGGGTTGCCATTTCCTTCTCTTGGATTAGAGAAGTGAGAAGACAGAAAAAGAAATTTAGAATGTAAATGGAAATCAGAAAAGCATTTTCTTTTTTCTCTCGTTGCTTGGGGTGGTGTTGGCTTTACCTCCGGGGGGGTTGCTGGAACATGATGTTTAAGAAATAATCTATAACCATAACTCTTAGTGATAGTCAGAAGAAGTGAAGGAAAAAAGATTTTTCCAGCATCTTAGAAAGCAGTGATTTTCTAAGATATGGGGTTCAGTCAGCATAAGCTAGAGAATTTCAGAGCCAGACCATAACCTTGAGACTGTCTCCCAGCATCAGGAAATTCAGGACCTAAGAGAGTAAATGAAGTTGCCCAAGTTTACAGGCTGGTAAAGGATGGAGTGTGGTCTGGATCTTCCGGCTCCTGGCTTGGGACACTCCTTATCATTAAGAGCATCTTGATCATATTTTTTAAAGATTTTTTTAATGTGAAGCATTTTTAAAGTCTTTATTGAATTTGTTACAATATTGCTTCTGCTTTATGTTTTGGGTTTTTGGCCATGAGGCATGTGGGATCTTAGCTTCCTGACTGCAGATCAAACTTGCACCCCTGTGTTGAAAGGTGAAGTCTTAACCACTGGACCACCAGGGAAGTCCCCATCTTTAAAAAAATAAAATAAAATTTAATTTATTTTTGGCCTTGCTACACAGCACTCGGGATCTTAGTTCCCCGACCAGAAATTGAGCTCAGACTCCCCGCAGAAGTAGAACCTTAACCACTGGGCCACCAGGGAATTCCTGGGAAGTCCCTGTCTTGACCATTTTTAAGAAATGTGGGGATGAATAAGAACTTATGCCAACTAATGCATCCTTATGATTGAAGACTGAAGGCGGGAGGAGAGGGGGACGACAGAGGATGAGATGGTTGGATGGCATCACCAACTTGATGGACATGAGTTTGAGTAAGCTCTGGGAGTTGGTGATGGACAGGGAGGCCTGGTATGCTGCAGTCCATGGGGTCGGACGCTACTGAGTGAGAACTGAACTGATGTATCTGTATGCTTTATTCATGGTGAATTTACCCTCCTTGGTTTAGGGGAAAAAAAAGACAGAACTCAATTTTGTAGACCTCTGAGCAAATTGAAATTCCTGTCCAGGTTTTTCTCCATGGGAGGTTCGCCCCCTCTCTGAGGAGGCTCTGAGTCAGGCCCACCCTTCACCTCCAAGCTCTGGGCTGGATGCCTGAGGCTGGCACCTCATGGAGTCACTGGGAGTGTCAAGGCTTCCCGTTAATGAGTAGAAGTTGATGGATAACACAGGATTTCACCCGCTACCTCTCAGCAAGAGAATGTCTTTTGAGTGGAGGGGACTGTGGTTTCAGACTGGTGTGAGGAGCTTCACCCTTGGTCACTGTCCCCCTCCCCGACTTGATCTGCAGCCCCAGGGCGGGGGGCATCTCAAGACGGCTTTAGCTGTGGTCCAGGTGGCCCGTTTGGAGGCTGAGCACAGCTTCTCATGGAGAACGGAATCTGACAGTCCCATCTCTGCTCTTTCTGTGCTTCAGATTTGTTTCTCTCTCAGGAATCTGCAGTGGTCCGACCTGCCCTTTTGCCAAGACCCAAGCCCATCGCTCTTATTGTTTTCAAAACAATTTCCTGGCCTTGAATCTAAAATTAAATTGCCCTTTGAGAGTTTCCTATTTTGTCTGTTTCTGCCTCTCCTGCGGCTACACCACCCTGGCCCTCTCCCCTCTGGTGGGAGAGCCGAAGGTGGGGGGCGTTTCTGTGTTGCCTCCTTCCCTTCTCCAGGGAGCAGGTCCCACGTGTCCCACTGAAGCAGAGGCCCACGTTCTTCTGAGGGCCAGATACAATTTGCCCCAAACCGCTCCCCAGGGTGGCTGAAAGCACTTCTCCGTGAGTAAAAAGAGGTGCTGGCTGGTCTGACATCCTCTGAAGATGAGGAGTCTCAGATGCAATGAGATGTCTGTGGAGTTGGTCAGGCTGGCTTCAGGGTGGGCATCTGCCTGCAACAAAGTGAAAGGGTTTAGGATGAGAAATTCCCCACTTACTGCACAAATTTGCACCTAGTATGTGAGAGCCCCTGGACAGCTCAGCAGCTAGGTACTTCCTAACCTCATTTTTCTCTACTGAAAAAACAAGGGATGTGGGGGCAAAATGGTGTGTGAGCATATTCCAGGGAAGAATGAAGACGAACGACTTGAAGGTGGTCATGCATTTGAAGGGGACGTGGCCTGGCATGAATCTAAATGATGATGAATTCTGGTGCTCTAGGTTTTCCCACCCTGGCGTCGTTACTTATCAAATGAAGGTTGTCCGTCACAAGGTCAGGAGAAAGAATGTGGACGGATCAGCAAAAATGAGACTTGTATTTGCAAAGGAACTTGGCGATCATTGGGGCCAGTGTCCTCAGGAAACAGAGGCCTAAGAAGGTTAAGAAACAGGCTGGAGACTAACCACCTCCTTAGGGGCAGTCTTTGTTCAGTCACTAAGCCGTGTCCAACTCTTTGCAACCCCATGGGCTCAGCACTCCAGGCTTCCTGTCCTTCACCATCTCCCAGAGTTTGCTCAAACTCATGGTGATGCCATCCAACCATCTCATCCTCTGTTGTCCGCGTCTCCTCCTGCCTTCAATCTTTCCCAGCATCAGTGTCTTTTCCACTGAGTCAACTCTTCACATCAAGTGGCCAAGGTACTGAAGCTTCAGCTTTGGCTTCTGTCCTTCCAATGAATATTCATGATTGATTCCCTTTAGGATTGACTGGTTTGATCTCCTTGCAGTCCAAGACTCTCAAAAGTCTTCTCCAGCATCACAGTTTGAAAGCATCAGTTCTTCAGCGCTGAGCCTTCTTTATGGTCCAACTCTCATATCCATACATAATTCCTGGAAAAACCATAGCTTTGATTATATCGACCAGAAAGTGAAAATGAAAGTCACTCAGTAGTGTCCAACTCTTTACAACCTCATGGACTATACAGTCCATGGAATTCTCCAGGCCAGAATACTGGAGTGGATAGCTGTTCCCTTCTCCAGGGGACCTTCCCAACTCAGGAATTGAACCCAGGTCTCCTGCATTGCAGGCAGATTCTTTACCAGTTGAGCCACCAGGGAAGCCCAGAGCAGGACTCAAACCCAGGCTTCCTGATTTCCAGTCTCTCATCTTCTTTCTGGAGCATATGAACATCAATGCCAGGCCTAGAATGATACAGATTTACTCCTGTGGATTGTAGACTCCCTTACCCATCCATTCAGCGTTAAGTCAGCTTTGCCTCTGGGAATACACATGTTTTTTTAAGTTGCAGTATCTAGAAGTATTTTTGTGTCTTGTATGCTTATGGTATACTACTAAGGTTAAATCCCAGGATTGTGTAGTTTGTTAGAGAAAAGATAGATTTACTCTGACAGAATTTTTTGTAACACACACACACACACACACGCACACACACGAGAAAGATCAGGAAGGGTTTGAGGAGCAAACACCTGGACCATGAAGGCTGCTTGGCTCAAGACAGAAACAAACTCCTATAGACACGCAGCCTCCATTTTTGATTTAGTATTGAAAATCTACTTCCGTTTTCCCTCTTTCCTAACTGTAGGGATCTTTGGGGGCCGAGGGGAGGAAGACTCTGAGCAGAAGCAATGCTGTGAGGTTTGGCAGGGCTGGGAGGTGGGTGGAGAGCAGCCATAGGGAGGGAACTAGGTGAGTGGGGAGGAGAGACAGGTCCCTGATAGAAGCGTAGGGGGTGAGGGTGATGGAATACAGTAGATGAAGCCCTGACTTCAGAAGGGGGCGGTGGTCACTATGGTGGTGGCGTCAGGGGTTGTTCATCTTGGAGCAGGAACAAGTGTGTGTCCGTCATCCTAGTAGACTCCAGACTTCAGAACTTCATGCTGCTTCTTTCCAGGATCAGAAAAGTGAAGCACTTAGGTTGCAGGCTCATATCCTCTGAAGCCTCCACAAGGATTACTGGGGCTGGGGGAGGGTGCTCATTATAGATTGCTACAGAGCGGGGCAGGAGCACATGGCCATTTAAGGCTGCCTGGATACCACCCTCTTCTTAGTGTCCGCTTTCTGAAGCTCTGCCCTTTTCACTGAACACTTTCGTGTTTTTCCTCCTGTGTCTTCAACTGACCCTTCTTTGTTATTTCCTGTTCATTTCTCCTCCCAATGGCCGGCAACTCTATAGACCCATTTTTTTCAAAATTGAAGTATAATTGAATTACAGTATAATGCTAATTTCAAGTAAATATAGTGATTTGATATTTTTATACATTACACATGAAAAGGTCACCACAGTAAGTCTAATAACCATTCCCATATAAAGATATTACAATGTTGTGGAGTGTATTCCCTTGGCTGCACTTTATATTCTCCTGACTTGTTATCTGATAATTGCTCTGAGTCCCCTTCACTTATCTCACTCCTCTCTCCCCACCCCTCTGGCGACCACCAGTTTGTTTTCTGCATCCGTGAGTCTCTTTCTGTTCTGTTACTACTTATTTGTTGTGTGTCGTTTCTTTTTTTAGGTCCCACATATAAGTAGAATCACTCAGTATTTGTATTTCTCTGTCTGATTTGTTGCAATCAGCAAATATCCTTTGGGTCCCTTCCTGTTGTTGCAAATGGCAAGATTCCATTCTTTTTCTATGACTGAATAATACTCCAGTGTATGTATATGTGCGTGTGTGTATGATTCTTACCCATTCATCCATCAATGTGCAGTTAAGTTGCTTTCATATCTTGATTATTATAAACAATGTGGTATTAAACATTGGGATGTACATATCTTTTCAGATGAGTGTTTTTGTTTTCTTTGGATAAGTACACAGAAATAGAACTGCTGGATGGTGTGCCAGAGCCAACTCTGACCCTTTCTGTTTTTATTTTAACTTCCATTTTCCCTGACTCTACACTTTAACTAGATCCTTGATGTTTATAGATCCACCTCTATCCTTTCCTGTCTTCGGTCATGCAGCCACCAAGGGAACCTCCCCCTAGTCGCTCTGCCGTCTCTCCATCTGAGCACAACCAAGAGTGAAATTTTCTTCCAACCTCTTACCTATTCACCATTTTCCCTATTATAGAAGCAAGCAATCTAAGCATTTTTTTGGATGGTTGCCGCTCACCACTTTCCTTCATCTCCTCTGAGTCATAAAATCATGTTGACTCTTTCTTCAAAACATATCTTATATTTCTTGTTTCCTCTTCACCTCTACACTCATGACCCTAGTTCAACTCTTCATAACTAGACTGGTGGGGGTGGAGATCAGTGATAGAGCATTTGACTGTATAACTGGCTTACCACTCATTTCACATGGGGCCAAAGCCTAAGGGCTGCCCCCAGACTCAGTACTCAAGCTAAACAAATCTGAATGTAATATTTCTTTTTTTTTTTTTTGATGGGTGGGACTGTGTTCCTGTCTCACTATTTGTTTGGCCTGAGGTTTCCAGCCGTGGAATCAGCAGGCGGTTGGTAGAGCCAGGTCTTGGTGTTGATCTGTGGACCTCTGAGATTGCACTCTCTCTGATTAATATTCCCTGAATGTAATATTTCTGACCGTCAAAATCAATGCAAAAATCATTATAAGAAATAAAAAACTTAAATACAGTTAGGATCAGTAATACTGATTTCTTCCTTTGTACCGAGGCCCCAGTATGGCTCTGCAGGGCACAGCTGCTGCCTTGTCAGCCTCCTCGCCTGCTCCTGCTCACTCTGTCCTACTTAGCCCTATCAAATGCATCCTTCTAGAACATCTTGACTCAGCATGCCACTACCTTTAGCACCTCCTGCAGCCAGATTCTGGTCTGGTTTTCATGACCCTCAACTCTGTCCCTCCAGCTTTCATTGTTACTAACTGCCCTCCATTGCAGGTGTTATCATTGCCAAGAGCATGCTTTCCCCTCATACTTCTCACTACCACGTCTTTCTCTGTCACCATTCTGAGTCTTCCTTATTCTTCCTTACATAGGTGTAGGTGTTCCTTGGGACTTTTAGGAATGTCATCTTTTGTCCTCTAGACCCTTCACCAAATATTCTAGGCTAAGTCTTACTTGACTTTTCCGTTACTACCTTAATCTGCTTCCTCCAGGAAGTCTTACCTGCTGCCACTCTCCCCGCCCATACACATCGGTGCCTCACTCTGTCACATCCCCTCACTGTAATTTCCTGTTTACTGGTGTGTGCACTTCAGAGGGTAAAGTTCATGTCTTGCTCATACTTCATTCTTAGCATCTAACATAATACTTAGCATAGACCGGTTGTGTGATACAGATTTGTTTCATGACCGTCCATTGTCATAATCCATTTAGTACTTTGTCATGGGACAGCGGCCTCCCTTCCCGAGCCATCCAGGCCACAGAAGATTCACGGCGCACAGCCTGAGATCAAGTAGGTCTCAGCTAGAACTCTCTCTTAAAAAAAAAAAAAAAAAGTCTGTTTATTTATTTATTTGGGTGTGCCGGGTCTTAGTTCCGACACATTGGATTTTCTTTTCTTTTCTTTTTTTTTTTGGATCTTTGATTTTTGTTGCAGCATCGAATCCGGACCCCAGGCAGAGGGGGCACAGAATCTTAGCACTGGACCATCAGGGAATTCTATCTCCATTATTTCACTAGCTATGTGGCCTTTGAATGTTTACTTGCTCTCTGAAAAACCTCAGTTTTTTTCTTCCGTGAAATGGAGATAAAAACGTGAATCTCTCACAGCTTTGAAGATTAAATGTGACCGTCTCTTCACCACGTTTAGCTCACCGATCAGCATGGAGCAGTGTGGGACCTACATTATTTCCTTTCAGTAGTCACTTGTGGGATGAATGACTGAGGACCCATCACATGGGTTCTCTAAACTATGACAGGGTCAGGAGGGTGGCTGGCATCTCCTGAACTCACCTCCATTCACCAGGAGCCAGGAGGAAGGTGTGGACTTGAACTTGTTTCGGGTGGTGCCCTTTTTCAAGCATGGAAGTGGGGCTTTGCTGCCCAGATTTCTGACCTGTTGATAACCTGCTTCTTTCTCCTCAACTGAGAAGGTTTCATAATGAATTGGAACTGGGTCTGTGGTTCTCTTGAGTAAAAATGCCATTCTCATACTCTGTGAAATAGGTATTAAGTCAGTTTGTGAAATATCGAACAAAAAGGCAGGTGTCTAGGTAACAAGGGTCATGATGCTCCCAGGAGTCTCTGTGAGCAAAGATGTTTGTGGTTCTTGGTAGGTTTGATGCATTATCTCCTTCTCGTTCTTAAAAATAGGGTCCCCTGGCACCGCTGAGGACAGTTAAGGAGGAAATATATCTTAAAAATAGACTTTCCTGTATCAAATAATAAATGAACCCTCCCTGACAACAAGGAACCTGGTGTGGGGGCAGGAGGCACTCCACTAAAAATAAAGCCAATCACGAAACTCAAGGAGCTGCTGTACGTTGTTGTTTGTCAAGGCTGCAGGCTGACTCACCATACAGCCACGTGGTGATGGCCCAGGTCTAGAATCCAGTATCGTCTTGCTTACCCATAACTCGCCACCTACCCCTGCCCTCCATCTTCCCTCTATAGGGCACTCATCGTTTTCCTTCAATGCCTCTTTGCAAACCATGCCTCACTTTCTGGGGTCTTTCCTTAGCAGAGAAAACCTTAACTTTGACACTTGAGTCCAAGTTCTCCTCTTGTTCCCACCACTTTAGCAGGGCCTGGACCAAACCACCCACAGCCTCTCTACAAAGATCCTACTGGAACCACCCATTGCCTTCTTACAAGGACTTTCTGGTTTAGGCAAACCATGCACACACTGCTCCTAAAGAGGACAGGGCCAGGTCACTTAGAGTCCTCCCTTATACCACTTAGTGACACAATTTCCCCACCTAGACCCTGTTTCCAAAACTCTGATACTTGAAACTGAATTTTGAGAAAGACTCTAGAGAAATATGAAAAAATGGGGATGGATTTCGAGAACACACAGCTCATTTAGAAAATGTGAAGTTGATTCTCTTGTAAAGAATTGTTGAAGACCTGCTTATCCTTGGGGTTCAAAAGAAAACCTTACTGTAGTTGCTGCAAGAGCTTGCAGTGTTAAAATACGATGTCAGCAAAATGGTTTTGGCTGACTGGAAGCTCAGTTGAGTGTTCTTGCTGATGATTTTCCTCAGTCTTGGTCCCAAACTCCATTGCTCTGTTTATATTCACGTGGCTCTCACAAGAGCTGCCTGGTAACAGAAGCCAAGGACATGAGCCTTTGATATACAGTAACTTGGAGCTTCTCAGGTGGTGCTAGAGGTAAAGAACCTGCCTACAAATCCAGTATTCTAGCCTGGAGAATCCCCATGGACAGAGGAGCCTGGTGGGCTACAGTCCACAGGGTCACAAAGAGTCGGACACGACTGAAGCGACTTAGCACCCACACATATAGCAAGTCGGTGTGAACCCGTTCAGTCCCAGGGTCTTATTCCATTCTCAGCACCTTTAACCCACTTGGAAGAAGAACAGCCCTGGAGTAAACTTTATCCAGTATTGTTTTCTTACACGTATTATTTCATTCACTCCTCCTATCTTATGAGGAAGGTATTATTTTTCCCATCTTTTAGTTGAGTAAACTGAGGTTTAGATAAAAGAACAGGCCTAGGTCCCTGTTAGTAAGTGATGGAGCCAGGATTTGAATCCACGTATCTGTGGCTTCAAAGAACGGGCCCATAAGCACTGCAAACCATGGTCTCCCACATACTGTATTTGTCCTTCTTAGAGAGTACTGGGTAGAGAGTATATTTTATGGATTTTACAAAAACTAATAAGAGAATTGAACAAGTGCCCAAATGGGAAAAATGAAAATTCTAATCCAGCTATCACTATGATTAAAACTTAGGCACGGAACTTCCCTGGTGGTCTAGTGGTTAAGGATCTGCCTTTCAGTGCGGGGGATGCAGGTTCAAGTCCCTGGTCGGGGAAATGAGATCCCACATGAGTCCATGTGCTGCAGCCAGAGAAGCCTGTGCACAGCAATGGAAAATCCCACGTGCCTCAACTAAGACCTGACACAGCCAAATAAATATTTTAAAAAGGACGAAAGAAAACTTATGCACATTGATTAACTGAAAAAGAGCAATTTTATTAGGTAAATACATATTTTGTTTTTCTTTGGCTTTTGTTACCTATTGTTTGTGGGATACTGCAATGTCTTATAAGAATATCTTTCATGGTGTTTTTATAGACTAAGGTAACATTAAAAAAAATAAAAGACAAAAGCCAGGACTATATAAAGATGACCAAGGTTCTGCCTTGCAGTTACCATGCATCTTTATTTGAAAATTTAAAAAATTCTTCAAATGGTTGAGGAAATGCATGAAAATAAATGTATACATAGTCCAAGTCATGAAGAAAGCAATGGCACCCCACTCCAGTACTCTTGCCTGGAAAATCCCGTGGGCGGAGGAGCCTGGAAGGGTGCAGTCCATGGGGTCGCGAAGAGTCGGACACGACTGAGTGACTTCCCTTTCAGTTTTCACTTTCATGCATTGGAGAAGGAAATGGCACCCCACTCCAGTGTTCTTGCCTGGAGAATCCCAGGGACGGGGGAGCCTGGTGGGCTGCCGTCTATGGGGTCGCACAGAGTCGGACACGACTGACGTGACGCAGCAGCAGCAGCAGCAGCAGTCCAAGTCAGAAACCTTTCCCATTCCTGTCTTTGTTTTTCGGATGGGGAAGGGTAGTGATCAATATTTGGTTCTACATAGTGTACTGCACAGGGAACTCTTGTCAATGCTCTGTGGTGACCTGAATGAAAAGAAAATCCAAAAGGGAAGGGAATATATGTATTCATAGGCCGGATTCATTTTGGTGCACAGTAGAAGCTAATACAACATTGTAAAGCAACTATACTCCAATAAAAGTTAGTTTAAAAATAGTCTTTTGTTATCCATGAATAATTCTTACTTATGGATGATAGTTACTGTTCCATTAGGGAATCTTAATATATTTCCTTTTGTTTCCTGGCCACAGAGGCAGGGACCTCTCAACTCTTACGAAGATCCCCGAATGGCCTGTGGTTTCCAGTCGGCCTATCATCCACCAAGAGCTTGTTACCCGTTCTGGGAAGAGACAGCTACTCAGGAAGTGCCCACCGGCCTTGAACACTATGGCTCAGGTAGGAACATAAATGGAGGCTGAGACTGAGGATGGAGTTGAGGGCCCAAGGCAACTGGATGTGGGATGCATCCTGCATCAGTTGCCATCACAGCGGCCCTGGCTTACGTGGGTGCTGGATGTTCTTGTTCTGTGGGAAGTCCCAGAACTTTTCAGTCATTTTGAGTGACTTTATTCTCCAGTGACAGAAAGACTAAACTCTAGGAAAGGGCCCACGCGAGGTTTCTTTACTTACATCTTCATTTTGTATATAGTTCTCTCCACTTTGCCTGTCTGGAGTTTTAACCCCTAAAACCTGGCTGTTAACAAAGGACCTAGAAGGTTTTTAATTATGAAGTGTGAGCCAGATGGACAGAGGGTGTGTGGACTAGTCAGCCTTTGTTGTTGTTTTAGTTTTTATTGGAGCACGGTTGTTTTCGTGTTGCATTAGTTTCTGTGCGTGTGTGTGTGTATGTGTGTGTGCATGCGTGCTAAGTTGTGTCCAACTCTCTGTGACCTATGGACTGCAGTCCACCAGGCTCCTCTGTCCCTGGGATTCTTCAGGCAAGAATACTCGAGTGGTGACTATGCCCTCCTCCAGGGGATAGTCCCAACCCAGGAATCCAACTACATCGGCAGGTGGATTCTTTACCACGTGGGAAGCCCGATCATATAGCAACGTCAATCAGCCATATATATCCACCTATCCCCTCCTTTTTGAATTTCCTTCCCATTTAGGTTACCGCAGAGCACTGTGTAGAAGAATTCCCTGAGTTATAGAGCAGGTTCTCGTTAGTTACTTATTTCATGAAGTGAAGTGAAAGGAAGTTGCTCAGTTGTGTCCGACTCTTCATGACTCCATGGAATTCTATACAGTCCATGGCATTCTGCCAGCCAGAATACTGGCGTGGGCTCCCTTCTCCAGCAGATCCTCCCAACCCAGGAATGGAACCAGGATCTCCTGCATGGCAGGCATTCTTCACCACCTGAGCTACCTAGTTCATACATAGTATCAACAGTGTATATATATATATATATCGGTCCCAGTCACCCAATTTATCCCACCCTCCTTTCGCTCCTTGGTGGCCATACGTTTGTTCTCTATAGTCAGTCTTCTTACAAGGTGTAATTTCTTTCATTTGTCTTCTCTTTCCATCATCCTCTTCTGTTCTGCCCTGCTCCGCATTTGGCTTCTTTCTCCTCATCTGTTGCCTCTCTCCTCAGCTCTTCCTCACAGAAGCTCCTCTCAGAATCCCTTTCAGTCCTGACTTGCTGCTCACAGTGCTGCCCTCTGCTGAACAGGATCCACTCTCCCAAGGAGCAGACAAGTTCAAAGTCCATACCCCAGTTCTATTGTGCCGGAGTCATTGTGTTTCTCCCAAATTCCATTGGTCCTTGCTAACCTGCTAACTTTTTCGTTTGTTTATTTTTGATACAAAAGGTAAAACCTTAATTTAGGGATCCTGAAGTGATTGGTCCTGACGGTAAGTTCAATTTTTCAGGAGATCAGATTATGATAATATATCCAGATACCAAAAAGCCGCATTTGTTTTCTCCCAGGACGAATTCTTAGCATAAGAAATTTCATGATGCTTACATGTTGTGTGTATGTATTTAGTGCTCTGCTAAGTCACTTCAGTCATGTCCGACTCTTTGCGATCCTTTGGACTGTAGCCCGCCAGGTGCCTCTGTCCATGGGATTTTTCAGGCAAGAATACTGGAGTGGGTTTTGTGACTTCCTCCTCCAGGGGATCTTCCTAACCCAGGGATAGAACCTATGTCTCCTGTGTCTTCCGTATTGCAGGCAGATTTTTCATCCTCTGTTCTGATGAAGTGCATAGGTGAAAAGCCCCTGGAAACTAACTTAAATGCAACTTTTTTGTTCCGTATCTCTTTACCTGAGAACACTGTTATATGACAAGCTATTTTTATAAAAGTGGAGAAATAAAGGAAATGTTTGTTTTGTTGCCTACATTGTATCTTTCACCTGAAATACACCGACAGACACAGAGTGAGACTGGGAACACTTGATGGGGGCTGAGAAGGATGGGAGCTGGTCTGCAGTTGCCAGGTTCTCCTCCTGGGCAGGGTGAAAGTTGACGGTGTGTTCCCTGTCTTGACTCAACAGCCCTTGATCTTGGAGGTGTTCTTTGGCACTACCTCAGATCTCAGACAGGATAGCATTTGTGTCATCACTTTCTGCTTGGCATCTCAGTTCCCCCCAAGGATAAACGCAGGTCTTGGCTGTTCACCCATTTCGTGAGGTGGCACAGAGGATTTTATAGTTGTTCACAGGTTAGACTTAAGGACTTAAAGTTTTAAGAGATGAGAAAAAGTGATCCTTTAAACATCTAAACCAAAAAAAGAAAAAAAGATTTTGTTTGTGTAAGCAAAAGATCAAAATGGTTTTGTCTATATTTGTATAATTCTTCAATCCTATTCACGCCACTAGGCGTTGAAGTCTTTTATCTCCCTATGTAACGGAGAGTAAAGCTGCCTTGCCTTAACGCTTTCAGCGCTGGATGGTGCTTCTGTGTGCTACCAATTTACACTTTATTACATTTACTTAATACATCTTCTTAGTAGTTGAGGTCATCTCCACACTCACTTGCAGCTTAAAATCAGAATACCTCATTTTCATCAAAAAAAGACACGGCCCATCTTTTTCTTAGCTAAGAAGTACGTAAATAAGTGAAGATGATTTTTCAATCTTCTCCTTGTCAAGTTTCTCAAAGGTAAGAGTTTTTACTTCAGGGCCAATGAGATAATGTCTGTGAAGATTTTTAAGAACCTCAGGAGGAAGCTTCTTTATTTTATTTTTTTAAACTTTTTATTTTGTATTGGGGTTTAGCTAATTCAACAATGCTTTGATATTTCAGGTGAACAGTGAAGGGACTCAGCCGTATATATACATGTATCCATTCGCCCCCAAACTTCCCTCCTATTCAGGCTGCCACATATTACTGAGCAGACTTCTCCGTGCTATACTGTAGGTCTTTGTTGGCTATCCATTTTAAATACAACAGTGTGTACATGTCCATCCTAAATCCCTAACTTACCCCTTACCCCCATTCTTCCCCCCGACAACTGTAAATTCCTTCTCTAAGTCTGTGAGTCTCTTTTGTAAGTTCATTTATCTCCTTTCTTTTTAAATTCCACATATAAGGGATGTCATATGATACTTCTCCTTCTCTGTCCGACTTCACTCAGTATGACAATCTCTAGGTCCACCCATGTTGTTCAAATGACATTAATTCATTCTTTTTAATGGCTAAGGGTCATTGGAAAAGACCCTGATGCTAAGAAGGATTGAAGGCTGGAGGAGAAGAGAGCGACAGAGGATGACACGGTTGAATGGCATCATCGACTCAATGGACATGAGTTGGAACAAACTCTGGGAGATAGTGAAGGACAGGGAAGCCTGGCCTGCTGCAGAGCAGGGGTCACAAAGACGAAAAGAATCAGACATGACTGAGAAACTGGACAACAAATGGCTGAGTAATACTCCGTTGTATATCTGGACCACGTCTTCTTTATCCATTCCTCTGTTGGTGGACACTGAGGTTGCCTAGGGGGAAGTTGTTTTAAAAATGCTAGGACTGATAGTCGTGTCATAGAAGCTACTTCCCACAGTCTACCTCTTTAAGAAGGAAGCTGGAGTCACCTAGACTGGTGGCTCTTGGGTAGGATGGGAAGATAAGGGCATATGATAACCAATCTTAAAATGACCTGGATTGTCTCCAGCTGCAGCTCAGAAACTCTAGCCCGCTTCTATGAGGCAGTGGTGCTTTGGTGGCGAACGTGATATCTGTAGTTCCCTGTATCCTAGGCTTCTTCCGATGGAAATATCTGGCCAAACCCCTGAGCCTTCCCAGCCCCTCCTTTGCCTTCTGAGCTGTCCAGATAAAGGAAGGGGTTGCAGTGATTATTTCTGGGCAGTGGTCCAGCCCTCCTCAGTGATAGGTGCCCTTTGGAAGGAGATCTTGGGGTTACAAGGAAGGGAGATGAAGACATGGAGCAATCGATGGTTTCTCCAGCTGCAGCGCATTTCCTTGGAGATGTGTTGACTAAGAAAAAAAGAGAGAAAAATACTCTCCATTTTTTTTCATCTTCTTTTATCCTATTTATAACTTCAGTTTCCTTCCCGTCCTCCTAGCCACTCCCCAGCCCTGCTTCCATTGCACATTCGTGCTCTGAGAAGGGATGTAGGCTCTTCTTCTGCCAGGACTATGCAGCTGTCAATGCCTGGGCTGCCCGGCAGGAGGGGCCATCGAGGACCCATGAGGGTCCTTCCTCTGAATGTTGTTCCTATTCCCCGAAGGGACTGAGGCCCAGAGGGAGGAGAAGTGGAGAGAGGGAGGAGGGGGAGAGAATAAAGGTGAGAGAAAATATGAGCAGGGGAGAGGTTATCAGGTGATGGGAACAGAATGCTCAGCAATCCAGACTAGTCACGAATTAGTTGGACAGAATAGCTGGTGAAAGGGGAAGAAAGAAGAGGTGTGTGGAAATAGAAAAGTGGGTGTCAGTAGAGAGACAGAGGAACTCTAGGCCAGGAGACTGAAAGATGAATGGGAAGGGAAAAGAAGGGGAGGGGCAGATGGCATGAAAGAGAAAAAGAGATGAATCTGAGGACATTAACTCTACAGCTAAAAAGGGAAGCCACATTTGCATGCAATTGCCTGTGCAGCTGTACATCTCTTCATGACAATCTTGTAGTCATCATTTTCTTTCATTTCTACCTCCTCCTCCCGCTGGCCTCTTCCCCCTCCTTCCCATCAGCCTGAAGCCATTAGCGACAGCCAATAGGGACAGAGAGTGAGGTTCTGCATGAATGAATGGGCTCTTTCTATCTTAGCCTCTCCTCATCCCTCTGTCGGGGAGCCTGGTGAATCAATGGAGCCCCTTACACGAGACACGGCTGAAATGTCTGTTGCTGTTTATAGTCTGACTGGAGTGGAGCCCACTGGCTCTGCCTTCCCTCTGTTCCCTTCTTCTATGTTGTCCCCCCACCTCAGCCCTTTCTCTCAATCATCGTAGCAAGAAGCATTTTTGTAAATGTCAGTCTCGTGTTCCGCGTTGCTGAGAACTCACTAACACTTCACTGCCTCTTACTGTCATGACCAGCTCCCATCCATGGCCCCACGGAAGGGATGGAGATGAAATGGCAAACTATTTTTAGACACAGACAGTGAGCTCAGAGTGGTGCCCAGACCCAGCTGGAGTCATGCAATGCCTGTTTTCCACTGGGAACGAGAATAGTGACATCAGAGACCCAACTGAGCACCCAGGCCACAGGACCGCGGTCCCTCCCATCCGCTGATAGCTGTCCATGTTTGACTTGAACCTCATAGCTCCGATGATCGTGAATGATAATAATGTGTATCAGAAACTATGACACACTTTCAGAGCGACATATTATCACAGCATTTTTCATTTCAGGGATGGGTCTGTCTTGAATTAGCTAAACTTACATAGGTGTTCTTTGACCAAAGTTCACTTTTGCAAAATAGTTGTTTTGAGTTGGAAAGCATCTGCAGGTTCAGAACACAGTAAATCCAACTTACCTCATGGGAATATACCTATGGCCTCATTACCGTGGTCTTTGATTTGATGAGAGACAATGCTTTTGTTTTTCTTTTTGGATCATGCAATTTGCAATGTTTTTGGCCCTGGGTCATAGTAAAAACCTCATCTACCCAGTCTTATTTCTCATTCTTGAGGAGAGAGGTGAAGACTCCAACCTCTAGAACAGGATTGCTTGGACCTGCCCATCAGCCCTTCCTAAATGTGTTGCCTCAGACAACTTATTTGATATTTCCACTTCCTCATCTAAACCAGTGTTTTCAAAGTGTTTCAGAGTCACCCGGAGGGCTTGTTAAAATGCAGGTTGTGGGGGTTCTATCCCTAGGGTTTCTGATTCAGTGAGTCTAGAGTAGGGCTCAAAATTTGCATTTCTCTCAAAGCCTCAGGTGGTGCTACGGCTGTTACTGGCCTGAAGACTACACTTTGGGAACCACCAAGTTAATATATGACAAGAGTAAAGCAGTGCCGTCACTAAGCAAACACGATATGAATGTTTGCCACTGTAACTCTTTGTCCTGAAGTGCCCAAGCATCCAGAAAAGTGTGGGTATTGTTGAGTCAGAAAGTGACCCAGTGATGGGATGAACATTTTTGGTAGCCAGTGCCATGCCCTGGAAACTGAGAAGAGAGAGAGGGGAAGACTCATGCCTTGTCTCTCAGCAACTTTTATCCAAATTTGTATATGAGACTACATTTATGTGATGTGAAGAATGACCCCTAGATGAAATATCACATTTATGAGATAAAGGTTAACCATTAAGTGTGTGACTTTGAATCTTGCCACAGTATTTAAAATTTCTAAAATACATTTACTAGCAAAAGGGTTGAATAAAAGAGTGTCTTTCCCAAATAAACTTCGGAAGTTCAAGTGGGAGACTGTACTGAAAGTCTGAGTTCACGGTCCCTTCCGAGCCAGACGGCCAGGCGGCTGGGAAAGATCAAACCTGGACCAGTGTTTGGAAAGGGCTATCGACAACCAGGTGGGAAGTTTCAGCAGGAAAAACAGATGCCTCTGACTTGGCTTTTAAGTGTTGAGAATATCGAGGGAATGCCAGAGAGACTTGTTAAATGGAGATTCACCTTGCTCTGAAATGTTTATTCTCCTAGCAGTCTTGTTCTTTCAGCTGATCAGATGGCCCTGTGGTTAAAAAAAAATGATATTTTAAACTCTATCTGCTGCACATATCTGTTCTTTCCTCATTCAGGGTATGTTTTCTTTTTTGAAAGGAGCTGTTCTAGGTTCTTTGTTCTTCAAAACAGTTCTGATCCTGTGTGTGTGGGTGTGCATGCGTACATTTGTCTGGGATGTAGTAATATGGACCATTCCTCTCAGGGAAAATTTTGACCTCAGAATCCGACTTGGTAGTTGTGTCTGGAAGAGGGAAGCTGTAAGCCTGACTCAGGTTTTAGTCTTTCGCGGAAGGGGCTACAGTTGGGGCCAAGCTGCTGGACAAACTGCTTCCAGGGAAGAGCACTGCCAGAAGCTTGATGCAGGAAACCCTCTCCCCACCTGCATCCCATCTCTGAGAGGACCAAAAATGGCTAGGAGAGGCTTGGGGAAAGAGCAGCAGGTCTGCCTCCAGCTAGGAGAGAATTAGGAAGAGCATCCATATGCAAAAACTAGCCTACACTCTCGCTCTATCACTTTGTTCTTCTGATCATGAGGTTTTTACCCATGCCTGAACCTCTTCTCCATAACTGAAAGGTATTTCTCTGGCTATGGATTGAATTTGCTCCTATTTGCCAGTGTTACATTGCCCCATCCATCTTATTCACCCCCAACCCCATCACCTTGGTAGCTCTTCCAGCTTGTGCTGTATCATATTCAGAGTACCATCACTTTCAGTTTAAGTTTTTGAGTATAAGCTGAAAAGTATTGAGTCCTAACAAAGTGTTAGGGCAGCCGTCTCCAACCTTTTGGCACTAGGGACCAGTTTCATGAAAGACAATTTTTCCTTCGACTGGGGGTTGGGGGATGGTTTCAGGATGATTGAAGCGCATTACACTTTTTTGTGTGTACTTTATTTCTATTAATACTACATCAGCTCCACCTCAGATCTTCAAGCATTAGATCCCAGAGTTTGGGACCCCTGGGTTAGGGGGCTTGGTGGCAAGAGCAAGAATACACCTGGGATCTTGTTCTCTAACCTTTAACAGGTCCGATCATTACACTCACTTTGAACAGTCTTGTGCTATTACGTAGAGTGCTATATTTCTACTTCAGGAGGTGTTATAGTATGTGATCAACAGACGCTACCTTTTCCTTACACCACAATCTCAATGTGAATTTAAGTGACCCAAAGAAACCTGGTGCCCGACCCTTAAGTCCTGAGTCTTGCCCACATTCATCCAGCCCCAGACTGGTTTTCTGACACCTGCCAATTTTTCCTTCCCTTGTGTCCCCAGTTTACAGAGAAATGAGAAGGCAGCCTGGTGAGGACCAGAAAGAGAAGCTACGTGCCAGAGTCCAGCAGCCCAGGGCAGGAAGGACTGTAAAGACCTTCCTAAATGTAAAACACCCCTGCAGTTCCTCTGAAGAGAAGGGAACCGAGTGGGAGAAACCTGGGCCGGGGTTAGTGAATTACAGCGGGGATGCGTGCGCTCTTTGGCAGTCCTCCAAGGCCTCTTCTCAAAAATCCTAGGAAGTAACAGCATTGCACTGGGAGTCCCAGGGGGCTGGGGAGAAAAAAGTTCTCTTAACTTTTTCAAACCACAAATATTTGGTCCGAGTTGGGAAAAGGTCCCTGGGGCACGGAGTTCTTATTGGATTCAAGCTGTCTGACCCCTCTTCGGGAACTCGGTGGGGGGAGCGGGGGCTGGGGACCCCGGTGGAGGCCGCCTGGCGTCAGCCCTCCTCTCCGCACCCCTCCGCCCTCGGTGAATGAAGTGCTGGTGGGTGAATGTGCGGGGGCTGCAGGCCGGCGGGGGGAGGGGACCGGGCGGGGGAGGGATGCGCGGAGGCAGCCTGTTGTTCTCAGCGTCTGGCCGCCTGGAGACTTACTCTCTCCAGATGTTCGCTGTGTTTATAGCTGCTGAAGCAAGAGACCCAGCTCCTTCATTAATAAGTTTCTTTCCTGCGCTGTGGCCAGGGGTCTCAGCTCAAGGCTGCAGCTGGGAGAGGCGCGCTGGGGGGCAGGGACGAGGGGAGGCGCCCCTCCCCACCGCCCCCGCCTCCGCGTCCCTCAACCCCCCACCCCGCCTTCCTCCTCTGCAATCCTCCCAAAATACACGAGCACACAAAAAGAAAAACACCAGCAGATTTTTTATTTCAGAGAGTAAACACTTGGGCCGTGGGGGTCTGGAGGTTATGGGAAAAGAGGAAACCATCAGGCTAATCAGGCCGGCACACACTTCCCCTGCTGAAATAAAACAGAAATCATTGCTCCGCAGGCCGGTGGGTTAACCCCGGCGCTGCCAGCGAGGCGGGCGCACGCAGAATCCGCCCGGAGGGAGGCAGGGCGTCGGGACATGTTGCGAGAAGCGGCTCCGGGAGCGGAGAGAAGAGCGCGCGGCCTCAGCCAGGCCACTGCATTTGATGGGGGAAGCACGACTGCCCCGAACCCGGCTTGAGAAAGACCGTTGGAACAGAAGAGATTGTGGGCGTAGATTCAGTTTTGCAAGAGGCTGGAGGGAGTTCTAGATGGCGGGATGGGTAAGGGGGCGAATGCTCTGAGGAGTGCACGTGCGCACTGATTCGGTTGGGAAATGAACAAGGGAGTTAAGACTGGCCTGGGCCCAGGTTCTAGCCTCGCCACCTACCAGCTGTGCGACCCTGGCCACATCACTGACCCCTTCTGAGCTTCAGTGTCCTCATATGTGATAGAATAATGGTGGGGAACAGAAAACCGAATTGAAGGCAGACATGGTGCGCACCAAAGAACGGCTGTCAATTCATGATTTCATAGATGACTTCAGACTGACCAAGGCCTTCCTCCCTCCCGCTTTGCTTCCTTTCTCTCTCCCTCTCTTCCCCCCTCCCTCCTCCACCTATTAAATGCCTTCAGCTTCCATCTTCACTCACTTGACCCCTAGGCTGGCTGTCTGGAGATCGTAAATATCTCATGGGCCAGAGGTCATAGGTCAAACATGAGACCTAATTGCACTCTGAGAGAAATTACCTTCCCACTGATGTAGAGGGCAACCTTTGGCTCGCTCTCAGGCTGCCCGTGGAAAAGGCCCATCCGCTCTGGTTCGGTCTCTGCCCCGCCTACAGTGGCCCAGTGAGCTGACCGTTCCCTCCACCCCATCACTGTGAGAATGAGGAGTGGTGGGTGCCTTCCCCACTGGGTTCCCCAACAGCCCCAGTTAGAGTCATTCACCACCTGTTTGACTCTTTTGGACTTTCTTGCAGATCTTTAGGATTTGTGTTCATCCTTGAAGGTGACATTAAAAAAACCAAAATTCAAAACTCCCAATGCCTGAGGTTGTCCTACGGGTCTTTCCTGTACCTCCTCAGACTTGCTAATCTAAACCTTGAGAAACAGAGGCAGTGATTTTCAGTATCTACAGAACCAGGGTTCTAGTTGCCTTTGCAGCTGTTGTGTGATTTCTTACCTGCTTCATACATGCTTTTAAAAAAAATCAATCCTAACAACTTATGCTGAGTCTTAAGCCTGCAGAGTCTAATAGAGCAAGGGTGCTTGCTGCAGATGTCTCAGAAACACAGGGTCCCTCTGAAGTTGCGTGCAAGGGTGTTTCTAAGGATCTGTAGCTTTCCTTGGATTCTCAAAAGTGATCTGACCTCCCCAGGGAGGTTAAGAATTGCCAAGGGAAAAGGTACTTTTGTAGCCCCAGCAGCACTTACCTTGTTGTACTTGGCAAGTGTGCCAAGCACACTTTGTTGAACTCACTTGAATTCCCTGCTAAAGCTTCCTTCCTATCAACCCCTTCTCACCACTCTGGTCAGTCCCAAGAGACTGTCTTTAAATCTGGAAATGGTTTCTATCCTATGGTCTTGGAAACACTGGGCATGGATGCTATGCCTGAATTCCAGCCACTTCTCTCCTGTTTCCTTTTAAACACTCCCCTTTTACTACATGTTCCTTAGAGTGATCTTTCCAAGTACCCATGAAGTAGGACCTGTGGTCTCTCCTGGGAGCTGCAGGTGGGATGGGTCAGAGCCCTTAGGATGACTCTGTAGGGGCGTCACACTCTGATCTGTTTGTTTCTCAAGGACTAGCCAGTGCATGGGAGATTTTCTCAGCATCGCTGTCTCATGCAGTGGGGAAAAATGAGCTGGAGGAACGGGGCCTCTGAAAAGGGGTGGAAATCCTGAGCCAACACCTCGTCCCACAACAGATACAGGAACTAGGATGGCACATAGAGGTCCTTCACTTCTCAGTCACTGCCTCCGATCCTGGCTGCCCTTTAGCATCTTCACGCTAATTTGTTCTTTGCCTTCTGGTGGAACCATTGGCTGTTACATCCGCTGCCGCAAACTAACTTAAACAAGTGGAGACCACTTTCAGGGTCTCCAATTGCCCCACCCTGGTCACCAACTTGGAGCAGCCGAGACAGCTCGGCGTTTCCTCGTTGGTCAGCCCAGATGGACATTTTTCACCAAGCAGGACCGACAGACAGCCTGCATCCCGCTGATAGACAGAACATTGGGTTTTATAATGAAAGTGGCTGAACTGCCTGTATCCTGTTCCTGGTCTGTTGAGACAAGACTGGAAATAATAGAAAAGTTGTTGTGAAATAGACATTTCATCAGTGTTATTTGCTTTACACAATTAAAGTACCTGAACAGCAAAATCAACCTACCATGATGCAAAGTTTGGTTGACATTTAGTGATATTTTTGTATTGTTTTCGACATGGTCCAGATCCCTCAGATTTTTCAATGAGATATCTATGCTTATCTCTCTTCCTTGTTGCTTTTCTGCTGATCAATTTAAAAATTTAGAATGAAGAGTAAAAATAGTTTCTGTCTCATTCTGCTTCAATTTCAAATAATCTTATTGGAGGAAGTCCAACAATGACAAACCTAGACAGTATATTAAAAAGCAGAGACATTACTTTGCCTACAAAGGTCTGTATAGTCAAAGCTATAGTTTTTCCAGTAGTCATGTATGGTCCATGTGAAAATCGGGCCATAAAGAAGGCTGAGCGCTGAAGAATTGATGCTTTTGAACTGTGGTGTTGGAGAAGACTCTTGAGAGTCCCTTGGACTGCAAGGAGATCCAACCAGTCAATCCTAAAGAAAATCAATCCTGAGTATTCTTTGAAGGGACTGATGCTGAAGCCGAAGCTCCTATACTTTGGCCACCTGTTGTGACGAGCCGACTCATTGGAAAAGACCCTGATGCTGGGAAAGATTGAAGGCAGGAGGAGAAGGGGACAACAGAGGATGAGATGTTTGGATGGCATCCCCGACTCGATGGGCATGAGTTTGGGTAGGCTCCGGGAGATGGTGAAGGACAGGGAAGCCTGGTGTGCTGCAGTCCACGGGCTTTCAAAGAGTCAGACATGACTGAGGGACTGAACAACAATAGGACATCCAGGAAAAGGCCTGCCTTTTTTCTAGACCAATTTGAGAGGCAGAGGTAGTATTCATTAAATACTTTCCGTCTGCTTAGGATCACACAAGTGTGGTCTTTTTGACTCTTACAATATTTCTTAGAAGGGCAATATTATTCCCATTTTACAGATGAGATGAATGAGGCTCAGAGAGGTCAAGTCACTTCCCTCAATAAGTCTAACTGTGCTTCTGGGAGGTGGGAAGAGGGTCAGTTAAACTGAGATCTTCCTCCAAAGCCTATGCTTTTAATCATAATACAAACTACGCTGCCCAGTATTTTTTTCAATTACGGATATTTATCTATTTATGTCTGTGCTGGGTTTTCATTACTGTGTGGGCTTTCTCTAGCGGCAGTTGACTGAAGGCTACTCTCTAGTGTTGATGGGCAGGTGTCTCACTGCGGTGGCTTCTCTTGTTGCAGAGCACAGCTTCTAGGTGCTTAGGCTTCAGTAGTCGTGGGACATGGGCAAAGTTGCTCTACAGCATGTGGGATCTTCCCAGACCAGGGATCAAACCCGCGTCTCCTGGATTGGCTTCCCTGGTGGCGCCAGTGGTGAAGAATCTCCCTGCAATATGGGAGACCCAGGTTTGGTCCCTGGGTTGGGAAGATCCCTTGAAGAAGGAAATGGCAACCCACTCACAGCATTCTTGCCTGGAGAATCCCCTGGACAGAGGAGCCTGGTGGGATACAGTCCATGGGGTCCGAAAAGGGTCGGACACGACTGAGCGAACACTCACTCCTGGATTGGCAGGTGGATTATGGAAGGTGGATTCTTAACCACTAGACCACCAGGCAAGTCCCCAAACATTTCTTCATTGTCACCTCAGTCCTGGTGGCTGATGTCCACCCTGTAGAGTGAGATAATATACGCTTTCCTAGTTTCCCTGCAAACTGGAAACTCCTAAAAACCTTGCCGGAGGAAAAGGATGTCTGCAGTCTACATTTTGGACCCTTCTCTGGTTTCTTTTGGTCCAGCAGTGGTTCCTCAAGGGCATGGAAGGGCAAGGCCATTCGTAAAGCTGCCGTGGAGGATGGTGTCTTTCTCTGGCATTCGCTTAGGGTCTGTCACCAAAGTTTGGCCCTCCCTGTGCCCCTTCCCGCTTCTCCACCAACCCGAGTCACTGAACCTGACTCCACCCTGAGAAGTTCCTGAAAGGTTTATCCCCTTGAAGCTCTCCACAATGTGGGCAGCACGTGCTGAAGTTTACACAGACTCTCCGACCGCTGAATAGAGGGACTAATTGTGGGGAGGCTGCTTTTCAGCACACAGGATGGGCTGTTCTCTGTGGGTTTTTACTATCAAAAGGCTTTTAAAAGTGCAGCGGAGCCATTGTTGAATATTTCACAATGAATTAAATACCATTTCTCTCCTCACAGCTGTTCCATGTGAGTGAGCGGAGAGAGCATTTTTTTTTTTTTCCCCTCTGGCAGAAGACGTCTGCTGTATAAACCTCAGCACTGGGGTAATGAGATTATTTGTGTGCGGATTCTTTAGGAAAAGCATTTCTTTATTTTAAACTCAATGTGATGTGGGACTGCTGCTGAGAAGCTGAGAGGGAGAGCCTGGGAGAAGAATGGGATTGAAATGTCTCCAAGCAGGACTGGGAAAGGCAGGGGTGAGGGGCCCTGGGACCAGGCCTCCAGCCTCCCTACATCCATCCACATTTCCCCAGGGCCACCTCATCTCCCAGCCCTACTTGCTGGGCTCTGGAGGAGGGAAATTCCGTCTAGTTTTTTTAGTAACAATTAATCACTTTTCCATCTGCCCTTTCAAAATTCCTTCCTGATCTCGCAAGTTTTTAATGGCATGGAAGGAACCTTGTTTTGCCCTCTACCTATTTTTGTATCAAGGAGGATTTAGAAACTTTAAGTTGTAAAAGACACAAAGAAAGCAGCTTTCTTCTAACACTGACAGCAAGTTGGACAATTAGAACATATTTGACCTTACTGTTAGAACATAAAGTGCTCCATGGGGTGCACTACTCATCTCCCCTTGCTTGAATAACATTTCCTGCCAAATGGCCTCTTCATGGCCTTCCATAGACATCAGGCTTCAGGTAAGCAATGAGTTGCAACTAAGTATAAAATCGATTAAGATTAAATACTAGTGTAGTCTTAACTCTTCTTAAAGTATCACTGAGGAGTTACCAGCTGTTCTTTAGATCTACTGAAGATCAAGAAAAAAACAGAACAAAAATGGGAAAAGGAGGGATTTAGATTAGCCATGGTGAAATTTAACTCTGAAATCCATTATTAAGGGACTTTGCGAATTGCTTCTCCCTTCAAATACCTTTCAAGATATTTCAGAAGTAGTCTAAGTAATTTTTGTTTTTCATTACACTTTTGCTTCTATCACAGGAGACAAAATTTTTAAGCCTTTTAAGAGAATTTCAAGGGAATGTTTAAGGACACTGTCCAAAGGGAAAGAGCAGGTTGGATAGGAAAATAAATCTATTGACTTCGAGACTAATCTTTTGCTTCTGCTTCAGCTGGTGAAGCAAAAACTGGACTCAGGCTAGACACGCTAGCATGGCAACCCACTCCAGTGCTTTTGCCTGGAGAATTCCATGGACTGAGGAGCCTGGTGGGCTACAGTCCATGGGGTTGCAAAGAGTTGGACACAACTGAGTGACTAACTGCTATTACTAGGTGTGCTGGCGTGAGAACCCCTAAGATTTGGGGGCAAAGGATACAAAGTTTGAAATGTGATTCTGAAGTTCTCCCGTTTCGATCAGTTACTCTCTTCCTTTCTCAAGTTTCCCAGTGTCTATGACAGAATGGGCTGCTGCTGCTGATGCTAAGTCGCTTCAGTCGTGTCCGACTCTGTGTGATCCCATAGATGGCAGCCCACCAGGCTCCTCTGTCCCTGGGATTCTCCAGGCAAGGATACTGGGCAGAATGGGCAGATGAAAGTTAAGCATTCTTTCCTCCCTGTAACAGATGGAAAGACCTGCTGGAAAGGCAAGAGAGAATCTGTGCTGTTTTAGTTGCTTTGAGAAGCCGGATCTTTTATGTACTCTGCCATGTGTACGTATATACCAGGCTTTGTTTACTTCTTTGTAATAATCACTATAAAAATAATACATCTCTTTAAAGAAAATGTGTCAATTGAAGAGTGGGGTGGAAGGGAGGTTCAACAGGGAGGGGATATATATATACACCTATCTATATCCTGATTCTTTGTTGTATAGCAGGAACCAACACAATATTGTAAACTGGTTATACTCCAATTAAAAAAAAAAAAGAAAATGTGTAAATTAAAGCATAGTAAGAATGTTGGTGCTGCGGGGGGAAGCAGTTTAGTTATATCACTAATGGTTAACATGTTGAAGTCGCTTCTGTATATTTTTCTGTGAAGACCTCCCCTGGATATCACAGGGACATCTCAGTAGCCCTGAGCTCTTCACTTGCTCCCCTGCCTCTGTAGGAAACTTACCTTTACCGTCTATTCCAACGTCCCCAGGCTGGAAAGCAGGGAGTTTCTTATACACTCCCTGCTTTATGCCTTAACCCCTGTGTTGGTCAAGGCTCTTTTTGTTAGCAAGTGGCAGAAACCTGGCTCAACTGGCTGTTTTAGCAGGAGATTCATTGAGTTATAGAACTGAGAAGTCCGGTAGTAAAGTCAGCCTGTGGAACTAAGAAATCAAGTCACCTTGTCAATTCATCCCCTTTCTCCTCCTCTCTCTCCTCTTCCTGACCCCCTTCTTCCTCTCTCTCCTCTCCCTCTCCCTCCCAGGGGATCCTGTACTGGCAAAAGAGGAGGAACTTCTCGAGAGATGACCGTTTATCCCTCAGATTTAGCTTAGTCACAACAGCTCCTGTATCTATCCCACCTTTTCTTACGGTTGCTGTCAATGCCTTCAGGCCCCAGAGTTGAGTCCCTGTATTGTAGAGACCATCATAAGTACATTGCAGTCCCTAACTTGTCTTCCTTTTTCGTGATGGGACTGGATGCTATGATCTTCATTTTTTTGAATGTTGAGTTTTAAGCCAGCTTTTTCACTCTCTTCTTTTACCTTCATTAAGAGGTTCTTTAGTTCTTCACTTTCTGCCATTAGAGTGGTATCATCTGCATGTCTGAGGTTGTTGATATTTCTTTTGGCAATCTTAATTCCAGCTTGTCCTTCATCCAGCCTGGCATTTGGCATGATGTACTCTGCATATAAGTTAAATAAGCAGGGTGACAATATATAACCTTTACATACTCCTTTCCTAATTTGGAACCAGTCTGTTGTTCCATGTCTGCTTCTAACTGTTGCTTCTTGACCTGCATACAGGCTTCTCAGGAGGCTGGCAAGGTGGTCTGCTCTTCCCATCTCTTTAAAAATTGCGCTGGTTTAGGATTTCAGTTTACCTTGGTTGTGCATGCTCAACCATATCCTACTTGTTGCAACCACCTGGACTGTAGCCCACCATGCTCCTCTGTCCATGGGATTTCCCAGGCAAGAATGCTGGAGTAGGTTGCCATTTCTTCCTCCAGGGGATCTTCCCGACCCAGGGATCGAACCTGTGTCTCCTGCATCTCCTGCATTGGCAGGTAGGTTCTTTACCACTGCGCCACCTGGGAAGCCGTACCTTGTTTAGAGCTCTTTTGACCTGTCCTTCATCTATCAGCATGTACATAGTGAGCTCTTACTCTGCACAGGGTATTGGGGCCACAAAGTAGAATGGCATCCTTTTTCTCAGGAAGCATCCACAGAACCTTGGTGGGGACCTAAGGAGGACATGACTACGCCTGGACAGTTGGGTGAGCCCTGGAGAGTAGGGATGATAAAGACAATATTTCTGCTTTAGACCCGGTAAGGAGTGATAAACACAGCAGGGCTCCCCATGTCCTCTTTCAAAACTGTGTGGAAAGAAAGGTGGGCAGGGGGAGTTGGTTTTGAGTTTCATTCATTTGTCCAAACTTGGTCAGCAGAATGGGACAGGGAGCTTGATTTGAAAAGAGGTTGTTTTACTGATGTTTAGAACAGTGGCCACCCCTGCTCTGCTTTATGTATCCTGGTTCCTCGTTCGTCTTTCCTCCATTCCACCGTGTTGATGTTCACCTCCCTGGCCCAAATCTGCCTGTCTTCGGGTGAGTTTACACACCACCCGGGCTTCCAACCTGAGTGAGACGTCCCATCACTGGGGTCTGCGGCTCCTCACTTCATTAGCGTTGCCAGTGTTTATAAAGCCAGGAGATAATATTTTTAGGTTCCATTCGGAGTTTCCCGGGCAGCCTCTCTTTAAGCCACTTAGAAAGTTTAGAAAAGAAGGTCACAGAAATGTTAGATGTTTTTCCACTGAACTTTGGTTAAGCAAACGGTCTTGGGATGATTTTCACAGACTCTTCTGGGCAACCGTGAAGACTGAAAATTCTTTTTCTCTTTAGTTTGTCTTGCTTCACCTCTGGAAAAGCAGTGTTTTTTTTTTTTTTTAAATAAGCTTTATTGAGATATAATTCATATATGGTATAATTCACCCATTTAGAGTGTACGAGTTGAAGAGTTTTAAAAATATTCACAGTGTCGTGCAACCATCGCCATGATTTAATTCTAAAACATTTTTGTCCCTCCTAAAAGGAATGTCATCCTCATTAACAGTCAAACCTAGTCTTCTTCCCCCTCCCCCACACCCAGCCCTATGCCCTAGGAGCCACTAGCCTAATTTTGTATTTATACATTTGCCCTTTCTGGACTTCTCTTATAAACGGAGTCATACAATATGGGGGCTTTTGTGACTGATTCTTTCACTATTTTCAAGGTTCATTCATGTTGTAGCATGTATCGGTAGCTCATCCTTTTTAAATCGCAGAATACCGTTCTGTTATATGGATATGTCCCAACTTCTGTGTCCATCATTTGATGGACATTTGTTTGCACTTAGTATCTGTTAGAAATAATCCTGCTATGAGCATTCATGTGTATGTTTTTGTGTTAACATGTTTCCATTTTTCTTGGGTTTATGCCTAGAAGTGGAATTGCTGGTCATATGGTAACTTGATGTTTAACTATTTGTGGAACTGACAGACCGATTTCCAAACTGGCCGCACCATTTGACATTTCTGCCAGCAAGTGTTCCAATCACTACCTATCCTCACCTAGACTTGTTAGTGTCTTTCTTTTTGATAGATCTCATAGAGGTTGTGAAGTAGTATCTCATTGTGATTTTAATTTGTGCTTCCTTAATGATTAATGATTAGGAACATTTGTTCATATGCTTATTGACCATTTGTATATCTTCTTTGCAGAAATATCTATTTGAATATTTACCCATTTGGTTATTTCACCCATTTTAGTTCCATACGTGTGTGTGTGTTCAGTCCCTCAGTCATGTCTGACTCTTTGCAACCCCATGGACTGTAGCCCACCAGTCTCCTCTGTCCATGGAATTCTCCAGGCAAGAATACTGGAGTGGGTTGCCATTTCCTTCTCCAGGGGATCTTCCAGATCCAGGGATGGAACCCACCATCTCTTGTGTCTCCTGCATTGGCAGGCAGATTCTTTACCACTGTACCGTGTGTGTGTGTGTGTGTGTGTGTGTGTGTGTGTGTGTGTGTGATTTGGAACTAAATATTTTCTCTGCTAATATGAGTTGCTCTTTTAGGTTCTTGATGTTATATTATGCAGCATAAAAGTTTTTAGTTATGATTAGCCCAATGTATCTCTTTTGTTTGTTCATTTTGTTTTTTATTGTTGTTTGTGCTTTTGGTGTCATATGTAAAAAATCATTGCCTAAAGCAATGTTGTGGAGGTTTATGCTTTCTTGTAAGAATCTTGTAGCTTTAGCTCTTAGGTTCAGATTGAGGATCATTTTGAGTTAATTTTTGTGTATAGTGTGAATAAGGGAGCAAATTTTTTTCTTTTGCATATGTATATCTTATTGTCCCAGCACTATTTGTTAAAAAGACTTTTCTTTCTTTGTCTTGGCCCTTTTATAAATAGATATTTTTAAATACATAGGCCACTTATGTTTATGAACTGTCTTCTTAATCTATGGCATAAATAATAACTTGTATTAAGTGGTCATTCAACATTGTTCACTGCAATAAATGAGTATTTTTTTATTTCTAGTGAACTTAGTGGGTTGCAGATATCTGAGTTCTAAGTCTGGTTTGGAATGTGATATTTTTAACCTGAAAATATCCCCAAATTGCCATTTATTATTTATTTTGAGCCAGATACTGTTGAATATTTTACATATATTATCTTATTTAAATCTGACCAGAATATCCTGAGTTATTATTAGCTCAATTTCATAGTCGAGAAAGCTGAGCTTTATGTAGTTGAACACCATTACTAAGTTACAGACTTCAGCTCAGGTCAGCCTGATTCTGTAGCTTAGTATTAAACATTGTGCTGGGACTTGGTGGAGGAGGCCATGGCAACCCACTCCAGTACTCTTGTCTGGAAAATCCCATGGATGGAGGAGCCTGGTAGGCCGCAGTCCATGGGGTCGCAAAAAGCCAGACACGACTGAGCAACTTCCCTTTGACTTTTCACTTTCATGCATTGGTGAAGGAAATGGCAACCCTCTCCAGTATTCTTGCCTGGAGAATCCCAGGGACGGGGGAGCCTGGTGGGCTGCCGTCTATGGGGTCGCACAGAGTCAGACAAGACTGAAGCAACTTAGCAGCAGCAGCTGGGACTTGGACAAGCTATGTGAAATAATAACCAGGAATAAAACCAGGAAACGACCACTATGTGTGCAATTTGTGAAGAATGCAAAATCTGAAAGTCTAGTTATGTTAAATGATGATCAATGTTCACATCTCTAGGAACATAATACCTTCCCCTGACCTTCTCTATTACAATTAAACCAAGACAAACCAAATATTTAATTTTGAAGCTACTTCAGTGTATTTTAACTCCAAGAAGAAAAAAAAAAATTCAGCAGACTCTTTAAGGAAAAAGTCATCATGGTTTTATCCACTGCTTGTATAAATCTCAACTTAATGCAAGTGTGTTTGCCAAGAAATCCATATTTCTTTTTTCATCCTTTTGGTTTTATATTTGATAAGTTTCAAAAAAAGTCATTAACAGTTGTCTGGAAAACACCCCAAGCTTACAGAGTTGACCACACGAAAGACTTTTAATAAAATTAGTATGTTCAGGTTGGGTGTCTTGAAGGAATAACCATTGTGAACCCAAGGGAAGTAAAAACGCCTGTAATATTGAAGGTGTCAACACACAGAAGCCCTGAAATCACCGCGCCCCCCCCATGTCCTCTTCCCTATCGCTCTTCTCTTTTCTTCCTTCTTTCCAGTGTTCACTTGCATTTGGTGAAGAATTTGGGGTCTGTGACTTTACAATGATGGAACATTTCCCAGAATGTATTCTTTGTATGTACTACTTGGAAGAAAAGTTATGACCAACCTAGATAGTATATTCAAAAGCAAAGACATTACTTTGCCGACTAAGGTTCGTCTAGTCAAGGCCATGGTTTTTCCTGTGGTCATGTATGGATGTGAGAGTTGGACTGTGAAGAAGGCTGAGTGCCGAAGAATTGATGCTTTTGAACTGTGGTGTTGGAGAAGACTCTTGAGAGTCCCTTGGACTGCAAGGAGATCCAATCAGTCCATTCTGAAGGAGATCAGCCCTGATATTTCTTTGGAAGGAATGATGCTAAAGCTGAAGCTCCAGTACTTTGGCCACCTCATGTGAAGATTTGACTCATTGGAAAAGACTCTGATGCTGGGAGGGATTGGGGGCAGGAGGAGAAGGGGACGACCGAGGATGAGATGGCTGGATGGCATCACCGACTCGATGGACGTGAGTCTGAGTGAACTCCGGGATATGGTGATGGACAGGGAGGCCTGGCGTGCTGGGATTCATGGGGTCACAAAGAGTCAGACACGACTGAGTGACTGAACTGAACTGAATGCCATGTTCTACTTGTCATGAAGTCTCTACTGGAACATATTATTATAAAATCTCAATGAACATATATAACTGGGGGGAGGAGTATCAGAAAGATGAGTTTTGTGACCAGCTTGAAGGCAATGGCACCCCACTCCAGTACTCTCGCCTGGGAAATCCCATGGATGGAGGAGCCTGGTGGGCTGCAGTCCATGGGGTCGCGAAGAGTCGGACGTGACTGAGCGACTTCACTTTCACTTTTCACTTTCATGCATTGGAGAAGGAAATGGCAACCCACTCCAGTGTTCTTGCCGGGAGAATCCCAGGGACGGGGGAGCCTGGTGGGCTGCCGTCTATGGGGTCGCACAGAGTCGGACACGACTGCAGCGACTCAGCAGCAGCAGCAGCAGCAGCTCTTATTGCTGCTCCGTCTGCACATTTTCCTGCAGCAGCTGCGAGGAGACGCGAGGCGTCCAAGCAGGAGTCCTCCTCTTCACCTCAGTCTCCCTCACCCTTGTGTCCCCATGGGAAGGGAACTGACGCCTTCCTCCCCTTCCCCTTCATCCCTAATCCAGACTTGACTCCTCTGGTTTATCCTTGAGCTCTGGCAGACGCATCACTTGGGGCCCTATTGTGTCCTCCTTCCAAGGCGGCTTTGCTTGGTTCTCATTCGAGTAGAGATAGGTAGGACCATGGGTCACGAAGAGTTGGACACGACTGAGTGAGTGTCACTTTCACTTTCATGGGTAGGAATTAATGCCTGAATCATCTTCTCTTTGCTGCCCTATGCCTTCCCTCCTTCAGCCCATGCTTTCTTGGTGGGAAAATGATGACTCGCTTTGTGATGTGTAAGTGATAAAATGTCGAACAAGAAATTTGAGAAATGATAACCCAAGACTTGGCAGGAGAAAACCACATTTGAAAGTCTCCGGGTGATAGAGGAGAGTAACTTGGGACCCAGGAATCATCTAAAAGAGTTGAATGAATGTGCAACTGCGCCTTCAGTATTTTGCACGCTGACTTGGGTCAGAGTCATGCAAACTTGGAAAGTCTCTATACCCTGGGCAGATGCTCTGTGCTGAGAGCCTAAATGCCTCCCTCCTCCTGGACACCTCTCCCACCTCTGCTGGGAAGTGCTGATGGAAGTGACCTTCCAGGCTACAGAAGGTCATGAAAGAAAGTGAAAGATAGTCACTTAATTGTGTGCAACAGAAGGTAATACTTTGCTGTTATTTCTGTCAGATGAGACAAGCCATGCCAACTCAATTTTGGTTCTGAGATCTGGCACATAAAGAACTTAAAATGACCCAAACTCTGTGAATGGTGTGAAAGGGGTGTCTCCTAATTGCTCAGAATCATATGGCAGCTTACCCTGAAGTCATTGCTTAAATAACCTGCTAACTGAAATATATTGACATGAACTATCAACACAACAGCTCCCTACAGTCCATTCCAAGCTCTTCCTGCTCCTAATAAGAGGTTTCTTGTGTGTCTTGCTTTGTCTATATTATGCTTTCTAATATTGCTCCAAACCATAATTGGATTTAGAAAAGGGCTATGGGTATCACACATAATGTATGCTATTTGCTAAGACTTTAATCATACTGTGTTTACTCCACTGTACTTAGTTTTTGTACCCAATGTCTTCATGAGAGTATTCATTCACAGTACATATTTCTTGTCTTTATGTTCCTGTTCTTTGATTCGAGTGTATTGATTATATTCCTCTGATAGTTCTACTTGATGAATGCTATGGCATTCACACTGGTGGTAAAGAATCTGTCAGCCAATGCAAGAGACATGGGTTCCATCCCTGGGTTGGGAATATCCCCTGGAAGAGGAAATGGCAACCCAATTCCAGTCTTCTTGCCTGGAAAATACCATGGACAGCAGAGCCTCATCGGCTATAGTCCATGTGGTCACAAAGAGTCAGACACAACTGAGCTGCTGAGCAGAGAAGGCAATGGCACCCCACTCCAGTACTCTTGTCTGGACAATCCCATGGACAGAGAAGCCTGGTGGGCTGCAGTCCATGGGGTTGCTGAGAGTCGGGCACGACTGAGCTACTTCACTTTCACTTTTCACTTTTATGCTTTGGAGAAGGAAATGGCAACCCACTCCAGTGTTCTTGCCTGGAGAATCCCAGGGACGAGGGAGCCTGATGGGCTGCCGTCTATGGGGTCGCACAGAGTCGGACATGACTGAAGCGACTTAGCAGCAGCAGCAGCAGCAGAGCTCCTGAGCACATACACATACGTACATGTGGCATTCATTTCCTCTCTTCTACCTTCATTTCTTCTCTTTCTACCATGTTTTTAATTTATTTTTGTGGTTAACCATTTATTCCTGCCATGTAGTTTATATAATCTGTCCTTGATAAAATAACAGTGAGCTCAACACTAACTGGCTGCTTTGTAGTCCTACCAAATGATACTTTGAGGAAAAAGATCGCAATGAAAATGCAGGTTGATTTGTCTTTGTTTCTTCTCCTACTTTATCCATATCTGAGAGGTTGTGGATGAGTCTTCCTTAAGGCAAGATCTGAGCATGAAGTCGCACGGTGGTAAAGGAGAGTAATAAAGAGCTATTGCTAGCCAGAATCTAATTTTATGGCTTTCAATCCATAATGATCATTATAAAGTGGGCATTCCGTTTAGCAAGTAGGAGGCTTGCCAGAACAAAGTGACTACCAAAGGAATGGTAGTGTTTCCTCTGTGGGTCTCAGGCTGGAGGCTCTATACTCCTTTGTTGATATGATTACTTACTGTTGTAAGATTGTGGACTCTTTCTCTATGTCTTTATCCCTTGCTTTCTCTCTCTCTATAGAAGGCACCCTCAAATATTAGAAAAGCACAACTTTCTAGAAGTTGAGATCGTGATGGTAAAATGACAAGGGAAGAACTGACTCCAGATGGCATTGTGCATGGAAGTGAATTCATAAGAGAACCGTCAGGGAGTGACTTTTGCTATAAGGCTTTATGTTTTAAGGATGGGAATCATTCAGTGACTTTGGCTGTATTTAAATGTTTGTGGATTTGGCAGAGTTCAAAATCTGTTTCGCCAAGTGCTTTTTTTTTTTCCTGCTAATTTTGAGGTCCATGAGTATTTCATGGGAAACTTAAATTGCATATGGGATTGCTTTATAATTTAGCTATCCATTCATCTGTATAGGACATTCGAGAAGATTGGTGAGTCTTCTTAAAAATACTTAGAAGGAAAGGTTGGTATGGTCTGATGATTAAATGAGCTATAGTCCTCAAAGACTGGAGCTGATTTCAAAAGTTAATCTCTATAACTATTAAATAGACTTAGAAAAGAGCTGGTCTCCTTTCATTTTATTATCAAACATTTTTGTATCTGAAAAGTGTGTATGTGTGTATATTAGACTGCTGCTGCTGCTGCTGCTAAGTCGCTTCAGTTGTGTCCGACTCTGTGCGACCCCATAGACGGCAGCCCACCAGGCTCTGCCATCCCTGGGATTCTCCAGGCAAGAACACTGGAGTGGGTTGCCATTTCCTTCTCCAGTGCATGAAAGTGAAAAGTGAAAGTGAAGTCGCTCAGTCGTGTCCGAATCTTCTCGATCCCATGGACTGCAGCCCACCAGGCTCCTCCATCCATGGGATTTTCCAGGCAAGAGTACTGGAGTGGGGTGCCATTGCCTTCTCCGGTATATTAGACTAGACAGTTTCAAATGGAGAGAACCGTGTCATAAGATAATAATGCCCTTTTCCAAGCATGCAGGGCTGTCTATGGTGAAGCTGGAAATGGGCCTGATTTTACCATTACCATCTCAGATCACTTTTAATACCAAATGGCTGTTTTATTCAGTCCTCCATTTATTTAATTATTCTTTCAACATTTATTAAGCAGCATTTACTATATCAAGAGGTCCAAGTCACTGTGTTTTAAGCTTTGTGGAATTTAAAATTCGATTAGAATATGGCTCATGCCCTAGAAGGGTGGAGATTGTATTTATTTATTTGTTTTGTTTACTCGGCTGAATCTGGTCTTAGCTGCGTCATCTTTCATTGCAACACATGGGCTTTCTAGTTGCGGCATACATGCAGGCCTGGTTGCTGCCCAGTATGTGGGATCCTAGTTCCCCAACTCGGGCTGGAAGCCTTGTCCCCCACACTATCAGGAAGGTTTTTAACCACTGGACCACCAGAAAAGTCCTTGGATTGAGGTTATTTTAAGCCAGGTAGCGAGCACTCAATCAGAAGCCTGTAACACTGACTTGAAGGCAGTTTGTTAGGAGGTGCAAAGGAGGAAGTGCCTGGTTTTATCCCAGAGGCCCAGGAAACCTTCAGGGGGTGGCGCTGGGGTGTTGGTGATGTTTGCTGCTGTTTCCAGGTGGGTGAGTGGGAAGGGTGGAGCAGGGCTTTCCAGAAAGGTCTGAAAAGCACGTAAAACAGTGAAGCACTGGGGCACGTTCAAGGGATACCAGCAAGTCTAGGGCTGTCAGAGAGCAGGGAAAGAAAGAGAAGCAGGGTTGAGAAATGGGTGGGGGCTAATGCGAGCCCTTTAGGCAATGCTTCGATTTTATCTGCGTAGCACTAAAGAGTCTTGGAAGGAATTTGTTATTTCTACAGCATGTTTTTTAAAAAATGGGTTGAAATGTTTTCTTATATCTCTGTTTTACTCTACAGTGTCCTTTAAATTGTGTTTTTTTTTTTAACTGAAGGATAATTGCTTTACAGTATTGTGTTGGCCTCTGCCATATATCAGCATTCCTCTACAGTGTCTTTCCGAGAAGTCTGTGCTTCTGTTTCATGCAGGTCTGAGCTGGAGGGCCGCTTGTACAGTCCTGGCTGCGTCTTATCCAGTCTCCTCGACTTCTATGAAAAGTCCTTCAGGAACGTTACACTGCTGGGGTAGCAGTTGCAGAATGTGATAATGGTGGATTTCCACCAAAGAGTTTGCATTATGACAGAAATGTTGCTTTTCCAAAGTACTTTTTTTTTTTTTTTTTTTTTTGGCTGCATGGCACATGAGATCTTAGTTCCCCAACCAGGGATTTGAACCTATGCTCCCTGAAGTGGAAGTGGAAGTGTGGAGTCTTAACTACTGGATCACCGGGGAAGTCCCTTATTTTTAAAGCAATATAAAATTTGTCTCTTCCTTTAAGTTGGAGAACTCATGTGTGAGCTCTGGATGAGCATGTCGCCTGAGCAAACACGACAATAGTGACAAGGTGGCTTTTTTGAAGGCCAGCAATTGGTGTCGGGGGGAAAGTCAGAGAAGTGGAACATTAGCTGTGTATCTCTAGGCACTTTGCAGACGTTCCGGGCAGAGGAAAGCTAATCAGGAGACCTGCATGGGGAGAGAGGCGTGTTATTTAATTAGCTTTACAATGGGCTGACTTGAAGGCACGTGGTGGTTTTAATAGAGGCAGATAGATGTCCTTTTCTGCAGGCCTAATTGTTGGGGAAAAGCAGGGTCTTTGTTCAGACACAGCATGAGGGCTCTGATCTCTTGGAGCCCAGGGCTGCCCTGCTTATAATTTTAGACAGAGCCATTCAAGGCTGCCCTGTAGAGAAAAGAAGAACAAGAACAGTATTGTGTGTGCAGGATCCATGCCCAAACCTCCCCAAAGTCACTAAGAAAAAAAAGAGAGAGTAAGTGAGAGGACCCAGCCTTGTGCATTTTAAAGTATTTCTTCGTCATTTGTTTGCTCTGGTTGTTGGAAAGGGCAGGGCTACACTTTAATCAGCTTGGAGCTGAGGTGGGATGACTTAACACTCTCAGAAATCCAATTAAGTCCACTTTCCCAGTGATACGGCGTTCATCTTGCCAAATGGAGCAGGCAAGTCGCGAGGAGACTGTTGTGTTCCATGCTGCCAGCCTTTGCCGGCCAGATGCCAGGCACGGGCGGTGCGAGAATACAAATTTTGTAGTGGATGCCCCTAAATAACAGAGTCTGTGCTGCTGCTGACTGGTGGCGTGAGGGGCAAGGTGGAATGTCTTTCCTTAGGTTCAGCTGGTCAGCACAAGTGGTGACACAGCACACACAACACTTCATCTGAATTCCAGGAGGCAAATCGGAGCTCGGGTGGGGGTTGGGGGGCGGCTTCGAGGGTCCAGAATTATGTAACTAAATCTGCATGAGTACAGCGCAGTTGGGCTTCCCTGATGGCTCAGTGGTAAAGAATTTGCCTGCCAGTGGAAGCTATGAGGTTGATTCCTGAGTTAGGAAGATCCCCTGGAGTAGGAAATTGCAACCCACTCCATTGGGAAATCCCATTGTCCATGGGAAATCCCATGGACAGAGGAGCCTGGCGGGCTACAGTCCATGCGGTTGCAAAGAGTTAGGCATGACTGAGCAACTGAGCACGCAAACACGCATAGTCAGAGACAGAAGTCCAGGTTTACAGCACAAGTTGTTAGGAAACTTCTGGCTGTCAGAAAGAAGATGGGATAACACAAGAAAAGACTTCTGAGAAGTGAATGCAGTGGTATACTGGGCACTAGTTTGGGGAGAGCTCAAGCAGCAAGACACAGGGCATGACCTGAAGCGTGTGTGTAAGATTCTGCTAACTTGGTGACCAGCCCAAAAGCCAAATAGTGAGGCCATTTGCTTGGGATCTTATTATGCTCAGTTTGTATGAAATCACTGAATGGGTATCAAACATACAACCTGGAGCAGGGAGAACCCAGGATTCCAAGGTGTTTACTTTAGAGGGTGTTTATTCCTCTCTGCATGGCTAGTATGTAACGTAGCTGCGACCATACATTTAGAACTCCCAGAATCATATTTCACATCTGTGTAATGGCAGTCAACCCCCTTTCATCCAAAGGGGTTGGTGTCTGGATCTGTGTGATTTACATACTCAGACTTAAAATTATATTTATTTTAATACTATATCATGACTTTAATTCCTGGAGAAGGAAATGGCAACCCACTCCAGTATTCTTGCCTGGAAAATCCTATGGATGGAGGAACCTGGTAGGCTACAGTCCATGGGGTCTCAAAGAGTCAGATGCAACTGAGCGACTTCACTTTCACTTTAACTTCTCATGACTTTGACGGGACCACTATGTCCCCATCTCTTGGATTAACTTCCATGAAAATTTTATGGTCACCAAATCCAAAGTCAACATCTTGATTTTTTAAGATGAATAATAGCAGCAAAATGTCGTTGGGTGCTTATTCTGTGGTAGATACAGTGCAAATGACTTGGCACAAATTCAAACTCTGTCAATGGGCACTGTGATCACCTGTTTTACAGGTGAAGAGACTGAGGCTAAGGCCAAGGGACTGAGAGCTGTAGAAAGGCCAAGCTGACACAAACTCTTGTCCACCTGAAGCCAAGCTTGTGCCCTTAACCACTCTACCCCTTGCCTCTTCAGTTCTTTTAGAGATTAAATGCATTCCTTATAGTTAGAAAACCAAAGCCTGATAGCTAATTTGGCAAAAAAAACTACAGGTCTTTGTATGGGATATATATATATATATATATATATATAAATATATATATATATTTTTTAATGAAGACCACGTTTTTCTTAAGTCTTTATTGAATTTGTTATAGCATTGCTTCTGGTTTATGTTTTATGCTTTGGTTTTTTGGGCGCGAGGCCATGTGGGTTGTTTGGAATTGTCCCTTACCTCCACACCTCAGCTCCATCACATTCAATTAAAAAAAAAAAAAAATACTCTCCTGGAGAGAAAATGTTTGCTCACTGAAACGGGAGTGTATGTGGATGCTAGGTCTTTCCTGGGTCTGGGTTGGTGGTTGCCAGCCATCTGGTCTCTTTCAAGGCTGTGGAATTCCCTGAAAGAATAGTCCATAATCTTTTTGATTTTTCAAAATTCTGAACATTATTTAGAATTTTTAATTCCTGGAAAGGGACCTCTCCTGGGAACCTGCCACAAGAGAACCGGCCTGCCGGTTGCGCTTTCCTCCCACGTCCCCTGCCAGCTCCCCAACCAGCTGCACGCCCCCCTCCCCGCTCCCTCCCTCCTCCCTGCTCCCTCCCCATCCCCAGCGGTCCCTGGTGGCGCTTGCTTCCACCCAAAGCCTTTGTGTGATGAAGTCTTTCAAGATGGTTTCCCCGTCTGGGGAAAACACGTGTTTCTGATCAGTCTGATGAAATACACTTCCATTAAGGAATAACTTCTCTGGTTTCCACTTTTCTTCCTTCTCCACCTTCCCTATCATCTCAGAGCCCCCAACACTTGAAAGTACTTCTCGGACCTGACTGATTAAATGTCGCCTTCTTGTACATTACACACACCGGCTTAGCCTCTCCCCTCTTCATCAAGGCAAAGGGAGAAGGGTTTTCATTGTACAGGAGCCAATCCAGATAGATGAGATGTGAGCCGGGTCTCTTCCATCTCATGCGTCATCACCAGGACCATCCGCTCCCTTCCGACTCCTTCACTCTGGGTGACGCAGTGTGCCGAGTGAGCCCAGCTGGCTCTTTGTAAGTTAAATAGGCGTCGTCTCTTTGGCCCTGAAGAGCAGAGAATTAAAAGGGAGCTGTGATCCCAGAGAAGAGTTGACATATCCCTTCTTGAGGCGGTTTTTCAACTGTCAACTCTTTATCAGTGGCATATTTGGTGCTCAGTACATTGTAAATGTGAATAATGACACTGGATACCCTAGATTTGTTTTTATGGATATATGGTCCTGTGTATTCATGAAACTCAGATTCTGTGCACGTGTTCTGGGGAACAGTACACATGCAAAAAGAGACTTTAAACAGCAAGAGACTTGAATTAGGGCTCTGCGTTCCACTTTCTCTGCTACTAGGTTCAGCATCAGCTAAGGGAAAGTGAAGTCGCTCAGTCGTGTCCGGGTCTTTGCGACCCCACGGGCAGTATCCTGCACCAGGCTCCTCCGTCCATGGGATTTTCTAGGCGAGAGTACTGGAGTGGGTTGCCATTTCCTTCTCCAGGGAATCTTCCCGACCCAGGGATCGAATCCAGGTCTCCCGCATTGTAGACAGACGCTTTACCATCTGAGCCGCCAGGGAAATCCATCAGCTAAGGGAGGGCTTGTATAAATTCATTATAACCCAGTGATGTGGTGAAGTGGAGGATGCTGAAGTGGAGAGAGGAGTAGATGCCTGAGTGAGATATTTATAGGTGACAGCTTCAAAGAATGTTCTGTTTCCTGACTAGTAAGATGTTCTCCGTATAACACACTTCATTTTTTTCTGGGGCCAATTTTGTGTAATTAGCTTGGAGGAAGTGATATAAAATGATGTGTGTTCCTAATTCTCATGGCAGCTAAAAGGCAATGGTGGACCCCTACCAAACCCATTTTTTCCTTGATTTCTATGGTTGAAAATCAGCCTGCTTTTCCTTGACAGCATAGTCATGACCCATCAGGAGACATAACTAATTTAGTGCAAGGAGGTGTCCTCAGCCATGGTCCAGCCAGCCAGAGAGGTCAGGTGTTCTCTCTGTGTCTTTATGCCACCTGCTAGGTGGTAACAGCTCAGTTGACTTTCCCTATCTTGTCCTTCCTCATCTCCTCCCAACATATCCCCTATAGAGGGTGCCTATAGTATGGTCAAACAATTTTTAAAAAATGCATTGTTTCTGGGGACCTGACAAATTATAGTAAATTTGAGAAGGTGAAGGGAATGACATTGGACTCCCTATGAAGTGTCTAGCTCTTCTTCCTCACAAAGATGGAGAAAATTGGGTTCATCTCATGTATTCTCTTAGCTGAGTAATGGATCCAGGGACTCTGAATCTTACCTTTATGATAATCAGTGAAATAAAGATGCAACTTAAGTTCAGGAATTTCTGAAGACTGTTTCTGACAAAATGAACAGTATGCTGTGTATAAGTTCAGACTGATGACGACAAAATGACTGGTTTGTTTTTGTGGTTAAGCCAAACGCCATTTATTTTTTCACAAACAACTATATCCATGAATACGCCTATGAAAAATAAAGTGAATATGGTGACCTTAGCAATATTTTCCTTTAAGGGCATCAGAGGCAGGCGATGAGAACAGGAGAGTTAAACTTGATAAAGACCTTTTCAGTTAAAAAGAGTCACCTGTTTACCTCTTTATCTTAATCATTGGGGAACTTTGAGTCTCACTTTAGACTGAAAAAAGAAGACCGATATTTGAGTTCAGAGATCGGTATTTGAAATTTTAGGAAGTTGTTTGTTAATTAAATAATCGGTGACATTTATTCAGCTGAGCACTGGCGGTGATGACCAACTAATTGCTGTCTTTAGGGAGTGTAGGAGGCAGATGTACATATTGAAATATTCCCTTGGGGTGTTCTGGGCACCAGGGGGCACCTCGTGGGGGTGGGGTGGAAAATTCTTTGTATAAAGAAAGTGCCCATGTCTGAGAAAGACTGAGAAATGCCTTCTGTGTTTGGTTTTCCTCTTGACCATCCACTGCATCTTCTGTGCAGCTTCCTCCCTTCTGGTCTGAATCCTTTTCCAGCTTGGACCACCACTGATTTCTTTGATTGTTATTCCTTGACTGTTGGCCACGCAGGTCAATGAAATCAATGCAGGCAAGGTACCAGATACAAGACCAGGCCTCAGTTTCATTTTGGAAACTTGGAGATTTAAGTCCCAGAATGACAAGGACATAGAAATGCTGTGACGGTGCCTTTCTGTGTTCCCCCTCGCCCATCCTCCCATTGTTGTCAGAAAGGTGCCCTCCCCTGCTTCCTCTGGTGGCATCTCCCCTTTTCCTCTTAGAGCTAGTCTTGTTCCACTGCCACCTGCTTCCTCTGCCTAACTTGCAGCATCGAGAACAGAATGAAGAAATTCTCCACCCTACCTCCTCTCCTTCATCTCTAGGGTGGTAAAGGTTAGTCCTTTGGGGTAATTGACTTGGCATTTCCCAATGAAAGGGGGAAAAGAAAAGGAAAGATGCCACAATAAAATTATCTTAATTTAAGGTTCAGACTACAACTGCAGAGAACATCTGTTTTGAAGCCTGGTGTTGTCTTTGTAAGCCAAGAGAAAAGCAGGATGAGATCAGATGGGGGGCCCTTAGCCTTCCACCAGATGAAACTACCTGCAGTCTGGTTGGGGGGGCTCAGGATCCTGTTCTCCTGGGGTTCTGAGCTCCCCACCAGGAGCCTGGTTCTCTGCTCCAGCCATGATATCAAAGAACACTGATTCTTCCACCATTTTTGCACATGCCATTGTCCCTCTCCATCCTCCAGGGACCAATTTAGGACAGTTTACATTAGAATTCACACTTAAACTACATGAACCCAGTGGCTCCAGGGTAGCCTGCATTCCGCATGACCCAGGCCCGGATGGGGCCAAAATTCCAAGACAGGTGCTCAGTTCATCTCAAGGAAAGGAACTGTGGTGTGGAGGGAACCTCAGATCCTGTAGCCTTGATTGGCAGCTCCTCACCACCTTCTGTGTGAGCAGAAGTCTGAGCTGCTGCGAGAGAAGTACGTGCTGTCTGAACTGGTGGATTTTCAAATGTCGCCCGGTCTGTGGATGAGGCCCATCCATCCCACATTGTTGGGGCTGCAGATGCAGCTGAATGGGTCGTAATTACAGCCTAAAGAAACGGCAGACAGCGATGAGCCAGCGATGAGCCAGCCCAGACCCTTTCTCTCCTTAAGCCCATGCCAAACTGTCTCCCGCAGGGAATGCTAGTGTGGTTACCCTGCAGCGTGCGTGCCCGAAGTCAACCCATCCAGGGCAGAGGAGACTGTTAGATTTCCAGAAATCGAGTCTGAGCATCTCTCTGTTCCTATGTATGCTGTATCCTGCTTCGTTTCGCAAGGGTGCCTGGGAACAGACCAAACCGAATGACAGTGAGTGACTTGCCCAGCAGTGTGGTATCTGTAAACCCAAGGAGACGCCCAAGCTGTGAAATGACAGTCTTTTCTCAGCTGTTTGGCCTTGGGCAGAATGACTTATTCGCTCAGAGTCATTTTTTCCTCTGGAGATAGCAGGGCTGAACTTTATCTCTAAGAGAGTCCATCTAACTATAACATGTGACAAAGCCAAGACCTAAGGTTTTGTCTCCAAAGAGGCACCGCAAGCATATTCTTTCTGAACCTGACATACAGCTTTGCCATGACTTTTATTTTTTATTCTTTTGCCATGACTTTTAAATACAAGTCTGCAGTTTCCTCTCCCAACCCAGGCAGTACCAGAATATCTGAAGGGAGGTCCAAGCTGGGCAGGTTCTGAGGGAGTGGGTTGGAGAGATTTTTAAAAATCAGATATGATTGTTCTCCTAATCTATTCATAAGACAGTTCGGGTAAATAGAGGGTCCACCTTACTCTGCAAGGGGGGTGGCCATGGAGAAGATTTTTTTTTGTGATTTCTCCTACGTCCTACCATCTACGTGCGTGTATGCTCAGTAGCTCAGTTATGTCTGACTCTTTGAGACCCTGTGGACTGTAGCCCACCAGGCTCCTCTGGGCTGTCGCAGGCAAGAATACTGGAGCTGGTTGCCATTTCCTGCTCCACGGGGATCTTCCCTACCCAGGAATTGAACACACACCTCCTGCATTAGCAGGCAGATTCCTTACCACTGCGTGATCTGGGAAGCCCATCCCACTGTCTGTTGGCTCTTAAAAGCAGTAACAGTGATTAAACTTTATTTGAGCTCTTTTTCCTGACCTGGACACTGTGCTAATTCTTTCCTGCATTATCTCACGTAAATCCTCCAAGCAACCTCGCTTTCAACAGGGAAGGACTAGGTTTGGGATTGTTTAAAGGACTTCTGTGGAGTAATTCAGCTCGTCAGTGGCTCAAGCTGGAATTTCAGTCTGAGTCTTATTCCAGAGTTTAGGCTACTCAGGCTCCTCTTGGTTTTATCCTGGAGAACTTTCCCAGGGCAAACAGGCCCCAAGTCCTCCCATCTCCGCAGCCCGCCCTCTCCTCCCAGCTTCCCCCCTTACTTATCGCTCATTGTTTATTGTACCTTCTAAACAATAGTTAATGAGTCTGTATTACACGGTCAGGGGAGAGCCAGGGGTGATTTTTATTCCCTGAAACAGGGATGAGGTTGTGACACAAAAAGGTTAAGTGGCTTCGGTGAGGTCACAGAGCCAGCCTGCAGTCAGCGACAGCCCAGCTTGAGTCCCCCGCTTGGGTTCCTGAACTGACCCTAAGGCCTTTGGGCATCCGAGTTTAATTAAGAGAGTTCTTTTAATTTTCTCCAGTTTTCCATTTTATGGCAGCTTGATAACGGTAGATATGGAAGCCCCAGGCATCTTTCTCCCTGCAGGGTGCTTTTCAGTGACTCAACTTATCACAGAGAAACTACTTGCTTTAGAGTTAAGCTTTAGAAGCCTGTTTCTGTGTGTGACAGGGTGACTGTTGCCTTTTATTCTCAGAGAAAGACAACCACAAACGCAAAGCGGGAAGGTTGTTAATTGAAAACTTTTTTTTTTTTCTTCTTACATTTAAACCAGTAAATCGTCTGTGAGTCATAAACTTGCTCTGGATTAGCCGTTAGCGGTCTGGATGTTTTCGCACCTACCTTTAATAAAGTGTATTTTAGCTTACAACTCTGAGATTCTTCAGTTTTTGGTCAAGATGCGAGAAATAGACAATTTATTCCACTACACTTCTGGAGAGGGACAGTCTTCAGGATCTTCCAGGATTGTCTAAAATTAGGTGTATTTTTATATTTCTTTTTTACTGATACTGCAGTACAGTGGAGGGAGGAGGATAAAAGAGAAACTTTTTGTGTTTTACATACTCCGTGTTTTTGAGGGAGTTCTTACAAAAAGTGACAGTTTTCTTGGTGTCATTAATGTGTGACTCCACACCCCTGCCCCTCAACGCCTGATGTCTGTTCTGAACCCTTCTGACATGATGTCTCTAGTCTGAGGAATTTCAGCGCTTGCTGGGTGTAATTCCCTAAGTCTTGGGAATGTTTGAAGATACAATTCTGTTTTCTCTCAGGTGTAGGAAGAACAGACTGCTGCATTACAAGCAAAAACAAAGTCATTCCTGGTTGATTTCTCTTGAGTGCCTTAAAAAGCAGATAGGGTCTTGAAACAACCTGCCCAAGGGGCTGGAAGGCAAAGCTCAGCTGACCTTGTTTTATTAATGGGAAAACTGAGGCACTAATGAACCAGAGTGGACAGGAGTGCTGGGGAATAGAGCTTATGATCAGCCAAGCCAAAGGTCAGACCTAGAGGCAGGTCTGCATTTGTTTAGCTCATTTTCACAAGCCCTAAGTATCAAACTCACTCAACCTTTGTATTGAGAAGCTTTGGTGGCAAAGTAAAAGTCCCTAGTGACTAGGGAGGTGATAGTTCACTGCTTACTTACTTACGTGTGTGCTCAGGCTTTTGTGTGTGTGTGTGTTTGACTCTTTGCATCCCCATGGAATGTAACCCTCCATGTTCCTCCTCTGTCCATTGGATTATCCTGGCAAGAATACTGGAGTGGGTTGCCATTTCCTCCCCCAGGAGATCTTCCCTACCCAGGGATTGAACCCATGTCTCCTGCGGCTCCTGCATCGACAGGCGAATTCTTTACCACCTGAGCCACCTGGGCAGCCTGATAGTTCACAATTCAGTGAATATTTATTGAGTGTCTACAATGTGTCAGGCACCATGCAAGGCACTGTTTTTTAGGATATAGTAAGATACAAAGTGGAGGGCATGGCAACCCACTTCAGTTTTCCTGCCTGGAGAATCCCCATGGACAGAGGAGCCAGGCAGGCTACAGTCCATGAGGTCGAAAAGAGTCAGACACAACTGAGTGACTAAGCACAGCACACATGATACAAATATCATCTCAAGTCCATAGGAATATTTAGAAAAAAATCTGCTTGTGTCCTACAGAGAATAAAGATTTCATTTATCGAAATTATCAGATTAACCATGTGCGATCATTGCAGGCCTGATTGGGTTCCTCAAATCCCAAATATGTAAAAAATACTATAACTCTGTCCATATTAAGTGCTCCTTGTCTTTAGGGAAGTTTCACCCAGATGGGAGGTTGGATGTATAACTTCTGCTAACATCATTATTCACAACTGGCCTCCTGCAGGGTAACTTTCCTACAGTCGGTGGTGGCCCCTGGCTATCTCCCAAACCCCATTCCCTGATTTGTACAGTCAAACCTTTCAAGCTTCTGTGCTTCAGGACTGGGTTATAAAGGATGACTGACAAGTTGAGCTGTCATCATTGAGGAACTGAGGGAATAAACTTCCCCCAGTGCTGGAGTGGACAATGTTTTTGGATCTATCATAGGAGGCTCTTTGAGTGTCTAATCTGCAGGGATGGGGGTGGTTAGCAGTGTTTAGGCTAGCCTGGAAAGAAAGCTGAGAAAAGGACTGAGGGAGAGAGACAGGACTTGCTCTGAGAAAGCTGCATTTGACATAGAATACTCATACCTGGATTAAAAAAAATGCCAGCATTTCCTTAACATAACATTGATAAAAGCAACTCCTGATTTGCACAGTTCTTTTTGCTGATGTATTCACAGTGGGTAAGGCAGGATTGGTTCAAGATCTCTTTCTTGGCTGCTCATTTGAATGTGCAAATGCACAATTCATTCATGCGTTGTTTCTCCCAGCTTTTCCCAGGATCTGATGGGTCTGTTCTTGTCATCTGGGGGCCAGCGCTGTTTTCTCATACCTTTTGGAAACACAGCTGGATGACAACAATCCTTCGTCTATCAGGCTTACCCCCGTACAAATACTTTACAGAGTCACTAGAAGACGAGCATAACCTGAAGTTTGAACCAGGAGCCCGAGATTTCAGATTTATCTTCTCTTCCTGGCTCCTTCCCTCCCTGGCTGTGGGAAACCTGTAAATTACTATACTTCAAGAGGACAAAACTGGAGTTAGATGAGGTAAGCAGGTGTGTTAAGACTTATCAGAGGCTGAGGTTACAGTTATAACCATGTGGTGGGAGTTCAACATATGCTTAGAAATCAGGAAACAGGATTAAAAATAGCTTCCTCTGAGGTTGTTCAGAGAGATTTATGTTTACTCTTTTAGTTCATCAAAGATAGGTATCAATGCCTGGCTCCCGATATCTGTACCTGTGTCTAGGTGTGCACCTCTGGGTCTACTGCTTGATTTGTTAATTAGGACCAACTCTCTCCGTTTATAACCAATGCGCCAGTGGCAAACTATTAATTACGCAGGGGTCATGTTAGCGTATCCTAAGTGTCTGGGCTTCCCAAATGGAAAAGGGGGCTGAAACTGTGTTTCTGTCATGGTTGTGAATGATATACTCCAGAAATTTCAAACCACAGAGCTGTGCATCATGTTTTAGACAGTGGCAATAGGAGGGTCGTCAGGTTTATCTAGTAGAGAATTTGTGAAAGAAAAGACAAAACTTTGGCCAATGGTGATATAATTAGAGTAAGAGAACCACTGCTGTAGGGAAACTGGAAGTTCAAGGAAGCCCAGGGCTGGATTCCAGTTTGGGGCCCCGGTTCTTGACTTTACTAATACTATACTATAGAAGTCGTTGGGCCTTTGTTTTGGGGTCTCCAGGAGGCAGCCTTGGGCTCCATCCTTACCAGTGGCAGCTAGATTCTTATCAAGGGCAGCTCACTTCTTAATTGATTTCTTAACGATGACGCGGGTGGGCTCTGGGAAAACCGAAGGCTCCTCCAGCAATACAGCCCCGATCCCTGAGTCACTAAGCGGCCGGAGTCCAGCATTCCCAGAGCCCTTTGAGGACACTGGCTCGGAGCCCCTTGCTCGCACGCACGCCCCTCCATCCGCTGCCTCACGTCCTGTGTGTCAGTCTTTGTGAATGAATGATGGACACGCACTTGGAAAACTATGCCGCTCCCGGGAGGGGGCGGGAGCGGGTGACCAAGTCCTCAAGAATGCGTGGAGAATCAGATGGACTTTCCCAAACTGCCGGGGTGGCCCGGGCACTAGCCAGCCCGCTCGCTCCGGGCTCTTCTCCCCCAAGTAGGGGGCTTCGCGGCCCGCCGGCTCTGCGCGCGGCTCCCAGGCGACCCGGCTGCAAGGCGCGAGAAGCCGAGGGCGCGGTGGGCGCGGAGGGCCCCGAGCTCCGCCCCGCTTCCTTTCGGTTTGGGCCGTGGCCGGCGATTGGCCGAGGGTCCCGGGCCCCGCCTCCCGGCCGCGCCCGCCTCTCGTCGCCCCGCCCCTCGTCGCCCCGCCCTTGAGTCCCCCCGACACCCCCCTCCCGCCCGGCAGAGATCCTGGGGGTGGGGGCCGGGCGCGCAGACCCACGGCCCGGGCCCGGCGCCGCGAGCTACGCCCCAAAGAGGAGGGGAGAGCGCGCGGGCGAGGGAGGGAGTCGGCTCTGGAGAGCGAGGGCGAGCGCAGGCGGCTGCCCGCGGAGAGGAGGGAGCCGGGCGCGGACGAGGAGGGAGCCGGCGGGGCGCAGGCGAGGCGGGGACCCGGCGCGCGCGCACTTTCCCGCAAAGTGCCAACTACCCCGGAGAGAGTTCCGGGCGCTCACCTTCTGGGCTCGGGACAAAGTCAGCGGAAATTTGAGATTTTAAAGAAGAAGGTCCGATTCCCCCGTCCCCTTTCCCCTGTTACTCATTCCCATTAAAAAGAAAAACAAGAATAACAGCAAACTCGCTCTAGCCCCGTCTGTCCCCCCTCCCCACTCCTGGCACCATGAAGGCGGCCGTCGATCTCAAACCGACTCTCACCATCATCAAGACGGAAAAAGTGGATATGGAGCTTTTCCCCTCCCCGGGTGAGTGGTGACTGCCGAGGCCCCCCAACCCCAGCCCTCGGCCTCTGGCCTGGGTCCCCTCCACTTCTCCCCCTGTGATCTTCCCTTCCAGGCAAGTGGTGCGTTTCTGCCCCAGCTGCTAAGCAGGCGATGCTGGTGGCAGCTGGAAAGATGTAGACAGGAGGAAGAGCTGGACTGTTGGTGGCCCGATACCTTTGTTGGGGGTGGTGGTGGTGGTATTTATTTTCACAGCTGTGTTTTTGTGAGTAGTGGGAAAAAGCTTTTAGAATGTCCAGCACCCCCATTCCTGTTTTCTTATTTTTCCAAATGAGCGGGAACCCTCTGGCCTTATTCCTTAACGTTAGTGAGGGTGGACACTGCCGCCTAGGACATCATCCTCTGACCCTGCCGACATCGCCCAGAGTTGGAGCTAGATGGAGAGCCCTGGGGAGTAAGAGCCCAAAGGGTGTCTAACTGGCTGGCCTTCAAGCGCATTTTCAAATGTCCTGCCTTCCTGAGCTCGCCTGTCACGTTTTTTTGCTGTCTAGTGTCTCTTTTCGGGGTTGAGGGTGTGGAGATGGATGCAGAGCTGAAATGATCATCTTAACTAGGGAAAACATCCCCATTCTGTTTATGCAGGTTACTTCATCCATCTTTCTAATCTGCCATTAATTTTTCCCTTGCTACCTAAGATCTATGGGAAAACCTCCCAACACCAAATGTGATTTTGGGTCTTTGGTTGGTGTGTTATCCAGCTCTTGAATTTGCAGAAGAAAGGGATAGGAAAGAAATTTCAGTCTGTCTTAGACACAGTTTTTGGTGCTGAGCAGCTTAATGGACTCTGGCACTCTAGAATTTCTGGAATAAAGCAGTTTGAGAAGAAAAGATGCTTTCTTTCAGGATAGGAACTGCCAGCTGTCCTTAAGAGCTTCATGATTTTGGAGGTAAAGGTATATAGAAAGATGTAAAAGGACAAGCTGATGCTTTTGGAAAATAATTAATCACAGTAACAGGCAGCTCTGTTGTATCTGATGATCAATAAGTTCAGCCAGTGCGGTGGTTAACAGTTTTTTTGCCTCCACTGTAATTAGTTGCTTATTTTAACCCTTTCTTAATCTGTTTAAACTTTTAACACAAGCCAGGCTGAATTTTGTTATTTGAAGATCTTTCAGAGACCTTAATGAAGACACAGCAGTGGGTGGTGATTTCTCTTAGACCCCCTAACACTCAAGCCCAGGGTTTCTGGGTTGCTCCCTGGGAGGTACAGAAAGACTAAGACTGTTGTCACAGAGGTGCTGAGATGAACTAGAACCTTGGAGACATTTCAGGCACAGAGAGCTACAGTTTAGAAATGATGCTGGTGTGATGGTGGCCTTGGGGGCTGGGGGGTGGGCGTTGTTAAAGAAGCCAGAATAAATTCTCTTAGTCCCAATTGATGCTAACCATTTATAGAGGAAGTGAAAGGAGAATTCCCAGTAAAGACAGATCTCAACTAATGCCTCCTTTTCTTAAGTATGGCTTGTTTATATGTGTTTATGGGGAAGAGACAGATTTGGTTGTCTGGGAAATAGCGTGTGGATCTGTCAGTTCAGAAACCTACAGTGGATTTGGTGTGCTGGGAAGGAAAAAGGGCCCCCTAGCAACACATGTTTTAGATCACAGTAAACAGCGGAAGCATTTTGGGGGAGTGTTTTAGTAAATATTAGAGGTTTTAAGTAGATGATGCTGTTCTGTTGGTTATTGATAAAAATAAATCCTGAGCAAGTAACTATTCTTAGCTTTCCCATCTGTAAGATGGGGACAGTGAGGCCTAATGCTGCAGTCATCACCATTATAATAACCAAATTTACAGTGTCCTTCCTTTGCAAAATGGTTTACATGCCTCTGATCTGATTTTGTCAACAGCCTTCAGTACAACAAAATTTCAGCTGATCAAAGAAATTGGGAAGTCTTCAGCCATTCATTGTAATGAGATTTGATTTCTGGTGCTATCTTGGGAAAACTAAATAGAGAATCTTGAAAGTACAGAGCGAATATAATATCTAAGTTTGAGGTCGTTTTTTTTCGGGAGAGTTAGTAGCATATATGTGACTGTTATACTCATAGCTCAGAAAGGGAAATAGAGGCACAGAGAAGGTAGGTTGCTTACCTAAGAACGTCTGGTGAGCCAGCAGCTCAAGTGCAATATATCCCCGTTGCTACCTTCTCAGTGTACAGTTGCCTTGAGTCATACTGCAAGTTGCTTCTGTAAAGCTTGGCAGAGAAACTTCAGTTGAGACTTGAACTTGCAGGTGCAGGGGTGCAGGAAGCACTGGCCAGGGCTGCTGGCTTTTGTTGGTGGGAAAAGACACTCACTGGCAAAGTGGGGATTTGCTTTGCCTGTAAGACCATACAGGACATTTTAAAAGTTTAACGTCTCATAGCATGTCTACAGCTGTGACTTAAATGTTTGCCAGAATGATTCTTTGGCTTGTTTAGTTTCTTATGTGTGGAGACAACTATTTGGGGGAACTGAACTGGTTTCATTAATTAGACCAGCTATCACCTCTGCAACCTCCCCCGCACCCCCCCCCCCCCCCGCAAATGTATGAGAGCTGGAGAGAGAGGCAGGAGGGAGGTGGGTGTCCCAGCAGGAGCCCAGGGTTATTTGCCAATCTCAGTGGCTAGGGTCTCATCAAGAACATTTATTCACTTTTATTCTGGATTGAGGCCTCATTGGAGTTTTGACAGCTTTTAGGGCCAAATGAACATATACTTGGAAATAACATTGGCGTTGAACTTCCTTTGTAAGTGTAAAGTTGCATATATCACTTTGATTGTAATACATGATTGCCTGGTTCTCGGAGCTTAAATGGGTTAAAACAAATGCGACCACAGAGAGTCTGTGGCGTTCCCACCTGGTGTGGAGTTTGCTGAGAAGGGGTGGAGGCTGGGTGCCAAAGCAAATACATCCCAGCCGCTTAATTTTTTCTCTCCTTTCCCACTTCACCTTCTTGGTGAGGTGAGCAGTAATGCTCAGTGAAGAGCAGGAATTCTGATTCTGAATGTTTGGTCTTTTACAAGATTGAAAGCATCAGCCCCCTTCCAACCCTAGAAAAGGCTGTCCATCCCTCTGACCTGTATTGCCTTAGGAGACAGGAGGAAGCTCCGTCTTCTCCCAGCACCTTCGGTCAGTCTTTGTAACTTCAACTATGCAGACAAAAAACGCAGAGCTGCCGCGCTCGTAGGATCACTTATTCACTGTGTTTCCAGACCCCCACGGACCATTCTCCTTTCCGAGCAGGGTCTCTGGAGCCAGCCCGTCTAATTTTGAATCTCGGTTGTGCCACTTACTAGTTTTGTGACTTTGAACAAATCTCTCTGTGTTCCAGCTCCTGCAGCTGTCGGATGAGTATGGTTACCGTTCTGCCTCATAGGGTTGATGGAAATATTACTGTATGCATATCTTTAAACAGTGCTGATCTGTAATAACAGCACAGAATGACCTTGCTGACTGTAGAATTGGGTGGGTGGAGGGGGGGTAGCTTGAAGTGTTTTATAGGGGCTACAGCCGTCTTACGTACCTCCACTAATCTCTTAGTTGAGAGGGAAAGAAGAGTGAGGTTAGAGAGGACCTTTTCACCTGCCTCACTGAGATCTCACACTCTAGTCTGTGTCCCCGACAGCAAACTCAGTGAACCAGGGGACGCTCAGAGGCTCAGGGCATCTCTGGAGCTTGATTGTCAGTTACAGGCTCAGAGACTCAGTTACTGTGGGTGATGGAGGTTGTCAGTGCTGCCTGGGAGCAGAGGCCAGGGCACATTTGTAGGGTTGATGGAAATGCAGAGATTTTCAGTTATGCAGGGTTGAGAAAAGCATCATGTCCAGTTATTATAAAGTATCTCACATCTTATTTATTTATTTGGTTGGCAGAGCTTGCATTCCTGGCATTTTTGGTTGGTTTGTATTGCTGGGTTTTTTTTTTTTTTTTTTTTTGTCTCTGTAACTTTTTTTCTTTCTTAAAGAGACCAGACCACCCTGTAGGGGGATCACCTCCTCCTAGGAGACAGACCAGCCTGAGATCTACCCTACCAGAGCTCAGCTTGCTCTGGGCTCCATCAAACTCTGTGCCGAACCGAGAGCTGGTTAGCGTAGGTCAGGATATTCCAGGAAAGCCAGGCTCCCTATTGCAAAGAGCACAGATAACTCTGTGACAGCGACAGAGTAATTACAGTCGTTGCTGGTTTGCAGAATTAATCACCCAGGGCTGTGGTGGCATTCCCTGAGTTCAATGAAGGTAGATTCCTGCCATTCCCAAGTTGTAGGGGGTATTTCTGAAACATGTATTGAACCTGCGTTTTGAATCAGGGTCTTTCCCATGTCACACCCCGACTCCGGGGTAGGGAATGTATTATCATATCCCTTGTTTAGATGTGGAGGAGGATATTCCAAGATATGCATAATTTCCTCAAAGCTCAAGGTTAGAAATTTACAAATTGATAAGCCTTGCGGAGCATTTTATACATTAGGTAAAACACCATGTTATTCACAGAAAGCCAGGGAATTAAAAGAGGCCGCACTTGCGGGGGCGGGGGCGGTGCTTTGGGAGTTCAGGGGGTCAAGGTTTCCCGGTCACCCTGCATGGCTCCTCTGAGTTAGGGGGCAAGGGCCTGTCTGTCCTGTGAACTCTCTCCAGGGCCAGCAGTCCAGGTGAGTTGCTTTAAGAAGATGCGTAAAGATTCCAGTAACACTTGCCTGAGATCACCAAGCAGAGAACCAGGCTTCTTTTTTTTCCAGTGCTTTCCAGACGGAGATCCTTTTCTCACAGGTGAGGACGGGATTGTGTTTACTTCCAAGGTTGCATCCTTCCCGGAGCTTCCCCATTCAGCCTGTTTTACCTCTTTCATCATGGATGCAGCTCTGCATGGATCTCACTCACAAACAGAGGGATGAGAGACATAGATCAGTAACTAGCTTGTTTTCTTGGTTACAGATGTAATTTAATTTTTCTTCTTGTAAGGAGGCCAGAGGTACCTGCGTTAGTTGTCTGTGCAGCAAATACATTTTACTTTTTTTTCTGCCTAAAGTGTAGAGTTTTCAAGCCCATGTCATGGGTCAGGGCATGCTGTTTTTGTTGTTCAGTCGCTAAGTTGTGTTTGACTCTTTGCAACCCCAGGGATTGCAGCACACCAGGCTTCCCTGTCCTCCACTGTCTCCCAGAGTTTGCACAAACTCATGTCCATCGAGTGGATGACGCTATGTAACCATCTCATTCTCTGCCACCCCTTACCCTTTTACCTTTAATCTTGGGTGTATTCTGGTACAAGGAAGAAAGTTGAGCCACAGGATGCTACGTGAGACCTGCTTACCCTGCACGGCCCACAGCTCAGAGGGAAACCGACAGACGCCCTGGAAGCTTATCCATGGGTGAGATCTTGGTTCCTCAGTCATTGCCTTATGGGGAGCATTTTCTCCATACAGTACCCCTGGGCTCCCACAGTTATCACAGAGAGCAGTTTGTCCCCTTTTTTTTTATCCGGCTGCTCTAGAATGAAAAATTGATCCCCTTGCTCAGACGGAATCTCTGATGGGATTTACCACCCTATTCACAGCATTCTGGGCATCCCTGGTGGCTCAGCGGTAAAGAATCCGCCTGCCAGTGCGGGAGAAGTAGGTTCAATCCCTGATCTGGGAAGATGCCCTAGAGAAGGAAATGGCAACCCCGTCTAGTATTCTTGCCTGGAGAATCCCATGGACAGAAGAGCCTGGGGAGCTCTTCTCAGTTCATGGAGTTGCCAAGAGTTGGACATGACTTAGTGATTAAAACAACTCTCAGCATTCTTGGTTTTTTTACTTACAGCTATTAAGCTCTTCTTAACTCAGGGTTCGGAGTGTCAAGACAGTCCCCCAATCTGTCATGCTTCTTTGTCATGTATCTACAGCTCCATTTTGCTGGAGTTGGGTTGAAGAGATCTTTTTCCAGAACATTAGTACACGTTTTTCAAGTTGCAGAAACAGCCTATTTCTACTTGGCCACTTCTCTGAAGCCCTATGCCTATCTGTGTTACTGTTTTCTTTTTAGTTGTGTAGTTTATAGTCTCCATGCAGATACAGAAAGAAATTGGCCTGTAGGGTAGGTTACAGCAGATCCAATTTCATTGGCAGGGAGCCATGCTTACAGAAACACTCAAAATATTGCTGTTTGAGCCATAAGTGTTTATTGATTATTTGGCCAGGTTCTTTATATTTCCCATGTTCTTTCCAGTTTCTGCTGCTTGGGACCAGGCTTGTCACTCGGCACTGGAAAGGTGGCTTCTTACTGCCCATCAGCTGGTCTCCATTGTCCTTTTTCTGTAGCGATTCATTCTGTCTCTGAGAACTGTAAGACACTGGCCCGGATGGTGCTTTAAGACCCAGTGCAGCGTTGGAAAGTTGTAGGCTGTTGGACTTCAGATCTTGATGGTGTGTGCTTAAAATTTACCATCCAAACTGGGACACTTTTCAGAGTATAAGGGTTGTTTAGGGATTATACCAGAATGAGAGGTAAACGTAGAGTAGGACTCTCCCCGGAAACCGGGTGCACACCCCATAGACACTGATTTTGGACAATAGTATTTTTATGATATCTGCTCTAAGTTGCTAATTTTAGGGTTTTAGGCCATCCAGAGTAAGTTAAAAGGATAAGAGTCAGAGTTTGAAGAAATTCAAGTTCTGTGTGGTTTCCCCCAACTGTGAGTTATATTTTTAAATGTGTTTTTGACACAGAATATTTCTCAGAGCCTGGGAAACAGCTAAAAATCAACCTCAAACGCGTTCAATCTAAGCATTTGAAACCTCTTGGTAGCTTTGGGGAGCTCTGCTGAGCTGTTGATTTCTGCTTTGCACGGTTCTGCAGAGGAACTGTAAGCTTTAAGCATGTAGGGTGTGTGTGTGTGAAAATGAACTTCTGAGTAGGGGGAAATGCCAATATTTCCCCCTGTTTATTTCATTTACACATGTGAAGACGATGACATTTTTTTGTGTAATGTTTATCCGAGATGAGAAGTTTTACATTGGGATCAAAAGGGGCACACACACACAAAAAAAGTGTGTGGTGTTTTTTTTCTTTTTTCTTTTTTTTTTTTTACCGTTAACAGGGGTAAAAACAAGGGGTAAAAATGTAAGCCCTTCATTTTTTAGGATGGGAGGAAAGGAATTGGTGCATTTAACCATAGTATCTCTTCTCTAAAAAAAGAAGAGAGGTGAGGGAGAAAAGAGTAAGAAATTATGAAAGGAGTAATGAAAGAATGAAAGGAAATAGCATAAAAAAATTAAAGGATTTAAGTGATATTTTATAGACTTTTGGGAAAACTCCCATGTGGACCAAACATGGCGCTTGGGTAGGAATTCCGGTCCAAGTGGCTGGGTGGGTAGTCTTGGATCTGCTGTTTCCACTCTGTGTCATCTTTTCTGAATACTTTATATCCTGCACAAGTCAGGGCAACCCAGATGGAACAGTCCCTGTGCTCCAGGTGCTTTCATGGCCAATAGTGCAAGAGGACCATTACTTGAACTTGTAGAAGTACGTGGGGGTTGGTGATTGTTTATATTTTCTGTCTGTTGGGCAACACTTCTAGGCTAGAGTAATTTCCTGGGTCAGCTTCAGGGAGAACATGGGTATTTCAAAAGCATTTGAAAGAGGTGCTAAAAACATGGAGAGGATTATTTTAAATAGAGTAGTGTGGGGAGAATGCTGAAAGTTTGGAGGAAAAGAAAGGCTTACATAAATATGAAGAATACCTTGATTGTAGAAAGAGAAGAGAGAAGTGTGACGTCAGGACCCGCGCAAGAACCTTTTGCATCTCAGGATGAATTTTGCCTTTGAAAATAGGGAGATTTTAAGAAAAGAGCAGTGTTATTAAAAAGGCTTATGAGAGAGCTGTTGTCTTTTTTTTTTTTTTTTGGTAGCATTACTTCCCACTCATACTGTTAGTTGTTAAAACCTCTATATCAGTTTATCAGAATAAGCGTTAAACCTCAGAGAAGATGACAGAATCAATCAGGTACATATTTTCAAGGTTCAAATGGAAAATAAGAATCTAGGTCAGGCCAAGGGTTCCTAACCCTGGTGAGTGTTTGTAGATACATGGTTTTTGAAGTGTGTATTTAGAAACTCCTACTATGTGCTGGTATTATACATGCACTCAGTTAAAGATATTTTTGTGCAATTACAGTTTTGTACTTGGATAATCACTATGATTATCCATGAGAGTGTGTGATTGAGTCTGATGTTCAAATACCTTTCAGAAAATCCACTACAGGGAATTTTCTGTGGGAAAGTTTCCATGTGTTGACTTTTATACTTTTAATATTAATTTTTCTTTCTCCTATCTATTTGAGGTTCCCTGCCTAGGGTTTTTTGTTTGTTTGTTTGTTTTATACATTATGCATTGGTTATCTTATTTCATTACAATGCTAATTAAATGCCTGGAATGCAATGAGGATTTATGAATGATAAAGGGAGACCTCTCAGCCTCCTAGGATTACATTTTGTGTTCTAACTAAGTCACATGTCCACTCTGGGGGACCCATCACTGCCTGGAGAGCCAGGAAGCCTGGATTCTAGCTAGGGTTTTGCAACCATTTGTCTATATGGCCTTGAGCAAGTAATTTCCTTTCTCTGGACCTCAGACTCTTCACTGGTGAAATAAAACTCAATGGAGAAGACGACCTGTAAGGTTTCTCTTAACCCAGATAGTTTATGACTCTAAATAGTATTTGAAATAACTCAGGCTGTGAGAGAGCATGAAATGTCATTCAAGAGGTGAGCAAAAACGGGGATATTTTTCTCTGGATCCCCAGATTCTGTTAATCACAGTTCCGTCCTTGAGATGAGTTTGAATACATCTGCAAAGATTACCGTTCACCGAGAGAGGCATTGGGGGTTGTCCCAGGCCTTGCTTACAGTTGAAGAAACGCATGTCTGGGGTGATGCTGGACCAGGCATGACGCCTCCCTCTTGGTCCCCATTCATGAAACAGCTTCCTATTTCCATCAACCTTTGCTACCTCTGCAGCGGGAAGCAGCTCCAGTCTGGCGGGTGTGGGGTGGGGGTGTGGTCTGCTCTGGAGGAAGGTGGGTCCTCTGCAGGTCCATGGTCCCAGCTGCATCCCCAGGGCTAACTGAGACTGTGAACTGAGCCAGAGCTGCTTTATCTCGGCTGCCCTTCTCAGAGCACTGCTCTGGGTATAAACAGTCGCCTCCTGCAGCAGGAACGTGTTCTGTTCAAAGCCACTCCAGTGAGGCCCCAGTCTCCTGTTTGTACCCAGGAGGGGCCTGGTCCCTGGCTGCTGGGCGCTCAGGGATGGGGGTCTGGCCTTCCTACAGGGCTGGCTGCCTGGGGATCCCAGCTGCTCTGGTTTCCCCAGGTCCAGGAAGCTGCGAGTATGTGCTGGGGTGTGGTGAGCGTAGGCTGCTGGCCTTTCAATGGCAGTGGAGGAATGGCGCCTGTATATAGCTGTTATCTGAAAATCAAGTTCTTGATGTTATTGCTGCATTTTGGGCCTGATCCAGGTGCCCTTTTCTTTCAGGAGCAGGGACCTTAGATCAGTGTGCAAGTTTGGGGGAAAAACTGATAAGAGGGCAGAGTTGATCCATGTGTACTTGTGTAGGCATCTCTCATCTCGTTTTTATCTATTTCTTTTTTTCTTTTCTGTTAGTTGTTGGATGCCAGCTTACTAATGTGCCAAGAATCTCATTCTTTTATGGCATCTCTAATAGCTGAGTATTATTCCTGTCTCCTAGATGAAGCATCTGTGAGGCTAAACAATGTGCCCACAGCCATACAGTGGGTGAGTGGAGTTTAGATTTAAGCCCAGCTGGAGTTCATGCCAGAGGTCACCCTTCTCAAAAATATTTGGGTGTTTGTTTACTTTGGGGAGATGCTAAGGTCTGTTTGTGCATATTATTTACTATTTCACTTCTTCCTTGGTCCTGATCCCATAGCATTTTGCAGTTTGACACGTGACTTCACCCTCTTTGAGGTTCAGGTCATCCCTGGAGTTACCATTGTGTTGCAAGTGGGGAAACTGATGCCCATTTGTGATGGCAGGTTTCTTTCCCAAGGTGACTTGGTGAGTAAGGGGCACAGTCCAAACCCCTTGACATTTCCATTTGGCCACACGCATTTTAAATCTTTTCTTGAATTGATGAGAACATGATATAATAATATTCACATTACTGCTACGGCTGCTAAAGATTAGCTGGAGGTAGAGATGTTAAGAGAACATTCTCTGCTCTTTTGCTAGAGAAATTTCATTGTGTATTTTCTATGTGCTTAGTGGATCGGCTGTCCATAGTCGGCTAATTACTGAGCTTTGAGTAGGTGGCACAGATTACTGTCTTGGGATCTGGAAAATTTGCCCAGCTTTCCATGATGCAAACACTGGACAAACTAAGTAGGATGGTAGGTTAGTTAGTTCTTTCTCAAGAAGTTAAAAAAAAAAAGGTGAGTTACCTCACAGACTTCTAGACAAATATGCAGTTCTCCTCTAGGGGTAGTGTGAACCTTGGACTTTGAGAAATAGACTTTTTTTTTTAAGTCTAAGGAGTTGGGAAAGAATTTCTGTCCAACCTCTGTTTCGCTAGGTTGAAATATATGCACAATTGCTTTGGTCTTCTAAGCCTCAGTTTACCCTTTTTAGCAAATTAGGTCCATTTTAATGACGGGCATGAATTTCAGGTAGCCAGAGGAACACTTCAAGATAAAAAATAAAAAATAACACTTTCCCACAACACACAGTAGGAGAGGCAAAGAACTGTGCCAAAGAGACGTACAAGATTTACATTTTCGATTTTCTTCCCCATTAGTTTCTACTTGGGACAGGGTCATTTGCTCTGGCACTAGGTATATATACACTTGGAGTTGACTGAAGTTATATTAGATTGTCCCCTTAAAGCAAAGTGTTGTTCCTTAGCAAGAAAAATAAGTGATCTCTCTCTCCCTGTTTTGGTCATTCTGGAAGCCAGAGCATTCCAAGACCAGATACTACGCGGGGAAAATAGCCCCTTGGCATGTTGCTGTTTCCTTGGGAGTGAGTTTAATCCTGAATGGCCAGCTGGCCAGGGTTTGAGGCAGGGTCTGGATTCTCAGGGACGAGGAGCGGGCAGTGGATGTAGAGCCTGGTATACCTGATTGTAGGAAACAGTGGGGTTATTTGGCATTTTTGAACTTGGGTGCTAACTTCAGTCTTGTCAGGAAGGTTTAGTCTTGCAAAGCAAATGTTCGTGTGACTGCCGAGGGTGTCACCTCTTCCAAATGGGGTACAGGCCTCCACTTCTGAGTCATTTTGGCTAGACCTGCGGAATCCTCAGTCATCCCTTTCCCTGGTTGAGCATTTTCTGTGCTGACAACCTGACAGGTGTACCCAGATAGGGGCTCATCCTCTTTTACCTTTTACTGCCTGGCATGAGAGTCAGGACACCCGATTTGCTTTGAGCTGCAGGGTTGAGCCTCCTGTCTGTGTTAGCTATCAGCTCCTCGTTCCCTGGAAGCAGGGCGTTCCTGGGGAGCGAGCTGCCTTTGCTTGGAGAGACTGGGAGCATTAATGAGCTCACGTTTACAGACTCTGGAGGCATGGGTGATGCAAGGAACATATTAAATCACTAGAAGAGTTGATACGGCGTGGCCATGCTGAATACCTAGGAACTCTCTGAGGGTGAATCGTGTGTGTGTACAGGAAGTGCATCCTTGATTTCACATCAGATCACGAGGTCAGTCTTACGCCTGCCTTGCCCTCCTAATGGGAACCAAACGTGCTGCCAGATGCTTGTTTTTGGTCTCTGTATGTATCTGTGCCTCAGTTTGGGGGCATGAGAGAAGTGAAACTAACAGTTTTGCAGTACCTACTATGTGTCAGGCACTTGCAAAATGTTTGCACAAATAGCTACATTCTTTAAATAACCCTAGGAAGTTAGTATCTTATTTTTATTTTTTAAAAATTTTTCTTGAAAATTGTTTTTATTGAAGTATGGTTGATGTACAATATTATATAAGTTATGGGTGCACAGCATAGTGGTTCATAATTTTTTAAGGTCAAAAGTCATTGATAATTATAAAAGGTGGGCTGTATGCTCTGTGTACAGTATCTCCTCGTCCCTTGTTTTATACATAAGAGTTTGTACCAAGATTGGTGGTTTAACCTCCTTTATGAAGGTAAGAAATGGAGCTCCAGAAAGGCTGTCATAATTTCCCCAAGCCCATAGAGCTTTCAAGTCATACATTTAAACTTAGATCTTCCTAATTACAAAGTTCTACCAACTTAGAATCTGTTTGGAGAGAAAATTTCCTAACATTCTCATCAGAGGCTTTGATTCTTGACGCATCCTTCTCAGCCGTGTGCTCTTTTGGGCTCCTCATTAAGCTCAGGCTAAGGAAGAAAACATCCAATCTATCTATAAATATAGACCTCTGGGCTGTGAAATAGAGAGGAAGCCAAAAACATAGTGCCCATCACTTCCACGTGCATTTTCAAAAGTGGACAAATGAAGCGTGGGTACCTAAATTTACTGAACCTGTATAAGGAGAGATGGGGCATCGGCCTCCATTTTCCAGATTGGGAAACCAAGGAATAAAGATAGCCCCCCCCCCCACCCCCGCGCCTGAGAATCCTCAAGGCAGCGGATATTCAGAGGCACACGTCTAACTCTTGAGTGCACTTGATGCAACAGGAATGTTTGTAAAAAGAATAAACACATGCATGGAATGAATCAGTGTCTACATGATGGACCTGGCGTTCACCTCTGATTCAGTTGGAGATTTTTTTAAAAATAAAGTATCTCTTTATTTCTGGATTTCTGAAGGCCTCTCTTAGGGAAGCCTTGTGGCTTTTCCATGCCCTCACCTGTGATGGATGGACTGATAGGAGAAATGTGAAATGTCCAGGCTGGCTGCAGTGTCTCTGAACGGTTTGCAGCCTTGGATGAACAAAACAGCAGTTTCATGTTTTAGATGAGATGGGGTCCTGGCAACTTGTTTCTGGCTTCACAGGGTTGGGTCCAGCCTGCGTTGCTCACAGGCATTGACTGCAGACAGCAAGGGGAGACCACAGGTGAGTCCAGTGTCCCGGGTCCCCAGCCACCTGCTTTGTAAGAAAAGACTATCAGTGTTTTTATGGGCAAATCAGTTTTAAGGAATTAGTGTTTGAATTTCCAAAAGATGGTGCACGATACACAGGAGACCCCTCCCACACAAACAACCCCACGACTCTATTTGAGAATCTTCTGCAAATTCCTGTTGTAACGGAGTCTACATGCAGTCCACCCTTTTAGTCACGTGTTCGGTTCTTATATTCACCAGATGGTCTGTTTAGGCCGAAGGTTTCTTAGCATCGTCTTAAGATACAGATGCATTCTGTTCCCATTTGGTAGAGGAGACCTGATCGTTGCAGGGGAGGGACCTATCGTTGGGTGGCTCCACAGAAAGTCTTCTTCATCCGTGAATCCCACGGCCTTTCACACATGACGTTGGTTGTGATGTGGTTTCTCCCTGCAGCCACTGCCCTGCCCTGGAAAGAGCAGGGTTTGGAGGTGAGACAGCCCTGTGTTCGAATTTTCTGCTTGCTAATGTGCCCTTAGGGAAAGTGTTTAACTTCCCGGAGCCTTCCTTTTATAAACCTTACAAAGGAGGTCATCCTAAGGAGCTTTCAGGGCTCTTGTAAGGGTTTGAGAGAATTCCTGTAGGACGCCTGTCCGCTGACAGAGGGTCTCGTGAATGGTGGTGTTATCCTCTGTCTCTCAGGCTGCCCTGTCCGTTCAGATGTTCTTTGCTGACAGTGCTGTTGCTGCTTTGGTGGTTGTTAGGACTGTGGTTACTGAGAACCTGGTTACAGAAAATTTTCCACTCGACACCCCCATAACCGAGGGGGGCCAGAGCAGTCCCTGTGGCTGCTGGTAGTGTTTTCTTTCTCTCACGCACACTTAACCAAACTCGAGCCAGGCCTCAGGTCCCACGGGTCCAGCTCTAAAGCAGCATGTTCAGGCCCTGGCCAGGTCTGCAGGGCCGGTTCTTGGAATTGTCGTTATCAGGATATTGAATTATTTTAATTGTCCTCCTCCTCTTTCCCGGGAGTGAGTAAGTATGTGAGGTTTAGGAGGAAACCTCTACAAACCTGTCAGTGTAGGCGGCCCAGAGTAGAACTGCCTCCTCCAGGCTGCCCTCCAGGGGTGAGCCTGCTGTTGGGAAGGGCCAGGTCAGTGAATCCACTTGGCAGCCTCCTAAAGCTAATAAATATCAGATCAGAAAAAGCCCCACTGGCTGTGCTTTCTTCTCCATACCCATGTCCCCACTGTCCCCCAGCAAATGCCCGGCAGACCTCACCCCTCCGCCAGCACTAGGAGTCTTTTCCACTAAAGCGCTTTGCCCTTGAAGATGCCTTCAGTACCCTGCACCTCTGGAGTCTGCCCGTTGCCAATTGTCATGGTTGATTTACAGGCAGAATCTGGCAGCTGGAAGAGGAATCCTGTGTCTTTAAACAGCTGGGCTGCAGTGTGTTTAAATGTGCTTGCTAAGCCAGTGACTAATTCAGTGTATTATAAAGCAGCAAAGAGCAGGCTGCCAGGGCAGGGCTGGATCCAACTGGAGTGGTGTGTAAGGCTCAGAGCATTATTTCTTGAATTCCGCCACCCCACCAGTCTCTGGAGCAGACTGGACTTCTCATCTGTCTGTCCCCTGCACCAGAGTCAGCTCTTGCGTTCTCTCGGTTCCCATGCTGCTCCTGCCCCCTCCCTCCCCTCCTGGCTCCCTCCCTCCAGTCAGTCCCTGGGTCAGTTTATTTACTCATCCGAGGGTGGAGCCGAGGGTGGAGCGGAGCCGGTGCGCAGTCTGAGTCAGGGTCCAGGGAACCAATCAGAATTGCTCTGGGGCATTCCAGGGGCCCAAACTCAAGATCCCTCCTGGAAAAGAATTTTCCAAAAGGTCCCTTTTGGTCACAATTGTTGTGACTGCATGTCTCTTGGTTTGGGAGCCTGGTCCCGTGTTTGTTTGCCTGAACCCTTTTCTATCTGCCCTTCCTTTTCTCACCCCCCTACCCTTCTTGGGATTGGGAGAGAAACCTCCAGAAAGAGCCAGTCTGATGGAGACATCTCCTGAAAGCCTTAAATGTACAAATGCTCCTGTCACCTTCAGTGAGCACTCAGGCAGCCTCTTCTGGAGATAGCTTGGGGTGAGGAGAACTTGGGGGGATCTCTGCTTATCTCCTGGAGGCTGTGGCCTCTCTCTTGGTCCTCGTGTAAATGCTCCCAGGAGTTGTAGACCCCAGGCGTCCGCCTCCTGAGTGTCTCCTGTCTCCCGTGAGTGGGCCCGTCTGCCGTCTCCTGAGGCTTTCCTGGGGCTGAGGTCACATCCACGTTTGTCGCTCTCATGGATGCCACCCACCCAGCCTTGGAGTTGCCCTTGACACGTTGGCCCCCTCTCCTTCGTCGCCCCCTACACACCCTCTGTCACCCCCACAGCTCGTCCTGAGCAGTAAGTGTGGAGCTGCTTTCTGTGTGCTTCTGTGGGGTTTGCTTATCCCACTAGAGGGAAGCTCCCAGGGCAGGGTGCCTGTCTCCCGGTCCCCGAGGTATTCCCACTGCAGGGAAGCTCCCAGGGCAGGGTGCCTGTCTCCCGGTCCCCGAGGTATTCCCACTGCAGGGAAGCTCCTGGGGGAGGGTCCCTGTCTCCCCATTATCGAGGTATTCCCACTGCAGGGAAACTCCTGGGGGAGGGTCCCCATCTCCCCATCATCAAGGTATTCCCACTGCAGGGAAACTCCTGGGGGAGGGTCCCCGTCTCCCCATCATCAAGGTATTCCCACTGCAGGGAAACTCCTGGGGGAGGGTCCCTGTCTCCCCATTATTGAGGTATTCCCACTGCAGGGAAGCTCCCAGGGCAGCATCCCTGTCTCCCCGTCATCAAGTTATTCCCACTGCTTGGCTCATAGCAGGCGGATTGTTAGCTCTTTGAAAAAAAAAAAACTGTTTTAAATTGAGAAATACTGTTTTTTTAATAATTCGCATAATATGAGATTCTTCATGTGCAGGTGTACAGCCCAGGGGGTTTTATTCCATTCACAGAGTTGGGCAGCCGTCGCCGATCATCACCCTGATAGAAGCCCCATGCCCATCAACTGTCAGTGACTCTTGGAATAAAGGTGTGCTGGCCATGCTGGCCAGCAGGGCCCAGGGGAATGTGGCCCCGCGTCTCCTGTTGAGAGCCCCTGCTGTTTTTCCCTGATCCTGCGAGCAAGCACACAGCCACACGCCCAGGAGAGCTAGGAGCTTGCCGGCTGTGGCTCCGCCAGGCAGGGAGCTGGTGTCTGGGCAGATAGTGAGCCCTTTCACTAGCAGCAGGGCTGCTTCCATTGTCCGACTTGGGGCTGTGGTGGCTGCAGTTTCCTAATGGCTTCCTGATGCGGCCGAGCCACTTACCAGGAGCGGAAGAAGGCTGCGCATCCCTCGTCCCACTTCCATCTCTCTCTGTCCCACCTGAGGCCTCGGATGGAGAGCAGCTTCTGCTCCCTCCCCTTCGCATTGATCCCAGCTCCTCTGCTCTCCATCCATTGGCCTATTGGGCCCATTGATCTGGAGATGGAGGTCTGCCTGGCGACTTTTCAACCTCTTGGGTTTGCCCCTGCGAGAGGCCTCAGAGGTTTTCTGCTCTGGGCCGACATGGGCCTCCAGGGCCACCGAGGGGCTGTCAGAACGCCCAGGGCTGGGTGTTTGGGGCCTCATTCTCAAAGGAGAGAAAAAAAAAATGTAGAGGTTACAAGAGACCACAGCACAACCCTTAGCTCTCTGCACTGAGTGCATTTTCCGTTAGAAAGCGACATGCTTGTATTGCTCCGGGTCCTGGCCTTTTTGAGTTAGACCTATGGCCTCATTAAATAGAAGCATCAGGTTCAACGTTGAGGCTTAACGCCCCTGATTTTATGCTCTGCCTTTTCAGTGGAGATGGGTTGTAGCATCTCAACGCTGTCACCATGCCTTCCTTCCTGTACCATCGGGACTGGAATGGACCAGGTGGTGATCTCTTCATTCAGTGCTTTTTAGAAGGAGGTCTCTGGATCACTGAAGTTAACTGCCACCTTCACTCCTTCTGGATCGATAGGAATAGGACTGCAGATTTTAGAACTGTTGTGCGTAGAGATTTGGTGTAGCTGAAGTTGGGTGTTGGAGATTCTTGCTTTGTGGTCCCGGGCATTCAGCTGAGATCCCTGCTGGAAGGGAGATCTTTTCCAGGGGAGTCTGACCATTGTGGCTGAAAACATAACACGCAGGAGGAGCCGATCCCATCAGGGGCCAGTTATATCCCAAGTCACATCTGTTAGACTTTTGAGTGGCTTGTTCCTCTGTGGTCAGTGTAAACCTGGGGAGGAGGAGAGTTTGTTGAGAATGATGACCAGGGTCTCCCTCCCAATCCACTGTGCAAAGCGAACAGAGCAGAGGATGGAAAATGCTGGCCAGGAAGCCAGGAGGGCTAGAGTTAGTAACGACGTGACCATGTCACCTTCCTGAGCTTTGTTTTCCCCGGGTGATGTCTGAAGCCCCCTCTATCCCAGCGTGTTCTGGGAACTGGGTCTTGTGGGCCTCCTGACCAATGCCTGTGCTCACCCGCCCCTGATGCCTCCAACTGCTTCCTTTCATTCATCTTATAATTACGTTGAGTTCCCTGGAAGGGGGAACATCCCTCCAAGGGCTTGTTAAAGCTTTATAGCGAATTCTGTGAATTCCTCTTGTCCCTTTTTGTTCCTGGATGAGCTGTGAGCATCAGATAACCACAGGGAGGGCAAGAGAGAGGAAACAGAGGTGAGGAAAAGTGTGAAGCTGCCAGTAGGGTGCATGGGGTGCCCGTTCCTGCCCAGGGCTGTGGAGAAGGCCAAAGCAGAATAGATCTCAGGGCCGAAATTCTAAATCAGGAATAAACAGACCTGGGAGCAGCCTGAGATGCTGGGTCTAACAGGGAACCTGGTGGTTTAGGGAGAGGACCCAGATTCCTTAAAGCTCTCTCTCAGGGTCCTAAGTAGCTTCTTAGCAGCTCAGGAAACCTGAGCCGGGACGCTGAGATTAGTCCCTAAACCCCTTAAAGCAACATGATTTCTGATTCCTCATTAGGGACAGACATTTAGATTTCCTGAGCTGACCGGGGCCATTATTTCATGAGTGGTTGAACATCATAAAGCCTGATGCTGTGAATTCCAGATACTCCACGCTGGGCTTTCCTGTGGGTTTGGGGTGCATTTAGCTGATGTGCGTTTTGGTGGCTTTAGCAGGCATCTTGGAAGATGTGATAGGTCCAGAGAAGGGCTGTCTCACACGCTTGCCAGATACACTATGGGTGGGAAGTTCTGCCTCTTCTCTGATATCAGTCTCTTCGGGGTGGGAACAGGCGGTCCTCTGCCTTCTTCCTGTTCCTGCCACGTGGCTCCCACGTGGTTCTCTTGAATGACACTGGGATGATTCAGCAGGGCCCTTGGAGGAGAAGGAGTTTCCCTTGTGGTTCAGCTGGTAAAGAATCCGCCTGCAGTGCAGGAGATCTGGGGTTTGATCCCAGGGTTGGGACGATCCCTGGAGAAGGGAAAGGCTACCTACTCCAGTATTCTGGCCTGAAGAATTCCACGGACTATCCATGAATGAGTTCTGGACCAGCTTCAGTGACCCTGGCACCCTCTTAGTTTAGTTTAGTGCATTTTAGGGGGTCAGATGTTTCACCTTGGTTTCAGTCTCCACCATCTGCTTAAGACAGAAATGTTTGCATGTCATGGCCTTATAGGTGGTGCTGGTATTTCAAGTTCATGAGACCACTCTACAGATGGTCTGACATGAACGTCTGGACCCCTGGACTTTTTAAAAAAAAGTATCACTTCCTTTATTTTGGGCTCCCAAAGTCAAAAGGAAGATTAGAACTAATACTCAGTTTATCACAGATGTTTACTATGCTGAATGCAATAATGCGCCTGGTACTTCTGAAGTCAACAGAGAGAGTGTGGGCCAGGGAAGTAACCCAGTGCATGACTTCTAACCATTCTGTGGTTATAGTGGCCCCAGCCCTGAGCTCACTGGCCCTAGCCCTGGGCACTACTTGTCTGCTCTGTGCTTAAGCTTTTAAATGATAAGACATTTAAGTGCCTACCTCCAGCTCCCTCTGCCTTCTGTGACCTTGTTGTCGTTTAGTTGCTAAGTCATATTCAGCTCTTGCAACCGCGTGGACTGTAGCCCATGGAGCCAGGGTGCTCTGTCCACGGGATTTCCCAGGCAAGAATACTGGAGTGGGTTGCCACTCCCTTCTCCAGGAGATCTTCTTGACCCAGGGATTGAACCTGTCTCCTTCATTGGGAGGTGGGTTCTTTACCTCTGAGCCACCAAGGAAGCCCGCGGTGACATTACTTGGGATATTCTCCATGAAAAACACCCTGAGCTATTTAAATGAAAGGAAAACGATCTTATTCAGCTTCTTTTCTACCTGTTGGTTTTTCAGGAGCAAGAAGGTTGGTGGCAAGAACTTGGAGGCATGAGTAGGGGAGGTTTTTCCTTGGGGGGAGCGCAACTAGATGAATCCATGGCAAGACGAATTCTTGCCTTTGGGACGTTCCATCTTTGCATTTAGGATTCAGAAGGCTGTAGGGCTGGACTGGATCCAAGGGAGCAGTTACCGATTCTGTGGGTTACAGGAGGGCTGCCGACCGGACTCACTCCTGGGACTCACTCCTGGGACTCACTCCTGGGACTCCCTGGCCCAGACTCGGCTGGTTTTCTTCAGTCTGGTGTCTGTCACAGGCTTATACCACCATTGCTGGTCCTTGTTAGAAAGCCTCTTGAAGGATTAAGACTATAAGTAACACAGATGGGAAGGATTAAAATTGTCACTCCAAAGCTCTGTCAGAGCTGAAGATGGCATTTCCAGAAAAGAGAGAAACTGTTCAAAGAGGATGAAGCAAAGGGCAGTCTGAGGCCTTTATTGAGACATGAGGTACACGTATCCATGAAGATCAGCCCTCAACTTCTTTATGCTCCAGAGAATCGAGGAGGGAGCTTTGCCCTGGAGCGTCTCTCTTAGGAGGACTCCAGCCAGGTGTGGTGAGCAAGCCTGTCGGGGCTGTCACCTTAGGAACGGTAGAGCTGACTGTCCAGTGGTCAGGCTTCCCGGGGCATCCTCCCCACTTCCCTTCCTTGCTCTGGGCTGGGCTGAGCGGCAGTTGCAGTCTGGACCCACCCCTTCTCCACATGGCTGTGCTTTTAGCAGTGGGCACGCACACTTCTTCACTTGGCTAAAGAGAGCCTTTAGGCTAAGAAGGAACTACTCTGCGAGCAAAAAAAAAAAAAAAAACAAAACAAAACAACGGAGCCTATTTCTAAGCAGGCAGCGTTCTCGGTGACCTCATCTTCCTCCCAGCCCAGATCCAGTTGGAGCTGCGTGCACAGGGCAGAAATCCAGTTCCTCCTGTCTGGGACTCACAGTGGCAGATAAAAATAGACCAAGACTTTGTCTGCAGCCATTGTTCTCTAAGTGCCCATTGTTTCTGGAAGCAGAGTGGCGGGAGCACTGCAGTCTTAGGCTCTGCTCTCTCTCTCTCTCTCCTCCTTTCCCTCCCCCTCCTGTCTCCCTCCCCACCCCCTTCCTCCCATTTTCCATCTTTCTTTCATTGTGCAGGTGTCTGAGTCCCAGCTTCTGCATTTCCTCAGCTGCCTTTGAACTTGTCTGAAGCTCCCCAATGGGTAGATAAACAGAGTCCACTGAAGATTTTGTCCAGCTCTTTCTGTTATATATTTGTGGCCAGAATGAGTACCTGTGGATCCAATGACAGTAAAGGCAAGAGGATGTGTAATTGGTTGAGCAGCTAGACCCAAAGGGTGTTTGATCAGCACGTCAGTATCAAACTGGCGTTATCTCTGGTGTTATGCTATGGGTCACAGAACTTGGTTGTTGACTTTCCAACATTTATATTGGGGGCTCAGATGAGAGAAAGATGCAGAAAGTCTACTTAATAAATTTCAAATGGGCCAATTCGAATAGGATGAGGACAGATTCATGGTCTAAAAAAGAGCTCTGTGTATGGAAATGTGGATCTGAACAAGGTGAAGTTTAGTATGGATAAACGTAATCTTTGCCTGAGGTTAATAAAACTTAGTCAACAGATGCAGGGGCTTCTCAGGTGATGCTAATGATAAAGAATCTGCCTGCTAGTGCAGGAGACTAAAGAGACGTGGGTTCAACCCGTGGGTCGGGAAGATTCCCCTGGAGAAGGAAATGGGGTCACAAAGAGGCGGACACAGCTGAAGCGACTTAACATACACGGATGCAACAGGTGCAGAACGGGCTCAGCCTCGGAACCTATGGGGAGGAGGTCTCGCAGGGCACTTAGAGCGGTTTTTGCAGTGTGGCCTTTAGAATGATTGAGGTTGGTCTGCACCAACAGAATTGCAGGAGTAGGCTGGTCATCTCCACCTTCTCATTTGTCTCCTGAGAAGTCTGGTTCCCCCGAGAATGTTTGCAATGCTCTAAAGGGATGTGGGCATACAGGAAGGCTTCCGGTGGGGGCATGGCCAAACCAGGACATCACCAGTGGATGAAGGAGCCAAGGAATTTTAATACCTGGGTGGAACTGATGACACAGGGGTGAGTAAAAGTACTGAAAAGCTGATAGATGAAAAAAGATGAAAATTGTACTGTGTCATTTCAACCAACAGTGCTCAGGCCGATGGGTGGACATAAGAAGGCAGATTTTAAACTCAGCGTGTACATGTGTTTTAAAATAATTATTGCAGTCCTAAAGTGAAATGCAATGGCTCAAAAAGTGTGGAGTGGCTGAATGTTGTGAGAACCGCGCTGGGCCTTTCTAGGGAGTATGGCCACCCTGCCCCAGGTCCTGCCTTTCTCTGCTTGTCATTACTCATTGCAGATAAGCCTTTTTGGTTGGGAAGCTTGGGGGTGCACACAGGGCTTATTGCCTCAGTGCCTGTGGTTGGCATTTTGAGAACGGTTGGCATTTTGAGACCATTTGTCTCTGCACTGGGAAAATGGACTTAAATATTCTTATTTTTTCATTGTGGTTTCTCTGGGTTGAAAACAGACAGTTGCACTGTGTGAATGTCTAGGAGTATGCTTTTCCCTTCTCTGTCCAGATTTATTTATTAAAAGAAAAACACATCTGCATAAAAAAGCCTTAGAACACAGGAAGAATGTCCACTTTGTTTTTCTTTCTGCAGCACCGAGACATGTGGGGTTTTAGCTTCCTCCGAGGGGTTTTTGAAGACTGGCTTTCATCTCCAACAAGGCTTTTTTTTTTCCCATTGGAAAAAAACAGCCCCCGTCCTTTTTTTTTGGTTTGAAAATGTATTTATATAATGTATAAATAAATAAGAAAGAGAGAATTTCCTTTCGAAATTTATGGAAAAATGCTGTTTTTTTGAACATCATTAATTGGGACTAAGTCTCTGACTCTTCCCAGCCCAGTTCCACTCAGCCATCTGTCCCTTTATTCTGGTTTAAAATGTTTCAGTATTGGCTTCTCCTGCTTTTCCCTTTCTTGCCCTCTGCTCCCTTCTCCGCCATCCATCCTTCCCCGTCTTCACGGCCCGCACTGTCTCTCCTCTCCTCTCCCAGCTCCTCCCTGTCTGCCCCCTGCCCCCGACTCCTCCTGCCTTGCTCCCCAGCCCCTCTTCCTTCTGCTTTGCCCGGGTAGCTCTCAGTGACCGGAGCCCTCACTGGAATAAGCCTGTCTCTGTGTTTGTTTCCTGCGTGGGAGGGAGAGGCCGGCCTTGAGAAAACAGTTCAAAAGTGCAGAAAAACTCTACCTCTTCCAGCCTAAATAAATGGGCCCCACTCCGTTGTTTGTCCAGATTTTTCCTTTGCCCACGGAGAAAACTGCCCGTCTTCCACCTTGACCAGCCCAGACTTCCGGTGATGCTCAGATAGCCCCTCCGTGCCCATCTTTTCCCCAGACCACGTATAGAGAAGTCTTGAGCCTCTGACTAGGGGTTCTGGGTGGGATGGGTCTTGGAGACTCAAGCTCTGGTGTTGCAGCTGCTGTCGTCCGAGTGGCCCAGGAATTGAGGCACTTCCAGAAAGAACTTCCTCTGTAATGAGAATGATGGAGAAAATGAAAGGAGATGTTCTTGTGTCCATCATGTCTGCCTCCCCTGCTCTTAACTTTTATTAATAGGTGGAAAGTACCCAGCTTTTGTGTCTGAACATGGAGTCTGAGTGCTGGTGAAGTCACTCGACTGGGCTGGTCACCCTGGTTCAGTCACTTAAGGACCCTTTGTGAGCCTCCACCCTCTCACCTATGTAGTGCAGAGAATACTGGACACTTGATTGTTTTCAGGCTCATAGTAGCATAGGGAAGAATACATTTTCCAAAATGTAAACCTCTTCTCAGATAGCAGCACCGAAAATGATAGGTGGGAATCAGGTGATGTGGAAACGAATTGGGCAGCCTGATGAGCCAGCATCTCAAGGGCCTCCCAGAGTGGAGCATCAGAGTCGTGTGTACACTGAAAGAGCGCAAGCTGGGACAATAGCGAGATGTAGGATCTCCAATATTTTCCCTTGTCTTCTTGAGTGGGGTTAACCTTTGCCACGTTGTTGCCAAAGCCTTCTGACCTTGTCATGAGTATTTTATTTAGTTGAAGGCAGGGCAGGAGTTTGCACTGGCCCAGAAGTCTAAGATAGGTAAGAACTAGTGGGGTGCATGCACCATGTGAAAGTGAAGCGAAAGTGTTAGTCACCCAGTCATGTCTGACTGTTTGTGACCCCATGGACTGTAGCCTGCCAGCCTCCTCTGTCCGTGGAATTCTCCAGGCAAGAATACTTGTTGTTACGGTTCCCTTCTCCAAGGCATCTTTTTGACCCAGGGATGAAACCCAGGTCTCCTGCTTTGCAGGCGGATTCTTTACCCTCTGAGCCACCAGGGAAGCCCTGTGTTGCACCAGTTTGGCTGTCTGCAAACTTTGGAGCTCAAAGGGCCCAATGAGGGCTTTCCTCCTGAGTAATATGGAGACCTCGCCTCATGTGTTTTCCGTGACAAAAGGAGTGACTCTATTCTGAGACGTTTAGGGCTTATAAAATGCCTGGTGTGGAGTCAAGTGTAACTGTCTATATAGGAAATGATTTGAACCTGTGATCTGCTCTGTAAATGGCTTTGAATGATTGTTTAGGAAATGTATTCTTTAAAGTAGGGTTCCCTGGTGGCTCAGATGGTAAAGAATCTGGCTGCAATGCAGGAGGCCTGGGTTAGGCAGCCTTCCTTCTATGCAGGAATCTTAATCTCAATAATGAAAACATTCTTTTAAATTGTGAGCATGCTGTTCATTTAAGGGCGCATGCATGACTCGGGTAAAATGCAGTTTGGGTTCTGGCAAATGACAAACATGGAAAAAAGTTTTTAGCACAAGATTAGTTTTGTTTTGTGCCTTACTGACTCTAAGCTGGCATTCGTAGGAAGTTTTTAAAACCAAAAGATGCCTTAGGTCTTCTGGCTCCTGGAGCCATGAGGTGTTGTCATGGCAAAATACATAGATGATGATTGCTACAAAAAATATTTCCCCCTAGCAGATGGGAGGATGCAGAATAGGTAAGGAGTTTTTTTGAGATAAAGATTCGGGGGTTGTCAGTTTCCACGTATATCTCAGAATCTGATTTTTGCCTTCATTTTCTCAGTTGCTTGGTTGTACTTGGGGAAATCTCCATGCTCCTCCTCCTGGCTGCCTCTCTAAGCTTTGGGAAATAAAATTGTGTATGTGTGTACGTAGTTGCTCAGTCATGTCTGACTCTTTGCAACCCCATACACTGTAGAGGCCAGACTCCATTGTCCATGGGGATTCTTCAGGCAAGAATACTGGAGTGGGTTGCCATGCCCTTCGCCAGGGGATCTTTCCAACCCAACGATTGAACTCAGGTCTCCCGCACTACAGGCAGATTCTTTACCATCTGAACCGTATGTGTATATGTATGTGTTTTTCTATTTTACAAGGCCATTTCTATTTTACCATATATATGTGTGTGTGTGTGTGTGTGTGTGTGTGTGTGTGTATGTCTTTCTATTTTATAAGACACGTTTCAGTTCAGTGTAAGTCACCAGTAATTTATTGAGCACTTACTGGGCTTTGCACACCCAATGGCTCAAGTGGTAAAGAATCCATCTGCCAATGCAGGAGACGCAGGTGTGATTGCTGGGTTGAGACAATCCCCTGGAGAAGGAAAGGGCAACCTACTCCGATATATTTGCTTGGAGAATTCCATGGACAGAAAAGCCTGGTGGGCTATAGCCCCATGGAGTCACAAAGAGTTGGAAAGGACTGAGCGACTAAACAACAGGCTTTGGAATTTTCACACGTTTAATTTACTCCTTGCTGCCAGGCAGGTGGAGAATCCTAACGAGTAAAGGATGCTCTTGAGCTCTTAGTGATCCTTGAGGCCTGTCCCAGGCACCCTCTCTCTCCAGGGCTGCTGGAGAAAGCACAGAATCAGGAGCCGTTCCAGCAGGGCACGCTCATTCAAGTATTTCTCCTTTCAGGCCCTGTGCCCAGTGTTTGGGGTGGGCGATCTGAACTGTGCTAAGTAAGGAAAGAACAAGAAAACGTAGCTGCGGGACCCAGGGGATGGTTCAGCTTTCTGGCCCAGCTCCTGGAGCGGAAGTGCCTCTCTGGGTTTCCCTGAACACCTGGGATTGATTTGGGGTTTGCTTTGACATGGAAACATTTGCTGAGGTGGAGGACGGAGAAGGGGAGTGGGGGTGGGGTGGGGGGAGTAAATCCAGTGATTAAAAATAGCTTGTGTGTGTCAGGTGCCTGAACGAATTGGGGAACACGCCCGCAGTCCCTTTTGTCTGGCAGGTCTGAGCTCCGCGCTGCCGAATTACAACCGCTTCATTTGTCTTCCCTGCTCTCCTACCATGTAATGGTCAAGGGCTCATTGGAACCATGTGTGAGTCTGGTGAGTCACCAGATCCTCAGGACTTCAGCGGTAATCATGTGTTAAAACTCCTTTTGGGGGATGGGGAGGGTGGGAGTGGGCGAGGGGAGAAGGGAGGGACTGAAGTCACTTCCTACAGATGTTCTGATGCTTGGCTGTCTCTGCAGCCTTGGTTCCCAGGCCGGGCTTCCCCAGTGCAGTCTGCAGGCTGCTTCGCCTCTCAGAGGACCAGCCCTCTTGTCCTAGGATAGCGTCTCTCCAGGAAAAGGCATCGGCCTTTGGGGTTGGCGCACTGCACCCTAGCAGTGTCAGTATTCCCTGAGGCGGCAGGACAGTTTTGTTCAGTCAGGTCATTGGAGGATGAATTGGGAATTTTCTGTGCAGCTGCTTTCTTCCTTCCTTTAAAAAAAAAAAAACAAAAAAAACTAGTTGGTGGCTTCAAGGGTGTTGATAAAAGCCCAGTTGATTTTTTTCTAACTGATAAGGAAACTGTTTTGGGGACAGGGTGTCCCATTGTTTGGGACAGTGATGGACTGCCTGGTTGGGATCGTCGGCCCATCCCCGGGACACGCCAGGCTCTTCTTGCTTTTTGCTGTAGCCAGGAATCCCGCCTGTCTCTCATTGCTTTGTCACTTCATTAGGCTTGTGAAAATGGGGCCGAGGGACAGAGGCGGGACATGGTTCCCTTCTTTGCATTAACCTCAGCCAGCAGCTTTGTGGATTCTACCGACTCCCTCAGCAGGAAGTCCTGGCTTGCCAAGTTTCTAGTGCCTGTAACAATTAGGAGTATAGGACAAAGGGGACCCTTCCTTCCTAGCTCCAACCCATCCTTCCATCAATGAGAGAGAATTTGAGCAAGATACCTTGTTCAAGTCTTCTGAGATATTAGCATCTTGATAGGGTAAGTTTTCTTAGGGGCCAGTAAGGATTTTCCAGGGACAAGTGACTCCAGAGATAGTCACTAGCAACCCTATTTTGCTGTCTCTGTTACCCTGAAGGACTAAAGGCTCCTCCTCTGTTGTTCCAGGCAGTCTGACATCTGCCCTTTGGGTGCTGGCCAGAATCCTCAGCCTTTTCTGCCCACTCCTAGTCACTCCTAGTACGTTCGTGAGGACATTAGCAGTCAGGAAAGATTATCTCTGCAGTCTTCTGCTTGGAGGACGGGGGGTGGAAAAGGTGATGGCTGCCCGCTGAACTTTGCAGCCATCCCTCTCTGATCCAGCCTCATCACTCTCCAGATCATGGTTGGGTTGCTTTTTAAAAGAAGCCCTGTGGTTCTAGTGGGCCAATGATGAAATGTAGACCTGGATTTAAGCACTGTGGAAAGTAATCTGAAGCCTTCTTTTCTTTTTCCGTGAGCTTATCTGTTTCTTGTAAGCTTTCATAGTATGATCCTCCTTTATCTCAGAAATATCCTCATGATGATAAAATATTTGTGGGTGAAATGGCATGTTGCCTAGGATTAGCCTTACAGTTCTCCTGTGTGTGTGTGTGTGTGTGTGTGTGTGTGTAGGGGAGATGAAGTAAAAACTTGATAGTGTTGATGGATTTTCAATAGGGATTTATTACACTATTCTCTCTGCCTTGGTCTATGTTTAAAAATAAACCGTAGGGGCTTCCCTAATGGCTCATTGATAGAATTCGCCTGCCACGATGGCAGGAGACGTGGGTTCTATCCCTGGTCTGGGAAGATCCCACATGCCTTGGAGCAACTAAAGCCGTGAGCCACGACTTCTGAGCCCACGCACCCTAGAGCCCATGCTTTACAACAAGAGAAGCCGCCGCAATGAGAAGCCTGTGCCCCATACCTGGCAAGCAGCCCCTGCTTGTCACAGCTAGAGAAAAATCTGTGCAGCAATGAAGACCCAGCACAGCCAAAAATGAATAAAAATTAAAAACAAATAAACGCTATGAGGGGTAGACACTCCCTACCCACAGACCTCTTTTGAGCAGTGCATCAGTTGAGTGACTTTACCCAGTGTGATTATACCAGTGGCAAAACTGAGAACCCATAGATTTTGACCAACAAGCCAAGGCAAGCCCGGTGCATGTCCTACCATGTCTGTTCTCCGTCTTAAGGATCTTCTTTCCATTTGTGACAATTGTCCTTTTTTCTTCTCCTGTTGAATGAGGTTTCTTCTTGGTCCTTTCACTTTAAGAAACCTCTTTCAACCAGACTTTGTGTAACGAATTAACCTTATATTATGTGCACAGTTGCACATCAGGGTGACTTAGGGGGTGAGTGCAGACAGGGAAGGAGGCCGGGTTGTCGTCTATCGTGTGTCACTTTGTATGAAAGGAGGGAGCCTCACAACCCTTAGTTCCAAGAAAGGACAGGATTACAGACAGTTCTGGAAATAGCTTTTACTTATGTCTTTATGGGGTGAGCCATACGAAATCTAGGATTTCTTTGATCTGGGAATGGTTTTATTTAATTTTTTTTGAGCTTTTATTAGTATATAGTTGGCTGACACTGTTGGGTTGATTTCTGCTATACAGCAGAGTGAATCAGTTACACTGTAGTTACATCCACTCTCCTTTAGATTCTTTCTCCATATAGGTCATTACACAGTATCGGTAGGAGACTTCCCTGTGCTATATAGTAGGTCCTTATTAGTAAGCTGCTTTATATATAGTAGTGTGTATATGTCCATCCCAGTCTCCTAGTTTACTCCCTTCCCCAGAGTTTCTTTTTTACTTGCTTGTGCCTCAGCTTGCAGGCTGTTAGTCCCTGATCAAGGATTGAACTTAGGTCCTTGGTGGTAAAAGCAGAGTTTCTAACCACTGCCTCAATGTATCAGATTTTCAAATTGAGGAATAGAAGTCCCATTTTCTTTGTCTTAGCTGCAGAAAATTTTCTCTTGGATTTCTGGAGCAACTAAAGCCCATAAGCTACAACTACTGACCCCACACTCATTCCAGTTTCCAGCAGCAGCAGAACAGAATGAAAAGACTGTAGATGTGAGTCTAAAGATGAAAGTTTAAGCCAAGATCTTGATCTCCTGCAGTCCTGGTTTCCTCATCTGTGAAGTGGAGGTCCTGTAATAAACTTTCCTAGCCCTGCTCCTTCCCACCCTACCCCCACCCCTTGCCACTTCATGTGGCAAGGATATTGGGGAATAGTCTGAGGGAAGGGTCTGGTGGACTGTAGCAGTTTTCCGATGTAAGGCGTATCATTCATTCTCAGCGTTTCTCTCCTGCTGCTATTGATGGGGACAGTACCCACCTCCCATGGGTGGTGTAGTCATGGTAGTCCACCTTGCTTTGGCCAGTCCAGTGGCTGCATACGAATGGAACATGCACCTTGGATTTCTACTCATCACCTAACCCTCAGGTCCCAGATGTTCCCATCTTCCTGCCATTTATGTGAGGAGGGGGAGAGGAGGACCCTCTCAGGTCAGTAAGGCCATTTGTCTTGAACTTCTGGAATCAAGACCACTTCAAGCTTAGATTGTGGGTACCACTGTTGATACGAGCCATTCAGTTTCAAGCAACTTTAAAGAATGATATGAAAAGTCAAGTGAGTTGGGTTCTTGACATTAAGCAGGCCTTAACTTTGAGTTCCGTATGAGTGATGAAACCCTTGTTTGACTTAAAACCTCCTTGAGATGTGTAAGCTTTTGTTTAGGACAAGGTCACAGTGAACGACAAGCAGATGTCGTGTTGAAAAGGCCACAGCTCCTTGTGTCCCTCCTGATTCACTGAAAGCTGTCTGTTCATTTCTACTCCAGTACTCTGCAGTCTTGATTGGACAGAGTTTGGGACAGTTATTTACTGTCCGTCTTCTGTACAACTCTACTCTCAGAAACATGGGTGATTCTTACCAACATTAGCTCAGATTTGGGGTCCTAGGGAATATTCCCTGGGTCAGAAAGAAGGCTGAACACTGAAGAACTGATGCTTTCAAACTGTGGTGTTGAAGAAGACTCTTGCAAGTCCCTTGGACAGCAGGGAGATCAAACCAGTCAATCCTAAAGGAAATCAGTCCTGAATATTCATTGGAAGAACAGAAGCTGAAGCTCCAATATTTCGGCCACCTAATGTGAAGAGGGGGCTCATTGGAAAAAACCTTGATGCTGAGAAAGATCAAGGACAGGAGGAGAAGGAGATGACAGATATGAGATGGTTGGATGGCATCATCGCCTCAGTGTACATGAGCTTGAGCAAATTCCAGGAGATTATATAGGACCGGGAAGCTTGGCCTGTTGCAGTCCATGGACTTGCAGAGTCGGACACAACTTAGTGACTGAACAACAGCAGAAATATAATATACTTGTAATATGGTTGTTTCATAAGTGTATTTAGAGTCTCCACTGTATCATCTTATTATATATATTTCCAGGTCAAGCATTTAACATTTTGAGACAAACGTGTTATTGCAATTTAAGATTTTGCCATTGGAGAAGGAGATGGCAAACCATTCCAGTATTCTTGCCTGGAGAATTCCATGGACAGAAAAGCCTGGCAGGCTGTAGCCCATGGAGTTGCAAAAAGTTGGACACAACTAAGCAACCAACACACATTGCAGTTATTGGGCTTCTCTGGTGACTTAGTGGTGAAGAGTCCACCTGCCAATTCAAGGGACAGGAGTTTGATCCTTGGGTTAGGAAGATCCCCCAGAGAAGGAAATGTCAGCCCACTCCAGTATTCTTGCCTGGGAAATCCCACGGACAGAGGAGCCTGGTGGCCTACAGGCCATGAGGTTGTAAACAGACACGACTTAGTGACTAAACAACCACCACCACAATTACAATTATCAGCACAGAGGCAATTTTAGTACTTGTCCATAAAATACATTTAGTTAACTTCTGTGGAGCCTTGATTACTTTCTGGGTGCTATTACTAACATTAGAAATATTTTTGGTACCTAATGCAAATGTATTGTAATAGGTAATGAGACAAAGTATGGTAAGCATAACAAAGGTGCCTGCTTGGGCTAAACCATGTCACCTTCTCCACCTGTAATGCTCTTTTTATTGTTGATGATTATCATTGACAGAACTGGCACGGACATAAATGAGCAATATAGAGGACTTTTTTGCATTCATATTCTACACAATAAAGAGTTTAATATTGTATATTAATATCCACTTTTGAATGTGATTATTCATCATCGTTTAAATGGAACCCCTGTGCTACTGAAAAATGCAATCCTGCCTGATTGTCCATTGCATTGTCCATTCCCTTACAGAGGAGTTTAGATTTTTTTTTTAACCCCAAATTCTGCACTTTTAAGAAAATAGATGAAGTTCTGACATTTCTGTTTTGAGTCCTTTGGGCCCAAGTACAGTGATACACCTTCCTCTGAGCTCATCAAGTGCAGGTGTCCTGAATGTGTGGGGTTGACTTTCCCCAGCTGGGCTGTGAGCACCTTTTCAAGAGATCTAGCACTTTGAATCCCCACCCAGGGGCGCAGCCCTTGAGTGCCGTGCACCTGCAGCTGATGGCATGTAGATCAGGCTTTTGAAGATGGCATCAAGGTGGGCAGGCCTAAGTAAGTCCAGCTGCTTCCCTTGGAGAGAATTAAGCCAGAATCCAGAAGTGCCAGCTCCCAGACAGGAAGCAGAAACCTGTGTGGGGTGTTGTCAGCCTAGAGGCATGCACATCATACTGGCATCTGACTGCCCAGGCTTTCCTGTTTAGAAGTTGCCTGGGGCCTTCTCGCCAGTCCCATCCTTCAGTTGCAGTTCACAGAATCATCACTGCCCATCCATTTGGCCTGGCTCTCATCTTCCACATGTGCTGTCCTGGCCAGTTTCTGCCGTCCGTAGAATCCTTTTCATCGAGTTATAAATCCAGTAGCAGGAGCAGACACACGCAGCAGAGCCCACACAGTTCAAGTTCATGAATTCATGTTGGATGGGGGCGAAGGAAAGGAGAGTCGATTCATATTCGGAAGACACTGAATTCATCCAGCCTTTGTTGATTGACTCCTGTGTTTCAGTCAGAAGCCATACTCTTGGTTAAATAAAGCGTCCTTTTCTCTGAATCAGACTGACTTCCACTCTTGAGGGGAGAATTCCTGGCCTGTCCCATAGCTGTTCTGGGGTGAGGAGAGTAGGGGCTGGGGGAGGCACTAATGTCTTTCTTAGTGACTCATTTGATGATTACTCCATTGTTCAAAGGGCTGGATGTTATGTAATCAACATTTTATCCCCTCCCCCCACTTTTCCCCCTGTAACAATCTGGGATTTTCCATCATTTTGTCAGTCTTCCTGGAGGCATGTTGATTTTTCCACTAGGTTTTTTTGGGCATGGCCCAAAGCAACCCAAACTCTCTACTCCCTGGAACTTCAGATCCCCCTCGGTGCAGGGCCTGGGAGAGCCACGGCTGAGAACCCTCCTGTTCTTCCAGGGCAAGAGGGCTGACACTGGGCGGTTTCCTGACAGCCTGGCTCAGAGCAAACTATGGGAAAGTGCTGCCTGCCCTTTTTTCTCACCTCACAAGTTCCATTCATTTTGGCATTCAGAAGCAGTAGACTTGCTTCTTTTTTCAGAGGTCGTCAGTTTTCATTTTTTTGTCCCTCCTTTGTTTCCATTTTATTCAGCCAATAACACATTGTGTATATCCAGGGAACTTTTGGACTTCCCAGGTGGCTCTAGTGGTAAAGAACTTGCCTACCAGTGCAGGAGACCTAAGAGTCACAGGTTCGATCCCTGGATGGGGAAGATCCCCTGGAGGAGGGCATGGCAACCCCCTCCAGTATTCTTGCCTGGAGAATCCCATGGACAGAGGAGCTTGGTGGGCTACAGTCCATGGGGTTGCAAAGACACGACTGAAGTGACTTAGCCCATTGGGAACTTTTTAACCATCAGGTTTTAGAGATGGCTGGTGGAGGAACTTCTCAGTGGCCCGGCCTGGAACTCAGCCATTTTTTGTCTGTTTCACATGAAACATGGGGGAGTAGGAGGGCTTCTGTAAATGACTGCAGTGAAGTGCATTGATGTCTAACGGTCACAGGACAGCTCGTAGGAATTCTGAAGTCATTTCTTTTTCACTTTTTGTTGGAAATTGTGCCTGAGGTGGATTTGGAGGACTTTTCACTTGAACCATAGCTACATGTCTTGGCTTTGAACATGGTCTGCAGGTACAAGAGGGATTGGATACAGCAGAGATGGAGGTACCTGCGACAGTGGCCGAGGACCCCTTTGTGACTCTACAGATATTGACATCTCACTCTTCTGCACCACCTACACAAATCAGGTTTATAGCTATTGTCTCTTCTCTGCACTTCACATCTGCCCACTTGAATTTTTCTGCAGAGCCACCTTCCTAGGCAAAGCCACCATCACTTCTCACCACAACTAATGCAAGAGCTTTTTTAACAAGTCTTCCTTCACCCATTCAGAAATACCTCCTAAACCATATAGGGCAGCTAAAAATGAGCTTTTTCCCCCATTTTAAAAAATTGTGGTAAAAATGAATATAACGTAAAACTTAAACCAACTCAACCATTTTTAAGTTACAGTTTGTGGGTGCTTGCTAAGTCACTTCATTTGTGTCTGATTTTTTGAGACCCCATGGACTGGAGCCCGCCAGGCTCCTCTGGCCATGGCATTCTCCAGGCGAGAATGCTAAAGTGGGTTGCCAGGCCCTCTTCCAGGGGATCTTCTGACCAAGGAATCAAACCCATGTCTCTTACGTCTCTTGCATTGGCAGGTGGGTTCTTTACCACTAGCGCCATCTGGGAAGCCCAAATTCCAGTTTAGTGGAATTAAATACATCCATGTTGCCATCACCACAATCCACCTCCAGAACTGTTTTCATCCATAGAACTGAAACTCTGTTCCCAAGACACAACTCCCCACCCCGCCCCACCCCATTCCCTCCTCCTCCCAGGCCCTGGCAGCTACCAATCAACCTGCTTGTTGACTCTTTAAATTTGTACCTCATATAATATGTCTTTTTCATGACTGACTTATTTCATTTACCATAATGGGAAGTCTCATCCATGTTGCAATGTGTGTTAGAATTTCCTTCCTTTCTAAGGCGGAATCATATCGCATCATATGTATATACTATTGGTGCATTTTGCTTATCCTTTCATCTGTTGATGGACAGCTGACTGCCTCCACATTTTAGTTCTTGTGAATAATGCTGCTATGAACATAGGTATACAAATATGTCTTCAAGACTCTGCTGTCAACTTTTCTAGGTATATGATGGTTTAGTTGCTAAGTTGTATCTGACTCCTGCAACCCCATGGACTGTAGCCTGCCAGGCTCCTCTGTCCATGGGATTTTCTAGGCAAAAATACTGGAGTGGGTTGCCATTTCCATCTCCAGGGGATCTTCCTCACCCAGGAATCGAACTTGAGTCTCCTTCACTGCAGGCAGATTCTTTACTGACTGAGTTACGAGGGATATAGAGAATGCCTAAAACTCGACAAAAAAGGGCAAATAACTCCATTAAAAATGATCAAAATGCTTGAATAGACATTTCTCCAAAGAAGATACACAGATGGCCAGTAAGCGGATGGAAAGATGCTCAACACCACTAGTCATTAAGGAGACGCACATCACAGCTACCGTGTGATGCCACTGGGTGTATGCACTGGCTGCTGAGGGCTGGCAGGGAGGCGGAACTGTTGTGTGCTGGATTATTGCTTAGTTGCTCAGTCGTGTCTGACTCTCTGTGACCCCATGGACTGTAGCCCGCCAGGCTCCTCTGTGCATGGAATTCTCCAGGCAAGAATACTGGAATGGGTTGTCATTTCCTCCTCCAGGGAGTCTTCCAAACCCAGGGATTGAACCTGTAACTCTTGCGTCTCCTGCACTGGTAGGTGGCTTCTTTACCACCCACCAGACCACCTGGGAAGCCCGATGTGCACTGTGGTGGGGTAAAATCATAACAGCCACTGTGAGGAAAACAGGATGGCAGCTCCTTGAAAAATGAAAAATAGAATGACCATAGGGAGTTCCCTGGTGGTCCAGTGATAAAGACTCCGTACTTCGAGTGCATGGGGAGCAGGTTCAATCCCTGGTTGGGAAACTAAGATCCCGTGTGCTGTACAGTGAGACGGGGGGGAAAAAAAGAGCAATTACTGCAAGGTGATCTTCAGACAAAATATAATCATGTCATTCCTCTGCAAGCAACCCTCAGTGCCTGTCTGTCTTGCTTAGGGTACTGTTATAAATTCCTGCACACCCTCCTTACTTACCTCTCCAGCCTCCTCTCAAGCTGCTGTCCCCCAGTCACTGCGCCGCAGCTGCGCTGACCATTTCGATACTAAAGCAACCGAGGTTCTCCTCTCCGCCCATCTCAGAATCTCCAGCTATGCTAGTCCCTTCACTTAGGATATCCGTCCTCTAATATCAGTGCTCATAAGGGTTACCTGGATTCTGTGTTGAAAATGGATTTCTGGGCTCCGCCCCCTCAGAGGTTGTAATTCAGGAGGTCTGGGTGGGGCTGAGTTCCCAGGTGATGCTGGTATGGCTGGTCTGGGGACCACACGTTGAGAACCACTGGTCTGGAGTAATTTCCTTAAACTCCCGTATCCTCTGTCCTTCAGATCTCAGGTCGAACATCTGTCTTCTGAAGGAGGCTTTTGCTGATTCCTCCAGACCTATAGGACACTCTATTATAGGTTAACACTTCATCTCCTACTCCTGTGAAGCCCTTGTTGACGTTATATTTGAAGTTTAATTGTGCAAATAGATTTTTACTAACTGATTTCCCTGCTGGAACCTGATACCCAGCTCCATCAGGGTGGGAATCGTTTCTGTCTTGTTCACGGTTCTTTCTGTAATCTCTTGCATGTAGCAAGGGCTAAATAATTACTTATTGAATGAATGCTGTTATTTCCTTTTCAGAGGTAACAGCAAGTGTGCAGAAACATGAATGTTTTCAGTGAATGTGAAGGATGAATAGAGTCTGTGGGGAACTGGTAGAGCTATTCAGAAAGAATTGACATGTTTTGTCAGAGATACAGACATTCAAGGCAAGAGTCGGGAATTTTTTTTTTTTTTTTTACAGACCCTACCACACTATGGAAAGCCCCCCAAATTTTACCTGCCCTGGTGATGATGCTACTACAGTTATTTCTCAGCTTGCCTCCTTCAGCCCATTCATGCTCTTATTATATTTTATGGGTGGTTAATTACCTATTTAGTTTCATTTTTAAAATTGAGGTATAACTGACATGTATTTATTACTTTCAGGTGCACAGCATAATGATTTGATATTTGCGTATATTGCAAACGATCACCGCCATCAGTCTAGCTGACCTCCGTCACCTTTTTCATTTTTGTTTGTATTCATATGATATTTTTTGCCTTGCAGATATGGAATGTGCAGATGTCCCGCTCTTAACTCCTAGCAGCAAAGAAATGATGTCTCAAGCCTTGAAAGCTACTTTCAGTGGTTTCTCTAAAGAGCAGCAACGTCTGGGAATTCCAAAAGGTAGGTTTTGTAGTTGGAAGGAGAGAGGATGGACCAGACTTTGAGATATAGTTGGTTTTCTCACCTGCTGGTGGAGATTGACTTACTCACCACCCTCAATCAGCAGCCACAGATTGGGACAGACGTCTGTTGGAACAAGCGTAGACACATGCTGATGCTCCCTCATCTTCCAGGCTTGTCCCTGCCATCTTGGTCTTAGGGCAGTGGTGCCCAAACTTGTTCGAACATTAAACAGTGGATCGTTAGAAAATTCCACAGTCCAGGCCAGATCCCAGACCAATTAAGTCACAATTGCCTGTAGCATCAGTAATTGTAAAGCTCAAGTGACTCTGTTGTACAGACAAGTTTGGAAGGCATGGTCTTGGTATCGTTCTGGGCTGCCATTAGATGAACTCCATGAGCTACAGTTCTGGGATTTACTCTTTTCCACGTCCTTTGGTGAAATGTGTTTATACTTGGGTATTCTCCTCTGAGGGCATTCCAGGTGACGCTAGTGGTAGAGAACGTGCTTGCCAATGCAGGAGACGTCCCTGGGTCGGAGGAGGGCATGGCAACCCACTCCAATATTCTTGTCTTGGAGAATCCCATGGACAGAGAAGCCCGGTGGGCTGTGGTCTGCAGAGTCAGTCTGCAAAGAGTCAGACATAACTGAAGCGACTTAGCACACACGCATTCTCCTCTGAAAGGGTTTATTCGGGAATGTAAAGGGAAGTGACTTGAGTGGTCAGAAAGGAAAAATGACTGGGGAAGACTTAAGCCTTGACCAGGCGGCACTTCCCGAGAACTGAGAGCGGAAGGAACACGTTTCTGTTGAGTAAGAGAAATAGAGGCTGCCTTTGCACCCAGCCAGTGCTACTGCTACGGGAGCGAGCGGCTGCCACCCTGCCAGACGCAGGCCTCAGGGAGATTCCGTGAATGAATCTGGCTACCTTTTCACATACTCTGCTTTTCCACAAACCTCCGCTGACAGCAGAGCCCAGTCATAAAGCAGAATAAAGTGAGTTCTGACCATCCACTTTTCCATCATCTTATAAAGTCATCTTCTAGACCGAAGGGGATAACACTGAGAGGAGGTAGGAGGTGGGCTGTAGGCACCACACCCTGCTATCACCTGAGCTCGGTCAGTGTCATGAGCTGGTGTAGTCATGTTAAACCAGGGCCGCACATGAAGGTTATGTATCGTCTGTTCTACATGGCTCCTCAATGCAGGGCCTGTCTTATGTATTCGTTTTGCAGGTTATCTGGTATAATACAGGTACCTAATAACATTGTTGGACTTCCCTGGTGGCTCAGTGGTAAAGAATCTGCCTGCAATGCAAGAGACCTGGGTTCAGTCCCTGGGTTGAGAAGATCCCCTGGAGAAGGAAATGGCTACCCACTCCAGTATTCTTGCCTGGGAAATCCCATGGGCAGAGGACCCTGGTGGGCTATAGTCCATGGGATTGCAAACAGTTGGACACGACTGAGCAGTCAGACTGACACACACACAATAATGTTACTACTAAGTATCACTTGAATGGCGTACTGCTACTAATTGCTGTGATTACTATAGTTGGCCCTCCTCATCCAAGGGTTCCATATTGGCAGATTCAGACAACCACAGATCTGATTCTGTTGGCTGAATCTGGGGATGCGAGAACCCACATACACAGAGGGCTGAGTGTGCCCCACCCTTTTGTATATATAAGGGAACATGTATCTCCCCAGATTTTGGTATCTGGGGGGGTCCTGAAACCAATCACATTAGATATGCAAGGACAATTATACTAACCATCATTAACTAAGATAAGAATAATTAAGCATAATGGCCACAAGTAAATTACATGAGTAAGTGCAGGGAGAGGTGAGTGCAACGTCCAGAGCACACTTGACTTTGTCATTATTGCCGTTAAAGGAGTCATTTGTTCCCTGGTCCCAGGCTTTAATAAAGTCTGATGGAAATAAGGCAGTGAGAGAGGAGACTCTTGGAACCTGTTGGAAGGTTCCATGGGTGGAGAATACTCTTTGTTACTTTTTGGCTGATGGCAGTGATCAGCTGACTGGTGGGAGGGAGAAGATGGGGCTGACCTGGATGCAGGGAGGAGGGTTATGGAAGATACTCCATTAGGCCTTCCTCATTCCGTGAATCTGAGAATGTCTCAGCGAAGATCAGGTGCTTTTGTGTAGTCTCCGAGGCTCGGGGAAGAGTTGAGACCCTGATCTGCTGGGACATCATCTGATCTCTCCCTGCAGACCCCCGGCAGTGGACAGAGACCCACGTTCGGGACTGGGTGATGTGGGCTGTCAATGAGTTCAGCCTGAAGGGTGTGGACTTCCAGAAGTTCTGTATGAACGGGGCAGCCCTCTGCGCACTGGGGAAAGACTGCTTTCTCGAGCTGGCCCCAGACTTCGTTGGGGACATCTTGTGGGAACACCTGGAGATCCTGCAGAAAGGTAAATGCCTGAGGACGGGGTGGGGTGAGGGAGGTGGGGCCTGCACGGGGCAGCTTCCAGAGTCGACTGGGGAGCGGGGTGCCACATTGAGGTCGTCATCTGAGTGTCCAGCCACAGCACATACGGTCTGCAGAGACTTGCCGTATGGTGCCTGGTAGGGAGCGGGTGCTCCATAAACATTAGTTTCTTTGTCTTCTATGTACTGGATACTCTACCTTTTTTTTTTTAATGTTTATTTATTTTTAATTGATTGATTCTTGGTTTACAATATTGGCTTGATTTTTGTCACACATCAACATGAATTAACCCTAGATGTACACACGTCCCCTCCCTCTTGAGTCTCCCTCCCACCTCCCGCCCATTCCCACCCCTCTAGATTATTCCAGAGCCCCAGTTTGAGTTCCCAGAATCCTATAGCAAATTCCCATTGGCTATCTATTTACATATGTTAGTGTATATATGTATGGCTCCACTTTTCATCTTTACCTCCTAAAGCTTCTTGGTTTGCAAAGTTCTAATCTCAGTCCTTATCTTAAACTCATATACTGCTTGAACAAGCAGTGCCCACAACTAGCAAAAGAGTATTTCTTTCCTCTCTTTTTTTTTTTTTTTTTTTTTTGCAATCGTGAAACACACCCCCTTGACCCATGGCCACATCCAAGCTCAGTGTTTCAGAGCTTCTTAATAAGCAGTCTTCTCTGCCCACTAACGGGACTGGAATTGCAGTCGCAAGGTACACCTTTTCCATCTGAAGCAGAAGCCAGGGTTATGTCGGGACGTCGTGTTGCAACCTTGTAATGACATGGCCTCTCCTACCAGCCTCTTCCAACCTTTTCTGATCGAGTGACTCATGCACCACAGTCCGGGCTGAGTATAGAAACAGCAGCAGGCGGCAAACTTGGGTGTTTTTGCGCTTATTTTTCTGAATTTCTTCTTAAAATAAATTGCAGTTACCAGCAGTCAGCAGTGCCCTCCAGCTGACTGTAAGCCTAGAAGCCCGTTGCCCTCTCTGACCCAGGCCCACCCTTTCCCTGTGGTCACCAGCTCCAACCCCTGGTGCAGACGCGGGAGGCAGGGAGCAGAGCTCAGGCTTAGCACTTTTTATTCCATATAATACCTTCCTTTGTTTAAGGATATTTTCCATTCTGCAATGCCCAGGAGAGACCCAAATTAGACTCCTCTGGGCACAGAAGTGTTACTTTTTTTTCTCTCCCCCTTTCTCCTCAGCTATAGCTGAAAAATAAATAAATAAGCAGAATTGAGAAGTAGGTGAATCTGGCCCAGGACTGCTGGGAGGTGGTACCGGCTTCCCCGAAGCCACGCCGTGATCTCTGTATAACTGCACACAAACCACTCATAACGTGTTGACGTGAGCGCCTGTTTATAGAGGGAAAGGATACGGCAGGCTCAGAGCAGGTCTGATGCAAGCATTGGCTTATAAACACGGCAGTGGACTCTATCAGACTGTGTCACCCAGATATATGCTGCCAAAGCACCCCAGGGCAGCCAGGTGGTCTGCAGTGTCAGTCGGCTCTGATCGGTTACATCTCATCTATACAGCATTTCCTTGTTTCCGAAGGGCCTGGAAATAAGTTTTCCTTTTTTTAAATTATGAAATTATGGTAACACATTTACAGAAGTTTTGGAAAATATAGAACAAAGGTACATATAGCTCCATTACATAATTATTTTTTAAGTAGATAAATTAAGATTTTTAGTTGGAGTTTCAATATCAAACTCTCAAAAATTAATAGGATGAATAGACAGAAAAGTTTGCACTGTGAACCAGTCCATTTGGATTCTCAAAGCAACCGTGGGACACAGGAAGGGCATGTCCTCTTACAGTGAGTCCTTTCTGTAAAATGAGGACAGGTCAGGTGGTTCTTCAACATCACTTGTTTCCTTACACCTGGGTCTTTTCAGCCAAACTTCCCGTCCTATGTTCTTTGTGTAGTGATATGGACTCATGGCGGGGAGCTTCTGGCTTTGTTGTTATTCAGCCACCAAGTAACGTCCGACTCTTTGTGACCCCATGGACTGCAGCACGCCAGGTTTCCCTGCCCCGCATCACCTCCCAGAGCTTGCCCAAGTTCCTGTCATTGAATCGGTGAAGCCATCCAACCATCTCATCCTCTGTCGTCTCCTTCTCCTTCTGCCTTCAATCTCTCCCAGCATCAGGGTCTTTTCCAGTGAATCGGCTGTTTACGTTCCTGCAGAGGAATCATACCAGTGAATTTAGGAAAATGAGAGAGTAATGGAGTGAGTTTGAGAACATCTCACCCATTTTCAAGGGAGATGGAGGACTGTGCTTCTTCAGATCCTCCAAGAGCTGAGCGAGATGTTTGTATTGAGGCTACAGCTTTTGTTCTGTGATTAAAGTAAGGCAACCCAGTGCTGAAAAAAACATAGCTGTTCTGGGTGGGGTGGCAGGCCAAAGGTACAGGGGATGTTTCAATCTGATAAGCTGCTGAAGCAGAGTTTAATCATTTTATCTCAGCTGGGAACTGTTTTTCTGTGCAGGCATGAACTTGTTTTCCCAGCAGTCTCTGCTCCCAACAAGCTATCAGATACCTGAGGAAAAACCCAAACCAGCCCCCTCTGTCTACATCTGATTCTTACAGTGAAATGTAATCCGACTGTTGCATACAGCAGTCAGGGGCTACCACCAGATTCCAGGGTCATCAGGAGATCTACAGGTTCACTTTGGTTCAGTGGAGAAGTTTCTCTGCTTGGTTACTTTCATCTGCGTCCTACTCTTATTCCTATGGAGCTTGGCACCAGGACAGAACTTTGGTTATGTGGCTCTTCTGTCATATTTCACCAAGTAGAATCACCTTACTAGTGTCTTATCTGGGCCTGAACTTGAAATCTGAGGGCAACGGAAAAAACACCAAACACCAAATATCTGCTGGAAGAAGTGGAGGCTCTGAAATCTACCCGCTTACACTTCCCTGGTGGCTCAGTGGTTGGGACTCCACACTTCTGGTGCAGGGAGCAGGGATTCAGTCCCTGGTTAGGGAACTGAGATCCCCCGTGCGGTACAGCATGGCCAGAAATAAATAAAATAGCAATAATAATAAGAAAATTAAAATCTTCCTGCCTAAAAAGATTGTCCTATGTTTCTGAAAAACTTTGGACCTGATCTGTTTGAATGTTGGCGACTGATTTTGGTAAACTCCCAAGGTGTCGGGAAGATCCACTGGAGAAAGAAATCGCAACCCACTCCAGTATTCTTGCCTGGGAAATCCCATGGACAGAAGAGCTTGACGGGCTCCAGTCCATGGGGTCGCAAAGAGTCGGACACGACTGAGTGACTAAACAACAACAACAATAAGATGTCTTCAAGCCCTGGAGGCTGGCGGCACACGCTTGCATCAGAAAGAGGGTGGATGCCTTCCCAGCCCTTCGAGATTACTCATGGGCGTGCTTTCCAAGATATTAAATCCCCTTTTCCAGCTACTGAAATCATAAACTTAGCCATACTTTGGTGAGCTCATCCGTAGACAAGGCTCCAGTCAGGGGAGGCTCAGACACTAGCTCAGTTAGGGAACATGCAGATTTTCTCTCAGCGGGACTGAGATCACTGTGGTCCTCGCCTCCAGGGTCCTCTTCTGCTGAGCACTGCTTGCATGCTGACCTCTTTGTTCCCTTCCTTCCTGGTCTGTTGCAGAGGATGTGAAGCCATACCAAGTTAATGGAGTCAACCCTCCCTACCCAGAGTCCCGCTATACCTCGGATTACTTCATTAGTAAGTTCCTTTTGGCTCCTCTTCTCTCTTCCTGCTCACTGTGATGGAACTTCCTGCTCACTTAGGAAAGGAACCCTGTCCTAGGCCATCTCAGGCTCCTGCCTGGCAATTCTACAGAAAATAATAGCTTTGGACATGTAGACTCTTGGGGACTTCCCTGGTGGCCCAAAGGTTAAGACTTCATCACCATCCAATGCAGGGGGTGCAGGTTTGATGCCCGGTTGGGAAGCTAAGATGCCATGTGCCTCGTGGCCAGAAAACCAAAACATAAAGCAGAAGAAATATTGTAACAAATTCAATAAAGTCTTGAAGGCCCATATTTTTTTTTAAAAAAACTTAGAAAACATGTAGACACTTGCTTATTTGCTTTGTTATTCCTGCAAAGCACAAGGTTTCAACCTCTTGCATGTTTTATTCACCTGCGTGCTTCTACACTGGGGTCTCGCTGATATCCTCAGCGTGACAGATAGTCACAGAGAGACTGCTGTTTGCTTCCCTCCAGTGGTCCTGTTTGACCCTGGGCCATGTGGTGGCCAACAGAGGTTCAGGTCAGGGATTTTGATCTTGTTCTTTCCTTTTTGCTAGTACATGCAACAGCATTCCCTTTGAAATCTTTCCTTCAGGGCATGCTCTGCAGCTTCGGGTTCTGTCTCTGAGCAGAAAGCCTTGTCCTCCTGGTGCCTGATCCCTCACCAGGTTGCAGGAATGGCCGGAGGAAGAGAATTAGTGTAGGGCTGTGCTTACCTGATGGCTTTGCTTTCAAAGGGTATCTTAAGTAGGTTTGTTTTCGCTTTATCGTGTTACTTTATTATGATCTGTATACTCACAGCAACAGTGAGTTTATTGTGTGCTAGAAAGGTTGGTTGTGTGCTGTCCTTGGATCTTCGTCACAATGCCCTGGGGAAGATTGCCATCATCCCTGTTTTAGAGATGAGAGAATTCAGTCAGAAAAGGGAAGTGCCTGTCAAGGGCCATGGCCCTTAAGTAGAGGAGCAAGCTTGAAAACCCAGGCCCTTTTGACTTCAAGTGTTTGTCTTTTATTCCCTGAGGTAGTCAGCTTGGTTAACATCATGGGGCTGTTGTAAATGGGGAGGGAATAGCCTATTTTCAGTACTCACCTCTCCTCTCTCCAATCGCACACTCCGTTTCCAGGCTATGGTATCGAGCACGCCCAGTGCGTCCCTCCCTCGGAGTTCTCCGAGCCCAGCTTCATCACAGAGTCCTACCAGACTCTCCACCCCATCAGCTCGGAGGAGCTCCTCTCCCTCAAATATGAGAACGACTACCCCTCGGTCATCCTCCGGGACCCTCTGCAGACGGACGCCTTGCAGACTGACTACTTTGCCATCAAACAAGAAGTGGTGACCCCAGACAACATGTGCATGGGGAGGGCCAGTCGTGGTAGGTCACATTTCTGCTCTAGAAGTTTCTAAGAATTGCCTTGCTTGGTGCATTTCCTAGGTTCCATTTTTTTTTCCCTCCTCACTCTTAGCCATGGGCATTCCTGAGTTTTTGCTTTTCCGTCTTAAAATGGCTAGCTGTTAAGAACTTTGTATCATGAAGTCTTAGCCGAGGCTTTCATGATGACCGAGACTGTGGATCCACGGTGGAATTGAAATCCGGCAGGAAGACCAGTCGTGTTTCTTAGTTAGGTACGATATTTCACCAGATAATAATTTTAGGTGCATGCGTGCTTTATTTTCCTTGAGAGGATTTTGCTTAAGGAGGACACAGTCACATAAAAATGATTCTGATAACCCTCCCGGAGAGAATGGATCTCCACGTCGTCCTGGTGTTTGAATATTCCCGAGTCGGACTGCCCCTCCTGGCTTGGTGTCTGATGACCTCTGCTTCTCAGCCTGGGCTTCCCAAGCTCCTGTGACTTCTTTGGTTTGGGAAGATAGAAGATGGTTAACCAACAGCTTATTTGGAACCAGTCATCAGCAGTGTGGTCTAAGTGTGTATTTAGCTAGAGGACCAGGGAAAGAGGTGGCCAGAAGCTTCCAAAACTAGATACTCTCTCACATTGCCGTGACTCTTAGGACAAAGGTAACATATTCACTGACAGTGAACTGCATGGTTCTGAATAGAGCTGACTGACCTTACAAAGCCAAAAAAGGTTAAATACCCTCAACTTTAAAGATCAGGACCTAAACACTCAGAGACACAACCCATCTTGTGACCTGTCCAGACTCTTCGCTCTGATAGAAGGACAGTCCTGTATAAAGACAGACTTGCTCATGGGAGAGGAACTAGCTGATTTTTTTTTTTTTTAAATATTCTGGATGTTACCTTTTATGCAAAATGAAACAGAAATAAGACATGATTTCAGATATTATAGAACTCTTCCTAAAATGAGAGTAAATTAGGTTTCAGAGAAAAGGGAACAGAAGCCCAGAAATGTTAGGTGACACATTATTATTATTATTATTTTTTTGAGTTTAAGTGTCCTGAAATTTTCTAATCCAAGCTTACCCAGGTTCCTGCCAGTCCTATAATCTACTTTCCTGCCAAATATTTGAAATGATGCTACAGATCACTCAACAGGAGAACTAGCTTGACTCTTCTGATGGATAAACTGGAAAGAGTTACAGACAGGAAAGGAGCAGGAGGGAGTCTTTCCAAGTGGCCAGCCTCGCAGTGATGTCTGCTCAGTGCTGACCCCGCTCCCTGTCCTGAGGCCACGGCCTCATGGGCCTCACACTGTCAGCTCCTTCGAGTGTCCAGGCTCCCACTTCCTCCCAGCAGGCCTGCGGAGGGAAAGTCCCAGCAGAATCGGAGCCTGTAATCTGCCTCCTTGGGGCCACGGGGTGTTTGTGTTTCAGACAGAAGGGGATGGGTGGGACCAGCGTTACCTTCCCCTTCTTTATTTTTGGATGCAGGTCTATTTAAATACTTACACTCACATGTGTACCTTTTTTCTCAGGCGGGTCACAGCAACAGAACGCCTGTCTTTCTCACGGGGTTTTCTGTGAGTGTGCAGTGAGGCTGTGCATGCGCGTGCGCGCGCGTGTGTGGTGGGGGGGGCCCAGCGTGCTGTCACTTTGGGCAGGACTGTTGCCGTTTGTTTTCCACTTGCGTCTGGCTTTGCTTTGTGTAGCTGGCCTCTTCCCTCTCCTTCTCTTGGTTCCTGCGACCCCAGAAGAATGATGGTGGGCCACACGGTGAACTGCACAGAGAAACAGGAAGGCTTGCTCTCTGGCCTCGTTCTCCTTTGCTCACACCAAGCATCTCACCACACAAACTTGGGGGCAGACTGTTTTGTTCATGGTTGCTTTTTTACGAGTGAGAAGTGCTGCAAACAGGACGTATTCCAGCGGGGTGATTGACTCTGCCATGGCAGGGTTGGGGTAGACTGAAGGCATCACTGTTAGTTGAAGATGATGAACAATAATCGCAGTGTTCCCGGACTGCATTAGGGTAGACAGTGTGTTTCTATTCCACTTCCTTGGACTCAGAGAGCTGTCTTCTTTGTGCTGGTCTGTTGAGTGGGCTGCCATGGGGCTCCCCCACCTCTTGCTTTGGGTGCCCTGAGGTCTGTGTGGTGGGGTCAGGGAGCTTTGCAAGGACCTCGCCGAGATGTTTCTCAGGAAAGCCAGTTGATGGATGTCTTAGAGGACACGAGCTTCCCCGCCCCTGAACACAGTAGCCTAACTGAGCGACTCATCTAGTTGGAACCAACCCATTTTGGGAGAAAAATACCCGTAAATGAAGGTTCCCAGCTCTAGGATTGTGAAAGAGAGCTGAAATGAAAGCAGCCTCCTGCTATAAACCACAGCTCTCAACAGAGTTGCATTTGGCTTATGTTTGAGAGGCTGCCAGGGGGCGGTTATGGCCTCGTTCAGTGTCCCTGCTTACTGGGGTTCCTTGGAACCTCAGCTGTCCAGCGAGTGGAAATTCCAGTCTCCACGCCCTCCCAGTATAAAAATGACTGACGGAATCATCTCAGGGACTTCTGAGTGTAAATGCAAGGGACTTGGTGGGGTGTCCTCATGAAAATATAAACTCTTTCTTAGGCTTTTGGTATGTTTAAGATGGACAGCTGGAATGGGCAAACACCTTTTTATGGGAGGCCACAAAATTTCCTGTTCTGTTGAAAAGAGGCTGCTGCGTTCTTGGTTGGGGTCTGTTTTCTTGAGACTTTTAATGTGAATTTCTGGAAGGGACAGTCCCTTCTTTTTAAAGTTTTTTTATTTACAACATTTTGGGGGAGTGTAGTGTTTTATAATGTTGTGTGAGTTTCAGGTGTACAGCAAAGAGAATCAGTTTATATATACATATATCCACTCTTATTCTTTTCCCATGTAGGTCGTTACAGAGTATTAACTAGATGATAATAATGATAATAATAAAAAGTTGCAAATGTGACCGTGGACTTGGCAGATGGGGCCGACAGCTCCAAGGCTTTCTGGGGATTGCCGTTCTTTGAATGAGTAGTTGGAAGAAGGAATGAGACGAAGCAGATAACTAACTGTATTTTTGTTCCAAGCAGTGTTGGAAGGGATAAGAGGCTCAGGAAATTTACAAGAGTAGATAATGCAGAAATTACATATTTAACTTCTTTTATCTGGGGTTAAAAATCTTTTTTGGAAGCGATATATCTTCCTTCCTAATTACTGTATATTTAATGTTGGTTTGGACACCAACATTAAATATTTGAATTTCATTGTCTTAACGAATTTCCTCTGTTGTGAAGGGGAGGATACACCAGAAACTCACTAGCGTTACTTTGTATATACCAACTTTCCTCTGGGATTTAGACGTCAGAGTAGGCTGGCCAGCCTTGACTCGCAGGTATTTCTGCCTGCACGTCTGTCACAGCCTCTGGCCTCTTGACTTTGCTGGACTCAATCAGCCATTTAATCTCCCGTGATTTAATTGAGGTTGCCTGGAAAGTATCTGGAAATAAAACATAAGAAATATTCCTGTGAGCCTTTTCAGCAGTTAGCTGCATTTGGTTCTGTCCCCTCCCCCACCCCCCGTTTTCAGCCTCCTTTTAAATGGCATTTTTTGCCAATGGAAATTTCTCTAGGAGCTATTGTGCAATCATAGCAGCTGTTTATAACCTGGTTTGGAAAATTAATGAACTTGCATGATCTTGTGGTCAGTTAAGAATGCCTTAAGCAACTCACAGAGTAAAGGATTTCTGCCATTGCTACGGACCTTAACTCTTTAATCAACTTCTTTGTTTTTTTTTTTAATTGCCTTCGTTTCCCTAATAAAGCACAAATTTCAAGTACAGATAGTGCTCGGTAAAGAATATGGATTTCTATTTAGAAGAATGATAATGTTTTCTTTTTTAACCTCCTGGCAAAAAAAACATCTCATGACTTCTTTTTCTATTTGAGAAGGCATAGAGGCGGTACGATGTACATTTCAAAGAGTGTTTGGAAAAAAGGCTAAAAAATAGTGTTTTAGTTCCAAGGTCAAGGAAGGTCAATCCTCTCCTAGTGTAATGGAATTTTTTTTTCTTATGACCAAAATATTTTGCCAAATGGGGCCTTTTGAAATCATCTCCCTGGCTTGAGTTAGGGTAGAGGGTGAGTTGAGCCTGATGCAGCTCAGATTTCTTCATCCACTCATTGGGTCTAACTCATCGGCCAGAAATGTCGTCATAACAGACGTGTTTCTCAGCCTGTAGGTTTCTGGTTGTGGAATTCTTGTTATTCCAAACACTGCTGTCTCCCCCTGGCAGAGATGAGTAGCAGCACCCGACTCTGAGTATTGGCCCTAGGGGCTCTGGAGCAAGATCGAACCATGCAGGGGGCTCTCAGGCTGGGTCCAGGCAGCCCCTCTTCCCTGGAGCAAATGCACGCACCTCCATCCCCGCTGGCCGCTCCCTCTCTGTATCCCTCCTGCACATCCTCACCGAGAGGGTTTCACAGTGTCTCTTCCCATCCCTCCTCCCCGCCCTCCTCCTCCTCCTCCTCCTCCTCCAGGTAAGCTCGGGGGCCAGGACTCCTTCGAGAGCATAGAGAGCTACGACAGCTGTGACCGCCTCACCCAGTCCTGGAGCAGCCAGTCGTCTTTCAACAGCCTGCAGCGCGTCCCTTCCTACGACAGCTTCGACTCCGAGGACTATCCAGCCGCCTTGCCCAACCACAAGCCCAAGGGCACCTTCAAGGACTATGTGCGTGACCGCGCTGACCTCAATAAGGACAAGCCCGTCATTCCTGCTGCGGCCCTGGCCGGCTACACAGGTAGGACGCCTGGCCTCCTCCCGCCCTCTGGGGTGGGCTCCTTGGACACTTCTGTGCTGTCCCCAGCCCCTAAGGTTACCCCCTTTCTAGGGGACAACTAGACTCTTGAGAGGTTGGGTTAGCCTCTCAGGTCACTCTGCAGATAGCCATTGGGTTTTGGAAGCAAATTGTATCATTCTGTTTCAAGGGATTCTTTCCAAGAGTGGTAGGAAAACTGATATTTTGAATCTGTAACTAGGGGAAGGGAATTCTGTCCATCTGGTACTTCTGGAAATTCTGCCTTCCCGGCCTAGCATCAAGGGGCTGCTTCTTACCTGCTCTTGGAGGGCTCTTTGAACACAGAGCCAGCAGCAGCGATGCGGAAAGCCATCACTGATTGGGTCTACTCCCTGGACTCATCGGCAGTAGAATCCTCATTATCAGGCAGGAGTGGAAGTGGGAAAAGTGCCCTCAGTCACCCTACACTCAGGCTAGATCCTGGCCTCTAGAGGAAACCTTTCTTCTCACTGAGCTTTATTATTGCCTTTTTCCCCCCAGGAGTGAAACTTGTAGTCATGTTGAACAAAAGAAAGATCATAGGGAAAGGAAGGTGTATGTTGAGAGCTTGGGCTTTGATTGAGAATCTGGTCCAAGAATCTGAATTCATTGTCCTTGGGAAGGTTTGAAGAGTGTATCTGAGATCTACGTGAGGAGTAGGAATATATTAATGATCAGATCTTTTCTGTAAGGTTGTGCCTGCTCAATTTCTTCAGTCCAGCACTTTGCAACCCATGGACTGTAGCCCACCTGGCTCCTCTGTCCATGGGATTCTCCAGGCAAGAATACCAGAGTGGGTTGCTATGCCCTCCTTCAGGGGGACTTCCTGACCCAGGAATCAAACCCACGTCTCCTGCAGCTCCTGCATTGCAGGCAGATTCTTTACTGCAGAGCCACCAGGGAAGCCTGTAAGATCATAGTGTTTTCTAAAATTCAGAAATTGTGTTGTGAGTGGAGCTTGTTTTAAGCTTCGAATGCGCAGCGGTGGTCTTGGCCTCTTGCAATTTATCCACCCTGGGCGAGTCATTATGTGAAGACCCTTTGTGTGGATGAAGACAGACACCTCAATCTGCATTTCTAGAGAGGTGTCTATCTGATCTTAAGACTGAGCTCTATCCCTGTTTTCGTGTGAGGGAAAACTCAAGGAAACTCAGCTGACCTTTGAGAACAACTCACATGCTTGGAAAAGTTCCTCCTCCTCCATGGATCAGGGTTGTGTCCCTTACGTTGCATCTCTCCAGCTTGTTGTGTAGTTCAGTGCATGCATAGGTGCTCAGGAGTCATGTTTGGATTTTGAAGTAGTAACCAGAACTATATACAGAGTCGTGGGCCAGAAAGGAGCTTAATAGTCACCTACTTTTTTCTTTCTACAATATTCCCCAAGTCCTTGCTTGAGCATCATGAGTATTGGGAAATCGCTGTTCTGCAAGGGGGTCAGTCCCTTCCCTCTGGGCAGCAGACAGTAGAAAGTTTGTGCCTTTCTATTAATGACATTTGGAATACAGAAAGTATGTAAAGTGTCTTTCAGGATGTATGAGAGTGCTGTGTGTACTCAGTCGTGTCCGACTCTTTGCGACCCCATGGACTTGTAGCCTGCCAAGCGCCTCTGCCCATGGGATTTTCCAGCCAAGAATCCTGGAGTGGGCCATCATTTCCTTCTTCAGGGGATCTTCCCGACCCAGGGATCGAACCTGCATCTTTTGCATCTCCTGCATTGGCAGGAGGGTTCTTTACCCCTGCGACCCCTGGAAAACCCCATATAGTAACACTTAGGTATTTTGAGAACTGGACTCCAGCTGGGTACACCGATGGAGGAGGAGGAAGAGATTGCGTAGTTAGGAGGGGGAGAGGCAGAGGTGGCTATGAAGTGAATTTGGGCTGTGGAGGTGGCAGGCATCTCTGAGTGGCTGTGTTTGCCTCTCTTCTTGTGATGCAAGTGCTGTCATTTGCCCAAGAGTAAAGGCTGCCACCTCTCCTCCCCCTGCCACCCGGACTTTCAGGACCAAATCCTCAATGTAGCTTCTCCTTATTAAAAGTCTTGCCTTATTCCCTCTGACATAATCTCTACCATGACCACTGTCAGCAGGCATGATCATAATTCTTCTCCTTTAACAGTTTTCATCATTTTCTTTTCGTTTGGTGTGCAGTTCTGAAAATTTTGCTAGTTTAAGGTGGTTTTGTGGATAATCACATTAAGTATAGTGACTTTTAAGTTCTAAAGTTTGGGTTATGGCCAGAGAAAGCCTTATGATTTAGGTCAACCTGCAGGGGGTAAGATTCTGGTAAGGAATCGTGGCTACTCTACACAAAGTTTAGAAGTTTCTAGAAATGGTGAAAGCCTGATCTCTACCTCAAATAGAAACTCTTCTGAAAAGGGCACTTTGTATAAGTTATTGGAGTCCCTGATGGGAGAAGCCTGCAGAGCTCATACTCTATGAGTGATTTGAAGAGTCTCAGCTAAGATGATCTTAACAAGAGTCATCTGAGAATTGGAAATGTCTCCAAGTGTCGTAGTTTCAAGGAGAGAAGGAAAAGGATGAAGTGGAATGTTAAGACCTAGGAGTACGAATTTGGACATGAAGACAGCCATCAGGAGAGCCCACACCTCATCCAAAGCCAAACAGATCAGAACATCTAAAGCTCTTTTCAGGACAACTTTTCTTCCAGGAATGTCCTGGAAGTCTGAGTTATGTTTGATGTCATCCCTTATTCGGGCTTCCCAGTGGTGGCTCAGTGGTAAAGAATTCACCTGCCAGTGAGGAGATGTGGGTTCGATCCCTGGATCAGGAAGATCCCCTGGAGAAGGAAATGGGTACCCACTCCAATGTTTTTGCCTGGAGAATCCCATGGACAGAGGGATTCAGTCCATGGGGTTGCAGAGGCGTTGGACACGACTGAGCACGCATAGACTTCTTTGGGTGGATTGTTCTAATGATTGCTTCTTCCTCCATCATTCCTTCCATCCTTTTTTTCCTTGCTCTTGTTTCCTCTCTCTCTCTCTCTCTGTCTCTAAGGGAGTAGAATATTCATTGAATGGGACAGAGGAGAAGATGATTATCAGTTAATGATCTCAAAAACTCCAGTGGTCATTTGAACTAAAATACAATTTTTAAAGTATCTTACCATTCAGCTTTTTCTTCTTTGTAACTGGGGATTTTACTTTTCAAGCCATCTCAAATAGAGGTGCAAACAATAGCCCAGAAAACAGAAGTCCTCCATGCTCCCCGCCCAGCCCTCACACACTGTGTGATTTTAGGCAAATTTACCTTGTACCCTCTTCTACTTTTAGCGAAGTGGAAGTGTCCCTCCCTCTCTTGGTAGGAGATCTGTGAGCATGTAATTGAACTAACTCAGTTAATGAGACAAATGAGTGCCAGACAAGTTGCTAGACGCAGGAGAGAAAGCTCAATCGTAACAAATCAATTATTTCAGCAGATGTTTCTGAGCACATGTTGAGTACAGATAAGTGCTCGTAGGCCTGGAAGGTTCACTATCTTGACGAATTCAAGATATTGTCATTGTCCTTAGACTTGAACTGGATTTTCTTACTGCTGTGGTTTGATGAAAGTCAGGATTTATTTGGCATGTGGTGTTAGTCCCTCAGTCATGTCCGACTCCCTGCCACCCCATAGTTGGTGTATGGGGAGTGGTCCAAATTTGGGTGGCTTTCTTCCCCAACCCCCAGGCCCTCCCACCTCCGCCCCGCCCCCCCCACCCCGGCCCATGTTCACTGTCTGGTAAATATCTCTTGTCCACAGTGAAAACTATATCTTGCCCCTCATTATGACCCCTCATCATCTCAGATACATCCTGGGGAACGGGCCAGCGAGCGGAACATGCTTCCCTAGGCCCTTCCACCACCTGGGAAGTGTGCAGTGACTGGAGTTCTTATAAATGAGTCTCTGAGTCTATGCAGACATGCCAAGATGACCTGAAGTTCAATAGCCCAGAAAACAGAAAAGTACTTTGGAAAGTGGAAATCATTGTATAAGTGTTGGCAAAACTCTTCATTGCTCATAAACATCACACCTATTTTCCATCTCAAGTTATATGCTCTTTTTTAAAAAAAAAAATCTGTTTCCTTTATATTTGCTTACCTCCAGGGTATGTGTGGCCACACAGTAGGAGCACATGTATACCTTTTATGTCACCTGAACTAAAGGATGTCTGTATAGATTCCCTGAACTGGGACGTGAATCCATTTTCCTGTCTCTGGGAGCCCAGTTCTCTGTCCATTACACCCTCAAAGGAATACATTTTACTTCTGATGCTGTCTTAATTACTGCACTGTAAGTGTGGAAATCAGTTAGAAACTGAATTTTCACATTCTGTTGCACAGTTGCATTCTTCCTCCCAAGATAAGAAAATTGCATCAACCTTCATTGGGCTCCCATGGCAACTTGTTAAATTAGGTCAAGATGTGGGGGCAGATAACATGGCTTGAAAGCCTGCCTGTTAGCTGAGTTGAGAATACATCAAATGCAACACTGGCTTCCGCCAGAATGCACCTTCTTACCTTGCTGGGACTGCTTATGATTATCAAACTGATACAATCAGAAAGCTCCATTTTCTTTTGTTTGAAGATACCTTATGAACCCCATCTGATTACAAAACCATCTGAGAGAAGTGGCCCAGTGTTTTCTGTGTATTTGATGGACCTAAACAAAATGCTCTCTAGATCCTTGACAAACATAGGCATCCCTGGTTTTTTTTTTTCCCCCATTTCAGTAGGTGTAGAGTAATATGCTCTATTTTCAGAGTGCTGATCCTTTCCCTTCTCTGTCCCTTCAGGCTCCTTTTATCAATGACAAAACTGAGACACAAAAAAATGACTTATTCCAAGCCTTCTGCAGGAAGGTGGCTCTTGAACTGAACCTTAAGTGCTGGATGTCTCACCTGAGTATGAAATCTTTCTCTCTTAAAGAATGAGAACACTCATTGGTTATCTCAGTTACTCCCATTAGAGTACATTCAGGGCCTTGTGCCTTGCTTGTCACTCATTAACACTATGCAGGGGGATGGGGCGTGACATGCTGGAGGGGGTGGAGCTATGGTCTCTAAACAGCCTTCATATAGCTTCACTCCAGATTGCCAGACTTTAGTTGATACAGATAAGGAATTCTTTCCTGTCACTCCTGCAGTTGGTGTGGAGCAGTCCTGCTGGTAATAGTTGTGTTGTCAGTGTGTAGGTGTGGCCCCAGCTTTGTGTTGCAATTGTTGTATGAAGTGCTCAGGGTCTCCTCTTTATCATGGAGCCTGGGAAAAGGCTAAGCTCCAAGCGATTCATTACCTGTAATGAAATTATGATTTACTATGCTGTGTAGACTTACGAATAGCTGATCCTTCAGCCTCTGAAAGACTACATTTGAGATCATCAGGAATTCAACTTGCAAGTATTTTTGAGTGAGACATTGCACAAAGGGGTACCAGCCTTGTAGAAACGGAAGCCCTAGACAATCCCCCATTGCTTTTCAGTTGAGTCGGTTCAGTTGTTCAGCCATGTCCGACTCTTTGCGACCCCATGAATCGCAGCACGCCAGGCCTCCCTGTCTATCACCAACTCCTGGAGTTTACCCAAACTCATATCCATCGAGTCGGTGATGCCATCCAGCCATCTCATCCTCTGTCGTCCCCTTCTCCTCCTGCCCCCAATCCCTCCCAGCATCAGGGTCTTTTCCAGTGAGTCAACTCTTTGCATGAGGTGGCCAAAGTGTTGGAGTTTCAGCTTTAGCATCAGCCCTTCCAGTGAACACCCAGGACTGATCTCCTTTAAAATGGACTAGTTGGATCTCCTTGCAGTCCAAGGGACTCTCAAGAGTCTTCTCCAACGCCGCAGTTCAAAAGCATCAATCCTTCGGTGCTCAGCTTTCTTCACAGTCCAACTCTCACATCCATACGTGACCACTGGAAAAACCATAGCCTTGACTAGACGGACCTTTGTTGGCAAAGTAATGTCTCTGCCTTTTAATATGCTATCTAGGTTTGTCATAACTTTCCTTCCAAGGAGTAAGCGTCTTTTAATTTCATGGCTGCAGTCACCATCTGCGGTGATTTTGGAGCCCCCAGAAATAAAGTCTGACACTGTTTCCACTATTTGCCCATCTATTTCCCATGAAGTGATGGGACCAGATGCCATGATCCTCGTTTTCTGAATGTTGAGCTTTAAGCCAACTTTTTCACTTTCATCAAGAGTCTTTTTAGTTCCTCTTCACTTTCTGCCATAAGGATGGTGTCATCTGCATATCTGAGGTTATTGATATTTCTCCCAGCAATCTTGATTCCAGCTTGTGCTTCCTCCAGCCCAGCGTTTCTCATGATGTACTCTGCATATAAGTTAAACAAGCAAGGTGACAATATACAGCCTTAATGTACTCCTTTTCCTATTTGGAACCAGTGTGTTGTTCCATGTCCAGTTCTAACTGTTGCTTCCTGACCTGCATATAGGTTTCTCAAGAGGCAGGTCAGGTGGTCTGGTATTCCCATCTCTTTCAGAATTTTCCACAGTTTATTGTGATCCACACAGTCAAAGGCTTTGGCATAGTCAGTAAAGCAGAAATAGATGCTTTAGCATCCATTGGTTTTTGCCCGAGATAAACTTTCTTCTCATTTTGTGGATAAATTGGAGCCCGTCTACCCTCACACAGTAACAAAGTCCAAGGGCCACACCCAAAACCTGGGCGTTTGACTGGTCATTGAGTTGTAGGGTTCAGAAACATAAAGGTACTGCTAAGACATGTTTTTGAAAATAAACAACGTCCCTGCAAAAGGAAGGGCTTCCAAGCCCTTCATTTCAGAATGAAACGTGAGCTTGGGCGGCATCACCTGAAATCATGGTTTTCTGAAGGAAAGCTGGATTGCAAAATCATCTAAGTGTTCTCAGGTACGACCCCCAGGGGAAGCTTCTCATGTGAGCCTCAGTCACTGATGAGGAAAGGAGAGGGGGTCCCCAGAGCAGGAGAAGACTGTGGTGTGAATTGGTGCAGGAGATTCTAATTCTAGCCTACACGCCCATGGAGATGTTATTAGGAACAACTTGGAGTTTTATAGTTGAGGGTGGAGGGAATATTCCCTAAGCCAGGTTCTGGAATACAGTCTCTCCATGTCAGTACTGTGGCTGTAAGGTTGTGAGTTGACTACAGTCTTTCCTGACATAAGCGTACAACCCTAGTGCTCTTTTCGTGCAGTCCTGCCATTTACAAGAGTCCTGAGGTTTTCAGCCCAGGCAAAGCTGGACTTGGCCTCAGGCTTACAGGGAGCATCACTGTCTCAGGGTAGAGCGTCCGTGGGTAGCGCCTGGATGGCTGGGAGGAGAAAAGTTTGGCAGTGAGAGAGGCAGAAACAGCATCTGCCCTTTCCTCCTCAGAGGCCCCTGTGCGTGACGGGTTGTAGGAAACCAGACAAACCCCCTCAGCCTACATGGAGCCTAGCTACCAGCCAGCATCTCAGAAGCCGGGGAATTCTCATTCTCTGCGCTGTGTTTGGCGGTGGGTCCTCAGGGCGCGCATGGAATGTGAGTGGGATCTCAGTGGAACAGTGAGTTGACACGCTCCTCAGTTACGAGACTGCTGGGGAAGTACGTTGGAGCTCAGGGGGCGGGGGTCCCCGGCAGCTCCGAGCTGGAGGGATCAGAAGCCCCTTAGTATTGTTGCCTGCATGGAGGTTCCACTGCCTCTGCCTCCTGACTGGTTTGCATGGGAACAGTTGGTCTTAGACATCTGCCACCCGTGGAAAAAATCACATAGTGGGAGGACTCGGCCTCGTTGTTCGTTTTTTCCCTTCTAAACGGCTTTGAAGGTGTGGACAGGGAGGTTCCCTGTTTTTGTCAGTCGCCTTTGAAGACCGCAGCTGGTTGAGCCACCCTGGGGACTGGACGCAGCTCCAGTAGCTCCAGGAAGCTGCCTTTAGGGCAGAGAGACCCCTTTATGCTGTTCAAAACAGATAGCAGATCCTGGTGTTTAAACCACCTGAAGCCTGCGGGTGCCTGGATTTGGAGTCAGGAAACTCACAAGGGGCCCATCTTTTTAGGGGACACAGCACCCCCCTTCCCCTGCCAACCACCTGCTTTCGAGGCGTCTCTGGTTCTTCCATTTTCTGGGTGGCTGTTTCTTTAACAAACTCTTAACTCCATGTGGTGGAACTGGGTGGTGACCCTGCTGGAATGCCACTCTGTCTCCTCTTGGAAGCACCACCTTTGTGTCTTTGAAGCCGATGTTTCCCCTGAGCAGAATCCAGCCCGTGTGTTGCTGAGGCAACCACGCAGGTCCTGTTGGTCGCGAGCAGCTGGCCTGGAAAATCCCATGGCCTCAGCTGCCAAGGGCTCTTCCAGTCGGTCCCTTGATTGCGCCCCTTGACATCTCCTGGTTTCCCAGTTGCCTTCCCAGCTTGGGTGCTGTCAGACCAGTGAGTGGGTCCTCAGCATGGAGACTCATTCCATTCAGCAGATGCATGGAGACTCCTTCCACTGAATAGACGCTACAGTCCACCCTTGAACACACGTGGTGAGGGGCACCGACCCCTGTGCAGTCAGAAATCTGAGTATAATCCCCAAACTTAGCTACTAGCCTACTGTTGACCTGCTAGCATAAACAGTCCACTTACACATATTCTGTGTTTTATGTACATCTATATGTATTTTATGCATTCCTGACCTCCCTTTTTTTCTCTTAATGTTTTCGTATTTCTAGGCTACGCAGTTTGTCTGATTTTTTTTTCTTTTTTCAAATTGCTGCAAATCTATAAAAAGGATTTTTTAATATGTTTATATTAAAAAGAAATCCATGTATAAGTAGATCTGTGAAGCTCAAACCTGTGTTGTTCAAGGGCCTCTGTGTATCTCTCCCTGTCCTCTTCCCCCTAAAGCGACTTTCTTGGGATGCTTACAGATGATAATCACCCCACCTGCTATTCTTATGCCTTCAGGTTTAGGTTCAGCTTAAACACATGAGAGGTGAGAGGCTGTTTGACCTTGGGCTACGTGGCAGAGGCTTCATTGTGTCAGAGTTGAGAGTGGGGGCTCTGGAGCCAGGCAGCCAAAGTGTGTCCTGGTTTTGCCACTGACCAGAGCTGCATGGCTGTGGGCAAGCTGACCTCACTGTGCCTTGGTATTCTTATCTGCAAAATGGTCACAATAGCAGTTTCTGTCTCCTCGGATTGTGGTAGGAATTGCATGAATAGCTTATGGAAGGCACTCAGCACAGTGCTAGGTCCATAGGAAACCCTCTTTAGGTGCTAACTGTTACCTCTGTTTCATATTATTCTCCAGATCTTTTGTTTTTCCAGTACAGTTCTACATTCCTTCTGGTCAGAGGGTGATGGGTTTAACTTAGAGAATTCCAGTCATTCCTGGCAGTGCCTTGGGGAGCACAGCTGATACTTAATTTCAGTTTAGGTCACTTCATAAAGTCTCCCTGGTGGCTCAGCTGTGTGAAATACCTGCCAGCCAATACAGGAGACGTGGGTTCGATCCCTGGGTTGGGAAGATATCCTGGAGGAGAAAATGGCAACCCACTCCATTATTCTTGTCTGGAGAATTCCATGGACAGAGGAACCTGGCGGGCTACAGTCCATGGGGTCGCAAAGAGGCAGACGCAACCCAGCATGCGCGCACCACTACCACCTAGGTCACTTCAGCTTTTCAGCTCAACCCACATGTGTGCTGAGCTCTCACTGTGTGCCAGATTCTTTCATATGCGTTCATATTTTTGAAAACTGTCACCAACAACCACATGAAGAAAAATCTGTTATCCTCACTTTATGAAGGAGGGAATTAAGGTTCCCAGGGAGGGAAGAGGTCTAGCTCGGAGTCACACAGCAGACAACAAAGAAGAGGCCTTTCACAGTTTTGCACAACGTCAGACAATTGGGAGGAAAATAGCCAACATTAGTAGCATGTTGGTTTGGGTCTGCTGAGCAGCAGATGTCGAGACATGATTGGACTTGTAAGAAATGTCCCAGGGCGGCGGGGGGACGTCTGAAGTACAGGGTGGCAGAGAGCGAGAGAAGGTGGAGGGCTTTCAAAGAGAAGGCGGGGACCTTTCAGGCCCGATGGCAGACAGGAAGGAAAGAGACTTGTGAGAAGAAACTCCAAGGGCACAGCAGCTCCAAGGAAGGGGGTGTCCAGGCTCCTGGGAATTTCAGTCAAAGTTGCCCAGTGGGGGAGCTCCCCGCCTGGCAGGAGTGGCCCCGTGTGACCTCCATGCCCAGTCCCTGGCCGCAGCAGCCCCAGGAAACATGTTCTTGGTGGGGACCTGTGGATGGAATCACAGATGCTCCCTGTGGCCAGAGGGTGGAGCCTCATGTGGCCGTGGCCCCGGCAGCCCTGACTGATCAGTGTGGTGTCCGGCGGGTCATACAGCAGGGCGCTGGACCACGATCCCAACGCTCCTGGTGGCCCGGGACTGGCTTCTGGATTCAGTGCCTGCTGTTGACATTGACTTACCCAACTGCATTTGTTTGCTCTGTGACTCACCTCTCCTTGAGCGATAATGAGAGTGAAAGTTGTCCTAAGGTGGGTGAATGTGAAAGTTTGCACTCGGTGTGGAGGCTGGGACCTGCTTTGCCAGAGAGGTGCTCTCAAGGCTGGGCTCTGAGGGGGTGTTGACCTTCAGAGCCAAGATGGGTGCAATTTCTCGTGAGGGCCCCTCCAGGCTGGATTCTCGGTCCTTTCTTCTTTAAAGGCGTGGGCAGTCCCTTTTCAGCTTATCCCATTACAGTGGAACAGACGTGTTTTCTTCTGCTGCCTCCTTGCTGCTCTTAATACTCTCTTCTCTTATTCCACCCAGGCTGGCTACCACGCTTTACATCTGAGGGGTGCTCAGAAATTATTTATTGGATAAAGGCTTGAAAAGTTGTGTGCTCCAATGATGGTTTAAGATATAGTTCACCACCCCAAGAATTTGAATACGTTAACTAGTCATTTCTCTCAGCTTTGGTACAAGGGGGAAACTTTACTCCTAGGATAAAATAAAGCTCAGAGATTGCATGGAAAATCTACTAGGAAAGGTCCAGGCTTCAGAGCTCTCAAGTCTTATTCTCTAGTCCTAAGCAGTGCAGCCATCTTTCTTCTTATGACCTAGATGCTTAAGGAGGCATTTCCTTTTTTTTTTTTTTCTAATTGCCTGTAGGCATGGCTGGATGGCTTGCACCGACTCGATGGACATGAGTTTGGGTGAACTCTGGGAGTTGGTGATGGACAGAGAGGCCTGGCGTGCTGCAGTTCATGGGGTCACAAAGAGTCGGATACGACTGAGCGACTGAACTGAGGATATATATATATATATATATATTCATCTTTTAAAAAAAGTATTGTTTTCCTAATTTTTACAGTGTTGGTTTCTGCCATATAGCAATGGGAATCAGCCGTGAATATACGTACATCCTTTGGATATTTGTATTAACTATCTAAAGCATCTTTTATTTCTGAACACAGTTTGCACTGTTACTGTTCAGTCACCCAGTCATGTCTGACTCTTTGCAACCCCATGGACTGCAGCACGCCACCTTCCCTGTCCTTCACCATTTCCTGGAGTTTGCTTAAGCTCATGTCCATTGAGTTGGTGATGCCATCCAACCATCTCATCCTCTGTCACCCCCTTCTCCTCCTGCCCTGAGTCTTTCCCAGCATTGGGGTCTTTTCCAGAGAGTCTACTTTTCTCATCAGGTGGCCAAAGTATTGGAGCTTCAGCATCAGTTTTCACTCTATACCCTCAAATCCAGACCTCACTCATTTCTGGTGACTTCTTAAAACAATCAGTTACCTAGAAGACATTGGGAGGAAAAGCTCTGAAGAAAGCCACTTCCTGGCTTGCGCTTTGCCAGCTTGCTGTCCAGGAGTGTGTCTGAGTGGCAGGGTGAACTTGATTAGACAGAGTTCTTGAGTTTGGAGGGAAGGTGCCTGTCTTGGAGGACAGGCTGCCCCTTTAAGAGAGGAACCGTCTCTTTTCCCTGCAGCCACCCCTACACGTGTGTCCTTGAACACTTGCAGGTGTGAGGAGCGCAAGCAAAAACAAGGGCCTTTCCTCCAGACACTCAAGTGTGTAACTGTCTTGTGCTCAGGCCCCAGGCAGACCCAAGTGAGTCTCAGTTAAGTCTGCCCCAAATAGGGGAGTCTGGCTGAGCTAAGGCCCTCCAACGAGGCTTCCTGCCAGGACGGTCTTGGACATTGATCTCTGGACAAGACTTTCTGCTCTTCCTTCGATTAATACTAATGGGATCTGTCTCTTGGGCCAAACTGCAGACATTTGTGGGGAATGCTGGACTCACTGTAGCTCAGCCCTATGTAATTATTAGGTGGAGTGGGCTTGCTGTGGAGTATAAATGATTAGGGAAAAAAAAAAAGTACATTGGGGGAAAGAGGATCTAAGTCTGTCTGTGGCCAAGATTTCCCCAAACCAGAAATGTCGGCTATACTTTCACTTGCAAAGCAGTTTGCATCTGCTCTTTCTGTGCCTGCCTACTTTGAATTAGAGCAGGAACTTCAGAGTTATCCTTCACTTGAAAAAACCTTAACTATCTTTTCATCTACAGTGTTTAAAACATTTTACGTTTATATATGTTAATCATTTTGCTTTTCCTTCTAACTTTGTCCTCTTTCAAAATTGCCGTATAAAAGGCCAATTGAATTCTTGGAAGAATAATTGAATTTTATTTAGTGCTTTTGCTATTTTGTTTTTCTATTCCATCTTATTTTTCCTTGTTTTTCTTCAGAAAAGTCTGCTTTTAAAAATATTTTTTCTGTTGTCAAATTCTTCTGTTTAATTCTACTGTTATGGTTTATGTTCCCAAACTGTTCTACACTGTAGTCAGCTCTTAAGCAGGAAGGAGCTGTGATAACTACTTGCATTTTAGAGATGGATAAACTAAAACCCAGAGAGGTTAAATGAGCTGTATGAGATCACTCAATGAATCAGGGAAGAAGTGGGGTCAAGGCTCTAGACACTTGACTCCCTATTTTGGGCATTTCCCACCATCATGTATATATTTTCATTTTATAGGATACCATCTGCTGTCATCTCAGTCAGTATGCCCAATGTCCGACATATTTGTTCGTTTAAATTTTTTGAAACGCTTCCTCCTTTCTTTTGGTCTACTGTTTCAGAGACGTGGACTTGACATTAAAGGCTGGTTTTGTTTTCTTAATTGTTTCCATTGCTCGATACTGGCTATTCCAGCATCCATAAATGCAAGGGCATGAACCTGTGGTCTTTCATGATATTCACGAGGGATGTTTTTCAAGCACCTGCTAGAATGTTGTTTGTGGTTATGCGTTGAGTTATAGGAACTTAGATCCTGGATTGCTGCCCTTGAGTTGCTAGCCATTGATAGAGAACAAGTGTCTAGAACATAATGGTTTAGAGTGATTTGTTGAACCAAGGCATCTCAGCCAGTTACAGAATGGATTGTGTGTGGATTGTGGTGGAGATGAGATGAGATTGGGTTGAGTTGGGAGAAAAGGAGGGACATAACTCAGAAGAAACGGGGAAAGGCTCTTTCAGGTATAAAAACAAGCCAAAGTACCATGCAGTCTCCGCTCTTCCATCTTTTGAAAATCTTCCTGGTGCCCTGGTACCGACTCCTTCATCCTTAGGCAGAGGACAGTGCAGCTTCCTGTTGAATTTGGCCCAGAGGTCAAGACACTGTCAGGATGCTTTCTGTTCAGTTTCTCATTAAACGTCATGTCACAAGAACTGAAAGGAGAAAGAGGGACTTTGGGATCATCTATGAATGATAATTTAGAATGGGGTTGACAAGAAGCGGGTGACGTTTAGATGCTGGGGTCGCCCACCAGCCCCCAGAGGTGGGCGCTCCTGCAGTTGCTGTGTTCAGTCGTTCAGTCTTGTCCAGCTCTCTGCAACCTCATGGTCTACCTACCGCACGCCAGGCGCCCTGTCCTTCACCCTCTCCCGGAGTTTGCTCAACCTCATGTCCACTGAGTCAGTGATGCCATCCTGCAGTAGTTTGTAAGAAAGATAGACTTGTGAACAGATGGGTCATTTCTGGATTCGAGTGTTCTGTTTTTGCCACCATCGTTTGGCTGTGGGTAGAGACACCTGGGTGAGAGGGCGGGGCCGCTTGGTCCCGTTCCTCTGTTTTAGGACCACCTGTCAGATGTGTGCTGTTGGAGCCAAGTAAACCCTGCTGCAAGGGTGACCAACCATGAGAGTTTCATAGGTTAAAATAAATGCGGTGTCCTGCCCACACTGAGGTGTTTGATTTGACTTTGAGAGTCGAGCTACAGAGATTAGATTCTCAAAGTAGCAGATGAATCCCCAAAGGACCTGAGGTGTGGTCGTTTTTATTTTGGGGTGCATGTTGATGAAATGTAGCCTGGGAGTCCCCCATATTGTTTGGCCCCAAATATAGTTTAATAGAGAGAAGCAGTTTGGGTCACCTTTTCAAAACCCTGATACCTTTCCGCACAGGAGGATTGTTTGAGTAAGACAGTTCAGTAAATGTTTACAGAGCTCATCTGTCCAAGACCGGGTCCCAGGCCAGGCACTGACTATGCCTGTAAGGGTCAATCAGATGCAACCCAGGCTCCCAGGGAGCTGACAGCTGGATCATTTAACAGCAAGCAGGTTTTTTGATAGCTGGTGTTTGTTGGTGAGGCACCATCCCAGGCTTTGGGTTATAGCAGTAGAAACACACGGGCCCTGCCCCTGGAGCATGTGTTCTAGGGATGAGAGAGACGCAGGGAGAGCCAGTTGTCAGGGCTGGCCCTGCTGAGAGCAGAGCATGACGGGAGGCTGCCCGAGACGAGACGCTGGCTACCCGGGCCCTGACTCTTCTGTGTTAGCCTTGCGCTGGGCACAGGTGACGGAGCGAGAACGTGCAGCTGAACTAGAAAAGCTGAAGTCCCCCTCTGACCGCGGTTCGCGAGCAGTGAGATCATTGCTATGGCTGGCAACCCCCACGTCTAGAAAATGGGAAGAAAAGATACCCACATGTGGCCACATGGAGAGGGATTATGATCCAGAGCATCGGGAACACCTTGCTAAATAACCTCCCGTCCTAGCCTGTGCCTTTCCTTTTACCTAAGTAGCTCCCATCTTAGCCTCAGAATAACGGAGGGGAAAAAAAAGCAGGGCTTTTAAATAACTACCTCTCATCTAGATAGATGGGGACCTTCTAGTCCCTAGACAAAGAGAAGGGGTGTAATCAACTCAATGAGTAGAAATTCACTTGAAGTTTTGCCTAAAAAGAAAAAAGAGAGAGAGATTATAGCCTTGGATTTGACAGGCTTTAGGGGTCCCCCTGGAGGGAGGTATCCTCCTGCGACTTGCTTTGCTATCCTGGGGTCCCTCCAGGTACCCACCCTATGTTGTTGGTCCGGAGGCCTTGTCACCATTTTCAGATTGGGGCTGTCAGTGTGGTACTGAGAATTTTCCTCTTCCCCAGAAGCCGAGAAGAACAAAGCAGTCAGAGGAAATTCCCCACTGCAGCCGCGGAGGGGGGGCGTCCCCCCCACCTCCCCGCCCCGCCTGCGAGAGAGACTTCCTTCAAACAGGGACCCTCTGTTGTTGTAGCTCAGAGCTTCGACTTGAGAAGCATAGTTTCCCAGTGATGCCACTGGATTCCTGACGTCTGACACCCCGGGGCGGCCTGGTGAAGGCCTCCGTTGACTGCCCTGGGCCCCTGGACAGGGACAGCATTGTGAGTCACACTCGGTGTGTGAGCTCCCCTGCCCATGACTGGCACTATTATTAGTACCATTCTCTGCTCCTGGGACAAAGGTCACTGGGACCAGAGTCCGGTTGGGTGGGTGGCGGGGGCTGGGCCCAGGGCCGAGAGGAGGTGTGAGTGGAATGGAGGCGAGAGAAGGCTTTTCCACATGAAGATGCGCTGGAGGGAGGGGGGCAGGGACGGAGCCCTGGCCCGGCAGATTTGGGCAGACTGACCCCGAGTGATGCAGAAACAGCCTCTGCGAGAACTCAGATCGAGCAGGCCAGCCTCAGCCAGCATGTGGGCAAGTCTGGGGCTTGAGAACTTCCTTTGGGTCTGGACTTGGGTGCTACCAGCAGGTCAGAGTTGCCAGTGACCCCAGAGCCACCTTTGGGAGTGGGCCACCCTGAGAGGTCCCCATCTTCCCTCCCAGACCCAAGGGGAGGATGGATACATTGTCATGGAAACAGGCTCCAGCGTGGGACTCTCCACTGGTCCAGCCTGGGCACCAGCCACCCCGACGCCCACATTCCGGACTGTCTGGCAGGGAAAAGAAACCCATGTCTGTTCTATCTCTGATGCCCGCACAACCTAAAAGAGGGTTGGGGTGTCAGCAGAAATGTACAAGAGAGGAATTTCTGGGAAGCGTCATGGATCCTTTTTATTCAGGGTCACATTGCGGGCTTTCTGAAAGGCTAGCAGCGGCTTCCAGAATGCCCCAGGTGGGAGCGCCGTGTGTGCCGTTGGCGGGGCTAGGCTGGCAGGATCTCTCCTCAAGAATAAGGGAAGGAAATTCGCGCTGACATCACTGCTGCTATGACTTCGTTCTTGTGCAGCCCTGGAGACACGTTCCTCCCTGCCTCCCCATCCTGCGCCCTGTCCTTTCTCTCGGCATCTGGTTTTCCTATTTACCCTCCCTCTTCCCTTCAGTAAATAGGGAAAAAAAGAGGCACCACACCTAGGACTTGGGTTCCCAGTTCCCGAATTTCAGTTTTGTGTTCCTTATGAACAAAGGACAGCTCACACGGAGGGGGAAAAAACACCCACATGCAAGGACTCACCCCGTCTCGGGCCACATCCACAGACCCCAGGGATCAGATGTACACAGACAGTGGGGTGCGGCTCTGAAGTGGCAGCAGGAGCAGTGGGAATAGTTCTGTCTGACGTTCCTCCCTCATGAGCTGGTCCCTGTGATGCTAATCCAAGCCCCGTCCCCACTCTATGGCTGCACATCTGAAGGGTGGGGGCCCGAGGTGGCTCTTGCACCCCCCTCCCTGGGAATCTGGAGGTGCTTGCTTCTCCCTGCCATTGACCACAACTTCCCAGGGCAAAGAATCACCATAATTCTGCCTCTTTCCTCAACCTGGTATGATTAGAGCCCTTATCCGTAAAGGGACTTTAAGACAAGTGGAATGAAAGAGGGGCATACCCCGTGGCTCAGCGGTGAAAAATCTGGCTGCCAATGCAGGAGATGCAGAAGACTCAGGTTCGCTCCCTGGGCCAGAAAGCTCCCTTGGAGAAGGAAATGGCAACCCACTCCAGTGTTCTTGCCTGAAAAATCCCATGGACGGGGAGCCTAGCAGGCTTCATAGGATCACGAAGAGTTGGCCATGACTGAGCGTGCGTGCACACGTGTGCACACACACACAGTGGGGGTGAGAAGTAATGAAATTACATGGCCTAATGGTGACCATGAGGGGTGCAGATGGAGCTGGAAGTGTCACCTGTGTAGAGGACACCAAGGTCCCCAGTGGTCAGACTGACTGGGGAACCACTGGCCATCTGGTGTCCTGGACTGCTTGCTTTGAGCCATGAGGAAGAGCTATATTTCAAATGCAAGGTCCTTTTACCCCAAGGACCATTGCAGCCAGCGGGCAGGTTAAATGCCAGCTCTGGGTTGGACTTGCCTGGGGGCAAGTCCATGGCTTGAGAGAGAGATTTAGGGGGTCAGGCAGGCTGCCTGGGTTCTAGCCATACCACTTCTGACCTGCACAACCTTGGACAGGACACACAGTGGGTCAGTTTTCTTTGCCGTACAGTGGGAGAAACAAATGTGATAACAGTAGTATCTACTCAGGGAGTTATTGTGAGGGATAAATACTGGGTTGGGCAAAAAGATCATTCGGATTTTTCCCTATGTTACAGAAAAACCCGAATGAACATTTTGGGGAACCCAATAAGATGCTCTAAAACATGACATATTACTGTGGTACATAGTAGGTGCACAATAAATCCTGGCTTCTGTTACTGTTTTCCTTTACCAGGTGTCTGAAAGCAGACCTCTCTCCACCATGTCTATGGTCTGTGGTCTTGACCCAAAAGAGGACCACGAACTCCCTGGCTTATTTTCATAATTTTGGGATAGTTGGTTTTTCCTTTCATGTCTCATTTCAGTGGTTCAGTGGGTATCTATTCTATACTTCTTCAGGATACCTATTATGTCACAAGAGCTATTGTAACTAATTCTATAGCATTTCTTAATAGAAATTTGTTTTCTTCCTCCTGCCCATCCGGATGGCTTCTCAATGGATTCCTCATAGGAAATCACAACAGGACATTCCTTCTGGCCGAGGGTGGTAGCTGGTGACTACTTGGCTGTCAAGGAAACTGCAAATGTGTCTGAGCTGTCTAGAAATTTTTTTTTTTTTTCCATTGGGGTAGAAACAGAGAAGTGGGTAAGCCTTTACCAGTGTCATTCCTGGGACTGTTTCTTCAAATGTTAATATACTTTGCAGGCATTGGCTGAATTGTTTAATTCTAGAATATGTGTAAGGTATTTCTTGCAAGATGGTTTTAAACTACTCGGGGTTCATTCATAGAAGGGTGAGGTAGAGGTATTTCATTTTCCTTGCTGAGCTTGGGCTGGGCTGAGGAGGGACCACTGGGATGCTATTACTATAGCCAAGGCTTCCTTGGGGTGTCCCACCAGTGATGACGAGCACCAGCTGCTGTTTGCTCATAGGCGTCCATCAGGATTACCCTGGGGCCTGGAGTGAAGGTCTGGGGATTGGCCCACTGTTTTCTAACTGTGCCTAGACCAACGTGACGTCATTTTTCCTGAGCACCTTACTCTGCACCAGTAGAATGGAGGCAGTCAGCCCAGTCTGCCAAGCCTTTAAGGAGATTGGGGAGTGGGTTTTAGGAATAAGCAAAATGATGAACGTGAAAATGTCTTGTAGGTGTGTCCAAGACATGACAAGAGATTGCCTTCCTAGATCTTGAAGGGCATTTCCTTATTAGATCGAGAGGCAAGGCAAGCTTGTTTCCTACTGCATCTCAGTTTACTTAGGATCAGACACATGTGGAACTCAGGTTAAGGATTAGAGCCTAACAAACTCAAGTTTTCTTACCTGAGTCAGAGCATGCCAGGCTTTCTTTGTCTACACGGACTGGCTGTCTCCAGCTGCACTGTGTCCAGATCGCTTCTGAGATGGTGTTAACAAGGCCTACACATCTACACAGCGTAGATGTGTAACAAGCAGTGTGGACTATTGAGCCCATATCTGTCTCTCTAGCTACACCCATAAATCAGATAGGAATCTCTGGCATCATTGTCATTTCTGAATAGAAAACTATCCTAGAAGGAAATCTATGTAGCACAGACTCTTTTAGTATAAGATAAACTAACAAACAGAGTATGTCAGGGCTTCCAGAACTAAGACGTTGGCAGTGTTAATGACTAAGATGAGAAGTGTGTGTGTGTGTGTGTGTGTGTGTGTGTGTGTATGTATGTATGTATGTGAATTAGAGTTTGCTTTACTGTGGTGAATTTCTGAGACAGTGCTAACCTGACCTTTGAGGATTTCATAGCTGGCAAGTTAATTTCCTCCCTTTCTTAGTTTGGATGCTTGCCTGTAGGCATCTTGGGGGACTGGATTGTGGTAGAGAGGACTATTACGACCAAGAGAACATCTAACTTCTCTTCCCTTGTTAGATCGCCCTAAGGTAATGATTCTTCTCCCTCGAAAACCAGGGACCAAAGGGTCCTTACTGTAGACTTTGTTTATGGGCTTTTGACTTCTGCTTGGAGCTGACAAAGACACTCCTCGGTTCATACCTTGAGTACTTCATAAGGCAGAAATAATGACTTTGTTTTTGAAGGCCAAGCTGACCATGTTGCCTTAGAATATCTCAAAGGAGCAATCCAGGATTTTCTTTCTAGAATTTGCTTAGCCATAAAAGATGGACTGACTTTTAAATCGATCTAAATAAGGCAATTGATACTCCATCCTAAAGGCAGTTTTGGTGGGGATTCTTCACCGTTCCGGTCTGTTCCACCAGTTCCTGTGACTCTTGTGCTCTGGGTATTCCTTGTTTTCCCCTGGCGGATGGGCTGGGAGGGAAGGGGCTGGGGTTCGCTGCTGAGCGTGTGGCACATCTGGGACAGTGATTCACTGTGGCTTGTGTCTCCAGGCAGCGGACCGATCCAGCTGTGGCAGTTTCTTCTGGAATTACTCACGGATAAGTCCTGTCAGTCTTTCATCAGCTGGACAGGAGATGGCTGGGAATTCAAGCTTTCTGACCCAGATGAGGTAAGGAGGGAGTGACTTGAGAGTGTTGTGTCCAGGGATGGTGAGAGAGCTCTGGGGATGGGTTGTGTGGGGCTTGATGGTGTTTTCTAGGGTTTGAATCCCAGCTCTGCCACCTGCTACTTGGGGGACCTCTTCTGAGCCTGAGTTGCATCATTTGGAAAACACAGAAAAGACCTAGGTTGCCCGTTTGTTTTTCAGCTTAATGGATAGGACATGCCTACAGTGCCTGTCACATTGCTAGGCCTTTTGTAAACACAAGTTGGGCTTCCCTGGTGGCTCAGTGGTAAAGAACCCACCTGCCAGTACAGGATACTCAGGTTCAGTCCCTTGGTTGGGAAGATCCCCTGGAGAAGGAAATGGCAACCCACTCCTATATTCTTGCCTAGAAAATGCTATGGACCAGAACCTGGTGGGCTGCAGTCCATGGGGTTGCAAAAAGTGTTGGAAACGACTTAGCAACAAAAACAGAAGTTGCCTTCTCTGACTTTGTTCCCTTGTTGGCCTTGTGGCTCTGTGAATATGGAAGGCATCTGACAATTTGAGAGGCCTGCAGCGTTTGGTGAGATTTGCTCATCATTTTGTTTTTCCATCAACAAACAGTGAGGGGAGGAGGAATGCACTGAGTCTGAGATGAACATGTACACATTGCCCGTGGGCTTCCCTGATTGCTCAGTTGGTAAAGAATCCACCTGCAATGCAGGAGACCCCGGTTCAATCACTGGATTGGGAAGATCCACTGGAGAAGGGATAGGCTACCCACTCCAGTATTCTTGGCCTTCCCTTGTGGCTCAGCTGGTAAAGAATCTGCCTGTAATGCAGGAGACCTTGGTTTGATCCCTGGGTTGCAAAGATCCCTTGGAGAAGGGAAAAGATACCCACTCCAGTATTCTGGCCTGGAGAATTCCATGGATGTGTATAGTCCATGGGGTCACAGAGAGTCGACAACCAGCAAGGACCTACCGTCTAGCACAGGGAACTCTAGTCAATATTCTGTGATAATCTATAAGGGGAAAAGATCTGAAAATATATGTATGTAGAAGTGAATCACGTTGCTATACACCGGAAACTAACACAACATTGTAAATCAATTATACACCAATAAGAAAACAAAAACACAAATAGGGAGTGGTTGCTCTGTGACACGCCCAAATTCGGAGGATGCAGAGCAATGAACAAGAGAGAGGCCCTCTGTTCCGGCTGAAGTGAGAAACCCTGGGCCTCAAAAAAAAAAAAAAAAGATGCTTCCTGTTGATGAAAGACAGGTGTGACTGTAACTCAGTCCATCATCCCTCACATCAGATTTCATGCTTTCAAAGCAAAGATGTTCTATTAATAATACAGGGTAAGAGGAGACTCTATAGTGTCTCCTGTTAAAAAAGACTTTTTTAAATATCAAATGCTTTAACTCCCATTCCATAGAAGTTCAGGGTCACTGCATTTTCATCAGCTTAAAGAGTCAACTTCACTGCCAACCTGGCCTAGCCCTCAAAACTTGGAATTCAGAAAAGTAACTTCTTTGTCGATGAATCTCTAGCCATCTTTTGAACATCATGGGTCATCACCAGTGAGTGCAGGCATATTAACATGTATCGTGGGCTTATTCTGGAAGTGTTCACCCCTCTTCTTTTTTAAAAATTAAATTTCAGGTGGCCAGGAGATGGGGAAAAAGGAAAAACAAGCCTAAGATGAATTATGAGAAACTGAGCCGTGGCCTTCGCTACTATTATGACAAAAACATCATCCACAAGACAGCGGGTAAACGCTACGTGTACCGTTTTGTGTGTGACCTGCAAAGCCTGCTGGGGTACACGCCCGAGGAGCTCCATGCCATGCTGGATGTCAAGCCCGACGCCGACGAGTGATGGACGCTGAGGGGCCGGGGAAACCCTGCTGAGACATTTCAGAGAACAACCATGTCGGTCGGACTCTTAATTTTTTAATTGTTATTCTATTTTTAATTTTCCAGAACTCATTTTTTTTACATTCAGGGGTGGGAGCTAAGTGAGCTGCAGCTATAATCCATTGTGTGCCGTTGAAGGAGAGCCAGGACTGGTGGGGTGGGTGGGACAAGAAATTCTGGAGTGGATTTTCAGGAGACAAGGGCCTTCTTAGAAGCTTGAAGAATCTGGCTTAAGGGAGGAAGAGACTAACACGTCCAGTTATTAAAAAAAAAAAGTCATCCACAAAAAAAATGTCTTGAGTTATGGACCTATTAGCAAAAGAAATTGATGCGCCAGGAGTCTTGAAACTAATGAAAGGCAATTAATTTCCTTTTGTCTTTAGGTCTGGGAGGGCAAAAAAGAGGGAGGTAGGATAAAGCCTTTAGTTTGGGGGTGCAATAGAAAATCACGGACTATTGACCTTTTTGTTCTACTTTTGAAACAAAGATGGACTTCAGTGGGGAGGGGCTGAAACTGTTTTTGTGTTAAAATTTATTCTATTAAATTTTGTGCCAGTATTTTTTTTTTTTCCTTAAAAATCGTCTTAAGCTCTAAGGTGGTCTCAGTATTGCGGTATCATGCAATTTTGTTTTTATTTGCCAACTGAGGATTCTGACACAGTGAAAGGAAACTGTTTATATAGACCCCACTGGAAAGACAAAGCGCCATCACTGAGATTTGGGGATCCCAAGTTCATGTGACTGATGTGTGAAGGGAAAAAATGATGCTAATTTGGGTACAAGGGAACTGTGCATGTGAATTTCTCCTTTAATTTTTAAAAATTATGATCGCACCCCTCTACTTATTTGTCATGAGTGTATTCTCAGAGTTTGGACTTAACATTGAGCTAAGAAGCATTAAGTCTTTGAACTGAATGTATTTTGCAGCCCTGCTTTGGACAATAGTAAATGTAGGAGCACTGTAGAAGTCTTATGAAAGAGGGAGTGAAGGGAGAAGATTGACCTGGTTCTCTACTGGTTTTTTAGACTTGTAACATACATGACTTGGAATAAAATCTGTATGCACGGGCATTACCCCTCAGGTCTTAGGAAATAAGTCCTGAATGCATGTCCTTCCCAACTAACACTCTGTACTTTGTCCTTTGTGTCTTATTTTCCTAGCATCCCACATTTATCACTTTTCCCCACTCTGTTGTTCAGTAGAAGGAAATGTACAGCTTTCTCTTGGGTGAGTGAAAGAGTAGCCGCAGACGTGTCATGAGTTGGAGAGTGTCTGATAAAAGCCATTTAGATGTCCTGGGTTTTAGAAGCCATGGAAACTGAGGGAGCCTAGGAATAAAATGTGGCTCGGCTGTCTTTGGGAAAAGTGCAAGGCTTTCCTTTGAAGGGTTTAAGGCAGCTGTGTCGGGTGTCAGGTGAGACTGGGTGGGCAGGCAGAGGTGCACAGAGCAGATGCTATAAGGGTCCCGGGCTTGGATCTGTTGTCCTGGCGCAGGATAAGGGAAGGTTGGTAATTGCAAAGGAAGGAAGCTTGAAGGCATAGGAACTATAAGGAAAGGAGCTTGGGTGTAGCAATAAGGTGGTCCATGAGATTCAAATCTACTTTTACTTCTCCTGGAGTTGAACTACAAACATCATCAACCGAGGTCATTGTCAAGGGTCATCTGAAAATGGAGTTTGGGGAGAGGGGACCAACATCTGACTACTAAGGAAAAGTGCCTAATACAATTAGAATCCTCTCTTCCTCAGCTCAACAGGTGCCGGATTTGAAAAGGAGGGTGACAGAGGGATGGCTTTCAGCGAGGAAGGGGAAGAAACCCTCAGGACGGGCTTCTCGGGGTTGGCCCTTGTTGGGCTTCAGCTGAGAAACTGGAAGTCTACTAACTACCTTCTAGCATAGCTTCAAGAAAGTGGATTGTTTTCTCCCAGGTCTTCTTGCAGACCCCGGATTATCAGGAACTTAACTCTGTGATTCACGCGCTTCCTCATACCGAGAAATCGGAGCATCCGCTTGGAAAGCAGAGGCAGCATTTCGCCCAGCTGTGTATTGCGATCTTCTTCCGGACGCAGGTGCCTTAATGAAGCTCTCGACATATTTTAGGAGCTGCTCAGGGAGTGTTAGGCAGAACTGTTTGGACTACATTGTCTTCTCTTAGATTATGTGATCTTTGTTGGGCACTGGCAAAGATGTGTGTGCGCGTGCGCGTGTGTGTCTCTGTGTGTGTTTGCAGACGTGCAGAACTGCAGCTGAGAGAATGCTGGGGCTTTCTCATGATGTCTTTCCACATTTCAGTGATGGGTGAGAGTAGAACCAAGGCCAGACTCCGGTCCTTGCTTCTTTGCCACCAGGCATATCACTTTCTCAGCTCAACAGCCCTTTCCGTTTCAATCGATGCTGAGACGCCCTCCCTGTGTATGTCTGACTCCTGCCATAATTCACGTAAACAAGTGCCTCCTCACGCTCTTCAGCCGCTTGTTTGCCAAGATGCACCCCCCTCCCCCGCCCTGCTCTCTCTCCCAGTCCACTGTTTCCAGTATTTGTAGATAGCGTGTTAGTTCAAACAGCTTCGTCAATCTGGCCAGATGCTTTTTTTTTTTTCCTCCTTCTGTCCAGAGACCATCCCAGGAAGAGTGGTGGGTGGTTTATACACTGGAAATGGAGCAGAATTGTTGGATTTCTGCTTTAAAAAAAAACAAAAAAACACATGTTAACTTCAGAGGAAGGATGGGCAAATCTGGTTGAGTTGGGTGAAACTCTGTTTTCCTGGAGATGCATCTGTTAACCCATGTTGGTTTGGGCTGTAGGGTTCAGAGTCACTTTGGTCCCCTTTCGCTTTCAGGGGAGGGACTTCCCTACACAAAGCCCTGGTTTTTTGGCTATGGAGATTAGAGGTAACATTCAGAGATCAGATATGCTTTTCCTCACTTTGGGGCTGAACACTCTGGGTTTTAGAGCATTAACCTGCCTAATCTTCATGGTGAAAACGACACCTTCTCTATCCTCGTCATGCTGTGCATGCTGCTGTCTCTGTTGGGGTCTATATAAATGGGTTGAACTCTTAATCTACATTCCAAAGAAGTTTCGAGGAACCATAAATATATGTATACATATACATATATTAAATATATATATTAAAATGAAATTTATCTCTATCAGGAATACTGCCTCAGTTATTGAACTTTTTTTTAGAATACTTTTTTTTTAAGATGAGAAGTATAGGGGTGAAAAAGATGTTATATTGTGTTTGACTATTTTCCAACTTGTATTTTCATATAATTTATATTTTTTAAGAGCTGAAAATTTAAAAGCAAGATAAAAAAAAGGAAAAGCAGGTGCTTTTTAAAAAATCAGAACTGAGGTAGCTTAGAGATGTAGCGATGTAAGTGTCTATGTGTTTTTTTTTTTTTAATGCAAAAAAAATTTCTTATGGGGGAGTTTTTTGTTCGTTTATTTTAGTAGCTGATGCTGGCACATCATTTTGCTGGAGAATTTTTTATATACTGTAGCCTGATTTCATATTGTATTTTAAACTGTGTGAGATTAAAAGCAAAGAAATTCATTCATAACGATGTGGGTTTGGCTCCGTTCTTTCCTGTCTGGTTCATGTGTGAAAGGAGGACACATTAGCCAACCAGAGACAAGCACAGGAAGGAATGCAACTTCATCTGATCTCACGAGCTCTGCACCATTTCAGATAAAGATTTCCTAATAAAGTGAGAACTAACATAGGGATATGGGGAAGTGTCATCTGACATCCTTGTTACTGAAGATGGAGTCATCCTTTGTGGAATGTCCCCACCTCATCATACCGCATTTTGATCGTGTCTGAGGACTAAGAGGCACATGAAGAAACATTTTAATGACTCAACAGATAAGCATTTGATTTCAGCTAGGTAAAGTTCCTGATACTGACACAGGACGTTGAATATCTTTGGTCCACACTTGGGAACAGCACTCTTCCCCCTCCTTCTTACACTCATTTTGTCCTGTGCTGATTCAGACCCATCGCATGAATGTTGGCCCCAACTCTTTTGGGGGGGGGCTGAAAATGGGGAATGGTAGCATCCAAGCCCTCAGCAGTCATAAATGCAACCGTATTTAGGAACACATGCTGCATGGTGCCTCTTCTCTTGTTAAAACTGCAGAAGGTGGATGTTTTTAATTAACACCAGCATTCACAACATGAATCCCGACTCACAGCTGGAAAGAGAATTTTTGCTGAATTGGTCACAAAGAGAGCTCTGTTTTTGGAAAATCGGTTTCTTCCAGCCTGGAGCTTGAGGTTTCCTGCGTGCACATTAAACACTGACTGTGTGGTCCAGTGGTCAGGGAGCCCGACTTGCCGAGAGGAGGGTTCCAGGTCTACCTCCCAGTTAAGCCATCACCACTCACTGGGGGACCGTGGTGAGATGGCTGGAGGTCCTTATATGTTTTAGTCTTTCAGTTGCCAACGTGGGCAAAACCACAACTCCAGAGCCAACCTAAGGCCACATCTGAGCTCTTCTCCCCCTGAATCCACAGAATATAGACACCAGGACTTCATCTCAGTCAGGGATCTGGTCAGAGAGCTTTCCATCACTGTCAAGATGCTGTTATTCCTACAGAGTATGTTATTTCATGCTGGCTAGGTTAAAAGATACCAGATACACTTGAATGAATCAGCTTAGACCTCTATTGCTCAAACTAAGAGCTGGCGTTTGGCTGGGGAATTCTCAGACACCTAGGCTTTAGTCATCTCGATGATCCTGCTGAGACCACCATATAGAAGCTGGGGTGATGGGGGAGGGACAGTATCTTCTAAAACTCCCTCCAGACTTGGGGGAACCGGGTCTGGATAGAATAGAAGGTGGTACAGGGGAAAAAGGAATCATTTAAAAACACCTGGTATCTTCACTTCTCCTACCCTTCCCTCTATGGACCTAGTATGTTTATTTCACTGTCACGTTGAGTTTAGAGTTGGCCATATGATTAACTTTGACCCATGAGTTGTTAGAAGAAATAATACAAGCAAAGACTTGAATTGTGCTTGCCTGATCGTGTGTTCTCTTGCACCTCTGCACATGCAATGAGAAGATTGTGCCTCAATTTCCCCCCTGCTCCAGTGAGAATGAGAGGAGCACTGTCCATCCAAACCACCATCCTGAGTTTGGAATCAAACTCAGCCTGGTTCACCCTAGATCATTTCATCCCAAGCTGGCTGAGGGGCATATAGTGAGTTTAAATGATTCTTTTAAACTTCCCAGTGTTAGAGTGGGTATTATACAGCAAGAGCTGCCTATAACAGTGTTAAACATGGCAGTCTCTGGGTTGCAATGATTTTTCATTTCTTTTCTTTTCACATTATTTACAAATGTTTTGTTTGCTTTTTTAATAAAGATAATTTTAAAATAAACCATATATGAAAAATTTTGAAAAACGAAGCTGATGGTCAGACATCTACAGGTTTTGACAGGCTTTGGGCAGTTGTAAGATAGAGTTATTGCCCAAGGCTAGTCTAGCTCCACACTGCTATGACCTTGGGGCAACCTACAGCACCCATGCCAAAAATAAATGAATACCTCGTGACCAAAAATTGAGCGAAAGAGCTTACCCGTATAATGAAGTGTAACTATTTTAACCTAAAGAAGGAAGAGGATTGTGAGTGAAATGAGCCAGGCAGTGGGGACTACAGAGCACACACAGGTTGTCTGTGGGCTGGGTCTATAGCGCAGAGTTGCTCAGCGTGTCCTTGACGGTGTCAGGACTCGCCTCTGCAGCTCAGGTGTCTGGCAGTAAGACCATGGGCTTGTCTCGGAATCCTGCAGAGTAACACCTGCCCCACCCCACCCCACACCCCCCCCCCCCCCGCCCGCCCAGCCCATGAACTGGCTGAGTGGAGGCTGCCCCTTCAAAATGCAAATGAATCTCCTGTCTTGTCTCCAGTGGCTCAGCCCCACATTACACTCCTGCCTCGTCCCTGTAGAATTTGAGTTTGCCAGCCCTGTGACCATCTCTCCATCTCCCATGCGTTCTTGGCGTGAAACTTCACGTTATTCTGGAAACCTACCGTGGAAGAGCACAAGAGGTCATCGAGTTCATCAGAACCAGCTGCTTCTAAGCCCTTGTTGTTTCTGTGAAGCCATGTTGCCACCCAGGAACTCTGAAAGGTCCCTTTTGATGCTGCTGCTGGTGGCTCACCCTCCCTGGGAACCACAGCCCTGGTTACTAAGAGAGATGCTTCATACACCCAAAGGGGACAAGGACAGTCTTCTTTCAGTAAGGAAGCTTTTCCAGTCCCACACCCTTCCCAAGCCCCGCTTCTCCCCAGCGCTTCTCTGGGCTGTGGTTTGTGGTGGAAATGCCAGTTGCACAGAAACCTTTCTGTAGCTCAGATGCAGGGCTTCTTGACCCTCCAAGGACTGGCCTCTGCCCTTTAATGGGTTTATTGCTCAGCATACCGCAGATTATCTTCTGGTCCTTGAGATTACTCCCAGTTAGGAGAATCCTCCCCAAAGAACAATGAGTAGCAGAAGAGAAAAGGTCTTTTTAAGGCTCCTCTTGCAAGGAGGCAGGGGTTTAACAAAGTCTGATAAAAGCAGCTGTTGATTGACCAGTGAAAATGTTAAAAGGCTTGAAATTGAGGGGGAAATAGAACATTGATTGGGAATTGAGAACTCCAAATTAGCTGAGGAGGGGGGCTGTGGCTTCTCTGCCTCTTGGTCAGTGACATTTCCTGCTTTACTGAATGTCCCAGACCTTTTCTTTTTTTCCCCCCATTTTCCTGGAAAATATTTCTATCCTGGAAAAGCCGGTTTCATTTGATTGCCGGGTGTACCTCAATGTGCTGACGCCCAAGGTGATGACAGTGATGACCGTCTGCCTGGAGCAGCCCTGGGGGCTCAGCACCTGCTGGGCAATCCCCAAAGCCTAGTCCTGCATCTCACCTTTCCTGCCATCCGGGTTCTAGTGGGCTCTCAGCCATAGCATCTTTCAGAGCTATGATGTCAGGTCAGCTCTGGTCCTGCCATGTGACAGCACGTGGAGAAACGAGGCTGTCAGCAGCCACTTAGGGGACCTACAGCAGTCATTTGACAGCCACTTTCTCCCTGCCCATTCCACATTGCCAGCCCAAGACACTGCCCTGCCAGGAGCAGGCTGTCTTTAACTTTTCTACAGGCAAATCCTGAAATTTAATCATGACTCTTATGCCCTTTCCTCCCAGCTCCAGTCCCCTTTCTCTACTCTGACTCTCATCCATTTCCCAAGTAACACATCCTAGTTTAAAGTTGATGCCAGTTGACTCCCTGGTGGCTCAGACGGTAAAGAATCTCCCTGCAGTGCTGGAGACCCGGGTTCAATCCCTGGGTTGGGAAGATCCCTTGGAGGAGACCATGGCAACCCACTCCTGCATTCTTACCTGGAGAATCCTCATGGACAGAGAAGCCTGACGGGCTATGGTCCATGGGGTCCCAAAGAGTAGGACACGACTGAGTGACTAAGCACACACACACACAATTTCTATTAGTTCTAATGGATTCCAACAGTCTGCTCAGTGCTGATGTTCAGGTTGGGTTCTGGGGTGGCAGAAGGCTTTTATCTCCTGGTTTTCAGAAACTAAAAACACGGGGTCTTGTAGATCACAGTTCATGGGGTTACAGGATGTTCTATCTGGAAGGTACCCCTACATGATGACACTACCACCCAAATTTATTCAGGTAAAAGACGGTCACTGAACCACTGTTGTGTAGTTCTCAGTGTGCCCAGTATTAGGGAAACCAGAAGGGAAATATAGATGCAGTTTCCCCTTTGCTCTGCTTCTAGTGAATGACAGGTTGTAGACAAGTAACTGGAAGAATTCCTATCCAGTGGAATAATGGGGTGCTTTGATGTCAGGAGAAACACCGAACCTGGAAGAATTTATGTCCTAATGGGGAGTAGCAGTTAGCTGGGTGGAGAGCGAAGGACATTCAGGTCTAGAAGGGAGAAAGTGCATGGACCTATAGAGTCTGGAAGTTGTTCTGGGACCCCATAGTGCAGGATGAGAGAAGTTGTGGTGACAGGTGAGGATGGGGAAACAGAGGAGACGGCTCAGGGCCTTGTGGGCCAGGTAAGAGTAAGGTGGGGCCCCAAAGATCTTCCCAAGGCCAAGTCATTTGACCCGATCTACGCTCAGAAAGATTATTCTGGCTGTAGAGTAAGGAGGGATCAGAGGGGACAAGGACGGGGTCAGAGAGACCAGCCGGAAAACAGTTTCATTTGTTTGGGAGAGAAGCCTTCCAGAGAGTCAGCCATGAGTGGATCAGCAAGGTGCTTAAGAGATGAAATTTCCAGGACCAGGTGGTTGGTTGGTGTGGATGGGCCAGGGGAGTAGGGCCGTTGTGCGAGCACTGGGGTTTGGGTGGTGCCCAAGGATGACTATCACAGTCCTTGTGCTCAGTCAGCATGTCCCCAGGGCACGCATGTTAGGTCTGGAAAGAACCTTAGCGATAAAGTCCAGTTCCTGCATCGTGTAGTTGACTTGTGTGAGGTCACATAGCTAACTGGTGACAGAGGTGACAGGTCTTAGCTCTGCTGATTCTAAGGCCATACCTATGTATCCAATGAAGGTCTGTCCCTCCAACACAGGTGAGAAATAGTCCATCTCTTCCCTCCCTCCCTAACTCCTTTCCTTCTCTCCTTCCTACCCTCCCTTCCAGCTGGAAACAAGAGCTATTCAGCTTTCAGATGGCTATGACAGGTCTCCCTGTGTGACTGACAGAGACTGTCTCCTCTCATCATGGCAGTCTCCATGGAGCCCAGGACACGGGCCTCCATCCCAGGCTGTAATTGAAGAGAAAGAGGAGGTGTTACTTCCTCTGCTCCAGCAGTCCCTCTCGGGCCTCCCCCCCTCCCCAACCACTCACCTCCCTCCCCACGCCCCCGGGAACTGTCTCAGCCCCACTTGCTGAGCATCACTTAGCATTATTCCCAGGACCTTGTTTGGGGCAGAAGAAAGAGCTGGTATCTCTTGGATCAGCTCTGTGACAGCTTCCCTTCCCCAGCCAGCACTTCTTGCCATCTCTAAATCTTGGTCTCACACCTCTCCTCTGAGATTGACAGCCTCCTGCTTTTTTGAAAAAAATCGATTATCCCAGTTCTTTGTGACTCCCTCTTTTTCTCACCTGTTCCCTTTATTCTCCATCTGAATTTCCTCTCTCTGTCTCTCTTATCTTACATATCTAGAGGGGAAATGTCATAGACTGGAGATGAAAGGCAGTGCGACATTTAAAGAGTATGGACTCTGATGCCACTTTGGGGCTGTGTGACTTTGGGCAAGTTAATTAACCTCTCTGTGTCTCAATTTCTTCATCCATGAAACAAAGATGAATAACCTCTCTGTATCTCAATTTCTTCATCCATGAAATAACCTCACAGGATTGATGTAGTGTTTACTGTTTAATATATCTTGAAACTTGACACATAGTAAGTGATATGTAAGGGTTTTTTGTTTGTTTAGTTGCTAAGTCGTGTCCAACTTTTTTGTGACCCCATGGACTGTAGCCTGCCAGGCTCCTCTGTCTATGGAATTCTCCAGGCAAGAATACTGGCATGGGTTGCCATCTCCTTCTCCAGGGATTGAACCCGAGTGTCCTGCTTGGCAGGCAGATTGTTTACCACTGAGCCACTAGAGCTAGTAATAAATGAGAAGCTACAGCTCAAGAAAGCTTTTCTTTCCCTCCTGGGAGAACCATTTTTCCCCCTGGATTCATGGGACAAGGAGAAGTCTTGGGCTTTTAGGGTAAAGTCTCTGAAGGGTCTGTCTGCAGAGCCTGGAGTGTCTGCTCCGCCCTCCCAGGCCTCGGAAGGGAAGGTTCTGGTGCCAAGGCCCCCTGCCTGGCACAGCCAGCTCGCTGCCGCAGCTGCAGGTGGGCAGAGCGCTGGCTCCGGGCTTGGAAAGGCGGACGTTGTTCCGGCCAGCTCCAGGACTCAGCGTTTTCCACTACTCCTCGCTCTGTTTGTTTTCCTCGCTGAGCTCCCCATGCCGAGTAGGGGCTCCTGAATGACGTCCAACAGCAACGCTGGGCCCGCTCTGAGCCCTCCCGTTGGCAGCGGAGGGCCCCGGGCTGGCAGCCCCTGCACAAGGCTCTCTTGCTCACAAAGTGCCATTGTACAGGGCGGTCTGTGGGAGACAAATGCAAGGGATTTCAAAATCAACGGCGAGTTATTTTTATCTGTGGAAAGGCTGAAATACCTTTGTTTTCCAGCTCGGAAAACAAACCTTAAAGGATCTCTGAGCTGCAGAGAGCGTCTCCATTTGTCCCAGGAGTCAAGTTCACCAGGGAGGCTTCTGAAAGGATGCAGTTTAAACCCCAGGCTGCCAGGGCCCACGGGGCCCTCCCAGGATGGGGTCTTCCAGGCTTGGTCCCGAATCTATGAACTTCAAGCCCTGGAGCTTTCCTCCTACAAGTGACTGAGCACTGACTCGCTCGTCCAGAGTGGGTGCCTTCCCGTTCCCCCACCGCCCGCGCCCCCCGGTCTTCACCGGCTGCTTCTCTCCTCCAGGCCCTCGGCCTTCAGCGGGGCCCGACTCAGGACTATCTCATGGGCGGATGTGCACACTCTGGGGATCACACAATAAGACATGGACTATGGGAGGACTTTGACTCCCATTTATTTTCACTCTAAAAACAGGAGACACATTTTTATTTATTACTATGGAATACCCTTATCCATCTCAGTGCTTTTGGTCAGCCTTCTTCCGCTCCTGGGCATGTACTCAAAGCACTGTAAGGGGACGTCCCTGGTGGTCCAGTGGTTAAGAATCCATTTGGCAACTCAGGGGACTGAGGTTCAATCCCTGTTCCCAGAACTAAGATCCCGCGTGCCATGGAGCAGCTGAGCCTGCTCACCACAATTGGAGGGTTGGTGCCCTGCCACAAAAGATCCCACGTGAGGCAGCAAAGATCCTTCAGGCAGAACCTAAGACTCGATGCAGCCAAATAAACAAATAAATATTTTTTAAAAAGCACTGTAGGCCAAGCATGGATCATGTAACACAGAAGGGGGTCTACACCACTACTGTTCTTTCTTTTTTTGCTTCCAGAAAATTATAATGTTTTAAGGTTTACATGAACGCAGTGAGCAAATTTACAACCCAGAATATCTAATTTTAACCAAACAGCCCTCACAAAAGAGACAAGTGGCTTAAAATGTTTCCTGCAATGAAACTGGATTCTAGATGATAGGAACAGGTCAGGCACACAAAGACAAAAAAAAAAAAAAAAGGGATTATGTCTTTAACTCCTGGAACAAATTATTTGTTAGGCATATGCCGAGGTTAAGACAATAATTTAATTATATTTGGCAAAAATGTTTTCCAAATTATCAACACTATATTAAATATAGATGTAAATCCATTGTCGTTAATAAACAGTGCCTGGGCACTCATATTATTATCAATCAATACTAATAGACATTAGCTAGTACATCTAATCCATAAATAAATATGCGTATGTTGGCAGTGCTGCTCAAAGAATCTTTGCTGATGGGGGTATAGGGTCAGAAAATTTTTGAGATAACGGCTATAAAGGAGTATTTTCTGTGAGCTGGCAATTTTTCTGCTTTTGATGGAGAAAGCTCATTTGCAATCAGTTAAAATCAGGGTTTAAATTCTGACTCCATGACTCAATAAACTCCTCAGTATCTTTGAGTCTCAGTTTCCACAAAATCATAATAATGCCAGTCATCTTGCAGGTCCATTTTGAGGGTCAATATAATAATTTATATTAATTGCACAAGTTTGTGTGTGTGTGTCTCTCAGTAGTGTCCGGCTCTTTTTGGCCCCCCTGGACTGTAGCCCAACAGGTTCCTCTGTCCATGGGATTTCCCTGGCAAGGAACTGGTGTGGGTAGCCATTCCCTTCTCCAGGGGATCTTCCCAATCCAAGGATCGGACCCAGGTCTCGTCTCCTGCATTGGCAGGTGGATTCTTTACCACTAGAGCCACCTGCTGCCTCTTCCTCAGAAGTACTTAACATATAAGAAGCGCTCAGGGATGCTTCTCCTTTCCTTGGTCTTCCCCTTGCTTCTTCTAGAGCTGGGGAAGATCAGAGAGTTCATAATGAAATGGAGCTCACTTTCCAAAATCCCACTCTGACCCTCAGGGAACATTTGCTTGTGACTGAGAAAGTGAGCTTGCGGTTTTCAATACATGACTGGCTGTTCTTGGCTGTAAGAGGAGAGATTTGAGTGTGTCTGTGTTTAAAAACAAGCCTGGGGAGGCCCTTCCTGGTGGCTTCCTAACAAGTGTGCAATAAGTGGTCCTCTATTGGTTTTAGTTGAGTTCCCAGCAGACCATTTCTCTACATCAGAAAATAGAGCTCAACAGTGCTGTAATTGGCAGTAATTAGCCCCCCATGATGCAGCTCAGCCACAGATCTCAAAAGTGAGTGAGCCATGGATATGGAGAAAACCCCACCTAGCCTGGGCCCCTGGCCTTTGGCGGAGGATCAGGCACCACCCAGCTGTGTTACAGAAGCGGCAGGGAGTGGGGGTAGGGTGGGGAGTGAGGCTCAGTCCTGGTTCATTTTCCCAGCTCTCATTTAGCACATGAGGATGCAAGATGAAGGATGGTGGAGCCATAAAAGGGTGAGAGCCGCCATCTTCCTCTCCACCCATAACTGTTTCTTGAACTAGGATCTGGATGAGCACATAAAAGCCAAATGCCAGCTTTGAGAGAACATTGACCAACATGGACACATGGACACCTCTTACCCCCTCAGACCCCCATTCTCAAAGAGCTTCACGCTCAAGTCTGAGTCCCAGCTCTTCCATCCCATTGTAACTGAACCTGGGAGAACTTTACGAGGAGTCAGAGACTCCATGTCAAAGTCTCAGAGAATGATCCGTGAGTGTTTCATTCACAATCCTAAACCGGGTGATGCAAGAAAGAGCAAATGAGGTGATTCAAGGCCAGCGTTCCAAGTGTGATGTAGATATTGGAAGAGATTCACTTCACACAGAAACAGCCTCCAACCAAAGGTGGAGGGAGCTGCTGTGACCTGAGCGGTTGACACAGAAGCTGTTCCGGTCCACTGCTCTGTGGGTGACCTCAGCAGTGAGCTCTCCTGCCATCCATTCCAGACAGGTGACCAACCTGTGAGTCAGGCTTGCCTGGGCAGGAGGCAGCTGATACAGAGAATACACCTCTTCCTGTAACCTGACAGCCATGACCCTTGGCCTCTTGCGGGGGGTGCGGTGGGCAGTACTTCATCTGGGGACAAAGCTGCCTTTGTCCTACTAAGCTGCCCATAGGTTGGAAGGAAGAACTCCTTCCTTCCCTCTCCTTCTGCCTGCCACCCAGGATCTGGAGCTCATGGATTTTCCCTGAGCCACCCACTTCTTTTTCTTTCTCAGGCCAAACTTTCTTGAGTTTCAGATGAACTATGCTTGATTTGTAACTCTGCCTTCATGAAAAAATTTGCTTTGTCTTTTTAAAAGGGAACTCCTAGAGGCTACTGTGTCAGCTCCCAAGCCTGCAGTCAGTGATAAACTTCTGGGACTTTTCTATCCTTCTCAGTACTCTTTACTTTCTGAATTTCAAAAAATCCATCTCAGCAGCTTAATTCTCTAAAGTCCAAAACAAGGACTTCAGAAGTAGGCAGCCTTAAGATCAAGTGGGACATTTGACACATGACAACCCTTCTGCAGCATCATTTCTTCTTTTGCAAATTGGATAAAGAAAGTGAAAGTGAAGTCGCTCAGTCCTGTCTGACTCTGGGAGACCCGTGGACTGTAGCCCACCAGGCTCCTCCGTCCATGGGATTCTCCAAGCAAGAATACTGGAGTGGGTTGCCATTTCCTTCTCCAGGGGATCTTCCCAACCCAGGGATCGAACCCAGGTCTCCCGCGTTGCAGGCAGACGCTTTAACCTCTGAGCCACCAGGGAGGCAAATTGGATAATACCAACTTAAAGAACCTGCCTGCCAACGCAGGAGATGTAAGAGACTTGGGTTTGATTCCTGGGTCTGGAAGATTCTCTGGAGGAGGGCATGGCAACCCACTCCAGTACTCTTGCCTGGAGAATCCCATGGACAGAGGAGCTTGTCAGGCTGCAATTCATAGGGTCACAAAGAGTCAGACATGATTGAAGCAACTTAGCACACAATAGAGTTATTATATCAATCAAATGGAATAATATAATAAAGTAACTTTTAAGAGACCTGACATATAGCAAGTACTCAATAAGCATTAGTTTCCTTTCCTTCATTCATTCTGTAAGGTAGAGAATTCCCCCAGAATACTTTCATTCTTTTTTGATATTAATTTTACATTTTCTAAAAAGGTAGTATATTTATTAAAAATTCAGATAACTGAAAAATACTCGGAAGATAACTTAAAAACACCTCAGAGTCTTCACTATTGAAATTTTGGTGTATATTCTTTCAGAATTTATACATATGCACATGCATTTGATACTAAACATGCTTTTTTATTCACGAAAAATTTATCTACAGTGATGGGCGCAGATCTTAATTGTCTCTTTGACAAATTTGTATAAGCAGCACATCCAGAAAGTTCCCATCTCTATACCCTGTGGGTGTTCACTATTCTAGTTTCTATTACCATAAGTTGGTTTTGCCAGTTCTTGAACTTCATAATTCATGGGGCATTAGGTGGAGTACTGAGAAAGGTTTTGCATCAGCCCTGAAATAAAATTAGCCCTTGACTAAATACTGTTGTACTTCTGCCTAATAAAGCTGAAAAGTAAGACTCAAAAGGGTGAAACTATTTCCAAGTCACTTAGCTCAAGAATATTTTTAGGAATACAAAAATACCCAGCAAATCCACAATGTCTGGCATCCAATAAAAAATTACCAGGCATTCAAAAACACAAGAAAATATGACCCCAAATGAGGAAAAAAATCAGTTGAATATTTCCCAGGAATGACACAGATATTAGAATTAGTACACAAAGATATTAAAAGAGAGTAATGATTTCACATGTTCAAAGAGCTATGAGAACATGATACACAGAGATATGAAACATATTTTTAAAATGACCCAAGTTAAGCTTCTTGAGATGGCTATAATGTACGAGATGAAAGATACTGTGGATGGTATTAATGACACACTTAACACTGCAGAAGGAAAAAATGATGAACTTAAAATCATAGCAATAGAAACTATGTCAAACTAAGCATATAGGAAAGAAAGACTGAAAAGAAAATGAACAGACTGTTAGCGAGCTGTTGGACAAATCTAAGCGTCTGTGTAAACATGCAACCAGAGTCTCCAAATGGCCAGGAAGTGTGATTAAAAAATACATTTTTAAAAGAAGGATTAATGACTGAAATTGTTCCAAATTTGATTAAAACTATCAATGTACAGCTGTAAGACACAGAAGCCCAACAAACTCTATGCACATGAAAATTGAAAAAAATACAGTAAAGCACATCAGGATCAAATTATTTACAACCAGTGATACCAAAGAAACCTTAAAATTAATTAGAAAAGAAAGACACATTACCAAAAAAAGGACAAAAGCGAGAATAATAGCATATTTCTCATCAAAAGCAATGTAAGCAATAACACAGTATACAACATCTTTAACGTACTGAAAGGAAAAAAATCAATCAATCTAGAATTCTATACTTAGTGAATACATCTTTAAAAAGCAAAGGCAAAGCAAGGACTTTTTCAGATATAAAATACTGAAGGATTTTTGTTACCAACAGAATAGCACTATAAGAAATTGTAAAGAATATTCCTCAAGAAGAAGGAAAACAATACCAGGTGGAGATCTGGATCTCACAATGGAATTAAGAGCCTAGAAATGGTAACTATGTGGAGAAATGGAAAATATATTTTTTTCTTATTATTTAAATTTCTTTGGAAGAAAATTTATTGTTTAAAGCAAGCAAACGAGCAGCGTAATGTGAGGCTTATTACACGGGTAGAAATAAACTGTGTGATAACAGTAGTTAAAATTCAGGAGGCAGATAATGGAAGTATATTGTTGTAAAAGTCTTTTAATATATGTAAAGTGGTATAATATTACTTGAATACTGATTACGATAAGTCAAAGGCATAGTTTATGAACCTAATTCAACCATTAAAATAATACAACAAAAGAGATAAAATGGAAAAATAAAAAGATATGCAATTAATTCAAAAGAGAGCATAAAGAAAGGGGAAAGAGAACAAAAGATGGATGGAATAAATAAAAAAGTCAGCTGGTAAATTTTAAATCACCATACAAATTAGAAATAGTTTAATTATCCCAATTAAAAGATAGCACTATTATGGTGATAAAGAGAAAAATCCAGCTGTATGAATATACATCATATACCCAGCTATGAAATGAAGTGAAGTGAAAGTGGTTCAGTCGTGTCCGGCTCTTTGTGACCCTGTGGACTATACAGTACATGGAATTCTCCAGGCCAGAATACTGGAGTGGGTAGCCTATCCCTGCTCCAGGGAATCTTCCCAACCCAGGAATCGAACTGGGGTCTCCTGCATTGTGGGTGGATTCTTTATCAGCTGAGCTGATATGAGAAGATCATACCCAGCTATAAGAATATGTATCAAACAAATCGGTGAAATTAAAATGGAAAATTATATACAATGTTAATTAGTTAGGGTTAGTGAAGATTAAGTTAGAATGGCTATATTAATATCAGAAAATGTAGATTTTATAACAAAAAAATACTACCAGTCATAGGGAGAGTCATTTAATAATGATAAAGTGGTCAATTCACCAAGTGATAAAGTGGTCAATTCACCAATATAACAATCTTAAATGTTTATGTAACAGATAATTGAGCTTCATTATACATGAGACAAAAAGTGATAAGGTGAGAGGAGAAAAACAAATCCACACTTATTATAAAGTCAGAGATTTTAATAATTGATAGAAAATGTGGACAGAAAGTATCTAGAAGATTTGCATAACACTGTTAATCAAATTAACTTAATTGACAATTTTAGAATACTATATCCAACAATGGCAGAATACACTTTCAAAAATCAATGAAACATTTACCAAGGTAGATGATGTATTATAATAAAACAAATCCTAATAAACGTAAAAGAGTCAAGTCATATAAAATCAGTTCTATAACTACATGGTATTAAATTATAAATTAATATCAGGAAAATAGCTGGAAACCTCTAAGCACTCCAAGCTAATATTCATAAATAACTCATAGGTTATAGATAAATCCAAAGAGAAAATTTTAAATTGTTAAACTGAATAAAGGGGCTTCCTCAGTGGCTCAGACCATAAAGAATCTGCCTGCAATGAGGGAGACCCAAATTCCATCCCTAGGTCAAGAAGATTCTCTGGAGGAGGCCACGGCAATCCACTCCAGTATTCTTGCCTGTGGAAGCTTATGGACAGAGGAGCCTGGCAGACTACAGTCTGTAGGGTTGCACAGAGTGGGACACAACTGAAGTGACGTAGCACACACATAAACTGAATGAAAATGAAAACCCAACACTAAAATAAGTGGTTTCAAGCAGTACTTAAGAGAACATCTATAGCCCCAAATGCCTTACAGTAGAAAAGAAAAAAAGGTCTAAATCAATGAACTCTACTTCCGCCTTAATGAACTAGAAAAGAAAAGCAAATAAAAGTAAAGAAAGTAAAACAGATGCAAGAAGATAAGTCAAAGTCAACAAATTAGAAGCAGAAAAGCAATAAAGAAAATCCATGAAATAAAGAGATGGTTCTTTGAAATGACTGTTAAACTCAATAACCCTATAATGAGAGAGGTGGCCCAGCATGAGTCACACGCTTATCCCCTGAACATTAGCTACACAATGGCTAAGTCTCCCTCTAGCTGGGACCTCCGCTAGGGTGGGCGGGTCCAATGAGCAGGCAACTCAGTGTTTCCACTTTACTGGGTCAAAGTTTGTGTATGTGACTATTTTAATTCCTTCAAACAGCTTACATTCCCACAAAGAGTATATATGAGCTGCTGCTGCTGCTGCTGCTGCTCTAAGTCGCTTCAGTCGTGTCCGACTCTGTGCGACCCCATAGACAGCAGCCCACCAGGCTCCCCCGTCCCTGGGATTCTCCAGCCAAGAACACTAGAGTGGGTTGCCATTTCCTTCTCTAATGCATGAAAGTGAACATTGAAAGTGAAATCGCTCAGTGGTATCCGACTCTTCGCGACCACATGGACTGCAGCCCCCCAGGCTCCTCCGTCCATGGGATTTTCCAGGCAAGAGTGCTGGAGTGGGGGGCCATTGCCTTCTCCATGTATATGAGCAACACTCTCTGAATCAAATTAACAGAATGGAATAACACCATTTGCGTGGATGGACCTAGCTATTATCCCACTAAGTGAAGTAAGTCAGAGAAAGACAAGCACCATATGTCAGTCACATGTGGAATCTAATTGAAAAATGATACAAATGAATTTATTTGTAGAACAGAAACAGACTCAGAGATTTCAAAAACGAATTTATGACTACCAATGAGGAAGAAGGGGGGTATAAATTAAGAGCTTGGGATTGACATATACACATTACCATACATAAAATAGATAACCAAAGAAGGGTGGACTGTGTAGCAGAGGGAGCTCTGCTCAATACTCTTTAGTAACCTACATGGATGAAGACCTGGAAAAAATGAATCTATGCATCACTGAAACACTTTACTGCACACCTGAACCTAACACAACATTGTAAGCCAACTAGACTCCAATCAAATAAAAATGTAAAATATGAGCCATAAAAATAAATAAGTGAACCACTCATTTGTCTGTTCCACAGCATCTAAGTTTTGCAAATATAACATTCAACTTAGGTAAATAAAATATTGGAGAGGGAATATCTAATGTTAAGTCTTTTCCTGAACATGGAGCATGTCTCTTGTATTTTCAACTCAATCCTTTACCGGAGTCTTCTTTGCTTCTGCCCTTAATTTTGGGGAGGGCTTAAGGATCTAAACTTAGGATCTTAGGAGCGACCCCTCTTAGGGAGTTCACAAACTTTCATGATTTCATTTAGTACTTTTGTAAGAACAATCTTCAACATCTACTGCCTCTTCCTAACTGTTCTTCTAAGTCATAATATTTGTGGCCGGAACTGGAGACATCAACCTGGACTTGTTTTCCCTCTTTTGCTGTATCCAATCTTTTGCCAAGTTTTTGGCCATCCGTGTTGACATCTTTCTTTCTGATCTGCCCACCTATCTATCTCTGTTATTCAGACCATATGAAGGCAATAAATGGCAGATTCTCAGCCCCCCAAGTTTAGATTTTACAGTCTAAGGCCCATAGGAGGATGGACTATATATTTCAGTCCCAATTCCAAAGTCTGAGTGGATCGCGTTCCTATTTCTGAACAGTTACATACAGCTAGAGGTCAGAGTCACACAGCAGAAATATGAGAGGTTATCAGCCCTAGGGGTGGGGGGTGTTGTTCCCAGAAAACAGTCTGGGAGGAAAATTCTATAGCTGGCCTTCACATGAGTCCGTGAAATTTTATGGAAAGAGCTTTAAGTGTTATCTAAAGTCAGAATTTGGGATATGTTCCATACATTGTCAGTGAAGTTAGGTTCAGATATGGGTCTCCTTAACATTAAGCTGGATATATTTCTATAATTATTTTCATGAAAAAAATAAAAAGTACTGAATGTGCAATGAAAGGAAACATCGTCCCATTTTCTTGGTTTTCATTTAAGTAGAAAACTCACAGCACCAGCCAACAGCAGCCTTTTCAGACCCTCATTTTTCATTATCCAGGCGTGTGGCATGGAATTCCCCTGATGCCAAGGTTGCTGGCCTTCAATTCCTTGCTGCTCCATGCCATTGGGGTGATATCAGCATTCTGGGCTTTCCCAGACGTGAGCCCAGAGCCTCTTATTTCCCTTAAAACGTGTTGATTTTGGATGCCACAGAGTAAGCCGACAGGTCTAGAGGAGACTTCCCTATGGCTTAGGATGCTGTCCCTTAGTGCACGAACCACTGGGGTTTCCCAGGTGGCGCACTGCTAAAGAATCTGCCGGCCGATACAGGAGACGCAAGAGCCGAGGGTTCTAACCCTGGATCAGGAAGATCCCCTGGAGGAGGAAATGGCAACCCACTCTAGTATTCTCACCTGGAAAAATTCCATAGACAGAGAGGAGTCTGGTGTGCTACAGTTCACGGAGCCATGAAGAGTCGGACATGGCTGAGCATACACACTGCGCCAATGGCTAAAGTTCAACTCAAAGAAAAACAGTGAACTCAAGGAGAGAGTCACTCTTTCGGCTGTTAGGTATTTGGGTCTTTCTATTAAGTATTCCAGAGTGAAGGACTGCCTCATCTCCCTCCTCTCTCATCTCCCATATTCTGTGCTACATTTGTGAAGGGTTTTTTTTTACATCCAGGGATTTGCTGTACCATCTCATGCCTCTGGGTTTATGCAACTGTTGCCTTTGACTTTTCTGTGTAGTTGGAGTCTGCTCGTTCCCCAAAGTCCAGCTCTATTATTTCCTCTTTTATTAAAAATTAATTCATTAATCCATTTGGCTCTGCTGGGTCTTCCTTGTGCTTCATGGGCTTTCTCTAGGAAAGAGAAGCATGTTGAGGAGCATGTTTACAAGCTAGAGCTCTAGAGCACACATGCTCAGTAATTGTAGCACGTGGGTTCAGTTGCCGTGCAGCATGCAGGATCTTAGTTCCCCTCTCAGGGGCAGAACCTGAGTCCCCTGCATTGGAAGGCGGATTCTTACCCACTGGACCACCAGGGAAGTCCCTCCTCTATTTTGGAGTCTCCTGCCTCAATTTTCCCTTCTCTTCCTCTTCTGCTGTGACAGCTATTCTTTCATAAGTGAACCTGTGACACTTTGGCTCTTCTCTCTTCAAGGACTTTTAACAAATAGGTTGAACTTATTTGGTGCTAACCATGAGTGTTTGACTTGTACAGATTGAAAGTATAGGATGAAAAGGCATATTTCTTGACTACGAGTATATTTAATCTCATGGAGAGGCAAAAAAGAAAATAAAACATCATATAAATGGATGGAGAGTTATAATGTGTGCATAAGGAAAGGAACAGGCCATTTTCTTCTCTCCTCCTGGTGTTTCCTTTAATGTGGAAGGAGTTCCATTAGCCTAACACTCTGAGCCTTTCTCTGAGCCTTACAAGCTCTGTGCTAAGGAGTGATATATTTGATTGGTAAATTTTGAAAGAATTTATTAGTCCTGTTCATAAGGGATTCATATTCTCTTCTCTTACCCCATCCCACAAATCTTCCAATGGGGAAGTCTGACCCGTCCATCTGAGCCTGTGTGTCAGAGGGTAAGTTAGCTAAATTCTGAGTCTTTAGGAAGCTTTTTGTCCACTTATCTATCCATAGGTGCAAGCCCCTCACTATTAAGTCAGCTTTATCAGTAATACGGGTAATATTTTGGTATTCTGTTCCATCTACTTTTTTGGGGGGGTCATTTAAAAATTTTTTTCAGGGACTTCCCTGGTGGTCCAGTGGCTAAGACTCTGCACTCCTAATGCAGGAGGCCTGGGTTCAATCCCTGGTCAGGGAACTAGATCCCAGGAGTCATAGCTAAGACCCAGCACAACCAAATAAATAAAAATAAATAAATACTTTTTAAAATCTCTTTCAGACCCATGTGCTGTATATGTTCTTCTGGGAATGAGCTATTTCACTTAGTATGATGTCTTTCAGATCCATCCACATTGTCATAAACAGTAGAATTTCCTTCTTTTTTAAGGCTGAGTAATATCCCATAATACGTATACACTATATTTTTTTAATCTATTTGTCTGTCAACGGATATCTGTGTTGTTTCCACATTTTGGTTGTAAACAATGCTACAATGAACATGAGGTTGTAGTTACCTCTTTGAGACACTGATTTCAATTCTTTTGAATATATACCTAAAAATGGGATTGTTAGGTCATATGGGTGTTCTATTTTTAAGTTCTGAGGAAACTCCCTACAGTTTTGCACAAAGGTTGACTCATTGGAAAAGACTCTGATGCTGGGAGGGATTGGGGGCAGGAGGAGAAGGGGACGACAGAGGATGAGATGGCTGGGTGGCATCACTGACTCGATGGACGTGAGTTTGAGTGAACTCCAGGAGTTGGTGATGGACAGGGAGGCCTGGTGTGCTGCAATTCATGGGGTTCAAAGAGTTGGACATGACTGAGAGACTGAACTGAACTGAACATCATTATAGAGTCCCACCAACAGTGTACCAGGGTTCCAATTCCTTCACATCCTTGCCAACACTTGTTATCTTTTGAGTTTTGTCTGTGTTCTGTCTAGCCTACTCATTTATTTTGGCTAAAGTTAGGAAGAAATGACCAACAAGGTAGACACCCATGTGGCAGGTCTCCAGGGTGAGCCTTGACAGATGGGAGGGGTTGGTGGGGTACGGAGGGAGGGAGGTCAAAGCGGGTAGTGGAAGAGTCTGCTTTCAGGGACTAAGCCCTTCTAATCTCACGAAGAGAGGGGGTCGAGGGGGAGAGTTCCCAGCCAGTGAAGGCTCCAGACATCTGTTTCTCATCTTTCTATCCATTTATGATTTTCTCCCTCTTCCTCCCTCTGACTCTTGGGGTTGGCTGCAGCCGGAAAGCCCATGCAGAGGTAAGGTTCTCGGTAAATCACCGAGAAGGCTCCAGGGCTTTGGGGCTCATTTTTCACTGGAAAAAGCCCAATCCAGGGAGGGTGGCGAGGACTGGTAAAGAAAGCTGGCCTGGGATGTCTCTGTGTCCTGTTGCTTCTCTGCATAGTGAGTAGGGAGTGAGGGGCAGAGGGTGGTGTTCATGTGTGTGCATGCATCCAGGGACGGCTCAGACCCTTGCTTGCCACTTTCGGCAGGCAAAACCTCTAATTGGCTGAAGCTCGGCAGTCTTGTCCACACTCCCTGGCCCCGTATAGCTAAGGACAAGGGTGTCCTTCCATGAGAAAGTCTCTGCGGAGCCTGGTCTGAGCCCAAGCTCCTGCTCTTCACTTGCCGCCCACAGACTTCACAGGGAAGTGAACGGGGGGGGGGGAGGGAGATCACGCCCAGATGACGAGGGAATTGTGGCCAAGTGGGAACAGAGCAAGGCAAGGGAGACTGTGAGCCCATAAAAATTAAGTAGTAGGAAATGCCAGCTCCTGGGATCTCTTGAGGGCTGGAATCTCTTAGTCTCTCTAGAACAGTGTTGCCTTTAACATTTAAGCTGCTTTCTACAATTAAGCTATTTTGCATCCATATTCAATGAAAGCCAGGTTAGGACATAAGTCTCCATAGGCTAAGAAAGTCACAGATGAACATATGAAGATAATCAGGTTCTGGTCTGACCTCTCTCACAGACACGGAAACTTCGTGTAGGTCATTTAGCCTCCAGGCCTTGGTTTCATGAGCCTTGAGAATTCAGGTGATGCTGTATTAGAAATAATTTGATTTTACTTGGAGATTCTCAAGAGATGGCGTTAATAATAATTCTCTATTATGAGCTCCATCATTCATGGGGTAGGTTTTCCTTGGAACTTCAGGACTTCTGAAGGCCTTGAAATCATCTGGGGTGGGCCTTTGTGATATAATGTTTGATTTAATATTTTTTTAAAAAGATTTTTTGGTCATGGATCATTTTTAGAGTCTTTATTGAATTTGCTAGAGTATCACTTCTGTTTGATGTCTTAGTTTTTTGGCCAAAGGGCATATGGGATCTTAGCTCTCCAACCAGGGATTGAACCTTCACTCCCTGCAGTGGAAGGTGAAATGTTAATCCCTGGACCACCAGAGAAGTCCCTTCATTCAGCATTATCTGTGGTCTCTTCCACTTACCAGTCCATCAAAGTCCTAGAGTGACTGGTCCTCTGTCTAGGGTTCTTCCCTTGAGTGACTCAGCCCACTTAAACAGCCTAATTTGAGACTCACATGCATGAAAAAGGATACCTGTAACATATTCAGGTGTGAAAAAAAGCCTGGGAAATGTAGTTTCCAGAAAATGTGGCTGGTTTATGAGAATAATAGATAAGATGATTTAAAATTGAGACCATTCCTGACAACCTAGGACAAAAGGTTCCCATTGCACAAATACCATTCTAATTTAATTTTTTAGGACTCTGAGAAGAACCTCTGGCTTTCCTCAGTGTTTACCACAGACCTCCATTTAAATTTTTTTTTCAATGCTCCTACTAAGGAGAGGCAATAGTCTGGTGGAATTCATGCTAAGAGGGACATGACTAATATCACAGCCCAAGAGCAATAGGGAGAGAGTTTGAGTATCTGAACTGAGCTGAACAGATAACCCACTCCCTTCTATAAACAACAGCACAAAATTCCATTCAAGAGACCTTCCTGATTCTGTTTATAGCAACATCTGGGAATTTCCCCACAGTTTGTTTAGCTAAAGCTTTGCTCCTGGGACAGTTCACAATACCTGTACCTAGCTTCAGCTTTTCTTAGAATGAATTCTTTCCCAGAGACTCCACAGAGCTAGTAAAATGAAAGATTTTTTTTAGATGACCTCAACTATGAATTGGGCAGAAATGCACAAGCATGTTTGGATTCAGCAGAGAATGCAGCCTATTAGTTGAGTTCTTACTATGTTCCAGGCACTGTGCCAGTCACTCGGCCTAACCCATATTATCTGTCACAACAATGCTGAGGAAATTACTCTTATTACTCCACTTTGCATATGAGAAAACTGAGACTCAGGGAGAGATGTTAAACCACCTGCCCAAATTCACACAACTGATGTGTGTGCTCCGTGGTGTCCGACTCTTTGTGACTCCATGGACTGTAGCCTGCCAGGCTTCTCTGTCCATAGGATTTCCCAGGCAAGGATACCGGAGCAGTTTGTCATTTCCTATTCCAGGGGATCTTAGAGACCCAGGGATCGAACGTGTATCTCTTGCACCTAGTGCATTGGCAGGCAGATTCTTTACCTCTGTACCACCTGGAAAGCCCTTCATACAACTGATAGGTGCTGATTATTTGTACCTAGGCTGACTGACTGCAGATTCTATATTTTCCTTTATTGTGTCTGCTGATTCTCTGGGAACTGGGAGCTTGGGCTTAAATCAACATGTATCCCAGCACATGCTTAGAGCGTCACTTAACATCCCTTGGCTGATCTAAATAGTCAACACAACTGATACTCGGAGTGCTAAGCAGACAGGTCTCCAGGACTGGGATGTAAAGTACCTCTCTCCTTCCCTCTTCCTGGGAATCACTACTGACAATGTCTGTGGTTCTAATACTCATGCTAATTCCATTTCGGTGTCTGAATATGAGTGAGAAGGGAAAAGGGTGGACATGGTTATTGGTACCCACTGGAAATGTGGGAAGGAATATCAGCATTCCTGGAAATGTCAGACTGCAACATTCTTTGAGCAAATCCAAAGCAAAGGTGAGAAGCAGACAGGTGATTCCATCTCTCCCACTTTTCCCTAGTAGTTTGATGTGATGGAGAGAAGGAAAACGCTCCCATGATGGAAAATGGTGATGGATGTGCCAGGTCTGGACTGACCAAGGGGAATGTGCTGAGATCAGCCAGCTCAGCCAGAGGCACTTGGATCCTCCCACACTTTGGACAAGGAGGTGCTCCCTTTCCACAGTCTGCACAGAAGCTGTGGCCCCTGGGCCTCCTCTCTTCCTTTGGCCCTGATGCTCCACACTTTGATGGCGAAGCCCCTGTTGACATTTTGGGGAGAGGATAAGGAAGTGAGTGAGTGGGTGGGTTGCAAGCCCTTTTCCCGCTGCTGTGACCTTTACACAAGCTCTGTATTCTCTGCCTGGAGCCCACAGGAGGCTCTCTCCACGTGTGATTTGCATCTCTTTCAACTGCCTTCACTAGAACATGGGTGGGAGGCAGGATCTGGGGCCTGGAGGGAATCCGCCTCGGACAATGGGTGCTGGGAGGCTTGTCTGCCAAGAAGACAGCACAGCTGGAGCTCCAGAGATGGCCTCAGGGTCTTCCCGCTGCCTGGTTTGAGACGCATGTTATCTGAAGGCTGCTCATTTAGTGGTTCAAACAACTTCTCTCTTGCAGTTCAGAGCCCTAGGTTTTGAGTCTAACAAGTGGCCAAGTCTTCTCAAAGCCCATCTATAAGCAAGAGCAGTGCTGGCCGTGTCATAGTTTAGCTGAGACTCAAATGAGGCCCGAGTGCCAACAGGTCCTGACCATCCATTAGGACTATTACTGAGTAAGAGATGACTGTTATGACTACCCAAATAAGCGGTATATTATTAGTTAAAGATATGTGTTCATTCTGTTATCAGTTCATAATATAAGCAGTTAGTATTTATCTAACAGACACTGCGTTAAATATTTTTATTCATTTTAGTAAAACACATATTTATTTTGGGCATTTAGATGCCAAGCCTCGTCTTCTCCATAAAAACACCAAATGGCAGCTGATGCCAGTGCTGTGGGAGGGCCCAGGGGCCCCAGGGGCCCTGGAATGAAAGGCTGTGGTGGCTTCTGTGGAGGCCAGAAAGGAGGCCAGGGAAGAGGCCGCGGAGCTCGCAGAAGCAAGAAGTGCCAGGCATTGTCCTAGGAACTGGCAATTCAGTTGAAAATGAGATCCTAGCTCTCCCGGGGTTTGTGTTCTCTTAGTAAAGACAGACGGTAAACAATTATACGAAGGTAATGACCGTTTTGGACGTTAATGAGCACTATGAAGTGAATAATATAGGAAATGGGACAGGGAGTCTCTGAGGACACATATAACAGTTTCATATGGATGGTTGCCTTCCGAAGAATTGATGGATGTGCTGGATCTGGGAAAGGTGAGGATGGAGCCAGCTATATGAGTGGGGGTATCTTATGGGGGGCAGTTGTTCCTGGGAGAGAACAGCCATGTATAAAGGTCCTGATGTTAATTCAAGTTCATGTGCCTGATGCATAGTGAAGCCACACAAATGGAAAGATCGGGGTTTGGAGAGAAAGGTTTATTGCTATGCCATGCACAGAGAGATGAGGTGGCTCATGCCTTAGAAAGCCTGGAGCTCCCGGAAGGGTTTTGGGAAGGCATTTTTGAAAGCCACGTGAAGGAGGGGGTTCACAGGGTCTGTGATCAGATTGTGCATAATTCTGACCCGTTGATGGTGAGGGAACAGGGTGGTATCACAGGGTGAACATTAGCAGTTCTTAGGCTCCTGGAGGCCCGGGGCTGTGTGCTCATGGTCCTTTGGTAGTTAATATCTTCCATGGCAAGGAGGCGGCTTACATCTGCAAAACAACTCAGGAAATGTGCATCAAATACTATTAGCTAGATACTTCAGAGGGGAGGTAAAGCAGAGGGTATGAGGGAAGGCCCTCTGAGATCCTGCTCGGGTACACTGAGGCAGAAGCGAATGTAAGGACCAGAAGAGGGCTGAGAGGTTGGAGGTGGTCTGGGCATGGGTCTGGGGCAGGAGATGAGCTTCGTGAGGCCTCCAGTGGTTGTGGCCTTGTGGACCACGATGAAGATCCTGTTGGAAACCCATAGAGGCTTTGGAAGCAAAGCATTGGTATCTGATGCATCTTTTCACAAGAGAGAGCACTGGCCGCTGGTTGATAAGCATCAGAATGAGGCAAGAGAGGAATCAGGAGATCTGTTAGAAAGAAACTATTATCTCAACTGATTATCATAACAACTTGGTGACAGATGATGGGTTATCATCTTAATTGGGAAACTGAGGCTTTTGGGGACATTGAGTGACTTTTGCCAGGTCCTACAATGGTGAGTGGAAGGCCAGGAAAGGAGCCTGGGAAGCTTCATCAACCTTCAGGAGACTGCTTTTCTTCCCCAAAGGCTTTGTCAGCCACTCTGAGCGATGCTGTTCATTGTGACTGACCAGTGGATGCAGGAAGAGGGGATGTGGAGAACGGTCCAGCCGGGGCGGGGCTGAGCTGGTGGTGGAAGAGACCAGGCAGCTGTTCCTCGCATTTGGCCTAGATGGCCAGTCTGGCCACAGCTTGGGGCTCCCTCCATGCTCCCAGGTGGGGGCAGGGAGAGTTCTCATCTCATCACAGGGTCTCCTTTCCCATCAGAGCCGGTCCCGGGCTTCTGTCTGTGTTTGTACCAAGCGTTCCACCGAGGCCTGTGGTCACGGGACAGCTGCCCTCCATGCTCTGCCTCAGGGTTTGAGCCATGGGGTGAGGATCGGCCACTTCTGTTTTGCCATAACAGCTGCCTCCATAGCAACAGCCTGTGATGTCCCTGGAAAAGCGATTTGCGGGGCTACCGAGCAGGATGGAGGGAGGCGAGGGGGCTGGAAGGAGCTCCAGGGGAGGTGGAGGGGCAGCTTGCACACCAGGGCTCAAAGGTGTTACACACATGGGCCTCCCGTGGGCCCTGTCATGTCCTGTCTCCTGGGTCAGGCTTAGCAAACCCAGATGTTCTTTGGAGAGCTCAGGCATATTTGGCCCCATCGTAAACGTCGCTTCCTTTTTCAGCCAATATGACAAATACTTGTACTAGCCTCATTCTCTGAGTCCCAGGACACCTCAGGACTGGAGGGGGTTAATGGGAACAACCACTCCTCAGGGACTGTCCCTGTCCTCTGTTTCTACCCCTCGGCCGGCTGGCCCAGGAGGACTCACTGTCCGAGGGACCTCATAAGACATCCAAGCTGTCATCTGAGCAGTCTTTTCTTAGAAACAGGAAACTGTCCTCAGCCAAGTACAGATGAACTGAAGCACCCAGAAACCTGAGGACTGCTCCAAACTCAGAGGCCTGGAGGCAGACAGGGAGGGGTGAACTCCTGGCCAGTCTCTGTTTCATTCTGTCATGAATGGAATGGATCTCAGCTGTGTCTCAGCCATTCTTCCTTGCACTCAGCCCCTTCTGTCTGCAAGTGCTGGGAGCACATTCACTGAAATAGTTTCAGCAAAATCTTTTTCACCCCTGAAACGAAATGCATGAATCAAGACAATATCTGATGGATCCAGAGTTTATCATGCAAAGTGAAATAGGTAAGCCAGACAGAGAAAGGCAAGTATCATAGAATATCACTTATAAGTAGAATCTAAATATATATATATATATATATATATATATATATATGACTTTATTTACAAAACAGAGACTCACAGACATAGAAAACAAACTTGTTACTAAAGGGGAAAGCTGGGGAGGGTACAAATCAAGAGTTTAGGATTAACATACGCACGTGCAGGCATGCTCAGTCATGTCCAACTGTTTGAGACCCCGTGGGCTGTAGCCCACCAGGTTCCTCTTCCACGGTATTTCCCAGGCAAGAATACTGGAGTGGATTGCCATTCTCTTCTTCAGGGGATCTTCCCAGCAAAGGGTTGAACCCCTGTCTTTTGCATTAGCATGTAGAGTCTTCACCACTGCACTGCCTGGCAAGCCCCTAACATATACATATTGGTATATACAAAACAGATGACCAAGAAGGATGTATAACAAGACTTTTAGTATCTACAAATATGACAGCAACATTGAGATGAAATGAGGCATGGATGGACAGAGCCTCATAGTGTCCAGCCCAGGGCCTCTGCACACACTTTCAGTTCAGTTCAGTTGCTCAGCCATGTCCGACTCTTTGTGACTCCACGGACTGCAGCACGCCAGGCCTCCCTTTCTATTACCAACTCCTGGAGTTTATTCAAACTAATGTCCATTGAGTCAGTGATGCTATCCAGCCATCTCATCCTCTGTTGTCCCCTTCTCCTCCTGACTTCAATCTTTCCCAGCATCAGGGTCTTTTCAAATGAGTCAGTTCTTCACATCAGTTGCTCAGTTCAGTCGCTCAGTTGTGTCCAACTCTTTGTGACCCCATTAACCGCAGCATACCAGGCCTCCCTATCCATCACCAACTCCCGGAGTCCACCCAAACCCATGTCCATTGAGTCAGTGATGCCATCCAACCATCTTATCCTCTGTCGTCCCCTTCTCCTCCCGCCCTCAATCTTTCCCAGCATCAGGGTTTTTCAAATGAGTCAACTCTTTGCATCAGGTGGCCAAAGTATTGGAGTTTCAGCTTCAGCATCAGTCCTTCCAATGAACATTCAGGACTGATTTCCTTTAGGATGGACTGGTTGGATCTCTTTGCTGTCCAAGGGATTCTCAAGAGTCTTCTCCAACACCATAATTCAAAAGCATTAATTCTTCAGTGTTCAGCTTTCTTTATAGTCCAACTCTCACATCCATACCTGACTACCGGAAAAACCATAGCTTTGACTACATGGACCTTTGTTGGGAAAGTAATGTCTCTGCTTTTTAATATGCTGTCTAGGTTGGTTATAATTTTTCTTCCAAGGAGCAAACATCTTTACACTTTATACACACTTTACAAGGTGGCATTTCAGCAGGTCTGGCTACTCTGTGGCTCTCTTTCTGTATTCAATCTGTTGGCGCATAGCTGCTTCACAATGTATCAGTTTTTACTGTACTGCAAAGTGAACCAGCTATGCATATGCATATACCCCCTCCCTTTTGGACTTCCTTCCCATTTAGGTCACTATAGTGCATTAAGTAGAGCTCCCTGTGTTAGACACGATGTTCTCATTAGTTGTCTGTTTCATACAAAGCATCATTGGTATGTATGTGACAATCCCAATCTCCCAATTCCTCCCACTCCCTTCAATTTCTTTTAAGCGTACCAGGCTGTTGGTTGGCTTTCCCACAGGTGGAGATCAGCAAGTATCCTCCGATCAGCCCGGGTCCACTCTCCTCTCACTGTTTTTTCTTTTAAGCCCAGAGCAGCAAGCCTCTCTTGTGCGTGTGAGCTGCTTCTCTGTGAGGGTCACCTTCCCTGGGCGTCCGAAGTCTTCTCTCGATGGTTCTTACAATCAATGATGCAATGAGTCTGAGTGAGTGCCTTGCAGAAACTTCAGAACTTTGTGAGTTTTGGGAGCTGTGGGTGTAGAAGTTGGGAGGGTATTTTTGCTGTGCTTTTTGCCTAAAATCAGGCCCAGGACCAGCACTGATGACTGTGCTTTATGGGCAGCAACAACCCAGGCTGTGAAGAGATCTAGGCCCTGGTCCAAGCCTTGCCTCGGTTCCATGCTTCTCTGCCCATCCCCGCCCCCACCTACACACCGGGCACAGCTCTTCTGGAGGGCCCCTCCCTCTGCCAAAGCACTCGGGCTTTCCGACGGGCCCGCCAGCCAGCCCAGGGAGTGGTTCCTGTGGTTCAGTCCCCACAGTTCATTTTCCATTAGGGTCACCAGGCAACCACAGAAAGCGGCAGCTCCTGACGCAAACCCTGCTCTGCCCAGCGACAAGCGTGGTGTCCGTTACTGAGCCGGGCTGGCTCCAGGGCTGTGGGTGTGCCATAGGCGTGTTGCTGGTCAGGTTGGCCAGGACAGTTCCAGCCGTACCCTCCGCAGAGCTAGGGGGCTGGGAGCTTGGGCCAGGGCAGTGAGGGCGTGGCGGGGGCTGGGGGGACTCAGGTAGGGGCACTAAGGCTTAAAGTCAGACATGGGTCTCAAGTGATGCCTTCTCCCTCGTCCGGTTCTGCTTGGGATGTTTGCTTTTCAGGTGCCCCCCCCAGGAAATGAACTGATGGGCTACTTGAAAAAATGATGCATCACATTTTTACATGGTGATGGACAGTGTTCAAGAGGGATATATTTCCACAGTTGAAACTGATCATCCCACACACTGTTTGAAGTAAATAAGTACTGTCTCCATTTTAGAGATGGGGAAACTGAGGCTCAGGGAGAAATTTACTAGCCAAGGGTCACTTTGGCGAATACAGTATTGACTGAGACCAGTCTTAGGGCTTTTTATCACATTAAGCTGAGTCATTCATATGTCCTTTCCCAAGGACTCTGCTGTAGCTTGAAATACAAGCTAGTTAATCCAGTCACTTACTTGTTCATCTTACAAATGCTGCAGAGTGCCACTTATCTGACGGGTATCCATAAAGCAGTGAAGAAAACATGCAACCACCCTGTCCTGTGGCATCTAAATTCTGAGAGGAGACAGAAAAAAATACATGCAAGATGTTGAGGGGGGTAAGAAGACTGGAGAGAAGTAAGTCAGAAAGAGAAAAGCAAATATAGTATATCGATGGATATATATGGAATCTAGAAAAATGGTACGGATGGACCTATTTGCAGAGTAGGAGGACAGAAGCAGATGTAGAGGACAGGCTCAGGGACCCAAGTGGGCAAGGAGAGGGGGACGAACTGAGAGTAGCATTGGCGTCACCCACTCAGTGGACATGAGTCTCAGCAAACTCCAGTAGACGGTGAAGGACAGGGAAGCCTGCTGTGCTGCAGTCCGTGGTCGCAGAGAGTCGGACTCGACTTCACAACAGCAACGCCATGTGTAAAACAGCTAGTGGAAAGCTGCTACATAAGCTTCAGTGCTCAGCCCTGTGCTCTGTGATGACCTAGAGGGTGGGAAGTGTGGGAATGGGAGGCACAAGAAGAAGGGGATATGTGTATACTTATACAGCTATAAGTATTCACGTTGCTATACAGCTGAAACTAACACAACATTGTGAAGCAATTATACTCCAGTTAAAAAATAAATGCAAAAAAGAGAAGACTGGAGGAAGTGATGCAGGACTGGAGGCTGGAAAGAGCCAGGTGTGCCTGTGTTGAAGGAGTAGAGCCCCTGTCTATACAGATTGATAAGAGAAAGCCTTTCAGTAAGTTCCCATTGGAGCATAGTCTGTAAGAAGTGAGGAAGTGAGCCCTCCTGGTGGCTCCTGGGTGTGCACTGGATGACATCACATCTTAGGGTCTGCACCCCAGTTCTCCCCAAGGTTGATACTGTTACCCCAGTGAGAGATGAGAAACACTCTGACCAGCTTGCCCGAGCCCCACTGCTCTGAGCAGGGAAGACAGGGTGCAGACCAAGGTCTGTCGTCAAAGCTCTGCTTTTAACCACTCCCAATATCAGGCCAAGAGGCATCTTATCAGGTGTGGAGGTTTGGGGGCAGGGTCCTCTTTCCTTAGATGCCTTAAGAAACATTTGGTGTTTGCCAATCTTGCTTAACAGATTTCAACAAGACAAGGCAGGCGTAATAAAAGCAGTGGCCTGTCTTTTTATTATTTGACTTCCTTTTTATTTCCTGTTATATGTCACATCAGGCAAAACACCAGAGCCCAAAGATTGCAATCTACACCCAGCACGCTGTGGCCAGAGAGACTGGAATAGTGATGATAACATTTCTGTGAGTGTCACCACCATAGGCCAGGCTCTATGCTAAGTACTTCATATCTGGTATCTCACCGAACTTTCACAAAAAGCCTATAATACAGGTTCTACCTTTATCTTCATTCCACAGATGATGAGCTTGGGTTGTGTAACCCAGCCAAGGTTACAAGACTAAGAGAAGGGTCAGACTCGGCTTCAACTCACCTCACACCGTAAACTGAGCTCTGAGGTCCTGAGGAATGGGTGAAAGAAATCTTAAGTGGCAAGAGCTGATGAAAGGAGGCTTAAGGGCAATAGGCAGAGCAGACTGTGGGTCTACTTTGTTAGGCTTCATGTTTATCTAATACACCCAAGTGGAGTAAATTGGGATCAGCTCTAAGTGAAAGCTTTTGTGTCTAGAACTATACTATAGAATAATGACAAAAAATGTACGAACTCACTAAGAACATGGGGGAGATTCTTGACATACTTAGCATTTGACTTTTTAATTTCCTTTTCTTCTACTTATTAAAATATAGGCCTGGAACTTCCCTGGCAGTGCAGTGGTTAAGACTGGGCTTCCACTGCAGGAGGCAAGGGTCCTATCCTTGGTTGGGGAACTAAGATACCGCATGTGGTGCAGTGTGGCCAAAAAAAGAAAACTAAGATGGGGAGGGATAACAAAATATCAATCTTAAAATATTGGCTTATGGGTAATAAATGAAAGCATGCAGAAAAGAGTGAAGTGAAATAACAGCATCGCTAATCTGACCACTTCAAGAGAATCACCATTACCATTCTGCTATCTGGCTTCTTTCTAGGCCTCCTTAAAATATGTAACTTCGCTGAAAAATTCTTTACATCTGATGATGCAAGATCACCTCCTTCTGTGAATGGAACTCTGTCTGGGACCCCAGCTCCACACATGGAACAGCTGGGGTTCAGGCTCCCCTCTTCCCATCACCTATGAGTTCCTTAGGAGTCTACGTACAGCCAGTTTCCTGGCTGGGCACTGAGGTCTCTGGAAGAATTTCCACTGACTCTGAGTTCTGGTACAGCTAAAGGGCATATGGCCCTGCTACTGAGCTATACGTTTCCCTGACAAGGCACTCCTGTTTGTCCTCTCTAGGTGGCGGACACTCGCCAGCAGACAGCAAGATTCACGGCCGTCTGGCTTCTCCCTCTCCTCCCCCAGAGGAGACGAAGCCAGATGAGAGTGCCTGAGACAGACCCGAGGAGAGGCAGCTGGAGGATGGATGGCAAGCCTAGCAGAGGCGGACAGTATCTGGTCCCCACTCGGCCTTCAACTTAATCGTCATCACATGAACTAAGTCAGGGCTGCAGAGTGGAGCTGCGATTAGAGGCCAGTCTCCTTTGGGAGACTGATGGGGATAAAGCTACTGCTGTATGAGATACTGTGCTGTGGCCAACGACATCATCCTGGTAACAATGATGGTAGCAGCAACTGAAATCTACTGAGTGCCCCTTATTTGCCAGGCATGGTTCTCAGTGCCCTGGGAAGAGGACCTCATGAGTCCTCACTATGCACCTCACTGTGCAGGTAGATGTTACTGCTGCCCTCCTTGTGGAAATGAAGATGCTGAGCCTCAGAGAGTAAATAAGATGCCCAAGGTCACCTTGCTCATTGGTGGCGGAGCTGTGCTTTAAGACAAGGAAGTTTTACTCTAAATCCTAAACCTCTCCCTTGAGGTTCAAATTCATTCATTCACAAACACGCACACTAATTTGAGCTACTGTCGTCTCTCACCTGGACAACAGGCAATAATAACTTTTTAAGTCTGATTTCTCTGATAGACAGAGGTTCAAGCTTGGCTGTACCTTGGTTTCATCTGTGAAAACTTCACCACTACGGGTGCCTAGTCTCAGAGAGGCTCATTTTACTTGTCTGAGATATGGTCCAGGCAGAAGCTAGGTATATACAGTATATGTTGTTGTTTAGTCACTCAATCATGTCAGACTCTTTTGCGAGCCCATGGACTATAGCCCACTGGTTCTGTTCATGGGATTTCCCAGGCAAGAATACTAGAGTTTGTAGCTGTTCCCCTCTCCAGGGATCTTCCCCACCCACATCTCCTCCATTGCAGTTGGATTCTTTAATGCTGGGCCACCACCACCACCACCACCGCACACACACACACACACACACACACACACACACACACACACACACACTAAATTCTGATCATGCCCTCTTCTGCTTTAAACATTTTTCTGGATTTCCTGGAATGTTCCAGGCTTCTTGCTGCCTCAAGGTCTTTTCATGCTGACCACAGTTCTCTTCCCTGTTTGTCTGATTGACATCTACTTACTTCTTTAGGTCTTAACATGATGCAGCTGATTACAAATAGTTACCCTTCTCCACCCCTCCCCCATGTGCACATTTTGCCATGAAACTTCCCGTCGAGGGGCAGAGTCTCTTTGCCCACCTCTGGAATCCTAGCTAAGCTGAAACTTGCTTCTGTCAGTAGGATGCTGCAGAAGGGAGGAGCCTGAGCCTCAGCACCCTTGCAGGCCTCTGCTTGCTCTCTCAGAAGCCCACTGTCACCGTATGAACGAGCCGGGTCCGGTCTGCATGCGGATCCCAGCTGAGGCCGTCTTAGATCAGCTAACCTGGAAGGGGACCACAAACTCAGCTGGAGGCCCAGTTAAGATCAGAGCCTGGCCCAGATCTACAGAACTTTCCAACTGATCCACAGACTTGTGAGCAATAATAAATGGTGGTGCTTTAAGCCACTAAGTTTTGGGTTGCTTTGTTATGTAGCAATAAATAGCCCATAATTCAATATTACTTCCTGTTTCTCTTCTAGCCCAGATCTGCTTCTCCCATTTGCCCATACTTATAGCACCTTCTACCCAACTGCAGCATTTATGATAACTGTATCAGAGTTAAAAATTATGAAGTTAATAATTTTTTCCCTCAGATTAGAGTTTAAGATCCATGAGGTCAGAGACCATATCTGATTTATCCCCTGAAATAATCTTATCATCTAGTCCTGTTTTGTACATAGTAAATGCTAAGCAAATATTTATTATAAACATGTAAAATCAATCAATATATCCACTCAACATTTATAGCGCCTTCTACATATTGGGTACTATGCAAAATTTTAAAGATGTAAGAATGAAAATCTTTGCTCTTATGGTTCCCGGTTTAAAGGCTGGGACATGAATATGTAAAAACATTGTAGCCCAAATCAAAAAGTATAATTGAGGATGTTTAAATGTTATTGAGAGAAAGGTAAAGTACATCTAGAGAAATGAATACATATAGAGAAAAAAGGAGCAATGAGTCAAATACATCTAGAGAAAAAATAGTTTCTGGAAAATGCTGTATGAAAATATTTGAGAGGATGGTTCTCTATCTGATGAGTGTGTAGCAACAGATATTCAGATGCTATAGGTGGTGCTGCCCTTAGCAATGTGACTTTTCAGAATGATTAAAACATTTGTTAATTTTTCATACAAGACAAAAAAGACTGTCTTCCCTTGATTTACATAGTAGTTGCACTTACAGAAAATGCAAACTGCACAAAGTATGTTTTAAAACTGTACTAAAATCAGGTCCTCTGTATTAAATGTAAATGAAATAAAGTATTAGACTCAGGTAATTATAAATAGGTTTTCACCCACATGAATGTCTGAAGGGACATCTGAAAACCAACCATGTGGAATGTGGGGTCACTTTTCCTGGCCTGAGAATGTCCTCTGTATGTATTGGAGGGTACCTAGCTCCCCTAGCCCTTTCTCACTAAATGGCAGTATTGTCTCTTCCCAATAGTGTGACAACGCAAAGTTCATTTTCAATTTCTAAGGCTGTTTATTTCCCCCCAGTGTGGAGCCACAGCTGCACTGAACTACCGGTGTAAAAAAAATTGCTTTGACTAATTCACATTCATGTTTCATGAAACAGTGTTATTTGAAAGGCCTATGCTTTCTGCACAAGTGTTCTAACACTTTCAAATTACATTGGTATAATTGTAAAAGAGGATTCAACAGATTTCTTGAAGAAGAAAGAATCTGAATACACCATTTCTATCGCTGGAAGCAACTACTCTTAGTATCTGTGCCATTCTCAAGAAGGATGTGGTCAGGAAGCCCAGCAAGCCCACATTTCCACAGTAGTGGGAACAGCCCAGCTAAAAACTCATTTCATGACTCTCGGTCAGTATCAGCATGCTGATGCTGATGCTGCTAAGTCGCTTCAGTCGTGTCCGACTCTGTGCGACCCCATAGACGCTACCAGGCCGCCCCCGTCCTGGGATTCTCCAGGCAAGAACACTGGAGTGGGTTGCCGTTTCTTTCTCCAATGCATGAAAGTGAAAAGTGAAAGTGAAGTCGCTCAGTTGTGTCTGACTCTTCACAACCCCATGGACTGCAGCCTACCAGGCTCCTTGGTCCATGGGATTTTCCAGGCAAGAGTACTGGAGTGGGGTGCCATTGCCTTGTCAGCAGTATCAGCATAAAACCTGTGAAATTTCCTGGAGACTTTATTCTGAATAGAGCTAGTCCTCATTAATTTTTACTGATGGAAGTAGTTTGGATTAGTGAAGAATCCTAACTGTTAGACATCTGTTTAACATTTAACAAATAATTTTTAAGGGTACTTAATCAATGAGCAAATATTCAAACACCTCCATTAGGTGAAAGGGGCTTCCCAGGTGGCACAGTAGTAAAGAACCCACCTGCCAAGGCACAAGATGCAAGAGACATAGGTTTGATCCCTGGTTAGGGAATATCTCTTGGAGAAGGAAATGGCAGTCCACTTCCGTATTCTTCCCTGGAAAATCCCATGGACAGAGGAGCCTGGTGGGCTACAGTGCATGGGTGGCAAAGAGTCTGACACGACTAAACGACTGAGGATAAACACTAGGGGAAATCACTGTGCTGGCTACTTGGACAAGGCAGTTTTAGCCGCTTAGCTGTGTCTGACTCTTTGCAACTCATGACTGTTCCCTAAATGTTCCTGATCTTTAAGGAACCAAAAGTCTAAATTTGGAGCTAGGATATAACTGTGAAAAATTTATTGACAATATAAAGGCAAATGTTGGATGAGCAGGACAGGCACTAAAGGCTTTTGGAGCTCAAGGGCAAAGAGGTCATTGATAACCAGTCATCAAGGAAATTTTCAGAGGCTAGAGAAGACCAAAAAGGGCATTACTGGTGGAAGCAATGGCGCAGGGAGACAAAAGGAGACAGCAACATGAATGTCATCTTCTAGAAACTGTGAATAGATGAATCTGGCTGGAGTGATTCTAGACGGTAGCTAATAGTGATATTACCACAGCAACTTATAACCAGAGAGCTAATCATCTCTCATACCAGAGCAAGATCTCAGTCTTGGCACTCTAAGGCAAGATGGGTCATTGAACATTTTGATCAAGAAAGTGAAAGGATAAAAGGTTATTTAGGTAATGGGAGAAAACTTTTGTTTGTTTACTCTTTTTTAAAATAAACCTTTTTAGTTTATATGTGGTGGCTCAGATGGTAAAGAATTCACCTGTAATGTAGGAGGCCTGGGTTCAATCCCTGGGTCAGGAAGATCTCCTGGAGAAGGAAATGGCAACCCACTCCAGTGTTCTTGCCTGGGAAATCCCATGGACAGAGAAGCCTGGCAGGCTACACTCCATGGGGTCACAAAAGAGTTGGACACAACTGAGTGACAAGCTCTTTCACTTTCACTTTTATCTCATTGTGGATAAATCTCTAGTACAGAAATACTCGTGGTCTCTGAATCCCCTAATACAGACAACATTAGGGAAAGAAAAATTCTTTCTCTTTTTTTTTTTGCCCCACCACCTGGGATGCAGGATCTTCATTCCCCAACCAGGGATCAAGCCCATGCTTTCTGCAGTGGAAGTGCAGAGTCTTGACCATGGGACTGCCAAGGAAGTCTGAAGAATTACCTTTCTGATTGAGGATTTGGAATACACACCTGGGTATTTATTATTTAGCCCCTTCCTTACTCCTCTCCAGAGATATCCCTGAAGAGTGTACATCTTTGCTACTTACACTCTGACTTTTGCAGGAATAGGTCCCCATGGAGAAGTCTGTGTCCAGATGTGCTTGTGATTGGGTTAGTCACTGTCTAATTCAGAATGAGATATTAGCATGTTCACTTGGCTGCAAACCCCACCTGCATTCTCCAAAATAGATTTTATCCTTACCTAACTCCTGTGTTTCTCTCTTAATTAATTCCAACTTGGGTGAAAGAGTGCTGGTACTTATTAGCTTCTGCCACATTGGAGATAAAAACATCCATTTAGACAGAGGTGGAGGAAAAGCCTTACCAACACAAAGGCCCTAAAAGAGATTCACCAAAGAAAGCTTATGCTTGAAACACTTTAGACTTAAAAATTAGGTTGGCACTGGAATAGTTAAGATCCCTGGGTGGAGAAATCCGAGGACACTCCAGATCAGGTGTTGACAAACTACAGCTCACTGGGTTAGATCAGGTCCATCACCCGTTTTTGTAGACAAACTTTTATTGGAACACAATTTGTTGTTGTCATTCAGTGCGAAGTCTGTGATTTCATGACTGTGATTCCATTCTGGGATTCCAGGGACTGCAGCACGCCAGATGCCCCGTCCTTCACTATCTCCTGGGGAGTTTGCTCAACACTAGCAGACGCATCCACAACTGAGCGTCATTTCCGCTTTGGCCCAGCCGCTTCATTCTTTCTGGAGCTATTAGTAATTACCCTCTGCTCTTCCCCAGTAGAAAATTGGACACCTTCCGATCTGGGGGTGCTCATCTTCCAGTGTCATATCTTTTTGCCTTTTCATACTGCGCATGGGGTTCTCCAGGCAAAAGCTGGGGTGGTTTGCCATTCCCTCCTCCAGTGGACCACGTTTTGTCAGAGCTCTCCACTATGACCCGTCCGTCTTGGGTGGCCCTGCACAGCATGACTCATAGCTTCATTGGGTTACGCAAACCCCTTCCCCAAGACAAGGCTGTGATCCATGAATGGGTGGAATGCACTATTTATTTACATATAATCTATGCTTCAGTATTTAGATATATTCATCACTTTATTTATTTAGATATATTCATCAGAACTGGGTAGTTGCAACCAAGACCATATGGCCTGCAAAGCCATTTGCAAACTATTTCTGAGTTCTGAGTGGTCACTGGGGATCAGTTACCATTTACAACATGTTTTTATTTTAGTTTACAAGAGTGTAGCTTACTAAATTTAAAGTTGGAGGTAGATTATAAAGGCAAAGGAATGACTTTCCTCATTATTTCCATCAAAATATAAGCATTCAGAGATAAATCACCTGCCAAATAAATAGCCATTGCTAAACATCCCTCATCAATTTATTCTGTTCATGAAATTAATTCTAGGGCTGCCGGATTTTGGACAGCAGTCTATGTTCCTGAATTCATCTGCTTTTGAACTAAAAACCTCCTCAGTCCCAAGATATAATGTGACAATTGACTCAGCATTATCAGCTTTAAGCTCTGAAGCTTGTCTGTAAGGATTTCTATCCCTTGAAATATCAATAGTTAAAAGTATTTGGTAGAGTCATTTGCTTGAAGTTCTAAGATTGTTCTTTGTTGAACACACACAAAAAGCTGTGAGCTTTTATGTAAGTATCTGAGGAAAGCAGGAAGTATGTGTGTATGAAATTAACAATAGTTAGTGTCCTTAATTCATTACAGTCATCAATAATAGCCAAATGGAGAAGTGCAAAATTCTCTACTGGGGGCAACACATAACCATATCATAAGAGTCTGACAAATGTTTCTCCTGAGGATAAGAATATGTTATATGGAGTGAAGGCATTAATAAATCTCCAGGTTATTTCTAATTCATAAAGTGTATAGTTTCCCTGGTGGCTCAGATGGTAAAGAATCTGCCTGTAATGCAGGAGACCTGGGTTCAATCTCTGGGTCAGGAAGATCCCCTGGAGAAGGAAATGACAATCCACTACAGTATCTTGCCTGGAGAATCTCATGGACAGCAGAGCCTGGGGGGCTATTGTCCACAGGATCCCAAAGAATTGGACACCACTGAGCAATTAACATTAAATTTAAGCAATCTCAGAAGCGTTTATATTAATGACATTTTACCTACATAAAATTATCCTTTGGCTTAACAACTCTTCCCCGATAGCTTGGGAAATATCCCTGAACTAATTAAGAAGTACAGATCATACCAAGTGTATCTAATCATTTATAGTATTTGTAGTTATAGAAGGTGAAAGGACAGACCTTTGTGACTGGCCAGCCCTTTCTGGGAAACCTCAAAAATAATTTTGCATGTACAATAAATTGTTATTTCTCTCTTTTTCTCAAATTTGGGATATACTCTTTAAATTCAAACAAGTTCTAAAAGGAGATTCGGTGGGTTATCCTAGGATCGCAGGTACCTGAGAATCAAGTGTGAAAACATGTACCTGAGAAATGGCTGGGCCAAGGTGCCCAGATAACCAGACAGATGCTATTCTGAATATTCTGGTGAGGGTGTTTCTGGATGAGATTAACATTTAAATTGGTGGATTTTGAGGAAAGCAGATTGCACTCTACCATGGGAGGTGGGCTGTACCCAATCAGCTGCAGGCTTGAATAGAACAGAAGCCTGACCTCTTTTCAACAAGAGGGAATTCTGCCAATAGGTGGGATTGAACTGCAGCATCGGCTCTTCCCTGGGTGTCTGCACTGCTGGCCTACCCTCATGTTCTTGATAAACCAAAATACATTCCATCAATACGCAAACACAGTTGTATTCTCCCGCCTCTCTCTCTGCTGGTGCGGTATTGAGCACCCATATTTACTGCAACTTGTAACTAAATTAACTAACTTCTGGGTTCATAGGAGAAAAACTGGGAGGGAAGTGATTGATAATTATTTGTCCATTCTCAAGCATTTAAGCAGAATTGCAAGGATAGGATATACATGGTACAACTGCTTGCAGTCACACACACCCATTTTACAACTTTTTCAAAAGTTGTTTTTATTTTATTTTATTTATTGTTTTTGGCTGCACTGGGTCTTCGTTGCTGCACGTGGGATTTCTCTAGTTGCGGCTCTCCGGCTTCTCTTTGTGGTGGCTCCTCTCATCACAGAGCACAGACGCTAGGCATGCAGGCTTCAGTGGTTGTGGCCCATGGGCTTAGCTGCCCCACCACATGCGGAATCTTCTCAGAGCAGAGTTGGAACCTGTGTCCCCTTCATTGGCAGGTAGATTCTTAAGCACTGGAACTCCAGGGAAGTCCTACAACTTCTTACAGTGGCAAAATGAACATATTCATTAATATGACCCAAAGGTACAGTCATTCCATAACAGAAACAAAAGTATACAGGTTATGATACATATTATCATCAATGTTTTAATATTGTATTTTACTTTGAAGCTATTTAGGGGAACAGAGATTAATCATTAATTTAATAACAGGTCTAGTTAAAGTTAACTAAGAATCTTGCAGCTAATTTTTGAACTGAAACATTATAGAACATGTTAAAACTTTATTGGAATTATATTTTAATTTAGTTAAAAGTCAAATTTTATAAAAATAAAGTATATGCTTATATTATATGTCTAACACTAACAAAACCAGGATTTGAAAATATGGTTATTTTCAAACAAAATGACCAAACCAGGATGGTATTCACTCTAATTATGTAAACTTAGACTTTTACATAAAAATACTTCTGGGCTAGCTGTTTCTATGAAAATAACTTTATATTCCATTTATATATATATGTAAAATATTAGGTGCTGAGTTTCTTTATTTTCTAGGAAAATATTCTGAATTCTGGGAAAATGTTAGATATATATAAGCATTTATTCTCTCTAAACTTAAGCTCTTTTAATTAAAATACATTATTATCTAATTTCTTAATAGATTTTATAGGTAGAAAGATATTTTACATTCACACACTGAGAAGTAAATAGTTTCCTCCCTTATACACAGAGATGCCCTGGCTTCCGTTTTACAGCTTTAGCCATGGGTCAAAGTAAACAGAAAAACTCACCACCTTAGATCTAAAAGATTAGTTTTCTTTCTCAGAGGATATGTAATTTTTATTTGAACTCAAAAGTAGACAGAAAGACACAAAAATTAGCAAACCACATTCTCTGCTGTTCTCACCTTAGAATAGGTGTCCATCATCCAAGGGAAATCACCAAATGGTCAGATGATAAAATTAGATGCCCAATCTTGCAGCCATCTATAGGGAATAACTCATTAGCCATGCACAGAACAGACCCACAACCAAACCTGACTAAGTATAGAAACAAAAAAACCACAAAATCTAGGGGTAAAAGATCAGAAAAGGAGTCAGGACAGGTTAAGTTGCCATTCCCCTTGAGAATCACTCTAAGAACCAAGAAAAGACAGTTTAATCCATGAAATGAACTTTAAATTCATTCCTGGACTTAATTCATGAAATGAATATTTAGACAATTCTGTTTAATTAGCTCTGTAGGCATCACTTTTCACTTTCATGCATTGGAGAAGGAAATGGCAACCCACTCCAGTGTTCTTACCTGGAGAATCCCAGGGATGGGAGGGAGCCTGGTGGGCTGCCGTCTATGGGGTCGCACAGAGTCGGACACGACTGAAGCGACTTAGCAGCAGCAGGCATCTCATTGGAACCTCCACAACGGTTAAAGAATAATTTTCAAAAAGTTAAAAACAATCTCTTCTTAGTGGCGAAGAATCTGCCTGCCAGTGTAGGAGATGAAGGAGATTTGGGTTCAATCCCTGGGTGGGGAAGGTCCCCTGGAGGAGAAAATGGCAACCCACCCCAGTATTCTCGCCTGGGAAATCCCATGGACAGAGGAGCCTGGTGGATTATCGTCCATGAGATTGCAAAGAGTCAGACATGACTGAGCGACTGAGCACATACACACAAGACATTTTGAACAATATTAAATAACAAAGTTTCAAAAAAAATGTTAAAAACATGAGTCTCATTCACATACAAAAAGATTACCTCTCCAACATTATTCGTAAGTTTTCATCGGTGAGAGAATCAGTATGACGGTAGTGCTGCTTCAGAGGGGACAGCTTCAAGGAACTGGATGTTTTATAAACAAACAAACAAAAAAGAATGTTAGAATAAGCTTTCTAGGATGGGGCCCAAATCAGTTAATGTCCACCAGGACGATAAAACTGTAATCTTTCAGATTTTCTTCTCTACTAGACAGAAATGTGCTAGTTAACCTGAAACTTTATAGCATCTGGGCTCTAATCAAATTGTAATAGGAAAGTCAGATATGCACAAATTCCCCCAAGGCAATGAACGTGTCCTTGAGCAGACCTAGTCAATAACAATTGAAAGAAAATACTACTCTTCCTTCTAATTTTTTCCAGGTTTTGGGCAATTTTGATTAATATTTGATTGCCCCATTCTGTTTGTGTGACTCAAAAGCATTTTCATTTTGCAAAAGATTCCATTTGCTTTTGAATTTCCTAGGCAGGCCGGATTGCTAGAGATCAACTCTTTGAGACATAGATATTTCAAATTCTCTACTAGCATTTCTGTTTACAATGATTCCATTGTTTTTGTTTTTCTCTTTATGTCCTCCTAAAATAATGGTATATTCTTTTAATAATAAAACCTCTCCTTCCTTTTTCTTCATTTCCTAAAACAGTCTAGTATTCTGTTGGAGAAATTGTTAGCTTAAGACTCCAACGTCTAAAGTTTCTTTCTAAAAATACATGATTAACTAAGTTATGCCATTTACCCTAGAGTAGCTCTTGCACTTCTGGATAAGCTATTTCTTCAACATTTTCCTCTTTTGGCTCTAAAAGAGCTTCGAAACAACATGGAAAGATGAACAAAATTATGAGTACTTGATCTACGACTAATTATTTCTGGTTTGAAAAGTTAAAGCTTAGCATATCATATCATAATGTTCTGTAGCCCAAGTGGAAAGCTTGGGCTTTTAAAAAATTTATTTTTTGGTATTCATTTAACTATTATTGAAGTATAGTTGATTTACAATATCAAAAATGTTGATACTCGAATGTGTGCTCCATATCATACTAGAAACTGGAAAACAACAATAAATAAGATTCAGAGGGTTTCAACTCTCTTAGAATTTCTAATTTTGATGGAAGACACTGAACAAATGCTGGCCCATGTCACAGCTGCCAAAATGCAAGAAAACACAGGACTTTCTCTTGAAAATGAAAGTCCAAATCAAGTTGGCTTAAGGAAAAAAAAGAATTCTGTTTGCTTACATGATTAAACAGTTGAAGTCTTTAGACATATCAGGCAGTAGGGTTTCCAAAGCCATCGAATGTGGTTTCTCAGCTCTGCTTCTATCGTCTGCATACCATGCACAGCTTATGCAAGGCTCTTGTAGATACGAAGGCTCTAGATCTTACATCTCAACTTCAAGGCCAGTGGAAAAGGCTGAGGATATTTATAGTAACATTCTCAGAAAAAAGTCTGATTGGGTAATTAACCCATTTCCATGGCAACTGCTTAGGCTTTGGCCTTGGCCTGTGCTCGTTGGAGCCCCATCAGAATAAGATGTGGGGTCTATGATTGAAGGAGAGCCTAGGCCCCCAAAAGGATGGGATAGGCTTATTATTAGAAGGTTGAATGGACGCAGGGGCACAAAAGCCAACGATGTTTACCATGAATTAGTCCGGCGACAACAGAGAAGGCTTCTCTTCAAAAGACATGGTATCTTTGTGATCTGAAGATTGTATGGTTGTCAGTTATAGTTTACAGATGGCAAAGAGCATTCCAAGTTGAGGGGACAGTGTGTGAAAGATTGGCAGGGAAGGAAATGATATATTTCAGGCCATATGATCAAAAAAATTGATTAAGGGGAGGGGGAGACAGAGACAGGAGAGTAGGTTGGAAATGTAACAGGAATCAGATTATTTCAGGTCTTGTAGGTCATAGCAGAGCCTTTATTCTTTTGGTTTTAAGCTAGCCATTTGGATCAAGGGATGGTAGACAAAGGGAAAAAGAAAGAAGAGAAAGGAAGGAAGAAAGGAGCTGAGGAAGGAAGGAAAGAAGAAAGAAAGGAAATTTACCTGGATTACTATATATCCCTTGGACAACATTCCGTTACAAACTCAAAGGTCTGTCCGTTTTTTACAATGTCCTTGAATGTAGATGTATTTAATACTTCTTAAAATAAGTGGTTCCTTAGGCAGGCATTAGAAATCACTGTGCTCACCAGAGATGTTTGATAAACTGATGCTTAGTGGGAACGGCTGTGACTTAACATACTGCAAAACAAGACTATCACCATTCATTTTGGTTCGGACTCACTCTTCTTCAAATAACTTTTTATCTTTCAATGGTGGGAGTCAGGTCAGTTCTAAGCAACAGTCATGTAATAATACTAAGAACAGGAGAATGTGTGTGCAGTGTCTCAGCTCAGCTGTAATTTCACCAAACATGGGGTGGGGTTGGGGGGGTTGCTGAATCATAGGTCAGGGTGCCTGGCTGCATTCTCCTTGGCCATCAAGATTCCTTGGAAGACAGAAATGTTTTAACGAACAGAAGGCAATACAAATACCAGCCTGCGAATTCTCTTCATTTTGCTGTCAAGTATTTTTTTTTTTTTTAAGGTGCTCTGTTACTTATTTATTTATTCTTGGCTGTGCTGGGTCTTTGTCACTGCGTGGGCTTTTGCTCTAGTTGCGGTGTGTGGACTTCTCACTATGGTGGCTTTTTTTGTTGTGGCCCATGGGATCCAGAGCATAGGCTCAATAGTTGTGGCCCATGTGCTTCGTTGCTCCGAGGCATGTGGGATCTTCCTGGATCAGGGATCAAACCCACGTGCCTTGCACTGACTGCTGGATTCTTTACCACTGAGCCACCAGGGAAGCGCCTTGCTGTCAAGTCTTTTCACCTCACCATTTTCCAGATTATTAACAGATCAAAACCTACCGTGGAGATAAGGGTACAAATCAAGAACTTTTGCAGCTGACATTGTAGGGAGAAAGTTAACGACTGAAAAATATTAGTATCCCAACAACATCGAGATGAAACTAAAGACTCCTTTCTAAGGGAAACTGAAGAATCAGAAAGAAGTGTTACAGGGAGAGGCTGGAAGGAGTTTAAACCATAGAGTGGATCTTCTACTGAATCAGGATTAGCAATGGTGACTTCACAATACCTTCCTAAGCTTTTCTTTACTGGAGCAATGGCAGAAAAAAATTAGGGGTAAGGCTCTAACTGGCAGAATCTGTCATCTCACAGAAAAAAATATAGTTATGTGAGATGATGGGTATTAACTGTACTTACTGTGATCATTTTACAAATATATACACATAACAAGTCATTGCGTTTCGCATCTTGTACTAACAGAATCTCTCTCAGAGTTGCTTAGTCATGTTGACTTTTTGTGACCCCATGGACTATATAGCCTGCCAGGCTCCTCTGTCCATGGGATTTCCCAGGCAAATTTACTGGAGTGGGTTGCCATTCCCTTTTCTAGGGGATCTTCGTGACCCAGAGATCGAACCGGAGTCTCCCGCATTGCAGGCAGATTCTTTACTGTCTGAGCCACCAGGGAAGCCCACTAATAGAATGCTATATGTAAATTGTATCTCAGTAAAACTGGAGAAAAAAGCTAGGAATTGTCAAATGAAAAAAAAAAAAAAGTCTCAGGTATGCCAACTGTGTATAGCTGCTGATTCAGAAATATAGGACGTTTTGGACTAAGAAAAAAAAAAAAAGGAAAGAATGTGTATTAATGGATAGATGTGTTTCTCAGGAGTAGGAAGAGGTTGAATGGAGCCCCAGCTTCCTAAGAATCAAAAATGTAGAAAATGTAAGTTGGAAATCTTAAGAGATGTAAGAAGGCCTAGATGAGAGGCCCCTTAGTGCTGGTCCACGTGGAGAGAAATGTACAGATGATCCTTGCTCTTCTGTGTGCAAAAGTCTCCAGTTCAGAATGTTTCTGGTGAGGAAGTTATGGAAGGGTTTAGACTTTAGGGTTGTGTGGGCTGCCATCTATGGGGTCGCACAGAGTTGGATACGACTGACGCGACTTAGCAGCAGCAGCAGCAGCAGCAGCAGCAGAGCCTTGGTGTGAGAACAGGTGTGTCTAAACCTGTTGCTGTACTGTAAGTGTCTTTGCTTCTTGTGGTAAGGCTATGCCCTCTCCCCACTTGTGAGCTAAACAAAGAAACTATTCTACCGTCAGGCCTATTGTTTCAAAGTTGGTAAGAAGAAGAGATAGAAAAACATTAGACTTGACTACAAAGAAATCAGGCTGTGATGTTTTTGAATTCGGGTGAAATTCCAGAGCTTCGATACTGAACTCCTTCGGGCCATTTCTATCACATATATCAATCCTGGTTTGTGTTCTAGTGTCAGAAGAGATCTGTAAGCCTTCTGTGGGCTAACAGAATTGAAAAATTGCTGTGAGGTTGTTGGAACCAGTCTTTCAAGGATGAGTACTTCTTTTCATATTTCTTTTGGGAATTCTAAATGCCATGCCGGTGACCAGCAGCAGTCCCTAAATTGTTTGGGGTCAGATGAAACTTGGTTGAGCAGAGATGGGCTTCGGTTTTGCAAATCGATGATAGTACAATTTGAGGAAAGGCTCGCAGTTCCCTCTTAAAGGATAGCTACAGAAGTTACAAAGGTCTTAAAGCAGACTGACCGGCAGGAGCAAGCTCCTAGGTAAAACACAGTGAATCGCTGGAACTCTCCTATAAGCAAGCGTATCTACCAGATTCTCTAAGCTCATTTACAGCCTTGCCAATCTTTCTTCTACCTTTCTCAGCCGTGCTCCAAATCGGAGATTTGGTCTTTGGTGCCTGGGTCCCTGGAAAAACAGTTTCCCACCGTTCTTTTGGTCTTTATCTTCAGCAGAGACTGAAGGAGGCAGACAGAAGGAGGTCTGCCCACAGTCAGCATGACAGTGAGAACTGTTTACATCTGTGTGAGAATATGGGAACGATGCTATTCACTTCCGAGAGTGGCTGCTCAGAAACAGAATATGAGATGCGGGTGGAGGTTATGGGACAGCCATGGGAGCAGGAAGGAAGGGTACCAAGGGTGGGTTCCTCTGCTCGGGGAAAGGAGGGAAGGGCTGTTGCTGAGCTCAGCCTGCACATCAAAGGTAGTCTGCACAGGCCAAGCTTACCTCTTCTGTCCTGTCCACCTTAGGCAATATTCCCTCTGGTCTCTTGTCTCTCCTCCCCTTCCCTTCTTTCTCCTCCCCTTCTTGTTTAGCTGGTCATTCATTCTCAAGAATCTTCTCCTGTGACCTTTTACCTTTGTTCTTTTCCCCACCAGTGCCCGAGGCAAAGGCAAAGTGTGCGTAGAGGCCATTTAATGAGCAGGAGAGTTGGGATGTGGTGTGGGGAGGCAACGGAACACCACCATGACGTGGAGACCACGAGGGGCTTGGTGGACATCAACTTTCCTTTCAGTTTTTTGCCGTTATGCTCTTACATTTGTGTGATTGTTTACTGGGTAATTATGTTACTTTTCTTACCTTTGGAAGCACACGCACTTCTCTCTTCAGAGAGATAAAGAATTATTCATATCAAACAATAGGGTAAGGCATTCCAGGGGTGTGTATTCATGACATATCTGTTAACGCATCTCTATATACCCGGTGTCACGCGGGCAGTTCTCATCCACTATGTCTCTTTCCCTTTTGTCTGAAGTAGGTACCATTTCACACGCTTCTGGGCAAGTGCATGCTGGGAAATGCAATGCTCTGGCCAAGATGCTTTGAAGAGATAGGGAGTGAATCTGACCTCCTCTCAGAGAACTTCCAGATGCATAAGATGTGAAAGTAGCTCAGACTCCCATAGGTCATAGTTTCTAAGCCTCTTCGTTTTACAGAAAGAGAAATTGAGGACCAGAAGTGATGGGCAAGTGACTGATCCAGGATTCCTTTTTAATGGTAGAGCCAGGACTAGCATTTTAATTCCTGATTCCTTGTCCAGGACTCTTTTCAGTCAACAGCAATACACTTAGGGCCACTCACCCCCTTCTGTAAACCCTGGAGCTGTCGGGGGACAGATATGCCAGTTGTTTCCTTCAGTTCTCAGAGCCGTCAGCTTCTTCATGGGGAATTTATCTGCAATTTCTTCTCCTTGTCTCCTGAGGTTCCTGGGTCATAGCCCCGGCTAATCCCAGAGAGTCCCTTCCCAGGGGCATCCAGTGCATGTCAGCAGTTCCCATCTTCTCTGGAACAGAAGCGGCAGGACCTCAAGAACTTGCGCTTCTTAAGACTCAGCTCAATCTCCACCTGACTCAGCAGAGGTTTCTGGACTCTCCCCTCCATGTGCCGACCAAGTCTCAGATGGGCACTAACCAGAAGCGGTCGGTTGCCTCTCTGTTCCTGTAGTGAGAAGTCCAGAAAAAGCTGACGATGAGCACTGAGAAAGAAAACATGCAATGCATAAGCACAGCATTCTCTGCTCTATAAATAACCCTAATTAAAAGGAAAACACCAGCACAGACTCATCTTTTTTTATTTTTTGTGCTGGACACCATGGGAGGTCCTTGCAGCAGAATCTCTAGTGCTTGCCAACAATAACTAGGCTCCAAGAGAGAGAAGCTTCTATGCTTCTTCCATTTTTGTGGCCAACTCAACTCTGAATCCTTTCTGAGGCTCAACACTGATTCCTCTTTCTTTCCCCTCTTGTCTTTTTAGGTGACTTTCAGAGCCCCCATGTCTGACTCCATATTCTGTCCCAAAGTTCCAAGTTGATTTATGAGAGCAGTTCAGCAGGGCTTAATTCATTACCCGGTTAAAATAGTGCCAGGAGGGCTTCCCTAGGAGGGAGGAGTCGTGGTTATTCTAGGCTCATTTTTTAAAGGGACCAGATAACATTAGACATTGCACAGGGGTCTCTTTCTCTTAGTGACTGGCAGGCGTGGGAGAAGTGGCTTAGCTATCTGAGCCACTCACTTTATTCTGGTAGCTTATAATCTAGTAAGAGGCATAAGAAATAAATGTCTGATCCTTTTATTTACTTATACAGGAAGATCTTCAAAAATCACACTTACATAATCCAAATACTTTAACTTGATGTCCAAAGTGGTTCTTTCCTCGGTTCCATCATCTTCTTACTCCCCTTCCTCATCTACACATGTTTCAATTGCATAGATCATCTTAGATGCCCTGAAAAGTCCCCAAGTTCCTGATTCTAGTCACTTTCCATATGGAGTATATCACACCCTATGTTGACATCCAGCTTATCCTTCAGGATCCATTTCATCAACTTATAAAAATTTTTTTTATTGGAGTTTAGTTGCTTTACAACATTGTGTTGGTTTCTGCTGTACAGCAAAGTGAATCAACAATACATATACATACATCCCCTCTTTTTTGGATTTCCTTCTCGTTTAGGTCACCACGGAGCACTGAGAAGAGTTCCCTGTGCTATACAGTCAAGATCCATTTCAGATGCTTATTCTTTCTAACTCAGCAGCTGGCAGTGCCTAGATTAAGAAGTCAATAACATGCTCAATGCAAGGTTGTGGAATGGATTACTAAATCTACCTTGGTAGGCTGATATTACCTTAGGCTGGGATGATATCATTGCATCCTTGTCACATGTAGCACAAGGTTTTTTTTTTTTATCCAGTAAATACTGGTTTCATTCATGTTTGTTGATTGAAAGAACAGCTAGGTCATAAGGTAGTTCTATTTGCAATCCCACTGCTGGGCATACACACCAAGGAAACCAGAATTGAAAGAGACACATGTACCCCAATGTTCATCGCAGCACTGTTTATAATAGCCAGGACATGGAAACAACCTAGATGTCCATCAGCAGATGAATGGATAAGAAAGCTGTGGTACATATACACAATGGAGTATTACTCAGCCATTAAAAAGAATTCATTTGAATCAGTTCTGATGAGATGGATGAAACTGGAGCCGATTATACAGAGTGAAGTAAGCCAGAAAGAAAAACATCAATACAGTGTACTAACACATATATATGGAATTTAGAAAGATGGCAATGACGACCCTGTATGCAAGACAGGAAAAAAAGACACAGATGTGTATAACGGACTTTTGGACTCGGAGGGAGAGCGAGAGGGTGGGATGATTTGGGAGAATGGCATTCTAACATGTATACTATCATGTAAGAATTGAATCGTCAGTCTATGTCTGACGCAGGATACAGCATGCTTGGGGCTGGTGCATGGGGATGACCCACAGAGATGTTATGGGGAGGGAGGTGGGAAGGGGGTTCATGTTTGGGAACGCATGTAAGAATTAGAGATTTTAAAATTAAAAAAATAAAAAACTAAAAAAGAAAGAAAGAAAGAACAACTAGAAAGTACAAAGGAGCCAAAGTGCAACAGTATAGAGTGTTTCTTAGGGTACTTGCTTCAGTTCAGTTCAGTTCAGTTCAGTTCAGTCACTCAGTCGTGTCCGACTCTTTGCGACCCCATGAATCACAGCACACCAGGCCTCCCTGTCCACCACCATCTCCCGGAGTTCACTCAGACTCACGTCCATCAAGTCCGTGATGCCATCCAGCCATCTCATCCTGGGCCGTCCCCTTCTCCTCCTGCCCCCAATCTCTCCCAGCATCAGAGTCTTTTCCAATGAGTCAACTCTTTGCATGAGGTGTCCAAAGTATTGGAGCTTCAGCTTTAGCATCATTCCTTCCAAAGAAATCCCAGGGTTGAGCTCCTTCAGAATGGACTGGTTGGATCTCCTTGCAGTCCAAGGGACCCTCAAGAGTCTTCTCCAACACCACAGTTCAAACGCATCAATTCCTTGGTGCTCAGCCTTCTTCACAGTCCAACTCTCACATCCATACATGACCACAGGAAAAACCATAGCCTTGACTAGACGGACCTTAGTCGGCAAAGTAATGTCTCTGCTTTTGAATATGCTATCTAGGTTGGTCATAACTTTTCTTCCAAGGAGTAAGCGTCTTTTAATTTCATGGCTGCAGTCACCATCTGCAGTACTTGCTTAGGAAGCCGATTACGCAGTAGAAATGCTATGCTCCCTTGATAACGTGTTTCTGAGCCAATATCTAGTGGGGAGTGGGGAAGGTAGGAGGAGAGTATAAAGATGGAGAAAATCAGAGAGGACCGACAAAGAGAAATCAGCCCTTTGCATCCCCCAGAAAAGAGTCTGGAGAGATCAATGCCACGCTCACATCTTCCTTGTCAGTTCTTCAGCGGATGGGAAAGTCAGTGGAAAGATACTGGTTTGAGGGTCAGAAGTTGTTTGTTTACTTTGAACATCCATTTTCTCATCTATAGAAGAATAATTTGTTTCAGGCCCGCTGGATAGATCGAATGAAAGAATATACAAATATAAATCTGAACTGCTTCTCTTTTGACATTTGAAGCAGCTTTTGGCATTTCCCTCCTGAGAATTCTCTTCCACTGGATCTGTTTTTCTTGTTTGCCCCCTTTCTCTGATTAAATTAACTAAAGATCTTTTAAAACCATTGAGACACAGGAAAAGTGTACAAAGGAGCCCGTGCCGTCATGGATTAGGAGTTAAGCAGCTATGGGAGAATCCTCCTCGGGATGAAGGGTGAAGCCACACCTGAGATCAGAGATATCTTGTTGCTGGCTCTGGAGAGTGGGGTTCATACATAAGCTGCACTCAGATTATTTTATCTCCATCACCATCAGGGTTATTTGTGAGTCTGAGCACATTCTATGAACAGAGTCACCCAAAGCTCAGAGACCATCAATCCACCATTTGAATGAGCCGAAGCATCTATAAAGTGACAGTCAGCAGCATTTCTAAGGAACCAAATTCAGGGGCTAATAGAACACAGACTGGAGTTGAACAAATTTATCTCCTGGATCAAGTGGCACAAACCCTGTGTCTTTGGATCAAGGGTCAAATAGCAAAGATTGAGACTGAAGAATCTCACATAGGTCGTTTGCCTTCTCACTCCTCACTGCTGTCACCGTGGACCATATTTTCCTGCAACATCTTGCATTCCACTGGGGTTGTTAGAACTACCCACCCCTAAAGTAGGAAAACTCTTATGTCAGCTGCAATACCTCTGGGATGAAAAGGTCCTTCCAAGAACTAGCTAGGTTTTAGAGTCTGAAAAGAGTTCCCTGTGACTTTCTCATCCCCCATGAGGAATCTCCCCTCACAGGGAAATACTACTCTGTGATCAGTACCGGAAAAGATGACTTAAAGCACGCTATTTTAATTTCTTTTTTCTTCTCTTTGGCATGTGGGATCTTAGTTCCCCAACCAGGGACCGAACCTGCACCCCCTGCATTAGAAGCACAGGGTCTTGACCACTGGATGGCCAGGGAAGTCCCAACATTGCTGTTTTAGATATTCATAGAATTTTTACCAAATAAGTTGGAAGGATTTTCAAGGGAAAAGATACTTCAGTTTTCTCTGAGTGCAATTTTGGGTCTGTGATTGGAAATCTTTGTAAGGACTGTATTTAACCCGTTTATTTTTATCTGACTTTACGCTATACTGAATCTGTAAGATTAGGACATTTTATCTAGTAACTTCTGTATAGGAACAAAAGCAAAGTTATTGAAAGAACAAGTCAGTCTATGTGGTATCAACACTTTGGGATCTCAACTGGTAACAAAGTTTAGCAAACTGGGGCTCTTTTGTGAGAAAAGACCTTGAATTCCAGTTTAAATGGAAGAAAAATGAGGTGAAAATTACATCTAAACTCTCTCTAAATGCTTAAGAAGTGTACTGTTGAATTTCCCTGGCAGTCCAGAGGTTAAGACTCCAAATTCCCAATACAGGGGGCATGGGTTTGATTCTTTGTCCAGGAACTAGGATCCCACAGGCGGAAAGGCCAGAAACAAATAAAAATAAGAGATGTACTGTTGTTTCCTACTTTTGTTATTACATAGATTGCTTCTCAATTATTTGACCATCAGTCATCTCGGTAAATGAAACAGGAAAGTTCCAGCAAACTAATAATTCCAATTTTATTGTTACATGGTTTGGTTATTTCCTTCGGAGGTACATAGTGAATACAGAAAGAAGGCACACAGAGAGAAGCAACACAGACAAAATAAAAAGAAAAAAATGAATCCTTTTATATAGGTGGAAACATAAAAAAAAACAAATTTCCTTATGAAACAAGAGGGGAGAGCATGGGAGAAAGGATTCTTTACACTAGGGAATTGTGTCCTCACTGGGCTAGAATCCGAGATAGTCTCTTCCTCACCACTGATTAATGCAGGTTTCTTTCCAGTCTATGACAGGTCCCTCCTCGAGGCCTGGGATTCCTGAAGGTGGCGAGAGTAACAGCCTTACTGCTGCCTGGGCAAGACACAGTCAGGCTGTGTGGTCCAGCCCAGCAGACTGCCATGCAGAACTTTTCTGCCAGCTCACTGTCTGGGTGTGAACCACATAACCTAGAGCTCATCCTCTGAGTCAGACCATCAGATAAAATGTAGTGAACTCCTGTTGGGAAGGATGGGAAAAGATGCAGAAACAAACAAAGTGCTATTTATTGCCAAGCACAGTCCCTATTTGACATCTGAAATGGAGATTGTAGTGATTTATCAGGTTGGGATCAGGATTTTCATAAAAGGATCCCAGAGAATGTCCCTGCTAATCTGATCCTGTGGGAGAAGTTAATCTTTTCCCTCTTTTTCTTTCTTTCTCATCCATCCCTTTTTTCTTCCTTCCTTGCCTTCTTCTCTCCCTCTTTCTTCCTCTCTCTCCCTCCCCTCTCTTTCTTTATTTCTCTCACTCTTTCTCTTTTCGATGATTAATTTTTACAGGAGAATTTAAGAATAATGTGTTAGGGCAGATATATCTTTTTCCTTCTCAAGGAACATTCCTGGGCAGCCAGCAATGGACTTGAGAAGGCACGTGATTATAGCAATCAGGTGGATGAGTTTTGGAGTCAAACAGTCTGTGTTTTTTCTCCCTTAAAATTTGTCTAAACTTGGGGCAAGTTATTAATTTCAGTGTCTCAGTTTTCTCATCTATAAATCAGGGTATTGGTAAAATCAGTACCCCCCTCAAAAGGTAGTTGTGACGATTAAATGAAATGATACTTGCTGGGCTCAAAGTGCATTAACTTGCATTATCATAAAAGCTATGCCAAGTTACAGCCACTCTTGCTCCATCACTTCCAGACACTTCAGCTGAGGTTTAGACTTGACGTTTATAAGTAGGATCTGCAACTTCTCACTCAGTAGAGGAGAATTCTGGCACCAGGGCATCGTTGCGGTTCTCAGACTTCCTGAAAATCTAGTGTAGACATCTTTGACGGGCCTCAATCTTGTTTTTTAGGCACATCTCATTGTGTGGGTTGATCTCTGCTGGTTAGTAATGAAAACAGGACCAATTTCCAATGCAGATAAGTACCCTGGCGTAATAACAGGGTTTAAAAAATTAGCTGAGTTTCATATGAGTCAGAAGTAAGATATGGTATCAAAAATGGCAATGTAAACTCATCATAATGATGGGCATCTGGGAACTAGAACAAAGAAGTGCTGTGCTTGCTACATCCCATGCTGGTCAGAACTCCAAGCGAGTATCTTAATTATTTCTGAGCACCACACTTTAAAAGGACCGTTGACAAACCAGAACCAGTTCAGAAATTTGGAACCAGATAGCAAAGAATCTTGGAACTCCATAACTAGGGATAGTTGAGAGAAGTGGACAAAACCAAATGGAGGGCTTCTCTCGTGACTCAGTGGTAAAGAATCTGCCTCCCAATACAGGAGACATGGGTTCGGTGCCTGGCCTGGGAAGATCCCCCATGCCCAGGAGCAAGTAAGCTGGTGTGCCACAGCTATGGAGCCTGTGTTTTAGAGCCAGGGAACTGCAACTGCTGAAGCTCATGTGCCCTAGAGCCCTATGCTCTGCAACAAGAGAAGTCACCACAATGAGAAGCTTGCCCACCACAACTAGAGAGTAGCCCCTGCTCTCTGCAACTGGAGAAGGCCCAGGCAGCAGTGAAGACCCGGCACAGTCAAAAACAAATAAATAAAATTATATATTAAAAAACAACCAAATGGAGATACTATCATTGTCTTTAAATATTTAAAAGAGAAATAATTAAACTTTTTCTATCCAAAAAAAGAGGACCTCGAGGGTTATAAGCAGCCCAGTGGGAAAGAGGTTTAACCAATTTATGACTTAATGTAAGGAAAGCCAAGTCCACTGGGGTTGAGACTTTATTTTGGTTTGTTTGCTTGTTTACAGGTTTTCTCTAGTGTCTAAAATAGAACTTGAACACGCAGTTGTCTCAATAAATATGTGTTAAATGAATATGAATAATGGTTTTTAAAGCAGTAAGAGTGCCTCAAAATGGGGCTGGGCTTCTTTGTTTCTGGAACTATCCAGATACGATCTTTGGTGAGACATGATACATTCAGGCATGAAGTGCAGACTGGGCTAGGTGACCTTCACGGTCTGTATCAACCCTGAGGTAGGGTTATTCTATAACCAGCGAAAGAGCCGGTGCCCAGAGAACAAACATGAGCCTCTCAACAATTCATTTATCCCCCAGTGCCCCGCCCTGACTCCTGAGTTTTGGCTGTAATGAACTCCTGGCTGGTGGAGGGGCTCCTTCATTAATGGCACAGTGGTTACAACTCCTCTAATCTGACAAGGACACAGCTTTCAACTCTGACTTCCATCATCTTCCCCTAAGAGTGTCCCTGAATAGAGTCTGGCAGTCATCAAAAACAGGCCGGTGTCATTGAGAATCCAGGATCCGTGGGTTGCTCCTTCCTATGCCCATCACCTCTCACCCCCAAGGCCAGTGAAAGGCCTGCAGCTCTCTGTCTAGCTGCTCGGCCCCATACTGCCCACACACCCCACCTCGGCACATTTTTTTTTTTTTTATCAGAGCTGGAACTAAATTCCCCAAGCCCCTAACTGGTGTGTAGACTCCGAGTATAAACACGATCCCTGGCATTAATCAAGGGTAATAGAAACCAGAGATGAACTGTCATGTAGCTGGCTATCCTGTTGCTGAGTCAATGCAACCTTTTAAAAACACACTAAGAAATACACACGCCGGCTGGGAACAGAGCATGAAAGAAATTCCAAAGCATTTTTTCCTTCCCCCATCCCCACCCCTTTGCTTTTCTTTTTTTAATTGCACAGGAATTCAGTAACCAGAAAAACATAAGAATTAAAAATAGAATCTGGACTTCTAAGGATCTGCACTAGAGGAGTATGCCGAGAAAAAGCTTTTTATTATTTATATGCCATTCTTGTAGCAAGAGGTTTAACTATTTCAACATGGAAAATATACATCTCCATCCTCAGTCATCTGCTCCTCTTGGCAACACTGTTGTCAGCCGCATGTTGTAGAGGAGTCTTGAAGTTAGAAGAAAGATCTGAGTTTAAATTTATATATCCTTTTTTATTTCTGTAACTTTAGGTGAAGTATTTACCTTCTTGTTAAGTTTTATCAGGCTCATCTGCAAAAATAGAATCAGAATATTCACCACACAGAATTTTAATGAGGATTTAAAGACATAACCATTTGTCTAGTCCATACTCTGAAACAGAGCAGGCACTTGACAAACGCGGGCTGATTCTACATCTTATTTGGAAAACACGTCAGAAGCATGAAGCCTGCTTGACACAACCCAAGAACACAATAACTGTTCTTCGCTCAAACCTCATGCATAAACATATTTGATTTAAAAGTTTAGGGGCTTTCTATGGTATTTCACATAGACAAAATCATATTCACAATGGTATGAAATCACTTTGTCCATTCTAACACTTTTTAATTTTAAGGTCAACAGATGCCCACCCAGCAAAGCATGGAAAAAATACAGCATCTGGCCCAGCTGATTCAGCATTGGTCATTTCTAAAGAGAAGATGCTTAGAAGATATATATATTTATGATTAAATATATGCATGTGCTAAGCTGTTTCAGTCCTGTCCAACTCTTTGTGACTCTATGGACTGTAGCTTGCCAGGCTTCTCTATCCATGGGATTCTCCAGGCAAGAATATGGAGTGGGTTGCCATGCCCTCCTCATTAAATAAATATATATATATATGCATTTATGTATTATATATAATATATCATATGTATATATACATATATACAATTAAAACAAGTTGAGCAACAAGCTGACATTCACTTTGTATGGATTTGGACTTCCATCAACTACAATCTGCTAATCTATATTGCTAATTAGCACTTAAGCATTTTGTTCAATTTCTACCCAGTTCCTAAGCCTCATTATTTGCTAGACTATTATTTGTTACCTGGTGTAGCAGGATTGAAGCAATTATTCCCATTTCATAGATAATGTGAGTAAAGGAGGGAGGCTAAATAATTCCAGAAGCCACCCAGTGTCTACTTTGTAGTTAATCTGAGGATGCTGACAGGTTTTGAGTTCTTCTAGAATACAATGACTGATAAAATGAAGCTAACTGTAGCTAATAACTTCTGATAAGCCCTGACCACAGGGCCATGTGTGAAAGTGGCTCTCTAAATGCTGACTGTAAATGAGTAAATATACTCCGTATGGCTAGGACAACTATTTTGTAATCCACTATCCAAAGCAGAACATTTTTTAAAAATTGAGATACAGTTTATATACAACATTATATAAGTTACAGGTGTTTAACATAGTGATTCACAACTTTTAAAGGTTATATTCCATTTATAGTTATTAAAATATTGACTATATTCTCTGCATTGTACAATACATTCTTGCAGTTTATTTATTTTATATATAATTGTTTGTACTTAATCCCGTATCTCTGTTGACCCCCTCCCTTCCTCTTTCCTCTGGTAACTACTAGTTTGTTATTTATATCTGTGAGTCTGCTTTTTTGTTGTTACATTCGTTTTATTTTTTAGATTTCACATATAAGTGGTATCATTTGTCTTTCTCTGACTTATGTCACTTAGCGTAATACCCTCCAAGCCCATTTATGTTACCACAAAGGCAACATTTCATTTTTTATGGCTAAGAAGTATTTCATTGTGTATGTGTGTGTGCGTTGTATGTGTGTGTGCGCGTGTGTGTGTGCATATACATATATGTATACCACATCTACTTTATCTATTCATCTGGTCTCCACTGTGGATCACTTGCCATAACTCCGTAGTGGCAAGTTAACAATACAAAGGAATACAATTTCAAATATTCTTAATAATCTCAAGGTGCATAAAAGATGAATATTGTTCCAAGAGATAAATAGCATTTACTCTAAAAATGTCCACTCTTGATGAGAAATCAATCTTATTTCCAGAACTGATATTTAGCGGCCATGCACTTGACAACATGGAAGTTTTGATTGGTTGGGTTTCAATTCTAATTGCATGGAATCTGTGCTGATTGACAGGTGGCTGTTGGACTATTATCACTGAGTTTTCTCAAAATGAAAAGTTTTTCCTCTTCTTGTGTGTATTGTTGAAGAAACATCTGGCTGGAGGCAGTGCTGTTGAGATCTGATGTTGCATCGTGAAGGCTGACCAAAAGGGGGAGGGCGGGGGTAGGGGTCAATATCATTGTCATGATTCTCTATGAGCCTTGCTTTATCCACCGAGCTGAACTTAAATATTCTGTTGCTACTTTTTTCGGAGAAGGCAATGGCACCCCACTTTAGTACTCATGCCTGGAAACTCCCATGGACGGAAGAGCCTGATAGGCTGCAGTCCATGGGGTCTCAAAGAGTCAGACACACGGCTGAGCGACTTCACTTTCACTTTTCACTTTCATGCATTGGAGAAGGAAATGGCAACCCACTCCAGTGTTCTTGCCTGGAGAATCCCATGGACGGAGGAGCCTGGTGGGCTGCCGTCTGTGGGGTCGCACAGAGTCAGGCACGACTGAAGTGACTTAGCAGCAGCAGCAACCTTTTTATTATTTTTTGATTCATAACTCATTTAATTTATTTTTTTAAGTCTACAGTTCAGTGTTTTTTCAGTATATTCACCGAGTTGTACAACCATCATGCCAATCAGTTTTAAAGCATTTTTATGATCCCCCACTGCAGAAACCCTGTATATATTGGCAATCACTTCCCATATACTCTCTCCCCTCAGGCTAGGCAGTTAGTAACGTAACCTCTGTCATCACAAATTTGCCTATACTGAACTTTCCTGTATATGGAATCTTACGTGGTCTTCTGTGACTAGTTTCTTTCACTTAGCATAATGTTTTCAAGTTTCATCAGTACTTCATTTATCTTATATCTGCATAATGTTCCATTCTATGGATATATCACATTATATGTACCCATTCTTCAGTTGATGAAACATTTAGGTACTTTCTGGTCATTGTGGATCATGCTTCTATGAATATTCTTGTACAAGTTTTTGTGTGGACACTTGTTCTTGTTTCTGTAGTTATATGCCTAGGAGTAGAATTTCTGGGTAGTTCGTTAACTACATTTAAACTTCTAAGGACCTTTCAGAGTTTTTCAAAGCAGCTATACAATTTTACACTCTTGTCAGCAATGGACAAAGGATACATCTTCTCTACATTCTCACCAGCACTGGATAGTTATCTGTAGTTTTGACTCTAGCCATGCTAGTAGGTGTGAAGAGGTATCTCATCGAGGTTTTGATTGGCATTTCTCTGATGGTCCCTGTAAAGAATATTATACAGTAAAGATAAATTGAGGTACATTAAAATCTTCGAGGCTTATTTGAGAAAACATCGATTTGAATTGGGTAGTGCCTAACCAGGGGTAGTTAGTAGCACTCCACCAACAGGAGCTAAGGGAAGCCTTTACAGAGCAGAGCGGAAGCAAAGCAAGGAGATCGTCTGATTGGCTGCAGCTTAAATGGTTGTCTTATTTGGCTGTTTGTTATTGGTCATTGTTTAAATTTCAATTTTTCAGATAGAAGGGCACTTATAGGAATTGGCTCAGGCTTAGGTTTTGGTTTGCAACCAAGGCATCGGAGTCTCCTCAGTTTAATTCTTAGTAAACCCCTACAATCATTTGTCCTCATTGAAGTTAAGAATTATGGACAATTACAAGTATATCAAGAGCTTCCCAGGTGGCTCAGTGGTAAAGAATCTGCTTGCCATTGCAGGAGATGCAGGACATGGGGATTGATCCCTGGTTGGGAAGATCCCCTAAGGGAAGAAATGGCAACCCACTCCAGTATTCTTGCCTGGAAAATCCCATGGACAGAGCAGCATAGTGGGCTACAGTTGACGGGGTCACAGTCAGACACGACTGAGCGACTGAGCATGACACACAAGTTTATCACACAGTCCTAAGTGTGGGTTGGGTGAATAAGTGATAGTGAGAGATTTGTTTAAAGCTTAGCTTTAATCTGCAGAGGAAAATTTAATTAGCTGAATCCTTGACTGTACAAGAGGCTGGCAGTCTCTGTTGAGAAGGACGGAGTGTAAGATATTCCCTTTAGACTGCAGCGTTTGCCTGCCAGCTGGCTGATGTCCATCAGTGATCAGCACATTAGCAGAAGGTGCCCAGTCCAGCACCTCTGCACTTGCTCTGAAGGTTTGTTTGTCTAGCGGCTCTTCCCCAACACGAGAAAAAGAATCACATCTGCCTTGGACATGCATCCATCTTTCAGTTCCCAAGATGACATTTGCTTGCTCTGACCTTGGTAGTCTGTCTCTCTCAGCCTCTTAAAATATCAAATAGGTTGTGTTAAAGCCCAGCTGGAGAACAAAGAGTAAGCAAGAGAAAAAGCTGTCATTTTGCAAGACCCAAGACCCATCCTTTTAAAGTAACTAACACATCTGTGAAGACAAATGAGAGGACGATGGATTCAGAAAGTGTGTTCTCATGGACCCAATTTACTTAGGTAGTTCTGTTTTCTTGTGTGGAATTATGTGTGAAGATCCTTTTCTCTGCATGGAAATACCTCTGAAGATTTTTTTGAAGCATGCATATCTCTTGATCTGCTTCAGGGTGGAGCCTAAACAAAGCTAAAAAAATAAATTCCATCATTACCTATGTTGTTGGAACTAAGCAGAAATATGAATAAACAAGGGGTTCCCAGGTAGCTCACGGGTAAAGAATCAGCCTGCAATGCAGGAGATGTGGGTTTGATCCCTGGGTCAGGAAGATCCCCTAGAGAAGGGAATAGCAACCCACTCCAGTATTCTTGCCTGAAGAACCCCCATGGACAGAGGAGTCTGGCGGGCTATAGTCCATGGGGTCGCAGAGAGTCTGACGCGACTGAGCACAAGCTCATTGTGTTATGGGTTAAAGCTGGAGAGGCTGACTGAGATTCACTCCAAAATAATTATTTGCTTATATCACTTATCTGCTCCTCTAAGAGAAAACTCTTGCTTTATTCCTATTTCTGTTTCCATGAGGAGTGCAGCAAGAACACTGGAGAGATGGATGAAGCTGCGTGGACTGAAGAGCTCCACGGGGCTGGAATCAAACTTAACTGAACAATCCACGTGGAAGAAACATGGATTTTCACACAGCATTTGGTTGACTTTGAGAGAGGATGTTGATTTCATTCTCTCAACTCCCTATTTCATCCATTTTATTACCATATATTTCCTAAAGAGAAGGCCTGGCCAGTATCAAAACAAAGCACTCTACTCTGTTTTTAATTACCCTTTTCAAGGCTGCACTAGGCAATGCAGATGCTGCCTGGTCTAACTTGAACTGCAAACAGAAATGTTTTGTCCGTTTTCCTTGAAAGCGCTGGGCAGAGTGTGTGAAGCTTAGAGTGATAAGGATTGAATTTTCAGGTTTATCTTTTAATAGGGACGATAAGATTCTAATGCCTCAGCGCTCCATGCTATCTGGATGTTGGTGGTGGGAACCGTCACCAGAGGGATGTACCGGGCAGTGGGGGTGGGGGTGGGGGGCTGGGTTAACCTCAGAGAAACACAAACATGAGTGGGTGGAGTGCTCCCTTTCCATGAGAATCGCCGTCCCTCTCTTTCACAGCCTGGCCCAAATGATCAGGCTTTATGCCAGTAAGCAAAGCAATGGATTATTTTTTCCATTGGTCAGAGGAAGTTTTCTTTCTTTCTTTTTTTTTTTCCTTTTTGTGAATGGAGATAAAAAATGCTCATTGGAAAAGGGAACTATAGGAATTTCATTTTAGTAAAATGAAAGGCTGCTTAGGTTCCCAAGAAGCCCTGGAGGAAGGTGCAAAGCCCAAGGCAACAAGGGTCCTTGGAATCCTGCAGATGTGCATGTAAATCCTTTTTCTGTTGCAGACCAGCTGTGCAGCCTTAATGTGGCTTTATCTTCATGAACTTCAGTTTTCTGGACTATCACAAGGGGAAAATTCTAGGTAAATAAAGTGAAACGAGTGCAAGTAAAATATTTAGAAGACACTCAATATTTATTAGTTTCCTTCTTTTGCCTTTGAACTAAGACAAAAGATTACACAGGCTTCCCACCCATCTTCTGTGTATTTGGGAACAAAGTCATGAATACAAATATAGGAAGCCCGAGGGACGGCTCTGCATATACAACATCTTATCCTGCCAGCTGATCTCATTCACTTCAACTCACCAAATATTTATGAAGTGTATGCTTGTGCTTCAAGCTGCTTGGGACTGTAGAGTTTACAGTTGAATGAGAGATGGTTACTGGCTTCTGTCTTCCAGAACGTCTCTCTTACACAACAACAAAGCTTTGTACGTCGGGCAGGTTAATAGTACATGGTGATGTGTGTACGTGCGTGTATTTAGGCACGCACACACACACGTTGCACATAAACAGTTTTGGAAGGGAGATAATCCACAAGGGCTGAAGGAATGAAAAGGGACTTCTTTATTTTCTTGGCTGGGATGAGAGGGGCTCTACAAGGAGCAAAAATATCACCCCTATAACTATTCTTCTTTCTGAACCAAAGTCAGGGGCCTCTGAATTTCACAACTACCCAGGTAATTCCCCTCTTAATGCTATTCAATATTTCTTTAAATGCCAAGAACATTGGAGCCTCCATGCCTCCAGGCTTCAGCTATTTCTTCTGGCTGGAATTCTCTCTTCCAACTTTAGAAATCTGACTCACACGTCCACTCCCAGCTCAAAGATCCTCTCTCAAGCCTTCTCTCCTTTTGTAGCTCTATTACCTAATGTAGTCATGATACATATTTTAGGAGTGAATGAAATCAGTCTTATAAATGGTTCTGGAAGTTAATTTCTGTCAAAAATATTCCACTGACCCCCAAACTGGCTTGAGACCTTTCATAACTTGCCAATAACCCCACTCTGGGTTCTTCTATCATTTTCTCCCTTGTCCTTCTTCTTATCAAGTCAGAGAGTGAAAGCTTTGATGGAAGCATGAAGCCTTCTCTGCTATTAGCATCTCTTGAGTATCAACCGAACAAGCAGAAGAAAAAAGCAGAACAGTATGTGTTTGTGACACATGGCCCTCTCTCAACAAGCCCATTGGTACCATACGGATCAGCAGTGCAAATGGCAGTGAGAGTGTTAGTCGCTCAGTCGTGCCTGACTCTTTGCGACCCCATGGACTGTAACCCACTAGGCTCCTCTGTCCGTGTATTGTCTAGGCAATAATACTGAAGTGTGTAGCCATTCCCTTCTTCAGGGGATCTTTCCGACGCAGGGACTGAACCCAGGTCTCCCATGTTGCAGGCAGATTCTTTACCATCTGAGTGACCAAGGAAGCCCCAGACAGGTAAATTAGAGAAGGACATGAAGATACATGTATATGTATGGGTGAGTACCTTTACTGTCCGTCTGAAACTATCACAACATTGTTAATCAACTATACTCCAATATAAAGTAAAAAGCTGGGAAAAAAAAAAAGAATGTGAAGAACAAAGTGTTAAAATATATGGAGTCCCACCATTGGCCTCTTTCACAGGGAACTGACAAGTGAGAATTCACTCATTTTGTGCCAACAGGTTTATTGTTGTTATTGTTGCTTACTGGTTAAGTCATTGTGTCCAACTTTTCGTGACCCCATGGACTGTAGCCTGCCAGGCTCCTCTGTCCATGAGATTTCCCAGGCAAGAATTCTGGAATACTGGAGTGGGTTGCCATTTCTTACTCCAGAGGATCTTCCTGACCAAGGGATCAAACCTGCATCTTCTGCATCGCAGGTGGGTTCTTTACTACTGAATCACCAGAGAAGCCCCTTATAACAACAGGACAACAAACCAAATAACTGAAAACGGAAAAAATGAAAAAAAACTAAAACTATTCTGCCAAGTAATTAATCATGCTGCTTTTCTCTTGTGACGTCTGAACTGATTTAAAGGATTTTGGGAGTTGGTAGATACTGTGAAATGCATGCTTAGTCGCTCAGTCATGTCCAGCTCTTTGCAACCCCTTGGGCTGTAGTCCACCAGCTCCTCTTCCATGGAATTCTCTAGGCAAGAATACAGGAGTGGGTTGCCATTCTTTTCTCCAAAGGATCTTCCTGACCCAGGGATTGAAACTGGGTCTCCTGTATTGCAGGCGAATTCTATATTAGCCACCAGGAAACTGTAGTAAACATTCAGTCTCTTCCTCTTCTCTATAATAGTTATGATCTCTAAAATATGGATAATGATAATATAACCAGAAGTGACTCATGGCCTGGCAAGGCTTTGGAGCTTGGCGATGAGTCCTTCAAAATATTCTCAAAATTCAAGTGAGTCCAACAGAACCACTGAAATTCAGTAGGGTGTTCTGGTATTTATAGAGAATTGTTCAGGAAACACACTTTTTGGGGGGAGCCAAGAGTATGGTTCAAATTCTCGCTCGGTTTCTGATAAAGCTGAGTTGTACTCAGGCCACCCACGTCCCCTCCCTGCCCTGGTTGACCCCGTTTACCCCTGAGAAGTGTAGGCGGGGGCAGGGTGCCTGCAGGCTTGTTCTCCAGCATTTCAATTTCTATCATGACTTACTTTCGGCCCTTTATTAATTTTTTCGCTTTTCTTTTTTTTTTTTAATTGGTAGCAACTCTAAAGTGCCTCTAAGGCAGTAGACAGCTGGTTTTTACCACATTGCTGATTGAGTTCATCAACTTTTCTTTGCCTCCCCCCTGCTCCCCAAATCCAATGGAAAGTCACTGGCAATGACATGAAGCATTTATTCTTTTTCCACGTCTTTTTTTTTTTTTTTTTAAATCAGGAAAAACACTGGAAAAACAGATTGTATGCCCAGGCTGTTAGCTCTTGACATTCCCTCTCTATTCAGACCTATTATCACAGCAACAAAAATGGTTTAGATAACGTAAACCTAACCAGAATTCCTGGAGAAGGAAATGGCAACCCACTCCAGTATGCTTGCCTGGAAAATCTCACGGACGGAGGAGCCTGTAGGCTACAGTCCATGGGGTCGCAAAGAGTCAGACATGAGTGAGCGACTTCACTAACCAGAATTCATTTCAGCCTGCCCCCAGGACAAGGAGGGGAGCTCTCCCTCCAATTTGGGGCAGAAACAGGACTTTTCCAGGAATTCAGCTCTGCCCGAAATGGAGCAGGAATGTGATCCATACTCTGTGTGGATCATTTCCAAGAGAAATGGACTTTTGGGGGATATATTAATACATTCATGGGAAAGGGAACTCAGCATCACTCCAGTGTAGACTCTAGGACCTGTTTAGAAGACTTCTGCTCTGGCCCTGTACCTTGAACTCACACTACCTCTCTGGGCTACACTTGGAATATTCACAGCCCTGGGATTCCTTGCCAAAATAGCCTTTAGCTTGCTTAGAAGAGGTTTTTTCTGGGCCTCTTGCTTGGCTGTGTTCTCTGAAAGATGGACGTCGTGTATATCTTAAGCAAGCAATGTGTAGCCCTTTGTGGCGATGCAGATGGAGGCTGAGCTTCCTTGCCAGAGGATAGAGAAAGGGGAGGGAAAAGAAGGGTGTGAACCAGCGTATGCATGAGCGTGCTGTGCTGTGCACGTGCTCATTCAATCCTCTCTGTGACCGCCCAGGCTGTACCCTGCCAGACCCCGTGTCCATGAGATTCTCCAGGCAAGAAAACTGGAGTTGGTGGCCATTTCCTCCTGCAGGGGCTCTTCCCAACCCAGGGATGGAACCCGCGTGATCCAGATGAGAGATGGGACTCCCAGTGGTTAAAGGCGGATTCTTTAACCACTGAGCCACCTGGGAATTCCTGCGTGAACCGGAGGTGGACTCTATTCCTGCTTCCAGGTCCGGGTGCAGACGTTCGAGGAAGCTGAGAACTCAAGCTAATCCAGCTTTTGTAGGCTGTTATGAGGGTAAATGTGATGGATAGAAGGATGGGCCATCAGTTCGTTCGATGCCTTACGTCTGAATATTTAAATTTATGATGTGTTGCTCTATATTTACATGATTGCCCAAGGTCCCCAAATGGTAAAAGAGAGCCTGGGGGAGGTTATTACTCAGGCCCCTTAATCTGTTGAGCTGATTAGAAGGAATAGGTTGAATATACTCTCTGGGTGAAACTCTCTCTGCTTTCCCTTCAGGAGTAGGGACAGAGTTTTCTGTTGTGAAAAGAACCTGGAATTTGGAGCCAGAAAGATGTGGATTCAACAAACACGTATTAAGCACCTATTATGTGTCAACCAGAGGTAGACACCAGGATAGATAAAATGAAGCCAAAATTCTCAGAAAATTTACAGCAGGAAAATGCATGATTGTGTGAAAAAATTGATTTATAACATTATGTGTTTCGAGTATACAGTATTACATTTCTACTGTGTACCTTACAGAGGGCTCACCTTCAAAAATTTCATTTCCATATGTCACTCTAAGCTCGGGTTTTGCCCTCCCTCCAGCTCTCCTCTGGCTTCCCTGGTGGTTTGGATGGTAAAGAATCTGCCTGCAATGCATCCCTAGTTCCATCCCTGGGTCAGGAAAATACCTTGGAGAAGGGAATGGCTATCACTTCAGTATTCTTGCCTGGGGATTCCATGGACAGAGGAGCCAGAAGGGCAACAGTCCAGGGGGTGGAAAGGAATGTGGAAAGGAGACAGATAGACGGATCGACTAACGCTTTCACTTTTCAGCCTTCCTCTCTGGTAACCAGAACTCTGTTCTCTCTATCTATGTGTTTGTTCTTTGTATCAATGTGTTTTTGTTTGGTTTGGTTCATTTATTTATTTTGTTTATCTGTTTCTTTTGTTTGTTTATTAGGTTTTTATTTTCTATGTATGAGTGAAATCTTAAGATGCTTGTCTTTCTCCATCTGACTTATCTCACTTAGCATAGTACCCTTAAGTTCCGTTCGTGTTGTGACAAATGGCAAGATTTCACATTTTTTATGATAAGTAGTATTCCGTTTCCCACATCTTATTCATTCATTCATTCATTGATGGGCACTTAGGTTGTCTCCATATCTTGACAAATGTAAACAATGCTGCAATGAACATAGGGATGCATATTTCTTTTCAAATTATTGTTTTCTTCCTTAAACAAACATGCAGAAGTGGGATTGCAGGATCATATGGTAGTTCTACTGTTAATTTCTGAACAGTCTCCATACTGTTTTCCATAGTGGCTGCACCAATTTACATTCCTACTAATCATGTATGAGGTTTCCATTTTCTCCGCATCCTCATTAACACTTGTTATTTCTTGTCTTTATGATCATAGCCATCCTGACAGGTGTGAGGTGACCTTTCATTGTGGTTTTGATTTGAACTCCCCTCACAATTAGTGATGTTGAGCATCTTTTCATGTGTCTGTTGGCCTTCTGCATGTCTTCTTTGGGAAAATAGCTAATCGACTCCTCCGCCCTTTTTGCACTAAGATTATGTGTTTTTTGTTGTTGAGTTAGGGCTTCCCTGGTGGCTCAGATGGTAAAGAATCTACCTGCAATGCAGGAGACCCAAGTTCAATCCCTGGGTTGGAAAGATCCCCGGAGAAGGGAATGTCTACCCACTCTAGTATTCTTGCCTGGAGAATCCCATGGACAGAGGAGCCTGTCGGGCTACAGCGCATGGGGTCGAAAAGAGTCAGACACTATTGAATGACTGACACTTTCACTTTTGTTGAGTTATATGAATTATTTGTGTATTTTGGATATTAACCCCTTATCTGATACATTTCAGATATTAACCCCTTATCTGATAAAAATCTTCTCCCATTTGGTAGGTTGCCTTTTCATTTTACTGATGGTTTCTTTTGCTATGGAGACATTTTTAAGTTTGATTTAATTTCACTCCATTTATTTTTCCCTTATTTCTCTTGCTTGAGGAGACACATCCAGAATGATGTTGCTAAGACTGATGTCCAAGACACACTGCCTGTGTTCTTTTTTTTTTTACTCCTCCTAGGAGTTTTATGGTTTCAGGCCTAACAATTCAGTTCTCTAATCCATTTTGAGTTCATTTTTGTGAATGTTATGTGAGATAGTCGTCTAGTTTCAATTTTTTTTTTTTTTGGCATAAAACTACCCAGTTTCCAAACACTATCTCCTGAAGTGACCATCCTGTCTCAGTTGTAAGTTCTTTGCTCCTTTGTCATAAATCAATTGTCCGTATATGTGTGGGTTTATTTCTGGACTCTCAGTTCTGTTCCATTGGTCTATGTATTTGTTTTTCTGCCAATACCATACTGTTTTGATTACTATGTCTTTGTAATATAATTTCAAGCCAGGAATTATGATGCTTCCAGCTTTGTTATTTCTTCTCGGGATTACTTTTTCTGTTTGGGGTCTTTTGTTGTTCCATGTACATTTTTGACTTTTTTTTTTCTATTTCTGTGAAAAATTTCCTTGGGATTTTGAGATTACCTTGTATCTGTAGATTGCTTTAGATAATATGGACATTTTGACAGTGTTAATCCTTCCAGTTCACGAGTGTGGAATATTTTTCCATTTATTTGTGTCTTCTTCAATTTCTTTCAATAATGTCTTACAGTTTTTAGTGTACAGGTTCTTCTGCCTTCTTGGTTAAACTTATTCCTCAGTATATTATTCTCTTGTTGTGATTGTATATGAGGTGTTTTTTTTTTTAAAGTTTCTCTTTCTGCTAGCACATTGTTAGTATATAGAAATAAAGCAGATTTTTGTACATTGATTTTTGCATCCTGTCACTTTAATAGTTCTTTTTTTTTTTTTTTGTGGAGTCTTTAGGGTTTTCTATATATAAAATCATGTCATCTGCAAATTAGCCAGTATACTTTAAACCAATAAGGGTGCAGATCTAAAAGTAGAAACAGGTCTTTGGAGGAAAAGTTGAGCAAGTTTTTGCAAAGGTGACATTTACCCTGGGTATTCAAGCTGGGATTAGCCAGTGTCAGCTAGGACAAAAGAGGAAACCATGACTGGAGGGAATGATTTGTGCAGAAGAATGGAGGCCTAGAAGGACCTTTGATCTAGATTTTAGAATTAACTTTGCCACCTCTTTATGGGGTACATTGTTTTACTTTCCTTTACTTTAGTTTCCTCTTCTGTGTAACAGGGATAGTAATACCATAGCATGACCATCATGTGAAATAGTGGATTTGAAACACATATTTAAAATTCTAAATAAAGCACTCATTAAATCTTAATGATTGCTGAAAGTGGGACTTCAGCCCTAAATTCCTCTAAATCCCAGATGGAGAGTATTTGGCGGATTTTGGCCTGAGAGTTGGGATGTCTCCTGGGGGTCCTGTTGGCATGCATCCTGAGAGTAATTGTAGTAATCTCTGGCCTTTCTTTTTTTTTTCCACAATATATTGTTAAGTTAAAAAAAAGCAGTTTACGAAGTACCGTATGCTGCAATCTCATTTTCTGAATATATCCATTTTTATAGTATCCTAAGTTTCCTAGGAACTTCAGACTCACTGCATATTCACGTACATGTCTACCACCATTTCAGCTGTGACTAAGGTGGGGCTCGCCCTTGCAGCTTTTCCTCCCCCCCAGTCCCTCACATCAGGAAAAGGTGGGCTCCTTCTCCCTGATGTTCAAAGCCATCACAACCCCTCTTTCTCTCTCACCTTGTGTCCAATGTGTCAGTTGGTATAAACTTGAAATAGTCTTCTGAAAAGTAGATTACAACAGAGATAAGCATACGAGACAATAAATAAGAAATTAGAGGCTCAGTCTAGGAAGTCTAATAGCTTAAGAGGTCTAATAGGTAGTCCGTGGGGGAAACAGGCAGAAAATGAGTTCATTACTTAAAAAAAAAATTGACATTAAATGTTCCAAGGACTGATAGATCTGAGTTTCTAGATTGAAAGGTTTTTCACAAGTACTCAGCATGACTGAATGAAAATAGATCCACTCCAAAGCTCAACACTAAGAAATTTAGAACTTAGAAATGAATAAAAGATTCTAACACTTTCCAGAGAGAAAATGCAGGTCACCAACAGAAAGTCAGGATCTCTGGATTTTCTTATAGACGGAACTTTGGGTCCAGAGTGAGCTGGCCCAGGGTTGGTGTAGGAGGAAAATCAGGAATGGAAGGGTTGTGTTCAATTTTTTTTTAAAGATGTAAGCCAATGCTTTACTACACCTAGAAATAAGACTGAGTTTCTGATCTGTGATCAAGCTATATAAATTATAGGACCTTCTAGATCTGTGGTCAGACCTCACCAATTCTCCCCTGCACAGCCCTCACACCCCTCAGATGCAGTTTTCTATATTATTCTCAGGCAAGAGGCAGCAGTTTTGAGTTCTTCTATTGTCACTGGCATGGCTGATTAATAAATAACCTGAGGATAAATACCATGTCTTATAATTCCAGAGTCCCCGTGATCTTGAACCAATAATAAGCACAGCATATATATGTCAAATGAATGAGTTACTGGGAAGGAGGTTGCTCTTCCAGGCTCATATAGGGTATCTTCCCCTCCCTGCTGATTGAGAAAGACAAAGTGTCTTGTGTGTTCTGGTCGGTTCTTCAAGCCCATGGCTCTCCAGCCTAATTGCCAAGTGCTGGCTCAGTGAAGCTGACTCAGTGAAGCATCTTCATTGGGGTCATCTCCTTCAGGGCTGACTCCTGTGGCCCACAGGACACTGACAGCTTCTGTTTCACACGTGTTTTTACTTCTGGCTAAACCTTCTGGGTCACTGCTTTGACCCAGCAATCTCCCCTTTCACCTTGGTTCCCACACCAGGTCAAGACAGGGAGACCTCCTCTTCTCTTCCCAGCCTCCGAGGCCTCTCTCTCATCTCTATCCACACTCTGCGGGTCCCTGTCAGTTGTCCTGTGATCAGAGTCTGAGGCTGTCTCCCTGCACCAGAACGTTTAGCTTTTACCAGGCCGGGCCCATTCTTGTAGCTCAATGAGAGCCTGTTTGCTACCCACATGTGCTCATCCTGACCTTTGGGTCTTGGAATGTCAGCATGCACAGGCAGCCAAGGAATCCAATCTGCTAGAAACATTAGGTCTTCAAGCAGTCATAACCCAGGGAGGTTTCTTGACACCAGCATTGTATCTGCTGCGTTTTCCAAAATTGTTACCCTAATCCTCCCACTTAATCATTTGGGTCATGGTTGAGGGTACATGCCTATATATAGGGGTGAATTGTTTAAAATAAAAAGAGAGGGAGGCAGAGAGTCTCCTTCCATCTCCTGGTCCTACTCTGCAGTTCATACTTCATCCCCAAAGGGCTTTCAAAGAAACAAACAAATCATGTTCACTGCAAAAACTTACTGGGTGGAGGGATAAGGCAGCCCACCGCAGTTACATGAGTGGTTATTAAGGAGACACGGTGGAATAAGGGAGGTACTCTGTGACCTCAAGTAATTGATAATCCAGTTATGAAGACCGTGGCTAACCATGTCAAAGAGATTATTATTAAATGCTATGTGGCACTTAGTAATTAGAGATGCCAGAGGCTGTGGAGATCTGAGGAGGCTGCTTGAAGGAGATGGAGCTTGAGGCAGATCTGTAAGGATGCCATGTGTGTTTTTATTAAAACTTCAGCATCCAGTATAGTGACTGGCAACTCATAGGTGATCAATAAACATTTTGTGTGAATTAATGCACTGGCAAGAGAAGAAAAGACGAAGTGGAGGATGATGTAAACATGGAGTTGAGCATGACATGTTTGGAACCCAGTGACAAGGTGTCGAGTGAGTGGGAATCAGACTGCATAGAAAGGGTGAGGGGAGCAGAAAGTAAACCCTTGCTAATTGGCAGGGAAAGTCCAGGCTGTCTGATGTCACCGACCATGTTCATCAGGGTGATACATGCTACACTCAGATCACTTTTCACTTTCTCAGCCTGTTTTCCAGTGGGTTTTGGGAAAGTGTAGCCGATATCACAGAGATCAAAAACATGGAGCTGCAGATAAGGGGGTGGGGTGAGTGCAGGGGAGCACCAGGGGTCACTGAGATAGGCCTCTGTTGTGAGCAAAGCCAAATGATTTAGACCTTTCACACCCACAAAATCAAACCCAAACAAAGCTGTAAAACGGGAGGGAGGGGCCTTTGAAAAGGTGGCACCTGCTGAGCCAGAATGACAGGCTGTCCTTAACAGTGTTGCTCCTCTGGTAAGTGTAGAAATCTGTGGAAAATTCTGTCCTGTGTGTGAGGTTCAGAATAAACACCAGAATATCCCTGTTGCCCTTTGAGACTATACATGTGTCTGTTTGTTTATACCATAAATGTTTATTGAGGGTCTATTATATGATGGCTTGCATATCTGTACCTTGGTGATTGTATCTGAGCCATGAACTCTGTTCTTACAGAGCTTATAGTTTACTGGGGAGAGTGATGACAAAGAGGTAAATGAAGAAATAAGCAGAAAGGTAGAAAAACTGATTTCTTAAGAATATTCAGATGGATAAAGGATGAGGAATTGGAGTTCAAAAATAGGTCATAATTGATTCTCCTTCTAGAAATCGTCTTGTTCTGGCGTAAGAAGTAAATCTGAATTTAAAAATTAAAAAAACCCCAATCAGAGTACACCAAAGCTTTGATTAGAGCTGCTTTCAAGTAGGCTATTTGTCCTAAACTAAATGTGAGGACACGTGGACCAGTACAAAAGTGCTAATGGAGAGATTGGTAGGGAATGTTTGGCAGTAGATGTGCTGCAGGAAAGACATCTTTGTTGAATGGATGGATACACACGGGTAAATAAGTGAGGGAGGCAGGGAAGCAGCGCTAACTAGTAAAATCTTCAGAGTCAGAAATATCTGGGCTCTTACTTTCCAGCTGTGTGAATTTGGAAACATTTAGTCTTTCTAAGCCTGTTTACTCATCTGTAAAATAAAGTTATTATTACCTACCCCCATGGACTGTAGCCCACCAGGCTCCTTTGTCCATTATTTTTCCCAGGCAAGAATAATAGAGTGGGTTGCCATTTCCTACTCTAGGAGATCTTCCTGACCCAGGGACTGAACCTGTGTCTCTTTCGTCTCCTGCACTGGTAAGTGGATTCTTTACCACTGTGCCACTTGGGAAGCTTCTAAAGCAGGGAAAGCCTTTTGTTTAAATATAGAGGCCCAGTTGCATGGATTGTCTCTTTGATTTCATCAGGGTATATGAAACTTAGGATAAAACACTTTAAAGGATAGAGAACAGAAATAAAGTTTCAGGGATTCTTCCAAACCTCTGGAAGATGGAAAGCATATGTCAGGGGAAGAACTGATGGAGTCAGGGAAGAGAGCCACTGTGAATATACATATGTGTGAAAATGCATGAGGATACAGTTATTGGCCCATTTAGATCACAGAGGATCTCAGGTGTTAGAAATGTGGTGAGCAAGAGTGAAACACTGGCTCAACAGAGAAATTAACTTACAGTTTGTGTATAGAATAATTTCTTCTCTTCTCAGATGAATGTAACCTATATAAGTGAGGTGCTTTCTTCTCCACGAGAACCAATAAACAAATGTGGGGAGGGTTTCTTTCTAAAGAAAGTTAATGGACCTACTGCAGGAGTTCTTAACTCAGCACTTTTGGCACTTAGGGCTGGAGAGTTCTTTGCAGCAGGTTGTCCTATGCATTAGTAGCATCCGTGGCCTTGTCCGCTGATGTCAGTGACATTTATTCCTCATCAGTCTTGACACTGAAGCACATCTCCAGACACTGCCAAATGTCCCTTTCAGGGCAAATTATTCCTGATGAAAATGACTTCAACATCCTTTAACTTGGGAGACCCCCAGTGGAATGTCCAGTTTGTGCTTGATAACCAAATACGAATATCAGCAGTCTTCAGAACATTCAATCAGGGTTATCATTATTTTTAAAGATTGTTCTTCATGTGGACTGTTTTTAACTGTTTATTGAATTTGTTACAATATTGCTTCTGTTTTCAGGGTGTTTTTTTTTTGCTCATGAGGCATGTGGGCTCTTAGCTCTTCAACCAGGGATGGAAACCACACCCCCTGCATTGGAAGACACAGTCTTAACCAGTGCACTTCCATGGAAGTCCCAGAGTTATTTGTAAATGGCTTTTAAAAATTAAATAGGGAAAAGCAAGTACTTGAGGACATGTAGCACAATACAAGAACAAGTGCTGTGATAAAAGAAAATAAAGAACTCTCCTTACTTAAAAATATCATTTTATATAACAAGTTTAAAACACATTGGAAAGTAAAGTCTAAGAAATCTCAAGAGTGTGTAATAAAATGCAGGGACAGAAAATATGAGGACAAAAGGTCAGAGATGTAGCAGATAAATCCAGGAAGTCAGCATCTGATGAACAAGTTTCCTGAAAGAGAGAACTGCATGCATAAAGGGGAAATTATCAAAGAATTCATTTAACTATCCAGATCTAAAGGATATATCTCAATTACAATGACAGCTGAACATCTAGCAGAATCAATGGAGAGATGGCAGTACTTCAACATGTCCGTGTGAAATCACAGAACATGAGTTCAAAAGGAGAGATTTTAAGAGGAAAGAGAGAAAATGAATGAATAATTTAGCTCACAATATAGAAACAATATAGAAGATATTGGAGCAATAGCATTAATAGCAGTATACTTCTTAGGGAAAATGAGTTTTCAACCTAGAATTCTATACCCAACCAAACTAACACTAAATTGTTCTGATAAAATAAAGATAATTTTTCAGTTTAAGGAAGAAAATGTATCACACACACTCATTTTTAGGAAGTTTCTTGAAGAAATGCTTCTACTGGATAAAATGTCTTTTAGTGCCAGATCAAAGAAATCCAAATCAACTGGCTTATACAGAAAGACATGTATTATCTCAAATAACAAGAAATCTAGATGTGGATGCTGACTCAACTGAACTGTTGTAGAACTAAGGTCTGACTGCTCGGTACTTGAAAGACAAGTTTTGGTAGAAAGGAAAATTTGCTTTATTCCAGTGACCAGCAACTGGGAGAGAAGATGGACTCCTGTCCTAAGGCCAACTTCCCCCTGTTGATCAGTGGACAAAAGCTTTTAAAAGGGAGTTTGTATAGGTGGAGGGAGGAGACTACATGCAGAATAGCACAGTTGGCTCTGACAGTCATCTCGAAATTAGTCATGTGGTGGTCTGACCAGCAAACATCTTGATTGTTTTCAGTACAGTTAATCTTCAGTTCCAGAGAAGGCAGTGGCATCCCACTCCAGTACTCTTGCCTGGAAAATCCCATGGATGGAAAAGCCTGGTAGGCTGCAGTCCACGGGATAGCGAAGAGTCGGACACGACTGAGCGATCTCACTTTCACTTTTCATTTTCATGCATTGGAGAAGCAAATGGCAACCCACTCCAGTGTTCTTGCCTGGAGAATCCCAGGGACGGGGGAGCCTGGTGGGCTGTTGTCTATGGGGTCGCACAGAGTCGGACACGACTGAACTGACTTGGCAGCAGCGCAGAATCTTCAGTTCTGGGGTTGATTTGTTCCCATTTCCTTGAGGCCAGTTCCTAGAATCGTGACAGCTAATGTCCTGGCTACAGTCTGGTCATCATGTAGTTAACTTCTTCCTGATGAGGGGGGTTTCAGTATCTGTAAAGCAACCCAGATGATATAGTTCAGAATATTATCTATGGCCCCTGAGAAGCAACTGACTGTCCTTGACTTTGCTTAATAACTGAACTGTGATTATTTTGTCCTGCTTGACAGCTTTTATTTATGTATTTTCTCATTTCTCTGCCTAAATTTATTCTTCAACTAAAGTTTTTTTCTATGGGTAAAAGGCAAGCTGAGGACATGGGGTAGAAGGGGGTTCTGTCCTGGGAAGGGCCCAGAGGGTCCTTCTCTGTTTCACAGATATATTACCAAAGTTATAAGTTCTTCATGTCTTTCTATTCTGTTGTGCTCAATGAGCTGCATAGTCCTCAGATAGCTCCTTTCGTGTTAGATGATAACTTCTGCCTCTAGATATTGCATATGGACATGACAATGGATGCAGGACAGGAAGAAAGAGCATTCTATCCTGTGGTTTTTTGTTTTTGTTTTTTAATTAAAGATGTCACTGGAAATCTCTCAGCAAGTTTTCCCTCATGTTGCATTGTGCAGAATGGAGTATATGCTCACTCTTAAACTGATTATTAGCAAGGTGAGAAGTAGTAACATGATTAACTCAACAAAGTATAGGAATTAGTAAGAGGAGGGTGGGAATAAAAATAAGATTTCATTAGAAAGATGGAGGGATGTGTGTTTATTGTAACAGCAGCAAATCAGAGGTTAAAAGAACAAAGAAGATAGGATACAGTTGTGGTGGAACTGATCCAGGAAATGAGAAATCCTAGGAAGAACAATGCACAAGGTCCAGAGAGCATGGGTTTAGATTGGATCAGAATGACCAAGGGAGTTAGGTAGGAGAGATCCATATAAAAGGAGAAATTAATTTTTTTATTGGAGTATTGTTACTTTACAACATTGGGTCTGTTTTTGCTGTACAGCAAAGTGAATCAGCCATGCATATATATATATATATATCCCCTCTTTCTCGGATTCCCTTCCCATTTAGGCCACCACAGAACAAAGAGTAGAGTCCCCTGTGCTCTACAGTTGGTTCTCACTAGTTATCTACTTTATCTGTAGTAGCCTACAGATTCCAGTCTCAGTCTCCCAACTCACCCCACCCCTCATCTCCTCTTGATACTGATGTTTGTTTTCTACATCTGTGTCTCTATTTCTACTTTGCAGATAACTTCATCTATACCATTTTTTTAGATTCCTCATATATTTTTGATAAAAATTCTTGGGATAAAGGCAAAAATAGGCATTTGAAATTCTAGAAAAAGTGTTATAAGAAAGGACTTCAACCATAAAATGCTGCTTAGTTCTGCTGTGCCCAGGATTGGCATGGTCATAAACGCAGATATACACTGTTGGTTGCTTTCACTTCCAGAATCAATCCATCGGTGAGAGCTGGTTATAGAAGAAAGGTAACAGCATCACTTCGGACGGTATAAAAGAAGTGTGCGTGTGAGAAGGGGGGAAAGGCAGACGGAGTAGAGATCTGAGAGCTCAAGGAAAGATCAGGGATGCTAATATTCTTACTGACAGAGGGACCAGATAAGCAATCATAGATGCTCTCTTTTAGTTAGTGGAACAAGAAACAAGAGAAGAATAGCAAGTAGTTATAAATAGATAAAAATAGGGCTTCACTAGTGGATCAGTGGTGAAGAATCTGCCTGTCAGTGCAGGAGACACGGGTTCAATCTCTGATCTGGGAGAATCCCACTTGCTGAGGAACACCTAAGCCCGGGCTTCACAGCTGCTGAGCTTGTTCTCTAGAGCCCAGGAACCGCAACTACTGAGCCGATGTTCTGCAACTACTGAAGCCTGTGCTCCGGAACAAGAGAAGCCACTGTAATGAGAAGCCCTCTCACCAGAACTAGAGAGTAACCCTCTCTCTTCACAACTGGAGGTAAGCCCACGCCACAGTGAAGACCCAACATGGTCAAAAGTAAAAGCGAATAATATTTTTTAAAAAGAGGAATTTTTTTGAAAGGTAAAGAATTTAGGGCATACCATGATTTATTAAGATATTGGGATGCTGGGGAAGATAGGGTGAGATTATGTGAGCTAGATGCTAATTTATTGTATCTGGAATTCAAAAGATAATGTACAGAAAGAGTAAGTAGAGGTAAAACACATTATCTAGAGATAAGGCACCAACTCCCAAGAGAAAACAGCCCAAGAGTTAAAAGCGTTTGCTCCAGGACGGAGAAGGGGGCTAGTGCATGGAATAGAGGCCTCTCCTTGTAAGCCCTTTTTATCATGTCTTTATTTCAATCTTGCACACACATTATCATGTGATCAGCTCAGTGTGCGTGCTCAGTCCTGCCTGACTCTTTTCAACCCATTGTGTAGCCTACCAGGATTCTCTGTCCATGGAATTTTTCAGGCAAGAATACTGGAGTGGGTTGCCATTTTTTCCTCCAGGGGATCTTCCCAACCTAGGGATTGGACCCGAGTCACCTGTGGTTCCTTCATTGGCAGTCGAATTCTTTACCACTGAGCCACCTGGGAAGCCCTCATCATATGATCGCTGCGCTGAAAATGTATCATAGAAATGAGTTTTTAAATTTTCTGCCATAGTCTAGATACACTTTGTATTACGTGTTTTCCACCTACTGCTGCCACCTAAACATTTTCTTTGATATTACATAGCCTTCATAATGACTCAATTAATGGCTATATATAATATTTTGCATTATTTCTTTGGAAGTCCGGATCCATTCATTCTTATTCTCTCAGTCACTCTGTGTCTATGAAGAATCAAATGAAGTTGAAACTTGGGGGAAGCAGCTGATACCCAAAGAAGAGAGGGTTTTTGTTTTCTTTTTCCTCCTCTGAAAAGAATGAAAATGTAAACTGACCCCCATTAGCCTTGGTGCATTAACCAAGTTCAAAGCCTGGGCAGAACTGTGCAGCACTCCTCACTCACAGCAGTGGCCCTGGAGGAATGCACACACCCCCTGAGACCTGCATGGCCAGAGGGTGCTCCCTGGCAGACTGGACAGCCTCAACCCACAGCTGCCCTTTGTCCTGACACTGCCTCAAGTTCATTTGTAATGGGGGCTGCCAGAAAGACGAAGCTTCATTTGCAAAGCAAGGGCATGGCTTCAATTATCCTTTAGCTCCATACACAATTGGGGGTGGGGGGTGGGGATAGATTTATGACTTTAGGTCTCTTCTCTGCTGTTATAAACCAGTATTTATCAGGTGTGGGGCACATGGCAGTTCTGGGGCATGCCAGACAGGATCAAAAGCAAAGCATAAAAACCTTCCCCTTTCAACAAACCTAATCTCCCCCTTCTATCTATAAATGGCCACATTAACCTCATGGCTCAGCAGAGAGACTCATTCTGGCACTTTGCTGTCTAAGGAACTGGGAGCAAGTGAGAGGCTGGCTTCTGTGTGCCAGGCCTGTCTTACCTTCCCCTTTGAAGTTCCCTTCAGAAGAACCGATTTGTGGCCAACAGCTTTGGGGCTGAGTGCTCTCCACACCCATGGTCCTGAGAGTGGCCCTTTCCTGGGGAGGCATTTACGTCTCTCTTGGGAGAGCATCAGATGGGGAATGGCTGGCAATACAGCCATCAATCATTCATTCATTCAGTGCATGTATAGTCATCTCCATATGCCACGCACACTTCCAGGTGGTAGTAGATTCTAAGGAAGCAGAAGCTATGATTTATTCCTTTAGAACACGTCAGCGTTATTTGGCAAGAGAGTCCTGTTCGTGATGGACTCAGATCATTAAAGCAATTTTTGGTGTTGAATTTTGAGAAAAATTAGTTCATCACTGAGGCTTCAGAATGACTTGGGTGTTGCCTAGAAGGTGTGGTGTGAGCTAAGCTTTGAAGACTGGATAGAAAAGAGAGACATAGAAATCATAAACAAAAGCCCTGATGCCAGCATAAATGTGGCAAGCTTCCAAGAGGATAGCAGGGAGCAGGGGGTCCTGGTAGAAACATCTCTGGGACTCTGTGGTTTTTGGGTGTGTGTTTCATTCTTCTGAACTGTGGCTCACTGACCAACACAAACCTGCAGATTCAGGAAGCCTAAGTCCTTTAGCTTCTCCAAAACAAAGTAAGCTTTTCCTCGATTCTCCCATTTCCATAACTCTGGAAGATATATTTCTTTTGTTCTTTCTGCAACTTGGAGGTGTGTCATCCCTGAGTTAGAGTATCACAGTGCAAAATCTTAGAAGCACAGAAATCTTGAGGTTCTCCAGAATGCAAGCTCCATGAAGGTAGTAGGAAGGAGATTTTGTTGGTTTTCTTCTGTCAACGTCTACAACAGCCCCTGACACGCAGCAACATCTCAATGAGTCCTTTAATTTCCTCAATTTCTGTTCTTTCACTTTGACTCTTAGCTCCCATCACCCTTCAGGACTCAGTTTGCTTATCTTCCAAATTAAAGTGTTTAAATATATTGAATACTTTTTACATATACCGCAAAGTGAGAACAACTATCCTCTTGATGTATTTTAATTAATTTAATTGCTCTGTTTGAGGCTCTAGGAATGTGAAGTGACCTTGGCTTTCAAGGAGCTTAGTCTAGTGGAGAAGACAGAAAACAAGCAAACAAAAAGATTGCAAGACCATGTGACAGGGTTTAAGATCGTGATGGTGGTGGTTTAATTGTATCCGACTCTTTGCAGTTCCATGGAGTGTAGCCTGCCAGGCGCCTGTGTTCATGGGATTACCCAGGCAACACTATCTGAAGTAGGTCGCCATTTCCTTCTCTAGGAGATCTTCCTAACCCAGGGATTGAACCCTTGTCTCCTGTGTCCCCTGTATTGGCTGGTGGATTCTTTACCACTGAGCCACCTGGGAAGCGCATAAGATAGTAATGCTGCTGCTGCTGCTAAGTCGCTTCAGTCGTATTTGACTCTGTGTGACCTCATAGATGGCAGCCCGACAGGCTCCTCCATCCATGGGATTGTCCAGGCAAGAGTACTGGAGTGGGGTGCCATTGCCTTCTCCAAGATAGTGATAGCTACACGGAATTGTGAATGCACAGAAGAGCAACAGCTTATACAGGCTGGGGGTGCAAGGAAGGTTTTCTAGACATGACAGTTTTGTGGGTCCCTTGGATCAGGAAAGAGTTACCTGGGGCAGGTGTAAGTGAGAACAGCATTTGAAGGCAGTGGGGTTGGGTGAACACCCAAATCCATTTCCTATATGAAGTATGGATGGCAAGGAGATGAGACTGGGAAAATACTGATGGCAAAGAAAATTGATTAAGGAATTACCAAAAGGTCTGTAGGAAAGATAAGCAGGAAACAGAGGCTCTAAAATCATGTTAAGGGGATAGAAGAGTTGATGGGTGGATTAGAAGAGATTGAAAAGGTGGACTTAGTTGTGACTGACAGACTGGGGACAAAAGATCATTCTCAGGTCTATTATTTAGGTGACTGGGTAATGGTAAATGGTAAATGGTAAATGGCAAATAAATTGGGAAACAGTGGAAACACTGGCAGACTTTATTTTGGGGGGCTCTAAAATCACTGCAGATGGTGACTGCAGCTATGAAATTAAAAGAAACTTACTCCTTGGAAGAAAAACTGTGACCAACCTAGACAGCATATTAAAAAGCAGAGACATTATTTTGCCAACAAAGGTCTGTCTAGTCAAAGCTATGGTTTTTCCAGTAGTCATGTATGGATGTGAGAGTTGGACTATAAAGAAAGCTGAACACTGAAGAATTGATGCTTTTGAACTGTGGTGTTGGAGAAGACTCTTGAGAGTCCCTCAGACTGCAAGGAGATCCAACCAGTCCATCCTAAAGGAGATCAGTCCTGGGTGTTCATTGGAAGGACTGATGTTGAAGCTGAAACTCCAATACTTTGGCCACCTCATGCGAAGAGCTGACTCATTGGAAAAGACCCTGATGCTGGGAAAGATTGAAGGTGGGAGGAGAAGGGGACAACAGAGGATGAGATGGTTGGATGGCATCACTGACTCAATGGACATGAGTTTGAGTAAACTCTGGGAGTTGGTGATGGACAGAGAGGCCTGGCATGCTGAAGTCCACGGGGTCACAAAGAGTTGGAAATGACTGAGCAACTGAACTGAACTGAACTGAATTCAGACTGTTATAACTGGATGTCTCCAGTGCTGAATAAGATAGCACCCTGTCAAACAGATCAATTTTTTGGTATTTATTGGTGGGGGGGGCTTCCCTGGTGGCTCAGATTGTAAAGAATCTGCCTGCAATGCAGGAGACCCAGGTTTGATGCCTGGGTTGGGACAATCCCCTGGAGAAGGGAATGGCTGCCCACTTCAGTATTCTTGCCTGGATGATTCCACAGACAGAGGAGCCTGGCGAGGTACAGTTCATAGGTTTGCAAAAAGTCGGACACCCCTGAGTAACCAGCAGTTCAATTCGATCAGTCAGTTAAGTCACTCAGTCGTGTCTGACTCTTTGTGACTCCATGGACTGCAGCATGCCAGGCCTCCCTGTCTATCACCAACTCCCAGAGTTTACTCAAACTCATGTCCATTGAGTCAGTGATGCCATCCAACCATCTCATCCTCTGTTGTCCCCTTCTCCTCCCACCTTCAATCTTTCCCAGAATCAGGGTCTTTTCCAATGAGTCAGCTCTTCGCATGAGGTGGCCAAAATATTGGAGTTTCAGCTTCAACATCAGTCCTTCCAATGAACACCCAGGACTGATCTCCTTTAGGATGGACTGGTTGGATCTCCTTGCAGTCTGAGGGACTCTCAAGAGTCTTCTCCAACACCACAGTTCAAAAGCATCAATTCTTTGATGCTCAGCTTTCTTTATAGTCCAATTCTCCTATCCGTATATGACTATTGGAAAAACCATAGCCTTGACTAGATATACCTTTGTTGGCAAAGCAATGTCTCTGCTTTTTAATATGCTGTTTAGGTTGGTCATAACTTTCCTTCCAAGGAGTAAGTGTCTCTTAATTTCATAGCTGCAGTCACCATCTGCAGTGATTTTGGAGCCCCCAAAATAAAGTCTGACACTATTTCCACTGTTCACCCATCTATTTCCCATGAAGTGATGGGACCAGATGCCATGATCTTAGTTTTCTGAATGTTGAACTTGAAGCCAACTTTTTCACTCTCCTCTTTGACCTTCATCAAGAGGCTGTTTAGTTCTTCATGCTTTCTGCCATAAGGGGGGTGTCATCTGCATATCTGAGGTTATTGATATTTCTCCCAGCAATCTTGATTCTACCTTGTGCTTCATCCAGCCCAGCATTCCTCATGATGTACTCTGCATGTAAGTTAAATAAGCAGGGTAACAATATACAACCTTAACGTACTCCTTTTCCTATTTGGAACCAGTCTCTTGTTCCATGTCCAGTTCTAACTGTTGCTTCCTGACCTGCATACAGATTTCTCAAGAGGGAGGTCAGGTGGTCTGGTATTCCCATCTCTGAAAGAATTTTCCGCAGTTGACTGTGATCCACAGTCAAAGGCTTTAACATAGTCAATGAAGCAGAAATAGATGTTTTTCTGGAACTCTCTTGCTTTTTCCATGATCCAGCGGATGTTGGCAATTTGATCTTTGGTTCCTCTGCCATTTCTAAAACTAGCTTGAACATCTGGAAGTTCACAGTTCACGTATTGCTGAAGCCTGGCTTGGAGAATTTTGAGCATTACTTTACTAGCATGTGAGATGAGTGCAATTGTGTGGTAGTTTGAGCATTCTTTGGCATTGCCTTTCTTTGGGGTTGGAGTGAAAACTGACCGTTTCTAGGCCTGTGGCCACTGCTGAGTTTTCCAAATTTGCTGGCATATTGAGTGCAACACTCACAGTATCATCTTTTAGGATTTGAAATAGCTCCACTGGAATTCCTACACCTCCACTAGCTTTGTTCATAGAGATGCTTTCTAAGGCCCACTTGACTTCACATTCCAGGATGTCTGGTTCTAGGTGAGTGATCACACCATCATGATTATCTGGGTCATGAAGATCTTTTTTGTACAGTTCTTCTGTGTATTCTTGCCACCTCTTCTTAATATCTTCTGCTTCTGTTAGGTCCATACCATTTCTGTCCTTTATTGTGCCCATCTTTGCATGAAATGTTCCCTTGGTACCTCTAATTTTCTTGAAGAGATCTCTAGTCTTTCCCATTCTGTTGTTTCCCTCTATTTCTTTGCACTGATCACTGAGGAAGGCTTTCTCATCTCTCCTTGGTATTTTTTGGAACTCTGCACTCAGATGAGTATATCTTCCCTTTTCTCCTTTGCTTTTCACTTCTTTTCACAGCTATTTGTAGGGCACCCTAAAACAGCCATTTTGCTTTTTTTGCAGTTCTTTTTCTTGGGGATAGTTTTGGTCCCTGTTTCCTGTACAATGTCACAAACCTCCATCCATAGTTCATCAGGCACTCTGTCTATCAGATCTAGTCCCTTAAATCTATTTCTCACTTCCACTGTATAATCATAAGGGATTTGATTTAGGTCATACCTGAATGGTCTAGAGGTTTTCCCTACTTTCTTTAAGCCTCAGTTTGGCTATAAGGAGTTCATGATCTGAGCCACAGTCAGCTCCCAGTCTTGTTTTTGCTGACTGTATAGAGCTTCTCCATATTTGGCTGCAAAGAATATTATCAATCTGATTTGGATATTGACCATGTGGTGATGTCCATGTGTAGAGTCTTCTTTTGTGTTGTTGGAAGAGGGTGTTTGCTATGACCACTGCATAAAACTCTGTTAGTCTTTGCCCTGCTTCATTCTATACTCCAAGGCCAAGTTTGCCTGTTACTCCAGGTGTTTCTTGATTTCCTACTTTTGCATTCCAGTCCCCTATAATGAAAAGGACATCTTTTTTGGATGTTAGTTCTAACAGGTCTTGTAGGTCTTCATAGAACCATTCAACTTCAACTTCTTCAGCATTACTGGTTGGGGCATAGATTTGGATTACTATGATATTGAATGGTTTGCTTTGTAAATGAACAGAGATCATTCTGTCATTTTTGAGATTGCATCCAAGAACTGCATTTTGGGTTCTTTTATTGACTATGATGGCTGCTCCATTTCTTCTAAGGGATTCTTGCCCCCTGTAGTAGATATAATGGTAGTAAATATAACGGTCATCTGAATTAAATTCACCCATTCCAGTCCATTTTAGTTTGCTGATTCCTAAAATGTCAACGTTCACTCTTGCCATCTCCTGTTTGACCACTTCCAATTTGCTTTGATTCAGGGACCTAACATTCCAGGTTCCTATGCAATATTGCTCTTTATAGCATCGGACCTTGCTTCCATCACCAGTCACATGCACAACTGGGTGTAGTTTTTGCTTTGGCTCTGTCTCTTCATTCTTTCTGGAGTTATTTCTCCACTGATCTCCAATAACATGTTGGGCACCTACTGACCTGGGGAGTTCATCTTTCAGTGTCCTATCTTTTTGCCTTTTCATACTATTCATGGGGTTCTTAAGGCAAGAACACTGAAGTGGTTTGCCAGTTCCTTCTCCAGTGGACCACATTTTGTCAGAACTCTCCACCATGTCCTATCCGTCTTGGGTGGCCCTACATGGCATGGCTCATAGTTTCATTGAGTTAGACAAGGCTGTGGTCCATGTGATTAGATTGGTTAGTTTTCTGTGATTGTGGTTTCCAGTCGGTCTGCCCTCTGATGGAGAAGGATAAGAAGCTTATGGAAGCTTCCTGATGGGAGAGACTGACTGAGCGACCAACAGTTGTAATTTATTTACACAACTCTGCACTGAGTGGAGAAGTAGGGAACCTCATGAATGCTTTTCCTCTACTGTCCTAAGCAGGTCACTTATGGCTTCAAACCATTTTATCCCAGCCAAACTAAGAAAAAAAAGACAGCTATTAAGCAACTATCCCTCTTTGGAAGGACATTCTGTGAGCATCTTTTTCGACTAGTTTTGTTTGGAGAACTTACCTTACCTTCTACTCAAAAAGGTGTGTTTGACATCTCTGTCTGGGGAATCTGTTGGATGTGGATTTTCTCTGTTTCCAGTAATGTTTTAGTTGTTGCAAGATTCTTTCTTTCACACACTGGTGGTTGCCAAGGGGGATGGGATTGGGGGAAGAATGGAGTGGGAGGTTGGGGTTAGCAGATGTAAGGTTTTATAGGATGGATAAACAACAAGGTCCTACTCTATAGCATAGGGAAATATATTTAATATCCTGTGATAAACCATGATGAAAAGATTATGAAAAAGAATGTGTATATATATATATATATATATATATACGTATGTGTATATATATATAACTGAATCACTGTGCTGTACAGCAGTAATTCACACAATGTTGTAAATCACCTACACTTTAATTTTTTAAAAAAGAGTCTTTCTCTGAACAACTTTCTGTCTGGCCTGCTGCATGATGGTTTGAATTATAGTGTTGTTTGTTAAGACAGGGATAGTGGGATCAGCAATAAATATGAGGTGGCTGCTGTTGCTGCTGCTAAGTTGCTTCAGTCGTGTCTGACTTTGTGCGACCCCATAGATGGCAGCCCACCAGGCTCTCTCGTCCCTGGAATTCTCCAGGCAAGAACACTGGAGTGGGTTGCCATTTCCTTCTCCAGTGCAGGAAAGTGGAAAGTGAAAAATGAAAGTGAAGTCACTCAGTCGTGTCCAACTCTTCGCAACCCCATGGACTGCAGCCCACCAGGCTCCTCCGTCCATGGGCTTTTCCAGGCAAGAGCACTGGAGTGGGGTGCCATCGCCTTCTCCATATGGGATGGGGTGGTGGGGGTTGGGGTGTGATCAGGGAAGTCAGCTTCTGACCTGACATCCTCTGGGACATCCATGGCATGTCGAGAGGGCAGCTGGATGTTTACATCTGGAGCTTAAGTCAGTAGAGTCCAAAGTTAAACACTGTATTAAAAAGCAGAGACATCATTTTGCCAACAAAGGTCCATTCTAGTCAAAGCTGTGGTTTTTGCACATGTACGAATGTGAGTTCTACCATAAAGAAAGCTGAGTGCCAAAGAATTGATGCTTTTGAACTGTGGTATTGGAGAAGACTCTTGAGAGTCCCTTGGACTGCAAGGAGATCCAACCAGTCCATCCTAAAGGAAATCAACCCTGAATATTCACTGAAAGGACTGATGCTGAAGCTAAGGCTCCAATACTTTGGCTAACTGATGCGTAGAGCTGACTCATTGGAAAAGACCCTGGTGCTGGGAAAGATTGAAGGCAGGAAAAGGGGCTGACAGAGCACAAGATGATTGGATGGCATCACCGACTCAACGGACATGAGTCTGATCAAGCTCCAGGAGGTAGTGAAGGACAAGGAAGCTTGGCATGCTGCAGTCCATGGGGTCGAAAAGAGTTGGACACAACTTAGAAATTGAACAACAGTGTAGATGAAATTAGGGACATTATGGTGAGTGAGGTAAGCCAGTCACAAAAGGCACATGTATGATTTGGAGTACATGAGGTACCCTGGTGTAGTCAAATTCATAGAGACAAAAAGTAGAATGGTGGTTTCCAGGGGCTGGGGAAGGAAGGGGTGGGGAGTTATTGTTTAACGGGTTTGGCGTTTCAGCTTGGGAAGATAAAAATTTTCTGGTGATAATGGTGATGGCTACATAGCAGTGTGAGAGTGCTTAATGCCGTTGAACTGTTCACTTAAAAATGGTCAAGATGGTAAATGTTATGTGAATTTTCACCATAATTTTAAAAAATGTGTTTCAGCTGAAATAAGCCAATCAGAAAGTTTTACCTAAAGGAACTCTTTTGATACCTCTAGCTCTTGTGATAGTAATGGAAACCTTTGAAGACAGCAATCAGTGAGGGATCAAAAGATTCCAGGTCTTCTCTTTTCCAGACTAATCTCCCCAATCAAGTGCCTATAAACTTTCCTACATAACCTGGTGTTATTTGACCTTCTCCATCTGTCATCCAGTTTGGGTATGCCAGAGAATTCAGAATTACTGGTAATGTTCAACAAGCAGTGAGTAAATTTTTCAGTGTTTGTTTTATGGAAACGTTAGTGTACTTCAAGACATGATAAGGTATTTTTGGAAATGAAGACTTTTGTGGTCAAATGAACTAAACAGCTATTGCTTGTTGTTATTGCTTTCGTAGGATTTTCCAGAGTATTTGCATGCTAAGTTGCTTCAGTCGTGTCCAACTCTTTGTGACCCCATGGACTATAGCTTGCCAGTGTCCTTTGGCCATGGGATTCAGGCAAGAATACTGGAGTGGGTTGCCATTTCCTTTTCCAGGGGATCTTCCTGACCCAGGAATCAAACTTGCATCTCCTGTGATTCCTGCATTGCAAGTGGATTCTTTACTACTGGGCCACTGGGGAAGCCCCTCCAGATTATATAATAGGTTTTTATATACAGCCAGTTTCCAAAGGAAGGATACAGGATTTGAGGCTTCCGAGGTTAAAGCGTCTGCCTGGAATGCGGGAGACCCGGGTTCGATCCCTGGGTTGGGAAGATCCCCTGGAGAAGGAAATGGCAACCCACTCCAGTACTCTTGCCTGGAGAGTCCCATGGAGGAAGGAGCCTGGTGGGCTACAGTCTATGGGGTCACAAAGAGTCGGACACGACCGAGCGACTTCACTTTAAGCATTTTGAGCCACAATCTTCTTTTCCATCTCAGTACTGTTTTCCATGGAACAACATTTGGGAAATTTTTCACTAGTGTAATTGTTAACTCTGTTGTATGTACTGAGTACCATTGGTTTATGAATTTTCATAAGTGTATGCTCCAAGTGCAGAAATACTTCTGGATATAGGCTATGAAACTTTTGGAAAGAATTTCTTCCAAAAAGACTTTCAGTTCTTAGAAAAAATTTCCCTGCAATGCCCTCTGAGAAAGTCAATGTGATTTCTTCTTTTCTGATACAGAAACATATGCTCTGCATACATATATGGAGACTAGCACCCAAAATAGACTTTTGCCATTTCCTACTCCAGCGGGTCTTCCCAATCTAGGGATTGAACCTATGTCTCTTGCGTTTCCCACATTGGTAGGCAGATTCTTTACCACTAGCACCACCTGGGAAGCTCCAAGTTATTGGAAAATTAAGACACAAAACAAACAGAAAAACGGTGATGATCAAATGGTTGTGGGGCCTAAGGCAACACTGAAAATCCAGGGTGGAACTTTCAAAAGTCATTATCATTTAGTTTATGTAGTGGATGAACCAAGGGCCAGAAATCAGAATGTATGACTATGGCATTTACCACCTGTGTGACCTTTGGCAATCACATACCCTTGATTGTTCAGCTTTCCTTTCTGGACAGTGAGGATTGAGCAGTCATTTTATGGCCCATTTAGTATCTCTAATCAGGCTTCCCTGGTGGTTCATTGGTAAAGAACTTGCCTGCCAATGCAGGAGACCTGGGTTTAATCCCTGTATCAGGAAGATCCTGTGGAGAAGGAAACGGCAACCCACTCCAGTATTCTTGTCTGGGAAATCCCATGGGCAGAGGAACCTGGAAGGCTACAGTTCATGGGGTCGCGAAAGAGTCAGATTTTGATTAAACAACAACAGTATCTCTAATCAAAACAACCTTATCTCCAAACAAGTTAATTACAGGGGAAGTATCTATGTTGTGGAAAAACAAACAACTAATAATGGTGTTTTCTACTCTTGGAGGATCTTCTGGAAAAGAAAGTTACTCTGAAAGACACTCATGGAAATTAATTTTCTCCATCCTTTTGGAAATCTTACTCTACTCATAGCATATTGAGCTATATACTAAATGTCTACAATAAGGATTTCATTTAGATTTAATAAGTCAGAATTACAAACATAATGAAATGCTGATAGACTGATTAACAACACATGCTTTGAAGTTCCTCAAATATGCACACAAAAAAAAGAAGAGAGAAGAATTTATAAGAAAAATGTCCAGACATGGAACTTTACTCTGTATTTTGTTTATTATTATTATTATTTTTTTGAGTTGAAATATCTCTCAAATGCTTAGTTCTGAATAAACAGAAAAACAGCAGGAGGATTAAAAAAAACACAAGGCTGAATTTCAGTCACACAGATCTCAGCAAGAAGTAAAAATAAACTCTTAAAATGATGCTCCTTTTCCACAGCTCCCAGAAGCAGGTTTAGTAAAAAGTAATTTGAGAATAGATTCATCTTTTTGCCTTTCTCTGCTGATTCTGTAACTTCTTCCATATCAATTAAAGATTTCTGGGGTTTTGCTTTTTTTTTTTCCTTCTCTCTTTCTCACAGAGCCACCTAAGAATACAAATAGAAAAGAAGCTGTCTGGTAGTTTTGCAGCATCTTCATTTCAGGAAAACAGCACAGACTCATCACTTCAGAGCTTACCAGGTCCAAGCTCCCCCTTTATCGGTGAAGTCTAGAGAATCGGGGTGCCCTGTTGGGCGGCACAGCTAGTTTGTGAATGCTGGAAGGCTGATCATCACTCATTCCAGTACATTTCCCCCCAATAATGCAAGCTGCCTGCTGTCCCTAACCAAAGTAAGACGGTGTCCTTCATAATTCACCATTGCAATAAATGCCTCTGTGATTCAGCATAGAGTTGGACGGTTTAACCATGACAAGAGCTCCATGCAGTTGGGTCCTTACAAGTTCAGCACCTGAGAAAAATTAAGTGGGGAGTTGAAAATCATATCCAGCTGGGCGTTAGCATGTGTTAAACAGGGGTTTGATGTTCAAGGGTTTAAGTGCGTGACTGGTACACCTCCGGGCAAGGCCCAGTCTTCCCTGAGAATCTGTTCTTGCTTTTCTTTCTTTTCTCCTCTAATCAATCCCAGTCAGGTTTCAATTCTCTTTCTTACTTTGCAAAGTGCCAGACAAATTACTGGTATCCTCTCTGAACCTCTGGTTTCTTGTGGGTTTCAGAACTCATACCCACTTGAGAATATGTCAAGGTAAATCTCGCTCAAGACACATTTAGCAACATTTTAGGAACATAATTAAAACAAAGACCTTCATATCATTTTTATGGCTCTTCATCTTCCACTTCTAATTCTCTTCTGGAATGTGGGTGTTTTCTTAATTCTTTACGTTTTCTCTAGAATTCTTCTGTTCTTCTTTAACAGCATATCTTCTGAACTATGAGCAGCCTCACTGTCTTAAGATTATGAATACAAAGATACTGATATTCAACTGTTTTTGAAGCATAAAAATGGCAACTTCATTTGGTTCAACTTGATACACTGTAAAGCAATTTGGAATATACATATTTAAACAAAGATTTTTTTCCCCTTAAAATAGAGAAACTGTGTGATAAAACCATGATTTTTATTGAAAATGGTAATACAGGAAATTTAAAGATTAAAAAAATATTCTGCTTAAGTAATTTCACTTGTTTGCTTATAAGTAACCTTTTGCCTCATTTTGCCCACAAACCTCCTCATTTTGACTATTTAATGGCATTCTATCTGTTTTAGCATTTGCTTTGAATTTTTCTCAAAGTATTAGTATTAACTATTACATAAACAGAATAATGCCACCTTGTTAGCTTGTTTTGGTAGACCTCTGCTTTGTATCTAACACCTCTGTTCTGACCCTTTCTAGTAAGTGTGAGCTACATGCAGAGTGAACAGAGGTCTTAGTTTAGTGTGCAATCACTCTTTTTAGAAACTACTAGTACATGTGTCCTTTTCAAGAGAAGGATGTCAGATGCTCATTGATAATGTGAAAGGTGTTCAGATTTAAGCAAGATGGGTGGCTATATCTTTCTGGTCTTGAATGATGCTATGAGAGCCTTTTGAATTTGCTGCCCCGGTGGCCACCTGGTTTGCTAGTCACTTGTGACCTGGCCTTGCCAGAAAGTGAAAGTGTTAGTTGCTCAGTTGTGTCTGACTCTTTGTGACCCCATGAACTGTAGCCCGCCAGGCTCCTTTGTCCATGGAATTCTCCAGGCAAGAATACGGAGAGGGTTGCCACTCCCTTTCCCAGGGGATATTCCCAACCCAGGGATTTAACTCGGGCCTCCTGCATTGCAGACAGATTCTTAACTGTCTGAGCCACCTCTGCCCAAGACCTGAGAGATGCTCAAGGCTGCCAGGCTACCATCGGGCAGAACTGATTACAAACATGGAAACTCTGTTAGTCGTGTCTGAAGAATGTGTGAGCTGGAAGCTTAACAGTCCTGCATAGATTGCATAGGATGTAGGGTGAATGCCTTCCCATGGAGATTTTGCCACCTTGTATCTCTTTGTTTGGTGATGCTTTTTAAATTATTATTTTTTTGCAATAAGCCTTCTTGACAGAATCACGTTTAAAAGGAAGAAAAGGGCATGTGTCATGAAAATTTTAAGTACTACCTTTTCATTTTCAAGAAAGATGATGATGAATGTGTAACGTTCACAAAATGTTTGTTCACAATTACCAGCCAACCCAGAGGCCGTGTTGCCATTGCTGACCACATGGAAACAAGAAAACATGAATCTGCTGAGTAAGCATCAACCCCTAGGACAGAACGAGTAGTTTAAGAAGACTGTTCCTGAATGCAATAATTTAATATTAATAATTGAAGTCTAGACGGTGTGTTCGCATATAATAATGTGAAGCTTGGCTTTTTATGTGCACATTGTAAATTATTGTGCATCTGAATTAATTTCTCCTGTTTTTCAATTTCAGGTTTTTTTCTGTGTAATAAAAAATTGAATTAATACTGTTCCTATGTTGGCTCCACTGACAGAAGACAATACTCACTATCTGTTAAATGATGACAGTTTTCTATTACTGTGATCAACTGGTTTCTTTTCTGAGCCATAGAATACATAAAATTTGAGAGACTGTTTTCTCAATTCTGCAAAAATGGTCCCTAAGTAGTTCCATGCCAGATGTGCGTATAACCAGATGTACATATAACCTGCAGCACTAGCGCTCCATTCTCTTAAAGAACCTTGGTTGGAAAAGTCCGAGTCACATGTTTCAAACTGAGAATCCGTAAAGATAATAATACCCCGAATCACCTTCCACCTAGTCAAAGAATCAAGTAAAGCTTCTTGAAGTTCAATCTTTCAATGGTGAAATTTCTGACATTATTTTGGTTACTACTATAAATTCAGTTAAAAATTTCAACATTGAGACAAAATCATGTGCTTTGCGATGGTATTACAACTGCAAAGTTTGGTGAAGAATACCCTCGTCATACAGTCAGTGTTTTACACTCTGTATAAAAGAGAAATGTAAGTGGAATCAATGGGTATCGTATTCTTCAAACTGTGTCCATCCACACACAAGCCACAGTGTTCTACAGTCAAAATAGAAGCTATTACGGACAACATTTACAACTTTTTATAAGCATGGCTATAATAATTAAATTTATTTTTTCATTAGGAAGCTGATGCTGAATATAAAAATATAAATAAAAGGAGATATTTGCTTGCTGTCTCTCATAAGTCAAAACTCACAGATGTTTAAACCTATGTAATTGACTTATGCGTCCCATGTTGTTAGTCGCTCAGTCATATGCCACTCTTTGTGACACCATGGACTGTAGCCCACCAGGCTGCTCTGATCATGGAATTCCCAAGGCAAGAATACTGGAGTGGGTTGCCATTCCCTTCTCCAGGAGATCTCCCTATCCCAGGGGCTGAGACCAGATCTCCTGCATTGCAGGCAGATTCTTCGCCACCAGGGAAGCCCTGGTAAAGAGAAGCCGTGTGAATTGACTTCTGTGTCCCATAAAATTACTGAACGTTTTTTTAAATGAGTTCTTTCATTTTAGTTGCATTTTGTTCTCAGTCATTTGCACATGTTTTATTAAAGTTTTCAATAATTGGAACAACCACAAAACTCGAGCTTCTGAAAACATCAGCTCTTTTAAAGTTTAGAAAATTGCAACTACTAAAATCAAAACTTGCAGGCAGGAAGATCTTGAACATTAACGCAAATGCAGAAGAATTGATCTTGAAAACAAATGTAGGGGCACATCTCCAGTGTGATTGTGAGAGCTCAAACTGTATAAGGCTTAATTCTGAATTTAAATAAGCCCTTGAAATATTTCAGTTTTGGGGAAGATTCTTTTACTGGAACTTATATTTTTAATTAAATGCATTCATATTTTCTACCTGAATGGAAATGAAGTTGAGAAGACTTCAAGCTTTGTAGCATTTACACTTTGAGAATCTTTTTTTGTAAATATAAAAATTTAATGTGAATCATTCTTAAGTGTTGTAAATACAGACATCTTATTTGAAGAATTTGGTTCCATAAAAATATTTCTCAATGAAGGTAATTTTAATGAAAACCAAAAGACTGAAACTTGGAAGATAATTTGAGCGGAAATGTTTGTACATTTTCTCACAAAGAGTTAGAATTAAGAATATCTTCTATGAAATGCAAATCAAAACTACAGTGAGGTACCATCTCACGCTGGTCAGAATGGCTGCTATCAAAAAGTCTACAAGCAATAAACGCTGGAGAGGGTGTGGAGAAAAGGGAACCCTCTTACATAGTTGGTGGTAATGCAAACTAGTACAGCCACTATGGGGAACAGTGTGGAGATTCCTTAAAAAACTGGAAATAGAACTGCCTTATGACCCAGCAATCCCACTGCTGGGCATACACACTGAGGAAACCAGAATTGAAAGAGACATGTGTCCCTCAATGTTCATTGCAGCACTGTTTACAATAGCCAGGATGTGGAAGCAACCTAGATGTCCATCAGCAGATGAATGGATAAGTAAGCTGTGGTACATATACACAATGGAATATTACTCAGCTATTAAAAAGAATACATTTGCACCAACAGTGTAGGAGGGTTCCCTTTTCTCCACACCCTCTCCAGCATTTATTGCTTGCAGATTTTTGGATCGCAGACATTCTGACTGGTGTGAAGTGGTACCTCATTTGGTTTTGATTTGCATTTCTCTAACAATGAGTGATGTTGGTGGGAATGCAAACTAGTACAGCCACTTTGGAGAACAGTGTGGAGATTCCTTAAAAAAATTGCAAATAGAACTACCTTATGACCCAGCAATCCCACTTCTGGGCATACACACCAAGGAAACCAGAATTGAAAGAGACACATGTACCCCAATGTTCATTGCAGCACTGTTTATAATAGCCAGGACATGGAAACAACCTAGATGTCCATCAGCAGATGAATGGATAAGAAAGCTGTGGTACGTATACACAATGGAGTATTACTCAGCAGTTAAAAAGAATACATTTGAATCAATTCTGATGAGATGGATGAAACTGGAGCAGATTATACAGAGTGAAGTAAGCCAGAAAGAAAAACACCAATACAGTATACTGAAACATATATATGGAATTTAGAAAGATGGCAATGATGACCCTGTATGCAAGACAGGAAAAAAGACACAGCTGTGTATAACGGACTTTTGGACTCAGAGGGAGAGGGAGAGGGAGAGGGTGGGATGATTTGGGAGAATGGCATTGTAACGTGTATACTATCATGTAAGAATCAAATCGCCAGTCTATGTCTGACACAGGATACAGCATGCTTGGGGCTGGTGCACGGTGATGACCCAGAGAGATGTTATGGGGACGGAGGTGGGAGGGGGGTTCATGTTTGGGAATGCATGTACACCCGTGGTGGATTCATGTCAATGTATGGCAAAACCAATACAGTATTGTAAAGTAAAATAAAGTAAAAAAAAAAAAAAAAAAGAATACATTTGAATCAGTTCTAATGAGGTGGATGAAACTGGAGCCTGTTATACAGAGTGAAGTAAGTCAGAAAGAAAAACACCAATACAGTATACTAACACATATATATGGAATTTAGAAAGATGGTAATGATGACCCTATATGTGAGATGGCAAAAGAGACACAGATGTAAAGAACAGACTCTTGGACTCTGTGGGAAAAGGCGAGGGTGGGATGATTTGAGAAAATAGCATTGAAACATGTATAGTACTGTATGTGAAATAGATTGCCAGTCCAGGTTTGATGCATGAGACAGGGTGCTCAGGGCTGGTGTGCTGGGATGACGCTGTACTGGGATGGGCAGGGAGGTGGGAGGGGTGTTCAGGATGGGGAACACATGTATACCCATGGCTGATTCATGTGAATGTATGGCAAAAACCACCACAATATTGTAAAGTGATTACCCTCCAATTAAAATAAATAAATAAAATTAAAAAAAGAATACCCTCTATGTAGCAGAATTTTCTCTGACCTCAACTGAGTAACCAATATTTTAAAAATAATATGGTAAAAAAAAGATGATTGACAATTCCAGTGATTTCAAATTTATTTAATAAAAAATCAACTTTTAAGATGACTGCAGAAAGCTTATAACAAAATTAAATATAATAGTACCACCTTAAGAAAAGCAAATTCTCCAGAAACATATTTGTGACACAGTTTTAGAGGCTGCTATAGCAAAAAACTGATTAAGGTATTTCAAGATAAGCCAAGAATAAGATAAGTCAAACTCTGCATATGTTTTTTCCATGTTCAGAAAATTGATTAAAAAAAGGTTTAAAATCTTTGCTTTAATGGACACAAATTCATGATTTTTCATCTTTCAGAGAAAAATTTGAAGGTATTTTTTAATAGAACTATTTATCTTTCAGTATTATAAAACTGATTTTTTTAAAAGCAATAACTAGCCTGTGGAATATTTTCTCTCTTCTTTTTTCTGTCTCTGTACTTCTTCCAAGGCCAATTCAAACCTGCACTGGGCAGGACAGGTGTCTCTGAGTTGTTACTCATCACAGATTACTCTTTACCTGAATCACCTTTGACTCCATTACCTAGAACTGAATTATCTTTTCATACTGCCTACGGCTTTTAGGTGACGTGTCGTGGCTTATAGCTTTTGTGTCCCTACATAAGGGTTGGTGCTCAAAAAAGTGTGTTATTGAGAGCTATGTTCCATACTATAGTCAAGGAAGAGATGCTAGATAATCTGGACTCTAGATGAGGTGGGGGGTGGGCAGGATATAAAAACATCCATCAGTGTGTCAAATTAACAAATCAATTCTTGGTATAGTCTTCTTTCTAGCAGCGGAAAAAACTACTGCAATAATTCTGGTTCACAGAAGGCAGGAAAGGCCAATTGGGAGTAAGGGTGAGAAAGTTGGTAAAGCGAAAGTGGCTTTTACTTTAGTTGATGAAAAGGGATGAAAGATCAGGCTAGGAGGGAGATATATAACATTATCAACTTTGAGAATAGATGCATTCTAGGATAGTCATTCAGCTTCTCAAATGGCGCTGGTGGTAAAGAACCCGCCTGCCGATGTAGGAGACATAAGAGACATGGATTCTATCCCTGGGTCAGAAAGATCCCCGGGAGGAGGGCCATGCAACCCACTCCAGTATTCTTGCCTGGAGAACCTCATGGATAGAGGAGCCTGGCAGGCTACAGTCCATGGGGTCGCAAAGAGTCAGACACGACTGAAGCAACTTAGCACACACACCCATGCAGGATAGTCATATTGGGGTGTGTGTGTGTTAGTCACTCAGTCGTGTCCAACTCTCTGTGACCCCATGGACTGCACCCCGCCAGGCTCCCCTGTCCATGGGATTCTCCAGGCAAGAACACTGGAGTGGGTTGCCATTTCCTACTTCAAGTTATATTGATAAAAAATGGTAATTTATAAAAATATGGTAGGTAAAAGAAAGAATCAAAATCAAGGATATTAAAGAAAAGGAAGAACACTTTTATTGCAACAGGAAAATATGGGAGAGAAGTTCAGATAGATGTTGAAAACTTTTTATTTTGATAATATTATATCTTAGTATACCTAAAATGTGATGTGCTAAAATTCACAAATAGAAATTGATTGAAAAGTTGTCAATGGGACAATAGTGCAGAAAGGAAAGAACGGATTGGTGTAAGTAATGCTACATGATTTTTTTTTTTTTTTAGAGTCTCCTGTGGGTACGTTGGGGCTTCCTTGTGGCTCAGACAGTAAAGAAGAATCCACTTGCCAGTGTAGGAGACCTGGGTTCGATCCCTGGGTCTGCAAGATGCCCTGGGGGAAAGAAATGGCTACCCACTCCAGTATTCTTGCCTGGAGAATCCCATAGACAGAGGAGCCTGGTGAGTGGGCTACAGTCCATGGGTATGTTACTTCCAGCATTAGCTTTCATTGAAACAACAATAGCAAGAGACCCTAGTGACTTTAAAATGAGGTAACTGATACCAATGTATGCTGGCAATCAAGGCACAATTAGCATTCAAAGATTTAGTACTAAGTTAAAAGCATTTTGAATCAACCATATCTTATGTTCATAAAAGATAATATTTTAAAAGGCATTCTCCCTGGAGATACTGATTTTCTGTATCTTCATCTCTCAGCCATCTACAGAAGCATGGGGAAAAAATAAACCAAAGTATAAATAAATGAGAGAGAATGAATTTTATCCTCATCTATATATGGAAAACATGGAAATAGTAACACACGTCTTTTCTAGACCATACTTTCAGATTATGAACATGAATGAGAAAGGAGAGAAAGTTAACTTTGGCAAATAAATATGTTTGGAGTCTTTCAAATTTCTTGGCTTTTCTTATTTTTCAAGTGATTATTAAGAAAGGATTAGGGAGCCTCAGTATGTTGTGGATAAGGCTTTCAGAATTGGATTTAGGAGACTTGAGGGCCTTTGTTTTTTTAATCCCAGGCAAGATAGCAGTGACCCTGAACAAAGCAATTCAGCCCTGGGTCTCAGTGTCTTCACCTCCCGAAAAAGAAGTTGTGCTAGATGACAACTGAGTTACTTTCTGACATGTGATTTGAAAACTTGAGTAGTGATAATATGACCCACTTATCCAAATGGGAAGACGCAAGGGGTAGAAACCATGAGAGCAAAGGAACTGTCCAGGGTGCTTAGAAGCACTCGGTCCATTCATTCTCTGGAATTATGACCAGAAGCCACAGTAAGACTCCATCTGTTATTCATCCAGCGTTTCTACTATGTTAAACACATAGCAAACTATTCTGTCAGTATCAGGTGGATATAATTCAATATGAGTCTATTTCTTTTTGCTTAAGGGGAAAATTGCATATTTAGAATCATCTTTGTTCTGCCTCCAATTAGTTGCTGGTCTTCAGACCAGTCATTCCATCCACTGGTTATTTAAAATAAGATCAGTTCAGTTCAGTCACTCGGTTGTGTTCAGCTCTTTGTGATCCCATGGACTGCAGCATGCCAGGCTTCCATGTCCATTACCAACTCCTGGAGCTTGCTCAAAATCATGTCCATTGAGTCGGTGATGCCATCCAACCATCTCATCAAGATATCACAGTAGATGTCATGGCATACTTAGAACACTGATTTTTCAAGAGTAATCTTGGGAGAGGTGAGAATGTGTACACTCCTAAAGAAGTGGAAGGGACACAGATGGGAAAACACACCTTTGACCAAGGTACAAAAATGAAGATAAAGGAAAGAGGAAGAGGGAGGCTTCTAAGACAGACAAGGGAGGTAATCATAATTAAGCAATCCTCAGTTGCTTGACCAGACCACACTGAAGGGGGCTGTGGAAGAGTGCGCATGGGTTGTATTAGCTTGTCACAGCAGAACCTGTTACTCCAGCACAAGTTGCCACAGCTTCTTGCTGACAGCCGACTTTGGGGCAGGGAAAGGTGCATTGAGAACCTGCTGCTGGTGAGTCTTGGTGAGACATAAGCCTACTGGGTGGAAAGAGGGGATGTGAGAACTCCTTGAAGTTGCAATACTCGTACCAAATCTGTATCTTATTCCTTTCTATAATGGAAGAAAAGGTGCATAAGCAGTCATCTTTCGGGCAGTGTCCAGGCTAAGGCCTAGGGACTGCGGATCTGGAGTTGTGGGCTCAGTGTGACTGGTAGAAATCTTAAGAGAAGAGTGATGCTCAAAGTGGCATGGCAGCATCACTGAGGTCACACTGGCACAGAGGACCCCAGGGGAGAGGACTTTAGCACGAATTAGGCAGTGTCTGGGTCTCTGCTTAGCGCAGATGAACTTTGGTCTCAGCAGGTTTGGAGAGTGCATAAAGTAACCAAGACAGAAGCCCTGCTGCTGCTGCTAAGTCGCTTCAGTCATGTCCGACTCTGCGCAATCCCATAGATGGCAGCCCACTACGCGCCTTTGTCCCTGGGGTTCTCCAGGCAAGAACACTGGAGTGGGTTGCCATTTCCTTTTCCAGTACTGCTGCTGCTGCTGCTGCTAAGTCGCTTCAGTCGTGTCCAACTCTGTGCGACCCCATAGACGGCAGCCCACCAGGCTCTGCTGTCCCTGGGATTCTTACCTGGGTTGCCATTTCCTTCTCCAGAAGCCCTGCTACATGGACTCATTAAATGGGAAGAAAGAATAGGAATTTACCCTATAGGCATGTGGATGCCAGGCCACTTCTCAGGTCTGCTGAATACCAGATTACAGCAGGGAACTGGGGAGGAGGAAGGGAAACGGTGCTCAGAAATTGTGAGAATGACTGACTGAAAGATTTGTGATTCCATTTGCTTAGTCTGAGAAAGAATGAGAGGGGATATTTGGGAAGAGAGCTGTTTGCCACTTTTTTTTTTAGCATATTAAGTTTGAGATTTTTACATTGTCAAAGAAGACTGTGCAACAGGTGGTCAGAGTACGAATTTGAATTTTGCTTGAGAAACAGCCTCAGGATGATACAACAGCCTGTATCCTGACTTTGATTTTCCTCCTACCTGTAAGTCTCTTGAGTGTTTTATTTTTTCTCCAGCAATTTCTTTGATATTTATCCCAAGTTTTAGGGTCTTTGTAGCTGGGAGGTTTTCAGATTCTCAGTTAGTCATATATTTGGAAGCAGCCTTGGCACATTGGGCACATAATCAATACTATAGGGTAAATGAGTAAATTGAAACCGAGGGTTATGAGTACATTTGATGGGAAGATTAAATGAAAATACCTGGCTGATAGAAAAGTAAAAATACCTGGCAGAGTCACCAGCATCGCTGAGTGACAGAAAGGAAGGGGGAGGACACGAGGGTGTTCAGCTACAGTGAACAAGAAAAGTGATCTGAGATTTGGAGGAGTACTGGAGGATTGTTAGGTCAGTCGTTTTAAAAAAAATATTTATTGGAGTATAGTTGATTTACAATGTCATGTTTTCTGCTGCATAGAAAAGTGAATCAGTTATACATATCCATACCTTGTAAAGATTCTCTTTCCGCATAGACCATTACAGAGTATTGAGCAGAGTTCCGTGTGCTATACAGTAGGTCCTTATCAGTTATCTGTGTTATATATAGTAGTGTGTATATGTCAATCCCAGTCTTCCACTTTATCCCTCTCCCCCTTACCCCGTGGTAACCATAAACTTGTTTTGTACATTGTGACTCTATTTCTGGTCACTTTTAAGAAGCCCAGTTTCTATAGGTGATGAAAGAAGAGCCCGGTAACAAAGGTTTGGGGAACACGTGGGAGGAGAGCGAGAAATGTGGCTGAGAAGAGAAGGTGAGAGGTGAAATAGCAGTTTGTGTGGGAAGCAGATCTGGGGAGAGTTTCTTGAAGATAAGGGGGGAGACCAGAAATTGGAAGTTTTATTCTCACCACCACTAAGTGTTATCTAGAGTTTCAGGATAAAGCAAAGTTTGTTGATTAACTGAGTTTGTTGATATCGCATCTTCAATGATTGTTAAAATTTGTGGTGTTGTGCATGAAAAGATGACACCTAAGGGCATAGGTTAGAAAATACGATAGGGATCTAAAGCTTTATACTGTTTAAAAACACAGTTAAATCCCCTACATATGAACCTTTAAGTTGCAAACTTTCAAAGGCGTGAGCATGCATTTGTATGTCCAGTCTCTAAGTAAGTTCGTGTGTCTGACGTGCTCGGTCAGGTACGTGCATCCCCTACAAGTGGTTGCGCTTTGGTTTACTTCACTGTACAGCACTGTATAGAGTGGGCTTCCCTGGTGGCTCAGCGGTAAAGAATCCGCCTGCCAGTGTAGGAGATGCAAGGTCAATCCCTGGTTCAGGATGACCCCCTGGAGAAGGAAATGGCAACCCATGCCAGTGTTCTTGCCTGGGAAATCCCATGGACAGAGGAGCCTGGTGGGCTACAGTCTACAGTCCACGGAGTCACAAAAGAGTCGGACATGACTTAGTGACTAAACAACAACAGCTGTATAAGGTACAGTATTGCAGCATCTTTATTTCAAGCCCAGGATGTCTGGAAGCAGGCATAAAAGCAGCGGTGATGTAGCTGGTATTACTGTACTTTTCAAGGTTCTGCACTGTAAGATTAAAAAAATGTCTTCTTTATTTCTTGTGTTTTTTTTTTTATGTATTACTTGTGTGAAAAATATTATAAACCTATTGCAACACAGTACTATATAGCTGATTGAGTTAGTTGGGTACCCAGGCTGACTTTGTTGGATTTCTGAACAAATTGGACTAAGGAACGAAACTCATTCAAATGTAGAAGCTTTTTATTCGCTTTTGCATAACTTACAGATGATTACAGAACTTCAGAGATGCTGGTGAATCGAGCTGTATCCATTTGAACTATCCTAATTTTAACGTTAAAATGCCTACAACATCGAACAGCAAGGTGCTAAGCATGGGTGAGCTAGAGGGTTTGGAGAAGAGCCTGTATTCCCTTTCCCGAGCTCTCATAAGAACTCTTGAATATTTACTCAAGGGGATGTCATAGTTTGATTTTGTCCAGGAATATTTAGCTCTACTCAGAGTTCATTAAACCCAGCTGTTTGCTCAAAGCACCAGCTGAAGGAAGTGGCAGAAGTGGTGACAGAAAGGCAGAATTAGAAGACCAGAAAAGGTGAGAAAGCAAGTGTAAAACAAGAGGGGTGATCACAGTTTCACGCTGTTTATAGCATTTGTTTACTCTTGAATTCTCCGAGTAGGTGATTTATTAAATAAGGCGCTTTGCAATTACACCACTGACTTCTTCACCAAAAGTAGGACGGGGCTGGTTTGAACTTTCTGGAAATCTCATATAAATTAGCATCAGATGCCTCTGTTGTCTTCTGACTGTGTGAGGTTTTGGACTCTGTCCGTTCCTACTAAGCTCTTTGGCTTCAGGGCCACTGACACACTCCTCTCACCATCAGCCTGGCAGAGCCTATCAGGGCTCAGTCTCTAGTGGGGTGGGCGAGGCCCCCAATCTCTCTGGTGACAAAGCCAAGTGCCACAAGGAATCACCATGCCATGTGGTGGCCAAATGTCATGAGACCTAAAGCTGCTTGTGGTAGTCTGCTGTTTGCTAGGATAAGACTAATTAGGGAATAGGATAAACATGCATGTTGCTTTGGGATAAGTGGAGGACAGTCAACTGAGGCTTTTAGCCTGTCTCACAGCCATGGCTTACCCCCAGGGCCCGTGTAAACACACACGCTCACTCATGCTTAATGAAAACTTGTCTCCAGCCCGAAATGGAGCCGGCAGAGAGTACAGAAGGCAAAGACACAGTAAAATTCCTTTTCTCCAATTCTCAAATTCCATTACACCATCTAAAGAAACAGATCCTATTATAACCTGTGCTTGAAAGTTGGATAACAGCAAGCTGAAGCAGCAAATGCATTTCTACTTAGGATGTAAACTGGAGAAAATAGTTAAATAATTTTCCACATGGAAAAATCGATCAGAATGTGTGAATTCTTTCAAGGTTATTCGACAGTGGTGTTACTGTTTCTTTCTAGGGGGCATAGCTATGGATAGTTTTTCCCAGACATATGCATGCATACTTACACACACGCAAACATACAGACATACATATAGATGGAGAGAGAACTTTGAATGCTATTTCAAAGGGACTGTTCTTTCTCTGTAGCTTATTTATGAACCAATCTATGGGTTTGGGATAAGATGTCCTGGCATAGTATATCATGATTAGGCACTTGATGGACATTATTTCTAATTTTTGTAACTGTACTGAACAGTAGGGACCGTGTGTGGTCAGTCTGACTCTTTGAGACCCTGTGAACTGCAGCCCGCCAGGCTCCCCTGTCCATGGGATTTTCCAGGCAAGAATACTGGAGTGGGTTACTGTGCCCTTCTCCAGGGGATCTTCCTGACCCAAGGATCAAACCTGTGTCTCTTGTGTCTAAGCTGCATTGGCAGGTGGGTTCTTTACCACTAACCTCTCTTTTATAGAGGAGAATGTTGAGGCTAAGGGAGAGAATCTTAGTTGGCAGGAAAGAGTATTTCCTAGTGTTTAGGAGCCCAGACTGTGGGCAGATTGCTTGGGTTCAAAGCTTGTTTTCCCTCCACCTATCAGTTAGAAGATTCTGGGTGAGTTTCTCATCCCTTGGTGTCTTTGTTTCCTGAGCCATCAGTGAGCATAACAATGGAAGGTAACTTCATGAACTCTTGCTGTTGCTGTTTAGTCATTGAGTTGTGTCCGATTCTTTTGTGACCCCGTGGACTATAGCCTACCAGGCTCCTCTGTGCAAGGAATTTCCCAGGCAAGAATACTGGAGTGGGTTGCCATTCCCTTTTCTAGGGGATCTTCCTGACTCAGGGATTGAACCTGGGTCTCCTGCATTGGCAGGTGGATTCTTTCCCACTGAGCCACCAGGGAAGGTCCCATAAGGTCTTATGAAGATTCAATAATACAAGACATGCCAAGGGCTTAGAGCATCGACTGGCACGTAGTGAGCACTAAATAATTGTTGTAATACTATGGTTAAAGACCACAAAACTAGTAAGTAGAGGATCCAAGAATCAAACTAAGTTCTGTCTCGCTGGAGCCAGACCCCTAATGCCACCACACACATTTTCAAACTTGTTTTATGTTTGTCCTTTGGCAAATCATGTGTTTCCCAATTTTAGTTTCTGTATCCCTAAGATACAGCTGATGATAGTAATAATAAAGCATCTTCTTCCTTTTGGGGAGGATTATATAAGACCTGGCTTCCCTGGTGGCACAGATGGTAAAGAATCTGTCTGCAATGTGGGAGACCTGGGTTCAATTCCTGGTTTGGGAAGATTCCCTGGAGAAGGGAAAGGCCGCCTACTCCAGTATTCTTGCCCGAAGATTCCATGGACAGAGGAGCCTGGCAGGCTATAGTCCGGGGGCTGACAAAGAGTTGGATAGGACTGAGTGACTAACACTTTCACTTTCACATATAAGATACCAGTAAGTACAGTTGGGTAAACTGTTAGGCACTGTGCCTATATTCATTGTGATTAAAAAACCAATTTGCGGACTTCCCTGGTGATCCAGTGGTTAAGACTTCACCTTCCAATGCAGGGGGTATGGGTTTGATCCCTGGTTGGGGAACTAAGATCCCATATGCCTCCTGACCAAAAAAATCACAACGTAAAACAGAAGCAACATGGTAACAAATTCAATAAAACTTTAAAATACAAAAAAGAAAAAAGAAAGAAAAGAATGTGACTCAAAGTAAACAGTCTTATGTTTTCCCTTCTACATTTATTGTAAATAAATTAAATTTGCACTCACCTCCAAATCTACTTAAAAGACACAAATCACTGGAGGTGATCACAATTATGAAATGAGCACTCCATCATCTTAATGACTCTCAAAGTGGGATAGAAAGGAGAGGTCAGCACTGCTCTGGACCTTCAATAACATTTGCCTAAGGTAGGGAGAAAAAACAAAAAGTGCTTTTATTAGAACAAATATTAGGGAATCACATTTATATTTATTCCAAAACCAAGAGAACACAGTAGTATCCAGCAAGTTCATTATGTTGGCAGAGAAACTTATATTTTGTTAAACATCGAGTTCATTGTCCTCAGCTGGAATGCATGATTTCAGTTGGTTTTCAAAAGGTCAGTTTATTTCTGGGAGTAATATTTCTGCAATGCTAAGAATCAGAGGCCAAAAGGGGAAAGAGGACATGGCCTGTAGAATAGATTACATCCCTTTCTGGAGTCCCCGAGGGAAGCTTAGAAATGAAAGCTTAGCTGTGCTAAAGTGGAGACTTCCACAACGCAGTGGAATGATGATGTTGCAAGAGACTCATTTAATCAAATTTAGTTCTATCTTGCTCACAGAGTCTAATTCCCTTAGATATCAATTCAGGTCTTTCTGCCAATTCTTGTCCATCAGCCCCTCTGAAAAATAATTCCATTTGATAACCAGGTGTATGCATGCATGCTAAAGTGCTTCAGTCATGTCTGACTCTTTGCAACTCTACGGACTGTAGCCCGCCAGGCTCCTCTGTCCATAGAATTCACCAGGCAAGAATACTGGAGTGGGTTGCCATGCTCTCCTACAGGGGATCTTCCCTACCAAGGGGTCGAACGCACGTCTTCTGTGTTGCAGGCAGATTCTTTACTGCTGAGCCACTGGGGAAGCCCCGACCAGTCGTATATTGGGTGCCTAATACGTACGAGGTGTGTACACTAGTCCAAGAGGAAAGACATTGTTTCTTCCCCAAGTTGTTCAGCCTGATGGAAGAGATCATGCTGCCAAAAGTCCATCTCAGGACTTGCAGTGTGGTAGGGATGCAATACATCTCTGCTGAAGGGTTGAATTCATGGCAATAAAAGTATAATGTGCTATGGGAGAAATGTTGCTGGGAAATGCGCTGTTTTTGTGGCAGGTGGTCAGGGAAGAATTACCAAGGGCAGCAATATATGCACAATGTTGGTAGAAATGTAGGAAATTGCTGGGTGAGAAGTGAGTGGGAGTTGGAGGGGGAGAGTGAACCTGCAGATTGGGCTAAATGCCCACCAAGCAGCAAGATATGCCAGAACAAACCATCACTGCGTTAATGTTCTCCATTAAAGAAAGTGCAAGTTTATGCTGTCCTTCAGAGGAGTCCCATGAATCTTCACAAGATTCATCTCTTCCTTTTTTTGTTTTTTGTTTTGGCCACGCCACGTGGTATGCAGAATCTGAGTTCTCTGGAGTACCAGAGGAGTCTCTTTCATTTTTTCTCCTTTTTTCATCTCTTTCATTTGTCCTTTTAGCACTTCACATCCACAGGAAATTATTGACGTTCTGTCCACATGAGCAGAGAGTTTCGGTTCTACATCTGAGTCGGATATTAAAAGCCAGTCCCCACTCCGCCCCAAGGGTCGAGTTCACACCCTTCATTTCCCCACCTACGAGTTCTTCTCCTCAGTGCTGCCCTCTTCCATGAGTGACTAAAGGCTGGGAGGTCGAGTGGCTGAGGCTGGGAGCATCACAGAGCTGGGGCTGCTGAAGGGGCAGGCAACAGGGTTGAGCCAGCACTCACCTGAATGGGGGCCAAGTGGCTGCTGGAACCAGCATCTTCAGGAAAGACAGACGAGAACCACAGTGGCTGGTCTGCAGCCAGAATACCTGGCCATAAAGTAGATGAAGGAAGGGATCCAAGACGGGAAACTAAGTGACCTACGGGAAGTTTGCAGAGGCCATTGGAAAGGATGGCAAGTCTGGAGGAATTTCCTGGGCTGGTCTGGATACTTGTGATGCTTTGGAAGAATTGCCTCAGGCCTCCTTCAGGGATGGAGGAGATCAGTAAAGGGATTAATTTATACACTGGATGGTTAGAACCTCTTTTGTGAGCTTCTATGCTATGGTACACTGTGAGTGTCAGCTAGTAATCAGTTCTTTTTTTTAAACTTTCTATTTCGTATTGGAGTATAGATTAACAATGTTGTGTTAGTTTCAGGTGTATATCAAAGTAATTCAGATCTATATGTATGTAAATGTATCTATTCTTTTTCAAATTCTTTCCCTATTTAAGTTACATAATATTGAGTCGAGTTCCCTGTGCTATACATAAGGTCCTGGTTGGTTAGTCATTTTAAACATAGCGATTTCTTAATGCCTGTATCCCTAACAGCAGGAACTGTGGCTGCTGGACCTTTCAGACTATGTTCTCAGTACTTAGCTCCACAGGCGCTCAATCAGTATTATTGAACAATTCATGGGATGGGTGGGTGGCTGGCCTGGCTCTCTCGTCTAGCCCTGCAGGTATGTAATTGGTGGCTTTGTTGAGATGGGAAGGAGAGGTGAAATCTTGATTAAAACTTGGATCCGTTGGAGCTCTTTCCCCAAGGAAAGGAAGCTGCTGCCTTTTGAAGTGGTACTGAGGGACCTGAAGAGAACCTTGCCCATTCATCGTTCTACCAGAGAACATGATCCTCCCCTGAACTTCCTGCTCCCACAGATGAGGACTGGGGGTTTTTCTTTGTGTAGCAGACGCTCAGGAAATGCCTGTTGATTTGACTTTTCAATGTGCCATACAAGAAAACAAAAGGCAAGACATTTGAGATTTTTCTGAAATGAAGGAAGCAATTTGGATAAAGGTCATAAGAAGGAAGAGGACTTTTTTTTACTAGCACAAATTTAGATTTGGAAGTTAGCCTCACCCTCATTTCATTGATACGTGTGGGGATCCTGAGACCCAGTGGGTGAAATTCTTCTCTCATCCACACAAACACATAATGTTTGTGTGTCTGTGCACCACATCAATGATGGTTTTTATTTGCACACCCAACGCTTGAACCCAACTCCCTGATTGCCTCTTGGATTCAGACTTTCTCCTTTCTCAGGAGGAAGAAGGTAGGCATGCCTATGACCAAATGTGGAGAAGGTAGCTGAATAAGAAGTCCAGAATATACACCTTATTAGCTCTGATTTCCTCTTCACTTTGAAGTCCTCTCCAGGGCTTTGAGAGGTTTCTTTTATTCATCCACATGCAGCTCTGTACCCCCAGACAGCTCTCCAGCTCCACACACATACGTATCTCTGATTCTAAGACAGCTTTGATGGATGTCCGTGAGACCACATGTTCCGCCATTCATGCTTTTCCCTTCTCTTAAATATTTATAAAGGTTCACAAGCAGAAATTAAAGTCCTTCAGATTCAGAGCCAACTAAAAATAGCACCTCCATTCCTTGCCAGGCAATCTGGCATCAATCAAGGCCATCGGAAAGATGCTAGGGAGGAAAGAAGAGGAGCTGATAACCTTTTTATCCAGCTTTTTTTTTTAAAATTATCCCCCTCTGTTATTAATAAGTTAGCAGGACAGACAGCTTCGGATGCAACCCAGATGTTTTCTGGGTTCCCACTGCTGAAGATAGCTGTTGCTTCAGGGTTTTTCTGATAAAATGTGTCCATGTGGAGAGAGGGCTTTTGAACTAGCTAACTGCGAGGGGAGTCTAGTTGTTGGGCAAGGGTAAGGATGGGGTGGAATCTTCAGGATGGGCTGGGGACCCTGTGAATTCTCTAGAAAACCACTGCTTCTATTTATTGGGCTTAGGCTTGCTTTGGGTCATGTATCTGGAGAAGGGAATGGCAACCCACTCCAGTATTGTTGCCTAGAGAATCCCATGGTCAGGGCAGCTAGGTGGGCTACAGTCGATGGGGTCACAAAGAGTCGGATGCAACTGAGAGACTTTTACTCACTCGCTCACACTCGGGGTCATGTATATGGAGCTGTCATTGACTCAGTAATAGCTATTTTATAGCTCACTTGTCAGTACTGGGCTTCTTTTCCAGTCTTGCAGTTTCCCAGGGCTCTAACATTGGGAAGCTGGACAGTCATCCCATCTGCTCTGGGGCTCCCCCTTCACTGGCTCTGGCAGACAGTTTTGAGGTTTTCCCTTGGGATTCAGGTCCCTTCCTCTCTCCTCGGGTGCTGATGTAGTTGGTGAAGGCCCTTTTCAGAGAACTACCAACCCTAAATTCCAGCCACCTTTCTCTGAAACATTACTTTTGGATTATGATGTATTCTTTTTGATTTTTTTCTGCTGCTTCTCGAAATTTTGGTTTATGTGTTCAAAAGTTTTGACTTTTGATACATTTATCGCTGACAAGGCTTTTAAGGGCAGATTTGCAAATTTAATGCCTTGAATTTGACTCTTAGATTTGATCTGAATCAACTAGTCTCTGCGAGTGTGCTAAGTCGCTTCACGTGTGTTCAACTCTTTGAGACCCTATGAATTTGTGGCCCACCAGGCTCCTCTGTCCATTGGATTCTCCAGGCAAGAATACTGGAATGGGTTGCCATGCCTTCGTCCAGGGGATCTTTCTGACCTAGGGATTGAGCTCATATCTCATGTCTCCTACATTGGCAGGAGGATTCTTTACCTCTCGTGCCACAGGGGAAGCCCACTCTCGTCAGGAAAGTGTATATAATTATTACTACTGCCTGAATGGTAATAAAACAGCTAGGACAGAGAGTGATGAGTGCAAAGGAGAACAACCCTAGGTAATAGCTCGAGGTTTTATCCTGTTATACAATCGATAGTACCTTTCTCTTATCTATTTATTCCTTTTAATTCAGAAATAGTCACTGAGAAGGAGAAAGAAAAACAATTCTTTATATGTGGATGGATATGGGTCTGCAGTGGCAAAAACAGAGAATTTTGAAACAAATTCAAATCTGAGCCATGTAAGTGACTTTATTAACCATCTACGCCGTCCATACTGTGCACTTGGATTTCCTCGCAGGAACGTTTATTTCTTTGGTTCCAGCTGAATTGACTGAAGGAAAGAAGAGGTGCTTGCAATCTTTTTCACTATTTCATTTTCTATATATATATTTATATTTTGGTTCAGAAGCTGAATGCCTTTCATGGTCACAAATAAAAGTGGAATAAGTGAGGGGTTCTTAATTACACCCACTTCCCATTTTCCATTACATGAGCTGTTTTGAGCCAGAGAGCACGTGGTCGAGACCTTATCTTTATGGTATTTTCTGTTTGTTTCTCTACAATAGAAAAAAGTTTACCTAAGCTTATAAAATTAAGGGAAGATATGGGTGGGTGTGAAAATGCGTTAAAAGACCTAGAGAACCATTTCCTTGGGAGAAAAAGTAGTGTGGTTGTTATTGATGAAGCTAATCACGGAAATATGCAGGCTTGAACATATTAGAACTTTTCTCTGTGTCTCCTACCGTCCCCTCACTGATGGATTTCAGCTCACTCCTCAGTGCCTTGGGGTTATTCCACAACATTACGTGATACTTGCTTTTGTGCAAATACAGGCTTCTATCGTCTCCTTGATGTAGATTGGAAGAGCTGTTTATTGGTTTCACACAGGCCACCTCTCGTGTTGAAGACTCATAGAATTACTGCCTTTCTCTCTGACTCACCTTCAGATTTTTGAAGCAGTGTCAAGCAACGTCAGTTTCTTCATGCATCTGTAGGACTCACAAGCATGTTACGTTCATTTTCCCAATTTTACTGAGAAATAATTCACCTGCATCATTGTATAAATTTAAGGCATACAATACAGTGGTTTGATTTATGCTTATTGTAAAGTGATTACAATAGGTTTAGTTATTCATCAACTCATATAGAAGTGAAAAACGAATTCTCCCCATATTGAGAACTCTCAGAGTCTACTCTTTGAACAACTTGATACATAGCACACAGCAGGGTTAACTACGGTTGCCACGCTACACATCTTAGCATCTAACTTATAACTGGAAGTTGGTGCCTTTTGACCACCTGCCTCCAGTCTTCCTCTTCCCTCCATTTTACCTTTTGATTATGTGACCCCTGGATACTTTCTTCTGCTACAGAAACCCATCCACTCGATACACTGTTGTCGTTCATTCGCTCAGTCGTGTCTGACTCTTCTGCAACCCCGTGCACTGTAGGGTCCTCCGTCCATGGGATTCTCCAGGCAAGAATACTGGAGTGGGTTGCCATTTCCTCCTTCAGGGGATCTTCACAACCCAGGGATTGAACCTGTGTCTCTTAAGTCTCCTGCATTGACAGGCTATTTTTTTTTTTTTTTAACCTGGGAAGCCCCTTCTCAACAGTTAACATGTATAATCCTTACTCAGAATTCTCTTGTATCCAGATCTCAACAGGAAACAAAAGGAGTACTTGAACTGGGCAGTTAGAGTGGAGCAGAGGACAGCTCATAAATGTATGCGCAGAGTGCGGGAAAAGCGCAAGAAAGGTCACAATACTATCGGCTTCATGAGAGTAGGCTGTTGGCCTCCCCAGAGGGGTGAAGGTGCTAGTGGGTTCTGGAACTCAGGCACAGAGAGCTGAAGTGGAGGATGATAGACCCTCAGTCCTGCTCCTGTTGATGTTACAGGAGTAAAAAGGAATCTTTATTGGGATTTCCCCGGTGGTCCAGTGGTTAAGACTTCGCCTTCCGATGCAGGGGGTGTGGGTTTGATTCCTTGTCAGGAAGCTAAGATCCCACATGCTTCACAGCCAAAAAACCAAAACATGAAACAGAAGCATTGTAACAAATTCAATCAAGACTTTAAAAATGGTCCACATAAAAGAGAAATCTTAAAAATAAAAAAAGAATCATTATCTTGGCCTCATTCTCCTCTTCTGTATGAGCTCCCTGATGGTCGAACACGAGAGGAAGTCTGAGGGGAGGTAAGCATTGGCAGCAGGGTGCATGGTTCAGCCTTCCAGGGCACAAAGCGGGGGAAAATGAAGGGGGAAAATAAAATCCATCTTCATTCCAGCCCAGGGATGGGATGTTCTGGCCTTGAAAAGTCACTTGGCAGAGATATTTACAGTTTCCAGAAAACACACGTGCTCCCCAAATTTCTCAACCCCTTTTTGCCAGGTGAGGTCATGTGGCTAGTTCTGAAAAACGGACAGTGAGTGGACGTTGTGTATGTTACCTCTGGGCTGAAACACATAAGGGACAGCATTGGACCCTGTGGCTTCCTCTCTCTTTGCTCTGCAACGAGGAGGCTGTGTGTGCTGTAGAAGAGTGTTGGAGAAATAGGCTGGAGCCTGAACTACCTCCCGAAGGGGAGTCAGCCTGGAGAGACGTTGGACCTGGAGCAGACTTTGCGTAGTTAGAAATAAAACTTTGTGGGTGGGCTACTGAGATTCTGGAGGCTAATTTCTTCCTGCAGAATAACTTATTCATCCTGACTAACACAGCTAGGACACTTCTGGCCTCAAACACTGACCTCTCAAAAAAGAAATTGACAGGTGCCATATACTGAAGAAGACTTTACCAGTATAGGAGGCTGTGTGACGCGTTAAGAAAGAAGATCGACCACTGCCAGCTGGATACTTCTCTCCATGAGACTGCCATTGGCGTTTACTGATCCTTGCGTTCTTATCCCTCAGTTTGTTTGATGATCCTGTTTCTGAACGTGCTTCTTCCCCAGTTTCCCCCTCCTCACACTTCCCATCCAGATGTAAGCAAGTTAGGTACTGCTTCAGAAATCCCCACCTCTTTTTTTGAGGTTAACAGTTACTATTTTCTTTGTTTAAAATGTATTTTATCAAAGTATAGTTGATTTACAATGTGGTGTTTATTTCTGCTGTACAGCAAAGTGATTCAGTTATACATATGTATATACTCTTTTTCACATTCTTTGCCATTATGATTTCTCACAGAATATTGAATATTGTTCCCTATGCTATACAGTAGGACCTCATTGTTTATCCATTCCGTATATAATAGTTTGCATCTGCTGATCCCAAACTTCCCGTCTGTTCTCCCAGTGCCCCTCCCCCTTGAGGACTAGAACCACAAGTCTGTTCTCTCTGTCTGCAGAATCACTGCCTCTTGAAATATACCTGTCAAATTAACTTCCTGATGATAGCCTAGAAACAGATTATCAATATGAAATCATAGAATCTCCCTACAGACTATGGGAAGAACTTGGATTTTGCAGCCAGCCCTCCCAGTGTTTGAGTTTCATTCCAGTCACTTATTAACTCTGTGACCTTGTGTATATTATTTAACTGAGCTTTAATTTCTTTTTCTCATCTGTCAAATGAGGTTTTATTATCACTTTTATCAAAGTAGGATAAAACCTACTTTGCAAGATTATTGTAGGCATTTAAAAAGATAAGACATAGAAAACAGACTTATGGTTACCAAAGGGGAAATGGAGGGGGAGGGATAAATTAGGAGCTTGGGATTGACATAGACACACTATTTTATATATATATATAATACCAGCTCAGTATTTTGTTGTAACCTATAAGAGAAAAGTATCTGAAAAAAATTGTATAACTGAATCACTTTGCCATACACCTGAAACTCAGGCAGTATTGTAAATTCAATACACTTCAATTGAAAAAAAAAAAAAGAAAGAAAGAAAATAGCACAGTGGTTGCCTGATATTTAGAAACTAGATGATTGAAAATCTTTATTTTCAGTTTGTGAGAATTCAGCTGAGTTTGTGGCTGACGGTAGTTGAGTTTACCGTAACATCATCACAAGTCTTTACCTCATGTTTGGTTATGTTGGTTGGGCCATGTCATGGAGCTTTGTGGGGTTCTTGGAAATGTAACATAGATGTTTTAAACTTGTGTGCTAGTTTAAAACTGCTGAATTTCTGAGAGCATCATTCCTGTTGGCAAGTTGACTGAAAAGTTATAGCTCCTGACTCACTGCTCTCAATTGAGAGGTTATGGAGAGTATTCTATAATGAATCATGTTGTATTAAAAATGCAAAATACTGTTTTATTGAGGCTATTTGGAATATTGGATTAGAAATTAGTTTGAGAGCCAAAAGATGTGGTTGCTCCCATCTCTCACAAATTTTAGACGTGTAATCATTGCTAATGGAGAAGGCAACGGCAACCCACTCCAGTACCCTTGCCTGGAAAGTCCCATGGATGGAGGAACCTGGTAGGCTGTAGTCCATGGGGTCTCGAAGAGTCAGACATGACTGACCGACTTCACTTTCACTTTCCACTTTCATGCTCTGGAGAAGGAAATGGCAACCCACTCCAGTGTTCTTGCCTGGAGAATCTCATGAATGGGGGAGCCTGGTGGGCTGCTGTCTATGGGGTCGCACAGAGTTGGACGCAACTGAAGCGACTTAGCAGCAGTAGCAGCAATCATTGCTAAATCATTTATTCTCATCAGTTCCTAGTACTATTCTCTTTATTAAAACGTGGAAACGGGCATGTCTGACTTGCCTACATTCACAAGGTTATTAGGAGACTCAGAGAAATAGCACATATGCCAGGCTTTGTAGAATGATTTGCTGTCTAGCATAGCGCCTTGCATGTGACTAAATATTTGCTGAATGGCGAAGGTTGGATAAATAAAAACTGAATCAAAAGAAATAGAACAGACTCAAATTATAGTCAGTTTCCCCTGAGGATGGAGAAGCAAACATAGATAGCCTCAAGCCTAGAATATTGAAGTCCTACTAACCTGGCTGAACTTAGTGACTTTAGAGCTACAAAATTCCACACTGGAGAGAACTTTGAAAGTCAACAAATTCAATCCTCTTTATCCATGAGTACATCAAGGGGAAGGTGGCTTGTGGATAGTGGTAAAGTGGGAGTCCCAGCCTTTATCTTCTAAATGTAAGATGAGTGCTGGATTCACGCCACCACTTGGCGTCCTTCTAGGCTTGGTGATATCCCCTTGAGTCCGGAGACTGCAGATTCTAAGGGAAGGTGTCTGATTCTTGTGAGCACACATACGGATGAGATTCGATTCACGTGCTTTGCTTTAGATCCACAAACAACACAACTCTTAACCCACACACATTTTGTCCCAAATAAACCCCAAGGGTGTCTATGGTTGTATTCTGAGAATTCAAGGGTGATGGGGAGATTTTACCATTCTCTCAGGCTCCTCCCACACTCTCAAGGTCCCCAGGTTCCTCTTCAAATGAATAGAGGCTTTCACATGTTGACAAAACCTGTTCCATGTGGTCTGGTGTTTCCAGGCATAGACAGAGATTCAGGGGCAGGGATGATGTCACCTTCTGTCACAGGGCTGTCATAAATGCACTCTCCATGGTGAATCACTCTTGCTTGAGGGGTCCTGAGACAACACTGTGGCTTGCTTCTGTCTCAGACTGCCCCATAGCCCGTAGGGCTAAAACGTCTGTACCCATAAAAGTTGCTGCTTCTGACAGCATCAATCTTGTTGGCAAATAGGCTGTGAAGTTACCACTCCTGACTCACCACTCTCAATTGAGAGTGTGAAAGTACACGTGGGTGTGGACACAAGATCATTTGCACCACGCCTGGAAATGGATTATGAATCGGACGGTGCTCTTTCTTGCCATTGGTGGTTCCTTACTATAAATTGGAAGCAGCCCAACACTGGATTTCAGTGTAGCTCTGGAGTATTTGCTACCTGGGAAACAGAAGTTCTGCTCTGTGGGTTCTTTACTTCCTTCAGTGCTAAAGAATGAGGGGAAAATTCAAATTTTTCTTTACCTTCGATAGGATTCCAGGTTGTCTGTTCCAATAAAATGCCATGACTTGATTATAAGGGTCTTTACCCTGAAGTGTGGGTTGCACCTGGGTCTCCAAAGCAGAATGCGAGTTGAAAGAATTTCAAACATCCTCGTGGAAAAACAGGTTCACTTTCATTTACTCGTAGGCGTGGGTGTCTTTCATGAAAACATCACAAACAGTTATTCTTGATTATATAATTGCAACAGTACTTTCTATAAAATACCCCTTCTTTGGGTCAAAATTCCCCTTTGGTGTTGATAGGTTTGACATGATAGATGGATAGGGTGCGTGTGTGTGTGTGTGTGTGTGTGTGTGTGTGTGTGTGTGTGTTTGGGGGAAGTAAACGTAAAGCTGAACATGGGTCCATTGGGTGAAAAAATTGATGAGAAATGAAGGACCAGGAAAGGAGCAAGGTAGATCTGTGTGTTCCTTATGCCTGGAAGAGAAGAGAAGTGGATTTGAAGAAGTGTGGACATTTTGGTTAAATTGGACTGAAGGTAGATCATTGAACAATCCCCTTTTCTGCTCCCCATCTAAATATTATGAAAACACAATAAATCCAATTCCACTTTCACCTTTTAACCTTATTTAAAACTTTTTTCTTCTTATAATTATTTCTTTACTCAAGTGACTTACTGGAGCTGAGGATAATAAGCTGATGGTCTTTCATTTTCCCGTATTTTGTGTCCCTGGGATCCAGTAGCTATGAGTTTTACTTCCTACCTTTGCTCCCCAGTTGCTGGATGATCTCAGCAACTCTCAGGATATCTCTTTGGATCTGAAAAAGAAAAACCAATGAAATTAATCTACATCTCAAGTGTTAGGTCCCCCAAAGTAGCAAATTTCAACATTCCCCCTGACAGATAAGTCTGAGGTGAGGCAACTTTATCGTCCACTTTGCAGGGAAGCAGGAAGTGTAAAGACAAGGACAGAAAGACAAAAAAGATGAGAGAGTGAATTACACCTTTCTTTAATTTTAACTTTTCAGCAGTTTGAGAATTAGGTGAGCATGCACGTCAGTGCCTTTGGTAGGGACACGCGCAAGAGAAAAAGAGCCAGCTTGCGGTGAGTATCTTTTGATGAGAAAAAAAAAAATTCAGGTATCTGTGGTAACACTGTTTGTCTCCTTGTTTATCTCCTGAAACATCCCTCGATCTACACAGAACCACCAGAGAAAAACCACTGCCCCAAATAGGTCTTAGAGAGCTGACCTGAAAATTGAGATGGAAATTCCGTGACTGGACCAGGGTGCAGTGCGTCCAGGGTGATCTTGGTCATTGTTGGATACCCCTCCCATCTCAGATGTGCACACATTCTTCCTACTGAATTTTCTTCAATTTGGAAAAGCTGGCCCGAGCCCTAATTCAGAATCCACCCTCTTTTCTCTGTTAACCAGGTCAGGCAATTCACAGAAATGATTCCTGACAATAAAGGGATTATACAAAATATCAAACACATTATCTAATGATTACTCTGCTGTTGAGAACAAAGTCTAAAATTCCCTGCAAAGAGTCTGAAAAGATGTTCCTTTGCAGGGTTGAGGCTTAGAATTCTGCCCCTACTTAATAGATGGGATGTGGAGTGCTGACATTTTAGAGCTGAACGTCACCAAAGGCTTAGAGGAGAAAAACATACATGAAGCCCGCTGATTTTCTGTTCTGTGGTTGCATGGCCTGGAAACTCCCATAACTGTGAATTTGATGCCATCCCCCAAAGGGGAGATTCTAGATCTAATATGAATGAGTGCTCCCCAAACTTTTTCTGAAACAAACAAACAACAAAGCCCAAAGAAACACACATCAGCTTAGTTTTACTACAGGCATGTTGTCCGGAGCAGAATTTAAGGTTTTCGCAAGTGTCCAGATAGATTCTTTTTCTAATTTTCCCTGAGTCTACAAAGCCATATTCCTTCCACACATACCTATTTTGTGCCTGTTCTGTATCTAAGGCGTTGGATACCCAAGGTAATGTGATGATTCCAGGGAGCTTAAAGCTGGCATTATTTTTCTTTCTATAGTAAAGAAAACCTACTGCAATTTCTGTACCCTTTTCCCTGTCTTGGTCGCATGGACCAAGTTTCACCTTGGTCTCCCATCATAACTGCCACCATGATGTGAGTGACTCTTAAGTCATTTTCAGGACTTTTGAAATCTCTCCTAAGCTGTGGTCTAAGATTTTCAGCTTTCTGCTGTTTGCACTTACGTTCATCTCAAGCTCAGACTCACTGACACTGTACACAGATCTTCCTTTCTTGTCTGCCAACCCGATCATTCTCATAACTTTTCTCGTTCTCTTAAAGGCACAATATTCCCCAACTGCCTAGCTGGGTTCCCCTCTGTGGGCCCTTACATGGCAGCATGTCAGATGGTCCTTTTATTCAGCCTCCCCTAGGTGTTCCCCATCACCCCTTCACTCCCATCACCATCTCATTCTGGTTTGACTTATTATCTCCTGCCAGCTCTGTGATAGTTCCTCAGTTTGTCCCCTATTTTCCCCTCTCTCTTCTATTTTTTGGCTCTGCTTTGTCTTTGTTGCACGGGCTTTCTCAAGATGCTTCAGGTGGCCTTAGATGCCCCTAGGCATGTGGGATCTTTGTTTCCCCACCAGGGATTGAACTCATGTCCCCAGCTTTGGAATGCAGATTCTTAACCACTGGACCACCAAGGAAGTTCCTCCTCTCTTTTTTCATCTTAAACATAACGCTCACTACCGACTGCTTTTAACAAAGCATCGTTTCTTCAGCACTCAGCCTTCTTTATGTTCCAGCTCTCACATCCATACATGACTACTGGAAAAACCATAGCTTTGACTATACGGACCTTTATCAACTAAGTGATGTCTCTGCTTTTAATACACTATCTAATTTTGTTGAATAATCATTTTGCTCCTATCGACTTTCTTTTGGCCACAAATAAACCCTAAACTAAGTATTATTCTTTTTTATGTCTATCTTAATTTCATGGTGTCTAGCCAAATATCTTGCCATGTTAGATACTCCAGACTATTTGGTGAATTAAAAAAAACAGAGAATTCCTTAGTCAATTGATTAATGGGAGATAGTAAGAGAAGGGGTAGATTAGGGCTCTGCGGTCAGATGTCAGGCTTCAAATACATGCTACTAGCCTTGTGACCTTTGTTGTTGTTCAGTTGCCAAGTCGTGTCTTTCTTTGCGACCCCATGAACTGCAGCACGCCAGGCTTCCCTGTCCTTCACTTTCTCCCTTAATTTGCTCAAACTCATGTCCATTGAGTCATTGATGCCATCCAATCATCTTATCCTCTGTTACCCCCTTCTCCTCCTGACCTCAGTCTTTCCCAACATCAGGGTCTTTTCCAATAAGTTGGCTCTTTGCATCAGGTGGCCAAAGCACTGGAGCTTCAGCTTTAGCGTCAGTCCTTCCAATGAATATTCAGGGTTGATTTCTTCTAGGATTGAATGGTTTGATTTCCTTGCAGTCCCAGGGACTCCTAAGAGTCTTCTGTAGCACCACAATTCAAAAGCATCGTTTCTTCAGCATTCAGCCTTCTTTATGGTCCAGCTCTCACATTCATACATGACTACTGGAAAAACCACAGCTTTGACTATATGGACCTTTATCAACAAAGTGATATCTCTGCTTTTAATATGCTGTATAGGTTTATCATAGCTTTTCTTCCAAGGAGGTACTTACATGTTGTTTAATCTCTCCATACTGCGGTATGAAGACCCATGCAAGGAGGATAGCGTTAATAGACTGAGGTTGTTGGGAGGAGCAGTTATGTTCATTTATGTGGAGTGTTTAGAATAATGCCTGGTGCAGGGTGGACCCTCAGGAAGCTCTAGTTAGCAATTTCTACTACTGTTGTTTCAAGTGTTGTTGGAACTCAGAGAAGAGCGAATTCGGTGCAAACTGGAGTAACTGGAAGACGCTTCCTGCAGAAGGTAGGACAGGAGTTGCGATCCTGAATGATGTTCGGGAGGAGAAGGCGCACTGCCCTTTGCTTTCCTCGAGATCGCAGAGCGAGGCATGCAGATGGCGCGGTCGGTCATCAGCCACAGAAGTGGCGCTGCTTTTCAATCCTTTTGTTCAATAAAACAAGGACTTTTTAGGGCGTTTTTATCTCCCCTGCACCTGGCCCACATTTTCAGTGAAGACCATCAGGACGCAGAATCCAGGGCTTCCTCCCGGCGCCAAAACCCCTGCTCTCAGCCTTGCTCAGTCCGTCAGCCCAGGAAACATCTGCGAGGGCGGCTGCTCCGTGACACATCTCAGCATCAGCCAGACTGGCCGAGGGCGGCCTGCTGGGCTCACCTCCTCCGGACCACAGCGGGGAGGCCCAGGAAAGAGAGCTGGGAGGCCGGGCTTGTCACCTGGACACAGAGGGCTCCGATGACGTGATCCTATTGTTTAAAGAGCAGCCGTCTAATGCTTTGTTCCTGTTAGTAAAATAAATAGAGCCTCCCATTTCTATGGAAATGCCTGAGCCGCCTGCCCAAAACAGGCCTGATGGTCCCACCTGGACGCAGTTGCCTGGACTCTCTGTGAGGAGCAAGTGGGAGACTAATGACTTGCACAGCTCTGGCCTGATGAATAGCTTTGGAGGGAACTTCCTGGAGTGGGCGGGGGATGCTCCACCCAGGCATCTTGATTGCAGAGGCTATTTTGCAGCTTTTTTTCTTTTTGACTCCCAGAGGGACAACCAGTTGACAGAGACAGATTTTCTTTGGAGGCTGTTCGTGGCTCACTCACCTTTCACCTCAACATGCATCCGCTGGGCCAATGCACCTCCCACTCCATCAGTGCTCCCCCCACTCCATCAGTGCTCCCCCCACTCCATCAGTGCTCCCCCACTCCATCAGTGCTCCCCCCACTCCATCAGTGCTCCCCCACTCCCTCAGTGCTCCCCCACTCCCTCAGTGCTCCCCCACTCCCTCAGTGCTCCCTCCACTGCATCAGTGCTCCCCCACTCCATCAGTGCTCCCCCACTCCATCAGTGCTCCCCCCACTCCATCAGTGCTCCCCCCCTCCATCAGTGCTCCCTCCACTGCATCAGTGCTCCCCCACTCCATCAGTGCTCCCCCACTCCATCAGTGCTCCCCCCACTCCATCAGTGCTCCCCCACTCCATCAGTGCTCCCCCACTCCATAATGCTCCCCCACTCCATCAGTGCTCCCCCACTCCATAATGCTCCCCCACTCCATCAGTGCTCCCCCACTCCATCAGTGCTCCCCCACTCCATCAGTGCTCCCCCACTCCATCAGTGCTCCCCCCACTCCATAATGCTCCCCCATCCCACCAATGTTCCCTCCACCCCAGCAGTGCTCCCCCATTCCATCAGTGTTCCCCCCACTCCACCAGTATTCCCCCCGCCCCATCGGTGCTCCCCCACACATCAGTGCTCTCTCCACCCCATCAGTGGGTTCTCCCCAAGGAAGCCTCATCTAGGAGAGTGTCTGGGTGGTACTCTCAGTGGCCTGGTTTCCTGCATCCAGCCTGCTTTCTGCTTCTCTTCCAACTCTTGTCATTCTTACTGTGAATGGGTTCAGCCACAGCTGGAGATGAGGAAAGACTTTTGTGTTCAGAAAATCAATTCCTTCTCCATCTCCAGCATCCCATGCCTGCGAACCGCAGAGGGAAAAGTTTTCTGTTTCCAGTGGCCCTGGAAACCACCAGTTTTCCTTGTGAGAAAGGTAGAACAGAGCTCTGTCTTCTGAGTTGTTTTACCTTGTCTCTGCTCATGGACTATGCCAATCAGTCCTGCAATGCATTTCCTAAAGGGTATGAATGGCAGTGCCAGGGTGGGATGGCCTGATGGGTTGGTCAGTAGATGATTTGTAACTGGGGACGAGAGAAATGAGGTCTGAGGCGCTTGAGCTGGGAGTTCCTTGTAAACATGTACCCAGGAACCCATCACTCCCTTCTCTCACTGGGGACCCCTGTGATCCGTGTGTGTTTCCCTTTGAAATGGAAATGTGCACATGGCTCCAGGCTGGAGGCCAGGAACTCACAGCTCCAGGAGGAGGCTCAGGTTGAAAGTAGGAGAGCAGAATTCATCTGCTCTCTACTTCCACTTCCTTCCTCCACACTTTGTCTGAAGTTTTGTTTCTCTTCTGGTGTTCTCTTTCCCAGCTCACATTCTTTCTGGTGCTTAGGGATCCCGTCCCATTTTCAAAAGAAAATAAACGAAGCCACAGAACAGGCTTACCCCACTCTTAAAAATACCCAGGGGGTGGGGATGGGGGTAAAAATGTCTAAATCTTAAACCTAAAGTGTGATTTGGGAGATGGGTGCTCTATGCTCTGCCATGAATAATTCAGAGCAATAAGGAGATTCTCCTTTCTGAATGGCTTTAGATGAACTAAAAGAACACATTGGATGGGGTATCAGGCAGCAGAGCCAAGGCGAGGAAACTCAAGAAGACAGTTACCAGGGACTTGTGCAGCATTTCCTCCAGGTGAGAGATACCACATCTGAATTCAGAGGCTTTTACGTAATGGGGCTAAAGGTTGTTTTCTTTGTTAAAAAATTAGGGGATAGTTGCTCTACGATGTTGTCTTAGTTTCTGCTCTCCAACCATGTGGATCAGCTGTGAGTATCCACATATCGCCTCCCTCTTGAGCCTCCCATTCCCTTTCCCCGTGCCAGTCCTCCAGGTCATTACAGAGGCGAGCTCCCTGTGCTGTGTGGCGGCTTCCCACCAGCTCTCCAGTTTACACACGGTCGTGTGTATATGTCAGTCCCAATTTCCCTGTTTCATTCCCCACCCTCCACGTCTGCCAGTGTATGTGCGCATCTCTGTTTTTGCCCTGGAAATAGGTTCGTCTGTACCATTTTTCTAGATTCTACATATATGTGTTAATGCAGAGATGTGAATGGACCTAGAGCCCATCATACAGAGTGAAATATGTCAGAAAGAAAAAAAAAAAAGGTTGTTTTTCAAAGTGCAGTCTTTATTTGGGGAGACTTTCTACTTATTCCAACTGCGGAATTCTAAACTTTTCTGGGGCCCCTCCTTTGGGGCCCCTGCTTGGACAGAACTACAGACAAGGTATCACAGTTGTAGTGTCCCTGCAGTCCTAGAGTTTTGTAAAGCCCTAGAAGATAATATTTAAGACTAGAAAAGAGCTCCTGTTTCTCCAGTTAAAAAATAAGACTGTAAATAAAATAATAAGTTTATTACTTATTATGCCAAATAATCTACAGCAATTCAACACAGAGATGACCTATAAGCTCTAGATATGTAATACGTAGGTACCCTATAATATGTTTGATGTATTATGATGTAGCGTCTCCAGTATTTAATAAGTTTAATTTGTAGGAAGTTAGTATGATGACCTGGCTTCAGGCCTGTGTGATGAGACATCAGTTTAAAATTCTGAATTGCAGAGGAATAGAGCAGCATAATAGTAAAGAATTCAGGTCCTGGATTTAAACTCAGTTAAAATTCACAATTTTTATATGACCTAGGGCAAATTCTTTACCTCTCAAGCTTCTTTTTCTCATTAATCAAGTAGAAATCAAAATAATTGCATTTCTTTTATAGAATTTTTTGAAGGAGAAAAGTCCTTTTGTACAGTAATTGGAACACAGAAAGCATTCAGCAAGCTTTTAATTGCAATTCGTGTTTTTCTGTTGATCAAAAATGGTTTGCCCTAGAGGATTGCTATTAGTACTCTTCACCCTGGGCTCTAATAGAGATTTAGGCTGCCTCTAGAAATCAAATTCACACCTAAAGGAATAAAAATTAACCAGTAGTGGGACTTCCCTGGTGGCCCAGTGATTAAGACTCCTCGCTTCCAGTGCAGGGGCTGTGGGTTCAATCCCTGGCTGAGGAACTAAGATCTACAAGTGACAAGGCATGGCCAAAAAAGTAAAAAAAAAAAAAAAAGAACCAGTAGTAAGAAGATTTAGAACGACGAGGTTCAGATCTTGATGACAATGCTGTTATCATTTCCAACTGCCCTATGTAATGTGAGCATCTCTGAATGACATACCTCGAAGCATGTCTCTTGGACCAGAAATCTCTCACTTGGCTGCTTTATTCTAGCGCTTTTGGCTTAAAGAACAAAACTCCACATAAGAAATAAGCTATGTTTATTGTTGCTTGGAAATATTTGGACTAACAGCTGTTTCCATTGTCTAACTGTCCTCTTGAAGTCTAACAGATTCACTACACTATCTCATCACTTTCTCATTACACAGACGTCACAGCCTTCCTGGACTCTTTTTGGACCTATTGCCTTCTTTCTTTATCTGACTTACTCCTCTTCATCCTTCCAAACCCTGCTCAGATGTGTCTCCAAAAAAGCCTTGCCTAACTCCATCAGTTTGCACTGAGGACAGTGTTTTTCAGCTTCCTGTGACATCATCCAGTTTCTCTTATGTCAGACTGTGTCTGAGTTCAGTCAAATCAAAACTGATAAATGCATTACTCAATATCTGTGTTTGTGCATGCTCAGTCACTCAGTCTATGGCATTCTCCAGGCAAGGCTGCTGGAGTGGGTTGTGATTTTCTCCTCCAGGTGATCTGCCTGACCCAGGGATCAAACCTGCATCTCCTATGTCTCCTGCGTCGGCAAGTGGCTTCTTTACCACTGAGCCACGTGTTGTTGTTGTTCACTCACTCACCCGTCTCTGACGCTTTGTGACCCCATGGACTGCAGCACGCCAGGCCTCCCTGTCCATCACCAACTTCTGGAGCTTACTCACACTCATGTCCATTGAGTCGGTGATGCCATCCAACCATCTCATCCTCTGTCATCCCCTTCTCCTCCCGCCTTCAATCTTCCCCAGCATCAGGGTCTTTTCCAATGAGTCAGCTCTTCACATCAGGTGGTCAAAGTATTGAAGTTTCAGCTTCAGCATCAGTCTTTCCAATGAATATTCAGGACTGATTTCCTTTAGGATGGACTGGTTGGATCTCCTTGCAGTCCGAGGGACTCTCAAGAGTCTTCTCCAACACCACAGTTCAAAAGCATCAATTCTTTGGTGCTCAGCTTTCTTTATAGTCCAACTCTCATATCCATATATGACTACTGGAAAATCATAGCTTTGACTAGACAGACCTTTGTGGGCAAAGTAATGTTTCTGCTTTTTAATGTGCTGTCTAGGTTGGTCATAGCTTTTCTTCCAAGGAGCAAGCTTCTTTTAATTTAATGGCTGCAGTCACCATCTGCAGTGACCTGGAGTCACCTGGGAAGCTCAATTAAATACCTGCAAGGTGTTGTATTAATGTTACTTAAACTAGTCAGTTGCAACTTAATTCACATAGCTCTGTATGTACTATATTCAATGTGTATGATTTATGAGTATTTTAATATGAAACGTAAAAACGAGTCTCTGAAAATAAAAACCTCCCAGGCATGGGAAGATCTTAAAAGACAAAGCTATTAATGATCAAGCCCTTGAGAGTTCTCACAAAGAGTAGTATAGAATAGGGAATATCTCTGTAAGACTAGGGACAACACTGTCTGGGTTTGAATCAGTTTTCTACTAGTTAGTAACTGTATGAGTTAGGTGAGTCATTTAATTTCTCTAAACCTCAATTTTCCCATCAGGAAAACTGGAAAAATAATAGTAATGAACATTGTGGTTTCTTCTGAGCCTGAGTGCCACATGACATTAACGACCACATCTAATGGACAGAGAGTTCCCAGGAAGAACTCTGCCCGGAAGACTGTGTCACTCGGCAGACTACTGCGTGTACGGGGCCCGGAACCCAGCCTGGGAATGCGGAACTTCTCGTTAGTGTTGGTTGACTGCAGTGCTGGTACCCATCAGGCATTCAGCGAAGGGAAGTTCATCTGGGCTGTTCCACAGCCTCCTAGTTGCCTGTCTCACCTCACTTCATTTTTCACTCAAGAATTGGAATGTTTGCTCATTGCAAACTTAGTCCTAGGATTCCTTTTAGCCAATTATTTCTTGGAGTTCCAGTACCTTGAGGATAATGTTCATGCTCTTGAGCGTGGCGTTCCAGGCCTCCTGGGGTCTGGACTCCACCGGGAGAGCCGTGCTTCTCTCCTGCTCCTCTTGCGCTGCTCTTCTCTTGTCTCTGGGCAACGCGAGACCCCTCTTTCCTCTGCTCCTCCTGTCTGCTGTGTCTCCCAGCTCCCAGCCTACACCCTGGAGCGTGTCATCATGAAAAACTCGCTGTAATACTATTTCCTCTCTGAAGGTATTTTTGATATTCTCCTTGTCCATCCCAAGCAGTTTTAGGCTTTCTGCATACATCACAATTTTATCTATGTGTGTGTGAACGTATATGTATGTGATATATGTCTATCAGGCTGTACTGTTTTCAGTGTGTCTGTTATCCCCAGCAAACTGTAAGCTCCAATGTGTTAGTCTCAGAAGAATTACCTGACATCTAGTAGAGTGTCTGACATAAAGTGTATTATAAATAAATGTAGATCGAATCTTGCTACATCTCCTTATTGAGCGAAGGATTGGGTTGAGGGAATGACTGACTCACTGATTGGCTGAATCAATGAATAGTCTTCTATGGTAAAGGCTTCTCTGGTGGCTTAGTTGGTAAAGAATCTGCCTGCAAGGCAGGAGACCTCCTGCAGGAGACCCAGGTTTGATCCCTGGGTCAGGAAGAACCCCTGGACAAGGAAATGGCAACCCACTCCAGTAATCTTGCTTGGCAAACCCCATGGACAGAGGAGCCTGGCGGGCTAAATTCATGGGGTTGCAAGAGTCAGATACGACTTAGTAACTCAGCTACCATATGGCAAGGACTGTAGGTACAATCTAGTTTGAGTTGAGGGCTGTTGGTGTGATTACACAGGTAGGGACATACTTATGGGCTTAATGAGAGTTTTATGGTGGATGGTGTTGCTCTTTTCCTCTTTCTAGTATTTATTGCTATGGCTGTATGACTCTAGCTTTTTAAACATTTATTTTTAACTGAAGGATAATTGCTTTATGATATTGTGTTGGTTTCTGTCATACAGCAACATGAATGAGCCATGGGTATGCATAAGTCCCCTCCCTCTGGAACCTCCCTCCCACCCTATCCTACCCCTCTAGGTTGTCACAAAGCACGAGTTTGAGCTCCCTGGGCCTCTTTATATAAATTAGATTAGGGTGAGGGGGAGAGGGGAGACTGGTCCCCAGGCCTGGTGCTTCAGGTCTACCTTTCCTTCCCACTTGCAAGTAAGGATGTGTCTATTTGGGTGAGAAGCTCTTTTCTGACGTTTTACTCTCTTATTCTTTGGAAGCTAATTTGAGAAACAGGGAGAGCCCAGTGTCAGCAGCTCATACTTGCAACTTGCCCTGCTGCTGCCCAGGGGGCCTTTTCCAGACACGGGGACATAATGTCGTTGAGGAGGTCACTGGGGTGGGCAGAGGGTCGGGTGCAGATTCCAGCAGGCCACTTGAGCCCTCTGGGCCTTTTCCCCCTCATTTATTAAAGGAGAGGTCACTGTGCCCCCTCCAGCTTGGACCTTCTAGAGTTCTGAGATGACTGCAGTGCTGATAAGTATGATCACCTGTTGGCGGTGGCCTTAGGAGGGGTCAGTGATGGGTTCAAGTCCTCCAGGCAAGCTCTGGCCCTCGTGGCATAAAATCAAAGAGGGTACGTTTTGTTAATGTGCTTTATCTTGCCCATCAGCTCTGGGAACTCATTCCACTGGGTGATCACAGCGAGGCGGCCTCCTCATGTAAGGAGACTCGATCCCAGGAGCAGCTGCCCTCTGACCCCGAGCATTACTCACCCTGTCACTAGTCCCCAGACTGGCCCACTGCCTGTCGGGAGCTGCAGCTGGGCCAGGAATGAAACAGGATGCTTGCTGGGAGAGGGGGCAGGGTAGAGACCAATGGGCTGGAGGAAGATGCAGCCTGGACCAAACACACATACACGCTCAGCTTGAGGGCTTGAGGAAATGTGACTGCATCGTGATCTGGGACAAAGACGTGGCCAGACGGGCCCCTGGGAGAAAAGTGTCTGGATGCTGGTACCCAGACAGGAGGAAAAGATCGTAGCTGTGCCAAACCAAACAGTCAAAGCATGAGGGGCAGCCTTGCCTGATGGGTTGGTGGCTCCAGTCACCTTTGCCTGTGTTTCTCTTCTAATGCAGAGATCTGCCTGCAATAACAAACAACAGGGAGCAGCCCAGATCTCAGTTCCTGACGGGCTCCGTGGTGGGAGAGAGAACAAACATTGCAAAAAGCCAGCCCGGGCTAGGGCCGCGTTTAACAAGGAGCAAGCTCATTCCAGTGGACGGAGCCTTGAATGTTCTCCAGCAGCTGTGGGTCTGGAGGGCTCAACAAAAAATCCTTCCAAGAGGAGGTCATGCACTTTGGTAGACGTTACCCCAGGTACCCTATCCTGCTCCCAGAGACTAATGAACGGTGGGAGGAGGTGATGAGGAGATGCTGGGGACACAGAAGGAAGAAAGGTTTGAATAATATGAAGAAGGAGTCAGAGACCAAAGCTCTAAACCACCATGCTTTCAGGTTGGACCTGGGCTCTGCAACTGGCTCGTGACCTTGAGCAAGTTCATTAATCACATGGACTGAGCTTCAGTTCTCATCTTGCTTGGAAATGGAAGGAAATCCCTATTGAATTAAGTTTGAAAACAGACGCTGAACTGAGACATTTCAAATATGATAGCCACAGATACACAGAAGTACTGATCTTTCCTTCACTAAAGTATATGACTGAGTTCATTCTTCTCACGTTGCAGACAGTTCTTCTATGGAGAGCAAAGACAAGAACTAGAAAAGAGAGATGCCATATTTTTGTAAAGGACATGTTTGCCTTCCCTGGAGTTTGCCCACAAGGGCAGAGACTTTGAGGGGGGAGTTAGTGATCACTCTGGCAGGACACACCCTCAGAGATTCTCTAAACTTGAGAATAAAGTGGAGATGGCAATGGTCACCAGTTCTATATCCTAGGAAACAGAAGGAAATAGGCTGTGTGTGTTACCTCTCCAAGCCCAACCTCTTTGATTCGGGTTTTGACTCAGGACACCAGCAACTTAACCCAGAGACTGAAACACCTTCTGAGATTCCAGCTCACGACACAGAGGCCCTGCGCTCCTCCTTCTGGTTTGGCGCAGCTGCTCTGCTGGACTGAAGGCAGGGCTGAAGCAGTGCTGCTGGACTCTGCCAGAGGAGAGGCCAGAGAGATGCTCACGAAACACAGTAAACAGGACATGGAGGAAGTCAGGAGCTGGACTTGGGCTGTTACCGAGCCCCCCCAGCTGCCCTGCTCATTGTCAGGAAACGGGGGAGCTGAGAGCCACTGAGCACACATTGATGCTGCGGGAAGTGGCCTTTATAAATACGCAGGGGTCAGGGCCAAGCCCGGCAAACAATAGGGGGAATGGTGATGGAGGGCAGTGGGTGTGGAGTGTAGGGAAGGCCAGGATGACTCCATCAGTGACAATAGCTGAGCAGGCAGTTGGAGCGGGGTGGAAGTGCACAGGGAGGCTGGGGGCTGGGAAACAAACAATGCAAATTGCCCGGGACCCTGTAGCCACAACAAAGGGCACTGGATTCTGTAAATCGACCGCAGAGTGTCCCATTGTTCCTTTGAGAACTTCTCCCTGGCCCCTACACGTCGGAGATCTCTGTTTTGCTCTATTTACTGGAAGCTGCCCCTGATTTAGAGAATGCTGCTCCTTACCAGTGGTTTGGTCACATTTTCTGCCTTGAGTTCGTCCTTTTAAGCAAATAGGCACCAAAGTCAGCTTGGGAAGGCTGGTGTGGAAGGGACAGAGGACAACAGGCAGTGCTCCCTGACATGCTCTTTGATGTAATCTCTCTTAATTCACTTGGAGGGATAGATGGATGGATAGACCCATGGGGATGGATGGATGAGAATGTCACCCTCATTTGCCATATAGGGAGATATAGCTACCAAGTAGAACTTCCCTGGTGGTTCAGTAGTAAATAATCTGCCTACCAATGCAGGAGGCACGGGTTCGATCTCTGCATCAGGAAGATCCCCTGGAGAAGGAAATGGCTACCCACTCCAGTAATCTTGCCTGGAGAATCCCATGGACAGAGGAGCCTGACAGGCTACAGTCCATGGGGTCGCAAAGAGCCAGACACGACTTAGTGACTGAACAACAGCAACAACCACCACGTGCAAAGATGGCTTTGTGGTTATGGCTCAAGTAAAAATTGTAAACTCAGCAGATCAAATGTTCTGTCCATCTGTCATCATTCTGTTTTCCAGTGCTTTGTTGTAAATATAATTACACGTTTAATTGGGTAATGAACTATTCCATAGTCACCCCTTTCTCTGAAATGGGAGCCTTTTGAAGGCTGATGCTAGATCTCTCCCGTTGATGTGGTTTTCCCAGGACTCAACATAGTTCCTCTCATGAAATTGGCCCTGAGTTAATATTCATTGAGTAACTAGAGGATGCATGCTTTTTTGCTGGGGAGTCCCCTCCCTGTACAGCCTATACGAGGAGCCAGCTGGACCCTGTGACCTGGGCTGGCTTTATCAGAGCAGCCTTAGCACAGGTCATCTAGATCTAGGAAGGCTTGACAATGGGTGTGTCCTCAGGGTGCTCTCTCAGGACAAATGGAGTTGGCCGTGCCAGCAAAGGAGGTGCTCCTTAAATATCTTGTAGCATATATAATTAATTAAAATGGTGTCTGAATTGGGGTGAAATAAAAGGTATATGAAATTCAAATGGAGATTAAGCCACTTTTTATCTATTTTAATTATTGTTTACAACATACATTTAAAAAAAAACATAGGGTTTGCCTTTTAGTGAGAAAATACTACACAAAATGCAAATTTAGAGCTTGCTAAAGGTAGCTTAACTCTAACCTGAACCTTCACACTCTGCTGGTGAAAGTAGAAGCAGCCATATATTTCCTAGCAAGCCATTTTGTGTAAGGTATCTCAAAAGCCTGAAAATATTCAGCTTCTTCAACCCAGCAGTTTTATTCCGGGACTCTTTCATGAAAATGCAGACAAAAAATTATAACCAAAGATGTTTATCATAGCTTTATAGTAATAATGCTTAAAGTAGGAAATAATTTTTCTAATAACAGGGGATATTAAATTAAATTACTAGTGTGAAAAAAGAGTAGAATATTATGATGCCACTGAGTTAAGCTAATTAAATTAATGGTGTGCTGTGCTGTGCTCAGGCAATGGCACCGCACTCCAGTACTCTTGCCTGGAGACTCCCAGGGACGGGGGAGCCTGGTGGGCTGCTGTCTATGGGGTCGCACAGAGTCGGACACGGCCGGAGCGACTCAGCAGCAGCAGCGGCAGCAGTGCTGTGCTCAGTGGTGTCCGACTCTTTACAATCCTGTGGACTGTGGCCCACCAGGCTCCTTTGTCCATGGGGATTCTCCAGGTAAGAATACTGGAGCCGGTTGCCATTTCCTCCTCCAGGGGATCTTCCCGACCCAGGGATTGAACTCGCGTCCCCTGTGTCTCCTGCATTGACAGGCAGGTTCTTTACCACTAGCGCCATGTGGGAAGCCTCTCAATTAAATTAATGATATCTTGAAAACTTACGCATACTTTGGGTCCGTGATCATTATTTGACAAAATGAAAAAATGTAGGTGCAAAATATATACAGCTTATATTCTCAACTATGAAAAAACACATTTAAATCTAAAAAAGACTGTAAACACTGTTTTAAACTACTAGTGGTGACGCTATCAAGATGTCAGGATAGTGGTTTACTATTTTTTTCTTGATATGTTTTTCTGCTTTTTATAAAAGTGAGAATGTATTTATAAACATGTATTTTATAATTGGTTTTTGAAAGTTTTGCTCTGGTAAGTTTACTTTTTAAGTTCCAAATTTTCTCTGTGAACCTCTGGAAGGAGTGAAATGTCGGAGTGAGTCTCTCCAAAAAAAAAAAAAGAGGAAGAGAGAGGCTTAGTTGTTGAAGGAAATATTCTTTTGATTTGGGGGAAGATCACAAGGGAATCTCAATTGTAATATGGGAAGACATTCTAAGTGTCCGCATTCTTTTTTTCCCTCCCTGCTGCTAAGCTGTGAATGAAGAATGTGTTTAGCAGAGGCTGTGGAAAGTGGCAGCCGCATGACAACTTGAGCTGAAGAAGGCATGGTCTCAGCTGCTAGAGGTTGTTGCGGTCTTTGATATGAGAAGGCTTTTGGGTAGAAGTCTGTTTTGATGGAAGGGTGAGAGGCAGGCACCATAGGATGAAATTGACGAACCAAAGTCACGCCAAGAAATAAGAGTTAACGTTGATTGCATACCCACCACATGCCAAGCACTGTTTTGAGTATTTAGTATGTTAATTCCTTTTATCTTAGTGGCAAATCCATAAGCTGCGTCCTATTACTATCCTCATTTTAGAGATTAGTGAGTGGAGGCATAACAGGCAAGTAATTTGCCCAAGGTCACAGGACTAGTGGATAAATCAGGAATTGAATTCAGGAGGTCTATCTGAGAGCCCTAGCTTTTTCATCATGATCTAATCCCTCACTGATAAAAGCTCTGAACAATAGAAAGGTAGTACATTAGTCCCAGGTGTTCACAATTCTCATAGCCCCGGGACACATTCATCAGAACAAGAAATGACACTTAAATAGAAAATAGTATTGTAAAAGGAAATAGCTAGTGTTCCCTTAAAACCTCAAGTCCCATTCACTGCTTGTTTGTTTAATAAATATTTATAGAGGGCAGGATGTCCTGGAAGGGGTGATAAAAGACTGACTCTAGAAAGACAGACACACAAGTAAGTAAATGGTGGCGGACCCTGAGAGCCCCTGGTGGACTGACACAGATTGATGGGATTACGTGGATATTTTAGAGAAGACACTGACAATCAGTACAACAGCTGGAAGCCTGCAGGGAGACAGATCAGAAAGTAATACAGCAATCAGGTCAGATGTCCTGAGGGCTTGAAGTGCAGTCATCGGAGTTGAATGGAAAACACAGAATTGGTGACTATATAGTAGTTGGGGTACCATCAGGAAAGAGATGGCACAGTCTAGCTGGGAGTTGTTATAAGTTTAATATAGGGACGACATATGATCCAGAAGGATATATGCACTTCAACACTCATTGCAGCTCTGTTTACAGTAGGCAAGACTTGGAAGTAACATAAATGTCCATCAACAGAGGGATGGATAAAGAAAATGTGGTTGTTGTTCAGTTGTGTCCAACTCTTTGTGAGTCCATGGTACATGTATACAGTGGAATATTATGCAGCCATCAAAAAGAATGGAATTTAAAAAACAAAATAATGTCATTTGCAGCAGCATGGATGCACCCAGAAATTGTCATACTGAGTGAAGTAGGTCAGACAGAGAAGGAGAAATATATGACATCCCTTATATGTGGAATCTAAAGAGAAATGATGCAAATGAGCTTACAGAACAGAGACTCACAGACTTACTTAGAGAAAGAACTTAATGGTTGCCAGGGGAAAGGATGGGTGGAAGGGATAATTAGAGAGTTTGGGACGGACACGTACACTGTGTTATATTTAAAATGGATAGCCAACAAGGACCTACTGTAGAACACAGGGAACTCTGCTCAATGTTATGTGGCAGCCTGGATGGGAGGGAAGTTTGGGAGAGAATGGATACATATATATGTATGGCTGAGTCACTTCGCTGTTCACCTGAAACTATCACAACATTGTTTATCGGCTTTACCCCAATACAAAATAAAAAGTTTTTAAAAATATGTAAGGATGATTTGCAGAGAGTAAGAGTGGGGATTGAACAGTACCCTGAGATTGGTAACATCAGGAGGCAGGAGGCTTTACTTCCTCAGAGTTCGATGGGCAACAGGGAGGGATGGTTATCAGAACCCAGAACAAGCCGTGTGGAAAGGAGTTTGTGATGGGCTCTGGCCTTATGTCCAGAATATAGCCAGTCCACGGGGACCTGACAGGGAAGGAGAAGGGAAATAAATAAAACACCTTTTCTCTCCTGACTCCTTCGATTCTCTGGGCAGTGCTCACTAAAGGCCAAGTGCAACTGGCAGCCAGACTTCAAAGGAGCCCAATGGTTTGTGTCACATAAGCCAGTCTCCTTGGGGGTGTGTTTGGGAGGGGGAAGTGAGTCTGGATGGAGGGGCGTCTGGAAGGCATCTGGCTCACTTACTTATGAGCTTCCCGGCTAGCTCAGTTGGTAATCTGCCTGCAACGCAGGAGACCCCCGTTTGACTCCTGGGTTGGGAAGATCCCCTGGAGAAGGAATAGGCTACCCACTCCAGAATTCATGGGCTTCCCTGGTGGCTCAGACAGTAAAGAATCTGTCTGCAATGCAGGAGGCCTGAGTTGGATCCCTGAGTTGAAAAGGTGCCCTGGAGGAGGGCATGGCAACCCATTCCACTATTCTTGCCTGGAGAATCCTAATAGACAGAGGAGCCCGGAGGGCTACAAGCCCATGGGGTCGCAAAGAGTCAGACATGACTGAGCAACTAAGCTCAGTGTATACTACTGTATATGAGTATTGCTGCTGCTACTGCTAAGTTGCTTCAGTCGTGTCCGACTCTGTGCAACCCCATAGATGGCAGCCCACTGGGCTCCCCTGTGTCTGGGATTCTCTAGGCGAGAATACTGGAGTGGGTTGCCATTTCCTTCTCCAAGTGTATGAGTAAGCACTCATATATGGTAGTGATGGTGTGGGTTGAATCTGTCACAAGTCCCTGGTTTCTCTGACGCTTCATTATTTCTAGGTCCTAAAATAGGGAATATAGGAAGATGCACAGAGCGAGGATGAATGTGGTGTGTTCTGCTTGGAATGCATTTTTGAAGTGCCTGTGACAAATTCATGTAAAACATCTAATACATAGTTATTATATATTCAGCTAAGAAGAGAGGATGAGGGATGTGGAAACTGATAGTCACCATGAGTTATCTAGGCGAGAGTTAAAGCCATTGATTGGGAGGTGGCTGGGGAGAATATGCACAGTGATGACTAAGGGCTGGAGGATCTCCAATCTTTAAAGACGTGATGGAAACAAAGGCACCCAGAAGAAGCTTCCAAAGAAGCACAGAAGCTTCCAGATCCCTCTTAACCTGGCCACTGCCCGTGTGCCAGGATCCTTGGGTTTGTATTTCTGTACGTGGACTCCTGCCATTCCAAGGGTGTGGGATGTAGAGTGATGGGATCGTAAGCTGAGAAGGTTAAGACCTGAGCTTGTCTGCTGGGCCTCAGTATAGAAACTCACATGCTGACTTTTCCTCTTAAAGCCTTCCTCGCTTTTTGGGAAGAGCACTGTTTGACCACATCCTACCTCTCAGGGTGTTTTTAAGGATAAATGAGATAACGTCTGTAAGGTCCCTGGAGAGGAAGTACCAGTGCAGATAAGCATATGCTTGGGTATTTTTAGCTGAGAGCATTGGGTGTTCAGGACGTGCCATTTAGCAATTCCTGGAGCCTTGAAAAGGAAAGAGAAAGGGGTGGGGAGACAGGGAATCAGAGGCAGACAACAAACATTGTTTTTCGAGAAATCCCTCCTACCCTGAGTGTAAGAATCCACGTCAAAGGAAGCAAACACCATGTGTAGATAGAACAGGAAGGTGACAGGCTTGCTTGCTTGCAACCAAGACGGGGTGATGCCAAAGGGCCGGTCCTGGCAGTTCGCTTGCCCTAGGGGGTGGAGGTCCAGTTGCCGCCTCCTCCACTGATAATGAAAGCAAGGTTAAGTGACTCTCTGTCCTGTACAGAATGGCAGGAAACACCTTCATCACCCATGACTCTTGGAGAGAGTGGCCCGGGTAGGGGTGGGGCGTGCATTTCCTGCCCAGATTCCAGAAAGGGTGCTCAGACTGTTTGGAGGCATGAACCTGCTGACCCAACAGATGCAAGGCTGTGGAGTTGACTACGAGGCCTGGCCTGGCCCACCCATGTCAGTCCATATCTGCTTCATAAGCACAAAGCCTTCCGAACGTAATAACAGGAACCTTAGAAAGATAACTTACTTGGAGAAAGGTCTTAGAAGGGTTCATCCGACTGTTTCTTTCTTAAAAAAAAAAAAAAAACCAAACTTCTATTTATTTATTTATTTTTATTTTTGGCTGTGCTGGGTATTCGTTGCTGCATGTGGGTTTCCCTAGTTGCGGTATATGGGCTTCTCATCCCGGTGGCTTCTCCTGTTGCGTGGCGTGAACTCTAGGACATACACCGGCTTCAGTAGTTGGGGTGCACGGGCTTAGTTGCTCTAAGGCATGTGGGATCTTTCCTGACCAGGGATCTTTCCTGACCTGTGTCTCTTACATTGCAAGGCAAGCTCTTAATCCCTGGACCACCAGAGAAGCCCCATCCAACTGCTTCTTCTGTGCTCCTTTCCATGCTGCAGTGAGATCCTTATTTCAGAAATAATGCATGCCCTCTGTAGGCACCTACATGCCATGCATTGGAGAAGGCAAAGAAGCTTGAGTACCTGTTATGCCATTGGATCTGAGTTAAACATTTTATACACATCATGTCATTGAACTCTCTCTACAAAACTTGAGTTTAGTTGCTGTTGATGCATCTTTATAAGTAAGTCAGCTGAGATAGGCATCCAGAGTTGATTTGAAATAATTAGATCTGGGTCCAAGTCCTATCTCTACATAGTGGAAGTGGCAGTCGCTCAGTCATGTCTGACTCTTTGCAAACCCATGGACTATACAGTCCATGGAATTATCCAGGCCGGAATACTGGAGTGGGTAGCGGTTTCCTTCTCCAACTCTACATAAGCAGTGTGGTATTTGGTAAGTAATTTAACCTCTCCAGGCTCAGTTTATATACAAATTGGGGGACATAACTTTCTTCATGAGATTATTATGAAAGTTAAATAAGATACAGCAGACAAATTTTGAATTTAGTTTTATATTATGTCTATGTTCTTTCCATGACTACCCTGTTAAACACAGAAGTCCAAAATGACACAGAGTACCATTAGGATGCTTTTCACAAGCTGCTTTGCCTCAAAGATGCAAGTTTATTTCAAAGTAAAATGGATGGGAGAGTATAATTTTATTCAGAACATGGTCATCAACTAACAAGTTTTTGTTTTCTTAAAGTGGAAAGAGTATGCCCTCTGTAGACACCTTCAGAGATATCTAGACAGGTTTTTTTTTTTTTTAATTGTGTAAGATTATCGCTTGGTTTGTGAAGGAGTGAAAGACAGAACATATTATAAAGAGACTGGGGATGAAGCTCACATCACATGCCTAGATCTTGCACGTTGAGTGGTTTGATATCAAGACAGCAATCACCTGTAAGATAAAAGATTGGGTGATATACAATTTCCTTAGAAGATGGGAAGGTTTTAATCACACGAAGCCGTGAAACATTTGCCTTACCAAAGACCCAGTTCTCTTAACTACAAATGAAGAAATTAGAAGCCAAGCCAGTCTTGCTCAAATCCTAGCAGTCAGCTAAGTGCAGAGCTAGGATGGGCATTCCTCACCCTTGACCCAAGGCTTTTTCTACTACATCATACACCCCTTTTTGCATTTTATATCTCTCAAATCTTAGCTTCTCCTCCCCACTTTTCTGGGTATTTCCCCCTAAAGGGGTTTGTAATAGTGCCTTGCCAAGAGAAGTGTTCATAAAATGTTTGTCCCAAGAATGAACAACAGCATACCTGGAGACATTTTATTCAAATGTTTTCTCAAATCTCTGACTGGCTCTCCTCTTTGGTTTGGGTTTGAGTCAGTTCACATAATATAAACAGCAGTTCACTTAGAAAATGAAGAAAAATTGTTGTTTTATTTTTTAAGGATTTTTTTTTCATGAGGATTTGTTACAATATCGCTTCTGCTTTATGTTTTTGGATTTGGGGTCACCAGGCCTGTGGGATCTTAGGTCCCCAACCAGGGGTCAAACCTGTATCCCCTGCTTTGGAAGGTGAAGTTTTAACCACTGGATTACCAAGAAAGTCTCAACTGTTCCTTTAAAAAAAAATGTTCCTTTCTTCTTATACTCTCAGGATCATCTCTTATTTGAGGAATATTAAATATTACAATTGCCACCAAAAGCCAACAATGATACCCCCAGTGCCAAGGCTCTGGCAGTGACTGCTTCTTACCAACGGAGAATTAGATGAAATGACATGGTCAGTTCCCAACAGGACACCAGGCGTTGGTGATGAGAAACTATTGCTGACCTGGGAGACGCATCAATTACTCTCCTGACAGTCCGAATGGAGTGGAGGGAGGGTTTCATCTGTGCCTAGCATATTACCTCCTTTCATCATTTATCAAAGCCTTTGATGTTCTTCACGATGTGAGTAGGAGGAAATCAAGGTGCTTTCTTCCAACCCGAGTTTGGAAATTCCATTTGTGCGAAGTTTGCAAATGACTGGGCAGAAGTGAGCTCTTCACATGAAGAGGAGAGGCCAGCATCAGCATATCCCGTGTAACTTGAGTCCGCTCTTCTTGAAGGCCTCACCAGGATTCACTAGGCCCCAAGGGAACTTGCGGCCTACGGAGTGGAAAGGTTAAATGAGTTTTATCGTCTTCTCACAAAAATGACAATTCTTGTGTCAAGTTTCATTGGGGTGATAAATGCCATGGTGGGAGGGGACAGCAGTGAGCCCTTCGCCTTGCTCATCAGCCTGCCCGCGAGATGGCCAAGGGGAAGGCCATGGCGGGAGAGCTGGAAGGGATGGCAAATAGCCCGCCGTGCTCTGGAAGAAGGGTCCCACCTGACAGTGACTGAGAGATCTCTGGTCTCAAAACACAGCTGTGTTGAGTTCCAGACCAATCCCTGCCATAGAAATTTATGTCCGGATCAATATATGTTCCCCACCCCCGAGAAACCATTGACAGAGACGACAGATCCAGAAGTCTGGATACTGACCTTGCCATCTTGGTTGAGCTCCTTTCACAGATTCTCTGCAATCTGTGAAATTAGTTGTCTGTGAACACTTTTTTTTTTTTTTTTTAGTAAGGAAGGGGTGGTGAATGCTTAATATGAGCCAACTTCGTGGTGGATACTCAGTAAATTTAAGTGGAATAAAAAAGGCGAATTGAACTTCATGTTGCAGAATTTGATTCCTCCCTTTAAGACTGTGCCACTTGAAATGTGATCCAGCATCCTCATTATCTGGGCAATTGTTATCAAAAGTGCCAAATCTCAGGGCTCACTCCAAACCAATTGGATGAGTATCTGCATTTTAGCCAAATCCTCAAGAGATGGATATGCACATTAAAGTCTGAGAACCTCAGCTTAAAGATGCTGAGCCCGTGAGTTGGGTGGTTTCCACAGGGCCAATGATGGTGCTTTTTACATCTTTTAATCTCAATGATAAAGACCCTCCTAGACCTAGATAACTGAAACAAGCAAGCATCTCTGTAGCACAAAGTCAACTTGCATTCTTTTCTAGGAAAAAAAAAAGTGTAGCTTCTAAAATAACTTAATACTAAATCTCTCATTCCTCCTTTCAAATGTTACAATTCTTTATGTATCAACACGCCTTAGTCCCTTAAAAAAGTTTCGAGCTCTTGGAAAGTAAGGGTCATATTTCAGGTATTTCTATGTATCTGTACATTTTATACATAATAGCTGGGTTTAAAACGCTTATTTAATAGTCTCAGACCTTCCTGTAAAAATAAGATATTCTCCCTCATTGCACTACACAGTCTCTGGGAAATAAAAATCAACATTTGTAACTATGTATTTCAGTGTCTACTTTCTTAATGTCTTCTCCCCCTACTAGATACAAAAATTTATATGAGAATAAGACAAGGTATGCCTCATTCACTTTGGTGCTATGTTTGCCAAGTAGATAAACGCTCAGGAGAAGAAAGCCTACAGTTAGACATTTCAAAGGCTAATTAATCAAGTCATGATTTGCCTTTCTACTTCTAGAAGCAAAAAACAACCCAACTTCTGTATATACAATCTTTCTATAAAAAGATACATAATCTGTTTAACAGATTGAAAATATCCATCCATCGCCTCCTTGAAGACCTGAATTTGGACCCTTCTTTCTCCATTGAACTTCATCTTCAGAAAGAAATTGTTTTCGATTTTCTGAAGTAGAAACTCTCAGTTTCAAGTCCTGAGAACTGTCGGTTTTATTTTCCTCCCAGAACTACCCTCCCCAAAGGAAGCCCTGTAGCATTCATCCCTCTGTGGGGACACCTCAGTGCCCCAGTTCCTCTGCCATCCAGCCAGCCCTCCGTCTCCATTTTTGGCTTGTTTATGGGCACACGAACCGACCCTCTGGTGTGCTGAGACTTTGGGGTTAAACTTGGTTTTGGGGTGTGTGTGTGTGTGTGTGTATGTTGCTCTGTGTCTTGTGGTGTTTCTTTGCAGCCCTTACCATCTGTGGGTGTTTTCTCCATCTGCCTTGGAACCACTGACTGTCAGCAGCCGTGGCTGTTTGTGCAGTTCTCTGCAAAAAATGGCTTCAAGTGTTACCTTGCCTGCTCCACTTTGGGGCGACCACAATGATGACAGGCACGAACCCCTTGACACATGCACGCCGCCTCCCCAGCGGGGCCGATAAGATCAAGTATGAGGGCGGCGAGCGGTCTGGCATGCTCTGTGCGTTCTGCGCAGAGCTGATGCTCAGCCCCCCGTATGCCTTCTCAGGGCTACTGGCGTTGCCAGGCTCCCCGGCTCCCCGTTTTGGTCCCCCAGCTGGTGAGGGCCCTGCCTGAGTTTCCAGGGGGAGGCCTGAGGGTGCATTTCAGACACAGAGAAGGGCCTAGAAAAACTCATATCTTGTCACTTTGGTTGTTTATTTTTTAATGTAGACATTTAAATTTTTTTTCTTTTTTTCTTTTTCTGGCCACATGGCATGAAGGATCTTTGTCCCCCCACCAGGGCTCCATTGGAAGCCTGGAATCTTAACCATTGGACCACTAGGGAAGTCTCCACTCTGATGGCTGATGTCCACCTTTGGCTATTTCTCCTCCTCTGCTAATAACAATAATGAAGACCAATTTCTCACATGGTGAGCATTTTTACTGAGCCAGGTTCTACGCTGAGGCATTTATAAATATATGTATGTAAATATTCCCTGTTGGGCACCTCTCCACCTCTGAGCTCACAGGCAGAACCCCACACACACCAGCATTGAAACCAGAGTGAGGAGAGCTGGCTGTCCTTGCAGCCCACTCTGGGGCTGCTGTAGCTGGTGGTATTTCTGGTAGGCTTTTCAAGCTCTTATTTTTCTTCTAATAAGAATTCTGTCTGACTCGAAAGACAAGCAACCTGTGATGGAGGCAGGGTTAGATCGTAATCGTGTTGTGGGCAAAAATCATCTGGGTCTGATCTTTATGACCAAAGCCATACTCAGTAAACTCTAACTGACACTGTTGATGGTGCAACACTCAATATTAAGAATCTGATGACCCCGGACACAGGAAACCCTGAGAATCACTCGTACTTGGGAGAAGATGTAGGAACCAGGGCTGGGTGTGGTGGGCAGCTCAGGGAATTTTGTTCAGTTGAACTGAAGATGGTAGGTGGTGGGAATTTTTTTTCACAGATGAGAAAATTGAGGCAAAGAGCAGAAAGCTGACTGGATCAGGATCTGCAGGGAGTTAGCCACGGAATCAGTCATCAAGAAAGTTGCCGTGGCAGGGGAACTGTTTTTCCCCTAACTGCAAAAGATGGCTACTCATGAAAAGAAGTTATTCATTTTCTTTTCCAGAAAGAAGCCGAAAAAACAAAATTATCAAGAGTCACACAGAAACATAGGGAAATGCCTTTCTTGAACATCTGTGATGTTCCAGGTTCCTCAACTCTTTTTTTAATGTTTTTATTTATTTATTTATTTATTTGGCTGCACGAGGTCTTAGTTGCGGCATGCAGGATCTTTTGTTGCGGCATGGGAATTCTTAGTTGCCGCATGTGGGGTCTAATTCCCTGACTAGGGATCAAACCTGGGCCCCCTGCACTGGGAGTGTGGGGTCTTGGCCACGGCAGCACTAGGGAAGTCACAGGTTCCTAAACTTTGAATTGAGGTATTTTGAACTTTGCTTCATAGATGGAGAACTTGAAGGTTGAAGAGGGTGAGTAACTTGCCCAAGGTTGCCCAGACAATAAGTAGGGGGATTTGATAAGGGTGCTGCCATGTGTGACTATCACTTGGGCTGCCTCCCCGCGTCTGAAATGCAAAACAGACAGACAGGCTCTAACTCGGCGTATCGAGAGCTCACAACCCGTGGTAAGGCCTCTGGTCATCCATGTCGCAGCCTATGAGCTCGGCCCTCTTCCTTGGGCATCTTCCAGTGCCTGGGAAGTTGTAGCTGTTCCTGCGAGGGGGATGCTGAGGCCTTTCATCCATTGTCAACAGCTACCTGCTTCTTCCCAGGCTGAGCCACTCTTCAGCCACAGACGGTTGGCCCAATGTTTTCACCTTTGGTCCCCAGAGTCAGAGAAATAGTGTGTCCTGTTAGTAATTGTGAGAGTCCGAAAGACACCCACCAACCATCGCAGCAGTCTCGGTAGCAGCAAGGATGAAATCCAGCCCCCACAAACCAGGCAGCAGCATCTTTGACTGTAAAAAAGAACCAGAGCTGCAGGAGTAGTGACGGGCAGGATTTCGGAAGGCATGGGGAGAGCCCAAGAAGGGCAGTTTGGAGAGACTTCATGTCATGGTCTGTATGCGGGTTGGAAAAGGATTTCCAGACACAGTATTTCAGAAAGAAGTGAGTTTTTTAAGAACAAATGATGACATGCATGCGTAGTCGTGTCTGACCCCCCCCAATGGATTGTAGCCCGCCAGGCTCCCCTGTCCATGGGATTCTCCAGGCAAGAATACTGGAGTGGGTTGCCATTTCTTACTCCACGGTATCATCTCGACCCAGGGATCAAACTCAGGTCTCTTGCATCTCCTGCTTTGGCAGATGGGTTCTTTACCATTGCACCATCTAGGAAGCCCATTAAGAACAAAGAGCAGAGATAATGTGGGCATTGCAAGCACAACGCCAGCTGACCTGAGAGATCAGAGAGAGCTGATGCTTTTGGGGGGTTATTAGCCAAGTTTTATAGACTCAAGACAAAGAAAACTCCTGCTGGAAGGGTGGCATTAGGTGATTGTTTAGGGCACTATAGGGTGAGAACCTGGCTGGACATTTTTACCTAATATAGCGTCAAGGAGCAGGATCATTTCGATCAGATGGGCTCATGGCAGTGTTTGCGATGGGGCTCAGTCAGTTCCGAGATGAACTTGATTCTGGGCTCCTCGTCTGTGGCCTTGTTACAGGACTCGAACCTGTGACCTTGGTATGGGGCTCCACACTTAAGAAAGTTGCTATGCTTTGATCACTGGGTTCATCTTGTAAAGGGCAACTCTAGCAAAGGGGGCCCCCCTGTCCCGAGCTTGGTGCATTGCTATCTCATCCCTTCTCTGTTGCCTCTGGGTCACCTGGCAGGCGGCCGCTTTCCCTCTTGCTGGGCTGCTTCCAATTGTTAGAATCCCAGAGTCCAAAGTTCCAACAATCATGTCAGCTTACTCAAAATCATGAGTTTCTCCAGAGGAGCTTTTGTTTGGAAAAAGGGTCAGGAATGGCCGGTTGGGAGAAAAGCGGGGAGAAAGCAAGGGGGCATCAACAACCCCACCTCCCTCATCTCCTCTGAACACCCAGCTTGCTCTGGTCACAGTTTCCTTTGCTTCAAGCATAATGAGTGATAGGACAGGAGCCATTCACACACACATGAAAGAACAGAATCACTTCTGACTGCCTCCCAGATACCACTTTCCTCTCAATACTCCCCCTCTTCAGAGGAGTGGAAAAGTTAAGTCATATTTTCTGGCTTTCCGAAGCTTACTTTGAGTCATCCTAGGGCCAGACCTTTATTTAAAAAATTCGAGCTGCAAAAAATTGCAAGCCTTACCCCCAAGGAGTGTGGCCATTCAAATGTTTTCTGACAAGATGGTCGTGTTTTAGTCAGTAGTGCTGTGCGCCATTGCTAAATCATGTCTGACTCTTTGCAACCTCATGGACTGTATTTCCTCTGTCCGCGGGATTTCCCAGGCAAGAATACTGGAGTAGATTGCCATTTCCTTCTCCAGGGGATCTTCCTGACCCAAGGATTGAACCTGAATCTCCTGCATTCCCACTGAACCACCTGGGAATTCCATTATAAAGTCACAGAGTTTCAAAGCTGGAGAAGCCCTTAGAGTCTTTTCCTTCTAACTCTGTCCCTTGACAAATGGTGAACAGAAGCAAGAGATGAAAGTGACAGGGCTGTCACACAGGAAATGACCGGCCCTCTGGCCTCAGACCCCCAGCCTCACATGCCGAAGACCCTTCTTTCTTTTTACGGGGTGTAGCATCAGAAAAGGAAGGCTTTATAGCAGCGCAGCAGGACTGGACATTCTTGTCCCCTTCTCCTGCCTATTGTTCTTGTATTCAGTTACAAATCTGGCTCTGACCCTTGTTGAAAGGGGTCACTAAACCTAAGGAAGGGCAGAGAGAGCTACAGGCTTGGTCATGACCGAGTCAGTCCACGGTTACTTAGTTTCTTGGGACTGGAGCCTGTTTTTACAAAGTCGAGACATAGAACTGGAGGGAAAGCAGGGGCTCTGGACATAGGATCCAGGGAAGTGGGTGGACAGCTGGCCACGCCATTAGTTCTGGGATCATACACAACCCCCGTGGCCCCTATTCAGCTCTCAGTGGCAAAGCAAAACCCACAGAAGAAATTGATTGTCCAGCAGTTTCAGTGTAGATTTCGTTCTGTCACTGACTAAAAGAGCCAGGGAGAAAAAAGATAATCTGAAAAACAGTTGCTAGGAACATCCTAAAAATAGTCGTTCTTAAATTTTAGAAGTTATTAAAAATAGGGCTTGTTATACCCCTGTACCCCCACTCCAGACATTCTGATACAGTTAAGAGTAGAGGCCAGAAATGTCTTTTTCTTGTTGGTGGTGATACTGGTGTGTTCATCTACTTGCCCAATGGTAGGGTTTTTTGTTTGTTTGTTTGTTTTCTTTTTTTTAGAGGTTTTTTATTTTTACTTTTTTTTGGTGTGGACTATTTTAATGTCTTGACTAAATCTGTTACAATATTGCTTCTGTTTTACATTTTGGTTTTTTGACCACTAGGCATGTGAGGGGCTTCCCTGGTGGCTCAGAGGTTAAAGCATCTGCCTGCAATTCAGGAGACCTGGGATCTTCCCTGGATCGGGAAGATCCCCTGGACAAGGAAATGGCAACCCACTCCAGTACTCTTGCCTGGAGAATCCCATGGAGGGAGGAGCCTGGTGGGCTACAGTCACAAAGAGTTGGACACGAATGAGCGACTTCACTTTCAGGCACGTGAGATCTTAGCTCACTGACCAGGGATTGAACCTGCACCTCTTGCCTGGAAAATCCCATGGACAGAGGAGCCTGGTAGGCTACAGTCCATGGGGTCACAGAGAGTCGGACACGACTAAGCGACTTCACTCACTCACTCACTCACTTGCATTGGAGGCCAGGTCTTATCCACTGGGTCCCCAGGGAGGTCCCCTAAAAGTGTTTTTATGGTTATTTTTTTAATAAACCTTTTTAGGGAGAATCATTTTAGATTTACAAAAATGTTGCAAATAGAGCATCAGGAATTCTTTGTATCCTTCATCCCATTTCCCCTGATGTTAATTCCCTTATTTTAAAAAAAAGTTTTGGTAAAATACACATGATATGCAGTTTACCACTTAACCATTTTTAAACATGCAGTTCAGTGGCATTAAATAGATTCACATGGTTGTACTAGCATCATCACCATCCGTCTCTAGAGCACTATTATCTTCCCAATCTGAAATTCTCTCCATTAAAGAACAACCCACCACTGCCTTCCAGCCCCAGAGTGACCCCTGACACACCACCATTCTTAAGAGCTTACAGAAAAACCCAAACGAACTTTTTGGCCAATCTAGTACTTTCTGTCTCTGACTAGTCTGGGGACCTCATATAAGTGGAAATCAGGCCACATGTGCTGTTTTGGGACTGGTTTATCTCACTTCACATAATGTCTTCAAAGTACATCCACGCGGTAGCCTGTGTTAGAATTTTCTTCCTTTTAAAGGCTGAGTAATAATCCACGCACACAGATAAACACACACACATCATTTATTCTTTCTTCTACCAATGGACTACTTGGATGGCTTCCACCTTTCGGCAACTGTTAATGGTATGTCTATAAACATGGTGTGCAAATATCCATTTGAATCCCTGCTTTCAGTTATTTGGGGATATTACTCAGAAGCCTAATATTCATTTGTTACATAACCGTGGCACATCACTCTTCAATCACCTACAGACTATTCAGATTTCACTGACTTTTCTGGTAAAACATACTCTTTTAATAATCTCTCCAGGTGACTCTGGTTTGCTGGGCTTTTAGAAACATTGATTTTAATTTTATTTTTCTAATGTGAGATTCACTCCAGAAAACAGGGCACTGTTGGGAAGTCAGTCTTGCACAGGGGGCTTGTATGCTGGATCTTATTTCATTCCAGTGCCTTTCACTGGACCGAATGTTCCCCAACTTTCAAAGAAGAATACTAGAATAGATGGGCTGGAATTATCTGAAATGTTCTAGAGAGAAGTTCCAGGATGTAAAGTTGTTCTCAAGGTAACAATTTTCAGACAGCAGCTGGCAAAAGAAAAATTTGCCAGTGTTTCTAAAATCTTAGAAGCAAATTCAGTAACAGAAAAAAACTTTGAAAGGAATATGACTGGAGATTTTCTGTATTTCTTGTTTGTCTGGTGGTGTCTAAATACAGGGTCCATTCAGACACGTGACATCTGCCTTCCATTGCCACAGAGGACAGCTGCAGAAGAAATGTACTTTGGTTTTAGTGGTTGAGATACACATTAGCCTTGAAGCTCTTTCTGGTATGAGAGTGGGTGACCCAAATCATTCTGGCCCTGATTTTGCATTCCCAAGTGAATGAATCTTCTGTAGTTTCTCAAGTAACTAATGCTAATTTTATTTTTTAATTTACCCAACACACATTTATTAATTATTAAGTATATACCTGAGCTTTACTAGGTGATGAGGATGCAGACGCTGCTTCATAGAACCTCTGCCTTTAAAACACATGCAGGTTGGTAGAAAAAATAATGGTCCATGTCAGTACCCTGGAGAGCAGCGGTTATTTCAAATTGCAAATGATTTTTGCTTGAATTAAGAGTGGTTTTGACTAAATGTCAAGAGTTCTCACCTGCCAATGCAGGAGATCTAAGAAATGTGTGTTCCATCCCTCGGTTGGGATGATCCCCTGGAGAAAGGCATGGTAACCCACTGCAGTATTTGTGCCTAGAGAATCCCATGAACAGAGAAGCCTGATGGGTTACAGTCCATAAGGTCGTGGAGTCAGACATGACTGAAGCACCTTAGGATGCACGCACATGAATTCTAGGGTCCTTTGACAGATACATTGGGTCCTTACAAAACAGCATGGGAGTATTTTTCTATAGGAACCAGCCTAAAATAGCCTTACCACATGGAGCCTTTGCAGATGAGCATTGAGACTAAGTATGATGGAGAAGAGCAAAGGTCTAGAAACATGTGAACCAGCTTCATTAGGGCTGCGCCAGGCGTGTGGTACTCTCCAATCATCCTTTTACTCAGACTTTTCATGAAAAGGATGTAGGAGAAAATGTAAATTGAACCTGGGGTGGGGGGACTTTTTTAGGACGCAGCCCTGAATGTAGCACGTGCCTTTCGTGGTGGAAGCACATGAAGCCCGAAACAGGCAACCCAAGATGCTCCAGGGAAGCACTAAAAACAGGGAAGCAGGAAGTGCTCAGCAAGAGAGGAGGACCTGGACTGAAATCTGGTTTAGATTCTCTTAATCTCAGTGGCTTGGGAAAAGCCCTGGAGGGTCATTAGCTAAGCGAGGGGCGGTCATGACCTCAGCACTAACATCTTTGCATCTTTTTGGAGTGGTGTCAATTCCTGGGGACCCCCTTGTGGCAGCCCTGACTCAGAAAGAAACTCACCAGCTACGACATCACATCATCTTAGACCACTTCCTGAAGGGCTCTGGGTTTTCCCTAGAAGGCATGTACAGGTCCTGTTCAAGCACAGATCCTGCCAGGAACAGACAGGGGATCAAGAGGCAGGCAGGCCAACTTGAAACTGAGGTCTTCTACATAATAAACATACACACCACAACACACAAATGGAGCAGATAGCTCTAGAGATAGGGGGATAAAGCAGAAGTCATACCTTCCTGCGTGTTTCTGTATATACACATATACACATGCAGGGGCTTTCCAGGTGGCTCGGCGGTAAAGAAATCCACTTGCCAATGAAGGAGACGCAGGTCTGAGCCCTGGGTCAGGAAGATCCGCTGGAGAAGGAGATGGCAACCCATTCCAGTATTCTTGCCTGGGAAATCCCATGGACAGAGGAGCTTGACAGGCTACACAGTCAGACACGACTTAACAGCAACAGCAAGACGCATGCAGATACACCCACACTCACAATTTATTTAGTATCTGTGCTTTCTAATATATATGTAAAAAGTAGATTCCGAGGTAGAAAAATAATCCCTCTAGAAGAGGGAGAGAAAAAGTCATTCCATGACCTAGGTCAGGCTTTCCCAACTTTCTGTGCTTCAAGATAATTATGCAAAAGCAGAATTCTGTAATCAAATAACCTTAGGAGAGGTTGGATAAACCAAATTCAGGCTTTGATTGCTGGGCCTCTTAAGATGGTTAATATGCTAGTGGAATCGTAAATCTCTTTTCTCATACTTGTTGCCGTTAGTTGTGTTTTGTGAAAAACATCTTCAGAGGTGGTCTACAGGGCATCACTTTGGGAAATACTGACCTGGTCTGATGCAGCTGCCTTATTAGAACGTTAGCTCTGCCAGGGCCGTCTGGCAGGCAAGGCAGTGAAAAGAAATATGATGGGTCATAGTTTTTTCATCAAATAGAAATCTATCTTTCCCACATACTCCATTGAAATGGATTTTTGGATGTAAGGAGGTCATTGAACTACAAAATGAATTATCTAGTTAACAATGGCTTAATGGAAAATGTATAATAATAATAATAATTATATTATTAATTACAGTAATAACATTATTATTATTATATGTATTTCAACCATATTAAATGTTGTGCATAAGCCAAGAACGTGGCCTGAAACTTTAACTCAGGAAAAGACATTTTGTACTGGGGGAAGGAGAGTAGGCCTGTTGCTTTCCAATAATCCTATGTAATAAAAATGATTAAATTTAGAATACCTTGAATACTCATTCATTTATCTATGATTTGGAGAGGAGTTGAAGTTCAACAATTTACATTTCACATCTGTAACTGGGTCCACAGCTGTTTGTGTTTTTTTAATATCATGTAATTTTTTTTTATTTTAAAAAAATTGAATAATAATTGCTTTACAATATTGAGTTGGTTTCTTCCATATATCAACATGAGTCAGCCATAGGTATACATATGTCCCCTGTGCCCTGAAGCCCCCTCCCATCTACCTGAAGTAAGTCAGAAAGAGAAAGACAAATACTGTATATTAACTCATGCATATGGAATCTAGAAAGATGGTACTGATGAACCTGTTTGCAGGGCAGCAATGGAGATGCAGACATAGAGAGCAGACTTGTGGACACAGTAGGGGAAGGAGGGGCTGGGATGATAGCGTGGAAACATATATATTACCATATGTGAAATAGATAACAAGTGGGAATTTGCTGTGTGACGCAGGTGGCTCAACCCAGACCTGCCTTTTGATTGAAGGAATAATTTGCACACATTTTTAACAGGATATGCAGATGACAATGTTTGCACATTCTCTTAGACATTTGAGAAGGTGGCCTCTTCTTTTACCAAATAAAAGTCCTTTCAACCCCTCCAAGGATGAACCCATGGGGAATTCTGCAGGCAAGACCACAATTCTCTTCAGAGCCATCTCAGATCTTCTCAGATGCTCAGAGAGATGCTTGAGTGGATGAACAGACTGACAGGGGTGGTTGGCTGAATAACCACAGCACTGTGGCATCGAAGTTAAGGAAGAGAGTTTCCCTTTTTGGATGGCAGAGTTTCTTAGAAAGTAAAGAAGTGCAGAGAATCTTCATCACAGCTGTCTTATCCCCTTGATCTCCTTTGTCTTCATTAGCACAAACCATTTGGGACAGTTAGAGTGAAAGTCCTGATAAGCAAGAAATCATCACTTTCAAACTAATCTAGCACATCCGTTGTGAGATGGTGATAAACAAGAAAGGTCTAATTATTAAATAATCAATAACATAGATCTGTATTTGGAGACAGACTACGAGTTCCTCCCTAACTAGCTCTCCCACCATCCCTACCAGGCAAGACACACAGGCGCACACAGAGACTTTAACCAAGCAGAGTCTGTTTCTTTTTTTTTTTTTTGTACCCATGGTATCCTGTGTTTCTGTTTATCAGAGAACTTCCCACATGATGTTGAAATGAACTGTTTACGCGTTCACTAAACACAAAATGTTGCCCTCTTCAAAGATAGGCTCAGTATAATCATCTTAAAACCCTACTGACCAGTGGAAAAAGTTCTTACAAATGTGTTGAGTATACTACCTCTAGACAAGTCCCATACACACTCATTTATGCCGTACTTACTGATGAATTTGACAGATGTTTTCTTCCTTGAAGTAATCCACTCTTTTTTAGATGAGTAGCCAATGAGAAAATAAACTTTCAGTCCAGATTGTCAAACAGAGGTAACACCTCTAAAGAACTTTTATCTTTCTAGGAGAACTGTAACTTTGAAACATGACAAGAGTAATAAAAAAAAAAATTGAGACAAACTAGGTCAGTCTTGTTTGTGAACTCAGTCAAATCCAAGAAAATCAGAATGATTGTGTGTCAGATAATAGAAAAATAAATTAGTCTTTTTGTCATTATCTTACTCCCAAGTCCACTCTATGTTCTACCAAAATTCCTCTGTTTCATACCTGGTAAAGAACGGAATTAAAGGTCCATGTAAGGACTGCCCTGGTGGTCCAGTGATTAAGACTTCACCATCTAATGCAGGGGGTGCACGTTCAATCCCTGGTCAGGGAGCTATGATCCCACATGCTTCGTGGCCAAACCCCCGACAAACATAAAACAGAAGCAATATTGTAATAAATTCAATAAAGGCAAAAAAAAATGGTCCACATCAAAAAAAAAATTCATGTAAAAGTGAATTTATTTTCTAAAATCTTCCTTCCTTACCTGCAAGTAATATGAACTCCTTGGAAGAGAATTAAGAGATTGGGCTCTTTACATTTCGCTTGCGTCCTTAAATTGCCCCCACCCGCCAAATATTTTTAGGCATGAGAGTATTATATTCAAGAACAGCATTGTTCAGTATAAATATAATTGACTCACATATGTAATTTTAAATTATCTAGTAGCCTTGTTTAAAAAGTAAGAAAAAGCTTTAAGAATATGTTTCGTTTAACTCAGTACATCCAAAATGTTATTTTAACGTGTGGTCAATAGAAAACTGCATCATGAGGTATTTTGCAATCTTGTTTCTGTATGACTTCTTTGACATCTTGTGTATATTTTATATTTACAGCACATCTCAATTTGGGCTGGTCACATTTCAGAGTTCAGAAGCATGTGTGCAGGTGGTTACTATTTTGGACAGTAGCAGTCTGTAAAACCCACCACATCAGAGCAAAGATCTCTCTCTTTTTTTTTTTAATGGTATTTATGGTTTTGTTGAGAATATATTAGTACCTGAATTGGTGAGTCTAATTGTGCTGAGTTGAGATACAGTATCTAATAACAAATATTTATTGAGTTTTTAATGTGTTCTTAGCTTTGCTCTAGGCATTGAGAATGTGGTTGTGAAAAAAAAAGTCAAAATTTCCTCCCTCATGGAGCTAGTGTTCTGTCAGAAGGAGACAGACAATAAAATAGACAAACCTATTTAAATATCAATAAATGGTAAGGAAAAAGCTTAAAGTAGGTGAAGAGGTATAGAGAGTAGTGACCAAAGAATTTATGTTTAAGGAACAGCTATCAGGCCAAGTCTCACTCAGAAGGTAGAGTAATTGGTTAAAGACTCTCATGTTGGCAGTATTTCAGGAAAATCATGGTCTTGGGTAACTTTCCATTTTATTTTAGTAAAGAAGATTGATGATGCAGTGTATAAATTAATTTTCTGATTAAAGTTTTTTAATTAAGAAGTTTTATGTATCTATAAAACTGAATGAATTGGGACAAAAATTCTCTCATTCAACAAATAGCTTGGGAAAGGGAACCGCATGCTAGTGTTGGGGATGCAATAGTGAGGAAAATAAACAGTTTCTGCTCTTCTGGGGTTTGCATCCTAGAGAGAGAATTAATGTACTAATTACATATTTGTGCCAATAAATATGTAATTAAAACTGGAGTTGGTACCATGATCTCATACCATGAAAGGAACCAAACCAGACCTAAGTGACAGTGGACGGAGGCCCCAGTTCCCTGAGCCAGGACTGATGGGAGAAGTGGAGAGAGCATTCCTGGAGGAAGGCACAGGATGTGGGAATGTTCTTGGCAGTGAACCGAAGAGTCAAAACTGTAGCTTGTCTGTCCAGAGGGAGGGGACAATTCTACAAAATGAACCTGAGATTTAGGCTGGGATCCACAGGAACTTGTAGGCCAATTTCCTTCACAAAAAATCCACCTTAAGTGTCCCGGTCCATTGTGACAATGGCTAAAAAGAATTTTCAGTTCTTAAGGACCAAACTGAGAAACACTGAGAGTGATCTTCCAATCTTTCCTGTCCTTTGGACAGGAAAGGGCTTCCCTGGTGGCTCAGGTGATTAAGAATCTGCCTGCAAGGTGGGAGATCCGAGTTTGATCCCTGGGTTAGGGAGATCCCCTGGAGAAGATAATGGAAACCCACTCCAGTATTCTTGCCTGGAGAATTCCATGGACAGAGAAGCCTGGTGGCTATAGTCCATAGGGTCGAAAAGAGTCACACGTGATTGAGCGACTAACACTTTCACTTTCTGGACAGTATAAGATATAAAAGACCTGCTGGGGGGAAATGAAGGAAAGAAATTTACAAAAAGTTTACTTACAGAGGGTGGAAGTTACTTCCTCTGGGACTCCATTTGATGCCGCCAGTTAGTCCAACACACTCCACTCTGTCCATTGCCCTGTCTGCAGGCTCTTCTGCCTTCAACCTATGACTTGGTCCATCCCGTGGCTCTCAGACCTGAGGTGGGGGCAGGGGTGGAGGTTATGTCACCAAGAACAAAGGGGAGAGAGGTCAATTGTAAAAGATAAAGATGGGGTGCTGGAAGCCCAGGAGAATTTCTGGAAATAATCCCCAATTCTTTCACTTGTTCTTTGATTCTTGTGGGACTCTTAAGCCAGATGCATAAGAACTTTTTGTGTGTGCTAAGTTGCTTCAGTCATGTCCGACTCTTTGTGACCCTTTGGACTGTAGCCTGCCAGAGTCCTCCGTCCATGGGATTCTCCAGGCAAGAATACTGCAGTGGGTTGCCATGCCCTCCTCCAGGGAATCTTCCTGACCCAGGGATTGAACCCAAGTCTCTTGTTTGGGTCTCCTGCATTGGCAGGTGGATTCTTAACCACTGTGCCACCTGGAAAGACAAGTTTCCATTGTACCCAGGGTTTATTGAGACTGCGCCTTCATTTGTTGTTGGTGGTTTGTATCTGTCCGGTAGAGTGTAAGCTTCCAGAGAGCAGGGCATTGCCTTCTTATCCCTGTATCCTCGATGAGCAGAATGCAGCCTAGTGTATAGTAGATGCTCAAGAAGCACTGATTAAATGCACGCATATGTAGCTAAAATTTAATTAGCAAATGATTGAATGGCCAAATGTATCAATTTAGCACTCAATTTATCATCGAATTGTCATTTGTCACTGAAAGTGTTTGAAAACACCTTGAAAACAACTTTGGAAGTATTTCATAGATTCGAGAGGAAAGAGAGAGAGGGAAACGAAATTGAGAGCATTTGTGTACCAAGATATGGTTTTCTATTTTTGTTCCTAAAGTCCTGGGTAAAGTCCTGGAGACCTCACCCTCAGTTCAGTCTCACACTTCCACAGGCTTGAGACATGTGGCGAAAGTATCAGCACAGTGACCCACTTTCCTTTGACAGAACCACCATACCAGGACCTTATGACAGAATAAAAGCGTATCCTCTCCCATGGCACAGAATCCACACCAGGGCAAGGTGCGCAGCTTTCTGTACGGTGTGATTCTGCAGGTCCTCAGGGTGCTGTCAACAACTGATCTCGTCTGCCAGCTTGCCAATAGGTATGACATTTCTGCAACTGAAATTGTTCCTTTCGCATAAGATGGTATCTTCCGAAATTACACACAAAGCAGGTCCCCAGGATGGATATCACGTTCAAGGTTAATGAACAGGATGGCTTGGCAGAATTAGTTCCTACCGCTAAAGAATGCGCCTTAGAGAAGATGCCCTAGGAGAATGGGCCACGAGAAGGTTCTTGGTGACGAATTTGATGTCGGGAAATTTGAGCCTGAAGTACCGAGAGCAGGTGGTGATGGGAGACTCAGGTGTGAAGCTTAGCTGTGTGTAGTAGCTCAAAGGCTCAGGGGTTCATTTGAAAAAAAAGGGGGAACGTGGATCTGGATGGACCCACTTTTCTGAGTCTTCACAGCATGTTCTTGCTTGCTCCTAAGTTGGGTTCTCAGGGTTAGTACACGTTTTTCATGATGTGTATGAGATATTACAAGACATCTTGGTTTCTCTGTTTTCTTGCAAAAGTGTAAAACTCTCTCTTTCCAGGGTGTGTCTCATTGCCACAATTGAGAAGTGTAACGTTTGACAGCAGCAGCACCTTTGATAATAGAATGGAACTTTGTGGCCACTTATCTCCTATGATTGTGCTGAAAGAAAACAAAAAACAGGTTCAATGTTATGCAGGAAAGGCCTGAATCAAGCAACAAAATGTTTTTTGGAAGAGATGATTAACATGGCAGGGTCACAAGCTTTCACTGGCCCAAGCAGAGGAGCTCTGCTGAATCCTGTCCTGTGAAGTGCCTTACCTTTTCTACTGCGTGACATGGGAGAGACTCTGTGTGAGCACTGTCCCCTAAGAGCAAAGATACTGATGAGATGTCCAGTGTAATTAATAAGCACAAATAATTGAAACAAGGGACTGAAAACTTAGGATCTCCATTCCCTATAAATTTCAGGTTTATTACCTGAATTGTCAGCCTTGCTCTTTCGTGTCCGATTCTTTGTGACCCCACGGACTACAGCCTACTAGGCTTCTCAGTCCATGGGATTTTCCAGGCAAGAGTCCTGGAGTGGGTTGCCATTTCCTTCTCCAGGGGATCTTCCTGACCCAGGGATCGAACCCAGGTCTCCCACATTGTAGGCAGATGCTTTACCCTCTGAGCCACCAGGGAAGCCCTAAAACCCACTGCTGCTGCTGCTGCTAAGTTGCTAATTCCTGCTAATCATCTATTTGCTTATCTATGCCAACCTGGACTTGGGAGTTTGAGGAAGACCTAATTTTCCAGATACTCACCATGTGTTCTTTTTTTTACTTACAAGTGTAGACTCAAAACAATTTGTTGTTGTTGTTCAATCACTAAGTTATTTCTAACTCTTGACAGCCCCATGGACTGCATCACGCCAGGCTTCCCTGCCCTTCACTACCTCCTGGAGTTTGCTCAAACTCACATTCGTTGAGTCACTGATGCCATCCAACCCTCTCATTCCCTGTCACCCCCTTCTCCTCCTGCCCTCTGTCTTTCCCAACATCTGGTTCTCATCAATCATTTGTCTTTCTCTAGAACTTATTGGAGTCCCAAGAAGTATTTTTTTCTAAGGAAAAAAAAAAAGATGTCTAATGCAAGGAGTGAAAAATGAGCTTTTTATGTTTTACACTGACCACAACACACAGTTGGGAAAATTTGAATAACTCTAGCTCAATGTGGAAAGGTGCTTCCAAAAGCCTATGAAGTGCTTTCCGATGTGTTTTCCACATTTGATTCTTCTAAACTTGTGTAAGAGTGCTTACCCCATGTCAGATATGAGATACTGGGGCTCAGAGAAGTGGAGCAGTGAGGAACAAGGCCACGCAGCGCAGAAGGCTTTGAGCTGACACCAAAACTTGACAGCAGGTTGTGTAGCTTCAAGCCTCACCAACAAGAGAGACAAAGATGTTTTGGCCACCCAAGGGTTTCTTTTGATGCATTTTTAAACTCCAGGCCAACAAGCAGACAAACAAAACTCCCCACTGAACGCTGAAACATCCCCAACCAAATGCAAACAACCAAAAATGGGAATTACTTTTTCCTTAGAGGAGGCAGATAGAGATGGATACCTGCCTGGTGGGTATCAACAACGCTCAGCTCCAACTGGCTTCCTGCTTCCCCTCAATTTTCCTCTACCAAGCCTCTGCTGCTGCTGCTGCTGCTGGTGCTGCTGGTGCAAAGTCACTTCAGTCGTGTCCAACTCTGTGCGACCCCATAGACGGCAACCCACCAGGCTCCCCCGTCCCTGGGATTCTCCAGGCAAGAACACTGGAGTGGGTTGCCATTTCCTTCTCCAATGCATGAAAGTGAAAAGTGAAAGTGAAGTCGCTCAGCCGTGTCTGACTCTTAGCGACCCCATGGACTGCAGCCTACGAGGCTCCTCCGTCCATGGGATTTTCCAGGCAAGAGTACTAGAGTGGGGTGCCATTGCCTTCTCTGCAACAAAGCCTCTGAGGCTCTAATTAATCAGACTGAAGGTCTGGGAATTTATCACTCTTCCATCAGTATTCTTGCTGACGACTGATTTAAAGATATGAATCTCCTCGATTATCTAAGAGTTAGGGAGAACTGAATCCAAATTTCACTGACAGGGAGATGAGAACCCAGGGCAGTACCTAGGACTATGACTGGCAATTAATTAGACAGATAGCATCTTACTTTTGGAAAGGACCTTAGAGGTTGAATCCAATCTCCTTCCTAGTGCAGGAAGCATGACAAATAGCCATCAGGCATTTGCTGCTGGGACAGGAATTTTCCTGTGTCTCCATTATTGTTAGTTGGGCCCTTGTGAGAACATCTTGCCTTCAAGGAATTGAATTCAAACCCTCTTACGCTGTAAATCTATGTTCTGACCTCATTCTGCCCTCTGGCACTTTAATGAATATGGTTACTTGTCCATTTCTATGTTCTTTCCCAGATATTTGAAGTTAGCTGTCTTGGCTTTCTTAAAACATCTCTTCTCTAGCAAAACATACTCAGCTTCTCCAACTGTTTCTGTATTTGCTGATTTTCATGACTCTTGACTCTCTCCAGATGGTCCCTTGTTTGGATTTTTTTTTCCTTCTTTTTTTTTTTTTAAGTGAAATGTCCATAGCTGATTAGGGTCTGTTTTTCCTGCTTAATTTGTCCCAGTATTAATGTACTTTTAATACCTTTCCTGGTCATGAGCTCACCAGTGGGGCTATGTATATGGTGGTCCGTGACAGGATCAGTTCCCCAGCTCTGTAACCCACCGGAGATTACCAAACGAGAACTGGTTTTCTTCATGTAATTTACCTCAGAAGCCACACTACGGGCGAGAGGACCAGGACGAATTGCCATGTAAAGGCCACAACTAACACACAATTGTCACTTAGAACCAGTTTTTGCTTCCATAAGCAAAACCAGCTTTTTTGTTTATCTAGGACTGCATCTCTCAAAATACAGAGAAAAACAGCTAAGAGACTAGTTTACCAACGACTTGACAAACAGCCTATGAGGGAGACTGACTGACATTTGGAAAGTTGGTAAAAGCCACCAGAGTCAAAGCAAATTCTGAAAAAGAAAAAAAAAAAAAAGATTGTGGCTACGCTCTGCTCAACCAGGCCACACCTGTTTTCAGAAACCACCGAGTGTTCTGCAGATAAACAAAGATGCCAGCTCTGACAGTCTCTAAGGCAACGAGATACAGATCACCCTGCACACGGACAAGATAGAAAGAGACACTGGTGACAAAACAGTGAGCCCAGTCTTCAGACTACTCAATGGTGTAGTAACAGCTGGAGTGAATCCTGCCCCAGGGGCTCGCCCCACATCCAGTCTCAAACCCTAAACTCTAGCTGTAGTGGAGAGAACCCTACAGTTAGAGAAACACCTGCAGGATCTGGACCCCACTTCTTAAGCAATCATCTCATGACTCACGTGAACCTGAAAATGAGCTTCTGGGGAAGGAAGGCACGATGCATCTCTTCTCTGGGTTCCCATTTCCTCACCTGCAAAATAATGTTTTGTTGTTGTTCACTTGCTCAGTCACGTCCACCTCTTTGTGACCTCATGGACTGCGGCACACCAGGCTTCCCTGTCCATCACTCTCTCCCAGAACTTGCTCAGACTCATGAGTCGGTGATGCCATCCAACCATCTCATCCTCTGTCATCCCCTTTTCCTCTTGCCCTCAATCTTTCCCACCATCAGGGTCTTTTCCAATAAGTCAGCTTGTCACATCAGGTAGCCAAAGTATTGGAGCTTCAGCTTCAGCATCAGTCCTTCCAATGAAAATGATGTTTATGTGGCTAGGATTCATGAGGGTCTGCACTTGGTGGTAAGCCAGTGAATCTGGCTCCCTAATGAGCAGGTTGGATATAGGAAATCACCATTAAAATAAAACAATGTCTCTGATTTCGGAGCATTTATGTCTGTTAAAGATGGATAATATCAGGCTTTCCCTTTTTGTGATATTTCCAACTTGAGATATTTTAAAAGGAGTAAAGGAAAGAAGTGGTTTGCAAGAAGTTGGCAGAAACAAAAGATGGGTCCAGGAGCTGGAATGGGGGCTTGTGTATTGTCTTGAAATCATTGTACTGGGGTTATTTACACCTGCTTTTTTGGTCCCTAGACTTTTAGCTGCTATGTCTTGTCCACGGGTGTCATTTCCACTCTCTTGACTGGTATGTTCCTCACCTTGTTGGTACCCAAGAGATAACTGTTGAGTTAAATCACTGTGTTGCTTTGAGGAGATTCGGCTTGAAGATCATGCGCATAAACTGGAATCTCATGGCTCAGGATATGGGAAACCACACTGCAAAGTCAGAATAATTAATAATTTAATGAACTTTGAAAAAATATCTGAATAATAAATGTCAATGACAAGTATTAGTTTAGGGAGCCTAATTATAAACAGCAGCAGAAATAGTAACTTAAATGATCAGCTGATCAAATGGCAACCATCTTTAATTAAAAGGCCTGGCTGATTGGGATAAGAATTGTTAAGTGGAGATGACTGAGGGGCAAAATGTATAGAACTAATTATTATGGTAAATATAACCAGCTTTATATCAACACCAAGGTGTACAGTGGAGACATCAAAATAAAATTCTAAATCTCACCCTGTCAGTATTTATTTTATAGTTTATTGTCAAAAACTTATAAAATACAAACAACCAAAGAGACAAAACCGAAATTCAAAGTCCTACCAGCAAGAAATAAAATAGCTGTGTTAGTATTATGAAGGCATACATATTTTTTTAGTTTGTTTCTCTCCGCAAATATCACAATATATATCACACATTCATACACACATTTTTGTTTTTTGTTTCTTTAAAAGTAAAACTGATACATACATTTGTTTTATAATTACTATGTCGCTTAGTATAGCAGGACATGTTTTCATGTTATTTAAATATTCTCTACTTTTCATAGCTGTGTATTATTTCATTATATTTATGTATCATACATAGTATATTAATGGACATTCAGACTGACTCCAAAGTTTTTCTTCCCCCATTGCGTTTTGGTTGTGTCTGGTCAAAACTTCTGCAAATACTGTCTTCTGGAAAGTTCACGCATTTTATTTTCCTTCTAGCAGTATATCTGGGGCCTGTTATCTTCTAATTTAAGAGGAAGTGTGGCTATCACTTTAAATGGCATGACACACATCTTCCTAATAATTAAAGAGCCTTTGCTATTAAAAATGAGAAGAATTTAGAGCAAGTGACTTAGTCATCAGATTGCTCTACATTGATTAGGCCCCCAAAGTCGATGGTTAGAACACTCCAACACTGATTTTTAACATAAGATTTAAAATCAGGTCAAAATAGTATTACCCCAGGAAATTTTTACATCATCAAGAGTTCAATGAATATTATCACCCATAAGAGAAAAATTTCTCAAAGATGTGCTCTTATAATTAAAAAATGAGCAAAGAGAATTGAGGTGAAAATAATGAAATATAAATCAGTCTTCAGAGAGTATTTCTGCCTGGTGGTTGCACTCTCCCTGTCGTCTTCCCACTTTTGACTTCTCTCCAGATACTTTCTATAAGCATCTTGCCGGTGGTCCATGCCCCAGAGACTTCATCGGCTACTATCTCAAAATTTCTCTTTTCCTCTTCTGCTGTGAAAGCCAGAATGACAGTTTAGCTGGTGAGAACACAGGACTAGTGAGTGCAAAGCTGCCTGATTTGGGCTATTTAGCTTTGAGTAGGACAAAATAAATCAAAGCAGGAGACGTAAGAGATACAGGTTCGATCCCTGGGTCGGGAAGATCCCTGGAGGAGGGCAGGGCAACCCACTCCAGTACTCTTGCCTGGAGAATCCCCATGGGCAGAGGAGCCTGGTAGGCTACAGTCCATAGGGTCACACAGAGTCAGACATGACTGAAACGACTTAGCATGAATGCATGCAGGACAAACTAAAACACTTCTCTGTAGACCCAGACCATCTATCTCTCACTCATAACAGCTCAGCAGGGAAGAAAAGATGGCTGGTGGATGGCTCAGGACAGCTTGTTGCAACAGCTAGGAAAAATACTTATTGTCGAAGCCTGACTTGCACTGGGTCAGGAATGTGAAAACATGCAGAACACAGTAGCTTTCTCCCTCCACAGTCTTCCTGCAGGTCTTCCTGTGAAAATCCTTTGAAATATGATGACCAGTCAAAAGCCTATAGCTGGCAACCATACTGAGATAGAGCATAATTCTTATGGTCAAATGCCCCCATTCGTAAAGGGGAAAATCCTTACTTGAATTTGAAGACTGTTTCATTTCTTTAACTAGTGATGTTCTGCTTGTTGTTTAATCACTGAGCTGTGTCCAACTCTTTGTGACCCCATGGACTGTAGCTCACCAGGCTCCTCTGTCCTTGGAATTTCCCAGGTAAGAAGACTGGAGTGGGTTGCTATTTCCTTCTCCAGGGGATCTTCTTGATCCCAGGATTGAACCCACGTCTCCTGGGAGACCAGTTCTTTACCACTGAGCCACCAGGGAAGCCCTGATGATGGGCTTAGTGTGAAATAATTAACTCTTAACTCTGACCTTTCTCCATGCTTGACTTCCCGAATACAGGTAGAGCTTAGAGGGGCTTAGGGGCTGAGGCCTGATTGTACAGACCTGAGTCCTAGCTCTTCCACTGTGTGGCCCTGGTGACTCTCTCAACCTCTTTGGGCCTCAGCTTCCAGGTTAATAAAAAATGAGTGATGACACCACTTACCTCCTAGGAGTGTCCTGAAGATGAAACCAGCAAACGCACGGAGCGCGCTTAGACCAGCGCATGTCACATGCTCACTGTTCCCTAAGTGTTAGGGGCTCCTGTGGCCGTCATTCCTCTATTCTGACCCGTGTCTGGACACATGGCTTTGTCTAGGATTGCCCTGGCAGCCTTGGTGTTGTCTCACCACAGCTCATGTGAGTCTAGGAATATTTACTGAGAGCTGTAATTCTAAACCCCGAAGGGCCCCAAGGCATGAGCGAGGGCTGTGGGAAATGTGAGCAGGGCACCAGAGAGTCATTGCTTTCACTTAAACGGTTGCTGTTTCACCAGCCTTTTCCCACCCATTAGCACAAGACACATCCACAGGGTAATAAGAAACATGCCTGGCAGTTGGGCCAACAGAGCAGAGTGGAATGGAGCCCAGCCACAGACCCGCCCACGCTGTTCAGCCTGCAAATACCTGGGGTGCCCACCCCTTCTCCTTCTTCCTGTGATGAGACGCACAAGCCATGCACGACCTTGTGAGCGCGTGTGCGCACACGACTCCCACAACCACTTCAAGCAGTCCTGGCTTCTGATCTAGGGTAGCAGCTGCTTGGGTCAGATGAGGTGATTCCGTGATTTTCCTGGTTCCAGGCTCTGGGGAAAGGTGTGAAGGGAGAGGCTTCATTGCAGGGCCCAGAGCAAGGTCTTGCCTGGAACATGTAACCTGCTCCCCCACTTCTCTCCCTCAGGTTTCCCAGCTCAGGGAAGCCAGGGCATGAGAAGAGTTGGTTAGCTTAGCCGTGTCCCCGCCTCCCTGTGTATTATTCCCTTTGGAGCCACATGCCATCTATTGTGCTGACAACGTCTGTCCCTGGAGGCCATTCCAAATAGGCTTAAGAACATATTGTTTCTAGATTTATGGTGACTGCAGCCAATCAGTTGGAAAGAATCCCATTACATCAGAAAACACAGTTGGGAATTCAAATCTCCTTCCTTCAAGTTTGTCAGGCAGCGTCTCTTCTCACCTAGGTCCAACTTCCTTTCTGATAGTAAATGAGACAGAGTAAGGCTGAATTTTCAGCCAGATCAACGGCCAGAGTGACCAGGGAGATGATAGAATGCTTGTGAAAGGCCAGCACTGACCTGCAGCTGACTTCTCCATGAGAAACAGAAACAACAGACCTCAAGCCTAATCTTAGAGTTCGTCAGAGCTCCACCGTTCTGCCAATGCAGGAGACGTAAGAGACTTGGGTTCCACCCCTGCATTGGGAAAATCCCCTGGAGGAGGGCATGACAACTGCTGAAGAATACTACTGAAGTATTCTTGCCCAGGAAATCCCATGGACAGAGGAACCTGGAGGGCTACAGTCCATAAGATCGTAGAGAGTTGGATACGAATGAAGTGACTTAGCACATCCTCATAAAAACTGTCAGCATTAAGAACCCTTAACCTCAGTGTTTATTGCAGCACTATTTAACAATAGCCAAGACATAGAAGCAACCTAAATGACCTTCAACAGAGGATGGATAAAGAAGATATGGTACATGTATACAATGGAATACTGCTGCTGCTAAGTCGCTTCAGTCGTGTCTGACTCTGTGTGACCCCGTAGATGGCAGCCCACTACGCTCCTCTGTCCCTGGGATTTTCCAGGCAAGAACACTGGAGTGGGTTGCCATTTCCTGCTCCAACGCATGAAAGTGAAAACTGAAAGTGAAGTCGCTCAGTCGTGCCCGACTCTTAGCGACCCCATGGACTGCAGCCCACCAGGCTTCTCTGCCCATGGGATTTTCCAGGCAAGAGTACTGGAGTGGGGTGCCATTGCCTTCTCTGACAATGGAATACTACTTAGCCATAAAAAAAAAACAATGAAACAATGCCACTTGCAACAACATGGATGGACCTGGAGATTATTTTACTAAGCAAAGTAAGTCAGAGAAAGAGGAATATCACATGATATCACGTATGTGAATCTAAAGGGAAAAAATGACACAAATGAACTTCACAAAGCAGAAACAGACTCACAGAATTTGAAAACAAACTTACGGTTCACAGAAAGTTGATGGGGAGGGATAAATTAGGAGGTTGGGATTTATGTATATACACTATTGTGTATAAAATAGATAACCAATGAGGACATGCTGTATAGCACAAGGAACTCTACCCAATATTCTGTAATAACCTATATGAGAAAAGAATCTGAAAAAGAGTACATATATGTATATGGAAAGCTGAGCTACTTTGCTGTATGCCTGAAACTAACACAACATTGTAAATCAACTGTACTCCAATATAAAATAAAAATTAAATTAAAAAAGAACCCAATACTTGTTTTACACTTCACCTCTACACAAAGCTTTCACATTCATTATGTATCTCATCTTCACAAGCCCAATAGATGGACACTCCCAGCTTGCCAATTTAAAGATGGTGGCTCAGATGGTAAAGAATCTGCCTGCAACGCAGGAGACCCTGGTTCGATGCTTGGGTAGGGAAGATCCCCCAGAGAATGGAATGGCAACCCACTCCAGTATTTTTGCCTGGAGAATTCCATGGACAGAGGGTCCATTCCATGGGGTCACAAACAGTCAGACACGACTGAGCAACTAACACACACACACACATAGAGACGATCTCAAGGGCTTTCCTGATGGCTCAGCAGGGAAAGAATCCACTTGCCAATGCAGGAGTTGAGGGTTTGATCCTTGCTCCATGTTTCCACTGCATGAGGGTGGGGGGGGGTGCAGGTTCGATGCCCGGTCTGGGAACTAACACCCCACACGCTTTGCAGTGAGGTCAGAAAAGCAAAACAAAACAGAAGCATATACTAAAATGGGGAAATGGAGGCATGCATGTTTTAACAATTAGCACAAGGACCTATCCAAGGTCAGAGTGAGTCAGAGAGAAAAACCGAGCTCCTGGTGATCTGATCTGGTCCTAAAGATTCCCTGGGGAGAACCATCTCTGCAGAAATACGTGCATGGCTAACACTTTGCACCAGCAGATGTTTTATCAAGCCTACTGTACAATGAGGCCCACCCTGGCCTATCTATTCCTATCTGCTTTTATTATGCTTTGGGGCTGTAGCACGATAAGACCTCCCATATGGTACTTGTATTAACATTAAATAATGACCATTGTGTTGTGTATACTATCACCATAGAAATATTTACTTAGTGGAACACAGACACCGGTCAGGCATGGTGATTGAAAACAAGCTAATCATAAAAACCATTCATGCTCACATCTATTTATAAAATCTGTTTCTCTTGTGCCAGTTAAGTACAGGCTTTGTGCTAAACAAACACACGCAAACCTTCTGCACACCCAGGGACATGAAAGACAGCCCTTCCCCCCTCGGCCAGCCAGGCCCTGGGGTGTGGCCGTGTGTGAAAAATAGCAGGCGTGTTTCTGGGGCTTGACAAGTTTCCTCGGAGGCTGAGGCTGGCCCATGCTTTCTGGGTTCCTTTCTTTTCTCCTGGTGCTGACGTCCCACCAGGGGCCATTCAGGCCTCGGGTTCTCAAACCTGGGTGTGCTCAAAAGCCGCAGGGGTACCTGTTGAAATCGCAGTTTCCACTGCACATCCGAGAGCCCCTTTGAGTTGTGACAAGTGGGGCCTGGGAAATGGATTAATAGGAAACCCTCTGGTGGTTCTGGTTTTGAGAGTCTGTTTTCTTCACTTGAAAAAGGGTCCTGTCCTCTGGGCTGTGAGAGCAGGCCCCTACCTGCTGCTCTTCCCTGCCTATAGCAGATGCTAGGGAGCTCGGAGCCCTGGCTCCTGGGGCTGCTTTTGTGTTTTTTTCTTTCTTTCTTTCTTTTTTGTTTTTTAAGATGTTTTATTAGTTTTGGAACAAACTGGTATCAACCAAACTAGTGAATACATTTGCACTTCTGTTGCATATCCCAAATACTCAGATTCCCTGATTCTTAACAATGAAATGATGTAGAAAATGGAACATCATATTGACGAACCTGAGGATCTGCTTATCTTTTTGGTTAGCTTTTTGTTTTTTCTTTTCTTTTTTTTTTTTTTTTATTGTTTTTTAGTTAGCTTTTTGTTTTGTATTGGGGCATTAGCAATGATGTGATAGTGTCAGGTGAACAGCAAAGGGACTCAGTGATACACACACATGTATCCATTCTCCTCCAAACTCCGCTCTCATCCAGGCTGCTACATAGCCCTGAGCAGAGTCCCCCGTGCTTTAAAGTAGGTCCTTGTTGGCTATCCATTTAAAATATAGCAGTGTGTCCATGTCCCTCCCAAACTCCCTAACTGTCCTGAGGGCTGCTTTTTGATGCCCTTGAATTTTGTTTCAAGAGATACCAGTGATTTCCATTAACGCGAACTCGTTTAAGAACAGCCAAGTGGCTGAGAATCTGGATTTGCAGTCAGTTTGTATCTATCTCTGCAACTTACTAACCACATGGCCTCTGCAATGATGGAGCCCCTCCGGACACCATATATATATTTTTTTAACTTATAAAATGAGGATTATGATACCCCCTGCCCCATCGAGTTGATGGGAGAGTAGAGGTCGTCATGCTTGTCTGGCACATAGCCCCTGTCATGAGCAGTTCTGTTTCAGAAATAGGTTGGGCACACCTTTCAGGTCAGGGCATGTGGGAAGATGCCACCTGAGAGAGCACAGTGTAAAGAAAAGGGCAAAGAGCTGACCCTGCCACCAAAGGACAGTGACTGGGGGCTGGTCCCTACCCCTCTCTGGGGGAATCTATGAAACGTTACCTGTGACATGAGTAGGCAGGTCCGCAGCAGTCATGTACAAACGACCTGAGCAGGGGATGCCTTTAGATGTGAAGAAAGTAACAGAGTGTCTGCTGGTGTTTATACGCTCCTGTTCATTGACACATAGTGACAAAAGGTTTTCACATATTCTGTAATTTTAAATTTTATGTTAACATTTATTCACCCCAACCCTATTTACATTGATTTGGGAAATAGGCTTGTTTTGCATGACAGATGTTATTGATCAGACAACAGACAGTGTTTGACCAGTCATTAACGACACCCAGTAGTTACGACTGTTTCAAGTGGGGGTCACCAGATGCGATGGTTGTTTTTCTAAATCTCTCAGCCACACCACATGGCACATGGGATGTTAGTTCCCAGATCAGAGATTGAACTCCCGCCCCACCTCTGCACTGGCAGCCTGGAGTCTTAGCCACTGGACCACCAGAGAAGGTTGCTTTTTACTAGATCACTCTTGGTTAAGTAATGGGATCTGAAAGCCCAAATTGTGAAATGAATTCCCTGGGAGCTGCTTCGCCGTTTCTCCCCTCACTTCTGATTTTTAGCCAGGAAAGATTTGTCAGGTGGCTCTGTTTACTCAATAAATCATTTCTGAGCACCTAGTGTAGGGAGGTGCAGTTCTAGAAACTTGGGGCATGTCAGGGACACAAGCTCCACCCTTCCTAGTGAATGCATGCCTCTCTAGTCTCTCACAGGGCTCCCAGGTCTCGGAGGCTGAAATGCCTGGGAGGACCCAGGGGGAAGAAGTGAGGTTTGCTCAGGCCACTTGCTCTGTCCTTTTTCCCCTTCCACCCTTTTCAGTTACTTCTTTCTCTACCTTACTTTTTTTTTTTTTTTAAACAAATCAGGAGCATTGATTGTGACTAGACACAGATCTTTCTCTCTCCAAACTTTAGTTTCCTCATTTATAAGAACAGAGGTTGGCTTCTCAGATGCCAAGCTCCCCTCTAGCTCTGTAACTGAGTCTGATTCACCCAGCAAAAACAAAACACCCCATTTACCTCAACCATCTTGTCATCCTCTCCCCATTTGCCCCAATAAACACTTTGTGGTGCCTTAGAAACAAGCCAACGATATTGATATACATATATATATATATATTTTCTGCCACACCTTGGAATCTTAGTTCCCCAGCCGGGGATCGAACCCAGGTCATTCCAGTGAAAGTGCCAAGTCCTAATCACTGGACAGCCAGGGAATTCTCAGTGTTGTTTGTTCGCAGAAGCTATGTTTGTCTGCAGAGCTTAGGACTACTTCTCTCTCTAAATGTCAATTTCTCAGTCCTGACAATAGATACTCAAGAACATCTTTATTCTTAGGCTCAGCCAGGGGACTGATGGGAACTGAGGCCAAGGTCACGGCATCAAGAGTTTCTGAAGCAGTTGAGTATTAAATGCAAAACAGGGGGTGAAAGTGCTCCCCAACCCGCAGTCCCAGTCACACTGTCCTTTATTTCTTTCACTGGTGTGGCATCCATGTGCCTGTGTGGACTAGGTGTCTAGCATGCGGTAGATGCCCAGGTGGGAATATTTGCTGAATGAATGAGCAGACTCTAGCCTGGTTCATTTTTCCACTTGGTTTTTCCCACCCTTCATCAGCTGGCTCTGCTTTGGGAAGGAAAACACACGCTATCAGGCAGATTCATCTGCAAAAATGATGGAGGGTGGCTGAAGCCCACCCCGTCTCTGTGCCAGTTACTCCATGCTCTGCTTCCTTTTTGCTTTGTGTTCTTACACACGCACTGTTCAGCATCAGAGAAGTCAGCCAAGGGTCCTCTAAGGGGTCTAGAACTTTATCAAGGGCTAATGTCCTGGCCTCATCCTCATGGGAATTAAGTGGCAAACCTTCAGATGGATAGTAATACACTCAATGCACCCCCCAGGTCTGCCCATGAGAGCTGGTAAGGCTGGTCCCTCAGGAGCAGGGATCAAGTGCCTGCATGCATGTGGTCTTGCAACCGTGTGCAGAGCTGATTTGCCTGGGTGTGTGTCTACTGTTGCAGCCAACAGTGTCCTGAGCAGAAGCCTGCTTTTGTAGACAGTTCTGTGGATTCAGAGGACTTCCTAGGAGGCGCTAATGGTAAAAAGCCTGCCTGCCATTGCAGGAGGCATAAGAGACACAGGTTCGATCCCTGGTTCAGGAAGATCTGTGGGAGGAGGGCACGGCAACCCACTCCAGTACTCCTGCCTGGAGAATTGCATGGGCAGAGGAGCCTGGCAAACTACAGTCCATAGGGTTGCAAAGAATTGGACACGACTAAAGAGACTTGACAACATACTCTCCTGTAATAAGTGAGTGGGGTTTTGGGGGCACATAGGCTCAGCCCATGCTGACTTCCACCTGCTGCCAGGATCAGCATTGATCCACTTCTCGTGTCCTGTCTCTGGCACTTCCAGGGGAGCACCCCCCCTTCGAGATGCTCCCACCCTGGAGAGGAATCTGATACATAAATCCTTGGGGCAGGCCTAGTGGATGCAAAGTGGTTACATTAAGGATTGGGGTTCTGTTTATTGACGAGGTCACGGCCTCTCCTGGTTATGACCCCCAAGGGACCCCGGCATGGAAACGGGATTTGTAACGTAACACTAACAATAACACACTAGAGACAGCCGTGACAGGGCCCGTCTCTCCTACACGCTGCAGCTGGTTCAGGATGAGGATGGAGCAGATGGGCGGGCAAGCGGGCAGCAGACAAAGGAGAGAGATGGAGTCGATGTGGCTGGAGGTTCCAGGGCCAGGAGTCCAGCAGGGTTTTGGGGATCCCTGCGGCTGGAGAGCTTGCCCTCTGCTCATGAGCCTCCGTGGGCCTGTCTCGCTCCAGCGTCCAGGGACGTGCTGCTGGCACGTCTACATGAACTCATGTACCCTCTCACCAGGCTCCCAGCTACCCTCTCACCAAACAGGCCTGCTCACGGAGCCACCTCCTTCTTGCTCCTCATCCTTTGTTTGTGGACGTATTTGTGTCTCAGGGGTCAGGGAGGGAATGGGGCAGGAAGAGTGAAAACCTGAAGTCCCAGGACATTCATGTGGATTTTTTTTTTTTTTTTGTCCACAGGCAACCTGGACAGAACTGGAATAGATGTTTTCTACAATTTCTGCCCTGGCCTGTTAGGGAGAGGACTTGGGGGGCTGTGACATATTTTGATGGGGTATGACATAAGGGTTCTCTGAAATCCCACCATATGGGAAACCCCCTCTTCCAGTGTTTCATCAACGGCTTCTCTTCTGGGCTATGTGAGATGAGAAATCTGTGTGCCCGCGTGGGACATGACCAGGAGGATTTTCCCGTTATCCGATGACTAGCCCTGGACTCTGCTATTTTTTTTCCGTCAGGGCTGTGCTTTACCTCTCACCCACCCAGCGGGCCAGAAGCACCAGTGAGTGGAGATTCTAGAAGAGCCTGGCATCCCTTCAGGGGTGATTTTCAGAGGAAACAGTTAAGAACTCTTTTCTTCATCGTGTGCTCCGGGATTGTCCATTTCCTTGAACTGAGGTATCACGGTCCTTGTTGGCAGCATCTCTGTGGTCTCAGACGAGGCCCTCCCTTCCTGAAATCCTCCAGGAGCTCAAGTTTCCAACTAATCTCCTTTTCTGAGGTTGTTTAACCAAGCTTGTGTCCCAGGTGTCACAGCAACCCTGCTTTTACCACGTGCTCTTGTGCTTTTGAGGGAGATGCCAACTAACTCAGTGCTATATTTGAAATATTAAAAAAAAAAAAACCCTCAGAAGGGTATCCCTGGAAATTGCCTATACACATAGCATCATGTTGCATGGAGAGGTTGTAATAGTGTCCTGACCCTTTATCACCGAACTAGACACCGGCACGCTTCACAGACAAGATGAGGGAGCTTCATGCCCAAGTCATTCTGTCATCTCACCAGTTTTCCACATTCACTGATTATAACTTGAACTGGAAGAGACTTCTCTGGGCCCTTTCCTGGTTACTGTGTAGAGATTTGGGCCACAAAGGGATATAGTATATGTCTTTGGTTGGCTAATCGTGAGAGGAGGAGCCGGTTGACCAAATGTGGTATTTTTCATGATTTCTTTTTTCAAAACACTGCCATCTGTCTACATGAACTCACACCTACTTCAGCACTCAATTTCCATCTCGCTTGTGAATGTCTTCTAGACCACTGTGGTTCCATCTCTGCCTATCTGACCTGTATAGAATCCAGGCCTTGCGTCACCCTTTGCACGGTTGCGTTGCCTATCGTCCACTGTTTCATGTACGTTCCCTACTTCCCTCGCGGTGGGCAGAGGCTTTAGGAACGCACATATCTCATCCTGGCGTTGTTCCCAGCCGGCTGGCCCATCCGTGTTTCTCATCACGCAGACAAGTCCCAGGTCCACATGGAAGTGTCGTGATGACTTGAAGTGCAGCGTTAGTTCAGAACGATAGCCAGGGATTGTCTGAGAGACAGTCAGAGAAGAAAGTCCCAGATGACATGTCATTTAGATAATATTTGCCTAATCTTTTGCATGAAACCTACATGATGATTGTCTGTTTTGTGCATCAGTGTTTATCTTCTTTCGGTCACTCTCTCTCTCACTCTCTTTCTTTCTCTGTCTCCCCCACCCTTTTGGCCCCTCTCTCTACCTCCCTTTTTGTAAAAGTAGAGACAAAAGTTACCGAAGTCTCAATTGTCAGACTTCAAAGTCTCTGCTAAACATCTGACATTTGACAGTGTGTCTCCCTCCCCTTCCTCCTCACCCTCGGCTCGCTTGCATGGGCACAGCCTCACAGAGATAACCATATCGGGCAGAATAAATGAAGCCTGTTTCCTTCTAAATTTGCTTCCTCCCACACATGGTTCGACTGTGTACCCTGGGGCTGGCAGGCACTCTACCCGAGACTTTTCCCTACTGACTTCTGGGTGGAGGTGGTGGGCTGGATGTGGTCAGAGACTCTTCATTCACCAGGCAGAAATCGTGGAGTTTTTGAACCAGAAAAAGATCCCACACAGAGTCTCATCGAACTCTCTCACTTTATAGATGGCGGAGTGGAGGCTGGGAGGAGTTCATCGAATTGTCTGAAATCAGAGTTAGATATGATCAGAGCAGGCCCTGGGAGCCAGAATGCTTTCAATGACACAGGCTGGTCTTCTTTCTGCCTGAACACAGAGACTCAGGCCCTGTACATGTCAGAGTTAACACTCAAAGCTCAGAGGGTGGATTTCTCCAGTCTCCAGGTAGACTAAATCCTCCTGGGGTTTCATCAGGGTGAAGACAGAAGTCCTGTTCTTGGCTCCCTGCCTGCGAGAGGACCCGGAAACCCAGCTGCCTACGTGCCTTGAGGTCCGTGGTAGAGGGAAGCAGCTGGTAGAAGGTGGTCTGTGCACTGGGGCCACCCACGTGCTCCACAGAACCACTCAGAACCTAGACTGGGGCCATCCCCTGTCCCCAGCCCAAGAGAGGGCAGTCACAGATGATTCTCCAGATGAAGCAAGCATGGCGGTAGCAGACAGGAAAGGAAAGAGGGGCCGCTGAGGCAGAGGGCTGGACGTCTGAGGAGGAGAAACACACAGCTCCCCACTGGGATACCTGGAGTATCGCCCCCAACACGCTTCAGAAGACAAACTCCACTCGTGACGTTCCTTAAATTTATGTCTTCAGGGGGTTTTAGAATGGAATCCATAGAAAATTACAAATGCCTTTAAAAATAGTAGAGAGACTTCCCTGGTCAGCGACTGCCTGCAATGCGGGAGACCCGGGTTCAATCCCTGGGTTGGGAAGATCCCCTGGAGAAGGAAATGGCCAGCCACTCCAGCACTCTTGCCTGGCAAATCCCATGGATGGAGGAGCCTGGTAGGGTCCCAAGGAGTCGGACACGACTGAGCGACTTCACATTCTTTCTTCTTTCTTTCTTAAAAATGGCAAGACTTTGGGAGGAATTGGAAGGTTGAATAGAGAGAAAAGCTGGGTGAGGAAAATGCAAAGAACCTGTAAAATCTTGACTTTCTCCTCTTGCCACCTCCCATGCGTGGACACGCACACACACACACACACTCCCCCCAGCACAGGTTGGCAAAGCTCCTTTTCTCTGCCACCGTCTGGCTGAAGCAAACCTCTCACCAAGATCCACCCCCGATTGCCACCTGTAATGGGCACCCCAGCCTCAAATTGTTTCCTCCTTTCTGGGGGCTCAGCAGGGCTGTTCGCACCTCCCAGCTGACCTTCTCCTTCTACCAGGCTTGGTGGCTCTGGCTTGCCACCTGCCTCGTGGGCACCTGCAGCCCTCCTCGCAGGTCAACTGGTTTTGTGCTGTTTTACTGCTTTCTCATCCCGCACCCCCAGCCTCCAGGGTCCTTGCGGGGCAGGAGTACTTCCCACTCGCTCACCGCTCTGCCTGTGTGCTTCCCAGCCTACGAGGGCAATTTTTCAGAAAACTATTTTTAGAAATAGTAACCTCAGAATAAACACAGCACACCAGATGTTGGTGTTTTTCTGGGGCAACTGAGCTGAGAATCATTTGTTTAAAGAGAAAGGTAAAACAGCCAACCTTGCTGTGCAGGCAGGGCCACGGGCTGCGGATTGCTGGGTTTTACTCCCTCTAGTGACAGGATCTTAGATGGCAAGGAAGCCACCTTGACTCAGAGTAGCAAGACTTTATTATGGACTGTATTTTTACATGAATTCCATTTTACATGATATTTAGGCTTATAGTTTAGTAAAAGTGAGGACGACCGAGCATGTGATGGATGACAAAGGATAGATGGCATTCTAATTTTAAGGGTGTGTGCATGTGTGTAAAGTCGCTTCAGTTGTGTCCAGCTCTTTGCAACACTGCATTCTCTGTCCATGTGATTCTCCAGGCAAGAATACTGGAATGGGTTGCCATTTCCTCCTTCAGGGGATCTTCCTGACCCAGGGATCTAACTAGCGTCTCCTGCATTGGCAGGTGGGTTCTTTACCGCTAGCGCCACCTGGGAAGTCCAATTTTAAGGATACAAAACTCAGTTTTACTCGATATTCAGGCTTCTAGTTTAATGAAAAGTAGGGTTAGATGGTATCATAATTTTAAGGGAACAAAATGATATTAGGGCAGTTTCTCTGCATCTTTTCCTTATTGCAAGAAAGACTGACCACTGTATAGAACTGTATTTTGAAACTGAGGCTATGGCACAACTGCTGGAGACCTTTGGTTAAATAAAATGTTTTCCCTAAACAGAATCTGCCTGTAACAGGAAACTATTAGGGCAAATGCTGTGCTCTATGCCTCTTCCCTAAGCACGGGTCAGTTGTTCTGCCAGTTCCATAGAAGATGGGATAAAAAGGAACAGGTTGGAAGGTGCATTTGTTGGTCTAATGTTGGAGAGACAGAACAAAACAACATCAAAGCTTTCTGATTGTAAAGCAGAGACCAGAACTATTACCTGAAAGCACCAAGAGTGTCCCTTTCAGAAAGTTTCAAGCATATTTCTTAGTGAATTTGGGGCAGCCTGCAAAAAAAGACATCGAAAGGAAACTGGAAGACTTTTGTAGACCTGAATTCTAGAACTCTACAATTTACAGCCTTAAGAGTCTTCTAACTGGAAGAAAGCTGTAAGTGAAAGGTCTTCACTGGCCTGAAGACTTTAGTGCTCAGATCAAAAATGCTTCTCAGTGTGGAAAGTAGCTGATGGATAATTACCTAGTCACATTGTCAGTGACAGGGTTTCTCCTACAACTGACTGTGGCTTGCTAGTATCAGGGTGATGGAGGAAAACCAAATGGCTGTGGGTGATAGGTGGGAAAACGTGCCATAATCGATCAGTCTGATCATGCTCCATCTCTCAGCCAATTTTGAGTCAGACTTTGTGAATTATGGAACTGCGTTCATTCATTCTGCAGAAAGCTCTCCATTCACAAATTGCTCAGCTGAACTGACAATTGATGCATTGAGTTCTTTTGCTCGAGGGCTGACAGTTTTCCAGAGTAACAGCCTACTCTTTGACTGCCCTTTTCCCTCTGTTCACGTTGATTGTTTTCACTCACAACTTACCTAACTTCTAGCAAGTCCTGGTGGAGAGACCAGCACGTACTTCCCTCCATGGCCAGGAGCACCAGATGACACCATTTGTCCCCTAAACGGACAATCACAAACAGCATGTACTGCTGCTGGTTTTCCTATGTATATCCACAGAGAGAGGGGTTTCATCGTGGGGACTTGTAGCTTCACTACAGTCAGGAGGGACTAGACTTGGGGTTAAGATGAATTTCACAGACATGTTTTGCTCATTGACCATGTGCCTGACCATAAATGATTAACAAGACAGGCAAAATCCCTGCCCTCATGGAGTCATATTCTAATAGTGGGAACAGAAGGCAGGGAGAGACAAAGAACAAAAATGGGGAAAATGTTAGGAGGTGACAATACCTGAAATAGAATGACATGATGGCAAGTCGTAACCACACACTGAGGGGGAAAGGAGGGTCTCTGAGGAAAGAACATTAAGCCAAGATCTGAATGACTGGGTGGAGGCAGGCATGGGAGAAGTGGTCGCGAGAGCATGGGGAATCCAAGGAAGAGAGGCCGCAGGGTAACTCAGGCTCAAGCTGCAGGTTGTCATTTGTATTAAGATGGGAAACACTATAGAGGGGCAGATTTTAAAGGGGGTGAACACTGGCAGGAAATCAAGAATTCTCTTTTGCCACAGGAAGTTTAAGATGTCCAGGGGTGGCCATGAAAACGAAGAAATTCTAAGTGTGAAGAGAGCACAAGGGGAGGCCAAAGAGGTGGTGAAGTTCAAAGAGCACCAAGGATGAAGTCCCGCAGGTTGCAATGGGTCATAGACACCCTCCTTGGACCCGCCTGGTGCTCCAGTGGTTGAGAATCTGCCTGCCTGGGCAGGGGACCCAGCCTCCATTCCTGGTCTGGGGAGATTCCGTGTGCAACTAAGCTGATGTACCTCAACCACTGAGCGTGCACTGTGAAGCCCATGTGCCACAGCTACTGAAGTCTGCACACTCTGAAGCCCACGCTCTGTAGCAGGAGAAGCCGCCTCAATGAGAAGCCTCCGCACCACCGCTAGAGAGTAGCCGCCACGTGCAGCAACAAAGAACCAGGGCAGCTGGAAATAAGATAAATTCATAAAAAATAAAATAAATGTTCAACTTAAAAATATCCTCCTTGTGCAGGATCCTTGAGGTTATTACCCAGGGAGGGCAGGATTTGGCTGTCAAAGAAAAACTTATAGAAGGAACTGAAATGATAAAGAATAAGGGCAAATTTTCTTGATAGATTCCCAGACGTTAGTGGACGATGGGGATGGTGACGATGAAGTAAAAATATAACCTGAAAAGTAGCTTAAGATGGTAATTGGTGAAGACGGTGTATATTCTTAATAATAATTACAAGCATATTTCAGCAATTGAGCAAAGATGCTCTTTAGCACAGACTGCATCAAAGAATAAAATGTAAGAAGTGAGCGACCCTGAAGTATATAGTAATATCCTTATCTCATTAAGTATACCAATTTCTTGAGACAGAGTATTAAGAGAGATATTCAGATTATATTACCAATAATAAGAGCAGTGAGGGATCTCAGAAGATCCAGTCTGACTTGGAGCATTTCTTAACAAATTCAACCTAAGAATTCTTTTCTGTATCTACTTTTCTGTGTGTGTTTTTGTGTGTGTTCTCAGCACAGATTTTGGCTACTATTTCTCTAAGAAAACATGTGATTCTAATGAAATTTGCTGAATTTCAAGCAGCCACACGTGTATGAAAGCTGCCCAAGTTGGATATTTGTGGAATGCTGATTTTTCATACATATCAACATTTGGTAATTATCATCAGAACTATTCATGCAAGTTTAAAAGTGGAAATAAAATTAAGAGAGCTTCAACAGGGACCTCAGATGGCCTAACGGGTAAGCCTTGGAGGTAATCAGTCCTTTCAGGGGGACCTATGTGAGTAGGCAGTCTTCCTAACTCCGTTTCTCCTGGAAATCTTGACAGAAACACCTGATATTTCTTCTTTAAACCACACACTGGGCGGACTAGGAACGACAAGCAAATTATAATAAGCATGCCTCAAAATTCTCATAAGCTGGTGTTTGTCATAAATTTGTAAGTTTCCCAAGGCTTTCTCCTTCCTGTTTTGTTTTTTCATTCATCTCTCTCAAAGGCTCAGCATATAGGTTTTAAATGAGTGTACCCTGGTAGCTTAACTGGTAAAGAATCCACCTGAAATGCAGGACACCCTGGTTCAGTTCCTGGGCTGAGAAGATCCTCTGGACAAGGAACAGGCTATCCACTCCAGTATTCTTGGGCTTCCCTGGTGACTCAGCTAGTAAAGAATCCACCTGCAATGCGGGAGACCTCGGTTTGATCCCTGGATTGGGAAGATCCCCTGGAGACGGAAACAGCTACCCACCCCAGTATTCTGGCCAGGAGAATTCCATGGACTGTATAGTTCATGGGGTTGAAAAGAGTCAGACATGACTGAACAAGTTTCACTTTCACCACTGGTGAAATGCATTGGTTGTTGATCTTTATAACAAAGCACCCCCCAAATCTAGCTGCTCTAAAGAATGAAAACCTATTTTCTGTACATTTCTGTGGGGCAGGAATCTGTAAGTGTATTATCTACATGGTTTATGACATAGGATCTGTCAGGAGGCCTCAGTCAGGTGTTGGCAGGGCCTGCAGCCTCTCAGGGTTCAACTCTAAGAGGACCCAACTCCAGGATTGCATGTCTGGCTGTTGGTGATCCCCAGCTCCTTGTCCACAGGGCTGCCTCTCCATAGTAGCTGACTTCTCCCAGAGGGAAATGATCCTGAAGGGAGGAGAGGGAGAACCTGAGAGGGAAGTCAAGGTCTGCTTATAACCCAAGCATGGAAGTGATGCTCCATCCTGGCTAGTTTTCTGTTCATTAAAAGCAAGTCAGTGACTGCAGCCAACACTGAAGGTAAAGGGAACGCACAAAGATGTGGATATGAAACGGCCAGGGCCATTGGGGACCACCTGGTAGCCAGCCGCACACAGACAGCAGCACCGAATCAACGCATAAGAATCTGAGCAAACTCTGGGAGATAGCGGAGGACAGGGGAGCTTGGAGTACTGCAGTCCGTGGGGTCACAAAGAGCGGGACACGACGCAGTGGCTGCAGAACAGCAATAAGAACAACATATACACCCTGAGTGTGCCATATTCCCTTGAACTGCAGATGAGGAAACCGATCTTCAGGATTTTAAATTGTCCAAATCCACAGGTCTTACAGATGGAGCAAAAATGAATGTAAAACTTTGCAAAAGACATATCTGGCAAAGCACTGTTATCCAAATATAAGAAGATTGTGTAAAACTCAATGCTAAAAAAATATTAGAAAGTGGACCAGAAACCTTAACAGATACACTTGGAGGGTATTATCACAGAAAACTGATCTGTAGTTGTGGAATGTGAAATACCTTAACAGAACTTTTGTTAAAAATTTTAGGCTGAGCAGAAGTAGGAATGCCTCTGACTTTCTTTCAAAGTCCTAAGACTTCCAGATACACTTTTAAGCATTAAATATATAACATGTTGTTGTTGTTTAGTTGCTAAGTTGGGCCTGACTCTTTTGTGACCCCATGGACTGCCAGGTTCCTCTCTCCATGGAATCTCCCAGGCAAGAATACTGGAGTGGGTTGCCATTTCTTTCTCCAGGGGATCTTCCCAACCCAGGGATCAAACTCACGTCTCCTGCATTGCAGGCAGATTCTTGACCACTGAGCCACCAGGGAAACCCAAAACAAAGAAATGGAAAATTTGTGAAAAATATAGAAAATGATTCTCAGTGCTGTCAGTTAATTCAGTTCAGTCGCTCAGTCGTGTCCAACTCTTTGCCACCCCATGGATCGCAGCACACCAGGCCTCCCTGTCCATCACCAACTCCTGGAGTTCACTCAGACTCACATCCATCGAGTCAGTGATGCCATCAAGCCACCTCATCCTCTGTCGTCCTCTTCTCCTCCTGCCCCCAGTCCCTCCCAGCATCAGAGTCTTTTCCAATGAGTCAACTCTTTGCATGAGGTGGCCAAAGTACTGGAGTTTCAGCTTCAGCATCATTCTTTCCAAAGAAATCCCAGGGCTGATCTCCTTCAGAATGGACTGGTTGGATCTCCTTGCAGTCCAAGGGACTCTCAAGAGTCTTCTCCAACACCACAGTTCAAAAGCATCAATTCTTCGGCACTCAGCCTTCTTCACAGTCCAACTCTCACATCCATACATGACCACAGGAAAAACCATAGCCTTGACTAGATGGACCTTAGTCAGCAAAGTAATGTCTCTGCTTTTGAATATGCTATCTAGGTTGGTCATAACTTTTCTTCCAAGGAGTAAGCGTCTTTTAATTTCATGACTGCAGTCACCATCTGCAGTGATTTTGGAGCCCCCCAAAAGAAAGTCTGACACTGTTTCCACTGTTTCCCCATCTATTTCCCATGAAGTGATGGGACCAGATGCCATGATCTTCGTTTTCTGAATGTTGAGGTTTAAGCCAACTTTTTCACTCTCCACTTTCAGTTTCATCAAGAGGCTTTTTAGTTCCTCTTCACTTTCTGCCATAAGGGTGGTGTCATCTGCATATCTGAGGTTATTGATATTTCTCCCAGCAATCTTGATTCCAGCTTGTGTTTCTTCCAGTCCAGCATTTCTCATGATGTACTCTGCATATAAGATGATCACAAATTAATGCTGATGTCAAAATAAATCACTACCACTTTACAATATAATTTTGTAGCATATGTCTAGGTTCATATAGTGTTTATAAGTTTTGATCTTCTAAACCCATTGGGGAATGTGTTTAAATAAAATCTTTTGAGAAATTAAGAGGAAAAACTATATATGTCAAATGTTTATTTTTGTGCGTGCGTGTGTGTGTGTGTCCAACTCTTTGCGACCCCATGGACTGTAGCCCACCAGGCTCCTCTGTCCATGGGATTCTCCAGGGAAGAAGACTAGAGTGTGTTGCCATACCCTCCTGCAGAGGATCTTCCTGAACCAGGGATCGAACCTGAGTCTCCTGCATTGGCAAGTAGATTCTTTACCATTGAGCCACCTGGGAAGCCCCCATCACCCTTACAAGAAAACAGGAACTCATGTGTAGCTTTTGTGTTATGAGACTGATGTTAACTCTGCTTTTCCAGAATTCAATCCTCCCCGCCCCCTCTGCTGCCCCCTTTGAAAAACAGAGTATGTCTGAATCTCTAACCTTCCATGAACTTTTTAATTTCCTAAAGCTTTTACAAGATTATAGATTGCATTTTGACAGTCACTCTTCCAAAGGCTTTCTATTTTCTGGAAAGGGATTATTCTAGGCATGAATTTACTATATGTGGCTATAGATTCCTCCATCCTTTTCTCTCTCATTTAAATTTCTTATCCTTTTTTTTTTCTGATTTTGAAGTGTCTTTTTCAGTATCTGTAAGCAAAATGTTACTTGTTAAGTCTTCCCTTTTCTCTGCCATCTGATAACATTGTATCATTACTCCCAGCTAGTTACCTCTACTTCCATCTTCCTGTTCCAAATATAGCTTGAAAGGCCCTTTGGGTTTCCTTTGGCCTCAACCTTCCTGATTCCATTGTTGTCAGTCTATGGCCTCTGACATTCTACCATCCCTGGTTTTGCACCCCTCTGTTTCATTGTTGGTGTGCATACTTTTAAAATGCAGATTTCTTATAAAGTGATGTTCACAGGTATGTTGAGTTTGTTCAATATCTCTCTAGTTAATTATCCCCAGATCATTCCCCTAAAGGGAGCTTCCTGATATTTGTGACCTTTTTCCAAAAATAAAATTTCAGGCAGAGATATCACATCTGATTGCTAAAGTTTTTGGAAGAAAATCCAGTAGAGAAAGAAGAAAATGGGAAATTTGATTATTTTTAATTCAAAACAGTTTCCTTAAAGACATGCCAGTGAGCAGTACAAAAATCTGTCTTTCGTTGTATAACAACAATCACTGAAAGAAGAAAGACTTTGTGGGCTTAGTTTCTCCGAGACATGTGGGAATCTTCCCAGATCAGGGGGGGAAACCTGTGTCTCCTGCACTGGCAGATGGACTCTTCACCACTAAGCCACCAGGGATATCCATTACCGACTATTCTTTTATTAATCTGGGACACAGCTCTGCACAGATGCACAGATAGGTGATTGTCAGGGAATCATGACACTACGAAATTCTATGATCTTTTTCAGGTCACTTATTCCTGATTGCATTGGCAAGTGGATTGCCTTCTGACTCCTAACTAGTTTTCTCATGCAGGGAGAACTGTTTATTTTGAGGATGCTTGTCAACTTCTCCTCAAGCATGTGTCCACAAATCAGTTTGATTAAAAGCAAAATAATGATACAGTGACTATTTTGTTTAGAAATATTTGGTGTTCTAAACAAATAAAATAAAGCTTTGATTATTGGGAATGTCCATTGTCTCAGGTTATTCAAAGAGCAGTGGATGAATAATTTTTTTTTCTGTGTGCCTCCAACATCTTTGTCTTCCTTCAATAAGAGCTCAGTTTAAAACAATAGACTTCTCTGAGTATAACAAATTTATTCCGATGTTAATGTTTAGAGAGCTTATTCCTACATTTTCCCTTATCCCAACATTTTCTGTTTCTAATATAAACTCAATAACACATGTAGTAATGTGCTTTTCTGAATATTGGAGGATTTCAGGATACATTTGATCATCCTATAGGACACTGAATTTGTCATAGCATCCAAAATTTCAGTGTCACATGAATTCAACATAAACCCTTAAGCAGAATTTAGTGGGTTAATGCTATGTTTTCTAATGGAAACACAGTAACTCATGAAATAATTTCCAACCCTCTGCCAAGATTCCAACCTAAATTAAACTTCTTTGATGATCAGATATAGCATTCCCCTCCTTTCAAGCTCATGGAAAGGAGGTGAGTATCTGGGTTACACTGTATTACTAACTCAGAGAGCACTGAGGTGTTTATGTGAAAGTAAAAGTCAGTGGACCTCATAGATACAGAGACGACACACATACACAAGTATACATATTGAATACACACATACATCTATGGGTAGTTATAGAGCTGTGATTTGTTGTTGTTTAGTAGCTAAGTCATGTCCTACTCTTTGTGACCCCATGGACTGTAGCCCACCAGGCTCCTCTGTCCATGGGACATTCCAGGCAAGAATACTGGAGTGGGTTGTGATTTCCTTCTCCAGGGGTCTTCCCAACCCAGGGATCGAACCTGAGTCTCCTGCATTGGCAGGCGGATTCTTTACCACTGAATCACCTGGGTAGCTCCTATAGGTATATATATATATATATATATATATATATATTATAGCTATATTATAAAAATATAAATATTTTTATATATTGTACTTATAATTATAAAGAATAAATATTTTATATATACTCTATTGGAGCATAGTTGTTTTGCAATGTTGGGTTAGATTCTGCTGTGCAGCAAAGTGAATCGACCATGTGTATGCACATATGCCCTCTTTTTTGGATTTCCTTCCCATCTGGATCGCCACAGAACATTGAGCAGAGTTAAGCAACTGAGGAGCAATCATCTCTCAGAACATGTGAGCCTCCTGAGAACACTAACAGGCAGTGCTATTGGGGTGGTCCATGGAAGAAAGGCGTAAACATTGTTGGGTCTTTGTCAAATTATTACCTGGCTGTTAGGTATCATGGGCTTCCCTGGTGGTTCAGAAGGTAAAGTAAAGTGTCTGCTTGCAATGCGGGAGACTCAGGTTTGATCCTGGGGTCGGGAAGATCCCCTGGAGAAGGAAATGGCAACCTACTCCAGTAACTCTTGCCTGGAAAATTCCACTGATAGAAGAGCCTGGTGGGCTACAGTTCATGGGGTCGCAAAGAGTTGGACCTGACTGAGCAACTTCACTTTCCTTTTCTTTTTAGGTGTCATTGAAAAGCATTCAAGAACCACCTCCTTTCTCCCGTAACCCTAAGGAGGTAAGAGAAGGGAGGGAGGAGCATCACGCCTGTTAAAGGAAGCAAGAGATCGAAGAGGAGAGGGAGAGGAAACTGAGGTCATCCCCACCTCCCCGGTGGGGGGCTTACGGAGGGTCACTGAGGGAAGAAAGGCTAATGAGACCGCTGAAATACAGAGAGAAAAAGCGCAATCGGAGACAAGGAGTGAACCCCTTCCCTCACTAAGCTTAGTACACATCAAATAACCTTTCTGTTACTGTGTTGAATGATCTGTTTATGGTCTCATTGGCAACAAGCTGGCCTCACAATGAATCATCAGTCTGACTCACGGAGGTGATCCCCAAAGTGAGGCAACCATTGCTTCTAGGTAATGGATTTTCCTATAACATTTCTTAATTCCTTTAAGGCTCCTAACCTCTAAAGCTGGCTTCATGTCTCATGATGCAGATCTGACAATGCCTCGGTTTTGTGTTGCTTCATCAAATGTCTACTATTAATTTTTAGTCATTCTTTTGGTTTGAGGCATGGAGAGTTCTTAAATAGATGCATACTATTTTTTTTTTTTTTTTTTTTGAGGGGCTGCCCTGTGTCTTCCTTGCAGCTCACTGGCTCTTGAGTTCAACGGCTTAGTAGTTATGGCTTAGTTGCCCTGCAGCATATGGGATCTTAGTTCCCAGACGAGGAAACAAACCCACGTCCCCTGCATTGGAAGGCGGATTCTCAGCCATTGGACCACCAGGGAAATCCCTAGATGCATACCATAATAATAGAACTGGTCGAGTTCTATTCAGTCTTTTTAGGGGTGAGAGGACACTGTCCAAACTTGACAAGCAATTTATCATGACTTAGTTTAGCAGATCTAAGGTGCAAGATAATTGACCAAGTCTAACTGAGTTCAGTTCAGTCGCTCAGCCGTGTCCAACTCTTTGTGACCCCATGGACTGCAGCATGCCAGGCTTCCCTGTTCATCACCAACTTTTGGAGCTTGCTCAAACTCATGTCCATTGAGTCAGTGATGCCATCCAGCTGAGTAGGTGAGCTTAACAGCAAGAAGGGTGGCCAGTAACAGGGTAGGTTTCACTGTGGAGCCTGATACTCTGCCCAGGAGACCCAACCCGAGTGTGCCACCACCTACAGGGGGTTGGGGGCAGCCAACCAAAAGCATGTGAAGTCTCCATGAACCAAGTTTACATAGAATTGGAAGGAGCTCTCTGCCCGCAGCCGCCGCCACCGCCATGTTGAATTGCAGTGTTGTGCTCAGCACTGGTGCACACTACCTGCCTAGCTGAGGTGCTGGGCGCAGCTGGTTCATACTAGGAACTCTGGTCGGAAGCGCGGAGTGCACTACAAGTGAAACTACACAAGCGCAAAGGAAAAGAAAACAAGGTGCCTAAAAGATAAAAGGATTTGGAGGCCTGGCGGCCAACATTAACTCAACAATGAAACCCTTCACCAAACTAATTCTTAGCTCTAAAAGACTCTATATCTTTAAGATGTTTTAAGCTTCGTGCCTCTCACGGTTGGGGGCTGTAAACAATCCACAAGTTGTAAAAGTCGGGGCAGACCAATCAGTGAACCTCTCTGAGTGTCCCTCAATGTGGAGAAACTTTTCATCTTTAACCTAGATGTTTTATCATCGGTGCTGTATAGATGGAGAAGTCTAGAGGCTACTGTAAAAATAAAACTGAAAACCAGAAGCAGGAAGCTTAAATCCAAAGCCTGAAAACATTAGAGAACTCTTGAATTCAGGGAACATTAAGCAATAGGAGCCCATCTAATGCCTTCATACCTACACCGAAACCAAGTTCCACCCAAGGGCCAACAAATTCCAAAACAAGACATACCACGCAAATTCTCCAGCAACACAGGAACACTCCCCTGAGCTTCAATATACAGGCAGCTCAAAATTATCCCAAAACCTTTGATGTCTCGTAACCCATTACGGGTCACTCCATTGCACTCCAGAGAGAAGAAACCCAGCTCCACCCACCAAAACTCCAACACAAGCCTCCCTAACCAGGAAACCTTGACAAGCCACTGATAGAACCCCACCCAAAGTGAGGAAGCTCCATAATAAAGAGAACTCCACAAATTCCCAGAATATAAAAAGGCCACCCCAAACGCAGCAATATAACCAAGATGAAGAGACAGAGGAATACACAGCAGGTAAAGGAACAGGAGAGTTGCCCACCAAACCAAACAAAAGTGGAAGAAGTAGGGAATCTACCGGAGAAGGAATTCCGAATATTGATAGTGAAAATGATCCAAAATCTTGAAATCAAAATGGAATCACAGATAAATAGGCTAGAGACAAGGATTGAGAAGATGCAAGAAAGGTTTAACAAGGACCTAGAAGAAATAAAAAAGAGTCAAAATATAATGAATAATGCAATAAATGAGATCAGAAACACTCTGGAGGCAACAATTAGTAGAATAACAGAGGCAGAAGATAGGATTAGTGAAATAGAAGATAGAATGGTAGAAATAAATGAATCAGAGAGGAAACAAGAACAACGAATTAAAAGAAATGAGGACAATCTCAGAGACCTCCAGGACAATATGAAACGCTCCAACATTCGAATTATAGGAGTCCCAGAAGAAGAAGACAGAAAGAAAGATCATGAGAAAATCCTTGAGGAGATAATAGTTGAAAACTTCCCTAAAATGGGGAAGGAAATAATCACCCAAGTCCAAGAAACACAGAGAGTTCCAAATAGGATAAACCCAAGGCGAAACACCCCAAGACACATATTAATCAAATTAACAAAGATCAAATACAAAGAACAAATATTAAAAGCAGCAAGGGAAAAACAACAAATAACACACAAGGGGATTCCCATTAGGATAACAGCTGATCTTTCAATAGAAACTCTTCAGGCCAGGAGGGAATGGCAAGACATACTTAAAGTGATGAAAGACAATAACCTACAGCCCAGAATACTGTACCCAGCAAGGATCTCATTCAAATATGAAGGAGAAATCAAAAGCTTTACAGACAAGCAAAAGCTGAGAGAATTCAGCACCACCAAACCAGCTCTCCAACAAATTCTAAAGGATATTCTCTAGACAGGAAACACGAAAAGGGTGTATAAACTCGAACCCAAAACAATAAAGTAAATGGTAACGGGATCACACTTATCAATAATTACCTTAAACGTAAATGGGTTGAACGCCCCAACCAAAAGACAAAGACTGGCCGAATGGATACAAAAACAAGACCCCTCTATATGCTGCTTACAAGAGACCCACCTCAAAACAAGGGACACATACAGACTGAAAGTGAAGGGCTGGAAAAAGATATACCACGCAAATAGAGACCAAAAGAAAGCAGGAGTGGCAATACTCATATCCGATAAAATAGACTTTAAAACAAAGGCTGTGAAAAGAGACAAAGAAGGCCACTACATAATGATCAAAGGAACAATCCAAGAAGAAGATATAACAATTATAAATATATATGCCCCCAATATAGGAGCCCCGCAATATGTAAGACAAATGCTAACAAGTATGAAAGGGGAAATCAACAATAACACAATAATAGTGGGAGACTTTAATACCCCACTCACACCTATGGACAGATCAACTAAACAGAAAATTAACAAAGAAATGCAAACTTTAAATGATACATTAGATCAGTTAGACCTAATTGATATCTATAGGACATTTCACCCCAAAACAATGAATTTCACTTTTTTTTCAAGTGCTCATGGAACCTTCTCCAGGATAGATCACATCCTGGGCCATAAATCTAAACTTGATAAATTCAAAAAAATCGAAATCATTCCAAGCATCTTTTCTGACCATAATGCATTAAGATTAGATCTCAATTACAGGAGAAAAACTATTAAAAATTCCAACATATGGAGGTTGAACAACACACTTCTGAATAACCAACAAATCACAGAAGAAATCAAAAAAGAAATCAAAATATGCATAGAAACTAATGAAAATGAAAACACAACAACCCAAAACCTGTGGGACACTATAAAAGCAGTGCTAAGAGGAAAGTTCATAGCAATACAGGCATACCTCAAGAAACAAGAAAAAAGTCAAATAAATAACCTAACTCTGCAACTAAAGCAACTAGAAAAGGAAGAGTTGGAGAACCCCAGAGTTAGTAGAAGGAAAGAAATCTTAAAAATTAGGGCAGAAATAAATGCAAAAGAAACAAAAGAGACCATAGCAAAAATCAACAAAGCCAAAAGCTGGTTCTTTGAAAGGATAAATAAAATTGACAAACCATTAGCCAGACTCATCAAGAAGCAAAGAGAGAAAAATCAAATCAATAAAATTAGAAATGAAAATGGAGAGATCACAACAGACAACACAGAAATACAAAGGATCATAAGAGACTAATATCAGCAGTTGTATGCCAATAAAATGGACAACGTGGAAGAAATGGACAAATTCTTAGAAAAGTACAATTTTCCAAAACTGAACCAGGAAGAAATAGAAAATCTTAACAGACCCATCACAAGCACAGAAATTGAAATGGTAATCAGAAATCTTCCAGCAAACAAAAGCCCAGGTCCAGACGGCTTCACAGCTGAATTCTACCAAAAATTTCGAGAAGAGCTAACACCTATCCTCCTCAAACTCTTCCAGAAAATTGCAGAGGAAGGTAAACTTCCAAACTCATTCTATGAGGCCACCATCACCCTAATACCAAAACCTGACAAAGATGTCACAAAAAAGGAAAACTACAGGCCAATATCACTGATGAACATAGATGCAAAAATCCTCAACAAAATTCTAGCAATCAGAATCCAACAACACATTAAAAAGATCATACACCATGACCAAGTGGGCTTTATCCCAGGGATGCAAGGATTCTTCAATATCCGCAAATCAATCAATGTAATTCACCACATTAACAAATTGAAAAATAAAAACCATATGATTATCTCAATAGATGCAGAGAAGGCCTTTGACAAAATTCAACATCCATTTATGATAAAAACTCTCCAGAAAGCAGGAATAGAAGGAACATACCTCAACATAATAAAAGCTATATATGACAAACCCACAGCAAACATTATCCTCAATGGTGAAAAATTGAAAGCATTTCCCCTAAAGTCAGGAACAAGACAAGGGTGTCCACTTTCACCGCTACTATTCAACATAATTCTGGAAGTTTTGGCCACAGCAATCAGAGCAGAAAAAGAAATCAAAGGAATCCAAATTGGAAAAGAAGAAGTAAAACTCTCACTGTTTGCAGATGACATGATCCTCTACATGGAAAACCCTAAAGACTCCACCAGAAAATTACTAGAGCTAATCAATGAATATAGTAAAGTTGCAGGATATAAAATCAACACACAGAAATCCCTTGCATTCCTATACATGAATAATGAGAAAGTAGAAAAAGAAATTAAGGAAACAATTCCATTCACCATTGCAACGAAAAGAATAAAATACTTAGGAATATATCTACCTAAAGAAACTAAAGACCTATATATAGAAAACTATAAAACACTGATGAAAGAAATCAAAGAGGACACTAATAGATGGAGAAATATACCATGTTCATGGATCGGAAGAATCAATATAGTGAAAATGAGTATACTACCCAAAGCAATTTACAAATTCAATGCAATCCCTATCAAGCTACCAGCCACATTTTTCACAGAACTAGAACAAATAATTTCAAGATTTGTATGGAAATACAAAAAACCTCGAATAGCCAAAGCAATCTTGAGAAAGAAGAATGGAACTGGAGGAATCAACTTGCCTGACTTCAGGCTCTACTACAAAGCCACAGTCATCAAGACAGTATGGTACTGGCACAAAGACAGACATATAGATCAATGGAACAAAATAGAAAGCCCAGAGATAAATCCACACACATATGGACACCTTATCTTTGACAAAGGAGGCAAGAATATACAATGGAGTAAAGACAATCTCTTTAACAAGTGGTGCTGGGAAAACTGGTCAACCACTTGTAAAAGAATGAAACTAGATCACTTTCTATCACCGTACACAAAAATAAACTCAAAATGGATTAAAGATCTAAATGTAAGATCAGAAACTATAAAACTCCTAGAGGAGAACATAGGCAAAACACTCTCAGACATAAATCACAGCAGGATCCTCTATGATCCACCTCCCAGAATTCTGGAAATAAAAGCAAAAATAAACAAATGGGATCTAATTAAAATTAAAAGCTTCTGTACAACAAAGGAAAATATAAGCAAGGTGAAAAGACAGCCTTCTGAATGGGAGAAAATAATAGCAACTGAAACAACTGACAAACAACTAATCTCAAAAATATACAAGCAACTTCTGCAGCTCAATTCCAGAAAAATAAACGACCCAATCAAAAAATGGGCCAAAGAACTAAGTAGACATTTCTCCAAAGAAGACATACGGATGGCTAACAAACACATGAAAAGATGCTCAACATCACTCATTATTAGAGAAATGCAAATCAAAACCACAATGAGGTACCACTTCACACCAGTCAGACTGGCTGCGATCCAAAAATCTGCAAGCAATAAATGCTGGAGAGGGTGTGGAGAAAAGGGAACCCTCCTACACTGTTGGTGGGAATGCAAACTAGTACAGCCACTATGGAGAACAGTGTGGAGATTCCTTAAAAAATTGCAAATAGAACTACCTTATGACCCAGCAATCCCACTTCTGGGCATACACACCGAGGAAACCAGAATTGAAAGAGACACATGTACCCCAATGTTCATCGCAGCACTGTTTACAATAGCCAGGACATGGAAACAACCTAGATGTCCATCAGCAGATGAATGGATAAGAAAGCTGTGGTACATATACACAATGGAGTATTACTCAGCCATTAAAAAGAATTCATTTGAATCAGTTCTGATGAGATGGGTGAAACTGGAGCCAATTATACAGAGTGAAGTAAGCCAGAAAGAAAAACACCAATACAGTATACTAACACATATATATGGAATTTAGGAAGATGGCAATGACGACCCTGTATGCAAGACAGGAAAAAAGACACAGATGTGTATACCAGACTTTTGGACTCAGAGGGAGAGGGAGAGGGTGGGATGATTTGGGAGAATGGGAATTATAACATGTATACTGTCATGTAAGAATTGAATCGCCAGTCCATGTCTGACGTAGGGTGCAGCTTGCTTGGGGCTGGTGCATGGGGATGACCCAGAGAGATGTTGTGGGGAGGGAGGTGGGAGGGGGGTTCATGTTTGGGAATGCATGTAAGAATTAAAGATTTTAAAATTTAAAAAAAAATAAAAAATTAAAATAAAAAAAAATAAAAAATAAAAAAAAATAAAAAAAAAAAAAAAAGAATTGGAAGGAGCATAAGACACCTCTGCTCTGGCTCCACAGATTTTAGATGAAAATAATGAAGGCTGAGAGATATAATGTCTTGCTTATGGTCACTCAGGTTGACAAGGTCAGAACCAGAACTTCTTTGTCCTGACCCTCTGTCCAGATTTCTCTATACAGTGCCTCACTGCCTTCCTTCTCTCTGTGAGGATGCCCAGTGATCTAAATATTAGTCTGTGGATCTCAAAAACATTGTTTGGTGACTGTGAGCAATAACCATGGTATTTTTTTTAAACTATAACCATAGGTACTATTTTCCTCTTTGGTCAAAATTCAGAGACTGACAGAGAATTGCACAGTGGTCTTTTTTTTTTTTTTTTTAATCAGTTTTTGGCGACACCCCTTAGCTTGTGGGATCTTAGTTCCCTGACCAGGGATTGAACCCTTTGCACTGGAAGACAGAGTCTTACTCACTGGACCACCAGGGAAGTGCCAGTCTTGGGTTTCTTTATATCTCTAATCAACTTAAATCATCTTAGAACTCAGAGTGACCCACATAGGGGAAAGGAGCTGTGGAAAGTTCACCTCTAGAGTCAGTTTGGTAGATGAAGATTAGATTGAACTTGAGCTTAGTTCATTCTCATGAACTAGTTTTTCTGCTTGAACAGGTGCTTTGATTCTTTTTTGGGGGAATGGGGCGTTATTGGGGTGGCTGAAGAGCTGACTGGCTCATGTTATCTAAGGTGCCTAAAAATATTATTTCCTTTGAACAAGAGAAAAAAAAAAAAGAATGATGTGAAGTACAGATCCTTTATTCTTGCATTTCCTATCACTGGCACGAAAGCCAGTAATCACTACCCATAGGGCATATATTCCGTAATGTAAGATGCTGTCATTTAAACCCAAATAACTGGGCTCTCATTTCCTGGAGATCTTACAGAGTCTGTCTGTGAGAATTGTTGAGAAACAAGAGGTCCTCTTGAACCCTGTCACTTTGTAGGGTGCTAAGAATGCCTTCTTGTAACTTTACAGCTTGGTATTGCTATAGCTATCATGACAGCTGCGAGAAAAACTAGAAAAATGAGAAAACAAGTACCTGTTCTTGATTATATAAAATTTTTTTAAATTATAGAAGTGATAAGTTAATTGTAGGGAAGAAAACACCACTAACAGGGGCCTTCAGTGATTAAAGTAGGTACAGAGTAATTTCAAGTAACATGAGGCAGGAAGAAACAATGACCAAATGCACAGATCTTCTCAACTCAACTCATTTCTGGTGAAAATTGGAGTAGAAATTTAAGTCTGAAGAATGTGTAAGTGAATTGTTCCAAAACAAACTTATTATCAGATTTGAAAATGAAATATATTTCATAGATGAGAGAGAATTCAGATAGCTCTCTTCCCTACTAGAAAACTAAAGCAATTTCAGCACAGAGGAAACAACAAAAATTACTGAATTGCTAAGCAACAGAGATCCTGTTTACATGCAAATATCGGTAGTAATAACAAAAAAGAAACAGCACATGAATAACACAGGAAATATGATCTGAAAACAAAAATGCCTATAATAAAATATTTGGCCTTTGTTTTGGACCAGTTTGATTTTCCACAAGTCAACAGCTATTTATTTTGACACTATGTGAATTAGTTTGCCCCAAAGCTAACCTGCTGTTCAGCAATTTGTCTAAATGTCTAAAAATGAAGTTTATCTTGACAAAGACAAAGACCAAAAAGGTATTTTTGTATCAGCTTATCTTTACAAAGGACCTTAACAAGAAGGCCAAGTTTGTGGTGTCCAGACGTTTCTTATTTACTCCTCAAATCTAAGGAACATTGGAGGATTAAATATTTACACTGTGATGTTGGTCTTTATACTATATTGTTTTATTCTTTTTAGGATAGACTTTTTACCTTCCAAGGGAATTTACAGAAGCTAAGTAATTTATCCTAAATTAATTTATATATTAATTTCAGAATAGATGTACTCTTAATCTAAGACATCCACTGAGGACTCTAGTATTTAGAAGGCTGTTGCTACTGATAAAAAACATTACAAAAACATTTATGCATCATAACGTCCATTCATGTATCAGTGTGAAACCTTGAGGTTAGCTGGTTCTAACTAAATTCACACCTGCATTTTTTTATCTTTAACAGTACTTTGGTTCTCCACCCACCGCTTCTTGATGGAAAAAAAAGACAACCTCTAAAAAATTATCTAATCTATTATATTGCCACACTTTCCAAATAACTGATATATGATAGTTTATTGGCTAGATCATCAGATTCTTGACTGACCTTGTACACTGAATGCACTCTGTCTCATTCATAGATAGATTCATATACTCAGCAACTACCTACTGACCACCTACTATGTGCACATAACGTGTGAGGAGTTGCTTGCCCATGATGGTAGGATTTTATCGGGAGGACAGATAAGCAAATAATAATTAAACATGAATGAGTGCTTGTGACAAGGTACAGCAGAAACATACATTAAACATCTCAGAAAGAAAGAGTTACATAAGCCAAGATGGCAAGGATGAGTTGGAGTGTTCAAGCAAACGGCACAGGAGCTGATAGAGGAAGAGTGGCCAATATTCTACAGGCAAGTTTAAATGGTGTGTGCAAAGTCCAAAGAAATAGAGAGCATGACAAAATTGAGCAACAGAGAGACGGTAAGCATGGCTAGAGCTTAGAGCAGGGTGTGGGGAGTGGAGGCAGACCAGGTTATTGAATGCTTTATAAGTCACTTCTTTGAAAATAGCATTAGATGCTCCTCTAAGTTTCAACCATACTTAGTTTTTATGTTCAAATAAAATGCATTTGTTGATTCACAGATCCAGAGGTAGAACAATTGTAGCTAGATTGAAGGAGACATACAGTTGACCCTTGAATAATATGTGTTTGAACTGCACGTGTTCACTTATTCAAGGTTTTGGGGGGAGAGTTTTGTTTGTTTCAGTAGTAAATACTGAAGTGCTCTACAAGCCACGGTTGGTTGAATCTGTGTATGTGGAACCATAGGCATAGGGGAACCATGGTTACAAGGAATTCAGCACAAGGAAGGCTGACTATAAGTTACACAGGATTTTCAACAGCTGAAGGTTGGGCGCCCCTAACTCTTACATCCGGAGAAGGCAATGGCACCCCACTGGTGTACTTGCCTGGAAAATCCCATGAACGGAGGAGCCTGGTGGGCTGCAGTCCATGGGGTCGCTAAGAGTTGGACATGACTGAGCGACTTCACTTTCACTTTTCGCTTTCATACATTGCAGAAGGAAAGGGCAGCCTGCTCCAGTGTTCTTGCCTGGAGAATCCCAGGGACGGGGGAGCCTGGTGGGCTGCCGTCTACGGGGTCGCACAGAGTCGGACACACTGAAGCAGCTTAGCGGCAGTAGCAGCAACAACTCTTACATTGTTCAAGGGTCAATTGTATAAATACTTTATTGTATATGCTTGATTATTTTAAAGACTCTTGCTAGTGAGCTATTTTTTAAAAAGTTTTTAGTAAATTTGTTACAACACTGTTTCTGTTTTTTTATGTTTTGTTTTTCTGGCCTTGAGGCACGTGGGATCTTAGCTCTCTGACTAGGGATCAAACTTGTACTCCCTAAATTGGAAGGTGAGGTCTTAAACACTGGGCTGCCAAAGAGAAAGTGAAAGCGGAAATCACACAGTCGTGTCCGGCTCTTTGCAGCTCCACGGACTGCAACACACCAGGCTTCCCTGTCCATCACCAACTCCTGGAGCTTGCTCAAACTCATGTCCATCGAGTCGGTGATGCCATCCAACCAGCTCATCCTCTGTTGTCCCCTTCTCCTCCTGCCTTCAATCTTTCCCAGCATCAGGGTCTTTTCCAATGAGTCAATTCTTCGCAGCAAGTGGCCAAAGTATTGGAGTTTCAGTTTCAGCATCAGTCCTTCCCTCCTCATATCCTCCTTGTAGAAATCACAATCCTTTGGTTTTTAACTTAGATTCGCCTTTTTAAAAGACCTATGACAGTGAAGGGAAAAAAAGACCCAATTCACATCCTGGCACTTTCTTTAGATATGATTTTGCCAATTTTAGACTCTCTCTTACTGCTCATCTATGTTGAACGGACACCTTTATTCACTTGTTGGCATAGTCTCTTGTTTGCTTTTTTTTAAGAATAAAAAAACGGGTATTTAATTTGTAATTAGAGTTCATGACTGATAACTTTTAGTTAGGTCTTGGTTTCTGGAGAATCAGTATAACCTGGTGCTTTTTTAAAAAAAATTATAATTTCTGACTTTATTCCTCCATTCAGAGTACTGTTATTTTATTAATTTTTATTTTAATTGGAGGCTAATTACTTTACAATATTGTGGTGGTTTTTGCCAGATGGGTCATATTTTCAGCAACAGTTTCTGAAAAGCAAGGGTGGGAATTAGGCTTTTGCTTTTTAAACTTTATTTTTTTAAGACATTTTATATGTGAAACATTGTTTTTATGCTCTCAGATGTGTTAGGTTAGTGATTATAAAATGTTAGCCTAAAAATCAATTTTACTGAAAATCTTAAGGGCCTTGTTCTAATGCCTTTTAGCCTCCAGCAGTACTGTTTAGAAATCTGAAGATCATTTGTGATTCTCAGATTAATTGTGGTTCTTTTTTCTTCACGTGTTTTCTTTCTTGGTAAGATTTTGAACTTCTCCATATCCCTAGTATACTGAAATTTCATAAGAACATACATTGGTTTGGATTTTTTGAAAATAATTTACTGGGTGTTTAATGTCACCTTTTAATCAAGGGACAAATGTTCTCGAGTTATAGGAAAGAAGTTTTGTAGAATTTCTTTGATAGTTTATTCATTTATCCCTGAAAATGCTATTGGTTCTTAATAGGATACTGTGAACTGATACTCCAGTTTTTTTTTTTCATCTTTCCTATTTCATTTTCCTAGTAATGAATTTGCCTAATAGTGCGATCTCAAACTCATATATAACAATTTTTATATTTTTTATTTTTGTTTTTTATGTTGAATTTTCAAGAATTCTTTCTTATTCTCAGATAGTTCTTGTTTTATCATATTCTATTTTTTTTTCATAAGTGCCAGGAAAATTTTCTCAGACTAGATTTTTGGCTTGAGTTTCAGAGCATTTATATTTTAGTGTGTATAGGGGCAGACAGAGAATAAACAAAATACATAAAAATATTCAAAATATGAGAACATATATCTAGGCGCTAGCTTTATATATTATACTAGTATAATAGTTATACTATTATATATAATATGATATAATATATACTACTGTATATTATTCGTGGGGGGGAAGGGGAAGCCTGGAGTGTTGCAGTCCCTGGGGTCGGGAACAGTAGGGGACATGACCTGGAGACTGAACACCACAACAAGTATAGTAGTGAAGAGTGCTATAAAATTAGTGAGATAAGGTGATGAGATGAAAAATTGGCATCCATTATAACAACGAGGAGTTCCATCAACCCATACCTGGGTGAAAGTTGTGAAAATTATTTAAAAAATACCATTTATTTAAGACCTATGATGTTTGCCCTAAAAGAAAAGAAATTTCAGAAAATGTATGAACATTCTGTAAGAAAGGCAAGACTGTTTTCTCTTTTCAAATGTTATTCTATGTTGGGGCATAGTTGACTAACAATGTTGTTAGTTTTAAGCGTACCAGGTACGGCAAAGTGATTCAGTTATACATACACATGTATCTTTTTTTAGATTCTCATTTGGAACCAGGATGCTCCTTCTCTCCCACCATCCTGCTTGGTGAGGTGGAGATTGCACTACAGAATTCTGCAGCCAAGAATACAGACTTCCTTCTTGACCCAACTCCCAGCCAGAGGGCTTTATGCCCAGAGCAGTAGGACTTTGGAATTTCTCACCCTGATATTCATGGCCTGCTGCAGAGGCTCTGGGCTGGGTGAGTGTGGTTGAGAGGCTCAGGCTCCCTTCTATCCAATTCCTAATTACGACAAGAAGGCTTTACAACGCATGACATACTGATCATCCTGGGGCCCCATTAGTCCTTCCCCTCATTTATGAGGCAGTGAATTCATGCCAGGAGAGGCAATCTGAGAAGACCTCAGGCTGCGGCCTTTTCCTCCACTGATTGTTCATTTCCTAGAGAAACTTTCCTGCAGAGAAGACTGCCGATTTTCCACTCCCCGCCCCCCTCCGCCCCCATCCCGCTCTAGAGCCCTGGAGGAAGCAGATCATAAAAGATAGCTCTTGATCTTTCTCCAAAGGAACTGATTTCATTTGCAAAAGAAGATAAAACAGTTTAATCCTAAAGGCACTCAGCTACCGTGGTGGTGTGCTGAAAGGCAATTGGAAGGAGATACCTGTATCTGCCCCTGATGAAAATACAGCCCAGTCTGTAGGCTGGCTAGTTCGCAGTAGAGAAACTGGGAATAAAACAGCTGGGAGGAGCCCTCTTGGCCCTGGAACAAATATCAAACACTGACCTCAGAAACAATTCTTCCCGAAGAGCCACGCTTAGATTGGGTTAATTTATAGACAAATATGTACTCCCGAAAGTTGTTGAAGAGAATGAAACCATCAATTGGCAAATAGTGAAGTTTGACAGCAGGGTGTGGTCAGGGAAAGAGTTTAAGAGAGTCTTCCCAGTACCACGGCCATCCCAGGGTGACTGTGGGCATATCCACAACTGTACCTCCCTGAGAAACAAATCAGAGCCCTCGCACTATGGGGATGAAGAATAACTTTATTATGCGTGTATATAATGTACTCTTAGGCCTACAGCATATAGAATTGTAACATATGTGTGATGTTTTTGCAAGTAATAATACAAAGAAAGCAGATATAAACAAAGTTTTAATGAACGAAGGAAACAGTGACAGATGGTAAACTAATAGCAATATTTTTTGTACTTTGTAACATTTACATATATTTTTAAATTTACAATTATATATTTAGAATATATAATATGTTATTACATAGAACATAACAAAAGGGAGGAAGAGGAAGTAGAGATATATAGGATGAATAAGCCAACATATCACTAGAATTAAGCTGATATAAATGTGCAGGTGATTATCATAATTTAATAATAAACTTGAGAGCGACCACTAAGAAAACCCAAAATATGTTGAAAACATTATTAATGGACTTAAAATCCTATGCTGGAAAATATTCACTGAACACAAAGCAGGAGATCAGAAATATGAAACAAAAAAGGCACGCAACATTTAGAAAACAAAAAGTAAATGACAAGCTCAACTGTATCAATAATAACAGAAATATGAATGGACAATCCAATCAGGAGGCAGAGACTGTTAAAATGTAATGAAAAATTAATTCAACTCTATGTTGTCTCCAAGATACACACTTTAGATTCAAAGACGCAGTGAATTTATTGTAAAAGGATAGAAAAAGATATATAATTCAAAGAGCAATCACAGGAAAGCTGAAGTGTCCATACTGATGTCAGACAAATAGACTTTAGAATGAAAAATATCACCAGACTAATATTTTATAATAAAACAATGTCAATTCATCAGTGAGATATGACAATTATAAATACATCTGTACTTTATAACAGAGCACCAAAATACATGAAGCAAAACCAGACAGAAATGAAAGGAAACATGAATGATTCAAGAATAATAGAAACTTCAGTACTCCACTTTCAACAATAGGTGGAACAAATGGACAAAAAGCAGCAAATGAATAGAAGACTTAACAACACTACAGGCTAACTGAACCTATCAGACATCTACAGAAAACACTACCCAACAATAACAGAATGTACTTTTCCTTAAGTGAATGTGGGTTATTCTACAGGATAGATTATATGATGCATCATAAACCTAACCTCAATATGTTTCAGTTCAGTTCAGTTTGCTCAGTTGTGTCCAACTCTTTGAACCCCATGGACTGCCCTGTCCATCACCAACTTCCGGAGCTTGCTCAAACTCATGTCCATTGAATGGTGAGCCATCCAACCATCTCATCCTCTGTCATCCCCTTCTTCTACCACCTTCAGTCTTTCTCAGCAGCAAGGTCTTTTCCAAGCAGTCAGTTCTTTGCATCAGGTGGCCGAAGTATTTGAGTTTCAGCTTTAACATCAGTTCTTCCAATGAATATTCAGGACTGACTTCCTTTAGGATTGACTGGTTGGATCTCCTTGCAGTACAAGAGACTCTCAAGAGTCTTTTCCAACACCACAGTTCAAAAGCATCAATTCTTCGGTGCCCAGTTTTCTTTATTGTCTAACTCTCACATTCATACATGACTACTGGAAAAACCATAGCTTTGAGTAGGTGGACCTTTGTTAGCAAAATAATGTCTCTGCTTTTTAATATGCTGTCCAGTTTGGTCATAGTTTTTCTTCCAAGGAGTAAGCGTCTTTTAATTTCATGGCTGCTGTCACCATCTGCAGTGATTTTGGAGCCCAAGAAAATAAAGTCTGTCACTGTTTCCATTGTTTCCCCATCTATTTGCCATGAAGTGATGAGACAGGATGTCATGATCTTTGTTTTCTGAATGTTATGCCAACTTTTTCACTCTCCTCTTTCACTTTCATCAAGAGGCTCTTTAGTTCTTTGCTTTATGCCATAAGGATGGTGTCATCTGCATATCTGAGGTTATTGATATTTCTCCCAGCAATCTTGATTCCAGCTTGTGCTTCATCCAGCCTGGCATTTCTCATGATGTACTTAACATATAAGTTACATAAACAGGGTGACAATATACAGCCTTGACATACTCCTTTCCCTATTTGGAACCAGTCTGTTCTTCCATGTCCAGTTCTAACTGTTGCTTCTTGACCTGCATACAGATTTCTCAGGAGGCAGGTCAGGTGGTCTGGTATTCCCATCTTTTTAAGAATTTTCCACAGTTTGTTGCGATCCACACTGCCAAAGGCTTTGGCATAGTCAGTAAAGCAGAAATAGATATTTTTCTAGAACTCTCTCGCTTTTTTGATGGATGCCAGTGGATGTTGGCAATTTGACCTCTGGTTCCTCTGCCTTTTCTAAATCCAGCTTGAACATCTGGTGAAGTTGATGTGTAGAGTCTTCTGTTGTGTTGTTGGAAGAGGGTGTTTGCTATGATCAGTCCCAAACTGGAAAAACTCTGTTGGCCTTTGACCTGCTTCGTTTTGTACTCCAAGGCCAAATTTGCCTGTTACTCCAAGTATCTCTTGACTTCTTGCTTTTGCATTCCAGTCTGTTATAATGAAAAGGACATCTTTTTTGGGTCTTGTAGGTCTTCACAGAACCGTTTAGCTTCTACAGCATTACTGGTCGGGGCATAGACTTGGATTACTGTGATTGATATTGAATGGTTTGCCTTGGAAATGAACATAGATCATTCTGTCGTTTTTGAGATTGCACCCAAGTACTGCATTTTGGACTCTTTTATTTGTCGGACTCTTTTGTTATGATGGCTACTCCATTTCTTCTAAGTGATTCTTGCCCACAGTAGTAGATATAATGGTCATCTGAGTTAAATTTACCCATTCCAGTCCATTTTAGTTCACTGATTCCTAAAATGTCGATGTTCATGCTTGCCATTTCCTGTTTGACCATTTCCAATTTCCCTTGATACATGGACCTAACATTCCAAGTGCCTATGCAATATTGTTCTTAACAGCATTGGACTTTACTTCCATCACCAGTCACATCCACAACTGGGTGCTGTTTTTGCTTTGGCTCCGCATCTTCATTCTTTCTGGAGTTATTTCTCAGCTGATCTCCAGTAGCATATTGGGCACCTACCGGCCTGGGGAGTTCATCTTTCAGTGTCCTATATTTTTACCTTTTCATGCTGTTCTTGGGGTTCTCAAGGTGGAAAAGGTCAGTTTTCATTCCAATCCCAAAGAAAGGCAATGCCAAAGAATGCTCAAACTACCGCACAATTGCACTCATCTCACATGCTAGTAAAGTAATGCTCAAAATTCTCCAAGCCAGGCTTCAGCAATACGTGAACTGTGAACTTCCAGATGTTCAAGCTGGTTTTAGAAAAGGCAGAGGAACCAAAGATCAAATTACCAACATCTGCTGGATCATGGAAAAAGCAAGAGAGTTCCAGAAAAACATCTATTTCTGCTTTATTGACTATGCCAAAGCCTTTGACTGTGTGGATCACAATAAACTGTGCAAAATTCTGAAAGAGATGGGAATACCAGACCACCTAACCTGCCTCTTGAGAAATCTGTATGCAGGTCAAGAAGCAACAGTTAGAACTGGACATGGAAGAACAGACTGGTTCCAAATAGGAAAAGGAGTATGTCAAGGCTGTATATTGTCACCCTGCTTATTTAACTTCTATGCAGAGTACATCATGAGAAATGCTGGACTGGAAGAAGCACAAGCTGGAATCAAGATTGCCAGGAGAAATATCAATAACCTCAGATACGCAGATGACACTACCCTTATGGCAGAAAGTGAAGAGGAACTAAAAAGCCTCTTGATGAAAGTGAAAGTGGAGAGTGAAAAAGTTGGCTTAAACCTCAACATTCAGAAAACGAAGATCATGGCATCTGGTCCCATCACTTCATGGGAAATAGATGGGGAAACAGTGGAAACAGTGTCAGACTTTATTTTTTTGGGCTCCAAAATCACTGCAGATGGTGACTGCAGTCATGAAATTAAAAGACGCTTACTCCTTGGAAGAAAAGTTATGACCAACCTAGATAGTATATTCAATCAGAGACATTACTGTGCCGACTAAGGTCCATCTAGTCAAGGCAATGGTTTTTCCTGTGGTCATGTATGGATGTGAGAGTTGGACTGTGAAGAAGGCTGAGCGCCAAAGAATAGATGCTTTTGAACTGTGGTGTTGGAGAAGACTCTTGAGAGTCCCTTGGACTGCAAGGAGATCCAACCAGTCCATTCTGAAGGAGATCAGCCCTGGGATTTCTTTGGAAGAAATGATGCTAGTACTTTGGCCACCTCATGTGAAGAGTTGACTCATTGGAAAAGACGTTGATGCTGGGAGGGATTGGGGGCAGGAGGAGAAGAGGACGACAGAGGATGAGATGGCTGGATGGCATCACTGACTCGATGGACGTGAATCTGAGTGAACTCCGGGAGTTGGTGATGGACAGGGAGGCCTGGCGTGCTGCGATTCATGGGGTAGCAAAGAGTTGGACACAACTGAGCGACTGAACTGAACTGAACTGAACTGTGGTCCGCGTGATCAGTTTGGTTAGTTTTCTGATTGTGGTTTTCATTCAGTCTGCCCTCTGATGAATAAGGATAAGAGGCTTATGGAAGCTTCCAGATGGGAGAAACTGACCGACGGGGAAACTGGGTCTTGTTCTGATGGGCCGGGCCATGCTCAGTAAACCTTTAATCCAATTTTCTGTTGATGAGTGGGGCTCGTTCCCTCCCTGCTGTTTGACCTGAGGCCAAACTATGGTGGAGGTAATGAAGATAGTGGCGACCTCCTCCAAAAGGTCCTGTGCGTGCACTGCCGCACTCATTGCCCCCGACCCTGCAGCAGGCCACTCTCGACCCACGCCTCCGCTGGAGACTCCTGGACAGTCGTGGCAAGTCTGGGTCAGTCTCTTGTGGGGTCACTGCTCCTTTCTCCTGGGTCCTGGTGTGCATGAGATTCTGTTTGTGCCCTGCAAGAGTCTGTTTCCCCAGTCCTATGTAAGTTCTGGTAGCTCTATGGTAGGGATAATGCTGAGCTCCTCCTAGAGGGCTTGTGCCATACCAGGTCTGCTGGACCCAGAGTCCCTGCCCCTGCTGCAGGCCACTGCTGACCCATACCTTCACAGGAGACACTCAGACACAGTTCTGGCTCAGTCTCTGTGGGGTCTCTGGGTCCTGGTGCATACAAGATTTGTTTGAGTGTCTCTGGCAGCTAAGGGATTTGATTCTAAACATGATTTTGCCCCTCCTATTATCTTGCTGGGGCTCCTCCTTTGCCCTTGGACATGAGTTATCTTTTTTTTTTGGGTGGGATCCAACATTCTCCAGTCAATGATTGTTCAGCAGCCAGTTGTAGTTTTGGAGTTCTCTCAGGAGAAGATGAGCACACAAGGAAAGCCTTCAATATGTTTAAAAGAATAGAAATGATACACGTCTCTGACAACACCTGAATGCAATTATAAATCAATAACAGGGGAAAATATGGGTAGTCACAATCACATGAAAATTGAATAATATATTTCTAAGTACTTAATGGATAAAGAAACAATCAGAAGAGAAATTTAAAAAATACTTTGTGATGATTGGAAATAAAGATATAATGTACCAAAACTTATGGGATACAGCTAAAGCAGTGCTTAGGAAAAGGTATCACTACGAAAACTTTTAGTAAGAAAAAAAGGTCTCAAATCAATAATCAGAACTTCTACATGAGGACTTCCTTGGTGGTCCAGTGGCTAAGACTCTGTTCTCCCAATGCAAGGAGCCTGGGTTCGATCCTTGCCTCTGGGAAATAGATCTCACAGGTGGTAACTAAGAGTTCTCATGCTACAACTAAGACCCAGTGCAGCCAAATTAACAAATATTTAAAAAGGTTAAAAAAAAAACAAACTTCCACATGAATTCACTGGGCACAGAATAACAAACTAAATATAAATCCAGATAATGAAGGACATAGTAAAGATTGGATCAGAATTAATAGAAAATAATAGAAACAAATCAACAAAATCAAAAGATGATTTTTTTAAAAAGCTCTACAAAATTGTCAAAACTTTATTCAACTGACCAAGGGAAAAAAACAGAGAATAAAAGAGACTCAAACTGAAATAAACAGAAATGAAAGAGGACATAACTACTGGCCTTAGAAAAATAAATGCTATGAAGAATTTTACACTAATATATAAGATGAATTAGATGAAGGACAAATGCCTAGAAAGACAGAAACTACCAAAACTGACTCAGGAAGAAACAGACCATCCTAATAGACCTGCAATAAGCAAAGACGCTGGAGTATTAGAAACAAAACAACAACGAAACTACCTACAAAGAAAAACCCTGGACCAGATAGCTTTACCATTGAGTTCTACCAAACATTAAAAGAATAATTTCAATTATTCACAAACTCCTCCCAGAAATGTAAAAGAAGGAAAGATTTTCCAACTCATTCTGTTACCTTCATGCCAAAACCAGTCAACGACACCACAAGAAAACAACAGAACAATATCTCTTATGAATATGAAGCAACAACATAAACTAAATATTTGCAAACCAAATCTAGCATCATATAAAAGGAATTATTCACCATGATCAAGTGGGATTTATCTTAGTGATGTAAGGTTGACATAATCTGCAAAATCTATTCAGTTAATACACCTTATTAATAGAATAGAAACACCAGAAGTTGCATGATTATCTCAATATATGCAGAAAAAAGAAACTCTTGTGATAAATGACAATAAACAAATTAAGAATATAAGGAAACTGCCTCACCCTGATAAAGAGCTTCTTTGAAAAATACACATCTGACGTTGTGCTTAATGGTGAAACATTGGACAGTTTATTTCTAAGCTTGGGAAAAAGACAAGAAGGTTTGCTTTCACCACCTCTGTTCAATATTATATAGGGCTTCCCTGGAGGAGGCAATGGCACCCTACTCCAGTACTCTTGCCTGGAAAATCCCATGGATGGAGGAGCCTGGTGGGCTACAGTCCATGAGGTCGCTAAGAGTCGGACACGACGGAGCGACTTCACTTTCACTTTTCACTCTCATGTATTGGAGAAGGAAATGGCAACCCACTCCAGTGTTCTTGCCTGGAGAATCCCAGGGACGGGGAGCCTGGTGGGCTGCCGTCTCTGGGGTCGCACAGAGTCGGACACGACTGAAGCGACTTAGCAGCAGTAGCAGCTGGTGGCTCAGAGGGTAAGGCGTCTACCTGAAAGGCGGGAGACCTCGGTTCCATCCCTGGGTCAGGAAGATCCCCTAGAGAAGGAAATGGCAGCCCACTCCAGTACTCTTGCCTGAAGAATCACCACCTTTGTTAAATATTATATAGAAAGTTCTACCCAGATGATTAGGCAAGAAAACTAAACCAGTCAAATTTGAAAAGAAAAACTAAAACTAGTTGTATTCATGGATGGCTTGATTGTATATATAGAAAATCCTTACAAATCTACTAAAAACCATGAGAACTAATAAATGACTTCAGCAAGGTTGCAGGATACAAGGCCAATATACAATGTGTAATTCTTTTTCAATACACTTGCTTTGAACAATAACTAAAGTAAAATAAGTCAATTCCATTAACAATAGTATCAAAAGTAATAGGACATTTAACTAAACAAGTTGTTGTTTAGTCGCTACGTCATATCCGACTCTTTGTGACCTCATGGACTGTAGCCTGCCAGGTTACACAATCCCTCTGGTCATGGGATTCTCCAGGCAAGAATACTGGAGTGGGTTGCCATTTCCTTTTCCAGGGGATCTTCCCAATCCAGGAATTGAGCCCATCTCTTGCACTGGCTGGCAGGTTTTTACCACTGAGCTACCAGGGAAGCCCCCAACTAAACAAGTGCAGAACTCATATTCTGAAAACTATGGTAAAAATTGTTTAAAGAAATTTAAAATATCTAAATGGAAAACATTTTCACAGATTGAAAGACTCAACATTATTATAATGATAATTCTCTTCAAACTGAGCTACAGATTCAATACTGTTTCTAATCCAAGACTTAATCCAATCTGACTTCTTTGTAGAAATTGACAAAATAATTACAGAATTCATATGAAATTGCAAAAGTTGTGGAAAAGCTAGAACAAGTCTAAAAAAAGAGGAAGAAAATAAGAAGGCTCATATTTATGTTTCCTGGTTTTACAACTTGCACAGAGCATCAGGAATCAAGACAGTGTGTACTGGCATGATATATATTGCCCACTGACTTTCAACAAGGATGCCTCAAACTGTTTGTACTGAATAAAGTTAAACCCTCATTCAGACCATATACAAAAATTAACTCAAAATAAAAAACTTCAATGTAAGAGAAAGAACTATGAAACTCTTCGAAGAAAGCATATGGATAAATCTTCACAACTTTGGATTTGCAAAGGATTTAGAAGTATAACATCAAAAGCATAAGAAGCAAAAGAAAAAAATTAATTAGATCAAAGCAAAACTTGTGCCTCATAGGGAAAAGAAAGTGAAAAGACAACCCACAGAGAGGGAGAAAATATGTCCAGATCAGACATCTGATTAGTGGTATCTAGAATATATATAAATCTCTAAAGATTTAATAACAAAAATACAATCAATCCAATTTTTTAAAACCAGGGGTAAAGAATCTGAATAGACATTTCTCCTAAAAAGATATTTAAATGACCAGTAAGTACATGCAATAAGCACCTGCAAAGAGCTTAACATTATAAGTTATTGGGAAAATGCAAATCAAAACCACAAACAGTTACCACTTCACACCCACTAGGATGGCTGGAATAAAAATGAAACTTGAATTCATTATGCTATGTGAAAAAAAGCCAGTCACAAAAGACTACATCTTACATGATCTCATTCTTAAGAAAGTCCAGAACAGAAAAATCTATAGAGACAGAAAGTATTAATAGATTCACAGTTACCTAGGGCTAAGGCTAGGAGGCACAGTTAACAAAAGTGATATTTAAAGGGTACCGAGTTTCTTTTTGAGGTAATGTAACATTCAAAATTGACTGTAATGTTGGCTATACATATTTGTGAATATGCTAAAAATTATTTAATTGTATTTTTTGATAGAATAGATTTTCCTCAAGAAATTGAAAATAGAACTACCATTTGATCCAACATCCCCACTACTGGCTATATAGTCAAAGGAAATAAAATCACAATATCGGGATATCTGGATTTCCTATATTCATTGTAGCATTATTCAAAATAGCCAAGGTACGGAAACAGCCTTGGGCTTCCCTGGTGGCTCAGACAGTAAAGAATCTGTCTGCAATGCAGGAGACCTGGGTTCAATCCCTGGATTGGGAAGATCCCCTGGGGAGAAAATGGCAACCCACTCCAGTGTTCCTGCCTGGAGAATTCCATGGACAGAGGAGCCTGGCGGGCTACAGTCCATAGGGTCACAGAGTTGGATACGACTGAAACAATTTAGCAGGTACGCACAGAAACAGCTTTAGTGTCTGTCAATAAGTGAATAAATAAAGAAAATGTAAAATATGTATTTATTTCATTTCATCACATATATATGAATATTATTTAGCTGTAAAAAGAAAGGAACCTTGTCATTTGCAACAACATGGATGAAATGATTATATTATGCTAAGTAAAATTAGCTGGACAGAGAACGAGAAATACTGTAAAATTTTATTTATATGTGAAATATAAAAGAGTTGAGCTCATAGAAACAGAGAGTAGAACAGTTGTTCCCAGGGCTGATGGGGGGGAAAATGGGAAGAGCTTGGGCAAAGGATACACACTGTCGGACAGAAGATGGATAAATTCTAGGAAATTGATTTGCGCTGCAGTGATTATAGTTAACAGTCCAGTATCTACTTGAAATTTGCTAAGAGAGTCAATCTTCAATGCTCTCATCGCACTAGGAGAAGAAAAAAAAAAGAAACTCTTAGATGACAGATGTGTTAATTAACTTTATTGTGGTAACCTTTTCACAAAATATGCATATATCAAGTCATCACATGTATTATATATCCTGTGCTGTGCTCAGTCACTCAGTTGTGTCTGACTCTGTGACCCCATCGACTGTAGCCCAGCAGGCTCCTCTGTCCATGGGATTCTTCAGTGAAGAATACTGGAGTGGGTTACCATGCCCTCCTTCAGGGGATCTTCCAGACCCAGGAATGGAACCCATTGCAGGCAAGTTCTTTATCCACTGAGCCGCCTGGGAAGCCATTATACACAATATTAGTTTGTCAATTATACCTTAGTAAAGCAGGGGGGGATAAAAGAAAAAAAAAAGACAAACCAACTTTTGAAATAACAACAAAAAAAGGAGAAGGTTGCAATCAATATGTAGAAAAAGGAGTGTGGAATTTGACCTGAAAGTTCAGATAGTAAATCAAAAGAATTAAAGAACTTCTCTCACTCTCAGTGTGTCTGTCTGTCTCTCTTTTTTTCTGGTGGAATTAGGTATTTGGATTTCACCAGGTTTTTTTTTTTTTTTTTTTTTTCTTGTTTGTCTGTGTTTTTTCTCTGCAGGTAGAACTCCCAAGCTATGTAGGAGGAAATGAAAACTATAGGGAATTCCCCAAGGCACAGCTCAAAGATACTTACTGGTCCCTATAGAGTCAGATCTCCATGTAGCACTGTGTATTTTAAGGTGATAGTGGGTGATATTTTGAACTTTGCAACCATAAAAATTATATAGGACTGCAGATATGGGTCAGTGGCTACAACTTCCTCTGGAATTTAAATATGTCAAAAGACATTTGATTGTAGAAGAGGTGGAGTAAGGGGGAGGTATTAAGTGACTCATTTTGACCATACCCTTGACTACTTTCAAATACAGGAGGAGACTGCAAATGTCAAAGACAGCTCCAGATTAAAGACTGGCCAAAGATTCTAAAGAAATGGAGATGTAACCTCTCTCACTGATTATCAAAGAGTAAACATGCAGAGCACGGACTTTGGAGTCCAAGAGCTGTGTGACCTTTCCAAAGTTATTTACTGCTCTGAGCCTTTGTGACATTATTGAGAATGGAGAAGTTAATTTATTGATTGAACATATTGTTTCGATTCCCCACAGGGCAGCTAGGTAGATCCAAGTATAAGAGTGCTGAGGAGTTCTTTACGGAGCGGATGAAATATTTTATGTGTGATGTGTGCATTGAATGAGTTTTACTTTCTACCTCTGGTTGCCTAATTTACCTCAGAAATCAAAGTGGAGTTTTGGAAGTTTTTTCCTTACTAACAGTCTTTCTAAAACCCCCATCCATGCTCGGCTACTGAGACCAATATTCTCTTGCCCATTGTAGGCTTTCTAAGCTTCTCGGTCCCAGGGAGACATTCAAACAAGTATCTGATGGAGTTATTTATCCTTCTGTTTCCCCAATGTACTTTTAATAATATAATTTATTATTTATACTGAATAAAGAAGTTCTAAAACTTGTTTGCATGGGCTGTTGTTTCTTTTCCGGCTCTCCTCTCTCTCTCTTTTTTTGTTTTCCAATTATGACTGAAGTCAGTTTCAAAGCACATAAGTTCCAGTGATTTTGCTTTTCGTCTGCGATGTTTCTATTTCCTTTAAAACCAATGTAATGATTCAAAAACCTGCCAAACCCAGCCCCGAGGAATAAAGAAATAGGAGGCAGTCTTAAATGGGGGAGAATGGGCATCCAGGACCACTGACTTGGAGAGTACTTCCCCCAGGTGTGACTATATTAAAACCATATTTCACTTTAATAGGGAAGGACTCGGGGGAAGGTGGCCCCTCTGATGCAGGGGACTCCATTTAGGCTAATAAAAGACCACTTAGCCATGAGGGCTCGTTACAATTAAATTGTCTCCAAACAGTGGGTTGCTCAGTGAACCTCCAGGGAAGAACAGCTGGACCACATACAGTGGGAGGAGCCGAGGTCTGCTCTGTCCCTGGGACCACAGTGCATTTCAGCAGCCCTCGTAAATCTCACCGCTCAGGACACGCTGCTCAATGCCTTTTAGGGCCTTTTACTCAGCCGAGGACCCATAGCAAAGTATCTATCTGCTCTAAATCCTGGTATAACTTACCTTTCTCTGTTCTCATGGTGTCTCATCCAAGTATTGCTTCAAGATATTAGCCTTGTGATTTGAGGATTACGTCTTCTGCTGCCTGAAGTGATCTCTAGAATAGAGACTAGTTATTATCTGATAGTTTAGCTGAACTTGCCGTCAAGCCTGAGCACAGTGGCGTGGCTTGTTGATTTTTGTTTTTAAATGTACAGTTTGATATGTTTTGACTTATGTGTACATCCATGATGCTATCACCATGATCAAGATTGTGAACGGATCCACAACCTCTAAAACTCACTATGAGTTTGACATTGTTTGTTTGTTTTGGGTCACAGCCTACAGCAGGCACAACTTCACTGACCAGGGACTGAACCTGTACCCCCTGCAGTGGAAGACTGCAGTCTTAACCACTGGACTACCTGAAAAGTTCAAGTTTGACTTTTTTTTTTTTGATTCCACACAGAGGTGAGATCATACAATATTTCTTTTCCTGAGCCTGACTTATTTCACTTAGTATAATGTTTCCAGAGTTCATCCATGTTTAGACAGATATCAAGATTTCCTTCTTTTTAAAAGGCTGAATAACATTCCATATATATTTATATTAATTTTATTTATATATATGAAAAGAATGATTTTTCACATTTTCTTTACCCATTATTCTCTTTACTTATGCTGTTTCCATATCTTAGCTACTATGAATAATGCTCTGAATAATTCATGAGATGTTGATACTTCTTTAAGATGCTGATTTCATTTCCTATGGATGTACACCCAGTAGTGGAATTGAGGTGTTGGGTCCTATGCTAGTTATATTCTTAATTTTTTACAGAAACTCCGTACTGGTTTGTGTGTGTGTGTGTAACAATGTTCAGTTCAGTTCAGTCGCTCAGTCGTGTTCGACTCTGCGACCCCATGAATCGCAGCACGCCAGGCCTCCTTGTCCATCACCAACTCCCGGAGTTCACTCAGACTCACATCCATCGAGGCAGTGATGCCATCCAGCCATCTCGTCCTCTGTCGTCCCCTTCTCCTCTTGCTCCCAATACATCCCAGCATCAGGGTCTTTTCCAATGAGTCAACTCTTCGCATGAGGTGGCCAAAGTATTGGAGTTTCAGCCTCAGCATCAGTCCTTCCAATGAACACCCAGGACTGATCTCCTTTAGGATGGACTGGTTGGATCTCCTTGCAGTCCAAGGGACTCTCAAGAGTCTTCTCCAACACCACAGTTCAAAAGCATCAATCCTTCAGCACTCAGCTTTCTTTACCGTCCAACTCTCACATCCATACATGACCACTGGAAAAATATTAGGATCGCTAATATTGTCCCCCTTATATTGTCTTTAAGATTTCTTTCCCTCTATCCTTTTCCTCTGTGTTCTTCAGATTAGATAAATGTAATTTATCCTAGTGATCCTCTGTTTTCTCCATTACTTGGTAAAAATCACCCAGAAACTTGTTTATTCTGGATATCATACTAATTTTTTAGTTTTCATCTTAAGATATAATTTAAAAAATTGTATTGGGGTATAGTTGATTTACAGTGTTGTGCTGACATTAAAAAGAAATTCTATTTATCTATTTGTTTTGGGCTATGTTGGGTCTTCACTGCTGCGTGGGAGCCTCTCTCTAGTTGCGGAGACTGAGGGCTGCTCTCTAGCCGCAGAGCTCAGAGTTCTTGTTGCAGTGGCTTCTCCTGCTGTGGAGCCCAGCGCACACAGACTACAGTTGATTAACAATCTTGTGTTAGTTTCAGGTGTAGAGCAAAGTGATTCATGTACCCGTGTATATATTCTTTTTCAAATTCTTTTCCCATTCGAGTTGTTTCATAACATTGAGCAGGGTTCCCTGTCCTATACATTAGTTCCTTGTTAGTTATCCATTTTACATACGGAAGTGTGTGCATGTCAATCCTGATGTTGTATTTTTTAATTAAAAATATCCATTTAGTTTTATTTCTCCAGATGTTTTGTCTTTTTTTAATTTATCAGTGGCATTTTTTTTTTTAATCTCATAAAGCATACTTGTACACTGACTTTACATCTTGGTCTGCTTATTCAAATATCTGTTACCTTGGCATTGGCTTTGAATAATACTCTTTGAGTGGGTTTCATTTTTCTTATTCTTTATGTGTTGAGCAATTTGTAGTGTATCCTGACTATTGTGAATGTTATATGGTTGAATCTCTGGATTTTGATATCTAGTTGATGTTGTTCAGTTGGTAAGTCACCTCCGACTCTTTGCAACCCCATGGACTGCAACGTTCCAGGTTTCCCCATCCTTCACTATCTCCTGTAGTTTGCTCAGATTCATACCCTTTGAGTCAGTAACGCTATCTAACCATCTCATTCCCCTTCTCCTTTTGCCTTCAGTCTTCCCTAGCATCATGGTCTTTTCCAATGAGTCAGCTGTTTGCATCAGCTGGACAAAATATTGGTGCTTCAGCTTCAGCATCAGTCCTTCCAATTAATATTCAGGGTTGATTTCCTGTAGGAGTGACTGGTTTGATCTCCCTGCTGTCTAACGGACTCTCAAGAGTCTTCTCCAGCACCGCAATTTAAAGGCATCGATCCTTCAGCATTCAGCCTTCTTTGTGGTCCAACTCTCACATCCATAACTACTATTGAAAAAACCATAGCTTTGTTCAGACGGACCTTTGTCAGTAAAGTGATGTCTCTGCTTTTTAATATGCTGTCTAGGTTTGTCATAGCTTTCCTTCCAAGGAGCAAGTGTCTTTTAATTATGATAGTTAATTTTAATTATGATAGTTAATTTTAATTATGATATGTACCTTACATGGAGAAGGAAATGGCAACCCACTACAGTGTTCTTGCCTAAAGAATCCTGTGGACAGAGGAGCCTGGTGGGCTACTGTCCATACGGTTGCACAGAGTCGGACACGACTGAAGCGACTTAGCATGCATGCATGCGCTGGAGAAGGAAATGGCAACCCCACTCCAGTGTTCTTGCCTGAAGAATCCCAAGGACAGAGGAGCCTGGTGTGCTGCCGTCTATGGGGTCGCACAGAGTTGGACACGACTGAAGTGACTTAGCAGCAGCAGCATGTACCTTACAAATTAAAAAAATTATTTACCAAGCAATTAACTTTGTGCACCTAGACTATAAAATTTGTCTCTTGGTAGTTCATATAGCAGGTCAGTTATTTTATCATAAACTGAATTGCTTGCTTTTTGCTCTGTATATACATACTTAAAGCATAAACTAGAGCCTTAGCAGAGTTAACACATAGAATTTGGGATTTATCTCACTCTTTCTTTCCTATATCCCATAGTGGCTCTAGGTATCTATAACTTTCTTTTCTTTTTCTTCAGGGCAGGTAAATATCAAGTTATTAAGTTTCTAAGTATATATTAAGTTTCTAAGTTTCCTAATATGTTGTGAAGACTCTAGTCACTCCCAACGTTACCAATATAAATTTATACCATTCTGCTCTATTCTTTCAGGTTTGGCTCCCTTTCAAATTCTGCCTTGAGGTATTTGGTTTATGTGTTTCCCCCCCCAGATTTAAGCTATTATAAGCAAGGAGATATGTCTGTTTGATCATAATAGAAGCAAAATATATAACTTGATTATTAAACCTTACCTAAGTATCTTTGTCTTTAGAAAGTATAATCAATTTATTTTCATAAATGATATATTTGGATTTATTATCACATTACTTAGCACTCTATATTTTAATTTTTTATTTGTTTTCTTTTAATATTTATTATATATTATAAAATTGATTAGTTCCATATTTCTTTTAGTCTAAACTGTTTTTTCAGCCATTATTGGATTTTTAAAATTACTATTTTAATATCTAGAACTTCTAATTGCTTCTTTGTCAAACTTTCCAAGCTTCTTTTTTAATTTTCATACTATATTCTTGTGCTTTTTAGGCTTTAATGCTAAAAGCCTCCAAACTACATTAATAAAGTTTTGTTTATTATTTGATGTTAAATAAGATTTGTCCTGCTTCTTAAAAAAATAAAAATACTTTGTGGTGAGAGTTTTTCAGATATTCCTGTATAATTGTTTTACATTGCTTCTAATAGGAAGAAGTGAAAGTGGAGAGGTGTAATCTATTTGGCACCATCTATTTGGAATTAACATGGTGGAAAAAAATAGGAGTAAATAAAGGATGATTCAGAAAATTCACTGGGAGCTACTATCCACCCTAAAGATTTAGGAGATCTTATTTTATTTTTAAATTAAGTCCTTTGTTTTTTTCTTACCAAAAATATAGAGTCTCTTTGCTCTGCTACTCAAAAATATAAACAGCAGCAACAGTACAAACAAGTGGCCAGCAACTACATTCATCAGTTACAGAGCATGTTTTGAAGGAGAATTGAATTATGTGTAATTAATTTTGGAGGTTCCCAGTCTAGAGTCATAAAAATGTTAATTGAAGTCTTCCTTTTACGTCTTGGACTTGGAGAACTTGCATATGGAAACAAAATAATAAAATCTTGTAGTTGGAATAAAAAATTTAATATGAAAGAACAATTATCCTAAGTCAAAGAAGACAGAGGATTCAGAAGCTCCTAGCAAAAGGACATTTTCCCCAGCAACGGATCCAGATTTGGTGGGTTCTGCATTACTGTCAGGGTCGTGATGCATGTCCACTCCATTACTCATCTGGTTAAGAGTGCTGAGTTCCTGCTATGTTCCAGCTGTTCTGCTGCACTGGTTCCAGATCTGCTAGGATATGACGTGATCAGAGCAGAAACGGCAACCTCTCTTAACTTCTAAAGCTGCTTATTTTGCATAAGTTAGTTATTTATGAAATAAGACATGATTGTTTCATCATATGGGTTCACTCACTATCAATTAAGTATTTAATTGTCCTTAAAGAATCCTGACTGGGACTTCCCAGCTAGCACGAGTGGTAAGGAATCTGCCTGCCAATGCAGGAGATACAAGAGATGTGTGTTTGATCCCTGGGTTGGGAAGATCCCCTAGGATAGGAAATGGCAACTCACTCCAGTATTCTTGATGGGAAGATCCTATGGACAGAGGGACCTGGCAGGCTACCGTCCGTGGGGTGGCAAAGAGTTGGCCACAACTGAGCATGCACAAACACACACACAAAGAATTCTGTTTACTTCAGGCATACCTTTTCTTTTATAACAAAGAACACATTTTGACTCCTCCCTACATCTGTGGTCTTACTTTATATTCCCCTCCAAAAGTGTTACTCCCTGTCTTGAAGCTGCGCTGTCTTTTACTTGGGTTCAGTAGTCCATGAAAAATCCTGCCTATATACTTCACAACATGAAATTCTAAGCATACTTCAGATATGTCTTCATACGGCCTTATATGTCTCCTTATGATGCTGCTGCTGCTAAGTCGCTTCAGTCGTGTCCGACTCTGTGCTACCCCAGAGACGGCAGCCCACTAGGCTCCTCTGTCCCTGGGATTCTCCAGGCAAGAACACTGGAGTGGGTTGCCATTTCCTTCTCCAATGCATGAAAGTGAAAAGTGAAAGTGAAGTCGCTCAGTAGCGTCCGACTCCCAGCGACCCCACGGACCTTATAGTCCCTGCAATTCACACATGCATATGAATATATGAGACCATTTGCAGTTGACTGTTGAACAGCACAGATCTGAACTGTGCCGGTCCACTTGTATGGAGCTTTTGTCAATAGTAAGTACTGAAGTGCTGCATTATCTGTGGTTGGTTGAATCCACAGATGCAGAATCAGAGAGATGCAATGAACCAAGTGTATGGAGGATCTGACTATATGGAGGACTGACTAGAAATGATTTTTGGATTTTCAACTGTGAAGAGCCTAGGTACTCCAATTCCTGCCTTTTTCAAGAGTTAGTTATACAAAGTTAAGATGCTCTTAGTTGTGACATAAAATATGACTCAAATATTTGCTAAAATTAAAAGGGTTCCCTGCTCTTATATTGTAATGAGTTCCTTGGTCAACTAATCATATTGTCCCCTTTCTGATCTCTGGAAGGATCTTTCTTGTCCAATCTCCATCTTCACCACAACTGAAAGGGACAACAGGAGGGATGCAGTCTTACTGTTTTAAGAGTTTGTTTTGATATGAGTTTAAGGACTTAGAAATTGCTCAGGGCCAAGAAATCACAGCCCAGTTTGGGATTTTATTTATTGAGTGAAAACTTGGTGGCTTAATGACAAACAGCACTTGTTCTTCTTCCTTCTTCCTCATTGGTTTGCTGTGTTTCTACTGTTTCTAGAATGCTTTTCTTTCTAATAAACTTCTCTGGCAAAAATAAAAAGATGGCCTCCTACAGCAGAGTCTAAAGGACAGACTCTGAATCAGAGTCGCTGCCTTATAAATTGCAATGCCAAATGTTTCCTGGTCGCACCACTGGAGTATCTTGCCAAAGACGCCTCTATGTGCTTCTGTTGGTTTATTTGTAAATAGAAATAATAATATTTAGTCACATAGGATAATCATTGTGAGAATTAATAAATTAACCCCTATAAAGTATTCAGAACAATATCAGGCACCTAATAAGCACGTGTGCTCAGCTGCTTCAGTTGTGTCCAACTCCTTGAGATCCCATGGACTGTAGCCAGCCATGCTCCTCTGTCCATGGGATTTTCCCATCAAGAATACTGGAGTGTGTTGCCACGCCCTCCTTCAGGGGGATCTTCCTGACACAGGGAATGAACTCCAGCATCTTCTGCACCGCAGGTGGATTGTTTACTGCTGAGCTACCTGGGAAGCCCAAGCATGTATAAAGTGTTAAATATTGTTATTATCATTATTTGACAGATTTCATTTTATTTTTTGCTTCACAAAAGTGAACTGATTTTTTATGGTCCCTACTATTAATTATGCAGGTCAAGAAGCAACAGTTAGAACTGGACACGGAACAACAGACTGGTTCCAAATAGGGAAAGGAGTATGTCAAGGCTGTATCCTGTCACCTTGCTTATTTAACTTCTCTGCAGAGTACATCATGTGAAATGCCTGGCTGGACAAAGCACAAGCTGGAATCAAGATTACCGGGAGAAATAGCAATAACCTCAGATATGCAGATGACACCACCCCTATGGCAGAAAGCAAAGAAGAACTAAAGAGCCTCTTGATGGAAGTGAAAGAAGAGATTGAAAAAGTTGGCTTAAAGCTCAACATTCAGAAAATGAAGATCATGGCATCCTGTCCCATCACTTCATGGCAAATAGATGGGAAAACAGTGGAAATAGTGAGAGGCTTTATTTTTCTGGGCTCCAAATCACTGCAGATGGTGACTGCAACTATGAAATTAAAAGACACTTACTCCTTGGAAGAAAAGCTATGACTAACCTAGACAATATATTAAAAAGCAGAGTCATTACTTTGCCAACAAAGTTCCATCTAGTCAAAGCTATGGTTTTTCCAGTAGTCATGTATGGATGTGAGAGTTGGACTATAAAGAAAGCTGAGTGCTGAAAAATTGATGCTTTTGAACTGCGATGTTGGAGAAGACTCTTGAGAGTCCCTTGGACTGCAAGGAGATCCAGCCAGTCTATCCTAAACAAAATCAGTCCTGAATATTCATTGGAAGAACTGATGTTGAAGCTGAAACTCCAATACTTTGGCCACTTGCTGCAAAGAACTGACTCCTTGGAAAAGACCCTGATGCTAGGAAAGATTGAAGGTGGGAGGAGAAGGGGATGACAGAGGATGAGATGGTTGGATGGCATTACTGACTTGATGGACATGAGTTTGAGTAAGCTCTGGAAGTTGGTGATGCATAGGGAAGGCTGATGTGCTACAGTCCATGGGGTTGCAAAGAGTCGGATGTGACTGAGTGACTGAACTGAAATCTGACTGAAAGCTATTAATTAGTTCTGATGAATTTGTTCATTAAAAAAAAATCTTCCTCATTAAGTCCTGATGTAGGGACAAGTTCAATGTAACGCAAAGTTGATTGAAAACAGTCACTTCCTCCCTGGACCAATTAGTGAGAATGAGCACAAGAGACTCTTTTAGGCTACCCACATGTGGATACTCCCCAAATTCCTTCCAGGCATGGGTTTCAAGAATGATGGTTACTACTTGTACCCATTGGGTTTGAAGGAGAGGAAGTGGGATGACATGGCATGGCCTTTTGTCACTGGGGGAAGAATATGTATTCCAGAAAGAGGATGCCTGCAGAGTCATGAACCCTGGGTTCAGCCTCTTGGAAGGAATAAACACTGAACCCAAGTGCATTAGCCTTCTCTGTGCCTTTCCAATCAGCACTGCAAAAATAAACAGTTTATACATTTAGCGTAACCCTAGACTACCCTCACCAATTATTTTATAAGGATCCCTGGAAGACAAACATGTTCCCCTCACTCCTCAGTCCTAAAGGGCTGGGTGGCAGCCCTTTGTTTGCCATGAATTGTTGGAGGGGTGGTGTTGTTCAGTCGCTCAGTTGTGTCTGACCCTGAGACATGATGGACTGCAGCACTCCAGGATGCCCTGTCCTTCAGCATTTCATGGAGCTTGCTCAAACTCATGTCCATTGGGTCAGTGATGTCATCCAACCGTCTCCTTCTCCGTCGTCCCCTTCTTCTACCTTCAATCTTTTGTAGCATGTGGGTCTTTTCTAAGAAAGCTGGGTAAACCCCTAGTTTTTCCAGGGCTCGAGGCTTACAGCTATTTTGAGGAATAAGGTATCTGTGTATCTGCCACTCTGGTGAAGTGTCTTAGCATTTTTTGTTTCCCTCTCTACAAAGCCCTCCTACCTCTCTACCTAACTGAGGTTTCCTATTCCTGGAGTACTTTAGCACTTGTGGTTTTTTCTGGGTGGAGGGGGGTTTGGGGGGAGAGAGGAGGTGGAGCCAAATTAAGCAGTAATAGAGCTCATACTAGAACTTTGTGTTCAGAACCCCTGGGATAGAGCAAAATCCACCTCTACTGAGCATATACTGTAGGCCAGAAACTGTATGATTTGATGTAATCCATATTAATGTAATGCCTAGTGGGTATTATTAACCCTTCTTTAAACTGAGACCACTGGACTCAAGATGACATAGCTGGTCAGTGGATGGCATGTCTCTGAAAGGTCACTTACTTTATTCCCAGGCCATTGTCCTTCTACTACAAAGTGCTGTGTCCTGTAAGGACAAGTGATGTGCATGTCATGAGGCTCATGTGCTGGGTATGGAACAGAGAGATTAATGAGCACCCCTGTCAATATTATAAGGAGCCATTCAGGGAGGCACAGATCAGGTAGAGAGGCTACAGTTCATTTTATTCATCACATTATTCATGGTCACATCACTAGAAAGGGATAAATCTGATATCTAAACTCAGCTCTCTTTCCCAAAGGGTGTACTCTTTCCAATTTATGTTGCTCATTATCATCCAAGTCAATGATCTTTTTATCTCATCTGATCTCATCTTGTCCAGTCATATCATGGTAGATAGCTGTGGATCTGAGTACATGGTGTTTCTTGCTAAGGAATTAAATTTCTTGATTTATTGGGCAGCTATTTTTGATATTTTTCTCTTTCCTTAATCTGGGAATTGTCTTTTTGTTTTTTTTTTGTTTTCTCACCTTGCCTCCTCTCTCTCTGTCTCTGTCTGTGTATGTGTATGACTTTCTTCTGTGAAGATTTTGTTAAGAAACTACTATTTCTTCAAGGTCATTTTGGTGTTGGAGAAGACTCTTGAGAGTCCCTTGGACTGTAAGGAGATCCAACCAGTCCATCCTAAAGGAGATCAGTCCAGGGTGTTCATTGGAAAGACTGATGCTAAAGCTGAAACTCCAGTACTTTGGCCACCTCATGTGAAGAGTTGACTCATTGGAAAAGACCCTGATGCTGGGAGAGATTGGGGGCAGGAGGAGAAGGGGACAACAGAGGATGAGGTGGCTGGATGGATCACCAACTCGATGGACATGAGTTTGAGTAAACTCCAGGAGTTGGTGATGGACAGGGAGGCCTAGCGTGCTGCGATTTATGGGGTCGCAGAGAGCTGGACAAGACTGAGCGACTGAACTGACTGACTGAAGTGACCCTTCCAGTATCCTTTGGGAAATCAACTTTTACAAAAATTAGCTAAAGGACTGGGTTTTTATTAAGTCTGGAGTATATATATGAGTCCTGAAATAAAATAACTGAAGCTCTAACAGACTCTGCTGCTGCTGCTGCTAAGTCGCTTTAGTCGTGTCCAACTCTGTGCGACCCCAGAGACGGCAGCCCACCAGGCTCCCCCGTCCCTGGGAGCCTCCAGGCAAGAACACTGGAGTGGGTTGCCATTTCCTTCTCCAATGCATGAAAGTGAAAAGTGAAAGTGAAGTCACTCAGTCGTGTCTGACTCTTAGCAACCCCATGGACTGCAGCCCACCAGGCTCCTCCATCCCTGGGATTGTCCAGGCAAGAGTGCTGGAGTGGGGTGCCATTGGGACTAGACAAATATTTTGTTTCTCATCTGAAAACCTTTGTGCTTTTTTGGCTAGTGTGAGCTGGGCCTGGGAGAAGGATTAAATTTACTAACAAGTTGGATTATATCAGAAATTATATCAGAGTTAGCTGAAAAATAGGTGGATAATGATGAAATAACATTATTTCTATAAACTCTCCCTATAAACTTCTTATTAGAAAGAGACTTCTGCGAATCCAACCTAAGTTCCAACCAAAGGCTGGCTCAGGGTTGTAAAGGGTCTCAATAATGCTTAGGATTCGAACTTGGTATTAACCTAACATGAGGTTAACAGCTTCAGAGTCAATGCTGCATAATTTTTTTTTTTTTTGCAGGATATAAGATTTGTTGTGGAAATTGTAAATATATTGGGTAATATTTTAAATGCCGAAATCTATCTTTTCTCAAAATCTGTTAACATTGGGTGAGAAGCAAACTAGTTAAAACCTTAGATTGATAAGAAACCATATGAAAAATAGAAGTTGATAATAGCAGTGGTTACTCTTGCCAAGTCAGTGGTGGTTCCCCTTCTTAGTTAATAGGAATCCTTTCTTGAATTCTTTTGTAAAATCAGTCCAGGACTGGAATGAAGGGATCTCACCTAATTCTCCCACCATTGTCACCTACACCTCACCCCCGATTTTACTTTCTTGACCCCTCTTTTATTCCGTGTCAGTCTCCCTAGATAATAACTCCAGCATCACCCAGATGGGATGTATGACTTTTCAAATTCTCCTCACATGCTAGTGTTCTTCTAGCATTTTTCAAGGATTAGTTTATTAAACTTTCTTAATACCCCCATCAAGTAGCTAATTTCATTATATCTATTTTACATGTGAGGAAGTCAAGACCCACATAAGTCAAATAGTTTGCAAGGCCACACAACTACTAAGTGGATAAACAAGATTTGAACTTGGGAATTTTTTGCCAGAGTCCAAACTCTAAACTGTCAAGATATATGGCCAAAATAAATGCCTGTGGAATGAATGTCTTTACTCTATATTAATAATTACATATGTGCATATTCAATACGTTCAGCCTATTTATGTTAAGCATACAGTATATATGTACTGTATCAATTTATTTTATATTAAAGCCATTAGCATATTATATATCATCCCAGTGGTTATCTAGCAAAGACACACCCATATGTAACATAGGACCTCCCAAGTTGCTCACTGGAAAGGCATCCACCTGCCAATGCAGGAGACCCAGGTCCAATGTGAGTCAGGAAGATCCCCTGGAGAAGGAAATGGCAACCCACTCCAATATTCTTCCCTGGGAAATCCCATGGACAGAGGATTCTGGTGGGCTACAGTCCATGGGGTCACAAAGGGTCCAACACGGCTGAGTGACTAAACAACAATATGTAACATATACGGAAACTGAAAGTGTAAAGTGAAAGTGAAAGTCACTCCGTCGTGTCTGACTCTTTGCAAGTCCATGGACTGTCCATGGAATTCTCCAGGCCAGAATACTGGAGTGGGTAGCGTTCTCTTCTCCAGGGGATCTTCCCAGCCCAGGGATCGAACCCAGGTCTCCCACATTGCAGGCGGATTCTTTACCAGCTGAGCTACCAGGGAAGCCCATATGGTACCTGACTTTATCATCATTCCACAAATATTTGTCATGGTAATATACATTGTACATGTAATATATATAATAAATGAATATCGAAGTCTTGATATATGATTTATAAAGCATGAGTAGAGAATTAATATAATACTTATTGAATGAATAAACAAGCCTATTCCCTGTGTCCAGCTTAGCCCGGTGCCTTCTTTACCATTCCTTCTTGCTCTGTGCCTGTGACTCTGGTGTTAATCAATGATTCAGGGAATATGCATTCAGGCTGTATATACAGAAGTGATGGAAGCCTCTATGTTTTCAATTATTTACTTTTGGTTCCCCAGTTCCTGAAAGAACAAATGCTCTTTACTGTGGTAACTTTCTATCACTTTTTTTTTTTTTAATGATGCAAAGCAAAACTCATTTTTCTAGGACCTTCTTGTACCCAAAGCTTTTTTTGATTTGTTCTCCTTATGAGTTACCATTGATGTATAATTCATAGTTAAGGGCATCCTAAGTATGGCCAGGGTTTTCTCAGGGTTCCCCTGGTGGCTCAGATGGTAAAGAATCTGCCTGCAATGCGGGAGACCTGAGTTCAGTCCCTGGGGCGGGAAGGTCCCCTGGAGAAGGAAATGGCAGCCCCAAATCCCATGGACAGAGGAACCTGGCAGGCTGCAGTCCATGGGGTTGCAAAGAGCTGGACACAACTGAGCAACTAACACACACACTTTTCTTAAGAAGAAGCAGAATATTGACTGAAGACAGCATCATCTCTTACAGGTGACCATTCTTTTCCTTTGCCTGAAAGATGAGCACACTCCTAGCTTTCCCTGCTAAAAGATACACCTTGTATCTGGCAATTAAATGAGAGAGAAAAAGTGATAACCAAGTCCCCCACATTAATGTTTTAATGAGGAAAAAAAAAAAATCTACAGTTTTGATCAGACAGCAAACTGCAGACTAAGAGAGAAGCTTGGGAATATCCACTCAGATTGACTGATTCCAACTGCGGAATTCAGGCAACATTCCCAGGTTGGAAATTGGGCAAACGATGACCATGAGAGCCAAGAATAAAGGAGTTAAGATCTTTGATTATATATATTGCCTCATCCTGAACCAACAGTAGACAGATCTTCAGTGAAACACCTCTAGCTTGGATATAAAAGGCTCTCTTTATACACACATACATATTCCTTTGTTGGTCAAATAAAGTTGTTTGTATTCATGCTGTTGCTTTAAGACCCCGGTCTTCAGTGAGAGCTTCCATTTTCCCAGAGCAGTTCAAATGAACATGGAATTGAAAACAGATGTGGGCTTCAGCATGTTATTGCACAAGGGCAAGTGGGGCACAGGGAGGGGAGGAGGGGGAGGTGGCAGGGACCGCGCCAAGGGACCTTCAGCAGCCCCAGGACTCTCATCACTCGAGGGGGTCTGAACTCGGAATTCCACCAGCCTGCACTCTGAAAATGAACTCCTAACAGAAAACAGATGGGGTGGCCCTTGAGGTGGGGGAGGGGGACAGAGGGAGGCGCGATGGAGAAAGCGATGGGGAAAGTGTGGTAAGGAAGGTGAGAGCAAGAAATGCAGAGAGGGAGGGTTTATTCTCATTCCCACCCAAAGAAATAAAAGCGCAAGAGGAGGTGATGGGAGTTGGGACTGAGACTTGCCTAGAACACCTAGCGCCGCCTGCAGACAGAATTCCCCTTTTTGTTGCCAGTGACATTAAGATGCTTCAAGAGCAGAGATCATCAAGCCAGATTTTTTTTTTTTTTTTTTGCCTGGGAAACATCTCATCCAAACAGACCACTTGCTTTTGCAAATGCCAGTAGTCCTGATAAATCAAACTCGCTGGAGTCAGCACAGTCCTCATGTTACTTTCCATCAGGGCTTTGTCTGAGGGGAGGCATGCCAAGGGGTGTCTGCTGCGGGGGAGGAGGCAGCCGGTGGAGTGCAGTCTGGACAATAATACCTCCTAGGTCTTTCCATCCTGGGAACCAGAGTTGATGCACTTCTGTTTTCTTGGACCAGCTTATCAGAGATTTGACAGTTTCCAGATTTGAATGAGACTTTTTCCACTTTTTTTTTCTTTTTCTTTCTTTCTTTTCTTTTCTTTTTTAGACAGCTTCATCCTGCCTCTTTGGTAAACAGAAGAAGAAATAGAGAGCTGTAGGGCTAGAGTGAATCTAAGTAGTATGTCATTTGGGGGTTTGCTATGTTGTATATTAAGGATGCTGAGCTTGCACTACATGCTTGGGGGATTATGTGGCCCTGGATGTACTTGTTTGGCAAAATAGCTTTAAATGTTCTCATACATACCATATAATCACAAAGTAGAGACTCCCGGTGGGAGGGGGTTTTGGGGGAGGGGTTTTGCCTCCTAGGTGATTTTGGCAATGTGTAAAGACTGGTGCTGAAGCTGAAGCTCTAATACTCTGGCCACCTGATGCCGAGGGCCAACTTATTGGAAAAGACCCTGATACTGGGAAAGATTGAGGGCAAGAGGAGGAGGGGACGACAGAGAATGAGATGGTTAGATGGCCTTACTGACTCAGCAAACTCTGGGAAATAGCAAAGAACAGGGAAGCCTGGTGTGCTGCAGTCCATGGGATCACAAAGAGTTGGACATCACTTAGCCACTAAACAACAACAACAAAGTCACTTTTGTTTGCCTCTGGAGTGGTGGTTACTATCTTCATGGGTGGAAGCCAGGAATGCTGCTAATATCCTACAGTTCATAGAACAGCACCCAAGAGCAATGAATTATCTGGCCTAGAATGTCATCATGCCAACACAGAGAAAATCTATTTATAACGTCTATAGGATCCTTGTGACAATTTGAGAAGGATGATATGGATATACAAAATTCAAGGATCATCCTTAAATCTCATTTTAAGGTCATATCTTTTTCTTTAAAATAAAATTTACCTAGCTGTGCCAGGCCTTAGTTGTGGCACGCGGGATCTAGTTTTCTGACTGGGGATCAAATCCCTGCTCCTTGTATTGGGAGTGCAGTCTTAGCCACTGGACTGCCAGGAAAGTCCCAAGGTCATATCTTTAAAACCTGATGCTTCCCAAACAAATTGATGATGCTAATGAAAAAATTTATTTAACTTATATGCAGAGTACATGATGAGAAACGCTGGGCTGGAAGAAACACAAGCTGGAATCAAGATTGCTGGGAGAAATATCAATAATCTCAGATATGCAGACACCACCACCCTTCTGGCAGAAAGTGAAGAGAAACTAAAAAGCCTCTTGATGAAAGTGAAAGAGGAGAGTGAAAAAGTTGGCTTAAAGCTCAACATTCAGAAAACGAAGATCATGGCATCTGGTCCCATCACTTCATGGGAATTAGATGGGGAAACAGTGGAAACGGTGGCTGACTTTATTTCGGGGGGCTTCAAAATCATTGCAGATGGTGATTGCAGCCATGAAATTAAAAGACGCTTACTCCTTGGAAGGAGAGTTATGACCAACCAGGTTAGCATATTGAAAAGCAGAGACATTACTTTTCCAACAAAGGTCTGTCTAGTAAAGGCTATGGTTTTTCCATTGGTCATGTATGAATGTGAGAATTGGACTGTGAAGAGGGCTGAGTGCCAAATAATCGATGCTTTTGAACTGTGGTGTTGGAGAAGACTCTTGAGAGTCCCTTTGACTGCAAGAATATCCAACCAGTCCATCCTGAAGGAGATCAGTCCTGGGTGTTCATTGGAAAGACTAAAGCTGAGGCTGAAACTCCAATACTTTGGCCACCTCATGCGAAGTGTTGACTCATTGGAAAAGACCATAATGCTGGGAAGGATTGGGGGCAGGAGGAGAAGGGGACAATAGAGGATGAGATGGCTGGATGGCGTCACCAACTCGATGGACACGGGTTTGGGTAGACTCTGGGAGTTGGTGATGGACAGGGAGGCCTGGCGTGCTGCGGTTCATGGGGTCGCAAAGAGTCAGACACGACTGAGCAACTGAGCTGAACTGAACTGAATCACATAATAGCAACAAGAACTACTAGTTGTATTTCACTGCATGCCAAGGCACCGTGTCAAGCACTTTACATAACAACACACTTGTTTTTGACAACAATTTTATGAGCTACTACTACTAAGTCACTTCAGTCGTGCCCGACTCTGTGCGACCCCATAGATGGCAGCCCACCAGGCTCCCCCGTCCCTGGGATTCTCCAGGCAAGAACACTGGAGTCGGTTGCCATTTCCTTCTCCAATGCATGAAAGTGAAAAGTGAAATTGAAGTTGCTCATTCATGTCCGACTCTTAGCGACCCCATGGACTGCAGCCTACCAGGCTCCTCCATCCTTGGGATTTTTCAGGCAAGAGTACTGGAGTGGGGTGCCATTGCATTCTCCGAATTTTATGAGCTAGATACAATTATTTTCTGAATTTACAAGAGAAAACACTGAGGTACAGAGGGGTTCAGTACTACGTCTGAGGTCATAGAGCCAGTAAGTGCTGGGGTGGCTTTGTGCATGTTTAGCCTGTGTAGTCACGTGTCTGTGCTCAGGGGGCCATGCTTGGTCTAACATTCTGTTGTCACTGCCTTAAATTCTTCATAATTTTATCATCGAACGTGTGTTTGTAAATGAGGGTCGATGGGCAATAGATCACGCGTGTGAGCAGAGGAGGAATGGGTCTTATAGGAGTTGCTTGTTGGCTCAGTTCACATGCAGTGTTCGTGGTTTCCCATGAACACAGAATTCCAGTGGATCCGTCATGTGTGGAGGTCCAGAGAGACTTGAAGTAGGTACAGTACAAGCATGTTATAGATATGACTAAGCACGGTCATTGGGACCCCAATTCCTAACACTGTCTTTTCATCCAGAACTGGCATTGAACACAGAAAGACAGCAGGAGCATTCTAAAAAATGCCTATGTCCAGGCATCCTAGTCTGTCTCTTCTTACTCACGTTATTTCCCTGTATTAGCCAACAACTGGTGCTTGAAATGATGACACAGAGGAAAGGGAAAGATAGGAATGCCTGTAATTTCTTTTCCTTTCAATCCTCCCTTACATATCAGTAGTACAGAGCGTTGCTAGGAGGGTCACACATCAAAATGTGAATTAAACACCAGTTGACTCCGTTTTGTGCCATGTTTTCACTGCTTTGGCGAGAACAAAATAGCAATGCATATAGGAGCTATGGAATATGAATTGTGCGATTTTGATGATTCTGCCCACAATTGAAATGCTTTTATATTTGCATTAAAACTGGTATCAATCACACAGTGTAAAGATGGATGGTAAAATTTGTGCTGACAATTGTAAATTGTAGGCTGACATTAAATTGCAAATAAAACACCATGACAAGAAAGAGAAACTATGGAAGAAAAGAAGAGCCTCATCTTTTTGTGTCTTTAATGGCACTTTCTCCCTGATATGTGGACAAGGGACCCTGCATTTTTAGTCTGAGCTGGGTCCTGCAAAGTATGTAGCTGACTCTGAGTGACAGATTCAGGATTCGAATCCTGGCAGTGTAGACCTGGAATGTATGTTCTTATCTACTAAGATACCCGTTGCTACTGCAGGACCCAATGTGGTAAAAGTGAGCCAGTGTTTCAGAGGCATATCTTCATTTGCGGCGAGATGCTTGTCAGGGTACGAATGTTACCAGTCTGTTGGAGGGGTGAGGGTGGGTCTTTTTCCTTCACAGAGCAATTGTTGCTGTCTGTGGGTGTCTGAAGGGCTCTTCTTGTGCTGTGTGCTCAAAACTAAGGGAGAAACTGATCTTTTATGTGGCACACACCAATTTGTATGTTTTAATATTACACTTTCCGGTGGCCTATGACTCTAGTGGGTAATAACTGTGGATTTTGCTTATTGATCTCTGTGATTTTATTTATATATACACACACATGTATCATGCGTGCCAAGTTGCTTCCGTCATTTCCGACTCTTTGTGACCCTATAGACTGTAGCCCATCATGCTGTATATGTACCATATATATCTATATACGATCTCATTTCACATGTCTTATCTCAAATTAAACTTCCCCATATCTGTAAAAGCTGGCTCCTCCTCCTCTCCTCTGCTGTCAGCGCATCTGTGCTGGCCATTCTCTGTCAGGCTTTCAGTCAATACCTTTTGCAAAGTGAAATATTATTTAGGGACGTCCCCATGATTTTTAACACATCCAATAAAGTTGATATCTTTGGAAAGCTGCATTTTTAGAAGATTTATTAATTTGTAGCATCTTGGCTTACAATCAGACATACTGAAGTCACTTATAGAGCCCAAGAGAATTACTCAGTAGTATTTTGATGAAATAAGTGAAAATGACCCAGAAATGCTTTCCTCTGAAATACATGAGGGTGAAAGTTTGAAGTGAAATAATTCTGAAGTGTTGTTGAACTGGGCAAGAAGTTTGTTTGGGTGTTTCTGGGAGATGCTACCAAAAATCCGGAACAAACTTTTTGGCCAACTGAATACATATTGTTTGGGGCATTTTGGGGTTTTGTCCTGGATGTAAACTTCAGCGAAATTGTTTAGCCTTTGCTTCTGGTTTAAAACCCCATGGGAAATGGTCAAGAAAAGGCAATTTTAAGAAAACTCCATCTAATCTACATTGCTCTACTTCAACATTGCTGAGAAAATCACCTTTGTCTTGAGGAACTGTACTCACAGCCTTTGATCTAGCACATAAAATGATGAATAAATTGGCACACACCTGCCTTAGGAGGCATGATATAAGTATGCATCTTACCTCTCAGACCCATGACTAAGAGGTCTGATTCAATAGACAGTCCCTACACACAAGTCACTGGAGCATAGAGCGGGTGGAAGCATCTTACACTGTTCAAAGAACACATTGTCTTCAACTTTTCAAGAAAAATACAGAGAAATATATAAGCCGTTTGACACACAATTATTCTTTAAATGTAGGGTCTGTGTGTACATCTTACTTATTCCTATTATTGTTGTTATTATTATTATTATTTTGGCCAACTTAAGTCAAAAGAGCAAAGAAGTTATCATTGACCGTGCCTACAGAGTCATACATAACTGGGTTTAATTTCCACCACCTATTTATTTTTATTATTTTTTAACTTGGGTACATTTCTGTGACCTCTCTAAACCACACTTTCGTCATTGATACATTTAAGTAAAAGTCATCTATCTACCCTACAGGGATGTTAAAAGATTGTTTGCATTCAGTCACTAAGTTGTGTCTGACTCTTTGTGATCCTGTGGACAGCAGGACGCTAGGCTTCTTTGTCCTTCACCATCTCCCAGAGTTTGGACATCAAACTCATGTTCATTACAGGACAGAAATGTAAATTAACTGGCCCATAGCAAATGCTCAATAAATCAATACACGGTGCTTATTATATTGTGGACACAAGAAAAATGACTAGTTATTTTGTCCTTAAATATTAGCAAGAGCTATGCTGAAATCTGTCCAGTCTCTGTTGATACCAACAAACTGCAATTACTAAAACACAACTGCCAAAAATACTACAATTACTTTTGCAATAATATATTCTATTTTAAAATGATAAAATGCTTGGCCAGCCAAGACACATAATTGTGAGTTACTAGATTTATTTGGTGTAGGGTTTCATAGTGTTGGGAAACTAGAAATGGGCATTTAAAAACTATTATTTACATAAACATATATGCAACAAATATAGTTTTGTGATTTCTTGATTAACGGATAAAAGCATTTCAAATCTCTGCTTAGAGACCCTTGTAATTTACGTCAAAACAAGAACATTGGCATTCACATTGAGAGGAGTTTTGCATGTCGGTGTTAATATCTATTTTCCTCTTAAATTTGATATGAATAAATTAGGAAATAACCCGTATATTTTAGAGTATAATACAAAAATAACATGGATTAGCTTTTTGTTTTTTTTTATTTCACTAATTACTAATTTTGCTAAAAAAACTATGAAAAGAAAAAAGTATGGTATAAAATTTTATAAGTTCTTTTTCCTGTTAATATTTTAACATTTAATGAGTTCTTTTTTCTCTTAATATTTACATCAGAAAAAAACGCCAAACCCCATCAACCAGTTAAAATTTCTTTATCGTAATTAACTGTATGTCACCTTTTAATCATTTTCTTGAAAAATATTTTGCTTGACTTAGCTGATTTGGTTGGAGAGACTCTGAGTTTAGGCAGTTCTAAGGAAAGTGAAGGGGGGAAAAATCAAGAACAGTATCTGAAATGCAAGCATAGTAGAAATTTAAACATAAGGCATATAATTTCCTTTGATGATATTATAAACAGAAAATCATATCATTCATTCTGTTATTTATCCCTTCACCATATGTCACTTACTGTGCAAAGTTCTGATTCCTGATTTTTCTATGACCTGGACATGACTGAAGTGACTTAGTAGTAGTAGTAGTAGTAGTAGTATGCTTTTTAGCTCCCCCCTTTTTTTTCTTTATAAATAAGAGCTAACTAGTAACCTGGACTCCTGTAAATGTGTGAGTTTTCCCAAATTCTTGTAACTTACAATCTGTTAAATCCAGCTTGAGAAGCTCCAAATGAAGCACAACTTAGGAACTGTGCCCTTAACCTTGTTTATCATTAATCTAAAGACAAATAACCTTTTCTAGCTAATGTGAAAACTCAGGCATTGAAGTCCATAAACACAGGGGCACATTCATACTCAAGTGTCTTGCTGAATCAGTGGAACCAAGTGATGCTTTGGAGGCAAACTAACTGCTCTGTCAGCTACACATCAGATAATTGATGCTATTTATGATAGAAATGAAATTGGAGACTGAGAAATGAGAACAACAACAAGCTTCCTTGCAATTGTCCTGTTTTCTTTGGAAAAAGGGAGGGAGCCAGTGATTCAGTTTGGCATTACATTGACCTCATCAGAAAGAGCAATGCCAGATCCTGGGGTAAAATTGACTATCCTGCAAATACAAGTCATATTGAGACATATTTCACAACTGGCTGTTTCCTGGCAATCAGATTTACCTTAGGAGAAGACCATGGGCAAGTATGAACAGGAGAAAAAAACAGAGAGAGGCTGAATACAGTATGAATCTCTTCTAAACCCTTTTAAAACAAAACCAAGAGTTATGTCAGAATTGTTTCTTTACGTATTTATGGCTGCACTGGGTCTTTGTTGCTGCACGTGGACTTTCTCCAGCTGCAGTCAGCAGGGGGCTACTCTCTACTTGCAGTGTGCAGGCTTCTCATTGCAATGACTTCTCTTGTTTTGGAGCATGGGCATCAGGATATGTGGGCTCAGTAGTTGTGCGGCATGGGCTTAGTTGCCCCTTGACATGTGCAATCTTTCTGAGCCAGGGATGGAATCTGTGTTCCCTGCATTGGCAGGCAGATTCTTAACCACTGCACCACCAGGTAAGTCCCAATGTCAATATGAAGAAAATTACAGAATGCCTCCCAGACACTTAGACATGTCTTATGAACTTGAAATTTCACTTGACTATGCAACATAGATTATAAAGTGTTGACCATATGATGTAGTCGTGACATGATCCTCAAAAATAAGTTAATGATAATAATAGCTGTCATATATGAAGCACTCCCTATTGGTTTAGAAAATTTATGTAATATAACTAAATTAATCTTCACAAAGTTATCAAGGGTTAACAGCATTACTCCCTTTGCCATTGTAGAAAGGGGGCCTTGGAGTTGCTAAGAATAAAATGAAATAAAGGTCTCAGTGTTGCCCTGTACTTGATAAAATCACAGTTCACAGCATGTTGAAATGTTTGGGAGGTGAAACTGTCTATAAAAACCCCGATGCAGAAGGCAAACTGGGGTCTCCTGAATTGCAGGCAGATTCTTTACCAACTGAGCTATTAGGGAAGCCCCTATAAAGACCTACGCAGCCATAATAAGGACGCATGACTCTTCAACAACCCTGGCAGAGCAAAGAGTTGTTTCTTTGTGGATGATGAAGATTTTACAGAGACTTAAATTTTCATCCTGGACTCATTGTTTCCAAATTTGCTTTTCTGTAGGGTTGTCAAGTGAGACATAGGAAGAGCTGTGTCCGCTGTGACCTATGACCCATAGTCATCAACCAGCACTGGTGGGATGGAGGTGTCATGAATCACCTTTGGAAACTTTCTCAAACTATACAGCACAGTCTTCTCAGTTGATAAGACAATATCAGGGCTCTGAGAGAAAGACAGAGGTGACCGTGGTATTATTTCAGAGGAGCTTCAGAGGACCCTGAGGCCATACAGTCAGGATACCTCTTCCCTTAGCCACTTCTAAGTGTCCTCTTTCATGACACTGGATTTACCCAGGGTGAGCCTCTCAACACTGAAACATTTCCTTAATAACTTCATCACTTAAGGCCACTGGAAGATCATTCTTTTCAAGCTTGAGACTCCATCAAAAAAGTGGGGGGGCATACCCCTGCCGAGGAAGCCCCATAGAACCGCAGTGTAGACTCAGAAGGATTCAAGGAGGTGCGATAGGTGATCTGAGACAGCAGAGAAGGCTAGAATCCTAACTTGATAGCCCTGCATCTTCTGGAATTCAATATCTTACATCAAAAAACATTTATACAGGACTATTGGTGGTTGTTATTTTACATTTGTGTCTGAGTGTATGTACTTGCTCAAGAGAGATTAGAGAGATTGTGTGTATATGGCAATAATGTTCTTAATTTCCAAGACTTCTTTCTTGTTTTCTGATTGTTCATTATATACATAGCTTCCTATTCCTCTTACAAGTTGACACCTACACTTGAATTTTGAGGACACTGATTTGCATGATAATAAATTATTCAATTCACTTTTTTCCATCGTGTGTATATGTGTACCTGCATGTGTATAATGCATCTATGTGTTTGCCCAGAAAGGTCAATTTCTTACTCAAAGAAAAGTAGATCAAACTTTAAAAGTAAATTCCCTGTGTATGAATACAAGGAACAATGACGTTGATGGTAGACATGAAGGCTCCTGTCTATCTGGCCTCTGCTTTTTCGCCTGCTCTTTTTTTTCCTGCTTTAGCTGGCCACCCAAGGCCACTTAAACCCAATGTTCCTGCTGAGTTCTTCTGTATAATGGGCGTGGTGTATGCACATGGCTAGGAAACTCACCAGGGTTGTCGGCTCTGGCTACTGTTAGCAAGTGAATAGTCTGTGATGAGCATTTCTTGGTAGTAGTGCTACCCTTTCCACCCTTTCCTGTTATATCCGGAGGTAACCTATACACATGAATCATCATTGTTGCTGTATGATCTAATGACTGCACAATCCATGATATCTTCTATCATTTACTGAGCTTCCGCTTAGGTTGGTGCAAAAGTAATTGTGCTTTTGCATTGTTGAAATTTGCTGTTTGATATTGGGATACATTCTTAAATAATCTTGGTTATCTTATATGTCATTTTAATGCACATTTCTCCCTATTATTTTTGCGCTAATGACTTTACTTGCTGAGTATGTTATATTTATTTTAGACTAGGGAAATTTATTTTTGTGCTAATGACATTACTTGCTGTGTATGTTACATTTATTTTAGACTAGGGAAATTTATTTTAGACTAGCAAATTCAAGTGACTTCCTTATTTGAATTCAAAATGGGTCATAAAGCAGCATACAACTCACAACATCAACAATGAATTTGGTCCAGGAACTGCTAACAAATGTACAGTGTAGTGGTGGTTCAAGAAATTTTGCAAAGCATTCAAGAGGTTTGAAGATGAGGAGTTCCATGGCTAGCCATCGGAAGTTGACAATAAGCAACTGAGAGCCATCATCAAAGTTGATCCTCTTATATCTACACAAGAAGTTGCCAAAGAGCTCAGTGTCGACCATTATACAGTCACTTGGCATTTGAAGCAAACTGGAAAGGTGAAAAAGCTCGATAAGTGGGTGCCTCATGGGCTGATCACAAATGAAAATATTGTCATTTTGAAGTGTTGTCTTCTCTTATTTATGCAACAACAACGAACCATTTCTTGATTGCATTCTCACATGTGACAAAGAGTGAATTTTATATGACAGCTGGTGATGACCAGCTCAGTGGTTGTACTGAGAAGAAGCTCCATCAGTTTAGTTCAGTCGCTCAGTTGTGCCTGACTCTATGCAACCCCATGGACTGCAGCATGCCAGGCCTCCCTGTCCATCACCAACTCCTGGAGTTTACTCAAACTTATGTCCATTGAGTCAGTGATGTCATCCAACCATCTCATCCTCTGTTATCCCCTTCTCCTCCTGCCTTCAGTCTTTGCCAGCGTTCTTCACATCAGGTAGCCAAAGAATTGGAACTTCAGCTTCAGCATCAGTCTTTCCAATTAATCTTCAGGATTGATTTCCTTATGATTGACTGGTTGGATCTCCTTCCAGTCTAAGGGACTCTCAAGAGTCTTCTACAACACCACAGTTCAAAAGCATCAATTCTTCAGCACTCAACTTTTCTTTATAGTCTAACTCTCACATCCATACATGACTACTGGAAAAACCATAGCTTTGACTAGACGGACCTTTGCTGGCAAAGTAATGTCGCTGCTTTTTAATATACTGTGTAGGTTGGTCATAGCTTTTCTTCCAAGAAGCAAGCATCTTTTAATTTCATAGCTGCTGTCACCATCTGCAGTGATTTTGGAGCCCCAAAAAGTAAAGCCTCTCACTATTTCCATTGTTTCCCCGTCTATTTGCCATGATCTTAGTTTTCTGAATGTTGAGTTTTAAGCCAACTTTTTCACTCTCTTCATTCACTTTCATCAAGAGGCTTTTTAGTTCTTCTTTGCTTCTGCCATAAGGGTGGTGTCATCTGTGTATCTGAGGTTATTGATATTCCTCCCAGCAATCTTGATTCTAGCTTCTGCTTCATCCAGCCTAGTGTTTCTCATGATGCACTCTGCATATAAGTTAAATAAGCAGGGTGACAATGTACAGCCTTGATGTACTCCTTTCCCTATCTGGAACCAGTCTGTAGTCTGTTGTTCCATGAGACGCTCAGAGGGCTCAAACAAACCTTGTGCACTCCAGGACCCAGAGACCCCACAGAGCCTGAGACAGAAGCTCCATCAGTTCAGTTCAGTTCATTTCAGCTCAGTTCAGTCGCTCAGTCATGTCCGACTCTTTGCAACCCCATGAATCGCAGCATGCCAGGCCTCCCTGTCCATCACCAACTCCCGGAGTTCACTCAGACTCACGTCCATCGAGTCAGTGATGTCATCCAGCCATCTCATCCTTTGTCGTCCTCTTCTCCTCCTGCCCTCAATCCCTCAATCCCTCCCAGAGTCTTTTCCAATGAGTCAACTCTTCGCATGAGGTGGCCAAAGTACTGGAGTTTCAGCTTCAACATCAATCCTTCCAAAGAAATCCCAGGGCTGATCTTCAGAATGGACTGGTTAGATCTCCTTGCAGCTCCATAGCACTTCCCAAAGCCACACTTGCATCAAAAAAAATAGTCACACTTACTGTTTGGTGGTCTGCTACCTGTCTGCTATAACTTTCTGAATCCTGGTGAGACCATTACATCTGAGAAGTATCCTCAGCAAATTGATGACATGCACTGAAAACGGCAATGCCTATAGCTGGCATGAGTCAACAGAAAGGGCCCAATTCTTCTCCAGAACAATGCCCAACCACATGACACACAACCAACACTTCAAAAGTTGAACCAATTTGGGTTATGAAATTTTACCTCCTCTGCCGTATTCACCAGACCTCTCACCAACCAGCTACCACCTCTTCAGTCGTCTCAATCAATTTTTTTTGCAGGGAAAATGCTTGCACAACCAGCAGAAAGAAGAAGATGCTTTTCAAGAGTTCTTTGAATCCCAAAGCATGGATTTTTCTGCTGCAGAAATAAACCAACTATTTCTTTTTGGCAAAAGTGGGTTGATTGTAATGGTTCCTAATTTTGATTAATAAAGATGTGTTTGGGCATAGTTAAAATGATTTAAAATTCACAGTCTAAAACCACAACTAGTTTTCCATCAACCTAATACTTCATGCCAGAAACTTCAGAGTACAGTAAACAATACAATATTAGATTATTTACTTAATAATAACCAACATCTTATGAGGTAGCTGTCCACATCCCATTTTATGGATAGAGCATCTAAGATATGAATATATTAAGAAAATTTCCAAAGACCCCACAGTTGATAAGTGATAAAACATGGAGTCAAACTCTAATCCATTTAATTACAAATCCACTCCATCCAGCTTCAGAAAAATGCCTGCCATGAACTTCCATAATCATGTGTTCAACAAGCACTCACTAAGCACACTCCACGTGATAGGCACTGCTCTGGGTGATGGAGACACTCGCCCTGCCCCAGTCACCTGACCAGATCTCTGTACCTTTGGGACCCCTGGAATGCTCTGGGTAGGTCCAGACAGTATTCTAAACCCACTGCTAAGGATTAACAGTCATCAATGATTTAAATTCAGTAGCTCCGATTTCCTATCAGTTCCTTAGAGAAGGATAATGTCATTCCCACGGGGTCCCTAGAATTTCCCCTTCTTACTTGCCTTGTGATTGCAACTTACAGTTCTGCACAAGCAGAAAAGTTATGAATGGTTCTGTTCTCTGTTCTTTTCACTCCTCCCACCTCTGCCTCCCAACAGGAACAGCTGTTTTCTATTACACGATAGTCTGACAAGGTGCTGGTCTGGCGCGGTGTCTCTTTGGCAGGTAATTTTGATGAGGCCCAGAGGTAAGAGGGTGGGTGTCTCTGATGGGTTTCCGGTCCTGTTATCAGCCCCGTCCCGCACCGCTAGACATGGCTGCCGTCTGTACGCAGGGCTGATTTCTGGCTCCAGGCCCATGCTTGCTGAGAGCATCAGTCATCTGTCAGGGTTAATCCATTAACTTTTTTCTACTTAAGCCCGGAACTAGGTTATGAGGCAAATATCCAGCTTTCTGGCAGAGAACTTGGTCTTTGAATACTGAGTAACCTTGCTAGTTCTGACTGGGCACTCAGGCTTTGATTTGCTTTTGTCATTTTTTGTCCTTGATTTAGGAAAGTAGAATAGCAATTCCAAATAGTAAGAAATAGATAGTACGAAAAAAAGCAAATGCTAGTGAGAACAAGTTGCCCTTCACACTTAAGCTATCTTCATGGTTAGGTTATCTGCAAAAGAATGAGCCCAGTAATGCTTTTCCACAGGAAAATCTTACCTGTGGCTTCAAATCAGACTTTATACTGTCCTTGATTTTTCAGGAAAAAAAAAGTTACTCTAGCACCAAAGCTCAGCTGAAACCATCTGAGTTTTATAATCGGGTTCTATTTTAATTACTAGACTTTTGATGAATGTTTCCAGGAACTGGTTTTTCTTTGCACTCAACTTTACTGTTTGGATGCAGCAAACAGCTGGGAATTCTAATAAGATTTATCATTAAGAAAGAAATTGTTCCTGCCTTTAATTGGCTTTGCTAGATTTGAACAATTACTTTTTGTGAGCAACACCGGATGTCAGGAGACTGGGGTGCTTATTCCAACTCTGTGATTAATAATGATACTAACAATAATAAAGCATGACAGCAGCATTTAACATTCAGTAGCATTTAATACTAACAATATTCATCAAGCTCTTACTCTGTGTTAATGTGGAATAATGTGTGCAATTTGATTTAAACTTCACCTCAACTCTGATAAAATAAGTATTGTTCTTCTCATCCCTCTTTTACAATGAGGAAACTGAGCTTTAGAGAGATGAAATAAGTTGTCCAAGGACAATACTTATTAAATAGTGCAGGTCAGATTTATTACCAGGCTTATCTAGTTCCAGAGTTCTTATCCTCTGAACCAGCTTTCTTAACAATTACTGTATAACCTTGGACATGACATCAGCTCATTTTCCTCAGCTGTAAAGCAGGGATGAGGAGAGGGGCTGCAGGATATGTTTGCAAGTTTCTTTATAATTCCAAGATCCTTAAGGGAAAAAGACAGGATACGGTGGCACACTCTAACCTGTGCTATGAAGCTTATGTTAGTAGTGAACATGTTATTTAGTTGCTCAATCATAGCTGACTCTTTGTGACCCCATGGACTGTAGCTCACCAGGCCTCCTCTGTCCGTGGAGTTTTTCCAGCAAAGAATACTGGAGTGCTTGCCATTTCTTTCTCCAGAGGGTCTTCCTGACCCAGGAATTGAACCTGCGTCTCTTACACTGGCAAGCAGATTCCTTACCACTGAGCCACCAGGGAAGCCCAGAAGTGATGAAAATGATACCATAATGAGTTTATAGAGTTCTATGTCATTTACCAAAGCCTTTGATTTCATTATTGCTATGAACCGAATGTCTGTGTCTCCCAATATTCATATGTTGAAAGTCTTATCTCCAATGTGAAAGTATTTGGCCTTGGGAGGTAATTATATTTAGAGAAAGTCATGAGAGTAGAGCCCTCATGGTGAGATTAGTGCCCTTTTAGGAAGAGGAAGACACCAGTGTGCGCGCTCTCTCTCTCTCCTCCCCTCTCCTTTCTCCTCCTTGTGAGTATACAGCAAGAAGATGATCATCTGCAAGCCAGGGTGAGAGCTCTCACCAGGGCACCTTGAACTTGGAATTTCCAGCTTCAGAACTATGAGAAATAAACATCTGTTATTTAATCCATTGAGTCTGTGGTACTTTGTTAGAACTACCTGAGCAGACTAAGACACTTACCTTATTTGATTCTCACAATTAATCTCAGTACTGAAATGGACAGAAGAGCTACTACTATTTGAGTTCAGCAGATAGCATTAAAGCTCAGAGGTTTACTTGCTCCAGGAGGCTCACAAACGTCTGCAAGTGTCTTTGAATGCTGCGCCTAGCCCAAAGTTCCTCCCTCACGATTTGTGTCTACAGCCTGTGTAGATGATGAATTTTAAACAGGAGCTTTTCTAATAGGACTTCAGACTGTCTTAGCTAAACTCTTCCCAGGTAGCCACAGGTATGCGTCCAGACTCAGAATTTTTTTTATTTATGAAAATGCCGCATTGCTAGTTTCAAATGAAAGTCACTGGGGCACTAAATTCAGAGATGAGTTGTAATAAAAATCTGGGACCAAAATTTAAATAGAACTCTTTACTCATGACTCTCTAGTTTTCATAAACTTGAGAAGAGCCCCCTTTCAGGCTCCAAAATATAAGCTCCAGGAATCCTTTTCTTTCTTGGTCTTGCCTGCTCAGATGTGTGAAATCTCTTCGGTTTCTTCAGCTCTGGTTACTCTCTCTGCTCAGCAGAAATCCCCACTGACTGGCTCTTTCAAAACCTCGGAGGAGTCAAGCTTGATCCTGACAGAAGGAGCACAAACGTGCCAATTGCCCTGAATCTTCTTCAAGGCTGTGTCTCTGGGTTCTGGCTAAGTGGCCTCTTTGGATGGGTATATGGAGATGTACTCTTTTGAGACCAAAACTTTGGGAGCCAGTACTCTTCCTGATGATATTTACGTGTGCACGGGTGTCCATACTCGGCACTGACAAAATATAGGGATGTTTTGGTTAAGACTTCATTAGAAAAGTCATCTGAAAGGTCTCCTCCATTGTCAGCATCTTGATCCTGATGGATAGGCGAGAGATAAGGAGGAGAGAAGGTCAGAAGCTCAGTGCCAGATAGGACTTCCTGTCTGGAGGAAGGTCAAGTGTCTCAGAGCTCAGAGAGTTCCTCTTGCTCCCCATCTTCCCCTCCTTCAGATGCTCCCAGGAAACTAATGATGGACTCCCTCCGACCCACACGTATTTGAGACACAACAACACACACATCAACATCCTGTCATCCCTCCCTTCCTACCGTTTTATCTCTTCCCCCACAAAACACTTCACATTTAGTTGTGGGTATGACCCTCGACCCCAAACTCTGAGCCAGACCCCAGTTAATCCCCCGTGTTCTCTTTGAGGAATCAACAGAGCCAAGAGGGTCCGATGACAAATACTCTCTGGTCTGGGCTTAATTCCCTTGTAATTCATCTCCTCTGCTTTGACATGGTGTCTTTGGGGAAGTGCCCCTCTTAACCAGCACAGACATTAAGGCTAAGTGGACAAATTGCATGTCATCCCCAAAGACTCTCTAGCGCCGGGGGAGGGAGCAAAACTGAGCTTTGCCAACACCAGCACTTCTTTCACACCACATATTAATATTCTGGCATATTTGACTCATCTACTTCTCTTTTCTTCAGATACAGATAAAATGAATGCCTGGCAATTAGGTGTGTGGGAAGGCTTGGTTGAGACTAGGAGAATATGTAACAGATGTTGCAAGTGATAAGGAAGGAGGCTATGATGAGACTAGAATGGGGGCCCTTCTGGAAATTTAGACTGTGAATGGTCATTGGGTCATTGGTGAGATACACACACACAGAGGAAGCGTCAAGAGTTAAGCTTTTTCTTTCTTTTTTCTCTTTTCTTTCTTTTAGTTTCTTGTACTTCTCTTTCCTTTTGAAACTACCCCTCCATTGTTTTGTCAGTTTTTCCTACAGCTTTATATGACATTGTAGAATTAGTCACATTAACAGCACTGAATAAGGTGCTTAGAAGACCAGGTGCTATTATTTGAAGAGCGTTTGTAAGTGCTTTGCCTTCAGGCGCTGCTGCTGCTGCTGCTGCTGCTAAGTCACTTCAGTCATGTCAGACTCTGTGTGACCCCATAGATGGCAGCCCACTAGGCTCCTCTGTCCCTGGGATTCTCCAGGCAAGAACACTGGAGTGGGTTGCCATTTCCTTCTCCAATGCATGAAAGTGAAAGTGAAAGTGAAGTCGCTCAGTCGTGTCCAACTCTTAGCGACCCCATGGGCTGCAGCCCACCAGGCTCCTCCATCCATGGGATTTTCCAGGCAAGAGTACCGGAGTGGAGTGCCATTGCCTTCTCTGCCTTCAGGCACAGGAGAGACCCAAATGGCTTCAAACATCTTTCCTCAGTTTGCTTTAAACAGCACAACTAGAAATTCATTTATTTGATTTCATAAATCTTGACCTAGTGACAGTAAGGTCACTAGGAAGTGTTTAGGGCTTAGATGAGTGAGTCCGGATTCAAATTCTTACCAACCATGTGATACTTACCTTCATTTGTAAATAAATAAAGTAAAAATAAATGAAAATGTTAAAAGGAAAAATAAAGTAGTAGTAGGCTCTAGGGTTATTTCAAGAATTAAAGGAGGCAGTGCCTCAAGTGCTGAGTACAATGCTTCCTTAATGAAGTCATCAAATCACCATCATTGGGCTTCCTTGGTGGCTCAGTGGTAAGAACCCACCAGCCAATGCAGGAGACATGGGTTCGATCCCTGATCCGGGAAGATCCCTCATGCTGTGGAGCAACTGAGCCCGTGCACCGCAACGACTGAGCCCACGCTCTAGAGACAGGAAAGCAGCTACCGAGCTCGCATGCGGCAACTACTGAAGCCCGCTCACGCTAGAGCCCGTGCTCTGCAACAAGAGAAGCCCCAGTGATGAGAAGCCCGCACGTCACAACCAGAGTAGCCCCTGCTCACCCCTACTAAAGAAAGGCTGCATAGCAATGAAGACCCAATGCAGCCTTAAAGAAATCCTGAGAAAAGAACAGATCGTTTGGGTTTAGAGCTTCCGGTATTTTCCCCCTTAACCTTTCCAAAGATAATCCTCATGCTCAGTGAAGTTTGGGAACCATGGATCTAAAGGAATGTGCTCTGGCTGAAGAAGTCAGAAAGCATGATAATTACTTTCAAATCTTTTTCTTAAAAAATCCATCTAAATTAAAAAAAAAAACCCCAAACTTAATTATATTGTTATGAGCCAGAAACAAACAGAATTTAGAACAGCATCACAAAACAGCACTAAACATTAAATATCTTAAACACATTTACAAAATATGTACATGGCCACTAATCAGGAAACAAAAAATTATGTATGGAATGAAAAAAAAAAAAGAAGTGAACTCAATGTTGTGAAGATAGCGATTATTCCCAACTAATCTTCAAGTCAATGAATGATTGATGTGCCATCAGGGAAATCCATCTAAATTTGATTACACTTAGGCCTCTCTGGGCTTCCCTGGTACCTTAGATGGTAAAGAATCTGACTGCAATGCAGGAGACCCGGGTTGGATCCCTGGGTTGGGAAGATCCTCTGCAGTAGGAAATGGCAGCCCACTCCAGTATGCTTGCCTGGAGAACCCTATGGACAGAGGAGCCTGGCGGGCTACAGTCCATGGGGTTGCGGAGTTGAACATGACTGAGCTTCTGGGCATGCACATATGTGTGAATCTATGTCTACATTTGATGTAATGGGCTCTTTCTTCCCCCACTACCCACAATATGCTCTGAAATTGGTATCGCAGAGAGCTGGACATGACTGAATGCGCACAAGCACGAGCAAGGCCTTTCTGGACTTTGATTCTCCCAAGCGTTAAATAAAAACGTGGTACTGTACTGTTCTTAAGAGACTTTTACACTTTTAATATATTTCATTCTAGCAATAGAAAACTAAATTATTTTGAAATAAACTGAAAATAAAGCCTAAATTATTTTTGTAATTTTGACATCCACCTCTCACTCTTGTCTTGGACTGAGATTACGTCAATAAAAACCCATAGATATTTGTGTGTGTGTCACCAAAAAGGCAACATCTCTCCAGTTTGCAAATACTTTTTTGCATCTAAGTAAAGATCTCTATATTTTTCTTGCTTATATTTATTTTCATCTTGGTGAACATTTTTATTGAACTACAGTATACAGAAAGATGAATAAACATATTCCAAGTGTGCAGTTTGATAAATTTCTAACAATTGCGCCTGTGGATCCAGCACCTAGATCAGAGAACAGAATTATTTTCAGGTCCCAGAGACCACCTTTCTTTCCATTCCAGTTAACACCTACTTTCCCTTGGGTAATCTCATTATTATGACTTCTAACACACTGATTTTGCTCTTTTTTGGAACTTACCTCTGGAATCACAAATATGTTCTCATTTGATCAGGCTTCTTTTGCTCAATATTATGTTTATGACATTCATATATATTTGTGGAATTATAGATAATTAATTCTTATTGTTGCATAGTATTTTGTGGCATAAAATACACCATAGTTTATAACAGATTACATACATGTTTAGTTTCAATAAGTTTTGCCACATGATTTTCCAGTGTGACTGTGTCAACTTAACCTCACACTAGGAGTATATACGTGTTCCAATTGCTCCATCTTCTTGCCATACTTGGTATTTTTTATATTTTTCACTGTAATTATTGTGGCATGTGTGATATCCTATTGTCATTCTAAGTAGTCCTCATCAGTGATTAATGAAGTTGACTATGTTTCTGTCATGATTATTGATGATTTTTATGTCTTCTTTTTTGAAATGTCTATTCATGTCTGTACATTTTGCTATTTGGTAAGCAGTCTTTTCCTTCTCAATTTGTTAAAGTTTTTCATATAGTCTAGACATAAATTCTTTAAAATACATTTATTATGATAATTTCTTCCACTCAGTGGGTTACATTTTTGTTCAACTGTGTCTTAATTTCCAGAATTTCTTCATTTTTAATTAATTTCAGAATGTAACATATAATTTCAGGATGTAACAGTTTCTCAGGGACTGTACAATACAGCCTTTTCATTTTATATCTGGGACAAAGCCCAGAATGGTCTTAGTTCAATCTTAACTTCAGAATTTCTTAGTTTTTATATGGTTCAGTCTGTCATTTTTTTAAAGACATTTACCTTATAGAGAACTGTTGGCTTCCCCTGTGGCTCAGCTGGTAAACAATCCATCTGCAGTGCGGGAGACCTGGGTTCAAGCCCTGGGTTGAGAAGATCCCCTGGAGAAGGGCAAGGCTACCCACTCCAGTATTCTGGCCTGGAGAATTCCATGGACTGTATAGTCCATGGGGTCGCAAAGAGTCGGATACGACTGAGCGTCTTTCACTTCATGTCACTAGGGTTATATATGTTGTGTGCCCTTATTACAAAACAGTAATGCAGTTAATTTAAAATCAAAGCAGTTCATTTGGAGAGGTAGTGCTTTGAAATGGTGTAAGGCGTCTTAACTCTAGTGATGATGCATAGAGCAGAAAGCAAGGTGCTTTTAACAGCCCTATAAGAGTTTCATGAGAAATAGTTCTGAGAAATGGGGAGGTCGTGAGGGTGACCCGGCTTTGGAGCACTGCTGGAAAGGCAGGTCTTGGCAGGACAGGGGACTGAGGGCTATATGCTGTGTGAGACTCGGGTAACTTAGAACCAGAAGCAACAAAAATCCTTGAGATGGGAGATAGAAAGGCAGTAAAGAAAAATATCTCTTGTCTTTCAAATTGTACCCAGGGCTGACTGTGAGTAACTCAGTGTGATAATTTGCTTTTTCTCAAATGCTTTAGCAGAAGACACTGAATGTTTCTATCTCACTTTGTCTCAACTTGCCAAGCCAGTGTTTACAAGTCACCTGGTCATTTCCTGGGCTCCGTTTTTCCTCTCGCATGAAGGGAGCTGGATGAATAGCTATCTTGTCATACTTTGTACTGGAGCCAACTGCAGTCATGGGGCTCTAAGACTCACTCAATAACATTCCATATCCAGTCATGCATGGTCTTCACTACATCTCAGAAGATGACTTTGTTCAGCCACTTTAACCACCATATATGTGTATGTGTGTGCTTAGATTAAGGATCTTCTCTGGGAATGGGATCCATTGTAACAGAATGACCCAGCAGCTGCTGGGGTGACAACCTATAGGAGGACATAATAGGAGTCCCAGACAGAGAGGAGAGAAGGGCGGGTAGAGGCTGTTTTGACCCCAGCTTTCCACAGTGAGTTAGATTTACACTTACTCACATGGGAGGAGCATTTGACCTGTTTCTAGACCATAAGTTCACACTATACTTACATATATTAACACTTATGATTTTTTTTAAACTGGAAAAATGTCTTCTTGAGTAAATCACATTAGGATATTTAAATTTCTTAATCAGGAATAGCATTCCTTGCTATTCAGAACTAAACCACTTCAAATTAAAAAAAATATATTATCTTACTTTACCAAAATTATTTTCATCTGGATAAATTCTTTCTAGTATAAATTTTACAAAGAAAATGTCATTTTTGGTCAGGTCAAGATTTTCTCACACACAACTGTGAGATGCCTTTTGTGGCTGTGATGTCCACAAAGCCCATATTTCCCATGTAGAAATTTCAGGTCCATATTTGCAAAGATATTTTGATTTTTTGGTGCTGTGTATTGTATGCTGAAGTAGCAATACTCTGAGTTCCACTTGCAGCTAAGGGCTTCCTTGAGCACAAGTCTCCTGAGGTTAAATCTCCTGTCTTAGTGTTCCTTGTGGCTATTTAAAGGAAATCAGAGGTGAGCATCTCCTGAGCTCAGGAGGTTGTTTTCTCATCCAGAGTCAGATTCCTGTACTGAGTAGCCTTTGCTTGGCTTCCCACGACCTACAGATATCTGAAGAATTTTTAAATGCTAAGAGGATGGCTTCTTGTTTATAATAGAAAAGAATGCAAGATTTGAGGGGTTTATTACTAGGGGCCAAAGAAAAAGCCTCTGAATTCTCCCAAGAAACTCTCAGCAGTGTTGTTTCTTCTGGATCACATGCCTTCCTTCCTTTCTTTTTTCCTTTCCTTCCTTCCTTATTTTCTTACTTCCTTTCTTTTTTTTTTCTTTCTTCCTTTCTTACCACAAGCCTTTGCAATAAGCTTTTGGGTAGATAAAGAACCTTTCTCCACATCCGCCTTTCTGAAAAATGGAGGGCATAGAGCAAGGCCTGGGTTTACACTGATCTGTAGAAGCAACACATGATCATTCATTCATTCACTGTTTGAAAAGTACTTCTTAAGCAGCTGACATAAGCAGAACACTGTTCTTTATGCCATGAGAAATACAACAAACAAAACCAGCAAGAAACTGACCAACTGTGATACGTTGTGTCTTTCTTCAAGGGGACCATAAAAGAGAGGGAATTAAAAAAGAAAAAGATGAATGATGTTCATCTCAGGTAAATGACACAGACATTACTGTGTGAATTCTTGGAGGAGATGCTCAAGCGTATGAAGAAAATCTGAACATCCACGTGCAAAGTACACACTTTATTTACCCCCTGGTTGAGTAGAGGCATGGAGGCCAAGATACCCAGCGTGATAGTCAGCTGGAGGCCAGGGCACTCACGTGGAGGAAAGTTGAGAACTGGGAAATAAGGTGGAAAAGTAGATGGAGGCTGTACTGTGGAATGCTTTGCATGTAGAATACAAGAAGTTCAGTACATATGGATGGGCTCCATCCCAAGAGCACAGTGTGTAAGTCCAATTTGTTCCTTAAGTACAAAAAGTTAGCCTGAAAGTGAAAGTGTCAGTCATTCAGTCATGTCCAACTCTGAAACCCCATGGACTGTAGTCCATCAGGCTCCTCTGTCCATGGATTTCTCCAAACAAGAATGCTGGAGTGGGTTGCCATTACCTGCTCCAGGGGATCTTCCTGTCCTAGGGATCAAACCCAGGTCTCCTGGATTGCAGGCAGATTTTTTTTACCATCTGAGCCACCAAGGAAACCTCCAAGGAAGCCTAGGTACCAGAATAGCACACTCAGCTATATAGCACTGTACTATAATAAGTTTGCAGTACTTTTCTTGCAAATAATATGTAAAAAACAAACACAAAAAAGAAGAAAACACTTTTAACCTTGCAGTACAGGACCTTGAAAAATACAGTGTCACCAGCTACACCACTGATGCTTTAATGCTTACTTCTGGACATCCTGGGCCTGAAATAAGGCTATTGTACTACCGTACTCTATACAATATGGTACGGTGAGTACACAAAAGCACAACCCCTCGTACAGGAGGCATGTATGTGACATTGTACACCAGACACATGAACTAACCTATGTGTTGGACATTGGAATGCACATTTGCAACTCTGAAAGTTTGCAACTTGACGGTTTCTATGTAGGGAACTTACTATATGTAATTTCTCTTCTCTGATGAGAAGGAACTAGGTTTCAAGGAACTGGCTTCTTCTGTTAACTGACAAAGTTCTGAGGACCAGATATTTTCTACTGCCTTGCCCAAAGTGAATCCTTTTTGATTGTATTATGAAAGCAGAATTCATGATTAATCTGGGGAAGTGGCCAAGAAACCAGAAATAGGACACCAGTCTGACACAACAAGTGATAATAAGTTTTATACACACATTAACTGATTAACCTGCACAACAGCACTTATAATAAACAGAGAAGACGTAATAACCATTGTCTGGTTTTACAGATGAATACACTGAGGGCCACAGGAGTTATTACACATGAGATAAAGGACAAGCTCTTACTGGCCCCAAGCTTCTCCGTTTTTGTGGGTCTCTAACATTAAAAAATCCATACTGTTCCCAAAAGCCAAAATCAGACATACTTTAAAATTTTCTGTAAACTGTAGCATTTATTTGGGAAAAAGTGTACCTCTTATCTTGATCCACAGAGGCAGGAGTGGGTGGGCAGGATTATGGAAAATCCTTTTGCAAAGACTTAAAAATGAGGGGAAACATCTACTGATGTTCTGAACACCACATCTTAAACATTCGTGTACACGTCAGTCTCTCAAAATGAAGAGATGTTATTTGAAGCCTGGTGAAAATGTAGCCACACCCACTCAACGCAAACTTTCTTCCTTTCTAGTAAGTGAGTAATTTATGAGGGGAACTTATTTCTTTCAGGACCAGAGGGGTTGGTTGAACAATGATTATAACACTTCTGTGTTCATGGGATCAGAGTTGCATCCTTTCTTGTGAGGAAAATGGGCCGCCCTATCATCCCTGGACACTGGCAACTGATACCCTCGCCAGGCTCTATGAAATAGAACCTCGTGAATGATGCTAATGACCCTGGGGTTCCCCTCTTGAAAACAAGACTTCTAACCTAGAGATTTTTGGTTTATGTCGACCCTGAGTTCTCTCTGGACTCTCAGGAGTATCATCAAGAGTTGTTCTAAATTGCTTCTTCCCAGGTTTCTTTGTTGTAAGACTCTCTTTTTTAAAACTTTTTTTTTTGTATTGGACCATAGCCAATTAACAAGGTTGTGATAGTGACAGATGAACAGCAAAGGGTCTCAGCCATACATAGATATGTGTCCATTCTCCCCACCCCAGACCCCTCTGCCATCCAGGCTGCCACATAACACTGAGCAGAGCGCCTTGTGCTATCCAGTAAGTCCCTGTTGGTCGTTCATTTTAAATACAGCGGTGTGTACATGTCCACCTCAAAATCCCTAACTATCCCATCCCCTGGGAAGCGCAAGTTCTCTAAGTCTGTGAGTTTCTTTCTGTTTTGTAAATAAGTTCATTTGTATCATTTCTTTTTAGATGCCACATATAAGTGATGTCAAACAGTATTCCTCCTTCTGTGGCTGACTGTTGCAAGACTCTTTTTCTTTCTTTCTTTCTTTCTTTTTTTTTTTTTTAATAATTCCTCCTACTCTTCCTCTTGCTCTTCATTGTACCCACCATTAGGGACATACAGATATAACTCAAGTCCATACGCTTTGGTGACAGGCAAGCATCATGGCGACAGCCATGCATCTTTATGCCAAGGCAGGGACAAAATTCTTGTCTCCTGGAGGCAGCTGTGGACTAAAAAACAGAGACAAAACTACTTAGCTCCTGAGTGGTGGGTTCCCTGGGCCCTTAGGGGAGTTTTTATTTTCTGACTTCCAGTACCTCCACATTTTTATCGTCTTGGCCCTTCTTTCTCTTCATGAAATGACTTCCTTCTTCCACCTCTTCTGATGTTCTGCTGCGAGCATGCTGGTCTATTCCTGGATCAAGTCAACTGCCAAGAAAGGATCTTCTAAGTCATTTTCTCCTTATGGGAGATTTCAGGAAGTGCAGGGCCAAAATGGAAAAGATTTCAGACCCTGGGAAGAAAGTATTTCTTGTTTTGATTCGTCTTTCATTAACTTGCTTATTGAAGAGCTGAATACTGGCAGAAAGAAAAGCACCTCACATTTTCTCGTACAACTATTCTCAGACATGCCTCTGCTGGTAGCTCCCTTTCTGGCCTCTCATTACATCTGAGGCATATTCCATAGATCTGTAGTCACTTAAAACTTGAATTTCATGTTCAATTTTACTTTTTCCTTCTATACAACTTCAGGCTTAACTTATTGTTTGGAAAACTAGTGTGTGTGTGTGTGTGTGTGTGTGTGTGTGTGTGTGTGTGTGTGTGTGTGAAGGGGGAATTTAATTTTCCTTGTTTCTTTTACTCCCTCTCTCCCTCTCTCTGCTACTTCTGGCTTTCCAGAGATCGAGAAGGGAACTTTAAGAAAAAGGGGCAAAAGGGTGTGGACGCATGTGGACAGGTGTGAAGGCCATCTGGCCACTGCTGGTTGTCTTTCTTTTCTGTGGTAGCTGCCCTACTGGACAAACTTCTACCTTAGGAATAATGCAGAAAAGAAGCAGATGGTGATTTTTATACTGGTCTATACCCGCCAAACCCCAGTGCACGCATATCACACCTGGCAGAGTTCCCGCAGCTCAGCAGCGGTTCTCATATGGTATCATATCATGTGATACCTGCAGCTTGGCTTGATCAAGGCACTGGATAAGTTCTCCATCTCACTGGGCCACTTCATCACCATCTCTTCAAGTAGAGTTAACATGAAGGAATAACTCCTTCCTACAGGAAGGAAAAGGGAAAAGTCAGAACATTTTCTCCCATGCTCTTCCTGTTCTAACAACTCTTTCTAACTTAGTAATTCCTCTTTTTGGCCTTTCTTTTATAGAAGCTGGTTGCTTCCATAGACGCTAACTGGCCGGAGAGGAACATGACTGATTCTACTCTTTACTGTGCTCTGGAAGGCAGATGGTGTCACTTTCAGAAATCATCCTTAAAATGTAGGGATCTTCTCATGCATTGTTCCCAAGTTTGAGACTGAGGGAGGAGAGGAAAATCCCATTTAACACCCTGCTAATATTCTGTTTGGTGGCTCAGATGGTAAAGAATCTGCCTGTAATGCAGGAGACCAGGGTTCGATCTCTGGGTTGGGAAGATCCCCTGGTGAAGGAAATGGCAACCCACTCCAGTATTCTTGCCTGGAGAATCCCATAGAGGAGCCTGGTGGGCTACAGTCCATGGGGTTGCAGAAAAGTCAGACACAACTAAGTGAATAACACTTCCACTTCTGATATTCTTTTTAACATTGTTTGTATTCTCAGACCCAACATAGTAGGCGTTTATTAAATGTCTGGAAGGATGAATCAATGGTTAAGTAAATAAAAGAAGAGGGAAAGGAAAATTATTTTGGTACAGAAGTCTGAGTATAATAGAGGAATTTTACAAATGTTTAAAAGATTTTTTTGATGTGGATCATTTTTCCAGTCTTTATTGAATTTGTCACAATATTGCTGCTGTTTTATGTTTTGGCCACAGGCATGTGGGATTTTAGCTCCCTTGCCAGGGATTGAACTCAAACCTGCACCCCAAAAATTGGAAGGTTAAGTCTTAACCACTGGACCACCAGGGAAATCCCTATAATGGAGTATTAATGGCAGTTCCATTAGGTATCTATTGTTGCATAATGAACTACCCCAAAACTTAACAGCTTGAAATAGCAGTTCTTATCCGACACAGTTTCTGAAAGTCAGGATTTAAGCAGCAGATGAGGTAGGTGGTTCTGGCTCAGGATTTCTCATGAGATTGCAATAAAGATGTCGGCCAAGGCTGCAGGCATCTGACTGCCTGACTGAGCTGGGGGATCTCTGTCAAAGATGGCAGCCCCACGCCCTGTGGGCAAGGGTCTTCTTTACTCCTTTACCACGTGGGCTTGTCCATAGAGCTGCTCACAACATGGCAGCTGGTTTTCCTCAGAGCCATAATCAGAGAGGGTTGTGGGGGGATGGGGGACCAAATCAAAAACTGTAGTGTCTTCTAGAACCTACTGTCAGACAAGACATGATTCTCACTTCTGGCATTTTCTGTCACACAGACCAACCAACTCTGGTGTAACGTGTGAGGAAAGAGCACAAGAGTGTGAATAACAGGAAGCAGGGCCCACTGAGGCGCCTCTTGGAGCACGGCTGCCACAGCAGTCGACTCATGTGTCTTGACTCTTTGAATGCGCAGGCATTCAACAACTGAGGAGAAATAGACCAATTCCTTGAAAACTGAAAGCTGCCAACATTCAAACAGGATGAAACAATCAGCTTGAAAAGTTCTAAGACCATCAAGTAATTGAATTTATGGTCTAATCTCCTGAAAAAGGAACAAGAATGAGTTGGGAGATTGGAATTGACATAGTTATACTGCTGCTGCTGCTGCTGAGTCGCTTCAATCGTGTCCGACTCTGTGCGACCCCATAGACGGCCTCCCACCAGGGTCCCCCGTCCCTGGGATTCTCCAGGCAAGAGCACTGGAATGGTGTATAAAATAGACAACTAATGAGGACTTAGAGTACAGCACAGAGAACTCTATGCAATGCTCTGTGGTGACCTAAATGGGAAGGAAATCCGAAAAAGGAGGGGTATATGTATGCATATAGCTGATTTACTTTGCTGTACAGCAGAAAGTAACACAACATTGTAAAAAAAAAACAAACAAACATGTACTTCAATGAAACTTTTAAAAAAGAGATATCCAGTCCCATGTTTCATTGAAGAAGTCTACCAAGCATTTAAAGAAGAATTTACAGCATTTTAATATAATCTTTATAAGACTAGAATTACCCAGATAGCAGAAACAGGAAAGAAAATACAATGAAAACCTACATACCTAAATCCCTCATTAACTTATATGCAAAAACATTCAATGAAATATTAACACATCATGAGTATTAACACGGAGGAACAAGATGGCGGAGGAGTAGGTGGACATGGAGTACATCTCTCTCCATGGATACATCAGGAACACACCTTCAGACACAGAAGTGCGTGCAGAACACCAGCTGGGAGCTGACAGGAGTACCTTGGCCAGTGGAAAAGAATATATAGAGCCAGGCAAAACTCGGCAGGACAAAGGAACTAGGGGGAGAAACAGGACTGTTAGGAGGACTGCACCTGCCCTCGGTGGGTGGGGGAGCTGAGGCAGGGGTCCGATCCCCACATCGAGCAACTGTCTAAGTCAGAAGAGAAACGTTTAAGGCTGAGAGGGAAACAGCTGATCTGTGGCAGCCTAAATGGAATGAGAATCAGACAGTCCTTGCCTCAGTCATACATACCCCAGATGGTGCAGGGGCTGGGGGCTGAAGTTTAGGGATTGTGGAGCAATCCCAGGGTGACAGCTGCTGTTGACTGTGAAGAAACGGATTGAAGGGATGTGAGGGAGGAGATTGTGGTGGGAAATGCCAGTGGAGGAAAGCCAGGCAGCCGTGGAAGCAAGGCGATACTGCTGAGTCACATTTAGTGGGTGGAGCCATCACCATAGCCTCTCTCCCCCCATACGCCAGCATTGGCAGCTGAACAATGGAGAGGCTGGCCCATCAAATGCCTGACGCACTGAACTACAGAGTAGGACCACCCAGGATGCTCCCTTAAGTGACTGATGCACTAATCTACAAAGTAGGACCCCACCCACGGGGGCCCCTCTATGTGCCTAATGCAGTGAACAACAGAGAAGGACCCCAGGCAAGGGAGCCGCCTAATGGGTGGAACTATGGAGAAAGACTGGCCAAAGAGGCCTTCTGATCGCCAGCTACAAGAGGCTCGAAAAAAGACTCTGATATGACCATAACTCCTGCCACAAAGGCAGTCTGTGTCCCTGCACACTTGGCATCGCCTGGGTCCGTGTAAGCTAAGCAACTGTGTTACCTTCACGCTCAACTCTCACTGGGGCAAGCTGCCACAGGCACAAAAAGTATTGCACCTATGAGTGCAGGGTTGCTTATGTAGTGTTCAACTCTGCAACCCTGTGGATTGTGGCCTGTCAGGGAGGGGGGCTCTCCAGGCAAGAATACTGGAGTGTATTGGCCAATACTGGTTTCCATACCCCTCTAGAGCACCGTATTTCCTGCTGCCCTAGCCACCAACTCCCCTGAGTACCTGGTGCTACCAGAACCCTGTGACCCAGGCAGCTGTACCACCTCCACACCTGGCCCTCACTGGGGCAAACCCAAGTCCTCCAGGGCAGCCTCAGGAGCAAACCCCAGTGGATGACCCATATCCAGAGGTGGAAATAAAACCACAATTGAAACCCAGGGGCTGTGTGACTAAGGAACAAGACCCGAAACCCTCCCACCAGCTGTACAAGCTGCAGATTAAATCCACACAATCAACTAGGTAGACTCTGTGTCTGTGGACTATATAAAAGGTCACGGAGAGCTCCCACAAAAGAAAACACACTAGTCCTGATAGCTGTGGACATTGGAGGCAAGAACGCAGAGAAGCAGGACCAGATTAGAATCTGAGCTGCCCCCACAGCAGGTCCAGAGATCAGCACAGGGTTAGCAGGCATCTTATGGAGGTGAGGTGGACTGCGACTCCCAGTGAGGGAAAGGACGTTTATAGCAGTGACTCAAGGAAAACATTTGTTATTCTTATGTTTTGACTTGTTTTGTAGATTCTTTTGGATTTTTTTTTTCTTTTTTTCCTCCACCCCCCGGCCCCCCGCCATCACCCCCCGGCCCCCCGCCATCACCCCCCCCCCGCCGTTACCCCCACCCCCGTCTCTGTTGTAGTTGTGGGTTTTTTGGCACTATGAAATCTAACTAAGCTTTTGAGCTTTTTTTTTTTCCCCCCTCAGTCACATTTTTATTGTTGTTATAAACCTCTGCCTCTATGTTGGGCTTTTGCCGTTCTGGGGAGTGTTTTGTTTTTTTACTCTCTTTTTTAAATTTTAATTTTTTAAACCTATTATTATTTTTTCTACATGTATTCCTTTGTTTGCTTTTCCTGCTATTCTTTTCCCCTTGCAGGTAATCTTTAATATATACAAATCTTCTTTATTTACCTATATTTAACTTTGCATATCTATTCTTTCTTTTCTTTCTTTCCTTTAGTCTCAACATATTGGTTAGTTTTATTTTCATTGCTTGATTCCCAACTGCCACCTTGCTTTAGTTTTGTTTTCCAGTTTGTGCTTCAGTTAGTTCCATTCTGGTAGCTATAATTTTGGGTTTCCTTTCTTCACTGGGTCAATCTATTGTACTTTATTTTTGCTGGACTGTTTAGATTTTGGTTATGGATGGTGTATATGTATATGTGTATATTCAGTCACACTTTTTATTGTTGTTATAAACCTCTGCATCTAGTTGGATTTTTGTAGTTCTGTGGAGTTTTCCTTTTCTTTTTTTCTTTCTTCTTCCTTTTTTTAATCTTTTCTCATTTTTATAATTTTAATTTTTAATTTTTTAAACCTATTATATTTTTTCTGCATTTATTCCTTTGTTTGCCTTTCCTACTGCTCTTTTCCCCTTGCAATTAATCTTTAATATATATAAATCTTCTTCATCTAACTCTGTTTAACTTTGCATATCTATTCTTTCTTTCTTCTCTTTCTTTCCTTCCCTCTCAGCATATTTGTTAGTTATGCCTTCATTTCTTTATTCCCCACTTGGCCCCTTGCTTTAGTTTTGTTTTCTAGTTTGTGCTTTAGTTAGTTTTGTTCTTAACTGGTAAATATAATTTTTGATTTCCTTTGTTCTCCAGGTCAATCAATTGTACTTTATTTTTGTTGGACTGTTTTGACTTTTCTCAAGGGTATATATGTCTATGTGTATATTCCATTATTTTAATTATTATTTGCCTGACTTTGTAACTGCCATTTGTCTGGGGTTCCTCTTTGGTTTCTCATTTTTAGATATGTTTAAAATCTCACTTAATGCCATAATAAGCCACTTGTGGAATCTTTGTTCCTGATCAGAGAGCAAGCCCTGAGCCTTCGGGGTGGGAGCACTGACTCCAAGACCCTAGACTACCAGAGAACTAACCCTAGGGAGTATCAAATAGTGAGAACTCACACAAGGGAAACCACTGTAATACAAGACTGGGCATCACCCAACCACCAGTAGCACCCTGTGCAGGATGCCTCATCTAAACAACAAACCAAACAAAAATACAAACCCAATCATTGGCAGACAGGATTACCATCTCACTCAGCCTTGCCCATCAGAGGAAAAACAAACAAACAAAAACTCAGCACAAATCTCATCTTCAGTTCAGTTCAGTCAGTTCAGTCTCTCAGTCGTGTCCAACTCTTTGCGACCCCGTGAATCACAGCACGCCAGGCCTCCCTGTCCATCACCATTTCCTGGAGTTCACTCAGACTCACATCCATCTTGTCCATGATGCCATCCAGCCATCTCATCCTCGGTCGTCCCCTTCTCCTCCTACCCCCAATCCCTCCCAGCATCAGAGTCTTTTCCAATGAGTCAACTCTTTGCATGAGGTGGCCAAAGTACTGGAGCTTCAGCTTTAGCATCATTCCTTCCAAAGAAATCCCAGGGCTGATCTCCTTCAGAATGGACTGGTTGGGTCTCCTTGCAGTCCAAGGGACTCTCAACAGTCTTCTCCAACACCACAGTTCAAACGCATCAATTCTTCGGCGCTCAGCCTTCTTCACCGTCCAACTCTCACATCCATACATGACCACTGGAAAAACCATAGCCTTGACTAGATGGACCTTAGTCGGCAAAGTAATGTCTCTGCTTTTGAATATACTATCTAGGTTGGTCATAACTTTTCTTCCAAGGAGTAAGCGTCTTTTAATTTCATGGCTGCAATCACCATCTGCAGTGATTTTGGAGCCCCCCAAAATAAAGTCTGCCACCGTTTCCACTGTTTCCCCGCCTATTTCCCATGAAGTGATGGGACCAGATGCCATGATCTTTGTTTAGCTTATGCAAACCACTGGCCCAACCTGATAGGGAAAAAAACAAAAGGAAGAAAGAATTCAACCTTGAAGCCTGGGAAAAGGAGACCTCAAACACAGTAAGGTTAAAAAAAAAAAGGCAGAGGAAAAGCAGATAAATACTACCAAAATGAAGGAACAAACTACAAACACAGAGGTCCAAATAAATGAAGAAGAAATAGGTAAACTACTGAAAAAGAATTCAGAATAATGATAGTAAAGATGAGCAAAAATCTTGAAAGCAAAATGGAGAAAATGTAAGAATCAATTAACAAAGACCTAGAAGAATGAAGGAATAAACATGCAGAGACAAGCAGCACAATTACTGAAATAAAAAATACTCTAGAAGGAATCAATAGCAGAACATCTGAAGCAGAAGAATGAATCAGTGAGCTGTAAGATAAAATGGTGGAAATAACTTCTGAAGAGCAGAATAAAATGAAAAGAATGAAAAGAACTGAGGATAGTCTCAGAGACCTCTGGGACAATATCAAACACACCAACATTCAAATTATAGGGGTCCCAGAAGAAGAGAAAAAGAAAGGATATGAGAAAATTTTTGAAGAGATTATAGTTGAAAATTTCCCAAAAATGGAAAAGGAAATAGTCAATCAAGTCCAAGAGGCACAAGGAGTCCCATATAGGAGAAACAAGGAGTGTTTCTCCTTGGGGAGACACATACTAATCAAACTAACAAAGACTAAACATAAAGAAAGACTATTAAAATCAGCAAGGGAGGAGCAACAAGCAACATACAAGAGAAACCCCATATGTTTAAGAGCTGATGTTTCAGCAGAAACTCTGCACGCCAGAAGGGAATGGCACGATATATTTAAAGTGCTGAAAGGTAAAAATCTACAACCAAGATTACTGTACCTGGCAAGGGTCTCATTCAAAATTGATGGAGTAACAGAAAGCTTTGCAGACAAGCAAAAGTTAAGACAATTCGGTACCACCAAACCAGTTTTACAACAAATGTTAGACGGACTTACATAGTCAAGAGATACAAGAGAAGAAAAAAAAATCTACAAAATCAACCCCAACAATAAAGAAAATGGCAATAGGAACATATATATCAATAATTACTTAAAATGTAAATGAGTTAAATGCTCCAACCATTCAGAGTGGCTGAATGGATACAAAAACAAGACCCATATATATGCTGTCTACAAAAACCCACTTCAGGCCTCAAGACACATATAGACTGAAAGTGAGAGGATGGAGAAATATATTCCATGCAAATGGGAGGCAAAAGAAAGCTGGAGTAGCAATCCTCATATCGGACAAAGTGAAAGTGAAGTCGCTCAGTCATGTCCGACTCTTTGCGACCCCATGGACTTTAGCCCACCAGGCTCCTCCATCCATGGGATTCTCCAGGCAAGAGTACTGCAGTGGGTTGCCATTTCCTTCTCCAGGGGATCTTCCTGACCCAGGGATTGAACCCAGGTCTCCCACATTGTAGGCAGATGCTTTACCATCTGAGCCACCAGGGAAGTCCCATATCAGACAAAATAGACCTTAAAATAAAGAAGATTACAAGAGATAAGGAAGGACACTACATAAAGATCAAGGGATCAATCCAAGAGGAAGACATAACAATTGTAAGCATCTATGCAGTCAACATAGGAACACCTCACTACATAAGACAAACACTAACAGGCATAAAAGGGGAAATTGAAAGTAACACAATAATAGTAGGAGACTTTAACATTCCACTCACACCAAAGGACAGATCATCAAAACAGAAAATTAATAAGGAAACACAAGTCTTAAATGATATATTAGATGAGATGGATTTCATTGATATCTTCAGGACATTCCATGCAAATGCAGAAGAATACACCTTCTCAAGTGCACATGGAACATTCTCCAGGATAGACCACATCTTGGGTCATAAATCAAACCTCAGTAAATTTAAGAAAATTGAAATCATATCAAGCATATTCTCCAACCACAGCACTATAAGACCAGATATCAGTTACAAGAAAAAAAACTGTAGGAAACACAAACACACAGAGACTAAACAACACGTTTCTAAATAACCAACAATTTACTGAAGAAATCAAAGAGGAAATACAAAAATTTCTAGAAACAAATGACAATGAAAACATGACAACTCAAAACCTATGGGATGCAGCAAAAGCAGTCCTAAGAGGGAAGTTTATAGCAATAAAGTCCCACCTCAAGAAACAAGAAAAACATTGAAGGAACAACCTAACTTTACACCTAAAACAACTGGGAAAAAAAGAACAAAAAAACCTCAAAATTAGTAGAAAGAAAGAAACCATGAAGATCCAAGCAGAAATAAATGAAAAAGAGATGAAAGAAAAAATAACAAAGATTAATAAAACTAAAACCTGGTTCTTTGAGAAGATAAACAAAATTGACAAACCTTTAGCCAGACTCATCAAGAAAAAAAAGAGAAGAATGAAATCAACAAAATTAGAAATGAAAAAGGAGAGGTTACAACAGACAATGCAGAAATACAAAGGATTATAAGAGACTATTATGAACAACTACATGGCAATACAATGGATAACCTGGAAGAAATGGACAGATTCTTAGGAAAGTTCAGTCTTCCAGGACTGAACCGGGAAGAAGTAGAAATTATGAACAACCCAATTACAAGCACTAAAATTGAAACTGTAATCAAAAATCTCCCAAAAAACAAAACCCCAGGACCAGATGACTTCACAGGAGAATTTTATCAAACATTTAGAGAAGAGCTAATGCCTATCCTTTAAAACTCTTTCAAAAAATTGCAGAGAAAGGAACACTTCCAAACTCATTCTATGAGGCCACCCTGATACCCAGACCAGACAAAGACAACACAAAAAAAGAAAACTACAGGCTGATATCACTGATAAACATAGATGCAAAAATCCTCAACAAAATTTTAGCAAACAAAATTCAGCAACACATCAAAAAGCTCATACACCATGATCAATTTGTGTTTACTCCAGGAATGCAAGGATTCTTCAATATATGCAAATCGATCAATGTGACACACCATATTAGCAAAATGAAAGATGAAAAGTATATGATAATCTCAACAGATGCAGAAAAAGCCTTTGACAAAATTCTGCACCCATTTATGATTAAAACGCTTCAAAAAATGGGCATAGAAGGAACCTACCTCAACATAGTAAAGGCTATGCATAATAAGCCTACAGCAAACATTATTCTCAATGGTGAAAAACTGAAAGCATTCCCTGTAAGATCAGGAACAAGACAAGGGTGTCCACTTTCACCACTATTATTCAACATAGTTCTGGAAGTCTTAGCTACAGCAATCAGAGAAGAAAAAGAAATAAAAGGAATCTAGATCAGAAAAGAAAAAGTAAAGCTCTCACTCTTTGCTGGTGACATGATACTATACATAGAAAACCCTAAAGATAGTATCAGAAAATTGCTAGAGCAAATCAAAATCAATGTACAGAAATCACTTGTATTTCTATATACTAACAATGAAAAATCAGAAAGAGAAATTAAGGAATCAACCCCATTCACCATTGCAATGAAAAGAATTAAATATCTATGAATAAGCTTACCTAAGCAATGGCACCCCACTCCAGTACTCTTGCCTGGAAAATCCCATGGATGGAGGAGCCTGGTAGGCTGCAGGCCATGGAGTCACTAAGAATCAGACACGACTGAGTGACTTCCCTTTCACTTTTCACTTTCATGCATTGGAGAAGGAAATGGCAACGCACTCCCGTGATCTTGCCTGGAGAATCCCAGGGACAGAGGAGCCTGGTGGGCTTCTGTCTATGGGGTTGCACAGAGTTGGACACGACTGAAGCGACTTAGCAGCAGCAGCAACAGCAAGGAGAGAAAAGAACTGTACATAGAAAATTATATGACACTGATGAAAGAAATCAAAGATGACATAAACGGATGGAGAAATATTCCATGTTCCTTGGTAGAAAGAATCAATATTGTGAAAATGACTATAATACCAAATGCTATCTACAGATTCAATGCTATCCCATTCAAATTACCAATGACATTTTTCACAGAAGTAGAACAAAAAATTTCACAATTCGTATGAAAACACAAAAAAACCCCAAATAGCCAAAGCAGTCTTGAGAAAGAAGAATGGAGCTGGAGGAAACAACCTTCCTGACTTCAGATTATACTACAAAGCTACAGTCATCAAGGCAGTATGGTACTGGCACACAAACAAAAATATAGACTAATGGAGCAAGATAGAAAGCCCAGAAATAAACTCATGCACCTATGGGTACCTTATTTTTGACAAAGGAGGCAAGAATACACAATGGGGCAAATACAGACTCTTCAATAAATGGTATTGGGAAAACTGGGCAGCTATATGTAAAGAAATGAAATTAGAACACTTCCTAACACCATGCACAAACACAAACTCAAAATGTATTAAAGACCTAAATGTAAGACCAGAAACTATAAACTCTGAGAGGAAAACATAGGCAGAACACTTGATGACATAAATCAAAGCAAGATCCTCCATGACCTACCTCCTAGAGTAATGGAAATAAAAGCAATAGTAAACGAGTGGGACCTGATTAAACTTAAAAGCTTTTGCACAGCAAAGGAAACTATAAGCAAGGTGAAAAGACAACCCTCAGAATGGGAGAAAATAATAGCAAATGAAACAACTGACAAAGGATTAAATTCCAAAATATACAAGCAGTTCATACAACTCAATACCAGAAAAACAACATGATCAAAAGTGGGGAAAAGACCTAAACAGACATTTCTCCAAAGAAGACATACAGATGGCTAACAAACAGATAAAAGATGCTCAGCATTGCTCATTATTAGAGAAATGCAAATCAAAACCACAGTGGGAATCACCTCACGCTGGTCAGAATGACTCTCTTCAAAAAGTCTGCAAATAATAAAATGCTGGAGAGGATGTGGAGAAAAGGGAATGCTCTTGCACTGTTGGTGGGAATGTAAATTGATACAGCCACTATGGAAGACAGTGTGGAGATTCCTTAAAAAACTAGGAACAAAACGACCATATGACCCAGCAATCCCACTCCTAGGCATATACTCTGAGGAAACCAAGGTTGAAAAAGACACATATATCCCATTGTTCATTGCAGCACTATTTACAATAGCTAGAACATGAAGGCAACTTACATGTCCATTGACAGATGAATGGATAGAGAAGTGGTGGTACATATACACAATGGAATATTACTCAGCCATAAAAGGGAATGCATCTGAGTCAGTTCTGTTGAGGTGGATGAACCCGGTACCTATTATACAGAGTGAAGTGAGTAAGAAAGAGAAAGATAAATATCATATTCTAACACATATATATGGAATCTAGAAAGAGTATTATATCACCACATGTAAAATAGATAGCAACGGGAATTTGGTATACGGCTCAGGAAACTCTGTATCAACCTAGAGGGGTGGGATGCAAGGGAGATGGGAAGGAGGTTCAAAAGGGAGGGGATATATGTATACTTATGTCTGATTCATGCTGAGGTTTGACAGAAAACAAAATTCTGTAAAGCAATTATCCTTCAACAAAAAAATGAATTAAAAAAATTAGTATTAACATATCATAAGTATAAAAGGAATTATATACCATGATTCAGTGGGCTTTATTCTAGGTATATAAAGCTGAGTCAACATTTAAAAAATCAGACTGCATAATACACCATATTAATAGATTAAAAATAATAACCAAATGATCATAATAATCAGTATAGAAAACATATTTGAGGAAACCCAAAATTCATTCATGGGAAACAATCTCAGAAATATAAGAAAAAAAGAGAATTTCAGCTGCCTAAAGAAAGAATTAAATATCTGTCAGCTAACATCATACTTGTTGGTAAATAACTTTCCTGCTAAACTGGTAAGGAAGCTAAGATTAGGAACAAAATAGGAATGTCTGCCCACTGCTCCTAATCAGTTTATCACTGGAAGTTCTAGCCATTATAGTAAGGCAAAAAAATTTTTAAAGGCAATTTTGAAAGGCAGAGATAAAACTGTCTCCATTTTCAGATGACACAATTATGTACACAGAAAACTCCAAGGAATGCACAAAATAATAATTTACAAAATCCTCTTCAAAATAAAGACAACAATTCTCCTCATATTGATCTATAGGTTTAATATAATTATGTTATTATAGAAAATTTAATTATGATAATAATTGCTGTCTAAATCCCAGCAAGTATAGACATATACAAGCTTATAAAAATTTGCAGGGAAAGGCACTAGCCTAGACTAGTTAAAACAATCTTTTTTCAAACTTTTTTTTTTTTCAAACTTTTTATTTTATATTGGGGTATAGCCGATTAACAATCTCATGGTAGTTTCAGGTGGATGGCAAAGGGACTCAGCCATACATATACATGTATATGCTATGCTATGCTATGCTATGCTAAGTCACTTCAGTCATGTCCAACTCTGTGCGACCCCATAGATGGCAGCTCACCAGGCTCCCCCATCCCTGGGATTCTCCAGGCAAGAACACTGGTGTGGGTTGCCATTTCCTTCTCCAATGCGTGAAAGTGAAGTCGCTCAGTCGTGTCCGACCCTCAGCGACCCCATGGACTGCAGCCTTCTAGGCTCCTCTGTCCATGGGATTTTCCAGGCAAGAGTACTGGAGTGGGGTGCCATTGCCTTCTCTGATACACATATATAGTCTCCCCCAAATTCCCCTCCCATCCAAGCTTCCACATAACATTGAACAGAGTTCCTTGTGCTATTCAGTAGGTCTCTATTGGTTATCCATTTTACTCATAGTTATGTCTGCATATTTGTGGACATGACAAGCTTATTAGAAAATTTATATGGAAAGGCTCTAGCGTAGACTAGCTAAAACAATCTTGAAAGTAAAGAATAAAGTGAAAGGGAATCACTGGGCTTCCCTCATAGCTCAGTTGGTAAATCATCTGCCTGCAATGCAGGAGACCCGGCTTCGATTCCTGGGTCAGGAAGATCCCCTGGAGAAGGAAATGGCAACCCACTCCAGTATTCTTGCCTGTAGAATCCCATGGACAGAGGAGCCTGACAAGCTACAGTTCATGGGATGGCAAGAGTCAGACACGACTTAGCAACTAAACCACCACCACCATCACTGAAGCTAGAGTCATCAAGACCACGTGGAACTAGTGCAGTGGCAGACAGTTCATCACTGACTTGATGGCCATGAGTTTGAGCAATTTCCAGGAGATAGTGGAAGACAGGGAAGCCTGGCATGCTGCAGTCTGTGGGGTCACAAAGAGTCAGACATGACTTAGTAAAGTGAATAACAGACAGTTCAGCAGAGAACAGAACAGAAAATCTGTAAGTAGATCCACATGGATATACCCAACTATTTTTTTTTAAGCTTTATTGGACCATACTTGATTTACAGGGCTGTATTTTATTCCTGTTGTACAACAGAGTGACTCAGTTATACATGTATGTTCTTTTTCATTTTAAATTAAGTTCACTGAGAGTTGAGAGTTTTGGGTTCTGGCATCAGCTCCTTCCAGGGTTTTCACCCCAGTGGCAAGTCCCTCTTTCTCTGAGACTGGCCACGTGTCTTACTTGTGTGGTGTCAGGTTGCTGCACTAGGCAAGAGGGACCTCTGTGGCCTCGAGACTTGGGCACTGCTTCTCTGGGCCACTGTCTTGAGCCAGACTGTGAAGTGGCTTTGCCCAGCCCTGTTCAGAGATACTCTCAGGGATGCCCATTCGTGACATGCATGGGGCCTTCACATGGGAACCTGAGGAGTCATTTGTCTTCCAGCTGCTCAGAGCTCTTGTGTCCGAGACCCTGCTGTAGAGTCGGTGGAGTGGCCAGACCCCAGTGCTCCTCCACTCGTCCCGGGGTGCATTCTGCCTCTCGTCCCTCATAGCTACCAGACCGTTCACCTCCCAGAATGTTTGGGCTTGAAGTTACATTAAAGTGACTTTAATGTAAAGTCATTACGTTACATTACAGGTGTTTGAGAGAGAAAAGAAAAAAAAAAACAAACCTCATCACTTCCAAGGACGGCTTAATTATGGTGTCTTTTCCTTTCACATCCTTCTGTCCCCTAGGGTGAATTTCCAGCATTAAATAAACACTTCACATGTATTGGAGGCTTCCCTGGTGACTCAGCTGGTAAAAAACCCACCTGCAATGCAGGAGACCTGGGTTCAATTCCTGGGTCAAGAAGACCTCCTGGAGAAGGGAATGGCAACCCATTCCAGTATTCTTGCCTGGAGAACTCCCATGGATAGAGGAGCCTGAAAGCTACAGTCCATGGCGTCACAAAGAGTTGGACAAGACTGAGTGAGTGACTAACACTTCCATTATAGTTTATCACAAGATATTGAATACAGTTCACTGTGTTATACAGTAGGTCCTTGTTGTTTATGCGTACTGTACATAACAGTTTGTACCTGCTAATCCCCAACTCCCAGTCCTTCCCTGCCCCCATCCCTCTACCCCTTGCCAACCATAAGTCTTTTCTTTTTATTTGTGAGTCTGTTTTTGTTTTGCAAATGGATTCATTTGTGGTTGTATTTTAGGTTCCACATAGAAGTGATATCGTATGGTATTTGTCTTTCTCTTTCTGACTTAGTTCACTTAGTATAATAATCTTTAGGCTTATCTATGTTGCCGAAGATCATGGCATCCGGTCTCATCACTTCATGGGAAATAGATGGGGAAACAGTGGAAACAGTGTCAGACTTTATTTTTGGGGGCTCCAAAATCACTGCAGATGGTGATTGCAGCCATGAAATTAAAAGATGCTTAATCCTTGGAAGAAAAGTTATGACCAACCTAGATAGTATATTCAAAAGCAGAAATGTTACTTTGCCGACTAAGGTCCGCCTAGGCAAGGCTGTGGTTTTTCCTGTGGTCATGTATGGATGTGAGAGTTGGACGGTGAAGAAGGCTGAGCGCCGAAGAATCGATGCTTTTGAACTGTGGTGTTGGAGAAGACTTGAGAGTCCCTTGGACTGCAAGGAGATCCAACCAGTCCATTCTGAAGGAGATCAGCCCTGGGATTTCTTTGGAAGGAATGATGCTAAAGCTGAAACTCCAGTACTTTGGCCACCTCATGCAAAGAGTTGACTCATTGGAAAAGACTCTGATGCTGGGAGGGATTGGGGGCAGGAGGAGAAGGGGATGACAGAGGATGAGATGGCTGGATGGTATCACTGACTCAATGGACCTGAGTTTGAGTGAACTCCAGGAGTTGGTGATGGACAGGGAGGCCTGGTGTGCTACGATTCATGGGGTTGCAAAGAGTCTGACACAACTGAGTGACTGAAATTAACTGAACTGAACTGATGTTGCTGCAAATGGCATTATTTCATTCTTTTTTATGGCTGAGTAGTATTCCATTGGCTGCACCAATTTACATTCCTTTCAACAGTGTAAGAAAGTTCCTTTTTCTCCATGCTGTTTCCATAATTTATTATTTGTACACATTTTAATGATGGCTGTTCTGAGTGATATGAGGTGGCACCTTATTATTGTTTTTATTTACAGTTCTCTAAAAACTAGTCATGTTGAGCATCTTCTCATGTGCCTATTGGCCATTTGTAGAAACGTCTAGGTCTTCTGCCCAGTTTTTGATTATTTTTGTTGTTGTTGTTGTTGCTGTTGTTATTGAATTGTAAGAGTTGTTTGTATATTTTGGACATTAAGCCCTTGTCAGTTGCATCACTTGCAAATATTTTCTCCCAGTCTGTAGGTTTTCTTTTTGTTTTGCTTATGATTTTCTTTGCTGTGTCAACTTAAATTTTTAAGTTAAACTTTTTATTCTGATAAATACAGATCACAAGCAGCTATTAAGAAACCATTCAGGGAGATCCCACGCCCCCTTTACCTAGTTTCCATCAGTGGTGACACCTTGTAAAACCATGGTTTAATATCACACCCAGAAGTGTTCTGTGGCCGCAAAGATCCTGTGTTGCTCCTTTACAGCCACGTTCCCCTCCCCCTGCCCCCAGCCAAAAGCATGTTGTATACAGACCTAGAGAATGTTACATATGTAAATAGAATCACACAATATGTGATTTGAAACTGGCTCTCTTCACTCAGCATCTTTACTTGGATACAAGATGTCCAATGTATCAATAGTTTGTTCTTTTTGACTTGCTGAGTAGCACTCCATGGCCTAGACACACAGGTGTTTTAAACTGTTTATCCACTGAAGGCAGTTGGGGTGTTCTAGTATTTGGCAATGGCACCCCTCTCCAGTACTGTTGCCTGAAAAATCCCATGGATGGAGGAGCCTGGTAGGCTGCAGTCCATGGGGCTGCTATGAGTCAGACATGAATGAGCAACTTCACTTTCACTTTTCACTTTCATGCATTGGAGAGGGAAACGCCAACCCGCTCCAGTGTTCTTGCCTGGAGCATCCCAGGGATGGTAGAGCCGGGTGGGCTGCCGTCTATGGGGTCGCACAGAGTCAGACACGACTGAAGCGACTTAGCAGCAGCAGCAGCAGCAGTATTTGGCCATTATGAATAAAGCTGCCCTAAACAGACTTGCCAGCCCCCACAATTGTGTGATGAGCCAATTCCTTAAAATAAAAAAATGTAAAAGGAAAAAGTTAGTAAATAAATAAATAAACATTGTGTATATGTGTATATGTGTGTGTTTGTGAATGTGTGTGTGAACATGTGTGTGTGCATGTATTTTCTTGTTGTTGTTTGTTTTTTTCCTGGAGAACCCTGACTGATACACTAATTTTTCCATATTTACTACTGAAATGTCTGCCTTAGGGAGAAGATGCTGCTAATCTGGCCAGGTTCAGAGCCCATTTTAGGTCAAATTCACTACTGCTTTGAAACGGTAGAGTGTTTCCTTCTTGTGTTTTTGTTTCTTTTGTCCAAACTTCCAAATATTGAAATATTTTACATTTATTTGTCTTCCTCTGGGCCCAGTGATTATAGTTACTCAAGGCCACCTAGTTCAAGAATTTTATAGCTCATTGAATGTTAGATGTAGAAAAGATCTTTCAAATCATCTAGTCTGAATTCCCTCTTAACAGAGGAGCATGGTTTCGATTGCTGATCTTGGAACTGAGCTAAGCAGCCATGTTTTCTCAAGCACTCAACTTATTGAGTGCTCAACTCTCTCTTCCATTCTCGTCCTCAAGCCAGTAGTTTCCAACCTTCTCCTAGCCCCTGGTGGTCTTACTCAACCTCCATAGAGTAAGCCAAACTTGCTCCTGCGATGAGGACAGATGCCAGTGGATAGTGTGGAAGAACTGGCTACATTTTGTTTTGTACCCTTACCAGGAGCCAAGACATTCAGATCGCCTAAAGCTGGGGTGACTGACAATATCTTTGGATTTTTGAAGCCCTCTAGGAACTCTGGCACATTCAAAACGAACATATTCCAGTTGGATTCGCATGTGGTTCAAATAGGCAACTTTCCCTGTCCAAATCAATAAATAAATTTAAAACATTCAAGACACAGAATGATTTTAGCTTCCAACAAATGGCTGGTAGAATTTGTTTCCTTTCTAAATGTAGTTTCATTTTTGAAATCAAGTCTGCAGAGATTAATGCACAGCTTATGAGACTTGGCACAGAGAAAGTGAATTGACTTTCTTCTGGGAAGTGTGAACCTTCATTGTGTGCAGTTTTATTCTTCTAACTGCCATTGGATATCTTGGTGCTGGAGAGGTGGTGTTTTGTATTGAGAGTAGTGAAGCAAATATACAGTGTTAATGCCTGAAAAGAGATAGAAATGCAATACCGTGCATCTTAAAAAATGTTCCTATACAGATAAAAAAAGAAAAACTTGAGATGCTTGAGTTTTAATCACACTAAGTTTCAAGCCTAGGTCTTGACTCCAAAATGGGCACACACATTTCTTAGAATAAATGAGTACAGTGTTTCATGGTTAATTAAAGATTTTCAAGGACATCAATGAACTGTGATATTAACTCTATGAAACTTGTTACATCGCAACTGGGAAAACTGAAGCTATGGAAAGCTTCATCATTTCCCAGCATCAAATCACTTGTAAGCAGCAGATCTGGGTCTTAATCTAGGTTTACTGATTTAAAATTTTGTGTCTTTCCACTGCAGATTTTTGGTCACATAAATATGAAACAAAATATTAGGTTAAGCAGCTGTATCACTCTTCTCTTTATTTATGGTCTGGGGGAGATCAGCTATCCTGAATTTCTAATTCTCAATGTCTAAATTTAGGATAAAGAATTCTAATAATGCTTTATTTTTATATCTGTGAATAAATGTCTACTATAAAAGTTAGGCTATTACCCCACTATTATAAATAATGGCCATGAAATTCAAGTGCTTATATGATTTATGCTGGCTCGTTGGCACTCACCCATGACTCACAACTCCAAGTCAGCAGTTCTAAATCTCACCAGTCCCACCTCTCAGCTGGGGAGTTCCCAGGGTTAGTGGTCTTCAGAGCCAAAACTGTTCCCTGAGTGAGCCTTGAGGGTGAGTGAGTCACTGCTCTGGGATGCAGCTTGACAGCCATTCAGTTTAGGTGGAGTCTCTTTGGCACCCAGGTCAACAGAGAACACAAAAGTGACTCACTCTCTAAGAGCTCACCTACCTACATGATTGCCACAAAATCAGCAAACTTTCCATTTATAAAAGTTTGACTTGTATCTCTAATTGACTCATTGATGGTCTATGTGGGACTTCTGAAGGATGGTATTGGGAAGGCAAATCAGCTTGCTTATTATTGGCTTAAGCTGGCTGAAAGGTTAATCTTTACCCAAAAAGTGTATACCTGGAAGTCAAGGTCAATCTACCTGTCTAGGATACCCCTCAGTACTTATGCTGTCATAAGTTTCAAAGACGTTTTCTTTTCATCCCCTCCTACCATGCTAAGGGTCTACATTTTCTGCTCCAATTTGAGCCCTTTCCCCCTTTTCAACCTGTAAAAATAAACTTTCTTATCCCAAGAAAAAAGATCACAGCAAAATATGGCTTGAAGATGTCTCAGAAATCAAGTAGCACTTATGAAACACTATTTGCTTATATTACTGTAAGTGTCAACGAATCAAAATCATGTGGATTAAATTTCCTTGCAAATAAATAAGGACTCACTAATGAGGAGTTGAGTTTGCATTTTGCCAAAACTACAGCAATTTAGTAAAGATGTGTAGTCTTTCTTGAGCCAGATGGACTGCTGTTCCATAGCAAAAAGTAAAATAGATCATAAAAAAATGTTCCTATATATCTTGATTGGGCATTTTGAAATCATTTTCAAAACTGACCCATTATCGATTTTGGTTACAGTTAAAAATGAACACATGTAGTAATTTTAAATTGGTATCAGCAAATACTGTGTAATTAATAAAAAATTCCTGCCAATAGGTACATAAAGATGTGCTCAACATCAGTGATCATTAGGGAAATGCAAATAAAGACCACAATGTGATATCATTTTCATGCCTATTTAGAATGACTGTAATAAAAAAGATAAGAGATAACAAATACTGGCAAGCATGTAGAGAAAAGAAAACTCCTGGGCACTGTTAGTAGGGTTATAAATAGGGGCAGGCAATAAGGAAAACTGTGTTGAGTTTCCTCAAAAAATTGAAAACAGAAGTACCATATGATCCAGCAATTCTACTTCTGGGAATATATCTGAAGAAAATGAAAACACGATGTGGAAGAGATCTTTGCATCCCCGTGTTCATAGCAGCGTTATTTACAATAGCCAAGATATGGCAACGACCCGTGTCCATAGATGGATAAAGGGATATAGAAGTTGTGATATATATGCATATACATGTATGTTACTCAGCCATGAAAAATAAAGAACTCCTGCTATTTTCTGTCTTTGACAACATGGATGGGCCTCTTGAGGGCATTATGCTAAGTGAAATAGGTCGGGCAGAGAAAGACAAATACCATATGATCTCATATGTATGTGGAATCTAAAAAAGCAAGAAACCAAAGTTAGAAAAAGAGATCAAGTGTGTGTGGTTACCAGAGGCAAGGGCTAAAGAGAGGGTGAATTGGAAGATTGAGGTCAACAGTCTCAACTTCCAGTTATAAGATAGACGGACACCAGGGATGTAATGTACAACATTATGACGATAGTTAATGTTGTTGTTTGGTGTATTTGAAAGCCGTTAAGAGAGTAAATCCCCAGAGTTCTTATCACTGGGAAAAGTTTTTTTTTTTTTCTCTTTTTTTTTTTCTGTATCTGTATGAGATGATAGATATTCACTAAATTTCTGTGATGGTCATTTCACAATTTGTGTGAGTCAAAGCATTGTGCTGTAGATCTTAAAATTATACAATGCTGGATGTTAATTATATTTCAATAGAACTGGAGAAATAATAAAACAAAAGATATAATATTTATTAAGTTTATTTTTAATAAAAATATTTGTAAAATAGTTAACAGAAAACCCTACTGATATAGTTAAACGTCTTAATATTTTCTAAAATATAAGTGGTTACACACTATTTAGCTGAAGCGTAACCTATTTATTAACTATTCACTTACTATGAAATCTTCAACCATAATTTATATTGTTAATCTTTTATTTCTTAATGAAAGAAATTGACAAAAAAAAAAAAACCCAAAAACCTAGGGACACACATTTAAGATTCAAAGACACAAAAAGCAAGTCATTGAAAAAGCAAAGCAAAGCAGAGAATGAAAATGTCTTCTGAGTCCTCTAGTCAATTTCTTTTGGCTTCTATATTGGAGCTTCCCAGGAGGCGCTAGTGATAAAGAACCTGCCTGCCAATGCTGGAGACATAGATACAAGAAATGTGGGTTCGATCCCTGGGTTGGGAAAATTCCCTGGAGGAGAACACGGCCACCCACTCCAGTATTCTTGCCTGGAAAATCCCGTGGACAGAAGAGCCTGGAGAGCTACAGTCCCTAGAGTCAGAAAGATTGAGATGTGACAGAAGTGACATAACACACACACACTTTTATACTAATGGTAGTTTTAATAATGACGTGATTTTAATAATGACATATGTGATGAAAATAGTATTAAATGTGCTAATGCAACCTTAGTGAAATATAAAAATGTAACTTTACATCTATGTTTCTAAATGGGTTATTTAATTATTCAACAATGGGATTCATCCAGCTAAAATATATGCAAAAATAGATTCTAAACTGGAAGAATTATGATCTAAAGATGACTAATATGATCATCATTTTCCCAGCCATGTTACCAGTAATATACAAGTAACTACAGACTACAGAGGACAATTTGACTTGTTCTGGATGATGCTGGCCAAAACTCTGGAGAGGAATTGGATAAAACAAATGTTTTTATTTTTATAATGCATTTTGTCCCAAAGCCAAGACTTACAGGATTTTGCTTGGAATTACATTCTGTTTTTTGCAAGCAAAGAGTTCCCTTGGCTGTTAGATTGGCAGAGCTAGTGAAATACTGCTCATCTGAGGCTATTTAATCTTAGGACTCTGAAAAGATCCAATCTATTACTGCTGCTAAATTTAACCTCATGTGAGCCATGCTGTGGGGCATGAGGTTCACCATTGTCCCAGTATGGAAGGTGAAAGTCTCTTCTGCCCATGTTTTGGTTAACACACTCAAATAGAATCAACATGATAGAATCTGTCCTTATGAAGGCTAAGTCTTCAGATGTTTGTTAACAGTTATTTCTTTAGTGACTGCTGTGTATTCAGGCTCGTTGTGAGGTCCTGGGGCTATTTCTGCTTCTAGGGAACTCAGAGTCAAGTAGTGGAGAAATGCATAAACACATGATCATGTTAAAATGTGACTCTTACTATATTACAAGTAGACTCTTACTATATTACAGGGTGCTATGGTGTTTCAGAATTCAAAATGACTAGCTATCTGCGGTTGGAACTGGGGTGGGGTTATACCACCTACCTACTGCTATGTAACACGCCTTTTCAGAACTAAGCGGGTTTAAGCAATTGGAGTTTATTTGCTCATGTTTTTTTTCTCTGAAGTCTGAGCTGAGGCACACATTTCTTCCATTGGTGTTTCCTGGAATTACTCATGGTGATTCAACCAGGTCAGACAGGCAAAGAAAGGTGCTCACATCCCTGGTCATTAGGTTGGATGTCGGATTATCAGCTGAGCATCTTGGTTCTCCTCCATGTGGCCCATCCAGCGGACTAGCCCAGGTGTTTGACAAGGTGGCTGCAACTTTCCAAGAGAGTGAGAGCAAAAACCGCAAGGCCTCTTGAGCTGAGGCTTGGCGGCCATAGGATGTCACATCCACTGCGTGTTATTGGAGACAACAAGGAACTGGTCTATTCCAGAATCAACAATAGTGGAAGCCATCCCCACCTCGTGATGGGAGGAGCTGAGAAGAAACTATAGCCATTTTAACAGTATTAAAGTTATAAGGTATTCCTCCTCCTGGCACTCCGTCTGTGGCAGGACTTTTCCTCAAAAGAAATACATCACTGCTTTTTCACTAGTTTCAAAAATGACTGTTCTTCACTCTTCAGTGTGTGCTTTTTGTGTTTTTTCTTAACTTTTATTTTACGTTGGAGTATATTTGATCAATGAGGCTTCTCAGGTAGCACTAGTGGTAAAGAACCCCCAGCCAGTGCAGGAGACAGAAAAGACACAGGTTTGATCCTTGCATTGGGAAGATCCATGGAGAAGGGGAGGGCCACACACTTCAGTATTCTTGCCTGGGGAATCCCATGGACAGAGGAGCCTGGTGGGCTACAGTCCATAGCCTTGCAACCCAGGGATCAAAGCCAGGTCGCCCGCATTGCAGGCAGATTCTCTACCAGCTGAGCTACCAGGGAAGGAGGGTTGTAAAGAGTTAGATAAGACTGAAGCAACTTAGTGCGTGCACACAGACATACACACACACAGAGTTGATTAACACTGTTGTGTTAGTTTCAGATGTACAACCAAGAAGTGACTCAGTTATACATATACATGTATCTGTTCTTTTTGAAGTTCTTTCGCCATTTAGATTGTTACAGAATACTGAGCAGAGTTCCCTGCGCTTTCAGTTGGTCTTTGTTGGTTATCCATTTAAAACTGTTTTTATTAAAAGTGGAAGCAAAACCCCTAGCCTATAAAGAAACTTAACTTTTATCATACATTGTAATAAAACATTGTATAGATTAAAAAAAAAATAAATTGTAGCCATTTTAACCATGGCGTTTAGTTAGGGAATATGTCAAAGGAAGGCCTTTTAAACCTGAGTCTTAAATGATTTATATTAGTTTCCTATTCAGGTGTGTGTGTGTATGTGTGTGTGTGAGTGTGTGTTGGGGCCGAACATATTCCAGAAAAGACAGAGGAAGCATTCCAAATGCAATGGTTAAGATGAACATGAGCAAAGTATGGTGCAATATTTGTGAAATTACAAGTAAACATATATGGATGAATACAGAATGCATCATAGCTGCCAAGGGTAGGGAGTGACCTGAAGGGGAATAACAGTGAAAGGAGGGACGGAAGTGAGTCTAGGATGATAGGTTGGCAGATGGTTAAAGGATTATGAGAAAGATGAGTGATTTGCAACATGTTCTCTAGGTGTTGGGTAACCAGGGATCATTTTTATAACAAGTTTCAGGCCTATGTAGCCTGAGGAAGTCACTGAATAAGAATCTGTTAAATAAATAAAAGCAGCTTAGTGACCTGGTCAGAGTTGCCATTCTTAAAAAATAGGATGCGGGACTTCCCTGGTGGTCCAGTGGTTAAGACTTCACTTTCCAGCGTAGGGGGCGTAGGTTCAGTCCCTGGTCGGGGAGCTAAGATACCACATGCTTTGCAGCCAAAACAAACAAACAAACAAAAATCAGAAGCGATATTGTAACAAATTCAACAAAGACTTAAAAAATGGTCCACATCAAAAAAAGTCTTAAAAAATAGGGTGAGGTTAAGTACATGTAGACTTTGGAATTGTGTCTGGTGGGTGAGGATAAAACCTTCATGCTGACCCCTACCAAGAGCAGCAGGCTGTTTTACAGGGGACCACCTCCTCTCAATTTACTTATTATGAGTATTCAGTTCAGTTCAGTTCAATCGCTCAGTCGTGTCCGACTCTTTGCGACCCCATGAATCGCGGCACGCCAGGCCTCCCTGTCCATCACCAACTCCTGGAGTTCACTCAGACTCAGGTCCATCGAGTCAGTGATGCCATCCAGCCATCTCATCCTCTGTCATCCCCTTCTCCTCCTGCCCCCAATCCCTCCCAGCATCAGAGTCTTCTCCAATGAGTCAACTCTTCGCATGAGGTGGCCAAAGTACTGGAGTTTCAGCTTAAGCATCATTCCTTCCAAAGAGATAAACTTTATATCTGCAATCTGCTATTTTTGAAAACCTCATCATATTGGTGAAGGGCTCTTGAGATGTTTAAGTTGATTAATCTTGAAAGATCAAACAAGGCAGGAATGGAGAGGTGACCTCTCTGTGTTTTCAGGATGAGGGCAGAATGAGCAGAGATGGTAGACTTGGAAACATGAAAAAGAGATCCTTGAAATGCAGTGCCTAGTGATTTTTTTTAAACATATTTGGAAGAAATATCAATGGCTTTTAGTTTGTTTTTTTTTTATTGGATTTTAAAAATGGGCCCTGAATAGAGTTTAACAAGATGTTGAGAGAGAAATGTTGAGCGAGTTTGAAAGACCAAAAGCCACAGTGGAGACTGGATTCATAAATATTCCAAACCTAACATAACCTTTCACAGACTTTCTTTTTCTGGCAAAATGAAACAAAATTTGTTTTTTGCAATGTTTTCTATAAAACACAAAGGCATTGAATATTTCTGAATGCCCTCAACTCTACCAGCTCCTCTGGAGAGACTGTTAGTACCAATGAGTTTTTCAACTTTGAAACAAGAAATACTGGTAAGCTTTATGGTGCCTAGGTGAGGTCTTGGGAGAAAACATTTCTGTTCACCTTACTTTCAGGTTAAAAATGTTTCTAATTTGGGACTTCCCTGGTGGTCCAGTGGCTAAGACTCCACACTCCCAATGCAGGGGACCTGGGTTCAATCCTTGGTCAGAGAATTAGACCCTGTGTGCCACAGCTAAGACCTGGTGCAGCCAAATAAAGTGAAATAAAATAAAAATGCTTAACAACCGCAACAATGCTCCTAACTTGCTTGCGGCTTTCTTTATGTCCTTGATCTAACTGAAGCATGTAAACCTTTCACAAACTTATTAAATCATCCTTTGCTAGACAGACGTGTAATGTCACAGAAAGCTTTGCCACTTAAAGCCTCGTTTGGACTATTGTCCAGACTGGACTTTTTTTTTTTTTTTCTTTAGCAAAATTCCTCATCAATGAATCAACCCATCCGGGGCTGGGATAAAGGCTCTAAGATGTGTTTTGCTCTCAACCAGTGGATAATTGGGATTGCTTGTCTTATCTGCCTGCAGACTTTCAGTCTGCTGGCCAAATATATGCTGGCCACATGTGAAAGAGTATTTCCCTGCCAAGCACAAACCATAGAGAGTCATCCTTAATAGCTTCATGAGTAGATAATGTGGTGATTGGTCCCAGCTCTTGGTGTGCTGGGTTCCAGGGGCTGCTGCTGCTGCTGCTAAGTCACTTTAGTTGTGTCCGACTCTGTGCGACCCCATAGACGGCAGCCCACCAGGCTCCCCCGTCCCTGGGATTCTCCAGGCAAGAACACTGGAGTGGGTCACCATTTCTTCCTCCAATGCATGGAAGTGAAAAGTGAAAGTGAAGTTGCTCAGTTGTGTCTAACCCTACCAGGCTCCTCCATCCATGGGATTTTCCAGGCAAGAGTACTGGAGTGGGTTGCCATTGCCTTCTCTGGAGTTCCAGGGGAAGCTCTAGCCAATAGGAGTTGGATTAGAAAGTCCCTCCCTGTCCATAGACTTCCTTAACAAGTGCAGTGGGTAGACAACATCTGGGAGGAAGGCAGAGCCCCTCAGCGGCTGTTGGCAGAGAACCCTTTGGCTGCTTTTCCAGGCTAGGAGCACAGTATTGCCTGAAGCCCAAAGACAGGTTTTCCTCTGGCTAATTAAGAAGATGCTGCAGGAAGCAAAATACCTCAGGCAGAGATCTTGGGCATTCCCAAGTGCTCCTTTCTGCCTGTTAAGTCACTTCAGTCATGTCCGACTCTTTGCGACCCTATGAACTATAGTCCATTAGGCTCCTCTCTTCATGGGATTCTCCAGACAAGAATATTGGAGTGGGTTGCCATTCTCTCCTCCAGGGGATCTTCCCAACTCAGGGATCAAACCCACGTCTCACGCCTCCTGCGTTTGCAAGCGGGTTCTTTACCACTAGCGCCACCCGGGAAGCAATGAAAGGAAGGCCGTTGCTATCTTTGCCTGATTCCATTTTGATGGAATCGCAGTATACTATATGCATTCAAGGCTGCAGCTGCTTAATTTAAAGAAGAGTTGTGGGTGGTGACAGAGGACAGAGGAAGCTTCCTGCAAATTGCCTCCATTCCCACCACCTTCAACTCGCTTTTAAGGGATAGAGAATTTTGAAGCCCTCAGTGAAGAGTTCTCAAGTGTTACCATGAGTCTTTCTCTTCAGCAGTATCATTGGGAACCGCATGACAGCAGTTAGGTTCTCTGCATTGAGTTGTTTGTTTCACGGACAGACCAGCTCTTGACCTCATTGTGGTCTCCAGTCCCAAGGAGAATTAGCACCACTTGGCTGAGTTTCCTTAGCAACTAAGTAAGTTACCATGTAGCAGTCCATTGTTTGTTTAAAGAGTTGTCTCTCACACAGTTTTCTGAACAACTTACTTACAGAGACCAGTATCCTCAACTCCTCAAAGGATGATCAACACAGAAAATGCTTCCCAATATTTATTGGCCTATTGAATATTGATATTGGCATGAGTCAATGGAGGAACTCTTCTGTCTGCTATTTACACTTTCTTGTCATTTCCAGAATCTCCAAAATGCAAACCAATAAAATGTAAGAATCAAATGACTTAATACTGCAAACTAATTAGGAGTCCAGAGGTTCTGAAATTAGCTCTTGGTGTGAATCTCAGGCAAAATATTGATTATACAACCTTAGGCAGATTATTTAAAATTTCTATACCTGCAGGTTTTTCATTTGTAAATTAGTTTAATCAGTTCAGTTCAGTTGCTCAGTCATATCCAACTCTTTGCAACCCCATGAATCGCAGCACGCCAGGCCTCCTTGTCCATCACCAACTCCCGGAGTTCACTCAGACTCACGTCCATAGAGTCAGTGATGCCATCCAGCCATCTTATCCTCTGTTGTCCCCTTCTCCTCCTGCCCCCAATCCCTCCCAGCATCAGAGTCTTTTCCAATGAGTCAACTCTTTGCTTGAGGTGGCCAAAGTACTGGAGTTTCAGCTTCAGCATTATTCTTTCCAAAGAACACCCAGGGCTGATCTCCTTCAGAATGGACTGGTTGGATCTCCTTGCAGTCCAAGGGACTCGCAAGAGTCTTCTCCAACACCACAGTTCAAAAGCATCAACTCTTCAGTGCTCAGCTTTCTTCACAGTCCAACTCTCACATCCGTACATGACCACTGGAAAAACCATAGCCTTGACTAGATGGACCTTTGTTGGCAAAGTAATGTCTCTGTTCTTCAATATGCTATCTAGGTTGGTCATAACTTTCCTTCCAAGGAGTAAGCGTCTTTTAATTTATGGCTGCAGTCACCATCTGCAGTGATTCTGGAGCCCCCCACTAAAAAGTCTGACACTGTTTCCACTGTTTCCCCATCTATTTCCCATGAAGTGATGGGACCAGATGCCATCATCTTCATTTTCTGAATGTTGAGCTTTAAGCCAACTTTTTCACTCTCCTCTTTCACTTTCATCAAGAGGCTTTTTAGCTCCTCTTTACTTTCTGCCATCAGGGTGGTGTCTTCTGCATATCTGAGGTTATTGATATTTCTCCTGGCAATCTTGATTCCAGCTTGTGCTTCTTCCAGCTCAGCATTTCTCATGATGTACTCTGCATATAAGTTAAATAAGCAGGGTGACAATATACAGCCGTGACGTACTCCTTTTCGTATTTGGAACCAGTCTGTTGTATCCAAATCATATAGTTTTGTAAGATTCAAATAAAGTGCCTGATATATCATAAACATTGAGCTGTTACTATTATTACCATTATACCAATTAATTACCATTATCCTCAAGTATAGGATAACACACTGCTGTCATTTTAAGGTTGATATTTTAAAGGGCTACCATAACATTTCTTAGGGCTTCCATAGTGTGGCTCAGATGGTGACGAATCTGCCTGAAATGCAACAGACTCGGGTTCAATCCCTAGGTCAGGAAGATCCCCTGGAGAAGGAAATGGCCATGTACTCCAGTATTCTTGGACAGAGGAGCTGGGTGGGGTACAGTCTATGGGGTCACAAAGAGTTGGACATGCCTAAGTGACTGACACACACACACCCCATAATATTTTACCAATGGTCCCTTGTAACTATTACTGAGTGTGAGTAAAGATGTGGTACAGCCTTTCTCCAATTGCTCTTTTGTTTGTAAAGATGCTTGAGCTCTTTTTTTTTTTTTTCCCTCATATTTTCTTGGCCACACCACATACCATGCAGGATCTTAGTTCCCCGATAGGGATCAAATTTGTGCCCCTTGCGTTGGCAGTGTGGAATCTTTCTGTTTTAATGGTTTAATTTTTAAACTTTATTTATTTTTAATTGGAGGATACTTGCTTTACAATATTGTGTTGGTTTCTGCCATACATCAACATGAATAAGCCGTAGGTATACATATGTCCCCTCACTCTTGAGTCTCCCTGCCACCTCCCTCCCCAACCCACCTCTCTAGGATGTCACAGAGCACTGAGTTTGAGTTCCCTGTGTCATACAGCAAATTCCCACAGGTTATCTATTTTACATATGGTAATATATATGTTTCAATGCTTCTATTTCCATTTGTCCCACCCTCGCCTTCCCCTGGTGTGTCCGCAAATCTGATCTCTATGTCTGCATCTCCATTGCTGTACTGCAAATAGGTTCACTGGTATTATCTTTCCAGATTTTATATATATGCATTAATATATATTTGTTTTTCTCCTTTTGACTTATTCACTCTGTACAATAGGCTCTAAGTTCATCCAGCTCATTAGAACTGACTCAAATGTGTTCCTTTTTTATAGCTGAGTAATATTCCATTGTATATATGTACTATTGTTTCTTTATCCATTCATATGTCGATGGACATCTAGGTTGGGAAGTGCAGAGTCTTAACCACTGTATCACCAGGGAAGTCCCAAGGCCCTTGAATTATTTGAAGAAGGTACATTATAAAGCTGAAGAATAAGAATTTTAATTATTTGTGTCACCAACAACTGCACCAACAGTCAAAATAACTAGGGATTCCTCCAAGGATTTTAACAACCTTTAGAAGGCAGTATTTTCAGACATTATCACGTCACTGGGAAATTTAGTTTTCTGCAGTAGAGTATGGTAATGCACTTAGCCGTAAGGCTCTTATTTTCAAACAATTTGCATCAGATTCATCTGTGTTAGGAAAGTGGAAATAAAAAAAATTGAGTCAGCTAAAACTGATTGTCTCCTTTCATTGGCTTCTGGGATTCCACTCCACACAAACAATGACAATGCCAGCTGGTATTTCAGCTGGAAACATCTGCAGGACCTTAAATCTTTCTTTGCATCATTTTTCTTTTTCCGGTTAAATTTTTTCTCTCTTCTGTCGGTGATTGCACATATTGAACAAAAGTGGGCTTGGGAGAGAGACTGTTACAGCCACAGATGGTGTGGAATAATAAGATACAGAACAAAATATAGAAACAAGGAGACTATTGAGTAACTAGGACCAAAGCTAAAATTACATAAAATGTTCAGGTAATCAGAGAGAAAAGAACATTATGAAATCAAATCAGTTTTTATCATGTAGATATCACTCAATGTTTTTGCTCCAGCTCCCAGTAAAATCTGCCAGATCTACACATTATTGATAGTGATTAGTTATTGTTGTTGCTGTTGAGTTACTAAGTCGTATCTGACTCTTTGCGACCTTGTGGACTGCAGCACGCCAGGATCCTCTGTCCTCCACCGTCTCTCAGAGTTTGCTCAAATTCATGACCATTGAGTCAGTGATTGTATCTACCCTCTCATCTTCTGCTCATCTTCCTTTTTACTTTTGCTTTCAATCTTTCCCAGCAACAGGGTCTTTTCCAGTGAGTCGGCTCTTAGAAGATGCATAACTCATAATTTTCATCTGATAGTTAATTGATGCAATCCTGCAGACATATCATATTATTATAAGAATGTAGCATTTTTATAAATTATTATGCAACACTACAGTCATATAATAATGTAAATATATTATTATATTTATTTCAATGATAGCCCTGTGGTAGTAGGGTATCTGTTTCACTGATGACTTTCCTCTCCCATCTGATTTGCGTATTAGAAAAGAATGAATGCGAATCACCAAGCCATCCCTGGGACAGAGTCATTGATCAGAGTCATGATCACAGTCATATGATCACTGGAGGATCATTGGAAGACCAGTCATTCTTTAAGGCCTCTGAACAAGAGGGAACTCATGCTTTTGAGTCTAAAAGCAACAAGTTACCCCTCAGTAACCAAGAATACACACAGTAACTCCAGAAGTCCCCACCCTCCAAAATGTGTGTAAGTTGAGAGAAAAGAAAAGCTGAACTAGAGAAATATTCCTACAATAGTGTTTCTAAAGAAACTTCTAAAATCATTGTATGTGAACTACATGTAGGGTGTTTGTTAAAAATGCAGAATCCAGGGCCCATCCGAGATCTGGACTTAATCTTTAGGGGTGGCTAGTTAGCTTAATCAATCTGATTTCGGTGTTGACCATCTGGTGATGTCCACGTGTAGAGTCTTCTCTGTGTTGTTGGAAGAGGGTGTTTGCTATGACCAGTGTGTTCTCTTGGCAAAACTCTATTAGCCTTTGCCCTGCTTCATTCCATATTCTAAGGCCAAATTTGCCTGTTACTCCAGGTGTTTCTTGACTTCCTACTTTTGCATTCCAGTCCCCTATAATGAAAAGAACATCTTTTTGGGGGTGTTAGTTCTAAAAGATCTTAGAAAGCATCACTATGAACAAAGCTAGTGAAGGTGATGGAATTCCAGTTGAGCTATTTCAAATCCTGAAAGATGATGCTGTGAAAGTGCTGCACTCAATATGCCAGCAAGTTTGGAAAACTCAGCAGTGGCCACAGGATTGGAAATGGTCAGTTTTCATTCCAATCCCAAAGAAAGGCAATGCCAAAGAATGCTCAAACTACCGCACAATTGCACTCATCTCACAGGCTAGTAAAGTAGTGCTCAAAATTCTCCAAGCCAGGCTTCAGTAATACATGAACCGTGAAATTCCAGATGTTCAAGCTGGTTTTAGAAAAGGCAGAGGAACCAGAGATCAAATTGCCAACATCTGCTGGATTATCAAAAAAGAAAGAGAGTTCCAGAAAAACATCTATTTCTGTTTTATTGACTATGCCAAAGCCTTTGACTGTGTGGATCACAATAAACTCTGGGAAATTCTGAAAGAGATGGGAATTCCAGACCACCTGACCTGCCTCTTGAGAAACCTATATACAAGTCAGGAAGCAACAGTTAGAACAGGACATGGAACAACAGACTGGTTCCAAATAGGAAAACGAGTATGTCAAGGCTGTATATTGTCACCCTGCTTATTTAACTTATATGCAGAGTACATCATGAGAAATGCTGAGCTGGAAGAAGCACAAGCTGGAATCAAGATTACCGGGAGAAATATCAATAACCTCAGATATGCAGATGACACCACCCTTATGGCAGAAAGTGAAGAGGAACTAAAAAGCCTTTTGATGAAAGTGAAAGAGGAGAGTGAAAAAGTTGGCTTAAAGCTCAACATTCAGAAAACTAAGATCATAGCATCTGGTCCCATCACTTTATGGGAAATAGATGGGGATATAGTGGAAACAGTGTCAAACTTTATTTTTTGGGCTGCAAAATCACTGGAGATGGTGATTGCAGCCATGAAATTAAAAGATGCTTACTCCTTGGAAGAAAAGTTATGACCAACCTAGATAGCATATTGGAGAGCAGAGACATTACTTTGCCAACAAAGGTCCATCTAGTCAAGGCTATGGTTTTTCCAGTGGTCATGTACGGATGTGAGAGTTGGACTGTGAAGAAAGCTGAGCACTGAAGAATTGATGCTTTTGAACTGTGGTGTTGGAGAAGACTCTTGAGAGCCCCTTGGACTGCAAAGAGATCCAACCAGTCCATTCTAAAGGAGATCAGTCCTGGGTGTTCTTTGGAAGGAGTAATGCTAAAGCTGAAACTCCAGTACTTTGGCCACCTCAAGCAAAGAGTTGACTCATTGGAAAAGACTCTGATACTGGGAGGGATTGGGGGCAGGAGGAGAAGGGGATGACAGGATGAGATGGCTGGATGGCATCACCGACTCGATGGACGTGAGTTTGAGTGAACTCCGGGAGCTGATGATGGACAGGGAGGCCTGGCATGCTGCAATGCATGGGGTTGCAAAGAGTCGGATACAACTGAGCAACTGAACTGAACTGAACTGAGTTAGCTTAGTAGGCCATTTCTGTAACCCTCTGGCACCTTAATGTTTGAGAATTCTTGACCTAGAAAGTCAGGAAGTTGGGGGAACCAGAGAAAGTGTATGGATACCAAGATTCCTAAGCTATAGGTTTTTTCATGTGACCCCTGAGAAGTACTTCCTGGGACCATGAGCATTGACTCATAAATAAAAACACCATGAGGCTACCTATAGCTAACTAAATATCCAGTAGAAAAGCAAGAATTACGCTATTACCTCCAGTTACAAAATGCTTTTCAGAAAACTCATATCCTGGGGAAAGTGAGCACAATTACATTCTATCACATTTCTTAAAGTCATTGGGTAATGGAATTTGTGACTAGTTAGTTCTCTGAACTGCAAAACTCTCTACTTGACTGTTGTGTATTTTAAGTCTACTATTCAGTTAGATTCCTTTTTTTCACTTTCTCCCTAGAACTCAAATCCTTAAAAAAATGTGGAACAAATTCCTTCCCAGACTAATGAAAAACAGTCTTCTACAAATTGGAAGCCCACATGTGGGAACTCAGGACTTTGTATACAGATGTATGTGAATGAATGGTTGTGCAAAGAGTTAGAAACCATTGCCAGCTCCGTCTAATTGGCACTTTTCACCAACCTGGCAAAAGCTCTAGCATTGCATTCTTTATTTACATCACTCGTAATGGCATTTATTATGTTACCCAGTTCAAGAGGGTCTCTGCAACCACAACTCTCCCACAGACTGACACTTGCATTGGAAATCTGTAGAAGCATCCTTCATGAGGGTTTTTTTTAAACTGTCTTACATTTCTGTTATCTGCAGAATCTTTCTGGAGTCTGTAATACATTAGGAGTTCAAACAGGAAAGGTGACTGCAAATGTGCTTTCCAGTTGGACCAGGTGTGCAGCCAGTGTCATGAATTCAATTATACTATAAATAGAGGGCAGAGGCATACTATTTACCACTTGGTAATGAATAAAATGTGCTGAATGATAAGATGTATCTCCCTCCCTATTACTCAGTTACTAGAACCACCATTCTGTCAGTGAAAGACAGGTCCTGCGGGTGTTAGAGAACGGATTTCATAATGGGAGTCTCTCTATAATAGCCTGAGAAAATATAGCTTCAATTGGAAACCCAAAGAGGCTGCAATTCTTTCCTTTTTTCCCCCAAAAGTAATAAAGATGAAGACAAGAGAGAGGTTTCAGTGAAGAAGAAAAATCTCTGATCTAATTAAATATGTTTCACATCTTGAAGGTAAAGAGTAATGTTCTTGTCCAATTGGGCTACAATAGTTGCAATGAAATTTAAAATGGGAGAAAAATATAGTAATCTATTAATCTGTCTCATGTGAAGAGCTTTCACTCTATTTCCCTGCCCTGTGATTTCAGGTTCAGACAGTAAGGATAATTTCTATGTGTCAGTTTCTTGCTGAGTCATATGCAACGAAATAGGAATCATATCCAGCATCATGTGAGTAAGCCCCAAAGTTAATGAAAGAAGTTAAAAACTTAAAGAAGGCAAAATCTATCTATCAGTTCAGTCACTCAGTTGTGTCTGACTCTTTGTGACCCCACAGACTGCAGCATGCCAGGCTTCCTTGTCCTTCACTATCTCCCAGAGTTTGCTCGAACTCATGCCCACTGAGTTGGTGATGGCATCCAACCATCTCATCCTCTGTCACTCCCTTCTACTCCTGAACTCAATCTTTCCCAGTATTAAGCTCTTCACATCAAGTGGCCAAAGTGTTGGAGCTTCAGCTTTAGCATCAGTCCTTCCAATGAATATTCAGGACTGATTTCCTTTAGAATTGACTGGTTTAATCTCCTTGCTGTCCAAGGGACTCTCAAGAGTCTTCTCCAGCACCACAGTTTAAAAGAATCAATTCTTTGGCACTCAGCCTTTTTTTATAGCCCAACTTTCACATCCATGTATGACTACTGGAAAAACTATAGCTTTGACTCTACAGACTTTGGTGGGAGAGTGATGTCTCTGCTTTTTAATATGCAGTCTAGGTTTGTCATAGCTTTTCTTCCAAGGAGCAAGCATCTTTTAATTTCATGGCGGCAGTCACCATCTGCAGTGATTTTGGAGCCTAAGAAAATAAAATCTGCCACTGTTTCCACTTTTTCTAAAGGGTACCAGAGATGAAAAATCCAGGGAAATAAATGTTGCATTTTTGGGTGGCCAAGTGTATACACTTTCTTGATAAAGTGCTTTCCAGTGTAAATGTTAAACCAGTCACTTAACATTTGCCTGCTCCCACCCTGTGAGAGCCGGGCAGGCATGTAAACAGAAATGCAAGCTTCCCAGAACAACATTCCTGCTGAGGACACAGAGTTTATTCATTCACATTCAAAATAAGTCCAGTGTATATGTTCCTCTAACAGCCTGGGCAGGAGCTTGCCCATTCTCCCCTGCTTCTCTGTTTCTCCCTCTCCCCCTCCCTCTTCCTCTCTGTCTGTCAGGGGACAAGCTTAAATACTGTCACTCTGAGCATGATGACTGATGCTTGGGTAGATCTTTCCTGTGGCTGGTCTGGGTTATACCAAGCTCTCATTTCCCCCAGCTGCTTCCGATGTAACTGTTACATAAGATCACACATCACCTTGCTGACTCCCTTACTGGAGGAACCTCTGTGGTTCAGTTGCCCCCAAATGTATTTCAGAGCCAAGTAGTATACAACAGAGGCAGGAAGACATGGCTCTGTGAACAGTTGTACAGCAAAACCAAGTGGAAAGTTAACAAATTATACAATGAATTTGAATATGTTGAGATGTGGCTAATACTGGACTAAGGAAAACTATTTGTTTACATGAGAGATACCCTGATCTCACCCCCATTCAATTCAAGTGTTTCTTAGACTTCTCTGATAGTTTTTTAACGATTGATCTAGCAGCAAATTCATTGGATTTACATCCCATTCATTGGGTTTACATCCCATTTTTATTAGCTGTCTGCCCCATTTTCTGTGTGCTTTTTTTTTTTTTTTTTTTTTTACCATCTAGGCCATTCTCAAGCACTCCAGTATGTGGTCACTTAGAGTTGAGACTCTGGCTAAGATCTGCTTTAAAAATTGAAGATGTTTGTTCAAGATGTAATGCATTTCTGAAAAAAAAAAAAAAGATGAAACTACAAGAAAGAGGGAAGAAAAGGAAAGAGGAAGAAAAACAAGGAAGAGAGGATAAAAAAGAGGGAGGAAGAAAAGAAAGGCAGAAGGACAGAGTATGGATGGAAGGAAAGGTGGAAGAAAAAAGCATCAATACAACTATTTGTTGACTACGATTACTTAAGGAGGAAGCCTCCAGAGACAGCTACCATATGTGACTGCCTGAACCTTGAGGCTGTTGCCACTTGGTTCCAAAATGAATATGTTATCTGAGTAAGAGACACAGTATCAAGTTCTGATTCAGTGAATTGGTGTTCGGGTGGAAAAGATCCCTTAAGTCATGTTTTGTTGTTAAAAAAAATAAAAAATAAATGATCCCATAGTATTGGCCTCTGGGGCAAAATCTCTTCAGATTTCAAAACAGTCCAAGCTTGAAGGCTCCCACCATTTCCCTCAGAGACTATTTCATCATCCAGCTGATCTTAGACATAAGGAAGTTTTCCCAGTTATTATTCCCCAAGTTCCTTTTTTTCTAAATGTCACTGCACTATTTACACTGTTTCACTCTGCCTCATTTTTATACCTTGGATTTTATAGCCTTCAAGTACTAGAAGATGATTGTCATTTAACGCTCTTTATTCATCCTGTGGCCAAGAGAACACAAAAGAGTTATTAAGTTGTGCATTGCTGGAGGTTGTTAAGCTCTATTCATAAATCGGAAATCCAAAAGTCTTGGGAACAGGGATATGTTAAAAGGAAATTCAGCTCTTATGTATACATTTGTTTGTCAATTCCAGATGCTTCTGTCAACTGAGGTATCCACCAAAGTTCTCATCGAATTTTGTGTATGAATGAAACTAGTGTGAGAGCATAAGAGCCACAGGCTTTCTGGGTAAGAGGGAAACGTCTTTCATTATTGTCTGGACTACTTTTCCAGTAGTCATGTATGGATGTGAGAGTTGAACTATAAAGAAAGCTGATTGCTGAAGAACTGATGCTTTTGACTTGTGGTGTTGGAGAAGGCTCTTGAGAATCCCTTGGACTGCAAGGCAATCAAACCAGCCAATCCTATAGGAAATCAGTACTGAATGTTCATTGGAAAGACTGATGGTGATGCTGAAGCTCCAATGCTTTCGCCACCTGATGTGAAGAACTGACTCTTTAGAGAAGACCCTGATGCTGGGAAAGATTGAGGGCAAGAGGAAAAGTGGACGACAGAGGATGAGATGGTTGGATGGCATCCCAAACTTGATGGACATGAGTGTGAGCAAGCTCTGGGAGTTGGTGATGGACAGGGACACCTGGCATGCCTGGCATGCTGCAGCCCATGGGGTTGCAAAGAGTTGGACATGACTGAGCAACTGAACTGAACTGGTCACTTCTCCATATACTGCTGAGATATCTAAATATTTCTCTCAAGTTATCCTTCAGCCTTCTCTAGTAAGAGATACACAGAGATGGAACAAGAGAAACTCCATGGAACATATTGAGCTATTTTTCAGAGGCAACAGCATAATTCACGTCTTGCGTGAGACTGTATGACATCTCCTCGCTGCGCTGGAGGAACCACAGCAATCACAAAGCTCAGATTCTTTGAACATCCACTCACAGGTCAGGGATTCTGGAAACTCAGTCTACCTCATTCAGTTCTCAGATCCCTATAAGTCAACTTATCACCATTTCACAATGAGGAAAATAAGGTTAGAGAATGAATTAACTTGCCCAAGTTCTCAGAAGTTCTCACCGCTGAAATCACAATTTGTCACTCTGGGATGGATTTGGAGTTCCATAACAGTTTCACTGTGTGACCCTCACCTCAAAGCATAAATGCTTAATTGCCACTGGACCAGCTTGGTTCTTCCTGGAGAAAATTTACTTCTGGGACAGACAGCTAATTCATAAATTCAGTTTTTAATTAGGACCTAGTATGTTCCTGGCAATCTTTTAGTACTGGAGAGACTGTGGTAAATGGAGCAGACAAATATCCTGTTCTTACAGGGCTCATGTACTAAATAAAATAAATATTGGGTTGGCAAAAAAGTTCGTTTGGGTTTTTCCCCAAGTTGTTAGTGAAAAAACCCGAACAAATTCTTTGGCCAACCCAATATATACAATGTGTATTTTATCAGAAAGTTACAAGTACTGTAGAAACAGATAGAGCAATAAAGGGAAATAGAACTACAAATTAAGAAATACACATATTTATAGATTCCCAGACCATTTTGTGTGCCAAGAAGAATACAATGCAGGAAGTGTGGTTAGATAGGGCTGGAATGAGGAGGGAAATTCTCTCTGCAGGTGACAGGTAGACCAAGACTTGAAGGTGAGGGAGTGAGCTGGGTGAATTCCATGGAATAAGCACATTGGGTAATCAGCTGCAAAGGCTCTGAGGTTGGTTGTCTGGTGTGTTCAGGGAAACATAAGAGAGCTAGTCCAACAGGGGCAAAGTATCTGAGGGAAAGAATGGTAAGTGATGCTGTCAGAAAGCGGTCCAGGAAGGGTCTATTGTCTCTTGTAAGTCATTGGGAGAACTCTGATTTTTGTTTTCAGTGAGATGAAAACCTGTTGTATGGTTTTTAGCAGAACGACATTATCTTGTTTACATTTTAAAGAGTCACTCTGGTTGTTATTATAAAACTGCGCTCCCTATAGAAAAGCAGGGGTCAAAATAAGGCCTATTAATGCTTAACAGCTAATAATGATTCCACATCATAACAATAGACATTTTGTAGACTCTGGTACTTACTTTATATTCGTTATTGCATTAATTTTCACACCTTACGTGATGGCTATCATCATTATGCCCTTTTCTGTAATTTGTGGTTGAGAGTTTATGGAATTTTTATGGCAGTTGACCCAATACACATGTGGGGGGCATACTAGACTTGAATAAATTTAGTTGTTTTGAAATAAGCTTTAATTAATATAATATGAATATATTTGAGACTTTTATGACCACTGGTGTAGTAATTGGAGATATCAAAGAAGACAAATGACTCTGAATCCTAAATACACATAAAAATTACCAAGAGTTTTAAAATTATATCTGGGTTTCTTTTGCCCAGACTTCCTTGCCCTCTTCAAAAAAAAAAAAAAAACAAAAAAACCCAAAAAAAACCTTGTGTGTGGACTTGCCTGGTGGTCCATTGGTTAAGGTTCTGTGCTTCCACTGCGGGGCTGGGGTGAGAGGCAGGTTTGATCCCTGGTCGAGGAACATCAGCATGCTGCAAGGCGTGGACAAGAAAAGAAAACTTCCCAAACTGTGTGTTTATCTACTTTGAAGTGTATAATTTTAAAAAGTAAATTAAAAATATAGTACTGGCACACTCTGCTGATAATTCTTAATTAATAGCTAAACAACTACATGGACCAACTTAAATGTTTAGGAAACAAAAGGAATACTGAAAAATAAACAAATGATCAGGTTTCTGTAGAGAGAGACGCAGCACTTTTGGCCCTCGAAAATGGAGATGTTTTAAACAAGTGATGTGTTGGCAGAAAAGGGATTCTTATGGGTGGAGCGTTTCTCATTTTCTCACCACTCCCTCTCTGAGATGGCCCAGGCTGTTTACAAAGACATTGCAGTAGTTTCTTGTTAAAACTGGGCTCAGGCAATAGCTGAGGGCGGCGGGGGAAGGTCAGGACCAGAAGGCCAGAAATAGACTTTGAGACAGGCAGAATGGTGGGCCTCACACAGGGAATCAGCAGGCGGAAGGAATATTCTACAGATGAGCCGGGATCACTCAACAGGGACCAACTGCGGTAACAGGCGAAGCCAGCGCTACCGAAGCTTAATGAGCTGAAATCTGCTCCTTGTCCTGAGAGCGGACAGTGTAGGTCTGTGGTGGTGGAGCAGGCTGTTCTGTCCTCTGCCCCACACTTAGTCATGTGGGGACCCAGGCTTCCTCTAGTTCGTGGCTCTCTGGACTCCACGGCATTGGCATTCTCTAGAAGATTCACCCCTGAACAAAGCTCAAAAAAAGAGAGTAGAGAAACATATATCAAATTCTAGCGGCCAGTCCAGAAACTGGTATATGTAACTTTTACCCTCACTGCCTCGGCCAGAACTCAGTCCTGTGGTCCCATCTGAGAGCAAAGGGAGGAAAATGGGTAGAATTACCTGCCAAAGGAGCCTGGGGATGTGCCATTAAAAGTAACCTTTGAATGAAAAGCTATTTCGAAATTATTTTCAAAATTACAGACTGAACTCTGTGGAGTATACCCAGGATATCACAGATATCTTTCAACATGATCTGATCAATGATCACATTTGAACTTTAAAAATAGAGTCATTGGTATATGAGATAATGAGTATCAACTTTCTGGGATGGACTCATGGTGAGTGAGGTCCAGGGCTGGACCCCACCTTCAGGGAGTCCTAATGATACACGTGAGTCCGAGCCAGGCTATGAGCAAAGTTTAGAGGTCTTTCTGTTCTTCCTGGTTTGAAACAAGATTGGAGATAGAATCTGAGGATAGACAAAATCAGGATGTGGATGCTTGTCATGGCTGCAGTGGATGGAGTGGAGTGAGGTGAACAAAGATTCAAGCATGGTTTTTATACTTCAGAGGGCACGGTCTCACCCTGTGGGGCTGTAGTCCAGATGCTGGTCCTCTGGAACGCCTGGAGCCATCTCAACTGGGACCGGCTCCTAGAGTTGCACTGGCCCTTTGTTGGTGGCAGGTGGTGGGAGGGACTGTGGTTCAGAGGCTGAACCTCAGTTCAGTTCACTGAGCTCTGTGCTAGTGAGAAAACCACAGCTTGCCTTTTCTCAGAAGCCTCTATGGACGGACCTTATGATAATGTACGTTGCTATGGTCTAGATCTCTTCTCACTGCAAGATGGGGAAACTTTTTCATAGTCTGCCATTTCCTGACGTTCTCCATAACACAGAGTGTTCATAGGTATGTGTATGTACCTGCGTGGAAGAGAACTATAGGAAACTAGCTTTAAAACCACGTTTCTTAAGAGACCTCTGGTGTCCATCCAAGGACAGGTTATGAGCTTTTGCTCTAGCGGCCCCAAGTGCAGAGCTAACATGTTGTCCTGAACTTCAGACCCTCCCTCAACTCATATCCCCATATTGCAATGCCCATTTTTCAAGTTGGACATAAAAATCACAATGTCACAAAGGCAGGGGATAAAATACTAGTTTTGTATTTGTGTATGTTTTCCCAAAATGTCATAAAATGTTGTATTATTATTTCCACCCCCCACCCCCACCCCCGCAGCCAGTGATGCAAACAATTCTGATCCACAGGCTTGGAACCAAAGAAGTAAAACATGAGTCTAAGAAGAAGAAACAGATCTGGAGCCTATAAGTTATTGTTTGTTTGTTTGTTTTTCTTTTTGCCTCAATCTTAAATTTCATATTTTTTTCTTTTTTGGTTTAGGAAGTTTGGTTGAATTTGCCTCAGTATTTTCTTGTATATTAATACTTTTCACTTCATGATAGGAAAATCCTTTGTTTCCTAGTCAGTTAGCTAGCCAGCCAATAAATGTTTATGGAGATCCTACTATATGTAACGACAATCTGTTAGGTAGTTTGAAGATGAGGAAGGTAAACTTAGCCTATACACACAAACACACACACACACACACACACACACACAGAATATGTAGTCATATCAATGTGGAAAAGTGAAAGTGTTAATAACTCATTTATTTCTGATCCTTTGTGACCCAATGGACTGTAGCCCTCCAGGCTCCTCTGTCCATGGAATTCTCCAAGCAAGAATACTGGAGTGGGCAGATGTTCTCTTCTGCAGGCGATCTCCCCAACCCAGTGATCGAACTTAGGTTTCCTGCATTGCAGGCAGATTCTTTACTGTCAGAGCCACCAGGAAAGTCTATGTTTTCATATATATAATTACATGTAATATGCAGTATATACTTACATGTTATAATTATGTATATGTAGCCATCCAGGAAAACATCTAATTCTGCTTCATTGACTACACTAAAGCCTTTGACTCTGTGGATTACAACAAACTGCGGAAAATTCTTAAAGAAACGGGAGTACTAGACCAACCTTTCCTGTCTCCTGAGAAACTTGTATGCAGGTCAAGAAGCAACACTTAGAATCTGACATGAAACAACAGACTGGTTCAAAATTGGGAAAGGAGTACATCAAGGCTGTATATTGTCATTCTCCTTATTTAACTTATATGCAGAATACATCATGCGAAATGCCAGGCTGGATGAATCACAAGCTGGAATCAAGATTGCCAGGAGAAATATCAACAACCTCAGATATGCAGGTGATACCACTCTAACCACAGAAAGACAAGAGGAACTAAAGAGCCTCTTGATGAGGATAAAAGAGGAGAGTGAAAAAGGTGGCTTAACACTCAACATTCAAAAAACTGTGATCATGGCATCTGGCCCCATCGCTTCATGGCTAGTAGATGGGGAAAAGGTAGAAACAGTGGCACATTTTATTTTCTTGGTCTCCAAAATCACTGTGGACAGTGATTACAGTCACGAAATTAAAAGACACTTATTCTTTGGAAGAAAAGCTATGACAAAGCTAGACAGAATATTGAAAAGCAGAGACATCACTTTACTGACAGAGGCCCATATAGGTAAAGCTATGGTTTTCCCAGTAGTCATGTATGGATATGAGAACTGGACCATAAAGGAGGCTGAATGCAAAGAATTGGTGCTTTCAGATTGTGATGGTGGAGAAAACTCTTAAAAATCCCTTGGACAGCAAGGAGATCAAACCAGTCAGTCCTAAAGGAAATCAGTCCTGAATATTCATTAAAAGGACTGATACTAAGCTGAAATTCCAAAACTTTGGCCACCTGATGCGAAGCATCGACTCATTGGAAAATACCTCGTTGCTGAAAGAGATTGAGTGCAGGAGAAGGGGGTGACAGAGGATGAGATGGTTGGATGGTATCACCAACTCAATGGGCATGAATTTGAGCAAACTCTGGGAGACAGTGAAGGACGGGGAAGCCTGGCATGCTGCAGTCCATGAGGTTGCAGAGTCTGATACAACTTAGCAACTGCTGTTGCTAAGTCGCTTCAGTCGTGTCCGACTCTGTGCGACCCCATAGATGGCAGCCCACCAGGCTCCTCCGTCCCTCGGATTCTCCAGGCAAGAACACTGGAGTGGGTTGCCATTTCCTTCTCCAGTGCATGAAAGTGAAAAGTGACAGTGAAGTTGCTCAGTCGTGTCCGACTTCGCTACCCCATGGACTGCAGCCTACCAGGCTCCTCCATCCATGGGATTTTCCAGGCAAGAGTACTGGAGTGGGTTGCCGTTGCCTTCTCTGAACTTAGCAAACAGACAATACCAAATATACATTTCAGTTCAGTTCAGTTCAGTTCATTCACTCAGTCATGTCCGAGTCTTTGTGACCCTGTGAATTGCAGCACGCCAGGCCTCCCTGTCCATCACCATCTCCTGGAGTTCACTCAGACTCACATCCATTGAGTCAGTGATGCCATCCAGCCATTTCATCCTGGGTTGTCCCCTTCTCCTCCTGCCCCCAATCTCTCCCAGCATCAGAATCTTTTCCAATGAGTCAACTCTTCACATGAGGTGGCCAAAGTACTGGAGCTTCAGCTTTAGCATCATTCCTTCCAAAGAAATCCCAGAGTCGATCTCCTTCAGAATGGACTGGTTGGATCTCCTTGCAGTCCAAGGGACCCTCAAGAGTCTTCCCCAACACCACAGTTCAAAAGCATCAATTCTTCGGTGCTCAGCCTTCTTCACAGTCCAACTCTCACATCCATACATGACTACTGGAAAAACCATAGCCTTGATTAGATGGACCTTAGTCTGCAAAGTAATGTCTCTGCTTTTGAATATACTATCTAGGTTGGTCATAACTTTTCTTCCAACGTGTAAGCATCTTTTAATTTCATGGCTGCAGTCACCATCTGCAGTGATTTTGGAGCCCCCCAAAAGAAAGTCTGACACTGTTTCCACTGTTTCCCCATCTATTTCCCATGAAGTGATGGGACCAGATGCCATGATCTTAGTTTTCTGAATGTTGAGCTTTAAGCCAACATTTCACTGTCCTCTTTCACTTTCGTTAAGAGGCTTTTTAGTTCCTTTTCACTTTCTGGCATAATAGTGGTGTCATCTGCATATCTGAGGTTATTGATATTTCTCCTGGCAATCTTGATTCCAGCTTGTGTTTCTTCCAGTCCAGCGTTTCTCATGATGCACTCTGCATATAAGTTAAATAAGCAGGGTGACAATATACAGCCTTGACATACTCCTTTTCCTATTTGGAACCAGTCTGTTGTTCCATGTCCAGTTCTAACTGTTGCTTCCTGACCTGCATACAGATTTCTCAAGAGGCAGGTTAGGTGGTCTGGTATTCCCATCTCTTTCAGAATTTTTCACAGCTTCTTGTGATCCACACAGTCAAAGGCTTTGGCATAGTCAATAAAGCAGAAATAGATATTTTTCTGGAACTCTCTTGCTTTTTCCATGATCCAGTGGATGTTGGCAATTTGATCTCTGGTTCCTCTGCCTTTTCTAAAACCAGCTTGAACATCAGGGAGTTCATGGTTCACGTATTGCTTAGTACCTATTATATAATAGGCATTCTGCAGAGTCATCATTGAGATAGGTTTGTCATTTTAAAATATGGGCAGGGACAATGGAAATTTTAAAAGTCAGGTGAAATGGCTCAGCCAAATACTTTTCCAATAATTGCTTGAGAGCCTGTTCCTAGGCATTTGTCTTCTGTAGGGACCAGCCTGATTCTGCTGGGAAAATGGGCCATGTAGACAAGGGGAATGACTTTCACAGCAGGACCCGGGCTCTCTGCCTGTCTGTAATGATACATAAAGAAGACTGGGCTGAGTTCAAAGATAGGGAACATCAATCCTTGATAACACACATTTTTTTAGGATGGTGCAGGGAGTCGGGAATGTGTGACATGACATGTAGGGCAAGAAAATGACAGATGAGGATGCTGAAAGACAGGGCTCACGTTACAGTATAAGCCCTCCTCTCCAGAGCTGAAAGTTCAACCCACAGGTCTCACAGTTCCGCGGGAAGGGTGAGGTTTTGAAACAGTTTGGGACATCCTGGCCAGGGGAGTTCTGGGATTTATGAAAGCCTCAAGTCACAGAGCACTGTTGCGAGTGCAGCAGTTTTGAAGTTATAATTTCTTTAAATCAGATCTGCTTCATTTGCAGCCATAGGGACACCGAGCATCCACCTTCTGTCTGGATCAGCAGCCCTCTCATCCTCCCTGTGCCCTCCTGCCCAGCTTGCCATCTTGCCCTTGGAGACTCAGAGGTCACCTTCTTTAGAATATGTTTTTTTCATGACTCTAGAGCCTAGTTAGATTCCCAGCCTATAGACTCAAACAGCACTGCACCTGGACTGTGTAGCACTTTTCAGATTGCATATTTTTTGCTTGTCTGCCTCAACCTCTGAATTAGCTCCTCTGAGGGCTGCGTTTGGGTTGTGCTTTTGATGCAGCGCACAGGGCCTGGCAATATGACACCCTCCATAACGCCGATTCACTATCAGATGGATCAGTGCCCTGCGTGTCTTCCAGAGCTCGGCCTGCGCTAGAACGTGAGGCCTTCTGGGAGCCCTTGCTTCTGGTTGCTATGGAAATGGTGCTGCGTTTCACTTAATGCAGAACATCTGAGAACTGGCCTGTGTGGGAGGAGTCCTGGAATGCAGGACAGTGAATGGCTCATTAGTATCAGTGAAACTTTCCTCCACGTGCAGAGGCACGCACACCATTAGCATCTGGCCCCGAGTAAGTGGGAAACTCCGACAGATGTTGGAAAGGCTCCGTGGCCTGTGCCTCGTCATTCACAAAATTGTTTTTCTTGCTCCTCTCTTATCAGCCTTGAGAAAATCGGAATGATCTTCTCAATAACCCTAACTCTATATCCTTTAAATTGGACCAAATCTGTCTCCTCCTTGTGGCTTCTGGAAGGAAATGGGCACCATTGTTAACATTATAGGTGGGAATTCCCTGGTGGTCTGGTGGTTAGGACTCTGAACTCTCACTGGGAGGGCACGGGTTCCATTTTTGGGTGGGGAACTGCTGCTGCTGCTGCTAAGTCGCTTCAGTCATGTCCGACTCTGTGCGACCCCATAGATGGCAGCCCACCAGGCTTCCCAGTCCCTGGGATTCTCCAGGCAAGAACACTGGAGTGAGTTACCATTTCCTTCTCCAATGCATGAAAGTGAAAAGTGAAAGTGAAGTCGCTCAGTCGTGTCCGACTCTTATCGACCCAATGGATTGCAGCCTACCAGGCTTCTCCGTCCATGGGATTTTCTGGGCAAGAGAACTGGAGTAGGGTGCCATTGCCTTCTCTGGGTGGGGAACTAAGAGCCCATAAACTGTGTTGTGGCCAAAAACAAACAAACAAACAAAAAACAACCCCACTATATGTGTTAGGCACAGAGCCTTTGTGTGTGTGTGTGTGTGTGTGTGTGTGCGTGTGTGTCCCTGTATTAATTTCTTAGGGCTGCCGTAACAAAGCACTACAAACTAAGAGACTTAAACAACAGACATCTACTGTCTCACTGCTCTAGGGGCCAGAGGTCCAAAATCAAGGAGTTGGCAGGTTGGTTCCTTCTGTGAACTTTGACAGAGAATCCATTCCAGGATTCTCTCCTATCTTCTGCAGTTGCAGGCATTCATTGGCTTGTAACGGGTCCTCTTTTCCCAATGTCTTCGAATCATTTTCCCTCTGTATGTGTCTGCCTCTGTGTCCAAGTGTCCTCTATTTATAAGGACACAGTCACCATGGACCCAGGCTGTTCCGAATGACCTCATCTCACCTGGATTACCTGAAATTTCAAATTACCTGACTATTTTCAAATAGGGTCACATTCGCAGATACTAGGGGCTAGGATTGCAGTATCTTTCTGATGGACACAATTCAGTCCATATTGTACAGTAAATGGGTTAAGGCCATGTTAAGGTAAAAATAAGCTGAGGCACAGAGAAGATAACACATTTCGCGATATTCTGTTGATCTGAAATCTGGTCTGCTTGATTCTGATCTTCTCCCTTTTCCATTATTTCATGATTTAAGAAAGAGAGACTGAGAGAGGAAAGTATTCTGCTAAGACAATTGTCTATTCACAAAAATGGCAAAGTCAAACTAAAGACAGATGAAAGTGGGAAAAGTTATTACCCATTGCTATCCATTGCTAAGGGGCTTCCCAGGTGGCACTAGTGGTGCAGAAGAAGTAAGAGGCGTGGGTTTGATCCCTGGGTCAGGAAGTTCCCCTGGAGGATGGCATGGCAATCCACTCCCATGTTCTTGCCTGGAGAATTCCATGGACAGAAGAGCATGGTGGGCTGCTGTCCATAGGGCCACAAAGAATCAGACATGACCGAAGCTAGTCAAAACCTATTTCACACATTTATTCTACAAATATTTATTGAGACCATGATGGGCTTACAGTATTCTGGGAAGTAAAAAGCTCTGAAGTGAACAAGACAGATCCCTGCTTCCATGGAGCTTACAATACAGTGTGCAGAGACAGTCAGCAAACAAAGAAGCAATTTCATTCATTTATGTTTATACTTGCTTACATTTAATCCCTCATAATAAAATTTTAGGTAATAAAAAAAAATAAAAACCAGGTACAGGGATAGAAAGCTACTGGGGATAAGTTTGACTGGTCAGAGAAGGAAAGACAGAGTTCCAAGGGAGCAGGCTAAGAACCATACTGGTATCTGAGAAAAGGGCCTTTCATTGCAGAGCCAAGAGCAGATGTGAATGTCCTGGGCCAGGAGCAAGCTTGGTAGGTTTGAGGATTTCAGAATGAGCCCTTGAAACCTTATTTAATTCAACAGTGAGGGCCAACAAGAAGAAAGGAATTAATTTAGACAAAGAGTAGAGTCAAAAACATGAGGCAAATTTAGAGCAAGGAGAAGAATCGTATTTTAATACATAGAGCAGAGATTATAAAATAAGGAGAAATATCCGCAACAATGACCATTTCAGTCTTTATTATCACAAAATCAAACAGTGTCAAAACAAATATCTTTCTTGTTTTTGTCCTTGACCTCATACATAGTTTGCCAGTTCTGGTCTAAACTTTCTCTCAGTGGGAGAAGGTGAGGGTGGGATGATTTGAGAGAATAGCATTGAAACATGTACATTACCATATGTGAAATAGATCGTCAGTCCAGGTTCAATGCATGAGACAGGGTGCTCAGGGCTGGTGCCCTGGGATGACTCTGAGCGATGGGATGGGGAGGGTGGTAGGAGGGGAGTTCAGGATGGGGAACATGTGTACACCCATGGGGGATTCATGTCAATGTATGGCAAAACCCACTACAATTTTGTAAAGTAATTAGCCTCCAATTAAAAAAAAATAAACTTTCTCTCAGCCATCCTGTCTTTCTGGTCACCTAGTGCCCATGGACACTCACTAGTGCTCACACAGACCATTGGTCATCTGTCCGCTTGATCCTTCACACAGTCACCAATTATTTTTGTAGCCATGCTTCCATTCCCAAAACACTACTCTCTGCCTCCAAAATATAAACTTATTTCCGTTCCCCACAATTCTGAACCTGTACCCATCACTCAGGTCTGCACACCCAAAGACCCAAGAGCAAATAATTCAGAGCAGGGGCGTATTTGGGGATACTTAATGAGAATACTTATCCATTAATATATTCATGTTTCTCCAGTCACTCTGGGAAATGTCCTGGCCCACTCCCCCTTCCCTCCACATTTGTTGCAGCTCTGGGACCCAGGAGCCATGTGTGTGCAAGGTGACTGTGCCCTTCAGGCCACTGTCATTTGTTCCAGGAAGTAATACTCAGCTAAGCACAGACACATGACACCTTTGATCTCCTCAGTTTAAGTGATGAACAGGAGAGAATTCACGATTGTTGCTGTTGTTGTTGTTGTTGTTCCAGAAATATGGATTTGTAAGATGCAAATTTTACAAACTTGGGAGAGGTCAGGTGTTCAACACTTGGGTTTGAAGAAATCAGAGGAAATAAGCAGAGGAGTGCAGGGTGGGGAAGAAAAGGTGAGAAAGAGATTCAGATAGAGGTGGAGATAGAGAGGAAGAGGGGTGGGAGAGGGAAAGGAGAACGGGGGAGGGAGGGGAGGGGAAGAGAGAGAAAGAGAACAGAGAGAGGAGGAGAACAGAGTAAAAGAAGAAGTCTCTTGATGGCATTTAAGCAAATACTCTAAGTTTGTCCCCAAAGCTTGGGTGCAACTCTGCTCCTGGATTTTGTGGCACACCTTTTTGGTTTCATTAGAATGTATTTCTGCTAGTGTGCAACCAAGGGTTCAGATCATTCATTCTTGTTTTAGATTTTGCCTCCACCCCAGTGTCTGCCTCTGGGCACTCCCACCTGATAAGAGGGTGAATCTGATAGTATGACGTTGGAGCTTGACAAGTGTGTCTACTAAGCCCATCATTCTGTCTCCTGAAGTCAAATTTGCATTCTTCTAGTAGCTACCATTTGCTGTCCTGAAAGAAAACAAGTAGGCTATTTTTAAGTTATACTATTGTGTTCTAAGTTAGGAAAATTAGAAGGATTGAATTATAAAAGGATTCTTCCAGAACTATTTCTGAGGGCACTAGACACTTAACCAGAAAGAGGCAGAAGTGCTGAAAGTTGAAGTCTAATGGCTACTCTCAATTGAAGAGTAAATAGAATGAAAGGAAGACGCATCTGGGAAGATAATTGTCAGTACAGGAGCAGGATTCCGTCTATAAATGTGCACACAGATCCTCCAAACATAAGGCATACAGGATGCATAGATTTGGGTAGGATTACAGAGGTGAGTAGTAAAGAGATCAATACGTATCTAATGTCTGTACACCAAGCATTCAATATGTAATTTTAACACATCTTGTGGAATCTAATTGTTACAAAACTCTATGACACAGATACGGATGAGGAAATTGAGATTCAGATCATTTAAACCACTTATCCAAGACTCTGTGGCTATAAAAGGTGGGACTGAAACATAGATATACCAAGCTCAGGTGTGCAATATTCATTCCTGTCTCCCTTCTGCCTTCCAGTTTCAATCTGTTCTGTCTTGCTCTTCATTTAGAGTAAAGGTTTACAAAGCATAGTCTGTGGGTTCCCAGCTTTCTGTGGGGTGATGGCAGAGTTGAATCAGATACCTTTACTTCCATCTCAACCAGAGATGCTCCACATAGATATCTTTGGTTCAGTGGAACAGGATTTCTGTGTGAGATTTCTTTTGAAGGAAATATTCCATTGCTTTAAGAAGTTTGAAAGCCATAACCACAAGCTAATGCTAGATCGTTTTTTCCAGGAATGCCAGTTGAATACATCTCATCTAGGACCTTAAATAGATACAAATCAAGACTTTTGTAAGGAACAAAAAGGAAACTTAGTTATTTTAAACATGATATGTAAATAGGAAAAACTGGGTGTAGGGTGAAGTAAATACATCACATGACCCCACATGAAACAGGCGCAGGGACCTATATTCACCTAAAGTGGTGAGGAAAGGAAGGACATAATCTTTATATGACAATTAACAGATAATAACTTTAAAAACAGGCACAATTCCCTTCATTGTATCAGGGTGCAAAATTCCAGCAACTCTGGTTTCAAATTGCCAACAGTATGTCTAAGAAGAACCCCTTTCTTGTTAGAAAGATGAGCTGTAAACATAGAGGCAAAGCTTCATGACATTGAATTTGGCAGTGATTTTTGGATACCACACCAAAAGCATAAGCAACAAAAGCAACAATAGGCAAACAGAAGTGTACCGAGTTCAGAAAGTTCAGTGCTAATCGAGCTTTTTCCATTTCTCATGTGTTAGCCGCTGAATCTGTTGTCTGGACAGGAGCCCGTTCTTCAAAAGTTGTTTATAGGTAATGATGCTGATGAGAAACTTCACTCATGCTAAAATATTGACTTGCATCCTCCTCCCCCAAAAACTGGGCTCCTGCAATCTCCACCTCATGATATGATTATGACATCTAGGAAACAGCCCCGTTTCTCTAGGGAATAAAAAGCTCTCTGTCTCTCTTTCTCATTGTTTCTCAGCATAACCTTCCTCTCCCTGCCCCTGGCCTCTGCTCCTATTCTTCTCTAGCTTCTGCCCACCCGCCCCATCCCACCATGTCCCCAGGCCACGGCTTGAAGTGTGAGCTGCCTTATATGATTTATGGGCCCAGGGAGGCTGAGGTCAGAACACAGATTGTTTGGCAGGCATCCCTGAAGACCCCGTGCAGTGCTGGAGATGTAAGCCCAGGGGATGGTCATGGGATATGGGATCACATTTTCAACGAGCAGTGCAAAGTGGCACAGGATATCTGTCACCAGACAAGCAAAACAGTCATTGTTTTCTCCCCGCCCTGTGACCCAGACCTGGGTCTGTAAAGAGACAGCAGCTGTGGTCCTGACACCCAGATAAACACTGAAAGAAGGACAATGTATTAGAAGGAAGCAAGATGTTATGTTGTCTTGGTGGTGACCGGGATTCCTGGGGCTCCATTTCTGTCTGGGGTTGTGTGTACCTAAACAATATGGGTGCGGTAAGATTCCTGATGGAATCTGAACATGGCTTGTACACATGGCACAGGAGTAAAGGCTCCGCCTGCCAACTCAGGAGACACAGGAGACGCAGGTTCTGTCTCTGAGTCAGGAAGATCCTCTGGAGGAGGAAATGGCCACCCATTCCAGTATTTTTGCCTGGGAAATGCCGTGGACAGAGGAGTCTGGTGGACTACAGTCCATGGGGTCACAAAGAGTCAGACACGACTGAGCATGCACACACACATACCCCCAGTTACTTAATCAGCAACATGGTACTTACTGAGGGTCCTCACTATGCCATGTGCTGGGCTTAGGGTATAAGGCAGACAAAAGATGATGTTAGTATCCAAGCCCCCAGGCCAGGTGAGTCTGCTCCAGTTCTTGGTCTGCCCCTCATCCTCTGATCAACCTCAGACAGCTTGTCCAACCTCATGGAGGAGAAATGTTATGAGTATCATATTGAGATAGTAGATATTAAGGCTTCCCTGGTGATTCAGATGGTGAAGAATCTGCCTGCAATGGGGGAGACCCTGGGTTCGATCCCTGGGTTGGGAAGGTCCCCTGGAGAAGAGAATGGCAACCCACTCCAATGTTCTTGCCTGAGAAATCCCATGGAGAGAGGAGCCTGGCAGGCTATAGTCCATGGGGTTGCAGAGACAACTGAGCAACTAACACACACACACACACACACACACACACACACACACACACACACACACAAAGTGAATATTAACACCTTGAGGTTCAATAGTGTAATATACACATGTATTTAAGTATAAAACACTCTCTCTGCCTTTAAGAGCTTCTTTAGCAGTCCTCTGCTCTTTCTTTGCTGTTTAATAATTACCTGGGGGACTTTTTAAAACTGCTAATACCCAGGTCTTACCTTCAGAGATCCTGAGGACATTGCTAAGGTGTAAAAAGTTCTTGTGTCATTTTAAGACACAGCCAGGATTGAGGACAGCTCTGACAAAACCAAATCAACACAGGCAGATTTAGAGAAAAGTGTGTTGCCAAATACTTGCAGTGACTTTCAAATGACTTCAGCCCTGATGGCAATATTCTTATCTAAATTATCCAGATGAATTTTGCAAATTTCCTGCAGACTCATTGAATATTTCATAATGGTTTCCAGAGGCTGCTTCTAGAATCTGTATTTACCTACTTTCAAAAGATGTCCTTTCTCTCCAGTAAAAGTCTTGGCTTTTTATGTACATCCCCTTCTCTATGGGCTAAAAAAGCTTGAGACTTTCATCTCTAGAAGCATTGTCAGATGTTTTCTCTGTAAGCTCAGTCCCCATGAATGCCAAAACAAGGAGGGCAAGAAGAAGGGAGAAAGAGTATTAAGTGCTTTTTACAATCTGTCCTCCCTCTTCTCTCTCCTTTTCCCCCCTACCCCCAAGCCCAAGCTCACTGGATTCCTATTTTGCCCCCATTAGGTGGCTCAGAGGTTAAAGTGTCTGCCTGCGATGCAGGAGACCCGGGTTCGATCCCTGGGTTGGGAAGATCCCCTGGAGAAGGAAATGGCAACCCACTCCAGTATTCTTGCCTGGAGAATCCCATGGACAGAGGAGCCTGATGGGCTATAGTCCACGGGGTCGCAAAGAGTCAGACACGACTGAGCGACTTCACCACCACCACCACCACCAATGTCTCCCAAGCCTTGGATACTTGGGAACATTGTCATCTCCACAGCAGCTACTTCATCCCTTCACTTCCTCCCTTCACCTCCTCTTCCTCCCATCACCCTGCCCCAAAGCACCAACCAGCTCTGACCTTGGATATTGACGACAGTGTGAACATCAAATACTTACAGGAGTGTATGACATCGGTAAGACCTTTAAACCGCCATCCTCCTCCAGTAACAGCCCACTTTCCAACCTAGGAAGTCAAAACCCATAACACATATCACTAAACTAATCTTCCTGGAAACCTGGATAGAAAGGTGAGACAAATGAAATGTAAGGACATAAATGGTCATCCAAGGCTTCTACAAGGAGAATCAGATACTCCTATCTTCCACTTCCCAACTCAAGGTCTAGCTCTGTATTTACAGAGCACAGTGTGGCTCTAATGGCCTAATTGATTTATAATGTTTTTCTCCATATTGTACCATGTGGGCAATTAGTTACTGAAAGGAAATGTAGCTCAGTTCACTTGCCACATCTGCTGCTGGTCAGGGACATACGATTTCATGCCCTGTTTTCCAGATGGCTTGATTAACATCCAGGAAAACCTAGTGACTTTGCCAGAGCCGCAAAAGAAGCTGGGGAGCTCAGGTATGCTCGGTCCTGGGAGAACTGCCCCAGATGCAAAGAAAGCACAGTGCCGTCTCAAAATGTAACTCAAATGTACGACATCGTGAGAAAGAGTCATAAGTGGGGGCTACCTTTCTCCATTCAGTTCACGAGTTTGTTTATTTGTACTCATTCATATCCACCGAATACTTAAGAGGTGCCAGTTTTGGTTTATTTATTTATTTATTTATTTTAAACAGTGGTAAGCAACATGAATGCCCCATGCCTTCGTGGAGTCCCCAGTCAAGTGGGAGAGGTACATATTATTGAGTAAGTAACTGCAAAAATAAAGATATGGATGTGAGAGTAATGGATACGTGTTAAGAGGAGAGTACAGCATGGGAATGGGGGAGGCTTCTCTGAGAATGAAGTGTCATAGGGGACTGAAGAATGAGTGCAGATTAACTCCAGAGAAGCACCCTAGACGGAGGGAGAGAGCAGATTAACTCCAGAGATGGGGAGAAGCCCTAGACGGAGGGAGAGAGCAGATTAACTCCAGATATGGGCAGAAGCCCTAGACGGAGGGAGAGAGCAGATTAACTCCAGAGATGGGGAGAAGCCCTAGACAGAGGGAGAGAGCAGATTAACTCTGGAGACAGGGAGAAGCACCCTAGACAGAGGGAGAGAGCAGATTAACTCCAGAGATGGGGAGAAGCACCCTAGATGGAGGGAGAGAGCAGATTAACTCCGGAGATGGGGAGAAACCCTAGACGGAGCGAGAGAGCAGATTAACTCCAGAGACGGGGAGAAGCCCTAGACGGAGGGAGAGAGCAGATTAACTCCAGAGATGGGACGAAGCACCCTAGACGGAGGGAGAGAGCAGATTAACTCCAGAGACGGGACGAAGCACCCTAGACAGAGGGAGAGGGCAGATTAACTCCAGAGATGGGGAGAAGCACCCTAGATGGAGGGAGAGAGCAGATTAACTCCAGAGACGGGGAGAAGCCCTAGACGGAGGGAGAGAGCAGATTAACTCCGGAGACGGGGAGAAGCCCTAGACGGAGGGAGAGTGCAGATTAACTCCAGAGATGGGGAGAAGCACCCTAGACAGAGGGAGAGAGCAGATTAACTCCAGAGATGGGACGAAGCCCTAGACAGAGGGAGAGAGCAGATTAACTCCAGAGATGGGCAGAAGCCCTAGACGGAGGGAGAGTGCAGATTAACCCCAGAGATAGGGAGAAGCACCCTAGACGGAGGGAGAGAGCAGATTAACTCCAGAGACGGGGAGAAGCCCTAGACGGAGGGAGAGAGCAGATTAACTCCAGAGATGGGCAGAAGCCCTAGACGGAGGGAGAGAGCAGATTAACCCCAGAGATAGGGAGAAGCACCCTAGACGGAGGGAGAGAGCAGATTAACTCCAGAGAAGCACTCTAGACGGAGGGAGAGAGCAGATTAACTCCAGAGATGGGGAGAAGCCCTAGACGGAGGGAGAGAGCAGATTAACTCTGGAGACGGGGAGAAGCACTCTAGATGGAGGGAGAGAGCAGATTAACTCCAGAGATGGGCAGAAGCCCTAGATGGAGGGAGAGAGCAGATTAACCCCAGAGATAGGGAGAAGCATCCTAGACAGAGGGAGAGAGCAGATTAACTCCAGATATGGGCAGAAGCCCTAGACGGAGGGAGAGAGCAGATTAACTCCAGAGATGGGGAGAAGCACCCTAGACGGAGGGAGAGAGCAGATTAACTCCAGAGATGGGGAGAAGCACCCTAGACGGAGGGAGAGAGCAGATTAACTCCGGAGATGGGGAGAAGCCCTAGACGGAGGGAGAGAGCAGATTAACTCCAGAGATGGGGAGAAGCACCCTAGACAGAGGGAGCAACGTACATGCGCGTGTACTCAGTTGCTCAGTCATGTCCAGCTCTTTGCGACCCCATGGACTGTAGCCCGCCAGATTCCTCTGTCCATGGGTTTTTCCAGGCAAGAATACTGGAGTGGGTTTCTATTTCCTTTTCCAGGGGATCTTCCCAACTCAGGGATGGATCCTGCATCTCTTGCTTAGCAAATGGATTCTTTACCACTTGAACCGCCTGGCAAGAAGTCCAGAGGGCGCAGCCGCTGAGAGGAAAGGTCTTGGTGAATTTCCGGAATTGTGGGAGTGGTTACAGCACACAGAGGTGTGGGAAGTGGCGCGAGGGAGTCTGGAAACAGGAAGGAACAAGATATGTGAAGGTTTTGAAGTGTCTATTATGGATTTTATACAAGAAATCTAAAAGTATCATCAAACTCAGTAACAGATAATAGAACAGTGGTTTCCAGGGTCTGGATGGTATGTGTACGGAGGGAGGGATAATGTGGTAAGAGATCACAGAATTTCATCTATAAGATGAATAAATAAAGATTCAATATACCACATGGTCACTCTAGTTGATAATAGTGTATTGTATCAAAGAAATTCCTCAGAGTAGAGCTTGAATGTTCATATATATGGTGATGGATGTACTAAATAACTAGATGGGAAGAGTCTTTTCAAAATGCATATATCTACCAAATCATCAAGATGTACACTTTCAATAGCTCTTAATTTTTTCAATTACATCTTGGTAAAGCTGAAAAAAAAAACATGCACTTTAAGTGTTAAAAAACCTTTAAATTGAGCCTTTTAAGTAGAAGAGATAATATGATTTAAAACTGTAGACATTTCTTTTATCTGCTCCATAGAGAATGGAGACAAGATTGGGAGGACAAGGAGGGGAAGCAAAGATAGGAAGTGGAATCCAGATGATGGTGGCTGTGGTTTGGGTTTGGATGACGATGGTAGAAGTAAATTGAAAGGGGTGATTCAGAGAGAGACATGAGGCAAAAATCAGTAAGATGTGGTGGTAAATTGAAAGTGGGAAGGGAGATAGAGTGGTAGGAAAAATGTTCTGTTTTCTTTCCTAAGGAACTGTGTTGTGTAGATGACATTTACTGAGCTGGGAAAATGCAGAGGGGGAGATATTAATTCTGAATCCTTGTCACGGAGATGGAATTTGAAACAAGAAAGGACAATAAATCATTTTGAGGGAATGTGTAGACTGAGAGGAGAAGAAGGCTTGAGATCGAGACTTGAAGAATTCCAATTTTGGAGGTCAAGATTGGAGGAGGGCCTGGTCGGAAAAAAGAAGTGTATCTGGAGAAATAAGAGATAAGCAGGAGAATGCGGAATCTCAGAAGCCTAGGAAGAACTATCAAGGAAGAGGAAATTAGCTCTGCTGGATGCTGTGAAATTAGCAGATAAAAGTGTCGATTGGGTTTAGGAGCTTGGAAACCATCAACTACTAACAGTAGACCCGTTTCGGCAGATGCATGACATATCCTCAAAGAACCAAACTCAAGACCAGACTGACACTTCAGAAGTTATGTAAAGATCCCCAGCCTGCTCTGTGAGGATTAAAGAGGAATACTGTGTTGTTGAAAGGGTGGGTAAGTATAGACTTTGCCTACATCTCAAAAATTAAAATTTTTTTTTTCATTTTTCTGAATCTTCTGGTTAGTCAGAGTATAACATGAGAGAAACAAAGAAATGAAATAGTACTGGCATTAGGAGTTGGTTTTCAGTTCAGTTCAGTCCAGTTCAGTCGCTCAGTCGTGTCTGGCTCTTTGCGACTCCATGAATCGCAGCATGCCAGGGCTCTCTGTCCTTCACCAACTCCTAGAATTCACTCAAACTCACGTTCATTGAGTCGGTGATGCCATCCAGCCATCACATCCTTGGTCGCCCCCTTCTCCTCCTGCCCCCAATCCCTCACAGCATCAGAGAGTCTTTTCCAAGGAGTCAACTCCTTGCATGAGGTGGCCAAAGTACTGGAGTTTCAGCTTCAGCATCATTCCCTCCAAAGAAATCCCAGGGCTGATCTTCAGAATGGACTGGTTGGACCTCCTTGCAGTCCCAGGGACTCTCAAGACTCTTCTCCAACACCACAGTTCAAAAGCATCAATTCTTCGGTGCTCAGCTTTCTTCACAGTCCAACTCTCACATCCATGCATGACCACTGGAAAAACCATAGTCTTGACTAGATGGACCTTTGTTGGCAAAATAATGTCTCTGTTTTTCAATATGCTATCTAGGTTATCTAGTCAATATACTATCTATGTTGTCTAGTCATAATTTTTCTTCCAAGGAGTAAATGTCTTTTAATTTCATGGCTGCAGTCACCATCTGCAGTGATTTTGGAGCCCCCCCCCAAAAAAGTCTGACATTGTTTTCCACTGTTTCTCCATCCATTTCCCATGAAGTGATGGGACCAGATGCCATGATCTTAGTTTTCTGAATGTTGAGCTTTAAGCCAACTTTTTCACTCTCCTCTTTCACTTTCATCAAGAGGCTTTTTAGCTCCTCTTCACTTTCTGCCATCAGGGTGGTGTCTTCTGCGTATCTGAGGTTATTGATATTTCTCCTGGCAATCTTGCTTCCAGCTTGTGCTTCTTCCAGCTCAGCATTTCTCATGATGTACTCTGCATATAAGTTAAATAAGCAGGGTGACAATATACAGTGTTGATGTACTCGTTTTCCTATTTGAAACCAGTCTGTTCCATGTCCAGTTCTAACTGTTGCTTCCTGACCTGCATATAGGTTTCTCAAGAGGCAGATTAGGTGGTCTGGTATTCCCATCTCTTTCAGAATTTTGCACAGTTTATTGTGATCCACACAGTCAAAGGCTTGGCGTAGTCAATAAAGCAGAAATAGATGTTTTTCTGGAACTCTCTTGCTTTTTCGATGATTCAGCAGATGTTGGCGATTTGATCTCTGGTTCCTCTGCCTTTTCTAAAACCAGCTTGAACATCTGGGAGTTGGTTTTAGATTCTCCCATAATGCTCTCTGGAAATTCCGACACAGCTACATGACTCTGTTCCCTCTTTACTCACTGTTTCATAAAATTTATGGGACACAAGGAGAATGTATTTGTGATCCACTCATAGTGCCAGGAAGTCACAAAGTTTTTTTCTCATATCAGAGGACAATAAACCTGAAAAGCAAGAGTGCTGTAGTTATTTACATACCCCGGGGCCTTGATTTGCTCCTCATAATATTCTGGATTGAATATTGGCAGGCTTTTATCAACTCCATCAACTCCAGTTTTCAGATGAGGAAACTGAGACAAGGTTAAATGCACAGCTATTATGGGATAAAATGGGGACTTTAATCTGGAAGTTTCTCTCCAAGTTCAGGTTTTGATGGGGGTGCTGTTCACCTTACTGATTTTGGGGATGCAGATGTAAGGCGTTACAGTCAGCCTGGCAACCTGTAATATAACCTGTACCTTGATATAAGGGCTTCCCTAGTGGCTCAGTAGTAAAGAATCTGCCTGTCAGTGCAGGAGACTCAAGAGTGGCAGATTCGATCCCTAGGTCAGGAAGATCCCGTGGAGTAGGAAATGGCAACCTTTTCCAGTATTCTTTCTGGGAGATCCTATGGACAGAGGAGTCTAGTGGGCTACAGTCCACGGAGGTCGCAAAGAATCAGACAGGACGGAGCGACTGAGCTCACACACACATCTTGATACAGATATGCATGTACATGTATCTGCACACATTGTGAAGATGACCGCCTCTATATCAAGCACAGGAAGAAAATCAAGTGGAAACTACCATGATTTCTGCCCACAGAGGAGCTTATAATCTCAATGCCAAGATGTTACATCTATTTCTGTAAAACCCAGACAACTAATAACAGAAGGCTGCCAGGCTAAGTGCAAACTGAGCGCTTTGGACCATAGTAGCTGCTGAAGATTGGACGGAAGTGGAGTTCACGTGTCTAATGAAGCTCAACTTCAGGCCCTTCGCTTGTACATAAAAGGTTCTGGGATGGACCCTATCAACGTGTTCATATGCTATTTTGGTAAAAGGTGAAAAGGTGAGATTTTTCAGTTGTAGGATGTTTTAACTTGTCTCTTTCTGCCTTGACTTCAACCGCATCACATTTCTCCTTGGGCTCCTTTGTGGAGGAGTGTCTTGGATGCTTAGACAGCTGGCTTGGGGGAATCTGAATTGGAGACATATACTTAGTTCATGGTCACTGCTGTGTATTGTTAATCATGGGGGGCAGTCTTGATACAGGAATGACCTTCAGAAACCCTTCTAGTTGCTTATGCTGCCAGCTCACTGGCATCACACACAAGGGCACTGGGTGGGCTAGAGGTCTTCTCCCACATGGTCATGTCCTGAGGCACCTGCTGTGCGAAGTCCCTATGTGGGTAGTTGTTAATGAGTGTCTCAATTCAATTATTATTTATAACTACTCACTACATAAGAAAAGCTAAAATTCTTTGAAATTGGATAAGTCAAAATTGAAGAAAGCCTCACAGGGATTTCTTTAAATTTGAGAGCAATCCTCAACTATCAATTTTTTAAAAATCAACCACAGTAAGTCCCCTACATATGAGTTCTGTTCCAAGAGCACTTTCGTAAGTCTGATTTGTCCATTAAGTCCAACAAAGTTAGTCTAGGAACCCAACTCACGTGATTGGCTATATGGTACTGCACTGTAATAGATTTATACTTTTCACATGAATAGTATGTACATAAAAAACAAACACACAAAATAAAGAAAACATTTTTATCCTTATAGTACAGGACCTTGAAAAGTAGAGTAGTACAGTACAACTGCTGGCCTGCAGGGGCTGGCACGCACATTCGCCTCTTTGAAAATTCACAACTTAAAGGTTCGTAGGTAAAGGACTTACTGTACTATTCATGCTAGAGGAAAGACAGGCTGGTCTTTCTCTTCTCTACACAGAAAAAGGTAATGCAAAATTACTGTCCTCTGAAGAGACGAGCAAAGGGAATGGAGCCAAAAATTGGTTTGTAGACTTGTGTCAGGCCAGGTGGCGCAGTGGTGAAGAAGCCACCTGCAATGCAGGAGACCCAAGAGTCGCTGGGCTCGATCCCTGGGTGAGGAAGGTCCCCTGGAGTGGCAAATGGCAACCCAGTCTGGTATTCTTGTCTGGAGAATCCCCTGGACAGAGGAGCCTGGCAGGCTACGGTCCATGGGATTGTGAAGAGTTGAGCATGACTGAGCACGGTTTGCTAATACGTTGGGTTATATAATACTTGGGGTGTTTATCCACTTTAAAATTTTCCAAATAAAGATTGTATTCTAAAAAATTATTTACTCTGGAACTTAATTGTATTTAAAAAAAATTTCATATTTTCTTCTTCAATAGAATCCTCCTCAAACTGTTTACCTTCAGGTCCAATAAAGAAATGGTTCTGCCTCTGAGTTTAGTGAAAGAATAAGCCACCGGGGAGGTTAGACAAGGCCTCATGACTTTGAGGAAGCGGGGGAAGCCTTCCAAGTAGATAACAGCAACACGAAACAAGAGTCCAACTTGGAAGAAGCGCTTGGAAACGTCAAGTGTCCTTGAAGGACATCTATCCAGGCTGATTGTCACAGTTTCTTTGTTTCTGTTGGTTTTGCTCATTTTGTTTTGTTTTAATCATTTAATTGTTTTACATCTCACTGTTGCAGAACGCAAACCTCTCCGTGTGTTTCTAGGTAGGTTTGCCTCATGAAATAGAATGCCCATTAAGTTTGAATTTCAGATGAATAATGTTTACGTAAAAATGTATCCCCTGAAATATAGCAGACATATTAATTCTATAAGGATATTTGTTGTTCACCTAAAATTCCAGTTTGACCGTACACCCTGTATTTTTATTTGGAAATTCTGAAGAAAGGAAAACCAGTTTTAGCTTTGGAAAACTCTGATTCCAGGCCAAGGGTCTTCCTCTGAGACAACTCTCCACTGCACCAGCCACTAAGCAGTGTCCAAAGGACAGCTGTAGATCTGTGGAGCCTTTCGCTCCACGCAGAGCAGGGCAACTTGACAAAGAGACCGTGTCGGTGGCAGAGGGAATTTCCAAGTGAAAAGTGAAAGTGAAGTCGCTCAGTTGTGTCCGACTCTATGGAATGTAGTCCACCAGGCTCCTCTGTCCATGGGATTTTCCAGGCAAGAGTACTGGAGTGGGTTGCCATTTCCTTCTCCAGGGGATCTTCCTGACCCAGGGATCAAACCCAGGTCTTCTGCTTTGCAGGCAGACGCTTTACCCTCTGAGCTGCCAGGGAAGCCCTAAATTAGCAACAAAGCTTTCGTCTAGGAAGCAAATGTTGAAGAGTGAAGGAAAGACATTCCCCAGTGAGCACCACTGCTATCACTCTGCATATTAAATCCAAGACTGCGTTACTCAAACATATCTAAGGGATGGAGACCGGAACTTGTGCAATCCAGGGGTGATTTAGTTTTATTAATTACTTATGTATCCTTTGACTTATATTTTGAACATGGTTTGGTTTCCTTAATTAAAAAAGTTATCTTTTTTAATTTTCACAACTCACTCCTCTACAATATTGTTTCATTTATACCCTCATGAAATATGGGTTTGCTGTTTTATGGATAAGGGTCACTAGATTTAAGAAGTAAAAATAAAGAATGCCCAGTTAAATCTGAGTTGCTGATAGATAACAAGTAATTTTTCATTGTAAGGATGGGGTAGCATTTGTTATCTATCAGCAATTCAAATTTAAATGTGTGTCCTGTGGTTTACTTGGCAACCCTGCAAGTAAATCTGATATTCCTGATTTTGAAATCATACTAAGATGAAGGAAAAGAATGAGGGAAACTGGAAGATACTTTTGTAAGTATACAATGTACTGTATTTTATCATAGCCTTCTGGCAATGGGAAGATTTGAAGTCTCCCTAGGAGATGAGTAGACTTACATCCCTACACAGTCCTTGAGCAAACTCTGAGAGATAGTAGGACAGGGAAGCCTGGTGTGCTGCAGTCCACGGGGTTGCAAAGAGTCAGATACTACTTAGTAACTGAACAACACAGTCTTGAGCTACCCTTGGTTTTGTGACCTAGTCACTGCCTGTGAAAAGCCAGGTATTTGCAGAGCAAACTGAAGGACACCTGCTCTGCACACAGACTGCTGCCCTTCCAACTCAGCCCCACACTGAGCATCAGCACTTTGCTGCACTGAGCCCCGAAGAATGGATGCTTTTGAACCGTGGTGCTGGAGAAGACTCTTGAGAATCACTTCAACTGCAAGGAGATCAAACCAGTCAATCCTAAAGAAAATCAACCCTGAATATTCATTGGGAGGACTGATGCTGAAGCTGAAGCTCCAATACTCGGGCCACCTGATGAAAAGAACTAACTCATTGAAAAACTAACTCTTTCCCTGATGCTGGGAAAGATTGAAGCCAAAAGGAGAAGGAGGTGGTAGAGGATGAGATGCTTGGACAGCATTACGGACTCAATGGACATGAATTTGAACACACTGGAGGAGATGGTAGAGGACAGAGGAGCCTGGCATGCTATATAGCCCATGGCGTTGCAAAGAGTTGGACACAATTTAGTGACTGAACAACAACAATTCTTTAGATAGAAGCTACTGTAATAAAATAGATAAGCAACAAAAACCTACTGTATAGTGTAGGGAACTCTACCTAATATTCTGTAATAACTTATAAGGAAAAAGAATCTGGATTGTTTACATATATACATGTAAACAATCACTTTTCTGTATACTCGACACTAATACAACATTGTAAATCAACTATACTTCAATAAAAAACATATCATAATATGGGTTTGCCCTCTTTAAAAGTGTGACTGAGTTTTATACTAGAGGAAATTGTTGAAAGATAAAAGACCTGCTTCAGAAAGGAGTGAGTCCCTTGTGTTTGGAGACTGGGTGAACTTCTGTGGGCATGGAAGGGAGGGGACGCATATTTGGATGAACATATTTATTGGGTGTTAGATTTTAGGACATGATTTTTCTTATCTGGAAGTTGGTGTAGTATAGCGCAGGCTTTAGAACTGTATAGATTTTGTTTCAAATTAATGACTTGGCCTTTGATTACTGATTTTTTTCTGAGCCTCTGTTGCTTTATGTGTAAAATGGGGACAAACAATGAGTCGTTATAAATATTAAAGGGATAATGCATAGAAAGCATGTAGCACTGTTATAAACACAACGAATCAGTGAAATAAATGTTTGCTACGGTCCAAGTCCCTTCAAGTTTTGAGATTGTATATTTCCATGAACTTGGGGCACAGAAACAAACTATGAGGATTTAAACAGAGCAGGAATTTGGGTTTGTGAAAGAAACTGCCTTAGTTCAATAGCTTGAGATCTCGCCATGGTAATGACTGAAAATATATCACATGGTCTCTTTGTTGGTGTGTGTTTTTGGCATTGGCTCAAGGAGAATGAATTTGGGTTCTACTTTCCTTATTTTTCTCTCCAGCGCCTGACACAACGTAAAGCACATATTTAGTGTTCAGGAAACAATGTGTTCATGGACAGCGTGCTCTTTGCCATCAGTGAGAGTCAGGGCTTTAACGTTTGTTCCATGGAACCCTTGGTTAGAAACAAACAAGAAAGAAATTCAGCCCTAAGGACGTGAGGCTTGTCAGCCTTTCTGTCTCTCTGACGAACTTCTAAAATGTGGTTAGTTGTGGACAAAGAATGCCTCCTGGCATTTTAAGCCACTCAGCAACGGGATCTCACTTTTTAAAAGGTGCAATCGCAAATGCTTTAGGTGAGAGTTGTATGACGGTTTCAGTTTTATGTCCATATTAGCACAGATTGCTATTTCCAACTGCCTGCTAAGGCATTTTTTCAGTATTTTTCAGAAAACGTAGCTTTTTCTTTTTTCAAGGACAAGTCATCTTGATATGATCCATTCTTCTAAAATAGCAATGCCACACAGGTCAGCAGGTCCCAATAATGAATACATAGGACACAAGGGCTTTATAAAAATTAGTTTGTTTTCTGCTCATGTCAGGAATGTGTACTGTATGCATAATAAGCCAGGGAGATTAGCTTACGAGAACTTTAGGTCCACCCTGAGCGCACTGAGTGCACAGAGATAAGTTCTAAAAATAAAGCTGAGTTCTCTCCTTCTCCCCACTCCCCATCCTGGAGTAAACGCTGAGCATGAATCTTCCGGAGTCTTGAGAGTAAAGCCCAGAGTTGAGTCACCATCCTGCAGTCTGACAGCACCACCTTTTGGTACATGGTTTCTCCTTCCTCCATAACAGTGAATATGAGACAGCTGGTTCCTCTAGTGATTTTCTTATAATCCAACTTCCTTGGCTATGACTTGACATAATTTCCCTGGAGAGTTCAGGCTTAGGGTATGATAATATACCTTGGATCTGCAAAGCATTAAAAGGGAGGATATTGTCAGATATATGATCTAGCCACGGACACAGGCCAGATGCATCCGTAACTAAGGAGAAGGCCCTCTAGTCCTGGTCCCTTCCGAACTGGTTTGGCTTCCTTGCTATCTATCAGCACCTTCCTTCCTTTTGCAGAAAGGTCAGTTGATTTCTTTCTTTGCCTTCCAGCTACATTGTTGGGAGCTTGCTAGTGGCCATATATAACAGGTGACAACAGTGTCGTCTCAGAGAAATACAACCAAGAGAGGAATAGCAAGGACTTTATGTCCTTTTCAAGATTACTTCTGTGGAATGTATATCCACAGTAGAGAGCAGCATGTGATGAATTACTTATAGATGGGGCAGGCTTTATTGTACTAATTCATTAGTTAATTAGGATTTGGGTTGTATCTCTGGCATTCACTGAAATTAGACTTGAGTTACAAATAAAATAAAGCTATTGAGGCCAATCTGTTGGAGGAAAAAAACTTCAAAACACCCTGAGATGATGAGATTTTTGTGTTTTATGCTTTTGGCTGCTAGCTGGAAACCTTGAAGGAAAACCTGGCTGAATTTTCTAAAATTAGATTTAGTGACTGCCAAGGGCTTAGAATTCCAAGTCAGTTGTTTGGGCTGAATTTTACCCTGTCCCAACAGCTAGTCAGCTCAACAAAAATACAACTCGTGTTGTTTTCTATCACGTGCCCAACAGAAACAGTTGTATTTTTCTCTTCCAATTTTCAATCAGATATGTTGGCTTGTTGGAGATACAGTCTGCATTGGTGTCATTGTCGGGCATTTGTTTTATTCTGAGTTTCAAGAAGAAGATGCTGGAGAAATGCTATAAATAGAATCTCTGGTCTCTACGTTTAGCTTGAAGTTTAGTAGCCAAGATGGGAAGGACATTTGGGTCAGAATGTTTGAGCTGCTCTACTTAGAAAAGCCTTACCCATCCATCACTTTTGAGATAAAATTTTATTTACTTCAAAAAGATACCCTAATTCCCACAATCGTCATCTCTCTCAGTTATGAATCTCTTTAGGTCTTTGACCTCGACTGTGGGCTGTGCAAAAAGATGGAAAATGGCTAGACGTTTTAGACCTTGTCTTACCTGTGCATGCCAAGTCACTTCAGTCATGTCATACGGTTTGTGACTCTGTGAACTGTAGCCCTCCTGGCTCCTCTGTCTGTGGGATGCTCTGGGCAAGAATACTGCCCTTCTGCATGGAATCTTCTGGACCCAGGGACTGAACCCGTGTCTCTTCCATCTCTTGCATTGGCGGATGGTTTCTTTACCACTAGTGCCACCTGGGAAGTCCCTTCTCTTACCTACTTTGGTGCTTTGCGCCTTGTAGGCTCTCTGTCGGTGATTTTAAATGAAATGACAAAGACACGCATGGCAGAAGCACCAGAACCTTTCCAAAAATTCCATAGCCTGGCTCGGTGTGGCTTAAACATCTCTGTGAAGAGGAAGCCACCATCCCATCCAGTAGTTTCTCTTTTCTCCTGCCAAGTCCAAATTCTGCTGCCAAAGAGCCTAAAAGCCGGCTTGAGCACATTACCCTCTTCCTTTAAAAGCTCTGTGCCTTTTTCTGACTTCCCGATAGACTCCAAACACCTTCGATGGATCTACCAGGCTTATCTGTCTGTCTCCACGCGTGTGTGTGGTCAGTCGCTTCAGTTGTGTCCGACTCTTTGCCACTTCATGGACTGTAGCCTGCCAGGCTCCTCTGACTATGGGATTCTCCAGGAGAGAATACTGGAGTGGGTTGCCATGCCCTCCTCCAGAGGATTTTCCCGACTCAGGGATTGAACCCACATCTCCTGCATTGTAGGAGGGTTCTTTACAGCTGAGTCACTGGGGGAGCCCTCAGTGACTTTCAATACCCTGTTTATTATTATTGTCATTTATGTATATATTGCAATCCTGTGATGCATTCTTTCTATAGGTGGAGATTTAGCCTGTCTGTGTGTTGTGCTCCACACTTTTAGAATACAGTCATAAGCCCTCAATAAATGTTTGTTAATTGTCTGACCAACCAAGTTTTCCTGTTATTATATATGAGTATTAGGGAAACAGAAAACATCATAAAAACATTATGAATAACCACCTGAATATTCCCTTGAACAATATAAAGTCCTTTGGTTTTAGAAAGGAAACTTGTGATATGTGGATCTAAACTCAATGTACATAAAGGTCTTTCACAGTGTCTTCTTTTTCTCTTTGACAAGGTTTTAAAGAGATATGTGTCAGAGTAAGTGTGTCATATATGATATATACACTGAAATATACATATGTATTTAATAGCTAGCTAGCCAGAATCTAATAATCACCCAGAATTATCAGTTATGTTCCCCAAAGCAAATAGACAGCATACTGGAACTGAGTTATTTGAGGAAAGTTTAATAAAGAGATAATCTACAAGGATGTGAGAAAGGTTGGCTGCTGCTACTGCTAAGTCGCTTCAGTCGTGTCCGACTCTGTGCGACCCCATAGACAGCAGCCCACCAGGCTCCCCCGTCCCTGGGATTCTCCAAGCAAGAACATTAGAGTGGGTTGCCATTTCCCTCTGCAATGCATGAAAGTGAAAAGTGAAAGTGAAGTCACTCAGTCCGACTCCTAACGACCCCATGGACTGCAGCCCACCAGGCTCCTCCTCCATCCATGGGATTCTCCAGGCAAGAGTAATGGAGTTGGGTGCCATTGCCTGCTAAAAGCGTTAAGGAGAGACAGGGTTAGCAACAAACAGTAGGGGGCTATTATTACTCCTAGCCTTGAAGGAGGAAGAAGCAATTGCCTGAAGTCAGAGTTACGTAGAGAAAAACGTTCTGATGGCTGCTGGAGGCTTTTTTTTTTTTTCCATTACATTTTGCTCCAATCTGTGCTCTTTTTTTTTTTTTTTTTCCAAACTGGGGGATAATTGCTTTAGAATGTTGTGCTAGTTTCTACTGCACAAGAGTGAATCAGCTATAGGTATACATATATCCTCTCCCTCTTAAGCCTCCTTCCCACCTACCCTCATTCCACCCCTCTGTCTCATCACAGAGCCCTGAGCTGAGCTCCCTGCACTACACAGCAGCTTCCCACTAGCTATCTGTTTGATGGAAGGATGGAGCTAACCCCGCACAATCTACCAGAAATGGGACTCAGGCAATAACTCTGCCAACTGTACCCTTCTCATGCCTGCTGGGTCTCCCACGTGCTGAGCCTCCATGAGCAGAGCTCCACTAGAAGCTGGGACCCCTCGCTGCTGCACACGTGCCTCGCAGGGCACAGGGCAGGCAGAGAATGTGCAAAAGCAATTCTTCTGTAAGAGTGAAAGGAATTGCCCATCAATTCAGAGGCATTCACAGAAAGTATAAAACATGGTTCCATCCAAAAGTCAGCTGACCGGATGGGGACAGAGCCACGATCTAGCACTATAGCCAGGGATCGACAACCTTCTAAAAGTTTTCTCCCAAGTTTCAGATCCATTTTCTTCTCTGCTACAAGGAAAGGAAAGACGATGCCTGAGGTTGACTCAAAAAAGAAAAGAGAAAAAGTGGTTAGGGAAAGTGCCTGAAAACAATACTTTCTGTTTCTTTTTTTGTATTCACCTTTTATAAGCCTGGTCTCAGAGGTAATGATCCCTCTCGCCTCAGAGGTAAGGAACCCTCTCGCCAAGGCAGGAGATGTAAGAGACATAGGTTCAATCCCTGGGTTGGGAAGATCCCCTGGAGGAGTGCACAGCAACCCACTTCAGTCAGTACTCATTCCTGGAGAATCCCCATGGACAGAAGAGCCTAAAAGGCTACAGTCCATAGGGTTGCAAAAGAGTTGGGGATGACTTAGTGACTAAACAATGTGTTTATAAGCCTAAAATGGTGAAACTGACTCAATCTTAGAAATGCAAGAGGGTATATAACAGGAGCAAGTCTAGTGACACGGCTATCACGTATAGCAGGGACACATTGCCAAGGTCTGCTGTGTTCACCATGTTTATTTATTTTTAAAATTTTTGGCTCAACCCAAAGCATGCCGGAGCTTAGTTCCCAGACCAGGGATTGAACCCACACCCCCTGCATTGGAAGGTGGACCCTTAACCGCTAGACCACCAGGGAAGTCCCAACCAAATCTATGTTTTCAACACAATTGCACATGAAAGAAATAGATTTTAATAACTCTGAACCTAAACTGGGTAAATAAGCAAGGCAAAGGAACTGACATTGGATTTTACTCATCTGCGAGCTTTCAAGCATTCAATTAAGAAGAAATATCAAATTGCTTACAATTTCATATCAGCAATATAATAGCATGAACCTGATTTTTGGCAATTTTCCAAGGTAATTTTTTAAGAGACCTCAGAAATGCTCAGAAGGAATAACTGATACGTTTGTCTCCACCATGAGGAAAGAAAGCAGCAGAAAGGTAATGTGTTGATCATCTTTTTTAAAAAAAATTTGGTCCCAAACAAAAAAAAAGCATGGGGATATTTTAAATTTCTGCTTTCTTTTTCTTGACTCTGTATTGCTCTTTTATTTGACTCAAAGACATTTGGGAATGAAGAGTATTTTGCACAGTCCTATGGACTCAGGATGGAAAAGAAGAGTTTGAAAGAAGAATGGGCAGCTACAAAAAGTCAGGAACAGGGAACTTTCCTGGTGGTCCAGTGTTGCAGGGGGCCTGAATTGGATCCCTGGTCAGGGAACTAGACCCCAGAGGCCACAGCTAAAAGACCCTGAATGCCACAAGGAAGAGAGAGGATCCTAAGTGCCTCCACTTACACCCAGTGCAGTCCAATTAGAAATAAATGATCATGAATGAACGGGGAGCTGGGTGATGGAAGAAATACCCCCCAAGATCTGTCTCAAACTCTGAACTTGAACTAGGAGTTCTCAACCGTGGAGTGTGGTCTATAGATGTCTACAGCTGTCAAAGAGAGAGTCACAAAGGAAAAGGGAGCGGGGGAGAGAAAGGATAAAAGATACAGAGCGAAATTACAAAGAAGGAAGGGGAAAACCCAAGATAAAGAGAAAGAAAGGAGAGAAAGTGAGAGGACAGGGAGAGAAAGTGAGAGGACAGGTAGAGAAGGGAGCAATGGAAAGTGGAGAGAAGAAAATGGAACTCTTGTGGGAAAGCAGCCTATTCAGAAGACAGGAGGGCTGGAGGGATTTTATTTCTTCCAGGTGTGACCAAGCCAGTTGCCAGCAGTTTACAGTAGTTGAATTTCCAAGGTTTTTCTTTGTGTGTGTGTATGTGTGTGTGTGTGTCTCGGAAATTGAGTTCAACAAAGGAAACCCAAACTTATTTTGACAAATGCATCATTAAAAGAAACAAAAAAGTATTCCATTAAAGATGATGTGGTACATATATGCAATGGAATATTACTCAGCCAGGGGAAGAAACAAAATTAGGTCATTTGCAGAGACATGGATGGACCTGGAGTTCTGTCATACAGTGTGAAATAAGTCAGAAAGAGAAAAGCAAATACTGTATAATATTGCTTATATATGGACCCTAGAAAAATGGTACAGATGAACCTATTTGCAGGGCAAGAATAGAGATGCAGTCACAGGTGACCGGCGTGTGGACACAGAGGAGGGGAAGCGGGTGGGACGAATTGGAAGATTGGGATTGACATAAATCGACTCCCATGTGTGAAATACTAGTGGGAACCCTCACAGCACAAGCAGCTCAGCTCAGTGCTCTGTGATGACCTAGATGGGACGGGGTGGGCGGGGAGGAGGCCCGTGGGGGTGGGCATATATGTATACATATAGCTGATTCACTTCATTGTGCCGCAAAAACTAATACAGCCTTCCAAAGTAACTCTATCCCAGTAAACTAAACAAAAAGAGAAAAACAGTATTGCAAAATACATCGAACACGTGAATTATTTAACATGGTCAAAAAAATCTTCAGTTCCCTGTCCTATGTTATGAGATGATCAACTTATAATAATGTGTGATTTAAAGCAATGTCATTTTAAAGAAAATACATAAGAGCTAGCGGCGGAGAAAGCAATGGCACCCCACTCCAGTACTCTTGCCTGGAGAATCCCAGGGACGGGGGAGCCTGGTGGGCTGCCATCTCTGGGGTTGCACAGAGTCGGACACGACTGAAGCGACTTAGCAGCAGCAGCAGTAGCAGCAGCGGCATAAATGGAAGCCAGATTGTAATAAGTCCGAACGAAAGGGAGCTTTTCCTCGTTTGCTTTATTTTCTCCTTCAAATTCTTTACATTTCTATCTACTAGTAATACTACTGTTGCTAAGAACCACACACACACACAACCACACATACACACAGACACTGCCACACACTTTAGTACGCGCACACACACATCTGTTTCGAAAAGAAGGCAGCTAATGTGAGTCACTGCATTAGTTAGTATATGTGAGTTTTTATCATACCTCCCTGACTATGTGACTGAGTGTGTGGTATGTCTGTGTGTGTATGTGCACAGAATCTTAACAATAGCATATTGTATACACCTTAAAGAAACTTCGGAATTCAAAATAGGAAGCAGATTTATTAGGCTGGTGTCTTTGGGGAGCTTTCTCTTATGAAAGAGGGAGAAAGAAATACAGCATTTGTCACCCATGTCTTAGCCTCTGACAGTAAGGAATTGTTCTTGCAATCTAGTTTCAATTGTCCTAAGCAGTAAGATTTCCTTTGTTCCATTTGGGGAACCAGTTTCATAAATAACTCCTTCTGCATTCAAGGAAATATTTTCTGACATTCAGGACTAAAGCCTTTCCTTTATTTACTTATTCCCAATTATACTTTCAGAACTCTCTGCAAAAATTATTGAATCTATCTGGTTAGGGATGATAACAGTAAATGAACAACCAGAGACTTTTCTATTCTAATATGTGTTTCCTGGAATAACACAAAGGGATTTTGATTAGCTGGGAAGGCAGTGCAAGTAGGGAGCATGTTCATTTTCAGGGTTCACATGAAAGAGCCCTGTGTGAGCACTGATGAAATCCAAGATGGGAAGATTTTTGGTTTGTCCTTGAGGGGAGATCCTAGCCAACAGCTGTCACATGGCTCCGTGTTTGACTAAATGCGTCCTGAGATAGTGAATTCTTGACTATCGGTGACAAACCACAGTTACTGGCCTGATGTTTATCATTAGCTCTGCTTCTGCTTCTGTCTCTTTCGGACAATAATATAAAAGTTATACAAGTTTTTAAAAATTAATTTTTATTGGAGTATTTGCTTTACAATATTGTATTAGTTTCCACTGTACAGCAAAGTGAGTCAGCCACACACATCCCGTCTTTTTTGGATTTCCTTTCCATTTAGGTCACCGCAGAGCGCCGAGTAGAGTTCCTGTACTATACAGTGGGGTCTCATTGGTTGTCTGTTTTATACATGGTAGAGTTTATACATCAGTCCCAATCTCCCAATTCATCCCACCCCCTGCTTCCCCCCATGGTGTCCATATGTTTGGTCTCTGTGTCTGCATCTCTATTTCTACTTTGCAAATAAGATCATCTATACCATTTTTCTAGATTCCACCACCACATATGCGTGTTACTGTACAACATTTGTTTTTCTCTTTCTGATTTACTTCACACTCTATATGACAGTCTTTAGGTCCATCCACGTCTCTACAAACTTTCAACAGACAACTGCACTTTTAAAATTATTAGAGGTAAAAAGTAAGTTGATAATTTTGGTATGTTTCTATTTTAAAAACATCTAATGTAGAGGGCACACAGAGAATGTTTCTTTTTTTTTTTTTTAGAATGTGTCAATTATCTAATCTAAATCACCTTTCAGAAATAAATGAGACTGAAAATGAAAACTTTTTAGACTTTTATGGAAAAGGATTTTTAGTCAAGTAATATTTATCAAGAACTTTACAAAATTTTATGAAGTAATATTTATCAAGAACCCCTTAACCTTTAACCTCGAATTCTTCTGATAAGATGTTACTATAAAAATGACAATCACAAATGCACCCAAATATTAGTATATTTTGTAGGTATCTTTATCATTGAAAAATAATGCTATTGAAACACTCAACATAAAAGGATCAGTTAAATGAATAGTGGTGTATCACTTAATGGAATATTATAAAAATATTTGTATTATAAAAATATTCATCATTTAATGGAACTTTAAGTGGGCTTCCTGGTGACTCAGTGGTAAAAAAGAATCTGCCTGCCAATTCAGGAGACGTGGGTTTGATCCTTGGGTCTCATCCTTGGGTCAGGAAGATCCCCTGGAGGAGGAAATGGCAACCCTCTCCAGTATGGCAACTCATTCCAGTATTCTTGCCTGAAAAATTCCATGGACAGAGGAGCCTGGCAGGCTACAGCCCATGGGGTCACAAAGACTCAATCCTGGCTGAATGACTGGGCATCCACAATGCAATATTATACAAATATATATGATCAGTTGTATTTCAAAAATATTCACTGATATGACAATACTCATAATACAATCTTAAGGTTTAAAAAGTCTCCTGAATATGATACAGATTTTAGAATATGTACACCATACGTGTTCATTATGCTGATAACAGCTGGAAGCCCAACTATAAGTTCAGTTGGTGACTTGCAAAAAGGACAAATTTTCGTTTACACAAGCATACGTGGACCAGAGCCCGGAAGATGATACAAACAACTTAGTTTCTTCCCTGGAAAGTTTGCTTTCCAATTATAGTAAGTCTACTCGGAGGGCAGCTAATATTTCCTTCACATCTGAGAATCCCTTCTCTTAATTTCTTCTCGCACTGGAAGGCCTGCTCTGTCCTGGCTCCTCCTGAAGAGGGAGCACTGCGATGCTTGGGAGGGCTTTAGGTTTCATTAAAAAATCCTTGGGAGGGTTCAGAATAAATCATTCACTAGCTGAAAAAACATTTCTTTTAGCTAATATTGACCATCCCTAGCTCACCCAGGTGGGATGCACAGGTTAGAAAGAAGAGGAGAAAGAAAAGTTCAAACATACACATATACAAATAATTGAAGAAATAATATTCAAAATATTTTGAGTGATTGTACTTGGGTTTACTTTGCCGACTAAGGTCTGTCTAGTCAAGGCTATGGTTTTTCCAGTAGTCATGTATGGATGTGAGAGTTGGACTGTGAAGAAGGCTGAGCGCCAAAGAATTGATGCTTTTGAACTGTGGTGTTGGAGAAGACTCTTGAGAGTCCCTTGGACTGCAAGGAGATCCAACCAGTCCATTCTGAAGGAGATCAGCCCTGGGATTTCTTTGGAAGGACTGATGCTGAAGCTGAAACTCCAGTACTTTGGCCACCTCATGTGAAGAGTTGACTCATTGGAAAAACTCTGATGCTGGGAGGGATTGGGGGCAGGAGGAGAAGAGGACGACAGAGGATGAGATGGCTGGATGGCATCACTGACTCGATGGACGTGAGTCTGAGTGAACTCCGGGAGATGGTGATGGACAGGGAGGCCTGGCGTGCTGCGATTCATGGGGTCACAAAGAGTCAGACACTACTGAGCGACTGGACTGAACTGAACTTGGGTTTGGGGATTCTGGGTGACATTTATTTACTTAGTTTTACTTTCCTTTATCTTCAGGTTTTTCTAAAATGAATATTTTTTCATAACCAGAACGATTTTTTCTTGAAAAGATGCTTTCCATTGGAAAGCGAATATATAAACTTTTCAACTGCAAAATATCTATAACATTAGCCACAATCTATCTCAGTGTTCAGATACCTAACTATACTAGTCCAGTTATAGATACAAGCGAACTTTCTGACTAGCAATTAAAATAAAAAAGAGCATCAACAAAAACATCCATCCCAGAAAGAGTCTGGTTAACAGTGTTCACATTAGCTTCTAAATTAAATATGGATGAGATATTTTCTCTTGATTCATTCCATTTGTTATTACAACTGAGTAATAACAAACTATATTCATCTACAAATTTTGTCAAGAGGGTATTATTTTAGGATCAAAGTAAACCCTTTGGAGACATTTCAGATTCCAGTTGTGTGAGGCAATTGGATTTTGGAGACGCAATCATGTTATTATGCTACTAGTTAATACTGAGTCTCTCTTGAGAGTCGCAGAAGGGTGACTTCCAGACACCAACAACCGCGCTGGTCCAAACCCCTCCCACAACACCATGGACAACCCTGGCCTGTAGTTCTACAGGAAACACTTGATCATCATTTAAATATTGATGCCTAAAGTATGGAATTCAATAGGTTACATACAACCATTTTGAGAACATATTTTAAAATTTCAGGGAACACTATAAGCTTTGGGGTGCAGACCTTTTAAAATGTCACTTCTTGTGACTGGGCCGAAACAGAAATGTTTGTTTTGCTAGTTAGGTTGTTACTGTTTCATCTGCTTTACCACTGGCCTCGGAAATTCAAAGTCCCAAAGCTGGTCAACTGTGACCAACACTTGGGATTCACTCTTTTTTGTTTGTTTGCTTTTTAGCACATTAAAGCAGTGTGAATTCAACCCAGTGATAAATGTGCCTTTCTCCTTCCAAAGCATCATCTGTACCAGATTGTACATTCTGGCATCTGCCTTGACAACTCGAGCAAGCAATCATTTTGACAGGAGACCATCTGCGTTAAACAATATGCACAGTGTCTACGTAAAACAGAGAGGGAACCAAGTACCTAGGAACAGATAATTATCTGAAATGACCTGGGAGATTGGTATTTAGAGTCTCAGGGGAGAATATATGCCAAGAGTTGAACATCTGAGACAGATTCCTTTCTAGAATGGTTTCAGGGACAAAAGCTCTCCCTTGAGGATTGAAATGATGAGAACGAAATATTTAATAAACAACTACCACCCCTGGATTAAGAAGCTGGCTCTCACCCTTTCTCTTCCATTAACTGACTCTATTTATCGGGGTTAGCCACTTAACCTCTTGGTATCCTGTTCCCTTTTCTGTCTTCCCTAGCTGTGTGCTTCCTTGCATAAGTCAGTTAGCATTAGTTTGTCTATATAATGAACTTCACCATTTCTGGGAATTGTTTCTCCCTCTCTTCCATGAAATGCCCCAGCTCCATGCCAAACAATAAGCTCATCCCCTCCCGCACTGGCTAAAATTCATTGCTCCAATCAGATTCTTTCTTTTGTGTTTGGAATAAGGACTAAAAAATTCCAGCTCAGAATTGTCTGTCATTTCTCTTGGACTGGCATAAATTTGAGATCTCTGGGCAGCAGTGATTTTTCATAGTATGTATAAGGAAACTGAGAAAACAGTTCTGACAAACAGATCAAAGGAGATGAATAGGCAAAGAGGCAAAGAGAAAACAAGAAAACTCAGGTGGTTCACTTGTTCTCAAAGTCTAGCTTTACTCTTCTCCCTGGATTTTAGGAGAAATTCTAGTATTCTTACCATCCATTCCTGTTTCCCCCCCTTAAATTAGTTTGCCACTTGAAACAAAGGGAAAGCCAAATAATAGGAGTTTGGTATCTGATTTGCTTCTATCTTTAAATGGATGTATCACTCATAAATCTGTGGTTCTCAAAGAGGAAAACAAATGATCCTATACGAAATCAGCATGCTAAATTATGCGAACTCTGTCATTCCATCCTGTTCTAACTTTCTGTCTATACTTTTGTTGCTATGAAGGTCAAAGTTTTGATTGTGGGTAGAGAGGAATACAAAGACAGTTATCCATCGTCTCTGTCTTTATGGAAGGGTGATAGAACATTCACACACACAAATAAAGAACCTTTCAGCTCTTGACGCCAGCTCTGAAAGAAACAAGAGCAGGGAGTGTCTGCTCCATTCCAACTTTACTACGGGGTTCTGAATTCTCACAAAGGTCTAACTGCACCTTTAGTAATATCAGAAATTGCAAATGAAAAATACAATCTAAACGAATATTTTTTTATTCCTTTGCAGCTGGCAAGATTTGACTTGTTCAGATCTAGAACTGGCTTTGGTGGAAGAATGAATTGTCTGGTTGTTGTAATAAGACACCTGCCCGAGGTGGGTCTAATTGCTTACAGCCAGTAGGAACTTAAAGACAATAGCCAAGGTCAAGACTGAATGAATAATCAAAGGCTTAGTGATAGCCTTTGAAGCCAGGAGCCCCTGGTACAGTTTATCTGGTTACTTTCTTTTCTGTCCATCTTCAATCTGCCTTAGTCTTTGCTTGTGTACTTTCTCTTGTGCCGCATGATTCCTGGTCTATGAGAATACTTTTCAACTTTATGGAAGGAAGCTTCTGGTCTACTTTTTCAAACAGCGACTGTTCCCTCTCTGAATTCAAAGTATTTGATTTTAGCCTCGTTCATTTGAAAATAATGTGGTATTTTATGAGGATACTGCTAGCTACTCTAACAAATAAATTCCAAAATGTCAGTGGCTTAACCCAAGAGAAGCCTATTTCCCTGGTGGCCTAGTGGTTAAGACCCCAGGCTTCCAATGCAGGAGGCGTGGAAACTACGATCCCGCATGCCTCGTGGCATGGCCAAAATAAAGAGAGAGAAAGAGAGAAACTTACTTCTTATTTATGACACAGTGGGAGTTTAGGGCCATTTGATGTCATCTCTAAAAGGTGATTCAGGAACCCAGGTTCCTGCCAGTATTCTTTCCTATGTGATGTCTCAAGGCCTCAGAGTATTCCATATCCATCCAACAGAATAGACATCCAAGCACCTCAGTCTAGAAGTGATAACCTTGCATTTTTCTTATATTCTACTGGAAAAGAACTGGTCACCTAGCCTCATCTGCAAGTATGATGAGAAATGTAGTTCCTGGCTGGATTCTGCCTTCTGAAGAATTTTGGCTACCTGAACTGGATTTGGGTTGATGGTTACCTGTCTTTTCCACGTGTTCTTGCACTTCAATTCTTCTCTATTAGCTATATGTCTCATTCTAGGTATTAATATTCTTGGCAGTGAGGCAATAATTTTTATCTCCCATAGCATGTAATACACTACCTTGAACATATTTTGTTCTGATTTAATGTTTCTTGATTGGCTTGTACTCAGTGAAGAAAATATTGAAAAATTACAGTTGATACTAAATTTCCCCAAAGTGGCAGGAATGTTATTCTGTTATCTGGCTTGATGAAACCTGGGAGGAAATGGATAAATAGAATGGAAACATTCTCTTAAAATGTGGCATTGTGCCTTATTCAACAATATTTAAAAAATTTATTTTAATTGGGGGCTAATTGCTTAAATTCATTTCACAAACATTTATGGAGCAACTATAGTGTGCACAACATTATGCCAGATGCTTTGGCAAAGGAGATAAATATCTCAGAGCTCTTGACCATCCATCCATTACAGTAAGATGGATGAGAAAAAGTCAATTATGGATGTACAGGCTGACAGAAGCACAGAAATAGACACTCAGAATGGAATGGATTTGATGAACAGAGCACAGACAGGGGTCTGTCACTTTTCAGGCTGATCTTTTAACAGGAGCTCTAGATAGAAGCCATGAGCTCATTCTTCATCATGACCAATGTTACTAATGAAAAAAAAAGATTGGCCCAACACAATATCAAACACTCTTGGGTATATCATATTGTTTTCCTCTACTACAATCTTTTGGGAAGATTAAAAATCCAAGGTTCCAGGGAGCAAAGTGAACTCCCTAAGATAAAATAAATAAATGGTGAAGGTTGGAGTTATCCCACTATTAGAATAAATGTGTTCTTGTGTATTAGATACTTTCTTCAAGCTTTATACTTTTTAGTACTTGGAAGTAAAGAGTCCCAGGGAGAGAGTCAGTGATCTAAATATATCCAGGGATCCTCAGAGCCTGTCACCTTGTAGGTGCTGGAGAAACAAGAGTCCTAATGAATGGATGGATTGGCATTTTACAAAGCTGCATGTGTCAGTTTAAATCACGAGGGGACCACTACTAACTTGTTCTTTTCAGTAGGTGTGCTGATTTAGTAACTTGATTATACCCTTCCGTGCAGGTTCCAAAACATGGGGAAAAGAATTAGGATGCCAACTTACTAGCCATTCTCTGACAGCAGCAACAGTCCTGAATGAGATAGAGTCCTTCAGTGAGACTGCGGAGAGCAGGGTTCACAAATCAAGGGTCCACCTTGATTCCAGACCAGCTTGCCAGTAAGAGAATGAGGCTTGTGTAGAGCAGTGTTGCAGCTACATCTGCTGGACTTCCTGTAAATCACACTTAGACTTTCAACAAAAATATTCAAAGTGTGACCATCTAAGAACACTAAGAATTTTCATGTCAATCCATCCTTCTCTTTAATGACCTGAACTCACACATGTGGAAAATAAGATAACTTCCTATGGAAAAAAAGAGTCATAAAAGGTTATCTTACTCTCCGCCTGTGTAAGCATCATTCCTTGTGTGGCAGAGAGATGATTTATCATTAAATGTTCAATTTGAGACCAAGAGACAGTAAAGGAGGTTTCTATTTTTGCTGCCCAAAGCAAGAGTGGAATCACTGATAATATAGAAATGCAAAAACACTGGAGCCTGATGCTTTAGAGAGTATATCTGTAAAGTACACTGATCTGCAGAATAATCAGTGTCTCTTTTCTTCTGGTTCAAAACGAAAGGTTGAAATTTAGTCTTCAGCGAGAATCCCGGGGAGGGGTCTCAGTTTGAAGTTCGACATGCTACCCTCAGCCACAGCTCAGACTATGCTTTTTCTTTTCCTCTCTTTTCCCCCCTCTTTTCTTTCTCTTCCAGCTTCTTCCACCCCCCACTGCTCTCCCTGTCCCCCCATAAACCTCAGGCAAACTGTGGCCATAAACAGCCATGCCAGCCCCGGCATCTTGGATTCGTTAAAAGCTTTGCAGATGAGCTCAAACTCATTTTTCATTTTATTCCTGAAGTCATCAGATTCAAGCTTGTCACATTTTCTGGACACAAAGCTCCAGGCATGTTTTATTCATTATCTGTTCTCATCTTTGAGACAAACACCTGCAATCCATTTTAGAGTTGGGAGACGTTTCTGAAGTTTCAACCTACCATGCGTAGGTTTTTGCCTCTTTCCTTGGGCCAAGAATTCCCGTAGCAGTGTGTTTCATCCCAGCTACTCAGTGGGCCTTCAAAGTCCTAGGGCCAGCGGTTCACAGGGGTGTAATTATTGTTCACATTTGAGAACAAATTGAAATTAAAACAGAAAAAATAATTTATTACCCTTTCACATCATAAGACTTAGGTTTAAACCGTTTTCTCGAAATGGTTGAGAATGAGAATAGAGAAACAAAGGTAAGTTATATTGAATTAAGGGCTGCTGGCTCAATTACTGTTTTAGCAGACTATGTACCACCTCACAACTATGTGACCACTAGTGGCAAAGCATTGGGCTGCCCAAGATTCGAGCATCAAGCCTGGCTTTGTCAATACTTCCAGTGAGCCTTGGACATATGCTCTATTTCTCTGCCTTGGTACACCTACTGCTGAGGGAGGAAATTGTAAGCTGATCAATCCTTTACAAAGGAGAGAGTGAGTGGGATGAACAGAGAAAGCAGCATCAATATATACACACTACTGTGTATAAATGGATAGTTAGTGAGAAGTTGCTATATAATGCAGAGAGCCTGGTCTGGTGCTCTGTGGTGACCTAGAGGGGTAGAAGGAGGGGAAGGGCAGGAGGTTTAAGAGGGAAGGGTTAGATGTATAATTATGGCTGATCTGTGTTGTTTTATGGCAGAAACCAAAATAACATTGTAAAAATTAAAAAGCAAATGACGAAAGGTGGGGGAAGGAAAGGCCTTCTTCATCAAGTGCTTAAGGAGCTTCCATGATACAGACTGTGGATCCTTTTTAGAATGTTTAGAGTAAGAACAAGGGTGAAAGTGTTCTAAAACTAGATAATATGGCAAATCAGTGAAAAAGGAAATGTACCTCAAGTATCCTGATTCCTAGTCTGTTGATCTTAGGAGAATAGAATTTAACATTGCTGAAGTCATTCAAAATATTAGGGGAACATCAAAACTGGTTTAAAGTTTAGAGAGAACAGTGAACATATGCTAGCAAATTCGATTCCAACTTTCTCTATACGTTTATCTTGGTATCGTGTGACAAAGCTATGTTTAACTAACTAGTTAAGTAACTAACTAAACACACACAAAAAAGGTGAAAGGCCCCCAGAAGTTTAAGTGCAAATTATTGGCACAAAGAATTTTATGGGAAAGTGAATTTGGGAAACAACATATCCCCTCATCTTCTTTTCGCAGAAAAACGTATAGAAGTACTATGTCCAAAATCAATTGGTCAGTCAGAAAATAACCTGGACACCAGACCTGGGACCCCTTTTAGAGTCATATTACTTCAGAAAGGGATAGAATATTTGGCAAGCAACACACAAGGATGGGAGCTGAGCCAGGTACAAAGGATTGTTTTACTCTATTCCAATCTTGCTGTCTCGTGACCACATGCTGGGCAACATCAAATTCCTCCTCACTGCCTGTTGGTAGGATAGCCATCACGCCCAACACAGACTATGCCTTCCCAGAAATGGCAAATCTAAAGAGAAACAGTCATATCATAGATATTTAGTGAGAGCACACGTTGGGATTTTAAGGTATGCAAACATGTCTGAGATATAATCTCTCATGACTAGGAATTTGCAATCAAGTTGGGAGAAACAGCAGCTCCTGAGAATTTAAGCAACAGCAGAGAAGGAGCCACCATACAAGTTGGTGATGCCAATAGCCAAAGAGCACAACAAGCAGAAAATGCGGAGGTTCAGAGGAGGTTCTGTGGACTAGAAGGCTTGAGACAGCTTCTCAAAGGAGAATCTTAAGCTGGGTTGGAGGATGGGTAGGAGTTGCAAGGCAGAAGTAAATCCAGTTGTGGCAATGAACAGAAAAAATAAAAATCTCCGTTGCAAGGAAATTCATAGATGGGAACAAAAAAGCCATCTGGCTGGATTCAGTGGTTCACACACACACGACTATGTTCACTCTTACACGAAGCCACTTAGATCAACAGAGCTGCTGGTCTGCTGCAGAAATTCGCACTTACTCCTCCCCGCCTCTTTTTAATTTATTGTTCTGATCACGGGACATAATAGCAGCCAAGTCATAGGAGGATGGTGCTGTGACAGGATAATGGGCTCCGGCTTTGAAAATAATGTCTCAGTTTCTCCGAGGCCTCTTCTTTCGCAGAAGGAGACCATTAGCTTGTCACGTTGTCCAGCCCTATTGACATTATCTTTTAATTGCCCTTGAAGACCTATCTCCTAGGCAGCATGTCTGAGATTTTCAGAGCACTGGGCTTTTTGGACTGACATCCCAATCCATTTTATCATCTTAACTTCAGAAAATCTAAGGAGCAAGGAAGATTAAAGGCTTTTACAAATGGAGAAGAGCATTATGGGAAGATGTAAAAAAGGCTATATTCATGATAACAATTAAAGACAAAATGAAGTGGCATGACAAGCAAGTTATTCTGCAAGAATTCTAGGAACAGATGTGTGTGCGTGTGGCTATATGTAAGGATAAGGATCCCATGTTTAATAAGTTAGTCAAGACAAAAATCAAATTTCTAAGCTGAATGTTTTTATAGCTTTGTATGCGCCATAATTAGAGATGCAGAATGCTGCCAAATCCTGGCATATTTGCTCTGTCCTCAACTTTTCTTGTGAGACAGAGCTATATGTCTGGGTGGTCCCTTCTGTTGGCTCCATTCTTTCTGTCAAGTGTCTGAAGTGTTATTATGCCCAGGAGGTTGGCCAGCTGTTCCCTGTATCTCCTGAGGACAAAATAAAGTAAATAAGCTTAAAGCATATGAAGAAGCTGGAGGAGAGTAATTTCATAAGCTAATGAGTAAGAGGAGTATTCTAGCCATTTTGGGGGAAGGGTTGGAGATTTCCAGGAATTGGGCCGCCACCCACTTTTTGGTCTTTATGGTTGACCTTGGAACTGTCATGACGCCTCTGGGCTTGTCATTCAGCTTACCGATGTGTTACAGTGAGCACATGGGTGTGTGCACGCTCAGTCACCTCAGTCCTGTCTGGCTTTCTGTGACCCCATGGACTTCAGACCACCATGCTCCTCTGTCCACAGGATTCTCCAGGCAAGAACACTGGAGTGGGTTGCCATTCCCACCTCCAGGGAATCTTCCTGACCCAGGGATCAAACCTGCATCTCTTGCATCTCCTGCATTGCAGGCAAATTCTTCAGCATTGAGCCACAGGGGAAGCCTGCATTGAGCATATACTGAGACTCAAGATGTAGCAGAAGTTGACTCACCCGCCATCTTGGACCTATTTGGTTTTAATCACTTACGTCATATCTATGGCTATGTCACTCTTTTAAAGATTGTGCCCTGCCCCCTTCCCTCCTGTTTCAGAGGTAGTCTGGTCAGAAACCCCTAAGCATGTGGAAGGATCAGGGTAGACCGTCTTCCAATTGAAGCAGTCACTGGCAGGGAGGGCTATCTCTGGATTTGTAACAGAAAGGGAGAGCTGCTATCACTTACATGTGAAGTCTAAAAAGATATAATACACATGAACTTACTTACAAAATAAGAGGAGACTCAAAGACTTACAGAATGAACTTATGGTTGCCAAGGGTTAAGGATGGGGAGAAGGGATAGATAGGGAGTTTGGGATGCACATGGACACACTGCTATATTTAAAATGGATAACCTACAAGGACCTACTGTATAGCACAGGGAACTCTGCTCAATGTTATGTGGCAGCCTGGATGGAAGGAGGGTTTAGGGAAGGATGGATATATGTATATGTATGGCTGAGTCCCTTTGCTGTCAAACTAGCACAACATTGTTAACTGGCTATAGTGGAAGTTACTCAATCATGTCTGACTCTATGTGACCCCATGGACTGTAGCCTGCGAGGCTCCTCTGTCCATGGAATTCTCCAGGCAAGAATACTGGAGTGGGTAGCTGGTCCCTTCTGCAGGGGATTTTCCCAACCCAGGGTTTGAACCCAGGTCTCCCACTTTGCAGGTGGATTCTCAATCGACTATCAGTTCAGTCCAGTCGCTCAGTTGTGTCCGACTCTTACCCCAATGCAAAATTAAAAGTTTAAAATAAATAAATATGCAAAAAAAAAAAAAAAGAGAGAAGAAGAAGAAAGAAAGGGGGAATGCTGTAGGGAATTCAAGACAGAGTGGGAGGTGGACCCAGTGTCCTTTAAGGTCACTTCTCTCCAATTTCAGGCCTAGGAGTCAGCCTTCCTCATCTTCCTGGCTGGGAACGTTCCCTGGAGATCATCAGTTAAGAAAATGAGCTCTGTATAAATACGTCTGTGTCCATGTAGGGTCTCAGGACACGAGTCATAGTGACACCAGGGCTGTTCTTTGGGGATGCAGTCCTCCCCATCCTGGCTCTGAGAGCCATGGTTCCTGCCCCCTCACCCCTCGCCCCCATTTCCAGCTCACAAAAGCATCATGGCTGCCAGGCTCTGATTAAAGGCCTCCAAGGGGCCAGCACTTGCAGGCTGTCTTCTTTCCCTCCAGCCCCACCCTCCCCAACATTCCAGTGTCCCCTCCCTCTTCCTGTTATTGTCCTGTTCCTTTCTGATAAGATTGCATTTGTCCCCCCAAAGAGGAACGTTTCTTTCCTGTACGTTAATAGTTTTCAAAGGCACACTAATGAAAAGATCTCTATCCTAACACCAGATAATTTATTCTAAGTGTTAAAGGACCAAGAGGAGGAGAAGGCCTGATTCTCCTTTAATCACTTAGGAAGCATTTGACAGACAATCACCAAGCTTGTAACTCTGGTTTCCAAATGCGGTTTTGTTTTGGCTACAGGGAAAGGAATTGCATTTTACAAGCTAGGGTTAATGGTTCAGCTAGAAAGGAGAGTCAGAAGATGCAGGTTCCGAAGTTAGCTTTGCTACTGTACTGAGAGGCTCACATATGGTTGGCTGGCAAGTTCCTTCTTATTTGGGCTTCTCAAGTGGCTCACTGGTAAAGAATCTGCCTGCAGTGCAGGAGATGCAGTTTTGATCCCTGGGTCAGGAATTTTTCCCTAGAGAAAGAAATGGCAACTCACTCCAATATTATTGCCTGGGAAATCCCATGGGCAGAGGAGCCTGGAGGGCTAAGTCCATGGGGGTGGCAAGAGCTGGGCATGACTTAGCGACTAAAACCATCCACTGCCACCATGCTTTTACTTACTTGAGCTTCCTCGTTTGTGACATGGGGGCCATCTATGTAGTTCAGGGTTCTTGTGAGGGTTAGTAACATAGCCTGTCCACCATGTTTTTTAAGTGGAGAATATCAATATAAGGTAGTTTGATCATATAAATATGTAAATTGGGACTCAAGTTGAGATGCATGAACTCTAGGAAACAGGTCCCATAAAGGGCCTGTTTGTGAAAGTCAGCATCATCTTTGTCCTCCAACCCAGCTCCCAGTCAGTCAAACTTTGTTTAAAAATATTGTAGAAGTCTGCTGAAGCCCTACTACATGGAAAACAGTCCTTAGCAATCTACCATAGAGCACATGGAACGCTGCTCATTGCTATGTGGCAGCCTGGATGGGAGGGGAGTCTGGGGGAGAATGGACACATATAAATGTATGGCTGGGTCCTTTCTCTGTTCACCTGAAACTATCACAACATTGTTCACTGCCTACAGTAGTTAGCAGTGTTAGTCGCTCAGTCCTGTCTGGCCTTTGAGACCCCATGGATTGTAACCTGCCAGGCTCCTCTGTCCATGGGATTTTCCAGGCAAGAATATTGGAGTAGGTAGCCATTTCCTTCTCCAAGGGATCTTCCTGACCCAGGCATCAAAACCAGGTCTCCAGCATTGCAGGCAGATTCTTTACTGAGTTTCAGGGAAGCCTCCTCTCCCCCAATACAAGATAAAAGGTTAAAAATAAGAAAAAAAAGAGAAAATGGTCCTTAGAAATCATTGTACAGATGGCAAAACTGTACAAAACTGTACCCCCTCACCTCTCGAGTAATAAGAGAATGATTTCAATTGGTGCATCTTTTAACAGCAAAGTCAGTACTAGAATTCAGTGGAAACTTGAGCCACCTGGGCTGCGCTCTTTCCAGTCAAACATGCAGTTTCTCCCATCAGGAATGTGATTGCTTTGTTGCCCTTTAAAGACATGTTAGATATAAACTGAATAAACCATGGACTGACTATGGATTCTCCAGCATGAAAGCAAAGGGCTTAGATGCAAAGTTACAGCCCTTCTATTTCAAGGCTGTTGTGGGTCTTCTGAGTTGATTGTCTTCTAATCTGTCTTCCTGTTTCTCTTGGCTCTGCTGACTTACCCCTCTCTTGGCCCTGCATCCCTTGGCTGGCTACCTTACCAGAAATTGCGCTGGAGGGCAGTACTTTGGTTTGTTATCAGTGGTTCAGAAAATCTGACACCCCTTAGTGCAATGGCAAACCTGTCAGCCTACCTAGAAATAAGAGAAAATTATTTCCATAGAAGCCATAAGAACATATGGAAAAGCCATTGATTCATATAAAAGTGAGGATGGAGACACAGAAGACTTAAGAATTCTCAGGGGAAAGAAGGGTCTAACACAGTGGTGCTCTAACCTGGATGCAAATTAGAATCATCAGTGGAGCCTGTAAAACTTTCTGATGCCCAAGTTCCACACTAGATGGGTGGTTGACGAACATCAGAAACACTTGGAGGGCTCCTTAACACAGATTTCTGGGTCCCACTCACAGAGTTTCTGATTTGATGGGTCTATGATGGGGTCTGAGGATTTTCTAACACATTCCTGAATGATGGTGTGTTGCTGGTCCAGGGGTCTCATTTTGAGAGACACATCTCTAGACCAATTATTATCATTGTTTCTAAGGACAGGATCCAGACATATGTACTTTTTAAGGTCCATGGGTGATTCCAATGTGTAGCCAAATTTGCTAAGTACTGATGATACAGGGCAATGCAGATTCTGGAACAAGTAGATGGCCCATTCACAATTCTGATCTTCTCAAAAGGATGTTGTCCTGAATCTTTTCAGGAGCGCGTGTCATTCTGGTGATTAGATGGGGAGGCATCTGCTTTTTTGGTATGTGCCATTCAATTGGAAAAACACTAAAAATTCGTTGTGCTAAATATTCCTTCCTATGCTTCTTTAGTCCCTTCTCCTATCTTTTATTAGTTACCTAAGTTTCATAAGTTACCTGTGCTTGCTCTCTGTGCCTTAACAACATTGGAAAGGCCAGTCTGAATTTCCAGTGGAGCCTGGAAGGAGTGAAGGGAGAAACTGGCCACAGCTTCCCATCCCCTCCCTATAGTCTGAAGACCTTTCTAGCTGAAAGAGAAGCATGATAGGACACTGCAACTGTGAAATGCCAGAGGTCACTATCTTGTCCTCATGTGCTCATCAGTAGCCCTGGTCACACTGAGGACTGGTACTGGGGAAACTGCATAAAATATGTAATAACTTCTCACCATCTGGGGTCAGTGGAATGACACCTGCAAAAATGGAATCAATAGATATAAATTTCCATTTGGTCATTAATTGTGGTGGTGGTTTAATTCCTAATTCGTGCTTTGCGACCCCATGGACTGTAGCCAGCCAGGCTCCTCTGTCCATGGGATTCTCCAGGCAAGAATACTGGAATTTATAGCTATTTCCTTCTCCAGGGAATCTTCCTGACCCAGGGATTGAACCCGAGTCTCCTGCATTGGCAGGGAGATTCTTTGCCTCTGAGCCACCTGGGAAGCCCTAGTCATTAATTAAGGGGGTTTGATAGTGAATACTGATCTGTTCTATGATCAAGCTCATTTCATGCATTTTCTTATGTCATTTGATCACAGCAACCTTAGGAGACGGCCATTAGGGTTCTGTTTTATAGAGAGGGGCACAAAGGTTCAGAGATCCTATAATTCACCAAAGGTTATAAGGCTAGAATTCCTACTAAAGTCTGACCTAGTACAGCACTGAAAGCCAGAGACTTGTGTCCACAAAACAGATCAGGAGAGGAGACTGAGTATCAGCAGGGAGCTCAGGTGAGTCACGTGCAGTGACTGCAGCCTCTGTGGGTAGGGTTGCTGCTAAAGAGGTTTGAGAATGAGGCTAAGTTGGAAATAAAGGGAATGGTTCTGAAGACAGGGAAACCAACCTTATAATGTGGCATAAAGCCTCCATCTTAGGCTAGGATAGTTCCTGGTTACCAAAAAACTAAACACTACAACGCGAGCTTGAAAACATTGTTCACACTAGCCAAAGATACTGTTAACATGATTCAGTTATTTATGCATACACATCCACAAGTGATTTGCAAAGCCTGGAGACATGTTACAGATACCGATTTGTAACTTTACCTTTTTTTTTTTTTATCTGTTAGTAATCCAACCTGAAGTATTTGTTGATATTGATCAATATTTTTATAAAACATGGTTTTTAAGGAGTGTATTTTATTACATTATATGCATGTGCCATACTTAATACGCTCTCTACTCTAAGGCTTTTGCTTTTATCAGGATGCACTCTTTATAAAGGGCTTCCTCAGTTCAGTTCAGTCGCTCAGTCGTGTCCGACTCCTTGCGACCCCAAGAATCATAGCCTGCCAGGCCTCCCTGTCCATCACCAACTCCCGGAGTTCACTCAAACTCATGTCCGTGATGCCATCCAGCCATCTCATCCTCCGTTGTCCCCTTCTCCTCCTGCCCCCAACCCCTCCCAGCCTCAAGGCTTCCTAGATGGCGCTAATGGTAAAGAGCCCACGTGCCAATGCAGGAGACACAGGACATGTGGGTTTGATCCCTGTGTAGGAAAGATCACCTGGAGGAGGGCATGGCAACCCATTTCAGTATTCTTTCCTGGAGAATCCCATGGACGAGGAGTCTGGTGGGTGCAGTCCATAGCGTCGCAAAGAGCTGGGCAAATGTCTTAGTTTCAGATGTACAACACAATGATCCAGGTGTACTCATAAATACATATCTATTCTCTTTCAGATTCTTTTCCCTTATAGGTTATTACAAAATATTGAGCATAATTCCTGTGCTATACAGTAGGTCTTTATTGGTTATCTATTTTATATACAGTAACGTGTGTATGTTAAAATAAAATTCCTAGAAGTTGAATTGCAGGATCTTACATATGCATATTTTTAAGGTTTTTGATACCTATTACCAAATTCCTCTACAGAAAGTTCTTTATTTTGTTAAACTAGTTTTCCACCTGCATTGTCAGAGGTCACTCATTTCTAGCAACCTTGAAAACACTGGATCTTAGTACTTTTAAATACCAGTTGGATAGGTGGAAATCGATGCTCATTGAATTTTTTGTTGGCATTGCATTCTCTTATAAAATTTAAAAAATTATTTAACCAAAGAGAATTTCTATACTGATTACAAATTTATCAACTCTGTAATCACAAATTTTTGCTTAAATCAAAATTTACACCTACTGACACATTTGCTCTTCATGTTTCTATTCTAACTTCATCCTCATAAACTCTGGATTTTCTGAATTTTCCTACATACATAGTTTGTGTTTATGGGGGGAAGGATTATTCCCACCCCCAAACCATGTGTTTCTGAACTAAAAAAAGAAAAAAAAAAGAATGTATTCTCCTTAGGAAAAATCCACATTTCTTCTTGTCTTCATTTCTCTACCATTCTCTACCCTCCGTTAGTCACCTCATTTCCCAATTAACCCAAGCATCCTTGATTCGGGGGCTAAAAGGCGAGACTGAGGGTTGTGCAGACAATATATAATACCCCCACGAGGGCGTCAGAATTTGACAGCCTTCAATAGGTTAATTTTTCAAAGTGGTAAGCTGATATTTGTGTATAAAATGCACATCTGCAGGGTAAATGGTATTAAGTGTTGGTGAATTATGGTCCCAGCCCAGGGGTCACTTGGGCTTCAATGCTACAAGCACCTTAATGCTTTTTTGAATGAAGGCTCCACTAATTGCTTCCATATGATTCTCCCCTGGCCCCTCCCCGCAGCCCCCATCACTGTCCCCACCCCCTCCCCACTTGTGCCCTGGCATGGGAATAATGAGCTATGAAATTGTGCTGTATTGACTAGGGGCTGATGTTAGAACAGAACCTGCCATTTTCCCCAGGATTTGGTTTGACTCTTGAAGTTCAGACAGCGTCGGGGGTCAAGTCCCAGAAGCCCCAAGTCCCCCCTCCCCTGCTCCGTACTCCCCATTCCTTTAAACCACTGGGACTGCACACTTACCCTGCAAAGGGGCAGGCGGATCATTAATTAGCTCGGCTGTTAGGATGTCTGCTGGGAGGGGGATCCGAGCACATTTTAAAGGGTGTGCTGGTGTGTTGATGGGAGGAGGAAGAGGAAAGGAGTTGTAAGCATTCCCCAAACACACTGTTGGAAGGGCCGCCTGGGTGAGGTGAGCCAGTCCAGAAATGAGTCTTCTGAGATTGCATCCTCTCCATCCAGAGAGCCACGCACAGCCTGAACCCTAGCAGGCTGGAAGGAGCACCGAGAGACAACTCAGGCTGGCCACCCAGACCGGAGTTAAAGTCAAGAACATCGTCAGTTTGGCTAAAAGAGGATCAGCAGGAGACCTGGCAATGAGCAAACATGGAGAAGCCCTGCATATATGATGCACCTACTGCACACCAGGCACTTCTGTGAGCATCCTTGCTGCTACCCCCTGGCTCCTTCGGGAGGCAGGTAGGAATGTGCCCATTCACATCAAGCTGCTTGGCCAGGATGACCACTGGATCTGAGAGCTTAGATCCGATTCACACTCGGATCTGCCTGGCTTCAAACCTGTGCTCTCCAGGACCATAAGCCTATGGTGTGTGTCCTGGAGTTACTCAGACCTGGGCTGGAGGCTGACCATGTCACTCAGAAACTGGGTAACCCAGAGATGCTCAGTTCTCATGTCTATAAGATGAGATGCTCTTTCTATATGCCATTTACGACTGTTGTGAGAATAAAAGAATGAATATGAAGCAGTCAACAGAGTGCAGCGCCTGTGTAGCGTGCTGAAGTTGTTAGTTGTTATCCTGTTTGTTGTTACTATTAAAATGTTTCCTCCTAGGAACCACTCATCCAGCCACTCACGCTCCTGACACTCAGTCAGTCTAGAGCTCCGTGCTAGCCTCCCTGGACTCTAAGCCCCTACTTCTCCCAGTCAGTCCAGCTTGAGAGGACTTGGCATCTCTGAGTTCCTACAGCTCCCTGTCCTATTTCTTAGCAGTGATACACTCTGTCCTTTTTCTTTAATTGTATTGTTGAACTAGCATTTTTTTTTTAAATTTTTTATTTTTTTTAAATTTTAAAATCTTTAATTCTTACATGTGTTCCCAAACATGAACCCCCCTCCCACCTCCCTCCCCACAACATCTCTCTGGGTCATCCCCATGCACCAGCCCCAAGCAAGCTGCACCCTACGTCAGACATGGACTGGCGATTCAATTCTTACATGACAGTATACATGTTAGAATTCCCATTCTCCCAAATCATCCCACCCTCTCCCTCTCCCTCTGAGTCCAAAAGTCCGGTATACACATCTGTGTCTTTTTTCCTGTCTTGCATACAGGGTCGTCATTGCCATCTTCCTAAATTCTATATATATGTGTTAGTATACTGTATTGGTGTTTTTCTTTCTGGCTTACTTCACTCTGTATAATTGGCTCCAGTTTCATCCATCTCATCAGAACTGATTCAAATGAATTCTTTTTAACGGCTGAGTAATATTCCATTGTGTATATGTACCACAGCTTTCTTATCCATTCATCTGCTGATGGACATCTAGGTTGTTTCCATGTCCTGGCTATTATAAACAGTGCTGCGATGAACATTGGGGTACATGTGTCTCTTTCAATTCTGGTTTCCTCGGTGTGTATGCCCAGCAGTGGGATTGCTGGGTCATAAGGCAGTTCTATTTGCAATTTTTTAAGGAATCTCCACACTGTTCTCCATAGTGGCTGTACTAGTTTGCATTCCCACCAACAGTGTAGGAGGGTTCCCTTTTCTCCACACCCTCTCCAGCATTTATTGCTTGCAGATTTTTGGATCGCAGCCATTCTGACTGGTGTGAAGTGGTACCTCATTGTGGTTTTGATTTGCATTTCTCTAATAATGAGTGATGTTGAGCATCTTTTCATGTGTTTGTTAGCCATCCGTATGTCTTCTTTGGAGAAATGTCTATTTAGTTCTTTGGCCCATTTTTTGATTGGGTCGTTTATTTTTCTGGAATTGAGCTGCATAAGTTGCTTGTATATTTTTGAGATTAGTTGTTTGTCAGTTGTTTCATTTGCTATTATTTTCTCCCATTCAGAAGGCTGTCTTTTCACCTTGCTTATATTTTCCTTTGTTGTACAGAAGCTTTTAATTTTAATTAGATCCCATTTGTTTATTTTTGCTTTTATTTCCAGAATTCTGGGAGGTGGATCATAGAGGATCCTGCTGTGATTTATGTCTGAGAGTGTTTTGCCTATGTTCTCCTCTAGGAGTTTTATAGTTTCTGATCTTACATTTAGATCTTTAATCCATTTTGAGTTTATTTTTGTGTAGGGTGTTAGAAAGTGATCTAGTTTCATTCTTTTACAAGTGGTTGACCAGTTTTCCCAGCACCACTTGTTAAAGAGATTGTCTTTAGCATTTTTATTTTACGGCTGTTCAATTTCCCCATGTTTATGGTCTATTCCCAACTAAATTGTGAGGATCTCTGTAGAACAAAGATCTCCCATTTCTTTGAGTTTCTTAGTGCACCTGGTTGGAAGCCATGCCAATATTGCTGCTCAAAAAAGTTTGAGAATTCTATCCTAATAAGTAGCAATTTAATAAAGAGTGTAAAATCTTAGGTTCCCCTGAATAAATTGAGTGGAGTTTGTTTTTATCTCTCCTATCACAGGTCTGGTCTGCAGTCTCTACCCTGCTCAATCTGGCGTCTAAATACTAGTCGGCATTTGGTAGGAGGATTCTCTTTTGAGATAATTAGGTGTTATTTTGAAAAAACAAAAAAGAACACCTTGGTAAATGAAAGAGCTCAAAAGGTGGATTCAGGAACTTTCCTGGTAGTCCAGTGGTTAAGACGCCATGCTCCCAATGTGGGGTGCGTGGGTTTCATCCCTGGTTGCGGAACTAAGATCTTGTATGTCACTTGGCCAAAAAAACACTTAGTTTCAGCCAGACTAAACTGTATTTGTTCTGAAAGGTTCTTTTCTCTCCACCATGGATTTGGCTTTGTAGCCAAACAAATAGTTGGCATTTATGTATCTTTACGCAGCACGATGTCATGCTGTATGCTTACATTTAGAGTTCTTTCAGACACGTTTTATAGAAACTCAACACAAAGCAGCTTGAGACAAAAATGGATGTTAGGAACGAATTTGGAAACCAGGACAGCTTTCAGAGCTCTTAGAAATTGGAATCTGTGAACAGCAGACACTAACATAGCATTGTAAAGCAACTAAATTCCAATAAAAACAAAACACAAAAGCAAACCTGGGATCTGAACCATCTTCCTCTTTCTGCATTCCCTACCCCTTCCTCCCCCATCCCAGGTGGTAGACTTACTCCATCTTTTCAACTCTAAGATTATTACTCTTAACCTTCCACAATCAAATAAGAAAGGGGTTTTCTCCAGCAGCTCTACTTAGGAAACTATGAGGAAGAATTCTGATAGAAACAGGAATATGAGTATTATATTTAGCATAGTCTGGGTCTTGTGTCTCCTTTGCTCCCACCCTTGTTATAAGCAGAATGATTATAACACTTCAACTCTTCCCTCTTCAACAGCCTTAAGACAGCTAGCATGAAAGGTTAAACAACTGAACATTGCTAGATTGTTTTGTTTTGCCCTCACTCATCATATTATTTATTTAACAAGTATTGGACCATTAGGTCCAAAATGGTTTTTCCAGTGGTTACGTATGGACGTGAGAGTTGGACTATAAAGAAAACTGAGCACCGAAGAATTGATGCGTTTGAACTGTGGTGTTGGAGAAGACTCTTGAGAGTCCCTTGGACTGCAAGGAGATCCAACCAGTTTATCCTAAAGGAGATCAGTCCTGGGTGTTCATTGGAAGGTCTGATGCTGAAGCTGAAACTCCAGTACTTTGGCCACCTGATGTGAACAGCTGACTCATTGGAAAAGACCCTGATGCCAGGAAAGATTGAGGGCAGGAGGAGAAGGGGACAAAAGAGGATGAGATGGTTGGATGGCATCACCGACTCGATGGACATGGGTTTGGATGGACTCTGGGAGTTGGTGATGGACAGGGAGGCCTGGCGTGCTGAGGTTCATGGGGTCGCAAAGAGTCGGACATGACTGAGCAACTGAACTGAAGAGAGAATGAACAGGGGAGATGATTACTATCCTTATGTAGTTAATATTCAAAGGTGGAGGAATGGTGATTAAATAATTTCAAATAGGGACACCCCAGGTGATCCAGTGGTGAAGACTTCACCTTCCAATGTGGGGGTGTGGGTTCAATCCCTGGTCAGGGAGCTAAAATCCCACATGTCTCATGACCCCCAAAAACAGCATAAAAACAACAGATGCGATATTGTAACAAATGCAATATAGACTTTAAGAATGATCCACGTCAAAACAAAATCTTTAAAAAAATTCATTCCTAACAGAAGATTTGATAAAAAGTTGTGGAAGAAAAACTCTGAGTGGTCCAGGAGCATCCAATTCAAGGAAAAGATGGATTCAGGGATGAAGAGAAGTGTTGTAATTGCCCTGGTGAAGAGGAAGAAAGAGAACATTTGCCACCTGTGAGAATGCCTAAGGGAGAAAAAGCAAGCTCGGTCTGAGAAGCTGAGAACAAAAGGCTGAAAATGCTGACACCCAGGAGATGTGTCCTTCTCTGGGATCCCCCACACAGGGTCTTTACTAGAATCCTGAGTGGTATGCTCAACCCAGCCTCTTCTCCAACCTTTCCGTGTGTGTGTGTTAGACCTTTGACTTTAGAAGGTGGAAAACCTTGCTTTCTACCATTCTCATCATGAAAGGCAGCCCATTGTTTACTTGAAACGTGCTTTGGACAGTGGAGATCTCTGCAACCCACTTAGACAGCTGGGGTTGGAGAAGGTGGAGGCCACATTGTTCTACCTTGTCATTTGATCATGGACATCCATGTTAGGATATCATCTTTCTCCTAACCACATATCACACTATTAATATCTCTCTTGTGATACAGATTTTCTACCTGTTACAGTTATCTGTGTTCACTTCACACCACAGCTGATCCCCAGGAACACGATAAAGTTGGTTATCTGTCTGTCTTCTGCGTCTCTTTCAACAGGGTATCTACCAGAGTAGGTGCTTATGATGCAATTCATGTTTATATGGTAAATACTATTTTTCAGGTATTATTCTTTGTAATCTACATAACAATTCTATCAGGGAAGCAAAATTAGCAACGTTTTTCAAATGAGTAAACTGGGTCACAGACACGTTAAGTAACTAGTGAAATGTCACAGAGCTTATAAACATTGGAGCCGAAATTTGAACTGAAGAAATCTGGAGCCAGAATCCAATATCTTATCTATTACGCTCTACTGTCTACTGAGTACTAAATAAATTCATAAATGGATATAAGGATGGATGGAGGGATGGATGAGTAAGAACAAAACTGGAGGCATAGAATCCTGGAAATGGAGCATTCAGGAAAGATTCTCAACAGAAATTCACAGGACTGAGCATATCTTAAAACCACAGAAGGAAATATGTGCAGTTAAATATGGTTGTTTTAATGCCCAGCAGAAAGCTTAGGAGGACATTCCCTGGGTTGCAAATCAGTTCCTCAAATCTATATACAGACCGTATCAGACTACAAACATGTGGTTCACAATGATTAAGAGTAACCTCGAATTCCACAATTCTGAACTCCAAATAATTTTGTAATTTCCTTTTCTCCTTATTTCCCCAGATTCCTCAAATCATTCGTCAGTACTCACTTTTGCTGTGTAAGTATCATCAATGTCAATGGCTCAGCCACGTCTGACTCTTCGCAACCCCATGGACTGTAGCCTCCAGGCTCCTCTGTCCATGAAATTCTCCAGGCAAGAATACTGGAGTGGGGAGCCATTCCATTCTCCAGGGGATCTTCCTGAACCAGGAATCAGACCCAACTCTCTTGTGTCTCTTGCATTGGCAGGCGGATTCTTTACACCTAGTGCCACCTGGGAAACTCTCTGTTGGAAGCTACTGATTCTTAAAAAAGCTGATGAAATAATTTAAGAAGTCAACCCCAAGGAAATAGCACCTTAGAATACAGCAGAAATAGGATCAAGACAGAAGCTGCCAGGCCTACTGCTAGCGACATGATTCCATAGTCTGCATTTTATTATGAGACCCTGGGCGGGGGGGGGGTTCTAGTGAAACCCACTGGAGCTAAAGAGTTACAGACATTCCTATCTAATTTACGGTTCTGCAAAACACGCTAATTTGATTGAAAAAAGCACATTGTTGAGATAACTTATGTGCTTTTATTGTTAAACATGCATCGTAGCTTACAGACTATTGGCCTTTATTTATTTATTTCCTGGAAAAGGGAATGGCGGCCCACTCCAGTGTTCTTGGCAGGAAAGTTCCATGGATAGAGGAGCCTGGTGGGCTACAGTCCATGGGGTTGCACAGAATCGGACACAATTGAAGAGACTTCGCACACTTTCATGCATGTTGGTATGACTGTCTTGATTACAGTGACTCTATAGAAAGACTCAGTTGCAATTCGGAATTACATGTTCTGCCATTTTGATATTCTTTTTCAAAATTGTTTTGGTTATTCTGAGTTCTTTGCTTATCAATTTCTGTAGAAATCCTGTTGGAATTTTGATGTAGATTACATCAAGTCTATAAATCAAGTGGAAGACTTTGCCATCTTAAGAATTATTGAATTTTACAGTTCCTTAGTATAAATTTTTTATTTCTTAATTTCAGTAATTTTGGGTTTTAAATTTCTCTCAGCAAATTTCTCTCAGTGGTTCATTTACCGCTTCCTGATAACACTGTCCACTTTATTTGGAGTGGAGTTATAATTCCTACTTAGTGTTGAGTATCCTTCTTTTCATCCTTTATAACATTGTTGTCATTCATTCAACTTATTTGTATGTCATAATCACCCTATATTGCTGCTATTATTAACTTAAGCAAGCATTTATTAGACTAATAAAATAAGTTAAATCAAAGATTTCATTTTGCCTTTATTTTCCTAAAATTCTCTTTGTGCAGATTCAAATTTCTGACCTATATCTTATTCCTTCCCTCTGAAGAACTTTTAAGAATTCCTGATAGGCAAGTCTATAGTTTAAATTCTTTGAACAGTTTAACTATTTCACTACACACTTTTCTTGCTAGCATGGTTTCTAACAAAGAGTTCAATGAGACGTTTAAACTTCTTTCTCTGCAGGTAGGTATGCATACCCTTATCTTTGAAGATTTCTCCTTGTTTGTGGTTTGCGCAATTTGAATAGTGTATGCATAGGTGTACTTTTTGGGGGGAGCATTCATCCAGCTTGATAGTCTCTGAGTTTCCTGCATCTATGGTTTGATATCTATCATTAATTTTGGAAAATTCTCAGCTTTATAACTTCTCAATTCTTTCCTTCACCTTCTGGTTTTTCCATTACACAGACGTTACATATTTTAAATTGTCCTGTAGTTTTTGGATATTGTCTTTAAACTTGTTTTTCTTGTTGATTATCAGTTTTGGAAATTTATATTGATATATCTTTGAGCTCTCTGATCCTTTCCTAGGTCATATCTGGTGTACTTATGAACTTATTAAGGCAATGTTCAGTTTTGTTGCAGTGTTTTTGATCTCTAGCATTTCTTTTCGACACTCTCTTGGACTGTCCATTTGTCTTTTTACATTGCTCATCTGTTCTTGAATGTTGTTTTTTAGCCACTTTTTCCTTTAGAGTCCCTAAGCTATTAATCATAATTTATTTTAAGTTCCTCTGATAACCTAAATCTCTGCCATATCTGTGTCTGATTCTGATACTTGATCTATCTCTTCAAACTGTGATTTTTGTCTTTTAAGGGGCCTTGTGATTTTTTTTGTTACATGCTGGATGTAACTTACTATGTAAAATGAACTAACTGAGGTAGACAGGCCTTCATTGTGGGGTTCTACGCACTGGGGCTAGAAATGATACTGTTAACTGTTAACTGAGGCTATAGGTGTCAGAGGCTAAACTTTTCTGTGGTATCCTTGTATTCTTTTTCTCTTTTTTCCTCTGATATCTTTGAGTTTTCCAGGAACTCTTTCTTAAATACATTCTGAGACTTGTCCTTCTCTTTTTTATTCACAGCACCTGTTGTTATTTGGGAATACTGCTGATGTGATAACAAGTGTGGGGGATGGGAAGTTTTCTATAATCCTATGATTAGGTGTCAGTCTTTCTGTGACTTGTGGCCCTACTGTGATCTTCTGTGTCCTTCAGTGGCACAGGAAAGCTGGAGAGGAATGCAGTGGGTGTTTCTATTCCCCCGTGCGGAAGACTGGAGCTGATTTAACTTAGGTATTTCCCTTTCCCTTGGTTGATTAGACTCTTGTAAAGTACAAGGTGGTTAGGCTCAGATAAAACAATTTCCCTTGATGGCAGCCTTTTGTTAAAGCAAACAGAATGCTCCTGCCTTATTTCAAAATGGTTGCTGGTCTCTCCCTCCTGAAGGAAGCATGGGAAGGAAGCAGATTTTTCTCAGTTCTTCACCCTCACAAACTGGTGGGTAAAACTTGTGAAACTGTGGTGATTCTCCTAAGGCTGGAACCTTTGGAGTTCTTAACTCTTAAGATTACCCTGAGCCTCTAGAAATTGATTGGTAACAGTTCAAGTTCTCCTACTGTGGTACTCACTCCAGAGACAAATTTCTGTTTCTGGGCTGCTGCTCTGGGAAACCACAACCACATATCTGTACCCACCTATTTCTCCAACACTGAAGCAGTGGTTTGAGCAATGTTCATCCAGAAGGGTGTTGGCCAATCTGAGTCTCATCTGAAGGTGTGGAAACTGGACTTCTAGGTTCAGGGCCTAACCATTCAGCTCAAGCATCTTCATTAAGTGGGGTTACTTCATTAAGTGAGAACTCGGAACTGTGGGCGTAGTGGCGAGGTAGAATGTGTCTGGTTGAAGATGCAAAGATGCTGCTAATATTATCATGACCACTGTCTGCTCACCAGCCAGTGGTCTGCTGCTGCAAACAGATCATGAAAGGAGGATTGACTCTGATGTAACTTCGCAGCTTCAGAAATCGTAAGCTTTATGGGAACCCTGAGCACAGAATGAGGGTGGGATTGGGGGTCTTATAGCTGAACATATTGAACTTCTGGACTTCTTACTAGTAGGGTCATGTGGTTACTTGATTACTCAGTGAATGGTCTGGAACATTCTATCTTAATCCAGACCCTTGTCGAGGGATATCCCACTTAAGTAAATATGCTGTAATGAATTGACTTTTTAAAAACTCACTTGAGGTCAAATTACACAGCTATGTTTTCAACAGATAAGGAACAGGCATATGCTATAACAAAGGAGACGTAAGATGTAGGGAGAAACTAGACCTTGCTTTTAGTTGAGGCAGGCCACGTTGAGGGCAATGTTGGCATGGTTATAGGACAATAATCCCGTGAGTCAGGAGACCCCGTTTGGGTGAAGTTTTAGAACACCAGATGGCATGAGTAGTGTGCAAAGTTAAAACATCTGCAGATTTTTCTCTATGGAATGAAAAGCAAATAAAATTTTAAGAAGCAATGAAACTCATAAAGTTTATGGATTGGCTTTGAAAGGGGACAAGCAAGATATATGGAGACACTGGAGAAGTTAAAAATGAGTACTTCAAAGAGATCAGCAAGTGTTTTCTGGAACCCTCTTTTCCTCTTTTTATATGAGGGATTTCCCCCCTATTTTAAAAGTAATTATAGAAAATTCTGAAAACACAGAAAAGAATAAAGAAGACAATCTGTTCCCATTTCAGTTATATATTATTACATCCTTTCATTTTTCCCTCCTAATAATGGGACTTAAGCCAGAGATATCAGGCGAGAACTTCTCCATGGATTTAAAAGTTTGAGAACAGACCTAAATGACATTTTAAGTCTAACACTGGAGACAGCACCAGCAAAGAGAATGTGAGGATATAGGAGCTTTGATTGAGGGTTCATTCAGGGCTTGATTGCCTCTGAGGGCATTTTCAACTTAGTGCATTTGAAATTTGGAAATAAGAAGAGCTGTTAGGTAAAACAAGAAATTCCTTCATCTGGTATTTTTTTGGAAAATATGTTCCATGAACAACCAGGGCTAAAGATGTTAATTAATATTCACTGCGAAACACATTTCCATGCTCAAAGGAGTTAAGAACACGGCTGGGCTGAATAAAACCAGATTTATCCACTTCAGAATTTCTTATACCATTTAATATGCTACTAGGCAGTGCCAGTCTCTGAGACAGGAAGTAGAGTACGTAGTTATTTCTCAGATACTGACTGAGAAGGTGACTGTAGAAGGAGCTAGTATCCAAAGTAGCTACTTTGGGAAATTCTGCCTTCTATCTGTTGGGAATGATGTTTTGCTCATGTTTCTAGAGATGTAGGAGGTAAGCATGCTGCAAAGGACAGTCATGAGACCCTGTAGCAGAGTCACCAAGACGACTTTGCCAAGCATGGAGTAGGGCTCCAGGGGTTCTCCATCAGGTGTTCAAGATCTATTACAAAGACCAGCTGGGAAAGCAATCTAGGGGCTTCTGCCCTGGAGGGAGCTAGAGAAAGGAGACAGTGGACCAGGCCTGAGTCAAAGAGGACCACGGAACTAAGGCAAAGCAGACACTGACCCAAGCTAACTCTGCTGGTGCCCGCGGCAAGGAGAAAACAAAGCAGACAGGCTAATCAGAGCCTCTGGGAAGGTGAATTGCTTCTGAGTTATCTCTTTGGGATTAGAAGACACTTTTTGCAGTTGAAAGTATTCACAATGGAGCCTCCTTTCTTGGTTTTAAAGAAAGCATGTCTTCAGTTCAGTTCAGTCGCTCAGTCATGTCCGACTCTTTGTGACCCCACGAATCGCAGCACGCCAGGCCTCCCTGTCCATCACCAACTTCCGGAGTTCACTCAGACTCACATCCATTGAGTCTGTGATGCCATCCAGCCATCTCATGCTCTGTCATCCCCTTCTCCTGCCCCCAATCTCTCCCAGCATCAGAGTCTTTTCCAATAAGTCAACTCTTCACACGAGGTGGCCAAAGTACTGGGGTTTCAGCTTCAGCGTCATTCCTTCCAAAGAAATCCCAGGGCTGATCTCCTTCAGAATGGACTGGTTGGATCTCCTTGCAGTCCAAGGGACTCTCAAGAGTCTTCTCCAACACCACAGTTCAAAAGCATCAATTCTTCGGTGCTCAGCTTGTCTTATTACCTTCTAAATTGGGCTATGAGGATCCAGTTCACCACCCTACAGAGGATTGTGTTGATTTTAACTTCTACTTTCTCAAACACTGTAATACTCATGTGGGAGATGAGGCACATTACGCAGTTTAGAGAGAGGTTACATAAATGAAGTCAAGAGTTAGCAACACATATACTCTGCTGATAGCATGTGCAGAATAGATAACTAGTGAGAACCTACTGTGCAGCACAGGGCGCTCTGCTCAGTGCGCCCTGGTGAGCTGAGTGGGAAGCAGTCCAGGGAGGAGACATATGTATATGTGCGACTGATTCATTCTGCAGTACAGTCGAAACTAACACAGCATTGTAAAGCAACTATACTCCAACAAAATTAATTTTAAAAAGAGTGTAGTGGTAACAAGCCGACATGTCCTCAAGAGTGTTGTAGCTATTATTTTATGAAAATACATTATCTGTGAAGATCATCAATGGGCTGGAAAATGGGCCTTGTGATTCCCATTCAGAGACGCTTGAAGTCAGGAGGAACCTTTACTGCAGAGAAACTGGCAGTAGAAGAAATGATATGGCTTTCAGAGTACGACAGATCTGGACTTTAATTCTGAGATTCCTGAATCTCTTTTGCCTTGCAGCCAGGCCATGTCTGGAGTCATGCTGTATACATGTATGCGGCCATAAATATTAATAGCTATAAGATCCCAAGTCACTTTCCACATGCTCTATGCTGGCTCATTAGCAATATGATGTGAGCAGTTTATTGTTCTCTCAAAGCTTCCATTCCTCACCTGAAAAACTGGATGAGTGTTATTTTTTTAACCTCAGAGTTCAAATAGGGTAAATTTTAAATATACATGAAGTATCCAGCAAGGTTCTCAAGTATATACTGACAAAAACTACTCACTGAGCAAGTCATTGGCAGGCCAGCCATATTTTGCCTTCTTTAGTGTTCAAGTTACAGGTTATCAATGCTGACATCCTGTTTAAAATGGTAATAAAAGACCTGATTATCAGTCACTCATGTTCCAGGGAAAAGCTATTTAATCTGAGATGGCTTTATAACTTCAGAACAATTATTTAACAGCTCTGCTATGTGTCATGTATCTTTTGAAATAATTTCATCCCATCCTAGAACAGAATCAATTTGGACTTTGGAAACCCGAGTAGGAGGTTCAGATTTTTGCAACTTTAGATCAAGCTCCTGAACGTTTCCAAGTCTGTGCTTCCTCATGCGTAAAATGCCAATGATATTTGTCCAATCTATTTCGCAGTAGTGTAGTGAGGAAAAACTTAGATAAAGTGTTTGGAAGTGCTAGGTAGGATGTAGCTTTAAGTTACCATAAGTGGAGGAAGAGAATTCACAGGTTTCTGCGGTGACAGGCTCCATAAAGATGTAGGCACCTCGCGTTAGAAAGAGATCAAGGTGTGCTAAGTCGTATCTGACTCGTTGTGACCTCATGGACTGTAGCCCGCCAGGCTCCTTTGTCCACGGAATTATCCCAGAAGGAGTAATGGGGTGGGTTGCCATTTCCTTCTCCAGGGGATCTTCCTGACCCAGAGATCGAACCCGAGTCTCCTAGCTTGGCAGGCAGATTCCTTCCTATTGCCACCTGGAAGGCCCCAAGAGATCAAGGTACTCATTCTAACTCTTTCTGCTTATGTTACCTTTGATGTGTAGTTTTACCTTTCCGTTCCCCATTTTATTATCTGGTAAACAGTTTGGTACTAAAGCTGAAACTCCAGTACTTTGGCCACCTCATGTGAAGCGTTGACTCATTGGAAAAAACTCTGATGCTGGGAGAGATTGGGGGCAGGAGGAGAAGGGGACGACCGAGGATGAGATGGCTAGATGGCATCACTGACTCGATGGACGTGAGTCTGAGTGAACTCCAGGAGTTGGTGATGGACAGGGAGGCCTGGCATGCTGCGATTCATGGGGTCGCAAAGAGTCAGACATGACTGAGCGACTGAACTGAACTGAACTGAAACAATTTGGAGAAGTGGAAGGGAGGGAGATTTGACTAGGAATCTAAGATTTCTCAATGCTCCCCATTCTAAAAGTCCAAGAATAAACTTCTCTTTTCTGCTGCCATCTTAAGGGAGGAGTCAACATTTATAAATCTACTTGGCGGCACTTGTGGAAAGATACCTGCCAGCAGCACATAGTTTGATAAACCAACTGTGTTTCTGTAAAATTACATCTTTTACGTTTTCCTTCAGAGGAAACAAATACACAGGTTGGCCTCTTTCAAAAGAACTTTTGCCCACATTCTTGCTGGTCAGATACCAGGTGCCAAGAAGCAAGGGATCCTGTAAGAATTTCACTTTCGTGCTGCTGAGGACAAAGGGGTCATTTAAAAATTTCACAATCGTGAACAGGCTCAACACTTAGTTTGAAGCACGGAGCCTGATTAATTGAGTTGTCACTTCCAACAGTTCTGAGCTTTGGCCTTTCCACTTGCCAGAAAGAAGGAAAAAAGAAAGCAACATTCCTGTACTTAATTTTCACAACCTTGAACCAACAGAATGTGACAAAGGCTGGCTATGTCTCAACCATGAGTTTCTTCTCCCTATAATACTTAACTTCACTGGTTCTTTTCAGTTGTCAAATGGAGGTAATGTGTAAAACTAAAATTTGAATGCACGAAACCACTCCTATACATATGCCCCAAACACAACACACACACACACACACACACACACACACACACACACACACACACACTCTTGAGACAGATCCAAAGGCACACAAACTTTCACAAATCACATACGCACAGCTTTTTGGAACAAGCATGTAGATCTTATTCTTTGTTAGTCTCTTTGGGGATTTTTAGGAGAGAGAGAGTTTTAGCTTCCATTATATGTTTGCATTCGTCTTCTTATTTCATATATAGCTATTAATATTTATAATTATGGAATGGCAGCTGGTGTCTAATGAGTGCTTACCATGTGCGAAGCTTCGCATAAAACACTATTTCCACAAACTCTAGGAGATCAATATCATTGTTATTGTTTGAACTTTATAGATGAAGAAATCAAAGCCTAGGGACTACATCACTCACCTAAAGACACAGGGTTTAACCTGATTCTCAAATCAAAACATGTCTGATCCTTAATCCCAAGCTCTTGGCTACTCTTTTCTACTCCTTGTCACACTAATGCCCAAATTTAGCAACTTGATCCATCAGAATCTTTTTAAAGCTAAAAGATTTTGAAGCCCTAATCAGGCAGTAACTATTAAGCATTTTTTGTGAATCTTGAATGGAGTAACCTCCTAGTTATGAAGTGAAGAGACAGTAGAATCCATTCTCAGTCTCAAAGAAGGAAGGGCCAGTATATTATGGGTTGAACGGTATGAAATAAGATTATGACACACGTCCCTATGCTCACAAAAGCAATAATTTGATATTTAACCATCCCAGAGTTCTATCTCGCGTGCTCAGTCGCTCAGTTACGTCTGACTCTTTGTGACCCCATGGACTGTAGCCTGCCAGGCTTCTCTGTCCATGGGATTTCCCAGGCAAGATAATCAGAGTAGGTTGGATCTTTGTAACCCAGGTATCAAACCCTTGTCTCCTGCGTCTCCTGCATTGGCAGGCAGATTCTTTACCACTGTGCCACCTGGGAAGCCAAGTTTTATCTTATATTCAGCCTTTTGTGAAACTTCTTTTGTCAAATGGTGTTAACATTTTGTCCAAGGCCCTGCCTGCTTAACTGGGCAGAGAGGACTGTCCGGCTCCCTAGCAGCTCCTCCCTGGGGAATTTTGATCCTGCGTCAGGGTCATTCCTGGAGGGGGAGGTGCAGTTCAACCCCAATTAAGGCAGTGCTGGGAGTGACAAGTGAATGAGCACTGGGCTACTCTGGCTCTGTTGCCCTTTCGGAAAGTAATCAAGTCAAATTATCTATGAGAAGAAGCTCGGCTCACGGTTATGGGGGCGTGCAAATGAAAACCAGATTCGGGCGGAGGTTGGCTGGAGAAAGCCCAGGAGCTTTATTTAAGAGAGAGAAAGAGAAAAGAAGTACATGCTCTCTCCCTATCCCAGACTCTCTTACTTTACTTCGCTTCCTCTCTTGTTCCCTTCTCCCTGCCTCAGTTGTTCCCTTCTCTGAAGGGAGAGTGTGGAGTGGGCTCTCAGGTGTGAATGTGCCTGGGTTCTGGGTGACCTTCCAGCATGATGGGAGCATAGGAAGGAGTAAGGATAATCTGGTTTTGGTCTGACTGCGCAGACTGCAGATTTTGGTCCAGACTGAACGACTTCACTTTCACTTTCCACTGTCATACATTGGAGAAGGAAATGGCAACCCACTCCACTGTTCTTGCCTGGAGAATCCCAGGGACAGGGGAGCCTGATGGGCTGCCGTCTATGGGGTCACACAGACTCAGACACCACTGAAGTGACTTAAGAGCAGCAGCAGCAGCAGGTCACTGGTGGACCCTACAAAATACACATGAACTTTTCAGGCCGCTGGTTCTTCAGGCAATGTTACCCCCTGTCCCAGGGTATATTTGGCAATATCTGGATAACTTTTTGATTGTCACAACATTGAGGAGCTTTGCTACTGGCATCTATTGAACAGAGGCCAGGGATGCTCCTAAACATCCCACAATATGCAGGACCATCCCCCAAACATAGAATTATTTGGCCCAAAATGTCAATAGTGCCCAGATTGAGAAAACTGCTTGACTAGGGACTGAATGGAGTCTAGAAATGAAGAATTGGGAGATCAAGGACCCTTCCCAGTTGTCCCTGTGGAATTCTCCTCTTTGCTGTGCACTTGGCCTTTCTTATGCCCTCATTTGAAACTGGAGGCTAAAGCCACATTAGAGCTGACCTCTCCACTGATGATCTCATCTCCATGGAGATAAAGCTGTGGTGATGCCACACTTACCTGTGGGCTCTCTCCCTGGGCTATAGTCCTTGTTCTTCCATTTACTCCCAAGAACCATAGTTCCCTCTCTGAACAGAACTAACTCCAAAGAAGTACCAATCTAGTTGGGCACCCACCACATCACCCTCTTCTCCTTCTCCTCCCCACACTTAGTTGTGTGTCCAGGTGAAATCAGGAGGACTTTAAAGAGGAAAAGAAGCCCGAATATGGTAGTGTCTGGGGAGTGTGTGGATGGAAATGGAGAAATCCAATTGCTTGGTCTTAAGGTCACACACTACTTGGCCAGTGGGTCTCTCAATCCAGGTGTTGCTCGATAGCGTGGTGATAGTGGGCTTTCCTGGTGGCTTGGATGGTAAAGAATCCACCTGCAGTGTGGGAGACAGAGGTTTGATCCCTGGGTTGGGAAGGTCCCCTGGAGAAGGGAATGGCAACCGACTCCAGTATTCTTGCTTGGAGAATCCCATGGACAGAGGAGCCTGACAGGCTACGGTCCGTGGGGGTCACAAAGAATCGGACATGACTGAGTGATTAACATTTTCACTCTCACTTGGTGAAAGTGAACGATGTTCACACCAGGCGATATGGGTCGAGGAGCTCAGCAGTGGGACAGGGGCAGTTAGCCTCGGGTTGGGGTCACCATAATGCCACTTCTTGCTGGTGCACTGTATCTCCTGACTTAAGTCCATTCACGTGCCTGCCGTTCCTGGTGATCAGTCCCTCTGCATTGGTTCCACTCTCTCTAATAAAATTCATAGTCAACTTCTGTTCATACTCTGTGTATTCTAGGGAGGGGCTGCCCACCATTTCTACTTCTAATGGAACAGACGCACTTTAGCCGCGCTGGTTGTTTCTAAGTTCCACAAGGACAGAGAGAAGAAACTGTGGCTCTTTGGAGCCCACTCAGGGTTTGCAATGATGAAGCGAACTTAGAGGGAAGAAATGAAGGTGGGAGCTTCGGCTCTAAGGGAGAGGATTCTGCAGGGGGGCTGGAGCAACATCAACAAGCCTAGCGATCAAGTGGCCAGTTACCCGAACCTGATCAGGTGTGGCTGGGAATGGACATTCCAACTCTTAGGGTCCAGCTGGCCTCACACTGAGCTGGGAAACACAGCATCTCACGCCAGACTTCATCAGGGGCCAGTGGGAGGAGGAACGCACAGCGTCACCTTAGAAAGATGTAATATTTAGGTGCTAATTCTTACCTTCTTCCTTCTGTTCTTTTTTCCTTAGCTGGTACCCTTTCTCTCTCTCTCTCTCTCACACACATATACTGCAAAGCCCTAGTTCAAAGGGATTTTCCTTTACCATGGCAAAAATATCATTTCACGTTTCCAAAAATCTCAAATGAAGACGCTCAGAGGGTGGCTTGAGTTCTGACTGGCTCGAACAAAATGATTTTTGGATGCAGTGAATGTAACTCAATCAGAAGCATGTGGATTATATTTCTCTTAAAATCCACACCATTTTAAATGAAAGGAAGAGGCATTAGATCAAAGAGACACTAAATTTTTTGTTCAGCCTCAGCTTCAAGACCGTGCGCCCGTTCTTCATCTCGCTTGTTTCCAGTCTTTACAGGGAAAAGGAGGTTCCGCCAGACAGTCTTACGGAATGCCTCTGAGTCTGTGGCTTTCAGAGCCAGAATTCATCGTGTTCAGATACTCTTTCAGCCACCTTTATGGTGAGAACGGAGCTCACGACAGGCCCACAAGATCCAGACCTGAGACTAAATGTGGTTGGTTGAATCACTCTCATTGGTCTTCGCTCGCCACAAAAACAGAAAGAAAAGTGAAAACAAATGAATCTCTCCAACACGCAAGCCATCTGGAACTGAACACTTGTTTCGCTTTGTTTTCAAGGAGGCAGCAATGATTAGGCAGTTCAGAAGAGCCCCCACAATTTCTGATGGAGCATCAGGAAATTGCATTGTTTTAAAGAGCTGAGTTATGCTTCATTGAATGAAAAGCACAAGGAGTCGAGGACTTTACACCACATACCACCCTGCAGCCTTGCGTGCAGTGAGCCGCTGCCGGCTGGCAGGGAATAGTGGCCTAAGTGATTGCAAACAGATGCTGGAAAAGTAACAGTGTGGTCAGAACAGAGGGGCGACTAACATATGAAAGTCCACTTTTATGGGGCCCCTCATATGGCCTTAGAACATAAGAAGATGGTGCTCCACTTTGCTACAACTATTTTAGGCTGGTGGAGAACATGCTGCTCTGTTCACATGGGCTCTAGTAACAAATGTTAATAAAACTGCAAAAAAGTAGCTGGGGTAAGGGAAACATCAGTTGCAACTCTGGTTAATCAGCTACAATATCAACACTTCTTCATCTATTGAAGAAATAGTTATGGAGTGCCTATATGTATTAGTTCAGCAGTGTGCTAAATGCTGGGGGTGTAACAGAAAATAAAGCAGAAGTGTTCCCTGCCCTCAAGGAACTTACAAAGAAGGGATTACAAAACAAACCCTTAAGGGCATAATGCAAAGCTTTCAGATAGGTGCAAGAACAACCATCTCGTGTAACTGTCTTATGTAACCTCCCGCCAAACTACTGTTTGTTTGTTTTTTTTAATTGTTGAATAAATGGATGCTCAGAGAGGTGAAAGAATTGGTCAGCTTGTCAATATAATCCAAATTCTTTCAGATCCTTGCAACCTGACAGGCTCCACAGCACAAACTTCAACTCTTCCAGGACTTCAGTTTCCTCATCTCCATAGTAAAGAGATGAAAATAATTACTTAGAAAGTGTCTTCCAAACATAATGTTCTATTTGACTGCTAGCAAATTCCAGGGGCTCTTCTTCCGTATTTGAACTTCTTAAAATTTTGTCTTTTTCTTTTTTTTTGCATCTCTTTTTCCTTTCCTAGGTCTCTTTCTTATTTCTCAGAACGCTCTTCACTCTCCTTCGCTGGATCATTTCCTCTGGCTCCTTGAAAATGCTGATGTTGTCCAAAATCTCATTTCGGGTATTATACTTTTCTTTGGTGAGATAATCAGTCCTAATACTCCCACTAGCCGATGGCCCCAGGGTTTAAGTCCAGACACCACCTCTATTCTAAACTCAAGACTGATGCTTATAACCACCACTACCACCCCCACCCGCCCCGAGAATCTGTCCATGTGCTGGAGCACAGGCGCCTTACTCTTTGTGATGGGCATGATGGATTGGCACTCAGCTTCCATTTGAATTCGCTTCTAGTTTGCTTGTCCGTAGTTCAGAGGCTGGGACCCGTGTGCAGTATTTTCCTGGTTGTGAATACTGGGTGTCAGTAGAAGAAGTGAAAAGTGAAAGTTGCTCAGTCGCGTCCTGCTCTTTGCGGCCCCGTGGACTATACAGTGTATGGAATTCTCCGGGCCAGAATACTGGAGTGGGTAGCCATTCCCTTCTCCAGGGGATCTTCCCGACCCAGGGATTGAGCCCAGGTTTCCCGCGTTGCAGAACTTGCACACTCTTTGGAAGGTGGGAGAGAGGTAGGGATAGTTTGTGGCTGTTTTCTGAGGTTACTGCTGGTAGGCAGGCGATGTTGAGACATTTGGTTTAGTTTTGTTTGTTTTCTTCTGCAGTAGCACTGAAGTAAATAACTCCATAGATGTTGACACAGGCATTTTAGGGGAACTACTTAGGCTAAACATATGCATTTCAGAAATTCTACTCCTCTGTACACACTCAAAACAAATGCATATGGTTGTTTATCAAAAGTATGAACTAGCATGTTCATAGCAACACCATCTATACTGATTTCAAAAAGGAAGCCACCAATTGCTCATCAACAGCAGAATTGAGAGATAAATTATGGTACATTCATAGGATGGGATATGAACAGCAATTAGAATAAATGATCTTCAACTGCACACAGCTATGTAAAGGAATATCAGCAGTTTGTCCCACTTGTAAAAGGAGGCTTTCTTGCCTGGAAAATCCCATGGATGGAGAAGCCTCGTAGGCTATCGTCCATGGGGTCACAAAGAGTCGGACACAACTGAGTAACTTCACTTTCACTTTAATGATAAGGTCTATCTTGTAAGAGATTAACACTAAGAATGCACTTAAAGATGTAAAACACCCAGTAAGGTACTTGAAGTATAGTAAGAATTATAGTAGATTTTAGCTATGTGGTTATTACCTCTGATTATCAGAGAGTTCAGGACTGGGGAACAGTGTAAGTCAGTATTGAAGGAAACAGGATTTGGAAAGCTAAGTTCAAAAATCTTCAAGGAAGGCTGGACAGCTGCTGGAGAGTCAGGCAACACTTAGGAAGGCACCAGCTGTTGAAAGTAGAGGATGTGAAAGGCTAAGGATGCAAGTAGTGCAGAGAGATTAATTTTACCAGTTCCACAGTTTCCCCAGGACTAGTCTAGGGAAATAAATTGCTGAAGGTCTAAGGTTCCTTCGGAAGTATGTTCATACAAAACCGGTTCTTTGATGACTTTCTTCAAGTGTGAGGTTGAATGATGCGATAGAGGTTAGGTTCTCAAATGGAGTGGTTTCTCCTGGCTTTATTCCCTGGCTCTGCTCTTGGAATCAGTTCTTCCCTCCACCACTCTCTCCACCTACATGCAGGATACCACCCACTCTTGCTTTTTGAAGGAATTTGCTCCCCAAATTAACAGCCTACATTTTTCCTCTCCTCTGAATTATTTTTTCCATCAACACACAACCTTTATAGTTTCCATCTCAAAAATAAAAATAAGACATCCTCACTCTACTCCTAAAGTGAAGTGAGTGAAGTCACTCAGTCGTGTCTGACTCTTAGTGACCCCATGGACTGCAGCCCACCAGGTTCCTCCATCCATGGGATTTTCCAGGCAAGAGTACTGGAGTGGGGTGCCTAGTCAAGCCTAAAACCCCATCCTGCTTCATTTCTCTCCCTACTTCACACCAAAAATCTTCAGATGATTTGTTCCTACTTATTCCCACCATTTCCTTAAAATATCTCCACCCATTAACCTGTTCTAATCAAGGTTTTTTTCCCACAACTGTATTGAAACTGTTTTTTGTCAAGGTCACTAAAGACACTCATCACATCAAATCCAATGATCAATTCTCTCTCTTCCTCTTTCTTGATTTTTATACAGCATTTGACATGGGACCACCTAGCCTTAAAGAATTACTTTCATTTGACTTCAGAAACGCACTGCTTCCCTGGATTTATTCCTAGACAGTTATCCATTTCTTTCTGATTTTACTTTTCTGGCTTCTCATTGCTGGACTGCTCCAGATCAGTCTCCAGTTCCATTGTTCTTTATATGCATTTTCTCTTTCCCTCCACAGCCTGACTTTTAAACCCACCTCTATGGTGATGGATCCCAGAATGACATTTCTAGCCCTAAGTACGCTCATGAATTCAGAGTTGGAAATTTAATCACCTCCTTGACATCTCCATTAGGCTGTCCAATAGGCATATCAAACCAATCTAATAAAAACAAATTTTTCTTTTTTTTTTTCCTCTTAAACTTGTTTTTTGCACTATGGTTTCCAAATCAAGAAATATTAACTTCATCCTCTCTCTGTGTGCATGTGCTCTGTGTCCAACTCTTTGTGGCCCCACTAGGCTCCTCTGTCCATGGAATTCCCCAGGCCAGAATACTGGTGTGGATTGCCATTTCCTCTTCCAGGGGATCATCCTGACCCAGGGACTGAACCTGCATCTCCTGTGTCTCCTGCATTACAGGCAGATTCTTTACTGCTGAGTCTCCAGGGAAGCCCCATTCTCCCTGTGATTCAGGCCAACAACTTTCTCTGATTCTCTGAATCTGATCCATCAGCAAGTGCTGTCAGCTCTCCCTTCGGAGTGTGTGATGTCTCCAACAACTTAGCACCTCTAAGATCTTAGTCCAGGTTGCTCTGTCTCAGCTAGCTCTCTCTGGTACCTGATTCTGCTAGTGATTACCTACAGACCTTTCTACAGCAGACACAGCTACTTTTTGAAAAATACTCATAAAGACAAACAAAACAAAATGAGTATGATACATGTTTCTTTCTGTCATAAAATCCTTTAGTGGCTTCCCTTTATGCCTTAAAGGCAAATTCCTCACCAGAGCATAGAAGACGCTATATGACCTGTCCATCACCTGTTACCTCCTACAAGCTTTTTCCCCTTTTAAATGTTTTAGCAACAATAGGCTTCTGGATTTTCTTGAATACACCAAATCTATGCTCACCTTGCAGCCTTTATACTTTTGCTGTTCTGTCTGGTATATTCAGACCTAGTCGTTGCACAGCTACATTCTTCTCTGTAGCGGATTTCCCACAGGATTCCATCTAGAGTCCTTTCTTGACCTTATTTAACATCTCCTCCACTCCTGATATTCTGTTCCTCTTTCCCCCATTATCTGGATTTTATTAACTTTGTACATATTTAACTCTCTTTGTACATTCTTTGTACCCGGTCAGTATGCATCATTATCTCAAATTATAATGTGTTTTTAATGGACTGTTGTCTTCTTTAGAACATAAAATCCACCATCTCTAAGGATGAGCAGAGGAAAAAAAAAAAGAAAACTCTGAAGGCATAATGCAATTTAAAAGATTCAGATCTATCCATGGAATGAGAGCAAGTATCTTCCATGCAATAATTCCTCAGTTATTAGGAAAACAAATTTAAGTTCCCATTCAGATTGGAAAGAAACATTCTGCCAATTAGACTATGGCAAGATGGAGGAGAGAAAAGAAAGCTGTTTGGGGAAAATGCTATCTATCGTCATCAACTCTTTTTTTTCTTTTTAACTTTATAGCTTATTACCAGATATTGAATATAGTTCTGTATGCTATATGCTATACAGTGTTTGTATATGCCATACAGTTTGGTACTTCCCAGGCGGCGCTTGGTAAAAAAATCTGCCTGTCAATGCTGGAGACTCGGGAGATGAGACTTTGATCCCTGGGTCAGGAAGATCCCCTAGAAAAGGCCCTGGCTACCCACTCCAGTATTCTTGCCTGGAGAATTGCATAGACAGAGGAGCTTGGAGGGCAACAGTCCATGAGACGGCAAAGAGTCAGAGACAACTGTGTGTGCATGTACGCAGGACCTTGTTTTTTTCATCTGTGTTATCTAGTTTATATCAGCTAGTGATATTTGGCATCAACTCTTCTTTTAGTTAGACCCCATGATCTGAGCTTAGCAATCGGGTGGAAATCACAAGATGGGAGAAATGAAACAAGGAATGCCTCTCTTATTCCAAGCAAGCTCAGGTGTGATAAATCACATGCTGCTTGGCAGTAGGTCCCATTAGATCTCGCCTGGGCACAGGCTTCTGGGGCTTGGACAGGGTCCAGTGGCAACCCACGAGCACCACAAACCTCCCAGGCTGTGCTGTTTGCTCGAGTGCAAAGCTGTTTGCTAGAGAACAGGAAGGTGTTTGAAATGGCTGAGTTGTCTGGGGGCTGAACTGGCTGCTACTCAGGAAATCAGGGGAGAAAGATGAGAAAGACTAGCAGGAGGACATATGCATGTACTGCCTGAAGGGAGAAAAAGGACGGAGAACCAGACACGCTCTGATCCCTCTAGGTAAAACCCTATTTGCAAGACACGCATGGGTTTCAGAGTTTACTGGGCATAGCTGAGTGGAGTGTTGGGTTACACCTGCTGGTCATCCTCTGCTGTCTAGACTGGGAGAGCACAGACGAGAGACCCGGGAATAAGATAAGGGATGTGGGGTCAAGGGAGGAGAAATAAAGACTTGATTCTTCTGGGTCTCCAAGTTACTTCTTCCTGCTCTAAGTTATGCAGCAATGAATCTGTTACACCTTATCCAACGGAGTGCACATTTATCAAGCCGAGGGCATTGTTCTGAATATTATCCGAGGGCAAATCAAGGCAAATCATCCCTGAAGAAAGGTTTGTGGCAGAGGGAAGGGGGTCTTTTCCAACACTCCTGCATCCTTTCTTTTCCTTTAGCTTCAAGTGGATGTTAAATCTGGCCTCATATAAATGGGAGGAACAGATGTGGAAGCTTCGCTGCTTGGATTACATACCCTGCTCCTGCACGTGTTAGTTTTCCTCTCTCGGATGGCTTACTTAACCCCTCTGTACCTCAGTCTCCTCATATGTAAAGTGTAAGAATTCATTTTGTTAGTAAGTTTCAGTTCTTGGAACAAATACTGGCACATAGTAAGCATTGTGAGAAGGTTCCCTTGGAGGAAGGCATGGCAACTCACTCCAATATTCTCGCCTGGAGAATCCCATGGACAGAGGAGCCTGGTGGGCTACACTGTCCAGGGGGTTGCAAAGAGTTGGACATGACTGAAGTGGCTTAGCATGCATGTAGGCATGCACGCTAAGCAGTGTAAAGTGTTCTCTGTGATAGTCATGCTCCCCATCCCTGCCAAAATCAAATCAAACCTGGTCCCAAGGCCCCAGTCACCAAGGTCCTTAAGATATCAATGCAAATCATTTTGGTGGCTCCTTTTTCTTTCCACAGTGGTACAAAGGCTCAAGGATTATGCAGTCCACGTGAAGGTGAGCAGAAGCACACCGTTGTTAACCCATGCTCGTCCCAGTCATCACCTTTCTGCCACATGATGCCCTTGTGAAGCAGTCAGAATTCTTCAAAATCACTGGGTACACAGAGATCCCAGTCATAATCAAGTTCTTTACATGGGTTCTCAACAGGCTGTCAGAACGTGACGCTCAGTGCCCAGACTCTACAAGCTCCAGGGAACCGTCTACAGACCGGGGTCCTGGCACCTCCAGGAGGCGTGCAAGGGAAACACAGGGGTTCGCCACCTTGCCTTCCGCAGCCTGATCGCCCCAATAGGTAGAACACCACCTCTGACAAGTCCTCCCTTCCACCGATAGCTCAAGTTTATATCCCTTTCCTTTTTGGAACGTCCATCCCAGTCCTCTTCATTAAGTCTAGGATCAAAGTGATAAGGTTCTGTTAACAGCCCCATGGGTCTGTGGCAAGCACAGACTTCCGCAACACAAAATCACCCTGCTGGGGCTTCGCTAATGGCTCAGGGGTAAAGAGTCTGCCTGCCCATGGGGGAGACACAGGTTTGATCCTGATCCAGGAAGATCCCACATGCCTTGGAGCAACTAAGCCCGTGTGCCACAGCTATTGAACCTGTGCTCTGGAGCCTGGGAACTGAGATCACTGAAGCCCGCGCCCTAGAGCCCAGGCTGCGCGGCGAGAGAAACCGCCGCAGTGAGAAGCCTGTGCACCGCAACTGGAAAGTGGCCCCTGCTCGCTGCAACGAGAGAAAGCCCGAGCAACAACAGCCAAAACCAATCAAATAAATAAAAGTATTATTTTTTTAAAGTTACCCTCTTAAGATATTTTTGCCTTTGCCATTAGACATGGCAGAAAGAAAAAAGCCACTACTTACCAATTCTAAATCACTAAAAGTGGGGAAATTAAATCGTATGTTACTCCTGATGATGTAGTAAAATGTAAACAGAAACACCTTTGAAGTATTAATGACAAAAATATAGTTTGGGTGTTTGGGGATGGCTGGGATGTGGAGATGATGGAAACACAGCCCTTTCCTTTGCAGACTGTAGCTGCTGCTGCTTTTTTTTTTTAATTGGAGTGTAATTGCTTTGCAACGTTATGTTAGTTTCTGCTGTGTAACAATGTGAGTCACCAGTATGTATGCACATGCCCACTCCCTCTTGGACCCCTGCCCCCACCCCACCCCTCTAGGCCATTGCAGAGCACTGAGCTGAGCACCCTGTGCTGGGCTGCAGGTTCCTACTGACTATTAATATCTCTTACACATGGTAGCATATAAGTCAGACCTGGTCTCCCAATTCATCCCACTCCCTCCTTTCCCTCTATTTCCACACGTCGGTTCTCTACATCTGCATCTCTATTCCTGCCCTGGAAATAAGTTCATCTGTACCGTTTTTCTAGATTCCACATGTATGCATTAATATACGGTATTTGTTTTTCTCTTTCTGACTTACTTCACTCCGTATGACGGACTCGAGGTCCATCCACCTGGCCAAGAGGCATGTAAAACAATGTACCACATCACTCATTTTTACAGAAATGCAAATCAAAACTACAGTGAGGCATCACCTGTTCTAACTGGTACACCAGTCAGAACAGCCATCATCAGAAAATCTACAAACAATAAGTACTAGAGAGGGTCTGGAGAAAAGGGAACCCTCTAGCACCGTTGGTGGAAGGGCAATTTGATACAGCCACCAGAGAGAACCGTATGGAGGGTCCTCAAAAAAGCTAAAAATAGAACTACCATATGACCCAGCAACCCCACTCCTGGGCATATACCCTGAGAAAATCAGAATATAGCCTCCTGTTGGGATGTCACAAGTTTCAAACTCAGCAGGCATGCTTTAGTATAATGCCATGCAAATACAGAACAATTCTGGCAGGCCACTGTGAGCCGCGTTTATAAATCATATATCTATTCATCACCTGCTCTGTTTTACTCCCCAGACTGACGCTTTTGATCAGATCTGTGGCCAAGATTGTCTCATACTTCAGTGGTTTCTCCCTGCTCTTGTTATTCATCCCCAGAGTCTGTATTAATAGAAACTAATGCTCTGAGAACAAAGCTCCACACAAAAAAATAGACAGGTGTCTACATTTAATAGAAATTCACTAAACTGCAGCTGAGGAAATTATGTGAAAACCCAGGTGAGGGAGTTACCGTCAGTCAGAGCTAGGAACACCAAGTAACCCTAGAAGAATTTTATTTGCATCTGAATACAGTCTCCATCTGTAAGGAGCCCACTGCTTTGCTTCCAGGCTATTGTGAACTTTTTGCTGGGAAAGTCTGCTTTGAATTAGGGATAGAAACACACATACCTCCTCTCCTGACACCTGCCCAGGATCCACTGAGAAGATTCCTGAAAAAGAGGTCTGGACAAAACCTTTTAGGCTTTGTTGCTATGGTACACTGGCCTTTCCTCTCTGGTGCAGATGTGGGAAAGGAAATACAAGGAAGTTGAAGAAGATTTAGTTTAAATAGATTTGGCTTGATGCCAAATGGCTTAATTTTTGCATAAGCAAGTCCCAAATCAGATCTAAAACATAATCACTGCTAGAGTTGTAAGCCTTCCTTCTAGCTATCGGATTCTGCTAATTATACTCCAAAGTGTGACAGAGATTTGCTTTGTTTTTTTGAATCAAAGCACCAGTCTTTCCTAAAATCGGTGCCAACTTATAACCATTTTCATATCCTTCGAATGAGTCAAGGAAGTTTCTCTCCAAAGGCAGTGTAGTCGAGCGGTTATGAGCATGGCCTTTGGGTCAGATTAAAATCTGAGTAAATAAAAACACTCTGCTGACTTTGAGTCAGTTACTTGCTGCCCACTGCTTCACAAGCTTGGACCCGAAGTGTTTTCTAAGGGCCAGATGCTCTAATGAATAAAGAAGTGCTTGGTACGCAGCCGAGTACATAAGGAAGGCTTAATAAGATGATAGTGATTATCTCTGTGTTGTCGGCTTAAATCTAGTAAGCATATTTTCCATTCTAAACTGCTAGACTCATCCGCACTCAGGGAAATAAAGTCATGAAGATTTTGTTTATGTGTTCTTGGTCAGCCACATGACCTGCATTTGGATCACAGACTTTGAAAATAAAATGAAAGCCATGGGCTTCCTTCTCCCACAAAAAGCAACGTGTGTGTGTTTAATTGCTCAGTTATGTCTGACTTTTTGCACCCCATGGTCTGTAGGCCGCCAGGCTCCTCCATCCATGGGATTCTCCGGGCAAGAATACTGGAGTGGGTTGCCATTTTCTACTCCAGGAGATCTTCCAGACCCAGGGATCGAACCCATGTCTCCTGCACTGCAGGCGGATTCTTTACTGCTGAGCCACAGGGGAAGCCCTAAAAAAGCAATACGTGTTTTGAAAATAGCACCAAGATAGGCCAACAGTCATAGCAGCTTTATTCACAGTATCGAAAAGGAGGAAACAAGCTAACTATCCACCTATGGAGAAATGGATAAACAAACATAATATATACATACAATGGAAAGAAAATGCACTCCTTTAAAAGGAATGAAATTCTGACACGCTACAGCAGAGATGAACCCTGAAGACATTATGCTAAGTGAAATAAGCCAGAAACCAAAGAACAGATATATGATTCCCTTTACTTGAAGTACTTGGAGGAGGAAATGGCAGCCCACTCCAGTATTCTTGCCTGGAGAATCCCATGGACAGAGGAGCCTGGCAGGCCATGGTCCATAGGGTTGCAGAGAGCTGGACACGACTGAAGCAACTTAGCACTTGAAGTACCTAGAGTAGGCAAATTCATAGAAACTGAAGGGAAATGGCGGTTGCCGTGGGAGGAGGAGAGGATTCTGTTATTGTTTAATGGGTAGAGACTTTCACCAGAAGATGATGAAAACCTTCTGGAGAAGGATGGTGGTGATGCTTGCATGGCAATGTGAACGTGCTGTTAATAAATGCCACTGATTTGTACACTTAAAAATGGTTACAATGGTCAATTCCATACTACTTATATTTTTCTGCAACTGAAAATAAGGTATGTGGGAACACTGGTTTAGTAAATCTAGAGCAAGGCTTAAATACTTTGTAAGCAGCTTTGTATTTGACTCGTGTGACCCCATGGCCTGTTGGTAGCCCACCAGGCTCCTGTGTCCATGGCATTCTGCAATCAAGGATATTGGAGTGGGTTGCCATTTCCTCCTCCAAGTGATCTTCCTGACCCAGGGATCGAACTCAGATCTCCTGCATTACAGGTGATCTCCTGCATTGTAGATGGATTCTTTACCGACTGAGGCACCAGGGAAGTCATTATTTACACACATACCATAAAATTCACCCCCTTTAAGAGAGCAATTAGTGGTTTCAGTAAATTTATACAGTCATACAACCATTACCATAATCCAATTTTAGGATATTTCATCACTTGAAAATCTTACCTTGTGCACTCTAGCTTTGTCTTTTGTACAAATTTCATAAAAAGTAAATCACACAATATACAACATTTGTGTCTAGTTGTCTTAATTTAGGATTATGTCTCTGAGGTTTATGCACACTGGTGTATGTATCAGGATTTTATTTCTTTTTGTTGCCTAGTACTATTCCATTGTGTGGACGTATCAAAAATTGCTTATTCATTTACCAGTTGATGGACAATGGGGTTCTGTTCTGGTTTGGGCTATTAGGAATAATGCTGCTGGGAACATTTGTGAACAAATCTTCATTTGGACATAAGATTCTATTTCTCTTGTGTAGATACCTAGGGTACAATTGCTGAGTTATAAGTTAACTATGCTTAACTGTTCATGAAACTGTCAAATAGTTTTCCCAATGATCTGTACCATTTTACATTCCCCCCAGCAATGGATGCAAATTCTTGCCTTTGATGTTGTTTCATTTTACGGTTTTCATTCCATTTCAGATTCCATTGGTGTCTGATGAACATCTGTGTTTGTGGACAGAAAAAGTACATTGAAACCACTTGATCATGTATTTAGTTGTTAAAAATTTTGCAGTCTGTGTGTAACCATTGATAAAGAAATTCTTACTGCCCTCACAGTCCTTTTCTCAAAAATATAACAGAAATTTTGTATGCAACCCTTCAAGTTTTTTCTTACTTTGCTCTTTTAACCTCTCTCTTATCCGAGATCCCAGGGCTCTGTAAGTCTGGGTTACACCAACTCATAAGGAAGTGTTTAATAGCTAACGTGCTACTTTTTCAAGATTATCTCAATTTCCAAGAATAATTGTAGACTGGGGAAGAACGTGTCTTGTTTCGAATTCTGGCTCCACCACTAACCATCCCTATGTCTTAAGGGACATTATTTAACCTCTCTATGTGACATATTTTTTAACATAAAGTGGAGATAATAATAGCATTTGCCTCACAGAGTTGTCATGAGAATTGAAAAGGAAAACATACCTAAAACATTCAGAACAGTGTCCTATATGTTATACACACACTTCATCAGAGGCATACCTCACAGATGTCACAGGATTGGTCCCAGAACATCACAATAAAGCAAATCACATGGATTTTTTTGGTTTCCCAGTGCATATACAAGTTAATATTTACAATATTGTGTAGTCTATCAAGTGTGTCTCAAAAATGTGTATGTTCATTAAAAATTCTTTACTGCTAAAAATGTTAACCATCATCTGAGCCTTCATTGAGTCATAATCTTTCTACTGGTGGAGGGTCTTGCCTCCATGCTGATGGCTGGTGGCTGATCAGGGTAGTGGTTGCTGAAGGCTGGGGTGACTGTGGCAATTTCTTAAAAAAGACAACAATGAAGTTTGCTACATTGATTGACTTTTGCCTTTACAAATGACTTCTCTGTAGCTTGCAGTACTATTTGAGAGCATTTTACTACTTTGACCACCTCATGCGAAGAGTTGACTCACTGGAAAATACTCTGATGCTGGGAGGGATTGGGGGCAGGAGGAGAAGGGGACAACAGAGAATGAGATGGCTGGATGGCATCACTGACTCGATGGACGTGAGTCTGGGTGAACTCCGGGAGTTGGTGATGGACAGGGAGGCCTGGCGTGCTGCGATTCATGGGGTCGAAAAGAGTCGGACACGACTGAGCGACTGAACTGAACTGAACTACATACAGTAGAATGTCTTTTAAAATTGGAGTCAGTCCTCTCGAAGTATGTCTCTGCTTTATCTACTAAGTTTATATAATATTCTAAATTCTTTATTGTCACTTCAACAATCTTCACAGTATCTTCACCAGGAGTATATTCCATCTCAAGAGACTGCTTTCTTTGCTCATACAAGAAATAACTCTGTATCCGTGAACATTTTATCATAAAATTACAATTCAGTCACACCTTCAGGCTCCAATTCTAATTCTAGTTCTATCAATATTTCCACCACATTCTTCAGTTACTTCCTCCACTGAAATAATGAACCCCTCAAAGTCATTCACGAAGGTAGGAATCAACTTCTTCCAAAGTCTGGTTAATGTTGACATTTTGACCTCTTTTCATGAATCACAAATGTTCTTAATGGCATCTAGAATAATGAATATCAAAATGCAAGATTTTTGTATTTCTTTAATTCTTTAGTTCCCTCACCCTGCTTTTGTTTTTCAGTCACAAAGTTGTGCACAACTCTTTGCAACCCCATGGACTGCAGCATGCCAGGCTTCCCTGTCCTGTGCCATTACCCAGAGTTTGCCCAAACTCATGTCCATTAAGTTGATGATGCCATCCAACCATCTCATCCTCTGTTGCCTCCTTCTCCTCGTGCCTTCAATCTTTCCTGGCATCAGGGTCTTTTCCAATGAATTGGCTCTTTGCTTTGGGTGGCTGAAGTATTGGAGCTTCAACTTCAGCATCAGTCCTTCCAATGAATATTCAGAGTTGATTTTCTTTAAGATTGACTGGGTACATAACAGTACACAGAGGAAATAAACACAGAGAAGGGAGTATATATAGTTACCATTTATGAAGCACTTAACAATTGCCAGACTCTCTTTTAAATCTTCTACCTGGAGTAGGTCATATATTCTTCACAACAGTCTGAGATAAGGCAGTTTTGTTATCTCTATTTTACAGATGAGGAATCTGAAGTTAGGTAGTAATACAGTGAAATCTGAGCACAGGAGCCTATGTTTTATAACCACAATATCATTGATGCATCTTGAATTAATTTATCTCTGACAACCTTGGGAAAATTCAGTCAGTCTGTCTGAGGTCCCTCAAATGTAACTTTCCCATTACTTTATTATAAATATGTTCTGATGAAGGGCAATTGTTAATTTACGTGGCATGCTGTTCTTTTTTTTTTTTTTTTTTTTAATTCCTGGTGCCTTGGGTGTAATGTACAAAAAAAAAAAAAAAAAAAAAAAGATCTTCATGACTCAGATAATCAGGATGGTGTGATCACTCACCTAGAGCCAGACCTCCTGGAATGTGAAGTCAAGTGGGCCTTAGGAAGCATCACTACGAACAAAGCTAGTGGAGGTGATGGAATGCCAGTTGAGCTATTTCAAATCCTGAAAGATGATGCTGTGAAAGTAATGCACTCAATATGCCAGCAAATTTGGACAATTCAGCAGTGGCCACAGGACTGGAAAAGGTCAGTTTTCATTCCAATCCCAAAGAAAGGCAATGCCAAAAAATGCTCAAACTACTGCACAATTGCACTCATCTCACACGCTAGTAAAGTGATGCTTAAAATTCTCCAAGCTAGGCTTTAGCAATACATGAACCGTGAACTTCCAGATGTTCAAGCTGGTTTTAGAAAAGACAGAGGAACCAGAGATCAAATTGCCAACATCCGCTGGATCATTGAAAAAGCACGAGGGTTCCAGAAAAATATCTATTTCTGCTTTATTGACTATGTCAAAGCCTTTGACTGTGTGGATCACAATAAACTGTGCAAAATTCTGAAAGAGATGGGAATACCAGACCACCTGACCTGCCTCTTGAGAAATCTGTATACAGGTCAGGAAGCAACAGTTAGAACTGGACATGGAACAACAGACTGGTTCCAAATAGGAAAACGAGTACATCAAGGCTGTATATTGTCATCCTGCTTATTTAACTTATATGCAGTGTACATCATGAGAAATGCTGGATTGGAAGAAACACAAGCTGGAATCAAGATTGCTGGGAGAAATATCAATAACCTCAGATATGCAGATGACACCACCCTTATGGCAGAAAGTGAAGAAGAACTAAAGAGCCTCTTAATGAAAGTGAAAGAGGAGAGTGAAAAAGTTGGCTTAGAGCTTAGCATTCAGAAAACGAAGACCATGGCATCTGGTCCCATCACTTCATGGAATATAGATGGGGAAACAGTGGAAACAGTGACAGACTTTATTTTTCTGGGCTCCAAAATCACCGCAGATGGTGACTGCAGCCATGAAATTAAAAGACGCTTACTCCTTGGAAAGAAAGTTATGACCAGCCTAGACAGCATACGAAAAAGCAGAGACATTACTTTGTCAACAAAGGTCTATCTAGTCAAGGCTAAGCTTTTTCCAGTGGTCATGTATGGATGTGAGAGTTGGATTGTGAAGAAAGCTGAGTGCCAAAGAATTGATGCTTTTGAACTGTAGTGTTGGAGAAGACTCTTGAGAATCCCTTGGACTGCAAGAAGATCCAACCTGTCCATCCTAAAGGAGATCAATCCTGGGTGTTCCTTGAAAGGACTGATATTGAAACCGAAACTCCAGTACTTTGGCCACCTGATGTGAAGAGCTGACTCATTGGAAAAGACCCTGATGCTGGGAGGGATTGGGGGCAGGAAGAGAAGGGGACGACAGAGGATGAGGTGGCGGATGGCATCACGGACTCCAGGGACATGAGTTTGGGTGGGCTCTGGGAGTTGGTGATGGACAGGGAGGCCTGGCGTGCTGTGGTTCATGGGGTCGCAAAGAGTCAGACACGACTGAGTGACTGAACTGTGCTGGGTGTAATGAGAAATCAGTATATATTAGCTGGTTAAAAGATAAAAATAATGATGTCCTGTCTCTTTTTTTGGCTGTGCCACACACAGACTGTGAGATCTTAGCTCCCAGACTAGGGTTTGAACCTACAACTGCTGCATTGAACATGTGGAGTTTTAACCACTGGACCACCAGGCAAGTCCTAATAATGATATTCTCTTTATCTCTGTCTTTCTTTGTGTGTCTTTGTCACTGAGCTTATTTCTTAATCACTGGTCTGTCCCTTTTCCTGAAATTTGTTAGTCGTAGAAATACATACACATACATACATTTTTGTTTATTTAACAATGAAAAACATTCCATCTCTATGAGGCTGGCATGTTCTTATTTTAATAAGCTGTCTCATCACCATCACCCTAATCTGATTTGACTGGTGTATTTGGGGCATAAAAAAGGTTTAAGCTGACATTCTCAAATTATATTTGGCAGAATATAACATGTTTCCCCTCTCTCAGCACCAAACTATACCAAAAAATACCTGATCAAGTTTCTAAAATAATATAAAGGTTTAAAAAATGATGTAGTAGAGGTCTCGGCTTGAGCCTGAGCCAAACCCACCCCTGGGACTCAGGTATGTTTGGATTTGATTGACAATTAGGGAGACAAGCAGAGTCCTGGCGTCTAGTTGAATGATGGGAAAAGAGCCTATAGGATGAAGTGAAATATCGAGAGGATTGTCTGAGTTCCCTGGACCAGCATTAGTGGTTCCTGGTTGAACCCTGTAGTCGACAAAGATAATCAAGCTGTCTGCACGTTGCCATGGTTCCCTGCAGGCTCTCAAGTAGGGGTCCCCAGCCTTTTTGGTACCAGGAACCAGTTTCGAAGAAGACCATCTTTCCGTGGATGGGGGATGCTTTCAGGGTGATTCAAGCACATTACGTTTATTTTGCGCTTTATTTCTATTATTTTTACATCAGCTCAAACTCAGATCATTGGGCATTAGATCTGGAGGTTGGAGACCCTTGCTGTAGGAAACAACTGAGTTCTGCATCAATGCCCTGGTGATACAGTCAGGGAGAGGAACCTCTGCTGACATGCAACGTAACGCAACATAAGCTTGATGAAGTAAGAGCTCTCTTCTGGCATCAGGAGGGCTTACAGTTTCTTACATGACAGATGCTCTGCGGGGTGGGCACTGAAGCGGGGACAAGACGGTGGCACCCAGGACTGGCTTATCAGGAAGCAAACAGTGAAGAGGGGACTGAGGAAGGAGACAAGAGGAAGAACCTCGCTGATGTCACACAACCATCGTAGCCCAGGGGTTTGTTTGCAAGCACCGGTGACAACCGTGCAAGTCGTTCCCAGGAATGACTAGATTTGATTTTGAAGGTTTTCGGAGATTTGTGACAGCAGGTGGGAGATGGAATTTGTGAACTGATCGATTCTGTGCTAATTATAATCGCAGTTGGCAAAGCCTGTAGAAATATCCGTTATATTGTTTTATGTCTGTAAATTCAGATTCTGATCTATCAGTAGATAAATGATTGGTTAATTTTCTCCCTCATCTAAATTTTTTCACTCTTATTTTTACTTTTTCCACTTACAGTTTTATTTTTTCCACTTATAGTTTTATTTTTTCAGTTATACTTTTATTTTTCTTCCTTAGATGTTTTAAATGGGTATTTGGAAATGGGCTTCCCTGGTGGCTCAGATGGTAAAAGAATCTGCCAGCAATGCAGGAGACCCAGGTTCAATCCCTGGGTCAGGAAGATCCCCTGGAGAAGGGAATAGCTACCCACTCCAGTATTCTTGCCTGGAGAATCCCATGGACAGGTGAGCCTGCCAGGCTACAGTCTATGGGGTTGCAAAGAGTTGGACAGGACTGAGTGACTAACACTTTCACTTTCATCCATTTCTTCAGTAAATATCTTTCAGAATCTATGAAATATAATGAGTAATTTATAGGGCACCAGATCAGGCAGATATAGGCTTGAATTCTGTCCTTGCAACTTACTAATTGGGTGATGGTAGTCAATTTCCTAAACTGTTTGTGCCTTAGTTTCCTCGTGGGAGTAACGCTCACAGGCAGACACCTACGTACAACTACCTTATTGAGCTGTAACTGTTGTTTCTAATAATTTCATGAAATATCACAAAAGTCTTCTAATTTTCTTTGAATATTTTAAATAGTTGATGAGATTCTTTACTCCAGTTTATGAGTTATTGCCTTTCCCAAATTCCTGATATCTCCTTACTTAAATAGTTTGAGATTTTAATTGTATTTCATCTGACCAATGAACCTAGAAGTACTCAGGCTGTGTTCAGTGTGCCCGTCTGTCTTTTAAAATACCATGGGCATGTCCTGATTCATAATAGGTGTTTAATAAACATTTGCTAAATCAAGGAATTCTTTCAGACCCTTCTTTATTTTGTTTCTTATTGTCCTTGTGTCTCTCATTTTGAGCAGTTGTCCTGTGTTAAACACCGCACTTAGCACCATTCATCCATTTTCTCATTTAGATATACTGATTATCTTCCTTTTGGGGCTTCCCAAGTGGCACAGTGGGAGAGAGTCTGCCTGCCAAGGCAGGAGACCCATGGTTTTGATGACATGGGTTTGATCCCTGGGTTGGGAAGATCCCTTGCAGGAGGAAATGGCAACCTGCTCCAGTATTCTTGCCTGGAGAATCCCCTGGACAGAGGAGCCTGGAGAGCTACAGTCCGCAGGGTCTCGGAAGAGTCAGGCATGACTGAGCAACTGAGCGTGTACACACACGCACATCTTCCTTTTATAGTTACGGAGATGGAGTTTGTGGGCTTCTTTTGCATTAACTCACAAAGTTTGAGCCTTCATAAGCCGGATCCCAGAGGCCAGCCTTAGTCACCACAGTATTTTGCCTCAAGACCACCCATCACTGTGGTAATGGGACTTCAACTCAGGAGCACTGGCTTCTTGGTTGTCAGAGTCATCATTAGACCCTCCACCAGGGGAAATTAGTCAAAAAGCTGTTCATTCCCTCCCAGCGAGCTCCCTCCACCTGGACTAACATGGCTATTCCCCAGGGCCACGTTCTAGCCTGGCACACACACTGCGAGTGAAAAACCTGGGGAATCAAACTCCGGCTTTAGTACCATAAATACTCTACCTAATCACCCTCCTAAATCATCAGACTGCGTCCCCAGATTGCTAACTTTCCCTCTTCATTCCTCTCTGCCTCTCCTGAGGTTTTCACAAGCCTTTCCTTCCCAACTAAAACCAGATATGTACGGATGGCATTATGTTTCTTCACAGCTAATAGCTAGACTATGAAATCATTCAACAGGCAACTCCCAAGCCATGGGAATCCGTCATAACAGATTTCCTTCATTTTTATAACCCTGAAGATGGAAGAGGGGCCAGGAGGTGGATGAAGGAGAGGGATACTGCCAGGTATTGTTAACTTTGTCCCTGGGTAATTGAAGAGAGAGCAGCCCAGGTCAGATTGGAAGCAAGATCTCCTTGGAAAGGCTGGGGTGTAACAGGGGACTGGTTGAGCCATATTGGATTGATTATGAAGCAGGAAGTGAAATCTGACATGGCTGACACTTAACGCCCTCACACACATCCTGACTCCTAGCCGATGAGAATAAAGATATTGTATTTTCAGTGGCACTGACATTTTTATACCTCTTAACGAAAGGGGTAAAACTTTTTTGGTTCAGGTTGAAAGGATAAGGAAGCAGAGAATGCCTTCATAGACTTTGGGAAGATAGGAGCTGTGAGTAGGAAGTTGTATATGGAAGGAAACATCAAATCCCATATTTTGGGTGAATAAAGAAAACGAGTTAGCCTCAGCCTGCTCTAAGAATGGCATGGATGAGAGAGCAAAAAAAAAAAAAAAAAAAAAAAAGAAAAAAGAAATAGCAATTCAAACAGAGAAATCCAGTATTGACTTCTTTATTACCTGAAAGAGTGCAAGCTCTTTTTCGATGTTTTCACTCCCAGTGCATTCTACAATTTCCAGAACTGAAAATATTTTCAAAACTGCATTAACTCTTCAAGGCTACTTGAGGATACATGGAACTGAAGCATGACTCTGAGTGTCTAGATCAATAGCACATGCTGATTTGACAAAAAGATGACAACTTATCATAATACAGTCCGGAGATTTGAACAGACCCCTGGAGTCACCCCCTTCAGCAACCCCTGCCCCATCTCTAAGAGCTTTCCTTTTGAGCATCTGAAGGCAGGCAGGGGGCTATTCTGACCAGCTCTAAGAAATAGAAGTGCTGCTTCCCTCACTAAATTTTTCCATGCATAACAGTAGGAAATTATTTTATTCCAAACTTAAATCTCTCTCACTGTGGTTGGCGACCATTTCTTCATTTCCACATCGAGTGAAAGTGCAGAGGAGCCAGTTCACTGCTGTCAATTTCATGGAAAGGTGTGTAGACAATGTCTGCTCTACTGTCTCCAGAAGGGTAGCTGGTCAGGGCTTTCTCTACAAAGAAGAGCCACAGCCCCCAAATAATATGATGGAGGTGAGGACCTCACTGGGGGCAGGGAGTGAGCCAGGAGTGGTACTGAAGGAAACACCGTCAGTTATTACGGTGAGGGGCTTCCCTGCTAGTCCAGTGGTTAAGGCTCCTTCCCACTGCAGGGGGCATGGGTTCAATCCTTGGTCAGGGAACTAAGATTTCACATGCCCCGTGTCATGGCCAAAATAATAATAAAAGAATTAAAATATTTTAAAAAATTATTATGGTGAAAACAGCAATAATAGCTACAAGAACATCTGACACCACAGTAGAATTTCATAATATTTTGAGTATTTTTACATAAATCACTTCATCTGACAGCCATTTTAATTCTTACTTTAAAAACACTTATGTACAACTCTTACCATCACAACAGCCCATTAATTTGTAAAGAGAAAACAGAAATTTCTCAAGACTCTCTGACATCTTTTTCAAATGGATTTCATTCTTCTCCATGGCCAAAACAACAATAATAATAAAAGAATTAAAATATTTTAAAAAATTATTATGGTGAAAACAGCAATAATAGCTACAAGAACATCTGAAACCACAGTAGAATTTCATAATATTTTGAGTATTTTCTTTTTAGTTCTTTTCTGAACTGCTTTCTACATTCATGTGATTCCCATGACAGCAATTCTCTTTTTCTGCTTTCCACTTTCATTCTGTACAATTGCATAATTCTCTGTAGCTGTTTTTTTTTTCTTCTGCTTTCTACCCCAACTGCCATTAAACCTATCCCACAGCTCCCTCACAAATCTTCACAAAACAAACAAACAAAAAAAAAAAAAAACAAGAAAAATAACAAGAGCAACAAACCCAACAATAGCAAAAGGATGAAAATCTTTCAGTTACCTGGATCAAATATTTCTTATTTTTCAGCAGACAGTACATGTGTTGGTTCTGTCTCTCTTCACTCATTATACTTCGAAAGCTACTCTTTTCTTGCTTTTTAAAAATTCCTACCATGTCTGTGTGCCTGCATGCATTTGTGTGCATGAATGTGTGGGAAATCCCTCCTAAGCTTATCTTACTGTGCAGCAGAGACATATCCTGAGTCCCCTCTTGTTGGTGGGAAATATTTGAATGCATTATGTAAAAAAAAACCTGGCATTAGGAATTTGATCGGTTTTAGCTTGCTTTCTGGTTGAGTCAACAGCTACCTTGTGGGAAAAGTAAAGGAATTTGGAGTCAAAGAGACAAAAAGATATAAAATAAAAAATTTATTTAAAAAAAAGACCAAAAGATTTAGGTCAAAAAGACCCAGCCCTAACTGTGGGACCGTGGGTAACACACCCATGGCTCCCTAGGCATCTACTTCTTTCAGCAACAACATAAGAATGGCTTTCTGTGAAATTTTCCTCTTTATTGTTTCATCTGATTTTTTTTTTAACTTAACCTTTGCATATGGAATTCTAGTGGTTTTATAACCTCTATGGCACACTGTGGGTTTCCCTGGTGGCTCAGATGGTAAAGAATCTGCCTGCAATTCGGGAGACCTGGGTTCAATCCCTGGGTTGGAAAGATTCCCTGGAGGAGGGCATGGCAACCCACTCCAGTGTTCTTGCCTGAAGAATCCCATGGACAGAGGAGCCTGGTGGGCTACAGTCCTTAGGGTTGCAAAGAGTCGGACATGATTTAATGACTAAGCATGGCACACTGTACTCCTGTATTGTCTTAGAGGGAAAGCAATTGTTTCATCAATCAGACATTTGGAAATAACCTTGATTTCTTGTTCTGGAGATATTCTCTGCTACCACTGAAATTCAGCAAAAACACAACAAAACCACAAAATAGAACAGTTACCTTCCCCTTGCACCCGTGTGCTCTGGCTGCACCGTCTGGCATTTCCTTTATTCTGACCAGGCTTCGTGGAGAGTTTCCTGGTCCAGCTGTTTAGCTGGAACTTGCAAAGATTATTGATCCTTACTTTACAGTACCACCTTCTTGCTTCTCTCAAAAAATGTCCCTAAGGGCTCCTTTCCTCCTTTCCACCAATCGTTTTCATCCTTCTCCCACTTGCCATCAGGAGCTAAGGGTAAACTCTTGTCCCAGAGCAGCCTCTGCAGTGAGAATAGTCCTCCCTGCCGCTCTGCTTCAGAAGTGCTCCATCATGTATGCTCTAAGCTGCTGGGGCTGCGGCTCCATTACTGGATTCTTCCTTCTATGATTAATAACCACCTTCTGTTCCGCTGTCACTTACCTTGATTCCCCCCCACCCCTCTTAAAGGAGTCCTAGACAAAGCCTCTGCACCATCTCTCTTCCAGGCGGCCTTCCCCTAGGTGCCCTGTCTTCAGATCCCCTGCCACCATATACCTCTCCCTCTCGCCTTGAGGGCTGGAGCTGTGGCTTTGATTCTTCCTTAAGCTCTTCATCATTCAACGCTTTGATCCTGTCTTCATGAATCTCTGCCTTTTGGTCTTTGATTTCTGCTGTTTCTGCTCAAATTTCCTCATCTTTTTTTTTTCCTTTTCAAGAATTCTATTAAATGATTACACAGCTGGAAATATCTATTCACATCTTCAAAGCGGGTGACTTTATATTTTTTCCTTCAAAGCCCTCTCTCTCTTTCTTCCTTTCTCCCTCCTTCCTTCCCTTTTCTCCTTCCTTCTCTCCTTCATTCATTTTGATCTAAACGTTCATTATTTTCTGAAAGCTTTGGAAGTAATACAGGATATTCTTCATTTCTCTTGCAGTTTAAATTTGCTCTTGTTTTAACAAGAACTTGTTCATCTTTTAAGTGCTTCTGCCAAATTGTTCACTTCTTAGAAATTTAATTTAAACTTTACCAAAGCATGACTAAAACAGAAACTATCATTATTCATTTAAGAGTCCTCAAAGCCCACCACAGTGGCCATAAATCCAATCCAGCCTATTTCTCCACATTTTTTGGCCAACGTATGTCATTGTTGGGTCATTTTCCCAATTACCCCTTTCTCACTAGGTGTGTTAAAAAATCTTCTGTCAATTCCACTCGTCTAGCTGTGTATAAGTTTGGTTATGAACATAACAATAACTATTATAATGCTATTTTTCAGATAAAAGTAATGTTTTATGAGGATTTATAGTGTTAGACATTATACTAGATATTTTCTCACATTAGCAACCCCATGGACAGTAGCCTGCACCAAGCTCCTCCATCCATGGGATTTTCCAGGCAAGATTACTGGAGTGGGTTGCCATTGCCTTCTCCAGGCCCACCCAGGGATCGAACCCAGGTCTCCCGCATTGTAGACAGACGCTTTACTGTCTGAGCCACCAGGGAAGTCCAAAATATTTTTTGAGGTAGGTAAAAATGTAGCCAAGCAATTTATAGGGTTTGCTTTAACATATACAGATTTTATTGATAAAAGCTAAGTATTGACTTGAGTAATTACTATTGAACAGCAGAATCAGAAATCAAATGTGTGTCTCCCAGTTTCTATTACATCATACAAGTCATTTTTTACCTTAACTTTTTTGTCATTAAAAAGATCATGAAACCATGGACACAGTGAGAAATGGGGACAATAATCAGCATAGCTGATTAAATGTTAACCTTTTACTGTATTTCTTTCAGAATTATCATTAGTAATAGTACTGGCATTTGTAGTAGCAGTAATAGTAGTAGTTTTTACATAAAGGAAATATTAAAATTGCAGTTGAAGAGCTCTCTGCACTCCAACCCAACCCCATTGTGTGGAATGTGGTGAATTATTGTTATTCCCAGCCAGAAAAGCCAAGCTGTAGTGTTGTGCTGGAGGAAGTGTTTAGTGTTTATTGAATGATTTTATTTGTGTTTTTGTTTGTCTTGTTTTATGTTGCTAAGGATAGTGTTTCTTTAATTGGTGTCTTATTACATTTCTCTCTGCAGCATTAATAGATGGCTGAGGTCAGAGGGCACGAATGAAAATAAAGCATCTCTCTACTTAATACATGAGTAGGGATGGGAGATCCTGCGCCGTCCCCAGACTCTGTGGAGTAGTTTGAATTTCCCAGCGCTACTCATGTCATTCCTTATTTAACTTTTGAGATTTTATCATTTTTGAAGAAAGGGATAAGCTGGGTGACTTCTTCGAGTTGAGTGTAAGGAGCTCTTAATTATTTATGGAAGCTACTTTCAACAATAAATGTTAACAATGTCATTGTAAACATGGTTTTCATTTTCCCGATTTCAAGTCACGTGGCGTTAATAGAGGAGTTTGTACCCTACTCCTCCCAACTAGGGAATTGGGTTTGGGGAGAAATAGAGGATGTGTATTATTAGAATGCTCATGGACAAGGCTGATACCATTCCCAGATGTGCTAGTAACCTAGGACCAGGTGATTATGCTTCTAAAAGCCATAGACCTGAGCTCTTGTGTTTAAGAAGACTGATAAAGAACTTACCCAGTTAGAGTTTCCATTATTTAAGACGGACATTGGGCTTCCCTGATAGCTCAGTTGGTAAAGAATCTGCCTGAAATGCAGGATACCCCGGTTCAATTCCTGGGTTGGAAGATCTGCTGGAGAAGGGATAGGCTACCCACTCCAGTATTCTTGGGCTTCCCTTGTGGCTCAGCTGGTAAAGAATCTGCCTGCGATGTGGGAGACCTGGGTTCGATCCCTGGGTTGGGAAGATCCCCTGGAGAGGGGAAAGGCTACCCACTCTAGTATTCTGGCCTGGAGAATAGGATCTCAAAGAGTCTGAGTGACTTTCACTTTTGGGAATTTTAATAAAAGGAAAACATTTTCACAAAACTAATATTATAACAAAGAGTCAAATTAGCTTTGCTATAATAAAGCTAATAATTATATTAATGCATGCCTACTTGGATCAGAGGCAGTGGAAACTACAGTGAATATATATTTCCTCATATAATCCTCCTAATTACCCTATTAAGTGTTCTTAGTCTCATTCTATAAATAAAGCAACCGAGGCTTAGAGAGTTTAAGCAGTTTATTCAAAGTACCCACTTATTATGTGAATAAAAAAAAAAATTCTGTCTAAATCTGGTGATGGTTTCTTAACCCCCAAGCTGGGAGCTAACCTTTTCCCTGCAGAGTCTGTCAAACTCTAGCATTTAATGTATTAAAATTATCAAGCAAAGGAGGAAAAAATTAAATGAAAATGAGAAAGATTTGTCTGTTTCTATATGTATCCCCCCAGCAAACACTGCATATTAGCCATCCTCTCCAACCTATATTGCATTTTCTGTCATTTGACCTTTTATCTGTTTTATGATCACATCAGATCACTTTACTTGTACAACACTAAGTGCTAATAAAGGGAAGTTCAGAATAAAGCTGGTTTTTCCCCTCTAGCTTTGCATTCCCTAGCTTCACGAACTGCAAGAGCACGTTCTTTGTTTTTGCACAACACAGCTTTTCCCAAAGGAGTTACGAGAGTGTTTGTTTTTGTTTTGTTTTCCAAATAAAAGATAATAAAGATTACAAAATGAGTACTGTTTCAAGAATGTCATTTTCTTAGGATACTGAAAACAGCAAGTAGAGTCAGGCCCTGCTAGCACAATGCCTGTTGCATAGTAAATCATCAGTCAATGCTACTTAATATCATTATTATATTTAGCAGAAGACATCATGACAAGCATAGCTGCAACAGTGCCAGCACAGGATACATGGCAATAAAAACACGTAACCACAAAACTTTGAGACTTCTGATCTAGTTATCTTGGCTTAAAAAATATCACAAAAAAACTTGACTCGTTTTGAGTATATGGTAAACTTTTTTCTTAGGCAAAAAAGGCTTGTTTAATGTTTGCAGCCTGGAATTTCTAGTAGAAATTACATTAACCAGGGTCTTATTTATTTCTGTTCCAAGAGATAACCATCCATGAAATGAAGGAAGAGCCTCTGCTTTCATAAGAACTTATATTATTGCCTGAGGCTGAGATCCTGCAGTCATTTTCATAGTACTTACCTAGAATTTTCATGCACATTATTTTAGCCTTTAAAATGCTCTAATAGAAAAGCGGTAGCAATTTACAGACAGGGAAACTGAGCAGAGGTTAAATGACAGGGACAGAACAGGGAACAAAATAGCCCACATTTTCCATCTAGAAATCAGGGTGTTTTGAAAATTCAGCCTCCCATCTGTGGGTGTGAAGCACATTACCAGCACTAATTACCATAATAAACTGTGGGAAATCCACTTCAGAACAATGAATTATTAGGCTTGGATGGCAACAAACAATTAATCATTACCAAATTAATAAATGCGTAACATTTGCATTTTCATTGTTGGAGTAGCACTTTGCTTTTGTGCTTGGCCAAGGCACAGTGACGTTCCAGTTCCGATCTCCTGCCGTGTGGAGAAAAACTGACTATCTGCTGATCTTCTGGGCCTCCCACTGGGGTCACTCTTGGTGAACTATTTTTTAATATTCAAAATAAAACTATAATTTAAGACTGACAGCATACATAGTATTATCATAATACATGCTATTTTTTCCCCCCAGAGATTGACCTACCATCATTATTTTGATATTTGTGTGTATAGGAAGTGCTTAGCATTACATGTGGCATTTTACGGCAAATTTGCATCAAGAGCATAGCTGGAAATTGTGTTCATCCATCACAAAATTAAATCCCACAAAGATTTGCTTTATCCTAAACACTTTCTCCCTCATCTAAATTAAAATCATCTAAAGACAAATATACCCAAGACATGGATTTGGGCTGAATATAATTTTTTATCACACCCGATTTTCAGAGCAGGAAAAGGAAACACAGAGAGCTTAAGCCACTTTGCAAAAGTCACTTAGCCAAGCTGGTGGACCATAATAAGGGATTTGAACCAAGGTGGTTCCGCTCTTAACCACTCTGCCCTATTACCTCCCAAAGTCTCACCCATTGGTTAAGCAACAAGATTCTAAGGAATAAGATTGGAAGTTAAAACAAGAAAACTTTGGTTTTAAATTCTGCCAGAAAAGATTTTCAACACAAAATTCCCTATCCAGATAAACGATTATATGTGGGCATAACTATTTGAGGTAGGTTGGAATAAAAAAAAATTACTTATTGTACCTTTTCTCAGGATGATATTAAAACAAAACATGATTTTCAACAAAATTTAAAGTAAAAAGGGATCAGGAACACAGGTGGTCATCAGAAGGAGTGTTCAGGATGTAGCTATGTAGGCGTAGAAGCAAAGCAGCACAGACTAGAGCTGCTGCTGCTGCTGCCAAGTCGCTTCAGTCGTGTCCGACTCTGTGCGACCCCAGAGACGGCAGCCCACCAGGATCCCCCGTCCCTGGGATTCTCCAGGCAAGAACACTGGAGTGGGTTGCCATTTCCTTCTCCAGTGCATGAAAGTGAAAAGTGAAAGTGAAGTCGCTCAGTCGTGTGCGACCCTCAGTTACCCCATGGACTGCAGCCTCCCAGGCGCCTCTGTCCATGGGATTTTCCAGGCAAGAGTACTGGAGTGGGGCGCCATTGCCTTCTCCAACAGACTAGAGCAGAGGACAGGAATTGATGTCTTTGGGAGTTTGCCAGATAAAAAGAGACATATCTGAGTATATGGAAAATAATATTGATATGCTTGTACCAGAAAGATTGGAACTCTTGAAAAGAGATCAAATCATTGATTCATAGAAAACTAAACAAATGAAAAATTATAATAATGATGAACTCTAAAAACAGTCACAACAATAACAAAAATAAAGGGTTTATAAGAAAGGAGGGCCACAAGAGTGAATAATACTTGGAAGATCATACGAATATAAGTGATGAATTTACCTAAAAGTTGTGATCTAATTATGTTGGAAGTCTGGAAGTAGGTGAATCTGGGATAATTGGTGTGGAAAAGCTAAACCCTTATCTCCGATGGTAAGTTGTCAATACATTATGTGTAAAATTAAAAAAGCAAGGACTTCCCTGGTGGTCCAGTGGTTAAGACTCTGTGCTTCTAAGAACCCACATATTGCGTGCTGTGGCTGAAAAATGAAACAAAAAAAGTTAAAAAATAGAAATGATACTCAAGGTAGTAGAATCAACATGCTCTTCAAAAATACAGACTCAACAATCATGTGAAAATAGCTAGAAGGGTTGAGATGAGTTGACTTGGGGATAAAGAAATCTGAGGAATGGGACAGGGTGGATTTTAAGAATTATTTGACATTAGAAACTACAGTTATTATGGATACAACATTAAAATGATTTAAAATTTAAAAATAAAAATACTTTTCTATGTGTTGCCCAATACAGCAAAAAAGATTCTGGATTAGGAACAGAACTGGGGAGGAGAGATAGCTGTGGTTGCCTCCAGAATCCAAAAGTGGGCCTTTAAAATCTTTGTCTATGAACTGTTAGATGGACAGATTTTAAAGGGAGGAATGTGACATATGAATTTGAAATGCTGCTCCTCAGTCCTCAGGTCATGAACTATGAAGAGAAGGTCACTAAAGGTTGTTTGTTTGTTTGTTTTTTTGCTGTTCCCATCAACGTGGGCACAGACCTGAGATCCTTGAGCTCCAGCTCTTTCATGAACTCACAGACAGCCACCTGCTTCTCAGATGTGCCCCAACCCTGGCTTCCCCACAAAGATCTTGGAGCTGCCAGTTGAGTTAGAATAGGCATCCACTGGGCTACCCAAGTGATGCTAGTGGTAAAGAACCCGCCTGCCAATGCATGAGACGTAAGAGATGTGGGTTCAGTCCCTGGATAGGGAAGATCCCCTGCAGGCGGGCATGCAACCCACTCCAGTATTCTTGCCTGGGGAATCCCATGGAAAGATGGGGTCGGGGGAGGAGGCTATGGTCCACAGGGCTGCAAAGAGTCGCCTGAAGTGACTCAGCACACGCCCAGGGGTCTGTTAACCAGGCGGGTGACAGGCCCTCAGCCCTTCAGTCTCTCTTGGTGACTGAATGAGCCGCTGCAGCCCCGAGTACTTAGGGCAGGTGTAGCACTCTGCCTCAGTGTGTGCACATCCTTGGATTTCCTGCTTTCGTGACACTAAGCGTGAGGAGTAAGGTCCAGGATTTTGACTGGCTTCAGGGTGGTTGATGCCAGCCTTATGACTTAGCCCAGTGTGGATATTAGCCCAAGACAGGCGCGCCAGCCTTTCAAAGGGCCCTGTGTGTCTAGGTGTGGCCATCTCCCAGTTTACAATAACGTGATTTCTTATTTCTTATTTGTCTGCTGAGCTTTTCACGTCTATTCCTTGGCAACCCTACTGGTGGGGAGGGGAGCAGATGGTTTGCAAGGCAAGATTCAGGCAGACCTGGGTCCTTGATTCTAATAACCATTAAAACACACACACAGGTGCATGCGCGTGTGCGCCCGCACACACACACACACACACACACACACGCACACACACAGCACTTAAAATTGCATACCTTCACTTATAACAACAACCACGAAGAACAAACAATCACACCTATTTTATACAAAACAGGTTTATGTATAAATGTAAGACGTCAAGCATGCATTGTTTACAGTCGTATTCTATCACAAATCCTACACAAAAGACCAGCCTTGCTATTGATTAGAGACCTGGAGAGGCTCATAAAAGCCTCTCCAAGCAGCTGTGGAAGTCTATTGAAATTATATTTTCATGAGGTTTTAAAATAATAATCATTCATTTTCTATGGAGGATACGGGAACAAAAGAATGCATAAAACCAAAAGAATAAAAATGCAAGGCTTATGTTAAGTAAGGAATTAATAAATATTGGAAAAAGATCCAGTATTCCAGTTTGCTGATATTAAACTAATAGTCGTAGCTTTTTAACTTAGATAATTTCATTTTTGAAATGAGAATCATATTCTCTTACTTGGATGGTGGAACTCTAATCTTTTGCAACTGAATCATCACTTTAATTCATTACATGGGACACTAGCACAGTTTTTTTTTTTTTTTTCTATAGGTACTTGCTAAATCCCTGTGGGAAAAAGTATTATATGCATTTGTGATAGAACTATTTACCTTAATTTCTCTCATTCTCAGAAAAATCAGATCTTGTCACTTAAATTTCAATTTTTTCAGTAATGTTCTCATGAGAATTTGGGAATCTCAAGCCTATTCTCTCTCACTTAAAATGCTACTTTTTAAGTTTTATTAATTAGTTACTTCTCTATTCATTTATGTTATTGAAGTATAGTTGATTCACAATGCCGTGTTAATTTCTGCTGTAGAGTGAAACATGAACTCCCAGATGTTCAAGTTGGCTTTAGAAAAGGCAGAGGAACCAGAGATCAAATTGGCAACATTCGCTGGATCATCGAAAAAACAAGAGAGTTCCAGAAAAACATCTATTTCTGCTTTATTGACTATGCCAAAGCCTTTGACTGTGTGGATCACAATAAACTGTGGGAAATTCTGAAAGAGACAGGAATACCAGACCACCTGACCTGCCTCTTGAGAAACCTGTATGCAGGTCAGGAAGCAACAGTTAGAACTAGACATGGAACAACAGACTGGTTCCAAATAGGAAAAGGAGTACATCAAGGCTATATATTGTCACCCTGCTTATTTAACTTATATGCAGAGTACATCATGAGAAATGCTGGGCTGGAGGAAGCAGAACTGGAATCAAGATTGCTGGGAGAAATATCAATAAGCTCAGAAATGCAGATGACACCACCCTTATGGCAGAAAGTGAAGAAGAACTAAAGAGCCTCTTAATGAAAGTGAAAGAGGAGAGTGAAATGTTGGCTTAAAGCTCAACATTCAGAAAACGAAGATCATGGCATTTGGTCCCATCACTTCATGGAAAATAGATGGGGAAACAGTGGAAACAGTGTCAGAATTAATTTTTCTGGGCTCCAAAATCACTGCAGATGGTGACCACAGCCATGAAATTAAAAGACGCTTACTCCTTGGAAGAAAAGTTCTGACCACCTAGACAGCATATTAAAAAGCAGAGACATTACTTTGTCAACAAAGTCTGTTTAGTCAAGGCTATGGTTTTTCCAGTGGTCATGTATGGATGTGAGAGTTGGACTATAAAGAAAGCTGAGCGCCAAATAATTGATGCTTTTGAACTGTGGTATTGGAGAAGACTCTTGAGAGTCCCTTGGACTGCAAGAAGATCCAACCAGTCCATCCTAAAGGAGATCAGTCCTGGGTGTTCATTGGAAGGTCTGATGTTGAAGCTGAAACTCCAATACTTTGGCCACCTGATGAGAAGAGCTGACTCATTGGAAAAGACCCTGATTCTGGGAAAGATTGAGGGCAGGAGGAGAAGAGGACGACAGACGATGAGATGGTTGGATGGCATCACCGACTCAATGGACGTGAGTTTGGGTGGACTCTGGGAGTTGGTGATGGACAGGGAGGCCTTGCATATCATGGTTCATGGGGTCGCAAAGAGTTGGACACAACTGAGCTACTGAACTGAACTGAACTGAAGAGTGACTCATATATATATAGAATTGAATATATATATATATATAGAATTGAATATATATATATATATATATAGAATCGAATTCCCTGTGCTGTACAGTAGGACCTTGTTGTTTATCAACCTACATATACCAGTTTGCATCTTCAAACCCCAAACTCCTATCCATTCCTCTCCACCCCTCCACTTCCACCCTTGGCAACCACAGTCTGTTCCCTATGTCTGTGAATCTGTTTTGTTTCATAGATAAGCTCATTTCTGTCATATTTTAGATCTCACATATAAGTGATTTCATATGGTATTTATCTTTTTCTTTCTGATTTACTTCACTTAGTAGGATTATCTCTAGGTCCAACCATGTTGGTGCAAATGGCATTATTTCATTCTTTCTGATGGTCTGTCATTCACCTAAATTTTTAATTTCAGAAGAGGATCCAACTCAAAGCAATGCTCATTGGCAATAGACAACATCGGGGTGGGCTTGCTGGGAACATGTCTAACTGCAGAGTCTGACTTCTTTGCCATGAAATTATCTAAGTTGAGTGATTTTTCACTTGAAGTCTTCTATTACTTATCCAGCTTCATTTTTTTAAAAAGCCTAAACATTTTTACTGCAAAGAAGTTATTCAAGTGTGTTGAAATGTCAGTCTCCCAGTGAAGACTCTTAAAACAACATATTATTTCAGCACTCCCGTCCTCAAGGACCAGTCGTTTCAACATTCCCTGAGTCTCAACCCATGTCACAGCCAAGCCTTTCTTCTGCATGTGTCTGAAGATTTACAGTTCTACCCACTTGGACGGGAGACTCTGATATCGGTCCTGCCATGATGGAGGCAAGGTTAGTGAAGTTTAATTACTCTCATTATGTTCACTGTATCATTCTTTCTTCATACTGTTATCATTATTATTATTTTTGGCTGCACCGCATGGCAAGTTGGATCTCAGTTCCCCAGTGAGGGATCAAACTCACACCTCCTGCATTGGAAGAATGGAGTCTTAACCACCAGACTATCAGGGACTCTCTGTTATTATTTTAGAAGAAAAGTTAGCACTGATTAAAATAAAAATCCAAATGGAAGTTCTGATTACACTGACTCACATTAAAAAAAAAAATTTCCACCCTCCTCCAATGCATGTTTATCAACTACCACAAACGATCATCAATTCTTTTCCTCAAGTAGTAAGATTATTCTTTTACCATAAATAACACCCTCTTCAGGGTATGGCACCTTATTCAAGATTCAGAATGTATTCTATCAACTCCTGAATGTTATTCATTTTACTCCCTGACTCCCCATAATAAGTGCCACCCATGAATTTTGATTTATCTTTGTTACAATAATAAAGTTAGGTAAACTAAAGAAATATTATGAAGCAAAGAAAATGTAAATTACTACGGCAGACACCATGGAGGAAATGCAGATCAGTGAATATCAAAGCCTGCCCTGCCAAGCTGAATAAGTCATACGTGACCGACTGTCGTAAATACTGTGAAAATGTACGAATAACATACTAGGGGAATATAGAGGGAGGAGAGATGGATTCAACAGTTTTGACGTGTGAAAGAGAGCTATCAATGCAGCCTTATAGAAAACTCACCCTCATTAAATCCTCTCAAATCCTCTCACATTTTTCCCACTTGTTCTTACAAAGATAATCTCTCCTCTGTCACAATCCACACTCACCCTACAAATTTTTGTCTGTACTTTTAGATGGGTTTCACATGCCTTTTCTTCACGTTTCACCCTCGTGACGGCCTCCTCCCAACACAGCCACGAGGGGCATCACCCTTGTGGTGAGCAGAGTACAGGCCAGGCCAGGAAGCCTTGCCTGAAAGAGGAGTTGTTGGTGGTTTGGCTGAGAGAACAGAAGTCTTGCCAAAGATGACTTTGCTGCTCGCTTTGAAAGTGATGTATGGTGGCCGCAAAGCTGTTTTCCCCAAGGGGCTGAGAAACAGTTCATGAAAAATGAGATGATGGCACGTGGAGATTCTCTTGGGGGTCCCTCCAAGCTCACGCAGGCAAGGTACACCCTCCCTTGGCCAGAGGATATTTAGCATCATTTCCATTGACCACAGACTTTGAAGCTCTGTGTACACTTTCAGCTGGGCTTTAAATAAAGGGCCTCCTCAGCTGTCATACTGAAAGGTTTGCAGACACAAGTTGTGGGGACCACACCTCCACTCTAACCCACAGATGCGGCCACATCATTCACTGACTCATGTTCTTTGTTTACAAAGTTCTTTCTCACTCTGGGGTCCAGCACTGAGCAAGGCAGTCCGTTTCTACTTGAATTCCCAGGATATTTCTGAAACTTCTCTTGCTTCTTCTTCGAGCCGTTCCTTCTATAAAAGGAAGAAGACTATCTTACCCTGTTCTCATAGAAGTTTTGTGTAATAGATGTAAAATAAACTGAGAGAAACAAAATGATAAGAGGTTAAAAAAAAAATCCCCACTACTCTGCTCGCATAACCAAGAAAAAGACATACATCTGACTCGGCTTTTTAAATTCAATTTTACTTAGGTATTTATTTTTGGCTCTGCTGGGTCTTCGTTGTTTTGCAAGGGCTTTTCTCTAGATCTGGCGAGCGGGGGCAGCTCTCTAGTTGCGGCGTGCGGGCTTCTCACTGGGGTGGCCTCTTGTCTCAGAGCACCGGCTCTCGAGCAGGCAGCCTTCAGTAGCGGCGGCACTTGGGCACAGTGCTTGTGACCCATGGGTTCAGCTGCCCTGCAGCATGTGGGGTCCCCCCAGACCAGGGATCGCAGCTGTGTTCTCTGCATTGGCAGCTGGATTCTTGTTCACTGTACCACCAGGGAAGCCCCTGACTTTGCTTGTTTTTAAAAAAATTTTTATTGGAGCATCATTGCTTTACAATGGTGTGTTATTTTCTGCTGTACAGCAAAGTGAGTCAGCCTTTGAATTTTGCATTACAAAAAGCGAGGTATATAGGATTCGAAAGGAAACTGATGATCTTTTGGACCCATGTATTTCTAATTCACCAAACATGTGTTTGGCACCCTCTGGGCTCCAGGCACTGGATTATATACTTGGGATTTGATTATGTGGTCCCCAAACTCAAGGAGCTCATTGAATATGCAAACAGGAGAGCGTCAACATCCCTGGGAATGCTGCAGGGTGAGTGTTGAAGCAGCTGGGATGCGTATCACCTTGGGAACCAGAGGTGGTACCCAGAGGCAGGACCTAGCTCCACTGCACAGAGGAGATTGAATGGCCCGAGAGGAAGAGAAAATATCTGCCCTGGGTGTTTAAAGGTGAGCCCAACCATCTCTTCGGTTTACACATGGAAGCAAATGAGACCCAGAAAGATGTCGAGATAGGCATTGAGGCCTGCAGGTAACAGGTCAGCCTCACCATAGTCAGAGAAGAACAAAGAGGAGGGAGAGATGGGAAGACAGAGAGCTCAGCGGTGCTGATAGGCTGGAGCAGGCCAGGGAGGGGGTCAAGGCGGTTCAGCAACAGCAGCGACTGCTAGGAGCCCACTGGGATCCTTCAAAGGAAAGCCAGCTCCAAGAAGAGATCAGAGGTGACCCCCAAGAAGGCTGTGCCAGGACTCTTCCGACTAAGCTCTGCAGGAGACTATATGCATATATGTGTGTTAATCACTCAGTCCTGTCCAACCGTTTGCAGCCCCACAGACTGTAGCCTGCCAGGCTCCTCTGTCCATGGGATTTTCCAGGCAAGAATACTGGAGTGGGTTGCTATTTCCTCCTCCAGGGGATCTTCCCCACCCAGGGATTGAACCTGCGTCTCCTGTGGCATCTGGATTAGCAGGGGGATTCTTTACCACTGAACCACCTGGGAAGCCCTGAGGCACCTTGTAATGGTCCATTAAGGCTGCCCGAATGGACACAGGAGCCAGTCTGAAAGAGTTTCAGGAGCTAAATCTGGGACACTTTGAGCATCACAATGATTATGCAGGGTGGTGAACTGCAAACCATTGAAAAAATGCAAGTCCAGGCAGATAATAAGTAGAAAAATAAATAGATGGGGAGAAGGGGGGTTTCTAATTACAATAGAATACGGGGTGCCTATCAGTAGATAAAGGAGCTGATGGAGACAGGAAGTTATCACTTGCCACCATCACAGTAAAGACTGTAAAGATCAGGCAAGAATCAATCCAAACTGCACTAAACGAGAAAACGTGCTATTCAGGACCTCATTTGATGAACTCCAAATACGAACTTCCAGCTAAACCATGTTCGATTGACTGTGTCAGTTAACTATACTGTAATCATGTGGAAGAAGAGTCCTGGTCTTAGGAAATTTACAGTTAAGTATTTAGGAGTAAAGAACATAATGAATACAATTTACCCTGGAAATTTACTGAGAGAAAAAAAAAAAAAAAGCCAAGTGAGAGTGTATAGATAGCCACATGGAGCAAATGACAAAGCAGACGGTTAAATGTTAACAAGAGGTGAACCTGGGCAGAAGGTATATGGGAACTTCTGTACTACCCACACACCCTCTGTGTCAGCCCTCTGGATGGCCGCATTCAGCATCCGCGGTTCCGCATCCAAGGATACAGGCAGCTGGCCGGGCTGCATCATTTTATATAAGAGATCTGAGCATTCACAGAATTTCGTGTCTGCTGGAGGTCCTGGAACCAACCTCCCTCATTTACTGGGGGCAACTGTATTCTTCAGTTTTCTGTTAAGTTTAAAATTATTTCCGAATAAACAGTTTATTTTAAATGCACTGCCATATGTTAGGGAAAGTTCTGCTCCCTAGATTTCTGCAGACGGCGAGGAGAATCCGGCGGCGGCGGCGGCGGCACTGCGACAATGTCCACCATTAACCCTCTCTTTTTGGAATCTGGGGCGGCCCCTCCCCTCCGCCTTTTGTCGGCTGGGATGGTAACGCAGTAGGTGTGCAGGAAACCTTTGTGGAAGGTTGGAGGTAGACAGTGCAATCACATCGTGGATTTCAGTTATTGCGCATCGTGCAATTCAGTTAGTTATGGCTCGCTGCTCTTAACTTTTCCTAGCCGTCTGAGACCAAGGGAATAGCCTTGCACTGGCTCTGTTCCCCAACCTCTAGACTCCCACCTGGGGTTCTAAGACAGAAATGGCTACAACCAGATTTTTGGTCTGAATTGTTTTTTTTTTTCTTTTCTTTTTTTTCTCCTCCTGCCCCCTGCCTCTCACTCTGCTACTGTGGCTGCTGCTGTTTAAAGAAAAGATAAGGAGACACTGCAAGTATATTGAATGCTTATCTCCAAAACTATACGAAGTGCTTTACAGAAGTAATTTTGTTTAAAACACAACACTTAAGACGTGCGTCCTGTTTTCCAGGTGATGGAATCGTCATTAATCAGTATCTTGGCTAAGGTTTCATTCCTGGTCTCCCACACCCCTCTAATCCCCTACTACATGTTTCTACATGTAGTATGTATCAGAATGCTGACTCCCAATTCCAAAGAAGGCAAAGGAAACAAGCTTGGGGAAAGTCTGCAAAGAGAAATAAGCTTAGTGTAGGTATGGCGTTCATATTTTAAAAGTACTAGGCTTTAATGCGGAGAAGGCAATGGCATGCTACTCCAGTACTCTTGCCTGGAAAATCCCATGGACGGAGGAGCCTGGTGGGCTGCAGTCCATGGGGTCACGAAGAGTCGGACACGACTGAGCGACTTCACTTTCACTTTCATGCATTGGAGAAGGAAATGGCAGCCTACTCCAGTGTTCTTGCCTGGAGAATTCCAGGGACGGGGGAGCCCGGTGGGCTGCCGTCTATGCGGTCGCATAGAGTCGGACACGCTGAAGCGACTTAGCAGCAGCCGCAGCAGCAGCAGGCTTTGATGACCATTCCTGGGACGTCTGAAGTAATGTGAGAAGAACTCTGCTGTCCTCTAGTGGACATTCCGCACTATGACGCCCTTCAGGATAGCAATTCCGCCCTTGTGAAATCAATACTCGAAAACATCATCAAGAGGGGCACACAGAATCCATTTTATTTTTATGTCATATCTGGGGAAAGGGCTTTTTCAATTCCGGACCATGCTACAGCTTCTCCTGAAAATTAACCTTTGGTGCCAGATGGCTGTCACCATTCACACCTTCATGTTGGAGTAATTTTTTTTTTTCTTTTTAAGATACAAGCTACAGGATAGTTTACAAAATGATTTTTTTATATATTCTAAGTATTTAATATTTATAATGCACTTGTGAAGTATATATGAATAGCTTCACTTTATAAATGAAAAATCTGAAGCTCAAAGATGTAGAGAGACTTTCTCAAGTCTCAACAATTTTAGTTAATTTTTAGTCAATAGTAAGGCTGAAACATGAATATATTTCTTCTTTATTTAGAAACATTTTGGGGGGTGTGGACCACTTTAAAAGTTTTTATTGACTTTATTACAATTTAGTTGCTTGTTTTTTTTTTTTTTCTTTTTTTCTTTTTTCACATTTGTTTGGTCTTGAGGCATGTGGGAACTTAGCTCCCAGACCAGGGATGAAACCTGCACCCCTTGCATTAGAAGGTGAAGTCTTAACCACTGGACCACCAGGGAGTGCCCCTTCTGCTGGCGTAAGTCACAGTAGGCAGAGATTTTGAAATGTTCCTGACAGATGGGGAGCCCGTCAAGTGAGAGCCCGGTCAGAGCCTCCCAGCTGAGTCCATGCTGCTGGGCTGCAGGGCCACAGCTTTCAGAGAGGATTCTGGTTCCAGCCAGTCTTTCCCCAGCCTTTCCTCATCTCCCCCCGTTATATATCCCCACTTTATCTTATATAGTTTCCATCAAAAATATTGACTAGGTTTGAAAGACAGAAAAACATCAAGACATAGAGACCATTAGGGAAAGAAAAAGCCTGTTTTGCCTTAAACGATAATCTGCAAAGGGGGTTACCTGGTAAACACTTTTCCGAAAGTCCGAGGCCATAGACGTTCGACCCAGGATGGGAAATAACAGCCTTGGCCAGAGCCCCTGCGTCTCCCCTGCGTCTCCTTTGTGTAATTCTTCTTCCTGAGCCCCTGGCTGGTGCCAACCACGGGCCCAAATGGCTCTGTGTGGACGCCCAGAGCAGCCTCCATCCTGGCCTCCCTGGGGGATGCTCATGAGACTTCTCCTTCATCACACCCGCCTTCTTTCTGATAGGCCCTCAGTCTCTCCGCCAGCTCAGGGACCATCCCCACCCTGTCTGTAAAAAGCCCCCGCAGCCCCCTCAAGCATCCCAGGGGCTCCGTCCAGGGCTCACCTCTGCTCCATTCCCAGCCTTGCCTGGAGCTCACTTTCCATCCCATGCCTTGCACTTTTTGACTCCTTCTCCCAGGCCCCATAGCAAGACACTCAAGGAATCGCTCAATTTTTTTTTTTCCTATTTCACCAATTTCTACAATTGATATAGTGCAGTGTTTTTCTTTTTCCTTAAATTTTTGGCTGCTTTGGGTCTTTGCTGCTGCGTGCTCTCTAGCTGTGGCGAGCAGGGGCTGCTCTCTAGCTGCGGCGCCCAGGCTCCTCACCGCTGTGGCTTCTCTTGTCATGGAGCGCAGGCTGGTCCAGGGCGTGTGGGCTCAGTAGTCGTGGGGCACGGGCTTGCCTGCCCTGTGCCATATGGGATCTTCCCGGAGCAGGGATGGAACCCGTGTCCTCTGCACTGACAGGCAAATCCCTAACCTCTGGAGCACCAGGGAAGTCCCAGAATCACTCAGTTTTTTTCTCTTCCCCTGGAAGCCTTCCTCAGCTTTCTGTGGGCCTCAGGCCAGGTGGTGCTGGGTGCCTTGTCCATACCAGAGATGGACAAATGTAACTCCAGACCCAGATGCAGGTCATGGGGAGTTCAGACACTTAACCGCAGCACATGGGAGCTTTTTTACAGCACGTGGGGGCTGATTCCTGGTGCATCAATCCTGCTGAATCCATTGCCTCTAATTCTTTCACAAGGATGCTGTTACTTGGTAAAGTCAAGTGCAGGCACCCGCGTCCACCCCTCAGGAGCTCCTCCTCTCCCTCTCTCAACGTGGCAGGGCTGCTGGATAGACAGCGAGGCTGCCTTTGACCCAAAGGTGACAGCTACAAGGTACTGGGTCAGTGGTTCCAGCTGGCTGCAGCAGCTGCCAGATGGGCAGAGCTGAGCAGTAATTCTTCCAGGGCTCCTGGGAAAGGTGAAGTCTTTCTCAGAGAGCTGAGGTCAAGAAACTTGTAGCTGATAGTAAGAAAAGAGCTCAAATGCATGGCGTAAGAGAACAGATGGCTAGAGACGCTTCCCTACCTTCCAAGGGCCAGGGCTTATGAGCGCCAAGACATTAGAATATTTTCTTCTTTGCTCCCAATATCTACGCAGCTGGGCCTCTGTTAACCCCACCCCACGTCCCCACTGTTTGCCAGGAAAAATGGTTCAAATGAGTGCATGGAACATTTGCCATGGTTCTCTGGCTTCTGTGGCTAAAAAGCTTCTGGTCTAGATGGAATGTGAGGTTGAGACAGCAGCTGTCACCTCTCTTTGTTCTAAGGATGCGGATCGAAACTGTCCAGCTTAAAGAGAGGAATTTTGCTATGAGATGGCAGGCTGCATACTTAGATCAGAGAAGCCACTTGCAAATGGCTGTCTGCTTAGGAGACATGACTGGATTTACCCAAATCTTATTACTGACCGTGGCTTCCCTGGTGGCTCGGACAGTAAAGCATCTGCCTGCAATGTGGGAGACCCGGGTTTGATCCCTGGGTTGGGAAGATTCCCCTGGAGAAGGAAATGGCAACCCACTGCAGACTCTTGCCTGGAAAATCCCATGGATGGAGGAGCCTGGTGGGCTACAGTCCATGGGGTCCCAAAGGAGTTGGACACGAGTGAGCAACTGTAACAACAACAAAACTATTTTGTAGCATAAATGCTGCTTGTCAGAGTGTTAAATTGTAGAGTCAGCTCATGAGTCAAGGAAGTGTTTACATTCAGAAGAGCCCCTGGAAATTCCTTACAGTTCCCGTCAAATATAATACATGAGAGAGCCAACCCAGGCTAGGGGATGCTGACTCCTCTAATACAATCCGTGCTCTACACTGCCTTTCTGTGCAAGATACCCTAAGGTTAAAGGAGACGGCGCTTGTTGAAAGCCCATCACAGGTCCTAGAGCATAATAAGGCTGTACTGTGAATTGATATTGCAAGTGGGCTTCCAGGAGTGCTCTGTGAGTCAGAGTGGGACATTACTTTTTATAAATATTTATATTTATTTATTTGGCTGCACCGGGTCTTCGCTGCAGCATGTGGGAACTAGTTCCCTGATCAGGGATGGAACCTGGGCCCCCTGCATTGGGAGGGTGGAGTCTTAGCCACTGAACCACCAGAGAGGTCCCCAGAGCAGGACATTATTATAGAGTTGTCCTGGATGGACATGTGACAAGTGAGGGGAGGATGAAGGATTAGACAGACAAGCTGAGTTGCAGTGAAGCTCCAGCCAAGTCTTAACCAAGTCCCAGGGGATGTCCTGGATTTGGGACAGTTGAGGGCTGTCCCCATGGAGCTCTGCCAGCTGAGGGTGGCATTCCTGAAGGGAGTGACTGCGGGTCACATATTCCCACGTCCACCAGCCCCAGTGATGCCCACAGTAAGTATCGGGGCTTCCCAGGTGGAACTAGTGGTAAAGAACCTGCCTGCCGGGGCAGGAGATGTAAGAGATGTGGGTTCGATCCCTGGGTCAGAAAGATCAGGTCCCCTGAAGAAGGTAATGGCCAATCTGCTCCAGTATTATTGCCTGAAAACTTCCATGGACAGAGGAACCTGGTGGGCTATGTATGGTCTGTAGGGTCACAAAGAATGAGACACAACTGAAGTGACTTAGCACAGTAAGGGTTATTTTGATTGTTGCTGTTGTTGGTTGGCCTTATCATGAAATTTTGCCTGAAACAAATTCCGTCGTTGAAAGTTTGTGATTTCACCCAGAGAATTTGGTTTTATAGGTTATGGAACATTGAGTCCTGGAGAGCCAGCCCCCTCTTGGAGTCCCAGGATAGCCAGGTCAAGGCCAAGGTCATTGCCCAGGTCCCTTACGTTCTGTCCTGCACTCACTCTTTCCCTGGTTCTTCTCTCACTGGATTACAAGGGAACCAAACCTGTGACATGGTCTCCACCATTATTAATGAGAGAAGTCATCCCAGACCCATATTTCTTTCACCGGAGTCTCAATGTCTTTCTGAATCCAATCTTCACCTTGGGGGACATTTAGGGATTAGAGATGCCTTTGGAAGAAATAGGATCTAGTCGGTGACTCTGGGGTGTATAAATACAGGATTCATGAGATTTATAGGCATGAAAGCCTTTGGAGAGAATTTTCACGGTTATAAATTAGGTTTGGCATAAATGATGGTATAGTATGCATTTCTCCAAAAAGTGGCATGAAAGAGGAGATATTATGGTGGTGTTATTATTGTTACTATCATGTATGATTTGAGGTCAATTATCTGTACTACTGTTGTGATTGTGTAAGATTTGAGGCAAGTATTGTGTATATGGTCTTTCCCAGTGGCTCAGTGGTAAAGAATCTGCCTGCAATGAAGGAGACACAGTTTTCATCCCTGGGTGGGGAAGAATCCCTGGAGGAGGACATGGCAACCTACACCAGTATTATTGCCTGGAGAATCCCCATGGACAGAGGAGCCTGGCGGGCTGCAGTCCATAGGGTCACAAAGACTCAGACAGGACTGAGTGACTTAGCACGTACATATGCACATTATGTATATATTTGCCTCGGATAGAAGGTATTTTAATATATAAAGTATAGATATGCAATATTGGATAAATCATCAGTACAAAAATAAAAAATAAGTGCTGAGCACTCAGGAGTCTGTGGGAGGGTCAATGTAGCCAGAATCCTATTCTTCAAGTAGCTACTGCCCTTGAACACAAAGGCCTTCCCTTGTGGCTCAGATGGTAACGAATCCACCTGCAATGCGGTAGACGTGGGTTTGATCCCTGGATTGGGAAGATCCCCAGGGGAAGGGAAAGGCTACCCACTCCAGTATTCTGGCCTGGAGAATTCCATGGACTGTGTAGTCCATGGGGTCACAAAGAGTCAGACACAACTGAGCAACTTTCAATCACTCACTCAAACACAAAACTTAGCTCTCAAGCTTTGGGCAGCCAAGTAGGTCTCAGAGATCAGCAGCCTGCATGACACTTCCTCTTTAAAGCAGGAGACCAGGGGTTCAGAGAGAGCTGAACCAAGCTTAGAGGAGTCCCCGCCTGTGCAAGATGCATCTGGGGCCCTGGGAAGCCAGCCCTAAATTTCGTTTGACACTTGGGAATGTGTGTATGTGTCTTTGTGTTGGTGTACGTGTGTGTGCATGGTTGAATCATCATATTTATTGCTGTGAAAATTTGCAGTGGCTTAAAACGTCTCAGCAGATCATATGTTCTGTGCAGGACCTATCTGTAGGTGCCCCAGAAATATTCAACCAGCATTAACCCTGTCAGAGGAAATACTTTTCTGTTACCAACTTCTAGGCAGATGACAAGTGCAATTGTCCGGTTGTCATTCTGGCCTCGGGCGTCTGAGCCGGTTGTATTAATGAGGGCCAGGCTGCCTCAGGCATTGCAAAGGGCTACTTCTGGATCATTTAGCCATCTGACCGCTCCGCCCCCCAAGTCACAGCCCCCCACTGCAGAGGTATAGAGCACCCAGGGAAAGTCCAGGGAGGTTGAGATGGTGATGACCCTATGAAGTGCATTTTCTTTCGTAACAGGGCTTTAGAACCACACACCCTGACCCCCTTACATGGTTCCACCATGACCTCCTGGGAGCCCCAAGGGTCTGACCACAAGGCAAACACCAGCGTGGGCAAGTAACACGTTCTCTGAACTTGTCTGCATTCACCATCACCGATTGACACAATCGAATCTGGGTCTTTCGTCTTCCCCTTTGGTAAGACAAGAACTTGATTGTACCTCTGATGGATCGTCTTCAAAGACAGAAGACAGACACTTCTGTTACCAGTTAATACACCAGTATGACTATTTGAAAAAGGGCGGGATGGTATTCAAAACTACCCTTTAAAAAGAACTCCAATCTTATATAAAGCAGTTCTAAGGTTTTGCTTTAATAGCCTTGTCCTCCAAATAAATAAAGGTTAATGAGGTTTTGCAAAGTGCCTTGGGAAATAGCTACTAATATCAATCTGTTTGTAAATAAGGAAACTGAGGCTTAGAGAGTAGTCTTAACCAGTGGAAGGGTGAGCCTGGCTCAGTGCAGGACAAAACTCTTATCCATCACACGCCACATTCTTTCACTAAGATATTAAGATATTAGAGAAAAACAGAGAAGATTGATTTCATTTCTGCTCCTCCAGGGTTCTTTTTGGTTCACTTCTCAGTCTTCACACCTACAGATTATTCTAATTAAAATTTGAGCTAAAAAATTGAAGTTGGCTTCCTAGGGTTGAGTTGTCTATTCCTAGCTGACATGAAAGCAGTTCAAACACCCCACTTCATACCTTCACTTCATACTGCATATTCACGCCCATGATGTCAAACATCTTAGCATCTTTGATAAAGCTCAAACCCTTAGTAATCAAGGGCTCCACAGTGTGGTCCCAGGTAACCTGCTCCAACCTTTTGCATCCCTGGGCTCTTGGGTACCACAGACCAGGGGGACTGAAGGCCACTCAGTCGTGCACTGCAAGGGGCTCTGCTCAGGTCACGTTTGGTTATTCCCTTTGCTTGGAAAATTTGTTTCCCTTTCCTTATGTGGAAAAGTTCAGTTTGTCCATCCTTGAAAAAGTAACCCAAGTGTTACCCCAGTCTCCCAGGCAGAATAAGCCAGTTCTCCCTGATGTTTCAGGGTGGTCGATTATAACTCTGTGTGAGGGTTCTCCGCAGAAACAGAATCAATAGGAGAAACCTGTATGTCTCTATCTACCTACTGTCTGTCTGTCTGTCATCTATCTGCTGCTGCTAAGTCACTTCAGTCGTGTCCGTCTCTGTGCGACCCCACAGACGGCAGCCCACCAGGCTCCGCTGTCCCTGGGATTCTCCAGGCAAGAACACTGGAGTGGGTTGCCATTTCCTTCTCCTAGAGATACTTATTTTAAGGAATTCGCCCATGCACTTGCGAGGGATGTCGGGTTTGAATCTGTATGGCAGGTCAGCAGACTGGAGATCTAGGGAAAAGTGGATACTGCAGCTGAGGTCTGAAGGCAGGATTCCTCCTTTCTTGGAGTGGGGGCAGGGACCTTAGTCTTGTTTGGACTCAGTCTTCTCTCACAAGGGCTTGCTAAGTGTGTGTGTGTGTTCAGTCGTGTCTGACTCTTTGTGACCCCGTGGACTGGGGTCCTCTGTCCATGGAATTTTCCAGGCAAGAATACTGGAGAGGGTTGCCATTCCCTACTCCAGGGGATCTTCCTGACCCAGGGGTTGAACCCAGGTCTCTTGCGTCCCCTGCATTGGCGGGCAGATTCTTTACCATGGCGCCACCTGGGAAGCTGCTTGCTAGGTGGCTCAGTGGTAAAGAATCTGCCTGCCAATGCAGGGGACGCAAGAGACGTGGTCTTGCTTCCTGGGTTGGGAAGGTCCCCCAGAGAAGGAAGTGGCGACCCACTCCAGTATTCTTGCCTGGGAAATCCCATGGACAGAGGTGACTGGTGGATTACTGTCCATGGGGTCGTAAAGAGTTGGACATGACTGAACAAGGGAGCATGCACACTTTCTCATAAGGCCTTCAACCTGTAGGCTGAAACCTACCCGAAGTACAAGAGAATCTGCTCTTTTCAAAATCGACTGGTTGTAAATTTAATCTCATCCAAAAAAATACCTTCACAGAAATATCTGGACTAGCATTGAACCCAAAACTGGGTACCATGACCTAGACAAGTTAACCTAAAATTAACCATCACAGGCTCTTACGGTATTTGTCTGCAATTATTTGTGTCTGCCAGCTCCTCTAGAATATGAGCTGCTTAGAGGAAGTGAAACTAAATTTTAGTCTCATTGGGAGAATCTAAAATTACGTGCACACCAAATCACTTCAGTGGTGTCCAACTGTAGGTAACCCTATGGGCTATAAACCCTCCCAACCCAGGGATCGAAACCCCAGGTCTCCTGAATTGTAGCCAGATTCTTTACCGACTGAATCACCTGGGAAGCCCAACCTTCTGGGCTGTTTGCTTGTCAATCACTCTGACGGTCTCCGGAGCGAGGGGTACAGGCGGCAGCCCCATCAGTGCCCACTAGGTGGCAGTGGAACCCCATCTCTGACGGGATCTGCGCTTCCTGCTCGCTCAGCCTCCACAATCTGGAGAGAAAACTTCCAACCCAGCAGCAGAGCCCTGCTGGGAATTTCAGGTTAACTGACTAAGTCGCTTTAATTTTCTTGGGAAAATAGTTGCAGTCACACATTAGATAAGAGGCTCCTGAGGCACCGAGGCCTGCGGTGTGAGCACCAGTTTTTTTCCAGCTCCCAGATATAGAGATGCGTCCCTCCCCGCAGTCATGCTAATATGCCCCACCCCCAGCAAACAGCAGGATCAAAGCTCGCTCCCGGCACGACCCCGCCCCAGGGCCTGCTAACTTCCTCCCCTCGAGTCCAGGACGGGACCTGCTAGCGACGCCTGTCAGTGTCCTCTCTGCTTTCTGCCTGCGATGGCACCGTGGACAGTCCAAAGCCGGCCTCAGAGTTTGCAGAATTAAGATCAGACTTCTCGGGGTGTAAGCACAGTAAATATAACTGGTAGAAATAAAATTCTCAAGTTAGCCAAACATGGAAATTCCGGCGTTAAATAAAAAGTCTTCCTCTTCCTCCTTCAAAACTTCTATCTTCTCTGAATACATTCATATCACATCTACAACGAACCGTTTTTAAAGGGTTAACTTCTTCCCATAGACAGGGACAATTTGTCGTTTCTGTTAATTCAGGCTACGTGATATAGGACATGGAGCCCGGTTTGGAGGAAAGACTCATAAATGCTAGTTGAAGCTGACACGACTCTGGAAATTTTATGAAAGGGCTCCTTTGTCTTTGTGACTTTCAAGTTCTTCACCTTCAGGCTCTCATTTTCCACTTAGACTGATAACAAAGGGCCATGGATTATTATCCTCAATTTAAAGTAGGGACAGTAAGTCCAGGAAAGATTATTCGCCTGAGAATACAGTGCAGGTCAGTGATGCAAGGGACCGTGTCTCTGTTCTTGCCAGCAACCCCCACTGACCCTCGCTTTGAGGCGCTAACCAGAGGTGCGGACCCAGGCCCTGCACCCAAGGAAAGGAGAATCAGAGTCTCTTGAAGTGGACTGGAGGCTGGGTCGTGTTTCACCTGCTCTCTCTGGGGCTTCCGCTCTCTCTCCTCGTCTCTTTTCACTGCGCCCTAGTCACCAACAGGACAGATCATCAGTGCCGACTTCTCATAGATCAATAGTCAACAGTATCTCATTGTTGCAGGAATCAGATCACTCCAGCAGCCTAATTCTAATCTCCTCCAAGTCAAAACACCTAGAGGATGGAGCCTGCTTCATAACCACGCGCTCCCTACCCCTGACCTGAAATTCCAAGCTAACGCCAGACTATGGGGCTGGAAGGGGCGAAGTCAGGTTATATAGGAGCTGCAGAGCAACAGGGGCAAAAGCCCCGATTCTGTGTAATTCTCATCACTTCCCCCAGCTGATTTGCCATCCTCCGTCAAGACCTTGGCCGTGTCACTTCCATTGACCTTGTCTCAACCCACCATTTCCGTTGGTAAGAGCTGATTGCTCCTTGAAACATACAGGAAATTTAGTGATCATTTTTGGTTTGAAACATCTCCTGTAATGTCTTATATTAGAGGTATTTATCCCAAGTTCTCCCCCATTGCTCCCATGATTGAAATTGTGATGTCTAAAGGAACATACGTCATATCGTATTTACTTTGTCTTATACCTGGAGCCAGCATGCAGCTTGTCCACAGGGCCGTGTCCGGGGGCAATGAACAGCACATGTCCATAGGAAAGCTCAACAAATGCTTATTGAACGGAAATGAACCCTCCTAACTAGATCCACAGATTCTAACCATTTATTTTGATGTTGAACAGATTAATCTTCCTGAAATAGCACAGTCTCTATGCCATTTCTCTGCTAAAAAGTTCTTAATACTCTTCCTAGTGCCTATAGAATTAAGCCTTAATAGGAAGACCTAGTGGAGAAGGAAATGGCAACCCACTCCAGTACTCTTGCCTGGAGAATCCCAGGGACGGGGGAGCCTGGTGGGCTGCCGTCTATGGGGTCGCACAGAGTCAGACACGACTGAAGCGACTTAGCGGCAGCAGCAGGAAGACCTAGTGTGCAAAAGTTGACTGACTTCACCTCTGTCTTATTTTCCAACTTTTATTTTAATGAATGGTGCCCTGAACCATCTGTTACTGCTTCTGTTTACTTCCGTTTATTTTTCACTTTATTAATTTTTATTTTATATTGGAGTAGAGTAGAGTTGTGTTAGTTTCAGGTGTAGAGCAAAGTGATTCTGTTATGCATACATATGTATCCATTCTTTTTCAAATTCCTTACCCATTTATATTATTACAGAATATTGAGCAGAGTTCCCTGTGCTTTATCTGTTCAGTCGCTCAGTTGTGTCCAACTCTTTGAGACCCCATGGACTGCAGCACGCCAGGCTTCCCTGTCCATCACCAGTTCCCAGAGCTTCTCAAACTCATGTCCATCAAGTCAATGATGCCATCCAACCATTTCATCCTCTGTTGTCCCTTTCTCCCCCTGCCTTCAATTTTTCCCAGCATCAGGGTCTTTTCCAATGAGTCAGTTCTTCGCATCAGGTGGATGTGAAGTATCACTGTCTATATAGTAGGTCCTTATTGGTTATCTATTTTAAATATAGTAGTGTGTATATGTCAATCCCAAACTCCCAATTCATCTCTCCATTTGTTTCCCTTTGGTAATAATAAATTCATTCTTGAAGTCTGTGAGTCTGTTTCTGTTTTGTAAATAAGTTTGTATCATTTTTTTTAGATTCCACAGATAAGGGATGTCATGTGATATCTGTCTTTCTCTGTCTGACTTACTTTACTTACTATGATAATCTCCAGGTCTACCCATGTTGCTGAAAATGGCATTATTTTATTTTTTTATGGATTAAAGACTTAAATATAAAACCTGATACTCTAAAATTCTTAGAGGAAAACCCAGGCAGGACACTTGCCTTTATTTTAAAGCTAGGTTTCCACCTGAAATATCCTCTTTACTTTTTGTTTCTCAAAACTCTTACTCTTCTTCAAGGAAGATGATTATTGGGAAAGTCTCATTGGATTTGGTAGAGACAATTAGTAACATTGAAGAATGGGGAATGGAGTTTCTGTAGGGCTGGGGATAGAAATAAGATTCCTGAGGCAAAGAAAGAAAAGAGAGATGAGAGCGGCTTGTATGACTCATCGGTTTAGTGGTTTGACAGCAAGAAAGAAAGGTGGCCAGTCATACGACATCTGGATGAGCTCCGTGGTTATAAAGAGCATTTTGTTTGGTTTGCTCACTGGTATAGAGATGCCCTCAGCATCAGTGAGAACGGTGGGGCAGGGTCCTCGGAGAGAAGATTCAGATTGTTGGAGAGAGACAGTCTGAGTGCGGTGGTTTCTGTCCAAAAGCTTGAATCCAGGCGTCCTCTGCCACTCCAGCCTGCCCCCGCCCCCCGACCCCGTGCAGCTCTCTGTTCAGGGGTGCACTCTCATTGAGTCACTGCTGGACTTCATCTGGGCCCTTCTCTTTGATCTCACCCATTTATTTATTTTAGATTATTATCCATTTAAAAAATTTATTTATTTTAATTGGAGGATAATTACCTTATAGTGTTGTGATTTTTTTTTTTGCCATACACCAACATGAATTGGCCATGTGTCCCCCTGCCATACCCCAATCCCTCCTTCCACTCCCTGCCCACCTCATCCCTCTGGGTCGTCCCAGAGCACCGGCTTTGGGTGCTTCATGCACTGGTCATCTGTCTTGCATGTGGTAATATACACGTTTCAACACTATTCGCTCAAATCGTCCCACCCTCGTCTTCTCCCACTGAGTCCAAAGCTCTGTAATTTATGCCTGCGTCTCCATTGCTGTCCTGCTTGTAGGTCGTCAGCACCATCTTTCTAAATTCCTCAGATATGCGTCAATAGACAGTATTTGTCTTTCTCTTTCTGACATACTTCCCTCTGTATCATAGGCTCCAGGTTCGTCCGCCTAACTAGAACTGACTCGAATGCATTCCTTTCTGTAGCTGAGTAATATTCCACTGTGTATATGTACCATGTCTTCTTTATCCATTCATCTGCCAGCGGACATCTAGGCTGCTTTCCTGTCCTAGCCACTGCAAAGAGTGCTGCTGGGGTACCTGTGTCTCTTTCATTTCTGGTTTCCTCAGGGTGTGTGCCCAGCAGTGGGGCTGCTGGGTCAGATGGCAGTTGTGTTCTCAGTTTTTTAAGGAATCTCCACACTGTTCTCCATAGTGGCTGTACCCATTTGTGCCCTTTTCTCCACACCCCCTCGAGCATTTATTGTCTGTAGACTCTTTGATGATGCCCATTCTGACCGTCACCCATTTATTCTTTCACATTCCTCCTCTTGCACTCATCCACCATTTCAATAGTACTAGATATCCCCTCTTTCTCTCCTATTAAGTGATTATTCCTATTTGTTAAAACACCAGCTCCAGTGAATGCAAACATCCACTATGTTTGCGCTTGAAACCAAGATGTGATAGACGAAGCTGCAAGAGAAAACGCATTGCTTCAGCTTTAAATTCATTCTTTCCCACCTCAAGTGGCCCTGCAGAACTGCCAAGTCACCAAGTCCGCACATCCTCCCTGCATCCCGGCTCTGCAGACTGTCTCCATGTTCCTAAAAGGCTTGGCTGGCTTGGCCACTCCCCACAGCCACATCCTCCCCTCCCTCCCTGTTCCCCCTGCCTACACACACACACACTCACACACACTCACACACACACACACACGCACATAAACACGGATGATCTTCTTTTTCAGGAGATGATGTCACTCTCATGTTTGAAAAGAACGTTAAGAGCCTAGAAGCTATCAGATGAGAGCTCCCTCTGTGTCCTTCCTGCCCCCTAGGGTTTCGTGGCTCAGACTGTAAAGAATCTGCCTGCAATGCAGGAGACCCAGGTTCAGCCCCTGGGTTGGGAAGATCCCCTGAAGAAGGGAATGGCTACCCACTCTAATAGTCTTGCCTGGAGGACTCCATGGACAGAAGCGCCTGGCGGGCTGTAGTCCATGGGATCGCAAAGAGCTGGACATGACTTAGCACTTTCTCTTCACTTCACTCCCCTCCTGGTACAGGGGAGGAGCTGTCTTGCCTCCTACCTGAGGCCAATGCCTTGACCTAAGCTCTGGAGCCCAGTTATCCTTTCTTCTTAGAAGACCTCATTCTTCCTCTCTCTTCTCTTTTCAATTGTTTCTCAATTTGATCACTTCCATCTGTGTGTTAAACACGTCTCCTTTGCAGTCTTACTTTCATTTGCCTAATACTGATAATATTGATGATGATAATAAATAATAATGCTAATCAAGAAAACACAGTAAAAGAAGCAACTACCATTTGGTCAGTGCTTGTTAGGGGACGGGCACTATTCTTAGAAGCATACCTGTGTTACTTCATTTAATCCTCACAAAGCCGTAGGGGATAAGAGTTATTAGCTCCATTTTTGCTAGTGAGGAACAGAGAGGTACTAAGAGGTTGAGACCACCCAGCTACTATATGAAGGAATCAGAATTTAGACAAAGACATTCTGGCTTCAGAACTTCAACTCTTTGCCACAGAATTGTCTTGTTTCCTGTGCTTAGAACTTCCCTGTATCAAATTTCTCAGCATATTCTTCTTTGTGTCCATAACTTCACTTACACCTTTATGCGGATGACTCAAATTTCTGTTTCTAGCTCTGACTCTTCTTGTGTTCTCAAATTGACTGTCTTATTATCTGGCTGATGTATACACTTGGGAGACATGAGAGGTTTCCAGTGTTGATGGGAATATCAAGCTGGGGGCCCCTGATGCATGGTTTCTTCCTCCAGGGTTTCCTATGTCAGTCAGGAGCATCACCATCCATTCAGGCATTAATGCCAAAAGCTTTAAGAGTAACCGTCTTCAACACACCTGTCATCCTCACCCCCCTGATCCCCATATGTGCACGCTTCAGTCGTGTTCAACTCTGTGCAACCCTACGGACTGTAGCCCGCCAGGCTCCTCTGTCCATGGGATTTCCAGGCAAGAATACTGGAATGGGTTGCCATTTCCTTCTCCATCTGATGTCCATATCCCACACCAAACATGAATCTGATTCTGTTATCCCCTTGCTGAAAATTTTCAGTGGTTTCTTATTGGTTAATTAATAAAGAGTAATGAAGAACAAGAAACAGACGAAGAAGTAACTAAAATTCGGTGAGCCTCATCTCACATTGGGCTTCCCAGGTGGTGCTAGTGGTAAAGAACCACCTGCTAATGCAGGAGCCTTAAAAGAGGCAGGCTCAATCCCTGGGTGGGGAAGATCCTCTGAAGGAGGGCACGGCAACCCACTCCAGTGTTCTTGCCTGGAGAATCCCATGGACAGAGCAGCCCTGGGGGCTACGGTTCATAAAGTCACAAAGAGGCAGACACGACTGAAGCGACGCAGCAGGCGTATGTCGCATCTCTCTCTTATCCCCTGTGTTTCAGAAATGTGACTTCATGTCAGTAGCAAAATGTGCCATGAGTGCACTCCCACGTGGGGACAACTAAAAGGATGGAATATGAGCAAAACCAGGAAGCTTCGCAGAGTGGAATGTCGAGGGACCTGCCTCTGTATGGTTCGAGGGGCCCTGAATTGCCAGAAGACATCATTCCTCAGCAGCAGCAGCGCATTCTGTTGTGTAGGACTCCCAAGAGGGGACTCTATCTGTATCTTTTACCTACTCCACACACGAAGCAACTCAGCCGATCAAATGCCAGGCTACCAGTTACTCTGTTGATTCCTTCTCCTGCCTGGGTGACAGCCCCCAAACTGAAAATAAGAGTCATACTTCTGAACCGAGTCCAGGAACTTGGATCCTGGAAACTGAAGTAGTTTGCCCTGTTCTCAGGCATCCCTTTGCTGTGCATCACTTTTATGCATTTCATACCTTCTCCATACACAGTTTTGTTTATCTCGCTGGATGTGTTATTATTGGAAACTAGAAGCAGCTCCTTTCAAGTGCTTATACCAATCCTGAATCACCAGATGGCTCTCATCCCATCTGCTCCCTTTTGGTCTCCTCTTATTAGGATTTATCAATCCATCTTCAGCTATATGATTGAAATCTCACACAAGGTCAACTTCAAGGCCACCAGATCTCTCAGAGAAGTTCCCTCACCTGTGGAAATTTCTAATTCCAGAGCCTGAAACAAGACTAGGTGTGGTGGAAACATGTAACTCTGATGCTGAAAGGATGCATGAACACATTCAGGGATAAAACTGGTGAATTTCCACTGAAAGCGCCTTTCAATTTTGATTTTACTTCTATTTTGTTGTTGTTCAGTACCCAAGTCTTATCCAGCTCTTGAGACTCCATGCACCATGGCCTGCCAGTCTCCTCTGTCCGTGGAATTCTCCAGGAAAGAATACTGGAGTGGGTTGCCATTCCCTTCTCCAAGGGATCTTCCCAACTCAGGGATCAAACCCAGGTCTCCTGAATTTGCAGGCAGATTCTTTACTGTCTGAGGCACGAGGGAAGTCCAAAAATATTTTACATTTTTTCAATATCAAGAGCTTCTTTACTCAGACATGGAGCAAAATGTGTCAAGGTCTTTTGGAGCTTAAGTTTAGAATGTGAACTCTCCCACCTCTGTTTGGATAACTTCAATCAAGGGAGAACAAACACTCACAAAGCCAGGAGGCTGGTAGGTGTCTTGAGGGCTGTGAGAACACTACTGCCTAATAAACTCCCACCCCCCTGAAGTGCAAATTGTGGGTAATGAAGTGCCCTTTCTGGGGCCTTTGGGATGGTTGTTTTAGTAACTCCAAGGAAAGAACTTAGGCTCACCACTTCTCTCTCATCTTTCTCTTTTCTCCACATATTACTCTTTCTTAAATTACATTGGTGTGGTTTGAACCAACAAAGGTTTATCTGAAGAATGTACAGAGTGACTGGAGTCCCGCTATTGGCCTTTTCTGTAAAACGGTGATTTTAATAGCAGCTGGTGCTGGAGGTCAGCTCCCAGGCTTCAGGGTCTGAGTCCCTTTTGAGTAGCTCCTGCCTGCGCCAGCATGTGAATCCAGCATCTGTAATTAAATCCTTACCTCTAACAGCATGCTTTAGATCTGTGTGCTTCTGTCCAGTTAAAAGTACTTTAAAAGGCAAATATATAATTTCTAAGTGAAAGACACACAATAATTGGCCCTTACCCAGAGCAACACTGCCTTTCAAAATCTCTGAATCACAGTTTCCTGTAGGAGAATGTTTCCTAGAAATACATCATCCTTTTTCAGGACCAATACCCTGCAAGGAGGCTTATTTTAATGCAAAGACTATGTATTCTGGAAGCATTCATAATGCTCAGGTGGGAGAGCTCAGGTCTGACCCAGGCAGTGCAGTGTGGGATTTGAGAGAGCGGTTCTGGCATAAAACTAAATGGACACAAATCTCAGTTCAGCACTTAATACCTACGCTACCGTGATGTGCTCGGCTTACCCAGTGGCTCAGATGGTAAAGAATCTGCTTGCAATGCAGGAGACGTGGGTTTGATCCCTGGCTCTGGAAGATCCCCTGGAGAAGGAAATGGCAACCCATTCCAATATTCCTGCCTGGGAAATCCCATGAATGTAGGAGCCTGGTGGGCTGCAGTCCAGAGTCACAGAGAAACAACTGAGAGAATAAACAACCGTACATGTCAGTTAGTTTCTTTGTATATCACTGTTCTCATCTGTATAGAAAGAATCACAACACTTTCTTACAGGAACCTTATGAAAATGGATTGACGTAACTCACTTAAAATATTTATCTCCGTGAATACCCTGGAATGGTTAGTTGTTGTTGCCTCCATTGTTTTAAAAACTCTAGCCTAATTAAAGATCTTATTTATGTTTCTTCAAGTCAAACTGATCGTTGAGCACCCTGACTGATGGAGAGGCTTCTTCAAGGTCATTAGTTAATGGGACACTATTCGTCTACACATGGATGTGAATTACCGTATCAAATAATAGAAGTGCTTTTGGGTTTCTGTGCATGTATGTGTGTGTGTGTGTGTGTGTGTGTGTGTGTGTCTATGTTTAACAAGGACAATTATATGTATATGTATATATAAATTTTTTTAAAAAGCTCCAGTCTGATAATCAGAAGAGCTAGATGCAGTCTTGATTCTTAGTTTCGTTTCAGTTTCTCTATGTGCATAGTGGAGAGAAACACTTTCATTTCTATTGATCTCACAGAGTTAAAGTGTGAGCACAGCTGTGATGGATGGATTTAGAGTTTTTAACATATCTTTCTAATAGCCCAAACTACTATGCTGTTTAAACTCACTCATTTTTAAGGGGATTACTCTATTTATTTTTCTTGGTGTTTCTTAAGATTTTCTTTTCTTGGGGTATATTTGCTTTAAAATATTCTAGTCTCTGCTCTCCAACAAAGTGAACCATCTATATGTCTACACATATCGCCTCCCTCTTGTGCCTTCCTCCCACCGCCCGGCCACATCCCATCCCTCCAGGTCATGACAGAGCACTGAACTGAGCTTCCTGCGCTATTCAGCAGGTTCCCACTAGCCATCTATTTCACACGTCAGTTCAGTTCAGTTCAGTCGTGTCCGACTCTTTGCGACCCCATGAATCGCAGCACGCCAGGCCCCCTGTCCATCACCAACTTCCGGAGTTCACTCAGACTTGCGTCCACAGTAGTGTATATATGGTCAATCCCAATCTCCTGATTCATTCCCCCTGAGCCCCATCCACACATCTGTTCTCTACATCTGAGTCTCTATTCCTGCCCTGCAAAAATACCATTCGTAGAGATGGAGATGGACCTAGAGTCCTACAGAGTGAAATCAGTCAGGTAGAGAAAAACCAAATATTGTTTATTATTAACACACATATGTGGAATCTAAGGGGATTATTTTACATTCATCATCTTCAAGGTATTAATTTTATCTCTACAAGATGTTATACTTTCTTCCCTCTGGTGTATCATTTTTTAGGGAAAAAAGTCAACTATGACTTCATATGGTTACTGTTATCATCAATAAGCCATTTTACTAATTAATTCTAATTTATACCAATTCTGCCATAGATCATTTTCTATCTCTGACATAACCAGATACCATTTGTTCTTTCCCTAAATTAGTACTTGTTGTATTACAAAATAAAGAGAATTCAACTCAACAGCAAGGGGGCCCCAATTCTGACAATGATAAAATCAAGGTTGGAACCAGGGGTGTTCAATCTGTTTTTCTATAGTTTCATTACATGATGTGAAGGATAAATAAAAATCAAGGGAATGGTATTTCTGACCTTTACGCTTTGTAAAAATAATCTTTATCTCTGTCACCCATTTCTTATTTGTTTTCCCCAAGATTTCACTATTTTACACAACAAATTCTATAGTTTTTGTCCAGTGACTTTATTTTAAAATTCTTATTTTTTAATTCTCTAGGATAACAATTAAGTGGCAAATTACTTTTTCTGTTTCTAAGAAGCGTTGAGTTTTTTTCCCATAATTTTTTTCTTTCTTCAATTTTCTTCCTTTTCGCCCTGTGGGTCTGGTGCTCTTAATTTCTGAACGACATTTAAAGACATACCATAGAGGGGCTCCAGTGCAAAGGGGAAAGTTGTAATGAAAAGTTAGCAGAATTTGTTAATAGCCTCCAGGAAGTCAGGCAAACACTTTTTCTTAAAGTTTAGATATCCTCTGCAGTATATCATCCAACTTCTTCTGAGGAAACTAGCTGTGCAGAATGTCTGAGGTTCTGGGAGAAGGAGAGAGTTGGTATATTATGATAAACCAATGCACATTGCAGCTAGTCATTTGCTGTGCTTAGAACTTAATTTATATCTCAGTCATTCGATGAGCATAATACAGAGAGAGTCTCCGGGTTTTATCTACTCTGGACAGCATAGCATATTGCTCCAGTAAGCATAATGGGTGGAAATTAGGGACAGAATGCTGGCTGGAGAGTTCTTTCCATGTCAGGAAGGGAGATATAGACAAATCAGTCTCTCTGTGTAATGCCTTTACAGTAAACCAAGGAATAATGCCATGGGGAGGAGATGGTGGCTGCAGCTCGGTACCCTCCGCGAATAGCTCAGAGAAGTAGGAGCAGTATGGTCTAAGACCTGAGGTTACTGTTACTAATCGTAGACCTCAAGGGTCTGTGCTTTTCACAGGAAGGTGGCTGTATGGATTTGCCGCATTCTTTAAGTCCTTCCATTGACTTAGTCACTTCTTCGGCTCACCTTTTCTATCTGCACTAAAATCTGATGGTAAAATCTGCATATCTAAAATGGTAGACACTAATAAGATTTCATCTAGGTACAGATTTACTTTTGTGAAATTAAGGCAGAAGTTCTAAGAGGATGGATCAGAAAACTGAACTTAGGAAGACTGAACTTTTATTTTTTTTTCCCCATGAGGAAAGATAATATAAGGAAACCTGGAAATAAGAATAAATGGAATACACGTAAACCAATGTGTCTACACACATGTGTTTATAATGTGTATGAACTGTATTTAGCTTAAATAAAGTAAATAAATAAAACTACAATCTGTTATATGTTTTTCAAATGACATCCACAATTACTAGCTCTTTTGAACCTCAAAATAAGGGCTGTGGGCAAATATAATTCTCCTTGTTCTGTGTTATAGAATTGAAACTCAAAAAAGTAAAACTATTTGCCTAATTTCACAGGATGAGTTAGTAGCACCACTTCACAACGCCTGGCAAATAGAAATCACTTGGTAAATATTTGTTGAGTGAATCGACATGAATGGAATCTGGTCCCTAGTTCACTATCTCTGTCTAATACAATGTATCATAAATTGCTACTGCCTCTGGTATACTGTTGGTGAGAGAATTAATTTAAACACCCTACCTAAAGACGTTTAGAAGACTTTCAGAAAATTTTCTTTCTGTTGCTCATTGTCTGGAAGACTTTAAAACCATTCTGCTATTGTATATCTCTGTATTCTCCTTTCTTTACCCCCAATCATATTACAAAATTTTTTTTTTAACTTTTTCTTTTGTTTTTAAAAGTAGCAGTTCTGATAGAGGAACTAAAATGAAAATATGAACAGCCAAAGTTAAATGTTCTTACAGTTTAACAGTGAAAAAAAAGACAAAGGTTTTAATTTTCAGAACCAAGTAATCTATTCACTGGGCTGCTTCTAGTTTGGGTACTAGGGCCAGTAGATCAGTTTTTTTAAAATCCAGGTCCCCAAAATGTCATTGGAATAGACTGAACGTTAAAGCACTGTTTCAGGTTAAGATGAATCCTGCAGCAAATCCCTTATACAGACTCTCTCTGAGGAAGATTTCCTGGGGAAGCATATGTCCAGAGTGGAGACAAAAACGAGGACACCAGAAGAATTTGAAGCATCTGGCATGTGCAAACATTGCACACAGCCAGACAGATGGGTGATGTGAGCAGAGAGATGAAAGCATGAAGAAATAATCGAAAGGAATCGCTAGAAATGAAAAACACCATAACAGAAAGAATAATGTCTTTTATGGATTCATCAGTAGACTGGGCAGAGCTGAAGAGAGAATTCACGCTCTTGAACATAGGTCAGTAGAACATCTTGAACTAAAATGCAAAGAGAAAGAATATTAAAGAACCATGGGACAATTTCAGAAAGTGTAACACACACTTAATTAGCACGCTAGAAGGAAAAGAAAGAATGACGCGGAAAAGAATATTTAAAGCAACAGTATCTGAAAAGTGAAAGCGAAAGTGAAGTTGCTCAGTCATGTCCGACTCTTTGCGACCCCATGGACAGTAGCCTGCACCAGGCTCCTCCGTCCATGGGATTTTCCAGGCAAGAGTACTGGAGTGGGTTGCCATTTCCTTCTCCAGGGAAACAATATCTGAGAATGTTCCAAACCTGATTACAAATGCTAAGCCACAGAGCCAAGATCTCAAAGAACCCAAAGTGGAATAAATACCCAAAACATGTCTAACAATACCATATTCCTAGAGATGGAAAATCAAGGAGAAAAATCAAAGGCAGAGAGAAATCTTAAAGAAAATCAGAAGGGAGAATAAAGCTACCTTTCTTATAGAGGGAAAAGATGAGAAATATAGTGACTTTCCTGGCTATATTTGAAATATACTGAGTTTCATTTGTCTTTCAGTAATTGATCTGTTAAGTATGCAGAAACTCAGTAAAAATATAATTGACCTAAGGAGCACTACCAACCAACTTGAGTTATTTGACATTTATAGAATTCTCCACGTAACAGTTGCTAGCTACACATTCTTCTCAGGCTTTCATGGAACATTTACTGATGGTGCAGACCATGTTCTGGACCAGGCCATAAAACATATCCCAAACTATTTAAAAGAATAGAAATTAGAAAAAGTTATCCTTAGACAACAATGGAATTAAATGGGATATAAATAACAGAAAGTGAAAGTGAAAATCACTCAGTCCTGTCTGACTCTTTGCAACCCCATGGACACCAAGCCAGAATACTGGAGTGGGTAGCCCTTCCCTTCTCCAGGGGATCTTCCCAACCCAGGGACCGAACCTAAGTCTCCCTCATTGCAGGTGGATTCTTTATCAGCTGAGCCACAAGGGAAGCCCGAGAATACTGGAATGGGCAGCTTATCCCTTCTCCAGTGAATCTTCCCAGCCCAGGAATCAAACTGGGGTCTCCTGCATTGCAGGCATATTCTTTACCAACTGAGCTATCAGGGAAGCCCCAGATAACAGAAAAGTAACTAGAAAATCTGCGAATATTTAGGAAACAACAGCACACTTCTACATTTCAAATGGGTAAATATGTCTCATGAGAAAATTTAAAACAGTTTAATGAAAATGAAAACACAACTTATCAAAAGCTTTAGGATGTATCAAAGGCAGTGCTTAGAGAAAAACATATAGCATTGAATGTGAACTAGAAAAAAATAAACAGAAATAAATAAATTTAAAAAATCCAAAATAGATAACCCAAATTTCCATCTTATGAAGCTAGAGAAGGAACAAATTAAGACCAAGGAAAGCAAAGAAAAGATATGATATCAATTAGAGTAAAAAATCAATGACATTGAAAACAAGAAATCAATAGAGGAAAACAAGGAAACCAAAGGATGAATTCTTTCAAAATATCAATAATATTGATGGACCACTAGTTGTACACAAGTTTTTAACACTAAAAATGAAAAATAAGATATTACTATTGATCTCATGGATATTATAGGGATAATAAGGTAATATTATGACATCTTTATGCATATGTGACAACTTTATGAATTTGATAACTTTAATCAAATGGAGAAATTTCTTGAAAGATACAATCAAAACTCACAGAAGGAAAAGTAAATGATCATAATATGTCTAGAGCCACTAAAGAAATTGAATAAGAACTTTTTAAAAATAGAAACACAATTCTTCAAAAAAGAAGAAAGTACTAATGAATTATACCAAACATTCAAACAAAAAACTACCTCAACTCTCAATAATATCTGCCAGAAAATACAGAAGCTATACTTCCCAACTCATTTTACAAGACCAGTATTACCTAATGACAAAATGGATGCAGACATTATAAGAAAGGAAGACCACACAGCAATATTACTCATGAATAGAAATGTACAAGTCCTCAACACAATAACAGCATATTAAGTTTAACAATATACAAAATAAATAATAGACAATGCTAAGTTGAATGAAATCCAGGGATGCAAGGCTCATTCTCCATTTGAAAATTAATCAATGTCATCCAATATATCAGCTAGCTTAAGAAGACAAATTCATTTTATCACATCAATTGGACACTTTTCCCCTAAGATCAAGATCAAGACAAAGATGTCCACTCTATTTATATTTATCAATATACTGGAATTTCTAGCTAGTGCAATTAGACAAGAAAAGGAGACAGAGAGATTGGAAAGGAAGAAATAAAACTGACATGATTTTCTATGTAGAAAAATCCAAAGTAGAAACAAAAAGCAACTCCTGGAACTTATAAACACACATGCAAAATAAGGTTACAGAATACAAGTTTAACATATGAAAGTCAATTTATTTCCTATATACTCACAATTAGCTATTGAAATTTGAATAAAAACAAAACATTAACATTACAATAAAAATAAAGCCATGAAATACTTAAGCCTATATTTAATACTCGGTCTACACGCAGGAAATTATAAAATTATAATGAAAAAATCACAGAAGATCTAAAAATGTAGAGAGATATTCCACGTTCATGGATTGGAAAGTTTTAATATTGTTAAGATGTCAATTCTTTCCAACTCTATATTCAACAAAATTTTAATGAAAAGCCCAATAATATATTTTTCAGATATTGGCAACCTGTTTCTAAAATTTATGTGGAAAGGCACAAGATTTAGAATAGCCAACAGATACTGGGAGAGAAGAACAAAGATGAAGGGTTCATGTTATCTATTTTCAAGGCTTACTACAAAAATACCATACTCAAGGTAGTATGGAATTAGAAAAAAAATAGGCACGTAGATTAATGGGGTAGAAGAGAGGGCTCCCAAAAGTTGACTATATTAAGAAATATAGTCAGTTCATCTTTAACAAAAACACAAAGGCAACTGAATGAAGAAAAGATAGTCTTTCATCCAGCGGTGCTGGGATAATTGAACATCCATTTGCAAAAAAAAAGAACCTAGAACAGAGTTTACACATTTCCCAGTATTGAACTGGAAATAGACCTTAGACCTAAATGCAAAATGAAAACTACAAAACTTCTAGAGAAAAAAACTAACAGGAGAAAATTTAAGTTTCCTTAGATCTGGTAGTGAGTTGTGAGATGTAACATCAAAACTATGACCCTTCTAAGAACAGAAAGCTGGACTTTATAAAAATTAAAACCCTCTACTCTGAGAAAGACACTGTTAAGAAAATGGAAAGAAAGCCACAAACTGGGAGAAAATATTTACAAAACACACATTTGATAAAAGACATTCAAAATATATAAAGTAATTTTAAAACACAAAAATAAAAAGAAACTAACAAAACAATTAAAAAATGGGGAATAGTTTGACAGATACTTCACCAAAGAAAATATACAGATAGAGATTAAGCATATGAAAAGCTTCTTAACGTCATTTGTCATTAGGGGATTACAAATTGAAACAATGAGATACTAGTACATACCTAAATAGCTAGAGTTTTTTTGGGGGGAGGGGAAACAACTAACAATCCTTGTCGGCAAAGATGTGGAGCAACAAGAACTGTCAATCATTGCTAATGAGAGTGCAAGCCGTACAGCTGCTGCGGAGTCCAGTGGGCAATTTCTTTCCAAGATAAACAGTCTTGCCACCAGATGCAGACAATGCACTTCTAGCTTTTCAAACAACTGATTTTAAATCCTGTATGGGTGAACTTCGAAAGAAGTGTTAAGGCTAAGTGAAATAAGTCGCACAGGGAAAGACGAAGTAGGGTATCACATATATACGGAACCTAAAAAGCCCAATTACAGAAACAGAGACCAGAATGATAGTCAGCAGGGGCTAGGCTGGTGTGAGAGCTGGAAAAGGGGGAGATTAAATCCAGCCCCTGTACCCTGACACTGAATTAAATCTCAGAGACAGTTTTGGGTAAAGTAGAAAAGAATAGCTTTATTGTGTTGCCAGGCAAAGGGGCCCACAACAAGAATTAGCCCTCAAAACTGTGTGTCCTGGCCTGGAGGCAGGTGGTGAAGATTTTTTTATAGCAATGGTTCAAAGAGGGTGTGGTCAGTCTGTGGACATTGTTCTGATTGGTTGGTGGTGAGGTAATCAGAAATCAGCATCATCAAGGTTCTGGTTCCAAATGGTCTGGGGTCTGCATACTTGTGGGCAGTGTTCTGTTGTTAACTGTTAACGTCTCCCACCTGGTGTGGGTTTCAGTATCTGCAAAACAGCTGGGAGATATTGTTGCTTGTATCAATTGATCGAGAACCAAGACCCTGTCCCAAGACTGCACTATCGGTTCTCTTGAATGCTTGTTTTTCCTTTGAGTGGAATCCCCTTCCTTCCCTAATTTAACAACTGCCTGAGGGAAGGTCATGGAGGCTGAATGAAGCTTATTTCCTGTAATCAAAGAAATGGGGGGCACAGGAAGACTTCTGTGCTCAGGAGCCCCACAGGGTCCTGCTCAGTATCAAGATGGTGGTCAAAGAGTACTAACTTCTTGTTACAGGATGAATAAGTTCTGGAGACTCTAATGTACTGCATAGTGATTATGTCTAATAATACTGTATTATACACTCGCAAGTTCGCAAGAGAGTAGATCCTAAATATTTTTACTGCAGAAACAAATGGTGATAATGTGATATGATGCAGGTGTTAGGTAACATTAGGGTGGTGATCATTTTTCAATATATATGGGTATCAAATCAATACTTCTTTTACACCTTAAACTTACGCAATATGACAATTCAATTATATCTCAGTAAAGCTGGGATACAGAACTTATATGCACACAAAAAAGCTTGCATATGAATGTTTGTAGCAGCTTTATGCATATATGCAAGAAATAAAGCAACAATTATGTCTTTCGATAGGTAAATGAATAAACAAACTATGGTATATCCACAAAATGAGATATTATTTGCTTTGTTGCAAAACTCCTATATATTCTAGTGCCCTCCAGACCCCTCAGCCCCCACCCCCTGTACACACCAGAGCAGTTTTCTCAGGGCTACTTGAGATGCCAACTCCCAGGCTTGAAGTCCTAAAAATTTCCACGGAATAAAATGCAACTCTTAACTTTTTTTTTTTTTTAAAGAGTGAGCTTTAATGTATGTAAATATTTTAGAAATTCATGAAGGAGGTCATGGGATATCAGGATGGAATACAGAATCTGACAAAACAACCTTGCTGAAGGAGATGAGGAACACCTCCTTGAACACCTTGCTGAAGGAGATGAGGGAAAAGGTGCTGACCTATGTAACTAGAAGTGGTGTCTGTAGGATTAACGTCAACAGAGACTACATAAGCATTCACGTCCAGTTGATACAGATGTTCCCGCAGGGGTCCAGATGAACAGTTCTGATACTGCCGTACATCTGCATTTGAACTGAACAATTAAAATGATAGCAGATGGTAAGAGCCAGGTTACTCACCGATGAAGTGGAGGTTACTTATAAATAAGCAAGGGTAATATTAAGTAATATTAATAACAGGGGAAAGTGAAAGTGTTAGTTGCTCAGTCATGTCTGACTCTTTGCAACCCCATGGACTGTAGCCTGCTGGGCTCCTCTGTTCATGGAATTCTCCAGGCATGGATACTGGGGAGGAGGGGCGGGGGTTGCCATTTCCTTCTCCAGGGAATCTTCCTGACCCAGGGATCAAACGCGTGTCTCCTGCATTGTAGGCATATGCTTTACCATCTGAGCCACCAGAGAACAATAACAGGGGAACCACTGACAAAAACCACCGTTCCTGGCCAGGCACCACAGTAGCCACTTACATGAGTTTTCTGTCTTACAGCAGGAGGTCCTGATAAGCGAAGTGGAACTGATCAGCTACCACCCACCAGGAAAATTCACGGAAGGTCAAAAGGAGAGAGGAGACTCCAGTCCCTATTTCCTACTAACCTCCCTGAATCCTCCTTCATCTTGATGGAATCTATGTTGGTTGAGTGCCACCAGGAAAGACCCGGAGTCAGAATGATTGGCCAAAGACAACCCGGAAGCTAACCCCATTATCATAAGACCTGAGACTGCAAGCCACGTGCCAGAGCAGTCCTTCCGGGCTCCCTTACTCTGCTGCTCTCCAGCTGAGCGCACTTTCCTGACAGTCTCTTGCTTTGTCAGCACGTGTGTCTTCTCTGATAATCCATTTCCAAGTGCTAGACAAGAGACCACTCTCAGACCCTGGAAGGAGTCCCCCTTTCCTGCAACAGTAAGAGGCTAGAATGATCCATGCGGGAATGGACTAGAATTCAAGGCATCACTATGACCACCTCTAGCACAATCTATGCAGACAGTTACAGATATGTGTATATGTAAGAGGGGTTAGTGCACACTCATAGACTCCCTTACTCTGTAAGTTGGGAGGGTCTTGAAGCAACAGTCCCCAATAGCAACGTCTTGTTATCGAGGAGAAGTGATAAAACCAGGTTCAGACTCTCACAGCCTGTCTGCAGTTACCAGGTAACCATTTAATTAGTAAATGAAACCTCTGTTATGTCATGAAGTGAACCTACAGTCATCTGCTGGTGTCACAGAGATTCGGTTTCCTTCACAGTTGGTAATGATATTTTAAGTTTGTAAGGAAGGTATTCTAGAGTTTCCTTAAAAGCATCAATGGAGTCATTACCCTCTTTTGATGTAAACTATCAGCCTCAAGCAGCCTTTATACCGTAAACAGGGCACACATAAATAGATACTGGGTAAACATAAAGTTATAACTACTAAGAGATTAGTGGCAAAACTATGTGCCAAATACAGCTAAAGGCTTCTCATTATTTCATTGAACACACCCACAATACATTGGAGTAATTGCTGTTACTATCTCCATTTCTCTGCTGGAGAAGCTAAGGATAAGCGAAATTTAATAACTTATCCAAGGTTAAACAATAAGTAAATGAAGGAGCTGGGCTGTAAGTTGCATAATTTGACTTCTGAGCACACACTCTTAACTAGCAGGGAAATTGCTTTGTAAAGGTAAGGCCCTATTAAACCATCCTTGCTCGTTGTAGGAAGGACACTATATCACTGACAGTACCATCTGCCACGGAGGACCCGCATTTAGAAAGAATGGAGACTTTTAAACGATCAGCCTAGTCTTTGAGGCGTGAGATTTGATTGCCCATCATTTACAACATAAGTGCTTTAATGGCACGAAATAATTTGAATTGTGTGGGTTCCCCCCCCCCACAACAATTTAAAATATAAAACTCGTGTCTGGGAAGGCAGTGTTGCTATAAGTACAGAAGAAATGTTATCGCTGGATAATGGAAATGAATCAATTGACTCCTATATGTCTCCATAAGCAGATGCAATGTGAATAATAATAAAAGCTTCAGTTTAATAAGTGCCCCTCTGGAGAAGGAAATAGCAATCCACTCCAGTATTCTTGCCTGGAAAATCCCATGGACGGAGGAGCCTGGCGGGCTACAGTCCATGGGGTTGCAAAGTCAGACACGACTGAGCACTGAGCACAGACTTCTGTTTGCTAGACGCTGTTCTAAGCTTTTGATGTATATAATCTCATTTAATCCTCACAACACACTCAAAAGCAGGTATCAGTATTATTTACAGAGGAAGAAAAAAAGAGTAATTTGATACTCCTCCTAAGATCACACAGCTAGAAAAGTCAGGATGCCTGCGTGCATACATGCTAAGTTGCTTCACTCGTGTCCAACTCTTTGTGACCCCATGGACTGTAGCCCACCAGGTTCCAACTCTTTGTGACACCATGGACTGTAGCCCACCAGGTTCCTCTTGTCCATGGGATTCTCCAGGCAAGAATAATGGAATGGGTTGCCATACCTTTCTCCAGGGGATCTTCTTGACCCAGGAATCGAACCCACGTCTCTTTGATCTCCTGCATTGACAGGAAGGTTCTTTACCACTAGTGCCACCTGGGAAGCCCAAAGTCAGGATATATGATTGGAAAATATGTGCTATTACTAATAGAGCTGTGCAGTCTCCATATATGCAGCTCACATCAAATGAAGATTAGAGAATGACAGCTTTCAAGAGGATAGATTCTGGTTTTTCAGAGACGTCAGAATTCTGTGTTTGCTTGTAGATAACTGTGGTTTTGTATTTTTGTTTCCCATCACCCTAAAGAAAATCTTTGCACTAGGCATCGTCAACTTAAAAAATTATTCACAACCTAAATGTTGAAAGTAATGTTTTATTCGGCAGGAAATTTTAGGACTTCCAGTCCAGGAGGCAAACATCTCTAGTAACTCTGATAGAACTAGTCTAATGAGGTGAGGGGGCAACAGAGCTATATAGAAGTTTTGCAACAAAAGGCAGATAGTTGGGAATATAAAAAGATTGCTGTTATTAAAGAAAACTAGATATCCTAAGATAAGGAATTTAGGGCATGTCTATGTGTGGGAAGACGCAAGAGTCTGGGCTCACGGATATGCATCTCAGCTATCTGGGGCCAGTATCCTGTGTTTTCACATCCTGAGTTCCTCAGTGCTCACCTTAAGGAGTGTTTTCAGCTTGATGGCTGCTAGATGGCAGATATTCCTTCCTTCCTGAGTTCCCTCAGGGCTCACCAGCTCACTCTCAGTGGTGGCTGCAATCACTGATGACGGTGGCATCCTTTGTTTACTGATATGGCAGGAAATATTCCATTTCTCAGCATCCTGCTAATGCAGTTAAGAAAAGCTAATTAGATCCTTGGATGGAGTGAGATCATTCATATCCTGTAGAAATAGAACGTGTATTCCAGAATGTCTATCTAACTCAGATTTATACGTGTAGTGGTGATTCTAGTGTTCAAGATCCAATGCCTTTATGAAAAAGTGTGTGTGTGTGTGTGTGTGTGTGTGTGTGTGTGTGTGTGTGTGTGTCATTGCCACAGGAAGTATCCTTGTCCCAGTTACCAGCAGAATGGTGGTGGTTCACTATTTCCTGAAATGGTCAATTACCGTAGGGATCGGTGGGTCAGCATCACGATGAAAATGGACAGAGTTCCTCTAGACAGATAATGTGTTGGTGGGGATGTTTTTATTTACACAAATCTGCTTATGATTCTGGCAAGAAACTTCATCTGCTTGTGCAGTAACCCAATGGGTTTCTTGAAGCAAAATGATGACTCAAAGCACGTGTCCCTCTCTTGGCCCCAGGGCAACATGAAGAAAGTCAAGGCAATCTATTTTTGTGCAGTACTTTGCCATGACAATGGGCTCATAAGAGTCTATCAGCCACAAATACCCCTCCTTACTGGGAGGACAAAGCTGAGACTCTTAGGTGTTGGTGACTTGTTAAGCTTATTATCTAGTACCTGGATGAACAAGTGCTTGAATAAATATGAATTTTTTCTACTTGAAAACTGAAATATAGTACTTACTCAAGGATAACTTTTTGCTCTAAATTCGGTAAAGCACAAAATATGGTGGTTTAGTCGCTAAGTTGTGTCCGACTCTTTGCAACTCCATGGACTGTAGCCTGCCAGGCTCCTCTATCCGTGGGATTTTCCAGGCAAGAATACTGGAGTGGGTTGCCATTTCCTTCACCAGGGGATCTTTCCCACCCAGGGATCGAACCTGGGTCTCCTGCGTTGCAGGGGGATTCTTTACCAACTGAGGTGAGGTGAAGGTGAAGTCGCTCAGTCGTGTCCGACTCTTTGCGGCCCCGTGGACTGTAGCCTACCAGGCTCCTCCGTCCATGGGATTCTCCAGGCAAGAATACTGGAGTGAGTTGCCATTTCCTTCTCCAGGGGATCTTCCCGACCCAGGGATCGAACCCAGGTCTCCCGCATTGAAGGCAGACACTTTAACCTCTCAGCCACCAGGGAAGCCTAAAGAAGTTATTCATTCATACTTCTCACATGGGGTATAGGCATAATTTACTGAAACAGCGCCATCACTCATGCCTATGATTTTTTCTAGAGTAATAGAAAGGGAATTAGGGGAAATGTCTTCTTTTAAAACTTTTTTATTTATTTATTTACTTTTGGCTGGGCTGGGTCTTCGTTGCTGTGTATGGACTTTCTCTAGTTGCAGTGAGCGGGCTCGAGGGTGTGGGCTTCAGTAGCTGTGGCCTATGGGCTCAGTAGTTGCGGCACCTGGGCTTAATTGCGCCACAGCATGTGGGATCGTCTGAGACCAGGGATCAAACCCATGGCCCCTGCACAGGCAGGTGGATTCTCAACCACTGTACCACCAGGGAAATCCCTGGGGAAGCTTCTTTACTGATCAGAAGTGCTAAACATTTTATAACCACAGTACTTTCTTTGTATAGGTTCCACCTTTGATTAAAAAATGTTTTGAAAAATATTGCTTACACATATAGACATGTAAGTGAAAACTACAAAGTAAAAATTATTTATATTTGTGAAAAGATATACAACTGAAAGTGAACAAAGCATCCACCTTTGCAAGCTGCTTGAGACATTGGCAGAGAAGGGCACTATCTAAAAATATTAAACATTTTTAAGTCTGTGAGTGATTAAATAGCCAGGGAGAAAATTATCTGAAATATTAGGGAAATATGTATTAAGACAGCAGAGCCCAGAGAACAGAGCAGATGATGGTTGGAATGGCCCCAAAGCAAAATGGAAAGAACAAGACACTTACCCCAATTAAGGATTTAACAACTGAGACTGACCTCATATATTCAGAGCTATTATTTCAACTGCTTATCTAATCCCAGTTGGGAAGGAGAAAACGAGCAAATAATCTCCAAAGTAAAGACTTCCATGGACTGATTCCATCCTGGGATTCCATGAAGAATACCTCTGCCTCCCCAGAGGTCTGCTCTGAACATGGTACCATCCATGGAAGTGCTGGTCCTTTGAGACAAGTTTCAGGAAAGATATAGAATGCCTTTTTCCTGTACCTTCTCATATAGTATGTCTGTGGTTTGTCTCCAGGTAAATAAAGGTGTGCAGGCACAAGCAATTTTTTTTTTTTAAGCCTGATTCTCAGCATAATCTGGAGAGGAAAGCAGAGAATTCTGACCAGAGAATGAGAGAGTTCCAGGGCAAGGTGATGTTGCTTCTTGATCTTCGCGTTGAAAACACAGGTGTTCAGGTTGTAAAACACTCATGGAGCTATACATTTGTGGTAGGAAAACACTCTTCTGAATACATATTTCAATAAAATAAAAAAAAGGAAGAAAAAGAAGGTAAGTCTGGCTGTATTTTGTTAGCCATGTACGTGATGTAGTCTTAAGGCAAAAACGTCTCAGATGAAACCTTTGAATTAGGACTTTTGGTTTCAGACCCAGCATAGGCATTTGAAATGCCTGCAGCTGTATGTCTAGGTTCATTTCCCTCAGCAGTCGGAGGTTTGTGAATAATGTCATCTGAGCCTAGGTCTCTTTCCCCTAAGGTTGTTTTATTTCAGAGGAGGAGAAAGTTGCCTAAAGACTTAGCCATGTTGGGCAGCTAAAAATCACATCCAGCCAGCCCTCCTCTTCCTTCTCTGTTCACTCAAGTGACTTGTGATTAGAGGAGAGAGTTACTTTCATTAACGTTAATACTAACTTCATAACTTATAGAGGTCAGAGAAAAACATATTTTTCTTAAAAATATCATATTTTTTCTATAAATAAGAAGCTTTGCATGTCCGGGTGCAGGAAGAAAGTGTGCTGATCAGGCAGGACCAGCTTGAAAAATAATCTGTCAAAATAGGCTTTGCAGGTGGTCTGCTCTAGAAAATAATAAAAATAACATTTATCTCTACTCACTAAACTGTACATTTTGAGTGCACAGATTCACACACACACACACACACACACACACACACACACACACACACACACACATTTCTATCCCTAAAGCTTTTTGAAAACAGTTGAAAGTTTTATCATCAGGCCAGGTAGAAGTTAACACATCTTATTTCTCAAACTGCACTTATATAATCAATGATTCTTCTACTATAAAGCAGAGTCAAATGAAGTCTGGCTGCTTTCTACATTGTAGGAGAAAATAAATGAAACTAAGAGATTTAGAAGTTGAGGGAAAAGGGAAAATTAAGTCAAACAAAGGCCACCTTTTCACACATTGCAACTGTGTATATTCAGTTACACATGTGGAATATTACTGGAGCAGGAATAGGATCTAAATATTAGAGTGTGTCTGGGCTTTCCAGGTGGCTCAGTGGTAAAGAGTCCACCTCCCAAGGAGAAGACATGGGTTTGATTCCTGGGTTGGGAAGATCCCCTGGAGAAAGGAATAGCAACCCTTTGAAGTATTCTTGCCTGGGAAATTCCATGGACAGAGGAGCTTGGGGAACTACAGCTCATGGAGTCGAAAAGAGTCAAACACGACTTAGCGACTAAACCTCACAGCAGAGTGTCAGAGTGGATTTTAGGTGATGCCTTAGTCCACTGGGGCTACTATAGACTAGGTGGCTTATACCATAGACTAGGCGGCTTAAACAACAAACATACATTTCTCATTTCTGGAAGTCTAAGAAGTCTAAGCTCAAGGCTCTGGCAGATTTGGTGTCAAGTGAGGGCCTCATTCTGTCTTACAGAAGGAAGGCTCTCTTCTCACTGTGTCCTCACGTGGTGGAAGGGGCAAGGAAGTTCAATGGGGTCTCTTTTATGAGAGTACGAATCTCTTTCTTGAATCCATGTGTAGATGCTCAGTCATTTAGTTTGGGACCCCCTGGACTGTAGCCCACCAGCCTCCTCTCGCCATGGGATTTCCCAGGCAAGAATACTGGAGTAGATTGCGATTTCCTAGTCCAGTGGTTCTTCCTAACATAGGAAGCAAACTCACATCTCCTAAATTAGTAGGGAGAGTCTTTACCACTGTGCCAGCTGGGAAGCCCCCCATGCATGAGTGCTCTGTCCTTATGAACTAATCACCTCCCAAAGGCCCCACTTCAAAGACCACCATGTTGGAGCTTAGGTTTCAAGATATAAGTCTGAAAGAGGGGCTCAACGGAAGGCGTCTATGGCAGGTGATAAGATAGGAACAGGACCAGAGATGGCTTTGCTGCCAGGTAAGTGCGCACATATACTCCACTGGTGTGTGTGTGTGTGTGTGTGTGTGTGTGTGTGTGTGTGTTTATGTGCTTGCGTGCCACCCAGCTCTGACTTTCACTAAAGAAACAGAACAGGTTCAGCAGCAAACCTAAGGTCTCAGGCCCCGAACATGTCCCAAGTTCACCTGCTTGCCCATTGGGCAGTGCCTGTTGACAGCAGTCTAGTGGCACTTCCTACCACACACCTCACACAGCTTGACTAGCATGAACCAGGCATTGGATCCAAGGATAGCAAAGGAGTCAAAGACTGAGAAACTTTGAGCTCAGATAACCAGGGTGCAAACTCTGGTCCCATTATGACCTAATGCTAAAAAAGATAGCAAACCACTCATAGCCTCATTCTGCCATCTGTACAAGCTTCCTCAGAAGTCTGTTAAAGTGCACAAGATGTAACAGTGTAAGGTAGCATCTAGCATTCCACCTCGGATGTAAGAACCCAGGACATGGCAGCTATTATAGTCAAGAAACAATGGGTCACACACTCCCTGAGGTTATAGCCAACAGCCCCTCCAGATGGTGACCCCGTTAAGTGGGCACTAGAGACTCAAACTGTAGTGCTGACTGCCAGGTTCCATTTAGCTGTGCAGAAAGGAGCATAAAAGACTCTGCCCACTCTTTCATCCTCTTCTGCTCCTCTTCACCTGAATAAGCCATGTCCTCTCTCCTTCACCAGCTGTCCTCTCTCCAAGTGCATAGAACTTCCTTTCATCAGCCAAATGTTGCCATTCCTTTTTGGATGATCTTTCCCTTCCTAAGCCTCTCTCTTCAAGCAACAACATTCCATTTATCCAGGCTAAAAATGCAGAGAAGGTTGTTTTATGGTGAAAAGAAATTAAACCTTAAATGCGTATTATTAATATTATCCATGTACATAATACACACTAGGCTGAGATGGTCATGGGTTGGATGACGTCACCCCCACAAATACATGTATGTCAGGTCCTAACCTCTAATACCTTCAGTTCAGTTGCTCAGTCATGTCTGACTCTTTGCAACCCCATGGACTGTAGCCCACCAGGCTTCCCTGTCCATCACCAACTCCCAGACCCGGCTCAAACTCATGTCCATCGAGTCCGTGATGCCATCCAACCATCTCATCCTCTGTCATCCCTTTCTCCTCCTGCCTTCAATCTTCCCCAGCATCAGGGTCTTTTCAAATGAGTCAGTTCTTCGCATCAGGTGGCCAAAGTATTGGAGGTTCAGCTTTAGCATCAGTCCTTCCATTGAATATTCAGGACTGATTTCCTTTAGGATTGACTGATTTGATCTCCTTGCAGTTCAAGGAGTCTAATACCATGGAAGTGACCCTGCTTGGAAACAGGGCCTTTACAGAATGTATCGAGTTCATATGAGGTCATTAGGATGGGTCCTAATCAAATAGGACTGGTATCCTTAGGGAAAATTTGGGCACAGATAGATATGCCTACAATGATATTGTAAAGTGAAGATAAAGGCAGAAATCAGACAGATGCATCACCTAGCAAAGGAATGCCAGTGATTGTTAGCAAACCACCAGAAACTAAGAGACGGGCATGGAAAAGATTCTCGCAAGGAACAACACAGACTACACGGGATAGGCTTCTAGCCTATGGAACTGTGAGACGATAAGTTTCTAGAGTCAGTTAAGCCACGCTGTTTAGTGTCCTGTGACAGAAATACGTATTTAAATATGAAAACTACTATTTCTCATTTAATTTGGGAATCTTTAGGTACTATGTTTTCAAGTACCTTCCTATCTCTTTCCCTTCTCTTCCTGGGACTTCCTCTGTCTGTGTCGTTACTTCAGGATGTTCAAGAGGGCTCCGAGTCTGGTTCTTTTTGCTATTTTTTCCTTTTTGCTACTCAGACTGAATAGTTTTTATTAATGTGTCTTTATATTTGCTCACTCTTGGTTTTTCTGGCTAAAATCTGCAATTGTGCCCCTCTAGTTATTGTTATTTTATTTTTTGTAATTTTCAACTCTAGTGGATTCTTTGCCACTAGGGCCACCTGGGAAGCTCATGAGACATCACTGACATGCCTTAATTCTTTAATCATTAGAACATGTAATAGTTGACCCAAAGTTTTCATCTGCTAAGTATGAAATCTGCCCCACCTCCTTGGGTATGTTATATGTTGACTGCATTTTTTCTTGTTTATATAGCATAGTTTTCTGTCTTTCTGAATATCTTCTAATTTTTTAAATTAAAAATTTGAGATCTTAGACAACACATTGAAATAACTTTCAATTCAGAATTCTTCAACTTCAGAGCTTCTATTTGCTGACTTTTTAAATTGTCTTTTTTTTTTTTTTACTGCTACTAATTTGTTTAGCACTTTCTTGGGCTAATTCTGTAGATTTTGTGTTCCCCTTAGTGTTTGTCACTGACTTTTCTGCTAGCTTTTTTTCTTCTTTCATTTCTTGCTTTTATTTTTCAAGCTGGCCTCCTATGAGTCATATGTTGCTCAGTAAAATTTGGTGACTAAATAATCAGTGTTCATAAGATTTCCCTAAAGGGAAATATCTTCTGCCTTTTGTCCAAGAGAATCTACATAAAAAGGCTCAGCTTCAAACTTCAGACAGAAGTTTGCTTTCATTTAGCCTTAGCTTTCATCTTGTTCTTGCATAGTCCCTCAAGGTAAGCTGGACATGAGTGACTATCGTTTCCTCTTTCCCCAAGGCTTTCCTGAGTGTAATACAGTTTGGGGCAGACTTTTAGATCCCCAAGAATTTGTCATAGATTTTAAAATGCCCCTATGTTTGTCTGGGAGAAGGCAATGGCACCCCACTCCAGTACTCTTGCCTGGAAAACCCCATCGATGGAGGAGCCTGGTGGGCTGCAGTCCATGGGGATGCTAAAGAGTCAGACACAACTGAGCGACTTCACTTTCACTTTTCACTTTCATGCATTGGAGAAGGAAATGGCAACCCACTCCAGTGTTCTTGCCTGGAGAATCCCAGGGACAGGGGAGCCTGGTGGGCTGCCGTCTATGGGGTCGCACAGAGTCGGACACGACTAAAGCGACTTAACAGCAGCATGTTTGTCTGATTCTACAGGACTTCCTTTAAATTCCCCGACTGAGTCTTGTTTGCCCCAACACAAGGGTGACTACCTCAGATAGTTTAAATGCTGCCAGTTATTTTCCACTGCCTCACTGATGCCCTGGGTTAAGCCCCCTTTACCCCACCCAAACTCTGAATCAAATGAAATAGCTGATATACTCTGATTTTTGAGGGAGCTCCACGTTGGGACATCAAATTTATGGTGCTCTAGGGGACTGTGCTTTTAATAGAGACCAAAAAGAATTCACATCTCTCTATCCTTTATGGTGCTGCTGGATTTTGGTTTCTACACCACTGAACTGGGGAAAGAAGGAAATGGGAATAGCTCCAAATTAAAACTTCACAGGCACATCCCTGGTGGTCCAGTGACTAAGACTCCATACTCCCAAAAGCAGGGGTCCTGGGTTCGATGCCTGGTCAAGGAATTAAGATCCCACATGACGCAAATGAGAGTTCTCATGCCGCAACTAAAGAACTTATAAGACGATTGATGATCCTGCATCCTGCAACTAATGCTCGTCCCAGCCAAATAAATAAAACGACACTTCACAGTCCCACTGCTTCATCAGAGCTTGGCAGTTTATCTTGGGTAGTTTTCAGTTCTTTCGGTGGCTTTGGATATTGGCCAGAGTTCTGAAATGATCCATTTCAGTTGTTTAGCCTATACGTCTTGTTTCGGAGAGAAAACAGCTTCACCAAATCCCTCATCACTCCAGAAACTGATCTTGGTATCTCTTTTACATCTCCACAGTAAAGAATTCAGTACCTTAATGAGTGGAAGTTCAGTCCACCCTGAAAAACATAAAAGTCAGAAAATGAAAAAGAAAGAAAACAAAAGTCTTCATGAATTGCACATGTACAAGGCAAGTTATCTGACTGAGTAGCTAACCATCATTAGTACTGTGGCTGTCAGTTTCTCGAGGGTGTGAGATGGGGGGGGTGCTCAGAAGAGAGGGGATATATGTACACATAGAGCTGATTCACTTTGTTGTACAGAAGAAACTAACGCAACATTGCAAAGCAATTGTACTCTAATAAAAATATTAAATGGCAAATCAAAGATGTTTTTAAAGTCAAAGTTCACAAAAAGTGATGTGAAAGGTAAACCCAAACTGAACTATCATTTTTTACTTATTCTCGTAATGAAGACTTTTAAGTTAAAATGACTTTAGAACAAGAATTGAAGATACCTCTCTGGAGCTTTTATAATATAATTGGCTTAATTAGGTTTTAAAAATGTGAAACATTCTATGAGGCCTGAAAAAACCATTATTTCAATCAAGTGTACGCCCGTCAATTTGCATGCATGAATATAAAACATTCTCAGATAATCTGTTCTAAAACAACACTTTAAGCTGCTATGTAAAATGTATATTTAGTACTTTTCCTGAAGAGTTATGCTTTATGTAAGAAGATATAATCTTTCTTAGAAAGTAGTGTCTGAAATCCTTTACATAAGAGAGAACTTATAAATGTAGAAAAAAAGGTTTTTTTTTCAGTATGTTGCTTAGAAAAGTATTGCATTGAATTTATAATTTTCCTCTCAAAGCATTAATTTTCTCTGTTTAACAGAACTGATATACCATATATGACAGATTCTTTGATTAAATATTACAATGTATATCAAATACCTCCTAGATATTCATTATTTTTAAAAAAACGTATTTGGGTTTTAGTTGTGGCATGTGGAATTTCGTTTCCTGACCAGGGATTGAACCCAGGCTCCCTGCCTTGGGAGTGCAGAGTCGTAGTCACTGGATCACCAGGGAAGTCTTCCAGGTATTTATTTTAACACGTGTTGTAATGTATTTTTACCATTACCCATTGGGTAACTGCATATGTAAGCTCTAACTATCTTTTAAAGAGTTACTGTGCCAAAGGACTGGGATTTTGCAGCCAAATACAATTAAGTTTGATCAAAGAAAAATCCGGTCATGTTTCAAGCCAAGTAGGGCAAAAGTAACCATTTTGAAACATGCCCAAAGCATACTGGAGGAAAAGACAAATCACTTTACCAAAGACTTACTTGACCTGGGGAAAGTGCAGCTGGACAACAGCTTTTACCCTTCCAGTCTCACGAAAGGAGAGGAAAAGAAAAAAACACCCAAGAAAAGTTTCTGCAGGTCTCAGCCCAGGGAACCAGGCTTAATTAAACAATTGAGATTCAATCATAAGAGCATAGATTACCTCCCCTCCCCAACACTTTACCAACACATAAACAGGGCCCCAGAATATAAAATAAAATTATAACTAAGAGAGATGCAAGACATAACTCTATTTAAAGAGGTATTTCAGTTCAGTTCAGCTCACTAATTGCTCTGGGGAGGAAGTGACTGTTTTCAATCAGCTTTGCATTACATTGAACTTGTCCCTACATCAAGACTTAATGAGGAAGATTTTTTGTTTATGAACAAATTCATCAGAACTAATTAATAGCTTTCAGTCAGATTTCAGTTCAGTCACTCAGTCACATCCAACTCTTGGTAATCCCATGGACTGCAGCATGTCAGACTTCCCTATGCATCACCAACATGAGCTTACTCAGACTCATGTCCATTGAGTCAGTGATGCCATCCAACCATCTCATCCTCGGTCATCCCCCTCTCCTCCTGCCTTCAGTCTTTCCCAGAATCAGGGTCTTTTCCAATGAGTCAATTCTTCACATCATGTGGCCAAAGTATTGGAGTTTCAGCTTCAGCATCAGTCCTTCCAATGAATATTCACGGCTGAGTTCGTTTAGGATGGACTGGTTGGATCTCCTTGCAGTCCTAGGGACTCTCAAGAGTCCTCTCCAACACCACAGTTCAAAAGCATCAATTCTTCGGTACTCAGCTTTCTATATAGTCCAACTCTCACATCCATACATAACTACTGGAAAAAGCATAGTTTTGACTAGATGGGCCTTTGTTAGTAAAGTCTCTGCTGTTTAATCTGCTGTCTAGGTTGGTCATAGCTTTTCTTCCAAGGAGCAAGTATCTTTTAATTTCATGGCTGCAGTCACCATCTGCAGTGATTTTGGAGCCCTAAAAAGCAAAGTCTGTCACTGTTTCCATTGTTTCCCCATCTATTTGCCATGAAGTGATGGGACCAGTTGCCATGATCTTGGTTTTCTGAATGCTGGGTTTTAAGACAACGTTTTTACTCTCCTCTTTCACTTTCATCAAAAAGCTCTTTATTTCTTCTTTGATTTCTTCCATAATGGTGGTGTCATCTGTGTATCTGAGGTTATCAATATTTCTCCTGGCAATCTTGATTCCAGCTTGTGCTTCATCCAGCCTGGCATTTCACTTAGTGTTCTCTGCATATAAGTTAAATAAGCAGGGTGACAATATACAGCCTTGATGTACTCCTTTCCCGATTTGGAACCAGTCTTTTGTTCCATGTCCAGTTCTAACTCTTGCTTCTTGACCTGCATATAGGTTTCTCAGGAGACAGGTAAGGTGGTCTTGTATTCCCATCTCTTTCAGATTTTCCACAGTCAAAGGTTTTGGCGTAGTTAATTAAGCAGAAGTAGATGCTTTTTTCCAGAACACTCTTGCTGATTCGATGATCCAGTGGATGTTGGCAATTTGATCTCTGGTTCCTCTGCCTTTTCTAAAATCAGCTTGAACATCTGGAAGTTCACAATTCACATACTGTTGAAAGCCTGCCTTGGAAAAATTTGAGCATTACTTTGCTAGGGTGTGAGATGAGTGCAATTGTGTGGTAGTTTGAACTTTCTTTGGCATTGCCTTTCTTGGTGATTGGAATGAAAACTGACCTTTTACAGTCCTGTGGCCACTGCTGAGTTTTCCAAACTTGCTGGCATATTGAGTACAGCACTTTCACAGCATCATCTTTTAGAATTTGAAATAGCTCATTGGAATTCCATCACCTTCACTTTTTTTGTTCATAGTGATCCTTCCATGTGACTTGGCATTCTAGAATGTCTGGCTCGAGGTGAGTTATCACACTATCATGATTATCTGGGTCGTGATGATCTTTTCTGTACAGTTCTTCTGTGTATTCTTGCCACCTTTTCTTAATATTTTCTGCTTCTGTTAGGTCCATATCATTTCTGTCCTTTATTTAGCTCATCTTTGCTAGAAATGTTCCCTTGGTATCTCTAATTTTCTCGAGGAAATCTCTAGTCTTTCCCATTCTATTGTTTTCCTCTATTTCTTTGCACTGATCACTGAGGAAGGCTTTCTTAAATCTCCTTGCTATTCTTTGGAACTCTGCATTCAAATAGGTATATTTTTCCATTTCTCCTTTGCTTTCAGCTTCTCTTCTTTTCTCAGCTATTTGTAAAGCCTTCTCAGACAACCATTTTGCCTTTTGGCATTTCTTTTCCTTGGGGATGTTCTTGATCACTGCCTCCTGTACAAGGTCCCGAACATCCATCCATAGCTCTTCAGGCACTTTGTCTATCAGATCTAATCCCTTGAATCTATTTATCACTTCCACTGGAATATCATAAGGGATTTGATTTAGGTCAAACCTGAATGATGTAATGGTTTTCCCTTCTTTCTTCAGTTTCAGTCTGAGTTTGGCAATAAGGAGTTCATGATTGGAGCCACAGTCAGCTTCTCGTCTTGCTTTTGCTGACTGTATAGAGCTTCTCCACATTTGGTTGCAAAGAATATAATCATTCTGATTTTGGTGTTGGCCATCTGGTGATGTCCATGTATAGAATCTTCTCTTGTGTTCTTGGCAGAGGGTGTTTGCCATGTCCAGTGCATTCTCTTGGCAAAACTCTGTTAGTTTTTGCCCTGCTTCATTTTCACTCCAAGGCCAAATTTGCCTGTTACTCTGGGTATCTCTTGACTTCCAGCTTTTTCATTCCAGTCCCCTATAATGAAAAGGACATCTTTTTTCACTCGTTAGTTCTAGAAAGTCTTGTAGGTCTTCGTAGACCCATTCAACTTCAGCTTCTTCAGCCTTACTGGTTGAGGCATAGACTTAGATTACTGTGATATCAAATGGTTTGCCTGGGAAATGAACAGAGATCATTCTGTCGCTTTTGATATTGCATCCAAGTACTGCATTTTAGACTGTTTTGTTGATTATGAGGGCTACTACATTTCTTCTAAGAGATTCTTCTAAGGGATTCTTTCACTTTAGCTGTTGTTTAGTTTCTATTAGTAAGTCGTGTCTGACTCTTTGTGACACTTTGAACTATAGCTCACCAAGCTCCTCTCTCCAAGAGAGGCAAGAATACTGCAGAGTGTAGCGAATTCCTTTCCTAGAGGCTCTTCCCAGCCGAGGGATTGAACCCATGTCTCTTGCATCTCCTGGACTGGCAGGCATATTCCTTACCACTGTGCCTCCTAGAAGATGTTAAGGAGTTATTGCGTGTTTGCTCAGTCATGTTTGACTGTTTGTGGCCCCATGGACTGTAGCAGCCTGCCAGGTTCCTCTGTCCAGGGAATTCTCCAGACAAGAATACTGGAGTGGGTTGCCATTTCCTTCTCCAGGGAATCTTCCTTAGTGACAGCCACCAAACCATGGATGCAGGAAGCTCAGAGAGTAACAAGCAGGATAAATAATAAGAAGTGTACGCATAAGCATATTATATTCATATTGTAAGAGCCAAAGACAGAAAAAAATTTCAAAGATGTCAGGGTAAAGGTATACTTTACCTTTAGAGGAAGAACTGTCAGTTTTTCTTTGGCCTTCTTGTCGAAGACCATACTAACAAGAAGTATAGAGAGTGAAATATTTAAAATATTTTTAAAAATCCCCACCAATCTAGAAGTCTGCCTCGAGTGAAAATTTTGAAATATTTTTACTCTACATAGAGTTCTAGTATAGCAGAAACCAACACAAAACTGTAACTAACTATACCGCAATTAAAAAAACAAAAAGCCTTTCCATTCAAATAAAAGCCGAAGAAATTCATTGCTAGTAGATCGACCTTGCAAGAATGATTAAAATAAGTTCTTCAGAGGGAAGGAAAAGGAAACAGGAAAAAAATTTGGATTTTCAGAATGAAAGAGAGTGAGTGTATTAGAGAAAAATGAAGTTAAAAGAAAATCTTCTTTTTTACTTATTGATATCATAAATGTTGGCTCAAATTAATAATAGCAACATTGTATCAAGTGATCAGAGCATGTAACAGTTGAATTACAGCAATGGAATAAGAGATGAGAAGGAAGAACAAGAATAGTCTCTTGTAAGATACTAGAACTATGTATGAAGTGGTACAGTAATCTTAGAAAATGGAGTTCAATTAGCAGTTAATATACACTGCAAACTCTAAGGAAATCTAGATTTAAATTTTAAAAATGGTGCAATTGGTATGCTAAGAGAGGAAAGGAAATGGAGTCATACGTAATGTCCAAATAAAGAAGCTTAAAAAGAGAAAGAACAAGGGCAACACATTGAAATTTGTACAAAATATGGTAGATATTTACCCAACTATGCCGATAATCACTTTCAATGTGAATGGCTACATATACCAATGAAAAGACGAAGATGGTGAAAATGAATAAAAGAAGCAAGACTAACTGTATGTTATTTACTAGACATTTACATTAAATATAAGGAAACAATAAAAGTAAACATAAGGCGAAAAACAATAGTTGTTGCCAAGGTGGAGGAAGGATAATTAGATTAAGTGCAGAGGATTCTTCAGATGGTGAACCATTCTGTATGATATTGTAATAGTGAGTGTACTTGTCAAAACCTATAGAGTCTTACTTCCCAAAGAGCAAATGGTAATAGAAAATGTGACTTTCAGTTAATAATAATGTATCAGTATTGATTCATTAATTGTAATAAAGGTACCAACATAATGAAAGATGTTAATAGTTGGAAAATGTGTGTGTGTGTGTGTGTGTGTGTGAGAGAGAGAGAGAGAGAGAGAGAGATAGGAGCTCTGTAGTATATACTCCATTTTTATGTAAATTTAAAATTTTCTAAATATAAAGTCTATTAATTTAAAATTCTGTTTCTCATTAAAACTAATCAGTCAACCAAAGAAAGCAAACACAGAAAAACTCAGCAAATTTCCATAACCTGATAAATTGTATGTGGAAAAAAATAGGGCAAACACTGTATTTATTTATAAATCATTTAAAGCTCCCTCTGCCTGTCAGTTGAAAAATATACAAGGCTTTTGGCTATTTTGGGGGGTGTATCAGAGCCCTAACCAATGCATTAAGGCAAAAAAGTGAAAAACAAATTAGAACAGTATGTGTGTTGGGAAGGAAGAAACATTTGCTATTATTCAGAGGCAATACGACTGTGTGTGTAAAAAATATCAAAACATCTAAAGTAAGTTATTAGAAATAATGAGTATAGCATGGCTACTGGAATTACAAACTCAGAATATAAAGTCAATATGTAAGGCTTTTAGAAATAATTTTTTAAAACACAGAGAACCACATGAAAAATAAACCTGGCAAAAGTTTGAACAGACACCTCACCAATGAGATATACATAAATGGCCTATTTGAAAAAGTGGTGAATTATCATAATGCTTTTACCTACCAGAATATCTAATATAGAAAAGAAAAAGTTGGTGATAATAAATTTGTGTGTGTGTGTGTTCAGCTGTGTCTGACTCTTTTTGACTAAGTGGATGGTAGACCACCAGGCTCCTTAGTCCATGGGATTTTCCAGGCAAGAACAGTAGAGTAGGTCGCTATTTCCTACTCCAAAGGATCTTCCCAACCCAGGGATTGATAACAAATTTAGGCAAGTATATTTAGCTGTAGGAACTGTCCCACACCACTCGTAGTAGACACATAAGTTGGAAATTTTAGAAGAATATTTAATGTACATTGAAGCTGCGTTTAGATATACCCAGTAATTCTACTCTCAAATATACGCCAAAAGAGAAATGCATACACATATTCACTAAAAATATAAACAAAATTGTTTGTAATGATACAGTTCAAAAGAGTCCTAACTGGAAATACTATACACATTTACTAGGGAATGAATGCTGCTAAGTCACTTCAGTCGTGTCCGACTCTGTACGACCCCGTGGACTGCAGCCACCCAGGTTCCTCCGTCCATGGGATTTTCCAGGCAAGAGTACTGGAGTGGGGTGCCATTGCCTTCTCCTAGAGAATGAATAACTTATGATATATTCTTAATATAGAATGTGTGTGTGTGTGTGCGTGCGCTCAATTGCTCAGTCTTGTCATACTCTTTGTGAACCCATGGACTGTTGCCCACCAGGCTCCTCTGTCCATGGCATTTCCCAGGCAAGAAAATTGGAGCAAGTTGCTGTTTCCTACTTCAGGGACTCTTCCTGAGCCAGAGATCAAACCCACACCTCTTGCATCTCCTGCATTGCCCGGCAGATTCTTTATCGCTGTACCACCTGGGAAACCCTTAACATAGAATAACATACAGCAATCAAAATAGTGAAATTTTACTGTACAGAACCACGAAGATAATTCACACAGATACAAAGCAGAACAAAAATGAATTCGTTGTTTTAACAGTTCAAATCCAGGTGCAATTAACTGGTGGTTACAAAAGTCAGGATGGGTCTTACCTTGGGCCAGAACAGTAACAAACAGAGATGGCAAGTTAAATTTCTAGAGCGTTGGTATGCTCTGTATTGTCATCTAGAAAGTTTTTATATAAATGTATTCACTTCTAGAGAATTCATAGACCTATACACTTAGAATCTGTGCAATTTTCTTGGTAACATATAGTTTAATAAAAATTTACCTCCAAAACTCAAATCTTTTTGAGTTGTGTGGATTAGAATTAACATCTGTAAAGCATCTCTCATACAGTAAGCACTCCATCAGAGGTGAGTATGATTAATATCTCTGACTTTGGGCAAGATATGTGATATTTATAACCCTCAATTTCTTTATTTGTGAAATGAAACACTCTCCAAACTTATTTCCCTGGGCAGTTCTAATGACTAACGTGGTAAAGCACAAACATTGTCACATTTTATTACCTGTGCTAGAACTAAATAAATGCTTAAAAATAAACAAAACAAGCAAAACAAAGCCAAGCACAGAATCAAACTGACAAAGAAATTCACAAAGAAAAATTTGAAAAGAGCCATATGTTGGCTCTTTCTGAGAAAAGCAGAAAATGTTCTCCTTTTTCAATTGAGAAAAAAAATATTTTATTTTTTGTTTTATTTGTTTACCTTCCTCCATTTGGGAATAAGAATAGAATTTTTGAGATCTGGCTTTTGGAGAAGGCAAAAATTAGACATTCCTTCTTATTGAAGAAGTGAGCAGATCTCTAATAACTTGCTGGTCTTATACAGCATCCATTCAATGAGGAAATTATCAATATATGATACCAGATGACCTCTTAGGCCAAGAAAAATGAAATATTTTTCAAAATATCTTATTAATATTGAGTTAAAATGTACTTTTTCTTAATATATTCGTATCTAACCTAGTTCAACCGTTCTCAGCAGCAAGAATAAAAACAAGAACAAAAGGAGAGTCTTACTAAAACTCAGACATCCTTTTATAGATTTGAAAAAAGCTGTCCTAGTATCTTAAAGTACCATTTTTTTCTGACCTAACATTCGATATTATGCAAATCTATAATTGAGTCATTAATGTTCTAATTTTCAATCATAAAGCAAACAGTGTTGTTCAGGATATGGAATGAAAGTCCCAGTTCTTATATTCAATGACATCCTATATTCAATAACCCCAGGGGAGGGTCAGATGTCAAAACTGAACCCTATAATATTCTGTGATCCCTGTATATATTTTGAGAGTACTTATAGGAACACAAGGAAAGGACCTCCTAGCTTAGAGGAAATCAGGAAGAATTCATGCGGACATCATATGGTGAGTGTCAATGAATGGATTATGTATCTATTTAAAAGTATCACTGTTAAGTAAAATGTATTTAATATCTATATTCTTATGAGCTACTTACTGCCATAAGAAAAATAAGAATTAGATACATTGGTCATATCTGTCAAATATTCACCCCAAACATCAAAACTTTCCAGATCATTTCAATTAATATAAAATCCAAAGGTAAACATTTGTCTTCACATGCAAGCACAAAACTATCAAGACCTCAACTTTACAAGTTAACCGAAAACATAATAAGCAACAAAAATTTATAATGACACTAATGTTAGAATACTAAGTAATCATAAGACAACATGTTGTATCTTAAGCATGAGAATCTAGAGATGCTGGATAAGCTTGGCATTTAAAGAGGTGTTACTCTGTGTTTCCTTGTACAGTTTTACTTTAGCAGCCATTTAAAGCCCTAATTAAAAAGATCATTGCCAAGCTACATCATTCCTAATCAATTACACATTCATAAAAAGTTCAAAGTTTTATTCCCAGGTCTGCTCCCAACCAAGTTAATCTGGCAGGACAAGTTTTGAAATTAATATCTAATGGTGTGTAAAAAGTTGGAATAGAACACTTTTGAGTGTGTTTGTTTTATTATAGTTTTAAAAATAGTTTGGATATAAAAGCAAAACAAAAGTTTAATCAAATGCTTGACAAAACACAAAACATAAAACTCATTTGAAAATTACTGCACTAAATCATTAAACTCTTGGAAGATATGACTGTCATAATTATAAAAACCTCTGTCAATCAGCAACATTTTTCATACAAGCTAGTCACACAATAAATGGTAATGATTTATAAGTGATCATTTAAATCATGCAGGAGCCTAGAAGTTATATGCAATTCATGGGGGAAAATTAGGACATTTCTTCCCCAACATTTCTTTCTGCATTTGAGTCTTAGAAACAAGGAGAACCTAACCCTTCTAAAGATCTGCATACCTTGATTTAAATAATTCTGAGTCTTCTTTATGTAACAAAGAGATAGGAACACTAGCTTACCTCTCCCTTCATAAATATATGTCTGATAAATAAAAACAAGTCTGATAAATACAACTGAGATGATCCAACCGGTAAGAAAGACAGTCAATAAATAGCAGTGTACCTTCAGAGAAGAGACTCTGGCCTGAGACTTGCCTCATTTACTGGCATAGAGAGATGGAGTAGAGGGTTAGCCCAGACAGAGTTAAGAATGGGCCCCAAACAGGAAGCCTTCTGGTTCTAAGACCCTGGCATGATGGCTGTGACTTGAGTAAAACGATTGTACCTGTGTGTGCTAAGTTGCTTCAGTCATGTCTGACTCTTTGTGACTCAATGAACTGTAGCCCGCCAGCCTCCTCTGTCCATGGAATTCTCCAGGCAAGAATACTGGCGTGCATTGCCACGCCCTCCTCCAGGAGATCTTGCCACCTCAGGGATTGAACCTGGGTCTTTTATGTCTTCTGCACTGGCAGGCGGGTTCTTTACTGCTAATACCACCTGGGAAGCCCCAAAGTGACTGTGTACATGTTATCAAAAAGCCATAAAACTGGCCTAGTTTCCTCAGAGAACTTCCATTGACTGGTTGTTTTCGTCCTAAGAGATAAATGGAAGTAAAACAGGGTCAGAAGACTGGTATCTTAGTGATGAGAGATGAGATGGAGAGGAAAGCATTAAGAGTCAGTAGCCCCACCAGGATCCTATATCTGTTGGACTGCAGAGTTTTTGGTTCAGTTATTCCCACTGTCAGGCACTAGAAAACTCTTCCAGGACAGGGAAGCCTGGCGTGGTGCAGTCCACGGGGCTACAAGCAGTCGGACACGACTGAGCGACTAAACTGAAGGAAATGATTCCCGCTGTCAAGAGCTAGACAACTCTCACCTGCAGCTGCTCATGGGCTGACTTCTGGGTCCCTGGAGGATAGTAATATGTGAGTGATGACAAGCACACATTCAAGGATACATTGAACATCTTTGAGGATTTTAAGGTATATTTCGAGAGGGGACCTATATTGTAAGATTGACATCACTGCTCATTAAGAGGGAGTGGAGATTCTAAAACGTTTCAATTTGTTTGTTAAAGGGAAAGCAAACTTACTTTACACTCACATCTCTTTAGGCCTAAATTTGCTCACATAGTGACTACAGCTATGGAAGTGACAAAGAATATTTAAATTCAGCTCTTTTAACAAAAGTGATTTTTTTTTCCTGTATGATATTACAATATATTATGGTTAAAACTGTCACCTTAAGCAAGGCATAGTGAATGACTTCCAAACATATGCAGAGATGTGTCCACAGAAAACTTCCAATGCTGCCTTCTCTTTTAAAAACTAATTTTAGTTATTTATTTTGGTTGCACTGGGTTTCATTGCTGCAGGAGGGCTTTCTCTAGTTGCAGGTGGTGAAGGCTACTCTCTAGTTGGGGTCCATGGGCTTATCATTGTGGTGACTTCTCTTGTTTCAGAGCAGGGGCTCCGGGAGGCAGGGGATTCAACAGGTGCATTCCTGGGCTCCATAGTTGTGGCATACAGGCTTAGCTGCTCTGAGGCATGTGGGATCTTCCTGGGTCAGGGATTGAACCAGTGTCTCCGGCATTGGTAGGCAGATTCTTTACCACTGAGCCACGGGATGCTCTCAACGCTACCTTCTGACATTAGCAATGAATAAAGAAGAAAAACGAAACAAAAAACCCTATGGGCTTGTTTTTCTCAGCTTACATTGTGTTGATTTTACATTTTTTAAAGTTTATCAACCATGAGAAAAACAATTAAAAGTTCCTTAAAATACCACAAAAAGTAGAAGCCTGTATTTAATCTGCTGGCTTCAAAAGTTTCTTGGAAAGCTTAATTAAATAGCAATTCATCTGTGCATTCTGTTCAGTCTTCTAAAGCTTGATAATGCTGTAGTCTTAATTAAAGAAAAAATGGAGTTTTTAGTTTTTATTCTGTTAGATCAAGAGGAAATAGCACTCTGCACCCCCGTCAACATTAGTCGAGTTGTTCCCTTACAGGTTGATTTTATTCAGCTAATATCCATCAGGCCAGAAAATCATTAGAGTACATGTGCTATTTACTCATGGTTTTTGCTTCAATGTTAAATATGAATGGTGAACATCTTTTGATGGTATATCAAGACCATAGGCAGTTTAATTCTCAATCTGTTGAAATCGAGCTGTCTAGTTAACCATCAGACTCAAGAGTAGATGAGCTATTCTGCTTCAGACCCCTGCCCTCTAAATTTGAGGTACTCTTTATGGCAGCCCATTTCCATTTCTCTATCATCGTTTTTTCAAAAGTCTTGGTCTAGGCTAACGTTTGCATCTCCACTCTAAAACTGAACTGTCATGAGTCTATGAGGGTGTGTGCTAAATTGCTTCAGTTGTGTTTGATTCTTTGTGACCCGATGGACTATAGCCTTCCAGGCTTCTCTGTCCCTGGGATTCTCCAGGCAAGAATACTGGAGCTAAGTGTTGCCATGCCCTCCTCCAGGGGATCGTCCCATCCCGGTGATTGGACCTGAGAGACTCTTAGGTCTCCTGCATGGGCAGGTGGCTTCTTTACCACTAACGCCACTTTGTCTGAGTAGGACTGCATTGTCGATTCATCAATAAGAAGTGTGTCCTTTTGACCCTGTTCTCATTAAGAGAATTCATGTACTTTTCTTGAAGCTAGAGAATACGTTGACTTATAGATCCACAGAGCTCCAGAGCTGTAAGGAATCTCAAGAGATTGTCCCATACAGTCTTTAAGGACATAAAATTCTAAAAAGACCCTCTAGGCTACAATTCAGAACCAGTCTCACCTTTGAAGAGCTTAATTTGCAAAATAGTCAGTTCTCTCCAGGATATGCATTGTTTTGAAAAAGAACAGATGGGGATTTTCAGTAAAACTAAATGCACAATGTGTATTGTAATACAATCATGCTCAGCGTTCTGTTTTTACTTTGTGGTCTCTGCATGAAAAGGAAGATAAAGAGATAACCACATCCCTTTCCGCTTTAATCAAGGAGAGTTTCTTAGGTAGATGCCGTCATCTAGTTTGTGAAGTTTGGTTTTGTGTTTTTGTTTTTGCTTGTATGGAGCAAGATTCTGAATTAATTTTTTCTGGGGAATCCACGACTTCATCTGTATCCAAAGTAAAGTTTGAATCTCAGTTTCAAGAGAGGGAGGGTGTTAAGTAGAATTTATTGAAAGCCTAATAATTTCCTCGTACTTCCCTAGCTAATTATTTCATAATAACTTTATGAGATAGGATCTGTTACCTAATTTTACCAGAGAGGAAACTTGTTAAAAAATAGCATGTCCCGAATTACAGTGGGATCCAAACCTGTGATAATTTAAAACGCATTCCACTCTCAGTTTCTTCATGCCCCCATTGGCTTTAGAGAAGAACAAATTCCCTGTGAAACGCGCTCTTGCCACCAGTCTTGTGTCAGAGAAGCCTAATGTAACATTCTCCAGGAGGCAGCCTCTCTCTCTCTCTCTTTAATTTATTTTTGAATTGGAAGAAAATTGCTTTACAATGTTATGTTGGTTTCTGCTGTACAAAAACACAATCAGTCATAATTATAACCACCTCCCTTCACTCTTACGCCTCCCTCCCCTGTAAGTCATCCCACCCCTCGAAGTCATCACAGAGCACCAAGCTGAGCTTCTTGTGTTCCATAGCAGCTTCCCACTAGCTAGCTATTTTACGCGTGATCGTGTGTATGTGACAATGCTACTTTCTCAATGTGTTCCTCCCTCTCCTTCCCCTGATGTGTCCACAAGTTGCAGGGGAAAAACTTGGTTTGATTTAGCATTTAAAAACACTTCTCCCCTTCTAGGAATAAGAAATGATTTAAAGGCCTGTTTAATTCTAATTAATGCCAAATGAATTAATGTCTATGGGAGGAAAGTTGTTAATTATACCCTAATAATAGGAATAACTCTCTTAACCCTGGATGCAATCTGCAGCTAGCCCTGTTTTTTTTTTTTTTTTCCTAATCCCTTTTAGCTCACATCAGTATTTAGCTAAGGACTTTTTATTTGGATTGAGGAAGATAGACCTTAGGCATTAGTACTCTGGAAATCCAATATCTATTTTTTCAATCTCAGGCCTTTATGGTATGGAGTGTCTGAACTCTGCTGTCTAGATTAAGGTTTATTCAATCATTCTTAATTTAATGTGTGTTTTATGCACTTATTCCAGTTATTTGACTACGCCAGGCACCAACTGTGGTGGTTGTGCTTTGGTTGCTAAGTCGTGTACTGTATGGACTGTAGCCCATCTCTGTCCACAGGATTTTCCTGGCAAGAATACTGGAATGGGTTGCCATTTCCTTCTCCTATACCCTCATTTATTCGGTTCTAAGTTTAGAAAAACAATTCAACACTCAAGCCAAATCTAAATACATACTGGAAAATGTAGAGTTCTTGCTGTTGTTCAGTTGCAAATTCATGTCTGATTCTTTGTGATTCCATGGACTGCAGCATGAAAGCCTCCTCTGTCCTTCACTATCTCCCAAAGTTTGTTGATTCATGTCCACTGAGTCAGTGACGCTATTTAACCACCTCATCCTCTGCCATCCCCTTCTCCTTTTTGCCTTCAATCTTTCCCAGCATCTGAATCTTTTCCAATGAGTCAGCTCTTTGCATCAGATGACCATAGCTTTGGAACTTCAGCTTCAGCATCAGTCCTTCCAATGAATATTCACGTTTGATTTCCTTTAGGATTGAGTGGCTTGATCTCCTTGCTGTCCAAGGGACTCGTAAAAGTCTTCTCCAGCACCAAAATTTGAAAGCATCAATTCTTTGGTGCTCAGCCTTCTTTATATTCCAGCTCTCACATCTGTACATGACTACTGAAAAACCATAGTTTTGACTATAAGGACTTTTGTTGGCAAAGTGATGTCTCTGCTTTTAATATGCTGTCTAGGTTTGTCATACTCTTTCTTCCAAGGAGGAAGCAAGGAAAATGTAGAGATGTCAGATGGAACCCTGTGGGAGCACAGGGAACAGACATTTATCGTGAGGGAGGTAGAGGATAGAGGTTAGGGAAAGAGATTTGAGTACTTTTGTCTTAATGATGGAGACTCATTAGGGAGCAATGGATGAGTGGCAGTAATTCCAGACAAAGGGAAAGTAGCAACAAAGATAAGCAACAGCATGATGTGTCTGGAGCTACAGGCTTTTTTCATGTAAATGAAAATCAAAGATCAACTAGAGATGAGGTTAGAAAGAGATGCATGGGTAGTCAACCACTAATAGCTGCAACAGACACTATTATTTGTTTTCCCAGCAATCACCCTAGTCTTTGTGCAGACATTCGTCCTCTCATTGTCTGAGGGAGGAGAACCCCGGTTCCACCCCTATGCAGATGGAGAAACATCATTAGTCCAAGACAGTTACGTTCCATTTTCACTCACAAAACAGCCTCTGTTCGGAAGATAAATTGTTTAGTCACCCTAACTCCGATTCTTTTGGAAAATGCTTTCCTTTTTCTTACAAAAATGTTCAAGAAGGAAGAGTTCCTCTTTGTCTTTGAGCAACAATGTACACTGTGTATTGTCTGGAGTTGCTGTAACCTTCTTATCAACCTGTCAAGGATGACTTGTGGAAAGGCAGAAGGAATCAGGACTCACAAACAGATCATAGAGCCGCTGAATAAGTCAGCTTTAGAGTCATCCTCTGTTCAGGCTTCTTGTCATGTGAGATAATACATTTCATATTGTTTACCTCAATTAAGTTGGGTTTGTTGTCTCTGATGATAAAAGTCTATTAACTAGTGTAGAGATTTGAATTCCTGATTTAAAGTCACAGAGTTGGACACGATTTATCGACTGAATGGCAACAACAGTACATAGAAGGTGGGGATTCCCAGGCAGCACAGTGGTAAAGAATCTGCCTGCCAATGCAAGGGGAAATGGTTTCAATCCCTGAGTTGGGAAGGCCCCTGGAGGAGGAAATGGCAACCCACTCCAGTATTCTAGCCTGGAAAAATCCCACGAACAGAGGAGCCTGGTGGGTTACAGTCCATGTGGTCACCAAGAGTTGGATCTGTGCGCGCGCACACACACACACAAGATACAGTAAATACATCGAAATATTACATACATAGAAGTTCTAGAAGTAATCTTTGTTTAAGCATTTATTTGTTCTGTGTGAATAAACTTAGAATCCAAAGAGTGAAGAGAATGACCCAGTGTCTTAAATCTGGTTAGCTGGAGAGTTAACAATAGTACCTGGTCTCCTGATAGAGTTTCAGGATGATTTTCTGCTGCGCTTGTGCTGTAAAGGAGATCTGGGCTCAGATATTCTACAGAGTGGCTCTTTGTCCCATGAATTCCCATTATAGCACCTGAGTTCAGTCTCTAAAAGAAAAAAGAACTGCACATGAGACTGGAAGTTAAAAGATTTACAAATATTGTTTAACTTAATGACTTAATTATTAGCCACCAGTGATCTTCATTCTGATGGAAAAACTTAGATTCATAGTTGTTCAGGCAATTTGCTCAAAGCCACAAAGCTAGTGATAGAATAGGTGGCAGTTATGGATCTCTGGAACAAAAGCATGGCCAGAGCAAGCAGCAAGAAAACAGAAAGAGCTGGGAGATTTTTAAGAATTCTGAATGATTTCCTCTTCTAAACTTAATTAATTTTGATTGGAGGGTTATTTCTTCACAGTATTGTGGTGGTTACTGCCATACATAGACAGGAATCACCCACACTCGCACGTGTGTCTCCCCATCCTGAAGCCCCCTCCCGCCTCCCTCCCCACCCCATCCCTCTGGGTGGTCCCAGAGCACCAGCTTTGACTGCCCTGCTTCATGCATCGAACTTGCACTGGTCATCTACTTTACATATGGTAATGTACATGTTTCAGTGCCATTCTCTCAAGTCCCACCTTCACCTTCTCCCACATAGTCCAAAAGTCTGTTCTTTACATCTGTGTCTCTTCTGCAGCCTTGCATATAGGATCGTCGTTACCATCTTTCTAAATTCCATATATATGCATTGATATAAACTTCCAAATGCAACTTGAGTTCTTATGAAACTTGTTGCTGACTCTTCTAAGTGCTGCTGTTGAAAAATTTTCTGAAGAAACTGATACAGTTTTGTTCCTTTTGAAATGTATGCAGCACTCTCATTTGTTGGGATTGTCATCAATGGGGAAACTTTTTGTTGAGGAAGCAACTTTATCCCTAGGGACACTAGAAGACTTCTCATAGTTTAATCAATCTGATTAAAGATAAGGGCAAAATGTTTCATGAAGACTTGGAAATATGCTTGTCATATTTGACACGTTTGACAAATGTTTGTCATCATTTGTGGGAAACTATATAAAAATGAAGTCAATAAATGAGAAGACAAAGCCAAGAGATGGAAAGGAGCCGATTCCTGATAACTTTCCCTTTTTCATTTTTTTTAACATCTATATCCAAATATTCTTTAGTTTTATTTACCCTTATACCTTTAATTGCCTGAATGGTTTCTTCTCCTACTTAAATCAATTTGCATTGGTTTAGTTCCCTTGTAATTAAAAGTGACCCAATATATTTACCATTATAACAACTTAGTGATCATTTATTTTGTTTTCAGTGCCTGAATCTTTCTGTCTCATTGTAGAACTCATGTTCAAATTATTCAGGAGTTATTATAGGGTAGACTGGGAATTTATCTTCCAGAATTGGGCTGCACTTCTGTCAGGTCCCTCAAAGGGAACTATTCTACGTATGAGTCAATTGTTGATCCTATCCAATAGCTGTGGGCATGGCAGCATGGTTATATGATACTATAATTGACCATTTGTACATTTAAAAAGTGTCCATTCTTGCTTTGCTTTATAGGTGATGTGTCAGGACTTCCCTGGGGGTCCAATGGTTAAGACTCTGTCCTCCCAATGGAGAGGGCATGGGTTCAACCCCTGGTCAGGGAAATAAGATCCCACATGCTGCATGGGACAGCCTAAAAAATAAACACAAAACCAAAACAAACCAAAAAAGGTGACCTGTGGGCCTTGTATGTACTCAGATCCATAGATCCAACTTTGAACTTCTAAAGAGTGTTGTGCTCAGTCTTTACAAGGCATGGTAGTTAAGAGCAGACAAAACTGTCTTACAGCTTGACCTTGTTTGGTACAATAGGAGAGATTCCAAAAAGTTTCATGTAAATTGAATTCTATTTTAAATATGCTGGAGAGATTTTTTCTTTTTTTATTGACTTATGTCCTACTGTGAATCCTTTAAAAAGGGAATAATTAGTTTCTAAATTTAGCCTTTATAAACCCAGATTTTTAAACATTGAGATTGCCTAAAGTAAGGTCCTCTGCGGAAGGGGACAGTCTTTTCCAGTGTTTTCTTCATAACTTTGAAAGTTGCTGAATGTCCTTTTTCATATCTATGCCAGCTTACTCCCTTTTCCTATGTTGTGAGCAATCAGAGATTTTCGCCCACACCATAAAAATGATCTCACTTTTTACAGCATGGAAAGATTAGAACTGCAGCCTCACAGTGTTTGCTGATTAAGAACATGTATGAAGACTCCTCCAAATACAACTTTTTTCCAAACCACAAATTAGCATGAATGTTGGAACCCTCTAAAATATTTTTATACCGCAGTTGCACCTTCATTGGCTTTGAAAAATAGCAGTTCATTTATGTGGGAAACAGTTGTTTTTTTTTTTTTAAAGCATTGATATCTGTTCTCACATATCTTGGAAACATTCTTTAGCTCCCAGGCATTTGTTCACCCCAGGTTTGGAGGTCCTAAACACTGGAGAGAATCTGATCATGTTGTCCTCATTTTTAAGATAATACCCAACATGAGTTCAGCCTAGAAGTCCCTTTACCGCTTGGTGCTACCCTCCTGTTTTGTCATTCATTTCACATTATATGTGGTGCACTTATATGTATTGGTTTCTTTGCCATCTTTAGGAATTGGTGGCTTTACTTCCCCCTTAAGCAGTTAATTGCTCATTTTCCTGTGCTGAAAATCACATTTGGGGCATTTCCATGGCTCTGGGCATGTGCACTACTATGAGCTGTATCTGTGTTTTAGGTACGCTAGAAGGCTGCAGTCCATGGGGTTGCTGAGGGTCAGACACGACTGAGTGACTTCACTTTCAATTTTCACTTTTCACTTTCATGCATTGGAGAAGGAAATGGCAACCCACTCCAATGTTCTTGCCTGGAGAATCCCAGGGATGGGGAGCCTGGTGGGCTGCCATCTGTGGGGTTGCACAGAGTGGGACACAACTAAAGTGACTTAGCAGCAGCAGCAGCAGTGTTACCCGGGGTGGGTTCAAGTCACTCTCTAGCACAGTGGGTCCCAAACTAGAGCTCCCTTAGAGCTGGGATAAGCAGACTTATTTTTCTTTAATTAATTTTTGACTGGTCTGGGTCTTCATTGCTGCACGCGGGTTTTCTCGAGTTGCAGACAGTGGGGGCCCCTCTTTGCTGCAGTGTCCAGGCTTCTCATCGCAGTGGCTTCTTCTGTGGGAGAGCACAGGCTCTAGGGAGCAGGGGCTCAGCAGCTGCCATGCACAGGTTCTGATGCCCCGCTGCATGTGAGATCTTCCCAGACTGGGCAGCAAATCCATATCGCCTGCATTGGCAGGTGGATTCTTCACCACTAGACCACCAGCGAAGTCCAAGCAGAGAGTTTCTAAAGGGCGCAGGAGAATGACTAGTGTTTAGGGAATCAAGTTTCACTTTCTCAGCCTTCTATGTTATCTTTCCTAGAACTGATTTTCCTCTGAACTCAATTATAGTTACGATGTTTCTTTATCACAATCTCTTTTGTTGTTACTCTTCTTACTCACACTTAACAAAGAATGACAAAACTTTCAGCCCATTTTACTACTAAAGATTACCCTGAGCTAAGCAAAGTACAATTTGGAATGGTATGTTCATTATGAGATAAATTGACCCCCCTAAAAAGAACTTTGTGTATCTAATATTTACTTACCAAATTTTGAAATAGATTAATTCTACTTGAGTAATTTCAATGTAACTTGATTCAGAAGAAAGTTTTGACAGCTAGATGTGCATACAAATGTGTTTAAAGCTAAGAATTTTGATATAGTGATAAATGGGAGATTTTCACATATTAAACTTAATTAAGGGTAAAATTCTTTGGGGAAGATGATTGAACACACTTTTAGAAAAAAAAAGATAAAAATTTGATTGTTAAAGAAGGGTTTGTTTTTGTATTTTCATAAATGGAAGATCATGGGTATCAAATCACTACTGTATTAAATTTCATCAGACATAAGAATGTTTTAATTTAAAGCAGCTATATTTAAAATACAGAAATGATATCCTTTGCAACTATTTACAAATCATGATGCAGAGTATTATATCTCAGTTAAAACACGTGTGAGTGTTCATATCTCCTCTCCAAATTTTCTAGTAGATAAAAAGACCTCTGAGCTTAGAATGAGTCTTGTTCAGTCATCAAGTCGGGTCTGACTTTTTGGGGCCCCATGGCCTGGAGCAAGCCAGGCTAGACTAGGTCCTGGCATGTTGTAAAGTGTGCACAAATTGTTTCAGGGTTTAATTAGGGATCTTGTTACAAGGCACATTCTTAACCACAGACCACCAGCGGAGCCCCAGCATTTGTTTTTATCAAATCATAGAGGGAGAGATTTCTCTGTGACTCTTCCGTGATGGTGGTGGTATTTATAGAAAATGTTACGATGTCAGAGAAGAAAAGGTACATTTCTTCTTCCAAAAGAGTGTTCAGTCTCACTAGGACATAAAGTAAATGCCCATGAACACTGATCAAAATAAATTGCACAGCCCTTGATCTTTTAGTGAACTGGTGGTCACCTAAGTTTTTGCCTCCCCTGTTCTATGAGATTATAATCTAAACCCTGGATGGTTTGTGGGCAGCAAGATCATATATATATATATATATATATGTATTTATTTTTAGGGTGAGATTTCTCCTCTTAATGTTTTGTTTTTTGTTAAAACTGCTTGTCATATTTACTTGATTCTTTCCTGTTGGTTACAAGTACCAGACAGATAATAAACAACTTATCTAGGAGGAGCTTGGGGAGAATTCTGCCTGCAGGTGGGAGGCAAAAGCATGTGACCTCTAGAGGTCCTTTCCTGAGATATGTTTCCATTTAATACATTTTTTGCTTTCTCTACAAAAGCGCCTCAAGGTGTGAACACAATAAATAGAGACACAATGAATTCAAATATTTTTAAAGGTTTTGTGGCAGCATTAAATACAGAGAAATAAAAGCAACTAAAAAAACAGGATTTCAGCATTATTTAAGCCCACCTGGAACATGTAGATCTCACAAAAGCAAAATGTTTCCATTTTTGCATTGGGACGTCCAGGAGGTAAGTTCTCTGGAAAACATAAATGGACAGGCTTCTTGGGAACTGAATTCCAAAATGATATTTGTGACAGAAAATTTAGGCCGATGTTGAGGTTGCAAAGATGTGGGATTGCATCATTAGATAAAGACCATCAAGTATTTCTCTCCTTTAACTTGCCAAATAACTGTGTATATCATGTAACTTTCCTGAGATTCCATCTTTCCCACTCCAGTGACAATGACACTGTTTATCCAATACTCATGTAACAGAAAGGTGTAAATTAATATCTGGAAAATATTTTAGATGCATTATATATGAGTTCTGTAAAAATAAACAGTTGGATGGGGTGAGAGGCACAACAATGTCCCCCGCAAGATATCCAAACACTAGTCCTTGGAACCTGTGAATATGTTAATTTTTGTGGCAAAAGTGACTGTGCACATGAGGAACTTGGGGTGGTAAGAATATCCTTAAATGTCTGGGTGTCTGGGATGATTGCAAAGGCGACAGTGAGAGAGGGAGGCAGGACTCTCAGAGGGGTTCCCTGTACACGACCCTCAGTTGCTGCCTTTGAAGATGTGGAGGGATCGCAAATCAGGACAAGGTGAGAAATGGATTCTCCCTTAGAACTTCTAGAAGAAATGATGCCTGCTGACTCCTTGATTTTAGCGAAATGAGACTTCCGACTTTCAGAACTGTAAGATAATAAATAAATTTGTACCACTTAAGCCACTGTTTGTTTTAATTTTCTACAGAAACAATAGGACACTATTAAAGGTGTAAAACAAAATTAAGACAAATATATGTGGCAAAACAAATGTAAGTATGAAAACAAACAACTTATTTGGGATATAAATATAAATGTGGTGTGCTGCTGCTGCTGCTAAGTCACTTCAGTCGTGTCCGACTCTGTGTGACCCCATAGACGGCAGCCCACCAGGCTCCCCCATCCCTGGGATTCTCCAGGCAAGACCACTGGAGTGGATTGCCATTGCCTTCTCCAATGCATGAAAGTGAAAAGTGAAATGTGCTGTAGCCATTATCTAATGGATTGGTTACCGTGTGCTTGGTCCTAATGAGAATGAGGTCTGGTTTTATTCTCTTTATCAACAAGTTTCACTAATGAAGGAAAAATAAAGTAGAAATGCACACAAAAGTAAATTTGTGGTTATAGGTCTAATTCTCGCCAAATATGTCACAAATGTGTTCTGAGGCTTACATGTAATAGAGGAAAGAAGACTGAACACTTTAACTTAATTATATTACTAAGGTTATGTTTATAAATAAAGGTGACTTTGTATCTTTAAGAATCCCTAGAGATTTCCCAGGGTCCAGTGGTTGGGACTTTGCCTTCCACTGCAGGGGGTGCTAGTTCAGACCCTTCTAAGGAAGCTAAGATCCCATATGCTTTTCCACCAAAACACAAAAACAGAAGCAATATTGTAACAAATTCAATAAACACTAAAAATGGTCCACATTAAAAAAAAAACATAAAAAGAATCCTGATTTGTAAATAAATATGCATAGAAATAGGACTAAAAGTTTTGAAATGTATTTTCACATAAATAATAGCTTTGGATTAATTCATATTTTTGACAGGTATAATTATGTGCATTTACAGAAAAGGAAATTGAGGCTTAGAGAAGTGAAAGAACTTGGTAAAAATCATAAATCTGTTTAAGAGAAAAGTCAGGATTCCATGACCCAGGCATTTCAACTCTCCATTCTAACTTTTAGCTCTAAAAATGCGGGTCAATATGCTAATTTTTGAATGGGTCTCTTAGCTGTCAAAGGTGGGAAGATACACATAAGCACTTTTGAAACCATTTTAATTACTGGTATGACTCTGAAATGAATAAAATTGTTACTAGTTTTGCTGGTTGCTTTTTCTCTGCCAACCATGAAGGCTCAATTCCAATTCCAAGGCATTGTCTGTGATGGCTACTATTGTTGTCTTTATACTTTTCACAAAAGCAGATTGAAACAATTCTAGGTTTATATTATCAAATGTTATCCTGCAGCATATATTGAATTTCAATTAGTTTTGAAGAAAAAAAAATTGTGTGTGGGCTTGCATGTTCTGTGTGTATGAGCATGTATGTCTGCCAGTATGTGAGTGTATGTATGTATGTACATTTATGGAATTTGGGCCAGAGGGTCCAGTTAAACCAGATATCTGAATTAGCTGATTTTATTTATGATGTTGAGTGACAAAGAATTGATACTTTTGAACTGTGGTGTTGGAGAAGACTCTTGAGAGTCCCTTGGACTGCAAGGAGATCCAACCAGTCCATTCTCAAGGAGATCAGCCCTGGGATTTCTTTGGAAGGAATGATGCTAAGGCTGAAACTCCAGTACTTTGGCCACCTCATGCGAAGAGTTGACTCATTGGAAAAGACTCTCTGATGCTGGGAGGGACTGGGGGCAGGAGAAGAAGGGGACGACAGAGGATGAGATGGCTGGATGGCATCACTGACCCGATGGATGTGAGTCTGAGTAAACTCCGGGAGTTGGTGATGGACAGGGAGGCCTGGCGTGCTGCGATTCATGGGGTTGCAAAGAGTCGGACAGGACTGAGTGACTGAATTGAACTGAGCTGAACTAACTAAAATATTTCTTGGAAACCTGAGTCAGAGATGCTTTCTAGTGGTTCAGTAAGTATGTTACAGCACTGTTCCTTATATTTCACTTCACTCTTGCTTTCTCTTTTGGTTTTATTTTGAAATGATTTCTCCCTTATACATATGTTGCAAAAATAATGCAAAGAATCCCCGTATACCTTTCATTCAGATTCTCTAGATATTAATATTCTGGTATTAATATTAATACTCTGGCTTTATGATCTGTTCTCTTTATTTTATTTTTTTAATTTTAATTATTATTTTTTTGATCTGTTCTCTTTAAACACACATACATGTGCATGTAGATCCATATGAATACATTTACATTAATATTTCTATCAGTTCAGTTCAGTTCAGTCTCTCAGTCGTGTCCGACTCTTTGTGACCCCATGAATCACAGCATGCCAGGCCTTCCTGTCCATCACCAACTCTCGGAGTTCACTCAGACTCACGTGCATCAAGTCAGTGATGCCATCCAGCCATCTCATGCTCTGTCGTCCCCTTTTCCTCCTGCCCCCAACCCCTCCCAGAATCAGAGTCTTTTCCAATGAGTTAGGTCTTTGCATGAGGTGGCCAAAGTACTGGAGCTTCAGCTTTAGCATCATTCCTTCCAAAGAAATCCCAGGGCTGATCTCCTTGAGAATGGACTGGTTGGATCTCCTTGCAGTCCAGGGACTCTCAGGAGTCTTCGCCAACCTGTATTTAAAACATATGTGGCTTCCCACATGGCACTAGTGGTAAAGAATCTGCCTGCCAATGCAGGAGACGTGGGTTTGATCCCTGGGTCGGAAAGATCCCCTGAAGAAGGAAATGGCAACCCATTCCAGTATTCTTGCCTGGAAAAGTCCATGGACAGGGGAGCCTGGCTTGCTACAGTTCATGGGGTCACAAAGAGTTAGGACACCTTTGAGTGACTGAGCACGTGCACATATGAAGCGTATATTTAGGTATGCAGTAAGTCCCCTACATAAGAGCAAGTTCCATTCTTAGAGTGCATTCATAAGTCCAGTTTCGTCGGAAGCCCCAAAAAGTTAGCCTAGGTACTCAACTAACACAGTGGGTTATATCGTATGGTATTATAATAGGCTTATAATACTTTTCATGTAAATAATACATAAAAAACAAACACAAAAATTAAGAAAATATTTTTAATCTTATGGTACAGCGCCTTGAAGAGTACAGTAGTGCCAGCTACCTCACTGCTGCTTTCCCACTTGTTTCTGGATACCCTGGGCTTGAAATGAAGACACTGTTGTACTGTACTCCTGTCTATACAGTACTGTATAGTATTAAAAATTCTGAATACAATTGCAACTCAAGGGGTGAGTCCTTACTGATCAGGTTGATCATCACATCCCATTTCCATGGCCTTAGTCCTTCGTTTAGGCTTGGTCTGAAGTCTTGTTTAGAATGCTGGTTAGTGGCTCTGTCCCTCTTCAGGATGATAAATTATGGGTCCATGAGCCCTGAAATTGCTTTCACCATCTTGCCACCATGAAGCAAGCCAAATCTGGAACAAAGTGCCACAGTGGGAAACAGTAAGAGAGGAAATGAAATTGGATTCTTGATGGCATCACTAAGACGCTGCATGAAACAAACCCAGACAAGTATTCTGCCTCTGTTCTTCAAGACATTGCTGTTGTTTATTCGGTCAGTCCTATCCGGCTCTTTTGTGACCCCGTGGACTGTAGCCCGCCGGGCTCCTCTGTCCATGGGATTTCCCAGGCAAGAATACTGGCGTGAGTTGCCATTTTCTTTTCCAAGGGATCTTTCCAACCCAGGGATTGCACTTATCTGGTGACTCAGATGGTAAAGAATGTGCCTGCAATGCAGGAGACCTGGGTTTGATTCCTGGGTTGGGATGTTCCTTGGAGAAGGGAATGGCTACCCACTCCAGTATCCTTGCCTGAAGAATTCCACAGACAGAAGAGCCTGGTGGGCCACAGTTCTTGAGGTCACGAAGAGTCTAACATGACTGAATGACTTACGCTTTCACTTTCTTCTGCATTTGAGGCGGATTCTTTACCATCTGAGCCACCAGCGAACACCTAATATTCTTCAAGATATACAAGTCAATAAAGCATTTTTATTGCTTAATTCAGATAAGTGGAATTTCCTATTGCTTGAAACTGAATAAATAATAAATAAATGGGGACTCCCGTCTCCCTTATTTTAATGATGAGAAAAAATCAAGGAACAGAAGGTTGAACTGAATCGTCTAACATCACACGGGTGATAATTAACTGTACGGGGAGTGGAACCCCACGTTGTCAACTCTGGATCCAGCTCTTTTAATTGCAGAGTGTTTGTGTTATGACATTGTTTTCCATTCTGTCGTTCTCACAATCTGCCGTTGAGAGCGTTAGAAGGAAAACAAGACCAGAAAACAGAATTTCTGTCTTCTACGATACTATTCTTTCTGGAACACTTACATCTATTTTCAGTGAGACAAATTAGAAAATTGATTCTTCTTTTCAAGCCCTGATCATCATGGAGGGGCCTCTATTATCCCCAAAGGAGCGCAGCCATAATAACAAGGCCCAGTGATTATTGGATTTGAGTTCACCGCCCTTGCTCAAGAGGAACGATAGAAAAGAGAACAGGCTGCAGAATCCGTAAATGCCATATCTAAAAACAGCTCTCAGCTGTGTCTAATGAACATCTGGGACATGTTTCTGCCGAGTTGGGGGAGGGTACATGGCTACATTAGTTACTGCCTTTCATAAAAATTAACAGCTCAGATCTTCAGGTCAGCATGTTTAACAAAAACAAATCGTTTATTTCTAGAGCATGGAACAGATGTGAATGAGTTTGAAAAATTAGTGTGTCTGCAAGTGTCTGGGGGTCTTTGATATGAAAATGATAAAAGAGATGAGTTTTCCTATAAGCATGTGGTCATGAGTAGAGGCTTTCACTGGTGGGTAGGAAACACAGAAACGGAAAGGGGTTCTGCAGGGAGGGGAACTGCGGACAGGTAGCCTGGAGGTGATCAAGAGCCACCTGATGAACGTGAAAGAGGAGAGTGAAAAAGTTGGCTTAAAACTCAACATTCAGAAAACTAAGATCGTGGCATCCGGTCCCATCACTTCATGGCAAATAGATGGGGAAGTGATGGAAACAGCGGCAGACTTTGGTTTTGGGGGTTCCAAATTCACTACAGATGGTGACTGCAGCCATGAAATTGAAAGACACTTACTCTTTGGAAGAAAAGCTATGACAAACCTAGGGAAGGAAAGGAAAGGAAAGTCGCTCAGTCATGTCTGACTCTTTGTGACCCCATGAACTGTAACCTACCAAGCTCCTCTGTCCATGGGATTTTCCAGGCAAGAGTAATGGAGTGGGTTGCCATTTCCTTCTCCAGGGGATCTTTCTGACCCAGTGATCGAACCCATGTCTCCCGCATTGCAGGAGACGCTTTACTGTTTGAGCCACCAGGGAAGCCTAGATAACATATTAAATAGCAGAGACATTACTTTGCCAGCAAAGGTCCATCTAGTCAAGGCTATGGTTTTTCCAGTAGTCACGTATGGATGTGAGAGTTGGACTATAAAGAAAGCTGAATGCCGAAGAATTGATGCCTTTGAACTGTGGTATTGGAGAAGACTCTTGAGAGTCCCTTGGACTGCAAGGAGATCAAACCATTCCATCCTAAAGGAGATCAGTCCTGAGTGTTCATTGGAAGGACTAATCCTGAAGCTGAAACTCCAATACTTTGGTTACTTGATGTGAAGAGCTGACTCATTTGAAAAGACCCTGATGTTGGGAAAGATTGAAGGCGGGAGGAGAAGGTGACAGCAGAGGATGAAATGATTGGATGGCATCACCAACTCAATGAGTTTGGGTAAACTCCAGGAGTTAGTGATGGACAGGGAGGCCTGGTGTGCTGCAGTCCATGGGGTCAAAAATAGTTGGACACAGCTGAGCAACTGAACTGAACTGAGCCTGGAGGTGAAGAAGTTAACTGGACAAAGCACACACCTAGTCCAAACGTGTGGGTTTGGAGGCCCAGGATATACAAGATCCATAGGCCGAAGGAATTCAAAGTTTTAACTAATATTTTTGCTGTTGAGAGATACAGATTCTCCATCTTTAAATGTATCATAAATGAAAGTTCATCCTTCAGAATTGAAAACATACTCCTGATCCTTGCCCCTACATCAGGGCATGCCTGCTCAGTATTATCCCCCTTTTAACTCCTCGTAGCCCATATCCTTTAAAAATGCTTAATAATGCCATAGAAAGAAAAGAGAGAGTAAAACCATTTTCAGATGCTACTTACTTCTAAAATGACATATCTTCAAAATCCTCAAATCAGAATATGACAGAGCTGGACGGACCTTTAAGTTCCTATAGTGCAGGGAGTTTGCTTGGAGTCTTTTACTGTTTCTATTTCAGATGAGACATAATCGAGCCACTCTGAAAACCCACTGTGCCCACAGCAAAAACCATTACAGATTTTACTCCATTTTAACAATCACGCCCATACACCCTCCCACCATCATCACACACACACTTCACTAACCAACATTCTTCAGTTCAGTTCAGTTCATTTCAGTTTGGTTGCTCAGTCATGTCCAACTCTTTGTGACCCCATGAACTGCAGCGTGCCCGGCCTCCCTGTCCATCACCAACTCCCAGAGTTTACCCAAACTCATGTCCAATGAATCGCCATCCAACCATCTCATCCTCTATCGTCCCCTTCTCCTCTTTCCCAACATCAGGGTCTAAGTCAGCTCTTCGCATCAGGTGGCCAAAATATTGGAGTTTCAGCTTCAACATCAGTCCTTCAGATGAACACCCAGGACTGATTTCCTTTAGGATAGACAGGTTGGATCTTCTTGCAGTCCAAGGGACTCTTAAGAGTCTTCTCCAATACCACAGTTCAAAAGCATCAATTCTTCGGCATTCAGCTTTCTTTATAGTCCAACTCTCACATCCATACATGACCACTGGAAAAACCATAGCCTTGACTAGATGGACCTTTGTTGGCAAAGTAATGTCTCTGCTTTTCAATATGCTGTCTAGGTTGGTTATAACTTTCCTTCCAAGGAGTGTCTTTTAATTTCATGGCTGCAGTCACCATCTGCAGTGATTTTGGAACCCAAGAAAATAAAGTCAGCCACTGTGTCACCATTTCACCATCTATTTGCCATGAAGTGATGGGATCAGATGTCATGATCTTCGTTTTCTGAATGTTGAGCTTTAAGCCAACTTTTTCATTCTCCTCTTTCACTTTCATCAAGAGGCTCTTTAGTTAGTCTTCACTTTCTGCCATAAGGGTGGTATCATCTGTATATCTGAGGTTATTGATATTTCTCCCAGCAATCTTGATTCCAGCTTGTGCTTCCTCCAGCCCAGTGTTTCTCATGATGTACTCTGCATATAAGTTATCAACATTCTTACCCTTGTTTTATTCAGTCAGGAGTAATTTTTTTTTCACATTAGTTAGATTACCTGCCAAGTCTCTTTACTGTTTTCTAGTTGTTCTATCATCAATTTCTCAAAGGAGTCCTTAAGATTAAGACTCAGGATTATGTTCTCAACTCTGAGAATGAAGGGGACAGGGGCTGGGTTCTGTTAACCTATGAGAACAGAGTTGCATTATAATATGTCTTCTCTCTGTCCTTGAAAGTTCTTGGGAGAATTAAGGAGTATCTATCAACTGTTTGAATAAGAGCTAATTTACTCATTGTTGACAGGAAGGAAAAGCAGAGAGGAGAGAGGAGGAGGAGAAGTACAGAACCTCAGGGCACAAGAACATAAACTCCTCTTTACTTGGCTGAGTTACCACCATTACAAGGGGCAGGAGGTTAATCTGTTTGGGTAAGGTGGGTCAGACCCTGTCCACAGAGAACAGCATCTTTTAGACATTTTTCTAAAGATGTTCTAGGATGGGAGCTTTCAGTGACTCCTAGGAGTATCAGACAGCCTAGGCATCCATCTGAATGGAGAGTTCTTCCTATCACACTGTTGTCCAGATCATCCAGTGGTCCACAAACTCCAGCCCTGGGTCAAATCCAACTGATGGTCCTTGTTTGTGCTAAGATTGCCTATTCCACTTTTAAATATTTGAAAAGAATCAGAAAACTAATGTTTCATGACATATAAGAATTAGGTGAAATTCAGGTTTCAGTATCCGTTTGTTGATATCCACTTATGCCCATTCATTTTCATGTAGCTGTTCCCACACTGCTGATGCCGAGCTTGTGGTTCCAAAATCTTTGCTGTTGTTGTTCAGTCGCTCAGCTGTGTCTGACTCTTTGCAACTCAGTGGACTGCTTGGTGCCAGGCTTCCATGTCCTTCACTATCTCCCAGAGTTTGCTCAAACTCATGTCCATTGAGTTGATGATGCCATCCACCCTTCTCATCCTCCATTAACCTCTTCTCTTCTTGCCCTTAATCTTTCCCAGCATCAGGGTCTTTTCTGATGAGTCGACTCTTCACATAAGGTGGCCAAAGTATTGGAGCTTCAGCTTCAGCATCAATCCTTCCAATGAATATTCAGGGTTGATTTTCTTTAGGATTGACTGGTTTGATCCCTTTGCAGTCCAAGGGACTCTTAAGAGTCTTCTCCTGCATCACAGTTCAAAAGCATCAATTTTTTGTTGCTCAACCTTCTTTATGGTCCAACTCTCACATCTATACATGACTACTGGAAAAAACATAGTTTTGACTGTATGGACCTTTGTTGGCAAAGTAATGTCTCTCTGCTCTTCAATACGCTGTGCAGGTTTGTGATAGCTTTCCTTCCAAGGAGTAAGCGTCTTCTAATTTCATTGCTGCAGTCACTCACAAAGCCTCAAATATTTACTTTCTGTCCCTTTACAGACAACACCTGCTGACCCACTGGTAGAGGACGTGCAGGACCACATAGGAGGAAGCCACATAGTAATCCAGATGACCGTACAGATTCAAAGGTCTGAAGACAGTCTCTCCAGAGTTTATTTACGGAGCATGAATGGATGATTTAACACGAAAATCTATTAGTATCAAACAACTCTAAGTCGAGAGGCTACCCTCAATAATTTATTCAGTCATGTATTCATTCAGCACCTTTATTAAGCCCCTCCTACATACTAAAGATAGAATCTACCAACAAGGTCCTCCTGGAGAGCACAAGAAACTCTGCTCAACGTCATGTGGCAGCCTGAATGGGAACGGGGTTTGGGGGAGAATGGATACATGTATACACATGGTTGAGTCCCTTTGCTGTCTACCTGAAAGTATCACAACTTTATTAAATGGCTCTACTCCAATATAAAATAAAAAGTTTAAAAAGTATATAGTATCTTAGGTGACAGGAAGGGTAGAGGAGCTTAAGGTGGGAAGGACTCTGCTCTTGTTAAAGGTTAGATTTCTTAGATCTCAAACAGACTTCTTCCCTAAAAGTTATTTTCCCCTCAAGTCATATATAAATATTTCTGATTCAAGCACACACATTTCTCTTCTCTCAGTTTTAAAATGAAGGATGATGTCCGTCACATAAAAACTTCTCTTGTAGATGCAGGAAATAAAAACAAAGCAAGGCAAAGACTGTGACAACAACAACAAAAAAACCACCAAAGAACAAACCAAAAAATTTTCCCTTCCTAGTTTCGCGTGGGTCTTTAGCTTTCTCTGCCCAATGTAAAGGTGTTGACTTAGCTCTGTAAAAACCTCTTTTGTACAGAAGGACTTCTACATATATATATATATATATATATATATATATATATATTTTAAATTTGGCTGTGCCAGGTCTTACTTAGTTGCAGCATGTGGGATCTTTAGTTGTGGGATCTAGTTCCCTGACCAGGGATCAAACTTGGACCCCCTGCAATGGAAGCACAGAGTCTTAGCCACTAGATCATCAAGGAAGTCCCCTTAGAAGGACTTTTACATGGACAAATGCATTTGTCTTTTGCATTGTACTAATACTTTGCATTGCCGAGTATGCGTTACTATGTATCAATATTATACTATTTAGTTTCATTCATTGCATTGACTTATTATTAACACTTACAATTTGCAGATGAATAACTCAAGGCTTTGGTAGCTCTGCTAGTAAGTAGCCAAAGTGAGGCCCCAAACCAGGTAATCCAATTCTGAGCTTAAATATTCTTTTTCTTGGCAACCGAAAAGTTATCTATTTCCTCTCTGAGCTCACATAGTATCTTGGTTAAGAATGGAGGAAATAAGAAGGGTAGAGGGCTAAGAAATGGATTCTTGAAGTTAATTGGCTATTGACTGGAAAAATTATAATTTCTCTGAGCTATTGGCTCCACCCTGATTAAAGCAATAATCTGCTTTTACTAAAGGGAGATGGATGATGTGCTATAATAAAAAGTGAACTAAATATAGCCACAGAACATCTGGGTTCTATCTCTGCTTTGCCATGATGAGCTGTGTGTCCTTCAGGTATTGGGGGAGTCACTTCAGATCTCTGAGCCTCAGTTTTTGTTGTAGTTTTGTTTGATTTTGGTCTATAAAAGCAAAGTGTAGAATGAATTACATTCCTAAATTCTTTCCAGGTTTAATACTCTGAGCTTCCATAAATTTTTTATTCATGTTTTTGAATCAGTGTTAATTGTTGTAAAGATGTCAATTTTACCCACAAATTGTATTTACATAATGATAATTCATTTAAAGTAACATTACGTATAAAGCACATTTTATAAAAAGTAATAATAGTTGGTAATAAAACAGAAATGTTTTACCTTGACCCAATCTAGTTGTCTCTCTAATTTCAGGACAGTGAGTGAAAATTGCAGTAGAACCCTGTGGCTTCAGTCCCTACTTCCTCCTGGAAAGTGGAGTCCCTCAGTCATGCCCCGACTCTTTGCGACCCCATGGACAGTAGCCTGCACCAATCTCCTCCATCCATGGGATTTTCTAAGCAAGAGTACTGGAGTGGGTTGCCGTTTCCTTCTCCAGGGAATCTTCCTGACCCAGGGATCGAACCCAGGTCTCCCTCATTGTAGAGAGAAACTTTACCGTCTGAGCCACCAGGGAAAACCACCCTGAACACGCCCGATCTTGTCTTCCTTCTGGAAGTGGTCCCCAAAGAGACCTGGGCCTACAATGATCTTGAGACAGGCTGGGACCTGGGACCTGGAACCCTTTGCTGCAGAGCTGTCACCTGGGCAAACATCTCCATGAGCAACAAACTATAAAGAAATTATCAATATATAAAAATAACTTGCATGCATAGTTGGGGCAAATTCTGTATAACAAGATACAAAAAGACCAAAAAGCCCAGTTGCCACTTCTGAAGAGCCAAGAGGAAAAACGGGGTGTAGGGAGCTGTAGTGTACTGTGCGTACCCCCCTGCACTCAACACCACGAAGAGCTGGGGAGAATACCTAAGTCACCCCTCCGATCTGAGCCCTGGACCTGCCCCTGTTCTAAACCCACATAAAGAACCAGCTCCCCCACCCACCTTAAGGAGTGAACAAGGGAACCTGTTATTTGTTCTTGCTCCCCTCTGTGGCAGCAGGGGCCCCGATAAAGCCTTGCCTGAATTTCTTGTCTGGCCTCGGATCAATTTCTATTGATTAAGGAGGTCAAGAACCCTGATCGATATCAATTTCACCCTCCTCTGACCCCCTAGTGCCAACCAAGGGTCTGACTTGGCTTCAGCACAGTCTACCCCATGGCATTTTATTTCTATTATAAACTGTTATTCTGTTACTTAACTTTTAATCAACTGCATGAAGTCTTCTTCTTGCCTCCCCAGTTAGATGCTGAGCCCTTTGTGTGGGAATGTGACCTGTGTCTGGTACCGGGAATCTCTGGAGAACTGATGATAATGTTTAGCACATGCAGAGCTGGTGGTCTGTAGGCAACGTCTCCATAAACCTCCTGCATTAATATGCATCCAACAGGTTGAGTGAATAAAATCCTAGGAATACACATATTTCATATGCTCATCCTTGACACTAAAATATTGTTGATATTAGTATAACACACACGTTACTTTGGAGAAGGCAATGGAACCCCACTCGAGTACTTTTGCCTGAAAAATCCCATGGACAGAGGAGCCTGGTAGGCTGCAGTCCACGGGGTTGCTAAGAATCGGACACAACTGAGCGACTTCACTTTCACTTTTCACTTCCATGCATTGGAGAAGGAAATGGCGACCCCCTCCAGTGTTCTTGCCTGGAGAATCCCAGGGATGGGGGAGCCTGGTGGGCTGCCGTCTATGGGGTCACACAGAGTTGGACACGACTGAAGCGACTTAGCAGCAGCAGCAGCACACGTTACTTTAGGGTTTCCCTGGTGGCTTAATCGTAAAGAACCCACTTGCAATGCAGGAGATGCAGAAAATGATGTGGTTTGATACCTGGGTCAGGAAGACCCCCTGGAGGAAGGCATGGCAACCCACTCCAGTATTCTTGCCTAGAGAATTCCATGGACAGAGGAGTCAGGCAGGCTATAGTTAATGGGGTCGCTAAGAGTTGGATATAACTGAAGCGACTTAGCATACATACATGATGTGTTATTTTATCTCTGGAAATGTGTATTTGTTTGTTGGGACCCTCAATAGGAGGTAAATCAGTATTGACTAAATTATTCTTTTTCTTCTAACACCTTACTTTTGACCAAAGCTTATTTTTCTTAGAATTACAGTTTTTTTTTTTCCTCCCCTGAACAATACAAGCAAAAATCCAATATTAGAGGGAAAGGTTCCATTGCATTCTTCTCTAAACTTCTTACTTTATTTTTGACTCCCACTAACATGTGTACGTCAATTCATTCAGGTCGTGTCTTGGTCTCTGGATTTGGGGCACCATCCTGACACAGAGATTCCTGGCAGCAGTTCTTGTAAGCAAAGAATAATTTGGTTTAGGAATTGCTGAGTTTTAAATTATTAACCCAAGAGCACACCAGGAAAAAGGAGGGTTTCCTTAGCAAAATGATAGAATCACAGCCTTTTCTCTTGAAGTTGTCAACATTCAGTGTGAAAGATTGTTTGATGTTGCTAAGGTTGAAAAATACCCTTCATTTTTTTGTCTTAAATAAAAGCCTTTGTTTCTCAGTTTGATATTTTTCATGAATAATTAGAGACTGGGGAAATTGAAAAGGATTTTTGTCTCTGGCTGAACTGAAGTGGTAAACATTCTTGGAAATCAAAACCTGCAAAACAGCAAGTACTTTCTTTCTTTTTTTATTTTTTCCAACTGTTTAAACATAACCTGGATATTGGGAGGCAGCAAACAAAACAGAAATGAAAACCCACAATAGCAATGGGATATCAGCATCAGACTTTATAAAGCCACTAGGAAAGTGTTTATCCAGGTCTCTATGGTCAGTTTACAATGCAATAGCTATCATCCCAGAGCGTGTTTCCTGCTCAGTCCAAGGACGATCTCTGCAGATCATCAAAGCTTACACATACAGCATTGTATCTTGTCATTACCAACAGTTCAGTGTTTGTCATGTGAACCGACTCATGCTATCTGCCCACTCTCTGTGGGTCAACTTAATAAGTAATAACAACAACAGCAATAATAATCACAGCAGGTACCATTTAAAGATTACCAGTTTGCCAGGCACACACCCTAAGTACTATAAGAATTGTGGCTGAATTTATTTTTACAACACACTTTTAAAATAGGCACCGTGAGCCCCATCATAAAAATGAAGTATTTGAAATGAATAATTTCCCCCAAGACAGACATTTATGGTGAACAGAGCTTGAAATAAAACTCAGGTCAGTTTGGCCCCAAAAGGCTTGCTAAATCATATTCTTAGGATGTTTTGAAATCTACATGAGATAGTTGGACATGCTTGGAAGATGAAAAATTAAAAAAGGCAAATATGGTTTCTAAATACTGAATGAATGACCATGAATACTGAATGAACGTTCAGGGATGGGATTAAGAGTAAGTTCAATCGAGGGGACTCAGTGGAGGAGGTTGTGGGAATGGGAGGTGGGACTAAGAAATGCCCTTATTTATTAGTTCAACAGAACGTTTAACATTTTAAAAAAACAATTATTGGAATATAGTTGATTTACAAATTTGTCTTAGTTTTAGATGTACAGCAAAGTGAATCAGTTATACATGTACATATATCCGCTCTTTATAGAGTCTTCCCATGTAGGTCATTACAAAGTACTGAGTAGAGGTCCCTGCGCTATATAGTAGGTCCCTATTAGTTACTTGTTTTATGTATAGTACTCTGTATATGTCAGTCCCAATCTCCTAGTTTACCCCTTCCCCCCCTGAAGATGTAGCATTTTGATGTGAGAGAGAGATGGTACGGATGAGTGCAGCTAGAGAAATTCTCATTCATTTGTTCTGTTCCTCTGATTGATGGAGACAAATCTTTCCCAGTCACACCTGCCCTTGCAGCTAACTCTCAACTGGAAAAGAACATCAAGAAGGAAATATTTCTTTAACCAAACGCTCATTGTATAGCTCCTCCCAAATGCTTTAACCTGAAGATCATGGGTGAAGAAAGAAGAGAATGAGATGTAATGATGTAATGTAATGATGTAACTATGACCATCCTTCCACTGGAGGCATGAGGGCCAACAAAGGGAAACAGGATGGAAAAACTAAAAGGGAGATGGAGGGGCTCAGTGTGGTTGGTGTTAGAAATACTACGCATGGTACCGACCTGGGGTCTTGTCTGGAAAGGCTGTGAGTGACTGAAATAGAGGAAATCTATGCAAGTTGAAGTCAATGGGAGATATAGAAACCCTCAGGCAGGGAGTAAGTGGCCAGGATGGTACATGGTCTAAGATCTTGGTCTAAGACCAAGATAATGTACTGGATTTATAACTTCAGAAGTTCGTAGCAGATGTAACAAGTATGTCTGACAGTGAATGGGTTCATTTCAGTAATTCTGCACCAGAAAGCAAGATGAGAGAAGGTAGAAAAACCTTCAGTTTCAAATGAATTAGCAACCAGAAGAAAGTCAGACAGCAGATCTCTGCTAGTTACTTGGGGTGCAGTTCTTTGTCTTAACCTAATCACAGACGATAAAGACATGGAAGAAGGGGGAAGCGGATAAACATGTGCTGAATACTCCAGAGACCCAGCTAACAAAAGAGTGAGGTCAGCAGCTAACATTCTCACAGCAGGAAATGGATTTTGGAAGCCTGGACAAAATGGCAGATTTCAAACACTGTAGTTTGGAGCTCTCTTGAGGCTGGCTCTAGTGTGTGGTGGTTCAACATTTCAAAAAAAAATTATAAACTAAAAATAAATATAAGCTAATTATGAAATAAGGCAGGGTTCATCCCTTATTTTGTTATTTATCTGTTATTTAGTATCTCTGCAAACCTACCATGGAGACTTGCACAGACTAAGGCGTAATCAATGATTTTTAATTGGTTAGCCTAATGAAAATATGAATCAAAGAGATCTGTAGGCAGACACAAAGATGGTAAATGGAAATAATGTGTCCTTTAAGAGAGAGAAGAAGAAAAGGCTTCTTCTAGCTTTCACTCTGTGCTGCCTGACCCCAGCTAGTTGAAATGCAAATGGCATGAGCTTGGGGGAGGGATGCATGTGTTAGTGAGAAACTTTTCATCTGTCTGCCTGACACCCTGAAGGGAAGATAGCCTGCTGCACTGACAGCTCTGATCCATCAGGCAAATGGGTACAGCTGTCATGACACCGCGACGGCTCAGCTATCACTGGCAGAGATACTGGCAGTCCTGGAAATCTGTGCATCGTTGCTGAGGGCAGAGGACCCAGTCCTGAGAGAACATAAACCTACATTTGCACAAGAATCCACCGGCCATTGCAGGAGATGCAAGACACTCAGTTGGATCCCTGGGTCAGGAAGATCTCCTTAGAGAAGGAAAAGGCAACCCACTCCAGTATTCTTGCCTGGAGAATTCTATGGACAGAGGAGCCTTGCTATAGTCCACAGGGTGGCAAAGAGTCAGACACAACTGAGCGACTGTGCATAACATATATAAGGGAAGGAAGAAGGGAAACAGGAGAGGAATAACCCTAGGATACAAAACAAAGGAATATCCCCAGCATCTAACCCAGACAGAGAACAAATTCTCGGAGAAAAACAACTAGTTTTAAAGATAGTGGGACTTCCTTGGAGGTCCAGTGGGTAAGACCCTGTGTGTTCACTACAGGGAGCTTGGTTTCGATCTCTGGTTGGGGAACTAAGATCTCACAGACACTAACTTACGAAGTTTAATGACCCTTTCTTACTAATGGATTAGGGCAGAGTCCTTCTGGAAAGAAAGACTCAAGTCCTAGCTGCTTGTCTCCTTGCCTCTGTCAATGCAATCTTCCAGTGTAACAGCATCAGTAACCCCTGAGAACTTGTAAGAAATGCAAATTCTAGGGCTGCATTTGGGACCTATTATTCAGAAACTCTGGGGTTGGAGCACAAAGATCTTCATTTTAACAAGCCCTGGAGGCGATGATTTGAGAACCATTGGTCTATCTGTGACTGAGCAACTGTTCCCTTAAACACTTCTCAGTCTGAACCATTTGAGGGACCCATAGAGTGGATCTAGGCTCAGGACCACTGCTCCGTTTCTTGGAATAAAGACGTTTGTGACTCTAGTAGACACTGGGGTTAATCCTGACTGTTGTTTCCGAAAGAATTAATTCAAACTGCTCTCAACATATAATGTACAAAAGTTAGAAACATGGCTCATGTAAATAGAAAATTAGCCTATGTCAAAGATTTTATTCAATCTATTAATTGATGTGGAAACTAGTAAGGTGGTAAAGCTGAGCCACTGGGTATTTGTAGCCAATTAACCATAAAAGAGGAATGTTAGAATAAGATTGGAAACAAAATGTTAAATCACCTTCAGGGCAATAAAAACACAGCTTTGGAAGTCTTTTTTTTTTTTTTTTTCTGTGTAACATAAACCATTTGCATTGCTACAAGATACAAATCTGTCAGTTAGCACAACTTTGCAGAGTCTGGGCACTTAAACAGTAAATAGTAAAATCAGCATAATGCTAAAATAGCCTAGAAAATTAAATACTTCTTGGGTGGGCCTGTTGAGCAATGCTCCAGAATGACATGGATAGGGCAAGGCAGGCATCCTCAGGGCTTTCTTTACAAGTCTCGGAACATTTTTGTTAACATGACAGCCCTAGTCTTCAGGCCCTAACTCTAGTGTAGCTGGGTGGACTCCTGGCTCACTGACCTGTGAAACATGCAGTTTTGCTCACTTCTGGCTGCACATTCAGTGTGAGTGTGTGTGGCAGCAGGCGTTCCACTTTATCACTACGCGGGTCCAGGCCTGGTTCCATCTCCCTGTTTCTTCATAACCCTCCTGCACCACCCTGATGAAGCCACCTGCTGAGAACCTCAGCAAGTGCTGGTTCAAGTTCAGAAGGAAACAGTTCAGGGGAAACTTCCATGTGCTTGAAGGTCCTCACAAGGGAACGTGATCACTGCTAGGGATTTTTTTTCAAGATGCTTATCTTCTCTTTGGTAAGCCAGGGGACAATATTTTTATATAAGGAGTGAATTTCAAATATTAGAACTAAAAAGACAGAGAGAAGGAGCATGTGGCTTGAATCCTGATGGGTAAGCTGCTGAACAGCGGAGCCAAGGAAAGGCAAGACCTCAAAGAGAGAGGCAAGACACCTGCTGAAGACTTCCCTGCATTTCATTCTTCCTAGCAGAAGAGCTGAGAAACACCCAGATCTGGCTGTCACCTTTAATCTACAGCCTGCCCATTGTTGCTATATTGCAAGGCTTCTTACCTGAGAGCCATGAACTTTCAAATCTGAAGACAGAATTCAGGGGATCCAAGAATTCAGATGAAGACAAATTTTTGTTTTCACTAAATTTGAACTGGAATTGAATTAGTGGTACTTGTGAGTTTGTTATGGATATTTCCACATCACTACTTTGCCTCCCTGCTTGAATTTTCTTAAAGTCTTAATAAAGAAGCATATGTATAACTCTATGCCTCCTTTAAAAAGAGTTTGATAACTGTATTTTGATATGAATAGTTTGCTTTATAAGCATATGTGTTTGTGTGCATTGAAAAACATTATTCTAAGACGAGATTCATACGCTATGTCAGATTTCTGAAGGGGTTCACGGCACAAAAAAGCTTAATAATCCTTGCCTATTGTAACTTCAAACCAATGAAAACAAAACAAAAATCAGTTTCGTTTAGTTTGCTGCCTCCTTGAGCTTTGCTGGTTTTCTGGTAATATTTTCTTTTGTATCAACTAAAATTGGAAAACAGCATGCCCCCGGTTATTATGTACTATATTCTTTTCCTCCTGAGATGATATATACATAGTTTCTTTATTTTTGAAACCATTTTTGGTGTTTAAAGGTATAAAGCAATGTTTATGGTTAGGATTCAAGGCACGAGCCATTCTGAATATCTCAGGAAGTCCCAGCATAAACTCAAGCAATGAATATCCATGCATTAATGAGAACCCAGGCAACTCGTTTTTTTGACCTCACTAAATCCTTTTCAGAGCAAGAAGCTTTCATTCTTCTTCAAGCCTCAGGTGGCAGATCAGGGGCAAAATATTCTTTCTTCCCAATTATGTGCATCTAGAGTCATTGTCTATTAGGGGAATAAGGGATAATAAAAAGGATGTGATTTTAGTTTATGATCAAACTGGATTTTTTCCTTCATTTTTGATTTATATTCAGTTAGCCTGCAGAAACTCATTTTTAGAAAAAAAGGGACAAAGACAAGTATTTGTCCTCCTCTGCTTTTCCAATTTTGCTAAGAGATGAAAAGCCAGGCAACAAAGGCTTTTACTCACAACCACTTTAAGACTTAGGGTCAGAAGCTGAGAAATAAAGTGTTCAGAAGAAAAAGAGCTGAACTCAAATGCTGGCTTGCTACTTGCTGATTGTGTGATCAAAAACGTGTTATTTAATCACTGAGGTTCTCATGCGGTTTGAATGTGCTTTCTAGGTAAGTAACTGTAAGGGTCATTGCAAATGGAGTGCATGTTCAGATAGACCCCAGGGTTTCATTTGCCATCTTTGGTTGGCAAGATAGAATAGGATATCTAAGCACCTAAGGGGAAGGGAAGCTGGAGGAAGTGGGCCATGGAGAAGGAAGACTGGATCTGGTTTCTGCATCTGGTTTTCCACTGTGGAAACTATCATCCCTCCTGGAGAGGGATACTGGAGGCCCAGAAGAGAAGGCTCTGTGAGACCCAAGACACAGACATGCTAGTGCCCACGTGAAGAACAGGAAAGAGACAGGAACGAGTGTGCCGAGGCTTTGTTTCTTCAAGGAAAACATCCTGAACTCCAGGGCAGTCAGGATGGAAGTGTAGAAGGAGATGCTAGGTACCACTTAGGTTTCTTTGGGATGGTGAATCAGTACAATCAGTACAATCTGGAGAACTTGCATGTCAGGAGGCAGGATACCACACTTAAGGGGAGGGGGGCTCTCCACTCCCCAGTGACTTTATGATCGTTGGATACCAGTGAATATGAGGGCATTAAATAACCTGCATTTCTTTCACCATTACCTATGTTCACCCTTGGGTCCTCCCAGAAATGATGGGTCTAATGAGCAATGGGGGATCTTGAGGTACTTGACCATATAGGTGGGGGCAATGAGCTGGCAGAGTCTGAGTTACTTCTATTAATGTTCCTTATTCGCAGGATGGAGGGGAAATGAGGACTGTATGAAGATAAATTAGAAGTAGTGTACTGTGAGATATCTTTTTAAGCTGTAAAGCCTTACAAAATGCGAGTTTGGGGGTATTAATTTTTTTCCAGAAAATTTGGCAACACCTTGTGGTTAGTAAATAAATGCCTGTTGGTTAAATGAAGGGATAAACACAAAAGAACTCATTTTAGGACCAAAGGAGATTGATAGAACTAATTTATACCAATATTTCAGCTTATCACTGTAAAAAAGAGAATGTTTATTACATTTGAAGATCAACAAAACAATTATTCCCATGCCTCTTATAAACCCAGCGAAAGGGATAAATGATGGGGAACAAGAGAGAGGGACAAAGTGGAGGACAAGTTCAGTCAGCTGACACATTGTCTCCTTCTCTGTGAAAACAATACCCACAGGTCCTGTCTTTCACTGCTTTTCATGTTCTACTTTCAGCCACTTAAGATTCCTGTTGAAGGCTCTTCACCGAATTCATACCCATGTATTTTCCAGCTCTTTCTATATTGAGAACCCAGAAAGATAAAAGTAAATGTAGTCTGATGACATTTTAAATCTTTTTAAATGAGGAAGCTCCACTGAAGTCTCTTTTTTGAAAGGATGTGCAAATATTCAATAATTACTCTATGGTTTACTAGTTAAGAGAAAGACATCTGCCAACAAAATATCAGGTGGGTTTAGGAACTTCCCCCGGTCTGTCTGATGCACAATGCTTGGTCCTTTTGGGAAATGCTCATAGCTTAAAGTAGATCAGGATTAGCTACACATCTAAAATCACCTCTACAACCTCACTAACAAAGTGTAACAGAGGAAAACTTCAGATCAAATTCTACCACTCACATAGCCATTTGTTGAGCAAACACCCACTATAAGGAGGCAAAAGAGCTGCTCATGCAACAAGTTATGAAAACTCAGTGAATTTCTGACTCACTGATAGTTTAGGGTGATCCAGCTACACTGCTCTAAAAGATTTATCCAAGACAGTCACCATTACTTTACAAAGTCAATATCCTGTTATGCTTATAGTCATTATTAGCCAAACAGAAATCGCTCAACTCCATGGCTGGCTGTGGGAGCACTTAAGCAGAGATCCCCAACCTTTTTGGCACCAGGGACCAGTTTTGTGGAAGACAAATTTTCCACGGACTGGGGAAGGAGGGAATGGTTTGGGGATGATTCAAGCACGTAACATTTATTGTGAGCTTTATTATTATTACATCAGTTCCACCTCAGATGATCAGGCATTAGATGGGAGGTTGGGGACCCCCCCACTTAAGGAACACGCCTCAGGTGTCTCCTCATGGTATAGGTGATAAGCCACTCTGTATCCCAAAGATGGAGGGATATACATATCCATACAAAGAGGGAACATGCCTAAAATAATTAAGCTAATCCACATACCTTATATCACCACTAAATATGGAAATACACACACAAACATGTTTATGTTTACATATGTGTATATACAGACACATTATAATAACATTAGCTAGATTTGGGGTTAGGAAATAGATAATACATATTTTAAGCTTTTCAGTCTCTTGCAATGTATATGAACCCTTGTCTATGCCACAGTGACTCAACCTCACCATTACAGCATGAAAGCAATCATAGACTATATATAAGAAAAAACCTGAGCGTGTTATGGCAATGTTTCTGAATGACAAAATTTGAATTTCATACAATTTTCACATATCATGAAATACTATTTTTATTTTGACTTTTTAAAACACTTAAAAGATGTAAAACTATTCTCAGTTCACAATCGTGGGCAATCCCCAAATATGAAGTGGGCAGTCTTTGATCTACAGCTTGTAGTTTGCAGATTTCTCATTAAAACTATAAAACTTTAAAGGCAGGTTCTGCCTTTATCGCTATGTCTTGTGACTGGAGAAGATGAGGAGAGAAAAGACAAAAATGGAAGAACATGTATTTGTAGGTGTTACCTAATTTACTTATTACACAATCTCTTGGAGTTATATACTATATTATTTTCACCATTTTATACAAGTGGGAAGGGAGGCTCAAATGGCTTTTTAAATATAGAAAGAGGGTCAAGTACAAGCCTATCCGATTTCAAATTTCATGTGCTTTCCTCTTCAAAGTCATGCTTGAGGGTTTTCCCGTGGACACTTGGACCTTTTATAAGGTAGAAGGTCTGAGCTTTTTCTTGTCAGGGTTGTTGCGCTGCCCGCTTCCAGTGGTGTCAGTCCTATTTCGCTATGTGTGAACGTCCCTTTGAGCATGTGGATTGCAGTGTGGATAAAGTTGCTTGACTTTGTACAAAGAGTCTGCCTGGGATTTTTTTTTTTTCTCTTCTTGACCTAGCAGATTTTTGAAGGCCGTGAGAAACTCTAAAGGGCTCAAGCACTGAATTGACATGACCAAATCTATGTTTTAGAAAGTTGTGTTGCGACTTGGAGCTGAATTTCAGAACAAGAATTCAGCACCAAATGAATCACTGATGTAACCAGCTTATGTAACAAAAGGAAAATATAACTGCAAAAGCAGATACTCATTTGAAATGGTAAAAGTACTTTATAAATTTTAGAAATGGATGTATATATTTTATGTGCATAGGGTACTGGCATAATCTGTATAGAACACATATCAAAAAAGAAGTACTGCATGCTTTATTTCACATTTAACTAAATGTTACATAAGATAAATATTAAATACATTCATTTTCTTTTACTTTCTGGGATTTTTGAAATAGAGTCAAATCCACATGTTCTCCAGAAGTACAATTTTACTTATAAAAATTCACATAATTTTGACTCAGAAATACCACCTATAAGCCCTATTTCTTTTATGTGAAACAATGTATGCACAGTATATAAATTTCAAAATTGCATGTAAAAGTAGAATCATTGGAGAAAAGTCTAAACTTCATCAATACAAGACTAGTTAAAAATTATTCCATGTCCATATGATGAAACTGTGTGTACTTTTAAGAGTGAGATGGTTCTGTTTACATTGCTATTGAAAGAGTTACAATGTACTCTTATTTAATTGTACATTTAACAACGTACTTTAAACAATGTACAATGTATTCAACAATGTGCATTATTTAATTTAAAAAATTTTTCTATTAATTATGTTTTATCCCAAGAAACAAGGATTCTTCCAAATTAAACAGCAAATTAAAGGTTAAAGATATAATATTAATATATGCTTGTTTTCAAAATACTTTAGGTGCTGATGACTAGAAAAATCTTTCTGAATTTTATACTTTTTATTTATTATTTATTCTTTTAAAACCCTTTTAAAACTGTTTATTTTTGGCTATGCCGGGTATTCGTTGCTTTGCACGGGCTTTCTCTAGCTGTGACGAGCAGGGGCTGCTCTAGAGTTGTGGTGCCTGCGCTTCTCAACGTGGCGGCTGCCGTCATTGCAGAGCGCAGGCTCTAGAAGCACGGCTTGAGTAGTTGTGGCACGTGGGCTTAGTTGCCCCGTGGCATGTGGAATCTTCCCACCAGGGATCAAAATCATATCTCTGCACTGGCAGGCAGATTCTTATCCACTGTGTCACCAGGGTCGTCCCGTATTTATTTATTCTTAATAGAAGCATAGCTGATTACAATATTACATTAATTTCAGGTGTATAGCATAATAACTATTTTGCAGATTGAAAGTTATGCAAAAGTGTTAGTTGCTCAGTCGTATCCTACTCTTTGCAACCCCATGGACTGTAGCCCACCAGGATGCTTGGTCCATGGAATTCTTCAGGCAAGAATAATGGAGTGGGTTGCCATTGCCTTCTCCAGGGGATATTCCTGACCCAGGGTTGGAATCTGGGTCTCACACATTGCAGGTGGATTCTTTAATATCTGAGCCACCAGATTATACTTCATTTAAAGTTATTACAAGATAGTGACTATAATCTCCTGGGTTATACAATTTATCCTTGTTGCTTAAGTGAAGTGAAGTTGCTCAGTCGTGTCTGACTCTCTGCGACCCCATGGACTGTAGCCTACCGGGCTCTTCCGTCTATGGGATTTTCCAGGCAAGAATTCTGGAATGGGTTGCCATTTCCTTCTCCAAGAGATCTTCCCAACCCAGGGATTGAACCTGGGTCTCCCGCATTGTAGGCAGATGCTTTACTGTCTGAGGCACCAGGGAGGTCCACCTTGTTGCTTAGGCATCTCCTAATCTCATGCCCCTCACGTGGACCTCCCCTCTGTCCTCTTTCTACTGGTGACCACTAGTTTGTATTCTATATCTGTGAGTCTGCTTCTGTTTTGCTGTATACTTTTGTATTATCTTTTAGATTCCACATGTAAATGCTTTTGTCTTTCTAATTTATTTCACTAACCATAATATTCTCTAGGTTCATCCACATTGCTGCAAATGGCAGAATTTCATTCTTTTTTTTATGGCTGACTACTATTCCATGTACATATATTACATGTATACAAAAACTTCGTCTGTTGATGGACACTGGCTATTTCAGAGATTGATGCTCAGTTCTTACTGTTAATATATATCTGCCTTTCTACATGGGATTGTCTCTTTCCTATAGATTCTTACTTCTTTTCCATTCAGAGAAGATCTTTCAGCATTTCTTTTAGAGTAGATTATGGGTGAACTCTTTTAGCTTTTGCTTGTCTGATAATTTCTTTATCTCTCCTTCTATTCTAAATTATGGGGCTTCCCTGGTAGCTCAGCTGGTATAGAATATGCCTGCAACGCAGGAGACCTTGGTTCGATTCCTAGGTCAGCAACGTACTCTGGAGAAGTGATAGGCTACTCACTCCTGTATGCTTGGGCTTCCCTGGTGGCTCAGATGGTATCTGCCTGCAATGTGGGAGACCTGGGTTCAATCCCTGGGTTGGAAAGATCCCCTGGAGAAGGGGAAGGCTGCCCACTACAATATTCTGGCCTGCAGAATTCCATGGACTATACAGTCCATGTGATCACAAAGAGTCGGACACGACTGAGCGACTTTCACACCTCACACATGTTTTAAATTATAATCTCACTGGGTAGTTTTTTTCTAGGCTGCAATTTTTTTTTTCTCTTGCAGTATTTTATAATATATCTTGCCTTTCCATTCTGGCCTGGAAAGTTTCTTCAGAGAATCAGCTAATAGCCTTAGGGGGATTCCTTAATATCTGACCCTTTGTTTTTCTCCTGCTGCTTTTAGAATTCTCTTGTTATCTTCAGTATTTGCCATTTTAATTATACTATGTCTTGGTTTGGGTCAGTTTGGGTTCATTTTGTTTGGGACCCTCAGTGCTTCTTGTACATGGATATCTGTTTCCTTTTTCAGGTTTGGGAAGTTTTCAGTCATAATTTCCTGAAATACATTTTTTAATCCCCTTCTCTCTCTCTTCTCCTCCTGGGGCCCCTCTCTTGAAATGCTTTCTTTGTTTTTTGTTTTCTTTTTTGTTTTTTTTTTTTTTTGAGTGGTTTCCTTTTTGCTGTTCTGATCGAGTAAATTCTACTATTTTATCTTCCAGACCACTTATGCATTCTTCACATATCACTCAGTGACCTGCTATTCATTCCTTCTACAGGTGTGTGTGTATGTGTGTGTGTTTATTTCAGCTATTGCATTCTTCATTCCTATTCTGGTCTTTCCTATATTATTTAGTTTCTTACTGAAGTGTTTCATTGTTTACATCAATTATTTTCCCTAATTCCTTTAGCAATTTTTATTGGCAACGTTTTGAATTTTTTTACCTGGTAAATTGTTTATTTTGCTTTTATTATTTAGTTTCTCAGGAGTTTCCTCTTGCTGTTTCAATCGAGAGTGATTCTTCTCCGCTTCCGTTTTGCTTAACCAAGGTGTAACAGTTGCAGTCGCGGTCTTACACGGGTGTTGTTACGCGCGGTGTCTCTGCGCAGCTAGCGTGTGTCCCTACTTGGGCAGGGCTGGTAGGATTTGATGTGGATGGCAGACTCCTCAGGCTGTGCTGTCAGCTATCACCCTGGTATGGGGTGGGGCTGGAGATGGGGGTGTGATGCTGGAGCTCTGTGTGAGGCAGGGCTTCCTCTCTGCTCGGTGGCTGTCACCTCCCTATCGAGGACAGAGTCCTTTTCCAAGTGTCTGGAAGAGAATCCTAGAAGAGAATTTGAGCTGGTTCTGTTCTCTTTTAGCATCTGTTTTCCCATTTCCTAGTTCAGGACTTTTGCTCCAGAAAGGGGAGTGCTGAAAAAAGGGGGCCCCTGTTCAAAGCTCATTTTTTTTAAAGTTACATTTCAGTGTATATTATTGATGTAAAACACATCTCTATCTCATATCAATCTGTGTTTGTGTTCATATGTGTTAGGTTTCCCTGTGTGAAATGATACATTGTTTCTAGACAGAGGAGGACCCAGATGGAAAAACAAAGCAATACAAAAGAAAACAAACAAAAAAGTCTAGTTATCTCAAAGGAGGAAAGGATGCCTCCAGGAGGCCCGGCAGGGAAAAGACGGAGGTTTTTTTAAAAAATTAAATTGGCATATCATTGCTTTACAACTTACGTTAGTTTTTGCTGTACAACAACGTGAATCAGCTCTATGTATACATACATCCCTCTTGAGCCTCTATATTATCTCTCATAATTTAAAATGTTTGTATCAGAAATCTATATTACACACTTTTTAAAAGCCTTAAATATAGATATCTAAGGAAACTTAAAATAGTTGATTTTATTTCAGTCAATAGCCATGTAGCAAGCGGACACAGTCAAAATTCCTCCATCAAACTAACTCATTTGCTTGAAATCACAAGTGTTCAAAGGTTGTTTATTTGTTCTAGATGATGATCCTTCTGCTAGGGATGTTCCTTCCTCATTTTGCAGGACAGAGTTGATTTTCACTCCCCACAGCTTTTGCTTAACTTCCCAGTTTACACAAAAGGAGCTTTGCAGCTATAACCAGAGCAATGCTGTATTAATAATAACTGCACATTTATCAACTATTTACTATCTGCCTTGCTCTGTTCTGAGACCTGTGTGTGTGTAGACTCACCGAATCTTCTAAACCAAGGGTCCCCAGCCTCCAGAATCTAAGGCCTGATGATCTGAGGTAGAGCTGATATAAAAATAATAGAAATAAAGTGCACAAGAATTATAATGCACTTGAATCATCCTGAAGCCATCCCCCTGCTGCCCCTCAGTCTGTGGGAACATTGTCTTCCACAGATCAGGTCCCTGGTGCCAAAAAGGCTGGGGACCAATGTTCTAAGCAACCCTGTAAATAGCAAAAGTGCTGTTTATAGATGAAGAAACTGAGTTACAAAATGCTTAGGCAATGTGGCTGAGGTCATAGAGATACTAAATACGGGCAGTTTATTGTACCAGCTGTATTACACCAGCTTTAACCCAGGAAGTCTGGCTCCGCCATACTCAGCTGCATGCTCCACAGCACTGGGGTCAATAAGCTGGTCTCAATAAAGCACCCAAAACTTCTGCTTTGACCACAACCATTTCCAGAATTTCCTACTTTCTTGCATGAAGTTCCAAAGAGTGAGGTGCAACCACTTGGACTGGCATACGAGGTTCCTTGTGATCTTATGTCTTCCCTGTACCTACCTTCTCTGCAGTCTCACCTCTCACCACCTCCTTCTTACTCAGGGTCCAGTCACACTGAGCTGCATGGAGTTTCTCAAAGGATCCACACTCAGTTTTGTGTCCCTGAATCCACAGAGCTTCCCTTGTGTGGTTAGTATTCCACTCCCCTATGCCTGACTGACACCCACTCATCCATAAGAGCCGAGAACACACCTCATGTCCCTTTTGCTCCTTCTTACCTTGAAACAGTCTCCCTCCCCTGGGCCCCCACTCACACATACACCAGGCGTGGCTGCTATGTCCTGTGCTTGTCTATTAGAGCATTTGTCCAGCTGTGCTCTGGTTTCCTGGTGGCATCCCTTTTCTTCCTCAACACTGGGTACTCACTGTTGGTAGTGACCTTATGTCCCCAGCTCCTTGTTCAGTGTGTCCACAAATAGTAGAGGTTCAATAAAAGTCTTGTAAATGAATAAATAAATGAAAACTTCTAAGGGAGAACTGAATCTGCTTGACATCACCCTGCCACATGACTAATTTTGCAAGGCACTCTGCGATAAGAAGCAGTGGTTGCTACTCCTAAGTTGATTTAAATATTGGGAATGATAGGAAGGGTTGCAGTTAATTAAAAAAAATAAGCACTTTCTAAAATTCTGCTTGGGGACTCAACAGCTCAATAATTTGAACTTCCTACCTCTTTCATAAAATCTTTTTGTAAATATATTTGACAATGATAGCACTCTTGCTGATTTCTTAAAGGTCTATTCCATTCTTCCGGCACATTATTACTGAAAGCCATCAATGGATCACGTACAGTTTTGGTTTATTTTGGACTTTCTTTGGTGTTATTCTTAACTCTTAGCTGGCTGCTGCTGCCGCTCACCTTTAAATGTACATGTATGGTAGGTGTTTGTAGCTATTTTCTTCCAAGTCACTCAAACTCACTGCCCCCATTTTTTTTATCCATTTAGTTAGAAATGTTAAAGCTCTATAACTGCTTCTAGAATGATTTCGAGACAAAAAGTTCAATCCTTTGTATAAAAATATTACTAATATAATTTTATCACTGCATACGGTGACTGCAGCCAAGAAATTAAAAGATGCATGCTCCTTGGAAGAAAAGCTATGACCAACCTAGACAGCCTATTAAACAGTGGAAACATTACTTTGCTGACAAAGGTTTGTATAGTCAAAGCTATGGTTTTTCCAGTAGTCATGTATGGATGTGAGAGTTGGACTATAAAGAAAGCTGAGTGCCAAAGAATTGATGCTTTTGAACTGTGGTATTGGAGAAGACTCTTGACAGTCCCTTGGACTACAAGGAGATCCAACCAGTCAACTCTAAAGGAAATCAGTCCTGAATTTTCCTTGGAAGGACTAATACTGAAGCTGAAACTCCAATACTTTGGCCACCTGATGTGAAGAACTGACTCACTGGAAAAGACCCTGATGATGGGAAAGATTGAAGGCGGGAGGAGAAGGGGACAACAGAGGATAAGATGGTTGGATGGCATCACCGACTCGATGGACCTAAGTTTGAGTAAACCACAGGATTTGGTGGTGGACAGGGAAGCCTGTTGTGTTGCAGTCCATGACGTCACAAAGGTAAGACATGACTGAGCTACTGAACTGAACTGTATATAAATTTTTGCCTAAGAGAGATTTACTCATAAGAATTTGTTTTATTCTAAAACTCTATGATGTAGTTTTATTACTAGACCCAGGGAAACCGAGGTGCAGAGAGGGTAAACGATCAGTGCAAAGTCGCACAGCTAGTAACAAGTGAAACCAGAATTCAAACCCAGATGTTCAGCCTTCAGAAATCATGCATATAAATACTGAACTACCTTGCCACTCACCAGTGGTTATACTTTAAAGGGTTGGAAAAAATCTGGCACAAATCCAACAAGGAAATTAATTCACTAAGAGACACAATTACTGTGTTTTTACTGACAGCATTATCTCTAGAGGGTATGTGACCTTCAGTAGTCCACTGCATTTCTCTTGAATTCTCGCAGGCAATTTTTAGCCCTCACGCTTCAGTATTCCATGGCGAATACTCTTTCTTTAGGACATACCTATTTGGGAATAAAATAAGAGGGAGTAGACTGTGTTTGTAGGATTTGAACCCCACCTGACATTGAAGCAACACCATTAGCCGTGTCTGGGAGTTTCCTGTCGATTTCACAAGCTCTGCGTGGTACCTGCCACATGTCCTCTGATGGGGACTCTGCTGTTGCTATGACTTCCTGGAGTGTCTCAGTATCCTCACTGCTGTGTTCCTAGGAAGGTTCACAGCAGGGAAGCGCTTGCCTCATGGCCCCAGAGCTGCTCATCCCCCTACTTCCAAAACTCTCTGTCTTACTCACACATATACACACACAGACGTACACAGGCCCTTTCAGCCTGCAGATCGGTGATCACTAATAATCAGTAACGTGGGTGAAAGATGCTCAGGAGAGGCCGTTTTAGATACCTGCAAGCTGAGGTCCTTTGACATGAAATGGGTCCCTCTCATCTGGGCTTCCCTTTATTAAATAAGTGACAAAGCTATACTAGCCTGCCTACTCAATTCTCACACAGAGTTGAGGTAATTAGTTTTTGCAGTTTCTTACTTGTAGCTGGTTCTTTTTTCTAAGTTTATAGAAGTTAAATCAGTGAACAAATTACAATTTGCTAGGAATCGCTTGCTCTTCTCAATGTCTGTAGCATTGTCATCGGACCAAGGTTATGTACCTGACATGCGTTTCTGTTGAATTTTTCTGCAGTCAGGCTCTTGGTCATAAACACAACTTGGATTTAAACTGGGTCCTCCCTCACTCAAAACTATACTATGAAAACACCTCCAACTGTGCATAACTGTGCTAGCCTCCCTGAGGACAAGTAGATTTGTGTGTGTGTGTGTGTGCGTGTGTGCAAAGACAGAAAGAGGGAAGGGTATTGTCACGAATATAGGGTGTGATCATAAAGGTGAGCACACACTGCAAAGGGTCAAACATCAGTCACATTATAAGAATTTCTGTATTTTGGCATTCCTAAAATCCCTGGAATTTACTGGAAGTGTCCACCCTTGAAGAAGGCGACTAAGAATGACGGCTTCAAACTTGAACCAGTTGGCTAGTGTGTAGGATTCCCTACCATTTAGCAGAAATCCCTGGCACACCTCAGGAAGACGAGTTCCGGTAACTGACCACCGAAGAAGAGCTCCAAGCGCACAGAACCGTCCGACACCGAGCACCTGGCCCTGTCTCGGCCATCACCAGGTGGCGGGCACTGAGGCAGCCTCGGAGCTTGCTGCACACCTGGATGGAGCAGATGAGCGCTGGTCTGCTCGAACGTTGGGACAGCAGCACCTGCCACGGTCCCAGGAGGAGTCTGGCTCCAGCGGGAGCTCACAGCATCTTCTTCCACTTCCGAGTAAAAGCTCCGATCTAATTTGTTCAGGATGGGCCCGGATTCTTAATTGGACAGGTGTGTGAGGGAACTCTGGCTGTGAGCACAGCGTGCTCTACCATCGAACCTTTGTGTCGACATCCTTTCCGCACTTCCTGTCAGGCTGACCTTAACTTTGGCAGGGCAGGCACTGGCAGATGGTGGGGCTGGCCAAGAAGGAGAGAAACATGAAGTTGTGAAAATCAAACACCAACCCGCAGGAGCGCTTCTCCTCTTTTCTCAAGTTTCCAAAGGCCAGAGGAAAAAAGGGACGGTCCTGTCTCTTCTTTGTCTAGGATCTGCTGTTCTGAGTCACCATCTGTTGACTTTGATTAGTTGGCTTTTTCCAGATAAATCTCTGTCACTTTGAATACAACATGTGGGGGATGGAATTAGGAGAGAGAGGAAATGGGAGGGAGGGAAAAAGGAAGGAAGGGGAAGATTTTGTTTACTTCTGGGAGAGACAGACTCATTGGAAGCGTTAGCTGAGACTGAAATGGTATTTTCAGAGATTTAAACGTGGAGGAGAAAGGGAAGGAAGAGGAGGGGTAGGTGGAAGAAGGAAATGAACACTGACTTAGTCAGCCTCTACAAGGGATGGCGGTAGGTGCTTGTAAATATCCAACATCTTTCCTCACTCTCATTTCAGGGAGGAAAACAAAGCTCTTCAAATACAATATCCGAAGCCATTTATTCTGCAGCCTAGTTTACTAAGGCACCGGTCACCTGGGTTTCATTTTTGCTCCCCGCATTGATAGTCATCGAATGACTTTGACCATTTGCCACTGCTTTCATAGATCTAATTTTCCCTAATGGGAAAAATAGATTAGGAATACTATACTAGCCCTCCCCTGAGAACAGACAAGAAATACTGCCTCGAGGAAATATCAACGGAATGGGATCTAGCTGTCTACAGAGTGTTATTATTGATGCTGTTTTGGAAGGCACTCGTGGTTATCCAGACTGGGAACCAGGCCAAATTGAAACTGCACCACCTTTTCTCCAAACAATTAAGTAGTTGCCATTTATCACTCCCTGGAAATAATGTCTTCAACACTGTAGGTGAGGTGTGCAGATTAGTCAGTCGGTTCCCAGGTAATTACTAGAATCAAATGCTCTTGAGCTTAACATGCTCCTGAGAACCCCATGATCTCCCACCGACGCAGCCAGGACATCAGAGGGTGAAGCGCGCAGATGCTGCTCCTTGCATCTGCCATGCTGGCTCACCCCAGTTACCTTGTGTGTGACAGCTGTTCCAGGGATGATGAGATATTCCTTACTCACCAAAAATGCTTCAGCCTTGCAGCTTTCCACGGGATCTTCTGGTGACAGAAGGGTACTGCTCATCATCCCCCTAGGACCGCAGGCAATAAAAGAAGTCAGATTCAACCAGGTAGTCTCCTTATGGGTTCTATGCAAAACTCAGTCTTCCCCGGGGACTTGTGACCTTGGAGTTGACCTGTGTGACAAGGCTCTCCAGGCCGCATCTGGATCTGCTGCACAAAACAGACTGCAACATGTATATTACCATATGTGAGATAGATCGCCAGGCCAGGTTCAATGCCTGAGACAGGGCGCTCAGGGCCAGGGCACTGGGAGAACCCTGAAGGATGAGATGGGGAGGGAGTTGGGAGGAGGGTTCAGGATGGGGGACACATGTACACCCATGGCTGATTCATGTGAATGTATGGCAAAAACCACTACAGTATTGTAAAGTAATTAGCCCCCAATTAAAATAAATTAATTAATTTACAAAAATAAGAGCTCATCTTGCCTCTAATGAAAAAGTTCCCTCTAAAGTTAATCTGTTTTGCAGACATTCATTTCAGCTTATGGGCAGATGCAGAAATGTTGTGGGGCTTCCCAGGTGGCTCAGCGATAAAGAATCCTCCTGCTTATGCAGGAGCCACAGGAGACACGGGTTCGGTCCCTGGGTTGGGAAGATCCCCTGGAGGAGGAAATGGGAACCCACTCCAGTATTCTTGCCTGGGAAATCCCATGGACAGAGGAGCCTGGCAGGCTACAGTCCATGGGGTTGCAGAGTCTGATATGATTGAACACACACGCACGCATAGAAGGATTTTATTTTTCTCTCACCGTGCATTTTCCTAAAGTGAGGCAATCCAAGTTAAAAAGAAAAAGATCTGTACAAAATGATTCCCAAAAGAGACCCTTGAAAGAGAGTTAAGATTTAAATTTACTGGAAGTAAGACAGGAGCGTGGACACCACAGAGAAGAGAAATCGAAAAAACATGATTAGGGGAAATAAGGAATTCACATTTAATATTACATTCTAAGATCATGATGGAAAATAATAGTTACAATTGTAGTTAACGTTTGGTCCCTTATTCTACTAACCACGTTGCATGCACTATTTCATGTAATCCTCAATTTTAGGACTAGTGCTAATGGCTAAGAAAGAGTTAGAATTACAGATAAAAATTCCCTCCATACTCAGTATTTTTTCTACTTCCAGGACTCTGGATTGGAATATGAGCCAAAAAGGGTGAAAATCATTTACTGTGGAAGAGATAAGGCATTGTTTATAAGACAGGGTTCAGGGGAAGTAGGTACCTATGTTTTCAGATGCTGGAAGGGATCCTAGAGTTCTTGAGGTCATTGCACCTGCCTCATGGAGACTCTTGTCTCATTCATCCCAGAAACAATAAGAATTGCTTTTCTAAAAAAAAAAAAAAACTGAAACAAACAAAACCCCAACCGTCAACATGGCCCCCCAACCAAATGTTTACCTGCCCTAATGCTTGTTCTATTATTCTATGCTTTTTTTTTTTTTTTGGTGTACAATAGGCACTAAAATGTCATGATCTACATGGACCATGGGTGATACTGGCAACCTGTGATAAAGATTTTAGTTGCAGGGTGAGGGAAAAAGAAAACACTTCTATATCTGTCCACAAGCTGAAATGAATGTTTATAAAACACAGTTAGTAAAAGGCAGAGAAGTCTGGCATACCACTGTCCATGGGATTGCAAAGTGTTGGACATGACTTAGCAACTGAACGACAACACCGGATTGAAGAATGCTGAAGAAAAGGTGGGCATCTTTTGTTTATCTAGAGGATATTTACACCGAAGGAGGTACTTTAAATCCTCCAGAGGAGAATCATTAACTTTTAGTCCTCAGATTCTTTTCCTACCTCTTACATTGCTCAGCACAGCTCCCCTAACCCTCACAGTGGATATCATTACTTTATTAATCATCTGAAAGCACTTTTTCATAGCATTTTCATATTAAGTCAGGTTTACATAATTATATGTTAATATATGTTTTTGCTCAGATTGACTGTGAGCTCCACAAGAGCAGGAACTGTATTTGACTTTTTTGGTGCTTTATCTCAAGGATCTTCTTTACACGTGATATATAATAGGTACATAATAACTCTCTCTGCAATCAATCAATGAATCCACATATCCTGGTGTTCACTTCACAGGTTTATTGTTAACATTCATTCATACATATCACTTCTTTCTCAATATACCTGAACATAAACCAATCACCAAGACCAATTGACTCCAGCTCTTCAATATGTCTAAAATTCATACTCTTCTCTTAATCTTCTTATTATATATGTTATATATAATATGTTTATACTTGAAGTACTAAGAAAACCATTTTCTAATTCCCCACCCTTTGTTGTTTTTTTGTTGCCAAGTCGGGTCTGACTCTTTTGCAACCCCCTGGACTATAGCCTGACAGGTTCTTCTGTCCATGGGATTTCCCAGGGAAGAATAGACTAAAGTGGGTTGCCATTTCCTTCTCCAGGGGATCTTCCTGACCCAGGGCTCAAGCCTGCATTTCCTGGATTGCAGGCTGATTCTCTACCACTAAGCCACCAGGGAAGTCCTCCTCACCCTCTAGCTTTCCCAAGTTCAACTCAATCTTGAATAAGTCACAACACATAGCACTCATCTGCTTAAATTCCTTAACACTGCTCATACATTTTAATCAAGATGATGGTAAGCATAGCAACCAAATCAAGGAAGACCTGAGGATGTCTGAAAAATTTCTTGAGTCAAACTAATTGACTAAGACCATGTCTTTCTAAATGACCTGTCTTGGCTCTTTTTCACATTTACCTGGACAAGTTTTAAAAATCCCCCCTCCTTTTTTGGGGGGGGGGCCTGGATACTATTTCATATTATGTCACTTTGAGGATTTTAAGCAATTTATTTCAAAGTCTCATTCATTTTGCTTTATTATCTCTAATTTTGAGGGGCATGAAATATATTGTTTACTGGATTTATAGATTGTCTTTCATGGGTTTGAAAGTAAAATTTGATTTTAGAGTAGTTTAGCTTTAGAGAAAAATTGATTAGAAAATACAGAGAGCTTTTATGGAGGCTGCACCCAATTTCCCCTCTTATTAACATCTTACATTAATATAGTACAGTTGTCACAACTAATGAACAGATATTGATGCAGTATTGTTAAGCAGAGCCTATACCTTATCTAGATTTTCCTGGTTTTGACACAATGTCTTTTTTCTCTTCTAGGATCCCAGTTATTATTCTTAATAACCATATTACACTACTCATTATCACAGGGATCATTCTAGTTTCTTCCTTTGCTTCTTTGTAGTGTCTCCAATATTATGAAATTTGGATCTCAACTGTCATCATCTTGTAACTTAATTGTTTAGTTTCAGGATACATGTACAGTGGTTTCAGAATTGTTAACCGTACGGCAGAAAGAAGTAACTTTAACTAATTAGAATACAGTGCTTATGTACAGTTCCTTTGGCCTTTAGTGTTAAAGACTCCACTCATTTCCGAAATTGCTTAGTTCAGCGTCTTTCCCCCGCCACCCACAACTTAGATCATTTGTCGCACGCAGTAGTCTATCCTGAGGCCCCCCAAACACTTACATGATATTTAAAATTCTGTATACATTAAATGCCACTCCCTGTCTACCAAGGTCTATGGGTGAAGGCAAATGCACATTGTTATGCATCCCTCACTACAATATCATACAGCGTGGCTTCATCACCCTAAAAAACGCCCTGAGGTTCAGTTACTTACCCTCTCTCTCCTTTGAGCCCTTGGAAATTACCAATCTGTTTACCATTTCTACAGCACCATAATCATTACTAGCTAATATCAAGATTGCCGGGAGAAATAGCAATAATCTCAGATATGCAGATGACACCACCCTTATGGCAGAAACTGAAGAAGAACTAAAGAGCCTCTTGATCAAAGTGAAAGAGGAGAGTGAAAACGTTGGCTTAAAGCTCAACATTCAGAAAACGAAGATCATGGCATCCAGTCCCATCACTTCATGGAAAATAGATGGGGAAACAGTGTCAGACTTTATTTTTTGGGCTCCAAAATCACTGTAGCCATGAAATTAAAAGATGCTTACTCCTTGGAGGAAAAGTTATGACCAACCTAGATAGTATATTAAAAAGCAGAGACATTACTTTGCCAACAAAGGTCTGTCTAGTCTAGGCTATGGTTTTTCCAGTGGTCATGTATGGATGTGAGAGTTGGACTATAAAGAAAGCTGAGCACTGAAGAATTGATGTTTTTGAACTGTGGTGTTGTAGAAGACTCTTAAGAGTCCCTTGGACTGCAAGGAGATCCAACTAGTCCATCCTAAAGGAAATCAATCCTGAGTATTCATTGGAAGGACTGATGTTGAAGCGGAAACTCCAATACTTTGGCCACCTGATGTGAAGAATGGACTCATTGGAAAAGACCCTGATGCTGAAAAAGATTGAAGGCACGAGGAGAAGGGGACGACAGAGGATGAGATGGTTGGATGGCATCACTGACGTGATGGACATGAGTTTGAGTAAACTCTGGGAGTTGGTGATGAACAGGGAGGCCTGGCATGCTGCAGTCCATGGGGTCGCAAAGAGTCGGACATGACTGAACGACCGACCTGATACTGATACTGAACTGAACTTGTATTTTGAATTTAAATTTTATTGACATGTCACTACTCTAGTATTCATAGCATTAAGAATTTAAGAATTTAATTTAACTTTTATTTATTTCATTCTTTAAAAGTAATGCATCAGTGATGGAGATTTTTATGTTGAAGTTCTTCATTTCTTGTAAGAATGTTATAGAACCAGAATTTCAAATTTCCTATCTCAAAATTTTAGAATGAAAAGTCCCAAATCATATATCATATTAATGTCCATGAGAAATCATATTCCATTTAGACAAATAAAGGATATAAAGACTATGAGGAAAGTCTGGGTAGTTTTTTGAATCAAAGTGAGAACTAGCATAAATTACACATATTACTAAGATTTTTATAAGTGTGAATTTACAAGGTCTAACATTTTAAACACAACCTTGTCAAAATAATTTCTATCCACTCCTAATCATTTTTGGTAGTTGAAAGATTGTTGAAATTTACTCATTTACAATCAAATCTACTAAGTTCTTAAAAAAAAAAAAAACCACTATTTAAAGCTTCTTATCACCATTAATCAAAATCTGTTGTGTACAAAAAGTTAGTGATATCATTAAATGTGCCAGCTGAGTGTGTCTATTTAGTATTGCCAACGTACTATATAATGACTGCAGAATTAATCTAGCAGCTATAATGTCATTGCTCATGTACCATATTGTCGGTACTTTAAAATGATTCTATTAAAATTTTTAATAACAAACATTACGTTAATAACATATAAAAACAATTTCATATTCATAGCCTTTAAGTTTTTCTATAAAGGTGATTTAACCCTTCTATTCCTTGTGTGCAAGATATTTTTCTCATTCGGAAAACATATAGTTTTGATTCCTACGCCTAGGGACAGATAAAAAGAGAAAATACGCACAAATTATTAACAGGAAGTGGTGAGTATTTGAGTGGAGCTGAATTAAGGCAAAAGAGGGTTAAGAAAAAACATACAAAATACAAATAGAATTTTCTTTGTTTAACACAAAGACAATGCAAGCTTCCATGACTGGGCTAATGGTAGTACCACTGATAGAATTAGGAGGTAGATCTGATTTGGCAGTGAAAACAGGAAGAGAGAATAAAAGATGTTGGAGATGACCAGTTTGTTCATCAAACTAAACTACTACATCAAACTAAGAACTGCTGTTACCTCAAACCAAAAAGCTTATGAACAGTGAAAGAAACACTCAGCAAATGAACAGGCAACTTATGGAATGGGAGAAGACATTTGTAAACCACTTATCAGATAAGGAGCTCATATCCAAAATGTATAAACTCACACAACATCAACAACAAATACTCAAGCTATCTGATTTAAAAACAGGCAGAGCTAAACAGACATTCTTTTTTTTTTTCCCAAAGAAGACATAGAAATGGCCAACAGATACATGAAAGAGGCTCAGCATCACCAATCAGGGAAACGCAAATCAAAACTGCAATGATAGATCACTTAACACTTGTTAGGATGGCTATCCATAAGAAGACAAAAGGTAAGTATTGGCAAGGATGTGTACATGCTGGGAAAAATGTACAATGTACATTGTTGGTGGGAGTATAAACTGGTTTAACCAATATGGAAAACAATATGAGTTTCCTCAAAAGAGCTAAAAGTGAAACTATCATATAGTCCAACAACTTCGCTTCTGAGTACATATTCAGAGAAATTAAAATAGGATATCAAAAAATACCTGCAACCCGCATGTTTGTTGTAGCATTGTTCATGATAGCCAAGTTAGGGAAGCAATCTGAATATCCATCAGCAGATGAAAGGATAATGTGTTGCATCTTTACAATGGAAAATTATCCTTGAGAAAGAAAGAAATCTCAGTGTTTGTAATAATATACCTAGAGGGTATTATGCTTGGTGAGATAAGCCAGACAAAGAAAGACAAATACTATATCAATGTCACTTACAGTGGAATCTAAAAAATGAAAACCATAAAAATGGACAGGACAGTGGGAGTTACCAGGGGATAGGCATTGGGAGTGGAGAAGGCAAGGCAACCCACTCCAGTGTTCTTGCTTGGAGAATCCCAGGGACAGAGAAGCCTGGTGGGCTGCCATCTATGGGGTTGCACAGAGTCGGACACAACTTAAGTGACTCAGCAGCAGAAGCAGCAGCAGGCATTAAGAGAATTGGGAAGATGTTAAGGGTCCAAACTTTCAGCTAAATAAATAAATTCTGGAGCTCAAATCCATAGCACAGTGATTATAGACAACAATACTATATTGTAAAATGTGGAAACCATGTCAGATGCCATTTTCTTGGGCTTCAAAATCAATGTGGATGGTGGTTACAACCATGAAATTAAATGGTTGGAAGAATAGCTATGACAAACCTAGACAGTGTATCAAAAAACAGAGACATCACGTTGCCAACAGAGATCCATATAGTCAAACCTATGGTTTTTCTAGTAGTCAGGTACTGGTGTGAGAGCTGGACCATAAAGAAGGCTGAGCATTGAAGAATTGACTCTTCTGAATTGTGGTGCTGGAGAAGACTATTGAGAGTCCCTTGGACAGCAAGGAGATCAAACCAGTCAATCCTAAAGGAAATCTACTCTGAATATTCGCTGGAAGGACTGATGTTGAAGCTGAAGCTGCAATATTTTGGCCACCTGGCCACCTGATGCAAAGAGTTGACCCACTTGAAAAGACCCTGATGCTGGGATAAACTGAAGGCAAGAGGAGAAGGGGATGACTGGATAAGAAGGATGGATGGCATCATTGACTCAATGGACATGAATTTGAGCAAACTCAGAGAGATGGTGATGGACAGAGAAAGCTGGGGTGTTACAGTTAATGGGGTAACAAAGAGTTCGACATGACTTAGTGTCTGAATAACAATAGCAACTGTATTGTAAATATCAGACTTGCTAAGAGACCAGATCTTAAATATCCTAATCACAAAAGAAGAAATGATAATTATGTGACACAATGGAGGTTTTAGCTTCAGCTATGATGGTAATCAGATTGCCATATACAAATATATCAAATCATCACAGCACACACCTTAATTTTACACAATGTTATATGTAAATTATGTCTTAGAAAAACGTATAATTTTGGCATAGATATATTTGATCTGATTTTTTATTCTTCTGATAGGGTTTCCATTTTCTTCTTCTGAAGCTCAAATTCAAGGGAGTCAGAGAATTAATTTGTTCTGGTTTTGTGATCAGAAGTGGATTTTCTTTCTAGAGCCCTTTTTAAGAGGCTGTATTATATTCAGTATATAATAAAAACCTCTCCTTCCACTCCACTTCCTTTAAAGTAAATTGTATTTTCATCTAAAATATTTGTTGCATCTCTCTGAAAATGGATTTATACATTTGTGCATTGCTGATATCAAGCCTGGTCATGTGATTTACTTTAACCAATGAAATATGTGTGGAAATGATATGCTCTGCTTTCAAGGGGTTTTAGTGTCATTTCATGATTTCACCACATCCTCTTCTGAATCCCAGCTTTATCCTTTAGCCTGGATCCAAGACATAAGAGTATATGGCTGACAGCCCTAAGAGACCCCAAAATGGACATGGGACAGGAGGAAAAAAACCTTCCTGTTACAAGCCATTGAGATTCCTGGGTTGTTACTGCAGCCTATGTTAGCCTAAGGTGGCTGATACAGCCTCCAGTACAGAAGTTCTCCTTTGTTGTTTCAAATAATGGGCCTTGGGGATAGGTTAAGGCAAAGATCTTGGAGCTGATGTAAAAAGTCAACACTGTGCTCTCTCAATTATGAGTGGGAAGGTTGCTTCTGACATTTTGAATTAAGCAATTGTTTGAGTGTTACAAGGTATTTAGCATCTCTGATTCTCAAAAGTGATTTCTGTTATCACCAAAATCTCCCATTGAGGCAGCTTTTTACCAGCTGAGCCACAAGGGAATCTCCCATACTAGATTAAAACACCCCAGTCATTAAAAAACAAAAACAAACAAAACTCTCTAAATATCTGGTGGCTATCTGGGCAGTATACTGCCCCCACTAGACCAACTGATGTCTACAAACTACAAACTGAGACTGCGTAAATGTTAAGTATCTCACCTCAACAGGTAGCCCTGGAGAACCAGAAAGGGATTCTTTGCATCTCCTCCAGGTCTGAACAAATACTGTTGCCTGAGCAATTCTTTAAAAAAACTGAACGAACTAAGATCATTTTGAATTCTGATCTGCTCCAAAGAGGCCCACAGTTTCCTCATCTTCAACCTACAGGAGGTTTATAAACAGTAAGAAGAATTTCCTAAGTTTCAGGATAAAAAATGTAGGAAGTTACACATACTGGTGCCTTAGTTCAGTGTATAAATACACTCTCTCTGGGGAATTTCAGCTTCATGTAAAATTCTTTTTCTATTGTCCAGTCAAAAAAAAAAAAATAGTAAATGGCTGTTAGAAAGGTCCAGATTGTGGGAGGTATTTAGTGAACCTGCACCAATAGAAACATACACGATTTCTCATCCATCTGTTCCGGATTTGAATGGTAACCTTGGACAGCTAACACAGTTCCCTGAGTCTTTGCTCTAAGATCACAGAGAGAATAGACAGGCAGCTATGCACAAAGAGTGTCTAAAGTGTTGCTTTTTCTCTGTGGGGCTCATACCAGAGTCTGTGTGTTGTTGCAAGCTGGGCTGCTCCCTTCTCTGCTAATTGGATCATCCGTGGTAAAAAGTGCCAGGCTTATCCTTAGGCGATGTAAAGCACAGAGGCTCAAAGAAGAAAAAGGAATAATCTGTAGTGAGAGAAAGCTGGCAGGAAGACAGGCACAGACATCCCTTATCTCAAATGTTGAGCAGTGGAAGATGTCAGACCTAAGGGATTTAGGTCTTGAACATCAGCGACTTCTTATTACAATTGTTTAGGATTCTCTGTCAATGGTTTAGAAAGGACAAGAGAGCCCACAGACCATCAGATAAAGCAAGATCAAAAGAGGAGGGAGGAGTAACAGAACAGTAATCCACTTCCCACTTCGCTCTTTTAAGCTTTCACCTACTCCAGCAAGGTTCTGCTAAACACTTCAGGATGTCTGAACATGACTCAAAGCACTCATTATGTTAGTCATACCAGCCTGCTAGTCCTGTAAGTCCACTTGGGTTTATTTCTGGTTGCTTCACACAGCAGATTATTTGTCCAATTTAGGTTGTGATTTCCTGGGAAAGAGAACGTTCACTCTCCATCAGCAGCAGTGTAAGTGATAACTTCATTGATATAAGCCTTGTCTCTCCACCAAGTTTGTTCAGTTTACTTAGGGCAAGGTCTTGGTTCATTTTTCCTTCTTCTGCCTCCCACAACTTAGCATGGTGACAGACTCCTTGCAGACTAAAATAATAATGTATAATGAATCCCACTCTAAGTATCTATTTCCCTCACCTCTATAATCAGTAATGCCCCAAAGTCTTTCATTTGCCTGAGGTAGCAAGTATATTAAGATTGATTTGAAGTTGCCATGTCCCTTTCTTTCCTAAACCATATTATTAGTCTTTATCCAGAATGGGTTCGTAGTAAGAAAATTTGATACATGTTAACTTTCTGAAAACATTTGTCATATTATAAAAGAGAACTTCCCTGGTGGTCTAGTGGCTAAGAATCCACCTTGCAATGCAGGGCACATGGGTTGGATCCCTGGTCCAGGAAGATTCTACATGCTGTGGGATGACAAAGCCCCTGCACCATAACACGCTTAGAGCCTGTGCTCCACAAGAGGCCACTGTAATGAGAAGCTTGTGCCCTGCAACTAGAGAGAAGCCCCTCCCCTCCGCTGCAACTAGAGGAAGTTCAAGCAAAGCAACAAAGATCCAGTGCAGCCAAAAATAAATAAACACATACATCTTTAAAAAAATAAAAGACAGATATTTCAGAGTCTCCTAAGATATAATGTGAGAAAGAATTCTCTGATTCTTTCTTAACTACAGAATGTCTATATTTCTGCCTTGTCTAACATATAGAAACTCTTTACATAACATGTATGTCCCTGAAGGGAGAATAAAGCAGCTGGAATTTGTCCTTTATTTTCATGTTGATCTGCTCTTCATTGCCTTTTATTCTGTGTGTGTGTGTGTGTGTTGATCAGAATCTGATTAACTTCCCTTCAGCACACTCTTTTACAGGTTTTGGCTGGGGTTGATGGGGGTTTTAAGAGTAGTAGTTTGTGTGTCCGTGAAAGTTGCAGTCGTGTCCGACTCTTTGAGACCCCATGGTCCATGGTCTATACAGTCCATGGAATTCTCCAAGCCAGAATACTGGAGTGGGTAGCCTTTCCCTTCTCCAAGCGATCTTCCCAACCCAGGGATTGAACCCTGGTGTCCTGCATTGCAGGCAGATTCTTTCCCAACTCAGCTATCAGGGAAGTTTGCAAATTCTTTGCAAATATTCCTTGACTTACTAGAAACTATTTCTGGTTAGATTCTTGGGAACAACTAAAAGTCAAGGTCTACTAACTCTTGGAGACTCTAAATGTGTTGAATATTCCTCTTGGAAAAACTGAAATAGTTTCCAAATTTTAAAGCTTTTATGAGGCTTTTCCACATATCATACTTCCTTTTGAATCCACATTTCCTTGAAGGCAAGCCAAGGATATTTATAGATAAATTCAATACTCTTTGCTGCTCAGGTTCTGTTCCATTTTTAATAGCTGCTCTAAAGACTCATTTTGGAAGATAATGTGCAAACACAGAAATAACAAGTTTTGAGAATATAAAAGCCTGGATTCATATTTTTATGTTTTCTTAATATCCGAAGCTAGGTTAATAAATGCCTTTATTGCAGAATTTTTGTGAAGGTTAAATAAGCTAGTCTATAGATATTTTAGAACATTCAAGAAGTGGAAACATTATTTGTCTTGATACCATCATTTAAAAATTTTCACATTATAATAAAATATGGGTCACCACCTGGGCTTCGGACAAGCTGCATGGTGCTGCCAGTATATATACATATGAGGCTTCCCCGGTGGCACAATGGTAAAGAATCTACCCGCCAGTGTAGAAGAGATGTGGGTTTGATCCCTGAGTGCGGAAGATCTCTGGGAGTAAGAAATGGCAATCCACACCAATATTCTTGCTAGGATAGTCCCATGGACAGAGGAGCCTGGCAGGCTACAGTCCATGGGGTCGTAAAGAGTCCAACACAACTGAGCACACACATACACACATGGGTCACCAAGAAAGCACTATTCAATATGTGTGACAATAGCATATCTCAGGGAAAGAGGCGAGACTGCAGAGCTTCAGCTGTGGCATCCCTTTGGAAGGATATTTTGTTTCAGTACCCTTTCTTTTCATCTAGATTTCTTTATTTTTCATATGAAGATTTCAGGACTCCACCAAATACCCCATGAGGTTACTATGAGGTCAAAATGAGATCGATAGATACTAAAATGTTTCAAACAGTTCAAAGCAATGTGCATATAGAAGCTTTTCTTTCAATAATGTGACCCCAAACACTGTGCATTCAATGAGTATCTATACCATGGTTCTCAGTTTCCCTCACCCCCTGATGGCGGTAGCCTCATTTAGGAGGTGACTGGAAAAGTCTTGGGTTAGGCCAGATGCAGTGCTGACACAGCTAGGGCGTGTTTAGAGCCCTCACTTGAGGAAGGGGGGCTGTCTAGTCATCCTGCCAATCCCTCATCAGCTGGGAACTCCCGGATGGCCTCTGATTCCTTTCATAATCTCCTTGGGTATGGTTCCACCAGAAAGCTGAACCTGGACAGGCAGAGACTCTTCATGCCTTCTCTGTCCTTGAAATGTACCCTCTGCTTACAGTTCCCACAGTGGGAGCTGTTTCAAGGACACAGACTTGAGAGAGTAAGGTGTTACTGAGACCATCTGGATAGCATATGTGTGACCGAACCCAGTTAAAGCCTCTATATGGGCGTATGATTTTGGCAGGCGGGTGTGGAGATCTACTCATCTTGGGTCTGTCCAAGGCAAGCCCTGAATATAAATTCCTTTGCTTTTTAGACCTGCCACCTACCAGTCTGGAGTGCCTGTCTCTTTCCTTGTTCTCCTTCTCCACTAGCTACCAGTTCAGTTTAGTTCAGTTCAGTTGCTCAGTCATGTCCGACTCTCTGCGACCCCATGAATCGCAGCATGCCAGGCCTCCCTGTCCATCACCAACTCCCGGAGTTCACTCAAACTCAGGTCCATCGAGTCGGTGATGCCATCCAGTCTTCTCATCCTCTGTTGTCCCCTTCTCCTCCTGCCCCCAATTCCTCCCAGCACCAGAGTCTTTTCCAATGAGTCAACTCTTTGCAGAGGTGGCCAAAGTACTGGAGTTTCAGCTTTAGCATCATTCCTTCCAAATAACACCCAGGGCTGGTCTCTTTTAGAATGGACTGGCTGGATCTCCTTGCAGTCCAAGAGAGTCTTCTCCAATACCACAGTTCAAAAGCATCAAGTTATATGGGAGCACGATTTTGAACCAGCAGCTTACTGACCTCAGACTGCTGAATTTTTATAATCTTTTTGGCCTGATTTTGCATTTTTCCCTGTCATTTTCCCCAAAATTTTTTTCATAACAAGGCACACAAAGAAAATGATAATATTTTTATTTTAATGCTGTTTATGATTTCTAATCATCTGATCATCTATGGTAGAAGATAAAGCTCCTCTTATTATGATTAAGGTAGTAGATATCAGAGGACTTTCCTAGGATTTTTGAGTTCCTCACTTCTTGCATGTCTCTGTTCTTAGTAATAATAATAGTTGATACTTGTCAAATGCATGCCGTATGTCAAACACTATATTAAGTGTTATATGCATATATTTAATCTTGTTTAATCTTCACAATACAGAGAGGCAGGCACAATTAATATCCCAACCATGACAGTTAAAGAAACTGACATTTTTGAAGATTTCTGTATTTTGTCCAAGGTCAAATAAAGTGTTTGATTGAGAATTTAAACCAAGTTCATCTGACTCCACAGCCCATGCTTTTTATTATGTACTTTTGTTGAGGAATACCAATTATTATTATTTTTAAAATTTTGGGCATGTGATAAAGCCAGTAATCATATAAGGAAAATGCCAGTTGCTGGAAAGGTGAGAAGGTTAGGTGGAAAGCATTGAACACCAAGAGAGCACGCAAAAGGAGCATCCACATAATGAAACTAGATTCACAAGGACAAAAATGCATGATCGGTCTTAGGGAGGAGGAAAAACCACACCAAGATTATTCCGTAAGTACAATGCTACAGCTCTGAGGCACCTTGATAAAGAGGCGCCTTCTTCCTGCTCTGGCCTGAACAAGTTAAGACAAAAGTCAGGCACAAGAAAAATAAAAATATCAGCTCTATTGCTGACAAAAAGTTTGTCTTTCAAGGTTTTTTCGCTTCAGGGCACATATAGAAAATGATAATATTTTTATGGAAACTGGGATAAACAGACGAGGCTTCTTACAGCTAGTAATGAATGGTATGGAGAACTGGCATCCATAAAGTCTCACCCAGCCACTCTGAGTCCCAGAAAGAAGGATATTATGGCATTTCTGAGGCTGTTCATAGAACATTAGTCTCGAAGCTCTATCATAAAGTCTAAATGGGAGGATATGCCTTAGAGTCAGAGCTAAAAGAGCCTAGTAACTAAATTCTGGAAATAAACAGTCACCGTTCCCATTCAGAGCACTAGATGAAGCAAAGCATTCCCCTTCTGCAAAGCAAAGAATGACTCACTAGGGGGAGAGTTTAATTTCTGTTTCTTTTAGGCAGCTGGTCCTCAAAGGGAGGAAGAGAGGAGCTGAACCAAGCATGCCTAAAGTGTTTTTCCCAAATTCATCCCTCAGTTTCAGCCATTTCTTCTCCCTAGTCAGAGTAAATAAGGGGCATAGAGAAGCCAGGGAATAGATCAAATGAGATCCCTCTACAAGGATAGTACATCGTGAGTGATGGAAACGTCTTCTCCAACTCATGGTTAACAGTCACAGGAATAACAGTACAGGTACAGAGAGAAACTCTCCACATAGGTAGGAATTTTATCATTAGCGGCGGTATTGGTGGTAGGAGGCTAGGGGCTTCTATTTGGGCAGATTTGGGTTCTAAATAGGAAAATAGATGCTACACGAAAGGCATGCATCTTTGTATGGAGAGAGAGGGACAGAGAGAGAGCAGGAGAGGGAGAATGGGAAGCAATTTGAACCATTTAACCCATTTTTTGCCTTGGCAGCATTTAAAGTTTTTTTAGTTGAATGCAGTCAATTCTTCTATTGCCACAGTTAGATGAGTAGATGTAGATAATTACTTAATAAGAATAATTTAATTATAATAATTATGATCTGAACAGTGATTGCTTTTAAGTGAAAGTCTTAATCAAAAACTTGTTTCTGTGTAATGATGTAATCAAAATGCCAGTGTATTCTAATTGAAAATGAAGAGAAGCAAAATTGCTTCCGGAAAGGGTTTAAACTCTAAAGCTCACACCCCAAAGTCAGAAAGTTATAGGAATAGCTGGCTGTTGATATAAAGAATTTGGCCATGAAAAGGTGAGTCACCACTGAAGACAGGGATCGTTCATCCTCTGTCTAAGATTATGCTCACATCCCAAATCTCCATGTTTGCACTCAGGATCTTATTCTGCTGATTGGAATACACAGAAAATTAACCTAATCTTTCCCAGCAGACCTGCCGGGGACCAAGCTTTCAGTTAAAGGTGTACTGACATTTGTAAGGCAAGTAAGCATTTTTATTTTCTTTTGATTTCATAAAGTCCTTCCTGGGTATGTAGTGATAAACACAACTTGTCACTTCCCACAATGAATAGCAAATCAGTGACTCTCTATTATCACCTTGCCCAATCGCAAGCCCAACGATGCAGAAGACCCACAGTTTCTAGGAATCCATAAATCCTCTCGTTCTGGGTATAGGTTGTCTCTCACCACTTTCTAAACACGGCACCCACTTTCCAAGCTCTAGGCTGAAGAATGTGGCCAGACTTTCTCTAAAAGGTGATTTTCATAAATGAGCACACATAGTGAACTTGGGAAAACCGAGAATCATAATGAAACATGATCGGACATCAGAAAATCAGTCGGAATAGAGCAGTTAATGAATGGAGTCAAATAGTTTTTCAGGTCCCTGGGTGCATTTGTGTGGAAATTCCACATTTGTATGCTGATTCTCAGTGAAAGGAAAGTAAGAATCAGAGAACAGACCAACTAGGAACTGTAACAACACAGTCTTCAAGACGTCCCCTCCAAAATCTTCATTTGGAAAATTCCCACGAACAGTTTTAATGTCTTATTGGCACATGGGAAGTATACACATACATATATAATAGCATGAAACTGAGTATAAATCCAGTCCAGCATGATCTTGTTTCCAGCAAAAATTTTTGTGAGGTTCAGAAACTCAGGTCATTATCTGACCATTACAGAGCCAATTCCACCAGGGATCGCTAAAGACTTTGAAGGCGTTTTTTTTTTTTTTTTTTTTTTTCCCCAAGCCATGTGGATAAAGAAGCATTTCTAGAAGGATGGAAGGATGTCGACATTTACCTTTCAAGCTTGAATATTTCCTTGTTTTTACCCCCAAGTAAGCCTCAAAGCTTAGTTGTCCTTTTAACTGCAATGCCAAGAGACTTCTGAGAAGAGAGGGAACAGTGGCAACAGCTGAAATAGAAACCTATGGAGTGAAAGATTGTTCAGAACTAAAACCTTTACTTTGAACAAATGAGCATCTCAGTGATTCAAGCCAGACTTTCACCAGCAGTTTCTACTTCCTCTCTTTATACCCAAAATCTTTTGGAGAAAATAGTCTTGAATTTTTACTCCCCTAGCGACTTCCCTGGCATTCTACTGGTTGACTCTGCACATCCACTGCAGGGGACTCGGGTTTGATTCCTGGTCAGGGAACTAAGATCCCACCCCACCCCACCCACCCACCCCCACCCAGATTCGATTCCTTAGCTGCTGGAATGCTCATCAGGGTCTCATCATTATTGTCAGGTAAAGAAATCTACTTAAAGTTCAAAGGTTGAATTTCCTTCAGATGCGTCCAGTGAAATGAGTTGAGAGATACATGGTCTGTTACTACAAAGCGCTCTAGAGTTTACAGAAATTTGACTTTAAATAAAAATGGGCTCAATGTTAAATCTCTATTGCTATTACATCCCTTCATTTGCATTTTTTTGCTGGAAAAAAAGTGTTGAAGTCTACACTCTGCATAGTACCCTGGAATTATATCTGCGCCTATACTCCAGCCCATTTTACATATGCAACGTTCCTTATCCATCCACCACATTGTCTTTTATTTAGTTATTGTGATTATACCCAATTGCAGAGGCATTTGAATTGCTATTGAAGTTTTAGGGTGGAGGATCACCAAAATTTGGGTAAACCAATTAAGTTCATGTGAATACAACATCCAGGGGAAAATTAAAAAAAAAAAAAAAGAAGAATTATATGTATTTTCTTGGCTGCGTCATGTCTTATTTGCAGCACACCAGAATTTCATTGCAGGATTTGGGGTCTTTCCTGGCAATATGTAAGCTGGCTTAGTTGCCCCGAAGCATGTGGGTTCTCAGTTCCCTCACCAGGGATCAAACCTGCATCCCTAGCTTTGGAATGTGGATTCCTAACCACTGGACCACCAGGGAAGTCCTAGGATAAATTTTTAAAATGGATTTTGTGGCGGGGTGGGGTGTTGGTGGGGAGAGTGGTTTTGAACCACGGGATGAATAGTTAATCCCTTGAGCTTTGAGGAATTAATGTACATCACAATGCTTCTAAGGAGGGCAGTCTGGAGTGGCAAGGTACCAGAGATCCAGGGGAAATAGAGAAGTCCTTACCTTCACCAGGCTTGTTCCAAAATACACTAGCTCTACCAAATGATCATATACATTGCAGGCTTCTGGGTACGTCAGTCTGAGAATTGCTTGATTAAACTAAATTCAATGAGTTCCTTTTAATACCACAATTATCAGAACCTTTAGCATACTAAGGTGTACTATGAATCTCCAGACAATATAATATTCAGTATTTCTCAAACATACTTGGATTTAAGTCTCCCTTTTAAAACGTCTATCAAAACTAGCATTCTGCAGAATATAATTTAGTAAGGGCTGTAAAAGGAAGGCGGGGACATGGAGAATAGAAGGAATACAATAACAGATACTATTTGTACAGTGCCTCACAGTTTATAAAGTGCTCCCCCATTATTATCCCTTCTGATCCTCGGGCCAAACAATTTTATAGGACAAAATAGCTCAAGGATTTTAAGTGCTTTTTCAAAATATATACAGTGATAAAAAAGGACAAGTTTTGACTTGGCTTTGGATCTTCTGACTTTAGTTCAAATATCCTTTTCACTTTATTATGCTTTAGTGGAGACATATTTTTTGTTTCTATTTTTGCCAAGGGATAGTCCTAAATCATGTTTCTCAATGGCAGGATAAGTAGGACTTTCTGTACCTGAGCAAGTTCCATGAGTTACGCGTCCCCAGCCTCCATCTACTCCTTCCTATGAACTGGCCCTTTTATTTTTCCACCTTTGCCAGATACTCAAGCAGAAATACATGACTCGTAATAAAAAGGTTTTAATAAAGAGACTTTTTACAAAGATGGAGAAAGGAATATGGGAAAGCAAAGATGATGGCTAATCTCCTAGGGCTTGCTATATAGCTAGGAGCTGGTATCACAATGCCTGAAAAGGCAAGGGGGTGAACAGTTGTGGACCTCTGGGCAAAGGGGTGGCTGTAATAGAGAGGACTTCCTTGCAAAAAGAAGTAGCCAAGTTGCAGTGTACTAACACATATCTATGGAATCTAGAAAAATGATACAGATGAACCTATTTGCAAGGCAGGAATAGACACAGAGAACAGATATGTATACAAGGGAAAAGGGGAGAGTGGGACAAATTGAGAGAGAGGCTGCTGCTACTGTTAAGTCACTTCAGTCGTGTCCGACTCTGTGCGACCCCATAGACGGCAGCGCACCAGGCTCCCCTGTCCCCGGGATTCTCCAGGCAAGAACACTGGAGTGGGTTGCCATTTCCTTCTCCAATGCATGAAAGTGAGAAGTGAAAGTTGTTAAGTTGTTCAGTCGTGTCTGAGACACTGACATAAATATACTTTGTTATTGTTCAGTTGCTGAGTCATGTCTGATTCTTTGCCACCCTATAGACTGTACCCACCAGGTTCCTCTGTCCATGGGATTAGCCAGGCAAGAACACTGGAGTGGGTTGCCACTTCCTTCTCCAGGGGGTCTTCTTGATCCAGGGATTGAATTGGCGTCTCCTGCATTGCAAGGGTCTTCTTTGCTGCTGAGCCACCAGGGAAGCACTTATGCTACCATGGGTGAAATAGGCAGCTAGTGGGAAGCTGACTTATAGCACAGGGGGCTCAGCTCTATGCTTTGTGGTGACTTAGAGGGGTAGGATGCGGGGAGAGGTGGGAGGAAGCCTCAAGAGGGAGCGGATATATGTATACATATAGCTGACTCACATTGTTGTACAGTAGAAACTAGCAGAAACTAACAGCATCCTAAAGCAATTATATTCCAATGATAATAATAAAGACAGAATGAAGAGAACAGAGGGAAAAAAATACTCTGATTTCATTCTCCTCCCACTTTCAGTCTCTTGATAGTCCCTGCTGCTGCTGCTGCTGCTAAGTCATTTCAGTCGTGTCTGACTCTGTGTGACCCCATAGATCGCAGCCCACAAGGCTCCCCTGTTCATGGGATTTTCCAGGGAAGAACACTAAAGTTAGCCAAAATTAACAGGCCACAGGGAAACAGTCCAGTTGATGAAGCCCACAAAAGCCCTCTTTCCAGGTTGCAGAGCAGAGGGTAAAGGAGAAGGCAACCTGAGCCTGAGGGCACAGAGATTATCCGGCACCCCAGGGGTCAAGGCTGTCAATCTCCACCCACAAGGCCAAAAGGGTGGGCTTTGAAGATTTAGGCTTCCCTGATAGCTCAGTTGGAAAAGAATCCACCTGCAATGCAGGAGACCCTGCTTAGATTCCTGGGTCAGAGAGACCTTCTGAAGAAGGGAAAGGCTACCCACTCCAGTATTCTTGGGCTTCCCTTGTGGTTCAGCTGGTAAAGAATCTGCCTGCAATGCGGAAGACCTGGGTTTGATCCGTTAGTTGGGAAGATCCCCTGGAGAAGAAACTGGCAACCCACTCCAATATCACTGCCTAGGAAATCACATGGACTTGGGCAGAGAACAATGACAGGAACCCGATTTCAAGTCCTATATGCTGGAGCAGAAAAAAGACAGAACACTAGTTAATTAGGCATTTCCTGACCTCAAAGCACAAAATGTGGAGAAATTGACAGCAACTTGACTCAGATTGCTTTGGGGCTAGAATACTGTAAATCTCCCCAAGCTAAGGTGTAACTGAGCCTTGAGAAGGGGGAGGAGCCTGCAGTTCTGGTCAGTATCACATGGCGCTTATCTAGTGGGAGCACCTGTACCCAGTAGTTGATGAAAACAAGTGGCTGTAACAGAATCCCCACACTGGCTGCTGCCTTTTCCACCAGTGGAAATGGAAAGCTGGGACTTCCCTGTCAGTCCAGTGGTTAAAACTCTGCGCTTCTCCTACAGGGGGCACAGGTGTGATCCCTGGTCAGGGGACTGAGATCCTGCATGCTTCGTGGCATGGCCAAACAATAAAAAAGAATATGTCGTCTTAAAAAATAAAATAAATTGGAAAGCTGATTCTGAGAAACCCTTCATTACAAGGCTGAGGCTCTGTCACGGAGATGAGAGATTCAGCACAGAGAATTATCATTCCTAGACATACTGAGCAATGTGAGTGCCAGATTTCTCCTAAGGATTTTCTCCCCCACTTAGCGTGGCCTGCGTGCTTAGTCACTCAGTCGAGTCCAGCTCTTTGCAACCCCATGGACTGCAGCCTGCCAGGCTTCTCTTTCCATGGGATTCTCCAGGCAAGAACACTGGAATGAGTTGCCATGCCCTCCTCCAGGGAATCTTCCAGACTCAGCAGTCGAACCTTTTCTTACCTCTTAGGTCTCGGCAGGCAGCTTGTTTATCACAGGTGTCACCTGGAAAGTTCTAGAGATAAGTATAAAAAAGTTTAATAAACCAAAGAAAGAATGAGATTTTTCCCCCACCCCCAAGTTCTTTTGATATAATCTCTACAACTTTTCAAAAATTCAGTAGTTAGTTTTCACTTAAGATTTCTAGGGAATTCCCTGGTGGTCCAGTGGTTAAGACTTTGCCTTCTAATGCAGGGGCAGCAAGTTCGATCCCTGGTTAGGTAGCTAAGATCCTGCATGCCCCACAGCCAAAAAAATGAAACATTTAAAAAAGTAATATTGTAACAAATTCAATAAAGACTTTAAAAATGGTCCACATTAAAAAAAATTTTTTTTGAGATGTCTAACAACAGGAACAAATAACCATTGAAATGATCAGTTGTTTTCTTCTAATTAAAGTGAAAGTGTTGGTCTGACTTTTGTGATCTCATCGATCATAGCCCTCCAGGCTCCTCTGTCCATGGAATGCTCCAGGCAAGAATACTAGAGTCAGTAGCCATGCCCTCTCTAGGGCATATTCCCAACCCAGGAATTGAACATGAGTATCCTGCATTGTAGGTGAATTCTTTCCCATCTGAGCCACCAATGCCTTTTTAAGAGAGTTGTTTACCTTGAGAAATTTCTGACCACAGCCTGATGCTAACTCGATCCTTTTATAAGAGTGTGGTTCTAGTTTACTAATGATAGATTGTGGTCCTATTTTACTACTGATACCTAATTTGTACTCAAGTCTAGAATAATCTCCATGTGAGTGATACATTGATGCTTCACCAATAATTCATACAGGAAAGGATCCTTATTTGTTTTCCCCAACACATGACCAAAGATTGCCAAGCCTTTAGGATAGAGTTCTCTTCCTTTTGCTATAGTTTTAAAAGTACGATGTCTTAAGTTCCCTAACCAGGCCTCTGAAGTCCAAGAATAATAGTTGTCCAGTGCCTGTGGTCTTCCCTATTCTGGACACAAAGAATGAAACTCTCTTCAGGCCAGAGTCAGGAGTATTCAGGTTACTGATTTTATAACCTCAGTTGCCTGGTTTCCCATAGCAACTACCAGTTCTTCCAAGGTTACAGTGGATAACAAATTAGAAGCAGCAAAGTAGGGGACTGTTAGAACAGACGCATGGAAAAGTGACAGGCGTCAGAAAGAAAGGGGACAGCAGGTACACTAACTGGAAATGTCTGGCAGCCTACGGCCAGTAAGTGTTGGCCGTAGAGTCCTTAGTACCACGATCAGCCCTTAGGGCAGCACTATATTTGAGCCATAGCAATGGCCCTGAGTCATCAAGAAAATATTAACTCTCATCCAGAATATTCTGTTTAGTAAGGGAAAATAAGTTTGCAATACATTTGAGAAATATTCTCATCCCAATGACTACATATCTATATGCATAATATTTAAATTATTATGTTTTAGTTACCGGAAAACTCTCGTGTATAGAGAGCATTTTGCAATTGAAAATGCTGACTGTAAATATCTTTGATTTCTATAAGGTTATTTCTTCTTAGGGTGGGTGCTGGGATGTCCCTTGATTATACACTCGCTTGTAAGATGTTAATTCCTTGATCTAAGATGAAATGTCCCTGAGTCTCCCCAGGTTATGTGAGCGGAGATGAACTGGAATAACGGGTAAATAGAAGGGGAGTGAACAAAACAGGGAAAAAAATATAAAGTGGAAATTTCAGAATGTAAGTTATGGAAAGAGAACAAAACAGCTTATCTAGTTACTAATTGCTTGCTCAGTTTCTCCATTCTTTCCTGCCTCTTTTCTGCTTCCTTTCCTCATCTGAGTGATCATGTTCCTTTCCCAAATCACCAGGATTCCGTAGACAATTGCTCTGCTTGAAAAGAATCTCATCTTCACCTTCTCACTGGTGAATGGGTAAGGGCACTCCTCCCCCTCCCTCCACCCCTCCTCTCTCTCTCTCTGATACCAACCTTACTTTTCCTAATGTGTTTGACTGAACATTAGAGGGGGAAAGGCTGAAGCTGATGTAATTGTTCCCACAACTTGAACTCCATGTCCTTCAAACTCTGCAGGAGCTTCAGTAAATGAAGAGTGAAGCGAGCAGGGCTGTTGGGATGCTATATCCCAGTGGCAAATGCATGCTTGCGCACTTGCTAAACCGTGTCCAACTCTTGTGACCCCATGGATTCTAGCCTGCCAGGCTCCTCTGTGCATGGGGCTCTCCAGGCAAGAATACTGGAGTGGGTAGCCATTCCCTTCTCCAGGGGATCTTCCCAACCCAAAGACAGAAACTATGTCTCCCGCATCTCCGGCGTTGACAGGCAGATTTTTACTACTGAGCAACCTGAGGCAAATCTATACCGCTATTACAGGGCAGGAGCAGTGTCTTTTTGAGCCTGCTTTTAATTCTTAACTAAGTACCTCAATTCCTTTAGGAAATTTAAGAAGTGAATCTAAACCTTAAAAATTGTTTAGAAAAATTGTTACATTTTAAAACAAGATTTAAGCATACTGTCTCTACTCAGTGAAAAGTAAAAAGAAGCATAAGGCGCTTGGAATAGAAGAAATAGAATGATCATTTTCTCAAAAGATATGACAATCTAGATGGAAAACCAGAGATAATCTACAGGTAAATTTATTGAAGTTAATAAAAAGTCTATCAGCGCTGGCTAATATAAGATCAGTAATCAAAAGGGAAAGTAGAATATACGTTTTCCGGAGGGGTAGGGTCGGGGGGAAAGGGAGCTTATTTCTACAGTAAACATAAAGTAGACATTTCCCAGGGAAAATAATTGTCAAAAGATGTACTGAATATAAGACTTGTGGAAATTATTAAAACAATAGAAAGATATTAAAGAAGGCTGAACTAAACGGAGAGACATATATTGTTCACAGTAGAACGAAGTAACACCAGCTTTCCTCAAAATATAATTCCAATTAAAAAGGCCCAACCAACTTTATTTTTATAGAATTGGACAATTTAATTATAAAATTATGCCAGTAATTGATAGAGTGTCTCTGAAATGCAAGAATCAGGCAAGAGACTTCTCTCCCAAAGACATCAATTTTCATTTTAAAAACTATTGCAGTTAAGATAGAATAGGATTAATAGAAGCTTAGACAGAAGGACCAACAAGACAGAATTGAGATCCTAAAAGAACCATACATAATGCAAATCTGATACATGTTGATATTGCTGACAAATGAGAAAATGTTGGTCCATTTGTACTTCTGACAATTGTATGTTCTTTAAAAAAATGCTTCCATTCCTCTTATCATATAGGAAAATTCTTCCAGATGAATTAAAGATTTAATATGAAAACAAAAGGCAGATAATGAGGAAGAAGCACATAAAGGCTTCATTAGTAATGTCTTATGTATTAAACTGTGGAGAGAATACAGCAATGTATATTGTCACATTTTCCCTAAACATTATGTGTATGTATATGTATATCATGTGTGCATATTATACATATATGTTTAATTTTATATATGATCTATGTCATGATAAAATGTATATGTATGGATAGAGGTATTGCAATGTACATACTTAAAATCTGATTATTTTCCACAGTGGAGATTCTCTTGGAGAAGTGGTATTTTCACCTTGGTTTTTATACATTATTTCAGCATCTGTGTTTTCCTGGAAAATACTAAATATGAATATTACAGAGTTTCAATATCTCTCCAGATTCTGTAAGTGGAGCTGAAACCTGGAAGCTTATTTTCTGAGTTTATTCATTCACATTGAAACAATTTGGCCAACTTGTATTAGTGCCATGAAGTGAAAGAGCCTTACCCACCTGCAGCTTGAAGGCTGACCTCCCGTGTTGGATAATTCCTATTAGTACTGCATTCTTGTTGCACTGGGTGCCCTTGAGCCCAGCCATTAGGAACTGCCTGACCTAGGTTCCCTTACCCTCCAGCTTCTAGATGGATTTAACCACATTTCAGAAACCTCCAGAAGAACAGCGTGAATGAAGCGCAGTGAGAAATAGGGAGAGGAGTGTGTGGTGATGTTGGAGAATTTGGCAGAGACACTGAGGTCATAGTAAAGACTGGAAATTCAGGCAAACTGCAATGAAATTTTGTTGGAGAAGGAAATGGCAACCCACTCCAGCATTCTTGCCTAGAGAATCCTGTGGACAGAGGAGCCTGGTGGGCTGCCGTCTATGGAGTCGCACAGAGTCGGACATGACTGAAGCGACTTAGCAGCAGCAGCAGCAGCAATGAAATTTAGTCAAAGATGAAATAGAAAGTCATTGGACAAGTTGAAGCAGGAAAGAGTCAGAAACTGACTTTCATTTGAAAACTTCACTCAGGTCACTGTGTAGAAATGGCCTATAAAGGCAAGAACTAAATAGAGGATATTGGTTGGGAATATAAACTTTGAGTTTGTGATAAGTTTGAACTAGAGTGGTGGTAGAGACCAAGGAGAGAAGTGGAGAGATACAAAACACATTCTGGAGAGAAGGAACAAGATATCTAGGTTATATATTGAATACATGTGTGTGCTCAGGCACTTAGTCATGTCTGACTCTTGGCAGCCACATGGACTATAGCCCGCCAGGCTCCTCTGTCCATGGGATTCTCCAGGCAAGAATACTACAGTGGGTTGCCATTTCCTCCTCCAGGGGATCTTCCCCACCCAGGGATGAAACTTGAGCCTCCTGTCTTTCCTGCATTGCAGACATATTCTTTACTACTGTGCCACCTGGGAAATCTTAAATACTGGATGTAAGAGCTAAAAGAAATAGAAGGGCAAAGCCTGACACTTAGGCTTTTGAATTAGTAAACCTACATATAATGATGGTCTATTTAGTGAAAGAGGAGCATTTGGGGAAATTCCAAGTGGTAGAAATAAAGAGCTGCATGTTGTGTTTGAGGTGCTTATGGTATATTAAAATAGGGCAAACAAGTTAGAAGCACAAAGGTGCAGAACAGTGTCATCGGTAGGGATCACCATAAAGCTGGCGTTTCAGGTCATGAGAAAGGACATGTCACCTAGAAAGAAATAATAGAAAGAAATGATGGCTTAAGCCAGGTCCTGAGGAGCAGGAGAGGACAGGAAGAAAAGCAGCTGTCAGGGAGGTTGTGAGAATGTGAGCTGTCCACATGATTGAGAGGCGAGTGTTTCAAACAGGGAGCCATCAGCCAAGTTGCGTGGTTTCACTATATCTATTCGATTTGACAACACAGAGATCACTGATGACAGAAAGCAGTGGAGTTAGTGGAATGACGAGACTAAAGGCCAGAGTAGAGGAGGAAAAGAGAAAAAGACAGGGCTGAAATATCATTTCAGGGGTGACAGATTGGGAAAAGTCAAACAAGCCAAGAACTGCAAGCAGGGTTGAAGATGCAAGAAAACAGACATGCTCATACACTTTAGATGACTTTGTAAATTAGAAAAATGTCTTTAGAAATCAATTTGGTGATGGACAACAAAGACTTACTGTAGAACACAGGGAACTCTACTCAATAGTCTGAACTGGCCTATGTGGGAAATGACTCTAAACACACACACACACACACACACACACACACACACACACACACACCAGAGTGAATATATGTATATGTATAACTGAGTCTGTTGTTCCATGTCCAGTTCTAACTGTTGCTTCCTGACCTGCATACAGATTTCTCAAGAGGTAAGTCAGGTGGTTTGTGTTCCCATCTCTTTCAGAATTTTCCACAGTTTATTGTGATCCACACAGTCAAGGCTTTGGCATAGTCAATAAAGCAGAAATAGATGTTTTTCTGGAACTCTCTTGCTTTTTCCATGATCCAGCGGATGTTGGCAAGTTGATCTCTGGTTCCTCTGCCTTTTCTAAAACAAGCTTGAACATCTGGAAGTTCACAGTTCACGTATTGTTGAAGCCTGGCTTGGAGAATTTTGAGCACTTCTTTGCTAGCGTGTGAGATGATGAGTGCAATTGTGTGGTAGTTTGAGCATCCTTTGGCATTGCCTTTCTTTGGGATTGGAATGAAAACTGACCTTTTCCAGTCCTGTGGCTACTGCTGAGTTTTCCAAATTTGCTGACATATTGAATGCAGCATTTTCACAGAATCATCTTCCAGGATTTGAAATAGATCAACTGGAATTCCATCACCTCCAATAGCTTTGTTGGTAGTGATGCTTCCTAAGGTCCACTTGACTTCACATTCCAGGATGTCTGGCTCTAGGTGAGTGATCACACCATTGTGATTATCTGGGTCATGAAGATCTTTTTTGTATAGTTCTTCTGTGTATTCTTGCCATCTCTTCTTAATATCCTCTGCTTCTGTTAGGTCCATACCATTTCTGTCCTTTATCGAGCCCATCTTTGCATGAAATGTGTCCTTGGTATCTCTAATTTTCTTGAAGAGATCTCTAGTCTTTCTCATTCTATTATTTTCCTCTATTTCTTTGCACTGACCACTGAGGAAGGCTTTCTTATCTCTCCTTGCTATTCTTTGGAAGTCTGTATTCAAATACAGAGTATATCATCCTTTTTCTCCTTTGCTTTTAGTTTCTCTTCTTTTCACAGCTATTTGCAAGGCCTCCTCAGATGGCCATTTTGCCTTTTTGGATTTTTTTTTCTTGGGGATGGTCTTGATCCCTGTCTCCTGTACAATGTCATGAACCTCCATCCATAGTTCATCAGGCACTCTATCAGATCTAATCCCTTAAATCTATTTGTCACTTCCACTGTATAATCATAAGGGATTTGATTTAGGTCATACCTGAATGGTCTAGTGGTTTTCCCTACTTTTTTCAATTTAAGTCTGAATTTGGCAATAAGGAGTTCATGATCTGAGCCACAGTCAGCTTCCAGTCTTGTTTTTGCTGACTGTATAGAGCTTCTCCATATTTGGCTGCAAAGAATATAATCAATCTGATTTCCGTGTTGACCATCTGGTGACATCCATGTGTAGAGTCTTCTCTTGTGTTGCTGGAAGAGGGTGTTTGCTATGACCAGTGCGTTCTCTTGGCAAAACTCTGTTAGCCTTTGCCCTGCTTCATTCTGTACTCCAAGGCCAAATTTTCCTGTTACTCCAGGTGTTTCTTGACTTCCAACTTTTGCATTACAGTCCCCTATAATGAAAAGGACGCCTTGCTTGGATGTTAGTTTTAAAAGGTCTTGCTGGCCTTCATAGGGCTGTTCAACTTCAGCTTCTTCAGCATTACTGGTTGGGGCATAGACTTGGATTACTGTGATATTGATTGGTTTGCCTCAGAAATGAACAGAGATCATTCGGTCATTTTTGAGATTGGATCCAAGTACTGCATTTCAGACTCTTTTCTTGATTATGATGGCTACTCTATTTCTTCTAAGGGATTCTTTCCCACAGTAGTAGATATAATGGTCATCTGAGTTAAACTCACCCATTCTAGTCCATTTTAGTTTGCTAATTCCTAAAATGTTGATGTTCACTCTTGCCATCTCCTGTCTGACGACTTCCAGTTTAACTTATAACTTATTTAACTTATATGCAGAGTATATTATGAGAAACGCTGGGCTGGATGAAGCACAAACTGGATTGCCGGGAGAAATATCAGTAACCTCAGATATGCAGATGACACCACCCTTATGGCAGAAAGTGAATAAGAGCTAAAGAGCCTCTTGATGAAAGTGAAAGAGGAGAGTGAAAAAGTTGGCTTAAAGCTCAACATTCAGAAAACAAAGATCATGGCATCTGGTCCCATCACTTGATGGAAAATAGATGGGGAAACAGTGTCAGACTTTCTTTTTGGGGGCTCCAAAATCACTGCAGATGGTGACTGCAGCCATGAAATTAAAAGACGCTTACTCCTTGGAAGGAAAGTTATGACCAACCTACACAGCATATTAAAAAGCAGAGACATTACTTTGCCAACAAAGGTCCATTTAGTCAAGGCTATGGTTTTTCCAGTAGTCATGGGTGTGAGAGTTGGACTATAAAGAATGCTGAGCGCCAGTGAATTGATGCTTTTGAACTGTGGTGTTGGAGAAGACTCTTGAGAGTCCCTTGGACTGCAAGGAGATCCAACCAGTCCATCCCAAAGGAGATCAGTCCTGAGTGTTCATTGGAAGCAGTGATGTTGAAGCTTGAAACTCCAATACTTTGGCCACCTGATATGAAGAGCTGACTCATTTTAAAAGACCCCAGTTTTGCCTGTAGTCATGTATGGATGTGAGAGTTGGACTGTGAAGAAAGCTGAGCCCCGAAGAATTGATGCTTTGATGCTTTTGAATTGTGGTGTTGGAGAAGACTCTTGAGAGTCCCTTGGACTGCAAGGAGATCCAACCAGTCCATTCTAAAGGAGATCAGTCCTGGGTGTTCTTTGGAAGGAATGATGCTGAAGCTGAAACTCCAGTACTTTGGCTACCTCATGCGAAGAGTTGACTCATTGGAAAAGACTCTGATGCTGGGAGGGATTGGGGGCAGGAAGAGAAGGGGATGACAGAGGATGAGATGGCTGGATGGCATCACTGACTCGATGGATGTGACTTTGAGTGAACTCCGGGAGTTGGTGATGGACAGGAAGGCCTGGCGTGCTGCAATTCATGGGGTTGGAAAGAGTCGGACATGACTGAGTGACTGAACTGAACTGATGCTGGGAAAGATTGAAGGCAGGAGGAGAACGGGATGACAGAGGATGAGATGATTGGATGGCATCACCGACTCAATGGACATAAGTTTGAGTTGGTGATGGACAGGGAGGCCTGGTGTGCTCTGGTCCCTGGGGTTGCAAATAGTTGGACACGACTGAGTGACTGAACTGAACTGAACTGATAACTGAGTCACTTTGTTGTTCACCTGAAAGTATCACAACATTGTAAATTAACTATATGCCTATAATTTTTTTAAAAAATAGACACAATGCTAGAAAACAGGAATCAATTTAGCAATATGTTAACAAAACAAAACAAAACAAAACAGAAGATGCCTATCTTTATGACCAAGCTACTTTATTTCTTAGAGTCATCCTTGGGGAAAGTATTGATAGGTTTGGTATGAATAGTCTGCCTGCAGGGGGTGACATCTGCAAAGATGTTCCCTGAAGCCCTGTTTTAAGAAATTCAGGGCAGACAGTCTAACTGCCCATTAATGGAGGATAAGTAAAATAAATTTATTCAAACAGTGCTATAACATGTAAATAGTAAAGTATAAAAACTAATCTACAGTGGCATGGATATATTTCAAAAATCAATTTTGAATGAAAGGAGAGTTGGTAAATAGTTGCAAAATATGATGCAAGCCTGTGTACTCAGTTGCCCAGTCTTGTCTCCCTCTTTGCTACCGCATGCACTGCAGCCCGCCAGACTTCTCCGCTCATGGGATTTTCCAGGGAAGAATACTGGAGTGGGTTGCCAGTTCCTACTCCAGGGGATCTTCCCGACCTGGAGGTTGAACCCAACTCTCTTGCATCTCCTGCACTGGCAGGCGAATTATTTACCACCTGGGAAGTACACAAAATATGCCATTTATCTAAATTTTCAAACATGGCTCAGTATTTAAAATTTGGTGGGTAGATATGTATAGAGAAAAATGAAATTGAAGAAATGTTCATGGCAAAAATACACATCCACTTCAGGAAAATAGCTGCCTGTAAAGAGGGTAGGGAAGAAGAAATAGCATAAACTTTCAGCTGTTTCTGTAATACTTCATTCTTAAAAGAGAGACATCTGATGAAACATGGCAAAATATTAACATCCTTATTTAAATCTTGGTAAGCTCAAGCTTAAATCGTGGTGGCTCAGACAGTAAAGAATCTGCCTGCAATGTGGGAACATGGGTTTGATTCCAGGGTTGGGAAGATTCCCTAGAATAGGGCATGGCAACCCACTCCAATACTCTTGCCTGGAAAATCCCCAAGGACAGAGGAGCCTGGTAGGCTACAGTCCACGGGGTCACAGACAGTAAGACATGATTGAGCAAGCACAGTGGTTCCTTGAAAATTTATGATGTTATTTTTGCAGTTTTCTATATGTTTGAAATATATTATCATTCATTTAAAAAATGAATAATAGTTGAGGAAATGGAGAAAATGAGCCAATTCTTCTGGCACCAAATCTAAGTTTCATTCATAATTCCTCTTTGCCTCATCGCTCTTTATTCACACTATCAACAAGTCATTTTGATTTTAGATTGAAATAGATGTCTCTAATCTTGCCATTTGCCATCACTTCTCTAAACCCATTGTGGTCAAGCCACCATTTCTCTAATCTGTTTTAACAGATACTAAGCGTTATCCCTCCTCTTACTTTCTCTCTCTTTATAGTTTTGCAGTGGCCTTTTTATTTTTTAATATGTGAATCATATCTCACCAGTATCCTGTTCAGGCTCACACTTGAAATAAAACACGGGTTCTTTCCCACAGCTTCCATCAAATCAAAAACATTTTTATATTCTATATAATCTATGATATAGGTCTGTTGGATGAATATATGAAGGGGGAAAAGGAGTGCTGATGGTGTAAGAAACTTGAATTGGAGAAAAATGATGGGCACAAGTGGAGAACTAGCCTTTAATAGGAAGTAAGAAATCTCTCGGTTGTAACAAGAGAAAGAAAGGAGATGATTGAGGGTGTGGTGGATGGAAAGTAGAATTTCCAGGACATGTTTAGTGCCTATTATAGCTTTTTAAATTATGAATTTAAAGCTAATCTAGTCATCCTAGTCATTTGATTTTCTCTTTTTGTTTGGCTGCTTAAATGTAGGCACCAAAACGACAAAGAATCGCTGGTTACAACCCGGAGTTTTGCCACTGCAGTATGAAAGATGAGGAGGGAGAGGGGAGGGGGTGGTGTTTGTATATAATGATTATATTGAACGATGGATCATGAAATCTAAGATGGGCAGAGAGGAAAGTGAAGACAGGAGGGTGCTTGGAGACAGTGAGAAATTGGCCATGTTCCTAAGCTGAAGATTTAGATGGGAAGTGAACTGTAGGAGAGTGAATGTCAGATAAATTGAGCTGAGAAGAGGGGAAGAGCAGAGAAAGGACTACTTGATGTGAAGAGTTTAAAGGTGGAGCACCAGAAGCCAAGGGATGGGGGTGCTGAAGAACATTGTGGAGAGATTATTCCCAAAGAAAGAATCAGAGTGTTGAGCCATATTAAAGAACAATTAATAGGTGTTGGGTGCTGAGGAGGAAGGAAAACGAAAGTCTTCAGGAAAACAGAAGACAACAGGGGGGCAGTTGATGCCTTTAACATATAGGGTTTATTTTGTTTTGTTTCAGGCAGAAATGTGAATAAGGAACATCTAGAAATGTCATTCCTGTCATGAAGGAATGGAATCTACTCCACGAACAATCTCTTTTTGATAAATGTCAAAAGAAATACTATCTTCAGGTTTCTGTTAAGAAATTTAGGATGACTGACTGTTTGCTATTCTCTGTTGTGGGACTTTGGGAAAGTCACTTAACATGTCTGACTGTGAATTTCCAACCGATGTTGTAAACTGGAGAAACTAAACTATCTTTAAGCATTTACCTAGGCTTAGGTTTCCATTTCTTTATATTCATTATATTTACCACATTGACTTTGGTATTTTACCTGTTTTTAATTATTTTGGAATTATGTCTGCTATTTGCTAACAATGAACTTTAAATGAACATGAATTACAGGTGGTTTTCTTTCACTTCTTAAATGACAAAATCAGTGGAAATAGAGTGATCTATACAGATCATTCTTAGCAACACAAATGTAGGCTGGTATCATTGGTGGTATTTTGAACATCAGACTTTTTTTTTAGAAAGCCATTTATATTTGGATTTGTCATACTGTGATTTTATTTGCAAGAATATTTTTTCCACTAGATTATTTATTTATATAACAGTATAGTATATTTTTATTTATTATTTCTTTAAATTGGAGTATAATTGCTTTACAGTGTGTTGATTTCTGCTGTAAGACAAGGTGAATCAATCATATGTATACATATATCCCCTCCCTTTTGACCCTTTCTTCCCCTCAACCCACCCTTCCAGGTCATCCCAGAGCACTGATCTGAGCTCCCCGTGCTATACAATAGCTTCCCATTATCCATCTATAAAATATTTTCTTAATTATTCTGTATACAAAATGTGAGTTCTCCAGGGAATTATGACTTATCCAGAAAATTATCAGCTAGGCATGGAGATGAAGGGTTCTGAACTTGCACAAATAAAAGCAAAAAGTGAAGACTAAGATTTTCAAAGATAATCAAACATATCCACTGAACAACGGAGAGGTAACTAAATAAGCTCAGCCCTGTTTACCATCCCAAAATTGAAAAGACCTAGACTATAAGTGCCCTAGCACATTGCCTGGCACAAAACAACTCAGTAAATATTGACTCTCTTTCTTTCCTTGATCATTAATAGTTCTTTTTTTTTTTTTTTTCGGTCTTCTTCACACAAATTTATAAGAAGATCGTTTCTTATCTTCTTCTCTATTGATTCCAATCCTTGGGAAAGAAAGAGATCCCAAATACAAAAGAAAAAATGTTGAAGTCTTGTTCCACGACACAGCTTAATGTGACAATAAGAATGGTTTCCCCTTTCTGGAACGGGATTGTTAGGAAATGTGTGTACTCAAGACTAGCATCAAACCTATTAATGTTGCAGATACGAAGTAAATTGGCCCTTCGGTTACTAAGATAGGACTATAAGGCACCGTGACAGTGATTATTATAAGCAACTGGTCTTAAAATGGACAGTTTGAACATAATATGATATACTTTAACAAATGGGATTTTAACACTCTTCAGGTATTTTCTCTGCTGTGTGAGATCTGCTGTGTTAAATCTCTTTGTTCAGCTCAGACAGGTCGTTTGTCAAATTCCTTCTCATTATTAAAAATGTATTCAGTGGCATTTAATGAGTACATATGGATTCAGAGATGATCACAAATCAAAATTTCAAAAGTCATATTTTTATCTACACTCTCCCACACTATGAATATGTAGCAGGCCCTTAACATGGACTATTCTTAATGCTCAAACAGGATCTGATCCTTATAATATTCACTGAGTTTTTAGTCTTCCATTTTCCGGTAAGGGAATTATGAAACCCAAAGAGAGAGTGTCCTTGTTAGGGAAAGAAATCCCAATTCTAAACTCAACTTGAAGTCCTATATACTGACTTTATAATTGTGCATGCTAGGTTGCTCGCTCAGTCACGTCCAACTTTTTGAGACCCCATGGACTGTAGCCTGCCCTGCTTGTCTATCCATGGAACTTCCCAGGCAAGAAAACGAGAGCTGGTTGTCATTTCCTTCTCCAAGGGATCTTCCTGATCCAGAGACTGAACCCACAGCTCCTGCTGCATCTCCTGCATTGGCAGGCAGATTCTGAGTCACCAGAAAGCCAACTTTGTAATGAATGTTTGCAAATTTATTATTTTATTTAGGGACTAGTGCTTAAGGAGCACTTTGTAAATCAAATGTATTATGCAAGTAGTGTTAATATTATAATAATGATTGCTTTAATAAGTATAATTAAAACCTTCGACTATACAGGATCTTGTCTTATTTTCAAGTATTACTTCTTGTCCTTGTATAGTCAGAACAATACCTCACAAAATTAGTGGGTGGGGAAACTTCCTTTTCAATTCCATGCTGAGAGAGAGGCTTCACAGCTGTTACCTGAGCTGAAAACATTCATGTTCATAATGCTTGTTATTTTCCATGGCAGAATATTTCACAGGATTAAGAGCCGAGGTGATCCGTCAAAGCCCCTCTCACTTGGGCCAGTTTCTAATCCAAGAAGACCTTTCAAACGTAGTTTACAAAAGGATGGAAATTGTAGAGGGGCGTGGAAGGAGCAGCCACTGAAAACAAGACAGAAGCCTTAAAGGAAATGAGGCCCCGCTTTCAGGTTAAGAATGTTCGCCTGGAGCTTCCCTGGCTGTCCAGGGAAAGTTGGTTAAGACTTCACCTTCCAATTCAGCGGGTGCAGAGGCTGTGGGTTCAATCCCTCGTCAGGACGCTAGGATCCCAAATACCTTGTGACCAGAAAACCAAAGCATAAAACAGAAGCGATATCGTAACAAAATTCAATAAAGACTTTAAAAATGATCCATGTCAAAACAAATCTTAAAAAAAAAAAAAAAAGATTGCTCACTTGGATTGGGCTCAGCAAAACCTCCCCTCCAGACTCTCCATAGTCTTACCTTCTGCTGACCTGATACAGATGAAAAAGAGACTTTGGAAACCACGGTGGAAGGTGATGGAGCCACAAAATGAGACTGGTCCCTTGAACCGCTATTTGAAGGGAAGTCACTAGCTTTGGAAATTATGAGTGTGTGTAAGTGTGTAATGCATCTAGTTCTCAGATTAGCTGTATTTATGATTACATATAATACATAACACAAACATAATGACTATATACATATATAGCATATATATCATACATTGTATGTTTATGATAATAAACACATCTAATCTGAGAGCTACACTGTATTACATAATATCATGCATATATAATATATAAATATTAAATGTTTTGTGGACTTTCATAAATGCAGATATTCTGAGAACTAGACTGGGATAAAATTTCTAGAATTGCAATACAAAGTCAGAGCAGATCAGCATCAGACAGCCCTGATGCTGACCATCCCACCATGGCTCTTCCATCCCTCACTGACTAAAGACAGGCTGGTCCCAGGTGTCAGGATGACATGGTAGCCAGCACATGGAGATAAGTGGCTTTAACTGTATAACAAGGAGGAGCATCATGGGGACAAAGAGTACGGCAGGTCTTGAGAGCCATCTCTCAAGTAACTTCTTTGTAATTATTTGCAGGTGAAAACTAAAGAGAGATCTAGCCCAGGGCTCTCTGCTGGGTTACTAAACTCAGGCAGCACAGCAGGCTATATCCAGCCCTACCTACTTTGTTACTAAGGACCCTGTTAATACCCAGTGCACGCTGGGCTTGTCCAGGCGATGCTCACCTCCGTGACTCCTCTGTGTTTAACAGCAGGTCAGCTAACTTCATAATCCTTTGCTGGGTTTTTCTTCCCTGTTTCCATCTCCAAGAAGATTAGAGTCCTGTAATATTTTCCTTCTCCTCTCTATTGACTACAGGGCTGTGTCTAAATGTGATTAGATTTACTCCACGCCGATGCTTCTTGTTTCTGCAGTCACAAACAGCTAAAAGGAAGATCCCAGAGATGCTCAACAATTTTGCCTTTTCTATTTTGCCTTTTTATTTCTCTCCGAAGCCCAAGCTGCGTAAGTTAAAACCAATTTATTTCTTCCTTGGACAGATGCCACACCATTACATTGGGGGTTAAATGGTTTTCACTCTCCTAAAATGGTTACGATGCCTGTGTTATTGGCTTATTTCACCTCCCTGTGATCTACATCCTGTGGTCCACTCAGGGATTTTGGAAGTGGGGTAGTGGAGTCTTAGGGGCGCTGGTTTTATTGAAGGGGCCTCAGCACATCATCTGTGATGAACAGCCTGTGAGTCTGATATCTCTCTGGATCCTCGGAGCCCAACCTATGTATGGAGGAGTGCAGGACGGGCTTTTCCTTCCCACTCGCAGCAGAGCTTCTATTCTTAGGTTTGCATCCAAAGGCACAAGAGACCAGGGCTGCCAAGCGTCCTTCAGAGTGTCCTAGTCACATTCAGCCTGATGACTTGAAGCTGCTTTGGTACCAGCTTCTTTCTCCTATCTTTCAACGTATTTGGGAAGAAGATTCTGGGGAATGTTTCTCTATAGCTTGTCTTGTTATATGTCCATCCTGAAATTCAGGGCATTCCCCATATAGTCTAACTCTAATCCCTCTCTTTAAATCTCTGCTTGTTTTGTCTTCTCTTTTCCTTGTTCACAATGGAACAGTGTTGTGGTGGCCCCTCAACAACTACGCCCTATTCAAGTCTATTTTCTTCCTCTCTGAGAAAGAATGCGATGGGACTTCCCTGTGGCCCAGTGGTTAAGACATTGCCTTCCAATGCAGGGTGTATGGGTTTGACCCCGTATGTCCTGTGGCCAAAAAATCAAAACATAACACAGGAGCTACACTGTAATAAATTTGATAAAGACTTAAAAAAAAAGGATGCTCTAATTTGACTAATAAAGGACAATGCCATGTATTTCATACCCAGAAAAGCCTGTTCTCATGACATTCTTCCTTATGTTACAGATATTGAGGTGAAATGAAGGAGCATTAGAAATTCGAGGAATGAGTCATTTGTAACTGGCTTTTACTGCTCCTGAGAAAGAAGGAATGGAGCAGGGCTTTAGCCCAAGTGATGCAGTGATGCTGAGCTGCCGTGTGCTCAGGCAGAGGAAACAGAAGAAACAGCTGCACAGCAACAAAGGGCAGTCAGTGGTCGAGGGGAATAAGAGAGGAACAGGCAAGGATCCGGGGACTGCGTCTATCTCTGCTGCTGGGCATTTTCACTTAGCTCCTGCCCAGCTCACCAGGGTCACCTCTGGTCCTGATATAACCAAGTGTATTATTTTGGTTTTGCTTATTTCTTATCTAAATCACCTGTCAGCTCTTCATTTCCTTGCACATTCCCTAGTTTGTATTCCAAAATCACCTTTCTAATGCCACTTCCCTTCTTAATAAGCTTTAATGGCTCCTCATTGCCTATAAGATAAAACTGCAGGCATAATTGACCATAATACAGTAGGCTAATAATAGCTGCCATTTAGTGAGCCCCTTTAAGGGTATCGTGCTGAGTGCATTATATAGATGGTACCTAAACCTCACAACTATCCTGCAGGGTCAGTGTAATTATTCCCATTATACAGATGAGGGATCTGAGTCTCCAAGAGACAAGGGACCTACCAAGTGGTGAAGTCTGGATTTAAACCCAGGATTTTTTATATTATTATTATTATTCCAAACTCATTACCCTCACAGTAGAATGTGTAAGTCATGCTCATTCATCAAAACGTTCACACTTAATTGACATTAATGCATTTTTATCCACAAATGATTATGGGAAGACAAAAATGGGAGCAATTAAATCTGTTAGAGACATGAAGGAAGGCTTGTCTTAGAAGGATAAATAGAATTGTTTCAAGTAGTTGGAGTGTGGGTGTGTGCAGGAGTAGAGTGAGAAAACAAATATTCAGCCCCAAATGAAGCATTCTGCCATAGCATATATGGAAAAGAAATCAAATTTCTCTATTGAGAAATGTTCTTTCCATAGATTCATTCCAAACCTATGAACTTAGAAGAAAAATCACATGATTCACTCTAATTTCTTCTACGGAAGGAAATGCTGGTTTGGGGAGGGTAGTCATATATATTTTGTCTTAGAAATCTACAGCCTCGTAAAGAGGTATTTCTTCATAAGACAGTGAGTCTAGTCTCTAGGGAAGAGCATACATCCAGGGAATTATCAAAGCTGTCGCCTGAATCTTCCTTTCACTGGACTCTCCTAGTAGGTGAAGCATACTAAACATTTGGTGGGGGGCACTCCTACGTGGCGCTAGTAGTAAAGAACTTGTCTGCCAGTGCAGGAGATATAAGAGACTCAGGTTCGATCCCTGGGTTGAGAAGATCCCCTAGAAGAGGGCACAGCAATCCACTCCAGTATTCTGGCCTGGAGAGACCCACAGACAGGGGAGCCTGGCAGGCTAAGGTCCATAGGGTTGCAAAGAGTAGGACTCGACTGAAGCCTCTTAGCATGCACGCTCACTGTCTGAAGGGAGGAAGGATCCAGGTGATGGTAGATGGGCAAGAGTTTCCATCATTACCTGGGAGCCTCTGACATCCCATAATAGTGGCCATCTCACACTCACCATGGACCACTCGGCTTGAGAGGAGGAAGACCCTTCTGTAGTCCTCTGATGTCTATTGCCCCCGAGACAGGACCTGCCTTTGAACGTGTCCATTTCACGTGATGTCTGGGAAATGGAGAAATGGTTTTTCCACTTAGTATTTTGACATAGGCAAAGACTGATGCCTCCTTCTGACGCAAACATGAGTGAGTGAAAAATAACCAACCGACTCTAAGAAAACCCTCCTGAATATGCCAGCATTCTTCCAGAAACAAACACAAACAATTGACTCAAACACAAAACACACGCACCTTTTCCTGTCAAATCCTGTTCTTCCTAACTCAGTTCCTCAAGGTGGCTGCAATCTTTGCTTTCTTCTTCCCTGTTATCTGTAGCCATTCTCACTGGGACTCATAAGAAATAATGTTGTTTTGTTTTCCTTCAGAGTTCAGACATGTCCTGTTGTGAAATTACCATGATTTTCCCCTCTTGTTTTCCTTTATGCACTCCCTTCAAACATATAGCAAAATCATCTCAGATAAACTGGAAACAATTTAGCTTAGCGTGTTGAGCCACTGGATACTTTCCAGGCCCCATTTCAGGTATCATTTCAAATTCCTTCTTTCATATAGTGTTGCTGTTCTCTGATCATTTTCCTTGGCCTTTTCAATATATTATTTTTAGAAACTCAGAAGGTATAAGATGATTCCTTGAGTTTCCTAACATGATTTATTCTATTTCAGAGAAATGGCTACAGAAATACACCCGCAGTTTCTATTTTCTCTCTCAACTTGCAATGGGACAGACAATTATTGACCTTTTTGGATGAGATAATTATGGAAGCGTAAGGGGAGTATCAAGGGCTATATACGCCCGCTTCTCCCTTTTCATTGTGACTTCACCAATCCAGATTGCAGACCTTTGTTTCGGCAGCTAAAGCTCCTCAGGACTGTTCAACTAAGAGCTACTGAAACCTGTACGTGTGCACAGGTACATGTACAGTAGCTACAGTGTTGTAGACCCCTGCTCTGCAACAAGAGAGGCTACCGCAATGAGGAGCCCTCCCGCTTCAATTAGAGTAGTTCCTGCTCACCACAACTCGTAGCCCCTGCTTGCTGCAGCTAGAGAAAGCCCATGCAGCTATGAAGACCCAGCACAGCCAAAAAGAATATAAATGTTTCAAAAATGTCCCATGCCAATCTGAAAAAAAAAAAAAAAAAAAAAGCTATACAGGTTAATTACAGTTAGGGAGTTTTGGCCACATCCCTGGCTCTCATCTCCTTAAGGTCCACCATCATTGACCTTGTATTCTTGAAGTGTTTAATAGCTTTTCCAAAGATTTTAATTGCAGGCTCTCTTAATGCAACTGATGCAAATGTTATAAGTGTGACCTTAAGAATTTTCTCTAAGAAGATTGATTACAGAAGGCAATATACCTGGTCTCCATTTCTCATGCCTTCATTTTCCATCAAGTTGAGCTTGAGCAAGTCAGGTTTCTTTTCTGGCTTTTGTATTCTCCTTTGGAAAAGATAAGTCAGATGAAACTCTTCTGAAGACCCTCCAAACCCTAATCACGTGACTATAGCATCTGGTGGGTGACATTCACTATCAACAGCCAGTGGAACGAGTCTTTTATCCTCCTAATGAAAAGCAAACTAAAGAGAGTTTGTAAAACGACAGGCATAGCATAAACTCTGTAGGCTGTAATCACAGATGCAAAGGGTGTCAGGTAAGTAATAGGAGACATTTATGATGTATAAGGAAAAAACGCCATCCATCCACAGTGGTCACTCAACCACCCAGGCAAAGACCTCAGAACAATCATGTCCCTAAACAGCTCTGCTTCCATCTCTTCCTCCATCTCTGTTTTTATTGCAATTAAGACTTTGAAGTCTTAATTGCATTTTATTTTAGTTGTTTTATTTTGGACAGTGAGATTATTGCATCAGAGATGTATAATTTTGTATGCTCGGAGCAAAACTAGATGGTCTAACTGACTTCTTTTTTTTAATGACACCCTCTGCCCAGATTCATTTTTCCTCTGCTCTCACTGGTTATCTTTTTTCTACTCCTGTGTCTCAGGTAAGACATTTTGGCCAGGTTGTGTTTTCCACCTGCCCCCTCTGTAGCTCTTAAAATCAGCCCCACGCACTCAGCCCCATATACCTCACTAAGGGGACTTTGCTTCAGAAGGGCATGTGGCTTAAGGTATTCCTTAGTGCTAAATTTAACTTTACACCTGCTACCTCGAACAAACCATTTTCCTTCTCTATTTGTGCCTGCATTTTGCCTCATATGAAATGGAGATAATAACACTTACCTTCTGCAGCCCACCAGGGTGTTATGAGGATTAATTAAAGTTCTTTGAAGATGACAAGTCTTGAATATAGTTATTATTAGCTAAGCAAACTGCCTGTTTTAATACCAAGGGTCTCTGGGCAGGTCAGACAAGCTCCCTTAAGCACAGCCCTCACTCTCATTTTTCCCATATTACTTTCAGCCAGCTCGAACATGTAGAGGACCTGGGGGTGTTCTTTGGAGAATGTGCTTTTTCAATGGGATTAAGCTGCATAAATAATTGAAAAGTGCCAGTGTGTGTGCCCGAAGAGTGCAAAGCCCTTTCTCATTACTTGCCACCTGCTCAGCCACCTCCACGCAGCAATGACTCAGAGCCTTCCTCAGTTTTCCGAGGGAAGCAGTGCAGTGCAGAGGCCAGTGCTAATTAATTCTTGGCATATGCACACTATCTCGCTCACTGCAAAATATTTCACAAAGAGGAATATGCCAAAACAAAGAAGACTAGCTCATGTATTCTCATTTCAATGATGGAAAAACAGAGGTAGTAAGATATGTCTACTTCCCAAGGACAAACAGGGGGAAAAAATGAAATCCTGATTCTAAAATTCACATTGGGACTTTCCTGGCAGTCCAGTGGTTTAAAGTCCACCTTTCAATTCAGGGGGTGCAAGTTCACCCCATCATTGGGGAGCTAAGATCCTACATGACTTGTGGCAAAAAAATCAAAACATTGAACAGAAGCAATATTGTAACAAACTCAATAAGGACTTTTAAAAAATGGCCCCTATCCAAAAAAAAAAAAAACTTTAAAATAAAACACAGGTTTTTAAGTTGGAGGTTTAAAAGATAGCATTTTAAAATTTGGAATTGTCCATCTTTGGCCTTGATTCTACTCTTTTTAACAGTAGTTTGGTAACTGTACAGCCTAGGAAATAATAGGAAACCTAAGAGGACTCTCAAACTTCTGGCTGTTTCTCAACTGCCCCAATTTATATCTTCTCATTATCAGGTAAAAATCCTATTTGAGAGTGTCCAGGTTTCTTAAAGCATGATGATCATAGTGTGTCCCAAACAGTCTAGACACAGTCTAACCAGCATGAAATAAAATGCGATTTCTACCCTATGTTCCAAACAAGATGATCTTCCATAAGACACGAAATACTGATGACTCGTATTACATTTAACATCAACTAACATTGCCCCATGAGTTTCACCTCCTGCTAATGAAGGACTTCTTTCCTCTGTCTTGTCTTTTTGACCTACATACAAGACTCCACATTTATGGATATTTATTTAGCATTCTGGTCTTAGCCTGGTTTCCTCTGCTTGATTAAATCTTTATCAGCCCTAACCTGTCCATGCAGGTTGTTAGTTAACTTTTTCTACCAGCAGTGAGAATGTCGATACTTTCATGTGCTTTGCAGATGGCTAGTCTGCAGGGGAAGACCACTCAAGAAAAATAAAAGCAAGGCAGAAGCATGAAGGAGAGTTAGTAAATAAAGTATGCAGAGGATAATGACGGAGACAGGACAGTTTAAAATTTCCTGGCTCTTCCCTGGTTGCTGCTGCTAAGTCACTTCAGTCGTGTCCGACTCTGTGCGACCCCATAGATGGCAGCCCACCAAGCGCCCCTGTCCCTGGGATTCTCCAGGCAAGAACACTGGAGTGGGTTGCCATTTCCTTCTCCAATGCATGAAAGTGAAAAGTGAAAGTGAATTCGCTCAGTCATGTCCGACTTAGTGACCCCATGGACTGCAATCTACCAGGCTCCTCCGTCCATGGGATTTTCCAGGCAAGAGTACTGGAGTGGGGTGCCATTGCCTTCCCTGGTAGTCCAGTAGTTAAGAACCTGCCTTCCAACGCAGGGGATGCAGGTTCAATTCCTGGTCGGGGAACTAAGATCCCACTTGAAGCGGGACAACTAAGCCTGTACAGCCCCGTGAAAGATCCTGAGCAATGCAACTAAGACTAGATGCAGCCAAAATAATAAAAAATAAATATTTTAAAATAAAAATATCCTACTCTCTTACCATATCCTTCTAAAAGTGTCAATGTTACAAAATAGGAAGAATTTAATCTTTTGCCTGATCACACAAGAGGAACATGGCTGCCATCAGATGAAAAGTGTACATTTCTAATTTTTCAGGTAATTTCTCTAACTTGTTATAGCTTTGTTTTCCCTAGGTCATTTCACCTTCACATTTCCCATCCAAATACTGAAAAAGCCTCACTAATTAAGGGCAAAAAGGTTTTAGTGACTCATATTGAGGATTCCTACTTTCTTTTTCCATTCCTGGGAATCCTTAATGATGTGGAAGCTATTCCATTATTTTCTGGGGATCTAATTGTTGCATTGCCTTCTGTCAAGCCACTAGTTCCCTGACTACCAAGCATTTTTTGGCTATTAAAAGTTCACCCCCCTACCCTTTTTTAGAAATAAAGCTGAGGATTGCCTTTCATTTCTATTTTTATTAAAAAACTTCAGTGCACTGCCATTTTCCCCTCTTGCCTGCAATGATTGCACAAAGAACCAAATGGCAGCCAAGAAAGAGTCTTAAGGAATCCTTAGAGAAATAAGAGAAGTCATAATTGAATAATCTGCCACCAACAGTTGCTATCGGGGTTACAGTCTTTCCAATGCACCTTCATGCTGGAATGTGGGGTTATAAATAGACGTGTGCTCTGGGAAAAGGAAGAATTAAGCTGAGCGAGAGAGTGAAGACAATGTAAGAAGATAAAGCGTGTCTTGTAAAAAGCCAAAGCTTTAAAAAATTAAAGTTGTAATAGCACGAAGATTGCCTTTTAAATTGTCCAAGGGAGATCCTCTTCTCTGAAATCCAGTTTAGGTTAATGGCCTGAGGAAGCCTTGGCTCCAGCCTCCCTGTGACTGTATAAATTAGGTTTGAGCAGCGCTTGCTGGAGGCTCTCCGCACGTCTCAGAAAGAGGCCTGATGCCATCTTTCTTCTTAAATCAACAATAATAACATAGCAAGATAATTTAAAACCTATTAGCAATAATCATTGTTAACAGGAAAAACAGCGTGGACTATATTAGAATAATCCAAACAAACAAGAGAGGAATGCCAATCACTTGCATGCTCCTTTTTGACTTGAGTGTGGGCTCAGAGAAAAATGGTGCCAGTGATGCAGGTTTGCATCCAAATAATATGACAATTATTATTTGTAAAATGACAGTTACTTTCCTGGTGGCTGGGTGGTGAAGAATCAGTCTGCCAATGCAGGAGACCTGGGTTTGATCTCTGGGTCAAGAGAATCTCCAGAGGAAGATCCTCTGGAGGAGGGAATGGTTAACCATGGGATTTTCTTGACTGGAAAACCCCATGGGCAAGAGAGCCTGGTGGGCTACAGTCCATGGGATGGCAAAAGATCTGAACAAGACTCAGTAACTAAACTACAACAACAGTAATATGATAATCGGAAGAGAGGTAAATTAACCAAGCAGGTTTCTCTGCCACTCTGTGTTCCTTCCTCCTCCCTCCCCAGCATCCCTAGGGTATGTAGATACTGACTTTACCACTAAATATCTCACAACTGTTAATTCCTGTGATGTTTTACTCTTAGGCCACACTTTTCATTTGGCAGTTAGAGCCTGATGAGAAATCTGTGGCAGGGCGTGGGGAGGTGTGGGTGGGAGAGGCCCGTCCGCACTGGGTACATCCTCTGGGCTTGCAAGCCTGGATTCCTGCCTGCGATGTGAGTCTTCATAAAAGTTTATGGACACACAGTCCTCACTTTTGCCCCTGAGGACTTTTATGTGCCTTAGGGATTTTTCATCAGGCTACTTAACCCCTAGAAAGAGAGAAATAGGCTAGAGATATAGAGATTGGAGGAAGTAATGAAAAGGAAAATCGTGGGATAGGATACAGAGCGTTGCATATTACAAGGACAACCTATGAAGTAATGAGACAGAGTTTCTCCCTTGGATAATGGAAAACTGTCTCATGACCTACTCAGCACAGTGTTCTCCTGTGGGTCTCTACATCAGCGTCTACGTGTGCAAGTGAGTCTGTGCGAGGGGGCGAGAAAGTAAGAGAGAGAGAACCAGCTGGGAAGAACAGGCTTCTGTTGAACCTCTTTAAGTGAAAAACAGAGAGATGATCATATTAAGTGAATAAGTCAGCCAAACCCTGAGCATTCATTAGAGGGACTGATGCTGAAGCCCCGATACTTTGGCCACCTGATGTGACAAGCCAACTCACTGGAAAAGACCCTGATGCTGGGAAAGATTGAAGGCAGGAGGAGAAGCGGATGACAGAGGATGAGACGGTTGGATGGCGTTACCACCTCAGTGGGCATGAGTTTGAGCAAACTCCTGGGGACAGTGAAAGACAGGGAAGCCTGGTGTGCTGCAGTCTATGGGGTCGCAAAGAGTCAGACATGACTTGATAGCAAACAATGACAACAAAAGTCACACAGAGAAAGATAAATATCATATGATGTCACTTATAAGTAGAATCTAAAAAATGACACAAAAGAACTTATTTACAAAACAGAAGCAGACTCACGACATTGTAAGCAAATTTATGTTTTACTAAAAGGGAAATGGGAGGGAAGGATAAATTGGGAATTTGGGATTAATATGTGCACACTACTATAAATAAAATAGATAAATAACAAATACCTACTGTACAGCACACGGTATTATATTCAATATCTTGTAGTAACTTAGAAAAGAATAGGAAAAACACATATATATGTATATATGTTTATATATATGTATACATACATACATACATATAGATATAACTGAATCACTTTGCCATGCCCCTGAAACTAACACAGCATGGCAGATTAACTGTATTTCAATAAAAATGGCTAAATTAAAAAACATGAAAAATATAATAAAAACAATAAACAATAAAAAACAATAAAAAACATGAAAAATACATGAGTGTTTGGCACGATTTCCATCCAAGATCATCCTTCTATGAATTGGTAGAAGACTTTCCTATCTCCATATGACACATTAGACTACTTCTTCAGGGCTGGATAGCCAGTAGAGTATTATAATATTATCTTAGATTAGCTAATAGAAAATCCTATGGGCCTTCATGTTAAAAAAAATAAAAAGGGAATTTAAAAGTTAAGTTAAAAAAAAGTTCTCCTAGATGTTTACAGACACTTTTATAAGCTCTTTATTATCATTTTCTAATTTACTGGTTTTACCATATGCAAAATGGGCAGATGTTAAACTCCATAAATAACATTATCCTGCTTATGGAGATGTTGTCTTGTGTGCTTTTTGCCCAGTTGCTCAGCTGTGTCTGACTCTAGCCCACCAGGCTCCTCTGTCTGTGGAATGCTCCAGGCAAGAATACTGGAGTGGGCTGCCATTTCCTCCTCCAATGCATCTTCCCAATCCAGGGATTGAGCCCACATCTCCTGTGTCTCCTGCATTGGCAGGCATGTTCTCCTCCATTGGAGCCACCTATCGATGTTGGGTATAACAGCTTTTAAGGCCCTAGCAGTGGGTCTGTCCTATTTCCATGCTTTCTGTCTCCCAAAATGATGCAATTAGCCCTGGTTCATTTTTCAATCTAGTCAGTTGAACATTGAGGTATGCCAACTCTTTCTATTGTTAGTAATTTTATTTATTTCTATCAGTCATTCAGAGAGCTCCCTTCCTAAACAACAACACTGAAAAAACCAAGTGTCTCTTTTCTTGCTTTAATAGAATTGCTTGCAGTTTTATCTTATGTCTCCTGCTTGCATCTATGGTTAACCTAAATATTTTGATAGCTTCCTTCTTAAAAACTAGAATACTCTATTGACTCATCGGTAGGCTGAATTTTTACCACTGAGCCACTTGGGAAGCCCAGAAATGAAATTAGTTGAACTTGAATTTCTTTTTTGTTGATAGTAACAGTTAGATTCTGGAGTGGGATGTAGTCCATATTGACCTGTAGTTTTCGGGGGGAAAAAATGTCTGTGTGCCATAAGAAAGGTGAAAAGGAATGCCCATGCTAATAATCGTGCACAAAACAAAATTGACCGCATCAATCATGGTATCTTATAAGGGACAATGATAAATGTCCCCAAATCTTTTAAGAGAGAAAAACCTTTGGGGAATGGCAGTTGGATATAATTTCACCTAGAATTTAGAGAAATAGACATGTAACTTGATGTGCAAGAGAATTTGACTGAAATCTGAACACTCAGGGCTTGAAGGCTTGATAGCTTGGCATTCCTTCCAAATCTCAAAATTCAATTTTCAGTGGGTCAGTAAAAGGCATTTCCTCTCTCTGAACTTGAGTTCCTCCAGGAAATAGGAATAATTAAAATCAGTGCTCTGATCCAATAAATCAATCCTATCAGTGGATTCAGTGGTCTGTCCTCATCCCAGTAAATTGTCACCAAATACATTTATCCAAGGACTTCTGTTGGCTACTGCTATTTCAAGGGTAATAAAATAACTGCCACAAGTTCATTTTACAAGTACATATTGAGCACTGATTGTATTCTAGATCCTGTTCTAGCTACTGACATATAGAGAATATAGGATAGATAAATTTATGGAATTCAGGGAGCTTTCATTCTATGAGAAGGAAGATAGATCATAAACATTTCACGTGAATTTCTCCAAGAATTTTCTTTATCTGAATTTATTCACACAGTGACTGTACAAGATAAGTGTGTAATAACGGTCAGGCTGAGGTTAATTACACGTGTAACCTTAGGTCACCTGAATCATCTGAATCCTTGCTTTTGAGGCTCTGTACTAGTCAGACCCCTGGTAGTTTCCATAGACAACTCATCTGTACTCTCGTGTCATTTCTGTCTAGGATGAGACCTGGTGTTCTGCGCTGCACTGGTGGTTAATCATGAATTTCACCTTAAAAAATATTTATTTTTGGCTGTGTCAGATCTTAGTTGCAGGATACAGAAGCTTCACTGTCGTAAGTGGACTTAGTTGCCCCACAGCACGTGGGCTCTTGGCTCCCAGATGAGGGATTTGAACCCATGTTCCTTGCATTGGAAGGCAGATTCTCAACCACTGGACCACTAGGGGAGCCCCGTGAATTTCGTCTTGAGTGACGGTTACTTTGCCACTTTGCTCAGAGCCGTTCTCTGGACAATTGTTTGGTCGTGACCATGGTGTCTCCATGCCTCCCACAGTCTACTCTCTTCTGTTTGGCATTGACGGATGCTGGCCGTACTGCCACTGATGACGGTGGATACTTCTATGTCTGCTGTTCGAATGGTATCAGTGCTTCCTGGGCTGTGTGCCTGTGTCAGCAGCTCCTATGATGCTATAAAATCTACCATAGATGACTGACGTAGCGATTCTCCAGTGATCCTTCACTATGGATGTTCAGTGGTCACTTCCCAGAGTGTCCCTGCACTCGCTGTTGCTATTACCATTTCAGGCCACCATTGCTCACGGTTTTTTTCCAAGTTCAGAAGCAATTGCTCTTTCTCTGGGCTGTTCAGTAGGTTTGCTTGGGCCCTGAGACCTATCCTTTACACATACATATCTGTTCATTCCCTCACATATCTGAGTGTGTGAATTTTTCAAATCCACCATTTTATTTGAAATATTTCAGTTTTTTATTCTCATCTCTGGATTCCAGGTTCATCTTTTTCCTGGTGGATTTTCTAACAGAGGTCCCTGGTCCAAATAGAGACCCACAATTTAATCAAGCATGAACTTGGATCCCAAGTGTATGCATGATTCACGAAGATCCTAGCTTTCATATGAATCAGTGGATCATAGAGATAGAAGACGGAAATCACATAAAGTGAGTAAAGTGAAGTCGCTCTGATGTGTCTGACTCTTTGCGACCCCTTGGTCTGTAGCACACTAGTCTCCATCCACGGAGTTTTCCAGGCAAGAGTACTGGAGTGGGTTGCCATTTCCTTCTCCAGGGGATCTTCTCGACCCAGGGATCGAATCTGGGTCTCCCACATTGCAGGCAGATACTTTACCATCTGAGCCACCAGGGAAGCTCACGATAACTTTTGCATGGTAACTCCTAGTGGCCTGTGAACCTCGCCATTAGTTTACAGGAAGAGAACAAATTCGTTTGATAAAAAGTTTTAATGTTTCTCTAGAAATTATTCACAACAGAGATTCTGTCCTTATTCTTAGTTTATCACCCCTTTAATTTACCTTATCATTTTCTCACCACAACAGATTTTTGAAATATCTGTTGCCTCATTTTTACCTTTGAGGTACTGCAGTTTAGATCATGTAAATGAAAGCAGTAGAAAGTTCATAAATTCTGACTCAAAATCCAGGCTTCTTACACTATGACATAGTGCCAGTGAATATATTTACCCTATTGTTGCTTATTTGCTAAGTCGTGTCCAACTCTTTGCAACCCCATGGACTATAACCCACAAGGTTCCTCTGTCCATGGGATTTCCCAGGCAAGAATACCACAGTGGGTTGCCATTTTCTTCTCTAATTTAGCCTGTAACATATGTGTTAAGGATCATAACTGCCTCTAAAGTAGATGGACTCAGAAAAGCTAAGGGAGGCACTGTTTGACTTTGTGAACCCCTGAGGTCCCTAAGATAACAAAGCCATTCTTATTCTGGTGGGGCTGGGGAAGGGGTGGAAGGTTGGAGGAAGCCTTAAGAAATGATCCTCTTTCCTTCTTTCACTACATCCTTTTCAGTAAGAGGCCACCCCAGGAAAGCTGATACATCTTGCTTACTTAGTGCAAAGTGTAGCCTATAACAATTCCTCACCCAGTTGCACTAGCCAATCTCTCAACAGTGCTTTCTTATCAGAATGTGAATACATGAAAGAGAGGATGATGATGCCTAAGGCCTAGCCCTCCATCAGCTTTGATAAACAAAGATAAGTCCATTCTGGGATTAAACACAAAATCCCTGTCTCAATTTCTCTGACAAGGATAAATAGATGCTGTTCAGTTCAGTTCAGTTCAGTCGCTCAGTTGTGTCTGACTCTTTGCAACCCCATGAATCGCAGCACGCCAGGCCTCCCTGTTCATCACCAACTCCCGGAGTTCACTCAGACTCACGTCCATCGAGTACATGATGCCATCCAGCCATCTCATCCTCGGTCGTCCCCTTCTCCTCCTGCCCCCAGTCCCTCCCAGCATCAGAGTCTTTTCCAAAAAGTCAACTCTTCGCATGAGGTGGCCAAAGTACTGGAGTTTCAGCTTTAGCATCATTCCCTCCAAAGAAATCCCAGGGTTGATCTCTTTCAGAATGAACTGGTTGGATCTCCTTGCAGTCCAAGGGACTCTCAAGAGTCTTCTCCAACACCACAGTTCAAACACATCAATTCTTTGGCACTCAGCCTTCTTCACAGTCCAACTCTCACATCCATACATGACCACAGGAAAAACCATAGCCTTGACTAGATGGACCTTAGTCGGCAAAGTAATGTCTCTGCTTTTGAATATGCTATCTAGGTTGGTCATAACTTGTCTTCCAAGGAGTAAACATCTTTTAATTTCATGGCTGAAATAACCATCTGCAGTGATTTTGGAGCCCCCCAAAATAAAGTCTGACACTGTTTCTACTGTTTCCCCATCTATTTCCCATGAAGTAATGGGACCAGATGCCATGATCTTCGTTTTCTGAATGTTGAGCTTTAAGCCAACATTTTCACTCTCCTCTTTCACTTTCATCAAGAGGCTTTTTAGCTCCTCTTCACTTTCTGCCATAAGGGTGGTGTCATCTGCATATCTGAGGTTATTGATATTTCTCCCGGCAATCTTGACTCCAGCTTGTGCTTCTTCCAGTCCAGCGTTTCTCATGATGTACTCTGCATATAAGTTAAATAAGCAGGGTGACAATATACAGCCTTGATGTACTCCTTTTCCTATTTGGAACCAGTCTGTTGTTCCAGGTCCAGTTCTAACTGTTGCTTCCTGACTTGCATATAGGTTTCTCAAGAAGCAGGTTAGGTGGTCTGGTATTCCCATCTCTTTCAGAATTTTCCACAGTTTTTTGTGATCCACACAGTCAAAGGCTTTGGCATAGTCAATAAAGCAGAAATAGATGTTTTTCTGGAACTCTCTTGCTTTTACCATGATCCCGTGGATATTGGCCATTTGATCTCTGGTTCCTCTGCCTTTTCTAAAACCAGCTTGAACATCAGGGAATTCACGGTTCATGTACTGCTGAAGCCTGGCTTGGATAATTGTAAGCATTACTATACTAGCATGTGAGATGAGTGCAATTGTGCGGTAGTTTGAGCATTCTTTGGCATTGCCTTTCTTTGGAATTGGAATGAAAACCAACCTTTTCCAGTCCTGTGGCCACTGCTAAGTTTTCCAAACTTGCTGGCATATTGAGTGCAGCACTTTCACAGCATCATCTTTCAGGATTTGAAATAGCTCCACTGGAATTCCCTCACCTCCACTAGCTTTGTTCGTAGTGATGCTTTGTAAGGCCCACTTGACTTCACATTCCAAGATGTCTGGCTCTAAATTAGTGATCACATCATCATGATTATCTGGGTCGTGAAGATCTTTTTTGTACAGTTTTTCTGTGTATTCTTGCCACCTCTTCTTAATATCTTCTGCTTCTGTTAGGTCCAGACCATTTCTGTCCTTTATCGAGCCCATCTTTGCATGAAATGTTCCCTTGGTATCTCTAATTTTCTTGAAGAGATCTCTAGTCTTTCCCATTCTGTTCTTTTCCTCTATTTATTTGCATTGATCGCTGAAGAAGGCTTTCTTATCTCTTCTTGCTATTCTCTGGAACTCTGCATTCAGATGCTTATATCTTTGCTTTTCTCCTTTGCTTTTTGCCTCTCTTCTTTTCACAGCTATTTGTAAGGCCTCCTCAGACAGCCATTTTGCTTTTTTGCATTTCTTTTCCATGGGGATGGTCTTGATCCCTGTCTCCTGTACAATGTCACGAACCTCCGCCCATAGTTCATCAGGCACTCTTATCTATCAGATCTAGACCCTTAAATCTATTTCTCACTTCCACTGTATACTCAGAAGGGATTTGATTTAGGTCATATCTGAATGGTCTAGTGGTTTTCCCTACTGTCTTCAATTTAAGTCTGAATTTGGCAATAAGGAGTTCATGATCTGAGCCACAGTCAGCTCCTGGTCTTGTTTTTGTTGACTGTCTAGAGCTTTTCCATCTTTGGCTGCAAAGAATATAATCAATCTGATTTCGGTGTTGACCATCTGGTGACGTGCATGTGTAGAGTCTTCTAAATAGATGCTGAGGACCCGTGAAAGGAAAAAGGGAACCATGGAAACAATGGAAGAAAATCTAGAGCATCCTAGTTTTAGGAAATTCTTTCAAGGACATTCAGTTGGGCATGCTACCTTTTATGTTATGCTGCTGGGACGTAGATTATATTAACATGTTGCTTTTAAAGATTTTCTTTTATTTAATTTTTTAAAAATTGTATTTTTATTTATTTATCTGCGGCTGTACTGGGTTATTTGTTGCATCACCTGGGCTTTCTCTAGTTGCAGCAAATGGGGGCTACTCTCTAGTTGTGCACTAGCTTCTCATCATGGTGGGCTCTCTTGCTGTGGCCACCTGATGGGAAGAGCCAACTCATTGGAAAAGCCCCTGATACTGGGAAAGGCTGAGGGCAAGAAGAGAAGGGGACAACAGAGGACCTGATGGTTAGATTGCATCACCAATTCAACGGACATGAATCTGAACAAACTCTGGGAGATAGTGAAGGACAGGGGAGCCTGACACGCTGCTGTGTATGAGATCACAAAGAACTGGACATGACTTAGTGACGGAACAATAAAAACATCTCTTGTTGCAGAACACAAGCTCTAGAGCACAGGATCACTAGTTGTGGCATACGGGCTTAGTTGCTCCAAGGTGTGTGGGATCTTCCTGGACTAAGGATTGAACCTGTGTCCCCTGCATTGGTAGAAGGATTCTTATCCACTGAACCACCAGGGAAGTCCTGGATTATTTGTTGTGGATCTTGTTTGTTGTTGCCGAGTAAGGATGGGAAGCTACTCAAGAAAGTACACTGCCTCCTGTGGCCATGACCTCAGTTTGTAGACATTGCATTTTGCCTCCAGGAAGGTAAAGTTGCCCAGCAACACAATAAAGAATATCACATAGCCTGAGGCTGACTGACTACACATACACACGTAGAAAATGCTGTATAAATAACCAGAGCCCTAGAATATGACCCATTTAACCTAATTAAATAGTCACTTAGTGAAGTGAACTTGCTCAGTTGTGTCCGACTCTGTGACCCCATGGACATGAGGCTCCTCCTTCCGTGGGATTTTCTAGGCAAGAGTACTGGAGTGGGTTGCCGTTTCCTTCTCCAGGGAACTTCCTGACCCAATGTTCGAACCCAGGTCTCCCACATTGTAGACAGACGCTTTACCATCTGAGCCAAGGTGGATAAAAAGAAATGAAAAGAGGGACCTTGGGTATCTGTAACGCAGGTTATCAGATATCAGATGCGTCAACAAGAAAGTTTGGATTCCCATTGCTACTGGCTGGGCTACTGGAAATCCAGTCCTTCCTACATATTTCAGTGTGTAATAATCTGAAAAATACAACCTCTTTCTTCCTTCTTCCACTATCCACATCCCTGCCTCTCTGGAGGTTTCATATATCCTTGTAGGATGAGGTATGACTATGTAATGGAAAGAGGAATGAGTCTTTTCTAAGCTCTGAAGCCCCAGCTCAAATCCATGGGGCTAGATGACATCAGATGGTTTGATCCATATAATCCCATAGGGAATAAAATAGAATTTTATTTCTTTAAAAATGTCAGTGTATTTTTCTCTGATTAAAATGTGTTTTCTTTTCATTTTGTTGATGGTTCTGAATTTGTTTGGTCCCCAGGGGAGGAACTCCAGGCTTGTATGTTCTTTATTATTTAGCTTTATGCTTTTTTGAACTTCATTTGAAAGTGCTACCTTGTTGTGGGAATCAAACTAACTACCCAGAGCATTAATGTAGCGTGAATCCATAACTGCCTGAGGCCCAAAGGGACACATGGGTTACTCTAGAGGCCTCTGTTACTCCTTTGAGTTGTTTTAAAGTCCATGAAGACAATGTGGGCTAAATGCTCTCAAATGATTTCGTGAAAATAGAGAAAGAAGACACAGTATGTGTGCAAACTACTGGAACATTAGAGTTTGTTTTATCATTAGAAGGTTCACAACTGACTTCAGGAATCAACTTGTGCTCACCTTGGAAAGTGGTCAGTCCCTCTTGCTTTAGGAAGGGCCTTCAGCTTGCAGTCAGTGGGAAGAAGATGTCCGGCATTGATAGCAGGCCCTTACCCTGCTTTATTTCCTGAGCCTTTCCTATAAGTGCCTGTTTGTCATCATGAATCTGAGTCCTTCTCAGAGGCCACGTCTTATCACTGCATGGTTCAGAGAAGTCAGACATAGCATGGAGAGCACACTGCAGAAGAAGCCTCATCCCCGGGGAACAGTTGCCACCAGGGATGAACCTGGGCTTTGTGGGCCCTCAAATTTACACACATTGAGGCAACCTCTCAAAGAAAAACAATAAAAGTTTGCAAATACAAAAATTAAGTACATGGACTTGGAAGGGGCCTGATAACGTGAGTGATCTTGATAAACAAATCTCAGGAGCTTCATGTGAACCAGCCTGTAGTGTTTGCCTTTGCTCCCTGTGCTCGCACATAAAACTGCCCACGCCAATGATCACTTCAGTGCTCCATTAAAAAAAAATTATAATTGTTACTTTACAACGCTGTGTTAGTTTCTGCTGTACAACAACATGAGTCGGTCATATCTATCTATTCTCTCTCTCTCTCTCTCCCTATCTCCACTCCCTCTTGAGCCTCCTCCCCTCCCACTTCCCACCTCCCTAGGTCAGCACAGAGCAGAGGGTGGAGCTCCCTGCAGCACCTTCTCACTAGTTCTCTGTTTCACCCGCAGCAGTGTATATATGCCGACGTTACTTTCTCAGTCCGTCCTACCCTCTCGTTCCCCTGCTGTGTTGGCAAGTCCACTCTCTACATCTGCATCACCAATTCTTCCCTGCAAATAGGTTCATCAGTACTATTTTTCTAGACTCCATATGTATGCATATATATATGTGGGTATTATATATATTCAGTTCAGTTCAGTTCAGTCGCTCAGTTGTGTCCGACTCTTAAATATATATATAGGGTATAATATACACTATTTGTTTTTCTCTTTCGCACTTCACTCTGTATGACATACTCTGAGTCCATCCACATCACTACAAATGACTCCGTTTCATTCCTTTTTATGGCTACGTAATAGTCCATTGTATATACACACCACTACTTCTTTATCCATTTATCTGCTGATGTACATCTAGGTTGCCTCCATGTCCTAGCTATTGTCAGTAGTGCTGCAGTGAATATTGGATACATGTGTCTTTTTAAACTGTGCATTATTCAGGGTGTATGCCCAATAGAGGGATTGCTGGTACTCCTGGTTTTTAAGGAACCACTGAACTGTTTCCATAAAGGCTATGTCAGTTTACCTTCCACCAGGAGGGTTCCCTTTTCTCCACATCCTCTCCAGAATTTATTCTTAGTAGTTTTTTTGTTAGTTAGTTTGTTTTCGATGATGGCCATTCTGATTAGTATGAGGTGATATCTCATTGTAGTTTGGATTTGCATTTTTCTAATAATAAGTGCAGTGCTTTTTGATTTGCAGTAAGAAGTCAAATACTATACAATGTCTTAGGTTGGCCCCAAAAGTTTGTTCAGGTTTTTTTGTAACTGCTACTGCTAAGTCACTTCAGGCGTGTCTGACTCTGTGTGGCTCCATAGACGGCAGCCCACCAGGCTCCCCCGTCCCTGGGATTCTCCAGGCAAGAACACTGGAGTGGGTTGCCATTTCCTTCTCCAGTGCATGAAAGTGAAAAGTGAAAGTGAAGTCGCTCAGTCATGTCCGACTCTTAGCGACCCCATGGACTACAGCCTACCAGGCTCCTCCATCCATGGGATTTTCCAGGCAAGAGTACTGGAGTGGGGTTCCATTGCCTCTTATGGAAAATCCAAAACAAACTTTTTGGTTAACCCAATATAATATCTGTGGCAACTCCTCAGATGTGGCACATTATTTGTGTGTAAGAACCTTTGACCTGGGATAATGGACAATAAAAGTGGCTCTGAAGCCATTTAATTATGCTTCACTCAGAAGTCAGAAATCAAACCAAATCAAGTAAAACCACTATGTAAATCTTACATGTGGTTACCAAACTTCCAAGTCTTATAATTTCCTGCTCTATTAAATCAATATCATTTAAATACTTATACTGCCCTCATCTTTTCTCCATTGGATCCTTTTAAATATGCAGTAGTCTCTCCAGCAACCACATGTTGCTTGTGCCTGTACATACTTTCACGTCTTTGCTTGTATGGCGAATCTCCTCTTTCTTTTGATCCTCCTAATGGTATATTATCGGACTTCCCTAGTGGCTTAGGAGTAAAGAACCTGCCTGCAATGCAGGAGATGCAGGTTCAATCCCTGAATCAGGAAGATCTCCTGGAGAAGGAAATGGCAACCCACTCTAGTATTCTTGCCTGGAAAATCCAATGGACAGAGGAGCCTGGAGGGCTATAGTCTATGAAGTTGCAAAAGTTGAACATGCCTTAGCTACTAAACCAAGACCACTAATAGTACATTGTAGTTGGGTTCTCCGTGTGTGGTCCATAGTCTCCCGGAGTCTCTAAGATCCTTTTAAAGGAGCCTTCTGGGTCAAAATTATTTTAATACAAAAATAATTACATTTTTCACTATACTAACATTTGTGTTTATCATCCACAAGCTGTGTTGGATAAAATGATGAATGGTGCAGTGGATATAAACTGTACTAGTTGTTGAAATCACTGCCATGCACTTGTAAGAAAAAGAATGCAAAGGAAAGAAGGGAATTTTACATTAGACTCTCCTCACTAAAGTAGTAAAGTTATTGCTGTTATTAAATATTGATACCTATTCACAATTGGGCTTCCCTGGTAAAGTATCTGCCTGCAATGCAGGAGACCTGGGTTCGATTCCTGGGTTGGGAAGATCCCCTGGAGAAGGAAATGGCAATCCACTCCAGCACTCTTGCCTGGAAAATCCCATGGATGGAGGAGCCTGATAGGCTACAGCCCATGGGGTCGCAAAGAGTTGGACACGACTGAGCAACTTCACTTTCACTTTCACTAATCACGATGGTATGATCACTCACCTAGAGCCAGACAACCTGGAATGTGAAGTCAAGTGGGCCTTAGAAAGCATCGCTACAAACAAAGCTAGTGGAGGTGATGGAATTCCAGTTGAGCTATTTCAAATCTCAAAAGATGATACTGTGAAAGTGCTGCACTCAATATGCCAGCAAATCTGGAAAACTCAGCAGTGGCCACAAGACTGGAAAAGGTCAGTTTTCATTCCAATCCCAAAGAATGGTAATGCCAAAGAATGCTCAAACTACCGCACAATTGCACTCATCTCACACACTAGTAAAGTAATGCTCAAAATTCTCCAAGCCAGGCTTCAGCAATACGTGAACCGTGAACTTCCTGATGTTTAAGCTCATTTTAGAAAAGGCAGAGGAAAAAGAGATCTAACTGCCAACATCCACTGGATCATCGAAAAAGCAAGAGAGTTCCAGAAAAACATCTATTTCTGCTTTATTGACTTTGCCAAAGCCTTTGACTGTGTGGATCACAATAAACTGTGGACAATTCAGAAAGAGATGGGAGTACCAGACCACCTGACCTGCCTCTTGAGAAACCTATATGCAGATCAGGAAGCAACGGTTAGAAATGGACATGGCACAACAGACTGGTTTCAAATAGGAAAAGGAGTACGTCAAGGCTGTATACTGTCACCCTGCTTATTTAACTTATATGCAGAGTACATCATGAGAAACGCTGGGCTGGAAGAAGCACAAGCTGGAGTCAAGATTGCCGGGAGAAATATCAATAACCTCAGATATGCAGATGACACCACCCTTATGGCAGAAAGTGAAGAAGAACTAAAAAGCCTTTTGATGAAAGTGAAAGAGGAGAGTGAAAAAGTTGGCTTAAAGCTCAACATTCAGAAAACGAAGATCATGGCATCCGGTCCCATCACTTCATGGGAAATAGATGGGGAAACAGTGGAAACAGTGTCAGACTTTGTTTTTTTGGGCTCCAAAGTCACGGCAGATGTTGACTGCAGCCATGAAATTAAAAGATGTTTACTCCTTGGAAGGAAAGTTATGACCAATCTAGATAGTACATTCAAAAGCAGAGACATTACTTTGCCGACTAAGGTCCGTCTAATCAAGGCTATGGTTTTTCCAGTGGTCATGTATGGATGTGAAAGTTGGACTGTGAAGAAAGCTGAGCACCGAAGAATTGATGCTTTTGGACTGTGGTGTTGGAGAAGACTCTTGAGAGTCCCTTGGACTGCAAGGAGATCCAACCAGTCCATTCTGAAGGAGATCAGCCCTGGGATTTCTTGGAAGAAATGATGCTGAAGCTGAAACTCCAGTACTTTGGCCAGCTCATGAGAAGAGTTTACTCATTGGAAAAGACTCTGATGCTGGGAGGGACTGGGGGCAGGAGGAGAAGGGGACGACCGAGGATGAGATGGCTGGATGGCATCACTGACTCAATGGACATGAGTTTGAGTGAACTCTGGGAGTTGGTGATGAACAGGGAGGCCTGGAGTGCTGTGATTCATGGGGTCGCAAAGAGTCGGACACGACTGAGTGACTGAACTGGGCTGACTGAAGTACTCATAGTGTTTATAGCATGTATGAAAACACGTGAGGAGTGCATAAAGCACGTAAGGTTTGTCTAGGTGATATGGTTTGGCAAAGGAAATGTGTGCAAGCATACTAGGAGCCAACCCTAAGCAGAAACTCTAAAATAATGATAGAAAATACTAAGGAATAAACTTTCAAACCTATTAGAACCGATCAAGAAGTTCAGGAGTGTTGTAGACAAAAAGTATTGATGTATTTGTCTACAGTAGCCATGAAATGAGCCTTCTAAAAACAAAATTTAGCAAACAGTTACATTTGAACTAACATCAAAAAGAATAAGATACTCGGGAATAAACTTAACAAAGGTGTATGACTTATTCACTGAAAGTTACAAAACATTATTGAAAGAAATGAAAGAAGGTCTAAATAAATGGAATGATACCCCATGGTCATTTATCGACAGACTAGATATTGTTAAAATGTCAACATTACCCAAATTGATTTACAGATTCAACACATTCATTACCAAAACCCCAGGTGGCTTTTTGTAGATATTGATAACCTGATCCTAAAATTTATGTGAGAATTTAAGAGAGCAAGAATGACCAAAACCATCTGAAAAATAAGAAAAAAGTTGGAGGATTCACACTTTCTGGTTTTAAAAAGTTGCTACAAATCTACCATAATCATAACACTATGGTCCTGACAGAAAGACAGGCAAATAGAACAGTGGAATGGAATTTAGATTCAGGAAATTAAACATTATCAGTTCCTCATCCATGCTCAGTCACGTCCAACTCTTTGGGACCTCATGGACTGCAGCCCACCAGCTCCCCTGGCCATAGGATTTCCCAAGAAAGAATCCTGGAGTAGGTTACCATTTCCTCCTCCAAGGGATCTTCCTGATCCAGGGATCAAAATTGTGTCTTTTGAGTTTCCTGCATTGGCAGGCAGATTCTTTACCACTGTGCCACCTGGGAAGCCCGTAAAACCTTACATGTATAGTTGATTAAACTTTAATAAGAGTGCCGAAACAGTTTAATGGGAAAAAGAATGGCTTTTTTAACAAATAGTACTGGCAAAACTGAAGCTTCATGCATTAAAAGAATAAGTGTATGCCCTCCTACTTCACACCACACACAAAAATGAACTCAAAATGTAAACACTAAAATCACAAACTATTAGGAGAAAACATAAAAGCATATCTTCATAACTTCAAGTTATACATGAAGCCAAGAAATCTTTCTTATTTCTTATTCTATATTAAAAGTACAGCAACACACACACAAAATAAATCCCACTGTATCAAAATCAAAGTCTATTATACTATATATTTCTAAACTATCGTACAAGAAAATGAAGTAGACAATCTACAGATTGAGAGAAAATATTTGAAAATTATGTATCTGATAAGAGACTTACATCCAGAATATATGAAAAGCTTTTATAACTCATTAACAAAAGAACAAATGACTCAAATAAAAATATGTGAAAAAGATTTGAATAGACCTTATAAATAAATAAATTAAAATGACCAATAAACACATGCAAAGATGTTCAACATCAACATTAAGCATTAAGGCAATGCAAATCAAATTCATGAACTAACGTTTCATATCCACTAGAATGGCTATAATCAAAAAGACTGACCCTCTTAAGTGTTAGCAAGAAGGTAAGGGAATTGGAACATGGATATGTTTTAGATGGAAGTATAAAATAGTGCAGACACTTGGGAAGAGAGTTTCGTAATTCTTAAAAATGTTAAATATAAAAGTTACTATATTGCCCAATAATTCTACCCCTAAGGTATTAAAACCAGGAGAAATGAGAATATATATCTACACAAAAACATGTATACAAATTTCCATAGTAGTTGTGAATCATAGTGGTAAAACAGTGGAAATAATCTATATGCCCATAAATTGATGAATGGTTAAATAAAATCTGATATAGCCACAGGATAGAAATTATTTGGCTATAGAAATAGAATGAAGTACTAATGTATGTTACAACATGAATGGACCTGGAAAACAAATAAAGTAAGTCCATCACACAAGACCGCTTATTATATCGTTCCATTTATATGAGACATCCGGAATAGTAAAATCTATAGAGATAGAAAAGAGATCAGTGGTTATCTAGAACTTGAGTTGGGGTTGGGAGAATGGGAAAGTGACTGTTAATAGACACAGGGTTTCATTTGGGGAGCATGAAAATGTTGTAAAATTAGATGATGGTCTCATAACCCTGTGAAAATACTAAAACAATCTTGTGGGGTACAGTGTAGATAGATGAATCACATGGTATATGAAATCCAGCTCGATAAAGCTGTTTAACAAAGAAGAAGCACCGTGCTATTCTGCCAGCTCTCTACCAGCTCCTCCTGGATGTAATGGTCCCGCTTAACCACCTCTACTGAGCACTCATCTCCTTGAGTCCTTACAAGCTGCCTCATAGTATTTACTACTCACTCGCTACCAGCTCCTCCTGGATGTAATGGTCCCGCTTAACCACCTCTGCTTCTCCTGAGCACTCATCTCCTTGAGTCCTTACAAGCTGCCTCACACTATTTACCACTCATTTGTATGCTCACGCAACAATTATTGAATACCTATTCGATGCTTAGCGCTGTATTATACCCTGGGTTGAGAGAAGGTGAGGTACAATTTAAAAATGAATAAAATAGTCATAATGTCTAATCTCATTAAACTTATAGTCCATTGGAGAAAGAAGTGTGTATTTGTTTTAAGTAATCATTACTTTTATTGTTGTTACTTAAAAGGACTCCTCCTTTATATTTTTAAAATTTTTATCTTTTTTGTTTTTAATTGGAGGGTAATTGCTTTATAGTATTGTATTGGTTTCTCCCATACATCAACATGAGTCAGCCATAGGTATACATATGTTCCCTCCTTCTTGAATCTCCCTCCCACCTCCCTCCCTAATCCATCCTTCTAGGTTGTCATAGAGCACCGAGTTTGAGCTCCCTGCTTCATACAGCAAATTCCCACTGGTTATCTATTTATATCTATTGAATATCTATTCTTTGCTAAGTGCTGCACTACACACTGGATTGAGAAAAGGTGAAATACAATTTAAAAGATGAATGGAATAGTCACAATCCCTAATGTCATTAAACTTTTAAGTCATTTGAAAAAGGGTGGTTTTACATTTTCAAAGTCTTTTTTTTTTTTTTTTTGGCCTTCATTTATTATTTTCCTTTTTGGTTTTTCCCAAGTGATCTGTCACTGACTGCTTCATTCATATACATCCACACAATGTTTCATTTAGTACTGAGCACTCTGTAATGGCTAAAGAATAAAAAAGTTTGCCGACTGGAAATTGTCCTAAACATATCCCAGACGTTATCAGTTTCTAAGGAAATAGAAAGTTCTCCAGCTTCTTGTGCATTTACTTCAGCTTTTGCAAGGTAGGGAGTTGGGGAGTAGAGGGGCTCGCCTTCCCCTGATTCTGCACGTATTTCCACACAGACTAAGCAGCGTCCTTGAAATGACCTACATGGAGGATCCAACAACCATTGAAGGCGTTCTGATCACCATCTCACTGGCATTAAAAGTTCTCTGGGGCTCCATTTCCTCAAAGCTATTTGCACCCCATACTAAGCAGTAATCAAAAAGTGACCGTGTAAATCTCAGGCTTCTTGCATCACTGTGCACATCCTGATTTCCTGAGAGGGAGTCCTGGGACTTGCCTCTCTCCATTCAGGCTGTAAAACGGTAAAGATCTGAGCTAATTAAGTTGCATCTTTTGTTGGCACTAGGCTCGCCAGTAGGGTTTCCCATCACTGAGCCGGATGCCTCAGGGGCAGACTGAGGACCACAGCATCTGATCTAATATGCTGAAGAGAATCTGAAACATTTGCATTCACGAAATATAAGACACAATTAACTTGCAATTTTGCAAGTCTTTTAAAATTATTATTCTACTTAAATGAGGGAAGCTGTAAGGATGTCTGAACTAGTGGGGTGGGGGCTAAGCAGTGAAGAGGGGGTGGTTATGGAGATGTAGTCATACCCCTGGAGTGAAGTCTGAGTACAGAACCAACATCTGTGAAGCCCCAGGGAGATGGCTATCTCATTATAACCACACCCTTGGAGTTGCTTTATAGTCTGCATAAGACTTTGCTCAGAAAAATAAGAGAGGGTGTCATTTTTAGTTTGGAAGGAAGATGAAGCTGAAAAGTTGTATTATGGCATCAACCTGAACACCCTGTTAAATAATGGCTTCCAACTTTCCTCCTCACATAAAAACTCCATATTAGGAATATTCCCTTTTAACAAAAGTAATAGCAAAATTGAGGTTAAGGTCAGAGACTATGTTGGGCAATCTACAAACATGTATTTATGAAGTGCTTATTAAAGTGTAGTCCTGCTTCTGTGTGATATACAAACAAATAGTCTTTCTGTGACATTTATAAGAAATATGCATTTGGTTTTTGTCCCCATTTCTGGCCCAGAACTCTTAAAACCCTTGGAATTTCCTAAGCGATGAGAGCTACAAAGATATCTTCAGTTACTTTAAGAGGTGACTTTTGAGAAGCACGTAAGGATGCAGGCTGCTTGCTAGGGGAGCTAGACACTTGATCAAAGGGTTATAACTTACAGTCACACCTCTGCCCCATCTCTAGGAAGGGAGAGGGGCTGTAAGGTGAGTTGATTGCTAATAACAATGATTTAGTCAATCGTGCCCATATTGTGAAGCCTCCATAAAAACCAAGAGGCACTGTGGGTTGGTAAACATGTGGAGATTGGGGGAGAGTGGCCCATTTGGAGAGGGTGTAAAGGCCCTGCAACACTTTCCTCTTTCCTTTCCTCTTCATCTCTGCTATCTTGGCTGTTCCTGAGTTATAGTCTTTTATAATAATCCAGTGATATAGTAAGTGAAAGGTTTCTGTTAGTTCTATGAGTTGCTCTAGCAAATTAATCAAACTCAAGGAGAGGATCATTGGAACCTCTGATCTATAGTCATTGTGTGACGCTCAGGTGATGATCTGGGTTAACCACTGCCACCTGAAATGAGAGAGGGGCAATCTTGCAAACAGAGCCCTTCACCTGTGGGGTCTGACACTGTCTCCAGGTGGGATAACCCCTCAGTATCTGACAAGTGATTGGAGGTGCAGGAAACTCCCCACCCCAAACACACACTGCTGGAACTGGGCACAGACTTCTTATTGCCCTTAACGAGATTCATCACCTAGTGAGAGAGACACGCTACAGTCAAATAAATATCACCACTCTTAGTGTTTTAGAGTATTTTATGTTTCCTAAATATTTTTGCACACATGGTCTCATCTGAGCAACAATTATAACAGGATGTATAGGCCTCACTTGGCAACCATACAGTTTAGACAGGAAACACCAACCAACTTGTTAAAGTCATTTGTTTAATACATCAGTTCAGTTCAGTCGCTCAGTCGTGTCTGACGCTTTGCGACCCCATGAATCGCAGCATGCCAGGCCTCCCTGTCCATCACCAACTCCCAGAGTTTACTCACACTCACGTCCATCAAGTCAGTGATGCCATCCAGCCATCTCATCCTCGGTCGTCCCCTTCTCCTCCTGCCCCCAATCCCCCCCAGCATCAGAGTCTTTTCCAATGAGTCAACTCTTTGCATGAGGTGGCCAAAGTGCTTGGTAAAGTCTAAATTAGAAGCAAGGCTGTTAGAAGAGATTTATTTTCCCTGCAACTGTGATTTGACTTATTTCCAAAGAGTCAGGACCCATAAAATCCAGGTTAAGATGTAGAATCCTCAAAATTCCACTAGTTATATACTATTCTCTCATGTTCCTCCCTGTAATAAATCTTTCCCTGCTCCAAATTTTGACATTTCATTTTATTTGGCCTCACTGTGCATCAGGTACACAAACTTATACCCAAAAGCAGAAGAGGAGAAAACTAGATCTAAATATCATTGAGTCAGTCTACCTCTGGATCTTTTTCCCAATTCTTCCATTAAGTCCTTTAACTTCTGGACTTAACCATTTCACTAAATCATGTCCAACTCTTTGCAACCCCATGGACTGCAGCATGCCAGGCTTCCCTCTCCTTCACTATCTCTTGGAGTTTGCTCAAACTCATGTCTGTTGAGTCCATGATGCCATCCAACCATCTCATCCTCTGTCACCCCTTTCTCTTCCTGCCCTCAAACTTTCTCAGCAGCGGGGTCTTTTCTAATGAATCAGCTCTTCGCATCAGGTGGCCAAAGGATTGGCGCTTCAGTTTTACCATACCCCAACTGATTGTTTTACTTTCTTTAAGGATTTGTTTTCAAACGAATTGTTGAAAAGCAATCCCATGAATCAAACACAAAGTACCCCAGGAGTAAGAAAACCACTGGCTCGTTGAAAGATTCAGGTGAACCAGGTCAGAGTCATCAAGAACACAGCAGGATATGCGCTAGCTGGGGTCAGAGCAACTAACGAGACACAGAAGACAAGGGAGGATGGGCCTCTTGGGTCAGTGGGAGGAAGAGTGGGATCTTAGGTCATAACAAAGGAGGAAAAGATGTTAAGAAAGGAAAGCCCACTTAGGGATTTTCCTTGGGAAGAAATATCAGATACAAGTGCAAAAAATGTTTTACTGTTGTATGTGGTTCTGAAATACAGGAAAGAAAAGAGACTTGTCAAGTCTAGTTATAACATGTTGACATCAGCACAGAGCTTGAACTGAGACTTAAAGATAAGGGTGATTTGCCCAGTATCTTACATCTTGCCAGGGAAGAGATGGAAAGAATCCATCTCATCAATTGACATGACTTTATGCAAAATCTGTCTTTCTTCAAACAAGCCAAACTCTTTGTTCCTAATGGCTTAAGTCTCTCCCTGGAGGTACATGTTCTTAATAGCAATGCCTTCTAGCTGTATAGAGATTTACTATCTATAGGACACTTTCCCATAAGTGACATCATTGCTTAGAAAGTAGTAGTATCCAGATCCCCGAGTAGCTATATAGGGCATCATTCTTCAGTTTATAAGTCAAGGTCCAAGTTCAAGTCCAGAAACTAAGGCAAGTCCACTTAGCGTTAGGAGACGGGGCTAAGGGTTTTGAGTTCCAGAAATTGTGTTTTTGATTCTGCCAAAGGTGAGCGTGGTCCATATGGTATTAGTAGATCATTGAACTTGACCCTGTGATTGTTTTTCTTGCAAATGAACCTTAAATTCCCTGTTACACTGACAGAGACACTCAACATGGCAAAGAGGCCCTAGCTGGGAAGACCTCTGAAATTAAGACTATTACTTATGAAGTGTTATATTGCTAAGTGAAAGTGTTAATCACTCAATTGTGTTAGACTCTCCGTGATTCCATGGACTGCAACCCACCAGGCTCCTCTGCCCATGGAATTCTCCAGGCAAGAATACTGGGGTGGGTAGCCATTCTCTTCTCCAGGGTATCTTCCTGGTTTGATCTCCAGGGATCAAACCCACGTCTTCTGCATTAGGAGGCAGGTTCTTTACCATCTAAACCATCAGGGAAGCCCATTATATTGCTAAACTGCATTTAATAACATTTGGCTGGTCAGGTAGCTACAGGCAAAACAGAGGGCAGAATAGAGAGGCACATATTAGAATCTTCATGATGTTATCATTTGGCTCAGAGCTTGAGATTTTAGAATTAGACTTCTCGAATTTGAATCCCAAACCTATCACTTAGCTGTTGTGTGTACTTGGGCAAATGACTACCTCTGTGTCTGTTTTCTCATTGAAATAACAGGCATAATAATAGTATTTCCTCAGTGGGTTGTTGAAATGATCAATGTAAAACCATGTAAAACAATTAGTACAGTGCCTGGTGCAAAGTGGGTGCTCTTCACTGCTTGTCCTTACAGGTATACCTCATTTTACTGCCCTTTGATTTAATCCATCACATTAAATTGTGTCTTTTACAAATTAAAGGTTTGTGGAAACCCTTCGTCCAGGAAATCTATTGCTGCCATTTTCCCAACAGCATTTGCTCACTTCTTGTCTCTGTGACACATTTTGATAAATCCTGCAATATTTCAAACCTTCTACTAGCAAAAAGGTTATGTAAACTTGTCTTATTTTGCAGACTACATGATCATCTATTTAGAACATATAATGGAATATCAGGGCTTCCCTGATAGCTCATTGGTTAAGAATCGGCCTGCCAATGCAGGAGACACAGATTTGATCCCTGGGTCAGAAAGATATCCCAGAGAAGGAAATGGCAACCCACTCCTGTATTCTTTCCTGGGAAATCCCATGGACAGGGGAGCCTGGTGGGCTACATACTGTCCATGGGGTTGCAAACGAGTTGGATACAACTTAGGAACTAAACAACAACAAAATGACAATGAGATACAGAAAAAAGCTTTTAATACTCTTATGTGGGTTTAACAAGCTTGTAAGACATATGATGAATACGCAGCATTCAATGGTATTTCTGTAAACTAGCAATGAAAAATGGGAAATTAAAAAAAAAAAACCTGCCAAAATATGAAATACTCTGGTGGCTCAGACATTAAAGAATCTGCCTTCAAAGCAGGAGACCTAGGTTCAATCCCTAGGTTGGGAAGATCCTTTGAGGGAGGGCATGGCAACTTACTCCAGGCAAAAAGACTGGACAGAGGAGCCTGGCAGGCTACAATGCAGGAGATGCAGAATTGATCCCTGGGTGGGGATGATCTCCTGGAGAAGGAAAGGTCACAAAGAGTCAGACGTGACTGAGCGACTAAGCACATTCCTTGGGGTCAATAGGACAGAAGATGGGAGAGACATATACGCCGGAAAATAAAACACCGCAGAGAGGCATTTAATAAGATCTAAACAAACTGAAAGTGATAGTTTAAAAAGAAAAGTTTATGACTCACTGAACACTTAGATGATGGTTAGGAGTTTTTAGCAATGAAATTTTTTTTTTTTAATGAAGAAGTATCCATTTTTTTTTTTAGACTATGATTTTGTCCACTCGCAGACTACCGTATAGTGTAAACATAACTTTTATACGCACTGGGAAACCAACAAATCGGTGTGATCCCTTTTTTTGTGTGGTATTTGCTTTACTGTGGTGGTTTGGAAGCCAGCCTGCAGTATTGCCAAGGTATGTCTACATTCATTATTCATGACGTTGAACAAACACTTTACCCCTTTCTGCATATGCAAAAGATTCAGTGGCCTAGGATATCCTTCAACTTCAACAGGCACCCAAGTCACTTGGAGGATTGTTAAAGCACAGAAGATCCAGAATTTCTGGTTCACTGGGTCCAGGATGCAACTTCAGGTTTTCTGTTTTTAGCAGTTCCCAGGTAATGCCTATTCTGCTAGTTTACCAACCTCCCGCTCCTGCCCCGCATACATAAAGCAGAATCTCTGGGACTTCCCTCGTGGTCCCCTGGTTAGGACTCTGTGCTTCCACTGCTGGGGGCCTGGATCGATCCCTGTCAGGGAACTGAGATCTCACAAATCAAGTGGTACAACCAAACTGAATCTGGCTTTAGCCTTTCTTTTTTCAAATGTTTATTTAGTTATTTGGCTGTGTCAGGTCTTAGTTCAGCATGCAGATCTTCAGTCCTCATTGCAGCATGCTGGATCTTTAGTTGCAACATGCAGGATCTAATTCCCTGACCAGGGGTGGAACCCGGGCCCCCTGCATTGGGACTACAGAGTCTTTAGCTGCTGAACCACCAGGGAAGTCTCTCTGGCTTTAGTGTTATTGTTGTTTTTAAGTTCCCTGTGTTTCTGCTGTGCAACCAAAGTGGAAAACCACTAACAAAGGCTATCTTGGTTAGTGATAGAGAAATATTTTATTTGGCTAATCCAAATAATGGCTTGATTTTTGGTTGTAAAGGTAGGGTTTGGCATTAAAACACTATTTTGTTAGGTAGAAAGGAGCAAGTTTGAAAAGACAACTTGAGGATAGAAAGAGGCAGATATGCAGTATTTATAAATTAACAGAGCAACACAAGTTAGACTTGGAGCAGAAGATACATTTATTAATTCCCCTGGGAATTGTAGGTATATAAAATGTAATTGTTTGCATTTCTCTGAGAGCTTAGGGCAACTTTCCTTTTGGAAATTGTACTTTGTGTTCCCATCTCTACTTTTGGGGTTGTAGAGCTTGATTAAACAATAAAAGCTAATTTCCATCTACAACTTTATCTTGTCTCCTATTTACACATACAACTATTTTTTGGGTCATTACAGTTCCTATTTCACTTTGTCCTTTGGGTAGAATCTTTTTCTTTCTCCAAAGTATATTTTAATACTATGAGAAAATGAAAGTCGCTCAGCTGTGTCTGACTCTTTGTGACCCCATGGACCGCCAGGCTCCCCAGTCCTTGGGATTCTCCAGGCAAGGATACTGGAATGGGTAGCCCTTCCCTTCTCCAGGGGATCTTCCCAACCAAGGGATCGAATCCAGGTCTTCTGCATTGCAGGTGATTTCTTTACAATCTGAGCTACCAGGGAAGCCTGCTATGAGAAAATACTTATGATATAATACTACATGTGGGAAAATTTCCCTCAAATTTGTAAAATATTTGAGTGAATATAAAGTTTTTTAGTAACTTCATATTCTATTTTTAAATAAGCCTTTATTACTTTTTTATCATTAGGAAATAAAATTATTTAGCTGTTGAAAATGAGTCAAGGTTAAGGTTTATTACTTTTTTAAAATTAAAAAGTAGAAGAAACAGGTCAGTAAGAACACATACCTAATGAAACTTCCATTAGAGTTTAATTCCAAGTGGGATTCCACACTCCGAGTTGAGGTTTTAGAAAATAGACCTGCATCGATTGGTTTTACTGAAAATGGTGATAACATAGTTCTCAACCTGTGGAGGGGAAAAAAAAAGCAAATGCAAGCTATGTGAGCTTTGCTGTGGAAATCAGTGCCATATTGACAGGTAGATGGTAATTTTCATTTTCTTTCTTAAATGGCATTTGTAGGTTCTGCTGTCATTTGCACTCAGGAGGGTCTTTTTTATAGAATAATGTAGGACAGACACACCTTGATGTGTACTTTCTGTAAGTGCACAGCTTCCTGGCCACACAAGCTCGGAGAGTCTCAGTGTGGGCTTCCGGGATCAGCATTAGTGATCATGGGGGAACCTGTTAGGAATATAAGTTCTCAGACTCCACCCTTGGACCTCATGAGTCAAAAACCAGGAGCATGTGGGCGAGAAATCTGATTTCAGCTTGCCCTTCAGGGGGCTCTGATTCCTGCTAAAGCCTCAGAGCCTCTGCTCCAACTGATGGTTCTGGTATTTGTTCTGCAGTTATGTGCAGAGAGCTCCACCGGATGTGCTCTCAAACTGCAGTATCAGGGACTTCCCAGTGGTTAAGAATCCACCTAACAATACAGGGGACATGGGTTCAATCCCTGGCCTGGGAACTAAGATCCCGCATGCCGTGGAGCAACTAAGCCTGTGTGCCACAATCACTGAAGCCCGCGAGCTCTGGAGCCGTGCGACACAACTAGAGGGAATCTGTTCACTGCAACGCAAGATCTGCACGATGCCACAAAGATCCTACGTGCTGCAACTAAGGCTCAGTGCAGCCAAAGAAACAAGTATTTTTTAAAAAAGGTAGTGCCGTCTTGCAGCCGTAGCTGGCTGGTTTGCTTTAATGCAGCAGCTATCCCAGCGCTGGCAGCCACCGTGATTACGGGTCTAACTGCCGCCTCTGTAACATAGCGGGCCCATGTAAAACCACTGTACACTCTTGGGGCACCCACAGGAGCTCAAGCCAGTGCCCCAGGACAACACCTGTCCTGGCTAGCTGGGCAGCAAAAGACAATGGCAGCCATGGCAGGTAGGTGTGCTAATGGTGCCAAGTGGCCCTAAGCCTGTCCTTGACATCTATTGCCAGGCCGTCTGTGGGGATGGGACAGTTCCATCCCCAGTGATTCTTAAAGTGTAGTCCAAGACTGTTTACCGTAGACTCTCCCAGAATGCATGGTTAGAGCCTACAAAGATAGAAACCAGACATCTTTATTTTATAATAAGCTCACTAGAAGAATCACAGGCTATGCTGAATATCATCTTTAAGGGTGAAGGAGCTGGATTGCTATATTAAATGTTTCTTGTTTTTAAAGAAAGTGATTTTACTCCTAGTTAGTACATTAGTACATTCTCAGAGGATTCCAAACCACTTAGAGAGTTTCCTTGACTCAGACTTTGAATGTACCATTCTATAATTTTCATCATCTTAAAACTAACACTTATAAAACTCTTATCTGAGTCTAAAAACGACCTCATACAGTAGTGAGGAACATAATTCATGCAATTATATTTTGTGTATTATTATTGTTCTTTCACATATTCAGAACATTACATGCTTTCAAAACAGGATTGCACTACACCAGAAAGTGCTACTTCTTTGTCTTTCTAATGGAAATGAGTAGAAACACTTAAATCCTGTGTATATTAAATCATGCAGTGTTTTAATTCAAAAGTTTGTCTGTAAGCCAGACTTTTTCTCTTGCTTTTTGTAAGAGTTTTGTGGCTTGTCATTTGGTATTCCATTTTGAGAATGCCTTTCTCTTACCAAAATGTTCTTAAACCACTAAAGAAATGAAGTGGCATAATGGGTTAAAAAAAAAATCTCAGGTTCACTGCAGTAGACTAGCTTGTAAGTGCCATAAAGGCAACAATTATATATGAATTAGTTACTCCTCATCTTTCTTGTACCTAACACAGGTCCTAGGATACAGTAGTGCTCCCATGAAAGAGTGAATGCAGAATGCACAAAGAAATGAAGGAACAGCTGAATTAACGAAAAACAGGCGAATAAATTCAAGGGACAACAAATCTTTGGGCATTTGGTTAATACTGCTGCTGCTGCTAAGTCGCTTCAGTTGTGTCTGACTCTGTGTGACCCCATAGAGGGCAGCCCACCAGGCTCCCCTGTCCCTGGGATTCTCCAGGCAAGAACACTGGAGTGGGTTGCCATTTCCTTCTCCAGTGCATGAAAGTGAAAAGTGAAAGTGAAGTCACTGAGTCATGTCCAACTCTCAGTGACCCCATGGACTGCAGCCTACCAGGCTCCTCCGTCCATGGGATTTTCCAGGCAAGAGTACTGGAGCGGGGTGCCATTGGTTAATACAGAGAATCCTTAAAGGTTGGAGCTATTGTTTCAGCTGAAGTCTCATCTTAATTAGAATTCTCTCCATTGCAGGGACAGACGATGTCCTGAATGAATATTCATGTGCAGATGTGTAAATTATCTATTACAAATTATTAAGCTAAGGCTAGTTTTCCCTCTTTCTCACGTTCAAGAGATGTGTGAACTATGCCCATCCCAGCGCTATTAGCTACATGAGTGACAAGGGAGACATAGAATCAGGATATTGAAACAAATACTAACCCAATCAAAATATAATTAGAAAAGGAAATCCTCTGGAAAAATAAGTGAATTCCAAAGGAAGGTATACGTGATTATTTGATGGTTAGGGGGTGTTTGGGATTATTCACTTCATTGCATTTTTTATTATGCAATGTGTAAAATTGAGACTGGCTGGGCAGTTCATGGTATGGAATGATATGGCTAAGAAATCTGAGAGCATTTCTGAAAAGAGGTTCGATTCTTTGACAAAAGTGAAGAGTCTCTTTTGCTCCAAACTTAACATACATTTTTCTAAATATACGTTTTCTAATGTGTGCAGAAAAATTCTTTTGCCTACTTTTGTGGTTCTGCAAAATAGCAGCACTTCCCCCCACCCCACCCCTCACTGATGAGAATCCTTTATCTTGGATCTAGCCACTGGCCTATTAAAAAGTACCCAGTGACCCTTTCTTGGGGCTGGTCAGAACAAAGGAAAGATACAGGTGAGACTGAGTTTCCATCTCTGGTTTGATCTCTCTGCCCAGGCCTGTGGGGCCTGGAATCTGTCTGCTGGCAGAGATGAATGGAACAGAAGGAGCAAACTTATCAGATTCAGCAATGACTGGGTACCAAGTTTCCCAAGCCTCCAGGCACCTTGGAAGAATAATAAATGATAGAATTAGCCATAGTGTCACATTCCAGCAGAATGAAAATATTCCAAAATTCCGGCAGAATAAAAAATAAGATGTTGTCATTTTTTTCTACAGCCACAATAGAGCTATACAAGTGTACACCCACACACTCATTTTTTTCAAAGTAATATACATAGGAAGCTTAAAATCATACAGCACTAAAGAAAAGAAAGAAAGTCAAGTCGCTCAGTCATGTCCGACTCTTTGTGACCCCATGGAATGTAGCCTACCAGACTCCTCCATTCATGGGATTTTCCAGGCAAGAGTACTGGAGTGGGTTGCCATTTCCTTCTCCAGGGGATCTTCCTGACCCAGCAATCGAACCTGGGTCTCCCGCATTGCAGGAAGACGCTTAACCGCCTGGGCCACCACGTGCAAAACATTCGCAGTTATTTGTCGTATTCCTTTCCAGTCCCTAGTCCTTCTCTCCAGAATCAGCCTCTTTCAAAGTACTTTGTTGTCATTGTTTAGTCATTCAGTTACGTCTGACACTTGTGACCCTGTGGACTTTAGCCCACCAGGCTCCTCTGTCCATGGAATTTCCCAGGCAAGAATACTGGATCAGGTTGCCGTTTCCTTCTCCAGGGGATCTTCCCAATCTAGGGATCAAACCTGCATCTCCTGCTTTGGCAGGTGCATTCTTTACCACTGAGCCACCAGGGAAGCCCTTTCAAAGTGATTAGCCATTTCTTTTGATTGTTATCCTTTATATTTCAACAAATATGCTTACACTGATGTTTCTTTAATTTTAGATAGAATCCATTTACTTGCCCTTGCTAGTTATCAGCAACACCTGTTTTGCAATCCCTACTAAGCTTCCACTAACTAGCACAAATTGTGGCTGAAATAATGACCTTGTAAATATTATTCAGCACTGAGCCAAGCATGAGCATGTTTTATTTATTGTACAACTGTTTCTTTCCTCCTAGAATTAATAATTGCCTTGTCTTTTAAGTGTGTTTACTTTCTGTGTATCTAAGGTTATTTTATTTTTCCAAACCCTCCAATTATCTCTAACAGTTGAAAAATAATTTCCTTCCCGAATATGTAAAAATATCCATTTCTTCATGTTTTCCTATGAAAAACCACTTCATACATCTCTATCTAGCTGCTACAGTCTGAACTTGTTCTCCAGGCTTTTTGCATACTATTGTCTTGGGTTTTCCATTTGCCAGTTTCTTGTGTGTTGTGTTTTTTGTGGTTGTTTTGTGGCTGTTTTGGCTGCATGGGATCTTCGTTGCAGTGTGCAGGCTTAGTTGCCCCGTGGCATGTGGGATCTTTATTCCCCGACCTGGGATTGAAACTGCATCCCCTGCTTTGGAAGGAGAACTCTCAACAAATGGACCACCAGGAAAGTCTTGGTTCTTGTGTTTACTCACCTGTGTATGGTATTTTGGACTTATCCATTTTTGGGTTTATCCCTTAGATTTTTCAGCCGTCCCCTAAAACCTCGCTACTTAAAGTGGGGGTCAATGACCTACAGCAGCAGCATCTCCTGAAAGTCTGGTAGAAATGCAGAAGTTCAGGCCCCACCTGCAACAATCTTCAATTTAAGAAATCCCTGGGGATTTGCGTATGCATTAAAATTTGCAAATCATTTCTCTAAACATGAGTAAATATTTAGGCTGGATATAACATTCTGGTTTGGAAATAATTTTCCCTGAGAATTACTATCTTCCAGAATCCCAGACTGTTCATTAAAAAATCCACCAATGTCCTTTTTCTTTGGTGTGGTCAATCTTTTATTTCTTCATTAAACTTTCTTTTTGCCCCATTGTTCTGAAATCTCAGAATAACAGTCATATGCTTGTGTGTGCATGGGTATCTGTCAGAGAGAGAGAGTTAACATTTCGGACACTTGCAAGCATCTGTCAGTTCTGAGAGAGTTTTCATATTATTTCTTTGGTAACTTTCTCCACTCTGCTTGCATTCCAAGTTGGATGGTGGTCTTGCTATACCTGTTCTTGTTATTGTTGCTGTTTAGTAGCGCAGTTGTGTACAACACTTTTGAGACTCTGTGGACTGTAGCCCACCAGGCTCCTCTGTCCATGGGATTTTCCAAGCAAGAATATTGGAGTGGTTTGCCATTTCCTTCTTTAGGGGATCTTCCTGGCCCAGGGATCGAACCCACGTCTCCTGCATTGACAAGCATGTTCTTTACCACTGAGTCTCCTAGAAAGTCCACCTATCTTTAGTTTATCCTCAATTTTAGTATCTTTCTTTCTCCTCTTCTATTTTAGTTTGTTTACTTTCTGGGAGATTTCCTTAATTTTATCTACCAAAATTTGGTTATTAGTTTGCTATAGTTATATTTAGTGTTGTTATGTTTTTCAGTTGCCAATTTAATATAATTTAATATTCAGTCACCAGTGTTTTTAATATATAACTTTTTGTTTGATTACTTCACTTTGTAGCACTCTGTTCTTTTAATATTTTGATGAATTCAGTGTCTTGTTTGTTCTAAAAAAGTATTAATTGTAATGTTTTAAAGGATATTTTGTGCTCTATGTATTGCTTTTCTTTTCCAAATCTCCATTTCCTATTTGCTTTTTCTTTCATATCAGTGGTATTTCAAAAATCTTAAGTCTGACTATTCATGTTTGTTCATGTTGAAGGGTAAGGGCATAAATAGCTGGTTGGAATTCTGTATGGAACTCAAGAATTTCTTTTTGGTTCTGAGTAGCACTTACAGACAATAAAGTCATAAGTTATCCTCTTCATTAGGGGATCCTTCAATATTAGAGTATGGAGGGAGATTTTTGCTCTGAGCTATTATTCTATCTCCAGAGAATCTCCTAATCTTTTATATGCAGGGAGAATGTGTATACATTCCTGGAAGAATTCTGAAAGCAAGACAGGGAAAGGACAGTGAGGTCTTCTCTGTGTTTATTTTTCATTTCAGTTCAGTTCAGTCGCTCAGTTGTGTCCAGCTATTTGCGACCCCATGAATCGCAGCACGCCAGGCCTCCCTGTTGATCACCAACTCCCGGAATTCACTCAGACTCACGTCCATCGAGTCCGTGATGCCATCCAGCCATCTCATCCTCAGTCTTCCCCTTCTCCTCCTGCCCCCAATCCCTCCCAGCATCAGGGTCTTTTCCAATGAGTCAACTCTTCTCATGAGGTGGCCAAAGTACTGGAGTTTCAGCTTTAGCATCATTCCCTCCAAAGAAATCCCAGAGTTGATCTCCTTCAGAATGGACTGGTTGGATTTCCTTGCAGTCCAAGGGACTCTCAAGAGTCTTCTCCAACACCACAGTTCAAAAGCATCAATTCTTCGGCGCTCAGCCCTCTTCACAGTCCAACTCTCACATCCATACATGACCACAGGAAAAACCATAGCCTTGACTAGATGGACCTTAGTCGGCAAAGTAATGTCTCTGCTTTTGAATATGCTGTCTAGGTTGGTCATAACTTTTCTTCCAAGGAGTAAGCGTCTTTTAATTTCATGGCTGCAGTCACCATCTGCAATGATTTTGGAGTCCCCCAAAATAAAGTCTGACACTGTTTCCACTGTTTCCCCATCTATTTCCCATGAAGTGATGGGACCAGATGCCATGATCTTCGTTTTCTGAATGTTGAGCTTTAGGCCAACTTTTTCACTCTCCTCTTTCACTTTCATCAAGAGGCTTTTTAGCTCCTCTTCACTTTCTGCCATAAGGGTGGTGTCATCTGCATATCTGAGGTTATTGATATTTCTCCCGGCAATCTTGGTTCCAGCTTGTGTTTCTTCCAGTCCAGTGTTTCTCATGATGTACTCTGCATATAAGTTAAATAAGCAGGGTGACAATATACAGCCTTGATGTACTCCTTTTCCTATTTGGAACCAGTCTGTTGTTCCATGTCCAGTTCTAACTGTTGCTTCCTGACCTGCATACAGATTTCTCAAGAGGCAGATCAGGGGGTCTGATATTCCCGTCTCTTTCAGAATTTTCCACAGTTTATTGTGATCCACACAGTCAAAGGCTTTGGCATAGTCAATAAAGCAGAAATAGATGTTTTTCTGGAACTCTCTTGCTTTTTCCATGATCCCGTGGATGTTGGCAATTTGATCTCTGGTTCCTCTGCCTTTTCTAAAACCAGCTTGAACATCAGGGAGTTCATGGTTCACGCATTGCTGAAGCCTGGCTTGGAGAATTTTGAGCATTGCTTTACTAGCATATGAGATGAGTGCAATTGTGCGGTAGTTTGATCATTCTTTGGCATTGCCTTTCTTTGAGATTGGAATGAAAACTGACCTTTTCCAGCCCTGTGGCCACTGCTGAGTTTTCCAAATTTGCTGGCATATTGAGGGCAGCACTTTCACAGCATCATCTTTTAGGATTTGAAACAGCTCAATTGGAATTCCCTCACCTCCACTAGCTTTGTTCATAGTGATTCTTATTTAGTCTATATTGGGCCTCTTAGGTTGCTCTTGCTATCTTCTGTGTTGATATACACAAGAGGTTCTTTCCATTTCTGTTTCTCTAGAGAATGATTGGCCCTGCCTCTGGGTGGGGATAGAGTTGAGGAGATTTACCCAGATACATAGCACCTGGGAACCATTCTAAGGATTTCCTATACTGAGACCATAGACTAGCAAGCCTTTTGTCAGCCCAGCCTATCACCCCAATTGCTGAGGCTCCTGGTGCTTCCTAAGGATGAGTGGTCTGGCAGAGTGGCAAAACCTGTTCCGTACCAGTCTCCCCATGTCTGGGTACCAAGCTGAAGTGCCCTCCATTGTATACAGTCAGTTAATATGTTCCATCTTCCAAAAAGTGACTTGAAACATGTTCTCCCACAACTATTAGGTTTTTAAATTCTTTTGGCATCATTTAGTGGGATTTAGAAAGAAAGGGAAGATGAATCATGCAGTTCTTCTATGTTTAACCAGGCAGCCATGATGGAATCTTCTTATTCAAACATTTAGAAATATTATTGCATAATCCTGATTAAACACAGCGAATGAGGAACATATGAAACCAAAATGGAAGTAAAAAGTTTTGTGCGTGTGTGTGAGTTTGTTTAATATAAGCTCCCAAGTATAGAGAGAATGAAAGGAAATAATAAGAGCATTTTAGAATCTGAAAACGAGCTGGGAAATGTGAGCTGCCTCAGTATGGAAAAGAAAATAGAAAATTATGCTGGTGGTACAGGGCAAGAATAAGCCAGAAGCAGTGTCACTTTTAACACAGAATCCCAGAAACCTTCAAAAACTAGTGACTTGAGCCAGGCACCTTGGAAAGCAGAATGCCCCCGATTAACTTAAAATCAACAATAGTAGTTAAAGTCTATAGTCATTTCAGAGCAGGGTTGCAAGGATTCCTAAGTAAAAATAAATTGTTGTTGTTCAGTTGCAAAGTCATGTACAGCTCTTTGTGATCCCATGGACTGCAGTGCGCCAGGCTTCCCTGTCCTTCACTGTCTTCTAGAGTTTGTTCAAAGTCATGTCCATTGAGTCAGTGATGCTATCTACCCATCTCATCCTTTGCCACCCTTTTCAGTTAAATTTGAATGTCAGTTTAAAAAAACCAACAATAATTTAATTCCAGTCATATACAGAAAACAATTGTTTATCTTATTGTCATATTTAACCTGGTAGACTGTACTTTTTCTGGCAACAGTATTCCATGTCCCTCAGCTTCAGATCTCCTTCTTCACCCAGCAGTGAATGGAAACTGATCCTTCTCTTCTAGACAGAAGATTAGAAACTTACTCAAAGAAGTTGTGAATCAGAAACAGTTTGGACACCTGACCACCAGACCCAGATGTTTATTGAAAGTCTCTACATATGGTGATCCTGTTCCCACACAGTCAGTCTCCTTTCCTTACTTGGCTGAAAGTCAGTCTCTAGTAGGAGATCATCCATAGTATGTGCTGAACCCATGAGTTTCTTGATAAGAGCTTTAGAAAGCTAGATTAGTGATTTGTTTATGAGAAAATGAACTGAGACATCACATGCTAATAAGAATGGGTCCTTCACTTCTCCCAGCCAGACAAACCCACACCAGCTAAGAAGTCCCTAAAGGCATATAGAATCCAGTGAGCTCACTCACTTTTTAAGAGTTAACCATCTTCTAAGAAGCACCAGGTACTTGAGGAACACTTTTCATATAAAAGACAAAGATCAAAAAACAACCAAAAAAATGTTAAAAAGGGAAATTGAAGGTGAGAAAAGCAATTCAAGGATCAGAAGGAAACTTGAAAAAATTTGCAATCTTCATAGGTACAAGATTCAACTTATTGATTTCTTGAGATAAGAAGGAAATGAGCTAGAAAAGGATGATTCCCAGAACAAAAAGTCTTACAAATTAAAGATGAGAGCAGATATAAGAATTTGATTCAGAGCTATAGACTAAAGGGGAAGAAACATTCCAGAAAGTGAAAAAGAGAAGTAAAATAGAGTAAGGGTATGAAAACAGGAGAAATGCTAAGTCAGTTTAAATCTCTAATATCTACTAATAGAAGTAGCAGAGAGAAAAGAGAAAGCAGAGGAAGATACAAAATAAATCAGTAAATATGAAGAAATGTGACGTAAAAGTTCTTGATTCATGGACTCAATATGTACTCAGGATAATGACTGAAAAAAATAAAGGAAACACATCCAAGAATACTATCAAGTTCCAAAACTCTTGGGGAGAGGATTTTTAAAATTTCTGGATAGAAATAAAGTCACATATAAAAGATCAAAAATCATATTTGTCAGCATCCACATTAGCAAATAGAAGCATTAATGCTTTGAACATTTTGAGGAAATAGAATTTCCAACCCAAGATTCTCTCTCGATAAGCAATGACTAAGAATGAAACAGAAATAAAGATAATTTTAGATGTGCAAGTACTCAAATAATTACTTCCCAAGTATATATTCTAAGAAGGCTGCTAAAGAAAATGCTTGAGTAAAATGAAGAAAGAAACAAGAATACTCAAGGTATGACATACAAGAAATAGAAGAGAAATAAAAGGAATGCCTTCCCTAGTGAGGGCAAAGGAAGTCTGAGGACAGCTGATGTAGAGTAAGCCTGGGGCGGGCCAGCTCACAATGAGGAAGGGGATCCAGAGGGGCATCTCCAATACCTGAAAACTGACAGATCAGCTTAGTAGCTGAAATTCTGAGAAGATACTGGGTTGACCAAAAAGTCTGTTTGGGTTTTCTATAACATCTTATGGAAAAAGCCAAATGGACTTTTTGGCCAACTGAATATTTACACTACTAAAAGAATGTTTATTTATAAATGACTATTAGGTTCTTAGAAAATGGAAAGGGAGAGGGAGGGAGAGGGATTGGGGAGGAGAGAGAGGAGGAGGAGAAGAAGAGGAGGGAGAGAGGGGAGGGGAGGGAATCAGGGATTGATTCAATTATCAACCCCAAAGGAAACAGAAAGATGCTGGAGGAAATGTAACACACACCTAAACTCATAGGGAAAGTGACTGTGTGAGTTGCTCAGTCTCGCTGCATCTGACTCTTTGCGACCCCATGGACTGTAGCCCGCCCGACTCCTCTGTCCATGGGATTCTCCAGGCAAGAATACTGGAGTGGGTTGCCATTTCCTCCTCCAGGGAATCGTCCTGACCCAGGGATTGAACCTGGGTCTCTTTCATTGAAGGCAGGCTCTTTATTGTCTGAGCCATCGGGGAAGCTGCAAAACTTAATGGAGGAAAGTTAAATTCAAAATTATTTATCTCAGTCATAAAAAGTTAAATAATTACTTTTTAATATTTTAAAGTTTTTTTTTTTTTTTTTTGGCTGCACTGCACAGCATGTGAGACCTTAGTTTGCTGACCAGAGATCAAACCTGTATGCCTTGCATTGAAAGGTGGAGTATTAATCACTGGACCACCAGAGAAGTTCCTAAATGATTATTTGTAACTAAAAATTGTAGCATAACCACATGGGCCAGTGTGAGAAGACTGCGGTGTGTATGCATGAATAAAGTGCACGTGTCTATGTGAGAAAGTATGTGTTTCAAGAGTTGTAAGAAAGCAAAACCCCCTTTTACAATGGAGGAAATTGATTGAACCCATCTAAAATGGAAACAAATAGAGATGAGAGACATTTAAATACTGTTTTGAAATATTTTGGCTCATATTAGAAAAAGAATTCTAAGAATTGGAGACGAATTGTATCTGGGATTGATGCTGAGAGAGGGTGGAGCAGGAAATTGCTTTTTAAGCAGCAAAGTGTTGATAGCTATTTGATTTTTAAACTATTTGAGTATATAAAAAAATATAAAATAGTATCTTTGTAACCCTTTGGACTGTAGGTTGCCAGGATCCTCTAACCATGGAATTTTTCAGGCAAGAAAACTGGAGTGGGTTGCCATTGACCTCTTCCATGGGATCATCCTGACCCAGGGATCAAACTCGCGTCTCCTGCGTCTCCTACATTGCAGGTGGATTCTTTACCTGCTAAGCCATCAGAGAAGCTCCATATGCATATATATTTGATAAAATAATATACAATTATACATAATTTTCTCCTGTTTGATATCTTCCCTTGCCAAGTATTTTGAGTATACCAGTAAAGTACACCAGTATCTTCCTTATGCTTATTTTTGTCTGATTTGCATAGCACAGGTAACCTACACTGTCTTGTATTCTATTTTTTATATGTCCATCTAGTTACCCTTAGATTACTGGTCCACAAAGATATAAATCATACCTCACGTCTTTTTTGTGTCTCTCACAAAGTGCTAGCACCAATGCTAATCCCTAAAATGTACTCAGAAAATACATATTAGTGATCTTACTGTTCCAATCTTTGGGACATTGATAAGGTTAAAATAAAAAGGTACACATACAGAAAAGAAAGATTCTAGGAAAATTTCCTTCAGTTTGAGAGAGAGGATCCTTATGGAGGATTCTCTTCATGTATGGTGAATTCCCTGGTGGTTCAGTGGTTAAGACTTTGCCTGCCAATGCAGGAAGTGCAGGTTCAAACCCTGGTCAGGAAGCTAAGATCCTACATGCTTCACTGTCAAAAAACCAACACATGAAACAGAAGCAATACTGTAACAAATTCAATAAAGACTTTAAAAAATGGTGCACATAAAAACAATCTTTAGAAACATATTAATGTTTGGGTCCATGTTAGGCATTATTTCTCCAAAGTCTTCCACTGGATTCTGATCAAAATCATCTGGACCTTCAGAACTCCAAGCTCAGGGTGAGGGTAGCACAGGCTATAAGTGATAAGACCAAAGAGAAGTTTCTATCCTTGAATGACATTTTTCCTTCGTTTGACTTATAAAGTTAGTACTAGGTTTAATATCAAATGTAAAAACAATAAAATAAATTATTGGGTCTAGAATAATCATGAGTGTGAAATGCTGTGATTGGCATCTATATAAATTTCAGGGTGTGAGTCAGATCAAAACAGACTTACAAATGAAATACTGTTTCTTTTTAAAGCTGTGAGGAATCCACTGAGGCTTGGAAAAGCTAAGGTAAAACAATTTAAAGGCAATGCCATGTTACGCAGCAGGCAATAAAGTTTATGGAACTCATTACTTTAAGAAGTGAAACAGGAATTATCATTCCTAAACAGGTTTAAATAAATTCTGACATGACTGATCTGTAATGGGTTATTAATAGAAAATTAGATTGTATTTTCAAGCTAACCTTGGAGGTTAATGCTAGATAAAAACAATAATAGCAACAAAAGTAACAATAATAAAATAATAATAACACTTATTGAGTGCAATGAACTACACAAGGTATTTAATAATAAATTTTCTTCATTCTACAGCAACCAATTATTATTCCACACATCTTACAAATGTGAACAAGGTGTCTGATCAGTTAAAAATGGGCATTGGATTTTACCAATCCAAAGATGCGCGTTCTAAGATAACTTAAGCCTACTATGATTGCTGGTCCTGAAGAAAAAAGATCGTTTTCATGGCATATGAGTGACTCAAATCAGGCTGTGGGTTTCCTAGGTGACTCAGTGGTAAAGAATCCGCCTGCCAGCGCAGGAGACGGAAGAGACGCGGGTTTGATCCCTGGGTCGGAAAGATCTTCTGGAGGAGGAAATGGCAACCCGCTCCAGTATTATTGCCTGGAAAATCCCATGGTCAGAGGATCCTGGCAGGCTCCAGTCGATGGGAAGGCAAAGAGTCAGACACGGTTAGTGACTAAACAACAAGAAGTTTATTTTCCAGTGATAAGCTTTGACTCTCACTTGGTAAATACACACATATATTTAACAGTCAATCATGTTATTCCCAGTTTTTAGTCATACTCTTTCATCTTTTTCAAAAATGGGTAACATTTACACACTACCATTTCTCTCATATCTCCATGATGTTTTACTCCTATTTCTATAGTATTAGTACTGTAGTATGTGAGTGTGTGTACACAACACACACACACACACACACATATACACACTACCATGAATTATATGTTGAAGTTTCCCTGGTTATCTTTTGTTTGAATTAAGTTCATGCTTTAGTAGAATTCTTAGAGAAGTACTCATGAATTTTTAGATGAAGTTCCTTGATGAAGTTATTGCATCTCAAATACGTTTTTCATGGCCTTTATACTCAAAGGCAATAGCTTAATAAACAAACCTAATTCTTACAATTATGCTTTTTATTATAATTAATGATTGGAAATAAAAGAGTACAAAAAGCCCCGAAGTCTGCAAGTTTTATATTCTGAGGTGACTAGGAGACAATAGCATGCTGAATGTCAAAGTAAAACCTGAAGAGGGAATTGATTTTCAGGGAAAACAAATAAATGGTTTTCTGGATGTGAGAAGTATGCCCCAACCATCTATCACTTTTTGAAAATATCTACAGTTTTATAAGTTTCTCTCTACCTGGAAAGTTTCTGTCTTGGCATTTTCTCAATAAGCATTGTGTCTGCTTTTATGATTCACTAACATGTTGGTCCTGGCATTGAACTGGTTCCCTGGACTTGGATATCAGGCTTCCCCAGTCAGTTCACCAGCTGAAACCTTTTGAATTTTACATACTACCATTAAAGTCTGTATTCCTCTGCCCTTCTTTATCATTCACCTTCATCCTTGTCACGGCTCAGCCCTTGGGAATTCAGTTTGTACCTAAACTGAACCACAAATGCTGGCTTACAAATTTCAAGAATCGCAAAATATGCCTGAAGTAAACGTATATGTGTTTCTGCATGGCATATAGGTTACTCAGCCTTCAAAACTGAGATTAAGAAATTGTGAGATAGTGACAAGTAAGTCTAGTGGCGTATTTTGTCCCAATTTCTTCTTAAAGCACAAGTACTGGGTTTTCATTTACTGGTTTACTACATGCCAAGGTAGGTATGGGAATATAAAATTGAGCAGGAGACAAGTTCTGCTCTCAAGGAGCTCTTGAAGTAACCGCGGTGTGCATGAGAAAACCGCTGATCACAGTATAGTGCGATGAGTGCCCTGTGGAAGGTGCTGGAATGGTGGGAGAAATCCCTAACGTGTCTCAGGCAGACAGGGAGGAGGATTCCTGGAACTGCTGACCTTGCAAGTGGAGACGGTAGGAGGAAGAAGTTCCATATGGAAAGTCTATATGTGCAAAGGAACAGCATTTAAGGGGGCAAATGCTGGTCTGTGTGGTAGGAAGGGTAAGCAATGGTTTGAAGACGACTAGATAGCGGTCAGCTTACATGTCAGAATGAGACATTTGGTGTTTTTATGGGAAAAGGAAGTCACCAAAGGGTGTTAAGGTGGGGAATGGGTATTGGGGTATTGATTAGGTTTGCACTTTCGGAGGATTCCTTTTTAACAGTCCTGTGGACTGGGTATTGAACTGTGTCTGCACTATCCCTACATTCTAGTTCCTACAATCTCTTGAGCACCCAATCAATGAAACTAAAGCAATCATGAGTTCTTACCTCGATGTTACAGATCAGAAGGCAGGTTGTGGATGAATTGCTCAAATTACTTTGCCAACACAAGTCAGCAGCCAGTGAGCCCTGATCTATGTCCCAGTTAACAGAGGGTCAAAGAGCCTCTTAATTCAATTTCCTATGATCTTCAAGTAAGTGCAACATTTCAAAAGCTTCCCAAAATGAGTTGGTTTTAAAAATTCGCTATTGAAGTTAAAGTTTAGGTTTTTTAAAGATCAAGTTTGCTGGATGTACCTTTACTGCCCTTTATTTGTCTCTTATTAAGGTCGGCAAAAATAAGATGAACTTTGTCTCACTGATACTGCTGTGCCCTCTGTGAAGATAAAATTACAGTGTGTGGTGGGGTTGGGGGATAAAGGAAATGTTCTGAACAATTCACACACCAGAATGACATCTGGATAAAACTCAAGAATAGCTCTCAACAGTTTCTAGTCTTCTTACTTAAAAAAAAAAAAAAAAAGGACAGAAATGTCATTTGCAGCAACATGGATGGACCCGGAGATTGTCATACTGAATAAAGTGAGTCAATGGTATTACTTTTATGTGGAATCTTATTTAAAAAGGTACAAATGAACTTATTTACAAAGGGGAAATAGAGTCACAAATGTAGAAAACAAATTTACAGTTACCAAGGGGGAAGGGGGGAGAATAAATTGGGAGACTGGGGTTGATGTATGCACACTGCTATCTATAAAATAGATAACTAATAAGTACCTACTGGATAGAACAGGGAACTCTGTTCAAGACTCTGTAATGATCCTATATGGGAAAAGAATCTAAAAAAGAGTGGATATATATATATATATATATATATATGTATATATGTATATATATATGTGTGTGTGTATAACTGATTCACTTTGCTGACCGCAGAAGCTAACACAATGTTGTAAATCAACTATGCTCTAATAAAAACTTTTTTTTAAAAAGACAGAAATTTTGTATCCTGGCTCTTGGAATACAGAGTGAAGTGCACTTCCATCGCCCACCAGTTGTGTGATTTTAAGTTAAGGTGAAGCATTTCTTTGAGCTTGAGACTGAGGGACATTTATCCCAGATATAAGAGGGAAAGGATGTCTGGCCCTTTAAAAGTATCTCGATTTCTTTAACCTGTCAGCTTTCCCCAACATGTGACTCAGAGCCAGGGACTCATAACCCTGAAAGGCAAGGATCTGCTTCCTTTGCCCTCACTTCTTCAACTTCCAAAGCAGAATCACGGGCCCTTTACTTCAAAGGACTCTGCCGGCTCTCTCAGGGTCCCGCCAGCTGCCAAAAGCACCAGCCAGGATATTTCTTGGAATACAAATAAATAAAAACAAATAAAAATGTGTGCACGTAACACCATCCTAGTTTACTTTGTCTTTGTCAAATAATGTACATGGTCTTCCTGGAACTGAGTGCTGATGGAAGGGTAGTGTCACATAGAAGAAAGGCATCAGCCACCAGACTTTAGACTCATGTTCCTAAATGGCTAGACTATCTAGGCAAGTGTGACCAGAAAAATGAGCACAGCAGACTATGAAGACCGAAGTACAAATGAGGACAGAGTTGGTTTAATCTTGCCCCAAAAATCAATGTGGACAAACCCAAATTAGTTTAACATAGCAAATTAAAGGGAATCTAAATTTTAGGCTGCTTTTGTAGCTAGTGGGCTTATGGGATAAGCTGTCATTCTAATCAAGGTGTGCATGTGGGCATGCTCAGTCCTGTGACCATATGGACTGTAGCCCTCCAGGCTCCTCTGTCCATGGGATTCTTCAGGCACAAATCCTGGAGTGGGTTGCCATATCCTCCTCCAGAGGATTTTCCCAACGCAGGAATCCACCCCAATAGGCTCCTTCGTCTTCTGCATTTGCAGGCAGATTCTTTTCCCACCCAGCTACCTGGGAAGTCCCTAAGGAAGATGAGTACAAAAGTATTTTGCTTGACTTGAATATGTATAAGTAAATCTTTGACTTCATTAAGGGAAAAAAACCAAAATGACATCAGTACTGACAGGTTCCCATGGGCTTATCCATGGCTTCTGAGATTACATACAAACCAGGACAAATGGTCTCCCCAAATAGTGAAGCTTTAAAGACAGACTAATGAAAAAAAAAAATCATTTCTGGAGCCTCAGTGTTGACATAGACAGAATTTCCTCTAGAGGTCAATGGATTCAGGAATTGTATAACATACCCATTTAGGAATTGAAGTGTTATCTCTCATGCCACAAAAATCTTTTTGCTTTTTTCCCTTAGGCAAAAGTCTCCGAACTTTCCTATAATAATCCTCATTGAAAAAATGAAGAAAAAAAAAAGAGCACATATTCATGAAGTCAGTATGCTTTACCAAAGAGCAGCCAATGCTCGACGGTTTTACCACCTGAAAGATTCGGAGAGCTATACCAAAACAAGCCCAGACAACTTGTCTCTGTTCGGAGGTTCTATTCTCCTGAGACGCCAGGCAGCAGGGCTCATTTGAGGGCTGGAAGGATATTCTAGTGTACCCTAGAAAGTATAAAAACATAGATTATCCATCTGGGTAAATACCTAACTGCCTTTGTAAAAGTATACTCTTTTTATCTCTTTATTTGAAGATAAGATTTTCTTTTTTTAAGTCTTGGAATTCAGTAGGCTTTCAGTAAAATTCAGAAATACTTATTCTTTCATGTCACCCCTCACAGATTATACCTAAATCCCACTGGAGAATTCTGATTATACTTCAAGAGAGCCCTTGGACTTTTTTTAGGGTGGACTTAACTCTCATCTCTGTAAAAGGACAGTGTTCCCATGGTGATGAGAATGATATCATCAAGACTGGTTCCAGCAGTGAGTACCAACCCATTGCTCACCACAGGAATGGATGGGATAAGAGATAACAGCGTTTTCTGTTCAAATACAGAGAACTCAAAGATTAGCCAGGCTAACAAGCCAGGAATTTTCACTAAACGTAAGTCTGATAGATTGTTTAAAATTGTTATCCTCTTCACTGTCAAAGATGCTCTAAAATAGCAGGAATTCTTCTGTCCTTTTAGGCTCTTCCAAGGATCTGTAGCTCAGATGGGTAGGTGGCAGCTTGAACACATTGCTGAGATGTTAATATTAGATTTTTGCATGCCTGAGAGGCCTTCAGTCTTTATTAAGCAAAACTGCAGAAAGCAGGAGCTGGAAAGTCAGCTACAGTGGCTTTGCAGAGGACAGGACAACTGATATAAGTTTTGTAGTATGCTATGGCTTTCCAATCACCTAACTTTATTCTCCTAAAAATACCCTTGGCAAAATCCTACTATACCAGATCATCAGTCTACACCTGTTAGTATAGGGAAAGTATCAATCCGTGTGTGATCTGTATTCTGTTTTCATATTCATCATTGATTTTACTAACATCTGTTTATAACTCAAACAAAATTAGTGAGTTCTTGTCCATTAATATACATCTTTCAATGTCTTAGCTTTCAAGCCTGTAATAAATACATTCACTTAATCTATCCACCTATGTATACAACAATTTATTTTTTGTTGAGTACTGACTATATTCTAGGTACTATGCTCTGTAAAGGAGCTGTATGAAATCAAAAGATGAATGTGATACAGCTTTTGCCTAGGGAAAACATAGACTCTGATGAAGGGAATGAACACATAAACAAATAGTTAGTATGCAAATTAATGTTTTGAATAAGGGTTTATCCTGGGTTGTACATCCATGAAGGTGTAGCCATCTCTTCTGTGGGAGTCAGGGAGCATGTGCAGAACTAGAACCTGGGACTAGCCTGGGGACAGCCCTTGGCATGTTTTCCAGTATCTGGCTCACAAGAACAGACCGAAAAACAGAGGACATGGAAGTCAGCTGAGGGAACTAAAAGCAAGATCCTGAATCTGCCACTCATTCCCCACCCCCGTCACACCCCACCCCACCACACCCCCGCCTCGCCAGAGACATACCTTGACAACCCTAATGTCTGAGCTGAGTTGTTAAGGATTAGACTCATTATAAATTTTTGGACTCTGCTCAATATGGAGAGTTTCCTCAAGGTAGGCACAGGGCTCACCTGGTGGCTCAGCAGTAAAGAACACTCCCGCCAGTGCAGGAGATGCAGGTTAGATCTCTGAATCAGGAAAATCCCCTGGAGAAGGAAATGGCAACCCACTCCAGTATTCTTGCCTGGGAAACGCCATGGACAGAGAAGCCTGGTGGGCTACAGTCCATGGGGTCACAAAAGAGTCAGACATGACTTAGTGACTAAAAAACAAGGTGGGCACAGTGATTCTTACCCCTGCTTGGACTATGAACTTCTTCAAGAATCTGATGAAGTGTCTAGACTTATTCACTAGGGGAAAAAAAAAGCATAACATTAATTATGCAAGGTTGTAAAGCATTTCATGACATTCCGTAAATATGTACAGAAGGTCTATGGAACACATGTAAAGAACTCTTAGTTAAAGACAATGTCGTATCACTTTTATTATAATCCTGGGCTATCCAACTGTCTTTTGTGATAATGAAAAAACAAAAACAAAAGATCAGGAGCTAGTCTTTGCTGGCTTATAGGGTCAAATACATTACTTCCTAGTTGTGTGAAAAAAGTGAAAGTGACTCAGTCGTGTCCGACTCTTTGCAACCCCATGGACTGTAACCATGGAACTCTCCAGGCCAGAATATTGGAGTGAGTAGCATTTCCCTTCTCCAGGGAATCTTCCCAACCCAGGGATCAAACCCAGGTCTCCCTTATTGCAGGTGGATTCTTTACTTAGCTGTGTAGTATCAGATAACTTCCCTAGGTCTCAATTTACTCATCTCTGGAAAATTCTGAGAGAGATGGGAATACCAGACCACCTGACCTGCCTCTTGAGAAATCTGTATGCAGTTCAGGAAGCAGCAGTTAGAACTGGACATGGAACAACAGACTGGTTCCAAATAGGAAAAGGAGTACGTCAAGGCTGTATATTGTCACCCTGCTTATTTAACTTATATGCGGAGTTCATCATGAGAAACACTAGACTGGAAGAAACATAAGCTGGAACCAAGATTGCCGGGAGAAATATCAATAACCTCAGGTATGCAGATGACACCACCCTTATGGCAGAAAGTGAAGAGGAACTCAAAAGCCCCTTGATGAAAGTGAAAGTGGAGAGTGAAAAAGTTGGCCTAAAATTCAGCATTCAGAAAACGAAGATCATGGCATCCGGTCCCATCACTTCATGGGAAATAGATGGGGAAACAGTGGAAACAGTGTCAGACTTTATTTTTTTGGGCTCTAAAATCACTGCAGATGGTGACTGCAGCCATGAAATTAAAAGACACTCCTTGGAAGAAAAGTTATGACCAACCTAGACAGCATATTCAAAAGCAGAGACATTACTTTGCCAACTAAGGTCCGTCTAGTCAAGGCTATGGTTTTTCCTGTGGTCATGTATGGATGTGAGAGTTGGACTGTGAAGAAAGCTGAGCGCTGCAGAATTGATGCTTTTGAACTGTGGTGCTGGAGAAGACTCTTGAGTCCCTTGGACTGCAAGGAGATCCAACCAGTCCATTCTGATGGAGATCAGCCCTGGGATTTCTTTGGAAGGAATGATGCTACAGCTGAAACTCCAGTACTTTGGCCACCTCATGCGAAGAGTTGACTCATTGGAAAAAACTCTGATGCTGGGAGGGACTAGGGGCAGGAGGAGAAGGGGAAGACCGAGGATGAGATGGCTGGATGGCATCACGGACTCGATGGATGTGAGTCTGAGTGAACTCCGGGAGTTGGTGATGGACAGGGAGGCCTGGCGTGCTGCGATCCATGGGGTCGCAAAGAGTCAGACACAACTGAGCGACTGAACCGAACTGAACTGATAATGAGGATGTTAATCTTCTGTCTCAGAATTTGTTGTCAAGATTATAGATTACATACATGTAATACATACCAAAGTTTCTGGCATATTACTACTTTATTTTTTATTTTTTATTATCATCATTTGTATCAGCATCAGTATTAGTACTGTATACTGACAACACTACAATTATGTTCTAAATATTCAGGGAGCAAATGATGTTGACCAGATGCAATATCCATCCGAATTCTTCAGAGATATATCAAACATATTAGTGAGCTAGAATTCCCTCTGCTCTTGAGATGCTTAATAAAAACATTGCAACTACATTCTCAACCCTCTGGGTAGAAAGTATAGGTACCTATATATTCTGTATCATGTTCAATAAGTGTTTAATAAAATTATAATACTACTTGGGGCTTCTATAGTGCTTTCATTCCATGGTCTCTAAGTACTTTGTAGATATTAGTTCATTAATTCTCCAAATTTCACTAGGACCTGGAGGGAGGAAAAGACAGCCATCTTCTTTGCTTACTGTTTTAAACACATCTCTTCCTTTTATCTCCCCAAATCTTGCTGTGCCACCGCTTACCAGTTATACCAGGATTCAATCCCTTTTTGGTACTATGGCATTTCACCAACTCTACCAGACTAGCTTACCTCGCTCAACTTTCTCAAGCCTTCCCTTCTCCTTCCCCATTATACATTTTAGTGTCTGTTTCTCTCTAATATATTTAATCTCTAAAATGGGCTGGCTCCTTAATAGATACAGACTAAAGATAACCCTAAAAACTAATAATAATAACAAATACCTAAAGGATGAGATGATTATGTATTTTTAGTCATCATTATGTAAGAAGTATTTGTTATGTGTATTCCAGATTGAATTGCTTTGTTATTGGACTATGATTTTAACCCTCATTTTCTACTTTAAATAATAGGGTCATTATGTTGGAAATATGTATTGACAGTATATTAGGTTAAGCAGTTGCCTTCACTCTAGCTCATTTCAAAAGAATTTGGGACTAATTAAACAGACTTAGCCTACCAGTCTCCCCTGTCCATAGGATTCTCCAGGCAAGAATACTGGATTGGATTGCCATGTCCTCCTCCAGAAGATCTTCCTGACTCAGGGATGGAACCTGCATTGCAGGCAGACTCTTTACCACTGAGCCACCAGGGAATCCCAAAACATGCAATACTTCCTGAAAGACCTAGGGTTACTCAGGTGTTTGAAAGATATTTTCGCTGCTGTGAATCAAGTTTTCCAAATAATAACGCCAATATTATCTTTCCTTTGCAGGTAGAGAAATAAATACACTTACAAATAAGCAAAAAACAAAGATATGGCTTCCAGGAAATTGCTTAATAATCTGGTTGCCATATTTAGAGAATTCAGATTCTTGTTCTTTTAGGAATATTCTAAATTATCTCTGTATGAAGCACATATTATTTCTTCTCTTGAACTTGTACAAATGCAGGTATAACCATTGTTTCTACCAGGAAGGTGCCTGCTGGGTGCCAAATACTCCTAAACCTTATATAAAGGAGAAGGGAACCATCATACAGGACTTCTTAGCCATGTCAGAAAGGATTCCAGGGTGCTTTTAATCCTCCCAACAGTCACAGAAGGAAGACACAATTATTATCAATTGACAGACAGACACTGAAGCACAGGGATAACCTGCCATTTTCTAGATAATAATCGATAGAACTGGGATTCGATTCTATATTTGTCTGACTTCAAAGCCCAAGCTCTATTCAAAGCCAATTTTCTATTTTTCTGAATTCTGTATATTGTGAAGAGACCTGTCTCTGAGCAAGATCTCTGCAGACGGTGATTCTGATCGGATGGAAACCAGACTAAAATCACGGAATCTTGCCTCTGAGACACTGGTGAATGTCTGGTCAACTGTGCGTGCTCTGAGTGTGCCTGAGTAGGAGGATCGAACAAGCCTCATCCCTGAACCAAACTGTCTGCAGGGATTTCTGAAACCAGACCCATGAATTTCCAGCCCCCAAGGAAACATTGATTATTTTTTTTCTCTGCTCCAAATATGGGTTATGCTAAAGACCAGGACTAGTGCTCAATTCTTTGTCAGGTTTGGGGTAAGGAGTTTTCACACCTCCTACTAACAATGAGCAGCAATTCCATCGCCCCCTTCATCACCTCCTTATAAGTATACCTGCCTCAGTCACTGCAAATGGAATATTTTTGGTTATTTCACAATCCATGAAATCTATTCTAGAGATTTTCATCTATACAGGTCTCCTTTTGCTTTAATATGTGATACGTAGATTTTTCCCACCTCTAATTTGTTTTTTTAAAGATTTTAAAAAATGTGGATCATTTAAAGTCTTTATTGAATTTGTTACAATATTGATCTATTTTACTTTTTTTTTTTGCCATGAGGCAGGTGGGATCTTAGCTTCCTAGCCAGGGTTTGAACCCACAGCCCATGCATTGGGAGGTGAAGTTTTAACCACTGGGCTCCCAGGGAAGTCTCCTGCCTCTAATTCTAATGACATTCTTTAAGAAGTGGATAGTTAGCAGAAGTGCCTATACTGTTCTTGTCCCAAGTCCAGGATCCTCAGTCCAATAATTTCTGGGCATTATTCTGTGTTCAAACCGTGAGTCCTGCAGGTGTACCTGTTACCTTCAAATCTGAAACACCTGTATGTGGGCATAGGGAAATCGATGGAGAAATATGTCTGATTTGCCCCATCAGGACAAAAGAGAAAAAGAAAGCACATATTTTTCCTGCATCACCAACTCAATAGACACGAGCAAACTCTTGGAGACAGTGGAGGACAGAGGAGCCTGGATTGCTACAGTCCATGGGTTGCAAAGAGTCGGAAAGGACTTAGCAACTGGACAACAACAACAGCTATGTTAATGACTTTTAATATCTTTTGCCCCAGACAGTGTTCACAGTATCCTTGAGTGTTAGGGAGGAGAGAGATTAGTGTTCCTTTTTATGGAAAGAAAACTAAGACCCAATGGATGACATGACCCAACTACACATAGTTAGCTAGTTAGTACCAGGACTCTTGATTCCTAGTCCAGGATATTTTACACAGATCCAGAAAGTCCTTTCCTCTAAAATCTAGCCCTGTTCCTAGGAAATTATTTAGGAAAGATTAATTTCTGGTGATTGATTTCCTTACTCCTGTAACAGTCATAGTAAATATTGTACGCTGGTATGGAAAACCTGAATGAACTCTTTGGCCAACTCAATATAATAAATATTACGATCAGCAATAATAACCCCCTACTTCCCTCTACAAATTCAAGAAATAGCCCTTTGGGGAGACTAACTGCTGTTGATCCTGTAAGCAATGTTAACCTAGACACCACCCAGCTGAGCCTGAGCATTAGCCTGCCTGCACTTCCATGTGACCAAAATGCTAAGACAACCACCAGGTCTTCATCGGCAGACTCCTAGGTTCAGGTTTTCTAAAAAAAAGAGTCGGTATTAAACCTGGCAATGTTTTTATTTCCTTTCTTTTTTCTGCAGGCTTAAGCAAAACCACTCAGATGAATAAACCTCAAAGACTTAAGTCAAAGAGCCTCATTAGGAGATGAATAGCAAACGCCCTGTTCCAAAGGTTAAACACATTTAAGCCAAGAGGAAGCAACACATAAAGCGAGCAGAGTATGGTTTGCTACTCAGTCAGATTTGATGCAGAGTCCAGTGCCACAGCCTCCACTGAGGGGGCTGCATTCACACAATGTTGAGACCTAGAGACACACTTATAAGGCCAATTGCGGGACTTTCCTAATGGTCCAGTTGTTAAGAAGCCACCTGCCAATGCCTGGTCTGGGAGGATCCCCTGTGCTACAGGGCAACTAAGCCCTTGTACCTCAACTACTGAAGCCCACACACTCTAGAGATCATGCTCTGCAACAAGAGAAGCCGCTGCAATGAGAAGCCTGTGTCCCACACCTGGAGAGTACCCTCGTTCGCCCAGACCCAGCACAGCCAAAAGAGAAGCCAGTTGCTGCTGTTGTTTTTAATTTCAAATGCCAATGCAAGTCCTTTCATTTTTTCAGTGCAACTATTTGGAATTTAGGCTAACTGACTGTGAATTTATAGTACCATACCATTTTAAGGTGGTCTGGCCATTGCTATGTTCAAATGAAATGAAGGCTAGACCTTGAGTAGAGTGGGAGATGAGGACAATCAGTTTCCTTGTTCTCAGTCCTGACTTCTGCATTCCCAGGGCTCAAGCTCCAATTCTTTAGGCTTCAGCTTCTAGGATACTTTGATGAGTGGGGAGGGTTTAAGGAAGACACTCAAAAATGCATAGTGAGTAGAAAATATAATGTCTGTTTTTCTTTAAAAGATCACGTGATAGACAATGTGATTAACTACAGGAATATATTGTTGTTGTCCAATCCCTAATTTGTGTCTAATTCTTTGCCACCCCATGAACTGCAACACGCCAGACTTCGCTGTCCTTCAGTATCTCCCAGAGTTTGCTCAAACTCATGTCCATTGTGTTTGACGTGTATATAAGCTGACTTTTTTCTGGAGTATGACGGGTTATATTAATAGCAAGTAATAAGCTTCCACTGAATGAGAGGAAACTGGTCTTAAATTACACCAGAGTATGAGACATTATAAGGGAGTATGAAATTAATTAACAACTATTTGTGTTGGAAGATTGAATGCCTTGCATGGAAACAGGATAATGGACTAAGTGACTGTCCAATCCTCTTCCAATACTTGTGCTGAGTTCAGTCACTCAGTCATGTCAGACTCTTTGTGGCCGCATGGACTGTATCCTGCCAGGCTTCTCTGTCCATGGGATTTTCTAGGCAAGAATACTGAAGTGGGTTGCCACTTCCTTTTCCAGGGGATCTTCCTTACCCAGGGGTCGAACCTGCATCTCCTGCATTGGCAGGTGGGTTCTCTACAGCTTCAGTCACCTAGGAAGCCCCTTCTTGGTAGAGAAACCAGGACCCTGCTCTTTGTTTTGATTTCACCTTTGGTTACCAGCAAATCAGTATGATTCAAAGGACTATTGTCTTTGTCTGTTACAGGACAGAGGTTGAAACAGAAGTCTGAAAAATGTCTTTCATTTAAGGTCTAACATAAATATTCATTCTTCTAAAAGACATCCTCTATCTCATGAGAACAAATTATTATTATTTTTTTCATCCTCATGACTCCCACTGGATATTATCTCATTTGTTCTATGATATTGATCACAGTCTTCCTTTAATATAATTAGCTAAGTAAAAGTGGGAAAGAGTTGCTCAGTGGTGTCTGACTGTTTGTGACCTCATGGGCTGTAGCCTGCCAGCCTCCTCTGCCCTTCACAGTCACATTAGCCCACTTCAGTCTGCCTCCTGGGTATTACCCCTTCTTGGCATATCTCATTCAGACCTCCACTTCTCTGACAAAATCCTTTCCTCTCTCTCCTAGGCTTCCTGGACCTGCTGAGGTTTTAAAATTATAGTTCAAGCTAAATATTTTTCCATTCCAGTCTCAGTGGAAGTGGAAAATTTCTCTGGAGAACAGTCATTATGTACAGACATGAGATTCCATGGCTCCTCTGAGCCCAGCTGCTAAGAGGAACCTGAGCTCAAAGCTTTAATGTGATGTGAACTTTAACGTGACAATTAATGCAGAGACCTTTTCTCTGAGGCAATTAACTTCTACTCTTCTGTCTAACCGAGATTTCAGAGCTGGCAGCAGGCAGGAAATGAATGTCACCGTCACAAACATAGTCAACTTAGACTTGTACCCATAGGGGCCTTTCAATTCACTGTTTCTTTGCATCTTTTATGCTTGGATTCCCTTCAGGGACTATGACTACATTAGAAGAGAAAATAGGCAACAGGAGCCCCCAAACCAAGCCAGACTTCTCAACATCTGGAGAATGCTACCACAGTGCATCCCCATATTGTTGTTCTCCCAGTGCCGTTAATAAATAAAGGAAACTGTATCTTCCTATGAAGAGACCCTTAAATGGTAGGTGCTTCAGGATATGTATTTGTGTTATTGTCCATTAGGGAATCTCTGCAGTGGTGGAGTGTCCTGTGTCCAAGACAGGGAAGAGAGAAAGAGTGAAAAACAACCAATTTGGGAAATTTGAAAAAAAAAAAAAAAAAAAACGGTTAAGATATCTTCAAAGTAACTTGGAAATGTGTTGAATTTAGCAAAAAAGAAAGAAAGGAAGATAAAGAGAGAGAGAGAAAGAAAGAAGGTGTCTAAGGAAACCAGAATTGAAAGAGACACGTGTACTCCAGTGTTCATCACAGCACTGTTTATAATAGCCAGGACATGGAAGCAACCTAGATGTCCATTGGCAGATGAATGGATAAGAAAGCTGTGGTACATATGCGCAATGGAATATTACTCAGCCATTAAAAAGAATGCATTTGAATCAGTTCTAATGAGGTGGATGAAACTGGAGCCTATTATACAGAGTGAAGTAAGTCAGAAAGAAAAACACCAATACAGTGTATTAACACATATATATGGAATTTAGAAAGATGGTAACGATGACCCTATATGAGAGACAGCAAAAGAGACACAGATATAAAGAACACACTTTTGGACTCTGTGGGAGAAGAGAAGGGTGGAATGATTTGAGAGAATAGCACTGAAACCTGTGTATTACCATATGTGAAATAGATCACCAGTCCAGGTTCAATGCATGAGATAGGGTGCTCAAGGCTGGTACACTGGGATAACCCAGAGGGATGGGATGGGGAGGGAGGTGGGAGGGGGGCTCAGAATGGAGACACATGTACACCCATGGCTGATTCATATGAATGTATAGCAAAAACCACTACAGTATTGTAATTAGCCTCCAATTAAAATAAATTAATTAATTTACCAAAAAAAAAAAAAAAGAAAGAAAGAAGGTGTCATGGTCTGAATGTGGATTGGAAAAGAATATCTAGACATGAGGCAGAATGAGAGGAGAATAAAGTTTATTAGAGTGGGATGCTGTTAGAACAGCAGGCAGGCTCAAGGGAGAACTGAACCCTTTTGCAGGCACCCCACTCAGTACTCTTGCCTGGAAAATCCCACGGAAGGAGGAGCCTGGTAGGCTGCGGTCTATGGGGTCGCTAATAGTTGGACACGACTGAGTGACTTCACTTTCACTTTTCACTTTCATGCATTGGAGAAGGAAATGGCAACCCACTCCAGTGTTCTTGCCTGGAGAATCCCAGGGACGGGGGAGCCTGGTGGGCTGCCATCTCTGGGGTCACACAGAGTCGGACATGACTGAAGCAACTTAGCAGCAGCAGCAGCAGCAGCAAATTTTTATGGAAATTTCCTGATGGGAGAGACTGACTGAGGGGAAAACTGGGCCTTTTTCTGATGGGTGGGGCCATGCTCAGTAAATCTTTAATCCAATTTTCCGATGATGGGCGGGGCTGTGTTCCCTCCCTGTTGTTTGACCTGAGGCCAAACTACGGTGGAGGTAATGGAGATTGCGGGGACCTCCTTCAGAAAGCTCCATGCATGCACTGCTGCACTCAAGCCCCCAAGCCTGCAGCAGGCCACCGCCGGCCCACGCCTCTGCTGGAGCCTCCTGGACACTCACGGGCAAGTCTGGGTCAGTCTCTCGTGGGGTCACTGCTCCTTTCTCCTGAGTCCTGGTGTGCACAAAGTTTTGTTTGTGCCCTCCAAGAGTATGTTTCCCCAGTCCTGTGGAAGTGCCGGTGGCTCTGTGGTGGGGTTAATGGCAACCGTCTCCAAGAGGGCTTCTGCCATATCCAAGTCTGCAGCAGCCAGAGCCCCTGCCCCTGTGGCAGTCCACTGCTGACCCATACCTCTGTAGGAAACACTCAAATACAGTTCTGGCTCAGTCTCTGTGGGGTCTCTGGGTCCTGGTGTGCACAAGTTTTGTTTGATCCCTCTGAGTGTCTCTGGCGGGTATAGGGTTTGATTCTAAATGCAATTTCACCCCTCCTACAACCTTGCTGGGGCTTCTCCTTTGCCTTTGGATGTGGGGTACTTTCTTTGGTGGGACCCAACATTCTCCTGTTGATGGTTGTTCAGCAGCGAGTTATAACTTTGGAGTTCTCCCAGAAGAAGATGAACGGACATCCTTCCACTCTGCCGTATGTTCAAAAGATAGATATGCGCTTGCTTGCTTAATTAACAAACTCCGCTCAGAAGTGTTTTCTGATTCTTAATTTTTGTTCCACTCCACTGCTTAATGTGATCTTACTTTTCACCATTTCTAATTGTCCCAAATCACAGTTATTGCTCCTTGGAAGAAGAACTATGACCAACCTAGACAGCATATTAAAAAGCAGAGACATTACTTTGCCAATAAAGGTCCATCTAGTCAAAGCTACGGTTTTTCCAGGAGTCATATATGTATGTGAGAGTTGGAGTGTAAAGAAAGCTGATCATTGAAGAATTGATGCTTTTGAACTGTAGTGTGGGAGAAGACTCTTCAGAGTCCCTTGGACTGCAAGGAGATCCAAAAAGTCCATTTCCTTCAGGACTAAAGGAAATCAGTCCTGAATATTTATTGGAAGGACTGAGGTTGAAGCTGAAAGTCCAATACTTAGGCCACCTGATGTGAAGAACTGACTCATTTGAAAAGACCCTGATGCTAGGAAAGATTGAAGGCAGGAGGAGAAGGGATGACAGAGAGTGAAATGATTGGATGGCATCACCAAGTTGATGGACATGAGTTTGAGTAAGCACTGGGAGTTGGTGATGGACAGGGAAGCCTGGCATGCTGCAGTCCATGGGGTCACAAAGAGTTGGACATGATTGAGCAATTGAACTGAACTGAGCCAATTTGTATAGCCTCAAGACAGAAAACACCCACCGGAGTGGTGGCATTGGGTGACTGTTTAGGATGTTATAGGGTGGGTAATAGGGTGGGTATTTTACCTAATACGGGATCAGGAAACTGGCTTATTTAGATCCAGAAGCTCATGGCAACAGTTGCTATGGGGCTTGGTCAGTTCCAGAGATTTCAGTCCTGTGACCTTGGTATAGGGCTCCACAAAAGCTGAAAAAGGAAGGCAGGCAGGCAGGCTTGAGGTATAGAAACTGAGTAGAGTAGGCAACAGAGTAGTATTTTGACAATCCTTAAACTAAGCTAAAAAGATAATCAGCCATTTCATTAAGACAGATATGGGAGGAAATGAAAACTGAAGCTGAATTGGGCCTCTGCACCCTGCCACCAAATTAAATCTCAGAGACAGAGTTTTAGGTGAAGTAGAGAAGAATAGTTTTATTGATGTGCCAGGCAACGGGGGCCACAGGGGGCTCATGCCCTCAAACTATGTGTCCTGACCTGGAGGTGGTAGTGAGGAGTTTCACAGTAATGATTCAAAGAGGGTGTGATCAGTTGGTGGACATTCTTCTGATTGGTTGGTGGAGAGATAACCACTCAAAATTATAGTAACATCTATGCCCCGACCAGTAATGTTGAAGAAGCTGAAGTTGAATGGTTCTACGAAGACCTACAAAACCTTCTAGAACTAACATCCAAAAAAGATATCGTTTTCATTATAGAGGGCTGGAATGGAAAAGTAGGAAGTTAAGAGATAACTGGAGTAACAGGCAAATTTGGCCTTGGAGTACAAAACGAAGCAGGTCAAAGGCTAACAGAGTTTTGCCGAGAGAATGCACTGGTCATAGCAAATACCATCTTCCAACAACACAAGAGAAGACTCTATACATGGACATCACCAGATGGTCAATACTGAAATCAGATTGATTATCTTTGCAGCCAAAATGAGAAGTGAAAGTGAAGTTGCTCAATCATGTCTGACTCCTTATGACCCCATGGACTGTAGCCTATCAGATTCATTCATCCATGGGATTGTCCAGGCAAGAGTACAGGACTGGGTTGCCATTTCTCTCTTCAGGGGATCTTCCCAATCCAGGGATCAAACCCAGGTCTCCTGTATTGCAGGTAGACTCTTTACCCTCTGAGCCACCAGGGAAGCTCTATACAGCCAGCAAAAACAAGACCAGGAGCTGACTGTGGCTCAGATCATGAATTCCTTATTGCCAAATTCAGACTGAAATTGAAGAAAATAGGGAAAACTATTAGACCATCCAGATATGACCTAAATCAAATCCCTTACAATTATACAGTGGAAGTGACAAATAGATTCAAGGGATTAGATGTGATAGACAGGGTGCCTGAAGAACTATGGACAGAGGTTCATGACACTGTACAGGAGGCAGTGATCAAGACCATCCCCAAGAAAAGGAAATGCAAAAAGGCAATATGGTTGTCTGAGGAGGCCTTACAAATAGCTGAGAAAAGAAGAGAAGTTAAAGGCAAAGGAAAAAAGGAAAGATATACCTGTGTTAATGCAGACTTCCAAAGAATAGCTAGGAGAGATAAGAAAGCTTTCCTCAGCGATCAGTGCAAAGAAATAGAGGAAAACAATAGAATGGGAAAGACTAGAGATCTCTTCAAGAAAATTAGAGGTACCAAGGGAACATTTCATGCAAATATGGGTACAGTTAAGGACAGAAATGGTATGGACCTAACAGAAGCAGAAGATATTAAGAAGAGGTGGCAAGAATACACAGAAGAACTATACAAAAAAGATCGTCATGACTCAGATAACCATGATGGTGTGATCACTCACCTGGAGCCAGACATCCTGGAATGCGGAGGCAAGTGGGCCTTAGAAAGCATCACTATGAACAAAGCTAGTGGAGGTGATAGAATTTCAGTTGAGCCATTTCAAATCCTAAAAGATGATGCTGTGAAAGCACTGCACTCAACATGCCAGCAAATTTGGAAAACTCAGCAGTGGCCACAGGACTGGAAAAGGTCAGTTTTCATTCCAATCCCAAAGAAAGGCAATACCAAAGAATGCTCAAACTACTGCACAATCACACTCATCTCACACACTAGCAAAGTAATGCTCAAAATTCTCCAAGGCAGGCTTCAACAGTATGTGAACCATGAACTTCCAGATGTTCAAGCTGGATTTAGAAAAGGCAGAGAAGCCAGAGATCAAATTGCCAACATCTGCTGGATTGTTGAAAAAGCAAGAAAGTTCCCAAAGAACATAGAATTCTGCTTTATTGACTATGCCAAAGCCTTTGATTGTGTGGATCACAACAAACTATGGAAAATTCTTTAAGAGATTATTCAAGAGATATGAAAATTACTCAAGGGATGGGAATACCAGACCACCTGACCTGCCTCCTGAAAAATCTGTATGCAGGTCAAGAAGCAAGAGTTAGAACTGGACATGGAACAACAGACTGGTTCCAAATAGGGAAAGCAGTATGTCAAGGCTGTATATTGTTACCCTGCTTATTTGACTTATATGCAGAGTACATCATGTGGAATCAAGATTGCTGGGAGAAATATCAATAACCTCAGATATGCAGATGACACCACCTTTATGGCAGAAAGTGAAGAAGAATTAATGAGCCTCTTGATCCAACTGAAAGAGGAGAGTGAAAAAGTTGGCTTAAAACTCAACATTCAGAAAACTAAGATCATGGCATCCAATCCCATCACTTCATGGCAAATAGAAGGGGAAACAATGGAAATAGCGAGAGACTTTATTTTTTTAGGCTCCCAAATCACTACAGATGCTGACTGCAGCCATGAAATTAAAGACGCTTGCTTCTTGGAAGAAAAGCTATGACCAACCTAGATAGCATATTAAAAAGGAGAGACACTACTTTGCCAACAAAGGTCCGTCTAGTCAAAGCTATGGTTTTTCCAGTAGTCATGTATGGATGTGAGAGTTGGACTGTGAAGAAAGCTGAGCGCTGAAGAATTGATGCTTTTGCACTGTGGTGTTGGAGAAGACTCTTTAGAGTCCTTTGGACTGCAAGGAAATCCAACCAGTCCAACCTAAAGGAAATCAATCCTGAATATTCACTGGAAGAACTGATGCTGAAGCTGAAACTCCAATACTTTGGCCACCTGATGCAAAGAGCTGACTCATTTGAAAAGTCCCTGATGCTGGGAAAAATTGAAGGCAGGAGGAGAAGGGGATGACAGAGAGTGAAATGGTTGGATGGCATCACCAACTCAATGGACCTAAGTTTGAGTAAGCTCTGGGAGTTGGTAATGGACAGGGAAGCCTGGTGTGCTACAGTCCATGGGGTGGCAAAGAGTCAGGACTGAAGTGAACTCAACTGAACTGAGGTAAGTGGGAGTCAGCACTGTCAATCCTCTGGTTCCAATTGTTCTGGGCTCTACATGTTTATGGGTATACCTTTAACTTCTCCCAAATGGAGGGCATTTCAATCTCTGCAAAACAGCTGACTGATATTGTTGTGTTCCCTGGAGTGAGAATCAGGACCCTTCCCCAAGGATGTACTGTGGTTCCTTTTGACTATTTCTCCCTTGTTCTTGCATCCCCTCTCTTCCCTAATTAGTGTTCATTTGAACCTGTCCATTGTAATTTAGGGAAGGTCAAGGAGACTGAATGAATCTTATTTCCTGTAATCAAGAAACGGGGCACACAGAAAGGATTTTGTGCCCGGGAGTGGCATAGAGTCCTGCTAGGTATCAAAACCTCATTGTTTTGCTATAAGAAATGCTTTCCTGTAAAGTTTGTGTGTTTAGTTACTCAGTCATATCTGACTCGTTGGGACCCCATGGACTGTAGCCTGCCAGGCTCCTCTGTTTATGGGATTTCCCAGGCAAGAATACTGGGGTGGGTTGCCATTTCTTTCTCCATCCTGTGAAGTTTATGAGGTCTTAAAAGAAATGAGAAAATATAATAATATCAAAAGAATTCTTGTTACTTAAACGTGTCCCATAGATCAGCAGTTTTGGCATCACAGCAGTTCTTAGTGGTGAAAATGCAAAATCTCAGATCTTACCCAATAGCTACTAAATCAGAACCTGCATTTAAAAGATCTACTTTAAAAATGTTTTAAAAATCCATTTAAACATTAAGCATCAATCTAGGTAAACAACAGTGTATCTATGGCTTAGAAAGCATTACTGGTGAAATGTGTTTAGCTTTTTAAAAGAAAACCAACCACATATTCTACAAAGCTAGAGATTTTCAGGTCAGTTCAGTTCAGTCGTTCAGTCATCTGTGACTCTTTGCGACCTCATGAATCGCAGCACACCAGGCCTCCCAGTCCATCACCAACTCCCGGGGTTCACTCAGACTCACATCCATCAAATCAGTGATGCCATCCAGCCATCTCATCCTCTGTCGTCCCCTTCTGTTCCTGCCTCCAATCCCTCCCAGCATCAGAGTCTTTTCCAATGAGTCAACTCTTCACATGAGGTGGCCAAAGTACTGGAGTTTCAGCTTTGGCATCACTTCTTCCAAAGAAATCCCAGGGCTGATCTCCTTCAGAATGGATTGGTTGGATCTCCTTGCAGTCCAAGGGACTCTCAAGAGTCTTCTCCAACACCATAGTTCAAAAGCATCAATTCTTTGGTGCTCAGCTTTCTTCACAGTCCAACTTTCACATCCATACATGACCACTGGAAAAATCATAGCCTTGACTAGATGGACCTTTGTTGGGTAAGTAATGTCTCTGCTTTTCAACATGCTATCTAGGTTGGTCATAACTTTTCTTCCAAGTAGTAAGTGTCTTTTAATTTCATGGCTGCAGTCAACATCTGCCGTGATTTTGGAGCCCCCAAAAATAAAGTCTGACACTGTTTCCACTGTTTCCCCATCTATTTCCCATGAAGTGATGGGACCAGATGCCGTGATCTTAGTTTCTGAATGTTGAGCTTTAAGCCAACTTTTTCACTCTCCACTTTCACTTTCATCAAGAGGCTTTTTAGTTCCTCTTCACTTTCTGCCATAAGGGTGGTGTCATCTGCATATCTGAGGTTATTGATATTTCTCGCAGCAATCTAGCTTCCAGCTTGTGCTTCTCCAGCCCAGCGTTTCTCATCATGTACTCTGCATAGAAGTTAAATAAGCAGGGTGACAATATACAGCCTTGACGTACTCCTTTCCCAATTTGGAACCAGTCTGTTGTTCCATGTCTAGTTCTAACTGTTGCTTCCTGACCTGCATACAGATTTCTCAAGAGGCAGGTCAGGTGGTCTGGTATTCCCATCTCTTGAAGAATTTTCCACAGTTTGTTGTGATCCACACAGTCAAAGGCTTTGGCATAGTCAATAAAGCAGAAATAGACGTTTATCTGGAACTCTCTTGCATTTTCGATGATTCAGGAGATGTTGGCAATTTGATCTCTGGTTCCTCTGCCTTTTCTAAAACCAGCTTGAACATCTGGAAGTTCACGGTTCACATATTGCTGAAGCCTGGCTTGGAGAATTTTGAGCATTACTTTACTAGCATGTGAGATGAGTGCACTTGTGTGTTAGTTTGAACATTCTTTGGCATTGTCTTTCTTTGGGATTGGAATGAAAACTGACCTTTTCCAGTCCTGTGGCCACTGCTGAGTTTTCCAAATTTGCTGGCATATTGACTGCAGCACTTTCACAGCATCATCTTTCAGGATTTCAAATAGCTCAACTGGAATTCCCTCACCTCCACTAGCTTTGTTCATAGTGATGCTTTGTAAGGCCTACTTGACTTCACATTCCAGGATGTCTGGCTCTAGATGAATGATCACACCATCATGATTATCTTGGTCGTGAAGATCTTTATTGTACAGTTTTTCTGTGTATTCTTGCCACCTCATCTTAATATCTTCTGCTTCTGTTAGGTCCATACCATTTCTGTCCTTTATCGAACCCATCTTTGCATGAAATTTTCCCTTGGTATTTCTAATTTTCTTGAAGAGATCTCTATTTCCCATTCTATTGTTTTCCTCTATTTCTTTGTATTGATCACTGACGAAGGCTTTCTTATCTCTCCTTGCTATTCTTTGGAACTCTGCATTCAGATGCTTATATCTTTCCTTTTCTACTTTGCTTTTTGCTTCTCTTCTTTTCACAGCTATTTGTAAGTCCTCCTCAGACAACCATTTTGGTTTTTTGCATTTCTTTTCCCTGGGGATGGTCTTGATCCCTGTCTCCTGTACAATGTCACGAACCTCATTCCATAGTTCATCAGGCACTCTATCTATCAGATCTAGTCCCTTCAATCTATTTCTCACTTACACTGTAATATAAGGGATTGATTTAGGTCATACCTGAATGGTCTAGTGGTTTTCCCTTCTTTCTTCAATTTAAGTCTGAATTTGGCAATAAGGAGTTCATGATCTGAGCCACAGTCAGCTCCTGGTCTTGTTTTTGTTGACTGTCTAGAGCTTCTCCATCTTTGGCTGCAAAGAATATAATCAATCTGACTTCAGTGTTGACCATCTGCTGATGCCCATGTGTAGAGTTTTCTCCTGTGTTGTTAGAAGAGGGTGTTTGCTATGACTAGTGCATTTTCTTGGCAAAACTCTATTAGTCTTTGCCCTGCTTCATTCCATATTCCAAGGCCAAATTTGCCTATTACCCCAGGTGTTTCTTGACTTCCTACTTTTGCATTCCAGTCCCCTATAATGAAAAGGATATTTTTTTGGGTATTACTTCTAAAAGGTCTTGGAGGTCTTCATAGAACCATTCTACTTCAGCTTCTTCAGTGTTACTGGTTGGGGCATAGACTTGGATTACTGTGATATTGAATGGTTTGCCTTGGAAACGAACAGATATCATTTTGTCGTTTTTGAGACTGCATCCAAGTACTGCATTTCGGACTCTTTTGTTGACCATGATGGCTACTCCATTTCTTCTAAGGGATTCCTGTCCACAGTGGTAGATATATTGATCATCTGAGTAAAATTCACCCATTCCAGTCCATTTTAGTTTGCTGATTCCTAGAATGTTGAGTTCACTCTTGCCATCTCCTGTTTGGCCACTTCCAATTTGCCTTGATTCATGGACCTGACATTCCAGGTTCCTATGCAATATTGCTCTTTACAGCATCAGACCTTGCTTCTATCACCATTCACATCCACAGCTGGGTATTGTTTTTGCTTTGGCTCCATCCCTTCATCCTTTCTGGAGTTATTTCTCCACTGATCTCCAGTAGCATATTGGTCACCTACTGACCTGGGGAGTTCCTCTTTCAGTACCTATCATTTTGCCTTTTCATACTGTTCATGGGGTTCTCAAGGCAAGAATACTGACGTGGTTTGCCATTCCCTTCTCCAGTGGACCACATTCTGTCAGACTTCTCCACCATGACCCGCCTATCTTGGGTAGCCCCATGGGCATGGCTTAGTTTCATTGAGTTAGACAAGGCTGTAGTCCTGGCGTGATTAGATTGGCTACTTTTCTGTGAGTATGGTTTCAGTGTGTCTGCCCTCTGATGCTCTCTTGCAACCCCTACTGTCTTTCTCTTACTTCGATGAGAGATTTTCAACCAGTTCCTATTACCTTTCTGGTGCCCTCACCTTGCAGTTCTTTATATTCACCTGTATGCACCTTCAAGTACATCAGTGGCCTTGAGTGGTGCAGTAAGCCTGGGATTATGACCTTGACCACACTCATCTCTTAATGCGTATGTATCTCTCTGCCATTATTTTAATCTTTGATGAAGCTTTTTAAGAACTAAAGCACAAACTAACACAAACACAAACACACACCCACATGTTTAAACACACAAATATAATGAGGTTTGAAATGAAAAAAAAAAAAATCACAGTATTGATTATGTAAAGAAACAACGTTAACCCAATACTGTTTGTTTACTTCTTCAGTCTTCCTTTTCTCCTTTCATTTCTGCTTCAAATGGTTTCCTGGTTGATTAGATATTGACAAACTTTGATGGGTATAACACAGTTAAAAATCTTATTTCCAAAATTACATTCATTACTATTTCATAGCATGTTGACAGTCATTCTCTTTTTTTCCTATACTGCATGTCAACTACATCCATCAAAAGAGAAATGCCATGTTTCTCCTTTGTTTGACTGCAGTGTGACTTCTGAGGGCAGGCTCCAGAGGCTGGTGCTCCTGGGGATGTGTCTGGTACCTTGTTTACAAAACTCCATCTTCCTATTCTTGTCTTATTCATTTGGAAGAGCTCACGGCTCCCAAAGGGCAGGAGAAGAAAAGCAGAAGCACAATATGTACTCTAGTAAAATATTCTTGGGGCTACCCAACGAATAGCAATAATCAGAAATTAATGGAATTTTGGAAGCTCTAAGGGTCTTATAGATCATTTAGCTCAACCCCTTTATTCTACTAATTAGGAGATTCATCAGAGAGGGATTTCCATTTTGTTCATTCTCACTAACACATCTTGTTAAAGATGTACTTTATTTTGACCCATGGATAATTTTAGGAAGCGGCACGTCTAGAAATTTATTTCTGAAATATAGAAAAATAGAAAAACAAAATCAGTGTTGGAGCAGTTGATTTTTTTTCACATTGTTTTTAATTAATATGATTAATTTGACAAATTAAAGACCAAACAGAAAAACAGTTTTAGTCTTCACGGTTCTGAAGAAGTTTTTTTTTTTTTTTTTTTAAATCCTGAATTAGGTGTTATTTTGTTCCTCATCTGAAAAGGTCATAAGTACCAGAGGCCATTTACCTAACCAGTTTCATACTGATGTTTTAGTAGCTCAAAATATTAAAGTATTAATGAGGTGCTGTATAGCTTAAATAAACAGAATCAAAAAACGTTTCTCACATTTAATAATACACAACTAAAATGTGTCAGGTGTTTACTACTTGTCAGATACTGTGCCATTTAATTTTCATGATAATATTTAAGATTGTTACCCCCTCTCAATGAGAAAATTAGAGAAAATTTAGGGAGTTAGGTTGCATAACCAGTATTGTGGACTTGGGATAAAAATTCATCTTTGTCTACCGATTGAACTAACAAAATGACTATATGCCTTTAAAAAATAGTTACATACAAAGAGAGCCAGCTTCTTTAGAATTTAATGAAACCAATTTTCTCATTTGGTTTGTTTCCTCTTCAAGATTGTAGAGCCTGCTCACTTTACAGGTGAGGAAACTGAGGCTCAAGGAAGTTGAGCGATATGGAAACATGCACATAGCTAGGAGGAACTAGTGGTAAAGAACCTGCCTACAATGCAGGAGGCAAGAGAGACTTGGGTTCAGTCCCTGGGTCAGGAAGATCCCCTGGAGGAGGGCATGGCAACCCACTCCAGTATTCTTGCCTGGAGAATCCCATGGACAGAGGAGCCTGGAGGGCTACAGTCCATGGGATTGCAGAGAGTCAGACACAACTGAAGAGGCTTAGCAGTGCTGGACAGGACTGGATTTGGAATCCACAAGTCTAAATCCTTCTATATGCGCAGTCTTTCTACTGCACCACTCAATTTAGACATGGAATTACAGTTATGGATATAAAATCTGAATCAGTTTCCCAGTCTCCCTAAACCTTCCAGCTTAAAGTGATGCCTATATTCCTAGACAATATGGACAGTATGTTCAGAATTAAGCCATCTTGCCTCACATCCCTGTTGTCTTAAGTTGCCATCAAAAACCTGTAGTCTCTGCATCAACACTGTCATCAGGACATTACCTCCATGCTGAAATTCTATGAAATTGATCCAAACATCCAGCTTCATATATTCCCAGGTCCTTCCGAATGTGCCTCATGGAATTCATAGATTTTCTTTAGCAAACTCTCTAATATACCTAACTCCTTCTTAGATGTTCTCTTTACTTTTGTCCTAAATAAAGATTCTCACCAAAGAGTGCTACTTCCCTTGAAATGACACAAACTTCTGGATGAGGTGATTGAGTAGATGTTTGCATTGCTCTTCACTGCTACTTTCAAACAGGTCTTTTCATAATTTTCCTTAAACATTCTGATTTTTTTGGAACTCAAACCATTCCCTACCCCTCTTGGAATCTGTTATCCACCAATCACCCATCAATGTTTTCAAGCATTTTCTTTCTCATTTGGGTTCACTTTGTCCACTTCTTTTTTCTCATTATCATTATTGATAATTTCAGTATTCACATGCATTACCCTCTCCTATTTTGTTCTTCATTTACTCAGTTCCAAAGTTTTATTCCTTCACTACTCCTTCAAGTTACCTACTTGTCTTAGTCCTACTAATTTTGCCATTATGTATGAAAGGAACTAGAAGCCAAATGATCTGAAATTATTCTCTTTGTTAATTTCTTTGTCTATGGTTAGCTAGTCCAAAGTAGATTGCAACTTTATTGAGAATAGGGACCTGATATGTGAGCTTATTATTTTATCTCCAGAATCTGGAACTTATACAGTAGCTTATACAAAGCAGATACTAAACAAAAATTATTAAACAAATAGGATGGTAGCATGCGGATCCTATACTTAGCGAAACTGATAAATATAGAATTACCAGCTCTTTGAAAACTTCTACTCATTAAGAAGTAAGACATGTCCCAAACATTTAATACATAATAAGAAAATGATGGGTTGTTCTGGTTGTTGCGTGGATGCTTAGTCATGACCGACTCTTTGTGACTCTCTTAACTGTAGCCTGCCAGTTTCCTCTGTCCATAGGATTTTCCAGGTAAGAATACTGGAGTGGGTTGTCATTTCATCCTCTAGGGGAACTTCCCAACCCAAGGATCAAACTTACATCTCCTGCCTCTGCTGCACTGGTAGGCAGATTCTTTACCACTGAGCCACCTGACTTTGCTAGAAGTTGTTCTGAGTGAAAGGTAAAGAAAGAGTATAAAATTTTCTTATCATTCAATGAACTTAATACTTTATTGGTGGCCTATGTGTTAGTGTAGAAAATGTCACTATGAAATAAAATGTTAAATCATAATGTGTGACTGGTTAATACATTTTCATTCCTTTGCTGTTTCATTTGTTCACTCATTTATCCATTACTTTATGTAGCTAACGAATCCTTATTGAGTACTTTCTGTGTTTTGCTCTCTCTTGGTCACTGGACTGTGAAAGATGAATGAGGCATTATTTCTGCTTTCAGTGACATCACACTTAGTAGGCAGAGAAAGGTGTGACGAGTTTAAAAAAGAGAAGTAATATTTCAGATCATATATACATCTGCTCCCATCACCTGCTCCCTGTCAATCAGCTTTCCCCCCATACTCACAGAATCCAATAAGAGAGTACTTGTATGTGGAGACTTGTTAGTTATTGTTAGTGTTGTATTCTTTTCTCTTATAGTTTCTTTCCAGGTGGTAGAAGTTTGGAATCATAAATGTCAAACATTTTGGTTTACACTTACACTGGCTTATATAAACACGAGAAAAGTGAGTATAAAAAAACTGACTGACATATTTACTTGAAGAGTATGTATTTTCACCTTTTCCAGGCATGTTTTCTGCTACTTTTATGGTCAGACTGCCAACTATTCAGATTGAAAAAAAAAAAAAATTAACATGCACAGCATATATCCTATATCTTTCTATAAATCTAATTGAGAACTCATTTTCCAACAGGAAGAATGATATAGACTGACTGAAAATAGAAATCAAAGGGAAAGAGGAGAAAAAAAGGATGCCATAAGTTAGTATAAACTTAGCTGTAAGTAAAAGAAGCCCCAATTCAATATATGTTGAGCAACAACAGTCAGGATACAGAGAGAGTTCGGGGATTTTGAAGCATGCTCTGGAAGCCAGGTTCCTTGCATCTCTCAGTTCTGCCCTCCCAGGCCTGGCTTCATCTTCTTGCTGTTGTCACTGAGGCTGCATTGGGTCGGGCATAACACTGGAACACAACAGCAACTAAGGGAAAAGGAGAGAAGAGCCTGTTTCTGTGACTGCATCAGAATTATCTCAGAAGATATTCTCTCAAATTCCTGTGGTCAGAATTGCATTGCACATCTATTTTTGGATCCGTAATTATGGCAAGAGGAATGGGGTTACATATGGGTAAACCAGGCTCACTCTCACAGCCATGGTCAGAATTAGTATCTCCTGAAGCACTTGGTTGCATAGAATTGGGAAAGCACAGTTCTTTTAAGTAAGAGGAGAGGGATGTATGCCAGGGAGTCAGGGCTGACATTTCTAGTTGGTGGAGAGAGAGAAACATGTAGGGAAGTTAACCTCATCTCCCCAGGGCTGCTTCCCCAAACCATGGCACAAGGGGGCTCTCAAGGGACTATCACCTTGCACTGGGTCCCAGGTAGGTAAAAATTACCTTCCATTCAAGGACTGTTGAGAGTCCCTTGGATTGCAAGGAGATCCAACCAGTCCATCCTAAAGGAGATCAGTCCTGGGTGTTCATTGGAAGGACTGATGTTGAAGCTGAAACCAGTACTTTGGCCACCTGGTGCAAAGAGCATTAGGGTCATTAGGGTCATTGGAAAAGACCCTAATGCTGGGAAAGATTGAGGGCAGGAGGAGAAGGGGACAACAGAGGATGAGATGGTTAGATGGCATCACCAACTCAATGGACATGGGTTTGGGTGGACTTCAGGAGCCGGTGATGGACAGGGGGGCCTGGTGTGCTGCAGTTCATGGGGTTGCAAAGAGTTGGACACAACTGAGTGACTGACTGACCTTCCATTCCTCTTAATGAGTCACAAACACCCCGTGGCATTGCTGGACCCGCGGCAGGGATGGCTACCACATTGCTCCACTCCAAAAGATTACAAGGTACATGTCTAAACCTAATCCCGCCCACACCCACATCCATGCTCCAATAGACACAGAGGCAAGGGAGACAGTGGACCCGTCCCACCCCTGATTTGCAGAGCAGAGAGTGGAAGGAATAACCAGGCCAGGAAAGCCAAGGAATCGGCGGCAAACAGCTGAGAACCCAACCCAGGGAGAAGCAGAGGCAGCTGAAGGCAGGAACGTTGGAGTCGAAGCTCTTTGTCCTGGTGCAGCTTCCATTGTCTGACCTACTTCAATTCAAAGCACAAATCCAAACAGAAAGTTATTGAGGATTTGAAGATGGTGACTGCAGAGCAGTAATCCTAAGGGGGAGGCCCTTCTGAGCAGTGCCCTGTCTGATCACACTGGTTGTGTGCCCAGAAAGCTGGCTTGAGGCGTAGTCAACCAACAGAGCCAGAGGGTGGAAACTTTGGAGTCACGTGAGAAAACACCAGAAGCCAGACAAAGAGGGAAGGCTCTGAGAAGTAACTGAATCGCAAGCAACTCAGGAAGTTGGTACATATTTAGAGCTACCCTCACTGCCAACAAAAAGCTGAGAGGAAAAATGTCTCCCCAAGAATTAGAGGGAGGTAACACAGCTAATCCCCTGTGTACAATGAGACAGGGCAGTTAGCTGTCCTGGACATTCGCTGGAGACCATTCTGTATTTCCTTTCTGTTGTGACCTGATACAATGCAGAAAAACAAAAACAAAAACAGATGATGCTATTGAGCCAAAATGGGGAAAGAGAGAAATGATTGCCAGCTCATAGATTGCCAGTCCATAGACTTCTTTAATCAAAGGAAATTATTATTTTCCCACATCCTGGCAAACATTAAAAATGTCCAGTGCAATTCTGCTTCAGGCACACCTATGTACAGTAATTCCTCCCAGGCAGGCTTCACCCAGCTTGTCTGCATGAGAGAGATTATTCACATGCTACAGAAAAAGGTGATTTTCAAAGCTTTAGTTCTAATCTGGTACACATGGAATGCTCTAAATTATTTCCCCATTTAATGATGGACCCTTACGTGCTTTCTTTGTTGAAAGCACCTGAGAGATAAAACCACAGCCCATGCCATATAATATTTATATAAATTGGGGAGATCCACTCTTCTCAAGAGGAATCACCTACAGGGAGATTTATGTCCTGGGAGGGGTGTGGCCAAGCTAGGATTGTAGAAAGAGATTCCAATTGTATCCTAGTACTGCAGTCTAAGACTTGACACTTTACTGACAAAGACCTGAAAGAAAGTATTTTTCTTTACCTATACTGTTAATGAAAAAGAATGACTAAATGCTAAAAAGGATTACATCAATATATTATTACTGTTTTTTAATGGTTTATTCTGTTTTGGAATATAGCCGATTAACAATGCTGTGATAGTTTCAGGTGGACAGCAAAGGGACTCAGCCATACATATACATGCATCCATTCTTTCCCAAACTCCCGTCTCATCCAGGCTGCCACATAACATTCTGCAAAGTTTCTTGCGCTCTACAGTAGGTAGGTCCTTGCTGGTTATCCATCTAAAATATAGCAGTGGGTAATACACCAATATTTTAGCTGTGTATGGTGGAGCCATGAATGATTTTCATTTTTTCTTAGGCTTGTCTATAGTTCTTACTGCTAAAATAAGTCTGAGTTATTTCTAAAAGGAAAACTATATATACATATCTATGCATAGACATACATACACAGATACATACATATACATATTTACACATCCAATTTATCATACACATAAGTAGACATATATTTACAAATGAAGAATGGGTCACAAAGAGTTAGACATGATTTGGCAGCTGAGCAACAAACAACAATGTATTTATACATACATTCATACAAAAACATACACACACACACATGGACTTCTGTGAAATGAACCAAAATGTTTTTATTTCTTTGCAGAGAAGGTAACTCAAAACAGTCAAGACAGATGAAGCATTATGGAATCTAGGGCTGATGTGTTTTCTATCAAAGTACCTTTTATACTGTAAATACAACATGGTTTATGGAAGGGAGAAAGGGAAAAGGGAAGGGAGGGAAGGAAGGGTTGGGGAGGGAGGGAGGACCAGAAGCTGTTTCTCATAGTCTTTAAGAAAGGATTAGAAAACACTTTGATTCATAATACACAGAGTTTAGAAAATCTCATAACTTTCATGAAGATGATTTTTTGTTTATCTGTTTGTTTTTTAATGTCTAATCTTCCTCAGGCCTTCCCACCTGAGGATGAGATTATGGCATGAACATAATAGGTGTGCTTTAAGAAGTAAACACCTAGGCAGCTGGCAAGACATGCCAGCGATAACTGACATTTGAACACAAATATAAAGCAAGAAAGGGCTTCCCAGGTGGTTCAGTGGTAAATAATCCACCTGCCAATGCAGAAGACACAGGTTCAGCCCCTGGGTCAGGAAGATCCCCTGGAGAAAGAAATGGCAACCCACACCAGTAATTTTACCTGGGAAATCCCGGGGACAGAGGAGCCTGGTGGGCTACAGCCCAACGGGTCTCAAAGAGTTGGACATGACTGAGAGACTGAGCACACAAACAGAAAGAAAAAAAAAAAAAGGCAAAACAAATTAAATATTTCACTATTCTATCATGAGAATGCTCACCCAGAGTCTAAGCTTATTCACATGCACAGAAATGTCTATTAGGTTCCATGTCCAACTGATGGCTCTGTGGGGTGGGGTGCAGGGACTAGGACACAACAGAACAGTTTTACACAAAGCAGGGGTGAGGACTGGGATTCAGCACCCTAGGGAATATCTGTAGCTTTGGAATTTTTTATTGGGACGTATTTATCTCCTCTTAGATGACAGGAGCGACAGTCTTTCCTTCTCGAGGGTTTTTGGAGGAGGATGAGAAAGACCGTGGGATGATAATGAGAAAGTGGAGGGGTTTTTCCATGGTGACCTAGATGATGGAAGTGGGGCTGGGGCGCTGGAGACTGTCTGCCTTTATTAAAATAAAAGATGAGTCAGGTTCATTCTCAGCTTCAGGAAAGCCATTGGTAACAGGTAGGGGACTTTTCCTGTGCAGAGATTTTCAGAAAGATTTTTCAAAGCAGTCTGTTCTGTGCATATGTCCAAGTCAGAGACAAAAGTTAGGGGTAAGGAATAAAAGCAAGATGCTCTTAAAACAAATTGGTACCCACCATCTAGACATTTTAAATGTCAAGCAGTGGCATTGTGAAGAAGTGGGGTGCTCTGGGCATTGTTCCCCGGAGGGATAAGCCCAAATGTGGCACCTCCTTCATCTGGTTTCACACTGGGAAGGCCACCTGTCACTTTCCTCTTTGCCTTGTCGAGCATGGAGGTAAGATGCGGAGAAGATTCTGAGGGAATGGCAAGATTGTCGTTAAAGTTTCAGAGAGTTAGATTTTCACACTTGCTAAACAGGGAGAGAAAGAGAAGCAAAAACAAAACAAAACAAAACAAAAAACAAACAAACAAACAAAAAACAAAGAAGAAGTAGAAGAGGTTCCTTAGATCAGCTGGCTTCCTTAGATTAAGGCACGGAAGTCCACCTCATACCATCTGTTAGGACAAAGATTGGGAATGGATACAAGTGATCCGTTCAAATTCCAGAATGGCTGATTTGATGATGGTGATATCTCCAGAACTGTTCATGATATTCTCAGTTGGAAAGATATCATGAGATCCTTTAAAAATCTTCCACACCACTGGGTTCATTTACCTACCCTAGCCCAATATTTCTAGGATGGAGGAGAGTACAAAAAATGAAATTTTTGTTTCTCCTATTACCAGTATTCTGTTAATGTCATCTAGTGGTACTTTGTTCTCTGTCCTCCAAACAGGGTAAAGCAAAGCATTTATAGATTCCTGGAGATTCTGTGCTTTTCTAGGACTACCTGCTTCCGTGCATCCCCTCCATGTGATACATATCCCGTTGCTGAAGTCCTTTGATTATGGATCTTAACTGACTACATGAGTCAGAGCAAATGCTTAGAACAAACATCTGGATCTTGACAGCACCAGCTTGAAGCTGCAAACACACATCATTTGCCCTTTTCAATTTGCTAATGAAGCTGGTCATTGCATTTGCTGTAGAATCAATTCAGTGTGAACACAAGGATAAGATAGCCCAGGTCCCAGCTGAAGAGGAAAAAAAATAATAAACTGAAGGCAGTCCCATGTCGTAACACATCCACAGTTCTCAGTTTTGACTGAAGGTTGTTATAATCTGAAGATCTTTTTTTTAGAACATATCCAAATCCTGTCTTTCTGGTTAGTTCCTAAGTCATGTCTGACTCTTTGCAACCTCATGAACTATAGCCTGCCAGGCTCCTCTGTCCATGGGATTTTCCAGGCAAGAATATTGGAGTGGGTTGGCATTTCCTCCTCCAAGGAATCTTCCAGATCTTTACTACTAAACAGACTTATTTCATTCATCTGGGTGGGAGCAGTGACTAAAGAGCAGCCATGCTGAAAATCTCTACTGGTGACTCCAAGGTAAGTAATGATGTAACTTCAGTGAAAAGTAAAGAACGATGATTAGATATATTTTACGATAGCTAAACTCTTGCAGTAGGGTTGAGCTGTTAAAATGCTTTTCTTACAAGTCACTTCTTAATTATCCATGCAAATCTAAGGGCCAGTGAACCAGATAATATGAGAGTTCATAAATTAAAATAAAAGCAATAAAATCTAAATTTGACTCTTAAAGTCAAATTTAGAGTTCAAAAGAAAACTAATGAACATTTAGCGTGAACTAGACCCTGTTTTAAGAGCTGTGAAAGAGGTGGAAGAGTGAAAACAGCATAAAACTGCTTTAAAGGAGGTCAAATGCATTCATCTATGCTTCCACTAGGAACTGAGCTCTTTCCAAACTATCCTGTATACGATTAAAGGAGTAAAGACGACAGACACCTTTCTTGCTCTCATGAAGTTTGCATTCTATTAGAGTAAATAGATTTAAACAATAGAACAAACTAGTGAATATAACAAAAAAGAAGCATACTCAGAGAACACACTAGTGGTTACCAGTGGGGAGACAGAATGGGAGGGGCAATAGGGGAGTTGGGTACAAGTGAAGTCAAAGTGAAAGTGTTAATCGCTCAGTCATGTCTGACTCTTTGTGACCCCATGCACTGTAGCCCACCAGGTTCCTTTCTCCATGGGATTCTCCAAGAAAATATACTGGAGTGAGTAGCCATTCTCTTCTCCAGGGAATCTTCCCAATCCAGGGGTCAAACCCAGGTCTCCTGCGTTGCAAGCAGATTCTTCACCAGGTGAGCCACCAGGGAAGCCCAAGAGGTACAAACTATCAGACATAAAATAAGCTACAAGAATGTATTGTACAACATGAGGAATACAGCCAATATTTTGTAATAAATATACATGGAGTACAACCTTTAAAAAATGTGAACTGCTATTTTCTACACCTGTACTTTATATGGGGCTTCACAGATAGTGCAGTCGCAAAGAATCCACCTGCCAACGCAGGAGATGTGAATTCAGTCCCTCAGTCAGGAAGATCCCCTAGAGAGAGAAATGGCAACCCACTTTAGTATTCTTGCTTTGGAAATCCCATGGACAGAGGAGCCTGGCGAGCTACAGTCCATGGGGTCACAAAGAGCTGGACATGACTGAGCACACACACACATTTGTTGCACATATAGCAAGGAGAGAAAAGAGCCTTCCTCAGGGATCAATGCAAAGAAATAGAGGAAAACAACAGAATGGGAAAGACTAGAGATCTCTTCAAGAAAATTAGAGAAGCCAAGGGAACATTTCATGCAAAGATGGGCTCGATAAAGGACAGAAATGGTATGGACCTAACAGAAGCAGAAGATATTAAGAAGAGGTGGCAAGAATACACAGAAGAACACAAAAAAGATTTGCATGACCAAGATAATAACAATGGCGTGATCACTCACCTAGAGCCAGACATCCTGGAATCTGAAGCCAAGTGGGCCTTAGAAAGCATCACTATGAACAAAGCTAGTGGAGGTGATGGAATTCCAGTTGAGCTATTTCAAATCTTGAAAGATGCTGCTGTGAAAGTGCTGCACTCAATATGCCAGCAAATTTGGACAACTCAGCAGTGGCCACAGGACTGGAAAAGGTCAGTTTTCATTCCAATCTCAAAGAAAGGCAATGCCAAAGAATGCCCAAACTACCACACAATTACACTCATTCTCACACACTGGTAAAGTAATGCTTAAAATTCTCCAAGCCAGGCTTCAGCAATTTGTGAACTATGAGCTTCCAGATGTTCAAGCTGGTTCTAGAAAAGGCAGAGGAACCAGAGATCAAATTGCCAACATCTGCTGGATCATGGAAAAAGCAAGAGGGTTCTGGAAAAACATCTATTTCTGCTTTATTGACTATGCCAAAGCCTTTGACTGTGTGGATCACCAAAAACTATAGAAAATTCTGAAAGAGATGGGAATATCAGACCACCTGACCTGCCTCTTGAGAAATCTGTATGCAGGTCAGGAAGCAACAGTTAGAACTGGACATGGAACAACAGACTGGTTCCAAATAGGAAAAGGAGTACGTCAAGGCTGTATATTGTCACCCTGCTTATTTAACTTCTATGCAGAGTACATCATGAGAAACGCTGGACTGGAGGAAGCAGAAGCTTGAATCAAGATTGCAGTAGAAATATCAATAACCTCAGATATGCAGATGACACTACCCTTATGGCAGAAAGTGAAGAGGAACTAAAAAGCCTCTTGATGAAAGTGAAAGAGGAGAGTGAAAACGTTGGCTTCAAGTTCAACATTCAGGAAATGAGGATCATGGCATCTGGTCCCATCATTTCATGGCAAATAGATGGGGAAACAATGGACACAGTGGCTGACTTTATTTTTCTGGGCTCCAAAATCACTGAAGATGGTTATTGCAGCCATGAAATTAAAAGATGTTTACTCCTTGGAAGGAAAGTTATGACCAACCTAGATGGCATATTGAAAAGCAGAGATATTATCCTGCCAACAAAGGTCTGTCTAATCAAAGCTATGGTTTTTCCAGTGGTCATGTATGGATGTGAGAGTTGGACTATAAAGAAAGCTGAGTGCTGAAGAATTGATGCTTTTGAATTGTGGTGTTGGAGAAGACTCTTGAGAGTCCCTTGGACTGCAAGGAGATCCAATCAGTCCATCCTAAAGGAGATCAGTCCTGGGTGTTCATTGGAAGGACTGATGTTGAAGCTGAAACTCCAATACTTTGGCCACCAGATGCGAAGACCTGGCTCATTGGAAAAGACCCTGATGCTGGGAAAGATTGAAGGTGGGAGGAGAAGGGGACGACAGAGGATGAGATGGTTGGATGGCATCAGTGACTCTATGGACGTGGGTTTGGGTGGACTCCGGTAGTTGGTGATGGACAGGGAACCCTGGTTTGCTGCGATTCATGGGGTCACAAAGAATCAGACATGACTGAGTGACTGAACTGAACTGAACAGCACCTATACCTCACTACAAAATATGCATAATTCTGGGTTATACTAATCCTCCATCCATTCTTAGAATAGTGGTGCTAAGGGACATGAGGACCATAACTCCTTTACATCTCAGATTCATAAACAGTGTCCTGAAGAGGTTTGTGCTAACAGTGGAGTCATTTCTAGAGCCTAGATTAGTTCAGGCTAGATCCATGGCTCAATCCCTCTCCCATGGCACTCTCTCTCTATGCCTTCCTTCTGTCTAGCATCCAAATAAGCTGGATACTGTGGTTAAGTCTAATCAGTTGCCCTTCCTCATTCCAGCTGCAAGAAATTTAATATAGTTACCTATAAGCAGCTCTGCCATACTACCATGAAAACTCACCTATCTTTTAAAAATTGAGATGTAATTGATGTATAACGTTTGTAAGTTTAAGGTGTACAGTGTGTTGATTAGGAGCATTTATACAATGCAAATGATTACCACCAGAGTGTTAGCTAACACCTCCATCATGTCGCATAATTATCATTTCTTTTTTGTGATAAGTACATTTAAAATCTAGTCTCTTAGCAACTTCAAAATACATAATACAGTGGTGTTGACTGCTTCTATCATCAATTTCTTCTGAAACCTCTCCCCACTGCAGTCCTCCCATCCCCCCACCACACACAATACACATAAAACAACTCTATAACACAAAATCCCACACACACAGAGCTCTCTTATTCCAGACCTGGTAATTCATTTTCCATGGTATTTGTATTTTTTATTAAACGTTAATAGGTCTCTTGCTTCCCTGGTGGTGCAGTGGTAAAGAATCCACCTGCCAATGTGTGACATGTGGGTTTGATCTCTGGGTTGGGAAGATCCTATGGAGAAGAAAGTGGCCACCCGATCCAGTATTCTTGCCTGGGAAATCCCATGGACAGGGGAGCCTGGTGGGCTACATCCATGGGGTCACAAAGAGTCAGACATGACTTAGTGATTGAGCATGCACAGAAGATATTTACATTAATGCCTAATACCCAAACGTTTCACAGGAGTCCATGTTTTAACTAACCAGCCTTTCCAAGAGTCTAATAATTCAAGCGTTTTTCCTCAGAGGAAAGAGAAATGCAACGATGTGAATAGCAAAGCCCCTGCCCTCCAGAGGCTTATACCCTAGTTGGAAGAATGAATCCCTACGTGGAGAGTGAGCTGACATAGTCTGGCTCCTCTTCAGGGGTTTAGGTTCAGTGTTGTCCAACCTGCTCAGTGACCACATTAAAAACTCTGGAGAAAATACTGAGATAAGATTTTGGAGATGCTAAAAAGTTAAAGGGCTTCCCATGTGGCTCAGTTGGTAAAGAATCTGCCTGAATGAGGGAGACCTGGGTTCAATCCCTGGATTGGGAAGATCCCCTGGAGAAGGGAAAGGCTACCCACTCCAGTATTCTGGCCTGGAGAAACCCATGGGTCACAAAAAATCGGACACAACTGAGCGACTTTCACTTCAGTAGAATTAATGGTCATAGCAAACGCCCTCTTCCAACAACACAGGAGAAGACGGTACACATGGACATCACCAGATGGTCAACACTGAAATCAGATTGATTATATTCTTTGCAGCCAAAGATGGAGAAGCTCTATACAGTCAACAAAAGCAAGAACAGGAGCTGACTGTGGCTCAGATCATGAACTCCTTATTGCCAAATTCAGACTTACATTGAAGAAAGAAGGGAAAACCACTCAACCATTCAGGTATGACCTAAATCAAATCCCTTATGATTATACAGTGGAAGTGAGAAATAGATTGAAGGGACTAGATCTGATAGATAGAGTGGCCTGATGAACTATGGATGGAGGTTCGTGACATTGTACAGGAGACGGGGATCAAGACCATCTCCATGCAAAAGAAATGCAAAAAAGCAAAATGGCTGTCTGGGGAGGCCTTACAAATAGCTGTGAAAAGAAGAGAAGCGAAAAGCAAAGGAGAAAGGGAAAGATATAAGTATCTGAATGCAGAGCTCCAAAGAAGAGCAAGAAGAGATAAGAAAGCCTTCTTCAGCAATCAATGCAAAGAAATAGAGGAAAACAACAGAATGGGAAAGACTAGAGATCTCTTCAAGAAGATTAGAGAAGCCAAGGGAACATTTCATGCAAAGATGGGCTCGATAAAGGAGAGAAATGGTCTGAACCTAACAGAAGCAGAAGATATTAAGATGAGGTGGCAAGAATACACAGAACTGTACAAAAAAGATCTTCACGACCCAGATAATCACGATGGTGTGATCACTCACCTAGAACCAGACATCCTGGAATGTGAAGTCAAGTGGGCCTCAGAAAGCATCACTATGAACAATGCTAGTGGAAGTGATAGAATTCCAGTTGAGCTATTTCAAATCCTGAAAGATGATGCTGTGAAAGTGCTGCCCTCAATATGCCAGCAAATTTGGACAACTCAGCAGTGGCCACAGGACTGGAAAAGGTCAGTTTTCATTCCAATCTCAAAGAAAGGCAATGCCAAAGAATGCTCAAACTACCGCACTATTGCACTCATCTCACATGCTAGTAAAGTAATGCTCAAAGTTCTCCAAGCCAGGCTTCAGCAATATGTGAACCGTGAACTTCCAGATGTTCAAGCTGGTTCTAAAAAAAGCAGAGGAACCAAAGATCAAATTGCCAACATCCCCTGGATCATCGAAAAAGCAAGAGAGTTCCAGAAAAACATCTATTTCTGCTTTATTGACTATGCCAATGCCTTTGACTGTGTGGATCACAAGAAACTGTGGAAAATTCTTCAAGAGATGGGAATACCAGACCACCTGACCTGCCTCTTGAGAAATCTGTATGCAGTTCAGGAAGCAACAGTTAGAACTGGACCTGGAACAACGGACTGGTTCCAAATAGGAAAACGAGTACGTCAAGGCTGTATATTGTCACCCTGCTTATTTAACTTCTATGCAGAGTACATCATGAGAAACGCTGGACTGGAAGAAGCACAAGCTTGAATCAAGATTTCTGGAGAAATATCAATAACCTCAGATATGCAGATGACACCACCCTTATGGCACAAAGTGAAGAGGAACTAAAAAGCCTCTTGATGAAAGTGAAAGTGGAGAGTGAAAAAGTTGGCTTAAAGCTCAACATTCAGGAAACTAAGATCATGGCATCTGGTCCCATTACTTCATGGGAAATAGATGGGGAAACAGTGGCTGACTTTATTTTTCTGGGCTCCAAAATCACTGCAGATGGTGACTGCAGCCATGAAATTGAAAGATGCTTACTCCTTGGAAGGAAAGTTATGACCGACCTAGAGAGCATATTGAAAAGCAGAGACATTACTTACCCAACAAAGGTCCATCTAGTCAAGGCTATGGTTTTTCCTATGGTCATGTATGGATGTGAGAGTTGGACTGTGAAGAAAGCTGAGCACTGAAGAATTGATGCTTTTGAACTGTGGTGTTGGAGAAGACTCTTGAGAGTCCGTTGGACTGCAAGGAGATCCAACCAGTCCATCCTAAAGAAAATCAGTCTTGGGAGTTCATTGGAAGGACTGATGCTAAGCTGAAACTCCAATGTTTTGGCCACCTCTTGTGAAGAGTTGACTCATTGGAAAAGACTCTGATGCTGGGAGGGATTGGGGGCAGGAGGAGAAGTGGACAAAAGAGGATGAGATGGCTGGATGGCATCACTGACTCAATGGACATGAGTTTGAATGAACTCCGGGAGTTGGTGATGGACAGGGAGGCCTGGTGTGCTGCAGTTCATGGTATTGCAGAGTCAGACACGACCGACCATCTGAACAGAACTGGAAGAGTAAAAAAAAAAAAAAAAAACTGTGGAATGAAGTAAAAATGAAATTTAACAACAGCACAGGAGTGATTTTTCTGTTTGTTTTGTTTTGTTTGCAGTTTTGTTGTGAGGCTGGGGCACTTTTGCTGCAGTCCTGAAGGCAGTGGTTATAGGGTAAACTTCAATAGTAACACTAACTTTCTTGTGAGAGGAAATACGCAGAAACAAAGGTCTGGAACTGAAGAGAACAAGAGAATCCTAGAAGAGAGAATGTTTTCCCTTGATTCTGTGTCTGAATCCACAGGACTATCAACCAGCATAGTAAAAGCACTAAGAACTGGACTGAGATTTGAACCATGCTCCCCAGAAGGGGAAACAGAGTTTGCAGTTGGACTTGCTGGGACTGCCTGCCTGCTCACACAAATGACAACAAAAACAAAATCCTTTATAATGAACTATGCCTGCAGGTCAAATCTGGGCCACTGTCTTTTTTTGTAAATCATTTTTTTGTGTGTGTGGAACACAGCTGTGCTCATTCATATATGAACTGTCAGAAGATCTGAAATGTTACAGGGACAGTGTGGTCCACAACCTAAAATACTTACTAACTGGCCCTGCACAAAAATATCTGGCAACTCCTGTTCCAGCTGATTCTAACAGCACCCAGAGTTTATATGACACATTATTTGCAATGTCAAGGAAAAAAAATACTTCTTGACCTAAAAAGAACCAGGAAAGTGTGACCGATTGTCCAAGAAAAATAAAATCAGATGTTGGAACTCTTAGACAAAGACTTTAAAGCAGTTTTCACAACTGTGCTGCATGATATGGGGTTCCATGTTGGCTCAGAAGGTAAAGAATCTGCAGGAGATCCAGGTTTGATCCCTGGGTCAGGAAAACCCCCTGAAGAAGGAAATAGCAACCCACTCCAGTACTCCTACCATGGACAGAAGAGCCTGGAGGGAGTCAGACAGGACAGGGCAACTATCACTTTTCTATGGTGTGAAAGAAAACAATCTTTAAATGAATAAAAAGCTATAAATTTTCATCCCAGAAACTATGAAAGAAACAAAACAGAAACTTTAGAATTAAAAAAGTATAATAACATAAATTTTAAAAAAGCACTGGATGGTTTCAATAGAAGAATGAAAATGACAGAGAAACTTGTGAGCTTCAAGTCAGTAAATGTGAAGAGAGAGCAATAGAAAAAATTCTATGTAAATAATAGAGATAAATGATATTGAAATAAAATTAACAGAGACTCAGAGACCTGGGAGAGAATAGGAAAAGGCCTGGCATCCCTATTATTAACTGGAGACTCAGAAGGAGAAGAGAAAGAAAAGAGGTAAGTTTAAAAAAAAGAATATATAATAGGTAAACAATTTCTAAATTTGGCTAAAGTCATACGTTTCCAATTTCAAAAAGCCTTAGCAAAACCCTAAAGAAGATAATCTATAAAGAAAAATAGGAAAAAAGATGCATTGTAACCATACTGCTGAAAGTTAAAGGAAGAAATGTTGTAATAATACAGAAATAACACATTATAAAGGACCAATAACTCAAGTGATTTCAGATTTCTCACCAAAAGTCATTTTATTTCAGAACTGTCAACCTTGAAAACATACTAGATTCAGAAAAGACCCAACTATATGATGTCCCCTAATATTGTATTTTAAGTATAATAATATGGGCAGGCTAAAGGTTAAACGATCTTTAAAAAGACACACTACTAAATATTCAGTGGGTCAGAGATGAAGACTAAGAATTGCAAAAGAAATTAAAATATACTCTAAGGACTCCTCTGGCGGTCCAGTGGTTAAGACTCTGTGCTTCCGCTGCAGAGGGCATGGGTTCTTTTCCTGGTAAGTAGCTAAGATCCTTCATGCTGTGCTGTGTGTGGGGAGAAAAACAGAGAGAATATATTCTGAACTTATTGAAAATAAAAAAAATATAACAAAAAATCTGTGAGATGCTCTTCAAGTGATGCTAAGAAAAACTTATAGCAGCAAATATTTATATTAGAAAAGTATACTATAAATAAAAAAAGTATATTACATATAGAAAGTATTCATTTATCAATTAAATAATCTAAGCTTTTACCTGGCCAAACTAAAAAAAAAAAAGCAAACTCAAATCAAGCAGAAGAGAAAATAACAAAAATAGAAAATAAAATCAAAAAAGCAATTGAGAATATCAGTGACACCAAAGCTTTTTCTCCATAAAGACAAATAAAATTGGTAAACCTTCAGACTGACCAAAAACAAAACAGAGAAAACCCATATTACCTATATTAACACAGTGGAACAAAAGAGGAGACACACATACAGCTCCACGCATAAGAAAAGGATAATAATGTAATACTGCAAACAATATTACATTCCAAAATTTGAAAACTTAGATAAAATGGATCAGTTTTTTGGAAAGACACAAACTGTCAAAATTCACATGAGAATAAGCTGATCACCAGAATGTATTAAACAAATGGAATAAATCTGTTAAGTAAATGTAAGTTGTAGGCACAGTTCTTCCTGAGGAGAAAATTATAGATCCCTGTGGTTTCAGGGACAAATTATTTTTAAAAGGTAAGAAAAAGAATAACAGCAATTTTATGCAATCTCCTCCAGAAAATAGAAGAGGATGAAACGCTTTACCTCTCATACTATGAGGTCAGGATAACCGTGAAACCCAAATCAAAGAAAACAGTACAAGGGAAAAAAAAAAAAAAAAAAAAAAAAACCTTAAGACCCTCAGGAACTTATATATAAAAATTCTCAGAAAAATATTAGCAAATCACAGAGATAGTGTGGTATCGACAGAAGAATATTCACACAGATCAATGGAACTCAATACACAGTGCAATAACAGACCCACACAAATAACACTGAAAGACATCTGCAAAGGAAGAAAAGTTACTCAATGGAGAAAGTAAGATCTCTTTAACAAATGGTTTTGGAACATATTGCACTCCATGTTCCAAAGGGGGAGAAAAGGAAACTTCAACCTCAACTTAAATTTTACATATTATACAAAAATTAACTCATAGTGGATTGATCATAGATCTAAACCTTTTAAGAATCAAAAAGCTTTAAGAAGAAAGCATGAAGGAATATTTGATCCAGGGGTAGACATATTTCAGACACGACTGAGCGACTTCACTTTGACTTTTCACTTTCGTGCACTGGAGAAGGAAATGGCAACCCACTCCAGTGTTCTTGCCTGGAGAATCCCAGGGACGGAGGAGCCTGGTGGGCTATCGTCTATGGGGTCGCACAGAGTTGGACACGACTGAAGTGATTTAGCAGCAGCAGCAGCAGCAGACATATTTCTTAGACTTGATACAGAAAGCACCATCCATAAAAAACCAAACTGATACAATGGATCTTAAGGGACTCATGATGTGTGGGGAAAAAAAACACAAAAGATCTTAGTTTCCCTACCAAGGATCAAACCTGTACTTCCTGCTTTGGAAGGCAGAGTCTTAACCACTGGATCACCAAGGAAGTCCCTTGTAATGTGGGACCTTAGTAATGTTTCAGTTGTTGCTATTGTTGTTTAGTAGTGATAGTTTCATCAAAATTTAAAGTGCTTAATATGAAAAGGCATTGTCAAGAAAATATAAAGAAAAGCCATAGTTTCAAAAAAAAAAAAAAGGTTTAAATTACATATTGAACACTTCTATCTATCAACAGTAAGAGAACAATCAAAACAGTTAATAATTGGGGAAAATATGGAACAGACATTTAAATACGGAGAATATATAAATGGCACACATGAAAATATGCTTAACATCATGGACCACTGTGAAGTGAAAGTCGCTCAGTTGTATCTGACTCTTTCTGACCCCATGGACGTCCATGGAATTCTCCAGGTCAGAATACTAGAGAGGGCAGCCTTTCCCTTCTCCAGGGAATCTTCCCAACCCAGGGATCGAACCCAGGTCTCGCACATTTGCAGGCGGATTCTTTACCAGCTGAGCCACAAAGGAAGCCCAAGAATACTGGAGTGGGTAGCCTATCCCTTCTCCAGCGGATCTTCCTGACCCAGGAATCGAACCGGGGTCTCCTGCAGGCGGATTCTTTACCAACTGAGCCATCAGGGAAATCCCATGGACCATTAGAGAAATGTAAATTAAACCTATGATGAGATACAAATACACAATGTTTAGAAAAACTAAAATAAAGAACACTGATAATACAAGGGCTGGTAAGGATAGTACAATGGGCTCTATTATGTCTTGTTGCCAAGAATGAAAATGGAACAGGCACTCTGGAAAACAATTCGACAGTTTCTTAAACAGCAATCACAGTCTTGGGTATTTAACTTAGAAATATTAAAGAAAGAAAATGATGTTCACATAAAAACTTGTACATGAACGCTCGTAGCAGCTTTAGTTGTAATAGCTGAATAGTAGGATCAGCTCAGAGATCCTTCAATTAGTGAATATATAAACAGTGATACATCCATACAGTGGTTGCTGCTTAGCAGTAAGAAGGAAAATATTTTGATACAGGCAACAACCAGAATGGATCTTAAGGGACTCATGACATGTGGGGAAAACAAAACAAAACAAAAGATCTTAGTTTCCCTACCAAGGATCAAACCTGCACCTCCTGCTTTGGAAGGCAGAGTCTTAACCACTGGATCACCAAGGAAGTCCCTTGTAATGTGGGACCTTAGTAATGTTTCAGTTGTTGCTATAGTTGTTTAGTAACTAAACTAGTATATTACATATAGAAAGAATTTTTTAAAATGCTGAGTTACCATTTTATTTTGGGGATATACCCCATGTGGCTGTGGTGTATAATTGTTAACAGGCTGTTGTATTTGTTTTGCTCACATTTTAAAGTGTTTTTGGATCTTTATTCAGGAGAAGTATTTTTCTCTAATTCTCTTTCTTCATGATGTTTTTTGTCTCATTTTCATATCAGGATAATGTTGGCCTCATGCTGTGAAGGAGAAACGATTTTCTCCTCTTCTGTTTTTTTTTTGGGTAGACTTTGAGAGGAATTGGTGCTAACCATGCAGAGTCAGACAGGACTGAAGCAACTTAGAATGCATGCATGCTTCAAATTATTGTTAGAGCTTGCCAGTGAAGTCATCTTGTCCTGGACTTTTTATTACTGGGAAGGTTTTGATTACCGACGCAATTCCCTTACTTTTTATAGATGTAGTCATATTTTGTATTTTTTTCTTGAGTCAGTTTCGGTAATTTGTGTGTTTCTAGGAATGTATGCTTTTCATCTAAGTTATCTAATTTATTGACATATAATTGTTCATGGTATTAGCTTATAATCCTTTTTATTTCTGTAAGATTCATGATAATGTCCCCTTTATCGTTTCTGATTTATTTGTGTCTTCTCTTTTTTTCTTATTAGTTTAGCTAAAGGTTTGCTAACTTTGTTGACCTTTCCAAGAACCAACTTTTGTTTCCATTGTATCGTTTCTATTGTTTTTGTATGGTCTATTTCATTTGTCTCTGCTCTAAACTTTATTAGTTCCTTCTGGTATCTTTGGATTTAGTTTTCTCTTCCTTTTTTAGCTTCTCAAAATATTGTTAGGTTATTGGTTTGAGATCTTTCTTCCTCTTTAATGTAGGTGTTTACAGCTATCGGTTTCCATCCAAACATTGCTTTCTTTGTATCTTGTAAGTTTTAGTAGGCTTTGTTCTCATTTTCATTTACCTCTAAATATTTTCTAATTATTCTCGTGATGTCTTCTTTTAATCACTGGTTGATTAAAAGTATATATTTTTTAAATTTCCACATATTTGTAAATTTTCCAATTCCCTTTATTGACATCAGGCTTCATCTATTGTGGTCAGAGCAGTTTCTTAGAATGATTTCAATCTTTTAAAATTTATTGAGAGTTGTTTCATGGCCAAGCATATTTCTTCCTTTGTTTCTATCAGTATTTGCTTCACACATATTGGGGTTCTGTTATTGTTGTGTATATGTCTATAATTATTATATATTCTTGGTGAATTGACACATTTATCAATATTTAATGTTCTTATGTGTCTCTTGAAACAGTTTTTAACTTAAAGTCTATTTTGTCTTAGAATAGCCACACTCACTATATTTTGATCACTCTTTGCATGGAATATATTTTTTAATCCTTTAACTTTCAACTTATTTGTGTTTTTTTGGAAGTAAAAACAATTTTTCTCCATCTGCACCATGAGGTTATAAAATATTTTTAAACTATCTGTACAATTCTTATTGCATTTTCAGATATTCCATGATAAACAGGCACTACTTTTATAGTCACAAATTACATTAATGCAGATTCAAACAAGAAAAGTACTGTAAAAGTATAGAAGAGGAAAGATAATTCTAGCAAATAAAAAAGTGAAAAGAATCATTTTCCAGGAGCTAGTGATGAGTTTTTTCTCTTTGCTTGAGGATAGCGTGCTAGCATTATAGAAATCCAGAAGATTAGAGTGCAGTCATAGACGATATGAGCATGAAGTTTTCACAGAGGAGACTGATTTCATCTTAGCCTGACAAAGAGAAAAAGAAAACGAGGTCCAGGTGTAAGGAAATGACCTGAGCCAAGATACAGTTTAGAATTATTATAGAAGGTACATTTGAGGATACATGTCAAGTTGTGTGATTGCTTGCAAGACTGCATTTCCTATCTTATTTAAAAGAATTCATCTTGCTGTTGAATGTCAGTCCACATGCCGCCTTGAAGAGATGGCTAAGATGGAAATGGCTTTCTAATGACACCTGAAGTCCAACTCACAAAGGAAAGGACTGATAAAGCTCCTAGGGCTATCACTTACTGTATCAACATAATTAATTTAACAATTTTTGTTTAGCTTTCTTTATTTGCTGGCTCGTCTGATGTCTGTGTCCCCACAGTAGAAAGTAAGTTTCAGAACAGGGACTTTGTCACACGTCTTCTGTATCCCCAGTGCTTACCACGGACTTGGCATGCAGTATGTGCTCAATATGTATTTATTGTTTGATAAATGTGATAATTTTAAAACTAAATAAAATAACTTATCTTTTCCATTAAAGGGCAGTGGGAAGATGCCTCTGGAATATAGACACTCAATCACTGAGTCATTGATTTCTTTACCATTTTGTAATAGACAGCTGAGAGAGCTATTACCCTTTTATAACAGATTTTTCTTTCAACTAACCCTAGGTTTCATATAAAATTAAAAAGTAGAGAGTATGTGGTTAAGATCTTTGACTATCTTCGGAGGGCCAACCCTGCCTGACAGGCTTCAAGATGGAGAATGGCCAGAGGGTCAGGGGCTTTTGCAATAGCATGTGAGAAGTTGGATTATTCTCTCTTAGCCTCTTGGCAGCTCTATTTTCAGCTGAAACCCTGGGAGGCAAGTCTGAGCACAGATGCAAAGTTATGACTGATGCTAGAATCGTCAAAAGTCCTGACGCAGTGAAGAGGCAGCTTCAGCTAGTTTACATGATGTCTAGCTGAATACATTTTCCTTTTTGTGATTATTTACTTTTCTCAAATCCTAAAATTTCTGCCTGTAGTTCATTTTGCATGAATTCCATGGGTCTGACACATGCCTCTTTTTCCCCACAGGGAGCAGCATCCTTCTTCAACCAACTTACTAACATAAAAATTTTTTTTAAATAACATTTTTGTTCCAGTTTTTTGTATTTTATCATAGCAAAGGCTGTTTACAGGCATGAAACGAGCACAGAGGTAGATGACTATTTAGAAGATTCAGATTAAGCCCAAATTGACCTTATTTTCCTTCAATTTCATCTCAGTTTCTGTTAGCGGTTGCCATGAGCTTTCCTGATATCTCTTAAGTTGCTTTTTATATCACAATAGTAATGCAACTATTAAACCATGCCTTCTTTATTCCTGGTACAGGCTTCACACAGAAGATGGCATTCATTGAAGAACTCAAAGCACAAGTTAAAACACTGAGAGCTAGAGCTGTGTTTTACTGAGCATTTACTATATTTAACTCTTCACAGCAAGTTGCAAATTAGTGTTACTAGCATCCTCATTTGTAGATGAGAAACTAAGGTACATGCAAGTTAGGTAAATTCCTTACCATCACTCATTTTGCCAGGCTTCAGAATTCAAGCTCTAAATATAGTAATAAAAGGGTATGAGGGGCATTGTGTCTGCCAACAATGGAAAAATAGAATGTAAAGATACCAGTATATGAGGTTTTTGTGTTGAGCAAGAGTGAGGATTTTGGTGCAGTTCAAATGTAAGTTACATTAAGAGAGAAGCTGAAGGTGAGATGAAAAGTCTCATGGACAATAACTGAGAGGACAATGAGGATTTAGAAATAGCCAGATAACATTAACCTCTGAATGTTAAAATATGAAATAAATGGGTTATAGGTGAGGTTGTAGAACCATTTTAAAGACAGATTCTTTCCAAGGTTAAGACTTGACTGGAATCTGATTGAAGATATTAACTTTTAAAAGTCAATTCAAATATTTTTTTCAGCAACAGAACTATTCAGCAAGAAGTATCACAGAGGCAAATGGCTATGTTCTGTAATCAATGAAATTCAGGGGAAGAGAGTATGTTTGACCCCAAAACATTCATCAGGATGTTCGAAAATGATGACACTGCTCGTACAATCATCAAACTAAGAAATTCAGTGAGGTGCATTTTTCATAGAAAATCTTCTTTTTCCCCAGCGAAATTTTATGCATAAATTCAATATACAATACAGAGGAAAGTAGAATTGTTTAGATAAGAAAGTCTTGGAGGATCTAGATTGTCCAGAACTCAGTTTCCTTTTATACGTATAATAATGATATAATTAATCTTGTAAGAAGCTACAATTCTTTGTTGTAATTCCAAGATCACAGTGAAACTTTCTAATTATGATTTTTTCCATATAAATTTGATTGCAAGCAGGTGATTCTAAGCAGAAAACAGTCAGATTCTGTTCCAGGTGTCTGAAATGCATTTGTGCACAAAATAAGACATCTAACAGATTTATTTCTCATATAAATTAATATAGTAGTGTTCTAGTTTATTCACTGGTCCCTTTCAAGTGGAGTTAACATGAATCAGTCTTATTTTGTTGTACACAGAATTGCACTTACTAAACTTTAAAGGGGCTTCCCTGGTGGCTCAGTGATACCAAATCTCTGTCAATGCAAGAAACGGGGGTTTAAACCCTGGGTTGGGAAGATCTCCTGGCGAAGGAAATGGCAACCCACTCTGGTAAGCTTTCCTGGAAAATTCCATGGACAGAGGAGCCTGGTGGGCTATAGTCCATTGAGTCGCAAAAGAATCAGACACGACTTAGTTATTAAACAACAAAATCCTTAAAAACACGAAGAAACAACCTTTCTCTTGGTTACTCTGTACAAGCTCATCAGTATCTTCTCCTGAACAATTTATGTGCCATGCTAAGAAGTTTAAATTTAAACTCTCAGAAATCAGTTTAGTTCAGTTCAGTTCAGTCACTCAGTCACGTCTGACTCTTTCCGACCCCACGGACTGCAGCACGCCAGGCCTCCCTGTCCGTCATCAACTCCCGGAGTTTACTCAAACTCATGCCCATTCAGTCAGTGATGCCATCCAACCATCTCATCCTCTGTCGTCCCCTTCTTCTCCCGCCTTCAATCTTTCGCAGTACCAGGGTCTTTTCAAATGAGTCAGCTTTTCGTATCAGGTGGCCAAGTATTGGAGTTTCAGCTTTAGCATCAGTCCTTCCAATGAACATTCAGGATTGATTTACTTCAGGATGGATTGGTTGGATCTCCTTGAAGTCCAAGGGATTCTCAAGAGTCTTCTCCAACACCACAGTTCAAAAGCTTCAATTCTTCAGCGCTCAGCTTTCTTCACATTCCAACTCTCACATCCATACATGACCACAGGAAAAACCATAGTCTTGACTAGACAGACCTTTGTTGGCAAAGTAATGTCTCTGCTTCTCAATATGCTATCTAGGTTGGTCATAACTTTCCTTCCAAGGAGTAAGCATCTTTTAATTTCATGGCTGCAGTCACCATCTGCAGTGAGTTTGGAGCCCAAGAAAATAAAGTCTGACAGTGTTTCCACTGTTTCTCCATCTATTTGTCATGAAGTGATGGACCAGTTGCCATGATCTTTGTTTTCTGAATGTTGAACTTTAAGCCAACTTTTTCACTCTCCTCTTTCACTTTCATCAAGAGGCTCTTTAGTTCTTCTTCACTTTTGCCATAAGGGCGGTGTCATCTGCATATCTGAAGTTATCGATATTTCTTCCTGCAATCTTAATTCCAGCTTGTGCTTCTTCCAGCCCAGCGTTTCTCATGAGGTACACTGCATATATGTTAAATAGGCAGGGTGACAATATACAGCCTTGACGTACTCCTTTTCCTATTTGGAACAAGTCTGTTGTTCCATGTCCAGTTCTAACTGTTGCTTTCTGACATGCAGACAGATTTCTCAAGAGGCAATGGAGAGTCAGTAGTCTTAAAGTAAGAATATGGCATATATCTATTTTAACAAATATTTAGAGTTGGAAATTGTGTACAGAAAGATGGTGGAGGGCATTTCCTCTTTTGATCTCACCTAATATCATGTGGCTAGAAGCATACAACATCACACTTTGTACTATGTACCCACACTACTTTTAATACTAAGGATACAGTGATGAACAAAACAGACAAAAATGTCTATTTCCATGGCTCAGGCTTCCCTCGTGGCTTAGACGGTAAAGAATCTGCCTGCAATACAGGAGACCCAAGTTCTATCCCCGGGTCACCAAGATCCCCTAGAGAAGGGAATGGCAACTCACTGCAGTATTCATTTCTAGAGAATTCCATGGACAGACGAGCCTGGAGGGCTACAGTCCATGGGTCACAATGGGTAGGACACAACTGAATAACTAAAACTTATATTCTAGAAGGAGCTAAAAGGCAGTATAGAAACCAAAAAAAAAAAAAAAGAGAGAAGAGAAGAGAGAAGCATCATACAGAGCAGGGGTTAGCTATTTATAACATATCCAGATTGCTACTTATTTTGGAAATAAATGGCCACTCTCATTTGTTTAAATATTGTCTATGGCTGAATTCAAGCTACAATGGCAGAGCTGGAGAGTTGCAACAGAAACTGGCCTGCAAGCTTCAAATATTTACTATCTAGTCCTGTACAGAAAAAGTTTATTGACCTCTGGTACAGAATATTATTTCAGTTGGCTGCAAATGCAATGGATTGAATAAAGCAGAGAAAGGGAAAAATGATATGGGGAAATTGCTAATATATAACATAAAGTAACTTAACAACATAATTTAATCTGTGTTGAATAAATAAACACGGTGTTTGAGGAGAGCCTCACCAAAAAGGTGTTATCCGAGCAAATACCATTTACCTTCCAAATCAGTCCAACTGACATTTTTATGGTTAATCTTCCTGTGGGTAATCTCTTCAATCCAATTCCAAGATAAATTCCGTGTATTAGTGCTGTGTGACTTTGTACTTGTACACCTGCAAAAGCACTGTGGCTTAGCTGTTGAATAGCTGTCTCTCTCTCCAGCGACCCAACCCACTCTATTTATCCAGATGAACCTTTTTGAATGATTTCATTCCCTGCTCAAAAGCTTCTGCAACTTACCATTAACTAGGATGCAAGTCTAAAATGTTTCCTTAACCAAGATTCAATACCCTTTAAAATCTCCCATAGTAACCTATCCAGAATTATTTATCCTCCTACGCCTTAAACTGCAGTCAAACTTACCCCCCATGGTTTCTCTACCATTTTGAAGGTTTTAGGTTTACTTTGATGCCTAACTTGTGCCTCCTCCGCAGCCCTGCATGATGTAATGAGAAGTATCATTTGAGTAGAAAACTGAAAGGGATGGGGGAGTGAGCCCTGCAGAGAGATTCCTGGGCGGGGGTGGGGGGGCGGGCGGGGAAGCAGTCCAGGCAAAGTGCAGGGTAACTGCAAAAGCTCAGTGGTGGGAGTGTGCTTCCAGTGTGTTTGAGGGCCAACCTGGGGGCTGAGATGGCAGGAGCATCATGTGGAAAGGAAACTGAAAAATTGGATGAGAGAGGCTTGGGAAGAGGGAGTGAGATGATGGTGAGAGCTTAGATTTGGTGACACGGGAGCAACTCAGGGTGTTTAGGGGCTTTCAATAGACAGAAATGTGATCAGACTTCAGTTTTGAAAGGATCAGTTGCTATTGTGGGCTTCCTTGGCGGCTCAGACAGTAAAGAGTTAGCCTGCAGTGTGGAAGACCAGGGTTCAATCCCTGGGTCAGGAAGATCCCCTGGAGAAGGAAATGGCAACCCCCTCCAGTATTCTTGCCTGGGAAATCCCATGGGTGGAGGAGCCTGGCAGGCTACAGTCCATGGGGTTGCAAAGAGTCGGACACGACTGAACGACTTCACCTTCACTTTTCTGGCTGTTGCGTTATGATAGACTGTACAGGGACAGGGTAAAAGAGGAGGGCAGGTTAGGAGAATTTTTTTCTTTTTTTTAAAATTTAGTTCAGTTCAGTCACTCAGTCATGTCTGACTCTTTGCAACCCAATGGACTGCACCATGCCAGGCCTCTCTGTCCATCACCAATTCCCAGAGTTCACTCAAACTCATGTCCTTCCAGTTGGTGATGCCATCCAACCATCTCATCCTCTCTCATCCCCTTCTCCTCCTGCCTTCAATCTTTCCCAGCATCAGGGTCTTTTCCAATAAGTCAGTTCTTCGCATCATGTGGCCAAAGTATTGGAGTTTCAGCTTCAGCATTAGTCTTTCCAATGAACATTCAGGGCTGATTTCCTTTAGGATTGACTGGTTTATCTCCTTGAAGTCCAAGGGACTCTCAAGAGTCTTCTCCAGCACCACAGGTCAAAAGCATGACTTCTTTGGTGTTCGGTTTTCTTTATAGTCCAACTCTCACATCCGTACATGACTACTGGAAAAACCATAGCTTTGACTAGACAGATCTTTGTGGGCAAAGTAATGTCTCTGCTTTTTAATATGCTGTCTAGATTGGTCATAGCTTTTCTTCCAAGGAGCAAGTGTCCTTTTATTTCATGGCTGCAGTCACCATCTGCAGTGATTTTGGAGCCTCCCAAAATAAAGTCTGGCACTGTTTCCACTGTTTCCCCATCCATTTGCCATGAAGTGATGGGACTGCATGCCATGGTCTTCATTTTCTGATGGTTGAGTTTTAAGCCAACTTTTAAAAATTGAAGTATAATTAATCCACAATGCTGTGCCAGTCTCAGGTGTGCAGCAAAATTGTGTGTGTGTGTGTGTGTGTGTGTACATGTAAACATATTCTTTTTAAGACTTTTTTCCATTATAGGTTATTACAAGATACTGAATACATACAGGTTTTTATACTACACAATAGACCCTTCTTGCTTACCCATTTTATATATGGTGGTGGTGGTGTTTTAGTCACTAAGTCATGTCTGGACTTTTGCAACTCTATAGACTATAGTCTCCAGGCTCCTCTGTCCAGGGAATTCTCCAGGCAGGAATACTGGGGTGGGTTGCCATTTCCTCTTCCAGGGGATCTTCTTGACCCAGGAATTGAACCTGGGTCTCCTGCATTGCAGGCAGGTTGTTTACCAACTTAGCTGTGGGAGAAGCCTTTCACAGTGTGTGTATATGATAGTCACAAACTCCTAATTTATCTTTCCACCCTCACCCATCCCCTTTGATAATCATGACTTTATTTCCATATCTGTGTGTCTATTTCTGTTTTGTAAATAAATTCATTTGTATCATTTTCTAGATTCTACATGTAAGTGATATCATATGATATTTGTCTTTTTACGTTCAACTTATTTCACTAAGTATGATACAGTATGATAATGTCTAAGGCTACACATGTTGCTGCAAATGGCAATATTTCATTCTTGTTTATGGCTGAGTAATATTTTAGTGTCTATATACACCATATCTTCTTTATCTATTCATCTGTCAATGAACATTTACGTTGCTTCCATGTCCTGACTGTTGTAAATACTGCTGCTGTCAACATAGAGGTGCATGTTTCTTTTCTAATTAGGGTTTTTTTCTGGATGTATGCCCAGAAGTGGGACTGCAGAATCATATGGCAACTCTAATTTTAGTGGTTTTTTTTTTAAGGAGACTCTATACTGTTTCACATGTTGGTGCACCAATTTACATTCCCACCAACAGCATAAGGGTATATTTTGCACACCCTTTCCAGTGTTTATTATTTGTAGATTTTTTAAAATGATGGGCATTCTGATTGGTGTGAGGTGATATTTCATTGCAGTTTTGATTTGCGTTTCTCTGATAATTAGCAATATTGGAAATCTTTTTATGTGTGTGCTGTCCATCTGTCTGCCTTCTTTGGAAGGAATTGGAAAAGACCCTGATGCTGGGGAAAATTGATGGCAGGAGGAGAAGGGGTGACAGAGGGTAAGATGTTTGGATGGCATCACTGACTCAGTGGACAAGAGTTTGAGTAAACTCCCGGAGATAGTGAAGGACAGGGAAGCCTGGTATGCTGTAGCCCATAGGGGTGCAAAGAGTCAGACATGACTTAGCAACTGAACGACAATTATTTAGGTCTGCTGCCTGTTTTTTGAATGAGTTATTGATTTTTTTTTATATTAAGCTGTATGAGTTGTTTGCAAATATTTTATTAGGAGAATGTAGAAACAGTACACATGAATAGTAGCATTTGAACCAGGGTGGTAGTTGCAATAGAAAAAATGTTGGATTCTGGATAGTTTTGAAATAGAATCTACAGGATTTCTAGTGGGTTGAATGCAGGTTGCACAGAAATTATGGAATCAGAGTCTGATGTTTTGGCCAAAGAGGTGACATTTACTGAGATGAATAAAAAAGTGAAGGAGGAAAGGACATTTTATGTGCTATGTCTGAAATGCTTTTAGACCTTCAAGTAAACATATTTGAGGAGAAATTTGGACATATGGGTACTGAGATTAGAGCAGGGGTCCAGGCCAGAAATAGACATAGACTCTTGCCTACATACTCATATTTCTATCATGAAGGTTTATAATTATGGTGTGTATGAGAGAAAACTACTTATAATTTACTGAAATTAGACTCGAATTCAAATTTACATAAAAATAAATGTATTTTGTGTACAGTGTTTATATATATTGAATTTCCATGGAATGCAGCTGTTATGTAAATCAAAGAAATATTAAAGACAGTTTTGTTAAAAAGTTTTAAAAATAATTATTCACCATTTTGGAAAGTTATACTGCTGACAGTCATGATGCCTGAAATAATTGAATCATCTGCAATGTTCCTGTATCCTTTAGTACTTGAGAGAGTGGGACCATAAACAAGGCTGCAAGGAGATCAAACCAGTCAATCCTAAAGGAAATCAGCCCTGAATATTTGCTGATACTAAGCTGAAGCTCCAATACTTTGGCCTCCTGATGCAAAGAACCAACTCACTGGAAAAGACCCTGATGCTGGGAAAGACTGAGGGCAGGAGAAGGGGGTGAAAGAGGATGAGTTGGTTGGATGGCATCACCGACTTGATGGCATACGTTTGAGCAAACTATGGGAGAGAGTGAAGGACAGGGAAGCCTGGTGCGCTGCAGTCCATGGGGTCACAGAGAGTCAGACATGACTGACTGAACAACAGCAATTCTTTTGTATTTGGAGCGATTGCTTTTAGACTGATTTGAGATATAGAAGTAAGCATCTCTATTTAAGTCACTAATATGGCTTTACTTGAGTATTTATCGATTACAATATTTATTGCTTTGTTCTAAGATTATTTTACTTTTATTCTGTATCATAGTTCCTACATGCTTATATATTAATTTTCTTTTATTTCTGTTTTATGCTGTTTCTAAGACTATCAGGTGTCATTCTCTACCACTGCTTCTTTCTGAAAAGTTTCTGCTCCATCTACGCTGGCAACTATGATGAAGTCTGCCTCCCTGCACTTGAATGGCTGCATTTCACAAGCATAAAGGGGTCTTACAAAGCATCTGTGATAAAAAGTGTGTGTTGGGGAATTCTCTGGCAGTCCAATGGTTAGGACTCAGCACTTTCACTGCAGGCAACACAGATTCCATTCCCTGGTCAGGGAACTAAGTTCCTACATGCCACAGGGCACAACCAAAAAAATAAAAATATTAAATTGCATTCATTAAACTTAGTTTCTTTAAAAAAATAAAAAGTGGGTGGATGTGTTTAGAGGCTACGCATTCCCTGAGCCTCATCTTCCAGTTCCTCAGCGCTCATCACAGGACGCCTCTAGCCCCACTCCTGGGAAACTCTCAGGGGACAAGGACAGATGATAAATGAGACACACAGTTAATGAACCACAGAATGGGCATTATCCAAAGCATAAGGCTGGGCTGGCCTTGTGGGTTTTTGCTTTTGCTTCATTGATTTCAGCTTTAAGTAAATCTAAAAATGGCAAAATTAGCATTTCTACTACCATTCTTCAAAGACATAAATAAAATGAACGGCTCACCTCTAGCCTGTTCTCTGAGCTGAGCACACTTTATTTTTCAGTGCTTTTTTTCAACACCCCATCCACTCCTCTCCTGTCAGCCCTGCTTTGGAAACGTGCTTGATGATTTTTTTCACTTTCTTTCCTTGGTCATCAATTATAATTCACCAGCAGATGCCACAGGCCTCCTTATTTGTTTAAATGGGCACTGGTATCTGTGTGTGTGTGTGTGTGTGTGTGTGTGTGTGATATGTGGGTGCTTTATTTCTTCTGCTTATGCACCGAAAGCCCAATGTAGTTTCCTTGACAAATTAATTCAGGACTGCAGATTTGAAGTGTATTCCGAATGTACTTTTCTTAAGCAAGGCTTAGAAAGCTCTCAAATCCCTTTTAGTCATTTGAGGTAACATTGCCCGTTTAGAAGACCTGGGGCTCAAGAAAGAAGGATAATCCAAGGCCAGGAAGATTTGAAATGACCTGAAATAAGCATATAGGCCGTGCACACCAAGGCAACAGAAACAGAAAGGTTTAACCACCAGGTGGCCACAAAAGAGAAGAGTGCAATCAAAATGAATTGCTGGCAAATCCAGTTTACTCAGAGCCAGAGCAGGCCTAGATTTTCTAACTCTAATTGGTTAAAGCTTTAAAAATAGTTATTCCTGCATCTGAAATGTAGATTTGGAAATCTGGCTATTCAAATGCAGGAGTTTTTAGAAGTCATAACAAGACAAGCACAAGAGTGTGTATATGTATGTACTTGTACGTGCTCATGGATGCCTATGGGCTGTGTGTGAGTGTGGGTATATATGTATATGTACATGCATACAAGTGTATTTTTATATTATAGCAATTACAGGAATTTGGCTTCCCATCTATCAAAATTGATATCGTTGTTCAGTTGCTCAGTCATGTCCTACTCTTTGCAACCCTATGGACTGCAGCACACCAAGATCCTCTGTCCTCCACTCTCTCCTGGAGTTTGCTTAAATTCACGACCATTGAGTCGGTGATGCTATCTAACTGTCTCATCCTCAAAATTGATTACATGTTTTATAAATTAATAATTTTATAAATTTTTCTCAAGTTATTACTTCAGTTTAAGGACTAAACTATTATTATTTCTTACTTCAGGACCTTAGCAGATACGTTCCTCCTATCTAAAATGAAATGAAAAATCACTCTTTAGATGGCTAATCCCCACCCATTACTAGGGTTTTAGGAAAGCTACACATTTCTAAGAGAGATTTTCTTAATTCTCAGATCTAAAGTATAATGCTCCTTATACATTCTTTGGTACTAATTTTTATTTTCCCTCAGCATTTAAATAGAAATTCACAATACTTTATGTATTTGATCATTTGTTAAATGTCAGTTTCTCCAACAAAACTGCAAATTTCACTGGGATGGGTACCTTATCTGTTTTGTTTACCACTACCTCTCTATCACATATAAACATCTAAAAAATAGTATTTATGGACACATAAATATAGGAGATCCAGAGGAATCAAGAATGGGAAAATGGAAAGAATGCAAAAAAGTCATATTTTGGAAATAATTCTTTAACTTTCATATTTCCTCTTTTTAAATCTCTTCCTGAATATATTAAAGTTCAAACATGTAGGAAGTGATAATGTGATATGACAGTCTGTATTTTGTTTGTTTGATCTCCTCTGTGGATGTTATTAGTTCCTGGGTTTCTTCACCCAGCAGCTTAGTGGTATGTCTCATTAGCAACTTTCTAAACAATGATACATGTTTTCGCTGAGGTTGCCTGGGTAGAAGAATCAGAGATTCCTGCAATTATTCCAATATAGGTAACAAAGAACTAAACATTTAAATAACAAATAAATGTAAGCCCCATTAAATATCTTAATATTTTTACATGTACAGGACCACGTTCATCCATGAGGGTTAATTGATGTTTAAGACAAAGAGTTCCTTTCTGTAGATTTTTTTTTCAAGTGAGGGAGGGAGCTTATAAGAGAGAAAATGTCATCTCCAGAGTCTTATTGCTACATGTGAACCTTAAAGAACATAGGTTCAATTCCCATTTCTGTTACTTCTTTGCCTGGGACTAGGGATCAGCTTTTCAGTCCATCTTCAATTCTTTCCACTATAAAATCAGGAAAAATCTGGGTTAATCCAAACAACTACTTCCTCCACTTCATAACTTGAGTTGCTAAGAACAGCTAAAGAAAAATAACTTAGACTGGGGTCATTATCAACAGAACAACTCCACACAACACTGTCTCCTTTCTTCTTCCAGAGAGCAGCTTCTCTAAGCCTTTACACAAACTCTAATCGCAAAGCACTGGTCAGTGTTCTTACTTGAAGGCAACAGAAAACACTGCCTAATTTAAGCAGATAAATCAGCTGTTGAGTCTAAAAACAGTCCATAGAATCATGAGGAGGATGAACAGATTCTAGCCTTGGGTTCTAGGAAAAATTCCCACAGCCACCTTGTGGACCTAGTTCACCAAAGGAGCTGCTGCTGCTTCTGATTGGGGAGCTTTCAAATCATAAACATAATAATCTCGGCTGAGCTCAGAACAGGGATTCTTTGGCTGTAAACTGTCGGGGGATACCAGACCTGTTTGTCCTGTTGCTTTCCCCACATAACTCTGTTCAAATCACATTTCATAGTACGTCTGACTTAAACACCCCAAATAGGTCCAGACTCTAATCACAAAGGAAGCTGGGAGATGTAGCTTTGGATGGAAGTTCTACATTGCTAAAGCAGATTTCTGTTATGAGACACTATCAAAATGTAGGAAAAGCCTTCAAAACATGAAAGATTGCCACAAAGGATACAAATCCAAAATAACTTGCTCTACTGATTGTCTTGTAGGCAATACGCCACCATCACCACCTCCTTCACAGATGTCCAGTGAATTTTAGACAGTGAATTACATTTCCAAGAACTCCCTGATGTTCTGTCCACTTAGCACCTGCTAGTGAGAGGCGCTTGTATGGAGGTAGTTGAGAGGAAGGAGAAGCCATCGTTCCCTGGAGGTGGTTGCTGTGAGATGTGCTTTTGACATAGAATTTGCAGCAATTTCGTAACCACTCCAGAGAAGGCAGTGGCAACCCACTCCAGTACTCTTGCCTGGAAAAATCCCATGGACGGAGGAGCTGGTCCATGGGCTGCAGTCCATGGGGTCGCTATGAGTTGGACACAACTGAGTGACTTCACAATCACTTTTTACTTACATGCACTGGAGAAGGAAATGGCACCCCACTCCAGTGTTCTTGCCTGGAGAATTCCAGGGACAAGGGAGCCTGGTGGGCTGCCATCTATGGAGTCGCACAGAGTCAGATGCGACTGAAGCGACTCAGCAGCAGCAGCAGCATAATCACTCACTGTCCTCGAGCAGACCAAGATATTTAGTCAACTCTTCTCAAAATGTTTTTGAGACATCTAGCAGTTTCCATGCTTGCCCTTGGAACTTCTGTTTTGTAGTTGATGGCTGAGATTTTTCCTGTTGGCTACTTGATCTCCATTCTCTCAGCGTTTCCAATATTTGCACAAACCACTAATCTTCCCGAAGGAAAACCCTTCATTCTCAGAATGAATAAAAGAGCTTTTGTTTCCCAACTGGACCTAACTGATACATTATCATTCCAGCATTTCCTCTCCCTTCCTCCCAACAACTTCAAAAATTCACAATAAGGAGTCTAATTTCCCGCTTATCAGAAAAGAAAACAGAGCCTCTGTGGAACACTTTGTGACATATTCTTAACCATAAATGCATCCATAGTCCATTTTAGGCATTCAGTCATGTCCTGCTCTTTGTGATCCCATAGACAGTAGCCTGCCAGGCTCCTCTGTCCACACAAGAATACTGGAGTAGGTTGCCATGCCCTCCTCCAGAGGATCTTCCCAACACAGGGATTGAACCCTGGCCTCCTGCATTGCAGGCAGATTCTTTACCGTTACCATCTGAGCCACCAGGGAAGCCCAAGAATACTGGAGTGTGTAGCCTATCCATTCTCCAGGGGATGTTCCCGACCCCGGAATCAAACTGGGGTCTCCTATGTTACAGGCAGATTCTTTACCAGCTGAGCTACCTGGGAAGCCCTATTGATTACCATGAATGTATTCACAGTCCATTTTAGCTGCTGACCTTCTGTATCAAAGGATGAGGTATTTCTTTTCCTGCTGAAGGTTAAATCTTCCATTAATCTGAGATCCTCCATATCCCTCTTTCTCTCTTCTGAATCTCTATTGTTTGTCTTTCTGCCTGGGATGTTTTATCTTTGCCTCTGTGGTTGCTTTTTTCTATCATTCAGTTCAGGTCAGCCACACAGTCATGTATGACTCTTTGTGACTCCATGGACTGCAGCACACCAGGCTTCCCTGTCCATCACCAACTCCTGGAGCTTGTTCACTCGTGTCCATTGAGTCAGTGATGCCATCCAACCATCTCATCCTCTGTTGTCCCCTTCTCCTCCTGCCTTCAATCTTTCCCAGCATCAGAGTCTTTTCCAATGAGTCAGTTTGTCGCATCAGGTGGACAAAGAATTGGAGTTTCAGCTTCAGCATCAGTCATTCCAATGAATATTCAGGATTGATTTCCTATAGGATTGACTGGTTGAATCTCCTTGCAGCCCAAGAGACTCTCAAGAGTCTTCTCTAACACTACAGTTCAAAAGCATCAATTCTTCAATGATCAGTTTTTTTTTTATAGTCCAACTCTCACATCTATACATGACTACTGGAAAAACCATAGCGTTAACCAGACAGACATCTGTCAGCAAAGTAATGTCTCTGCTTTTTAACATGCTGTCTAGGTTGCTCATAGCTTGTCTTCCAAGGAGCAAGCGTCTTTTAATTTCATGGCTGCAGTCACCATCTGCAGTGATTTTGGAGTTCAAGAAAATAAAGTCCCTCAATGTTTCTGTTGTTTCCCCATCTATTTGCCATGAAGTGATGGGACTACATGCCATGATCTTAGTTTTCTGAATGTTGAGCTTTAAGCCAACTTTTGCACTCTCCTCTTTCACTTTCATCAAGAGACTCTTTAGTTCTTCTTCGCTTTCTGCCGTAAGAGTGGTGTCATCTGCATATGTGAGGTTATTGATATTTCTCCCAACAATTTTGATTCCAGCTTGTGCTTCATCCAGTCCGACATTTCCTAGGATACACTCTGCACGTAAGTTAAAGAAACAGGGTGACAATATAGAGCCTTGATGTACACGTTTCCCGATTTGGAACCAGTCTGTTGTTCCATGTCCAGATTTTACTGTTGCTTCCTGACCTGCATACAGGTTTCTCAGGAAGCAGGTCAAGTGATCTGCTATTCCCATCTCTCTAAGAATTTTCCACAGTTTGTTGTGATTCACACAGTCAAAGGCTTTGGCATAGTCAATAAGGCAGATGTTTTTTTGGAACTCTCTTGCTTTTTCGATGATCTAACAGATGTTGGCAATTGGATCTCTGGTTCCTCTGCCTTTTCTAAAACCAGCTTGAACATCAGGAAGTTCACAGTTCACATACTGCTGAAGCCTGGCTTGGAGAATTTTGAGCATTACTTTGCTAGTGTGTGAGATGAGTGTGATTGTGTGGTAGTTTGAACATTCTTTAGCATTGCCTTTCTTTGAGATTGGAACGAAAACTGACCTTTCCAGTCCTGTGGCCACTGCTGACTTTTCCAAATTTCCTGGCATATTGAGTGCAGCACTTTCATAGCATCATTTTTTAGGATTTGAATAGCTGAACTGGAATTCCATCACCTCCACGAATTTTCTCTGTAGTTATATTTCCTAAGGCCCACTTGACTTCTCATTCCACGATGTTTGGCTCTAGGTGAATGTTCACACCATCGTGGTTATCTGGGTCATGAAGATCTTTTTTGTATAGTTCTTCTATGTATTCTTGCCACCTCTTCTTAATATCTTCTGCTTCTGTTAGGTCCATACCATTTCTGTCCTTAATTGTGCCCACCTTTGCATGAAATGTTCCTTTGGTATCTCTAATTTTCTTGAAGCGATCTCTAGTCTTTCCCATTCTATTGCTTTCCGCTATTGCTTTTCACTAATCACTGAGGAAGGCTTTCTTATTTATCCTTGCTTTTCTTTGGAACTCTGCATTCAAATGGGTATATCTTTCCTTTTTGCCTTTGCCTTTAGCTTCACTTTTTTTCTTAGTTATTTATAAAGCCTCCTCAGACAACCATTTTGCCTTCTTACATTTTTTCCCCCCTCCGTGGGGATGGTCTTGATCATTGCCTCTTATACAATATCACAAACCTCCATCCATAGTTCTTCAGGCACTCTGTCTATCAGATCTAATCCCTGAATCTATTTGTCGCTTCCACTGTATAATTGTAAGGTATTTGATTTAGGTCATACCTGAATGAGCTAGTCATTTTCCCTACTTTCTTCAATTTAAGTCTGAATTTGGAAATAAGGAGTTCATGGTCTGAGCCACAGTCAGCTCCCAGTCTTGTTTTTGCTGACTGTATAGAGCTTCTCCAACTTTGGCTGCAAAGAATATAATCCATTTGATTTGGGTGTTGACCATCTGGTGATGTCCATGTGTAGATTCTTCTCTTGTGTTCTTGGAAGAGGGTGCTTGCTGTCATGTTCTCTTGGCAAAATTTTGTTAGCCTTTGACCTGCTTCATTTTCTACTTGAAGGCCAAATTTTTATATCACACAAACATATAAATGTATCTCTATATTAAACACAAGCCCACAGACAACACACCGCAGGCATCAAGTTGGCTAAATAATGCTATGAAAACAACCCCAAATCTTTAAAGTCTTAAACAAGAACGACTTTGCATCCACGCTGCATGTCCTAAAATCTCTGCTCATCCTCCTCTTTCAAAGACGGGGTGTGACAGAGGCATTTTTGTTTTAACAAATGGTTTCGGGGTTTAATGTTGCAGACAAAGAGAGTCTGAAGATCCCAGCATGAATTCTAAATGATTCTGCACAGAAGTCACTTGTCACTTCTTTTTTATTTTATGACCAAAGAAGTCACATAGCCATGTCTATATGGGGGGGAATAAGACAGAGGCTGGAATGAGAGACATTCTCAAATGACTGGTGAATGACCTTTCATAAACACACACATCTTTCTCAACCCTACACAGGTGTCTGTTACATTTTGTAGTCAAATTGCTTCAGTGGTCAGCAGACTTCTGGAACACTGACACCCAGTTAGACCAGCAAGATAGGGCATTTGACTACTTCTCATGGTTTACAACTACATCTGTTTCCTTCCCAACAGATGACTATCCAGTTTTTCTGGAGACCAAATTCTAATTGTTGATAATTTCCTTTGGGAATTGTTAAAAGATTTTTCTATTGTGTTCTGGAACCCAGTGATGCTGTTGAGAAATCTGATGCTATTCTTCTTGATCTGTTGTATACAGTGTTTTTCTCTGCATTTTTAAAGGTCACTATCTTTATTCTAAGTGTCCTCATATTTGGGGATATAGGCTTTACTTTTATAGTTTTTTTTTTTTTGAATGATGTGGGTCTTGTTTTAAATTTATTGTTTGGGGCACTTAGTGGCTCTTTTCAAGTTGGGTTTTTAAAAATTATTGGATAATTTTCTTCTCTCTGTTTTCTTAATTCTCTGGTTGTCTGGAATTCCTATTAATCTGAGACTGATGCTTTAATTCTCTTTCTTCTTTTATAACTTCAACTCAGTCTTTTTATTCAGTTGTCTGAGAACGTTTCCTTTATCTTTTAACACTTCTGTGAAGATTTAATATCCTTCATATTCTTCAGTTTCAAGATTATTTATTCTATTAATGCTCCTTTTATAGCATTTGTTCTGACTTTATGACTGCACTCTTTTCTTTTACATTTTGGAGTATATTAATGGGTACATTAGTGATTCTAGTGAAGTTTTCTTTTCCTCTCTAGACTCTCTGTTTCATCTAATTTCTTTTTTTTCCTTCTGAACATTTTCTTTGCTTTCTTACCTTTATATTAGTGGCTTTCTTTAAAATTTTATTTTAATCTTGGTTGTTAATTCCTTTAAAAGGGAAATGTTAAAATGTTTTTTAGGAAGTTATGTATGCACAGGCAGGTCTTTTGCCAAGAGGTAGATTTCCTCATGGAATGCTTAGGTAGGAATCTTAGGATTTTATCAGGAAAATGGCTGACTGTAAGTAATGATACGTTTTTGTTTTTGTTCTCTTACGGTCATCATTTCACCATGAGAAGTAGTCAAATGCCCTGTCTTCCTGGTCTAACTGGGTGTCAGAGTTCCAGAAGTCTACTTTAATCATTTATTGCTACATGACCAATTAGCCACCATATCTGTGACTTAACAACCTTCATTATCTCATAGTTTGTGTGGTCAGGAATGTGGGTGCAATTGAGCTGGGACTTCTGGCTCCAGATCTCTCACAAGTAGGATCAGCAGTCATCCAGGTTTGCCCAGCATTGTCCAGGCATTAGCTGTAAAAGTCCTGAATCCCAGGAACGCCTCAGTCCTGGGGAAACCAGGACATCTGGTTACCTTACGAGTCTGTGGTCATCTTACAGCATGACTGGGGAGTTCGACTTGTAGCTCACTCACATGGCTGTTGGTGGGATTCAGCCCCTCACAAGCTGCTGGAGAGAGGACTCCCTTAGTTTCTAAGTGGACCTCTCCGTGGAGCTTGCTTCAAAGACAGTGAACAGGAAGTCAAGAAAGTGTCTGCTGGAGTTTCAGCAAGACACACTCACAGTTCTGGTCACTTAATGATGGAAATGACTTCTCATCACTTTAGTTCAGTTCAGTCGCTCAGTCGTGTCAGACTCTTTGCCACCCCATGAATTGCAGCGTGCCAGGCTCCTTGTCTATCACCAACTCCCGGAGTTCACTCAGATTCACGTCCATCGAGTCTGTGATGCCATCCAGCCATCTCATCCTCTGTCGTCCCCTTCTCCTCCTGTCCCCAATCCCTCCCAGCATCAGAGTCTTTCCCAATGAGTCAGCTCTTCGCATGAGGTGGCCAAAGTACTGGAGTTTCAGCTTTAGCATCATTCCTTCCAAAGAAATCCCAGGGCTGACCTCCTTCAGAATGGACTGGCCGGATCTCCTTGCAGTCCAAGGGACTCTCAAGAGTCCTCTCCATCACCACAGTTTAAAAGCATCAATTCTTCGGCACTCAGCTTTCTTCACAGTCCAACTCTCACATCCATACATGACCACAGGAAAAACCATAGCCTTGACTAGACGGACCTTAGTCAGCAAAGTAATGTCTCTGCTTTTGAATATGCTATCTAGGTTGGTCATAACTTTTCCTCCAAAGAGTAAGTGTCTTTTAATTTAATGGCTGCAGTCACCATCTGCAGTGATTTTGGAGCCCAAAAAACAGTCTGACACTGTTTCCACTGTTTCCCTGTCTATTGCCCATGAAGTGATGGGACCGGATGCCATGATCTTCATTTTCTGAATGTTGAGCTTTAAGCCAACTTTTTCACTCTCCTGTTTCACTTTCATCAAGAGGCTTTTTCGTTCCTCTTGACTTTCTGCCATAAGGGTGGTGTCATCTGCATATCTGAGGTTATTGATATTTCTCCCAGAAATCTAGATTCCAGCTTGTGTTTCTTCCAGGCCAGTGTTTCTCATGATGAACTCTGCATATAAGTTAAATAAGCAGGGTGACAATATACAGCCTTGACATACTCCTTTTCCTATTTGGAACCAGTCTGTTGTTCCATGTCCAGTTCTAACTGTTGCTTCCTGACCTGCATATAGGTTTCTCAACAGGCAGGTCACATGGTCTGGTATTCCCATATCTTTCAGAATTTTCCACAATTTATTGTGATCCACACAGTCAAAGGCTTTGGCATAGTCAATAAAGCAGAAATAGATGTTTTTCTGGAACCCTTTTGCTTTTTCGATGATCCAGCAGATGTTGGCCATTTGATCTCTGGTTCCTCTGCCTTTTCTAAAACCAACTTGAACATCAGGAAGTTCACGGTTCACATATTGTTGAAGCCTGGCTTGGAGAATTTTGAGCATTACTTTGATAGTGTGTGAGATGAGTGCAATTGTGCAGTAGTTTGAGCATTCTTTGGCATTGCCTTTCTTTGGGATTGGAATGAAAACTGACCTTTTCCAGTCCTGCGGCCACTGCTGAGTTGTCCAAACTTGCTTGCATATTGAGTGCAGCACTTTCACAGCTTCATCTTTCAGGATTTGAAATAGCTCCACTGGAATTCCATCACCTCCACTAGCTTTGTTCGTAGTGATGCTTTCTGAGGCCCACTTGACTTCACATTCCAGGATGTCTGGCTCTAGATGAGTGATCACACCATTGTGATTATCCGGGTTGCGAAGATCTTTTTTGTATAGTTCTGTGTATTCTTGCCACCTCTTCTTAATATCTTCTGCTTCTGCTGGGTCCAGACCATTTCTGTCCTTTATCAAGCCCATCTTTGCATGAAATTTTCCCTTGGTATCTCTAATTTTCTTGAAGAGATCTCTAGTCTTTCCCATTCTGTTGTTTTCCTCTATTTCTTTGCATTGATCGCTGAAGAAGGTTTTCTTATCTCTTCTTGCTATTCTTTGGAACTCTGCATTCAGATGCTTATATCTTTCCTTTCCTCCTTTGCTTTTGGCTTCTCTTCTTTTCACAGCTATTTGTGAGGCCTCCCCAGACAACCATTTTGCTTTTTTTGCATTTCTTTTCCATGGGGATGGTCTTGATCCCTGTCTCCTGTACAATGTCATGAACCTCATTCCATAGTTCATCAGGCACTCTATCTATCAGATCTAGTCCCTTAAATCTATTTCTCACTTCCACTGTATAATCATAAGGGATTTGATTTAGGTCATACCTAAATGGTCTAGCGGTTTTCCCTACTTACTTCAATTTAACTCTGAATTTGGTAATAACGAGTTCATGATCTGAGCCACAGTCAGCTCTTAGTCTTGTTTTTGCTGACTGTATAGAGCTTCTCCATTTTTGGCTGCAAAGAATATAATCAATCTGATTTTGGTGTTGACCATTTGGTGATGTCCATGTGTAGAGTCTTCTCTTGTGTTGTTGGAAGAGGGTGTTTTCTATGACCAGTGCAAATTCTTGGCAAAACTCTATTAGTCTTTGCCCTGCTTCATTCCGCATTCCAAGGCCAATTTGCCTGTTACTCCAGGTGTTTTTTGACTTCCTACTTTTGTATTCCAGTCCCCTATAATGAAAGGAACATCTTTTTTTGGTGTTAGTTCTACAAGGTCTTGTAGGTCTTCATAGAACCGTTCAGCTTCTTCAGCGTTACTGGTTGGGGCATAGACTTGGATTACGGTGATATTGAATGGTTTGCCTTGGAGACGAACAGAGATCATTCTGTCGTTTTTGAGATTGCATCCAAGTGTTGCATTTCGGACTCTTTTGCTGAGTAACCATGATGGCTACTCCATTTCTTCTGAGGGATTCCTGCCCACAGTAGTAGATATAATGGTCATCTGACAGAATGTGGTCCACTGGAGAAGGGAATGGCAAACCACTTCAGTATTCTTGCCTTGAGAACCCCATGAACAGTATGAAAAGGCAAAATGATAGGATACTGAATGAGGAACTCCCCAGGTCAGTAGGTGTCCAATATGCTACTGGAGATTAGTGGAGAAATAACTCCAGAAAGAAAGAAGGGATGGAACCAAAGCAAAAACAATACCCAGCTGCGGATGTGACTGGTGATAGAAACAAAGTCTGATGCTGTAAAGAGCAATATTGCATAGGAACCTGGAATGTCAGGTCCATGAATCAAGGCAAATTGGAAGTGGTCAAACAGAAGATGGCAAGAGTGAACGTCAACATTCTAGGAATCAGCAAACTAAAATGGACTGGAATGGGTGAATTTAACTCAGATGACCACTATATCTCATCACTTAGCCACATTTTATTCATTAGATGTAAGTCTCCAGGCCCAGCCGACATGAGACAGGCTAGGATCTAGGACCCTTTGTTGCAGTGCTTGTACCTGGACAAACATGTACTCCAGCCCCAAAATACACAGATACTATCAGTTCAGTTCAGTGGCTCAGTCATGTCCGACTCTTTGCAACCCCATGAATCGCAGCACGCCAGGCCTCCCTGTCCATTACCAACTCCCGAAGTTCACTCAGACTCACGTCCATCGAGTCAGTGATGCCATCCAGCCATCTCATCCTCTGTCGTCCCCTTCTCCTCCTGCCCCGAATCCCTCCCAGCATCAGAGTCTTTTCCAATGAGTCAACTCTTCGCATCAGGTGGCCAAAGTATTGGAGTTTCAGCTTTAGCATCATTCCTGCCAAAGAAATCCCAGGGCTGATCTCCTTCAGAATGGACTGGTTGGATCTCCTTGCAGTCCAAGGGACTCTGAAGACACTATAGAGGACTAAAAATAACTGTTCACATGTGCAGTTCTGGCAAATTATGAACAATGAGATGTAAAAAGACCAAAAACCCAACTGCCACTTCTGAGGAGCCAGGACCAAAATCGGAATATTGCACATGCCCCCTTGCATTCAACACCACTGAAGGGGTGGGCAAACCATGTAAGCCACTCCTCCAGCCCATCACCTGGACTCACCTCTATCCCCTCCTATGTAAGGAACCAGCTAGTCCTCTTTCCCCTGGTGGCTCAGAGGGTAAAGAATTTGCCCTCAATGTGGGAGACCTGGGTTCAATATCTGGGTTGGGAAGATCCACTGGAGAAGAGAATGTCTACCCACTCCAATATTCTGGCCTGGAGAATTCCATGGACAGAGGAGGCTGACAGGCTATAGTCCATAGGGTCGTAAAGAATCAGACAGGACTGAGCGAATTTCACTGCACTAAACTGCAGCCCCACCTTGGAGAGCAAACAAGTGAACCTGTTACTTGTTTTTGCTCCCTTCTGCTGCAGCAGGAGTCCCAGTAAAGCCTTTTCCAAATCTTTTGTCTGTCTTTGTATCAATTTCTGTTGATTAAGGAGGCCAAGAATGCTGGCTGGAAACATACATACAAGGGAGGGAGGGACCCACGAGGGCTTGGGTACTAGCAAGGGGGAATATTGTATGCTACACCAAAAGCTGCCTGCTGCAGAATCTATCTAATGAGGGAATGGAACAGTGCAGGGAGACTGCTACTTAATTCATATGAATTCAATCTGTCCCCCAAACAGTATCTCTAATTCAACTCCTTTTGCAGAGAGTGAAATACCCATATTCTGCAGAGGTCAGGAATGTGGTGTCATTGGCTGTGCAGGGTGTAGCATGAGATACAGGGGTAAAATGCATCTTATACAGATTTCAAAACAATCCTCCTGTTCATTGTTTCAACAGTGATCCTAACCTCTAATTTGCTTCATCCTTCAACTCTTGGGTCCTTCCAGGGTTCTGAAACACAAGATGGCCTGCCTAATTCCATTACCTATTCAGATTTCCTGTATAAGATATGTCAGTTTTCTCTCATCCAACTGCTTTATATTTGCATACATGTAATCCCATTCATGGGGAAACAGTGGAAACAGTGTCAGACTTTATTTTTTTGGGCTCCCAAATCACTGCAGATGGTGACTGCAGCCGTGAAATTAAAAGACACTTGCTCCTTGGAAGGAAAGTTATGACCAACCTAGATAGCATATTCAAAAGCAGAGACATTACTTTGCCAACTACGGTCTTTCTACTCAAGGCTATGGTTTTTCCTGTGGTCATGTATGGAAGTGAGAGTTGGATGGTGAAGAAGGCTGAGCGCTGAAGAATTGATGCTTTTGAACTGTGGTGTTGGAGAAGACTCTTGAGTGTCCCTTGGACTGCAAGGAGGTCCAACCAGTCCATTCTGAAGGGGATCAGCCCTGGGATTTGTTTGGAAGGACTGATGCTGAAGCTGAAACTCCAGTACTTTGGCCACCTCATGCGAAGAGTTGACTCATTGGAAAAGACTTTGATGCTGGGAGGGATTGGGGGCAGGAGGAGAAGGGGACAACAGAGGATGAGATGGCTGGATGGCATCACTGACTCAATGGACATGAATCTGAGTGAACTTTGGGAGTTGGTGATGGACAGGGAGGCCTGGCGTGCTACAATTCATGGGGTCGCAAAGAGTTGGACATGACTGAGCGACTGAACTGAACTGAACTGAATCCCATTCTTTGCTTTCTATTGTTATTTATATTGGGCTTCCCTGGTGGCTCAAATGGTAAAGAATCTGCCAGCAAGGCAGGAGACCTGGGTTTGATCCGGGTTGAGAAGATCCCCTAGAGGAGGACATGGCAACCCACTCCAATATTCTTGCCTGGAGAATCCCCATGGACAGAGGAGCCTGGCGGGTCACAGTCCATGAGGTTGCAAGGAGCTGGACATGACCGAGCGACTAAGCACAGCACAATCCTGTTCTTTGCCCTCTATTCCTTTCTATCGTAGTAACTTTGTTCTTGCAACTTTATACTTTTTATAAAACATCTTTAAAAAACTAAATATTTTTCATACTTTTTTCTTGGTATGCCATGCAGCTTTTGGAATCTTTGTTTCCTGACTAAGGATCTGTGGCCTCTGCATTGGAAGCACAAAGTCTTAACCACTGGACCACCAGGGAAGTTCCAATAATGATGTTTTAAGAGGAGATAGGCAAATACTTGTTCAGTCCTCTAGGTTAAATCAGAACCCCTATGATTTTCTTAAAAATCTCTGTGAGGCATCCTCTTCCCACCTCTCATGGTCATAGTTTTATTCATGAATCTTCAGTGCCTGGTCTAGTCACTAACACATAACAGATATTTTAAAATTAATAACTGGATGAAGCTAAATCAGCATGACTCTCTTGAGCATAATGTGACCCAAATTACTCAAGAAGAAATTTTGATGTAATGAAAAAACAACCTAGCAAACCAGTAAATGTCACCAACATATTGTCCTCAAGTCTTAAGAAGGAAAATGAGCAGGACATGAGAAATGCTGTAGAATGTTAGATCTGAGAAATCACAGACATTTGTTTTATTCACTATTGGATCCGCTGATCAAGAACATTGCCATACAGTAGTGAAAGTGAACGTTGCTCAGTCCTGTCCGACTCTTTGTGACACCATGGACTATTAATTCCCCAGGCCAGAATACTGGAGTGGGTGGCCTTTCCCTTCTCCAGATCTTCCCAACCCAGGGATCAAACCCAGGTCTCCAGCATTGCAGGCAGATTCTTTACCAGCTGAGCCGTACAGTAGGTGCTCAATAAATGTTCATTTTTTTGTGTGTATGGCTATGTAGTGACAGGAGTACACTGTAAAGCCAAGAGACTTGAATATAGAGTAAAAACAGCTGGGTTACTTCAAGCAAGGTACTCATCCCACTTAGCCTATCTTTTTTTTTTTTTTTTTTTTTTTAGCTCTAAAGCAATGACTGTGATATTTGCCCAAAGATATTCACCATTTAAAGTATGAAATAGTGTCACAGTTTTTGAATGTAATTGTTCCTCTGTGGACATTCTGAAATAAACTATGTCACTGAATATATACAAATTCAAGTGCCTAACTGGAATTTGTGAATGCATACAAATTTAATGAATTGCCAAATTCCATTTGAGCAATATGTTCTGATAACTTCTAACATAACCCTCAGATATTTGAATGCACTTCTGAATCTAATTTTGAGTCTTAAAATATTTTTTCCTTCCTAATGAATGGAAGATTTAATTCAAAAATTTGATACTACTAAATAGAAATTCCAAATACTTCAGATTGTGTTTAAGTCAGACGTAGACAGCAAACTTTTTCTCTTTGAGGACTGAGTACATGTGCAGATGAGGAGAAGCAGTCATCATTCATAAGGATTTTGCTGATAACATGCCACAAAGCAATGAGAGAGGCCCTCAAGTTGGCTAGGAGGCTGCAGAGAAATTTATTCTTCCTCTGGAATAAACTATGTTTTCTAGTCATTAGAGCAAATCATCTCTTGTTACCCATCTAGGAGACTTGGCTCTCCCTATACCCAAGACCCTGATGCAATTCCTCTGCCTGGCTTCCATCCCTCCACACTGACCACTTGCTGACCTCAGCCATATAAGTCAAAGTTGGAGCTAATAAAAGTTGACAGATATCTAACCTCTTAATTGAATCTCTAAGCTTTTTATTGACTTTCTCCCCTTCATCCCTCCACCTTTCTTTCTATTTCTCTTATTTCAGAATGAAGTTTTCTTTTTATTAATTTATTTTTTATTAGTGAATACACAATATTTAGTTGTCTGACATCTCCAAAGTGGTAGTGACTGCACTATACATTAGCTTGAATGTTCATTCCCAGCTTCATAGGCCTGGAGAGAAATGGATGCACTTCGGCTAAACCAGGAAAGCTGATTGCTACCTGAAGAACTAATTCATCTTCATAGCAGATGGGTGTCAAGGATATTCAAGAGGAGACACACCCAAGGTCATGCCAATTAGTTGTGGAGAAGAGCTTGACTAGAAGGTAATTTGAGATATAAACAGCCTTCATTTACCGGACCCAGATTCATAATGAACACCTTACGTAGGTGAAAGGCTTTGGAAAGACGTCCACCTTCTTCAAGGGCGTGAGGGCACCTGGCGATGAGGTCTTCATGAAATGACGTGTCATCTGGAGGAATTATCAACACAGAGGGAACATAGGGATGTGACACTCTCTCTTTAACTCCTTTGCTGCTGGTTTTTTTTTTTTTTTTTTTGTTCCTTTACTTGCTTTGTCAGATTCACCTTGGTGGCAAAAGCCAGGTGTTAGTTTTCCCTAGTGCTCCAAAAGGAAACCATGCATGATGAAAGGAAAGGTGTGAAACAGTTAGAATATATTTAGCCCCAACATTGGGAGGATGCTGAGTTCTGGAGGAAGTTGTGTGCACTACCACTTCAACAATCACTTTTTAAACTCGGACACTGGTATCCGGAATTCAGGCTTCCCTGGTGGCTTCGCAGCAAAGAATCTGCCGTCAATGCAAGTGACCCGTTGTTTGATCCCAGTTCCATCTGTGTTCGATCTCCAAGGAAGATCCCTTGAATAAGGAAATGGCAACCCATTCCAGTGTTCTTCCCCGAGAAATCCCATGGACAGAGGAGACTGGTAGGCTATACAGTACATGGGGTCACAAAGAGTCAGACTTGACAGCGACTAAACAACAACATTCCAGAGTTCACAGGCAACATCCCACATATATGAATTCTCATCTCACAGAACGCAGCTAGCTGCACAGATCCTTAGTTCATACGATCTAACTTTTGGAAACTTTGATCCACTTTGTCAGATAGCTAGTTTCCAACCATTAGTGGTGAGTTCAGTTCAGTTCAGCCACTCAGTCGTGTCTTACCTTTGTGATACCATGGACTGCAGCACGTCAGGCCTCCCTGTCCATAACCAGCTCCCAAACTTGCTCAAACTCATGTCCATCCAGTTGGTGATGCCATCCAACCATCTGCTCCTCTGTCATCCTCTTCTCCTGCCTTCAATATTTCCCAGGCTCAGAGTCTTTTCCAGTCAGTCAGTTTTTCACATCGGGTGGCCAAAATATGGGAGTTTGTTTCAGCATCAGTCCTTCCAATGAATATTCAGGACTGATTTCTTTTAGGATTGACTGGTTGGATCTCCTTGAAGTCCAAGGGACTCGCAAGAGTCTTCTCCAACACCACAGTTCAAAAGCATCAAGTCTTCAGCGCTCAGCTTTCTTTATAGTCCAACTCTCACATCCATACATGACTACTGGAAAAACCATAGCTTTGACTAGATGGACCTTTGCTGGCAGAGTAATGTGTCTGCTTTTTAATGTGCTGTCTAGGCTGGTCATAGCTTTTCTTCCAAGGAGCAAGCCTCTTGTAATTTCATGGCTGCAGTCACCATCTGTAGTGATTTGGGAGCCCCAGAAATAAAGTCTCTTGCAGTTTCCATATCTATTTGCCACGAAGTGATGGGACCAGATGTTATGATCTTAGTTTTCTGAATGTTAAGTTTTAAGCCAACTTTTTCACTCTCTTCTTTCACTTTCATCAAGAGGCTCTTTAGTTCTTCTTCACTTTCTGCCATAAGGGTGGTGTCATCTGTATATCTGAGGTTATTGATATTTCTCCCAGCAATCTTGATTCCAGCTTGTGCTTCATCCAGCCTGGCATTTCACTTGATGTACTCTGCATATAAGTTAAATAAGCAGGTGATCCTATGCAGCCTTCACGTACTCCTTTCCCAATTTGGAACCAGTCTGTTGTTCCACGTCCAGTTGTAACTGTTGCCTCTTGACCTGCATACAGATTTCTCAGGAGGCAGGTCAGGTGGTCTGGTATTCCCATCTCTTGAAGACTTTTCCACAATTTATTGTGATCCACACAGTCAAAGGCTTTGGCGTAGTCAATAAAGCAGAAGATGTTTTCTGGAACTCTCTTGCTTTTGCGATGATTCAATGTATGTTGGCAATTTGATCTCTGGTTCCTCTGCCTTTTCTAAATCCAGCTTGAACATCTGGAAATTCACAGTTCACAGTACTGTTGAAGCCTACCTTGGAGAATTTTGATCATTACTTTGCTACTGTCTGAGATGAGTGCAATTGTGTGGTAGTTTGAACAACCTTTGGCATTGCCTTTCTTTGGGATTGGAATTAAAACTGACCTTTTCCAGTCCTGGTGAGTAGTGGCATATGTTTGACATCAATAGGATGTGTGATCACTTTCATTTAGGCTAGAAATATCATGTGGTGATGCTGCTCAGTGGCTTTACTGATGGTCAGGTTTGATATCCAAGTCTGTGCCAGATGGGGAAGTATATTCATGACCAGGTTGAAGGCCTTGAGTGTCCTTGATTTCCCTGGTATCATCCCAGAGCAAGTGGGAAACTTTGTCCAGGAAAGAAGATCACAGAATGTAGAACTTATCAGAGTAACTCTTCAAGCCCAGGAATGTAAAGTTTTACAAGAGCAACATTATCAGCAAGAACCTTTGTCATCGCCACCTTTTATAGACAACTCCCTGCTGTGTCTATAGCCCAACTCGTGGTTAGGTTTCTCCACGTTGCTGGGAGCTCTGTTAGGCTAATTCGATATTTTAAAAACTCTGTCACCATTGTTCTTATTTAATAAGTAACTAATCAGTTCTGCAGTCTGTTGTGCCCTGCTGTTGCTAGCAAAGCTAAAATTGGACACTTTGATTAATTTTTCTGTTTTTGAGCAATATGTTCTGATAACTTCTAATGTATTGACCCTATATTTGAATGCATGTTCTGAGTCTAATGCTGTGCCTTGCGGCAGGTGTTCAGTTATGGAGACAATACATTTCCAGGATGAAAATGTCATCGGTGTATAACAAGCATGTAAAAACCTTTGCAAAGCCCAGAGAATGGATATCCAGACCATATGACGTTGAGCATATTTCTCTGAATAAATGTCCCAATAATAAAACATGCTATAGAATTTCAGGAACACTTTCCAGAAGCAATATTGTTACAAATTCAATATTGCTTCTGTTTTATTTATTTATTTTTTGTGTTTTTTTTTTGGCCATGAGGCATGTAGAATCTTAGCTCCCCATCCAGGGATCAAACTTGCACTCTTTGCATTACAAAATGAAGTCTTAGCCGCTGGACTCCCACAAAAATCCCTATCCATTGATTCTTTTTTATACACATTATGACAAGATGCCCTGTCATAATCCTATTATACCCCTGTTTTCCAGACTACCCAAAGTAAACAGGAAAATATATATTTAATTGGTGTGGGATTATAGCATAGTCATATTGAAAATAATAATCAATTCTAATTTTGCAAAAATATTAGCCATGATTGCTTTAGGCATTCAACTACAGTCTTTAAACATATTTCATTTGTGAACATATAATATGCATTCAAACATACGAAATTCCTACATTGCATAAAATTCTATTTTACAGAGTAATGACAACAACTGTAATGATATAGATAATAATAATAACGATGGATAAGACCTGTTTAGCACTTATGGTGTTTAAGCCTCTCCTGCAATGTTCTGCAGGGCTGGATGAATGGTCCATTGGCTTGCTCAAAATATCTGGTTGTTATATTCTCTATGGAATAGCAATGACTTTACCCTTTAATGAGGGGAAAACACATGATGGTGCTATGTTGCATTAAATGGAGGAACACACATTTTTGTCTAGGTTGCCCTTATTAGAAGAAAGATCTCTGTGAGAAACTATTTCAGTCTCTCAGCCTCGTGAATGAGAGACACTGAAATTGGGAAGAGACACATCTCAGATAACGGAAGAGTGTGGGCTATGTGAGTCTGTAGAAAGATGCTCTGAAATATGAGGTAGCACCAACTTTCACGTAGAGTGTCCTTCAGTTATTATAAATCAGTCACGAGCTCCAGAGAAATGACATATACTTCTAGACTGAAAATATACACACACACACACAAGGGAGTAAATAAGTAAGAAATACTGAAGGAGATAAACAGACTTATACTGCAGAACTGCTCATAGCTTTTAAGGTGGTATTGTGAATCTTCAAAAAGTTGACAGATAATTAACTTTATTCTTTTCTTTTTTGAAAAAATTAATATTTATTGGAGTGTAGTTGATTTGGGGCTTCATTGGTAGCTCAGATGGTAAGGAATACGTTTGCAATGCAGGAGACCCCAGTTCAACTCCTGGGTCAGGAAGATCCCCTGGAGCAGGGATAGACTACCCACTCCAGTATTCTGGGGCTTCCCTGGTGGCTCAGTTGGTAAAGAATCCACCTGCAATGTGGGAGACCTGGGTTCTATCCCTGGGTTGGGAAGATATCCTGGAGGAGGGATGGCAACCCATTCCCGTATTCTTGCCTGGAGAGGCCCCATGGACGGAGGAGCCTAGCAGGCTGCAGTCCATGAGGTCACAAAGAGTTGGACAGGACTGAGTGACTAAGCACAGGACAGCACAAAGTTGACTTACAATGTTCTGTTAGTTTTAGGTGTACAGCAAAGTGAATTGGTTATATATATACACATACCCACTCTTTTGCAGATTATTTTCCCATATAGGTCATTACATAATATTGAATAGTTTCCTGTGTTATAAGGTAGGTCCTTTTAGTTATAGTTTTGTTTCAAACCAGCTTCTTTCTTTATCTCTCTCTCTATGTGGCAGAATGACTAATTTTCTGAAATTTTACTCTGGAAAATAATACTTTATACCATTTGAGTATTATTCAGAATTAAACATATGATCACTTCAGTTCAGTTCAGTCGCTCAGTAGTCTCCAACTCTTTGCGACCCCATGAATCACAGCACGCCAGGCCTCCCTGTCCATCCATCACCAACTCCCGAAGTTCACTCAAACTCATGTCCATTGAGTTGGTGATGCCATCGAGCCATCTCATCCTCGGTCATCCCCTTCTTCTGTTCGCAATCCCTCCCAGCATCAGAGTCTTTTCCAATGAGTCAACTCTTTGCATGAGATGGCCAAAGTACTGGAGTTTCAGCTTTAGCATCATTCCTTCCAATGGACACCCAGGGCTGACCTCCTTCAGAATGGACTGGTTGGATCTCCTTGCAGTCTAAGGGACTCTCAAGAGTCTTCTCCAACACTACAGTTCAAAAGCATCAATTCTTCGGTACTCAGCTTTCTTCACAGTCCAACTCTCACATCCAGAAACATATGATAGGACTTATTAAACATCTACTGATTTATTTATTTAGAATGATACTGCACCTTGTTAAAAAAAATTAAATAGCTGAAAATGAATGACAGTGTAAAAGATATTCTTCCTAATGAAATGAGGCACTAGGTCTAGAAAAGAAAAAAAGAGACAACATAAACCCTACCATTATTTTGCTCATAGAAATAATCTTCAGCCCATTATCTTGGAGATTGTTATTAAGTCCATGTGTAATGGATTATACAAAAGAGATTTATCCATTTTTAGACAAGAGAATATTACTTATTCTTAGAAAGGTAATATGATATTAGTCATTTCTGTTGTTCAGTTGCTAAGTCGTGTCCGACTCTTCCCCACCCCACCCCCCACCCCCGCCCCCCGCCCATGGACTGAGGCACGCCAGGCTTCCCTGTTCTTCACTATCTCCTGAGGTTTGTGCAAACTCATGCCCATTGAGTCTGTGATGCCGTCCAGCCCCTACTTAAAATTATAAGATCAGAGCTAAAATGCCAGCATTACCAGTGATTGTGCAGGTGATCTGGCAAAACAGTATTACATATTATACAGGATTGATACAAAATTAAATGAGATGATAAGCTCTTAGCAAACCTTAAAACACCAGAACAAGATTTCTCAAACTGAGGTTCATGGGCATACATTCAAGGACCCACTCTGAGTTTTGTTTATTTCAATAATAATCTTAAAAATTTTACTTTTATAGAATTTGCAAAATTTACCCAACAAAACTACTTTACAATCTTAATTTTCTATCAAAAGACATTTTCAAAGTGCAAGTTTTTATGTTTTAAGTTTATGTTTCTCACACTGAAATCTGTGGCTGTATTCTTGAGGTTTGTGAAAAATAACTTTCTTTAAAATGACTCTTCGAATACACAATTTTGAGAATCACTGCCCTGTAATTAATACATATGTTACAGATACTGATTAAATTTTTAAGAGCACCAGATAAAGAAGCTTATAATCAAGGAAAATGGACCACCTTCCTCTATATCTCTTAAACAATGTCAAGAAGATCTTAGAAATTTTACTCTATGAAGTCATGAAATTCACATGATTGTTAAACATGCAACATCAATAAATTATTTAATATTCAGAAGAAAGATGTATGATAGGTCTGTAACACAATAAGCTGCAATGCTTAGGGTGTGGCATTTTAATTTAGAAATAAGTATTGAGGATGTTAAGTATATGATGCGACTTCATATCATCCCCAATGAGACAGTTCACTTTTCTCTCTCTCTCTCTTTTTTTTTTTTTTTTTTACAAATTTAAAGCAATTGCCACAGTATGGCAATGTCATCTTACATTGAATATCTAGGATTTCTGTTTTAAAGCCCTGGCAAATACTTGCAGTTTGCCCATCCCCAGATGGGACTTCCTCTTCAAAAAATACACAGGCAGAGTTCCAAGGATAGTGGCCGATAGAGTGCTCAGCATTCCTGGCACTGAGACATCAGTGAAGCAAAGCCCACTCCAGGTGGGCTCCTGTGTTTCCTTTGCTTTGACATTGCAGGTCTCTCTACAGCAGGTGTGCTCCCTACAGCACAGAGTCTCTCAGTAGGAGAGATGGGATTCAGAGAGGGCCCACGTCAACAACTTGCACAGGTGTGAGTGCCCTGGAAAACAAACAACAGCCTGGAGGATCTTCTAGAAGCTTCCATAATTCTGGCAGCGAAAGCAAGAATTCTTATACTATTAATAGTTGAAAGTGAAATTGTCATGCACCACTTCTGGTCTGAAGCTTTGGCTATCTTATGAATGGACTATGTGATTCTGATGTATACATGTATATTTTCTCTTTCTTGTTAAGTTCCCCTGAACTGTGTAAGAACAAGTTATGAAAAATTAAAAGAGCTAAAAATTTCTAGTTAATGAGAAGTCTTTTCTTTGAAAGTGAAGTACACAAGGTTCTCAGGGACAGCATGTACTCAGAGTGGGTAAAACAACTGGATAAATTAAACTATAGGCTAGATTTGGACACTTTCTCGTTTCCATGCTATTATTGATACCATTTTCCTGTTACAATTTTAGTGAGCCTATTGGGTTTGTTTTTTCTGTGAGGGTATACAGATTAAAGGCCCTCTGTTAGGGAAGAAGGAGAAGGCAATGGCACCCCACTCCAGTACTTTCCTGGAAAATCCCATGGTCGGAGGGGCCTGGTAGGCTGCAGTCCATAGGGTTGCTAAGAGTCAGACATGACTGAGCGACTTCCCTTTCGCTTTTCATTTTCATGCATTGGAGAAGGAAATGGCAACCCACTCCAGTGTTCTTGCCTGGAGAATCCCAGGGACGGGGGACCCTGGTGGGCTGCCGTCTATGGGGTCGCACAGAGTCAGACACTACTGAAGTGACTTAGCAGCAGTAGCAGTTAGGGAAGAATGGGCTTCCCATGTGGCCTTAGAGGTAAAGAACCTTCCTGCCAGTGCAGGAGACTTAAGAGACCCGGGTTCAATCCCTGGGTTGAGAAGATCCCCTGGAGGAGGGCATGGCAACCCACTCCAGTATTCTTGTCTGGAGAATACCATGGACAAAGGAGCCTAGAGGTCTATGGACTACATAATTGCAAAGAGCTGGACACAACTGAAGTGATTTGGCACGCAGCGCACAAAGGAAGAATAGCTGATATTGCAATTGATTTTGGACTCAATTCATTTTGAAAAGATAACTTTGATTAAATATACTATTGCAGGCACAAAACTAATTGTTGTTGCTGTTCAGTCGCTAAGTCTCATCCGACTCTTTGCATCCCATGAACTACAGTATACCAGGCTCCTCTCTCTTTCACTGTCTCCCGGAGTTTGCTCAGTTTCATGTCCATTGAATCAGTGATGCTGTCCATCTTCTCATCCTCTGCTGTCCCCTTTTCCTGTTGCTTTCAATCTTTCCCCAAAATAAGGTCTTTTCGAATAAGTCAGCTCTTCATATCAAGTGACCAAAGTACTGGAGATTCAGCTTCAGCATCAGTCCTTCCAGTGAATATTTAAGATTGATTTCCTTTAGGATTGACTGATTTGATCTCCTTGCAGTCCAAGGGACTCTTAAGAGTCTTCTTCAGCGTCACAATTCAAAAGCATCAATTCTTTGGCACTTAGCTTTCTTTATGGTCCAACTCTCACATCTGTATATGACTACTGGAAAAACCAAAGCTTTGGCCAAAATTAATAATTGTGGCTAAATATTTCTGAGCACCCTCTACCAGTGTTGGTACAAGTACTTCAGATTTTATTCATACAATTAACTTTGTTTATACATTTAAAAATTCTGTTATTTTTATGTAAGAAGGTGTCAGATCTGGAACTTAGTCTTGAATAGTCAGATTTCCATTGGTTTTAAGGACCAACACTACACACAAAAGGACAGACTTTTTAAAAACCAGTTTACTACCTTTTTTCTAGTATTTTAACAGGAGGTGAATCAGAGGAGAACAAGCATTGCACTAAGAAACTGAGATAAAGAAGACATGGATTTGAGTTTAACAGTACCATTCATAACTGTATGACTTGGGGAAGTCACTTGACCCTTTGAGCTCCATTGTTCTAATTTGAAATGAGAGAGCTGGATTAAATCTTGGAAGACAAATGCACAGCAAACATGATGCTAATTTAGTCTATGTTCTTGTTATAAATCATTATCCACTCTTCTACTGACTTGAACATAAGATTGTAACCTTCTCAGCTCAAGTTTCCATATAATCGTATTTGATTGATTGGCACTGGTGTGTGAGGTAAAACCCAGCTTTCATCCTGGATGATATGATATATATGCTTTCTTCCTGTTCTAATATTAAATGGTTCTTTACACTTAATAACATAATTATACAATGGGGAGGATGTTTGTGGTTTAAAATGGAGACAAGCAGAGAGCTCTACTGATGGATTGACAATAGAGAGAATTATGAAGACACCATCTGAGTCTTGAAAAACATGTTCAAGGCTGACTCATGCCTATGTCTTGAGCAGTAGGACGCCTTCCCCAGTGAGAAAATTTACTTCCCCATCTAGTCCCTACTCACTGTCTCAGCATGAAGCCAGAGCACTGAATTTATTACCAGTACAATGAATTATTTCATTTAATCATAAGCTTGGATCTTGCTGTTGCACCTTCTCTCTAACTGTTTCATTTCCTGTACATGTGAATTAGTCCTTATCCACAATCTGACATTTTCTTTCAGATCACATGGTATCAAAGAGTAGGAATGTTATCCTGTATTATATTTAAATAGCCACATGCATTTGGATTCCTAATAAAGAGAATTCAACAATAGTGTAAGAAAGAAAGCAAAGGAATAAGGGGAAGGAGAAGAAAATTTCTGATAGTCACGTAATTCAAGGCACTTTTTAGTTTAATCCACTGGAGAAATTCCATGTGATTAAAAGCTTAATGGCTTTAACATTCAAAAATGAGAATTATATGTGCTCTTATTGTTTTCTCCTTATTAGAACCCGTGTGTGTGTGTGTGTGTGTGTGTGAGTGTGTGTGTGTGTGTGTGTGCTCAGTCACTTCAGTCATGTTTGACCCTTTGTGACCCCCAGGCTCCTCTGTCCATGGGATTCTCCAGGCAAAACCACTGGAGTGCATTGCCATGCCCTCCTCCAAGGTATCTTCCCAAGCCAGGGATTGAACCTGCAACCCCTGCACCTCTTGTATTGCAGGCAGATTCTTTACCACTGAGTCACCCTTTCTGATTAATCTCTCTAATTCCTTGCAGCTGATTTTTTTTTTTTTTAAGTGCCTGTATCTTAGGTAGATCTCTCTCTGCCAAGAAAGTCAGGGAACAATCAGGATGAGGAATAGGGAAAAGCAGGGTTTTGTAGACTGCTCAGACATGACTTGAACTTGTGGAGGCCAGAGGTTTCAGGGTTTGGGGATAGCTTGTTTCTGAATGTATCATCTTTAGGTCCCAAAGCAATGAGCTGAATCTAGATATAGAAGTTCAAGGTCCTGGCATAACTCATCACATCAATCAAATAAAAACCAGATAATACTTTTTTTTTTTTTTCAGAAAAGCTGAGAAAAGCAAATATTAAAAAGAAAAGATAACACATTTCTCCTTTGGGGTATGGTGAAATAATTGTATCAGGTAAACCCTTCAGTAGAGAACAGTTTTTTAAAAGCTGGATTTGAAGGACTAGAGAGAGGAACATGGTACAAAGAAAAAAATTCTTCACTCCTACTTGGGGTTTTACAATGTATAGCATGAGACATAGAGGGAAAATAGGACACAGAAGACAAAGCCTTTTGGAAATAGCATGGGAGAGAAAAAACAAACTATTAAGGATTATGGCTAACAAATTACCCAAGGTTTGGGAGGCCAAGAACATGGAGAAAAGGACACAAGAAAGATGTGAGATAAACATTCTACCTGACTTGTTCTCAAAACTTTGCTGTATCCTGTGTTACACAGGATCAAGAGAAAACTAAAAAGAAAGTGGTTACCAAGAATATAACAGCTAACCAGAGGTTTTGGCAATATAACAGAGCAGAGCAATCTAAAGTTGTAATTCAGGATCCTTTGAAGGGAAGATGGTCTTTGGAAATATCTCTAGCTTTGATTTTAGAAGTGTGAAGCATTAAAATTAATGCTCAGCATTAAAAGCAAATTATAAATAAGTCTACCATCAAAAGTCTGAAACTCATCATTTTATCATCTCTGTCCCTTGATAAATACACTTGATGTGCTCCTTCTCAAACTGCTAGTTAGAAGAAAAGAAAATTTTCCCAGCAGGAAGACAAATCATACAAAGACTATATAGTTTTTCATACATAATGTTCATTATCTAAATAAAAATTATCAGGAATACTAGGATACAGAAATAAGCAACTGATAAGTAGTAGAAATAGAAAAAAATTTGAAGATAATGATCAGAATTCTTAAACACAGGATATATTTGACACAGAGTTTAAAATAACTACTTTTAAAACATTCAAATTAATGAAAAGATATAGAATTCCTCCAGGGAACCATTTATAGACTGGTATAATGAAATTCAAATTAGAAACAAAAATATAGTTACCAAAATAATACTTTAATTGATAAATAAACCAGTATGTTAGACAATATAAAAGAGAAGACTGTTAAAGTGGAAGATATAAAGGATTAATAGAAAATATTTGGACAAAAGCACATGAGGCAGATGAAAATATGAGACACAAAAGTTTAACATATATGTAATTGAAACACCAAAAGGCAAAAGGATACAATATTTGGAGAAATGGTGACTGAGAATTTTCCAAAATTTAAAAGAGAATAAAAACCTATTTTAAAGAACTCTATAGATTTCATATACAAAAATTACAAATAAAACAACAACTAGGCATTTTGTTGTTAGGCTGATAAATACCAAAGACAGATAAAACATATAGAAAGCATTTAGAGAAAAAGAGGTACATTAACCTCATGTGACAGTAAGACCATAGTTGCCATTTAATCAGAAATAAGTCATAAACATATACTTGCAGTATGAAAAACTAATAATGGTTGGCCTACAAGTCTACATCAAGGAAGAATATCTTTCAGTAGTAAAACATGAATTTCTGTGCTTGATATGATGGAGTAAAAATTGGTTGGCACAAAATTGGTTTCCTTATTGTAAACAAATATAAAATTATAAACTGGACAAAATGTATGGGACTATTTAAAATTATTTGACAGCACAAACCTCATTTGACAACACAAATGAATGTAATCTTTGAGAAAAAGGAAATCATGAGTTGAGCTCATGTTTACAATGATTCTACTTGAGCTGTTTTGAAACTATAGCAAAGTGAGCTGGAATGAATCATTCTGCTCTTAAAAGGTGAGGGAGCAGAAAACAAATTTGTAGCAAGTGACAAGACTGGGGCTTTCAGGGTGGCTCACTGCTAACTTGGAAACTTTCTAAAGAGAAGTTTATTCTAGGAATGGAGAACATAAAAAATAAATCTAATTCACTATATTAACATAACAAAAAGAGAAATTAAATAATCATATTGATAGATGATTAAAAGTCACTTGATAAAATTCAACACCTACATGAACTTTCAGCAAAGAATGGGAAAGAACATTTTCAGACTGAGAAAGAATTACTCTGATAAGCTTTTAGCTAATATTGTACATTAGTGGCGAATGATTAAATAACTTCTAGCTAAGATTAAGTAGAAAAACAGCCAGCATGCTTCCATATTTCTATTAAGTATTATCTGGGATAATGCAATAAAGCAAAAAAAAAAAAAAAGGTATAAATACCAGGAAAAAAAAAAAAAGAAACAACTTTGAAAAATAACAAAGTTGGAGAACTTACACTACCTGACTTCAAGACACTATGATACTGGTGTATCAATAGCATAGAATTCAATGTTCAGAAATAGACCCACACATATGTAACCCATTAATCTTTGACAAGATGCAAACTTAATTCAGATAAGAAAGAGCAGCCTTTTTAACAAAAGGTGCTAGAGTAATTATATATCCATATGTAAATGTATGAGGTTTGATTCATATCTCACACCATCTATAAAAATTAACTCAAAACAGATTATAGATCTAAATGCAAAACCTACAACTCTTAAGCATCTCAAAAAAAAGAAGAAAATCATTATGACTTTAAGGTAGCCAAAGAATTCTTACTTAAACATCAAAAATATGATTCGTAAAGGAATTTATACATTGGATTTTGTCAAAATTAAGAATTTTCCTCTTTGAATCACAAAGGATATGAGTATAAAAAGAGAAAAACTACAGCTTGGAAGAAAATATTTGCATTCACGTAAACAATAAATGCATTGATGCAAATTAAGTAACTATTTCTTAAAATTCAATAATGAGAATACTCAATACAAATAGCAGAGTATTTGAACAGACACATTACAGAAGATATGCAGATTATAAATTAGTATGTGTAAATATCCTCAGGGCTTCCCCTGTGGCTCAGATGGTAAAAGATATGCCTGCCATGTGGGTGACCAGGGTTCTATTGCTGGGTTGGGAAGATCCCAGGGATAATGTAATGGATATGCTTCCCCGCTATTCTCTCAATTTGTCCCACTCTCTTCTTCCCCAACTGTGTGCATAAGTCTGTTCTCTATGTCTGCATCTCCATTGCTGCCCTGCAAATACGTTCATCAGTACCTTTTATCTAGATTCCATACACGTGTGTTAATATAGTTTTTGTTTTTCTCTCTCTAACTTACTTACTTCATTTTGTATAATAGGCTCTAGGCTCATCCACCTCACTAGGATTGACTCGAATGTGTTCTTTTTTATACCTGAGTAATATTCCATTGTATATATGTACCACAACACAACATTGTAGAGCAACTGTCCTCCAATAATTGTATTTTGTCCTATATTTCTCAATATTGTATAATTATAATCTTTGATAATTTAAAAAAGAAAAAAATTAAGGAAAAAAGCTAATAACTCACTGGAGCAATGTTAAATAAGACAAAAAATTATTCCCAGAATGTTAAAAATTATAATGTTTACCAACATATTTGCAAATTATATTGTCTTAGCTTGGTCACTGTTGCAAAGTTATAACAGACTTAAAAAATGGACAGAAAGAGTACACAATGGGTAATTTCATTCATGTAAAATAATAGAAAATGTAAACAAACCTATAAGGGCTTCCCTGGTGTCTCAATAGTAAAGAATCCAGCTGCAAGGCAGGAAAGTCAGGTTCAGTCCCTGGGTTGAGAAGATCCATTGGAAAAGGAAATGGTAACCCACTCTAGTATTCTTGCCCCAGTCAGTCAGTTCAGTTGGTCAGTCATGTCCGACTCTTTGCGACCCTATGGACTGCATCACACCAGGCCTCCCTGTCTATCACCAGCTCCTGGAGTTTACTCAAACTCATGTCCATTGAGTCGGTGATGCCATGCAACCATCTCATCCTCTGTCGATTCTTGCCTGGAGACTCCCATGGACAGAGGAACCTGGTGGGTTACAGACCATGGGGTCACAAAGAGTCATACATGACTTGGTGATTAAACCACCACCACAACAAACAAATCTATAGTCACAGAAAGCAGATTAGTAGCTGTCTGGAGATGTGGAGTTATGAGGAAGGACAGGAAAGAAAGATTACAAAGGGAGTCAAGGAAACCTCAAGGGGAGATGAATATCTCATTATCTTGAAAATGACGACACATGTGCCCCAATGTTCATTGCAGCACTGTTTATAATAGCCAGGACATGGAAGCAACCTAGATGTCCATCAGCAGACGAATGGATAAGAAAGCTGTGGTACATATACACAATGGAGTATTACTCAGCCATGAAAAAGAATACATTTGAATCAGTTCTAATGAGGTGGATGAAACTCGAGCCTATTATACAGAGTGAAGTAAGCCAGAAAGAAAGACACCAATACAGTATACTAACATATATATATGGAATTTAGAAAGATGGTAATGATAACCCTGTATGTGAGACAGCAAAAGAGACACAGATGTATAGAACAGTCTTTTGGACTCTGTGGGAGAGGGAGAGGATGGGATGATTTGGGAGAATGGCATTGAAACATGTATAATATCATATAAGAAACGAATCGCCAGTCTAGGTTTGATGCAGGATACAGGATGCTTGGGGCTGGTGCACTGGGATGACCCAGAGGGATGGTATGGGGAGGGAGGTGGGAGAGGGGTTCAGGATTGGGAACACGTGTACACCCATGGTGGATTCATGTTGATGTATGGCAAAACTAATTCAATATTGTAAAGTAAAATAAAGTAAAAAAATAAATAAATAAAAATTAATTTAAAAAAAAAAAGAAAATAATGATGGTTTCAAGGGAGTTTGTATACGTTTGCTCCAACTTACCAAACTGTACAATTTAAGCTTGAATATTTTTTACGTATCAATTATATTTCAATGTGCTGTGTGTTTAGTTGCTCAATGATGTCCGACTCTTTGAGGTCGGTCATCGATCGCATGGTTGGACACAACTGAATGACTAAGTACACAGCACACTGAAATAACAGGTTGCAAAGAATTGGACTGCAGCCTGCCAGTCTCCTCTGTCCATGGGTATCTTCCAGACAAGAATACTAGAGTGGGTTGCCATACCCTCCTCCAGAGGATACTCCTAATCCAGGCATTGAACCCAGGTCTCCGCACTGCGGGCAGATTCTTTACCTAATAAGCCAGTAGGGAAGCCCAATAAAGTTGCTTTAAAAGAAAAAGGAAAACAATGATTATAAATATATGGGTTTATTAGGATTGCAGGCTGAGAGTATTTTGTACCAAGTAAACTCAGGCAACTGAGTAAGTATCTCTGAATGGCCATAAATTGAAGTATCAGTTTTATGACTGATACAAAGAAACAGAGACCAGGGCACATAATTTTTTATCATCTTTAATGGTCCTTTTAATAACCTTTAATACTAATTTTAAGCTGTTCAGTAAAGTTTGGGGGCAGAGTAAAGGGATGCTGGGGAAAAATGGAACTTGCTTCTAATTCCACATTTTTCTTATTTCCATTATCAAGCCACCACACTGATTCAGTGATCTCATTTTCCACGTTTAATTACACAGAAAATGTGAAAAAGTACTCAAGGGACAAGTTTTTCCTTCAACTTCCATATCATTTATTCATTAGATTAACTTAGAATAAATAAGGAAAATCTAGCTGGTAGATTTGAGAATAACACATCAGTAAATTTAGACCCTATTGTGAGTGAACCAAAACAAATCAATGTGTGACTATACATGCTTCCTTTGCTCTATGTGTAAATTCACCAAAAAGATTATATTCAGAATTTATAATGAATTGGATTGATGAAATAAAAATAAACACCAGATTAGAGGCATTTTGAGGTCTAAGTATACCATATCAGTTGACTGCTCTTATTAATACTTTATGAATATCAACTTGTAGCCTCATTCTATTTGGAGTACCTCCTAGCACTCCACGGGGCTGGCTGCTCTAATCCATGGTATTTCACACCATGGGCGGACTCAGTCGATTGGAAAAATCTTTCTCTGTTGTCAACATTCTTATACTCTTTCAACCTTCAAAATCCCAACAAAAACCTCTATTTGTATAATAGAAGTGAGTAGGGAGAATGTATTTTTGTCCAGGTTTATGGTGACATGGTCACTTCCAAGGGTGAAGAATGCAGGACACAGGAGGTGCCTTTTTTTTTCTACTACATGCTTCATATTAATAAAGAAGCAGGAATACAATTCACAGAATAGAAAGCCCCTCCCTGAACTGGGCATGAGACCTAAAAAGTAACTTAAGCCTCTTTCTGGCCCCTTTTCAGTCACTGATCTTTCAGAGATCTCTCATCCTAAAAATGTGGAATCTGTCCTGTTCTCTCCTAGAGGGAAAACTAATAATCTTCTTTTATTTATTTGGTTTTCTAAGTGTCTTAAAGAAACTGAACACACTTGCAAATGGTTAAACTCCTACTGAGACTAAAATACCATTTCCATAGTTTATTAAGCATGATAATATCACACAGGTTTTATTCTCAATTCCTTTGAAGAGAGTCTAACCCCACCTCACTCCTGCATTTTTCCTTTATAATGCACAAATATCCCTATTATTTCTTTCTTAGGGGAGTGAAATAGTAAAAATATTACTCACAGCCAAGTTAGAGACTTATAAAATGAAGATAATGAAATAGTTATAAGAACAGTTTCTTTCAACTGGGCTGCCCCTTACAGAATAGAAGGCTAGTGCAAGTGAATTTAAGCTAAACATATAGCTTAAGTAAAGTGATAAAACAACTCTAGCGATCACCAATGAAACTTGTTTAAAGCTGATATTTCAGTATAATATTTACAAATTGATTCAGATGGAAATGAACTGCCAGTCCACAAACCTGTGCTAGTGGAATGTGCTCCACCATGTATGGAAATGTCATCGAGCTTGGAAGACAGCCCCAAACGTGCACCACCGCCTCTCTATCTTAGAGACAACCCCCATCTTCTATCGTGATTCATCTGTAAGTTTAGCAGGTGCCAATTTCAGGGATTAGATCTGATAGACAGGGTGCTTGAAGAACTATGGATGGAGGTTCAAGATATTATATGGGAGGCAATGATCAAGACCATCCTCAAGAAACAGAAATGCAAAAAGGCAAAATGGTTGTCTGATGAGGCCTTACAAGTACCTGAGAAAAGAAGAGAAGCTAAGGCAAAGTGGAAAAGGAAAGATATACCCATTTGAATGCAGAGTTCCAAAGAATAGCAAGGAGAGATAAGAAAGCCTGCCTCCGTGATCAATGCAAAGAAATAGAGGAAAACACAGAATGGGAAAGACTAGAGATTTCTCCAAGAAAATTAGAGATATAAAAGGAACATTTCACGCAAAGATGAGCACAATAAAGGACAGAAATGGTAGGGACCTAACAGAAGCAGAAGATATCAAGAAGAGGTAGCAAGAATACATGGAAGAACTATTCAAAAAAGATCCTCACGACCCAGATAACCACAATGGTGTGATCACTCGCCTAGAGCCAGACCTCGTGGAATGCGAAGTCAAGTGGGTCTTAGGAAGCATCACTATGAACAAAGCTAGTGGAGGTGATGGAATTCCAGTTGAGCTATTTCAAATCCTAAAAGATGATGCTGTGAAAGTGCTGCACTCAATATTCAAGCAAATTTGGAAAACTCAGCAGTGGCCACAGGACTGGAAAAGGTCAGTTTTCATTCCAATCCCAAAGAAAGGCAATGCCAAAGAATATTCAAACTACTGCCACAATCACACTCATCTCACATGCTAGCAAAATAATGCTCAAAATTCTCCAAGGCAGGCTTCAACAGTATGTGAACCATGAACTTCCAGATGTTCAAGCTGGGTTTAGAAAAGGCAGAGGAACCAGAGATCAAATTGCCAACATCTTTTACTGCTATGCTAAGTCACTTCAGTCGTGTCCGACTCTGTGTGACCCCATAGACGGCAGCCCACCAGGTTCCACTGTCCCTGGGATTCTCCAGGCAAGAACACTGGAGCAGGTTGCCATTTCCTTCTCCAATGCATGAAAGTGAAAAGTGAAAGTGAAGTTGCTCAGTCGTGTCCGACTCTTAGGGACCCCATGGACTGCAATTTACCAGGCTCCTCTGTCCATGGGATTTTCCAGGCGAGAGTACTGGAGTGGGGTGCCATTGCCTTCTCCTTTAGATAATTGAAAAAGCAAGAGAGTTTCAGGAAAGAGAGTTCCATTTACTTCGGCTTTATTGACTATGCCAAAACCTTTGACTGTGGATCACAACAAACTGTGGAAAATTCTTAAAGAGATGGGAATATCAAACACCTGAATTGCCTCCTGAGAAACCTGTATGCAGGTCAAGAAGCAACAATTAGAACTAGACATGGAACAACAGACTGGTTCCAAATTAGGAAAGAAGTAAGTCAAGGCTATATATAGTCACCCTGCTTACTTAACTTATATGTAGAGTACATCAAGTGAAATGCCAGGCTGGATGAAGCACAAGCTGGAATCAAGACTGCTGGGAGAAATATCGATAACTTTATATATGCAGATGACACCACCCTTATGGCAGAAAGTGAAGAACTAAAGAGACTTGATGAAAGTGGAATGAGGAGAGTGAAAAAGTTGGCTTAAAACTCAATATTCAGAAAACTAAGATCATGGCATCTGGTCCTGTCACTTCATGGCAAATAGATGGGGAAGCAACAGAAACGGTGAGAGACTTTATCTTTTTGGTCTCCCATGTCACTGAAGATGGTTACTGCAGCCATGAAATTACAAGAGGCTTGCTCTTTGGAAGAAAAGCTATGACCAACCTAGACAGCACATTAAAAAGCAGAGGCATTACTTTACTGACAAAGGTCCTTCTAGTCAAAGCTATGGTTTTTCCAGTAGTTGTGTATGGATGTGAGATTTGGGTGATAAAGAAAGCTGATCGCTGAAGAATTGATGCTTTTGAACTGTGGTGCTGGAGAAGACTCTTGAGAGTCCCTTGGACTGCAAGGAGATCAAACCAGTCTATCCTAAAGGAAATCAGTCCTGAATATTCATTGGAAGGATTGATGGTGAAGCTGAAACTCCAATACTTTGGCCACCTGATGCAAAGAACCGACTCATTAGAAAATACCCTGATGCTGGGAAAGATTGAAGGCAGGAGGAGAAGAGGATGACAGAGGATGAGATGGTTGGATGGCATCAACGATGAGATGGACATGAGTTTGAGTAGGTTCCAAAAATTGGTGTTGAACAGGGAAGACTGGTGTGCTGTAGTCCATGCGGTTGCAAAGACTTGGACACAACTGAGCAACTGAATTGAACTGAATTTCAATGGAGCTCTCTGAAATATCAAACCATTTTATTTGATTATTTTTATTTTGTTTGTACTTCCCTGTTTTTGAACAAAAGGGGAAATGTTCCCCTTTTTTCTTTGTACCCTATGCTGTTCTCAACTCTGCAGCTTATGTTTAAGGTGACCTTCAATTTTTCAGAAGAAACAAAGCAGCACTCTGTGATATTCAACAATTCTAGTATATTAACCTTTCTATGTCCTTTTTGTCCATGGGTGAAGACTTGTAGAAAGTCATCATGCGGGTGGTCCCTACATGCCAGCTTATGGGAAGGTTACATTTTCAGAGTTGGGTGAGTTCTTTCTTTCCTTTTCTTTTCTTTTAGGTCCCCTTGGTAATGAAGATCATTCACTGCCAGCTGCTCAAGAAACTCAGGGGTTTTAAAATGTTGGAAATCTAGATTCCCAAAGAGGAAACTTATGGAGGGGAAAGACAAAGAGCTAGTTCACCCACCATATTTTAGCATCAGAGGGCCTCTTTTTTATTGGTCCATAGAGAAAGAAAGATACCATTTTCCTTGTCCTTGGGCCATTGGTGCTGATGCTCTTAGTTCAGCTGTGCAGCTGTAACAGATCACCTGGGACACCAGGTGCCTCCCACTCATGGATTTGGACATAAAAGGCAGGGCTCACAGAGAAAGATGAAACCCTGAGATGCTGTTTCTCCAAGAAAGCCCCAAGACAATGCTGAACAAAGTGAGGCTGAGATGGCTTCACATTACATGCTACAAATGTTTGCTCAAATAGAACTGAGGCCCCAGCCTTACATGTTCTACCATGGAGGCCATATATTTCTCTCTCAAACAAGTCTGATTTCTTAAAAGAAATAAAGCAAAGTACTGCTCTTAGGTGGCTCTAGTGGTAAAGAATCTGCCTGCCAGTTCAGGAGATATAAGGGACGTGAGTTTGATACCTGAGTCAGGAAGATAACCTGGAGGAGGTCATAGCAACCCACTCCAGTATTTCAGAACTTCTGTCAAGGAACCTGGTGGGCTACAGTCCACAGGGTCCCAAAGAGTCAGAGGCGATTTAGCATGGATGCACTTAGGGACAGTAACTGGCAGCATAAATGTTCTTGGCTCTAGGGACAGAGATAACAAAATTCAAATTCCACCATGCTCATGCTATATTCCATCTCTGCTCTTGGACTGCTAAACCATATGAGTGTCTCTCTTCTCCTTTGTAACATTTGTAGAGCAAAAATTGGGCAGTAGTTATGTGAAGAAAATGAGCTATTGATAAAAAAGGCCCTTCTACAGAATGTGTCATTGGCAGTAGGTTCTAAGTAACTGTTAACTCTCCGCCTTCCTGGATAAGTCACTTTTCCTTCCCTTTTCTTTTTAAAATGAAAACTCCTGCTTTAATTATAACTTGGAGACTCTCTGGATTTAAAATCAAGCAAGAGTATAAATCCTTTGTCATCAGTCTCATTCCCAGCATGCCACACTCTTCCCAGAGTGTCTAACTATAACCAAGGTCTGAAGTTAGGACACTCTCCCAAGGAGAGATTAAACACTGCATTCATTATGGCAGCTGGAAGGCTGCATTATTGCTCTTCCAAAAGGGAGAGATTTATGGCTGTACTTAATGAATGCTAATAGTTTTCTTATCAGTGGGTAGCAATACAAACATTTTTGTGTATAGTAAGGTTAAAGTAAACCTTCAGAGTAGCTTTACAAAACTTGAAAGCTAGTGATTAGTTCTTGACAAGCTTGGCTAATAACAGGAGCTCCTGGAAAGCTATATAGGTCTAGCTTAGCCAGAATACATTATTCTTCAGTGTTTTACAGTTTCACATCTGTCCTTTAGGAACTGGGTTGTCACATAAATGCATGAGGCTTTTGTGCTTTTCTTAAACCTCAAGGCAGTTGCACTCTAACCAATGTTATCTGGTTGCTGAGTAAAGAAAAGCCAAAAAAAAAAAAAAAAAGCTTTCCTAATCAGTTAACCCCTCCTCCTCCAAAAAAAAAGAAAGAGAGAGAAAGTATTCCCATAACCCAATTTTGTTTTGCAAATAGATTCAGTTTCAGCTAATAATTTCTGGGTCTCTACTATTTATGGGAAATGTTAGACTCTTTCACATATATATGCCATTTAATCCTTCTAATATTCCTTTGAGGTTTGGTTGCTGAGGAAACTGGAACTTTTGAGAGAGTGTGTGAATTGTCCAAGGTCATGTTTTTAAACCTATATCTGACTCCAGGTCCAATGCACTCAGCCCAGGCTGTACATAGTACATTTCAAGAGCAGTCAGCCTGCTTCTTCAAGGTGTCCATGAACAGTAATGATAAAACGAGGCTAGCGTGCTCAAATGCAAACATTTCCAAGAGGAGATGGTTTCTAAGAGCCTATATCCTTCAGGTTTCTGAAGCTGGAAGTGTGCTTTCTCAAAACTAAAAATGAGTGTTTTTATATGGATAAACAAAGTCATATCAATCAATTTATACAAATTATATACTAAAACAGATTTTAAATACTATCCTCTAATATGTAGTTACAATAATAGAAGCTCAACAAAATTACATTTAATAATTAGCCTCAGCCTTGCTTAGTCTATCTGATGCCTCCTACAGAGACTATGATTCAACCCAATAAAAGTCAGATATTTCATGTCAAAAAGCCCATTACTTCTAAAATCACCCTGAGTAGGCTCACTCCAAGTTTTATAGCTTTTACTTCTCCTTCTTCTTCAAGAAAGAACTAGAGGAAAATTATATATTATATATATATAAATACATTATATATTTATTTACAAATTATATATATTATATATTATATAAATGCATTGTATATATAAATACATTATACATTTATTTATATATTATATATATAAATACATTATATATATATATATATATATATATATATATATATATGCTAGTGTGAAGAAGCTTTGGTTTCCAAAGGTGTTCCTACCTTCAGAAATGGTTTGAGGAAGTTACTCAATTTCTCTGATCATGGTTCCTTTATTTTTCAAGTTAGTGTGAATGATGGCATCTAATTCCTAGGGCTGGATTCTGGAACAGCATTGGTCAAATTTCCATTTACGGACTGAAAACCCTCTGCCAGCATCACACAATTAACAATTTTTCCCTTCTTGTGAAGGGACAAATGAAATTAACAAATCGTGACTGATTTCTATTATATTAAAGTGAGCCACACCAAGGATTGTGTACAGCTTTTCCTGGAAGATAAATTCCACATTCTGTAACAGTTGGAATATGCAGTCCCTCCTTAGTGCTTAATGTTGCTACTTAGTAACCAGGGAGTCTGCTGACTGACTTCCCTGAGATAAAGGTAAAGGGGTCAGGATGGACTCCTCAAGCCCACCGATCATTTCTGTGTCCAGGCAGAGAATAATAGAAGTCAGTCTGTCTCAGTCATCTAGTGTGGACAAATTTCTGTGCCACACCCCCTTCATCCCAAAGGGTGGTCTGAAACTGCTTAGATATTTGAAAAAGAACAAATCTCACAAGCAGAGTGGTTGAAATCAATGTGGGTAAAATCTAAATGTTATTTAACCCTATTTTGTATAGATAACACAGGACCCCAAGAAAAAGACTTTGGCTTGTCTTGATTCTGAGTCCTGAAACGTCTGTCTTGCTTATTTTAAAATAGCAAGCATACAAGACTCCTCTCGAATCATAGCATACACTGAGAACAGAAGACATGTGTGAAGTTCCTAATGAAAGTCCATAATTGGACATTAAGGGAAAGTTAGATGCTTACTGCATGCTCAGTGGCTGTCATGCCTGACTCTTTGCAACTCCATGGACTGTAGCCCTCCAGGCTCCTCTGTCCATGGGATTCTCCAGGCAAGAACACTGGAGTGGGTGGCCACTCCCTCCTCCAAGGGCTCTTCCCAGCCCAGGGATTGAGTGCATATCTCCTGTCTCCTGCACTGGCAGGCAGGTTCTTTACCACTGATCCTTCTGGGAAGTCAATATTTATTTGACTTCACTGGGCATTAATTGCAGCACATTGGGTCTAGTTCTCTGACCAGGGATCCAAACCTGGCCCCTTGTCTTGGGAACACAGAGTCTTAGCCACCAGACCACCAGGAAAGTTCCTAGATGCTTTCTACACCTTGGTTATTTACTAAGATGCACCGAGTGACCCTCAGCACAGCCAGGAACCATCTAAACGACCAACCATTCTTAAAAGGGGCTATCACTGTGCCAGTCCTTAGCAGGAAGGGAATTTATCTTGCTTTAACCCAGCCCAGAAGATCCACTACTAACTGGATGAATCAATTTAAAGAGCTGGCATTTGTGGGGTTGACTTGCTGAAACTGCATTTATCATTGTGACCACTGAGGGGAGGGGGAGGGCTCTACGATGGACTCAGTAAATCAAGAGCATCTAAAAACACCTTAACTATCTCCCCAGGAGACACTGGCCCAGAAGGATCTGACAGGACCCTCTGATTTACCTAATTCATTCTCTTCTTGCTATTCTTTCTCACAGATCCAAATACATAGTGGCATGTGGCTGTTTATGACCATATGTGAATATCTTCAGTGTCTATTTATGCAGTAGAACATAAACCCAAAGAGGAGACCTTGCCTTGGGGAATGCCATAGATGTCAACCACTGCTCCAACTGACTTTGCCACTTTAAATAGCTCTCCACCTTCTTTGAGCTGTTGATAGAGGCAGTTTGGTTTAAGTCATAGGATAGGTGAGGCTTCCAAGAATGTAATCTGCCCTGTAAACCAGTCAATGCAGAAAATAAAAAAAGAGAGAAAGAAATTTCTGCTAGTAGATGTGAGTCAAGGTGTCAATTCCATCCATTAGAAAAAGTTTGTGTTTTGCAATCTTCTTTTTCTACTTAAAAGATATGAAGTCATATCTTGAACTCAACTCCACTCTGTCTTTTCTCCCTTAATGAATCAACCCCTGTATTATTCTTGGAGGTGGAGTCATTTGGGAAGGGGAGGAAATTTATCCTTGTATGTGTCAAAGTTTGTCAAATATCTCAAAGTCTCTGAGAATGAGGATGGCAGACACCCATTAATTCAAGACAAATATAGAAACCTGACAATAAAGCCTCTTGAGTTGCAAATCTTTCACCTTCCTAATCTGCCAAAACTCAAATTTTGGAAGCCTGAAATACTGAGGACATGACAACGAGAATACAGTTTCTGGCTGCAGAAGAAAATCAGCTTCACCACCACTGTCTCCTTCACATCCTTAACCCCCCACCTCTTCTCTTGTTCAACTTAATCCTCCAGAAAACAAAGGGTCAGCAGAATGTGCTTGGGGTTAGATTGTCCAATTTGCTGAAGCCTCCAAGGTAGAAATTGTGTCCAGATTAAGATCTCCATCCCAGATTCTCCATCTCACTGCCACGGTGCTTCCTGTCTTTGCTGGGCCACGCTCACGGAGCCCCTTCAAAGAGGGCAGCATTTCCAGGCTGCTGAGGACAGATAAATGCCTGTTGTTTTACACAGGCTGGGTGGGGGAGCGGGTGTAAACCTCTTTGCTCTGCACAAAGGCAGCCTGATAATGACAAATTGCCTTGTCAACCACAAGAGATACTTAGTTATTAATGGAAATAATAGCAGATTATATCAGCTTTGCACACTATAATCAAAAAGGAAGATCAAAGGGAACTAATGTTACAAACAGTTACCAGTGAAGACATGCTAATGAGATAACAACCACTTTCATCTCCCCCTTCCCAAATGCACCAGTGGCATCATCATTGATAATAAACATCATCATTTAAACTTGGACAATATTTTTAACACCCAAAGTCCAGCCATACCAGGGCTGCTTTCCTCTATTCGATAAAATTGTTTTCAATGTTTTGAAAAAACAAAACCCAAACACTTGATTGCATTCTGCTTGTGTTATAGGAATACATGTTTGTGAACTATCTAGCTGATCTCAACTGGTTCAGACTAAACTCCCATTGCCATTGACTGTGGCTGCAAATATTTGAACATAGGGCCATTTGGTTCTTTAATAATTGAGTTAGGATATATAGCTCTTCTCTGATGTGTCATTTAGGAGAATATTGCTATACAGTAGAATACTTTTCATATTCACCCAATCTTCCCTACCATTAAGTCAGCCCTTTGTTTTTTTGAAGCACTTTACAAATATTAGTGTGTGTCAAGGCCATTCTCAGAAGGTACACAGGTATTTCTATCATCTTTTCTCCCATACAGAAAATGACAAAAAGAGATCACTGACCATGGATCGTTTTATTCTTACAAAAATCTCGATTTGAAGTTTCACATTCAGAGTAGTGAAATGGCATCATTCCACACTAAGCACACGATATTTGGATGATAATTTATATGTCTTACCAAGGACATCTAATAATCTTGAGCTTCTTTATGAAAAATGAGGGTAAGAATGCCTAACGTCAGTGGAAAACATAAGAACTCATTCACATAAAATTTCTTAGTAGGGATCATAGAGTAACTTTGAAGTAAAGTGATGTGTTAGTTACTAAGTCATGTCTGACCCTTTGAGACCCCATGAACTGTAGCCCACCAGGCTCCTCTGTCCATGGGATTCTCCAGGCAAGAATACTGGAGTGGGTAGCCATTCCTTTCTCCAGGAAGTCTTCCCAACTTTACCTTCCAACAAATAAACCAAAGCCTGGAGAGTTTATGGGTTTTTACCCCCAGCTGCATCATTTGATTATTTTATAATTAGGAAATATATCCATTTAATATAAAAATATTCATTTAGAAAAACTAGTGACATTGATTCTTATCCTTCCTTCCTCAGAATATTGACAAATTAAAAGATTTCACCTTGTCAAGTGTGCAACGTACTATGAAAATAAAAAGTCATGATGCAATATTGTATACCAATCCTAATAAGAACCATATCCCCAAAATAACTTATTTTTACTTTCAATGAAAAGCAGGGTAGAAAACATCTCCAGGAGAAAACCAGGAATATTTTTGTAAGATAGAGATAAAAAGATTCTCACTGAAGGACAAAACCAGAGTGGAAGGAAGGAATTTCAGCAGCAAATAAAAACAGATGGCTACAGAGCTGAAAGCTATTCTTCCAAGCAGAGTTCCAGGGATGCTCCAACATCTACATGGCAGGTGTGGGGAACATGACTGGGCTCTGGGTCAGAAAAAGATTAATTATAAAGATTCCACTATATGAAATATTTGGGCCACATGTCTTCTCTTCTCCTTCTTCTATAATTTCTGTTCATGCAGTGAGATAAACAATCCACTTGCCCTGAAGAATAAAGCAGATATATCAAAAGAATGTGAGGACTTATTCAAAAACCAAATACAGGATAAGTTGAGAATCAAAATAAATCATTACTGAAACAGATTGTAATCTGTCAAATAAACTAGGAACCCACGAGCCCATACTGATACAAATAAACAAATAAATAAATGAGAAAGGAAAAGCCTATCACAGTGTAAAGTGTCAAGTAATATAGTTGATAAATGTAAATACTAATTAACATTAGAGTATAAAAACCTTGCAGACACCATCTTGAACATGTGATAAAACATAGTGTCACCAGTAACAAAATGAGTAGTCATTAAGTATCTTCCAATGAGAGGAACCAGCATCCCCTGCTGTGATAGTGTTCCCAAAGTTCTATAACCAGAAGCTGGTCATCAGGAACCTCACAAGTTTAACTGAGAGATGTTCTGCCAAATAACTTCTCTATATTTTTCAATAGCAAGGTCATTGAAAAAAAGAAAAGACAAAGTATTTTCTAAATTGAAGTCTATCCAAGACCTTTGATGACTAAATGCTACATGGGATTTTAGAAGGAATCATCAATCTATAAAGAATATTTTGGGAATAAGCAATGAACTTTGAATAGGCCTTTGAATTAGAAGGTAATATTATCTCAATGTTGATGTTCTGATTTTGAAAGTTATATTGTGGCTTTCTAGAGGTGTATCCTTTTTTTTTTTCTTTTAAATTTTTATTTTATCTTGGAGTATAGTTGATTAACAATGTTTTAGTTTCAAGTGTACAGCAAAGTGGTTGTACATATATATGTATCTATTCTTTTTCAAGTTTCTTTTCCCATTTAGATTATTAGCGAATATTGAGCAGAGTTTTAGGAATAAACACTAAAGTACTGAGAGATAATGAGAACTCATGTCTGTAACTTGTTCTCAAATGGCCAGGCATAAAATAATAGAAATACGTAAAAATAAATAGAGTAATAAAATAAATGCCGACATATTAACACTGGTGGACCTGGGTATTAAGGACTGAGCTGTGCACCTCTGAAATGGAAATGTTGAAATCGGAAGCTCCAGTACCTCAGAATGTGACAGGTATATGGAGACAGGTCCTTTAAAAAAGCGATTAAGATTACACAAGGTCATGTGGATGGGTCCTTATCAAATCAGACTGGTGTCCTTATAAGAGGAAATTGTAAAAATTTACCAGGGTGGTATTTGATAGCAGAAAGACTATGTAAGGACATCATGGGAAGGTGGCAATCTTCAAACAAAGGAGAAAAGACTCAGAAGAAATCAAACCTGCTGACACCTTGATCTTACACTCTTCATCTCTACAACCATGAGAAAACAAGTTTCTAATGTTTTGCCACCCATTTGTGACAATTTGTTATAGCAGCAGTTTCAGACTCATATAATAGAGTATATAGGTAATCTTTGTTCCATTCTTACAACTTTTATATAAGCTTGAAATTAATTTTTCAATTTTAAAATAGAAAGGTAAAAATTAAAGAAAAATGGTACACATCTGTATAGTCTAACACAGAAACAAAAATATTGAAAGGGTAGTATTAAATTTTATAAATTAATTAATTAATTTTAATTGGAGGCTAATTACTTTACAATATTGTGGTGGTTTTTGCCATACATTGACATGGATCAGCCATGGGTGTACATGTGTCCCTGTCCTGAAATCCCCTCCAACCTCCCTCCCCATCCCATCCCTCTAGGCTGTCCCAGTGCACTGGCTTTCAGTGCCCTGTTTCATGCATCGAACTTGGACTGGTCATCTATTTCACATATGGTAATATACATGTTTCAATGCTATTCTCTCAAATCATCCCACCCTCGCCTTCTCCCACAGAGTCCAAAAGTCTGTTCTTTATATCTGTGTCTCTTTTGCATATAGGGTCATTGTTACCATCTTTTTAAATTCCATAAATATATGTTAATATATTGTATTGGTATTTTTCTTTCTGACTTACTTCACTCTGTATAATAGGTTCCAGTTTCATCCACTTCATCAGAACTGACTCAAATGTGTTCTTTTTAATAGCTGAGTAAAATTTCATTGTGTTTTCTTATCCATTTGTCTGCCAATGGACATCTAGGTTGCTTCCATGTCCAAGCCATTGTAAACAGTGCTGTGATGAACATTGGGGTACACATGCCTCTTTCAATTCTGGTTTCCATGGAGTGTATCGCCAGCAGTGGGATTACTGGGTTGTATGGCAGTTCTATTTTCAGTTTTTTAAGGAATCTCCACACTGTTCTCCATAGTGGCTGTACTAGCTTGCATTCCCACCAACAGTGTAAGAGGGGTCCCTTTTCTCCACACCCTCTCCAGCATTTATTGTTTGTAGACTTTTTGATAGCAGTCATTCTGACCAGTGTCAGAATGGTACCATATTGTGGTTTTGATTTGCATTTCTCTGATAATGAGTGATGTTGAGCATCTTTTCATGTGTTTTTAAGCCATCTGTATGGCTTCTTTGAGGAGATGCCTGTTTAGTTCTTTGGCCCATTTTTTGATTGGGTTGTTTATTTTTCTCGTATTGAGGTGCATGAGCTGCTTGTATATTTTTGTGATTAATTTTTCATCAGTTGCTTCATTTTCTATTATTTTCTCCCATTCTGAAGGCTATCTTTTCACCTTGGTTATAGTTTCCTTCATTATGCAAAAGCTTTTAAGTTTAATTAGGTCTCATTTGTTTATTTTTGTTTTTATTTCCATTACTCTGGAATGTGGGTCATAGAGGATCTTGCTGTGTTTTATGTGAGAGGGTGTTCTGTCTATGTTTTCCTCTAGAAGTTTTATAGTTTCTGGTCTTACAATTAGATCTTTAATCCATTTTGAGTTTATTTTTGTGCAGGGTGTTAAACACTTCACTATTCTGGCCTGGAGAATTCCACGGACTGTATAGTTCATGGGGTCGCAAACAGTTGGACACAACTGAACAACTTTCACTCACTCACTCACGTGGTGTTAAAAAGTGTTCTAATTTCATTCTTTTACTGGTGGTTGACCAGTTTTCCCAGAAACACTTGTTAAAGAGATTGTCTTTTCTCCATTGTATATTTTTGCTTCCTTTGTCAAAGAAAAGCTGTCCATAAGTGTGTGGATATCTTTGGGTTTTCTATTTTGTTCCATTGATCTATATTTCTGTCCTTGTGCCAGCACCATTCTGTCTTGATGACTCTGTAGTATAGTCTGAAGTAAGGCAGGTTGATTCCTCCAATTCCATTCTTCTCAAGATTGCTTTGGCTATTCAAGATTTTTTGTGTTTTCATACAAACTGTGAAATTATTTGTTCTAGTTCTGTGAAAAATACCATTGGGAGCTTGATAAGGATTGCTTTGAATCTATAGATTGCTTTGGATAGTATACTCATTTTCACTATATTGATTCTTCCGATCCATGAACATGGTATATTTCTCCATCTGTTTGTGTCATCTTTGATTTCTTTCATCAGTGTTTTATAGTTTTCTATATATAGGTCTTCTGTTTCTTTAGGTAGATTTACTTCTAAGTATTTTATTCTTTTCATTGCAATGGTGAATGGGATTGTTTCCTTAATTTCTCTGTTTTATCATTGCTAATGTATAGGAATGCAAGGGATTTCTATGTATTAATTTCATATCCTGCAACTTTACTATATTCATTGATTAGCTCTAGTAATTTTCTGGTGTTGTCTTTATGGTTTTCCACGTAGAGGATCATGTCATCTGCAAACAGTGAAAGTTTTACTTACATGTTCTTTTACAGTCTGGATTCCTTTTATTTCTTTATCTTCTCCGATTCCTGTGGCTAAAACTTCCAAAACTATGTTGAACAGTAGTGGTGAGAGTGGGCAACCTTGTCTTATTCCTGACTTTAGAGGAAATATTATCAATTATTTGCCACTGAGTATAATGTTTGTTGTGGATTTATCATATATGGCTTTTATTATGTTGAGGTATGTTCTTTTTATGCCTGCTTCATGGAGAGTTTTTTCATACATTGGTGTTGAATTTTGTCAAAGGCTTTCTCTGCATCTGTTAAGATAATCACATGGTTTTTATCTTTCAATTTCTTAATGTGGTGTAACACATTTATTGATTTGTGAATACTGAAGAATCTTTGCATCCCTGGGATAAAGCCCACTTGATCATGATGTATGATCTTTTTAATATGTTGTTGGATTCTGTTTGCTAGAATTTTGTTGAGGACTTTTGCATCTATGTTCATCAGTAATATTGGCCTGTAGTTTTCTTTTTTTGTGGCATCTTTGTCTGGTTTCAATATTAGGGTGATGGTGGCCTCATAGAATGAGTTTGGGAGTTAACCTTCCTCAGCAATTTTCTGGAAAAATTTGAGTAGAATAGGTGTTTGCTCTTTTCTAAATTTTCAGTAAAATTCACCTGTGAAGTCATCTGGTCCTGGGCTTCTGTTTGTTGGAAGATTTTTTGTTACAGTTTTGACTTCCATACTTGTGATGTGTCTGTTAAGATTTTCTATTTCTTCCTGGTTCAGTCTTGGAAGGTTATACTTTTCTAATAGTTCATCCATTTCTTCCAAGTTGTCCATTTGATTGGCATATAGTTACTGATAGTACTCTCTTATGATCCTTTGTATTTTTGTGTAGTCTATTGTGATTTCTCCATTTTCATTTCTAATTTTGTTGATTTGATTCGTCTTCCTTTTTTTTCTTGGTGAGTCTGGCTAATGGTTTGTCTATTGTGTTTATCTTGTCAAAGAACCAGCTTTTAGTTTTGTTGATTTTTTGCTATAGTCTCCTTTGTTTCTTTTTCATTTATTTTTGCTTAGATTTTTATGATTTCTTTCCTTCTACTAACTTTGTACCTCAATACATAAGGCAAATGCTAACAAGTATGAAGGGAGAAATTAACAGTAACACAATAATAGTGGGAGACTTTAACCCCACTCACACCTATGGATAGATCAACCAAATAGAAAATTAGCAAGGAACACAAGCTTTAAGTGACACAATGGACCAGTTAGACCTAATTGATATATATAGGATATTTTATCCCCAAACAATGAATTTCACCTTTTCCTCAAGTGCACACAGAACATTCTCCAGAATAGATCACATCCTGGGCCATAAATATAGCCTTGGTAAACTGAAAAAAAAAAATTGAAATCATTTCAAGTATCTTTTCTGATCACAATGTGGTAAGATTAGACGTCAACTACAGGGAAAAAAAACCTATTAAAAATACAAACAAATGGAGGCTAAACTACGTGCTTCTGAATAACCAAGAAATCATAGAAGAAATCAAAAAGGAAATCAAAATATGCATAAAAACAAGTGAAAATGAAAACATGGCAACCTAAAACCTGTGGGATTCAGAAAAGGTAGTGCTAAGAGCTTCATAATATTATTAAATTCTTAAAAGCAAGTCAGAAACAATATTCAATTTTTTGTTGAGATACATGATATGGGTATCTGAATAGAAAACGCCAGAATTGACATATGGTGGTTTAGTCACTAAGTATTGTCTGACTCTTTGTGACCCTGTGGACTGTAGCCTGCCAGGCTCCTCTGTCCATGGGATTGAGGCAAGAATTCAGGAGTGGGTTGCCATTTCCTTCTCCAGGATATCTTCCTGACCCAGAGACTGAACCCAGGTCTCTTGCATTGCAGGCAGATTCTTTACTGACTGAGCCACTAGGAAAGCTTGAATTGACATATAATACAGTGTAAAACAATGATGACTTCTATGAAATGAGGTTGATAAATGTTAGAGAAAAAGAGGACATTTACTTTACACCTTATATGAATTTGTGATTTTCAAACTATTTTTACAGAGAAAGTGTATGTTATTTATAATAATAATAACAACAATAAATTCAATGAAAAATAATTCCTATATAAAAGTTAGCAATGCAGAATAAAACTCTCCTTATGTTGGTATTTGAAGTGGAGGTGGGACAAAATCTATTTTTATCCATCCACAAGCTCTAACACACTAGTGAACAGAGTCTGCTCACATTCATGGAGCAATGAAGTCCAGAGCAGAACCTATCTTAAGCAAATATATATATTTATCTATATACTTCAGAGATATTTACAGAAATTTATGGTTCCCATAAAACAAGAAAAGGCTACTATGTAAAAGTAACACTGATGAAAAATAAAAAGGTGTTTAAAATGTAAAATATGATCATTTAAATTAAAAACAAAAAAAGTCAGTAGAAGGTTTGAAACTGAAAGTAAAAAACAAAACAAAACAAAAAAAAAACACAACTCCGGAAAGTAGTTTTTGAGATCCAAAAGTAAAAAGAAGATGGCAATTATGAAATAAAATTTAAGAGATATAGTGGGCTCCATGTAAGATCTTCACAGTCTAAAAAGAATTCAAGAGAATAGGAGGAACAGAGGGGCAGGGAGGAAAAGACAGAGGGGGAGGAATAATGAGAAGTGGTTGAAATTCTAGGATGAGATGATATTAGTCAATGCAAATGTAGAAAACAATTTCCTAGAGAAAAAACATCAACTTTCAAATCATTTTAATTATTTTATTTTTTATGCTTAAATATTTCAGAATTAACTACAGGCATTCTGACAAGCAGGGGCTTCCCAGGTGGCACTAGTAGTAAAGAACTTACCAGCAATGCAGGAGGAAAAGAGATGAAAGTTCAGTTCCTGGGTCAAGAAGATCCCTTGGAGATACCTCCAAGATCCCTTGGAGCAGGGCATGGCAACCCACTCCAGTATTCTTGCCTGGAGAATTCCATGGACAGAGGAGCCTGGCGGGCTACGGTTCATGGGGTTGCAGAGAGTGGGACATGACAGAAGTGACTTAGCACGCAAGCACTCATGCACACATTCTGACAAACTATCACCATATATTTTAGTATCCTTCTCTAAAATAAGAGCATTTTTCAAAATGATCAGAAAGTTGTTATTCCTAAAAATTAATAATTTCTTCATGCAATCTAATGCTTATCAGTATAAAAAGTTTCTGATTGTTCCAACTTGTAAGTGTCTGTATCTATATCATCATCTATATCCACAGACAATTCTCATTTTTCAATGCAGTTATATTCCATTAAGTCACCATGAACCATGAATTAACAAACACTGACCTATTCCTAATGCAGGAGGCTCTGGTCACAACATTTCACCTCAACTGAAACCCCATTTATGTTATGTAGGTTTGTTTGTCAATGCCCCTGTAAAAGAAGCCAGTCTCATTAGCATTAAAAACCTGCTTTTCTACATAACCTTTATTATTTACAACATTTAGCAGGTATTTTTAAGAATTCCTTTACAGATTCCTGATCACAGAACCTGCCTCTTCTGCAAGTTTAATATTTTTTATGCCGCATTATCTTCTGAAAAGTGCAAGCCAGGCCACACTAGTTGAGAAGGTTTAACATTTTCCTGACCCAGGGTAACCTGACTGTAAATTACTTTGACTGTTAGCTTCACCACAATGCTGCACACTACACTTTCTTTTCAACCTACCATCACCATATGAATCCACACAAATTTATCCACTTTTCCATCTTTACCACCACTTCACACATTATAGTTGTTATCTTATATAGATCTATGAGTTTCCTCTTCCGTTTTTAGATGCATCATGTTTTTAATTTATTAACATTGAACTCAGAAGCAATAGTACTGTAATGTATACCTAAACAAAGCTCATCTAACAGACATTTTTTCCCCTTTAAAGCATATCACAGCCTTCTTGCATGTAGGAATACTGGGTAATAAGTACTCCATGACTGTACTTGGAAGCCATTTTATGTATGTATGTATGTTTGTATTTATTATTGGAGTATAGTTGATTAATAATATTATGCTCATTTCAGGTGTACAGCATAGTGATTCAGTATTTTCACAGATTATACTCCATTAGAGGTTAATACAAAGTAATGGCTATAATTCCCTATGCCATACAGTATATTCTAATGGTTTATTTATTTTATACATAGTAGTTTGTATCCATTAATACCTATCCCTAATTTGTCCATCTCCCTTTTAGTAACCACAAGTTTGTTATCTATACGAAAGTCATTTAAAATAAAAAAATCACTAAAAAAATGAAAACAAACAAAAATGTGGCATTAAGTATACAGAAAAAAGGATGTTTGTCTGTAGTAAAAGAGCTTAAACAAGAAGTCAGAGCATTGCCTTGTTTGACCTCACATGGTTAAATGCAAATGCATGTAGGGCAACTCAAATTTCATTTCACTCTACCTGTGTTCATGAATGAATAAAAAGTTGCCTGAGTATTGATTTGGGAGATACAAGTAAATTTTAAGTGAATTTACATATACAGAATCTACAAATAATGAAGATCTGCTCTGTGTGTACGTGTGTGTGGAGGTTACAGGTATAGATATAGATAATGTGGGCTTCCCAGGTGGCACTGGTGGTAAAGAACCCACTTGCCAGTGCAGGAGACTTAAGAGACACGGGTTTGATTCCTGAGTCAGGAAGATCCCCTGGAAGAGGGCACAGCAACCCACTCTAGTATTCTCACCTGGAGAATCCCATGGACAGAGGAGCCTGGTGGATTATGGTCCATAGGGTACCAAAGAGCTGGACGTGACTGAAGCAAATTAGTCCACACACATAGATAATGTAGATATAGGTATAGATATAGATATATATTTAAAAAAATGAGTTTGGCTCAAGCTTCAATATGAAATAACATTGAAGCTACAGTTATGATACATTAGTAATGATGCTTAGAGTTTACTAGTGTGACGTCTATAACACTGAAAAAGAAAAAGAAAATGATATTGAGCATTTGATAAGCTATAAGATTTAAATGATATTGGACAACATTTACTTTTTCTGCAGTTCAAATAATGATGTTTAATTTTACATTGAATGACATTTATATAAACATGGTGTAAATACCATTTATTGACTTTTAATGTTAAATCATTTTACAGACAAAACACAGATGCACCAACTAGAGTCTAAATGTTATAGAATAGCCAATGTAGGTTTTCTCTCATGGAAATTGGATGATGGGTGAGAGAGGTCAGTTAGAGAAAATGTTAGGGGCTCAATGCTTCTCATTTAGCCTAACTGGGAGTTAAGATAATTTATATAAGTTAGTAGAACAAGAAATATAAGATAAACTCCATTATTGTAAAGTCTTCTATTTTCATCAAGATCAGTTTTGGTATCTGACTAATCATCTACCTGAAACAAACATGCTGATGAAAACACACTTTTAAAAATATTTTTAAATGCATCAAGGAGTAGACAAGAAAATGAGTACTTGGAGACCAAAAAATAAATGATAGCTAGGATCTAATACAGGTAATCAGAACACTAAAGCTGGCTTTTGCCCTAAGGACATTTTAAAACAGAACATATGAGCTATGATATTCAAAACCTGGCAAGGTACAGAGAAAAATATATAGAGGCCAGGGCCAAGGAAAGAGAAGAGTATCAAAAAACATTCCCCAGAGGCTGCATACAGGCAACTCTGGGGTTTGCTGAGGCTTGTACAATTTTTAAGGGTGCATTTAAGAAAAATAATACAGCATTTCACATGTGCAAGTAAGGGGCTCTGAAGCTGCAGTTCAATAAAACTGCATATATATATATATATAAAAGCCAATAAGCTTCATAGAAGAGCTTCCTCTGACAATGCTGCAGAGTTCAGGGGAATTAATAATGAAGTGCCAGGGGACTCTGTGACAAACTGCATTTTCTTGGGAAGTCATAAAATCAAACTGGCCTCCTTAAAGCTGTGGGTGGTCGAAAAAAAGTCCAGCTGAGAATTTAAAAAGGTCTGAATTTGGTAGTCCTTCCACTCATCTTGCAAAACCTTCAACCAATGTTAACCACAACCAGGAGAAGATATTTAGAATTCAAAAAAAAAGCGAAACCAGATTAGAATATAGAATCTATAACTCCTTAAAACAAAAAGAAAATTTAAAAAATAGGCAAAAATACCACAGAAAGGAAAGTTTAAATAGCAAAAAAACATATATCATGATTTTGGATCATTTGAATCTTTTTCATCTATAAAGCAAAGGAGTAAAAGTGTATATTTTTCCAGTTATATCATTAGCAGGCTAGTGGTTGGCCCAGGAGATTTGACCAATCTAGTATGGATGGTGGCAAGGATCTCTCTCTAGAACTGTGGCTCAGAATTTAAAGAAATATATGCAGCTGAGATATGAAGTTGTATCAGGACAGGACCAAATTCAACACAGTGAAATTACTGGTAAAAGTTAGGATAAGAAAACAGATATCAGAGAGTTAGGGCAACCAACAGAAAGTGCTTCAATGTGAAAGTAAATTGACTTTTTGCAGCCCCATAGACCCACTAGGCTCCACCGTCCATGGAATTTTCCATGCAAGAATACTGGAGCGGGTTACTATTTCCTCCTCCAGGGGATCTTCCCTGGCCAGGGATCGAACCCACATCTCTTGTATCTCCTGCATTAGCAGGCGGATTCTTTACCACCATGCTACCTGGGCTTCTCAAGTTGGCCCAGTAAGTCAAATTCTGTTTTCTGAGGCTGGTATATAGGTATCAAACCTAACAGGATGCATGGAAGGATCAACTATACTTAGAGGCTCAGAACTAAGGGTGGATGCAAGTGATCTTCAAGATTTTAAACAACCAATGACTCTACTTTTATTGTTGAGTTTTTATGAGAAAGAATGCTTAAAAAAAACCATATATAAAAGAATTAAACTGGATCACTATCTTGCACCATATACAGAAATTAAGTCAAAATGGATTAAAGACATAAAGGTAACACCTGAAACCATAAGACTCCTAGAATAAAATATAGGCTATAGGCTCCTTGACACTAATCTTAGCAATGACTCTTTTAAAATCAAACTCCCAAAGCAAAGACAACAAGACCAAAAATAAAAGACTGCATCAAACTAAAAACTTCTGCAGGGCAAAGAAAATTATCAACAAAATGAAAAGGCAATCTAGTAAATTGCAGAAAACATTTACACATAATATATCTGAGTATAGGTTGATATTCAAAATATGTAAATAACTCAAACAACTGAATAGTAAAAACAACCAACCAACCTGATTTCAAAATGTTCAGAATATAGAAAAAAAAACTTTTTTTTTTCCAACGAGGACATACAAATAGTCAACAGGTATATGAAAAGATGCTCAATGTCACTAATCATCAGAGAAATATAAATCAAAATCACAGTGAAATACCACTTTGTACCTGTAAAATAGCTAACGTCAAAAGACAAGAAATAGGGACTTCCCTGGTGCCCTAGTGGCTGAGACTCTGCACTCCCAATGCAGGGGCCCACATTCCAACCCTTCTCAGGGAAATAGATCTCACGTGCCACAGCTAAGAGTTCACATGCTGCAGCTGAAGATCTGGCATGCTTCAACAAAGACTGAAGATCCCCATGTTGCCGCTAAGACCTGGCACAGCCAAATAAATAATTGCTTAAAAAAAATTTAAAGAGAACAAGAAATAACACGTGTTGGCAAAGATGTGGGGTGGAGAACCCTTGTGCACCATTAATGGGAAAGTAAACTGGTGCAAACTCAATGGATGACACTATGTTGCAGTAAAACTAAAACCACCGTATGATCCAGCAATTCCACTTTCTTTCTTCTGAAGAAAATGAAAACATTAACTTGAAAACATATCCACCCCCATGTTTACTGCAGCACTATTTACAATGGCCAAGATACAGAAATAACTTGTGTTCATAGATGGATAAATGGGGGAAAAATGTGGAATATATACACAGTGGAATGTTATTAGCCATAGAAAGGAATGAAATATTGTCATTTGTGACAGCAGAGGTGAAACTTGAGGGCATTATGCTAAGTAAAATATGTCAGGCAAAGAAAGACAAATACTGCATGATCTCACTTATATATGAAATTAAAAACAACAACAATAAGAAAAGCACCAAGCTCACAGACACAGAAAACAGGCTGGTGGTTGCCAGAGATGGGGGTTGGTTTGGGAGCGGGGTGTTGGTGAAAGGGATACAGGGAGCCTAAGGGTACAAGCTTCCACTAGTTATAAAATAAGCAAGCCATGAGAACGCAGTGTACAGAATGGCAACTATAGCTAATAATCCTGAATCGTGTATATGAAGGTTGCTGAGAGAACAGAGAGTAAGCAAATACTAAAGGTCTTTGTCATAAAAAAAAATTAACTATATATGGTGAGTGAAGTTAATTTATTCTTGTGATCATTTTACAATGCATACAAATATTGGTTCATTATGTTGTAACCTGAAACCAACAGAATGCTATATGTCAATTATATCTCAATTATTTAAAAAAAAAATTGAAAACAGAATGCTTTACCAAGAGGAAACTCAATTGAATAGCTATAATACAAACTGAATGACATTGAGAGTGGTCACTCAGAACTGCAAAAGCGGAACAAATGCTGGTGACTCTCCTCATTTCACGTTCACTTCTCCGTTTTATGAAGCACCCCAGAGGTGAGCAAAATGTTCCATTAAAGAAGAAAATATTAGAACTTTCTTTTTAAATTTATAGCAGCCTTTTGAAAAAAAATTTTTTTCTGTCTTATAATACATTAATTTGTAACTCAATAGTAAGTATATTCATCCTTTTACTTAACAATATGAAGTACCTTCTATCTCACCATAGTGTAAAGTGTTAGTCACTTAGTCAAGTCTGACTTTGTGACCCAGTGGACTGTAGCTCACCAGTCTTCTCTGTTCATGAAGTTCTCCAGAGAAGAATACTGAAGTAGGTGGAGCCATACGCAATCCAGGGGTTGGACTGAACCCTGGTCTCCAGTATTGCAGGCAGATTTTTTTACCATCTGAGCTGCTAGGGAAGCCCCTACTTCACTATATTGAATATCAAACACTAATCTCCCATTTTAGCATTTTAGCCCTGAAGACATAGATATGAATAAAAATGTTTGTTCTCATGGAGGTTTCATGGGTGAGACAGAAAATAAACATGTAAATATATGTCGAGTGATGATAAATAATACATATACATATATATATTACGTCAGAAGGAAATGGCAACTCACTCCAGTATTCTTGCCTGGAGAATCACATACACACACACATACACACACACATACATACATAAACAACCAATAGAAACAGTCAATCATACAAACAAACAGGATAAGGCTGGAGCCTGTCTGAAGGGCTTTGCACAAGGAAGGGAGGTGGGCAAGGCCTCTTTGAGGAGGTGACATTTGGAGGGAATCAGGCAAAGATCTAGATAGCGAACACAGTGAGTCACAGGTCTTAAGACAGAACCAGCTTGGACATTTGAGGAAAAACAAGGGAACATGTGTCCGGAGTAATCAGATGGCAAATGATAGGAGAAGAGTTCAGAGGGGGATTTGGGAGGCAGATTATATGCAGCCTGGTAGAAGCCTGCGAAGGTAATATACAACATGGCGGCTATAGCTAGTAATTCTGTATTGCATATTTGAAAGCTGCTGAGAGAAGATATTAAAAGTCTTTGCCAGCCAGCCCTTCAGTAAGTAATTTGAATTTATTCTGAAGGAAGAGAAGCCATCAGAGGATCTGGACCACATGATTTGGTTTACAATTTTAAAAGATCCCTCCAGTTTCTGTGTAGAGACTAGTCTGTATGGGAAAAGAGTAAGGCAATGAGAAAGAAAGGAGTCTACTGAGAGTGTAGGCAAGAGGTGGTGACATGGACCAAGAGTAATAATGTAATTAATAAATAAATGAACAGCACATGCTTTGAGGCTGTGTTTGTGGGTTATGTTTTGTTTTGGAGAGTTGTACTATCAGAAGGACCAGGAATCTATTCTAAAAGAAGATTTTCAGGACAGGAATGTGATTACAACACAGACTGAAATATTTCCTAATATTTTATAAAATGTCTTTGTTCTGGAGCTGTCAATTCATTGGTAGTAATAGTAATTTTAAGAAAGACATGCCTCTTTCAAAAGATACATAAAAAATTTTCAATTGTGAAGAAAATAATGTAAACATCAGTTGGCAAAGGGCATATATTTTCATCTCAGAAGTTTAGTTTCATTTTGTTTAAATGTATAAACATTTACTGGGACACAGTCTGTGCTCACAAAATGTTTGTTTGCATTCAGGGTGAGATGTTAGGATTCCTAGTATACTATAGAAGGAATAAGAGGTAACGTGTGTGTGTGTGTGTGTTTTAATTAATGAAAATGTGTGTGGAGAAAAATGTACTTTGCCTTATAAGTATCCATTGCACAAATCAGGGAATGTAGCCAGCTGTAAATCATGGGCTTTGGTCCCAGTCAGATTTGGACTGGTTTCATAGGTCAACTATTTGAGAGGTATTTGTTCCTGAGCAAGTTATTTAATGCACCCAAGCCTCACGTTTTGCTCAAGAATTGATGCTTTTGAACTGTGGTGCTGGAGAAGGCTCTTGAGAGTCCCTTAGGCATCAAGGAGATCAAACCAGTCAATCCTGGAGGAAATCAACCCTGAACACTCATTGGAAGGACTGATGCTGAAGCTCTAATACTTTGGCCACCTCATGTGAAGAGCTGACTCACTGGAAAAGACCCTGATGCTGTGAAAGATAGAAGGTTAAAGGAGAAGGGGCAACAGGGGATGAGATAGTTGGATGGCATCACCAATTCAATGGATATGAACTTGGGAAAACTCCAGGAGATACTGAGGGGCAGGAAGGGCTGGCGTGCTGCAGTCCATGGGGCTGCAAAGAACCAGACATGACTTATCGACTGAACAATAATGAGTTATGTAACCTAACTGAGCTTCAGATTTTGTTTTGTTTTACTTTCATTTTAAACACTTTATTTTTTTAGAGCAGTTTTGAATTCACAGAAATGTCGAAGGGAAAGGCACAGAGATTTCTCATAGATGTCCCATCAAAGTGGGACATCTGTTACAGCTGAGGGTCCTACAGCGACACATCATTATCCAAAATCTACAGTTTAGAGTTTAGCCTTAGTGGATTTTTACTTTCTATGGGTTTTGACACATATGTGACAGTATGTACCCATCATCATAATAGCATACCACCTCTTCATCTCTCCCTCCTCCCTAACCCCCAAAGCCACTGATCTTTTTTCTCCACACTTTTGCATTTTTTTTCAGAATGTTGATATTTGGAATCATACAATATGAAATCTTTTCAGACTAACTACTTTCACTTAGTATATGCATTGAATTTCCCCCCCATGTCTTTTCGTAGCTTGACAGTTCATTTCTTTCTAACTTTGAATAACTTTCCATCGTTGGAATACACCACTGTTTATTGACCCACTCCCTTATTGAAAGACATCTTGGTTGCTTTCATGCTTTGGCAATTCATGAATAAAACTGATGTTGTAAACATCTGTGTGCAGGCTTGTGTGTGAACACAGGTTTTCAACTCCTTTAGGTAAACTCTTGTTGAATTGTATGTATATATATATGTGTACATACACACACACACACACACACAATTTCAGAAGTTTCCTCATGCTCTGTTAAAAAATATAACTATTTATTTATTTGGCTGTGCAGGTTCTCAGTTGTAGCATATGGGATCTAGTTCCCTGACCATGAATCGAACCCAGGCCTCTTGCACTGGGAGCACGAAGACTTTGTCACTGGACCACCAGGGGTGTCCCTCTTCACACACTTTAAGATATTCTTCATGTCTTGGAAAGAAAGTAGGATTTGAATCCAGAGTCTGCAGTTTGAGACAGTGTTGCCTGCTCATCACCATGTTGGGAAAGTTAGTTCACTTCCCTGAGCTTTACTTTCTAAAATGAAAATAATATTTACCTAATAGTGCTCTAGTTCTCTTAAAAGGACTGAATATACTAGTACTAACATTTATTTCTGGTTAAAATGGCTGAATATCAACAATTTTATACAGTTCAGCCTGAATATAGTTAAAAGAAACTATCCCAAATTTCAAATAGAGAAAAACAAATGAGGTATAAAGGTCTTCTTTTTGGCATCAAGTTATGCTTTAATTTTCTCTCATTAATAAGTACAGTTGGAACACTTATTAGGTGCCAGATGCTGAAGCTCACTATCTCAGTGAATCCCCCAAACAACCTTACATATCAGGAATAATGAACCATCTTACAGCACAGAAGAGGAAACTGAGCAACAGATCAAAACCAAAGGACACAGCATGTACACGGTCACTCCAGAATTTTAAACCAAGGTAATCTGACACCACAGTCCAAGTTCTTAGTGATTATACCGCACTGCCTCTTCAGCCAGTTCGATTCCAAGGATGAAAAGGGCTTATTTTTAGATGCTAGGAGTCAGTTTTTTTAATCTAGTTCCCTGTTGCTTTTTCTGAACTGTGCCTAGAATTGAATTAAACCCAACTCATCTGGCTTCAGCCTCTCCCAGTATACAAAACAGTATCACCTGCCATCCATCGCCACTCCTCCTCCTGTCAGCCCTGCAGATGAGCTTCGATATTCATCACACAAATGCAGAACGTCATTTTGGTTTCTTAACTACAATAGAACAGCCTGTCCACTTAAAAATTTCATTAGGAACTGCACACCGAGGCTAGGATATGATGAACTCAGATGATGCATAAATCCGAGGCAGAGAAGTGCTGGGAGGAGGGAGGACCCCACTTGCTCTAGAAATGTGAGGAAGAGGGTTTAGTGACAATGGATGTCTGAAAAGCAGCATAAAGAGACTCTCATGAAGACCTAAAGCTCCCATTGCTTCAGAAGGCTGTAATTCACAAGTTCAACAACAAAGGCCACAAGGCTGAAGCTAAAAATAAGAGGAGAAAAAAAGTAAAGTTCTTTCTGGAAGATTAACTCAAGTTCAGGGATGTCGTCTGTCAGGGGGTACATGGGTGGAGAGCAAGGGAGGAGAAATATATTTTCTCATGCTTCTCGGTAACCAGCATCATTAGTGTAACAGGAGAATGGGAAACATGATGTAATTGTAGTTCACAGCACTCTTGATTGGCACAGAACACAATTAGACAGGCTAAATGGAGACTAATTTGCCATCTCTAGTCTGAACCAACTCAAAATCAATGGTCCACTGCAGATTACCCCATGGGGAACATGGAGGCAAGGGAGACTGGCAGTGGCAAAGTAGGTCGTGGGTGTCTGTGTTCCCCAGCCCACTCCTCTATCCATCAAACTGATAGGCGCATACAAACAAATAGCAGAAGCAACCGCTCTGTGAATGGCTCATGATTACAGCAAAAGGCATTGTTGAGAAAGGAAATGAGGTCTGAATACGAAGAGATTGCAGTTTGTCTACCAGATGCACTATAGGGATTTGCATGTTCTGTAGCCACTTTCTTAGGGTTTCTTTGCTTCAGCAAAGAGAACAATTCTATTGATGAGCCCACCCATCCTCCTCCACCCTATCCCACAGGTGGTTTTCAAATGTTATTACACATAAAACCACCTGGAATAAGTATCTAAATGCATATTTCCTGGCCCCAGGCTCAGAGATGCTGACTAGGTCCATTGGGGTTGAAACCTGCACAGCAGTATTTAACAAGCATTGCAGTTTTTTTGATGGATATCATTTGTGGGCCACATTTGGAAACGCAACTAAGGGTAATAGATGTGTATGCGTATACATGTATGGGCTTCTCTGGTGGCTCAGTGGTAAAGAAACCGCCTGTCAATACAGGAGACACAGGTTTGATCCCTGGGTTGGGAAGATGCCTGGAGAAGGAAATGGCAACTCACTCCAGTTTTCTTGCCTAGGAAGTCCCATGAGCACAGGAGCCTGGCAGGCTATAGTCCATGGATTCGCAAAAGAGTCAGACATGACTTAGCGACGAAACAACAAAATACATGTATAGAATTTACATTATTTATATTTGATCTTCTGAAGTAGGGACTGTTTAGTATTCAACATAAAAATATCACAAGAAAGCTTATCTCAGGCTCCCTACTCCCACATCTATGCCTGATTTCCACTGTTCCCAGGATGGGGGCAGGATTGACTGCCAATCACAAATGATAAATCTACATTATCAAAGGTAATTTGCTTCTTCCTTTAAGTAATTGGATTTTAGATGTTTCATTGAGAAGTAATTGACATACATAACTGAAAGTTTAAGGTGTACACCTTGATGGTTTGAGATATATATATATAAAATGAAATATATATATATACATGTGTAGTAAATATATGTATATCTAAACCACAATAGGTTCATTTAACTTTCATGATTACATATAGACACAATAAAAAGAAAAAGAAAAAATATTCTCCTTGCAATGATTCTTAAGATTTACTCTCTTAACAACTATTCTGCACATCTTACAGTAGTTAACTATGGTCACCATTTTGTATATTACTTCCCTAGTACTTATTTATCTTATAACTGGAAGTTTGTAATTTTTGAGTTTTCTACCTCTGATTCCTCCTCCTCTCAGATTCTATAAACACTATTTACAACTGAATATTTACCATGCCCTCTTGTGCAGTAGCTAATTTCTGAATACTAACTGTTGATAGAATTAACAGGCAGATTTAGTATGATTTTTCTCTTGATACAATATTTTATGTAGTTAATTAATTGGCATCATAAAGTGAAAGGTTTTTATGTTTACTAGTCACTTTTCTGTGTTTATTTTTTAAAGGCAATTAATCATTCACTGCAGAAATACTTTTAATTAAAATGATTCCTCATTCCCAGCCTCAGAAATATATGAAACAAAAACAAAATAAATGAGGATGAAAACTGAAAGTTTTCACAGTTCAAGTAGACATCACTCACGTTCTGTGTTAGTTTATGAATTGCTGCATGAAAATAAAGCCAGATAAGTGGTCAATATGGACCAGGTTAATAAACGCAATGATCCTATAATCTCCTAGGAAAGACATTTCTCATTTATTTTGTTTTAAAATTTAGGAAAAAATATTGACTCTGATCACACTAAAATCCAAATATAAATATTTTTGAAAAACCAACAGTATCCCTCAGTGTAATGGCCACAATCATGCTTTTTCTTCCCCTCTTTATGTATCCAGTGCCCCCCACATGGCAAGTGCCCAATAAATGAGTACAGTTATTGAGGAAATTCACAAAGTTGGTCTAAGTGAAGAAGATGCAATTTGAATCTATAAATTTTTAATCATTATAATCTTATCTTTTATTATATTTAGTATCATAAATTAGTAAACACCAAGTACAAATTCTACAGATTATGACTATAATATAGCTTAAATGTTGATTTTAGCTATGTCGATCCTTGGAAGAAAATCTTCCAAGGATCTCCCAAGGATCCTATGGAAAAGCTATGACCAACCAAAACAGGATATTAAAAAGCAGAGAAATTACTTTACCAATAAAGTTCTGTCTAGTCAAAGCTATGGATTTTCCAGTAGGCATGTATGGATATGAGAGTTGGACTATAAAGAAAGCTGAGCACCAAAGAACTGATGCTTTTGAACTGTGGTGTTAGAGAAGACTTTTGAGAGTCCCTTGGACTGCAGGGAGATCAAACCTGTCAACCCTAAAGGAAACCACTCCTGAATATTCATTGGAAGAACTGATGCTGAAGCTGAAGCTCCAATACTTTGGCTACCTAATGCAAAGAACTGACTCATTTGAAAAGACCCTGATGCTGGGAAAGATTGAGGGCAGGAGGAGAAGAGGACAACAGAGGATGAGATGGTTGGATGGCATCACCAACTCAATGGACATGAGTTTGGGTAGACTCTGGTAGACAGGGAGGCCTGGCGTGCCATAGGCCATGGGGTCACAATGAGTCAGACATGACTGAGCGACAGAACTGACTGAAAATATTGATACTCATAGATTTGTGTACAGAGTCTCTAATGTTTGGGGGTTCTCATTCTGTCTGATATGTAAAGGACACCTCAGGACCCCTTCATCCCCCATCTGACTGGAATCTTTGCTCACGAATAAAAAGGACGGTGTCCAGGATTAGATGATACCACTGGGTAAGCTGGGAAATAGCCAGAAGTGACCAAGAAATGCAAGCCCTGTGGCATCTGAGGGGCGGGAGTGGGTATAGATTTTCAGCTTAAATGGGCCTTGCTCCAGTTAGATTACATGAAAGCAGTATCTCTAAGAATCTTGGTTCTAAATATTTAGAATTTCTTGCACTTATTACTGCATTCTGTACAGAGGGAAGAATGATGAATGACTTAGGACAGTGCAGAAAGATCAAATCTAAATGCCTACAAAAACATATTCTAACAATAGCAAGTTGATTTGCCCTAGAATTCTATATGGGATAAAAACTTAGAGGCATCACTTATCAAGGAAAGTGGGGGTGAGACAAAGTAGCGGTGACAAGAGATGTAAATTAAGAGTCTACAGGAGATGCTCCAAAGCCCCCAGGTCCCTGTCTGCGTACAGCAAAGAGACACCCGCTCCTCTATAAATCGTATAGGAGTTGGGAAGTATTTATGGAGACCAATTAAGGGAGAATCTGGGTCTAAGGTCAGTAAACACAAAACACAGCTGTGGGCTTCTGGGAAGAAAAAAGTCATTGCATTAAAATTATGTTCTAAATATATTCTAAATAGAGGTAATACCAGTCCCCTCCCTCAATCAACTTCAGAATACTAATCACGAGGCATGTGCATCCTCACTCTCTAGGCGTAAGAAACAAGAAGAGATTTTTAAGAAAGCTGAAAATGTCTAAGAAATGAGCTATAGAGACTGATAGGTGAAAGACTTTGATTAACAAAAAAAAAAAGTGAACACTGAGTTGTCACTGTGGTTGTTTGGTCCCTAAGTCTTGTGCGACAGTTTTGTGACCCCATGGACAGCCAGGTTCCTCTGCCCATGGAATTTCCCAGGCAAGAATACTGGAGTGGGTTGCCATTTCTTTCTTCAGGGGATCTTCCCGACCCAGGAATCAAATCTGTGTCTTCTGTGTCTCCTGCATTGCCCGTGGATTCTTTACTACTGAGCCACCAGGGAAGCCCCTAATTTATGTTTTCGTGTCTCATTCTCCAGTTCAGTCAGTTCAGCTCAGTTGCTCATTTGCGTTCAACTCTTTGCCACCCCAATGAACTGCAGCACACCAGGCTTCCCTGTCTATCACCAACTCTCGGAGCTTGCTCAAACTCCTGTCCTTCGAGTCTGCGATGCCATCCAACCTTCTCATCCTCTGTCATCCCCTTCTCCTCCCACCTTCAATCTTTCCCAGCACTGGGGTCTTTTCCAATGAGTCAGTTCTTTGCATCAGGCAGCCAAAGTACTGGAGTTTCAGCTTCAGCATCAGTCCTTTCAATGAATATTCAGGACTAATTTCCTTTAGGATTGACTGGTTGGATCTCCTTGCAGTCCAAGGGACTTTCAAGAGTCTTCTCCAATACCACAGTTCAAAAGCATCAGTTCTTCAGTGCTCAGCTTTCTTTATAGTCCAACTCTCACTTCCATACGTGACTATTGGAAAAACCATAGCTTTGACTAGACAGACCTTTGTTGACAAAGTAATGTCTCTACTTTTTAATCTGCTGTCTATGTTGTTCATAGCTTTCTCATTCTTAAATATCTATGTATCCATTCATCCATTCATCCATGCATCCACATAGAGTCACTAGTTAGTTGATAAACACTTCTAAGAAAAAATAACAAGGTAAACAATTAGGAAACAAACAGAAAAAATTAATTTGAAAGTAAGAGAGTTGAAACATAGAGCAGAAGAATGTTACAACAATACCAAAAAGTCTCCTAGACTAATTCTCAGGGAGATAAGAGAATTAATTGTTTCATTTCTAGGAAAGAACAAAAAGAGAGGAAAAAGCAATATACACCGAGAAGAGTATAAAAGTCAAATGAAATATTGTAAAGTAGTCTTAACAGGTGTAATGTGGATATGAAAATGAAAGGAAAGTGTTAAAAGAGAGGGGACAATACTTTAAGAGATTCTGGCTGAAACTTTTTCAAATGTGATTTCTAAAATATCAAGCAACACATTCAGGAAAATTTATAAAGCCCCAGAGGTACAAATGCAAAGAATACTACATGTAGCCATATCAGAGTAAAACTTCTGAAAACCAAGGAAAAAGAGAAAATCTTAAAAACAGCCAGAGGAAAAGGATACATTACCTTCAAAGGAGAAACTATAAGATTGACAGTTCCTTTTTGCAACAGAAAAAATGGAAATCAGAGGACAACATAATGATATTATAAATGCTAAATGTATAATTCTCAATGTGGAATTTTATACCCAGTGAAAATAAACTTCAGAAAGATGAAGTAGACTTCCCACAAAATTTTAAACGAAGAGATTTAATCACCAGCATATCCACAGAGAAATAAATTCTAATAAGGGGTTTTCATGAAGAAGAAAATATATCTCAGATGCATAGCATTAATGAAGAAGGGACAATGGTTTCTCTTTGGGTAAAAAAAAATGGTTTTTAACTGTTTTAAACTGTAACAAGAAATGTCCTATGAACTTTGTCCTATGAACTAAGAATTAAAACAAATGAAAACAGCATAAAAGTCAATAGGAAAAGTATTTGCATTATGGACAGTAAAAAATAAATGTTAGATAGATTTGATAGGTGAAAGTGGATGCTGTAACCTTTGAAGTAATAAATATAAGAAAAATTTAAAAATTATAATAAGGCAAATAGAATAATAAAAGATATACTTGATAATTCAAAAAGAATGAAATTATAGAGGGATAAGACCAGAAAAAATTAGACAAATATGAAACCAAGAAATCCACTGCAGGTACAAAAATTAGCATATCAGAAATGACATTAAATGTCATGGACAAAATACTTTATTAATGTATAAAATTATTACACTAGATAACATAATGCAAGTTTTCTTACAAATGGCACATTTTAAAAATAAGGATACAGAATATTTTAAATAAAAAGCTGGAAAATATTTCATAAAAACACTAAGAAAAATTAGAAAACAGGTATAATTAATTTAATATCAGAAAACTGGACTTTAAGGGAAGAAATATTACTAAACAGAAAGAAAAACATTTCATAACAAAAAGGGGTCCACTCTACCTGAAAATGTACTAATTTGCATGTATCCAAGAAGGTACTTTCAAACTGTGGTGTCAGAGAAGACTCTTGAGAGTCCCTTGGATGGCAAGGAGATTTAACCAGTCAATTCTAAAGAAAATCAGTCCTGACTATTCATTGGAAGCAGAAGCTCCATACTTTGGCTACCTGATGGGAGGAGCCGACTCATTGGAAAAGCCCCCCATGCTGAGAAAGATTGAAGGTGGGAGGAGAAGGGGACAACAGAGAATTAGATGATTAGATGGCATCGCTGACTTGATGGACATGAGTTTGAGCAAGCTTCGGGGGTTGGTAATGGACAGGGAAGCAGTCCGTGCGGTCTCAAAGAGTCGGATATGACTGAACAACTGAACTGAACTGAACTAAAAAGGTAGCCTGAGAAAGTATCACGCAAAAGTGAACGTGCAGAAAAGATAAATAAATAAATAATCATAGTTGGAGATTTTAACACATTCCTTTCAATATCTAGCAAAAAACAGATATAAAAATCAGCAAGCATAAAAGAGATTTGCACACATTATTAACAGAATTACTTTAGCTGACATGCATAGAACATTGCATCCAAAAATTGAAAAATTAATAATTTAACTGTGCTTATAGGATGTGTTCCAAAATAAATCATATACTGAGCCATAAAGCATGTCTGAAAAAGTTTCAAAGGATTGATATCATACAAAGCATATTCTCTTATCATATTCTTAAGCTAGAAGTCAGTAGCAAAAAGTTTGTCAGAAAATCCCCAAATGCTTGGATGTAAATAATGTATTTCCTAATCATAATGGAAATTAGGAAGTATTTTGAACTAAATGATAATAAAAACAAAATATAGCAAAATTTTTGTAATACAGCTAAAGCTATAGTTAGAAATATATAGCCTTAAATGTATTTATTAGAAAACAGGAAATACTGAAAATCAGTGTAAACATCATGTAAACAAAGTGGAAAGAGAAGAGAAAATTAAACCAGATGAAGCAGAAGAAATGAAGTAATGAAGTTAAGAGCAAAAATCTATAAAGTAAAGAACAAATATAGAATAAAAATGACATGAAAACTAAAAGTTATTCTCTGCAAAGGACAGTAAAAATGCTAAGAATTTTACAGAGATTGAACAAAAAACGAGTTGTCAACAAAATACATATTACTAACATGACACCACTATTGATCTACAGATATTACAAAGAAATTAAGAAGACAATCTAAATTTGTGCAAATAAATTTGAAAATTTAAAAGAAATAAGTTCCTGATAAAGAGCAACTTGTCAAAGATAATGTGAGACATAGAAAAATTGGTTATTTCTTTATGCGTGTGAAAACCGATCTCTAATTTAATACTCTACTACATGAAAAATTTCAGGCCCAAATGGCTTCACTTGTAAATTTTTCCAAATTTTAATGGAAGAACTAATGCTCATCTTTCATAAAGTCTTCCAGAGAATAGAGAACACTGCCCAATACAATTTTTAAAAGTGATTTTAGAGGGCATCAAATGACTTTCAGGGATACCAGAATTGACAGAAGGACAAAACAGAGGCATTTTATCTTATGAATATAGTTGAAAATTTTTAAACAATATTAATGAACCAAATTCAGGACTAAATCATAATGTCCAAGTAACGTTTATTCCAAAGATACAAAAATTGTTTCAAGATATAAAAAATTATCAGTGCAATTTATCACATTAGTAGAATATAAAAGAAAACCACATGATCATCTTAATGAATGCAAAGGAAATATTTAATAGAAACCAACATCAATTAATAATTATGAAAAACTTCAATTTTTCTTTTTATTCTTAGGAAAATAGGAAGAGAATTTTCTTTATATGGTAAAGATTATGTTTTTAAAAACCCTAAAACAAATACTAGAGAAATCTGGAAGAAGATAAGAATGCCTGCTTATTCCAATTCAATTTATTATTGTAACAATGGTTCTAGCCATTGCAAAGTACAAAAAAATAAAAAGTCTAAGTATTAGGAAAAGAAAAAAACAACAATAATTGTTATGGGCAGATAGCATGATTATGCATTGGACATTCAAAAATAATATGCAGATAGCCTTTGGAATTAAAATGTAAATTAAGCAAGGTAACAATATCAAAATATAAAGTACCAATTGTATTTTATTCCATATCAACAAGAATCAACTAGAACATAAAAAAGAAGTCATACTATTTTACAAGAGCATGAAAGAAACATCAGTTAGTAACAAATGTAGTGAAAGTTATTGAAAACCTCTATACATAAGACTAGAACTATTATAGACAAATGTTAACAATGATCTATGAAATATGGGAATAAAGTACTTATAGATGAGAAGAAATAATATTGTAAAGATGTCAATTCTTTCCAAATTGGTCTCTATATTCAAAGACATTCCAAATAAAATCAAAGGAACTATTCTAACAAAGAGTACTAAGCTCTATCTAAAATTTATGTGGGTAATACATGAAATGTAAATTGACATTCTTAAAGAGAAAGAGTAAAATTGAAAATGTGTAGTAACAGATACTGCAATACTGTTTCTTAACAGAGCTACATTATTGCAATAAGACATTTCTCCAAAGACGAAATGTAAATAACCTTACATGGTGAATACTTCAGAAAATACTCAACGTATTAATCATCAGTTCAGTTCAGTTCAGTTCAGTCGCTCAGTCGTGTCCGTCTCTTTGCCACCCCATGAATCTCAGCACGCCAGGCCTCCCTGTCCATCATCAACTCCCAGAGTTCACTCAGACCCACGTCCATCGAGTCAGTGATGCCATCCAGCCATCTCATTCTGCTGTCCCCTTCTCCTCCTGCCCCCAATCCCTCCCAGCATCAGAGTCTTTTCCAATGAGGTGGCCAAAGTACTGGAGTTTCAGCTTTAGCATCATTTCCTCCAAAGAAATCCCAGGGCTGATCTCCTTCAGAATGGACTGGTTGGATCTCCTTGCAGTCCAAGGGACCCTCAAGAGTCTTCTCCACACCACAATTCAAAAGCATCAATTCTTCGGCACTCAGCCTTCTTCACAGTCCAACTCTCACATCCATACATGACCACAGGAAAAACCATAGCCTTGACTAGATGGACCTTAGTCGGCAAAGTAATGTCTCTGCTTTTGAATATGCTATCTAGGTTGGTCATAACTTTTCTTCCAAGGAGTAAGCATCTTTTAATTTCATGGCTGAAATAACCATCTGCAGTGATTTTGGAGCCCCCAAAAATAAAGTCTGACACTGTTTCCCCATCTAATTCCCATGAAGTGATGGGACCAGATGCCATGATCTTCATTTTCTGAAAGTTGAGCTTTAAGCCAACTTTTTCACTCTCCTCTTTCACTTTCATCAAGAGGCTTTTTAGTTCCTCTTCACTTTCTGCCATAAGGGGGGTGTCATCTGCATATCTGAGGTTATTGATATTTCTCCCGGCAATCCTGATTCCAGCTTGTGTTTCTTCCAGCCCAGCGTTTCTCATGATGTACTCTGCATATAAGTTAAATAAGCAGGGTGACAATATACAGCCTTGACGTACTCCTTTTCCTATTCGGAACCAGTCTGTTGTTCCATGTCCAGTTCCAACTGTTGCTTCCTGACTTGCATATAGGTTTCTCAAGAGGCAGGTTAGGTGGTCTGGTATTCCCATTTCTTTCAGAATTTTCCACAGTTTTTTGTGATCCACACAGTCAAAGGCTTTGGCATAGTCAAGAAAGCAGAAATAGATGTTTTTCTGGAACTCTCTTGCTTTTTCCATGATCCAGCGGATGTTGGCAATTTGACCTCTGCTTCCTCTGCCTTTTCTAAAACCAGCTTGAACATCTGGAAGTTCACGGTTCACATATTGCTGAAGCCTGGCTTGGAGAATTTTGAGCATCACTTTGATAGTGTGTGAGATGAGTGCAATTGTGCATTAGTTTGAGCATTCTTTGGCATTGCCTTTCTTTGGAATTGGAATGAAAACTGACCTTTTCCAGTCCTGTGGCCACTGCTGAGTTTTCCAAACTTGCTGGCATATTGAGGGCAGCACTTTCACAGCTTCATCTTTTAGGATTTGAAACAGCTCAACTGGAATTCCATCACCTCCACTAGCTTTGTTCGTAGTGATGCTTTCTAAGGACCACTTGACTTCACATTCCAGGATGTCTGGCTCTAAGTGAGTGATCACACCATCGTGATTATCTTGGTCATGAAGATCTTTTTTGTACAGTTCTTCTGTGTACTCTTGCCACCTCTTCTTAAAATCTTCTGCTTCTGTTAAGTCCATACCATTTCTGTCCTTTATTAAGCCCGTCTTTGCATGAAATGTTCCCTTGGTATCTCTAATTTTCTTGAAGAGATCTCTAATCTTTCCCATTCTGTTGTTTTCCTCTATTTGTTTGCATTGATCATTGAGGAAGGCTTTCTTATCTCTTCTTGCTATACTTTGGAACTCTGCATTCAGAGGCTTATATCTTTCCTTTTCTCCTTTGCTTTTGGCTTCTCTTCTTTTCACAGCTATTTGTAAGGCCTCCTCAGACAGCCATTTTGCTTTTTTGCATTTCTTTTCCATGGGGATGGTCTTGATCCCTGTCTCCTGTACAATGTCACGAACCTCCGCCCATAGTTCATCAGGCACTCTATAATCATCAGGGAAACGGAAACTAAAGCCACAATAAGATATCATCTAACATCTGTACGGATGGTTTTTATAAAAGAAAAGACAACAAGTGTTGGTTAGGATTTGGAGAAACAAGAACATTTGCACACTGTTGGTGGGATTGCAAAGTAGTTCTGCTGCTATGGAAAACATTATGGAAGCTCCTCAAAAAATTAAGAATAGAACTATCATAGGATCCAGCAATTCCACTTCTAATGTCTATTTTAAGTAATTAAAATCAGGATCCCAAAGACATATTCCCACTCTCATATTTATCACAGCAGTATTCACAATAGCCAATATATAGAAGCAATGTAAATGTTCATGACAAATGAAGAAATAAAGAAAATCAGAATTCTATAAGGTGTAAATAGATATTACTCCCACAGAGAGGTAAAACCAATTCTCACCCTTTTATTCTGAGGTTTTGCTTAAGGACTTGTTTTCAAAGAGTAAATACGGAAAGAAGAAAAAGCAGCTTTACAGTACAGAAATCTTACAAACTGTACCTTAGGTCCTCAAGGTTAATATCAATGATAAGTCATTACTTACATATACACTTGTTATGATAGCTCAGCTGGTAAAGAACCTGCCTGCAGTGCAGGAGACCTGGCTTTCATCCCTGGGTTGGGAAGATCCCCTGGAGAAAGGAAAGACCACCCATTCCAGTATTCTGGCCTGGAGAATTTCATGGACTGTATAGTCCCTGGAGTTGCAAAGAGTGGGATAGGACTGACTGACTTTCACTTTCACTTTGATATGATATGTGGGAAACAGTACTTCACCTCTGTAATCCTCCTCTCTAAAATGTAGTTTAACTGTGAGATAAAACACCTGGCAAGCCCCAATAGAGGGACGTTTTACAAAATATCTGTTAGTAACCCTCAAGGTCATCACCAGTGCTTCTGAGGCCATCAAAAATAAAAAATACCTGAGACACTGTCACAGTCCAGAAAAGCTTAAAGGCACATGATAATATAATATTGTATCCTAGATGAAATCCTAGCATACAAAAATCAAGTTATGGAAGAAATTAATTAAAAATGAATAAAGTATGAGGTTTATTTAATGATAATATATCAGTGTTGGTTCATTGCTTATCATAAATATAGCCTACTCATGTAAGATGTTAATGTAAAAGAAATCAGATATGGTGCATTCAAGAATTCTCTATACTATCCTTGAATTTTTTGCAAGTCTAAAAGAAATTCCAAATAAAGCAATTATTTTAATTAGAAAAATCACTAAGACATTTGATAAGTAGCAAAAATCCCCAAGGGATATAATTGCTTATATACTCAAAGAAAAATATAAGAAAACTGTATGACAGATTCAGATTTCTACTCCACCCTTCCCAAAAGAGAAAATTAGGGGAGGAAACCATCAAATAATTCATTCAAAGTAAACATTTCTAGAACTGAAGAACATTACTTCAGATTTAAAGGGACCAACAAGCAAAAAGAAAAATTAAAGGGGAAAAAAGAGAATCCCTCTTCCATTGTGGTGCAGTGGTTAAGATTTTGCCTTTCAATGCAGAGGTTACAGGTTCAATCCCTTGTCAGGGAGCTAAGATTCCCGCATGAAAGTGAAAGAGTCAGTCCCTCAGTCATGTCTGACTCTTCGCAATCCCCACGCACTATAGTCCGCCAGGCTCTTCTGTCCGTGGGATTTTCCAGGCAAGAATACTAGAGTGGGCTGCCATTCCCTTCTCCGGGGAATCTTCCTGACTCAGGGGTTGAACCCAGGGTCTCCTACACTGCAGGCATATTCTTTACTGTCTGAGCGACCAGGGAAGCCCCAGAAGATCCCACATACACTGGAGCCAAACAACCAAAATATGAAACAGAAGTGATATTGTAACAAACTCAACAAGGGCTTTTAAAATGGTCCACATCAAAAAATAGAAATTTAAGAGGGGAAAAAAAACCCAGCAACACAAGGAGTAGGACTTCCCTGGTGGCCCTATGCTTAGGAATCCGAGAGCCTTTCCACTGCTGGGGGCTGGGATTCTATCTGTAATGTTCAACAAGACTGCATGGTATATCTCATTTTTAAGGTCATTAAAAACCAATATAATGAATATGGAATTAACCAAAAGTCAAAAATACTATGTTTTCTGGGTGGGAGAAATGAAAGAAAGATTTAATAGAAATACCACAACACATTTGCTGAATTAAGAGACAGCAGTATAAACATAAAAGATACACAGATTAGATTAAAAATAAGAAAACAGCCTAAAGTGTTGAAATTAGTTTTCTGTAGGACACAAGAAATGGGTTAAAAGTGATAAGGACACTACAAGGGCTAAAAAAAAAAAAAAAAAATTAAATAAATTTAAAAAAAAGAGTGATAAGGACAAAGAACTGCTATTTTTTGTTTTTGTTGTTGTTGCTGTTATTGTTGTAAACCTTCAGCATGCTTTGATTAAAAAAAAGAAACTATGCCCATGTGTTTACTTAGATAAAAAATAACTAACAAAAGAATCTGCTGCAATGAAGGAAACCTGGGTTCAATTTCTGGGTCGGAAGGACCCCCTGGCGAAGGGAATGGCTACCCACTCCAGTATTCTTGCCTGGAGAATTCTATGGACAGAGGAGCCTGGTGGTTATAGTCCATGAAGTCGACTATAGTTGGGCATGACTGAGGAAATAGCAGACAAAATTAATACAAAACAAAAATAATATTACATTTAGTGATTTCTCTGTGAAAGGTTTACATATGAATTTATCATGGCATATTAGTTGAAAAACAAGTGGAAATATTTCATTTTTATTCACAGTAAACCAGAATGTTTCCTTGGAGCTCAGATGAATGTAATTTCATATGATCACTCCAGCTAATGAACCAGTATATCTTCAATAGTCATATGGAAACCATACTTTTTACTTTTTAAATGGTGAGACTGTCAGACGACATGTAAGGATTAATGATTTTTTTTTTGTAGTTCTGAACATTCATTTACCTACTATTTTTAAAAATTAGACTGAGCACTTCTGCAGAGTAATGGTGAGCCCTTTTTTTGAACACAATACTGTGCGTGAAATTTTCTTCAAGGTTTACAGGCATTTCTATGCCCGACAGGGCCAAACTTTTGATAGAATCTACTTATTCCCTCTGAAACCTGTATTTAATCACTGAAACTCTATTTTGTCCTTAAGCATCAGATAATTGGACTCATTAAGTGGTGTATCAGAGAAGAACAAGGTTTCTAATTATGTTTACAATGAAATATATGCGTTAATAAGTAAAATGTGATAGTAGTCTATTAATATGATTAAGAACTTCTAGAACAGAGCATGCCACATCAGGTATATTAGCATGCACCTTTACACATCAACATCACTACATGTACTGTGTTAAGGCTAGTCTGTGGGATTCAAACCAATAACCAATGGACCCAGTAAAATGTAAATATTAAAATATATGAAAGACAGAAAAGCCCAAAGATTGCTTGATGCAAACTTAAAGATGTAACATATTCTCACCTCTGAGCTTTTGACATTCATGCAGAGGAGACTTCCACACGTGGTTTTGTTAAAACAACGTAAGACACCTCACATATGCAGAGCCACAGTGGAGGGATAGTCTTGTAAGCTATCCCTTAGTGGGACTGCCTGCCAGGACCAAGGTGGAGAGTTTCTGTGTACGGTCAGTAAGGAAAAAGCTTTGACTTTTTCCTTCTAAGCTGTCAAATCTTGTTTCAAGGTCATGCTTCTTCTAGAAATATGGTGTGTTAGATTTGGAAGGTTGAAGTTCAGTGTGTTTGTAGGCTAAATAAATCAGCTAGAGCTGCTGCCATCTGGGCATGAGTTTCTTTATCTACTTCATATAATTTACCTGGAAAACTTTAAAAAAAAATAATTAATGACACCGAACAAACTTACTTTATATTTAGCAGTGTCTATTAGCACTGTTAGGGTTTCCTTGATAGCTCAGTCGGTAAAGAATCTGCCTGCAATGCAGGAGATCCCCATTGGATTCTTGGGTTGGGAAGATCTGCTGGAGAAGGGATAGACTACCCACTCCAGTACTCCTGAGATTCCCTTGTGGCTTAGCTGATAAAGAATCCACCTGCCAAGTGGGAGATCTGGGTTCGATCCCTGGGTTGGGAAGATTCCCTGGAGAAGAGAAAGGCTACCCACTCCAGTATTCTGGCCTGGAGAATTCCATGGGCTGTACAGTCCATGGGGTCACAAAGATTAGGACATGACTGAGCGACTTTCACTAGCACCGTTGCAGATATATACTTCAATTGAAATGCTCTGAATTTCATCTTTAAATGTATTTATACTATTTTCTGTTTACACACATATGTTAGAAAAGAGTACAAGAATTACAGATGGAGAATTTGAGCTTAAAACCCATTTCTACCATTTCTTGACGATATGACCTTGGGCAAATTGCTTAAATCTTAAAATAGCTATAAAAGACATTGATTTACCTAATGGCAAAAGAGAGTTTCCAATGAGAAAATATGTTTTAGAGCGTTCATAAAAGATGAAGCACTGGTAAATACTAGTTATTTTTCTTCTTTCACTGGTTAGTTCATTTTCAGCTCCGTTTACCTTCTCTCCTTCTCAGGAGGAATTCATATTCTTTCGAGCTGTCCCCGAAGGCTCATTACTGTTGGAGGCCATGTCAGTGTAGTTCCAGCTATGCGACTCCCAGCAATGTTTCCTACTTCCCATTTGTCTTTTCTCTTATTTCCTTGAGTCATATGTTTTCGTTTTCTCCTGATGGACTTCATTTCATCTATTTCTTGTCTCCTATTCACTGCTAAAAATACTCACTATTCCACCTAGATCTTTGCCACATTTATCTTATTTCCTCCAGTATTTTCCCAGCAGCACAATGAACAGACACTTTGAAAACCTAACTTGTAAAGGAATGGCTTGTGTTCAGTTAAAAGTTTTGTGGTTTGGCACTTAAAAAGAGTTCCACATCTTTCCTGGGGACTCTAAAATGTCTAACATGCTCTGCTCATGGATCATTGACCCAGTGGTCACTCATGGGGGTCACCCAAGACGGCCGCTAGCTCTTAAGGTGCTCACATTCTGTCTGGACTTTGTAGACTCCAGTTCCCTTGATATTTTCTGGACTAGATAGTTCTCTTACTTACATGTCTTAAACATCAATGCTAAAGGTTCTGGAAATCTCTTCTGGCTCTTCCTGCTCCTGTTCACATTTCAGACTACCCATGCTAATTCCAGCTTATTGGAATTTAAGCTCTGACAGTTGTCTTCATTACTAGTGCCCTGTTCATAGGCACACACTTGCACACACACACGTGCACACACACACACATAAAATGAATGACATTATGTTAAATGACCAAAATATTATTAAATTTAACAAGTAAATAGTGAAAGGGACTAGAAAAGCTCTCTATTCCAGTTCTCTAAATCACGTTACCGATTTGTGAGGTCAGTGAGAATTCATCCATGTCTAATGGTCTCCTGAAGAGATTTCACAACCACCTCTATAATCTGTTCCAATGTTTAACAACTTTCATTTCTTAGACATTTCTCTCTCTTTTTTTAAAAAAAAGAAATAAAGGAAACCTGCAGAGTGTGTGAATAATTCATTTGCTTTTGCATTTACATACTTTCCCATTTGGTTGGATTTCCTGGTTTTGACTTCTCAGCATTTTCAGCTTTGGCTGTTCTTGAATTAATGCTGAAATGAATATGGGTGCAGATACACTAAGAAAAAGAAAAGGAGAGGATCCTTACTTGTGCACAAGGCTTTCAATACTGAAGTGCAGTCAAACAAATTTCTCCCATAGGAAGATACTATACAGAGGTGAAACTTACTAGCTTGATACTGAAATGGCCAACAGCCACACAAAACTACCCATATTTTACTTATTTTTTCATCCAATTTTTCACCTCTTTAAGCCAATTTAGGGTATACAATACTGTGTGCAACATTCTTCCCATGGTGACAGGAAGGACTTCAGCAAATATATATTTTATAGGAAACAGGAAAAAGTGGTATCCCAGTTCTACTTCTCTCCCTTCTAATTTGGATTAGGAGGTGGAATTAAACAACTAAAATCTGGTTGGTATGAGCAGCGGGACTCAGTTGGTCTGCCATGATCAGAGTAAAATCCATACTATAGAATACTCATTTATAGAAAGAGATAAAAAGGGTTAGTTGCTCAGTCGTGCTTAACTCTTTGCGACCTTATGGACTGCAGCCCACCAGACTCCTCTGTCCATGGGATTTTCCAGGCAAGAATGTTGGAGTGGGTTGCCATTTAGAAAGATCAAACATTAATAGTCATAGATATTCAAGACATTCAATTCCCAAATATCTCCCAAGTAAATTTCTTCAGTGTTCCTGTTTTTGCCTTGACAGATAATTTCCTGATGAAAAGAGACATAAACTTTATCCCAGAACATCAGACACTTTTAAACCAGCGCAGACTCTCCCTTTCAAGGGCAATGATTTTGTGGAAAATGGTAGCAAACTTGCATGGAAAAAATATTCTCTCCTATAAGCCAATCCACCACATACTTCTTTTAATTATTTTCCCCACACCGTGTGGTATGAGGGGGTCTTAGTACCCTAACCAAGGATCAAACCCACACCCCCTGCATTGGAAGCATGGAATCTTAACCGCTGGACCATCCAGGATGCCCCCCACCATGTATTTCTGATTTAACTTCTTTGTCTGTTTTCCGATATGAGTCAAGCAAAAGCTATTCGAATTGGAAGTTCTGAGCTTTCACCTACATGGACCTTGGAGAGATAACTGATGCTTTGCTTTCACATTTAAGAAAAAAACCTTTTCGATTCCTTTGAGCAAATCAACAATAGATGGGAAATGTAGGACACTTTTTTTGTGACATTTACATGCTGAGTGGCTCTGAATATTGCTATAATGACTTAACTGAGTCAAATAATGAACAGTTTCCACCCAAGGAGCACACAATTTTTTTCTCCAAATAAAAATAAGTTTAGCTTTAACAACTTTTGATTATTGTGCGGTAGGTTTTCTATAATGTAGATTATCACAAAATTTTAACACTGAACTACTTTTCTTCTTGACACCCAAGGAGGCTGACTTCTTGGAAACAGAAATTCATTTTAAAATTAGGCTAAGTAAAACTACATGAAAAGGAGGGAAAAATGAAAAGTTGTCATTATATCATACTTGAAAGCCAACTATAAATGAATTTGGGATCTCTCTGCATTCCTATTCCCTTCTGTTAGGGCAGATAATCAAATATTGGCACCAATTCTGGGGGTAAGTTGGAAATATAAAAATATGTTTGCTTTTTTTTAGAGTTTCCTGGCTGATTAAGTACCACAGAATCAGAAATGGCCATGGCCTAAATCCCTTTGGGTGAAAATGTCTGACCATTACTAAGCTACCAAGAGACCACCCAATTGTCCCTGAGAAAGAATCCAGCATGGCAAAGAGGAAAGATTGCCATGGAAATCATGGCCATGTTTGGGGTTCTGATGTCATTATAAATCGTCCATTCCTGTCTATCTAAATTACTAAACAATTACTGGTTATTGACCCAATTTCTAAATCATTCACACATACCAGTAATTCCATTTGATGCCAATACATCATTATTTTTAAGTGCCATCAGTGTGTGACTGTGTGTCTGTGTGTCTGTGTGTGAAGTGTGTATATATGTGGGAGTGTATGTGTCATGCTTTAATACAAATTTAAAAAGTGATTGGTCTATTTCTCCTTGTAGTATGGGGACTTACTGGTTTCCTTGTTGCATTTACATTTCAAACATCAAAATAACCAGATTTTTATCTCTGACATTAAATTATAAGTAATGTGATGTTAAATTAAAAATAATATATCATTCTATTTCTAAAATACCTGCCCTAAAGGAATTCATCATTGTGCTGGATCAGGTATTTAGAGAACAGATAATATACTTTGGTTGACAAGTTACCAGATCAGAAATGCAATGTATGGACCTAAGAGAGAGAGCCTAGCCTCTGAAGAGGAAGTAGAAATTGGGTTTGATTTTGGGTTGTCCTCCTTTGTGGATCATATATTCTACATGTGGGGGGAAAAGGTATATGTGCATGTTTGGGGGCCAAAAGGATGAATAGTGGCAGAGACTAATAACTGTCAAGCAAAGACACATGCTTAAAAAAATAATTGCTCAGGAGAGGCTGCCCACTTAGGAAATTTCCCAGCCTCTTTTGCACAAACTGGGGCATATAACTAATTCTTACTGGTGGAATATGAGCAGAAATGAAGTATGCCCATTACAGGTTCAGGTGACCACACGTTTTTCTTGTACTCTTCCTTCTCCCATTAGCTACCTGGGTCAGGGAGACTGCAAAACACCCAAGGCCTTATGAGATGTCAAGTCCAAAAGGCCAAAGATGCCTGAGTTCATGAATAACAACCACAAGGAAAGCTGCCCTCAGTTAGAAACATCTGTTTTAGACTCAAAGTCCTATGGGTTTGACCATATTTAATTTGGGGGTTTTGCTTGGTTATAGTAGCTAATATTACCTTAATGCATCATACCACTTGATTTACAAAAGTCATTCTGAATATGTTTTGCAATTTCTTCTAACATTAAGTAAAACTCTAGGGGTGTGTGTGTGTGTGTGGGCACACTCATGTTCAGTTGCTCAATTGTGTCCAACTCTTTGTGACCTCATGGGCTATAGCTCACCAGGCTCCTCTGTCCATGGGATTTCCCAAGAAAGAATAGTGGAGTAGGTTGCCATTTCCTCTTCCAGGGGATCTTCTCAACCTGGAGATCAAACCTGTGTCTCCTGCATTGGCAGGTGGATTCATTTTGTCCAATCAATGATACTGAGTAAATACTAAATATAGGCCAAATTATTAATACATCAATTTTTCTTTAGGAAGATAGATTTAAACGATCAGATAATATTACAAGCCTAAAAATTATCTATTTTGAAGAGTCAAGAAAGAGTAAATTTGATCCTAAAATGTATTTTTTTCTATTTTTCAAGTTCAACCCTTACCTTTACTTCCCTATTCCCATCCATCTACCACTGGGATGACACTGTCATTCCTTCTTGTACCAGAAACTAATTTTGCCATTTGATGAAACTGGGAGGGGATGACGTCTGTTCCTTGATGCTTACCATTGCTAATCTGCACAAATCCTGATAAATCCTTTCAATGTCAATGGGATGAGGTTGATCCTCCATGTGGCTTTCCATTATTAGCAAGTTAAAATGCCTTTTGGGATCTGATTTCATTCCATAAGTCGTTTAAATACTGTATGGAGAACAGGTTTAACCTCAATACTAATCTCTTTGTATCTGTGCTGAAAATCACCAATGTGTACTCCCAATTTACTGAAATTCTCTGAAGTCTTGATATCCAAAAGGAAAAAAAAATATTAATATATGTTTTTTGATAAGAGTCATACACAAATCCAATTAAATAAATTCTCATAACTTCATAAGGGCAGTATCTTTCACTCTCAAATAAAAACTCAAGTCAACTTAGGAAACAGAAAATAAGAAAATGTTTTTAAACTGTGCTTTCAGTTTGGATAATTACTGACAGACTTGCTATGCCTCTAAGTCTCCTGTGTTGGCTGTAAAAATAATTTCTGAAGTTTCTAAGACACCCATTTGAAACTAACTGAACTGTTACTAATTCTCTTGATCTTAAGAAGGCTGAAATTAAGACTAAGCCCCCTCATATTTTATTACAATAATACTATTACTAAGGGTTTGCATTTCCAAATCTCTGTTCAAAACATGTTTCCCACAGAATTGCAAAATACCTAACAAATCTATTTTGTCACATTCCTGCCAGATGGAGAGGAATAGTTATCTTCAGAATAAGCCTTTCAGTCAGAGAACTGAATAAAACACTCATAGCCAAGTAAATCTCTTCCATTTCCTTCCTGCCTCTGCCAGCACCTTGCTGCCTCCTTCAACACTGCTCCAGGTGATTTGTGCCTCAGAGGTTCTGGTCCAGTAGAATTGCAAAATGGGTTTTGCCAGGAGCACTTTCCCCTTTCATCTGAAAGGAAATTGCAACCACACATTTCTGACTCATTTACGCTTACATCATCAATATTTTTGCTTCTGGGAGCTATCCAATGTCCAGCTAGACTAGGTTACCTTTTAATGAGCTTTTAAAATAGATTTTCCCTAAAAAGCAGGAAATCACAGAGTGCTTATCATCTCATTTATTATGCAAAGTAAGCAAGTTAAAATGTATAGTCATAATTTTAAATCATATTCAAGGTCTATTTTTCCCCCATAAAATCTATTCCCTCAAATTTATAAAGCATATGCTGTTATGGATTTCCTCATGATTTTCATCTGTGCCCTTCCTTTGGGCATTTCTGGTAAGTATGGAACTCACTCTTTATGGTTCAGGTCAGATATTTCAGTTGTCTAAATATCAGATACAACATATTGCAATCAAATGTGGGGCCCAGATACTCAATGCTCAGAAGTTAATAAAGAGATCAGTTTGGTGGAAAGGAAAGTTTGCTTTATTTTGAATGCTAGCCACTGGCAAGGAGGGTAGACGCCTGTCCAAAGGCTGAACTGCCCCCACTGGCAATAAGTAGGCAAGAGCTTTTAGAGACAGAGGAAGGGGCTTTCACTGGACAGAGCAGTCAGCTCTGACAGTCATCTTGAAATTGGTTATCAGTAGTCAGACCAACATCATCATGATTGTTTTAAGTATAGTTCCCATTTCCTTGAGGCCAGTTCTTGGAATTGTGGCAGCTTATGTCATGTCTAGTCAAGGCTATGGTTTTTCCAGTGGTCATGTATGGATGTGAGAGTTGGACTGTGAAGAAAGCTGAGTGCCGAAGAATTGATGCTTTTGAACTGTGGTGTTGGAGAAGACTCTCGAGAATCCCTTGGACTGCAAGGAGATCCAACCAGTCCATCCTAAAGGAGATCAGTCCTGGGTATTCTTTGGAAGGAATGATGCTAAAGCTGAAACTTCAGTACTTTGGCCACCTCATGCGAAGAGTTGACTCATTGGAAAAGACTCCGATGCTGGGAAAGATTGAGGCCAGGAGGAGAAGGGGACGACAGAGGATGAGATGGCTGGATGGCATCACTGACTCGATGGACATGTCTGGGTGAACTCAGGGAGATGGTGATGGACAGGGAGGCCTGGCGTGCTGCGATTCATGGGGTCGCAAAGAGTCGGACACGACTGAGTTTACAGATTAAAAAGCTGAGATTCAAGAGAAGTTAAATAAGTGATGAAGTTGTGATACTGAACCCAAGTATTCTCACTCTAGAGGGCTTGATCCAACCACTACGCTCTAATCGCCTATAATCTCACTTATGTTACAACATTAACATAATCACAGATAAAATGAGAATGTTAACCAGGTTACATTCATTCTTTTAATCAGCAAGTACTTCTTATACACCCACCATGTCCAGATATCATTTTGGAAAATGGGAATAAAATAGCAAACCTGAGAGACAAAGTTTCTCTAGTCATGGAGCTTACATTTCAGAGGATCACTGACGATTTTTTCCAATTTTAATATAAGCTGTTTAATGATTCTACATAAATCCTACTTGTCCCTCCTTGTATAACCCAAGTCCTCACTCCATCATGAAAACTATTTTGACTATGCTCACTTTTCCTGATTTGTTTTGAACAATTATCATCGATTTTCCATTATATTTCCATTTAACAGTTTGCATTTAAATCAGATCACCATAATAGAATCTCAAAGTTATCAGAGAATGAACACTTTGGGCAAATAAAAATGTTTCAAATAACGACTATTTTGGATTTATTTGATGATAAGATTTTCCAGGCTATTTAACCTTGTTCTTTGAACTCTTTTCCCTGGATCCCCCTCTGCTTCATTTTCATTTCAGTTGAGTGTGGTTAGTCATGCCCCTTGATTCATTTCCAAAAGTTCATATACTTCACAAATTCTTTCATTCATTCATTCAGCAAATCCTTTTCAAGTTTCTTGTAAGGGCCAGATATCACGCAGGGTGATGCAATGATAATTAAAAAGAAAGAAAGAAAGAAAGAAAATCCAAGCTTCCCTGGTGGCTCAGTGGTAAAGAAGCTGCTTGCCAATGCAAGAGACAAGGACTTGATTCCTGATATGGGAAGATCGCACATGCCACGGAGCAACAAAGCCTGTGCACTGTGACTGTCGAGTCTGTGCTCTAGAGCCCAGGAGCCACGACTACTCAGCCCATGAGCTGCAACCACTAAAGACTGATCACCCTAGAGCCTGTGCTCTGCAGCAAGAGAAGCTGCTGTAGTGAGAAGCCCTGATCCACAACCAGAGAAAGGTCCACGCAACAGTGAAGACCCAACACAGCAAAAAATAAATAATTAAAAACAAACCCTGCAGACATTGAGGAAATCACAGCTTAGTGGCAGACCGATATGTAAATAAAAAATAAAAAAAAAAAAAGTTGTAGTATAATGCAGCATGGACCCTATGAGACACTCTTTAGTAAAGTTCTATATTAGAACTTAATAATAGCTGGAAAAGGAAGGATGGTTCCACTCAAGAGCTGTTCTTTATCTTCTGAAAAATGAACAGAAATTGTCTTTGTAGAGAAATGAGGCCATGAGAATTCTAGGTAGTGAGAATAAAACGTGAAGGAGACTGATGGAACAAGGAAACTGTTTGGCAGGGATGTAACGTTTGTGGGTGGCTGGAGATGTGACTGAAATTATATGTTAGGGCATAGTTAAAAGGCTTTCTGAGATAAATTGAAGGCAGAAAGCAGTAGGAAGCTAAGAGAGGTTATTAAAGAGAAAGAAATGCCACTGAAAAGGGCACCAGAATTTTCTAGTTTGGAGCCTTGTGTAAACCATAATGTTGCTAATCATCCAAATAGGTTCCTGCCACAAACCACAGCATCACATTCCTGCTTTTGTACCTTGACTCCAAACGCCCTGGCAAGGAGGTCCACACAATAAGAGTGCTAGAGGATCAGAGCCAGGAGCTGGGAACGGTGGGACTCATTCCAGACTAGAGTTAGGAGAGGAAACACTTGGCAAAATCCCCGCATCTTCTAACCAGATTATCTACCCACATGCATGCGTGCTCAGTTGCAAAGTCATGTCCGGTTCTTTAGAACGCCATGGACTGTAGTTCGCCAGGCTCCTCTGTCCACGTGATTTCCCAGGCAAGAACACTGGAGTGGGTTGCCATTTCCTCCTCCAGGGGATCTTCCTGATCCAGGGATCAAACCCGAGTGGCCTGTACTGGCAGGTGGTTTCTTTACCAGGGAAGCCCAAAGATAAGGAACGGAGAACCTCAAAATACTCCCTGTTGATAAGTCCCAATTCCAGTTTAGTTTATAGGTACATGTGACAGAGAAAGCCAAATATTTGGTGTAGCGAATATTTTATCTTTATAATCATGTTCTGTGATTTCTGGGCAAGTGCTTGGTCTAACCTCTGATCTACAAAGTCAGTTTCTGTATAGGGGTTAGATCCATCTTCTGCTTTTCAGATGTATGCTAGATTTCAGAGAAAGTAGCTTCCTCTGAAACACCGTTTTTATTCCTTCTTTGAAGACCCATATTTAAAGATATTTATATGCTAAAGTTTACCTGTGGAGGAATTTGGAATTATAAATAGCTGGCAGGGGGGAAAAATACTTCTCTTTGGGTTTATTTAACTTTGTGTGATGGGTGTGCATTCAATTTGGTCTTTCTGTGAAACAGAGTGCCAAGATGAGATGCTTCTGTTTGACAGTGAACGAAGATAAGACAGACAAAGTCAATTTTTATCTGACGATCTTCCATTTAGAATGGTCCAGGTTACTAAAGTAATTGAGTTGAGTTTAGGGGATGAAATCTCAGGCCATGAAAGAATTGAGGACTACCATGGTGGTCCAGTAGCTGAGACTCTGTGCTCTCAGTGCAGGGTGCCTGGGTTCGATCCCTGGTCAGGGAACTAGATCCTACATGCTGCAACTAAGACCCAATACAGCCAATTAAAAAAAAAATTGCTTTCCCATTTAAAACTATGTCATTATTTTGACGCTGTCTCTCATGTATTTTATTCAAATGTTACATTAGCCATAATTCTATTTTTGGTTTTCAAGTAAAAAAAAAAAAGAAGTCTTTTAGGCCAAACAGTGGGTTTATTTTATCCTATAATTTTAAAGCTAAAAACCACTGGGCATGGATGGATATAGGAGCTCAAATGATGTCAGGATGTTTATTTCTTTCTCTCTTGGCTCTGCTTCTCTCTATATGTTAGATTTATTCTCAGACTAGTTCTTTCCATATGGTAGAAAAGATGGCTGTTAAAAACAACAAAGCTATATATCCATATTGCCTGCCAATCTAAATGAATAAGAACTTATGCCTTCCAATGTCTTTATCGTCTCAAGTAAGTACTATGATTAGACCTTGTTTAGGATAACCCCCTACCCCTATCCATCCTCTATTCATGGAACAACGTATGGTACCCTTCTAGGTAGCAACTAGGTACAATGGTTGGTCCAGCTTAGGCTGCCTACCTGTGGTTGGGGATGGTGGGAGTAAGGAGCAGGGCTGAGATAGTCCTGCAGTGAGGAAGTAGCTCTTTCCTCTAGGAATAAAGCCTGGCAGACTCTAATATCATCTGCATAGAATCTAATTCCAAATAGTTTCTCTTCTAACTATCTTTCGTAACATAAACAACTATCAGCACACAAAAACATTTGCTTCTTTTCCTTCCCAGACAGAAATCAAAGACACACTTATTGTATTCCGTTTTATTTCACAACCAGAATCTCTGAGTGTGGAACATTGCACTTACGAAGTGTAGCTGCAGTTCCTTGGCATCTAGCTATCTGTGGATGGATAAATGAAAACATGACTTATTCCTGTAACTTATAATACATAATCATAGGGATAAAATAACGACAGTTAAACTATTGTATAGGAAAATGGCAGCAGGTTATAGTGTCTATTGCCTCTTACTAGATTGGGAATACCAGAATTCTCTCCCTGGGAAGCAGAGTGTTCCTCCTGATAGTTTATCAGTTAGGAAGGTTTCAGCAGTAAGTGAAAGCAAGCCCTGATTGAAACTGGTTTACACAAGCTGCTGCTGCTGCTGCTAAGTCACTTCAGCGTTGTCCGACTCTGTGCAACTCCATAGATGGCAGCCCACCAGGCTCCCCTGTCCCTGGGATTCTCCAGGCAAGAACAATGGAGGGAATTCAATAAAATGAGAACTCTCTAGGCAGCATGCTGCTGCTGCTAAGTCACTTCAGTCATGTCCGACTCTGTGTGACTCCATAGACGGCAGCCCACCAGGCTCCCCTGTCCCTGGGATTCCCCAGGCAAGAACAACAGAGTGGGTTGCTATTTCCTTCTCCAATGCATGAAAGTAAAAAGTGAAAGGGAAGTCGCTCAGTCGTGTCCGACTCTTCGCGACCCCATGGACTGCAGCCCACCAGGCTCCTCCATCCATGGGATTTTCCAGGCAAGAGTACTGGAGCGGGATGCCATCGCCTAGGCAGCATAGTGTCTCAGGAATCCTGATGCCTCTGGGTTGACTTTGCCTTCCTTAGTGTGATGATTTTATCTTCGGGTTTGCAGAAAGGTGGTTCCTGTAACACCAGGTATCGTATTTAGGTTTGCAAATGTTGAGACTACCTGGGTGGCTCAGATGGTAAAAAATCTGCCTGCAATGAGGGAGACCTAGGTTTGATCCCTGGGTTGGGAAGATCCCTTGGAGGAGGGTATGGTGATCCAGTCCAGCATTCTTGCCTGGAGAATCCCCATGGACAGAGAAGCCTGGCGGGCTACAGTCCATGGGGTTGCAAAGAGTGGGCACGACTGAGCAACTAAAGCCAGCATACATTTGAGGCTTTATCTGTCTGGAAGTACAGAGGACCTGCACTTCATAACTCATTTTTAACAAAAAAAGACTTTTTTCCCCAGAATTCCCTCAACATAATTCCCACCCCCATCTCTCAAAAAAAAAAAAAAATTAAAGTCAGTTTCAAGAATTCATCACATGCCTATATCTAAATAAATTGCATGTTGTACTATTAGTTGCTATGGTTGGTTCAGACTGCTGGAGCTGGAAGGATGTTTGACATGCTCTGAATTACGCACTAGAGAAAGCAGGACTACTTAAACAAAACCAAGATTCTGTTAGGAAGAAGACGGTGGAGTGGAATGAATGTCTGCACCCCTTAATCTAGAGTGTCAGCTAGTTAGCCAAATCTGGCTGACCCCCAGCCCTACACTTTAAGAAGCTCCTGAGGGTTTATTGCTCTTCGTAACGATAACTGGGGACAAGGTGGTGATTCATGGGTTTTCAGATTGCAGTCACAAATCTTTGTTTACCAGCCTTGGGAAGAAACTCAACAATACGCCAGCTTGAAAACTGCAAGGGTAAATATTTCACTAGATTTCTGCTGGTGAGGTATCTACCCTGACACTTTCTATCTTTTGCCTTTGGCCACTGCCTAAACCTTTCAGGAATGGTTTCCATCTTGGATCACCTATGTGTTTTAAGACTGAGATCATCTGTCTTCAAACACTAGATTGGATTACAGTGGACGACATTATGCAAGGGAATATTATGTATCTGGGGCTTCCCAGGTGGTGCAATGGTAAAGAATTCGCCTGTCAATGCAGAAGAGGCAAGTGATGTGGGTTTGATCCCTGGGTCAGGAAGAGCCCCTGGAGAAGGAAATGGCAACCCACTCTAGTATTCTTGCCTGGAAAATTCTATGGGCAGAGGAAGCTGGTGGGCTACAGTCCATAGGGTCTCAAAGAATTAGACACAACCCACTCCAGTACTCTTGCCTGGAAAATCCCTTGGATGGAGGAGCCTGGTAGGCTGCAGTCCATCGGGTCACTAAGAGTCGGACATGACCGAGCGACTTCCCTTTCACTTTTCACTTTCATGCATTGGTGAATGAAATGGCAACTCACTCCAGTGTTCTTGCCTGGAGAATCCCGGGGACGAGGGAGCCTGGTGGGCTTCCGTCTACGGGGTCGCACAGAGTCGGACGCGACTGAAGCGACTTAGCAGCAGCAGCAGCAGAGCGACATACATACACACACATACACTATGTATCTAAAGATACACTTATGCATAAGGCAGCTTGGGGAGGGTTCTGCATAATTTGGCATATCCTGTATTTCTTTGTCTTCAGGTTCTAAATCTTATATCCTGGTTTGTTTTCCATCTTCCCACCTTTGCTTAAGACAACTCTACTACACTCCAGAGAATTTGGTGCCTCTCAGTGATCATCTGCCCCTTAGCCAATATGCCATTGGCTATAAAAAGAAAAGGCCATTCTGATACATATCATTCCTTTGTGAAAGGCTAATTGAGACGAATAATTATTTAATTTTTTATACCATACCGAAGGCCACAGCAGACTCGGTATTTTTCTCCAACTATCTCAGTGACCTAGCTCAAGGAGTACTTAGTGTAAGGTAGAGAAAGTAAGTTTAACCAATTGCCTCACTTCTACATGACAAAGATTCTGTTTTCCACTCACCTTCACCTCAGCCTACCTGGTCTAGTTTCCATTTTAGACTATATCAGTTGCACTACCTTTCACAGAATTACCAATTTCTATATAAACGAGAACACTTTTGATTGTCATTTTTAAAAGCTTTGTTAAAACTGGTTTCCCAAAATCAACATTTATTGTCTTACTTGATTGGAATATCTAAGGATTGTTCAAGCTTTGGGCACAGTTGGGTCCATGGATACAAAGGCTCACACCGTATGCTGATTCTAGCTATTGGCTCTGCGTCTCTTTCTATGCTGGAGTCATTCTCAGGCAGGTTGTCTCCCTGTGTCAGGAAGGATGGTTTCTGGCAGCCCCAAGTCTACATTTTTATGACTTGCTATCCAACAGGAAGAGAGACCATCTGTCTTCTATATCCATATGTCAAATATATCTGAAGCTCTCTTCTAGTGGAATTGCTGAGGTCACATGCTTCTACCTGCACAACCTATGTTATTCAAGGGAAGGACAACATATGATAAGTCCCCCACCTGTGGCCAGGGTGGCGAGACACCTTGACAGACCCATCAATATCACATGAAGGTTGAAAGTAGGTTTACAGGTACAAGCACTGGAATGACAAAAGGAATGTTCTCAACACAGGTAAGAAAGAAGGGAATTTTGGCCAAGACCAGATTTTGCTACTGCTTTGTCCCTTATTCATGGTAGCATTTAAGCAGCCAACATCATCCTGCTCTCCAATACTCAACAGCCAATTTATGTTATGTGGGAAGATGCATTTGCCCAGTAAGTGAAAACAATCATATGGATGTATCTTAAAGAGCTTTTCAGATGAATGTTGCTTTCCAAGTGTGAAATGTTGTTATGAGAAATCTCTGAAACTTGAAGTTAATTTATGCAAAGGGTAGGTGGGGGTTAAAGCAGCAACACACAGCTATTCCCCAAGCTGTCTTTTTCACAGCTTACATCAAAAGACCCTCCCTAACTACCCCCCAAAAGAAAAAAAAAAAAAAAAAACTCCATCACAGAATAAAGCTCACTACTATTTTCTTTCCCAACCATATTGCTTTACATCTTTCTGATTTTTCCAGTGAACAGATCATGTGAAAGTATTAATGATTACACAATGCAAGGGGTTAGGAAGGTAAGCGGAGCTCATAATTACCTCATTTACATTCTTTTATTCACTGAAACAGAATTCTTAATGACCTTTATGTGAAATGTAGGGTAATCAGCACAAATGAAACTCTCTGGTGCAGGGTAGTGAAGTGAGCCAAGTCACTGGCTCTCAGAAGAAAATGCCTGATGAACAGTATAACCAAAGAGCCCAGAATGAAGCTCTGGGAGGTCACACTTTAAGAACCCAAACAAAGATGTTCTATTATGCTTTAAGAGATCAGCATAACCAGGTTGAAATCTAAGAAGCAGGGCTTAATGACTAAAAGAACCAGTTCATTCTTAACTACCTCTCTAATTTTCTGAAGGAGAAATAACTAGCTGTCTTTTTCTCAAAGCCTCGTGGGATAAAGGAAACTAGCTTGTGAATGGAAAGACTTGTTTTGTAGTCCTGGCCTGTGCACAAGCTAGTGGTGAATGGGAAATAAACCACTTCACCTCTCCTCACCGCAAATTACCCACTTGGCAAACAAAAGGTGTGCACTTCAGAATTACCCACGAGAACTTCCTTAAAACAGCTTCAGTTGGCATTTTCAAGACCTTGTAGTTCAGTATTTCCTGGGAAACAGTCGAAACTGTGTTTTGAACAGAATCCCTAGGGGATATTTAAATGACCAGTATGCAAAATGAAAACCTTAAAAGAAAAATCAACTCACGGGAACCAAGAAGCTGTTTATTGGTGAACCATTCTTGACATTCAGGAAAAAAAAAAAAAAAAAAAAACTCAAAATGTGGGAAGGATAAAAAAAAGTGTCCAGTTAGTATGTGTACCTATGACAGCTTGTATATTAGACAAAATGAAATATCTCAAATACACACAGTCACACTGAATTACAATGATAGTATGAACCAGCCAGTGTGGAGGAAAAGACGATTCCCTGCTATTAAGGAGTCCTAACACTGGAGGAATCTCCCACTAGAAGCTGTTGTCTGGGTGGTTTATGGGTAATCATCTATGCCAACACTTGAGCCCAATTTCTGTACCTCTCTTTGGTACTCAGATTCATCAACTTTGCATTCCAGATTTTAACTTCACTGAGGGCTTGGATCTCAACCTACCCTTCTGCTAATGTTTCTGCCAATGTTTCAGTCAGTTCAGTTCAGTTCAGTTCTGTTGCTCAGTCTTGTCTGACTCTGTGACCCCATGAATTGCAGCATGCCAGGCCTCCCTGTCCATCACCAACTCCCGGAGTTTACTCAAACTCACGTCCATCGAGTCGGTGATGCCATCCAGCTATCTCATCCTCTGTCGTCCCCTTCTCTACCTGCCCCCAATCCCTCCCAGCATCAGAGTCTTTTGACTGAGTCAACTCTTTGCATGAGGTAGCCAAAGTACTGGAATTTCAGCTTTAGCATCATTTCTTCCAAAGAACACCCAGGGCTGATCTCCTTTAGAATGGACTGGTTGGATCTTGCAGTCCAAGGGACTCTCAAGAGTCTTCTACAACACCACAGTTCAAAAGCGTCAATTCTTCAGCACTCAGCTTTCTTCACAGTCCAACTCTCACATCCATATATGACCACTGGAAAAACCATAGCCTTGACTAGGTGGACCTTTGTTGGTGAAGTAATGTCTCTGCTTTTCAATATGCTATCTAGGTTGGTCATAACTTTCCTTCCAAGGAGTAAGCATCTTTTAATTTCATGGCTGCAATCACCATCTGCAGTGAGTTTGGCTCAGATCATGAACTCCTTATTACCAAATTCAGACTTAAATTGAAGAAAGTAGGAAAAACCCCTAGACCATTCAGGTATGACCTAAATCAAATCCCTTATGATTATACAGTGGAAGTGATAGATATAAGGGACTAGATCCGATAGATAGAGTGCCTGATGAACTATGGACTGAGGTTCGTGACATTGTACAGGAGACAGGGATCAAGACCATCCCCATGGAAAAGAAATGCAAAAAAGCAAAATGGCTGTCTGGGGAGCCCTTACAAATAGCCAATGTTTAGGGATTATATAAATGAAGTTACATGATTTCTATACCCTTTCCACCTCTAATATATTATTTTCATGTTGGAAGATGTGTGTAGTATTGCCAGAGGTCCCAGTTCTTTTGGGGATATTCTAAAAGTTTCATGAACATAATAATTTTTCTTTTTTTTTTTAATTTGGCTGGGCTGGGTCTTAGGTGTGGTACACAGGATCTTTAGTTGCAGCATGCAAGGTCTAGTTCCCTGACCAGGGATTGAACCCAGGCTCCCTGCACTGAGGATGGGGAATCTTAACCAGGAAAGTCCTGTGATGCTGATTTTTAAATGTTGGGAAGTAACTTAAGATCATTTTAAGACACAAAAGCTGGTGAGGTCCCAAACATTGTGAGCCAAATTTTATTCTATGCATCTCTGCAGTAATGATATTCATTAAGAAAACCTATCTTGACTTTTCAATAAATCATCTTTCACAATTAATTTTGTCTGCATAACTTTAAGAGCTCTGAGAAGGAGGTTGAGTGTGGCTAACGTCTCAATACCCCGAGCCTCTGTGATTTTAATATCTGAACTGCTTATGGACTAAATTATGAACATGTATTTTCATTGTGGCAAGTGGTAACATCTATGTGCAGAGGAAAATGCACCAGTAAGGCATAGTAACCAAAGCAATTAATGGCTCCATCTTTCCCTTACTAGGTTGGTGTCCTCATTCCAGTTTGAATAACAAGGTTAAGATCACATTCCCTGCATGTCGAATTAGTGTGTTCTCCCTGCTAGGACGCTGTTGCAGAATTTCTACTTTATGATAGACTTTATAAAGCTTGTGTAAGTGACTGCTGTATTTCTGCCTTTCCCCTCTGATCATGATTTCCCTCCTATTTAGCACACCCCATTATATCTGCAGGGGTACATCATTTAACTATGCAGTATACATAGCCTGATACTCCCTAATTTCCTGTACCGATCAGGACTACGAGCCAATTGCTTTGGTGCCCTGAAGCAGACAGATATGAGACTGGGAAGCTGGACTTGAAAGAAGCTGGGCAGCGGTCAGGGGATGTGCACCGGGATTGCTTGAAGCATTGGCACAGCAATCAAGCTGCGTCCATTCAGTTTTGTTGGCTCCTAAGTGGGACCCAGAGAACTTGGCTGGTTCCTGCAATTGGTTATAGGAAGACATTCTCTTTCCTTCTTTAATGATTGCAAGACTTCTTTCTTTTCTATTGTTTTATTATGAAAGTATGATGACGCATTTACAAGAGACTTGGAAAGTACAAAGCAAAGTTACATACAGTTCTACTATATATTGCAACTATTTTTTAAGTAGATAAATCAAGATTTTTAATCTTGGAGTTTCAATATTAAACTCAAAAATTAATAGAATGGACAGAAAAATAGAAGGACATGAAAAACACTATGAAACAATTCAACATAATTAAGATTTATACAATTTTCAATGGCTAGGTCAAAGATCTCTGTTGGTAAATGTCACATTGCATCTGAAAATGTGTGCATTATTTTCAGATATCTTTTGATATTGATTTCTAACATAATTCCACAGTGATAAGAGAACAAACTTTGTACAATTTCAAGACCTTTAGACTATGAAAAATTTGCACCCTGCTTTATGTCCCTGGATATGTTTCAAGCTCTCCTGGTTTATAGTCTGTGGGAACTTGAAGAGAGTTTGTATCCTGCTGTTGTGTGCAAGACTTTTTTTCAAAGGCAAACACATGCATTCCCCCTCTGCAAAGTAAGTTTATTCTCCAAGTGGGGCAAACATGTATAGTGCCTTTCTTTGTAGCAGGAAGCTCAGCAACAGCTTAAGGTGTTACATTTAGATGCAAAAGACCTCCTCCCCATTACAATTCTGGGGTTTGTGACGCTATGGACTGTGGGTAATGATATAGGCACATAGATTGTGTCCACTTAGTCCACATATCTCCAGTATCATGTAGCACAGACTCTTGCCTAATTGGCTAACTTTCTTATAAATATCGCTAAAACGTGAGAGGTCACTGTTCACCTTTGTTTAGGTAAAACCTACTTCTGTGGCATCCATACCACTTTGCCCTGAAGTTTTGGGCACTATAGTTTTCCTGGGATCTTACGTAGCCTCAGCTCTTTCCACTGGTGTCCTGTCCACCACTACTCCACTTCACGGTGGCAATTTCTACTAGTGTGGCTGCTGAAGCTATCACTGCATCTCCTCCCGTTGCCCCTAACTTCCCTTAATCTCTGTATCTCCCGTGCATATGCTGCTTCAGTTGTGTCCATTTCTTTTGTGACGCTATGGACTGTAGACTGCCAGGCTCCTCTTTCATGGGATTTCCCAGGCAAGAATACTGGAGTGGGTTGCCATGCCCTCCTCCAAGGAATCTTCCCAACTCAGGGATTGAATCTGCATCTCTTAGGTCTCCTGCATTGGCAGATGGGTTCTTCATCACTAGCGCCACCTGGGAAGCCCCTCTGTACCTTCAGTTCACTTCAGTTCAGTTCAGTTCAGTTCAGTTCAGTCGCTCAGTCGTGTCCGACTCTTTGTGACCCCATGAATTGCAGCACGCCAGGCCTCCCTGTCCATCACCATCTCCCGGAGTTCACTCAAACTCACGTCCATCGAGTCAGTGATGCCATCCAGCCATCTCATCCTCGGTCGTCCCCTTCTTCTCCTGCCCCCAATCCCTCCCAGCATCAGAGTCTTTTCCAATGAGTCAAATCTTCGCATGAGGCGGCCAAAGTACTGTACCTTATCCATCCCCATTCATAATAGCTGCCTGGAGATTCTAGACCATTAACATTTCAAGCTGGATTTGTGTCCAAGTGGGGCAAATATTCTTTCCCATTTGTAGTACACTTTAAGGAAAAAAAAAGGTATCAAACAACTGTTGTTTTGGCCTCGTTGGATTATAGAACTCAGCGAAATAGATCTTTAAAATGCTAAACTCTTTCCTCTTAAGGCTTAGGCATGTACTTAGTGTAATGAGTTGCTGGTAGATTTAAGTAGCAGAAGGCCTTTGGTTATAAGACCCTGCTCTCCAGCCTATAGGTTTGGGATTCCTGTGTCAAGTTCCTTGTGCTTAGCTCTGTATTTCCTTGGGCTTATTTTTTCAAAGGATTCTCTCCCAGAATCTGTACAGATATTCCCCTTCTTTGTACATTCCATTTTTGGCTAAGCATATTGAGGTGTATTCTGAACTCACCCTGTAGAACAGCAGAAAGTCTCAGGAATTGGAGGCATTTGGTTCAGTTCAGTTTAGTCGCTCAGTTGTGTCCGACTCTTTGTGACCCCATGAATCGCAGCATGCCAGGCCTCCCTGTCCATCACCAACTCCCAGAGTTCACTCAGACTCACATCCATCAAGTCAGTGATGCCATCCAGCCATCTCATCCTCGGTCGTCCCCTTCTCCTCCTGCCTCCAATCCCTCCCAGTATCAGAGTCTTTTCCAATGAGTCAACTCTTCACATGAGGTGGCCAAAGTACTGGAGTTTCAGCTTTAGCATCATTCCTTCCAAGGAAATCCCAGGGCTGATCTCCCTCAGAATGGACTGGTTGGATCTCCTTGCAGTCCAAGGGACTCTCAGGAGTCTTCTCCAACACCACAGTTGAAAAGCGTCAATTCTTCAGTGCTCAGCCTTCTTCACAGTCCAACTTTCACATCCATACATGACCACAAGAAAAACCATAGCCTTGACTAGACGGACCTTTGTTGGCAAAGTAATGTCTCTGCTTTTGAATATGCTATCTAGGTTGGTCATAACTTTTCTTCCAAGGAGTAAGTGTCTTTTAGGCACCTTCAAAAATGGAAATGAAGTATAGGGCTGAGCAAAGAAGGATAGGTTTTAAGTCTTTAGAGGAAAGCAGGAGATTCCTTGACATGCTTCATTTCCTAAGCTACCAGTAACTGCTCTCCCCTTGGCAGTAGACAAGAGATTTATCCTCAGGAGAAATCAACAAGGAGGTTCACTGACAGGAGGCATAGCAGAAGAAGCAGTCTCCTTAATAGAAATAAAAGGATTAAGTGAATATCTAGATAACAGGTCATGAGAATCTGCTTCTAGCCTGCCACTGTTTGTCCCTTCCTTGTTAGCCCTGGATAAATGATAGCCAGGAACAATATATACTCCCACCTTCAGAAGTACTTATAGGCTTGTTCCAATTAACTTTTTAAGGGATTACTCTTCAATAAATACAGCCTGTAGTTAACATGTATTTCAGGAAAACTCTAACAGGAAAAACACACCAAAATAACAGAGGAAAAAACTTTGAAGGCATAGAGACACCACGCATAGTCAAAGGAAAAAGAATCACAGAAAACATTATTATCATTAGTGCAGTGAGATAATTTATGGCAGCTATGAAGGGAGGAGAGGATGCTATGAAGAAAGAAACACAGAAAATAAGTTTTTAGAAAATGATCACAAGAATAAAGGGATGATAATTGTTAGGCTGTATCAAAAGATAGCAAATAAAGGAACAAAAGAAAATAAATGCAAAAGGACATGGAAATCAGAAAGCAGTGAAGCAATGTATACAATTTAAAGGAGTTTCAGATAAAGAACAAACAAAAGAGTAGGGAGGAAATTTACAAAATAATATTTAAAAATTAAGAATTGAAGAGTATGAGCTGTGGTTTGAAATGAACCACTGAATCATTTAATTCAGCAGTTTGGGTTTTAATATGTTCATTCCAAGCCACATCATCCAAAAATTTCAAGGAAAAGGGGAAAAATGAAAACACTCAAGCTTTTAAGAGAGACTGGGTATAAAGGTCACTGCCTACAAAAAGTGACTTTTCAATAGCAACAATGAAAGTGAAAGAACAATGGAGAAATGCCTTCGAAATCCAAAAGGAAGTTCTATTCCAACAAGACTGTTAGTGAAAGTGAAATAAAGATATTTTTCAGCATGAAAAAAATCTTGAAACTATCCCAAACATGCCTTACTTAAAAATTCTATGAGTGTGTGTGCAATTAAAACTGGGGAGTTAATCAGGTAGGACAAGAGATTAGGTCAAGAAATGACCAGCTTTACTGTACTTGAAACTAACACATCATTGTCAATCAACTATACTTCAATTTAAAAAAAAGAAAAGAAAAATGTATAAAATAGATAAGTAATGAAAACGGACAGTATAGCATAGGAAACTACTTAATGCACTGGGGTGACCTGCATGGAAAAGAAATACAAAAGGGAGAGCATAGATGTATATATGTGGCTGAGCCACTTTGCTGTAGACTAGAGGCTAACCCCACGTTGTAAAGCAACTATACTCCAATAAGAATTGAATCGCCAGTCCATGTCTGACGTAGGGTGCAGCTTGCTTGGGGCAGGTGCATGGGATGACCAGAGAGATGTGTGGGAGGAGGTGGGAGGGGGTTCATGTTGGGAACGCATGTAAGAATTAAGATTTAAAATTTAAAAAAAAAAAAAATTAATTTAAAAAGAAAAAATTACAACCAAAGAACAAACTGAATTCAAACAAATCTATAAATCGTACCACATTCATATAATTTAACGTGAATAAAATGTTTTACTATAATAAAAAGAAAAATAAATTAAAATAGACTCAGACTGACATTCAATCCAAGCCAGTATGCTGAGTTTGACACAAACACCAAGAAACAATTAGTTGAAGAGTATGGTATTGTCTATGAAAATGTCCAAAATTCTTTACCTTAAACTTTTCTATGAAATTAGTACAATCTGAATGCATCATTTCTCTATTGCTTTGTGTTGTTACTGTGTTTATAATGAGACTATATGAAATGTTTAGAGATAAATGACCGATTACACTGTAGAAAAAAAGAAATGACCTGCTTAAGATGACAAGGACGGGACTTTCTAAATGGACAGCTGTGCAGCAACCATTCCGTAGAGGAAACGGAATAAGAGGGGACTTTCTTGTCATCTGCAGAGCAAGACTATTATAAAACCTAAAAATTTAAGAAAGCCAACTAAAGAATTATTATTAGGACTCTTAAGGAAATACAGGAAGTGGTTAGCTACAGTTTTATTTTGTAAGACAAAACAGCTGTCTTCAGTTCAAACGAAAATTATTTAGGAAATAAATCCAAGGTGAAATATGAAGAAAGCCAGAAAAGTGAAACTATTTAGCAAAATAACTGTAAATCTGCATGATTAAAACTAAACTCTACTGAAGAAAACAAACCAACATGCTTCAGTCAACAGGAATAGCTATTAATACATATTTAAATATATACTCTCTCTATATATAGAGTATATATATATATATGCATGCTCAATGCATGCTCAGTGACTCAATCGTGTCTGATTCTTTGCGACCCCATGAACTATAGTGCACCAGGCTCCTCTGTCCAGGGGATTTCCCAAACATATATCCTCTTATTGCCTAGGAAGAATCAGTATTCAGAAGATTTTAATTCTAGGTTTCATGATTTTAATGGCAAAATGTTGGTTACATAGTGGTTATATTGGGAAAGTGATTAAAATTAAATAGAAACAAAAACAAGTGAGAATAACCAAGCAATTTCTTAAAAATAATAATAATCAGAAAGAGCTTACAAGTTGCTAGATACTAAAATTATTATTAAACTGTAATAAACAAACATTTGTTAGTGAGACATAAATAGACCAATGGAAAAGATCAGACCCACACAAACACAAAAATATAGGGCATTTAGAGAATTGGGCTTCCCTGGTGGCTCAGTTGGTAAAGAATCTGCCTGCAATGCAAAAGACCTGGGTTTGATCCCTGTGTTGGGATCAACTATCCCACTTCAGTATTCTCGCCAGGAGAACGCTATAGACAGAGGGGCCATGTGGGCTACAGTCGGGCTCACAAAGAGTCGGTTACCATTGAGTGACTTTGAGAGGAGAGCCATGGAGAAAGCTGGAATATTGTTTTAGTAGAAGGAAGTCAGAGTTTTCCCATTTTTCACCACTAGTTTCCCCAGTTATTAACATTTTATATGTGTATGGGGCAATTTGTCAGAATTAATGAAACAGTATCAGGAAGTTATTATTGAAGTCCACGCTTTATTCTGATGTCCTTAGTTTTTACGAATGCCTCTTGGTTCTAGGATACCACTTTCAATTAGTCACCAGGTCTCTAGACTTGTCTGGCCTGTGATATTTCTCATAATTTCATTGATCATAATGTTCTTGACAGTTTGGAAGAGTATTAGTCAGATATTTTCCATAATATCCTTCAAACTGGATTTTTCTGATGATTTTCTCATTATTAGATTGGGTTTACAGACCTTAGGGAGGGGGACCACAGAGGTAAACTGCCATTCCCATCACAGAAAATTAATGTCCACTCTGTGAACATGATTCATACCGTTGATATGGAACTTGAAAACCTGGTTGGTGGAGTCCCAGCCGGGTTCTCCACTGTGAAGTTATTTTCCCCCACTGTCACTCTGTATTCTTTGCAACAGTTATTCTATGCTGCCCATGTTACCCAAGCATGTTCATTTTGCTCAACGAAATGAGCAAGTTGCTAAGGTTTGCAGCAAAGAGGGTTTATGTGTAAGGCAGGCAAGAGAGGAGACAGGAGGACTAGCCTCAGGTCTGCCTCCCCAAAGGCAGGGGGCTTGGGCTACTTACGGGATAATGGATGAACTAGCAGGGTGGACCAGAGTGTGGGAAGTGACTGGAAAAGGTGCAATAACCATTGTTCTGCACAGGCTTCACGAAGCTATGAGCCTCTGCAGGTGCCTACTTGAAGGGTTCTTAGTGCTCTAGTCTTAACCAGCTCAGCTTGAACTAGACCCAGCTTCTCCAAGTTCCTGGAAAATAACTCAGGCCAACATCCTTTTATTTAGGCGGCGTTCTGCTTGGAGAAGCCTCTGGTAGTCCAGACAGTAAAAAATCTGCCTGCAATGCAGGAGACCTGGGTTTGATCCATGGGTCAAGAAGATACCCTGGAGAAGGCAACCCACTCTAGTATTCTTGGCTGGAGAATTCCATGGACAGAGGAGCAGGCTACAGTCCTTTGGGTCACAGAGAGTTGGACATGACTGAGCAACAAACACTCTCCTCACTTTCCACAAGTCTTAAAAGGAACTTGATTACTGATGGCAGGTGAAATGAGCTTCATCCACAGCTCCTGTCCCCCACTCTCTTCTGATAACTCCTCATTCTTGAGGGAAGAGGGGTGATGCCTGCTCTGGCTGCTTCCTGTTGATGACAGTGGGTAGCCCTAACTAGGGCTTGAGGAATGACACTGCTTAGCACTCATTTGAAAACATGCTCTTGTTTGCATTGAACATTTTGATCCCAGTGAACAAATACCATCTATGCACCAGCTGCCAAGAACATTCATAAGCCCAAGATTGATGACGAAACCACAGAGAAAGGATGTACCCTGAGTGGGCACACGAAGCACCAGACAAAGAGGGTGCGACCATTCCTATTTCTCCATCCTCAGAGACCAGGGCAAGTTGAGGGAGGGCCCAGGCTTGAAAATGTGGCAAGGAAAGAGCACAGCACCCTCTTACGGGGTGAAGGAGCAAGGTTTGATTGAATCAACAGCAAGTCGTCATCCTTGTCATTAGGATCAAGCAAAACAGGTTTCTTTGCCTTCTTTCCTGTTGGGCCATAACCTTATATTTTCTGTGCACAGGTTTATTCTGATACAATAACATAAAAGACAGTACATAAGGCATTTCATCCCATTTTTCTTCTTTTATAAAATAAATCTAGTTGTAAAATTGAGTTGTAATTCAAGGATCCATTTTTAGGCCATTTGCTCGGAGTCTAAATGATAATGTGGCCACACAGTGTTACCTGTCCACCCCCCCACCAATACCATCTTTTCCCTTTTTCCACCAATGATAACTGAAAGTCACTCAGTTTTGAAGAACACAGCCTAGAGCACTACATGGGAGAATTGAATTAACTTTTCCCATTTTGAAGGGGTTTTGTCTCAGGTATTTGCAACAGAAAGGTCTCTCTAACATGTCCTTGCTATGGGCACCAGAAAGCTCAATCTGCAATAGTCAGTTCTTATCAGCTGAGACAATCAGACATGGACGAACAAGACAAAAACAAACAAGACCAAAATTCACAGCCTTGGGCTTCCCTTAGGAGCTGCAACCTTATATTGTTTGCCAAAATCCCACCAAGTGGGTTTCCAATGCATGACCTGGACAGAACTGACAGATAATCTAGGCATGAGTGCATTTTTTTTTTTACCATTTACACTAACTTTACTTGTTTATTTATTTATATTGGAGTATAGTTGATTTACAGTATTGTGTGTCAGGTTTACCGCAAAGTGAAATAGATACGTATATCTTCTCTTTTTAGATTGATTCTTCCCCACAAAGGCCATTAGAGAGTACTGAGGAGAGTTCCCTGTGCTACAGTAGGTCCTTATCAGTTACCTATCTTACACATAGTAGTGTGTATATGTATATGTCAATTCCAATCTCCCAATTTATCCCTCCCCTGCCTCCTCACCCCCTGGTAACCATTAGTTTGTTTTATACATACATGACTCCATTCCTGTATGTACCATTTTTCTTAGATTCTACATATAAGTGAGTTTCTATATTTGTCTTTCTCTGTCTGACTTTCTCAGTATGACAATCTCTAGGGATGCAAAGATTTTCCGATATCCACAGAAAAATGCATTTCTTTAATGAGGTCACTCATTCAGAAGGCATCTTCCAAAACCCAAACCACCTCTTTGCTGCAAAAGGAAACTTAGCACCCAAGGTTCATGGCACATGGCTGGGGAAATCCGGGTGACGATCCCTGGAACAAAAGCTGATTGGCTGGAGCCGATTATACAGAATGAAATAAGACAGAAAGAAAAACACCAATACAGCATACTAACACATATGTATGGAATATAGAAAGATGGTAATGATAACGCTGTATGCAAGACAGCAAAAGAGACACAGATGTATAGAACAGACTTTTGGACTCTGTGGGAGAGGGAGAGGGTGGGATGATTTGGGAGAATGACATTGAAACATGTATACTATCATGTAAGAAACGAAGGCCAGTCTATGATCGATGCAGGATACAGGATGCTTGGGGCTGGTGCACGGGGATGATCCGGAGGGATGATATGGGGTGGGAGGTGGGAGGGGGGGTTCAGGATTGGGAACTCATGTACACCGGTGGTGGATTCACGTCAATGTATGGTAAAACCAATACAGTATTGTAAAGTAAAATAAAAAATAAATAATGAAAAAAAATGCAGATACTTCTCTTAAAAAAAAAGAAAGCTGATTGGACTTGTCTGCAGTCTTTCAATACCAGCAATGGGCCTACGATGGCAAAAGATCAGTCAGGACTTACCTCCTGGCTGGCTGGTCAAGTTTGCTACCAAACCAGGCTCCTTCTCCCTGATACACAGCAACCTGAACGCTGAGATGACAAGGTCTGCCGCAAAGAGAGGGTTCATTCACAGCGCAGTCGAGGAGGAGACAGGAGAACTAGTCTCAGATCCACATCCCCAAAGGCAAAAAGAGCTCAAGTTATTTATGGAAGAACAAATAAAGCGGAGTGGTGCGAGGTGTGGGAAGCGTGGGGAAAGGTGGCTTGGAAAAGGTGCATTAATGATCGTTCTGCACAGCTGTAACTCAGCTACAAACCTCTGTGCATTTGAAGGAGCTTACGATCCATTGTGGGCTGCCCTGGTGGCTCAGATGGTCAAGCATCTGCCTGCAGTGTTGCTGCTGCTGCTGCTAAGTCGCTTCAGTCGTGTCCGACTCTGTGCGACCCCAGAGACGGCAGCCCACCAGGCTCACCTGTCCCTGGGATTCTCCAGGCAAGACAATGGAGTGGGTTGCCATTTCCTTCTCCAATGTATGAAAGTGAAAAGTGAAAATGAAGTTGCACAGTCGTGTCCAACTCTCAGCAATCCCATGGACTGCAGCCCACCAGGCTCCTCCGTCCATGGGATTTTCCAGGCAAGAGTACTGGAGTGGGCTGCCATTGCCTTCTCCGATGGGAGGCAGCCAGTAAGCTGGAGAAGGGGCTTAGTAACAGGCATAAAAGATCGATGAGATTCAGGGCTCCTCTGTCTGAGGAGCAGACCTTCTGATGGTGAAGACAGAAAGCATTCCCTGGAAGACAATACACGGATGAGGCAGTATGAGAGTGGGAAGGCCGGAGGGGGGAGGGGGAGTCTCCTGAAGGAATTAGAAGGAGGGCATCTCAGGCCAGGGGAGTTTCACGCACAACCCCTGGAGATCTGAGGTCCATGAAGGGTCCCCAGAGGACGGCAGGCAAGACAGGAGCACAGCAGTCTGACGACCTGGTTGGGAATCCAGCTACTTCCCCTTCTGCGCTTCAGGCTCTCTCTTCATCCGCCTCACCGCCCGCCGCAGGAGATGCCAGCTCCATCCTTGAGTCAGGACGATACCCTGTAGAAGGGAATGGCAACCCACTCCAGTATTCTTGCCTGGGAAATCCCATAGACAGAGGAGTCTGGTGGGCTACTGTTCATGGGGTCACAAATAGCTGGACACGAATGAGAGACTAACACACACACACACACACACACACACAAACACACACACAAACACACACACGCACGTTACAACTGTGCCACTCTTCTTGCGCCATCTTGTGGCAGAACTCTTAAGCTTTTATGTCATCTTTCATTCTAATACACCGGGCTGGCTCCTGGAAACCTCTCTTTAACTTTCCAGAAGGTGGCTCCATAGCTCAAGTTTGTGGTTTCCCCCACCTCTGCCCATAGACCCTGCCCTGTTTTCTAAGCTCATTTCCTGTGTCCTGGAGCTCACACTGGCCTCCACACTCAGGAGCAAGCACAAGGAGCCAACTAAGACGGCGGAAAGTCAACACCATAAGCACTCAGGGGATTGGGGACGCGTGCAGACCTAGTATGGAGATCCCAGGTGTGGTACTCCCAGAGGCTCATGGATGGAACCATCTCCCTTTAATACCCTTTGATATTCTTATCTGCCTCTTTCCTAATCTCCTTTTCTCTCAGTCAAGGAGATTCCCTCCTGTACTGCTAGAGAAAAATATATTTGTTTGTTTTTTTAAATTTAGTTACACATTCAAAAGAGTATTTGGTTACACATCCACCCTTTGCCAGTCTGAAAGCCCAGCCAGTGCAGTGTTGCCTTGCAGGGGGGTGGGGGTGGGGGCGGGGTGTGGACAGTGCTTGTAAATTTCTTCTCCTACATCCAAACTCTTGTTTTCTTGTTTCGTTTGTTGTTGTTGTTCCAAAGTTGCTTTGGAATCTCCTGGGAAGGCTGAATTTCTGTAATTTCTCTCTTATTTGTGAGTGTCTGCCCAGGTCAGTACTTCAGGTTTTTTCCCAACCACAATAAAGGTAGTGGGGTAGCTTTGCTGTTCCATTGATTCCACAGTCTACACTGAGGTCTGTCTGTCTGTTACCAGTGGTGCACAGGGGTGAGCCTCTTCCTGGGGCCCTTCACATATGGTGCTGTATTCCACAACTACTGCAGAGGTGATTTTGCTCCTGGATGAATGTCTAACACTTAGGTGAAAAGGGAAAACCAAAATGAACAGCCTAGATCACCATAATGCTGTTGCTGCTTTTACTTTCGCCATATATTTTTAAAAAGTTTTACTTTGTATTTGTGTGCATGGCCAGTCATGTCCAGTGCTTTGCGAACCTATGTACTTTAGAGTGTAAGGTTCCTCTGTCCATCGGATTTTCCTGGCAAGAATACTGGAATGGGTTGCCATTTTCTTCTCCAGGGGATCTTCCTGACCTAGGAATGGAACCCTCATTTCTTGGGTCTCTTTTGTTGGCAGGTGGATTCTTTATGAGGTGAGCGACTGGGGAAGCCTAATTTTATATTAGGGTATAGCCAATTTCCAGGAGAAATATCAATAACCTCAGATATGCAGATGACACACCCTTATGGCAGAAAGCAAAGAGGAACTAAAGAGCCTCTTGATGAAGCTGAAAGAGGAGAGTGAAAAAGCTGGCTTGAAACTCAACATTCAAAAAACTAAGATCATGGCATCTGGTCCCATCACTTCATGGCAAATAGATGGGGAAACAATGGAAACAGTGACAGATTTTATCTTCTTGGGATCCAAAATCACTACAGATGGTGACTGCAGCTATGAAATTAAAAGACACTTGCTCCTTGGAAGAAAAGTTATGACAAACCTAGACAATGTATTAAAAAGCAGACGTTACTTTTCCAACAAAGGTCTGTCTAATCAAAGTTTTGGTTTTTCCAGTAGTCATTATGGATGTGAGTTGGACCATAAGGAAGATGAACACCGAAGAATTGATGCTTTTGAAATGTGGTGTTGGAGAAGACTCTTGAAAGTCCCTTGAATGGCAGAGATCAAACCAGTCAGTTAAAGCTCCAATGCTTTGGCCACCTGATGCAAAGAGCTGACTTATTAAAAAAGACCCTGATGATGGGAAAGATAGAAGGCAGGAGGAGAAGGGGACAACAGAGGATGAGATGGTTGGATGGCATCACTGATTTGACAGACATGAGTTTGAGTAAGCTTTGGGAAATGGTGAGGGACAGGGAAACCTGGCATGCTGCAGTCCATGGGGTTGCAGAGTCTAACACAACTGAGCAACTGAACAACAATAGCCAGTAGACATGTACACACTGCTATATTTAAAATGGATAACTAACATGGATCTACCAAAAAGCACAAGGAATTCAATGTTATGTGGCGGCCTGGCTGGGAGGGGCAATTGTGAGAGAATGGATAAATGTATATATATGGCTGAGATCCTTCACTGTTCACCTCTTTTCTCATATTTTTATTCAGCTATTTATATCAGTATGGATTCATGGATAATAATTTTATGCTTGAGTTATAATCCAATAGTATATTATTTATTTTATTGCTCAACTTGCTTCAGCTTTGGGCTTTGGGAGCTCTTTTATTTGGCTTTTGTGTCTTTGTGACATTCCCCTATTACTGTGTTATTTTTGTTCATGTTGTTTGCTTATTTATTTTGAGCACTTCCTTCCTGGTATTGCAACATGCTCCGGGCTAATCTTGTATGATTCCTTCCCAGTCTTAGAATCGGCCATTTATCTAAAAGCTCTGTCCCTTTTAATGGAAAATGGTATTGGAAAACAAGATCTAGGCCCCAGATTTGCTCTTTGTTACTGGGACACTATTATTTTTAGGCCATGTCAGCGGACAGAGAGGGGAGATGTATGTATATTAAGCTTATATATACATATATATGTATATACATATGTGGTAGTTGTAGTGGTAAAGAATCCTGGTGCCTGCCAATACAGGAGACGCAGGTTTAATCCCTGGGTCAAGAAGATCCCCTGGAGAAGGGAATGGCAAGCCACTCCAGTATTCTTGCCTGGAGAATCCCATGGACAGAGGAACCTGGCAGGCTCTAGTCCACAGGGTCACAAAGAGTCAGATATGATGGAACCAACCAAGCATGCATGCCTTCCAAATATACATATTTATAAATACTTCCATATGCTTTTTCATATGTGTCCATCTCTACCTACATTAAACATTAGGTGGCATGAATGTCTCCAACAGTAATTCATAAAACTGGATTACTCCTGTAGCTTCTCTCTTTGCCTATCTGTTGACTTCTAACCTCCAACTCCAACAATAAGAAATCCAGAATCCATCAGCCTGGATACACGTACTTAACTGTTCAATAATAGTGTGTGTATATATATATATATATATATATATATATTATATATATTTAGAACTGTAAACCTGTACTCTAATAAAGAAAACAAAGAAACAAATTAAAAAACACAAAACCCCAAACCTTTATCAACTAGAAGACATTGCTATAAACAGTCCTTTTGGTCACCTGTATTGTAGCCTCCAACTCTTTGCGACCCCATGGACTGTAGCCGCCAGGCTCCTCTGTCCATGGGATTTCCCAGATACTGGAGTGGGTTGCCAGTTCCTTCTCTAGGGAGTCTTCCTGATCCAGGGATTGAACTTGTGTCTTCTGCATTGCAGGCAGATTCTTCACCACTGAGCCACCAGGAAAGCCCTCCAAAGTTACTTAGGTGAGCCCCTTTCCCTGCCGCTCTTATCAGTACAGCTGCTTCATACAACTGTACTACAGTTGGATTTTTTTATCATAATCTGCATTGCATCCTGGGATTGCTTAATCTTCTAAATTATTAAAAAATGTTTTTAGTGTACACGGTTCTTTGTAGAATAAAGTTCAATGGTTTTAAAGAAACACAAAATGTCATATATTCACCATTAAAGTATTATGCAGAATAATTTCCCTATCTTACAAAAACCTCCTGTGCTTCATTTACTTAACTCTAACCTACTCTCTTGCCTGGAAAGTCCCATGGACAGAGGAGCCTGGTGGGCTGCAGTCCATGGGGTCGCTGAGAGTCAGACACGACTGAACGACTTCACTTTTAATTTTCACTTTCATGCATTGGAGAAGGAAATGGCAATCTACTCCAGTGTTCTTGCCTGGAGAATCCCAGGGACGGGGGAGCCTGGTGGGCTGCCGCCTCTGGGGTTGCAGAGTCAGATACGACTGAAGCGACCTAGCAGCAGCAGCAGCAGCAGCAGCAGCAGCAGCAGCAGCAGCAGCAACCTTACCCTAGGGGCTTCCCTGGTGGCTCAGATGGTAAAGAATCCATCTGCAATGAAGGAAACCTGGGTTCGATCCCTGGGTGGCGAAGACCCCTGGAGAAGGAAATGGCAACCCACTCCGGTATTTTCGCGTGGGAAGTCCAATGGGCAGAGGAGCATGGGGGCTACAGTCCATGGGATCAAAAAGAGTCAAACACAACTGAGTGACTAACACTTTCACTTTCAACCTTACCCTAAACTCCTAGCAATGACTATTTTGTTTGCCATTTCAATATTTTTGCCTCTTCCAGATTATTAAATAAATGGAATCATGCTGTATGGAGACTTTAAACTGACATTTTACTTAGTAATATGCACTTAGGATTTTTTCATATCTCTAAGTTCTTTACATGGATTGATAGTTTCTTTCTTTCTTCACTGAATAGTATTCCATTATAAAATGTACCACAGTTCATTAATCCATTCACCTATTCAAAGAACTCTTCAGTTCAATCGCTCAGTTGTGTCCAACTCTTTGTGACCCCATGGACTGTAGCACGCCAGGCCTCCCTGTCCATCACCAATTCCTGGAGCCTACTCAAACTCACGTCCATCCTGACAGTGATGCCATCCAACCATCTCATCCTCTGCTGTCCCCTTCTCCTCCCGCCTTCAAGCTTTCCCAGCATCAGGGTCTTTTCCAATGAGTCAGTTCTTCACATCAGGTGGTCAAAGTATTGGAGTGTCAGCTTCAGCATCAGTCCTTCCAATGAATATTCAGGACTGAGAACTCTTAGTTGCTTCCAGTTTGGGGAAATTATGGAAAAATGTTGCTATAAACATTCATATGCAGGTTTTTATATGGATAAACTTTTTCAAATCAGTTGGGTAAATATCTAGAAGAGCAGTTGCTGAATTGTATAATAAGATTATGTTTAGTTTTGTAAGAAACTTCTAGTCTCTCTTGGTGCTGTACCAATTTGTATTTCCTTCAACAATGAATGAGCATTCCTATTGCTATATACTTGGCAGCAATTGGTATTTTTAGTCCTTTATGTTATGGTATCTCATTGTGGTTTTAATTTGCACTTCTCAAGTGACAAATGATGTTGAACATTTTTCATATACTTATTTGCCTTCTGTATGTCTTTTTTGATTAGATGTCTGTTTAGATTCTCTGTCCCATTTTAAAAATTAGATCATTTAAATTCTTACTGAGGGTTGAATCCAATGTCACGAAGTTTGATCTTAATTTTTTTTCTAAGAGTCTTGTTTGAGATATTACATTAGGTCCTGGTTTGAGTTAATTGTTATACACGGTGGTAGGTAAAGATCCCACTTCCTTCTTTTTCATGTATGTGTTCAGTTTTCCCTAGCCATTTGTTGCAAACTTTCTCCTTTGCCAACTGAATAGCCTAGAAACTCTTGCCAAAAATAATTTTATTTTATATGAAAGGATTTATTACTGCTCTTTTCTGTTAATTGGTATTTGTCCATTTTTATGCCTGTATCACGTGTTTTGATTACTATAGTATTGTAAGTGTGAAAGTGAAAGTGTTAGTTGCTCTCTGTAACGTCGGTTGACTTTTTGTAACTCTATGGACTGTAGCCCACCAGGCTTCTCTGTCTTTGGAATTCTCCAGGCAAGAATACTGGAATGGGTAGCTGGTCCCTTCTCCAGGGGAATCTTCCTGACCTAGGGACTGAACCTGGGCCTCTTATGCCTCTTGCATTAACAGATGGGTTCTTTACCAAGAGTACCACTGGAAAGCCCCTAGTTTACATGTAAATGCAACGTATTTTTGTATGTTGTTGTATATCTTGCTTTTTTGCTGAATTCATTTCTTACTTCCTACAGTCCTTCTATGGGACTTAGGGGAAATCTTAAGGATTTTCTACCATGTGCAAAGAAAGATAATTATTCTTCTTCCTTTTAAATTTCAATGACTTCTATTTCTTATTCTTGATACTTGTTCTGTCTAGAACTTTCAGTACTATGTTGAATAGAAGAGATATAAGTAAACTTCTTTACTTTGTTACTTTCCTTAGAGGAAAACATTCAATTTTCACCATTAAGTGTGATATTCACTGTGGGTTTTTCATATATGGGTTTTATGTTGAAGTAGTTTCCTTCTATTTCTAGTTTGAGTCTTTTTATCATAAAAATGTGTTGAATTTTGTCAAATGCTTTTTCTGCATTAATTGAGGTGATCATTTTTTTACCTTCTTTTGATGTGTATTACATTAATCAGTTTTCATATGTTGAACTATTCTTGCATTCCAGAAATTAATCCCACTTGGTCATGGTATATAACATTTTTAATACCCTTCTGAATTCTGTTTGTATTTTGTTGAAGATTTTTGCCTCAGTGTTCATGAGGGATATTTGTCTGTAGTTTTCTTATTGTCTTCCCTGGTGGCTCAGTTGGTAAAGAATCTGCCTGCAATGTGGGAGACCCAGGTTCGATCCCTGGGTTGGGAAAATCCTCTGGAGAAGGAAATGGCAGCCCAATCCAGTACTCTTGCCTGGAGAATTCCATGGACAGAGAAGCCTGGCAGGCTACAGTCCATGAGGTCACGAAGAGTCAGACACAACTGAGTGACTAACACTGTCGCTTTCTTTCTTCCTTTAAAGTGTACTGGGCTTTGATATCAGAAGAAAACTGGCCTCAAGGAATGAGTTAGAAAGTGGTCCCTCCTCTTTAATGTTTTAGAAAAGTTTAAGAAGAATTTGGTATTAATTCTTCTTTAAATGTTTGGTAGGTTTGCCAGTGAAGCCATCAAGTTTAGCACTTCACATTGTTGGGAGATTTTTGATTACTGATTCAGTTCTCATACTAGTAATAGGTTATAATATCGTGACTTATAATAAGAAGTATGTATTTGGTCTTTATTCATGTTCCTGGCATGGAACTCCTAAAACCCTTGGAATTTCCTAAGTGAGAAGAGCAATAAAGGTATCTTGTTATGTTAACGAACTGACTTTTGGAAAAGCTGCTAGATATCCAAAAGTTGGGTGCTGGTTGCTAGGTGAACATCCCTGTGATTAGATGGTTGGAAATTTTCACCTTATCTCTGAGCATCTAGGTGGGTGCTGAGACTGGAGATTGAGTTCAGTCACCAGTGACCAATTATTTAATCAATCATGCTTATGTATGGAGCCTCCAAAAACCCTCAGGAGGACAGGGTTCTAAGAGCTTCCAGGCTGGTGAACACATGAAGATTCAGGCAGAATGGTATGCCTAAAGTCCAAGGAAGCTCTACACACCTTTCCAATAACTTGCCCTATACTTCTCTTTCATCTAAATATTTATCTGTCAGTCGGTCAGTTCAGTCGCTCAGTCATATCCGACTCTTTGCAACTCCATGAATCGCAGCACACCAGGCCTCCCTGTCCATCACCAACTCCCGGAGTTTACCCACACTCATGTCCATCGAGTCGGTGATGCCATCCAGCCATCTCATCCTCTGTCGTTCCCTTCTCCTCTTGCCTCCAAACCCTCCCAGAATCAGGGTCTTTTCCAATGAGTCAACTCTTTGCATGAGGTGGCCAAAGTATTGGAGTTTCAGCTTTAGCATCATTCCTTCCAATGAACACCCAGGACTGATCTCCTTTAGGATGGACTGGTTGGATCTCCTTGCAGTCCAAGGGACTCTCAAGAGTCTTCTCCAACACCACAGTTCAAAGCATTAATTTTTCGGTGCTCAGCTTTCTTCACAGTCCAACTCTCACATCCATACATGACCATAGGAAAAACCATAGCCTTGACTAGACGGACCTTTGTTGGCAAAGTAATATCTCTGCTTTTCAATATGCTATCTAGGTTTGTCGTAACTTCCTTCCAAGGAGTAAGCATCTTTTAATTTCATGGCTGCAGTCACCATCTGCAGTGATATTGGAGCCCAAAAATATAAAGTCTGACACTGTTTCCACTGATTATCTATCTATTTCCCATGAAGTGATGGGACCAGATGCCATGATCTTTGTTTTCTGAATGTTGAGCTTTAAGCCAACTTTTTCACTCTCCTCTTTCACTTTCATCAAGAGGCTTTTTAGTTCCTCTTCAATTTTTGCCATAAGGGGGGTGTCATCTGCATATCTGAGGTTATTGATCTCTCTCCCGGCAATCTTGATTCCAGCTTGTGCTTCTTCCAGCCCAGCATTTCTCATGATGAACTCTGCATATAAGGTAAATAAGCAGGGTGACAATATACAGCCTTGACGTACTCCTTTTCCTATTTGGAACCAGTCTGTTGTTACATGTCCAGTTCTAACTGTTGCTTCCTGACTTGCATGTAGGTTTCTCAAGAGGCAGGTCAGGTGGTCTGGTATTCACATCTCTTTCAGAATTTTCCACAGATTTTTGTGATCTACAGAGTCAAAGGTTTTGGCATTGTCAATAAAGCAGAAATAGATGTTTTTCTGGAACTCTCTTGCTTTTTTGATGATCCAGCGGATGTTGGCAATTTGATCTCTGGTTCCGCTGCATTTTCTAAATCTAGCTTGAACAACTGGAAGTTCATGGTTCACGTATTGTTGAAGTCTGGCTTGGAGAATTTTAAGCATTACTTTACTATTGTGTGAGATGAGTGCAATTGTGCAGTAGTTTGAATATTCCTTGGCATTGCCTTTCTTTGGGATTGGAGTAAAAACTGAACTTTTCCAGTCCTGTGGCCACTGCTGAGTTTTCCAAATTTGCTGGCATATTGCATGCAACACTTTCACAGCATTATCTTTCAGGATTTGAAATAGCTGGAATTCCATCACCTCTACTAGCTTTGTTCGTAGTGATGGTTTCTAAGGCCCACTTGACTTCACATTCCAGGATGTGAATTCACATTCTAGGATCTGGCTCTAGGTGAGTGATCACACCATTGTGATTATCTGGGTCATCAAGATCTTTTTTGTACAGTTCTTCTGTGTATTCTTGCCACCTCATCTTAATATCTTCTGCTTGTTAGGTCCATACCATTTCTGTCCTTTATCGAGCCCATCTTTGCATGAAATGTTCCCTTGGTATCTCTAATTTTCTTGAAGAGATCTCTAGTCTTTCCCATTCTGTTGTTTTCCTCTATTTCTTTGCATTGATCGCTGAGGAAGGCTTTCTTATGTCTCCTTGCTATTCTTTGGAACTCTGCATTCAAATGGGTATATCTTTCCTTTTCTCCTTTGCTTTTGGCTTCTCTTCTTTTCACAGCTATTTGTAAGGCCTTCCCAGACAGCTATTTTGCCTTTTTTGCATTTTTTTTTCCCTTGGGGATGGTCTTGATCCCTGCCTCCTGTACAATGTCATGAACCTCATTTCATAGTTCATCAGGCAGCCTGTCTATCAGATCTAGTCCCTTCAATCTATTTCTCACTTCCACTGTATAATCATAAGGGATTTGATTTAGGTCATACCTGAATGATCTAGTGGTTTTCCCTACTTTCTTTAATTTAACTCTGAATTTGGCGATAAGGAGTTCATGATCTGAGCCACAGTCAGCTCCTGGTCTTGTTTTTGCTGACCGTATAGAGCTTCTCCATCTTTGGCTGCAAAGAATATAATCAATCTGATTTCAGTGTTGACCGTCTGGTGATGTCCACGTGTAGAGTCTTCTCGTGTTGTTGGAAGAGGGTGTTTGCTATGATCAATGCGTTCTCTTGGCAAAACTCTATTAGCCTTCGCCCTGCTTCATTCCACACTCCAAGGCCAAATTTGCCTGTTACTCCAGGTGTTTCTTGACTTCCTACTTTTGCATTCCAGTCCCCTATAATGAAAAGGACATCTTTTTTGGGTGTTAGTTCTAAAAGGTCTTGTAGGTCTTCATAGAACTGTTTAACTTCAGCTTCTTCAGTGTTATTGGTTGGGGCATAGGCTTGGATTACCGTGATAATGAATGGTCTGCCTTGGAAATGAACAGAGATCATTCTGTCATTTGTGAGATTGCATCCAAGTACTGCATTTCGGACTCTTTTGTTGACCATGATGGCTACTCCATTTCTTCTGAGGGATTCCTGCCCGCAGTAGTAGATATAGTGGTCATCTGAGTTAAATTCACCCATTCCAGTCCATTTTAGTTCGCTGACTCCTAGAATGTTGACGTTCACTCTTGCCATCTCCTGTTTGATCAGTTCCAATTTGCCTTGATTCATGGGCCTAACATTCCAGGTTCCTATGTAATATTGTTCTTTACAGCATCATACCTTGTTTCCATCACCAATCACAACCACAGCTGGGTATTGTTTTTGCTTTGGCTCCATCCCTTCATTCTTTCTGGAGTTATTTCTCCTCTGATCTGCAGCAGCATACTGGACACTTACCGACCTGGGGAGTTCCTCTTTCAGCATCCTATCATTTTGCCTTTTCGTACTGTTCATGGGGTTCTCAAGGCAAGAATACTGAAGTGGTTTGCCATTCCCTTCTCCAGTGGACCACATTCTGTCATCTGTTTATCTGTAGCCTTTGTCATATCCTTTTATAATAAAATGGAAACAATAATTATACTGTTTTCCTGAGTTCTGTGAGCAACTTTAGCAAATTAATCAAACCCAGATTTGGGGGTGGGTTGTCAATGAAAGCTCTGATCTACAGCCTGAAGCACAGTAGACAACCAGGACTGGGACTGAGATTGGCATCTGAAGTCAGGAGTGCAGTTTTGTAGGACTGACCCCTTAGCTTGTAGGATCTAACACTGTCTTCAGATAGTGTCAGAATTGAGTTAATTGCTTGGTGGTGTGGAGGTACAGACACACAGACACACACACACATACTGGATAGGTTAATTCAGATTTTCTATTCTTCCTGATTTCCTGGGAGGTTTTGTGTTTCTTGGAATCTGCCCACTTGATCTAAGTTAACCAATTTGTGGACTTATAATCATTCATAGTATTCACTTATGACCATTTTCAATTCTGTAGAATTGGTGGTAATGCCCCCACTTTTATTTCTGATTTTAATAATTTGAGCTGTTCTCTTCCTTTCTTAGACTACCTAACTCGTTTCACCAAATTTTAAAGAACCAGCTTTTGTTTCCAGCTACCTTTCAGATCCATAAAGATTAATAAAATCAAAAGATTTTACCTTCATTTATTATTTTCTGGCAACATTTTCTTTCTTTATTTAGATCCATGTCTCTGACTTATATCATTTATCTTATGCCTAAATAATTTCTTTTATTATTTCTTGCAGGGCAGTTCTGCTAGTATTGAATTTCCCTCATATTTTTGTTTGATTAATTACTTCTCTTTCATTTCTGAAAGATAATTTTATTGTATACAGAATAATTTTAGGTTGGTGGTTTATTCTTTTAATATTTAAAATATTTTGCTACACTCAATTTTGCCTGTATGGTCTGTTAAGAAGTACACAATATTTCTTGGCCTTCTTCTATATGTAAAGATGTCTTTTTACTCAAGCAGCTTTCAAGATTTTCGTTTTGAGTTTCTGAAATTTGGATATGATATGCTTTGGGATGTGAGTGATGTGTGTTTACATGCTTATATTTATTCCATGAAATTTTCTTTGAACTTCCTGGGTCTATGGTTTTTGTGCCTGTCATTAATTTTGGAAGTTCCTCTAATTTTTTTTTTCTGTTCCATCTTCTCTTTCTTCTGCTTCTTATTCTTATTGGGTTCAAATGGTAAAGAATCTGCCTGCAATGCAAGAGACCTGGGTTCCTGGAGAATGGAATGGCTACCTACCTATTCCATTTATTAAACTAATAGGGATATTATTAGTTTTTGAGGTTAATGTAAGAGTCTTACTATATTCTCTTACTCTATTTTGTAAGTTATCTTGGATATTTAGAGATTAGAATACTATCCATTACAAATGATAATTCAGTTTCTTTCCTTCTTTATACAATTTGCTTTTGTCTTATTGAATCATATATGATTTCCAGTATTATATTGGAGAGACGTGAATAGATAACAGTAGTAGGTATCCCTGACCTTTCCTAACCTTGGCAGAAATGCTTCAACTTTCTTGAAAATGTAATACAGTGTTTGTGGCAAGTATTGGTGGAGTCACTTTTAAAAAATAAGTATGCTTTTATTTTCCTAATTTTTAGAAACTTTTGTTATGAATAGGTTTTTCATTAAAAAAAAAAAAAACAAAACAAAACTTTTGGCCATGCCATACAGCATGTGAAATCTTAGTTCCCTCATGAGGGATTGAACCCAAAGCCCCTGCATTAGAAGCACAAGGTCTTAATCACCAGATTGCCAAGGAAGTCCCAGGTATTGACTTTTATAAAATTATTGTTCTGTTTAACATAATCTTGTGATTTCTTTCTTCTTTAATCTTTAGTGTGATGCCCTAAAAAAAGGTATTTTGAAAGCTATAGGCAACACAGCTGTAAGCCAATGACAGTAGATGAAAATCAATGACTGTCTCTCTCTAAGTAGTCATACTTAAGCTCCATTAGCTGGTATCATCAGATAGCATTTTCTGTGTAATGTGACCGCGAGGGGACGTCTAGTGTTAAGGTCGTTGTTCAGAGCAGGTGAGCTGAGCAGACTGGACTCTGTAATGAGTGAACTCTACAACTCCTTCTTGTAGTTGGAAAACCCTGCCTTTTTTTTTGTTTTTGTTTTTGTAGCTTTTCTCTACTTTCAAATATAGGTTGAAGTGAGGAATAATTTTCTTGAGTCATGGGATCAAACAAAGCAATTTGGAACAAAGTGCGTTCAGTTTATGCTTTTACATTAAACTTTTGAACTATGGACTGCTATGAACAGGGCCACGTGGCTGAGTCCCAGGAAGCCACATGCGTTTAGATGCAAGTACAGGCCTCCTGTTCACCTAACCTGCTGGGTCCCATTTGTAGATGACGATCCTCATTCCTCATATTCACTCTGACACCTTCTTTATCATCCTTGAGGTGGGTTTATGGAGCATTTTCCTGAACACTGGAGGCTAAACCTGAGGTGACTGAGCAGATGCAATAGCTGTCCTGTGAAAGCTTACCTGCTTGGTAGGTCTGCTTTGCTCACAGGGAGAGAAACATGGATGGATTCTGTCCCACTGCGGGGAGTCTGTGGGCTCTTGCCAGACATAGCCCTGCCTTTACAATGAAAATAAACCCAGCAAAGAGGATGCTAGGATGAGCAGCTTGGTGCACAGGTTTGTTGGCACCCTTCCTCAAAATGTAGCTGACTTTCATTTGGTTTTCATTCTGCCTGCAAGCAGGACAGGCAGGACTCACTGCCTGCCAAAGAGCCACACACCGCCCCTGTGAAGCAACCTTATCAGAGAGGCACAATGGCTGGGACCTTTCAAATCAGCCTGTGGAAGGGAAAGAAGCGTCAGTGATTAATCCACCTCAGCCTTACACAGGTCTCCCGGCCACCAGCCCCATGTCACTCACATGCATACTAAACACCTGTGTCTCTGGTCTATTGAAAGACAATTGCACATGGTTTAAAGTTGCTACAAAAACTCCCTAGCCTTCTACTCCATGTATTCCCTAATACCAGCCAAGGGGCAGAAGAGGGAACAGATGACATCGACTTATTTGTTTATATATTTATTTAATTTGTTGGAAAATTTTGTACAGTTTTGGTCAATGAGATGTGAGGGTTTTATTATTATTACTATTGGGGTATAATTACTGTACAATGTAGTGTTAGTTTCTGCTGTACAATGAAGTGAATCAGCTGTGTATATATACCTCTTCCTTCTTGGACTTGCCTCCCACCCCTCTTTTCATACTGTTCTTGGGGTTCTCAAGGTAGGAATACTGAAGTGGTTTGCCATTCCCTTCTCCAGTGGACCACGTTTTGTCAGAATTCTCCACCATGACCCATCCATCTTGGGTGGCCCTACATGGCATGGCTCATAATTTCATTGAGTTAAGACAAGGCTGTGGTCCATGTGATCAGCTTGGTTAGTTTTCTGTGATTGTGGTTTTCATTCTGTCTGCCATCTAACTGAAGGAGATCCAACTAGTCAATCCTAAAGGAAATCAGTCCTGAATATTCATTGGAAGGACTGATACTGAAGCTGAAACTCCAATACTTTGGCCACCTGATGCAAAGAGCTGACTCACTAGAAAAGACTCTGATTCTGGGAAAGATTGAAAGCAGGAGGAGAAGGGGACGACAAAGGGTGAGATGGCTGGATGGCATCACCAACTCGATGGGCACAAGTCTGAGCAAGCTCTGGGAGTTGATGATGGACAGGGAAGCCTGGTGTGCTGCAGTCCATGGGTCGCACAGAGTTGGACATGACTAAGCAACTGATTTGACCTGAACTGAATCCAGCCCTCTAGATCATCACAGAGCATGAAGCTGAGCTCCCGGTGCTATACAGCAGCTTCCCCACTAGCTGTTTTACACATGGCAGTGCACATATACCAATTCCAGTCTCCCAGGTCACGCCCCACCTCATGTCCCTGTCCAGTCTCTATGTCTGTGTCTCTATGGCTGCCTTGCAAGTAGTTCATCTGTATGATTTTTCTAGATTCCACATATATGTATTAATATATGATATTTGTTTTTCTCAATGAGATGGAAGTTTAATATCAGTGGGATTTTTTCTTAACACTAGTTTGTTAACTGTTTCATGCATAGGACCTAGAATAGTGTGTGGCACATAGTAAGTCTCCATAGACACTGGTTGAATGGAGAATGAATAAAATAATCTTTCTTCCACAGTATCTAGTGTTAATCAAATACTTTTCCAAGAGAATTATGTAAATAAGGGCTAATTTTTGACATCTGATTATCTCTTATCCTATGTCTGTGCTAGAGACTCATTTAGTAGTATCATAATTTAATCTAGGCATTTGGTAGCTGGTGCTGCTCCAAATTTATAAAACTGAAGTGGGATGAAGACCTGGGTAGGTGTGAAGGACACAGCATTTAAGTTGTACTTAATTCTCTTCCTTTTCCACACTATTTCCCTACAGCCCTAAATCCACAAATACCTCTAAAGCCAGAATTGTCAGGGCATGTTAGTTTTGGGTCCAGTTGGCCTGAGGACCTTGGAAAAGAAGGTTGGAGATTTGCTAGGGATTACTCTTAAGCAAAGAGAAACCTAATGGAATTAGATGTATTCCAGATTTAATTTATCAGAGAGGTTCTTGGGTCATAATTTCAAGATTTAGGATTGTTTTATAGTAACTACTGCAAACATTTAGGGGATTAAATTTCCCTAAAAAAATGCATCCGTCAGCCTGTCAATTGATCAGATTCATAATTTTGTGAGAAAGTAAAAGGAACTGGCATGGTTTTGCCCCCTTGCTGGGATCTTTCAGAAAGGTAAACTACACACAGTGAGTGGTAAACATGATATATAAAAATGTTTGTTTCCCAAATCTCAGAAAATGAGTTTGTTTGCATGTTAAGTATGTGTGCCTATCTTTTTGCATATATGGGCAGTGCATATGTGTCTGTATGCATGGAACGGGAGTGTGTGCAATATGTGTGTGTATGTGCAAATATTCACTCATTTATACATTCAGCAATTAACTTCCTATTTTCTACCTCACATCTTTTCAATGGAGCACTGAGTATGTGTGGACCCAGTATGTCTCCTGTTCTCTTAAATTGGTCCCATTGTCATTATAATGAACTGTAGTTACTGCTCTTATTTTGCTCTAAATATCTTAAAGCAGGCAAGCTTGACTCAGACCAAAATGTTGCTGCAGAAAATAAAATTATAGGAAAGCACTTAGAATGTAATCTGCAGTTTTGAGTTTCAAGATTGGTTTCTCTTGGCTTTGGGAAAGCAAGACTGTTTTGGTTTGTTTTGTTTGCAGTCTCCGCATGACTTACTGCTATGGGTGAAAAAAAGGTGCCAGAGACAAACAGGACTCAAGTGACGTGAGCTGAGGGGCACCAGGAAAAAGAGTCACTTCTAAAAGTATTTCAACTCATAAGCTTTCACTTCATGCTAGAATTTCTTCTGCCAGAGGTTTAGTTTTTAAGTTGATTTATCACTGCCCCTATTAAGACATATTTAATCTGGAAAGAGTAAGATTTTAAGCTGCTATAAATTAATATCTTAATGTGATTTCTTTATTAAAATCTTCCCCAGAGACAGTTCACTGGGCACAGGGCTTGGCAGGGAAAAGAAGGGGGCATTCCATAGTACAATGTGCTGTGCTGGGGTCTATTTGGCCAAAATTGACTCAGGCAGGAGAGGGGGAGGGAGGAAAGAAGAGATGAAATGAAATGAGGAAAGAGCGGTATTTGCTTTGATACAAAATAAAGCTTACTAGCTATATGGGGATCATATTTCTTGTTTTTACAGTCATGAGCCCACAAACAGCATGATAAACATAATTAAATCATATAATTTGTAATTATCATATTATACTAACAGAATCAGAAGGTACCGTATGTTAAGCAGCAGATGAAGAAAATTCACAGTCCTTTAAGTCTTCATATTAAAGTGACTACAGATTGCTAGGTGAGAATTTATATTTTTTGGAGTGTTTTAAGGTTATTGGAGATATATGAAAGGCAAATATAAAAGTCCTTTCTGTGTGTCAAATGAAAGAGACCCTGGAGGACAAAACTGGGCTCATTAGAAATTACATTTTATTTAAAAATCAAAATGCCAGTTTGTTGATTGACAAGGTTCAATGTAACTTCCAAGATACAAGATATGTGAACATCAGATTGTCTGTTCATTGTAAGGTAGTCACAGGAAGTAAATGACCTGGGTGTGAAAGAATGGGTCTTCCAGTCCCAGGACATGTGAGCAGACTCTGGCAGGGACCAGCCTGTGACCTGGCACATTTTCTGGCCTCTCTAAACCTCAGACAGTATATTTGTTTGACATTCCTACAAAATGGAGGGAATAACAGTTATCTTACAATAGTCTTTTGATATCATTGTGTAAAGAGAATAGTGTAATCTTCATACAGTTTAGTTGCTCAGTAAATGGAGGTTTTTATCTTTACTTCTGTGATTCAAATAGATGATGACCTCTGTCTTTGACAGCCCAATATGCCTGCCAGACTGACAAGGTCCTTTACCCCGAAAGTCTTTGGATAGAAACTTAATGAGATTTAATGAGTTCATAACTAGTGGATTTCCACCTTTAAATTTTGGCACTCCTCTGATTCATGCACTTGTTTTCATGTTTGGGGTTGAAGGTTAAAGAACTGTGGAAAACTGATAGCAACAGCCAGCGTCAGGGTTTATTTTGCTACCAAGAGCCATTGGATGCCTGCACCCTTGTACGCTGCCCAGATTTCATGGTCTACTCTCAGCTCCCAGGAATTGCAGCTTGCCATTGCCCCACTTTGACTGAAATCATGGAGAAATGTTAATGCTAACTAAACTTCTAAGAGATGCATTAGTGCCTTAGGGGGGATGGGTATGAAACTCTTTCCAAGATTTTGAGTGTCCATGTATTTTATTAGGGGCATTTCCCCCCCCCCCATGAAATCTATGTACTTTGTAGGCTATGAGTTGATTGGATAGAAAGATATCTGAGCAATGGGAAGTCAACGTCCAGAGGACTGTTTCATCCTACTTTCAGCAAGCCTTGAAGACATAAATATCTTCACAGTGAAACAGGGGATTTTGTAGTGACTTCTAATCAATTCATAGTAGTGGCACCCCCTTGCATCAGAATCCATTGTCACAATAATGCTGTAGAGCCAACTACCCCAGAACTCAGCAGATTACAGCCATGTTTATGTAGCTCACAGGTCTTTGGATCACTGCTTTAGCTGGATTACCTGGGGCTTCTGATCTGAGCTGAGTCCGCTCTCTCATTTTGTTATCAGCTGTGGGTGAGCTGAGGTCACAAAGGTGACCATGGGTCTCTTATCTCCAGCAGTAAGGATGGAATATGTTCTCATGCAGGCATCCTGGGGGAAACTGGCCCATTTCAAGCTTTACTTAGGCTGTATTTGCAAATCCACCGGCTAAGACAAAACACATGGCCAAGACCAGAGTTAAGAGTGGAAGAACAGTGAAGGTCACATGGCAGGGACAATTGACTTGGGAGGTATGAAGAGTTGGGACTCTTGATGCAACCAACCAGTCACTCTGATAAGAGTCTCACTTTGCTGCACACCTGTCTCTGACCTTGACTTTGTGATGTTCCTAAGTTTCACTGCTCACATTTTCATGCTATTGATTGACAATCTGTTTATTAATAAGAACATTTATAGAATATAAGCATTTTTTCTGATTAAAAGTAATACAAGTTTATTATAAAAATCTACAAAAATTAAAAACATCTCACCACCTGGAGATAATCATGATTAACTTTTTAACATGAATCTTTTCAGACTATTCTGTGTACTTTAAAAAAAAATGTGTTATATGCTGTGAAAACTGAAAAATACAGAAAACACCACCATCCAGGAAATAATAATTCTCCATAATTCCAACTCCAGGAAATAAATTGCTGAGATTATACCGATATATATACATTTGTAGTAAATTTATACATACACTATCATACTGCATGTAGAATTCATATCCTTTTCCTTAAAATGCTACATCAAGACTGTCTTTCCATTTAAAATTCTTCAAAACATTTATTTTCATGATTATATTTAATTATTTGGATATACCCTAATGTACCTAACTGTTCATCAGCTATTGTATATGAGGTTGTGGTCCGTCATTAATCCCACCACTCAACCAATGTAAGCCTTGTTCTTGGCAATGACAATTATAACCTTGATAGGCAGGTTTTCTCCTACAATGTATTTTTTCTTTAAATTGGAAGATAATTATTTTATAATGTTGTGTTGATTTCTGCTGTACAAGCATGAATCAACTATAAGTGTATATTTATATCCCCTCCGTCTTGAGCCTCCCTCCCACTCCCTGGTGTTTTCTTAAATAAGGCTTTAATTGACATTTTATGATATATCCTTCACATTTAGTTACTTTTGGGATAAATCCCTAAAAGCATATTATTAGGTTAAAAGATATGACTATTTTTCCTGTTCTTTATACACACTGTTCAATCATATTCTTAAAAGGCCTACATTAATTTATGCATGTGTTTGTGAATTAAAATGTTTATTTATCTCTGGACCTCAACAAACATTGTATATCTAATTTTTAAAAGTAAATTCTTTCTTTGAACGTATATTTTTGATTAATAGTTTAATATTTTCACATATTTATGTGCTCCTTTATTCTCTCTTCTTAACTGTTTTAGTGATTTCTCATTGACTCATATGGGCTTTTCCTATATCAAGGGTGTTAAGCTTTTTATGCCATACGTGTTCCAAATGTTTTCTTCTTTTATTACTGGTTGTTTATGGTTTTGATATAAAAGTTTAAAATGTTATTTAGTCAAGTATATTGATTGCTTCGTTTGAGGTCTTTCTCGTTAGTTTTAAGTATGGAAATTTTTTCCATATCATGGCTTGGGCAGTTATTCATTTATAGTTTCCTCCAATTTACTGCTTTTTTAATGGGAATCTTTAATTCATCTAGATTTTATTTTGATGTTTAGTTTTATAGGAAGATCTACATTGATTTCTTTTTTCCTTGTAAACCTAGCCTGTTTTCCCAGCACCATTTATTGAATAATTGACCCCTTCACCTTTCATTTGTGATGTGCCCATGGTCACATACTCACCGTGAACCTACATTCAAGTGTCTGCCTGGAGGCTCTGTTTGTTGGTAGATTTAACTCTTATGGGATATTTGGTACCAGTACAGAATTGCTACATATAATTTACTTTCAGAATGAAGTCATACAGAGGAAAAAAAACATGGCTTCTGTTTTACTATTTTTTTTAAGAAACTTTAAAATTTATATTGGCGTATAGGCAATTAACAAAGTTGTGATAATTTCAGTGAACAGCAAAGGGATTCAGCCATACATATATATGTATCCATTTCCCCCAACACTTCCCTCCCATCCAGGCTGCCACATAACATTGAGCAGAATTCCCTGTGCGCTACAGTAGATCCTTGTTGGTTATCCACCTTAAATATAGCAGAGTGTACACGTCCAAACTCCCTATCTCTTCCGCTTGTCTGCCGCCCCCACCCACCCCGGCAGCCATAAACTTGGTCTCTACATCTGTGAGTCTCTTCTGTAAAGAAGCTCATTTGTATCATGTCTATTTAGATTCTACATATAAGGGATATCATACTTCTTTTTCTCTGACTTACTTCACTCAGTAAGACAGTCTCTCAGTCCATCTATGTTGCTGCAAGTGGCATTATTATTAAAAATAAACAAATCTGGGCATAGATCCTTCTTCTACACTTGACTGATGATATAAACTTAAAAAGGCCATTCAATCTTTCTGAACCTCAGTATCCTCAACCACAATGCAGTGACAATACTATCCTCTTGATGTATGGTTGTGTGAAGCGAGAGATATAATACATGTGCAAAGAGTTTGTTAAACGCAAGATGAATCACTAATATCGACTTTTACAGTTATTATATAGATATAACCTGGGCTCTGATTTTATTATGAAACCCTATTAGACCTGGTTGGTTTTCAGTTCAGTTTGATCACTCAGTCGTTTCAGACTCTTTGCGACCCCATGGACTGCAGCATGCCAGGCCTCCCTGTCCATCACCAACTCCCGGAGCTTACTCAAACTCATGTCCATTGAGTCGGTGATGCCATCCAACCATCTCTTCTTCTTTTGTCCGCTTCTCCTTCTGCCTTCAATCTTTCCAAGCATCAGGGTCTTTTCAAATGAGTCAGTTTTTCACATCAGGTGGCCAAAGGATTGGACTTTCAGCTTCAGCATCAGCATGAATAATTATCATGAATAATCATCACCATGATTATTCAGGACTGATTTCCTTTAGGATTGACTGATTGGATCTCCTTGCTGTCCCAGGGACTCTCAAGAGTCTTCTCCAACGCCACAGTTCAAAAGCATCAATTTTTTGGCACTCAATTTCCTTTATAGTACAACTCTCACATCCATACATGACTACTGGAAAAACCATTGTTTGGCTAGATGGACCTTTGTTGGCAGAGTAATTTCCCTGCTTTTTAGTATGCTGTCTAGGTTGGTCATAACTTTTCTTCTAAGGAGCAAGCATCTTTCAATTTCATGGCTGAAGTCACCATCTGCAGTGATTTTCAGTTCAGTTCAGTCGCTCAGTCGTGTCCAACTCTTTGCGACCCCATGAATCACAGCACGCCAGGCCTCCCTGTCCATCACCAACTCCCTGAGTTCACTCCGACTCACGTCCATCGAGTCAGTGATGCCATCCAGCCATCTCATCCTCGGTTGTCCCCTTTTCCTCCTGCCCCCAATCCCTCCCAGCATCAAAGTCTTTTCCAATGAGTCAACTCTTCACATGAAGTGGCCAAAGTACTGGAGTTTCAGCTTTAGTATCATTCCTTCCAAAGAAATCCAAGAGTTGATCACCTTCAGAATGGACTGGTTGGATCTCCTTGCAGGCCAAGGGACTCTCAAGAGTCTTCTCCAACACCACAGTTCACAAGCATCAATTCTTCGGCACTCAGCCTTCTTCACAGTCCAACTCTCACATCCATACATGACCACAGGAAAAACCATAGCCTTGACTAGACGGACCTTAGTTGGCAAAGTAACGTCTCTGCTTTTGAATATGCTATAAAGTCTGACACTGTTTCCACTGTTTCTCCATCTATTTCCCATGGAGTGATGGGACTGGGTGCCATGATCTTCGTTTTCTGAATGTTGAGCTTTAAGCCAACTTTTTCACTCTCCTCTTTCACTTTCATCAAGAGGCTCTTTAGTTCCTCTTCACTTTCTGCCATAAGGGGGGTGTCATCTGCATATCTGAGGTTATTGATATTTCTCCCGGCAATCTTGATTCTAGCATGTGCTTCTTCCAGCCCAGTGTTTCTCATGATGTACTCTGCATATAAGTTAAGTAAGCACGGTGATAATATATAGACTTGATGTACTTCTTTTCCTATTTGGAACCAGTCTGTTGTTCCATGTCCAGTTCAAAATGATGCTTCTCAACCTGCATACGGGTTTCTTAAGAGGCAGGTCAGATGGTCTGGTATTCCCATCTCTCTCAGAATTTTCCACAGTTTATTGTGATCCACACAGTCAAAGGTTTTGGCATAGTCAATAAAGCAGAAATAGATGTTTTTCTGGAACTCTCTTGGTTTTTCAATGATCCAGCAGATGTTGGCAATTTGATCTCTGGTTCCTCTGCCTTTTCTAAATCCAGCTTGAACATCTGGAAGTTCACAGTTCATGTATTGCTAAAGCCTGGCTTGGAGAATTTTGAGCATTACTTTGATAGTGTGTGAGATGAGTGCAATTGTGTGGTAGTTTGAGCATTCTTTGGCATTGCCTTTCTTCGGGATTGGAATGAAAACTGACCTTTTCCAACGCTGTGGCTACTGCTGAGCTTCTAAATTTCCTGGCATATTGAGTGCAGCACTTTCACAGCATCATCTTTCAGGATTTGAAACAGCTCAACTGGAATTCCATCACTTCTACTAGCTTTGTTCGTAGTGATGCTTCCTAAGGCCCACTTGACTTCACATTCCAAGATGTCTGGCTCTAGGTGAGTGATCACACCATCATGATTATCTGGGTCATGAAGATCTTTTTTGTACAGTTCTGTGTATTCTTGCCACCTCTTCTTAATATCTTCTGCTTCTGTTAGGTCCATACCGTTTCTGTCCTTTATCGAGCCCATCTTTGCATGAAATGTTCCCTTGGTATCTCTAATTTTCTTGAAGAGATCTCTAGTCTTTCCCATTCTGTTGTTTTCCTCTATTTCTTTGCACTGATCACTGAGGAAGGCTTTCTTATCTCTCTCCTTGCTATTCTTTGGAACTCTGAGTTCAAATGGGTATATCTTTCCTTTTCTCCTTTGCTTTTGGCTTCTCTTCTTTTCACAGCTATTTGTAAGGCCTCCCAGACAGCTATTTTGCTTTTTTGCATTTCTTTTTCTTGGGGACGGTCTTGCTCCCTGTCTCCTGTACAATGTCACAACTTCTGTTCATAGTTCATCAGGCACTCTGTCTATCAGATCTAGGCCCTTAAATCTATTTCTCACTTCCACTGTATAAACATAAGGGATTTGATTTAGGTCATACCTGAATGATCTAGTGGTTTTCCCTACTTTCTTCAATTTAACTCTGAATTTGGCAATAAGGAGTTCATGATCTGAGCCACAGTCAGCTCTCGGTCTTGTTTTTCCTGACTGTATAGAGCTTCTCCATCTTTGGCGCAAAGAATATAATCAGTCTGATTTCGGTGTTGACCATCTGGTGATGTCCATATGTAGAGTCTTCTCTTGTGTTGTTGGAAGAGGGTGTTTGCTATGACGAGTGCATTCTCTTGGCAGAACTCTATTAGCACTTGGCCTGCTTCATTCTGTACTCCAAGGCCACATTTGCCTGTTGCTCCAGGTGTTTCTTGACTTCCTACTTTTGCATTCCAGTGCCATCTAATGAAAGGGACATCATTTTTTTTTTTTTTTTTTGGTGTTAATTCTAGAAGGTCTTGTAGGTCTTCATAGAACTCTTCAACTTCAGCTTCTTCAGCATTACTGGTTGGGGCATAGGCTTGGATTACCATGATAATGAATGGTTTGCCTTGGAAATGAACAGAGATCATTTTGTCGTTTTTGAGATTGCATCCAAGTACTGCATTTCGGACTCTTTTGTTGACTGTGATGGCTACATCATTTCTTCTAAGGGATTCTTGCCCAACCAGGTAATTGCCAACATCTGTTAGATATAATGGTCATCTGAGTTAAATTTACCCACATTTTAGTTTGCTGATTCCTAAAATGTTGATATTCACTCCTGCCATCTCCTGTTTGATCACTTCCAATTTGCCTTAATTCATCGACCTAACATTCCAGGTTCCTATGCAATACTGCTCTTACAGCATCAGACCTTACTTCATCACATACACAGCTGGGTATTGTTTTTCCTTTGGCTCCATCTCTTCATTCTTTCTGGAGTTATTTCTACACCAATCTCTAGTAGCATATTGGGCACTTACTGACCTGGGGAGTTCATCCTTCAGTGTCCTATCTTTTTGCCTTTTCACACTGTTCATGGGGTTCTCAAGGGAGGAATACTAAAGTGGTTTGCCATTCCCTTCTCCACTGGAACACATTTTGTCAGAACTCTCCACCATGACCCATCCGTCTTGGGTGGCCCTACATGGTGTGGCTCATAGTTTCACCGAGTTAGACAAGGCTGTGGTCCATGTGATTAGATAGGTTAGTTTTCTGTGATTGTGGTTTTCAGTCTGTCTATCCTCTGTTGGAGAAGGATAAGAGGCTGATGAAAGCTTCTTGATGAGACAGACTGACTGAGGGGTGGTTTTATGCTTACATAAATCCAGATAAAGAAAAGTGAAAAAAGTAAATGACCGGGCTCTATTGTGCTATAAAGTAGAGTCCAATGTCACCTTTTGAAGAGTATTTCCCATTTTTGCTCTATGTAACTGGAAATCCTTGTTGCAAATACCAAGCAGGTGGGTATTAATTAATGAGGTCACGTGTAAAGGCCACTAGGCATGGGAGAGAGACAGTAAAACAATGACTAGAAGCTGTGTAAAATGGCTTAAAGAGTAGCACAGGAAACTGAGAGCACACAAATCTAGCTCAGAGAAAATATTTCACTGTGAAGAAAGAAGGGACTTGGCAGTGACTTCTCCTTCAAACCCGGTGAACTCAGTATTAGATAGAAACACAAGGATACACAGAAAAATACTGCTGCTCAACTAAGACAGTTACCAAAAAGCTTAACCTGAAGCTAACTGGACAACTCAGCAGTGGCCACAGTTTTAATTCCAATCCCAAAGACGGGCAATGCAAAACAATGCTCAAACTACTGCACAATTGCACTCATCTCACATGCTAGTAAAGTAATGCTCAAAATTCTCAAGACAGGTTTCAATAGTACGTGAATAGTGAACTTCCAGTTGTTCAATCTGGATTTAGGAAAAGCAGAGGAACCAGAGATGAAATTGCCAACATCTGTTAGATCATCGAAAAAGCAAGAAAGTTCCAGAAAAACATCTACTTCTGCTTTATTGACTATGTCATAGCCTTTGACCGTGTGAATCGTAAGAAACTGTGGAAAATTCTTAAAGAGATGGGAATACCAGATCACCTTACCTGTCTCTTGAGAAATCTGTATGCAGGTCAGGAAGCAACAGTTAGAACTGGACATGGAACAACAGACTGGTTCCAAATCTGGAAAGGTGTATGTCAAAGCTGTATATGGATACCCTGCTTATTCAACTTCTATGCAGAGTACATCATGAGAAGTGCTGAGCTGGATGAAACACAAGCTGGAATCAAGATTGCTGGGAGAAATATCAGCAACCTCAGATGCACATATGACACCCCCCCTTATGGCAGAAAGCAAAGAAGAAGAACTAAGGAGACTTCTGATGAAAGTGGAGGAGGAGAGTGAAAAAGCTAGCTTAAAACTCAACATTCAGAAAGCTAAGATCATGGCATTCGGTCCCATCACTTCATGGCAAATAGATGGGGAAGCAATAGAAACAGTGAGAGACTTTATTTTCTTGGGCTCCAAAATCACTGCAGATGGTGACTTCAGCCATGAAATTAAAAGATGCTTGCTCCTTAGAAGAAAAGTTATGATCAACCTAGACAACATACTAAAAAACAGAGAAATTACTTTGCCATCAAAGGTCCATCTAGTCAAACAATGGTTTTTCCAGTAGTCATGTATGGATGTGATAGTTGTACTATAAACGAAACTGAGTGCCAAAAAATTGATGCTTTTGAACTGTGGCGTTGGAGAAGACTCTTGAGAGTCCCTGGGACAGCAAGGAGATCCAATCAGTCAATCCTAAAGGAAATCAGTCCTGAATAATCATCGGAAGGACTGATGCTGAAGCTGAAAGTCCAATCCTTTGGCCACCTGATGTGAAAAACTGACTCATTTGAAAAGACCCTGATGCTGGGAAAGATTGAAGGCAGGAGGAGAAGCGGACAACAGAGGCAGAGATGATTGGATGGCATCACCGACTCAATGGACATGAGTTTGAGTAAGCTCTGGGAGTTGGTGATGGACAGGGAAACCTGATGTGCTTCAGTCCAAGGGGTCGCAGAGTTTGACAGGACTGAGCGACTGAACTGAACTGAATGACTTTGGGAAGTCAAGGGGAAAAGAAAAAAAAGTTCATTTACATTTCCCTGATGATTTCTCTTGAGAAAGAAAGTGTCTTCTGGTATGTAGAATTCCCTCTAAGGTCTAAGCTTCAAAAAGCAAAACTCAGTGATGTGCTTGATGGAGATAGCACTGCTCCCACAGTTCCCTCAAGGCCTGTCAGAGCTCCCTGAAGGTTTAGCCCCTGAATAAAGTCAGAAGGAGCGATCACATCCACATGCTCAAGGTTGAATCTGTTTAATGATCAATGAAAAACTAATATTTACGCACCACAGCAGGCTTAGAGTAAATATTCAAAGCATGAGTGCTGAATTGAATTAAATAAATTATGCAATCTCTGTATTCATTTATACGATTACGTGTTGAGACTTTACTGTGTGTGACTGTACTCTTCTAGGGATGTAAGGATAGGGGTAAATCAGACTTACATTTCTGCTCCAAGGATCTAAAGCATTAGTGAAGGAGATAATGTATACATCCATGATGGTAACAGGATATAAAATTATAAATGACATAAACATGATATAGACAGGTATCATGTAACCTCAGTGGAAGGAAACATATCTGGGTATGGGGTAAAGCATAGAAGGAGGAACAACCTCATCACAAAATGAGAGAGAGATGTGTGGTAGGGAATATTATGCTGGCCAAAATGTCCGTTTCAGTTTTCAGTAGGATGTTATAGAAAAACTTGAACAAATTTTTTGGCCAACTCAATGCATCATTAAGCCATGTGGTGATGGAACAAAGGGGAAAGGGATGCAAAGAAAAAAAAAAAACCTGAAAAGATGAAGTGTGAGTTTGTGATGACCAGTTAATAACATGAATATCAAGTACTGGCGTAAAGCTGGGAGCTGAAGTCACTGTAGGAGAAACCACTGTAGTGGGCATCAAATAGAGTTCAGTCCATCTCTCCCTTGATGCGCAAGCTCTTCGAGTGTGCATTCTGTGTCATGTGTCTTTGTGCCTAGCACGGTGTTTGGTAAAATGTAGACACTCTAAACAAGTCTGTTGAATTTAACTCCCAACCCAAAGGAAGTGATGATGGATACACAGTGAGTACCCAGTATTGTCTTTTGAGCAAGGAAGAGAGTGCAGCATCGTGGGATGGATGGAGTTTTAGACTCAGTCCTGGAGTTCCCGTTATCTAACTAAGTGACCTTTGATGAGGCAAGCAACCTCTTCAACTTTTAGTAAACTGATATATGAAATAAGGATTTTGAATAAACCTCTCTTCCTATGGAAATACTCTATAATTTATGAAATCAGTACTTATTTCCAGGGCATCAGTACTTACTGCCAGTGCTTTTGGGTTCTTTATGCACAGCAGACTTCGTGTGTTTATTTTTTCTAAATGAGATATAGTGTCATCAGAAGGCCTTAAATATATAAGGACCTATCAGAAGAGAGAGCAGGCCTTCTCTCCCTGCAAGGATTCCCTCTGTAGGTTACATCAATGCCCGAGTGCCAGCTGCAGAGGCGCCTTCAGTGATGAAGACATTTATTCCATTGACCCTTATTCCTGATCCCACCAGTGAATCTTCAACACCCCTTTAACAGCATCTGCTAACCATATGGTGTTTCAAATGCTTTCTATTTTAAGTTCAAATATAACTAGAAAAAAAATAGGTAATGACGCTCCTTCTCTCTCCTCCTCCCTTTTTTTTTCAGCTCAAATTGTACTTTTAGCCTGATTATCAAGTGATTTGTGGTTATACCACAGTGTGATATGTTAAAATTGAGTATTAATCACATTAAGAGTTAGTATTTAAAATATTTTCTTACAGTTTCCTTCCTTTTACTGTCATATCTACTGTGAGTTGCCAATTAAGGTCATGGGTCTTATTTTCTCTGCTCAAGCTCATTATTGACTTATACCAAAATGGAGAATTTCAGGGATTCCAAAATGTGTATAGTTGAGATTCCAAAATATAAATGTTAGAAATATAGTTTAACAAGAAGCTTTTTAAAAATATATTTTAATAGAATAAGTCTGGATGGTGCACTCAAGAGGTCTGAATTTCATCCCTGCTCCTATTCTTTTTCTTCGGTGTGACCTTGGGTAAATCATATAGTCACCCCAGACCTCAGTTCCCTTATCTTCAAGAAAGGAGAATAAAAGTGTCAATCAATCTATCATGCCATAAATATTAAATAAATAATGTAGGTATATTGTTTCACAGTCTGAAAAGCAGCAGATGTATGGGAGAGATCACAGATGGCAACAATACCAAACATTCCCAGAAATTCTATGCTTTTGTTTCCTTTCAATTATTTTTCCCAGTTTTATTGAGACATAATTGACACAAATCATTGAGCTTAAGTTTAAGTTATACAACATAAAGTCTTCCCTGGGGGCTCAGTGGTAAAAAACCCACCTGCCCATGAGGAAGACCCGGGTTTGATGCCTGGGTCGGGAGGATCTCCTGGAGAACAAAATGGTAGCCCACTCCAGTATTCTTGCCTGGGAAATCCCATGGACAGAGGAGCCTGTTGGGCTACAGTTCATGGAGTCACAAAAGAGTCGGACACAACTGAGTCACTAAATAATATACAACTTACAGCTTCGATGCTTTGATACAGGTACATATTGTAACGTGATCACCACAATGTCTAGTCAACATCCATCACTTCACACAGTCACAATTTCTTTTCTTGAGATGGGAATTTTTCAGATCTACTCCTTTAGCAACCGTGACCCAGCAATTCCACTTCTGAGTATATATCTGAAGGAAATGAAATCACTATCTCAAAGAGATATCTACACTCCTATATTTATTGCAGCATTATTTGCAATAGGCAAGACATGGAAAAAACCTAAGTGTCCATCTGTGAATGAGTGTAAAAAGAAAAGGCAAGATACATATACACTCACATGCACAAATACTATTTAGCCATAAGAAAGAAAGAAATCCTGCCATCTCAAACAATACAGATGGACCTGGAGGGCAGTATGCTAAGTGAAGTATGTCAAAAAAAGACAAACACTATATGATCTCAGTTTTATCTAAGGAAATCATGAAAACAGATCCGATTGGTGATTGCCCCAAGATGAGGGATAAAGGATGCAGGGATGTGGTGAAACTGGTCAGAGGTACAAACTTGTAAGATAAATTCTGGGAATGACGTGTACAACAGAACAACTATAGTTAACATTATTGTATCACATATTTGAAAGTTGCTTCAAATATTTCTGCTATTTATGATTAGATAATTTCTATCTAAGCTGCCTTATACCAATTTTCCTGTCCTGCAAACCCACATCTTTAGACTACATTTCAGAATCTGGGAAGTAAAATGTTATTTTTCATTAGGAATCAAAGAACATCTCTTCTGGCTTTTAGTCAAAACTGCACTAAGCGTTGGCAGCTTTCTTGCCAGTTTAAGACGTATTTTTGTCTTTCCTTTCCCCACATGGTAACCTTTGTTGTATACTCTGCTAAGTGTGTGTATTCCTAAGCCTTTGTGTATTTGGATTAGTGGGCGATGGTCTTTTTGCCCAATTTGGTGCTCACTTGTGTCTACTGACCCTCAGGTTTCTACGAAAACCTCTGTTCTCTAAGCTTAGCACCCAGTCCACTGCTCATCGAAACCTGATCACCATAGTACAGGATGCACAATAATATTAATCTACATAGTTATAAATCACACAGACCAGGCACACTTCACAGGCTGAGCTTTGTAAGTTATTAGCTAATACATTTTTAGTGAATATTCATTGGGAGCTTACTAGCTATCAGGAACTGTGATCAGTCTTGTTTCATTCGTCACGCACAACTTCGAAAATGGCGCTAGTGGTAAAGCATCTGCCTGCTAAGGCAGGAGACGCAGGAGACGTGTGTTCGATCCCTGGGTTGGGAAGATCCCCTGGAGGAGGAAATGGCAACCCCCTCCAGTATTCTTGCCTGGAGAATCCCATGGACAGAGGAGCCTGGCGGGCTACAGTCCACGGGGTCACAAAGAGTCAGACACAATTTAGTAACTAAATAACAATGTGGGTTTGAGATACTAAGCTTCCCTCACAATACCCTGGCTGGGTGGGTCACCCTTACATTTGTCATTACTTTTGAGGGGTTGTTTCTGTGCCATTTGGGGTCTGAGGGGACAGAAATGGAAGTGGGTGGATGCGAATCATCCTCTCCTAGGAGGAGAGAGAAGAAATTTAGCAGCTCGGGACAAAGCAGTTCTGAACAGGGAGTGGAGTCAAGGCCACTCAAGGTTTATCCACACAACTGTCACCCATCCTGTCAGAGCTTCTGGGGCCTGTGGCTTCTGGAAGAAGAGCTTTCTCACACAGCTCAGCACTGTGAAGGGTCGGCCAGTGCTCAGAAATGAACCAGCTGTGGTGTCAAGGTCGCACCTGCATCAGGCCCTACCTATGCTGATCAGCACCTTAATGGGGGCCAGCTGTTTCCCGGATAAATCAGGCAGGGCTGTCCTAGGTCACGTGGGCAGCAGACACTCCTGCCTGCCTGCCTGCTGCTGCTGCTGCTGCTGCTGCTAAGTCGCTTCAGTCGTGTCCGACTCTGTGCGACCCCATAGACGGCAGCCCACCAGGCTCCGCCATCCCTGGGATTCTCCAGGCAAGAACACTGGAGTGGGTTGCCATTTCCTTCAAGAGCCCTATTTCCACACCCAGAGAGAACACAGGTTAGATAGGAGCACCTGGGATATCAGCTGCTCCACGCAGGGGCTGAAGAGAGAGAGCTCCAGAGCAGACTCACCTAGTCAGTTCGCCATCCTTTTTTTTTTTTTTTAAACTTTATATTTAATATTGGAGTATAGCCGATTAACAATGTTGTGATATTTTCAGGCAGACAGCCAAGGGACTCAGCCATACATATATGTATATCCATTCTCCTCTAAACTCCTCTCCCATCCGGGCTGCCATATAACATTGAGCAGAGTTTCCTGTGCTGTACAGCCCTTGAAGGTCCTTGTCCATCCTTTTCAGGCCTCCAGTGACTGTCCACATCCTAAAGACCATTTGTGGTCATCAGACTGCCTAAAGAGAAGCATGATCATAAATGTTCTAACAGAACAGTGAGGGCTTCCCTCATAGCTCAGTTGGTAAAGAATCTGCCTGCAAGCAAGTTCAATCTGCAACAAATAACAGTTATAAAACAAGGGACCTTAGTCAGTAAGGTCAAGGGCAAAACTCTAAGTGTCTGAGCTTTCTGGGTGTCTAGGGTAGCAAACCCAATGGCCAGCTGTGAGACACAGTCTCAGTGTCACTCAGATCACCTCATTCTGCTAATTCTCTGGGGATAAATGAGAGAGCCCCCAGATTATAAGCTTTTTGGAACTGATTATCTTGCAGGCCCAGGTCAGTCAGGGCAATGAGACACATCAAAGTGGTCCATGTGTGATGTTTATCCCTCTCATTCTACACAAAATACTGCCATCAAATTAATATGACAAACTTGTAACAGTCCATAATGATGCCTGGGTTTCCTCCCGTATAATTCTTTTTTCTTCTAATTAGAATGAGACTAACTGAGACCTTTGCCTTCCACATTTTGGGGGGTATATAATGTACTTTTTAAAAAAGTTTTTTATATCAGAGTACAGCCAATTAACAATGTTGTGATATTAACAGTTTCAGGTGGGCAGCAAAGGAACTCAGCCATGCATGAGCATGTATCCATCCTCCTCCAAACTCCCCTCCCATCCAGGCTGCCATGTAACATTGAGCAGAGTTCCCTGTGCTATACAGTAGGACTTTATTGGTTATCTATTTTAAATATAGCACAGTGCACATGTCCATCTCAAACTCCCTATCTCTTCCCTCTTATTATGCTGTACTTTTATATATGGCAAACAAAGCTAAAATGTATAGATTTCTTATCAAATTAATGAAATTTAGATGTCACATTATGCTAACATATGTGATCAATGACTCAAAGGTGCACTTATCGGCAAAGTGAATCAACCACAAATTCCTTATTTGAAAAGAAAAAGATGTGTGTTTGTGTGCATGCTAATCTAATTACAGAAATCTAATTTCCATAGAATATGTTTTAATTTATAGAATCAATACGTTCAGATTTTGACATATTCCAAATAGAAATTTATTAGAAAATCGTCATTTGGTTTCGAGCCATTTTATTCCTGGCCATATGTTCTGCATATGTTAGGCAGAGGAGATAAGAGGTAGAATGTGACAAAGGGAGACAGCTAAAGCACCCCTCAAAACATTTATGAAAGAATATTAACTTTTAACAGCAAAGCAAAAGCAACATGGAGACTATAATTGTAAATATATGAAATAGTTACGTATGTGTGAAACATGCAATGATTAAAATGGCTGCTTTCAGATGACAGGATTATGAGATTCTCACTACTAATACTACCTTCAATGTCATTTTTATACTTTCCATTTAATAAAACTAAAGCGCAAAGATCATTCAAAGTTGTCCCTCTGATCTCTTTCCAAACTAGATATTAATTCCAAAGCTTGTTCCCATGAGCAGTATTCTGTTCTCCATCTTCTGCCTCTGTTGGTTCAAAACCTTGGCAGCTTCCGGAGGTGGAGGCAGATCTGAAAGTGGCCCCCATACGGGGAGAGCAAGGAAAGACTGAAAAAAGAGGCACTACTGCAGGCTGGTTTGCTGCTGTTGTTTCTGTTCAGTTGCTAAGTTGTGTCCAACTCTTTGTGATCCTGTAAACTGCAGCCCTCCAGGCTCCTCTGTCCATGGGATTTTCTAGGCAAGAATCGGTTTACTTCTCCAGGGAGTCTTCCTGACCCAGGAATCCAACCCGTGTCTCCTGCATTGGCAGTAGGATTCTTTACCACTTAACCACCAGGGAAGCCATGCATACCTTAGGAATCCCTATACTCACCCCACCTGTGTCCCAGACCCCAAGGGTTGAGTATTCTCTTAGATTGGTTTGCAGGAACAGTTTGTTATCATTGCAATAGAATTCCCTGGGAAGCAGACTCTTACAGGAAGACTAGCATACAGGATTATGGGATAGATTTCAACCTGAGTGGCAGGGAAAAGAAAACGGGATTTGGGACAGAGAGAGGTTTAGTTCTAATGCAGCCACAACAAGAGTTTCAACAAATCCTGTGAAGAGTTCTGAAGGTGAGAAGGCCATTTAGAGTTGTCTCAATTTAAGGTATTTAATAAGAAGCCTGGCCCTTTTAAATCCTTCCTCAATTAGTAATTAGACAACGGTCACTTTGTTTAGCCAAGTATAAGTTGCGGAGAGTCAGTCAGGCTGCCAGAAATTAGAGTTTGGGGGAATAAATGTTTGATCCAAGAGTGGGGATCTGGTTTCTGAGAGGGGACCATGTCTTCTAACCGATAATTTGCCAATATGCTTAACACCTGTTAATGTGTTAAATTAACTAACATGCTACTTGTTTGCCTATGTTTTTAGCATCACTGGGACTGCACCCCAAATATATAATAGGAACTATTTCACTTAACATGCAGTTGTGAGTAGTACGCATGTGTAGGTGAGTAAGTGCATCACATTTCAAAGTATATAGAGATATCTGAAGAAACTGTGATTGAAATATTACCAGTGTGTATCTCCAGGTAGTGGGATTTTAGGTGGTTTTTTTTTTTTTTTGGCATTTTTAAAACATATTCTTGAATTTTCCAGATAAAAATTTAGGAAATAAGGCTGCGAATTAAAAAACAAATAAGCAAACAAATAGAAGATAATAAGAAAAATAAACCAAAAAAAATTTTGGGGGGAGTGGCCAAGATAACATAGGGGCTTCCCTGGTGGCTTAACTGGTAAAGAATCTGCCTGCAATGTGGGAGGCCTGGGTTCAATCCCTGGGAAATGAATTGTCTGAATTGAATTGAATTAAAATCGTTGGGAAGATCCCCTGGAGAAGGGAACGGCTACCCACTCCAGTATTCTGCCCAGGAGAACTCCATGGACTGTACAGTCCACGGGGTCGCAAAGAGTCAGACACGACTGAGAGGCTTTCACTTTCAGGATAACATAGTAGTGGAACCCTGAGTTTGCCTCCTCTCAGAAGCACGCTGAAATCACAACTATCCACAGAAAGCCATCAAAACAAACAAACAAACAAACAAAAAAAACAAAACCTGGAACCCACCAGAAAAGATCTCTGACCGCAAAAGACAGGAACCACAAGAAACCACAAGCAGACACGGGTAGGAGGAACAGACACCCAGTATTCTCAAACCCCACACCAACAGGTGGGATACCTACAAACTGGAGGGTAATTACATCCACCGGAAGGTCTCCCACAGGAGTGAGAGTTCAGAGCCTGCATCAGGCTCCCCAGCCTGGGGGTCCAGCACCAGGAAGATGAGCCCCCAGAGCATTTGGCTTTGAGGCCTAGCAGCCCTTTATTGCAGGAGCCCCCAGCACTGAGGAAAACAGAGGCTTCACTCTTAGAGGGCGCAAACAAAATCTCACACAGAAGCAGTGATTTGATAAGAGCGTGGGCCAGCCCTACCTGCGGGTCTTGGAGAGGCTCCTGGAGAGGTGGTGGGGGAGTCGCCTGCAGCTCCTTCCAGAAACACAGACACTGGCGGCAGCCATGTTTGGGAGCTCCTTCTCGCGAGAACTGCAGACTGGTAGGTGGAGCTTTAACAAGAGAGAGGACTTGCTAGATGGTTTATCTCAGGGGAGCCACAGGACAAGCAGATCTCTGCACCCAACAACCACAATCTTAAAAGTTCAAAGAGTGAAGTAAGTCAGAGAAAAACAAGTATCATATACTAATGTTTGTATGTGGAATCTGAAAAAATTGGTACAGATGATCTTATTTGCCAACTAGATACAGACATAGAAAATGAACGTATGGATACTAAGGGGAAAGGGCGGTGCGGGAGGGATTGGGAGACTGGGATCGATATATATACACTGTTGATGCTATGCATAAAATAGATAACTAACGAGAACCTACTGTACAGCACAGGGAACTGTACCCAAGTGGCGACCTAAATGGGAGGAGAATCCAAAACAGAAGGGATATATGTATACATATGGCTGATTCACTTTGCTCTACAACAGAAAATAACACAGCATTATGAAGCAATTATACTCCAATATATACTTTTTAAAGACCATAAAGGGGCCTTAACTGGGTTCGGTCGGATAGTCAGTCAAGATGGTCTCGATAGCACCTTGCTGTCTTATGGCCACATCCTTGCAATGGTCCCCCACTGTGGGAATGATGAACAGAGAGTACTTCAACTTTACAAGGACAGGGAGGAGTGTGGAGCCTCCTATGGCTAGGGTCCAGCTCACTGGTTAATTGGTGGTCGAGTCCTTTCCATGACCTCTTGTGACACCCTCAGATCAGAGGGTCAGGCCGGAGGGAAGACAGCCCAGGCCATGTGCATACTTGTGGGCAGGAGGGTAGCGATGAAGCAGAATTAGAAAGCGGCTAGACTTGGGAGTCAAAGAAAGTTGTGGTCCTTCTCTGATTCTGTAGCGCACTGGCTTGAAGGCCACTTATTTATCTCTGACCTGTCTCTTCATCTTATATTGGGAGTAGGACTTTTTTACCCCATAGCTGGGGATGAAAGAATATCACACAGATGCAGTGCTCAACCCCGTGCTCAGCACACTGGAAGCCCTTGATAAATTTTACCTCCTCCCCCCTCCTCTTAGTAGCTTCTACCTGTGTCATCATCTACACTGTGCAGGGCCAACCATAAATAAGTCATAGAATTGTAAAGTGTTAGAAGTAGAAGGAACCTTTGATGACATCTATAAAGTCCATCCCTCTTATTTTAAAAAAGGAAACTGAGAACCAGAAATGTCAAGGGCACACAGAGAGAATGTAGCATAACCCAGGAGCTGAAATTATGAGAAAATCACCCTCGGGTCCTTTCTGAGGATTCAAGCCAGTGATGATTCTTACCAGCATGACAACACCCTTCTATAAACAAATCAGATGTGCCAGGGACAGACAAGATATCAAGAAGAGGGTGGGGCTCACTCTTTTCATTTATCCTCTCTCACTCCAACCTATTAATTAGAAGAGCAAAAAGTGAGTTTAGGTGTACTGAGGTTTGGACTTCCCAGGCAGCGATAGTGGTAAAGAACTTGCCTGCTCATTCAGGAAACATAAGAGACATGGGTTCAATCCCTGGGTTGGGAAGATTCCCTGGAGGAGGGCATGGTAACCTCCAGTCTTCTTGCCTGGAGAATCCGATGGACAGAGGAGCCTGGAGGGCTATAGTCCACAGACTCATAAAGTTGGACATGACCGAAGCAAGTTAGCACACACACACGTACTGAGATCTAAGTCACCAAGGCAAAAGATGAGTTAAATTCTGAGTGCTTTCTCTCCATCAACCAACTGTATGATAAATCTGGATCTCACACTTTCCAAGAGCCACATCCTAAGGAAAAAAAAAACAAAAACAGAAAACAAAACACCTAAGTATGGCCAAGAGTAGAAATAGGTGGAGAGTGTGTCTTCATTGTACCTCTTGAACTGACAGGAGACTGCTTGCATACAAAGAACACATGTGTGCTTGTTATGTTACTATGGCAGGCAGCAGTGCCTTTTCACAAAGACACAGTATTTCAGAAGCTGCATGACTCAGACAGCTGAAGACAATGTAAAGACCCCTTTTGCAAGGTCGAGGCAAGGACAGTGTCTGATTAAGGCAGGGATGGAAGAACCCTGCCATGAAAGCCTGCAACGATGCAAGGCAAAGTCTGCACTCGCCCTTGCCCCGCCCCATGCAGTGTGGCTGACCTGATCCTTCTTTCTCAGATTAAGAAGTAATTTTTTTGCAAATATACAAACTCACTTAGCTAACCACCTTTACCACGTGTTCTTGCGAAAAAGAACAGATTCCTCCAGACCACACAATCCTTTACACCTTCCTCCCACACTTGAAGGGTCTCCAATTCCTTAAATTGCTTTCAGTAATTTGTGTGGTTTTCATCCTAGTCTCTCCAGAGATGTCGTGTCAGACAGCAGCATTCGGCAACTCTGTGTCTTCTTCCCTCACAGGGTTACATTATTTTTTATTTCTTACCTCCACTTCTTCCTAAATGGTGTCATTGGAGACTGACAGGACACTGGAATGATTTGTTGGGATTCCTGAGGCAGTAAATGCCTCTTCCAACGACTGCAGAATGATATCAGAGTTATCGTTTTTCCAAAATTGAAGTTTTTAAATGCCTGAAATGTAATCTTAAGAGAGAAAAAAATACAAATGCAACGTAGTATGTGAATATAATCTATAAGATATGTGTACGTGTAGACAGATACTGGAAAATTATAGACACAAGCAACAACAGTTGTTTGGGGTAGTAGGGTGAAGGATGGTTTTTCTTTTACCTTGTGTTATTGTTAATTTTTGAATTAGAAAATTCCCAGATTCTAGGATTGGACGTCCTTAGGTTAACTCAACTATGGTATGAGTAGAAGCTTGGTCATATTGCCAAATGGTTGCTTCCAGAACAGTAACCACAATACGGTCTTTTCCTTTTAACTAAGCAAGAACGTGAAGTCGCTCAGTCGTGTCCAACTCTTTGCGACCCCATGAACTGTAGCCTATCAAGCTTCTCCGTCCATGGGATTTTCCAGGCAAGAGTGCTAAAGTGGATTGTCATTTCCTTCTCCAGGGGATCTTCCCGACCCAGGAATCGAACCCGGGTCTCCCGCATTGCAGGTAGATGCTTTACCGTCTAAGCCACCAGGGAATTGTCATCCAAAATCAATGGAGGAGGGACAGAGAGTGGAGTGTGTGTGCTTGTTCAGTCGTGTCTGACTCTTTATGACCCCATGGACTGTAGGCCCACCAGGCTCCTCTGTCCACGGAATTTTCCAGGCAAGCATACTGGATTGGATTGCCATTTCCTCCCCAGGGGATCTTCCTGACCCAGGGATTGAACATGTGTATCCTGCTCTCCTGCATTGGCAGGTGGATTCTTTACCACTGCAACACCTGGGAAGTCCCAAGATAGTGGAGACCAACTATTAACTCTTAAACTAAATCTGAAGTGTTAAATCACATAAATTCAGCTAACTGAAAGTGAAAGTCACACAGTTGTGTCTGACTCTTGGCAGCCCTATGGACTAAATAGTCCATGGAATTCTACAGGTCAGAGTACTGGAGTGGGTAGCTGTTTCCTTCATCCAGGGGAATCTTCCCAACCCAGGGATCAAACCCAGGCCTCCCACATTGGAGGCAGATTCTTTACCAGCTGAATCACCAGGGCAGCCCTAAATCTGACGGTAATTATGGGTCGTTTAAATGTATGAATTATTCCTGGGCATATTTCAAACTTTGGAAGCTGCACCAATTGCCACTGGCCTGCCTACAATGGAGGTTTGAGAGAACCAATACAGCTTATAAGTATATCCAACTTGGGAAAGGATGGAAACAGGATCATTGAATATTTGCCACAAACTAACTGTAGAATTAGAAGACCATACAGTGCCGTTGCATTCAGAAAACCAAACAGAAGCAACAACAAAAACAACTTCCTTTATTCTTTCTGGTTTCCTTCTTTTCAGCAACAGCCTCTTTTTTATTGACAAGTTTTAGGGCCCAGGGTCTTATCTGTTTTTTTAGGAGGAGAACATATTTTCCTTGCTCATTATACCTAGTCCTCCCAGATCTGGGCACTGCTTCTAATCATCTTATAAACTTAGAAAACAGTTCATGATGAAAGGAGCATCTTTAAAGCGGCTAATCGCACAGTCAATGGCTGGCAAATGACTTCAGTTCAATTCAGTGGCTCAGTCATGTCAGACTCTTTGCGACCCCATAGACTGCAGCACACCAGGCCTCCCTGTCCATCGCCAATTTCCAGAGTTTACTCAAACTCATGTCCATCGAGTCAGTGAAGCCATCCAACCATCTCATCCTCTGTCATCCCCTTCTCCTCCTGCCTTCAGTCTTTCCCAGCATCAGGGTCTTTTCCAGTGAGTCAATTCTTTGCATTAGGTGGCCAAAGTATTAGAATTTCAGCTTCATCATCAGTCCTTCCAATGAATATTCAGGACTGATTTCCTTTAGGATGGACTGGTTGGATCTCCTTGCTGTCCCAGGGACTCTCAAGAATCTTCTCCAACACCACAGTTCAAAAGCATCAATTTTTCGGTTCTCAGCTTTCTTTACAGTCCAACTCACATCCATACATGGCTACTGGAAAAACCATAGCTTTGACTAGATGGACCTTTGTTGGCAAAGTAACGTGTCTGCTTTTTAATATGCTGTCCAGGTCAATCATAACTTTTCTTCCAAGGAGCAAGCGTGACTTAAATCATACTAATATCTCCTCTTACCACTCTAAGCTGAAATTCACTCCCCGTAGCAATTAAAACTAAACATTAAAGCTACCACAAATATTGTCTAAAAATCAAAAGTGATATGGTCTAGTGGACTTTATTTGCTGGAGAAACGATATAGCCTGTTTCTGTGAGCAATATTTATACCTGCTATCATTTTTCACACCCAACCCAGAAAATATTGTCAAATGGACAGTTTCCCAGAATGAGACTCTAAACTTATATTTGCCTTCCTTCTTATTAATGGGACATGATGGAAGCCTGACCCTTCCCAGAGCTTAAGACAAGAGACAGACCAGGAGCACTGCCCTTCTTTTCCTCCTTCCTGTTCAGAGGCCCCTTTGGTCAAAATGTGTTTTGTTAAATTAAAAAATATATTTTGATTGTTTATCTGAAAGAAAGAACAGATATGAAACTCAGATCATAATATTCACTATTTTTTCCCCCAGCAAACAAATCTATTGAGCATTGCTCAAAGCACTGTGGAACATATGACCCCAAGATGTTTAAAACCAAAGAGTAAGGTAGTAGCATTGTCCAGTACAATTTTCTGTTATTGCAAAAAGGTTTTACAATGGTGATGTTCAGCGTGGTGACCCCTAATCACCCATGCTATTAAGTATTTAAAGTGGCTCTAGTGTGACTGAGAAACTAAATTTTTATTCAACTTTAATTATTGTAAATTTATTTTTCAGCTTTACTGAGTTAATGAGTTGGCCAAAAATTCCCTCTGGGTTTTTCTGTAAGATGTTACAAACCTGAAGGAAGTTTTTGGCCAACCCAGTATAATTGAAAAATAAAACTGTAAGATATTTAAGTGTAGAATGTGATGATTTGATATATGTGTGTGTGTGTGTGTGTGTATATATATATATATATATATATATGCGAAGAGTTGACTCATTGGAAAAGACTCTGATGCTGGGAGGGATTGGGGGCAGGAGGAGAAGGGGACGACAGAGGATGAGATGGCTGGATGGCATCACTGACTCAATGGAGGTGAATCTGAGTGAACTCCGGGAGTTGGTGATGGACAGGGAGGCCTGGTGTGCTGCGATTCACGGGGTCGCAAAGAGTCAGACATGACTGAGCGACTGAGCTGAACTGAACTGAACTGAACTGATATATATATAGTGAAAGAATTCAATCCATTGAGTTAATTACCACATCACCTCACATACTTTATTTTTTGATGAGAATATTGACGTTCTACTCTCAGCAAATTTTAGTTATACATCCAGGATTATCAATTACATTCACCAAGTTACGCATTAGATCCTCAGACATTAATCATTATATGACTGAATGTTTGTAATGTTTTACCATCTTCTCTATTTTTTTCCCCAAACCCCTGTCCCTGGCAATTACTTTTCTACTCTCTGTTTCTTTGAATTTGACTTTTTTTTTTTTTTAAGATTTCACATGCAAGTGATACTATGTTTGTCTTTCTTGGTCTGGCTTATGTCACGTATTTATAATGTCCTGCAGGTTCATTCGTGTTGTTGAAAATGACAAGAGTTTCTTCTTTTATAAGGCTGAACAATATTCATATGTATCAAATATATAATTCATCTGTAGACTAACACTTAGATTGTTTTCAGTCTTGACTGTTGTGAGTGATGCTGCAATGAACTGGAAGTACAGCTTTCTCTTTGAGGTAATAACTTTGTATCCTTGAGATGCAAACCCAGAAGTGGGATTGCTGGATCATATGGTAGCTCTATTTTTAATTTCTTGAGGAACCACCGTGCTGTTTCCCGCAGTAGCAATGACAGTTTACTTTGTAAATTTAAATATCCACACATGGCTAGTGGCATCAATTTGATGGTGTTAGATAAGTCTATGAGAGAGATGCGCCAGCTGCAATGAGAATGTGTAGGACAGAAATCTTGCTGAGACCGGGGCAAGAAGAAATGATCTCCTGAAAAGCTGAAGGTAGACCTGAATATTTAAGAATAAGTAAGGCTTAGCAAGGTGGAGGTTGGAGGCTGAGAAACTGCTTCAGGTAGATGAGACAGTGAATGTGAAGGCGCAGGAGTGTGAGAGAGTGTGGTCTTCTCTAGAAACTGTCCACAGTATCCGCAGCTCAAGGGTGTTTTGAGTTGACTGCAAAGACAAGGTGGAGGAAAGAGGCTGATCATGAAGGGCGTGTGTGTATGTGTGTTTTTACACTTTAAAAAAATATTTTAAAGTGGATGACAATTGCTTTACAATATTGTGTTGGTTTCTGCCACACATCAACATGAATCAGCCATAGGTATACACATGTCCCCTCCCTCTTGAACCTCCCTCCCACTCCATCCCACCCTTCTAGGTTGTCACAGAGTACCTAATTTGAGCTCCCTGCATCACAGAGCAAATTTCTACTGGCTCTCCATTTTCCATATGGTAATGTAAATATTTCAGTGCTCTCTCAGTTCATCCCACCCTCTCCTTCTCCTCCTGTGTCCATAAGTCTTTTCTCTTTATCTGTTTCCATTGCTGCCCTGCAGTTAGGTTCGTCAGTACCATCTTTCTAGATTTCATATATATGCCTTAATTAATATATGATATTTGTCTTTCTCTTTCTAACTTACTTCACTCTGTAAAACAGCTTCTAGGCTCATCCACCTCATTAGAACCAAGTCAAATGTATTGCTTTTTATGGCTGAGTAACATTCCATTATATATACATGTACCACAATTTCTTTATCAATTCATCTGTTGATGGACGTCTAGGTTGCTCCTATGTCCTAGCTATTGTAAATAGTGCTGTGATGAACACTGGGGTACATGTGTCTCTTTCAGTTTGGGTTTCCTCAGGGTATATACAAAGCAGTGGTGTTGTTAGCTGTGTTGTGGTTTAAGAAACAGTATCATCATCACATGTGTCACCATCAGATCTGCTTATCAGGGAGCTCACTCCAGTAGTACATGGCGAATGGATTCACTAGGGAAGAAAATCAGTGTTAAGAAGACCAGTTAGAAGCTAGAAGCTCATTCAGGGGCCTAACTGAGGGTGCTGGTGGACACAGTGTTTATAGGAACACGGATAATTTTCCAGCATCTTTCTGAAAACAATGCTAACAAAATTCCACTAACTGGAAACTTTGTCCTCCACTTTAAGCAGTAGATGGGTGACATTCACATATTCTCCTTTGGATGAGAGTGAACAGAGGCAGAGACAGGGAAAATTCTAAATATGCCTTCCACTATAATGCTATAATAATAGAGTGCCTTACACTATAATGCTTGTTTTGATTCCAACAATTATTATTAACTTTTAGCCCAAAGTATACATTAGCACATCCAGCTTGACTTTGAACATATTTATTTTCAGTTCAGTTGAGTCACTCTGTCATATCCAACTCTTTGCGACCCCATGGACTGCGGCACGCCAGTCTTCGCTATCCATCACTGACTCCCAGAGCTTACTCAAACTCATGTCCATCGAGTCAGTGATGCCATCCAGTTATCTCATCCTCTGTCATCCCCTTCTCCTCCCACCCTCAATCTTTCCCAGCATCAGGGTCTTTTCAAATGAGTCAGTTCTTTGCATCAGGTGGCCAAAATATTGGAGTTTCAGCTTCAGCATCAGTCCTCCCAATGAATATTCAGGACTGATCTCCTTTAGGATGGACTGGTTGGATCTCCTTGCTGTCCCAGGGACTCTCAAGAGTCTTCTCCAACACCACAGTTCAAAAGCATCAATTCTTCGGCATTCAGCCTTCTTTATAGGCCAACTCTCACATCCATACATGACTACTGGAAAAATCATAGCTTTGACTAGATGGACCTTTGTGGGCATAGTAATGTCTCTGCTTTTTAATATGCTGTCTGCATTGGTCATAGCTTTTCTTCCCAGAAATAAGCATCTTTTAATTTCATGGCTGCAGTCATCATCTGCAGTGATTTTGGAGTCCCAAAAAATAAAGTCTGCCACTGTTTCCATTATTTCCACATCTATTTGCCATGAAGTGATGGGACTGGATGCCATGATCTTAGTCTTCTGAATGTTGAGTTTAAGCCAGCCTTTTCACTCTCCTCTTTCACTTTCATCAAGAGGCTCTTTAGTTCCTCTTCACTTTCTGCCATAAGTGTGGTGTTATCTGCATATCTGAGGTTATTGATATTTCTCCCAGCAATCTTGATTCCAGCTTGTGCTTCATCCAGTCTGGCATTTCTCATGATGTACTCTGCATGTAAGTTAAATAACCAGGGTGACAATATACAGCCCTGACATACTCCTTTCCTGACTTGGAACCAGTCTGTTATTCCATGTCCAGTTCTAACTTGCTTCTTGACCTGCATACAGGCTTCTCAGGAAGCAGGTCAGGTGGTCTGATATTCCCATCTCTTGAAGAATTTTCCGCTGTTTGTTGTCATCCATAGTCAAAGAAGGCTTAGGTGTCAATAAAGCCAAAATAGATGTTTTTCTGGAACTGTCTTGATTTTTTGATGATCCAACAGATGTTGACAATTTGATCTCTGTTTCCTCTGCCTTTTCTAAATCCAGCTTGAACATCTGGAAGTTCATAGTTCACATACTGTTGAAGCCTGGCTTGGAGAATTTTGAACATTACTTTGCTAGCGTGTGAGATGAGTGCAACTGTGCGGTAATTTGAACATTCTTTTGCATTCCCCTAAAAGAGACTTTGTATTCATGGAATTATGTTACTTGATCAACATATGGTAAAGAATACGCCAACCTCACACATCTTTTCAAGTGTTGGCCCAAATGTCACTTCCTCCAGGAAGTTTTCTCTGATTTTCAGACACCATTAGATCCTTCTATTAAACACTCACATAACAACCTAGACTTCTTCTGAGTAATTTGTGTAATTCTGTGTAAATATGGTCTGCAGTTACAGAAGCTCCTTGAGGTCAGAATGTGATCAACCTTGAACACTACTGCAGTCCCAACACAGTGGTACATCTTCAATAAACTGTCCTTGGTAGATAAACACAGCATGCAAAAATGTAGAGAAATATCTTCAATTCAAATTATTTACTTTTTGTTTCAATTCCCTCTCTAGAAGATATCGGACATTTTTAAAATCTTGCAGATGTCTGATGAGTAGCCAGGGTTGAGAAGCTTAGTCCTGGTATTACACAATTTCCCTAGAAGATTTATCATCAGGAGAGACTGTATTGCATGACTTTGTGACAGTCATCTTTATCTCTGCTAGCCTGAGTGCCAAATTTGAATCCTAGAGCCTCCACTAGCCAACTGTGACCTCAAGCAAGTTACTTAACCTCTCTGTTTCATCTTCTGTTGGATGAAGCCTTCAAGAGGAAATGACTTCCTCTGGTTGACCCACAAGCTGGACCCAGGCAATTCGAGGCTTCTCACCCTTCCCCTGTTTTTGGAATATATCTCTGCCCACTATTTACACAGTGGGAGCTGGCTCCAAGGATGCAGACTTAAGAAAGCAAGATGTTATTGAGGGCATTTGGACTGAATACATGACTGAGCCCAGTTAAGAAACTTTGAAGATTCTGGAGGGCAAGTATGGAGATCTACCCATGTTTTGACTGCCAAGACAAGCCTTGTACGATTGGGTTCAACACCAATGAATCTTTTGGCCAACATGGTAACTTCTCTTATTTATTAAAAACCACAGTCTACCCTCCCACCTGCAAATCTCCTTTCTAAGGAGTAATAGTTCTTGTACAAAGGGTTCCTGTGATTCCTTTGTTTTCAGTTCTTATATATAGTTTTATTCTTTGCATCATAATGGTTGAATCTTGATTCAAAAGTTTTCCCCAAAGATACTCAGACCTCAAAATCTAGAGAGCCGACCCTCTCCATCTAATGTGCCTGAAATGGAGGTATGTTTGTTAAAGAACTGCGCATGCTCTGTATTTAGCACTGTGACTATTGTTTGTGTCCCTGCACCACAAACATGGTCTTTTGTTGTTGTTCTTAAAAATCACAGCCAGGGATGGCAGTAACAGAGCTACAGTTTTCCCATGTGCCCCATTAAGTGGACTATAGGAACATGAACTGATACACTACTGATTCAGGAAATCATAGAGATAAATCAACAACTCAATAAGAGAAAATCCCGACTCTACCTTCCCATTTGCCTGTCACGTTATAAAGAATTTAAGTCGAGGAAGAGAAGATCTGTTGGAGGGATTGTTTTCTTTGAAGAAATAATAACAAATCTCAATGCTTTTGTCAAGAATTCCAGAAGGATATCTCTCTCCCTCTCTCTCTCTCTCTCTCTTTTTTTTTTTGCAAGAAAATTTCACATGCTATTAAGACCAGAAGATATGGCTAAACACTGGAACCATGACTATGGGGTCAATAATATTAGGGGCCTTTAGCACTAAGCCTTTAGTGCTGGGTTAATACTAAGCCAATCCATGTTTCTTCATGTGGAGCCATGATTTGGTTAAAGAGATGAAAGTAACCTCTGTAAGAACAAAAATTTGGGCTCTGAATAAATAATTATACTATTCCAAGACTCTGCATTCAGGCGTGAATTCAAAATGGCTAATAGCCCAATTCCCAGGACTCCACACAGAAAGCCAAGCTTTCTCCTACCATAAAGACAGCTGGCACATTTTAATTTACATGGATCATTCCTCATCAACTCTATGAGACTGAGATAGAAATTCCTTGAGATTTGTTTTGTCTATTATAATGTACTGAGTATAAACTTGGAACAAAAAGATATGAGGTCAAGTGCAAATTCCACATTCTTTCTCAATGCCTGACACCCAAGGATTCGCGTTTTAAATTTATTTAGAGCTGGTACTGAGAGAGATCTAGAGGTCATGGTGATAATGAGCTGAACAGAAGGCAGTAACACAGCACTGTCTGCTCAGTTCAACCTCTGTGGACTCTCAGAACATGATCCTGGAAATGGAGAAAGTCCCTAACTTAGCTGGATGAGTCCAAAAATGATGGGCAGATCGTTGGGATTCAGCCAGAGAAAAGCAAAACAATAAAGAGCCTCTGCATATAAAATGTATACATGTTACTGAAAAACTATACAATCTACAAATGTGTGAATACTTACTAGACGATCACTACTTATGAATGTAAACTTAGCCTAGGATTGCTAACAATGAATGACTAATATTGATTTTCTTTTCCAAAGAATATAAGCCCATGAGAGCCAATAGTTATGCTCATGTTGTTCACCACTCTATCTGTGCTGCCTATAAGAGAGCCTGAAACATAGTAGGTCATCAAAAACATTTACTGCACAAGTGAACAAATTCATAAGAAAACACAGCTCACAATTTATTTTTTACAATCATTTGTCTGTTTGTATTTTTAAAATCAATTTTCCAACAGGGTTATAGTAATCCACCAAACCCTCAAATACAATTTCTTTTTTCATTCCTAGGCCTAACTAATTTGTATCAAGATTATAGCAAAACACTTGAAATTCGATAGGATTAATACTCTTAATCATGTATTGCATTCATACATCTTATCTGGCACCTCTGTGTTCTTTGAAGAGAAGCCTGATGCTTTTCAAGTCCTATAAAGTAGGTCCATGGTAACCAACCTCGTCAATATTCACTTTCAAACATTTGGTTTGGACACACGCACACATACACAAAAAGTACAGAATGACATTAGTAAGTGCAACCCAGATTAATTGTTAACTTGCAAAGCCACTGTGGAGACAAGTCTACTATACCAACCCAGACATGCCTATTGATTTCTTCCCAGCAGCTGGTGCATGCCGCCTCTCCTCCCCAATAAATGTTTCACACATTGTAAGATTATAGATGGCAAGGTGGGGCTTCCAGGGGAGACATGTTTCTAGGCATCTTGGAACACAGAGCTTCTTTGAGCTCTCTCTTTACCAAGGCTTTAGAATACTTTCTAAACAAAACACCACGTTACAAAAATGGGTCCCCAAAAGAATGAAGACTTGTAAGGTAGAGTTGGACACAGCTGAAGCGACTTAGCAGCAGCAGCAGCAGCAAGGTAGTATCTTAGTTAAAGCAATTAATTTTTTTTCCCTAGAAAATAAAAGCCTAGTGGGGGAAGGAGAAAGTGGGACAAATTGAGAAAGTAGCATTGAAACATATACATTAACATACTTAAAATTTGATAGCCAGTGGAAATTTGCTGTATGACGCAGGGAGCTCAAATCAGGTGCGCGGTGACAACCCAGAGGGGTGGGATGGGATAGGAGGTGGAAGGAGGGAGTGGACATATGTATACCTAAGGCTGATTCATGTTGATGTAGGACAGAAAACCAGCACAATATTGTAAAGCAATTATCCTCCAATTTAAAATAAATTAATTAAAAAATAGAAGCTCTGATAGGCAATCACTGTAACAAATGTACTTGGATTAGTAGGTGTGGTGAATAGGGAAGACACAGTCTCTCTCAGTTTCACCCCAATTCTTAGTACTCCTGATAGGAATATCAGCCCTTTATAGATCATAGATCAAGGTATCACAGAAAAAGGGTAGCAGATGACTACTTTCTAATCATTTTCATTGTGTCCCCAGGACTAAGGCACTGTGTCCCGTGTGACTAAGTCCAAGAATACTGGAGTGTGAAGCCTATTCCTTCTCCGGTGGATCTTCCCAACCAGGAATCGAACAGGGGTCTCCTGCATTGCAGGTGGATTCTTTACCAACTGAACTATCAGGGAAGCCCAACTAATGCACAAATGGAGTCAAATGCTAGGTTCAATTGGATCTTATAAGACTTGTTTCTGGATGAGAGTATATGAAAAATATAAAGAAAGAAGAAGCAAGACAATGGAAATCATTCCTTAATGAAATTCTGCAGTGAACATCAATAATGTGAACTAACCCTTCCTTCTCCCACTCATTTTCAGTAAGGTATTAACTTCACTCCTACAGAGGTCATCTAAATAGGAATGTGATTAAGTAGTTAAAATCATTTCACTGTTTTTAATGGCTATTAAACCCTGGAAATTTATTTTAAAGCCAATTTACGGTGGCAAATTATAACACAAAATTTAGTAAATGTGAAAAGGTCTGTGCAATAGTCGGGGTTATAAATAAGTCTATTAAACTCACAGTGTTTTGAATTTTAAATGTTGCATGTTTTGACATAGTATATTCTGATTTGTAAAGCAGCATAACAATAAGAAAAGGTGTTTTGCATTTGAATGTAAAAAGATAAACACAAATTGATATAAAATATTACAATGTATCAGGACCAAGAATAATGTAATTACCAACACCCTCAATACAGCGTATGCTTCATTTTGTCAATATGATTAATGCAAGTAGCTGAATATTGTTAAATATATGTGAGTGTATAATTACATCAATGATGTTAATTAAAACACATCTCACCTTAGCCTGAGAATGTTACTGTGAGCCCCAAAGTTTCAACTCTAAGATTTTAGTATTTTATATATATATATATATATAAAATTTATGATCACTCTCTTCTTTCTTAGGTATATATTAATCATTTTCCATTTCAAGTACAAAATTACCTCAAGCTGTTTGGTTGTGGAAATGTAATTGCTATTATTGTGATTGTTATTGATAACAAATAAGACTAATCATGAAACTTCTCCCTAGGGAGTTTGTATATTTTGCTTCTATACAGAAACAAGAACAGCTCTGCCACCAGCTAGCATTGTTACCTGGGGCAAGTAATATAACCTGTATAAATTTCCTCATTTGCAAAACAAAGGAGTTAGCTCAGCCATCTCTAAGGTTCCTGCCCAGACCAAATAAAATAGCTAAGATCTTTGACTTTCACTAGTTACTCCAATTTAAAAAGGAAATGCCAATTTTTGACCTGTTCTCTTCTCTACTATTGCAATCATCATTGATCTTTCAAATACACTCTCTATCCAAAGCCTCTAGAGGTATTTGTAAAATGGAGATTCAAGTGTTATGGGGAAAGAAAATGGACTGAAGTTTCTGTTATAATAAATATTTCATTCTGTTCTCTGGCCGAAGCATTGAAATTGCATTCCCGGGAGAATCAAGACTGGGGTTTTACCCACAGACTTGGGGTGCTCTGACCCCACCAGATTCAGGAGTTAGTCTTCATACTCAAGCATTATAAATTACAGTTTGCAGCCCAGTCAAAAAGCTCAGCTCTGTGAAGGAAAGATGTGGGAAGAAATGCTGTGTTTTTAAACTGGTCTAAGAGGTTCCCTGTGCTGACCTCCTTTTCTGGTCTTCTGGGCAGTCCAGTCTCCGTTTTTCCTGGCATGGACCCGAGCCCTGCTTGAGCAGGCCATGGGGAGTAGGGAGAATTTGGCTTGGAGAGATTTTGGCTCTTAGTACTTTACAGCTCTTCTCAGCTTGATTGGCAAAGCTCTAGATAGCAACACCACCCACTTCTTTCTCTTTTTGCCTCCTGTTCCTATCAACCCTCTTTCTGCTTCCCTTGCTGAGACACAGAGAGGTAAAATCTGACACCGTGGCCAGCAATTCTGTACACAGAAGCACACGGAAGACCCAGCCGCGTTTGGCTTCTCCTAGGTGGTTCCCGCAGGGTTCGTTGTCTGCGATGATCAGAGGCCCTTCTTCAGCAAGGAACGGCACACCCCCTGCACCTCCACTCATAAAAGGACCATGACGTGATTCAGCCTCTAATTATTCTAAATGTTTATGCAAAGGACCCGTGAGGCGATACAGTTGACTGTTTAACTGGTCATTGTAGAGTGATTAAATGTGACATTTTGAAAGAATTAGGTGAAAAGCCCACTAGACTCTGGTAGGGTCAAAAAGACTAGGCACCTTTATGAATTTCAATATCGCAACACTCGTCTGGTTCGTGGTGTGAGGCATATTAGAAAATAGTCCCAAATTAAAAAAAGAAAAAAGGTTTTATGCTAATGGACTCTTAAACATTTAATGCTCTGTTAACAAATGGTTATTTCTCCATTAAGCACCATCATGACCTATGCATAGTTTATGAACATTCCTGTTGTCCTTGAGAGAGATCACATACTGTAAGGGCTAAAAATAGCAGCCATGTGAGCAGAAGAGGATAATTTGCATCTCAAGTTCAGCTGACATCATCTAGCTTAGAAGCTTATTTCCAGGGATCAGACTCAGGAAAAGGTCCTGGTAGCCTTTCAGTAAACCAGAATATTCTAAAAGTCAGCCCCCTGGCTGAGAGGCAGCTGGCTTAGAATGGTGTAACTTTTCTTTTGCTGGTGAAATACACAGAATGACTCTCTTCCATTCTTTCACACGCAGCCCTGACACTTTTGTCTACACTCCCATGGTCCAGCGACACGTTTCCTTCCCCATCAGGCAAGAACCAACTGCCCCCCACACCCTAGTCCTTTCACTTTAGAGAACCACATAAAACAGCTATAGTTATCTAACTTAACTCTCCTCTTGGCAACACAGAAACTTATTCTAAGAGGGGAGTGCGGTGGGGTGGACCTGACAGACAGCCACCCACTGCACTAAGAGAGCCTGGATTATCATTCTGAGTCTGAAATGAATGTTCTTATTACTCTGTCCACCTCTTAACTGATAAATTGCATAACTTCTTCAACAGTCGCCTCCTCCACGAAGCCCATGATGATTGTGCCAGTTAAGCATAGTTCTCTACATTTCATAGTAGATCACAGCACTTCCTCACTCTAGGCCCTTCACCATTTGACTGTCAGTTTTAAACAGTCCCTCGTTTCAAGTGATGGGGGTAGGAGAGACAACTGAGGAAAATGAGACCCAGAAATACACGAGAGGCAGGAGAGACAGGCTGAACGCTGAGACCAGTGGCTAGATATCACTTCAGTTTACAAAGAACAAAATGTAACTTCATGTTGGTGAATCTCACGTGTCCAGACCAGCTCCTCCTCCTCATATCTTTCTTCCACAATCTTCTACTCAGGTATCTTTAATGACAAAGGGACCCATGGTCTCTTTGTCCTCTTTGGTTTTATCCTGATGGCTATACAGTTAAACCAAAACTCTTTTGTGTAGCAAACCAAGCTCTGTAATGTGCTCCATACTGCATCTTTATCGTCAATTTTCTGACAGTCCCAACCTTGCAGTCTGTCTCGCAATGGTGCTGAAGCTCTTGCTCGTCTCGCCACACCATATTGTTTCAAGCCTCCTGTCTTTCTTCGCCCCATTCTCTTGGTCTCATCATGCCATCTGTCTTTTTTTTTGCCATGCTATCTCCTAGGGTGCTTTCAGACGCTGCAGATAGATGTTCAATCCCTGGAATTTTGCCCTTAACTTTCACACGGAGCATTGTATACTGTCCTTCCAAATGCTTCCCAAACATCCTCTTCTTTGGACACAGAGCACTCTGATTATGAGTTCCGCAAAAACAAGGCTGCAGCTTTGTCATCTTTTTGTTGTTGTTTACTCACTAAGTTGTTCCCGACTCTTTGAAGCCCCATAAACTGTAGGCCACCTGGCTCCTCTGTCCATGGGATTTCCCAGGCAAGAATACAAGAATGGGTTGCCATTTCCTTTTCTAGGGGATCTTCCTGACCCAGGGATTGAACTGACGTCTCCTGCATTGTAGGTGGATTCTTTACCACTGAACCACCAGGGAAGCCCTTGCCATCTTTTAGCCCACCACTAAACTCATATTAGCTATCCTGTGACGGTATTGGAGTGGAAGGCCCAGTCCAGGTGAATTGATTTTTCCATATATATCAACTATGTAGCTGTAACTGAATCAGTAGATGTGATGGTATGAAATTGCTCTCAAAATGTTGTTTAGGCTGTCCATAGTGAATCAGAGGATGGGGGAAATTTCCCATTATGGTTTCTACCCAACTGTCAGAGAAAATTGGGACGTCGCATATGGGACTTCACCAATTCTGTATGCTATATAAACCCTAGATTATAGTAGAGTTTACAGTATATTTGCTCTCATTATAAATGTCACAATATTAATCTAGAAATTGAGGCTACATTTTAAATGGTAATGAACTATGTAACAACATCTAATGTAATATTACAGCAGAGAATGTAAATAAGGTTTTTCTTCAGAGTCCCAATGTGAACAGTTTTCCCATTGTGGATAAGCACAATGTTTTTCACTAATTTATCAAACTGTTCCACATCAGACTGTTTATAATTTGTAATTAAGAAACCTCTCAGCAAGTTGAAAAGTCGTCATTTGTTTTGGATATCAAAATGTTATCGGGACATTCAACATTTGCTGATTTTCCTCTTCAGCTCGTTAAGGCTTTAAATCATTTTCCCCATAACTGTTCCTCCCCAGTGACACTTTGTGTCCCATTTCTGACACTTAGAAATACTCCTGTCCGACTCTTTGCAATCCCATGGACTGCAGCACGCCAGACTTCCCTACCCATCACCATATCCAGGAGCTTGCTCAAACACATGTCCATCGAGTCGGTGATGCCATCCAGCCATCTCATCCTGTGTCGTCCCCTTCTCCTCCTGCCCTCAATCTTTCCAACATCAGGGTCTTTTTAAATGAGTTAATTCTTCACATCAGGTGGAGCTTCAGCTTCAGCATCAGTCCTTCCAATGAATATTCAGTACTGATTTCCTTTAGGATGGACTGGTTGGATCTCCTTGCTGTCCCAGGTGCTCTCTAGAGTCTTCTCTAACACCACAGTTCAAAAGCATCAATTCTTCAGCACTCAGCTTTCTTTATAGTCCAACTCTCACAGCCATACATGACTATTGGAGAAACCAGAGCTTTGACCACATGGACCTTTGTTGGCAAAGTAACTTCCCTGCTCTTTAGTATGTTGTCTAGGTTGGCCATAACTTTTCTTCTAAGGAGCAAGCATCTTTTGATTTCATGGCTGCAGTCACCATCTGCAGTGATCTTGGAGCCCCCCACCCCAAATAAAGTCTGTCACTGTTTCCACTGTTTCCCCATCTATTTGCCATGAAGTGATGGGACCAGATGCCATGATCTTAGTTTTCTGAATGTTGAGCTTTAAGCCAACTTTTCCACTCTCCTCTTTCACTTTCATCAAGAGGCTCATCAAGAGGCTGTTTAGTTCTTCTTCACTTTCTGCCATAAGGGTGGTGTCATCTGCATATCTGAGGTTATTGTTATTTCTCCTGGCAATCTTGATTCCAGCTTCTGCTTCATCCAGTCTTGCATTTTTCAAGATGTACTCTGCATACAGCCTTGACATACTCCTTTCCCAATTTGGAACCAGTCTGTTGTTTGATGTCCAGTTCTAACTGTTGCTTCTTTTCCTGCATACAGATTTCCCAGGGGGCAGGTCAGGTGGTCTGGTACTCCCATCTCTTGAAGAATTTTTCATAGTTTGTTGTGATCCACACAGTCAAAGGCTTTGGCGTAGTCAATAGAGCTGAAGTAAATGTTTTTCTGGAACTCTCTTGTTTTTTCAATGATCCAACAGATGTTGGAAATTTGATCTCTGGTTCCTCTGCCTTTTCTAAAACCAGCTTGAACATCTGAAAGTTCATGGTTCACGTATTGCTTAAGCCTGGCTTGGAGAATTTTGAGCATTACTTTACTAGTGTGTAAGATGAGTGCAATTGTGCAGTAGTTTGAGCATTCTTTAGCATTGCCATTCTTTGGAATTGGAATGAAAATTGACCTTTTCCAGTTCTGTGGCCACTGCTGAGTTTTCTAAATTTGCTAGCATATTGAATGCAGCACTTTCACAGCATCATCTTTTACTATTTGAAATAGCTCAGCTGGAATTCCATCACCTCCACTAGCTTTGTTCATAGTGATGCTTCCTAATGCCAACCTGACTTCACATTCCAGGGTGTCTGGCTCTAGGTGAGTGATTACTCCAGCCTAATATTAAACAGGGCAAAGTTCCTAGCCTTTCTGGTTTCTTGGTCCCTTTTCTGGACAGGATTTTAAACACTTACACATTTCTTGATTTTATCTTTCAAGAGAGAAAGATATATTTATTTATCATAGACTCTGTGTCAGACGCTGTGCCAAGCGTTTTACTGTATCATCTGCACCATCCCATAATTCTTCACAATTCTTTACTATTTATTGCATTCAGAAGTGCATATTAAGTACAGTCTGTTCTATCTTATTTTTGTAATGCAAATTAGCTCACTCACATAAGGGAATGTCATCAATAAAATGCAGAAATCCTGTAGGTTAATAAGTGATTCTTTCCCAGCCCATTAAATTTTGTGCCACCAAGTAGCAACATCTGAACACAAAGTATACCAACTCAGCTGAATGCAGCAAGCTGGAAAAAATACAGTGTTGTGCAGAATGCTGTTTATCCCATGCTCCTTCTTTTGGCTCACTCTAACCAAATACTCCCTTTTGGCAATGTGTATTGGTGGTTATCTGGATCTTTGCGCGTTTTGACATGGTCTCCATGCTCCGTGTTTCCATCCTTCCTATACTCCCTTGGGTCAAGCATCCTTTCTTTTGTTTGTTTGAATTTTTATTGGAGTTATAGCTGCTTACAATCTTGTGTTATTTTCTGCTGTACAGCAAAGTGAATCAGCTATGTGCATACATATATATCCTTTCTTTTTTGGATTTTCTTCCCATTTAGGTCACCACAGAGCACTGAGTAAATATATATATATGTCATTCCCAATCTCCCAATTCATCCACTCCCCTCCCCTTACCCACTTTGGTGTTGGTGTGTTTGTTCTCTATGTCTGTCTCTGTTTCTGCTTTGCAAATAGGTTCATCTGGACCATTTTTCTAGACTCCACATATATGCATTAATATATGATATCTGTTTTCTCTTTATGACCTACTTAACTCTGTATGGCCGTCTCTTTGTTCATCCATTCCCCTGCAAATGGGACAATTTCTTCCTTTATACTGCTGAGTAATATTCCATTGTATATGTGTGCCACGTTTTCTTTATCCTTCCCCTTGTTGATGGACATCTAGGCCACTTCCATGTCCTGGCTGTCGTAAATAGTGCTGCAATGAACATTGGAATGCATCTTTTGGAATTATAGTTTTCTCGAGGTATATGCCCGGGAATGGGATTGCTGGGTCATACGGTAGCTCTATTTTTAGTATTTTAAGGAATTTCCATGCTGTTCTCCATAGTGGCTATATCAACTTACATTCCTACCACCTGTGTAAGAGGAAAGGTTTCCCCTTTCTCCACAGCCTCTCCAGCATTTATTGTTTAAAGACTTTTTGATGATGGCCATTCTGACTGGTGTGAGGTGATACCTCATCATAGATTTTATTTGCATTTCTCTAATAATTAGAGATGTTGGGAACCTTTTCATGTTGCTTGTTTTATATTTATCTTTTATTTATTAGGACTTTTACATTTTTTGTTTAGTTGCTAAAGTTTTTAAAAAATTTTTATTTATTTATTTTTGGTTGCACTGGGTCTTCGTTGCTTTGCATGGCTTTCTCTAGTTGTGGCAAGTGGGTGCTACTCTTTGTTGTAGGGCATGGACTTCTCATTGCAGTGGCTGCTCTTGTTTGGATCACCAAACTCTAGACATTCAAATTTTAGTAGTTGTAGCACATGGGCTCAGTAGTTGCAGCACATGGGCTTTAGGGGACACAGGCTAGAGTAGTTACAGCTCCAGGGCCTGGCAGTTGCAGCTCAGAGGCTCTAGCGCACGGGCTCAGTAGCTGTGGTGCACAGACTTAGTTGTTACCTGGCATGTGGAATCTTCCCAGACCAGGGATCAAACACACATCCCCTGCACTGGCAGGCAGATTCTTATCCACTGTGCCACTAAGGAAGTTCCTTCTGCCCATTAAAAAAATTTTTTCCATCAATGAGTTGTATAAACTGTTAATATATTTTGGAAATTAAGCCCTTGTGGGTTGCATTGTTTGCAAACATTTTCTCCCATTAACTGTCTTTTCGTTTATGATTTTGATTAATGTGTAAAAATTTCTATGTTTGATTGGGTCCTATTTGTTTATTTTTTCTTTTATTTCTATTGCTTTGGGAGACTGAGCTAAGGAAATACTGCTACAGTTTATGTAAGAGGCTATTTGCCTATGCTCTCTTCTAAGAGTTTATGGTGTCATGTCTTATATTTAAGACTTTAAATCATTTTGAGTTTTTTTTGTGTATGCTCTGAGGGGGTGGTCTAACTTCATTGATCCACATGTGGCTGTCCAGTTTTTCCAACACCACTTGCTAAAGCGATTGTTTTTTCACCATTGTACATTCTTGCCTCCTCTGTTCACAACTACTGATCCACAGTATGTGCAATTATCTGCAGGCGTGCTTCTATTTCGTCATGCCAACTGGATCTAATACACTGTTTTGTCTCAATAATCACACTGATTTGATTACTGTAGCTTTGTAGTATTTCCTGAATTCTGGAAGGATTATGCCACCAGTTTGTTTAACTTTCTCATGATTGACTTGGCAATTACTGGTCTTTATCTGATTCCATATAAAATTTTAGGATTATTTGTTCTAGCTCTATGAAAAATGTTATGGTAAATAATTGGATTGCAATTAAATCTGTAGATTGCCTTCTGGGTAGTCCAGCCATTATTAAAACTGTATTAATTCTTCAACCCAATGAGCATAGATTTTTGTTCATTTCCCCTTGAAATCTTCTTAAATTTGCCAATTTTTATGTTCTAACATATGTACTTTTAACCTCGCTGATTACTAACATTGCACAACTATTTTCTTTTTTCCATGCAGATTTATATAAAGAGAATTTTAACTATTCTCATTCTGGTATTTCATGCTAGTGTACAAGAAATGCAACCAGGTTCTCTATATATTACTCTTTTATCCTGCTCATCTTGATGAACTCAGTCTAACAGTTCTCATAGTTTTTATGTGGAGTTTTTTAGTGTTTTCTAGTATGGAAGATATCAGGCAGCATCTGCTATCAAATGACAGAATTTACCCGCTTCCCTTCCAACGTTGGATGCCTTTTAATTTCTATTCTTCTTTTCATCTGACCTTATGTGGCTAGGACTTCCATACAATGCTATGAAAAAGCCTAATGGTGAGAATGGGCCAATCCTTTGTCTTATTCCAGGAATTTAACCCAGCAAGACTTTCAGCTTTTCCCATTTGGTATTTGTTGGCTGAATGGCTTGTCCCTAATGGCATTTTATTATGTTGAGAGCTATCTGTCCCTCTATATTCACTTTAGGAAGAGTTTTTATCAGGAATAAATGTCGATGTTCTGTCTGTTGTTTACAATTTATCAATATGCTTTTTCTACCATCTTTGCTAGAGGATGCACATCATGGAATGTTTTGTCTTTATACTGTTAAATGTGGTATAGCAAATTAATTGATTATGCCATATGTTGAACAATCCTGGTACGCCTGGAATGACAACCATTTGATCCACAGAGCATGAATCCTCTTTTATAATGTTGTTGACTTCAGTTTGCTATATTTTGGTATGAGGATTTTTACATCTATATTCATCAAAAAATATTGACCTGCTAATTTTCTTTATTTGTAGTGTCTTTGTCTGGCTTTGGTATACGGTGATGGTGCTCTGACACAATGATTTTGGAGACTCCCCTTCTCTTCAATCTTTGGAAGTTTGAGAAGAACAGATATAAGTTTGTCTTGGTGGAATTGCCCAGTGAAGCCATCCAGTCTTGGACTGTTGCTGTGACATGAGTTTTTAAAGTAAAATTCTACTTTAATTCTAGTGATTGCTCCATGATTCAACATTTATCAGTTTCATCTTGATTCAGTTTGATGAGTATCGCCTCTAAAAGACTCTGCCTATGATCTCTAGTTATCCAATGTTCATCTAACTGTATCACAAGTATCCTACTCTGTCCTTATGTCCTTGTATGTGTGTATTGCAAACATGTGTGCTTCTAATTTAATTTCAAGTTCTAGTTTAATTTAATATCCAATTAACAAGTCTCTTTCAAATAACTAGTCAGGATCCAGTTCAATATGCTAGGCTTTCCACTGCTCGTCTGTATTCCAGGTGGGTCATCACCAACAGTTAGCGCCAGGATAGAGGTGAGAACAGGACTTCCTCCAGCGAGCTGCTGTTTCAGTGGACAAGTATATTACCACAGAAGCAGGCCCCTAACCATTTCCTATAGACTGGATGGATGGATGAAGAAGTGTCTATATTCCTACATGCACTAGGTTTTCCCTGAAGCCCTCAACGCCAGTTCTCCCAAGATTATCCTACAGGCAGAGAAAACAATTCTTGCTTGAAGTATACTAGTGAAATTATTCTAAAACAAAACCATGGCCACCCTCTAGTGCCACTTTAGACATCAGGTCACTCTGGGTGTATAGCCCTTCAACCTGCCTAAGATCTGGCGATGTTTACCTAAGAGCCAGACAGATTGCTACTTCCATTTATGAACACATGCTCCATTTCTTTGTATGTATACCAGTCATATGTATGGATAAGTATGTGATGAGTGTCAAATCTGAAACTTCGAAAGTTACTTCCCTGGAAGTGCAATTCTGATCAGTGTCTTCTAAGCAAATAAAGGAAATTATTTCTAAAGCTTATCCTCTCAGATGCAATGGCTCGACCTTGCTTGTTTGAGCACATTGTATCCTCAGATGAGTGTAAGGTCATACCTCAGATTTGGAAACCACAAGGCTCTTCATAACCACTAATTCATGTGCTGTTATGTCTATGGTATCCTTTTCTAGACTGAGCAAAGAATTTACTCCTGCTGAATCTCATTGTTAATGCACAGAGAACTCGACCATAATTTCAATATGTACAAAAGCCTTTTTCTGCACAATGCTAAGTTTTCACTGTAGCCAGTCTGAGCTGCACCCTCTCCATAGTTCAGGTAGGACTCACTCTCCATGGAACACATTGTCACTTCCTGTATCTCTTTCATTTTTATTGCTCCTTCCTTTTCAAAATTTGCCTGTTTTCTTGGTCTTCTGAAGTATTAATTTTCTTCGAGCAGTCTGAAATCACACATCTGCTGGTTCATGTGTGGCTCACCCCACCATGTTTAGGACATCAGCACTCTCTATTCCATTGGTTAGGCATTGTTGCCTGATGGCAGTTCCTTGTTAGTCCAATCAGCTATCAGCAGTACTGATTTTTTGGTTCTTTTTAGAAATTAGCACCAAATTTTGTTTATTCCCTCTTCTCCAGTGAAGTGGCCAGGGTCTCCTGTGTCTCCGTACACCTGCCTGGTATTAGCTACCTTCATTGGGGGAAATAGGAAAAACAAAGTGGTTTGCATGAGCCACCAGCTCATTTACTGGAAAATTCAGAAGCCTGGAATCAGCCATGTTACAAGAGTCAGACACGACTTAAGAGACTAAAACTAAACAAACATATATGAGAATGCTCTGCTTCAAGGCTCCCAGAAATGTCTGGCCCCGTGCCAGAGATGAAGCAGACGCTTCTGAGCACAGTTGGTTCGGCGAAGGAGTGAGTGCACAACATTCAAACTAGGACCAACTGCGGTGGGTGTTTATTTGAGACCTTTTCCAGAATCACACCCACAGATCTCTCCTGCCTCATCAGAATGACATCAGTCACAGGCTGTTGCTTTGTTTGTGATTGAAATTGGGTAAAGGAAGAGAAGGTAAAGGGGACTTGGTTTCTATCTGTGATTCTGCCTCCTTGTTGTCACTGGCCTGGCCACACAGGCTAAAACGGGTAAATGGTCAGCCCCTTGCACTTGCTCATCCCTTCCCTTCTGGGTAGGTACCAGTTACATGTCCTCCAGGTCATCAAGGAAAAGAAAGGACTCTGCTGATGCCCTAGTGTGTTCTCCTGCAGAGGCTTTCACTCCACATCATGCCCTGTATCTTTGACCAGGCTGCCCTCTCAGTCAGTAAACTGGGAAACATTGATCCCTCGGGGACCGCTCGAAGCCCTTTCTCCTCTAGTAAGTCTTCTCTGTTTCCCTTCCCAGTGAAATGCTGGAGATTCTTTTCCTGTGCTTCCATTATAAGTTTATGCAGGCCTCCAAGTTAGAAGCAGAATTCTTTATTTTCCATTTTATATCTATCTCCTTTCCTAAACCATAGGCTTCTCAAGAAGAGAATTTTCCCTTTTAAACTTTGATTTCCTAACGCTCACAGAAGTGACAGAGTACACACACTGAAGAAACTTTGTTGAATGGATGATAGACAAAGCAGATAATCCTTTGGATTTTCTGGAACTCAGGAATGATTATTGTTTTGTTAGCATCTCACCTTCTTTGGTGGAGAAGGCAATGGCACCCCACTCCAGTACTCTTGCCTAGAAAATCCCATGGACAGAGGAGCCTGGGGCTGCAGTCCATGGGGTCGCGAAGAGTCAGACGTGACTGAGCGACTTCACTTTGACTTTTCACTTTCATGCATTGGAGAAGGAAATGGCAACCCACTCCAATATTCTTGCCTGGAGAAGCCCAGGGATGTGGGAGCCTGGTGGGCTGCCATCTATGGGGTCGCACAGAGTCGGACACGACTGAAGCGACTTAGCAGCAGCAGCAGCACCTTCTTTGGGGCTTCCTAGGTGGTGCTAATGGTAAAGAACCCGCCGGCTAATGCAGGAGACATTAAGAGACTTGGGTTCTATCCCTGGGTTGGGAAGATCCCCTGGAGGAGGGCATGGCAACCCCTTCTAGTATTCTTGCTTAGAGAATCCCAGGGACAGAGAATTCTGTCCATAGGGACTACATTCCATAGGGTAGCAATGAGTCAGACACACTGAAGCAACTTAGCACACATGCCTTCTTTGATTTCTCCTGGGACCAAGGATATATTGATAAGTATTCTGAATTAGAATGAGTACAGATACTAACATTTAACATCACAGTAGCAGTGGATCAACAGATAGAGGCAGAGACCTGTTAGGAAGAAGTACAGCACCTCATCTCTTCAAACCTAGCAGCCATATTCTTTGGCTCTAGGGATGAATAAGACTCAAGTTGCAGAGCTCTGTGGGGCTTCAACCCCTAGTTTGTCTCACTGCCTTATGCCACCTGTAAATGAGTAAAGGAATCAACAGATGGCTGAGGTCTATATTTTCAGACTAGAATTAGAGAGTGAAAAAATAAATTCTTGTAGCCAGCTCCTAAACTTAGAGAGAATATTTTTTTTGCCTGCTTATAGATACAACCTTGAGAAAGAGCTGAGGTCAGTGACAATCAACCTTGAAGAGCGGGCGAACTAATCGCCTCAAGAAGTAAAGTAAGCGGTGTTCCATCTATGGCTCCCTGACATGGTTTAGCAATATCTGTAGGACCGTGATCAATCAGTGGTCATCAGTGAGGCAAAGGGGACCATGCCCAGGGAAGTCCCCATCATGAACATTAATAATAGAGGAAATTCTCATGTACAGACCACTAGAGTTGTTTCAGGAAGTGTTCTGAATATGCACCAATTACGTGGAGATTATGCACAAGAGGTCATGTGATTATGAAACACTTGGCCATTCAAGTGCAGTTAGGTTTTATAGTTCATTACAGACTGTTTAAAAGTGGTCCCTCCAAATAATGTGTTAAAATAACTGTAAGCTGCTAGTCTTCTCACAGCTTCCCTGGTGGCTCAGTGGTAAAGAACCTACCTACCAGTGCAGGAAATGCAGATTCAATCCCTGTGTCAGAAAGATCTCCTGGAGAAGAAAATGGCAACACACTCCAGTATTCTTGCCTGGGAAATCCCATGGGCAGAGGAGCCTGGAGGGCCACAGTCCATGGGGTGGCAAATGAGTTGGACACAACTTCGTCACTAAACAACTAGGTGTCTAAGCAAAATCTATTTGTTTAGTTCACTGTAGGTGGCCTCTCTAAAGTGAGATGCAAGTTAAATCATTCCTAAATGGAGAAAGACATTTCAGTTTATAGACATCATGTACCTTTTCTCTTTTGGTGGCAGATCATTTATTAAGAGCCACTGATTTCATTCAGGTAAGATTGCATAAGTGAGAAGCAAGAGAAGTCTTTTTGATTTCTTTAAAAACTTCCTTCTAGTCATTGGGAACTGAACTGAATACAGAAGAGCCATTAAGAGAATTGGATTTTCAGCACACTGAAACCTCAGCTTTATAAAGACAAGATAGGTCTCATGTATATCCTTAATTTTCCACCACAGCTTTATAAAGACAAGAAATTATATATCCTTAATTTTCCACTGAACAAGTACAGTTGAAGTCAGTTGACTTCCAAGCCTTTGCTCTTATGTTTCATAGGGAATGGGGCCAAGACATGGAGAAATTCGCCATGTTGAATTGGGCCATGTTGAATTCAAGAGGTTGTGGCAAGGCCAAAACACATTTATCTGAGCGAACACCAGTGTAAGTTGTCATAGTATATTATTTCTTTTGGGTTGCATGGCACTTAAAGGGCTAATGAATGACGGGGAGTGAAGTAAAAGAAAAGTTCATTACAACTCATTAAAAATGAATACAATTCCAAATCAATTTCCATTAGTTAGAGTGTAGGTGTTATACATGTCTTGGAAAATTTTTATTATAAATTCGTGCTACACCTGTGAGTAAGAGTGGTTAGTCCATGCCTCCTCCCCTAATGAAAAAAAAAAGAACAGGAGAGATAGCATTCAGTTACTTTCTTATTAAATGAAATGTTTAAAAGGCATCATCTTGCTTCTCATGGCCATGTCCTGATTATGTCAGGTCAAATTAGCTCAGTGTATAAATTGCAGTAAACACAAGTGACAGATAAATGAAATGCATGGCGACACTCTCATGAAAACCAACTATGGACTCCATACTAGGTGGCAATTTCACAGTCACCATCTGGGGATCCAAAAGAGAAGCCAGTCTTCAAGTGGTGTGATGCCAGAGCCAACACTGTGCTTCTCTCTCACCACCTCTGCTGTGTGCTTGATTTTTTTTTTTCACCCAAAGCTCTAGTACTTGTTCTCTGAAGATAAGTGAAAGAGTAAAAGAGCTCTTTCATTTGTATTTTTTTTTTTTGGCTTAATTAATCTATTCTAGCCCTACACTTTTAACTAAAGCTGCTTCATGGAATGCACGAGATAGTATCTCTAATATCTGGTAATAAATGTTCTCAGATTTCAGTGTGTGGATTGCCTTTCTCTCACTTACAAACGCCAGTTAAAACACAGACAATTGTCAATTGTTTAGAAGCCTGATTCACAGTTTCTGGGAGCTGACTATGTCCTAATTACTGTGCTAAGCCTTAGCAGTAAAGCTATCAGCAGTACAGAGGAGTATCGTCACTTCAGTAACTTATTAGTGAAAGAGAAGGGCACATATACATTTAATTGCAATAGGACATGAAAAATTCCAGGTTTCCCAGATGGCGCTAGTAGTGAAAAACCTGCCTACCAGTGCAGGAGACGTACACACAGGTTCGATCCCTGGGTCAGTAAGATCCGCTGGAGGAGGGCATGGCAGCCCGCTCCAGTATTCTTACCTGGAGAATCCCATGGACAGAGGAGCCTGGTGGGCTACAGTCCATGGGGTCACAAAGATTTGCACACAACTGAGTGACTTAGCATGGATGGTAAATTCCATGACAAGGGGATTTGAGATTTTCTGGGAACCTGCAAAGAGGTTCTTAAACTGCCCTATGGGAATCAGAGAATGTCCCAAGGGAAGAAATTGTTAATCAAGAATTTTAAAAATATATATTTTTGGTTGCATTGGGTCTTATTTGTTGCACATAAGTGTCTCTCATTGTGGCGCCTGGGCTTGCAGTGGGCTTAGTTGCCCCAAGGCATGTGCGATCTTAGTTCCCTGGCCAGGGATTGAAACTAAGTCCCCTGAGCTGTAAGGAGGATTCTTAACTGGTAGACATTCAGCAAAGTCCCAATATTTAAGAATGAAGGGATACTAGAAATTACCTAGGTAAAGACATAGCTTGTTTAAATCAATGGGAGCAGATGAGGGGAAAGCCCAGAGACAAGTGACCATGAAATACCAAAAGAAAATTTTTTCAAGTTTTAAAAATTCAAAAAGAAATATGACAGTAGCATTGGCAGGAAATTGACTCGGAGAAGGGGGCAAAGGTGGGGTAAAGAAAGGCCTTGTAGGCAAGGTTGCATATTTTACCTGAAGCACGCACAATAATATGGAACATTTACATTTTAGAACGCATACTCCAGCTCCAGTGTGGAGAATGGACTGTAAGGGAGCAAGCCTAGGGCCAGGGAGGTGTGTTACAATAGTGGATGTAGCCAGAATGGAAGAATAACTCAAATACACTGAGAGCTTACTTTGTGTCAGCAATTATTTTAACGTGTATTAACTCTTTAATTCTAACCACATCCCCTTACGGTCATATAACTATTGTTCCTATTTTCTGAGTGAGGAAGTTAAGATGGAGTCAGCAGTTTACCCAAGTTTACATAGCTGGTAAATAACAGATCAACCCACTCCAGTGTTCTTGCCTGGAGAATCCCAGGGACGGGGGAGCCTGGTGGGCTGCCGTCTATGGGGTCACACAGAGTCGGACACGACTGAAGTGACTTAGCAGTAGCAGCAAAGAACAGATCCAAAGTTTTAACCCAGAGAGTCTTAGCCCGGAGTTCACTTCCTTAATGATCACTGCCCTACAATCTTAGAACAGGGTAATGTCAATGAAAACAGCAGGCAGATCCTAAGGAATGAGAAGTAAACCAGTTCCAGGTCAGAGTGAAGTTTTTGATGTTCAGATCTGAGCTGAGCATCGAATCAGGTAAGCAATTCTAGTGGAAACACACCCAAACTACAGAGGTTGAAGGTCAAAGCAAAGGGGTCACAATGCAGATCAGTAGAGAAGGTCAGAACAGCCAAAAGTAGAGATGGAACATTGCGAAACGTGAAACAAAACAAAAAGCAGAGCAAAGCAGGCTGTCTTAAGATAAAAACATTCAGAAACCAATATTCTCAGCAACCCGAGGAAGAGAGCCACAATGCAGGAGCACAGATGTGCAGCAACGAAACGAGACAGAGTAGGTGACGTGAGACAGGGTTTTGCCTCGGGCCTGAGCTTTTTTATAGTTCTTGTTGCATTCCGAACCAAAGCCTTGGTGACTTCTGGGCTATCCCTGCTCTGTCCAGGTACGGGAGTAATTGAGAACATGTGATTGAATTGACATCTGTCGAAAGATGAGGAGCAGCAATTGATAGAGGGTTCTTTCTGAGCAGAACACAGCTGATCCATTATAAATACCTGGTATTAATAGATTGGGCTTCCCAGGTGGTGCTAATGGTAAAAACCCGACTGCCAAGGCAGAAGATAAAAGAGACACAGATTCGATCCCTAGGTTGGGAAGATCCCCTGAAGGAGGGCATGGCGACCAACTCCAGTATTCGGGCCTGGAGAATCCCATGGACAGAGGAGCCTGGTGGGCTACCGTCCATAGCGTCGCAAAGAATCAGACACAACTGAAGTGATTTAGCACACCAGACATTAATAGCTTAGTGGGTTCCTCTGAATTGCAGAAACTCAATAGAGATTTATTGTATAACTAAATAAATGAATAAGTGGAGTATCTGTTTCTTACATTGACTTATCAATAGCTAAAATAAAGGGGGTAGCTATACACCTAAATTATCTAATGCTGAAAGATAATGGAGGACTTCCTTGGTGGTCCGTTGGTTAAGACTTCACCTTCCAGTGCAGGGGGGTGCTGGTTCGATCCTCAGTCAGGGAGCCGAGATCCCATATGCCTTGAGGATGAAAATAAACAGAACATAAAAAAGAAGCAATATTATAACAAATTCAGTAAGAGACTTTAAAAAATGTTTCACATTAAAAATAAAAACCTTAAAAAATAAAGATAATGGGTCTCTTTTTCAGTGATAAGCCATTATTCAAGATAAACCCCAGATTCCTGATCCCTTTGTCAATATTATGAAAGTCTAAAATAGTTTTCTATATTGTGAAGTCATTGGAAAAAAAAAAAAAAAGAGTGTGACTATTAGAGAGAGGAAGACCTAAATTTGGGAACTTCTTCTACCGCTGACTAGTCTCAGCTTCATCATCTGGAAAACCGGGATAGTAATAATCAAATCTTAAGCTAATTGTAAACAAAATTGGGAGTACAGAAATACACCCCCGGGGCTTTCCTGGTGGCTCAGGCGACAAAGAATCTGCCTACAACTCAGGAAAGCTGGGTTCGACCCCTGGGTCTGGAAGATCTCCTGGAGGAGGGCATGGCTACCCACTCCAGTAGTCTTGCCTGGAGAATTCCATGGACAGAGGAGCCTGGCGGGCTAAAGCCCATGGGCTCACAACGAGTCAGATACAACTGAGTGACTTTCACACACACACACACACACACACACACACACACACACACGGATACATCCTTGGGTTTAGAGTCAACCAATTGTTTTACCAAGGTGCCAAGACAGTGAATTTGTTGGTGAATTCATCAGTGCATATCCATGTGCAAAATAATAATCTTAGATTCACCTCACACCAATACACAATAATCACCTCAGCTTGAATATAAACGCTAAAATAATTTTTATGACACTGTAACAGAAAATCTTAGAGATGTTTTCTTAGACAAAGATTTCCTAGATAGGACTCCTCAAGAGGAAAAATAATGGTAAATTTGCCCTCATCAAAGTTCAAAACTTTTGCACTTCACAAAACACTAGAAAGAAAATTAAAACAAATCAAAACAGAATAGGAGAAATCTATGTGTCACAAAGAAATAGCACAATGTGGTAAAATCCCACTAACCAGAATTTAAAAGAATACCCCTAACTCAAATTTTGCAAGTCAATAAAAAAAGTGGGGGATGCTAAAGAGTAAACAGATTATTATCCCAAGTAGACGCGGATGGCCAATAAGGACATGAAAAGATGCTCCATACATTGCTGCTGCTAAGTCACTTTGGTCGTGTCCGACTCTGTGCGACCCCATAGACGGCAGCCCACCAGGCTCCCCTGTCCCTGGGATTCTCCAAGCAAGAACACTGGAGTGGGCTGCCATTTCCTTCTTCAATGTATAAAAGTGAAAAGTGAAAGTGAAGTTGCTCAGTCATGTCCGACTCTTGGCGACCCCATGGACTGCAGCCTATCAGGCTCCTCCGTCCATGGGATTTTCCAGGCAAGAGTACTGGAGTGGGGTGCCGTTGCCTTCTCCAGCTCCATACATTAGGAAAATGCAAACCAAAACCACAACAAAATTCACCCACTAGAATGGCTGAAATAAATAAGACAGACAATAACAAATATCTGTGAGGCTATGAGAAATGGGAATCCTCATGCATTGCTGGTGAAAACGTAACATGTAGCAGCCACTTTGGAAATGAGTTTAGGGGGTTCTTAAGAGGTTAAACATAAAAAATACCGTATGACCAGAAATTCCACTCCTAGGAATATACGCAAAAGAATTGAAAATATATGTTCACACAAAACTTGCAGGTGAATGTCCATAGATGTTCATAGCAAGATTATTTATAATAGTCCAAGAGCCTACATGCTCATCACTGGTAAATGGACTGACAAAATGAGGTGTGTGGAATAATGTTCAACGGTGAAAATGAAGGAATTATGGACACGTGCTAAAGTAGATGGAGCTTCCAGGTGGTGCTAGTGGTAAAGAACCCACCTGCCAATGCAGGTGACCTCAGAGACATGGGTATGAGCCCTGGGTCAGGAAGATCCCCTGCAGGAGGGCATGGCAACCCACTCCAATATTCTTGCCTGGAGAATCCCACAGACCGAGGAGCCTGGTGGGCTACAGTCCATGGAGTTGCAAAGAGTCAGCACAACTGTAGTAACTCAACAGTCCCACACCCTAGGGTGGATGACCTCAAACAATAAGTTAAATGAAAGACAGCACATTCTGCATAGGTTCTTTACAGGCAATGTCTCAAAAAGCAGATTTAACCAGAAAGAGACTGGTGTTTGCCAGGAGGTAGGGAGGGGTAAGTGGATCATGATTAGCTGTAAATGGACAAAATGGATCTTGCTGGAGAGAAGAAAGTGCCCTAATACGAATTAACTGTGTTAAATTGCATAACTAGGTAAAGGTAGTGAAAATCAGTGCATTTTACATGAGTGCATTTTATACCGTGTAAAAGAGTTTTCAATAAAATTGTTTAAAAAAAAAAAAAAAACCTAAAGAAAAGTCCAAGTGATCAGTCAGTTTTTCCTCTTAAAAAACTGCTTTCGCTACATTTTTGAGAGGTCTCCTAGTAAGCAAATCTGAATAAGGACTCTGCTGCCTGAACAGTCTTCCCACCTTCCCTCCTCGGCTCACAACAGCAGCAGATGCTCAGCACAGGGCCCAGCTGGTGGAGCCCAATGTCGCTGGCTTTGCTGCTTGACTGGGTGAGGACGCTGGCCTCAGCATGTTAGCAATCCTTATTCGCTGGCTCTAATAAATACATTTTGCCTCCGGCAAAAAGTCTGCGAGTAGTTAATAAGAATAATGAGCAGTAGCAAAGAATTAATGGCCTCTTTATTATGAGAGATGAAGTCCAGTGTTCAGTGTGCTTGAATAGGAAAATTGTTTTATAGGCAAAATTAACTGGAGAGACCTTATTTAGCCAATTTTAAGGTAATGGGTTTTGGCTTCTAAATGTCAGCAATGCAGAAAGGAAGAGTCCAGGTAAGTCTGAGTCACTTACATGGCACTTCCTCAATTTTGAAAGGGAAGATGAGGCATGACTCCTCTGTGGCAGGTGACTACCTGCATCTCTTACAAAAAGAAGAGGAAGGAGAGCAGTCTCTCAGGTGTGCATGAATTTCATCATGGCTTGCACCTTATTTCTGTTTTTCTAAGGATGCCAAAACCAACATGGTATCCATGTTATCACCATCTGGGGCCATACTATACTCATTTCAGTGAGAATCTCTTACCTATCTCACTGTGAACATGACTCATGTCCATTGCAATGTGTGTGTCCTGACAACACTGGGCCAGACCCCAGGTGGCCAGGTGGATCAGATCTGAGATTCCTTGTTGATGGCAGCTCTGGACCCCTGGCTACTCAGGTATCATCAGTAGCGGTATAATGGTCCAGGTGACAGGTATATTGGCACTTGCTCCTTGGAAGGAAAGCTATGACAAACCTAGATAACGTATTAAAAAGCAGAGTCATCATTTTGCCCACAAAGGTTCAATTAGTCAAAGCTATGGTTTTTCCAGTAGTCATGTACAAATGTAAGAGTTGGAACATAAAGAAGGCTGAGGGACGAAGAATTGGTGCTTTTGAATTATAATGCTGGAGAAGACTCTTGAGAGTCCCTTGAATGGCAAGGAGATCAAGCCAGTCAGTTCTAAAGATCAACCCTGAATATTCACTGGAAGGACTGATGCTAAACCTGAAACTCCAATACTTTGGCCGCCTGATATAACTCACTGGAAAAGATGCTGATGCTGGGAAAGATTGCAGGTAAAAAGAGAAGAGGATGAGATGATTATATAGCATCAAAACTCAATGGACATGAATTTGAGCAAACTCTGGGAGATGGTGAAGGACAGGGAACCCTGGCGTGCTATACAGTCCATGGGGTCCCAAAGGGTTGGACACAACTTAGCGACTGAACAACAGCATGAGAGAAAAGCCTTTTTCCTGTCATGTATTTATTTAGAAAGAAATTGAAAGTCGCTCACTCATGTCTGACTCTTTGCAACCCCATGGACTGTACAGTCCATGGAATTCTCCGGGCCAGAATACTGAAAGTGGGTAGCCTTTCCCCTCTCCAGGGGATCTTCCCGACCCAGGGATCAAACCCAGGTCTCCTGCATTGCAGGCAGATTCATCACCAGCTGAGCCACAAGGGAAGCCCAAGACTACGAGAGTGGGTAGCCTATCCCTTCTCCAGTGGATCTTCCCAAACCAGGAACTGAACCAGGGTCTCCTGCAATGCAGGCAGATTCTTTACCAGCTGATCTATCAGGGTAAAAAGCAAGCTAACAAAAAAACCAAAAGTAAACCACAACGCCATGACAAGGCTCACAGAGAAAGTTGTTGAGATGGTGGTAAGTGATTTCAGAGTGCTAGTGTCAGATTGCTAAAGCTGGCCAAGCAAGGTTGGGACCAATATACACAGAAAGAAGGGCCACCAAGAGAAAGGGGCTCGTGATAGCCTGGCCTCACCCTGCCCCTCGAAACTGTCATTATTCAGGCAATATTCACAACCATGTCACAGGACAGGTCTTGTTGAAGAACTGAGACAAGTTTTAATACCTGAAGTACTTAAAAAAACTTAAAAAAAATGTTTTTATACCATCAACTTACATTTTTACTTCTTTAAAAATAATATGAGGGCTTCCCTGATGGTTCAGTAGTTGGGACCCCACACTTCCAACGCAGAAGGTGTGGGTTTGATCCCTGGTTGGGCAACTAGGATCCCACATGCCTTGCAGCACAGTTAAAATAAAAAAATAAAAATAAAAAAAAAAACTGTGATAATGCACCAGGCACTGTGATGAGTTTGGCAGGGATGAGAAGATGCTCAGACAACTCTCTCAGGTCTCAGAGTTTTCAGGGGTGAAGGAGAGGTGTGCAGGGGGTCTCAAGGGAGAATATGCAAAGCGCCTTCTGAAAGGTTAAAGAGGTGGGAGGGTCAGGTAAAGGGAAGTTAACAATTCATGAAACGAGTGCAGAAAGACTGCACAGAGGAGGTACTAACTGAGACATGCTTTAAAAAATGGTTAAGGCATGAGAGCGAGACATTTCCAGGGACTCCTTCCAGAGGAAGAACACAGCACAAGCAAGTCCCAAAGACAGAAAAGCCAGAAGGTTCTAGGGACCAGTTGGAAGCCCAGACTGATTGACACGCAATATATTTTTATGGGCGAGCAGGACTACCAGGTCCAATGCGCTACGGAGTATCAGAGACGGTAGACAGAGTAGCTGATCATGACAGTCGTTCCACTGAAGACCTTAGTGCTGAGTAACATGGATGCACAATAGGATGGTCGATCTGACAGTCATGTATGGAATGGGTTTAAATGAGGAGAGCAGAAGGGCAGGGAGTTCGGTTGGAAAGTTATTGGTTCCTCTAAAGTTTTGCTGAGGGTTTACCTGAATTGAAGGTGTTCCTGAATGAGCCTGAAATCCGAAAGATCACTTCAGAAGCTACTGCAATCCAAGCAAAAGATAACAGCCTAACTTATGTTGGTTGTGCTAGAAAAGAGAGAACAGAAATGAACATTTTGGAGATAGGGTTCGATTACAACTAATGATTCAATTCCAGCTGCTATTAACAGACACGGATCTGTGGCTCAGATCCGGGTCCCTTCCTCGCTTCTGCATGTCTATCTGCTTTCTTTTATTCCTCCCTTAAATGTCTCTTACCTTTTAATGTGTTCTTTTCTGAGGGAAAAATGATAGCAAATTTCAAGCCTTAAATCCTCTTCTCCTTGTGAAAGTCTAGAAAATGCAAATGAACATTCTTTGGAACAAGCATTAGGAAACCTGTTTATAATCTGAGGGGCAACCTCAGGCATCCTTCACACCTTTAGTGTTTGGCACCTGGCCTGCTGCTGCTGAGTCGCTTCAGTCATGTCCAACTCTGTGCAACCCCATAGACAGCAGGCCCACCAGGCCCCCTGTCCCTGAGATTCTCCAGGCAAGAACACTGGAGTGGGTTGCCATTTCCTTCTCCAATGCATGAAGGTGAAAAGTCAAAGTGAAGTTGCTCAGCCGTATCCGACTCCCAGCGACCCCATGGACTGCAGCCTACCAGGCTTCTCCATCCATGGGATTTTCCAGGCAAGAGCACTGGAGTCCGGTGCCATTGCCTTCTCCAGGCACCTGGCCTGGGACCCAGTAAAGTGTCAATAAATGTTTGCTGAATAAATGAATAAGTCAATGAATGAAGACACGGTTTCTTCATGTTGTTGATTAGTCGCTAAGTAGTGTCCAACTCTTTGTGACCCCATGGACTGTAGCCTCCAGGCTCCTCTGACTATGGGATTTTCCAGGCAAGAATACTGGAGTGGATTGCCATTTTCTTCTCCAAGGGATCTTTCTCACCTGGATATCGAACCTGCATCTCCTGCTTTGGTAGGCGGCTACCTCAGTTCAAGTCAAGGTGAGTTAATTCTAGGAGTTCTATCTTCTTTACAGGGTTCTTTTAGGATCGAAATACCTCCCATCTCCCCAGCCTTCTCCTTCTCCAGACTCTCAACACCAACAACAAAGTTTGCTGGGAAGTTTCTATGTTCCAGTCAATGCAATCGGCAGATGTTTTGATCCCAGTGAATTATGTTTTCATCTACTTCCACAGCTGTATTTCACACGGCAGAGCAAAACCCAGCCAGGGCAAGTCACCTGAATAGTCTTCTCAGTAAAATGTTTAAGAACTAAGGAGATGAATTATCTTGAGCAGCCTCTCACAAAGCTTCCTTCCCTCAACACAATTTGGCAATTCAGCATATTTCCCTCAACCTCAAGACAGCTCCCACTGCATCCCTTGAACTGCCTTTCTTTGGGAACCTGAAAATAATGGAACAAAGTGGCAAAGGGTTCTGGGATGAAAGCAGCATGCTGGCATCAGGCCCCAGCGTTTTATAGGACCAAGTGGAAGGTGCCATAGAGGTGACTGGCTTTGAAGGAAATTCACAGAGTTAATCAGTTTGATCACACAGGCAGACACTGAAGTATTTGTCCAAATGTCAAGGTTATGGATAGCGCCAGTATATTTGTTTTTTGATGCATCAGTCTTTCTAAAAGCCTGCATCTAATGTGACATTGGACACAATTTTGGTTTTTTTTTTTTCCTTCCATCATAATGTTCTGTTAGGAAATACTGCATGCTCGTTTTATGTGGGAGCTGAATTTTATACATGGAGATTTCCTGCCACATAGAGAAAGAAGAGAAAGTTATTTGTGTGTGTCTTTATTGTTTATTTTTGAAAGGTTCGAGAAATACATAATGGTAAGTGACAATCAAGTTCCATTCTTCCTCTGTGCTAAACTTAAAAGCCAGCTGAGAGGGGGATATTTGGGAGAACTGAAGACTTGGCACGTGACAGAGCCTTGGACCACAGCCCTACCACACGCCAAGCTGCATCCCACACCTCCCATTGATGTTAACCAAGAGAGCCTGCTCCTTGTCCACCTTTTGATATCCACAGAAAATGACTGAGGTCCAGATCAGCTCACTGGTTTCCATGAGATGTCTGGTTGCCCCCAAAAGGAGCTTAACCCTGTATTGCAAGGAGTGGCTTCTTTAATGCCCAAAGATCTGCATGATTGATCCTCCTCACTCAGAGATTATTTAATTTAAAATGGGAAAAGTAAAAATATACTCTTACTGAAAAGACACAGTATGCATAAGCTACTGTGGCATGAAAATGATATTTTTAAGTTAATTTAAAATTTTTTTTTATTTTGTATTGGGGTATACTTGATCACAATGAATATTGTGATAGTTTCAGGTGGACAAAAAAAGGGACTCAGTCATATATATATATCCATTCTCCCCTAAACTCCCTGTCCATCCAGGCTGCCACAAAACATTGATCAGAGTCCCTGTGCTATACAGTAGGTCCTTGTAGGTTAGCCATTTTGGATATAGCAGTGTGTACCTGTCCATCCCAATCCCCCAACACTGTCTTGCCCCCATTCTTCCACTCTGGAAACAGTAAGTTCATTCTCTAAGTCTGTGAGTTTGTTTCTGCTTTGTCAATACAGTTCATTTGTATCTAAAATGTTATTTTTTTCATATAAGAAATATTAGAGAGGAACAGTCTGTTTTTCCTGTAGTAAAGTATTAGGACAGCAAGAGAAAAAAAACATTAAAAAAAAAAATTCTTTGTAGGATAATTCTTGGAACAGACTGGTCAGCTATAAAAAGTGCTACATGAAAGACTCCTGTATATACTGGGCTGTTGATTATTTTAGTTTCTGTAGATTTCAAGGAAGATGCCTTGTTTTATTCTGAGGAAAAGTGGTATACGAGGTAGGTAATCTCTCTCCCAGATTTCTGCTTTTTTGTGAACAGAAAGAAAAGAGAGCTTACTTTATTTCTGGCCCATAATAAAGAATTCTCCCTCCACCTCCCAACTTTCTCTGCCCACGTGTACCTGGATCTGTGTATTCTGCCTTGGAATATTTGCTTTGTGTGACAGATTTAAGGTCTTTTCAGCTAACAACATAAGAATACTTCAGATATGTCACATGGTTCTTCCAAAATAACTTGGAGTTGAGTTTCTGTCCCATTTTCTAATCAGCTGAGAACTTGGCTGGATGTATTTTAAATTCCGAGTCTCATTTTCTTTTTTATGTAGGTAACTGTAACAATTACAATTATAACAACAAATATTTTACTAAGTACTGGATACTGTTAGAAGGCTTTATATGCATCAACCCATTTTATCCACCCGAGAACTTCCAGATAGGCATCATGGCTCTACATTATAGATGGGAAAACTGAGGCCCAGTGAGGTCAGTGAGGATGAATTTAAATAAATGGAAAAGAAAAGGTGATCAGCACTGATCTTCGGGACAGTGCTCAATAAATGTTCTCCCTCCCTCTTTCCTTCATCCTTTTCTTCTTCCTTACCTCCCAAATCCTCAAAAATACTTCTCTACAAGCCTTAAAATCCACCCTAAATATGAAGAATGGAGCATAAGGTGCTACTTTCAGAATTCTGTCGCTTTTGCTAAAAACACAAAATATGCAATAAAAGTTAAAGGCTGGTCATTCTACGACTGTGGAGTGACTGTTTTGTTCCTACTCTGAGGGTCTAGCCCAGTGTCCTATCTTCCCTGAAAAATACAGCGTGTACGTTTTTTTCCTGTAACACATATGGTCTGATATATGAGCACTGGCTGGGATCAAGAAGCTGGTGGCCAGCCCAGCTCTGCAGCTCTGATTGTGCCAGATTCCTGCTTGTTCCTTGGGTACGATGCAATCACTTGGTCTTGGTTTATCCATCTATATAGTGAGATTTATGGTAACCTGCATCTGACTCGTGGTAAGGTTAAAATTATACACTGGATAGGAAAGTCACTAGAAACACCTTTTAACAGAAAGCAACTGACCTCACAATCCTGAAGGAGGAATGTGTTCTCAAGCTGCAGAGCTGCATCCATATCTGCTGGGGATGGGAAAACACAGTGATAAAGTCCTTTCACCATTGGCAACTCTACTCTGAGCACCAGCTGGTTAGAGTGATGGAGTCAAAGGACATCTCTGGCCACCCTTCAAGGGGTCATTTATATACCTCAGTTCAGTCTGCAGTCTCTACTGATCCCGCTGGATAAACTGTTAGACAGCCATTGGCTGTCACTGGATTTACCGCAAAAGGTAGAAACAGGAGATTACCTGGGATTTCTGTGGACACTAGTCTTGCAGAGTAGTTCTTCTAAAAGGTAGACAGCAGGGTAATGACAGTTGTACCATGCCCGTCTTAAACCATAGGATCTTTCTTCTCTCTCTCCCTTTAGATGGTCTTTTCCAGAGAAAGAGAAAGGGCTCCACTGCATAAGCCAGGATACATGCTGAAAAACTAAGACAAACTTTCTTACCATACTGAGCACAAGAATATTGAGTCAGCTGAGGAAAGAGACAGATGACATTCCAATGTTAAGTTTTCATGGCAGAAATAAGAAGAAAATAGCAATTAGTCTTCCAGATGAGAAAATACAGAGATTTGTTCTACTACACAGGGTACAATTGTTACTGGCTATTCCTTCTGCCTCCCTCTGGGATTCATGGAGCGGAAGGCTCATGCATCAGAAGCCCTCTGATGGCAGATATTTATGAATGTCCTCTCATTCAGGTCAGACAAACCCGGCTTCATTGTGATCACCGTGTTGCTTTTGACACTGTGAACATGGAACTGCATCAAACCACTCAAACTCTTCGCCCAGGTCTCCCTCAGGAACCTGAGTGCTAGTTTGCAGGACAGTCAGCTGATAGGGTTTGTGTGTGTGTGTGTGAAAGTTGCTCAGTTGTGTCCAACTCTTTGTGACCCCATGGACTATACAGACTTCTCCAGGCCAGAATACTGGAGTAGGTAGCTGTTCCCTTCTCCAGACGATCTTCCCAACCCAGGGATCGAACCCAGGTCTCATGCATTGCAGGCAGATGCTGACTGAGATCAATGAACAAAGCAAAGCCCCGGATAGTCTCCTCAGCATTCTTCCCTAGGAATCTAAGAACCATTCGTAATAGACTTGTCTTGGCTCTGTTACAACCTTAAGGTAGTTATGCAAATTGGCAATAGATTGAAAGACACTGCGGTCCTGGTCAGTAGAATTTTTTAAGGCAATATACATCACTTAGCCATTGTTCTGGCTTTTGTTTAAATGCCATAAAAGAAGCCTCATCCGCATGCCCCAGGTTCATGGACTGAATTCTAAACAATCTGCTTTAACTGCTCCACACTCCACTGTCACATTCGCTCTGCTCTTCACCCTACTTTCCCTGAATCTCTCGGCTGCCAATCTTCCTGTCCATCTAACATTTACTTTCTACGCCGGTCCTTCCAACTACTCCTTTACCTGTTCTCCTGGATCTTGCTCACTAGTAATCATCTTTCAGGAAGAGTCTTCCCCGCTTGGCCTTGTTCTCCAGATGTCCTTAAACAGATGTAGCTTCTCTGTATCACACTCAAACCCACACACCCCCATTTAACTGGACTGGATGATGTGAGAAGGGATCTGAACAAAATCTATCATCAAATAACAATCAACATGCATATCTTATATCCCCAATGGCTCAAGTGGTAAAGAATCCTCTGCAATTCAGGAGACACAGGTTCAATCTTCGGGTCAGGAAGATACACTGGAGAAGGAAATGAAAACCCACTCCAGTATTCTTGCCTTGGAAATCCCATGGTCAGAGGAGCCTGGCAGGCTACAGTCCATGGTGTTTCAAAGAGTTGGACACAATTGAGCACACACACAAACACATATGCAAAGTATTCTCTCAGCTAGCCTGGGATTAGTGAGAGTCATAAAATTAGAGGATGGATACTTCTGAAGAGTTGCCAAATAAAATTAGATTGTGGATACTTCTGAAGAGCTGTGCAAATCTACTTGACAAGGAAATGTCATCCCCCAAGTTTCTTTCATCAGTGTTTTTTTTTTTCTTTATAATACTTATGACATAGAATGTCTTCTTTCCATCTACCATCTAGATTTTGAAACAAAAAGCATGGGGGGTGGGGGGAGGAAGAAAACTCAACTATCCAATACTCAGCAACAAAGACCACAACATAAGAGATGTCCCAGGAGAGAGTGTGATTAATTGCTAACTGAGAAAAAATCATTGAAGTTGGTAAGTTTAGGAGCAGAGAGGTCACTGTATACTAGAAACCTTCGTGACAGGCAGACATTGGGAGTAGCCTTTTAGCAGAACTTAACTAGAAGACAAAGGTGGGAATTACATCAGAAGGAGAACAAAGACCCTGACACTGGGGTTTAGCTTAGTTGATAGCTGGGAAGTCAATATCTGGCTACCAGTTCCGTAAAGGAAATTTAAGATATTAAGACCAAAGTTAAACTGAATTGACTTATATCTTTGCTTTTTCCATTAAAAAATAAAAAAAAACCAAAATCAAACAAAAATCCCTAGAAAATCTTTTAGAATCTAAGAACTGAAGTCTTATTTTAAGCTCTTCCAAGGCGTAAGAAATCATTACTGGGGGCTTCCTCAGTGGTCTGGTGGTTAAGACTCCACACTTGCACTTCAAGCAGCACAGGGGAACGACCATCCCATTGACTGCACAGAGCAGCCAAAAAAAAAAAAAAAATTACTGGTAGTGCCAATGGCTTTTGGAATGACTTATGTTTTGGTTTTTATTACCAAGTAAGACTTCACAGAAGAGCAGGACAATTCCATCTCTGGAAACAGGGATGCTCCACCCAAGTACCACTGAGCTGCAACCTGAATGATGCTGAGTCTGTTCAAGTTTCCCTTCTCTTCCACAGCCCATAACTCTAATCTCAGTGACTGGATGCCTTTGAAGCCTAACACGGCCTTTGATCCATTCTGACTCATTATTGGCTCAAGTTATTTGATCTCTTACAGGTCATAAATATTCTCATACTGAGATTTCCCAAAGAACCACTTACATAACATGAGCCGAAAGCAGCCCTTCCTAGAAGATGCCTTTGCCCCTGGTCATCTGAGACGCATCTGCCCCTGACTTTGTGCATAAGGTCTTGTGAAGATGATCTTGAGCCATCCATCTGCTGCTGCTGCTGCTGCTGCTGCTGCTGCTGCTGCTGCTGCTGCTAAGTCGCTTCAGTCGTGTTTGACTCTGTGCGACCCCATAGACGGCAGCTCACCAGGCTCCCCCATCCCTGGGATTCTCCAGGCAAGGACACTGGAGTGGGTTGCCATTTCCTTCTCCAATGCATGAAAGTGAAAAGTGAAAGTGAAGTCGCTCAGTCGTGTCTGACTCTTAGCGACCCCATGGACTGCAGCCTACCAGGCTCCTCCGTCCATCTACTGGTGTTCATAAAATGGAAACAAGTTCAGGCTAGAGGTGGTGATGCCTTTAGCCTGTTGTTCAGTCACTAAGTCATGTCTGACTCTTTGGGACCCCCTGTAGCCTACCAGGCTGTCCATGGGATTCTCCAGACAATAATACTGTAGTGGGTTACCATGCCTTCCTCCGGGGGATCTTCCTGACTCAGGGATTGGACCTGCATTTCCTACATTGGCAGGTGGATTCTTTATCACTGAACCACCAAGAAGTCCCATGTTTTTAGTAGTTGAGCACAATTAAGCTCTGCTCTCCTGCTTTTAAAGGCAGAATTTCTGCGGCTGATAGATCTGAGAAACACTCTACCGACCAGCCTTTAAAAGCAGTGGGGTTTAACAATCTAGGCAGTACAACATGTAATGCAAATAAGACTAAGTACAGCTGTGATAAATGTGTCTTATCCAGGGTAGTGCCAGCAACATGATCTGAACTCACAAATCCCGCTTTTGGGTTGCAATGTAAATTCACAGGGATGTCTTATCAGCAGCAAAGGGCAGGGGGAACCTGTGAAGGAGGGGTTTGTCTCTAAATCTTGGTGAAGGTAAATAAATATCTTCAGAATCTAGATGATCATCCTTTCAGAAGGTGGCCCATGGGGACAGATTTATTCACCCTGCACTGAAAGCCACCAGAACTAGATGAAACTCCAATCTGCAACCATTTTTCACAAGTCAGGGAAAAGGTAGAGTAATGTTGTCCCTCAGATTTCCAAGAGAACGTCATTTTATTTTCTTTCGTTCTTTTTCTAAATTTAATTAATTTATTTTAATTGGAGGACAATTGCTTTACAATACTGTAACGGTTTCTGCCATACATCCATATGAATGGGCCACAGGTATACACGGGTCCCCTCCCTCCTGAATTCCCTTCCCACCTCCCTCCCCATCCCATTCCTCCAGGTTGTCACGGAGCACTGACTTTGGATGCCCTGTAGCGTACATCAAACTCCCGCCGGCTATCTATTTTACATACCTGCCGTGCTTAGTCACTCAGTCATGTCTGACTCTTTGCAACCCCATGGACTATAGCCTGCCAGGCCCCTCTGTCCATGTATTCTCCAGGCAAGAATACTGAAGGGGGTTGCTAGGACCTACTCCAGGGAATCTTCCCAACCCAGGAATCACGGAGCATCCAACTAAGCTCCTCGTGCTGCATAGCAGCTTCCCACAAGCTATCTGTTTTACGTTATGGTAGCTTGTATATGTCAATGCTACTCTTTTATTCTTTCATATAAAATTGAGTCATTATACTTCTATCTTAAAGCATTATATCAGTAGGAGAAAAAGCCTTCATCATAAGCTGGAAAGCTCATGTCATGCCAAGGTCTGCCTGGGTGAATGAAGAGCTCCTACCTATGGCTTTTCTGCTTTCTGGCAAGAAACAATGGATACAAGAAAAAGACAATTGAATTTTATGTTTACAAACTTCTGCCATAATATTCATATCAAATACAGTTAGAGTAACACAACTTTAATTTTATATTCCACTTTGTTTTGTGGGTACTAGTAAGACACTCCTAATAGGAGAATGGTCTTTATTATGCACATTTTGCAGATAAGGAAATCATGGGGAGAGAACAGAAGTGGGAAAGGTGAGAGGGTGAGTAAATATGAAGAATCGACCTGCCTGAACTGCCAGATCACAAATGTTCCCAAGAGATGCTCTGCTCTGTTTCCTCTCCTACATTCTTGTTTATCCGTATTTTTGGCCGCCCTGAATCTTTGTTGCTTTGGGGCAGGCTCTCTCTAGTTGCGGTGAGTGGGGACTACTCTTCACTGCACTGCACTGACTTACTGCAGTGGCTTCTTTTGTTGTGGGGCTTGAACTCCAGGGTGCACAAGCTTAGCTGCTCTCTGGCATGTGGGATCCTCCCACACAAGGGATCGAATCCATGTCCCCTGCATTGGAAGGCAGATTCTTAACCATCGGACCACCAGGGAAGTCCCTCCCATGCTCTTACAGGGGCCTCAGAATCTCCCTGATACCCAAGGAACCCTGGAGAAAGAATGACATAACAAGGGAAAGATGTTGCTACTGTGAAAACGTCCAAAACTCCAAGGAGCAATTTGCTCTGAATAGTAAGAGTAGTTACAAGACAGATTTTTAGGAATAAAGAGACCTCAAACCTAGCCAAAGGAAAATCACACTTACTTTGGTGAAGACACTGTACTTTTTGGATGCACTTCTCACCGTTGAAAATTTAGACTTAATTGTGTGTGATCATTTAATTAAGTCTTCTCTCACCAGCCTGAAACTTCCATTAAAACAGAAATTTTATTTGCTCTTCTGCTCACCATTTTATCCCCTGTCTAGCACAGTGTCTGGCACTCAATACATAGTAACTGAATGATTGAATAAATGGACTAAGGGGAGGATTGAGGCCCTAAAAAAGTATAGAAATGAAAAAAAGGACTTTCAGTTAAATGCAAGAAGAATCAGAAGGGGGCAATGTGATCAACACAAGCCACTTTTTTGATCCTGTGTTTTGGGGTAGAATTGTATCTGTTGAGCCTTAATTTCAGCTACTGGTACCTTATCATGGGAGATCAAAAACAGTCAAATCTGTTTTGACGGAAAAGGAAAGAAAGATTGGAAGAAATTATTGCCTGATTGAATGGAATAGCCACAGTTATGGAGAATATTATTTCTCAGAAGATACAGTTGAAATAGGCATTGTAATCATAGCTTCTTAAAGAGATAACTAACTTCAGTCTTAGCATAGAATGCAAGGTGTATGGTGCTCCTTGGGTGGAGAGTCCTTTGCTTTCTGACTCTATCCATTTAAAGGTGGATAGCGAGCTTTGGCTGAAGAACTGTCTATAGAATATACAGGGATGGGCAAATCTGAGTGATTGGAGTGGGGCTAAACCTGAATCCTGGCCCTCTTAATGGTAAATGGAACTGAGCTGAGCCAAGTGGCTTTGATTCCAAGATCAGCTTCTGTATTTTTCTCTTCCTTGTTTCCTCTGTCTTAACTGCAGTCTCAGAAAGGTCATTGTGAGGTCAAGTTGACATATGCAGCATCTTAAAATACTAAATGAGGCCTGTAATGAGGGCAGTGATTGCCATGCACTCAGCAACACTGATTTCTTGCAAAGGAATATTAGCTGCTAAGACCAGTAGTCTTCAGACATGTTGCTACTGAGCATCATATTTCTAATCTGGCGCTTTTAAATCAGGTAGAATTTTTGCTTCAGTAAGAAATAAATTATTTATGTATAAATATAAGTTCACAATTTGCCAATGTATCTTTTTGCTTTTAACTTTCAATAACATGTTGGGGTTGGGGTATTGATTCTCCAGTCTCCCATTGACTGGTAATACAAGAAGTGCCTTATTGACACTTAACTCCAGCTTTCTGCCTATGTTAATATTAATTAGGGAAAAAGTGGCTTATTGGTTAAACATTAGATAGGGTCCTCATTCTCAATGGCCTCTTTCTCCCCCTGTAGTACACTCTTCTGCTGCCCTTTTCTGTACCCTTCATTTCTCCCTTGTTATATGACTCATTGTCTCAAGCCGTCATTTGAAAGCCTCAAAACGCTTAATATAGGCTGGCTACATAGACCTACAGTCTGCAGTTCTTTCGAGAAGGGGCTCCCAAACATGGCTGCCTCCAGCGTCTGTGTTTCCGGAAGGAGGCACAGCCAACTCCCCAACACCTCTCCAGGAGATCTCCAAGCCGCACAGGCAGGCCTGGTCCAGCTCTTAACAAGTAACTGTTTCTGTGTGAGATTTTGTTTGCGCCCTCTAAAGTGAAGCCTCTGTTTTCCTCAGTCCTGGGGGCTCCTGCAATAAAGGCCTGCTAGGCCTCAAAGCCAAATGCCCTGGGGGCTCATCTACCTGGTGCTGGACCCCCAGGCTGGGGGGCCTGATGCAGGCTCTGAACTCTCACTCCTGTGGGAGACCCTCTGGAGGGTGTAAGGACCCTCCAGTTTGTGGGTCACCCACCTACGGGTGTGGGATTTGGGAACACTGGGTGCCTGTTCCTCATGCCCGTGTCTCCTTGTGGCTCCTGTCTTTAGTGGTCAAAGATCTTTCCTGGTAGGTTCCAGGGTTTTTTTTTTTTTTTTTTTTTAGCGTTTTCTGCGGATACTTGTGATTTTGGTGTGCTCCTGAGAGGAGCAAACTCAGGGTTCCTCGAGTTATTTTCAGTCAGTTCAGTTGCTCAGTTCTGTTCGGCTCTTTCCAACCCCATGAACCGCAGTATGCCAGGCCTCCCTGTTCATCACCAATTCCCGGAGTCCAAAAAACCCATGTCCATTGAGTCAGTGATGCCACCCAACCAGCTCATACTCTGTCGTCCCCTTCTCTTCCTGCCCTCAATCTTTCCCAGTATCAGCGTCTTTTCAAATGAGTCAGCTCTTTGCATCAGGTGGCCAAAGTATTGGAGTTTCAGCTTTAGCATCAGTTCTTCCAATGAATACCCAGGACTGATTTACTTTAGGAGAGTCCCTTTTGCAGTCCAAGGGACTCTCAAGAGTCTTCTCCAACACCACAGTTCAAAAGCATCAATTCTTCTGCACTCAGCTTTCTTCAAGTCCAACTCTCATATCCATACATGACTACTGGAAAAACCATAGCCTTGACTAGATGGACATTTGTTGGCAAAGTAATGTCTTTGCTTTTTAAAATGCTGTCAAAGTTGGTCATAACTTTCCTTCCAAGGAATAAGCGTCTTTTAATTTCATGGCTGCAATCAACATCTGCAGTGATTTTGGAGCCCCCCAAAATAAAGTCTGACACTGTTTCCACTGTTTCCCCATCTATTTGCCATGAAGTGATGGGACTGGATGCCATGATCTTCGTTTTCCGAATGTTGAGCTTTAAGCCAACTTTTTCACTTTCCTCTTTCACTTTCATCAAGAGGCTCTTTAGTTCCTCTTCACTTTCTGCCATAAGGGTGGTGTCATCTGCATATTTGAGGTTATTGATATTTCTCCCAGCAATCTTGATTCCAGGTTGTGCTTCCTCCAGCCCATGAGGAAGCACGTGTTCCATCATGAGAACATGATGTACTCTGCATATAAGTTAAATAAGCAGGGTGACAACATACAGTCTTGATGTACTCCTTATCCTATTTGAAACCAGTCTGTTCCATGTCTAGTTCTGACTGTTGCTTCCTGACCTGCATATAGGTTTCTCAACAGGCAGGTCACATGGTCTGATATTCCCATATCTTTCAGAATTTTCCACAATTTATTGTGATCCACACAGTCAAAGGCTTTGGCATAGTCAATAAAGCAGAAATAGATGTTTTTCTGGAACTCTCTTGCTTTTTCCATGATCCAGCAGATGTTGGCAATTTGATCTCTGGTTCCTCTGCCTTTTCTATCTTAGCTGCTCCAAAAAAAAAAAAATTGGGTTTTCTTTTCTTATTTGCCTTCTCTCTGCTTGCTTGTTTGTATTTTAATTCATAGCTTTATTTGCTGAAACTTTATCTAAAAAATTCAATAATATGTTTTAAAAATGCAAAGCAAAAACACTCCTAAAATCCCACCAGCTGGAGATACACACTGATAATGTTTCAACCGCAGTTTCTTCAGATATCTCTATATGCTTTGAAATGTGGTGCACTTACTCACCTGCACATGCATAGCTCTCACAACTGTATGGTGAGTGAGGTAGTTCTTGTTATGTATTTGGGGTAAAGTCCCAGTGATGCTGAAAATGTAGTCAAACAAGTAACACGTCAATTGTGACACATTAACAGGTGTTAAGCAGTATTGGTAAATGATTAACTAGAAGACATGGCTGCATCAAGACTAACCCTCTTTCTGTCCGAAATCCCATTTTCTTCATCCCCATCACTCATCTTGGAATCAATCCCATACATGTGTATGCTAATCTTTTTCTAAAAGCCTGCTTCCCAGGGAATTCTATTGCAGCAAACGGTTCCTGAAAACCAATCAAAAGAGAATACTCAACCCTTGGGGCCTGGGACCCAGGTGGGGTGAGTATAGAAATTCCTAAGGTATAAACGGCTTCCCTGGTAACTCAGTGGTAAAGAATCCTTCTGCCAATGCAGGAGATGTGGGTTCAATCCCTGTGTCAGAAGATCCCCTGAAGAAGGAAATGGCAACCCACTCCAGTATTCTTGCCTGGGAAATCCAATGGACAAGGCAACCTGGTGGGCTACAGTCCATGGGGTTGCAAAGTCAGACATGACTTAGCAAGTTAATAGCAACAACAACAGAAAGTACGTACTGAAAGACATCTGTTGAGTAGTTCAATTAAGAGGCAAACTCTCAAAGCCATTAAGAGTTATGCTCTCCCTTGGATAGACTTACTAACATGAAAAAGTATGTCATGAATTAAGGTGCCAGAAGAAACTCTACCTCAAGAATTTAACAGAGCTCAAATAAAGGCATCTTAACTAGATGCCCTGGAGAAGGAAATGGCAACTCATTCCAGTATTCTTGCCTGGAGAATCCCATGGACAGAGGAGCCTGGCGGGCTACAGTCCGTGGGGTCGCAAGAGTCAGACACGACTTAGCAACTGAACCACCACCACCACCACTAGGTTTTTTGTAACAGATGCCCCATCTGTATCTGGAAAACCAAATTCTGTTTGTTCGAGTCTTCTTCTAAGACAAGTTCTAAGTCTTTATCAGTGTTTATGAAACATTTGAGATTTTCGTGAAAGTCATTAAGGAATAAAATGCTGGTTATAGTTCTAGCTCATCAAACACCAAACATCATCAAACATCACAGGGAAAAATTCTCCAGCTAATTGGACTTTGCTTGTTTTTAGACACCTGCCAGAATTTTTTTTTTTTTTTCACATCCATAGGTCCTTAACTACATTATAATTTCTGGGATTTGCTTTTATCTTTCTTTCCAGATGTTTTCAGAAAATATCCCTTCCATCAGTCCCTTCATATTTTAAGTGCCCACATGAAACATGATGAGGAGGTAGTGAATGAAGATTCAGAGGGACAATTTTGAATTGGGGCTTCTAAGAAAAGTTTTTTTTTTTTTTTTTTTAATAAAAAAGACCCTGATCCTGGGAAAGACTGAGGGCAGGAAGAGAAGGGGACGACAGAGGATGAGATGGTTGGATGGCATCACTGACTCAGTGGACACGGGTTTGGGTAAACTCCGGGAGTTGGTGATGGACAGGGAGGCCTGGTGTACTGCAGTTCATGGGACTGCAAAGAGTCAAACACGACTGAGTGACTGAACTGAACTGAACTGAACTGAGCTGAAGAAAAGGTTTTATTCATGTAATTAATGCTGGTAAAGCTGGAACTAGAACACAAATCTGCCATTCACTAAGGGACGGAAGGAAATCTCCTGATGTTATTGTTTCAATTTATAGGCAATGATAGTCAAGGGGCAACATGAAGTTGTCTAATGCCCTGTTGTGAATAGAGCTCAATCTGATAATCAGCTCAAGAATAGCAAAAGCTAATTTTGCATGTCAACCCTCTAGCTGATCTCTAGCCCTGTGGATAGTAGAGCAAATTCTTGATATCACCTGTTGGTCACCCTTTGCCTCATTAAATGTCTGTAGATTAATGAGCATGTAGAATCAAGAGTCAGTTTCATCCTAGGGAAGGCAAATTGCAGTCCAACTTCAAAGCGACACACCTGACCTCATATGAAAGTGTTCTAGTTTATTACTTTGCACGACTGTGTGTTTCAATTTATTACACTGATGACTTACCTTGTACTACTCTGTGTTCAATTATGTATTTTCTGTTCTCATTACAGACCTTCAAACGACCGCAAAAATATATTCATTTAATGCTTTTTCTGTTCCTTTAAAAATTTTATCACTCAGAAAGGAGGAAGAAAATGGTTTGAGCATTAGCACTGGGTATAAACTCAGACTGATTCTGTGTACTTAAATTACTCTGATAATTGAAGCAAAGAAACTTTCACCTGAAATAACTGAATAGTAACTAGAAAAAGTATATTTTAGGGTCTAAATATTCAGATGTGTTGCATATACTAGTATATCCAATATGTAACTCATTAAAAAGAAAACAGAATAATGTAAAACTCTTGGGGGCTCAAAGAGACCAAGTATATGAGGTGGAGTTTTGGGAAAAGATGGGGATCATAATTTGAGAGACACATTTTAGGTGAGCATCTTCCACTTACTAAGTCTGGGATTTGGGAGAGTTTTATTTATGGGGAAAAAAAAGTTAACTATGTAATCATACTTCATTCTCAAATGATATGGCTATTTTATATTAAACGCCAAAATTAATCCAAGCTAAAATAATAAGATTAATATATATGAACAATGTATGAGTCAGTGTTCTCTTTTACTCTGTAGAAAACCAAGGATAATGAGAGTGCTCTAGGTATTGTCTTCTCTTAAAATAGGTTTGTCGCTGGGTTATCACTTAAGGGACAAAGAATATAGCACTTATACCATCACAACTCTCTTTTCCAATGTTTGAAAGGTATCTGTTGAGGACAACAACGAACTAGGCTTAAGTGCTGCTACCTCTGACAGAGGTAACCCATTACATTCATCCTAAAGGATAAATGAATGACTTCAATGCCCATCCTAAAGAATAATATATATCCAGTGGATCCTCAGTACGGGGCAGTGTACACTGTCATGCAGGAGGAAAAGAAAATGGCAAAAACCAAATGAGAGACCCAGATATGCAGGGACAAAAAAGTTCTTCCCAGTTTGAATGTGCACCAGTCTTGATGTTAACAGAAGAATCAGAGCAGCCTCTCTTATTTTTATTGTCAAAGAATGTGAAAGATTCATTTGATGTTCAGATTCCTTGCTTAGCTTTTAAGCACCTATAGTGTTGAAGAACAAATTCATTTTAAACAGTTATCCCTCAGTTTCCAGAACAATGGCAGGTGAGAAAATAAAAAGGAAATTAATACCATGTAACAGGACAACTGGTACCTATTGATCAGAACCACTGTCTACTTAGCTATTTCACTTTTTTTGTGTCAACATCTGAGCAAGTAGAGACTATAAGAACTCAAGGCTCTCTGTAACCTGAGGTTTAGAGCCATTGACTGAATCCTCAGAAGAACTAAAAATTAAAGACAGTCTCTTCTTTGTGACACCCTCTCATTCCTCTGCCCACAATCCCCTTCTAATCTTGCCAAGCCTGGACAATGTTTGCCCGTACACATTAGGCATACCAATCGGTTCTAGTATCTACACATTCTAGGCATAACCGTTTGTCTTTTAGAATGCTGTTAAATTCTTACCCAGAATCTCATAATACAATAATTTTTATCCTTATTAATTAGAAAAGTATTCAGTTCACACTTTTGAGCTGGAAACAAAAAGTATTGTTACTATGAGAACATCACAATATTATGACTCATTATTAGAAACACTCATTCAAAGCAACTACTTGAATATGACAAATATTGGACAAGCATCTCTTTGTCTAGGTTACACAATGGCAGGCCATCTATTTGTTCTCCCAGTTCTTTTCACCAATTTAATTCAGTTTGAAAGCAGTAAATCTCATGGATGGTATGGTGTCTTACTATATCCTGAAATTCATTCATTGCTGTTTTCTTCACTCACTGCATTCACCTGATAAGCATTATGAATTTTAAAAACCTTGCTAGGCACTGTACTAGGTGCTAGGAATATGAAGATTAAAGAGAGGGCTTGCTGACAGCATCTTCTGCTAGCACAGGGTTCCAAGAGATTGCAATCACCCTCTAAGCCTCCCTGGGCTCCTTTCTCCCTGAGACTTTGTAAGGATCAAGACTCAGAGTTCCTGGATTATTCAGTTTCCCAAAGCCATTGAAACAAATACAAAAGCATCCCCATTATCCAGAGCACTTCCTTTGAGCTATTTTGCATTTCATCTGGCACCACACTCAGTTTCTAGTTCACCCTGACTTTAAGTAACTATTTCTGATTTAAATCATTCTTATTCTGATCCCCTGTTTTTTTTCCCAACATCACAAAGCTGTGCTTCAGCATCACCCAGCTGCGCCTCTCTTTCTCCACCTTCTTGAGGTGACACCCTTTCAGTGGTGTGCAAATAAGGAAACCTCCCTGAAAGGCAAAGACAGGATCTGGGGCCGCCTTTGCTAAGAATCTCTCCTCATTATAAAGGCATCGGATAACCCATTTTGAAATATAAAGCAGCCTTTCAGGCTGCAGTTGAAAAACATAGTATTTTAAGATTTGTCTTGAACGCTTCCTTTCAAAGGATGCTTAATGAATTCCTGAGTTTAGAGGAAGTCAGAGGAGAAAAGCATCCTCTTTGCTTTTCCTTTGTTCCCTTAAGAAATTAATGCACGTTATGATTTATGGAGGCCACTCCAGAGCCTGGCGTGGCTAAGATCCCATTTGCCAGGCCCTTCTGGCAATGACTTACTGCTAGAAATATCTTTGGGGTGGATGGTGGACCAGACATTCTTCCACAAGGGCACAGTCACTTTAGGGTAATTCAAGGATCTAACTGAACAGGACTCCTTGGGGCCTTCCTGGGACAGCGCTTCTGGCATTTTCTCTGCTTTAGCTCCTCTCTGAAGTACCCAGATAACAGTATTGGATGCATATATCCTGAGTTGTTTTGCAGACGTATAAAACCTCCTCCTCTCCAAAAAATGGTAGAAGTTAACTACTGGATGACCATGAGCACATGGCCCCAGGCCTCCTGGAGCCTAAGGACTGTTGGTATTAACCCATGTGACACCAGCCTGCTCCCTCACCATCAGCCGGAGAATTGTGCACAAGCTGATCGCAGACCCTGTGACCCCTCTCCCTCAACTGGTTTTTAAAAATGCTTTGCAAAAACCCTGTGGGATCTTCAGGCTTTTCAGGGCGTGAGCCATCTTGTCTCCTTGCGTGGTCCTGTGATTAAACCTTTCTCTGCTCCAAACTCCGTTGTTTCCGGTTGTTTGGCCTCACTGTGAGTCATGCACTGGAACTTGCATTAACAAGGAGAGTTGATTTATAAAAGATTAATAAGAAATAAGCAGATGGGTGTTGGGGAAGCACAAGATGTGGTACAGGAACCCTGGGATAGCATTGGCTGCTGAGTCTACAGGGACCAGGAAGAAAAATGTTACCAGAACCTGGAAGAAGGAAAAGTCTTGGAAGCAGGCTACCTTGCTAGAAGGGCAGAATGACACCTGGAGGGATACAGCTAGTGTGAGGCCACCTGTAGGGAAGGAGCAGAGGGGTAAGTACTCCCTTCCTCCACCTCCCGTTGGGGTTCCCCTTGGGCTGAAGTCAGTTGGAAGTTCTAAGATTCAAGAGTCAACTCAAAATTTCCTAATGTCAGACTCTTGGGGCAGAGAGCAGGATTGGAACAGGTAGAGAATGGACCTCGAGGGGTAACTGGAAAAATCTGGCACAAGCATGGAGCGAGCCATCTCCCTGTGACCTGCCCCGTAACCTGCAACTGGTCTCCCTGCTTTAGGCTAAATGGGAATCCTGGTTTGCTCAGGACAGTGTCTGTCATGTCTGCCCTTCTTGTCTACGAATTATGTCAATTTTCCACTCTCAAAATGTGCTGCGGTTTAGAAAAATTGTATGGTCATCCTACCCTGCTTCAGCTTGTCACCCCATCAGGTCTGTTCTCCAACAACCACCAGTAAGACTTTATTTTTCAGATCCTTTGCCTATTTTTTTTCTTAAGAAAAAAAAATTTTTTTTTAATGTGGACCATTATAAAATTCTTTATTGAATCTGTCACAATATTGCTTCTGTTTTACATTTTGATTTTTTGGCCATGAGGGGTGTGGGATGTTAACTCCCGGACCAGGGATCAAACCTGCACCCCCTGCATTGGAAGGTAAAGTCTTAGCCACTGGTCCACCAGGGAAGCACCCCCCTCACACACACCATTTTAAGTTTGTTTGTTTTTTATAATAGGATCACAGTTGCTTTACAATATTGTGCTAGTTTCTGCTGTAAAGCAAAGTGGATCAGTCACATGTGTACACAGAACCTCTCTTCCTTGAATTTCCTTTCCAGTCAGGTCACCACAGGGCGCTAAACCTTTAAAAGAGAGAATTGGATTAGATAAATCATATGCTCAAAATCCCCACATCATTCACAAAAGTCTCACAAGTCCTCGGCACAGCCTGCACGGCACAGATGCTCTGCCTTCAGTTTGTCCCTCCGACCTCAGCTTCTCCCATCCTCCCTGGCTCCCTCCACCCCAGCAAGTCAGTTTCCCTTCCAAGCAGAATATTTGCGCTTGTTACTCTTCCTGTTGAGAACGGCCTTCTCCAAGACACCCTCCTAAATGATGCAGGTGATCTTACTCGCAAAGCAGAAGTAGAGACACGGACACAGAGAAGAAATATATGGGTAACAACCGGGGAAAAGGGAAGTGGGAAGAATTGGGAGACTGGGATTGACATATATTCACTGTTGATACTACATATAAGACAACTAATGTGAGCATACTGTCTGGCACAGGGAACTCAGCTTAATGCTCTTTGGTGACCTGCATGGGAAGGAAATCCAAAACAGAGGGTGTGTATGTGTATATATATATCTGATTCATTTTGCTATACAATAGAAAGTAACACAACATTGTAAAGCAGTTGTTGTTCAGTCCCTCGGTCATGTCGGATTCTTTGTGACCCCATGGACTGTAAAGCAATTATACTCCAATAAAAATTAATTTAAAAAAATCCTCCTAATTTGTTCTCTCATCTTTCCTTTCTATCTTTAATGAAAAAATACCTATCAGATAACTTTTCTTTTACCAGCAATGCTAACTACACTCCCTCCCACAGTTAAACCCTTCCTCTCATCCTGCTTTCTTGTTCTTCTTGACACTTCACATCATCTGTGTATTTAGGGGTCTTCCTCCACTAGGGGGAAAACAGAGATTTTTCTGTTTTGACAATTACTGTCTTCCTCAAGTTTAGTAGAGGTCCTGGCATATATTGTGTGCTCAATAAATACACCTCAGACAAAAAATACATGAGGATTTTAGGTATAGAAGATAGAGCTGGGCTTCAATCTGTGGGTAAAAGGATAATTTAAGTATCATTTAACTAGATAATAAAACTAAAGAATATGTGTGATATAAATTCTAAGACATGCAAAATAAGGGTGTTTATTAATATCATTCTTGTAACTTTTATCAGTACACACAGAATGGAGAGACTGAATTATATCTGAAGTTTCTTTTGTTCATATGTATCAGTTAAAATCATTATATTTCTGCATCTATTTTTGTTAAATTTACTGATGATGTTTTGAGAAGAAATACTTTTAGCACTTAAATAAGCACTTCACTGACTAAAACATCTATGAGTCATGTTGAGAATTCAGGATTTTATGTTTGGTTAATTTAGGCTGAAAGAGGGGAAGTGAATTACATCAAAGCACACACAAACCAATAATAATTGTAGCAGTAAAACCTAAAGGAAGAGGACCATGTTTCAAAAAAGAAAACTGCTGAAGTTTGAAATGAGAGAAAGATTTGCTTTATGCAAATTCACGTGAGTTGACCCACCAGAATGACTGACACATTTGCCTTGTCTCAGGAACTCTGCTGTCCAGAAGGAAACTCCTCCTCTTTCATCCAGCCAACCGTACAATACAATGCTCTACTTGTCCTAACATTGAGAACAAAGCAGTATTACCTTCCTATTGTTCACTCTTTGACAACCTGAGATTTCACATACTCAGAAAAATCTGAAACTAAAGCTATGAGCTAGCTTACGACACAATAGGAATCTATTTTCTTATTATTATCACCTATAGCTTGCCCAATATCCTTGTCCTCCGTCTTAACAAAGTCACAATGAATGAACTTAATGGAAAAAAGGAAAGAACATTTGAGCAGAGATTACACCAGAAGTCTCACTCCTGTGCTTTTCACCATTTGTATGGGTGATTATTCTGAAGCCAAACTCAGTTACATAACTAGCCCAAAATGACCTAATAATTCTGGTGTTTGGTAGGGCCAGGATGCTTGTAACCCATATCTACCTATCTTTAAAAGTCATGACCTTTTACTTAGACCATGCAGCTTTTTCATTTCCAGACTTATGGAACTAAGGACATTTTATTTCTAGGGTTGAAACCAAGTTCATGCACAGGGCCCACCAGCTCAGGGATCTAAAGCAATTTGAGAGAATCAAAGTTAACTCAATCGAATTTAGAATCAATTTGTTTCCATTCTCTTGAGGAAGAAAGGTGTCAGCTCGCACCATTTCTACCATCAGACTTTATCACTTTAAAAGGGCTACCACTTGCCTTATTCTCAATGAATTCTTGAGTCCTTAGAGTTTCATTCTTGAGCATGAACTCAAGGCTTTCCTGTGAGAACACATAGGTAGGAATATTTTCATGTGTGTGTGTGTGTATATATATATATATATATATATATAAAATATACTATATATAGTGTGTATGCTGCTGCTGCTGCTAAGTCGCTTCAGTCGTGTCCGACTCTGTGCGACCCCATAGATGGCAGCCCATCAGGTCCCCCGTCCCTGGGATTCTCCAGGCAAGAACACTAGAGTGGGTTGCCATTTCCTTCTCCAGTGCATGACAGTGAAGAGTGAAAGTGAAGTCGCTCAGTTGTGTCCGACTCTTAACAACCCCATGGACTGCAGCCAACCAGGCTCCTCCATCCATGGGGTTTTCCAGGCAAGAGAACTGGAGTGGGCTGCCATTGCTTTCTCCGTATAGTATGTATAAACCTAACTAATACATTATATACTTATATGTATAAAATATGTCGGCTTCCAAGGTGGTGCTAGTGGTAAAGAATCTGCCTGCCAAGGCAGGAGACTCTGGTTCGATCCCTGGTTTGGTAAGATCCCCTGGAGTAGGAAATGGCAACCCACTCCACTATTCTTGCTTGGAGAATTCCAAGGATAGAGGAGTCTGGTGGATTACAGTCCATGAGGTCACAAAGAGTCAGACATGACTGAGCACGCACCTGAAAGTGTCTGACTCTGCAAACCCATGGACTATACAGTCCATGGAATTCTCTAGGCCAGAATACTGGAGTGGGTAGCCTTTCCCTTCTCCAGGGGATCTTCCCAACCCAGGGATCGAACCCAGGTCTCCCACATTGCAGGCAGATTCTTTACCAGATGAGCCACCAAGGAAGGCCAAGCATACACATATCTTAAAAAAGTATATATATAATCTATATGTAAACCTAATGAATATATGTATATATTATGGTTATATATAGCAAGGTTATGGGAAAAGGACATTTTTTAATGAACATCTCACTTTATTAAATAAGTTTTAATAATTATTCATATTTTGAAAGGAATCTTGAACACAACACATTTGTCTAAAAATCAACTTTTTACTTGTGAAATTCACCCTTTCTTGCCTAGCACCAAACATATATTTTACCTTTAACAGCAACAACAACAGAAAAAGCAAACATTTTTATGGTTTTCGGGAACACGCAAAATTTAACAAGCTTTTATTCGTACCAAGTGCTGCATGCTCATTGGATTGCAGTGGGTAGACTATGACATATCCTGTAAATGTTAGGGAATTTCAGTTACTCATGAGAGCCATGGAATGCATGCATGTATGATACATTTCTGTTTTTAAAAAGCTGCTTGAATGCCCAAAGAACTCATGGCACAGGAAACTCTTTAAAATTACATAAGAAGACCTGTGAGCAAGAGATATCAGGAAACGCTTACCAGAACTCGTTGTTTAGTCACTAAGTTGTGTCCGACTGTTTGTGACCCCATGGACTATAGCCTGCCAAACTACTCTGTTCATTGGATTCTCCAGGCAAGAATACTGGAAGGGATCACCATTTCCTTCTCCAGGGGATCTTCCCAACCCAGGAACAGACTACTGGAAAAACCACAGCTTTGACTATATGGACCTTTGTCAGCAAAGTAATGTCCCTGCTTTTTAATAGGGAATATTTAGGGGGCACTTATCTAGACTATTACAACAGCCTGTCCAAGATCTACCCGTGTTGGAGTTTGGTCAGTAGAATAATCAGAAATGCATGTTTGGCCCAGTCATTTGTCAGCTTTAAATACTGCAGAAGGTACTTTCCTGGTGGTCCAGTGGTTTAGACTCCACCTTCCAGTTCAGGGAGTGCCTGCTCAATCTCTGGTTTGGGAGCTAAGGTCCACATGTCTTATGGCCAAACATACAAGCAGAGCAATATTGTAGTAAATTCAGTAAAGACGTTAAAAATAACCCACATTAAAAAAAAAAGAAAACTTAAAAAAAGAAGTAGAATTATTTAAAGAAAAAAAAACAACCAAAAACCAAAACAAACACTGCAGATGCTCTTTGGATTACAGGGTAGAGTCTAAACTCCACGGCATGACGTGTACATCTCCGTAAGCTTACTCTGTCTATCTAGACTTGCCCATCTCACCTGTTATCCACCACCCACCTCTCATTCCAACTCCTGGACATTGAGTTGGAAATCCTTGGAAAAAAATCCTTGGACACTTTTACATATTCACACTGTCTTGATTTTAGTGTCCAATCTTTCCATTCAGTTGGGAAAAGTTTTCTTCTGTTTTTAGCATTCTAGGTTTCTATTGATTAAGGTCTAACCCCACACTCTCTTTCAGTGAACATTTCTGAGCTTTCTTGCCTCAGAACTGATGGTTTCCTCTTCCATGGTTCCAAGACCCTGTATTTGTAATTTAGTTGTTCCACTTACCTCAAGGCGTGGTCTCCATTGGGATATAAGTTTAAAAATGACGGATGGTTTTAGCACAGGTAGCTGAATAGACAGTAGATGTCATTACGCATGAATTATTAGTTGCATTCTAATATAACAGCTGGGTCTGCACAAGCAAAGTGAGTTTGAATTTCAAGCTCTGAGATACTTTGATACCTTTTTTTTTTTTTTCCTGCAGGAGGCAATGGAATATAAAACTTTGGAGTTTTAAGACTTCCTATCTCTGTCACTTCCTAATTGCCTGATATGTGATCTTGGATAATTAACCTCTACAAGTCAGTTTCATTACTTTTACATTGTGAATGATAATGAGAGCCATTTCTTAAGATAATTGTGAGAATTGAAAGAGGTAATTGATGTGAAAGTGCTTAGATATCTGGAAAAGACTGTATATAATACTTATTTTTAATGTATTTATTCCCTTCATAGACTTTGAATACTTTTTCTTTCCTGAAAATTGTGTTAGATCTTAAATATATCAAAAATTTTCAGATATGATACCAGCCCAAATAACAAAGGGTACCAGAGGAGGTAAACAGACACAAAGGGAAAACTTAGATAAAATGTGTAAGTCGAAACTCTAGCAGTGCAAAGTAAACATAAGAAATTTTATGGATTTCCTTGGTGGTCCCGTGGTTGAGACTTTGTCTTCCAATGCAGGGAACGTGGGTTCGGTCCCTGATCAGGGAACTAAGATCCCATATACCTCTTGGCCAAAAAACAAAACATAAAACAGAAGCAATATTGTAACACATTCAATAAAGACTTTAAAAAAGAAAGGAAGAAAATTTAGAACAGGCTTCATAAAGGATGTAACATTTAAAAAAATACCCCGATTGAGGATAAAATTATGAAAATCTTAAGCCTTATAATTATTGGCTCTTACTTTGCCTAGACAGATACAGTCACACGTTTCAGGTATTTCTAGAATCTTTACGTTTTTTAGAGGGCAGAACTTCTCTTCTTCACCCAGACACATATGGGGTCTGATGACTGAGCCCCTCCTAACTGTCCCCTCTCCTTCTCCTGCCCCCAGTATCTCCTCATCCCTGCTCAAGTAAGCACACACTACCTGTGCTTTACAGGGCCCAGATTCCAAGTACATGCCAATGTTTCCATGTCTGTAATGCCCTGGGATTTCATCATTGACAATGTAAATGTCATTCTCATGTCAGGTCACTTCAAGCCCTTAAATCCTCCATGAGGTATCCTTGCTTGTTCCATCATCCCTCCCACTCCAGAGGGGTCTCTGCAGTTCTTGACTGTATCACCCAGGAAAATCTCTCCCCTTTTTTGACTGTACTGCATAGCATGTGGGATCTTAGTTCTCGGACCAGGGATTGAACCTGTGCCCCCTGCACTGGAAGCACAGAGTCTTAACCATTGCACCACAATTCAATCACATTAGAGGTATGCTGGTGTTAGTTGCTCAGTCGTGTCTGATTCTTTGTGACCCTACAGTCTATAGCCCACCAGGCTCCTCTGTCCATGGGATTCTCCAGGCAGGAATACTGTAGTGGGTCGGCATTTCCTTCTCCATCCATAGTTAACCTTAACCCTATTCGTGGCTAAGTGTGCATGGAAAGTGTGGAGTCTTAACCACCGGACCACCAGGGAGGTCTTGAAAATCACTTAATCATACACATGGCTCTGCTTCTCCAGTTTTGTATTTATGTCATTGCTAGAGCTGGGCTGAAAAACTCCATGAAGGATGGAGTCTTGTTGTTGCTCCAACCTGGGTCTCCCATTTCTTACTCTGAGATCTTGAACAGAACATCCCCATCTCACTGCATTTCAGCACTCTTAAGTCTCCATTTCCTCATCAGTAAAATAAAGGTGTTCAACCAGAAGATTATACTAGATGATCTTCAAATTTGCCTGCAGCTGGAACAATTTATGGCTCATTCCATGAGAGAGCTCTCACCCCATCTTTGTAACGACTCTCCTAGTGCAAAACTGAGCACATTTTGAATCAAAACTCATGTGTACCTCAGCCCCGCCTCTGTCCTATTACTCCAGGAGAATACTGCAGTCTATTTTGCACACCGTGGCACTGTTCTAACATGTAACATCCTATTATTCTTCTGAAATGGAAGATTAAGTTTCTCAGCATGTCTGACTGAAGGCCCAATATCACCAAATACATAACCATTTGCCTGCAATTCCCCAGGGGAAGGTCATTAACAACAACTTAGTCTCTGATAAATGACTATGTTTCTAAGGTAGTGGTTTCTATCAAGGTTCCTAAATACATATCAGTAAAATTTACCCAGACATCCATGTGTCAAATAAACAGCAATTCTTAGGTAAGAGACTGCTGTGCAACTCTGGGTGTGCTGAACTGCTGATTTGCTTTAAACATACAAGTGTATTTAACAATCAATATCTACCTCCCATTATATTATTAAAAAATGTTTACGGTGTTTCTAAGGAAGAAATCTGGCTCGTTGGTTGTCGCCTGCAATGCAGAAATGTGCCCAGCAACAAGGGATTGCTATTGTTCAGTCGCTCAGTTGTGTCTGACTCGGTGACCCCATGGACTACAGCATGCCAGGCTTTCCTGTCCTTCACCATCCCCTGGAGTTTGCTCAGATTCATGTCCATTGAGTCTGTGATGTCATCCAATCATCTCATCCTCTGTTGTCCCCTTCTCCTCCTGCCCTCAATCTTTCCCAGCATCAGGGTCTTTGCCAATGAGTCCGCGCTTCCATCAGGTGGCCAAAATACTGGAGCTTCAGCTTTAGCATCAGTACTTCCAATGAATAGTCAGAATTTATTTCCTTTAGGATTGACTGGTTTGAAGAGGTTAAGAGTAGCCAAAGCCTCGTAGGATGTCAAGGTTAGAAAGAGCCACAAGGTCTTCTAGGAAAAGTCCTCATTCAGTAACCAAGTGTATTATACCAGCATCCTCCCAGAAACAGTAGCCACATGGCTGCTTTTACCTGCCTCCAGCTAGGGCACACTACCACTCCAGGAGGGAGAGCCTTCCCAGTGTGACAGTTCCCCATTCTTTCTTTAAAATGTTTCCCAGTGAACCTCCCTCCCTTGGGCTAGCCTCCCATTCAGAATAAGAAACCAACTTGTGATGGTTAATTTTATGTGTCAACTTGACTGGGTCACAGGGTGTCTAGATTAAATATTCCCTAATTAGTACTTGGTATTTACTCTGTGCATCTTGTGTGAAAGCTCCCCACTCCAGGGAATCCCTCCCCAAGAAAGGACAGCAGGAAGAGGTGCCTCAAGAGTCAGCCTCTGTTGTCCCTCTCCGTGGTGGGAGCTGATTCATTCTATGATTGTAAATGGACCATTATAAACTCAGCATAATGAAACATAATGAAACAATAAGAGGTGATGGATTGGGGCAGATTTTCTAGGCTAAATGGTCTACAGTGTATGGCACTGCAGCAATGGATCTAAAGAGATCACAGAAATGTTGCTCTTAACTCGTGCAGTTTTCTCTCTCCTCTTCTCCTTTCCTCCTCTCTCCCTCCCTCCCTTCTCCAGTTCTCCTATTTTTTCTCTTTCTTTCGTATGTTTCACCAAAGATTTAAATTGCTCAGTGTTTCAAATTCTTTGTCAGAATTCTGACACTTGGGTAGCGTCTTTAGAATTGTTTAAAAAAACACACCTATATACACATCCCACAACAGCACTTTGCCTTTAAGATTTGCACGTTTTAAGAGAAGCTTGGTACCATTGCATCCTCCCATTACATCCAGGAATATTAATGAGGAGCATTCTGTGGTCATAGTTAGGGAGAGGAGGCAGGGTTCACAGTGGTCAGGAGCCTCTGTGACCACAGGACAGTCTAGGATGCTCTGCAGCAATCTATAAGATGCGGTTCCTTCTTCAAGGCCAGAGACACAGCAATTAGGACTGATCGTTTGGCCCTGCAACCGCTGCTTGAATTTAGCCTGTCATAAAGAGTGGAAAGCTCTGATAACTGGCAACAAATACAAATCTGGTCAGGTAGCAGTGAGCACCAGGGAATAGTTTGTAACATCCATTTGATTTCTTATGTCAAATATTTTCTTGAAGACATCTTGTTCTATCAAGAAACTCTTTATTCTTTTGGGAGGAATGGAAGAAAGAGATGAAGGAAGCCGACCCAGCAGTATGAAGTCTTGATTTGGAAGGCAGCTCTGTTCTGAGCCCCTGTTTGCCTTCCCACCATTCAGGGCATCTGTCCAACCCCTTCTCTATTTCCACTCACAGCTTTGACTAAGAGAGTTCCTGCCTGTCTCACATCAATTCCCCGCCCTCCTGAGGCTGTCCTCCCAGACAGAATATACTTCTTATACATTTGCTAAGTTTCTCCCCTTCAAGGTACTCATAAACCTTTCTTCAAGGTCACGTTGACATTCATAGCAATCCAGTCGTGCAAATCTCTCCCTGGATAGAACATCTACTTTTCCCCACAATAAATAATTAGATGGATATGTAGGTAGATTGATAGATAAATAAATGATCCAAATCTATTTTATTTATATTTATGTTATAGATAAAATAGATTTGGATTTTTATGTTAAATTGCATGTAGGATTATATAGGCATGTACTGTAGGACACTTTTGGTTGGAAGTTCAGTTCAGTCGCTCAATTGTGTCCGACTCTTTGTGACCCCATGAATTGCAACACGCCAGGCCTCCCTGGCCATCTCCATCTCCCGGAGTTCACTCAAACTCACATCCATCGAGTCGATGATGCCATCCAGCCATCTCATCCTCGGTCGTCCCCTTCTCCTCCTGCCCCCAATCCCTCCCAGCATCAGAGTCTTTTCCAATGAGTCAACTCTTCGTATGAGGTGGCCAAAGTACTGGAGCTTCAGCTTTAGCATCATTCCTGCCAAAGAACACCCAGGGCTGATCTCCTTTAGAATGGACTGCAAGTGGTAGGGACCAAATTCAAAGCACTTTAGATCAGAAGAAGACATTATCTTTCAACCCTGAGAAAGGCAGCATCAGAGATGGGAATCCTGTAAGAAAAAAAATAGTCTTTGAACTGAAACTGGCCACATCTTGATGTTGCATCAACTCTGTGCCCATTAATAAGCCCTACATAAAATAGGGGATATTGATGAGGTGCATAAAAGTTGGGGGGAAGCCTATATTCCCCAGGAAGAAACCATCAAATTCCACAAGCATTAGAATAATATTTTTAAAGGCAAAACCAGCCTATGGAAAATGGAATTAAAACAACACCTTGGGCCAATATCTATTCCAGGAACATCTTCCTACGACATACCACTTTGGGGATATTGCTTTGCTTCACCTGGGTTTTATTTGTCTCCTTCCATACACCCTTCTAGAGATGACCGTGTGTCGTGAGGAGCAAAGTGATTTCCCCATATGCTGTACACAGCGCATAAAATACTCTGGGATTCTGAAAGAGGAAAGGCACTAAAAAAAGATATTATTACTCCATATAAATTAAAAAAAAATCTTCTTGACAAGGTAAGAGTATTTGATCTACTTTCAATTTCTTGGCAGCCTCCACACCCTTAGGGTTTTTGGTTTTCCCATAATACACTGTAGCAGACAGGCTAGCTCCCACATGAGCGGAAGCATTGGAGCCCTGCCTCCCGTTTAGAAACAGGGCTGACATCACTATCGGTTCTGAGGAGAAAGACTGCAGTTGGAGCCAAGCTGATTACCTCTTAGTACGCAGCGTCAATTCTCAGAGTTAAAAATAGTCCGCTCCGATGTCCTTTAATGGAATACGGCTTCACCAGAGCAATAATGGAAAACAAATTGTACGGCCCTCTAATGCAATCGAGTGGTTGCAGTCTGCGTCCGCGCTTGCATGGCAAGTTCATTGTTGAATTGGATTTGATATGTATCAGAAGAATAATGACCAACGTGAGCCGCTCAGGGTGACTGACAGCTGTCAGACGCAGTGACAGATCAGGCTGTCTTTCAGGAGAAACAGGATTCATAGACCTCATTACAGGTAGATGGATGGTGAATACAGACTAGAGCTGGATCTCCGGGCATTTATTCTCTGAAATGCCAATGGGGAGTACACACTTGTATAAATGGTCCAGTCAATTCCTTTACCTACTCTATCCAATTACTTCTTTTCTACCTACTGAACTTCCATCTAGCTAACAGCTGATGGAAGTTCAGTTGGACATGGAGTTGCATGTCTAGCCAACTCGGACAGCTATTTATCTACAGAGGTTTTCCTATCAGTGGACTTCTTTAGTGCATGTCTGCCTCCTTATCTGTCCTATTTATCTCTCAACCCACTGCATCTGCCTATCGATTTTTGTTGTTGCTCTTGTTCTCAGGCTACTGCAATGAGTCAGAATTTAGAAATGACATACAATTAGATTTCCCTTGCCCAGAAGGCTATCTGGGTGTCTTGGATTTTCATTCAATTTGAGTTATTCTCTTTGCCTCTAGGCTAGGTAGGCGACCAAGAGTTCAAGGAGGTTTATCACAGATCAGAGACCAAAGCTCAGCTTAAATAGAAGGGGAGGAGAAGATGGGGAAAGAGTTAAAAGAACAGAAGAAAATGTCCATGTTCACTGTTTCTGGTTTTTAAATTTTGCAGACGATATACGCTTAATAAGAGAAAAAAATTTTTTATTTAAAGGGTAGACATGCAAATCACCTTTGTTTTAAAATTTCTGAATGCTTTACTCCTGTAAGCTGCTGGGTGCTCAGCGGACTTCACCCATCTCTCTCTGGGAGGAATTGCCTCTTGGGGTGACTGTCAAGCCATCTCAGGAGATTGTAGTTACCCACTGAGTTCCCAGATCTGTCAATCTCTAGCAGCCATTTGACATAAAAAATTAGGAGGAAAGAAAAATCTGCAAAGCAATATAGTGAATGTGTGCTTTGGCATTTTCTGTTACAGTGTTCCTGAGCAGACATATTAAATCTTGAAAAGACCTATCCCATTTTTTTAAATGCTAAGAATTTGACTTCTTTGGACTCTTGATGAATGTACCTCTAGGAACACATGAAGAAGATAGGATTTTAGAATTCAGTAATGGTTAAAAATAAGTCCATCAGATTCCATTTCAAATTTCTTAAAAGCTTAGTGGTTTCATTAATTGAAATCAGGTCAGTCTTATTTCTGACCCTAACATATTTTCTGTGGCTCTTCTGGGAAGATTTCCAGCCAGACTGCCCGCTTTTTAAACAAACCACTCTGCAGTAATATCATCAATCATTCTTCATTTTTATTATTATTAGTATGTCTAATAATAATACACACATTTTAGTGCTTTTTTATTCCCCAAAGTATCCTCTCCTACTTTATCTCAGTTTAATCTACTCCATTTGCACGGGAAGGAGAGTGAGTGCAAAGCCATTGTGTGACACCTAATGACAAACGGGTAGTTAATGGTGAAGATGAGACTTGAACCCTCATTTCTTGACTCCCAATACAGGTTTTTAATCTTCTATTAGGAAAGCCCATAAACTAATGGCATAGGGACCGAAAAGGAGTATTTTGGCTCTGTGAGAGTATCAAACTGTGCACAGTTCTGTGCATATATCCCATCCAGTGAACTAGATAATGTAACCAGTCTTTTTCCAAGCATCAGGGAAAGATGTATTCCTAGAGAAAGAAAGACTTGTTACCGAAAAGTAGCTGTCAGTTCTCATTCAGTTCACCTGTAACCACTCTTCCACAGCAAGGAGCCAAATGGAGACAATTTTTCAGAAAACTGAGATCAAAACTGCTGCTGCTGCTGCTAAGTTGCTTCAGTTGTGTCCAACTCTGTGCAGCCCCACAGATGGTAGCCCACCAGGCTCCCCCATCCCTGGGATTCTCCAGGCAAGAAGGCTACAGTGGGTTGCCATTTCCTTCTCCAATGCATGAAAGTGAAAAGTGAAAGTGAAGTTGCTCAGTCATGTCTGACTCTTCGAAACCCCATGGACTGCAGCCTACCAGGCTCCTCTGGTCCATGGGAGTTTCCAGGCAAGGGTACTGGAGTGGGGTGCCATTGCCTTCTCCGGAGATCAAAACTAGGAAAGTACATATGCACAAATGTTTATCTAATAAATGTTTTGGAGAAATTATTGTGAGCCCCAAAATCTTACTGGGTCCTATGAGACGTCAAAAGTTAAAGAGAAAAACAGAAAGAAAAAGAGAAAATCCTTAAGCATTTTCAAGCTAAGCTAAGTACCCTGTATGAATAAATTGGAAAGAATTAATGAGCTCACCTCTTTTACACTTTTACTCCTTTAGCTGTAAGATAGGAATAATAAAAGATGCAAGGGCAAGCTAATATGTTCCAAATGATACACAACTAGCCATCACCAGCTCCCGGAGTCCACCCAACTCCATTGAGTTGGTGATGCCATCCAGCCGTCTCATCCTCTGTCGCCCCCTTCTCCTCCTGTCCCCAATCCCTCCCAGCATCAGAGTCTTTTCCAATGAGTCAGGTCTTCTCATGAGGTGGCCAAAGTACTGGAGTTTTAGCTTTAGCATCATTCCTTCCAAAGAACATCCAGGGCTGATTTCCTTTGGAATGGACCAGTTGGATCTTCTTGCAGTCTAAGGGACTCTCAAGAGTCTTCTCCAACACCACAGTTCAAAAGCATCAATTCTTCGGCGCTCAGCTTTCTTCACAGTCCAACTCTCACATCCATACATGACCACTGGAAAAACCATAGCCTTGACTAGACAGACCTTTGTTGGCAAAGTAATGTCTCTGCTTTTTAATATGCTATCTAGATTGGTCATAACTCTTCTTCAGGGAGGCCGCGTGCTGCGATTCATGGGGTTGCAAAGAATTGGACACGACTGAGTGACTGAACTGAACTGAGTGAGCCAGTATCTATGTGGAGTTTCTCAATAGGCTGGGCAATTCATAGGCAGTTCTTGTAGAAGCCCCTCTTGACATCCATCCCATCCTTAACCACATGGTTAGATGCAAACACACCCTACTATGAGTCACCATATAAAATTATAATCTGGCACAGTGTCTGAATCTCCCAGTTGGTATTACTGGATTTCTTTTCTCCTATTCGTTATATACTACAATTCCCTTGTTAGCAGGAATGATACATGTACATGGTAGATAAACAATAAAACTTTGTTGAATGAATGAGTTCATGGATGAATGAATCTCTGACGCTGCTGTGTTTAATAGAGAGCTTCAGTGTATTTTGGTGCCTGAATTAACATGCTTTAATGCATTTTGGTGCCTTGGTTAACGTTAATTGATGGCAAAATTGAATATGAATCAGTAGAAAGGCATTCTTGGGGAGTGAGAATCATTTACAAAGAAAGAAAGGGATATAAAATTGGCAATTTCTCTGCATTTGATTATGTGTCTTCCTTTCTTCTTCCCTCCCTCCCTCTTTGTTTATTTCTTTCTTTCATTCTTCTTTCTCTTTTTCCCTTTCTTTGCCATGTGATTTTTCAGAACAACAGTTGATGGTATTGAAACCACTATGCTGTGCAGTTGACAAAGTCTTGAAGGAAGAAAGTGAAATTTCCACAGCGATCATCTAAATCTGCAGTTAGTCTCAAAATAAACTATTAGTAAATTATACTTTCATGACTTTGGTTATTGTGAATTTCAGAATAGAAGCAATTTTCTAGAACTTCCAGGAAATACACCTGCGAATTGACTGGAAAAGAAAAGATTAGATTCTTGAACATATGGTTGTCTATCTACACACAGCAGGTTGAATCATCTGGGTAGCCTGTCAGACTCCTGCGTTATTCTACCTGAATCAACATTGGTCAAGTCATTATTTAATATATGCATAATTCTAAATAATGGCACCACCCACCCAGACTGACTCCAGTAAGCAAAAGTTTCAGGATGACTCTTGAAAACCCAAATTCCAAAACAGTCAAGTCCCTACAGGGAAAATATAAAGTTGACAACAGGTTGCATTTTTTTTCTTTCTTTCTTATTTAAATTCCTTTAAAAATGATAAAGTTTCTCTCTCTAGGAATCAACTGTAATTTCATAGCCAACAGTTCATGTAGTTATCTTTGTACATATAATAATAATTTTAGATCCAATTAGAAAAAAAAAATTTGATGAGAGAGTTTTAGCTGTTACAGCCTTAGAGTTAAAGATAACAGAATAGAGATGCAGATGTAGAGATTGGTCTTGTGGACACAGCTGGGCAAAGGCAGGGTGGGATGGATTGAGAGAGTGGTACTGACATACACACACGACCGTGTGTGAAATAGATGGCTAGTGCGAAGCTGCTGTATAGCACAGAGAGCTCAGCTCAGTGCTCTGTGGTGACCTAGAGGGATGGGATGGGGAGGGAGGCTCTGGAGGGAGGGAATGTGTGTACATATATAGCTGACTCACTCTGCTGTACAGCAGAGACTAATACGATATTGTAAAGCAATTATCCTCCAGTTTAAAAAAAATGTAGAGTTTAAAAAAAAGTTGTGAAGGGCAACAGAAGCTAGAATAAGACTTCAGGTCCACATGAGAATTGGAATTTTGCCAACAATGTACAGCAGCGCATACTACTTCAGTAACAGCATTTGAAGTACCCCCAAACTATCAGCCCTTCACCAGCCTTTCCTGAGTCTCACTTGAGGCTCTCTGGGTGAGGACTGCTAGAAGAATCAACATTTGGTCAGCCAAGAAACACCCTTCATGAATGAACCTATCACCAGGCTCTAAAATTTCCTTCAAAGATTGTACACAACATAAGCTAGGGTCTTTTTCATACAGTGTACGACCTTCTGGGAATAACCTTGTCTCATTTCTGCTTGTTGAGACACATTCTCTCAGGGACCATCTCAAGTTACATGGGCCCTTCCTGAAGATCTCGTTAAAGCCCTCTCTGATCTTGTTTATTGTTCTTATTCTCCAAAGATTAACACAGTCTGCTGAAAAGAATTGAAACATCATATATTGAAATCTTTCAGATGGCCCTGCACTGTACTGCATTAAAGTGGTCAGTTATCAGCTGGGACAGGTGTATGGTTTGATGTCAGTCAGCGACCGTGGATAACCATGTCAATAAAAGAGGCGTGTTGCCTCTAATCTCATGTCTTAGAAATAAGGACCAGAATTTGTTAAATAGATTCCATTTGGTAATGGCTAGGACCCTGATGAACTTGTGGAATGCTCTCTCCTTATTTATTTATTTCTTGGCCATGCTCCATAGCACATGGGATCTTCATTGCCCAACCAGGGATCAAACTCAAGCCCCCTGCATTGGAAGTGTGAAGTCTTAAGCACTGAACTATCAGGGAAATATGACCCTGAAAATCAATAATCTGACTTTGTCTGATAGGAATTGTTTTTTATGATAAAGGAAGATAGAGAGGATAGCTAACGATAAGTTAATTCTCCATCATGGTACCATTTTTCCATCAAATTTTGGATTGGAGTTTGTATCCTCAAGGGAATGATGTTCAGAGCTTCAGAATCAGGTCACTTCCCATCACCATCATTAGTCAGGAATGAGTGAAGCCACACTGGGAATTCAATGAAAACTACAGTCTCAAAATTCAAATAAGACAGTGTGTAGTCTGTCCAAGGGGAGACAGCATCCTAAATTGGACAGGTCGTGTCTCTGAGGTTGCCTGAGGGTCAGGCAAACAGTCTTATTCTTGTGAAAATGCAATGCAATTAACCCATCTTAAGGACAGGTAATAGTTGCACAGCCATAAAGAGTTAGGAGATGGGATGTATTTATGTGATTATAAGCAAGATATAAGTAATCAAGATTTACACCTATGTTCGTTGAGGGTTTATACTATGGTATTAGGAGTTATATCTTGCTGATTGCCTCATTGAATAGAAGTAGAATTTCTCTAAAATTTAGCCATGATTTTCTGATCACACAACATACTTCTGGGCAAATTCTTTAGAACTTACACACTTAGATGGTGCTTATCCTCCAAGGGTGTCAGATTTTGAAGTGGCGTACTTATTCATAGACATTGATAGTGATCAAAAAGTTATCGGTTCTCCTCATTGCATATGCTCTATCTTGAAGACAAGATAAGAACCATGTGGAAAAAAATCAACCTCATTGCTATTAGGCTGGTCATGTCTAATAGGAGTTCACATCCTAATCTTACTCTCTAGGTAGGAAATCTTACACTAAGTCAGGCACATAAGAGCCACTGGTGTGCCTCAGAGAAGTGTAAACGGAATCCAAATGTAGAAAAGCACGTGCTGTCACTGAGCGCAGAAGGCCACAAGAAGTAACTCTCCTAGAAATAATAATAGGACAACGATCAAGCCTTGGAGTGTGCGTGTGTGCTCACTCAGCCGTGCCCAACTCTTTGCGACCCCATGGACTGGAGCCCATCAGGCTCCTCTGTCCATTAAATTTTCCAGGCAAGAATACTGGAGTGGGTCGCCATTTCCTCCTCCAGGGGATCTTCCCCACCCAGGGATCGAACCTGTCCTTCTTGCATTGCAGGTCGATTCTTTACTGCTGAGCCACCAGGGAAATCCCAAGCCTTAAATATAGATACATTTAATGCCACAAGGCCAGCACTATATCCGTGATGTTTGTCATTCTATCTCCAGGACTTAGCAGAGTTTCAACCATAGTAGGTATGTAGTTCAGAATTACTAAATTGTTATTTTTCCTAGATATAGAAATTTGCCCGTTATGACTTTCTGGGACAAAAATATTTTCAGTTTCGTTTTGTCTCTTGCTGCCCTCACTGCCTTGTATCCCCTATGGTGACAGGCTCTTCTTCTAAACTAGAAGTTACCTTAAATAGAGACACAGGAAAGAGGGGTGTGCTTACTTATTCATAGTGAAATTCTGTAAGACATAAAGTAGTGTGAACTATGTAATTGCCTTGCTAGAAATCTATTGGAGGTATAAATGGGATTCTGTAATAAGATATTCATAAATAATCTATGAAAAGGGAATCTTGAAAATGGAAAGATTCTGATGATTTGCATATACTTTATAAATAATATCAAATATTATGATTCAAGAAATTGGAATGAAGTTTCAGTAATGTGTCTTATTCAGCTTCATCTACTCATCCAAATTAGTTATCAACTCTCTACTGACTCCCTTCTCAAGCAATCCAACTCTGAATTAGATGCTTAGGGATTTCTCCTTGCCTGAATGAATGCAATGTTCAGTTAGCCAAAATATCTGATCTTTATGCAGTCTATCCTGCTATATTATTAACTTACATGTGGCAAAGATGTCAATAGAAGACTGTTGTCCACTTTATCAAGCAATATCTTTGTCAAACATAAATAGGATCCATGTGTGAAACCTTATTTTTTTAGAGGAAGAAAGAAAACAATGAATGCAGGAGGAGAAAAGTCAAAAGGCATACCCATTCCAGGTGTTTTTCTCTGGTGTAATTTCATTGGTAATGAAGCCTGAGATAGTTTCTCCCATGAGCTCTGTTAAAGCAATGTGATAACAGAAATAGACAGAAATGACTGGCTTGAGATAGGTGTAAGTAGGTCATCTTCCCAAAGAAAACAACGGCATTCCTCCAACTAGCTGATGGTAATTTGTACTACTCAAAATAATGGTTTAAACCCTCAAAATAACTGAAGCATAGAACGTCTTGAGAACATAAGAAATGCCCAGAGGCTCAGGACTCAACAGGTACCTCTGTGTCCACGTCTCTCAGCTCTTCGGTCACGCCTGTTTGTCTGCAAAACTTGGTTTTTTATAGGAATCGGAAGCTCTTGAGTAATAATAAAAACACTAGTTCATACATTTTGAATTATTACTATCAACTGTATGAAAATCTAGCTGAATTATTATATTTAATTCTCAAAACAATCTGTGGGGTTTTAATCTATTATACAGATGAGGAAACTGAAGCTTGATTATAACAAAAATCAGAGGGGAGAGAGGGATGGACTGAGAGTTTGGGTATAGCAGATGTAAGCTATTCTGTATAGAACGCATAAACAAGATCTTATTGTAGAGAATAGCTGAGCAAGTGAAAGTCTCAGTCATGTCCGACTCTTTGCGACCTCACAGACTAAACAGTCCATGAAATTCTCCAGGCCAGAATACTGGAGTATGTAGCCGTTTCCTTCCCCAGGGATCTTCCCAACCCAGGGATAGAACCCAGGTCTCCGCATTGCAGGCAGATTCTTTACCAGCTGAGCCACCAGGGAAACCCATAGAATAGTTAACTATATCCAGTATCCTGGGATAAACCATAATGGAAAAAAAGATTAAAAAAAAATTATATATGTGCATAACTAGTCACTTTTCTGTACAGCAGAAATTAACACAACATTGTAAATCAACTAGTAATTAACCTCCAATTAAAATAAGTAAATTTATATTTTAAAAAAAACAAGCAGAGATAAGACTTCAAAATTACATCCTTCTGATGACAAAGTCTATGCCTTACCTTGTGGATATCATCTCAAGTCTTATGCTTTTTATTTGGTAGAATTTTTACCCATCAAGATTCTAGTGTAGCAAAGCTTATATAGAATTATATTATTATTTTCTTATATACTAGTGGTAGCTTAGTAAATTAAGTAACACATTTTTTAAATTAAACGTTTTATTTTGTATAGCTGATTAAGGCTTCCCTGATAGCTCAGTTGGTAAAGAATCCGCCTTCAATTCAGGAGATCCCAGTTCTGTCCTGGGGTTGGGAAGATCAACTGGAGAAGGGATAGGCTACCCACTCCAGTATTCTGGCTTGGACAATTCCATGGACTGTATAGTCCATGGGGTCGCAAAGAGTCTGATGTGACTGAGTGACTTTCACTTTCATAGCTGATTAACAATGCTGTGATAGTTTCAGGTGGATGACAAAGGGATTCAGCCATATACATTCACATATTTTTTCTCCCTCAAAACCTCCCATCCAGGCTGCCACATGATATTGAGCAGTGGTCCCTGAGCTATACAGCAGGTCCTTGTAGGTTATCCATTTTAAATATAGCAGTAGATACATGCTCATCCCAAACTTCCTAACTATCCCTTTTGCTCCTATTTGTTCCCATAGAATCACCATGTACATTAAGACAAACTCCTTGGGAGGACCCCTGCTTGCACTTTACTTTCTTGTTGGCATGAAAACTACATTTCTTCGCCTCTCTTAGTGACAGTTGGTGTTTCAGAGTATGCAAAAAGTCTAATAAGTTTCCAAGCTATCAACAGAACGCTAATGATTATTATCCAGCATCTTGCTGAACACCATTAAGCCATGTCAGAGTTGGCTGTGTTTCCACAGAGGGAAGATCATTTCATTACTAAGGGAATAATTGTGCAAACAGGACTTCAAAAGATGTGAAGAAAATTCACGTAATTGCACAAGCTCAATATTCTTTGGACTTCCCTGATGGCTCAGTGATGAAGAATCCATCTGAAATGCGGGAGATGTGGGTTCGACCCCTGGGTTGGGAAGATGCCCTGGAGAAGGAAATGGCAACCCACTCCAGTATTCTTGCCTGGAAAATTCCATGGATAGAGAAGTCTGGCAGGCTACAGTCCATGGGGTTGCAAAGAGTTAGACAAGGCTGAGTGGCTAAAACAGCACGGTGTTCTTCAGACATTTTGAATTTTGGTCTCTTGGCCACCAATTTCAATTGCACTTAAAACAAAAACAAAAACAAAAACAAAAAAACCCAGCAGTCCCGTAGTTACCACATCTGATCAGTTCATTGCCCTTTGTCTGCATTCATTCTGGGAGCGTTTGCATGTCTTAGGCTGTAGGTGAGCCATGTAGCAATGTGATCTTCCTAGGGGTATCTCTCTCTCCTCCAGGGGATCTTCCCAACCCAGAGACTGAACCCACGTCCCTTATGTCTCCTGCACTGACAGGTGAGTTCTTTCCCACTAGCGCCACCTGGGAAGCCCCTTTCAAGTTCTACGTACTCTGAAGTGTTAGCTCCACCTCAGGGGCGCTTCTGAAAGGACTGATACACTCACCCATCCTTGTAGGTGCTGTAGTGAGCCACCCAGATGTCCCATCAGAGTACTTCATGCCCACTGTGCTGAGAATACATCAGAAGTGCTCTCTTTTGTAAGTGCTCTCTTTTGCGACTGCCTCAACTTGTCTGAAAAAACTTCCTTGTCCAAAGTCACACCTCCTTCCAGACATCCCAAGCCCAGTGACTCATTAGTTAACATAAAGCTCACCTTCCCTTGTCCTCACTGGGCATCCAAGACCCAAGAGCTGCTGTAGGGTCCATAGAGAAAGAAGCTGGGACTGCAAGACAGCTCACCTTCACTCTCCCAATCATACATCTTGCCTACCTTCCACAGGGTGATCTCAAGAGCACTCTCTAATTAAAGCCTTGCTTGCTAATTTCTGCCTTGCACTCTGCTTCCCAGAAAACCCCACCTGTCATACCTGTACTAATAGGATTTCTTTAACAATCTTTTCTAAGATTCTCACACATTAACAGGATTTGGAAACTTGTGGGAAAGGAAAATGAAAGGGAAGCCACTGGGAAATGTAAAGACAGACAGCTCATCAATTAGCAAAGAAATATTTTAACCCCTTGGGTTGTCCCAGAGCACCACCATTCAAAAAGTTTGAATTTGCAGGTAGACCATCACTAAGATTTTAATTTATGACTACAGAATTCATGAAATCTCTCAATCCATACCAGGCGAGGAAAAAATCTATAAGGGAGAGTCATTTTTGTGTGGGAACAGAGAGACAGCAGGTGAAACTGCCGTCAGTCCTCTTCCTGCTGGCTGGCTCTGCAGCAAAGCTGCTGAGCTACAGACTGCAGCGTCCCTTACCCCCACCTCCCAGGTCCGTGATTCCACTCCAGGTTTTGGTCTCCAAGAACAGCCAGCAGAAAGAAGATTGGCTGGGCCCTGTGACAGTTTTAATAGATCCTGTCAAGCATCCCAGCGTCTTCTTACTGTTTGTATGTACTTGATTCTTCCTTAGGAGCGACACACCGAGAGGTCAGAATAATACGCATCAGATCGCAGGTGTATGAAAAGCCAGAGAAGTTAACATCCTAAGTGTAGGTAACTGTGTATTGCCCAATAAAATTCATTACTTGCCTTGCCCTAGCTCCATTTTTATTTTTTTGCTCTGGTTGTGAGAAAGCATAAACTCTCCTGTCATTGCTGATTTGGAAAGCCATATCAAATTATTTCATACAAATAAAACAGTGTTCCTTCATAAGGTAGCATCAGTTAAAGTCTAAGTAATGCCTAATGTGATACATTTGTTTCAAATGGCCAACAGTTTTATATAGTTCAACTATACTCTACAATGTAAATTCCAGGATCTAGCATGCTAGCAAAGGCCAAAGCAGCTACAAAGACAGAGATTCTCCATCTTTATTGCGGAAGGACAGGAGTGTTAGGCTTTGGGTGGGAGCCTTTGGAAACAAGAGCGTGGAACTGAGTAATATTTAGCAAATAGAAGCCATAGAATTTTACAAATCATGAATTATAATACCCTATCTGTTACTCAGCCACGCTGGGGAGGGTCCTCATTCTCAAAGACTTCAAGCCGTTTCACAGAAATATATTAAATGGATTGGTTTCTCTGTGTTTCCTAATGGAGCTTTTATTAAATTTTCTTAAAGTGAGTAAATCTTCTCCTTTCCCATTGGATCTACTTTCGAATTTACTGGAATCTGGTTCATTCCAATTCATCATTAAGAAGAACACATTACTAGAATTTGCAATGGAGGCTCTCCTTTCATGCTGTGGAACAATGGTTTCACATTTGAGCATGCCTATGAATCATACACTGCCTGGCCCAGGCCCCAGTGTTCTTTTTTTAAACTTTTAATTTTATATTGGCATGTAGCTGATTAGTTGGTAAAGAATCTGCCTGTAATGTGGGAGACCTGAGTTCAACCCCTGGGTTGGAAAGATCCCCTGGAGGAGGGTATGGCAACCCACTCCAGTACTCTTGCCTGGAGAATCCCCATGGACAAATTAGTCTGGTGAGCTACAGTCCACGGGGTCACAAAAAGTTGGACATGATTGAGAAGCTAAGCACAGCACATAGCTGATTAACAATGTAGTGTTAGTTTCGGGTGGACAGAAAAGATACTCAGCCATACATAAATAGGTATCCATTCTCCCCCAAACTCCCCTCCCAACCAGGCTGCCACATAACATTGAGCAAACTGAGAAGAATTATCGTATGACATCCCTTATATGCAGAATCTAAAAACAAATGATAAATGATAATGATAATATTTACAAAATAATATTTAAAAATGATAATATTTACAAAATAGACTTAGAGAATGAGCTTATAATTGCCAGAGGGGAAGGGTAGAGGGAAAGGACAGTTGAGGACCTTGTGATCCATAGGCATACACTGCTGTATTTCAAGTGGTTAACCTACAAGGTCCTACTTACTGTATATCAACCCCCAGAGTTTTGATTCAGTAGGTGTACATAGATATAAGATATATTTCTAACAAATTGCCAGTTGGTGTTGACGTAGCTACTCTGAGGATCAAACTGAAAGCAAGTGGTGTAGAGGAAAAAGAGTCTGTCTAAAGTCTTTCCAGAATAGGTAGAGAGACGGCAGCATGGGGGTGCAAGTGTCGAGGGAGGTGATTCATTTTCACCAGTAAAAGTCTATGATGAAGAAAAAACTCTGAGTGACAACCTTCTGTGGGAGAAAGGGGGCTTTCCAAGTGGCACTGGTGGTGAAGAATCTGCCTGCCAGTGTAGGAGATGCAAGAGAAGGGGGTTTGATCCCTCAGTGGGGCAGATTCCCTGGAGGAGGAAATGGCAACCCACTCCAGTGTTCTTGCCTGGGAAATCCAATGGGCAGAGGAGCCCTGCAGGCTGCAGTCCATGGGGTTGAAAAAGAGTCAGACATGACTGAGTGAGCACGTATAATGGGAGAAAAACCTGGAAAGTGCCTAATGTGGTGGCTTGTGTGTAGTAGGTTCTTAAAAGTGTGTGAGGTTGGAGGGTGAGGGAGGGGCAGAAATGCTCTGGGTTCTGTTGCTATTGGTTGGTACTTGTTGCTTCTTCTTTAAAGAGTTTGTGTGTGTGTGTTTTAGATTTTGCAACAAAAAGGAAATTAAGAAATGTGATTTCTCTCTAAAGAGAAAGTGTGGGTGTAGATGGAAACACACAAGGGTAGAAAACAAATAAAAGAAACTTGGTGAGTGCATTAACACAATGCAGAGAAAAACTGACCCCCTCCTTTCCTCTGGTCTCCTGCTACAAATTGAAATGGAGAAAGCTAACAGAATAAATGGCGCAAAATAATTTAGCTGCTTTGCTAAGTTCTTTAAGTTTTAATAACAGCAGAAAGATCCCTTTTTAAAATATGAATTTCATCTCGCCTATGTGCCTTTAAGGGAGCATAACTTATTTATACTTTCTCCTTTCTTCTAATTTACACTCTTTCCATCTCGGGTGCTCTCCCTTTCAACTAGAACAATAGGGTTTTGAAGATGGATGTGTAGTAACAGCAGCCTTTTCAGTTCTCTCTATGACTCCTCATTATAAGGTTATTTTCTTGTGTTTTGAAATAGAAATGCTGCCTTTGATGCTACCGTTTAAATTTTCTTTTTTCTTTTTCTTTTTTTCTAAAGAAAGCGTCCCCTACTTATTACCTTGCCCTGTCACCTGGGCACAATGTGGTAAACAGCATTCTAAATAAATATTTTCTAATATGCCTTCAAGTACAACTTTCCTTTTGAGTGCAAATAGGATAATTGGGGAGAGGAGAAGAAAGCAGCCCTGAATGCTCTGTTTTAAGCAGGGAAGAGTGTGATTTTTGTTTGGCTGCTCTGATGTGGGGCTCATCAGCAGTTTCCAGGAGAGCCTGGGGAATTCAGGAGCAGCCTTTTAGTGACTGGGCTGCCTGCATTTGAATCTCAGCAGGGGCAAAGATTTGAGGCATTCTTCTGACTAGAAAGACAGAGTTTGTCTCTTTGTCCGTGGCATCCTTCCTGAGTGTTTCTGTCGATTTTTCTGCTCCCCATGACTTACTTTCACTGGCCTCTTTTCTCCAGGGCTGTGCATTTCCTAGAATGGCTTTCATGCTCTCCCTCTTTTCCCCCAATCTCAGCTCCTGTATGTGTCTCTGTTCCCCTCCATCTTTCTGTTAGCAGCTTCCCATCTCTCTTATGTTTCTCCTGACATATGCATCTGCTCAACTTGCTACCCTCCTTTTGCTACCCGGCTTTTGGCCTCCTGACAACACAAGGTGCGGCTGCCGTCCTGACAGGCAGCAACAGGCAGGGGAGAGGCAGGCTGTGTGCTACCGGAAGGGAAGTTCAGGAGCAGTTTCAGGTATGTTACTTAATCAAAAGCCCAAGACTCTTGGCTCTGGTTGTCACTTGCCTCCTCTGAGCGCACAGTCACGGCTTTGGTGCCCTTGCTTTTGAGAAGCACTCATCCGGGCTCCTCTCAGCTCTGTGAAGTTTAGTCTAGGATCTCCAGCTGACAGGTAACAGGCAAAGGAGCAAAAATGAAACAGGAGCCTGGACGCAGGAAACAGGAGAGCGTTCATCTGCCTGTTATCGAACCACAGGCTGCACAGTTCCCAGATTCTGTGTCTCCCAAGCACCAGGCACTGTCCCCAGCAGTGAGGAAGACCGGAGAAATAAGAAAGAACCCACCTGTGTCTTTAGGGAGACTGTCATATTTAAGGATGTAAGTATACAAATACTGCTCATGAGAAGGGGGCGACAGGGGATGAGATGGTCGGATGGCATCACAGACTCAATGGACACGAGCTTGAGCAAATTCTGGGAGATAGTGAAGGACAGGGAAAGCTGGTGTGCTGCAGTTCATGGAACTGCAAAAACATGACTTAGCGACTAAACACTAAACAGATACCCAGGGGCTTTCTCATCCCTTATCGAGCACAGAAGCCTGAATTCTACTTCCTCTTTCCAGTCTTTGCTCCAATCATGCTCACCTGGCCCACAACACTCTCACATCCTTAAACTATCTCTGCCTTTTACCAAAAGGTGTGGACATGTGCGGTTCTCTTCCCACTTCATTTCCTCATTTTCTTCCTTTTCTTCCAATCTTAATTCAAACATTCCTGCTTTGTGTCACAGTGACAAAAACACGCCTGCCCAGGATTTTCTGTTTTCGTTCTGAAAGTTCTGAGTCCTAAGAACACCTCAATTCCACGCAAATCAGGATGACTGATCATCCCAGTCAAGTCTCTTGATGATAAACACTTTAAAAAAATGACAGCTTTATTGAGATATAATTCTTGGATCACAAAATTTATCCTTTTACGATTTGGTGTTTAGTAAATACACAGAGTTGTGCAACCATCACCACTATCTAAATATTCTAAAAGTTTTAGAATATTTCCATCAATCTCCCAAAGATACATCATACCCATTAGCAGTCACTCCTCATCACTTCCTTCTGCCAGTCCTTGGCAACCACTAATCCACATTTTGTCCCATTCTGAGCATTTCAGATAAACGCATCATATATCATAAGGCTTTTTATGACTGGCTTCTTTCATTTAGGATGGTGTTTTCAAGGTCCATCCATATCATGGCATGTATCAGCACTTTATCCTTTTTTGTGGTCAAATAATATTCTACTGTATGGATAAACCATAATTTGTTTCTTCATTCATAAGATGAATATTCATTCATATGGATATGAATATTCAGTCAGATATTGAGTTGTTTTAATTTTTTGGATAGTATAAATGATTCTATAAATATTTACATACAACTTCTTTATGGACATATGTTTTTATTTATCTTGAATATATACATAGGAGTGAAATTTTTATGTCATATGATAATGCTATGTTTAACTTTTTGAGGGTCTGCCAAAATGTTTTCCGGAGCAGCTACATTATTTTACAATCTTGCCAACAATGTATCGGGGTTCTAATTTTTCCATGTCCTCTTCAACACTTGTTATTTTTGGTTTCTATTTTGACTTATTTCAATTTTAGCAATGCTAGTAGGTATAAAGAGGAATCTCACTGTGGTTTAGAGTTGCATCTCCTCAATGACTAACAATGTTGAAAGATAAAATGTTATGTATTTACTAAACACTGAATCTTAAAAGGATGAATTTTGTGGCCAAGAACTATAAAGCTTTCACTTCTAAGTGTTTCTCACTGAGAGATTTGACAGGGATGAGTAGTCATCCTGGCTTCCATGGAATTGAGATGTTTCTAGGACTTAGGACTTCCAGAGCTAAAACAAGATCCTAGACAAACAGACATGTATTTGTCACGTGACACAAAGCAGGAATGGTTGGATTAAGCTTTGAAGAATAGGGAGGAGGTTAGGAGATGAAGTAGGGAAAGAATTGCATATATCAACACTTTTGGTAAGAGGCACAATGAGCATCTTTTAATGTGCTTATTAAACGTTTATGCATTTTTCTGAGAAATATCTATTGAGATTATTTGATTAGTTTAAAATATAATAAAATATAATATTGTTCGTTGCTTATGTCTACAACAATAAAAATGCTATTTTAAAATGTATATACAATATATACTATATAAAATATATTTCATAGTTTTAGCTCTTATATTAACTCTATGGCACATTTTGAGTTGATCTTTACACATGGTGTGAGGTGGAGTTTCCAGTTCATTCTGTGACATGTGATATCCAGTGGTCCCTGCATCAGTTGTTGGAAAGTCTATTCACTCCTCACTGAATAGTCTTGGCAACATTGTCAAGGATAAGTAGACCACAAATATTAGAGTTTATTTCTTGTCTCAGATATATTCCGTGGATAAATCTATCTATCTGTGTGTCAGTACCACACTATCACGGCGGTCACTTTAGCTCTGTAGTACTCTTTGAAATGATTTGTGAATCCCTAACTTTGTTCTTCTTTTTCAAGATTGTTTTGGCTTCTCTCGGTCATTGTATTTTCCTGTGAATTTTATGATCAGCTTATCATCTTCTGTACACAAGGTGGGGATTGGGGATTGTGTTAAATTGGTAAATCAATTTGGAAAGTGTTGTAATTTTAGCAATATTAAGTCATATTATCCCTGGTTCTAGGATGGCTTCTGTTTATTACATGTTCCTCAATTTATTTCATCAGTTTTTACTTTTCAAAGTATGTTTTGTACTCTTTTTCTAACATTTATTCCTAAGTATTTGATTCTTCTTGATACTATTGTATTGGAATTGTTTCTTCTTAATTTCATTTTTGTTCTTGGTTAATAAGTAGAAATATAATTACATTTTTGTATATTGATCTTGTATCTACAATATTAATGAACTTGTATATTGTTTCTAACATTTTTTTATGAATTCTCAAACATTTTTCTATATAATAAACTAAGTAAGTCATCTTTGAATAGAAGAGGCTTTACTTCTTTCTTTCCAGTTTTGATGACATTTATTTCTTTTTCTTATCTAATTGTCCCATCTAGACTCTCCAGTACAATATTGAACGTAATGTTGATTGTGGACATCCTTATATTGTTTCTATTTTAGAGGAAAACATTCAGTGTTTTGTCGCTGAGTATGGTATTAGCTGTGGATTTTTCATAGATGTTCTTTACTGGAATAAACAGGTGCATTTTCATCCTAGCTTGTTCAATGTTTGATCATGAAAAAATGTTGATTGTTTTTTGTGGATTTATTGCGATGACCATGTGGCCTTATTCGTTTATTCTATTAATGTAGTATATTTCACTCATTGATTTCCATGTGACAACCAATCTTACATTCCTGCAGTAAATTCTACTTAGTCATGGTGTGTAATCCTTTTACTATGCTGTTGGATTCAGCCTGTGAGTATCAATACAGTTCAAGTTGTTATACAGTTGTTTTTTTAAAATCATATGGAAATTAAAAGGATTATAAGTAAATATACATTTATACTGTTTTTCATAAATATTTATATAGTTATCTTCACTGGTGCTTTTATTTCTTCAAGTAGATTTGAGTTAACGATACAGCTTCCTGTCATTTCAGCCTGAAAGATTTAGCAGTTACTGTTATAGAGCAAGGCTGTTGGCAATGAACTCTCAGTTTTGTTTATCTGGGAATGTGTTGTTCTTCCTTCATTTTTGAAGGATAGTTTTGCTGGATATAGAGTTTTTTAAAATTTAATTCTTTTTAATTGAAGGATAATTGCTTTACAGTATTGCATTGGATTCTACCAAATATCAGGATGAATCAGCCATAGACTTACCCTTGGCCCCTCCCACTTGAACATCCCTCCCAGTTTGCTCCCCATCCCACCCTTCTAGGTTATTACAGATCTTGGGTTTGAGCTCCCTGAGTCATACAGAAAATTCTCATTGGCTATCTATTTTACATATGGCAATAAATGTTTCCATGTTACTCTCTCCATACTTCCCACCCTCTTCTTCTCCCCCATTCCAGCCGTGTCTTATTCTAGGTTTTACTATTCTAAGTTGAGAAAAACCTTTTCCTTCAAATTAAAGAAAAACCTATTTTAAGGAATTTTTTACTATTGAAATATTTTTATTAATGTACCTTTTTAATGTATTTTTTAATTGAAGTGTAATTGCTTTACAGAATTTTGTGGTTTCTGTCGTATATCAATAAGAATCAGCCATAAGTGCACCCATGTCCCCTCCTTTCCGGACCTCCCTCCCATCTTCCTCTCCATCCCACCGTTCAGCCTGTCACAGAGCCCCTGTTTGAGCTCCCTGAGTCGTATAGAAAATTCCCATTGGCTATCTATTTTACACATGCTAAGGTAAATTCCTATGTTACTGTCTCCATACATCTCCCCTTCTCCCTCCTCCCCCCGCCCCGTGTCCATAAGTCTGTTCTCTATGTCTGTTTCTCCACTGCTGCCTTGAAAATAAATTCATCAGTCCCATCCTTTGAGATTCCATATATATGTGTCAGCATACGATGTTAATATTTCTCTTTCTGACTTACTTCACTCTATATAAGGGCTCTAGTTTCATCCACCTCATTAGAATTGATTCAAATCCATTCCTTTTTATGGCTGAGTAGTATTCCATTGTATATATGTACTATAGCTTCTTTATAATCCATTCATTTGTCAGTGGACATCTAGGCTGCTTCCACGTTCTAGCTATTGTAACTATTGCTGCAATGAACATTGGGGCAATGTGTGTCTTTTTCAATTTTTGTTACCTCAGGGTAAATGGCTAGGAGTGGGATTGCTGGGTCATATGGTGATTTTATTTCTAGCAATTTAAGGAATCTCCATACTGTCTTCCACAGAGGCTGTATCAGTTTACATCCCCACCTTGCTGGATATAAACTTTCTGACTGACAAGTTTCTGTTGCTGTTCGGTTGTTTTTTACTTTCCGTATCTTGAATATGTCATCTTACTATCTTCTAGCCTCCAAAGTTTCAGAGGTGAAGTTAGATGTTTTTGTTGAAAAATATAAATTAAAAAAATTATATAATGTGGTAACTCTAAATAAGCTTCTATTCCTTTCCCCAAGGCTAGGTGTCATTACTATTTATTGTTATTTCCACTATTCATTTAGTGACTTTCCCGGAATAATTTTGTAAATTTTGTATTCTTTGTCATGTGCAGTGACAAAAGTCTCTTCTCAGATGGCTTGCTGTTTGGTTAATAATTTTAAAGGTATTTCTAATAATTCCAGAAGTTTCTTAAAGCATTAAGTGACAGTTCTTCATGTGGGGACTTGTGTCTGTTGGGATACACTCATACCTTCAGTGTATCAGTAGCCAGTGTTCAATTCTCCCTTAGCCTTCTCTGATTACCTGTGCAGAGCTTCAGTGTCAGCCAGAAGTGAGAAACTAGGGTTTTTCACGTCTTTCCTAGGCATATGTACATCATTCCATATGCATATCCCTTTCAGATTCCCAGGAATATTTCAGACCTCTTCAAAGATTTATGTTGACAACTTATCCCCCAGGCTTTTCTTTTAAGATTTTGTTCAGCCTTTTGTTATCCACAGTTTGTTTTACAGCCTCAGGTATCTGCAGTGTTAAACAATTACCTCGGACTGTTCTTGTCAAATACGCTAAGGTAGAGTTGAAAGTGATATGAAAATGTTAGTCACTCCAGTCACGTCCAACTCTTTGCAACTCCATGAACTGTAGCCCACTAGGTTACTCTGTCCATGGAATTTTCCAGGCAAGAATACTGGAATGGATTGCCATTTCCTTCTCCAGGGGATCTTCCTGACCCAGGATCGAACCCAGGTCTCTCACATTGCAGGCAGATTTCTTAGCATCTGAGCCTAGTCATCCAGGATAACCTCTGAGTCAGATAAAATAAATGAAGTTATTCTGAATGAAACTTTTCATGAAACTTCCAGAGAGATCAATATAAAAAATGATGTTAATTCTCTGGATTTGGGTTTGACTGCTCCAAATACCTCTGTTCCCTCCTACAGCTGCTAGGCTGCTGGTTTTCCCAATACCATACTTACACACTGGGGCTTCCCTGGTAGGTCAGATGGTAAAGAATCTGCTTGCAATACAGAAAGTCTGAGTTTGATCCCTGGGTCAGGAAGATCTCCTGGAGAAGGGAATTGCTACCCACTCCAGTATTCTTGCCTGGAGAATTCCATGGACAGAGGGGCCTGGCTGGTTATAGTGCACAGGGTTGCAAAGAGTCAAACATGACTGAGCAACAAGCACTTTCACTTTCATAGTCACAGGTTGTTGACGTTCAAGGTTACTGCAGAACTAGAAAAAGAAGGTGGGAATCAGAAAGGTTAAACACCACAAAGCTCACTGTTTTTATTGAGAATCACCAGCTTTTCTTGAATAAACACTACTCTGATTGTTGCAAGCCTTTGGTTATTTGTCAATTCTGAAAAAGTTGAGTTTGGTAATTTTCATCAGTGTATTTGCTGTTTTTACGAAGGAGGGGATGTTCAGACATCCTTAATTCACCATTATGGTGTTGTTCCTGGTTATAAATTCTTATAACACTGCATACATTTCTTCTCTTAAAAAAACAAAAATATTTCAAAGAACTATTTTAAGTTCCTTTTTAAAGCATGAATCACTGTTATATTTTTATATGCAATTTAATTAGTCTCTTATCCTCATTAAATCTAAGTTCTGTGAAAATGAAGTATACCTACTTTGGTTATCATGATATTCTCAGCTCCTTGCACTGTACATGACACATAACAGGGGCTCAAAAACATTGGCTAATTAAATAAATGAATGCAAAATGCTCATGAGAGCACACAAGATGGATACGATAGCAGAAGTACTAGAAAGCATGGAATTCCTTTTGACTTATTGTAATTTTCTGAAGTATATTTGATAGAAGGGTCCAAAGTAATTCTCTTGGAAATTGTAAGATATCAGAAATAAGACTGTAGTCATCTACTTTCTGGACTTTCCCAACTACAAGTAAAGATGAAATAGGACTTATTTCCTTGACCGCCTGACCCTAACATTTCACAGAAATCTCTGTGACAGCATTTAAAAATGGTGACAGCTGCTAACATGCCCGCATGATTTCTGCTTCCAATTCCACCGTATTTTTTCAGACGGAAGGGATGATGATCTGCACCAGATCATCATATTGTGCACATGATCATTTCTGGGTAAAATGGATTTTTGGAAGAGAGATCACAAAATGCCATCATGAAATGGTCCTGGAAAGATCAGAGTAGGGCAGCATGAAAGCCTAGAAGCATCCTCTAAGCACGTCCCGTCGTCCATTCAGTTCACTTTCCCCTTTGTCTGTTTTTCCCACTGTGGTGTTTTGGTAACTAACCACTGAAGACTAGATTTGAGAGGACTGATAAAGAAGAGTTTGGTAAATAATAGCATTTGTGGACTTGCTTTCTTCTTTAATTTGGAAGTATAAACTGGGCAGGGGAAGTCATCTGAGTTTCCTCGCACTAGGAAAGTAGATCAGACTGCTTGGTAAAAAAAAAAATATCTGACATTGCAACCAGATGTGAAAAGTAGAGCTAGAATAATGACATTGTCATTTCAGTTCAGTCCCTCAGTCATGTCTGACTCTGCGACCCTATGAACTGCAGCACGCCAAGTTTCCCTGTCCAACACCAACACTCGGAGCTTGCTCAAACTCATGTCCATCGAGTTGGTGATGCCATTCAACCATCTCCTCCTCTGCCATAGCTAGAGAAAAAAAAAAGTTACTATCTTAGGTGACTAGAATGATATCATGCTTAAATTCTGGCATGAATTAACAAGGAAATGCAGCACCTGGGGGAAATCCAAGACCTTGACTAGCCCAGAGTGAGCTGCTATGAAAAGGAAGAAGGCCCTGGCCAGAGGGAGATATAACGTCATAACTTTGTTTCAGTTGCAAACAGTAATTTCATGAAATGCATAAAAAGTCCACTCATTTTACACTTCCTCAAACATTTTGGCTTTGGATAAGAATTTTTTTTCTAGGTAACTTATCATATTTTCATTGCATATAAAAAATATTGCATACTCATTTTTTCAAGAAGTTAGGCATATGTTTGTCATAGTATGGCTCTGAAGTGGGATGGAAAGAAAAAGGACCACAGAAATGAAAGAAATTGTTCACATTTTCCTAAGAAACTTGCTTAAACTATTTCTTTCATTGTCTGCGAGAAGAAAGAAAGACCAGTAGCATTTCAGGAGGCATCAGAGCTACTTTATCCCACAAGATTTCTCCTAAAGAGGAAAGGAGAATGCTTACTGACTCAGTATTTTTCCCCCACTTATGAGTTCTACAGAAAAGTTCAAGATAGTGGTTATTAAACATAATTCTACATCTCATAATTCTGCATCTCAATAAGTGGCATATAATGTTACAAGTAAACCACTGTGTTCCAAAACATCATGTTGCAATGGCTGACTTATTTTTTAAAATATAAATTACAGCTGATTCAAGAATATCTTTATGATGATGTCACTATCAGGATGTTTCTGCATTAAAAAATAGAGTACTTGGATTTGGAGGAGATATTTTATTTCTCCCCTTTTAAACTGCTTTGTGTACTGTTTATATACATTTTAATTATGGGTCCTATGCCTTATGAGGCCATGCTATTGTTGATTTAATCATTTACTCTTAATTGTATGTAAAGCCAGAATGAGGTTATATTTGATGAATCAAACAAGCAGAATTAAAAGTAAAAGGCATAAGTCTTGGAGGACTTCCATTACTGTGTTAAAGGGCATCAGTAATTCTTATGTAAATATGTTTTTCAATTATTTGAAAAATTTCTCCAAATGTTTATGATGGATAAAAATCGTATTTCCTTTAAATAAGAGTCCATGTCAACACCTAATTTGGAGTGAGACAAAGCAGATCATTTGTTAAAGAGTAATCTTTAGTGGGTCTCTTCAAAAGAATGTTTATTTACAGAGCTGTTTTGGGAAGAAGGATAAGTGATATGGTTGCTAAGGGAAACCCTGTCATGATTGGAAGAGAGGTCATTACAGGTTTTTACAAAGAAAAGAAGAGAAATGCCTTCATTTCCTAAGATTATTATTTTTTTTTTCTGCTCTTACAGTGAAAGGAACAAGAGGCAGAAACAAAAAGTGCCTTTTCTGCTCCTTATTCACTCCATGAATTCACACAAAGTCTCAGGATAATGGGCTTCCAAGAATGTCCAAGCCCCATAACAATTTTTTTTTAACATTGTTTAATTTATTACTCAAATGTGATGCTTTTTAGCCCTATAATTGCTTGTTCTGCCCAACTAGAAAGTATACTAGTTCTAGTTAAGGGCTGTATTTTATAATCATAAATATATCCACATTGTAAATGTATCCAAAAGCCTTGTGCATAATTAAACACTCAACAAGTGAGTTAATATTAATTTATCTAAATATATCATGATTTTAACATAGAAAAATAATAATTTTGAGTGAAAATATGATACATTTCTAAGTCTCTCCATTAGCTGTTTAGCAAGGTTAAGATAACTGGATCTATTCACTCATAAACAGGTATGGTAGGGCAAGGTCTGTGTTTTTCTTGCTGCTTCTGTCCCCAGCTCTGGGGGCAGTATCTGGCACATATAAATGCTTAATAACTGTTAAATGAATGGGTCCCTGCGTTCGTGGTTATAACTGGTAAGAGTGCAAGTGTAGGGTCAAGATGCAAATAAGCTTTTCTACTCAGGCAGTCTTTAAAAAATGTTGCTTTAAATCAAAAGGCTAAGTACCAAAGTTCCTTTTAAAAAAATGCAGAGAATTTGGGAAAGGACTCACAAATAAGATAAAGATGTCAAAAATGGGCTCAACATAGGTAGATGTAAATAAATTATTTATATAGTAATCGTAAAGCATCTGAATGCCTTAGAAGGCTATTAGGAGAGTACCTCTTTAAAAACAGACACTTCTTTGCAAAGATTCAAAGTGATGGGTTTATCTGAACACTTGTCTCCATGTTATGGTAAGAATTTTTTTTTCTCTCTCTAACATTTCACATCAAACTGCTCTTTAGCTTTGAAGATAATGCCTTGGCTAAAAACACTTTACTGAAATCTGGCCTTTCTGTAGTCAAACCCAGATGGGGGTGGGCCTGGGTGAGGGGAGTGGGGTAGTGAACCTATTGAAGAAAATTCACCCGAAACATGGAAAATCTAATTCCTCATTCAAGCCCCAGCCCAGAGAATATAACATCATTTAATGCGGACATCAACGGAATATAGGAAATTGATGAGCTTATAACATCAATACCATTTTTGAACACTTAGTGGGTTCCACGAATTGTATAAAGTATTTTTCATCAATTATTACTAACCAGTATGATAAAATTACAAGGTAGATATTAGCATCACCATTTTAGAGATAGGGAAATTGAAGATCAGAGATACAAAATGATTTACCTAAGGATGTCTTGAAGTGACTAAGTTGAGATTTAGATTCAGGTCTGTCTGCCTAGTGAAGCTCAAATCCCAGGCTTTTCCCACTACACTACCCAGCCTCATGTAACTCCAGACACCTCATCTCATCCAGCCAGGTCTTTGCTCGGCTGTGTCCCAACCCACACTTTTATCCAACTCTTGAATCTGCCCAATCTCAATCACTATTCACTCAGACTCAAGTTGCCCAAGACATACTGTTGTCATTGTTTGGTTCGACCCCTGATGACCAGGATAATGATTTATGGAAATGATTGGACTTCCCTGGTGGCTCAGATGGTAAAGAGTCTGAGACTATGTACTTATCTTTAGGGGCTGTTTTAAAAGAGTAACTGGAAAGTATAGTGGGAAAGATTTTGGATTTGGGCTTCAGAGCCAGACAGATTTCCATTTAAATCGCAACTCTGTCAATTTGGAGCATCCTTAGTTAAATGACTTCACATCTATGAGCATGATTTCCTTGTTTTTATAAAAGCACATCTCTGCTTGAAGGCCACTGGTGTTGCTTGTTAAAACTAAAGCTGAAATCTGGCAGAAAACACAGAAACTCAGAGCTCCACCTGGCATTCTTTCAGCCAAGAATGAAACCTGAGAGATTGGTGCTGGGAAAGGAGGTAGCTCATAGATTACTCATTCCTAGTGACTGCCACCCAGTGCTTTTGGGATGTCAATGTGTATAACTCAAGATAGCCCCTGCCAGTGGCTCAGTGGTGAGTCCAGTAATGTGATGTATTTTTGGGTGCATGTATATTGCATGCATATGGCAAAGACTGTGGTTTTAAGGGAAAATACGGGCTTGCCCAGTTCCTGACTTCCTTCCTCTTCAAAACCTGATTTTGTTCCTTCATGAGAGAAGAAAACAGGGAAAAACCACCTATTTGATGCTTACTGCATGTCTGAAATTACCTCATAACTTTACACATACTAACAAATTTACTATTTATAGCAATCCAATAAATTAAGCAATCTCACAAGTCAGCAAATTATGACTCATGACTCTGACTTTATTCTGCCCTGTGAGCTAGGGACATTTTTTACATTTTCAAAAGGTTGCATTTTGAATGGCTACATAAATATCTGCACAATCCTATCCATTACCTCTTGGCCTGCAAAGCTTGGAATATCTATTTCCTGATCTTTTCAGGAACACTTTGCCAACCACTGTGCCATAGTTTCATCCTGCTACTGCAGGTGAGAAAACTGAGGCCATCAGTTCTCGTCTCTTTCCAACCAGGAGGTCAAGGATTTGAACTCAGGAGGTTTCCTTCTAAGATTGTGGGCTCCTCACTGTTCCATGGCACTGCAGGTGAGAGAAGGGAAGATCTGACTGGACAATGAAGGGAAGTCATGAGAAGCCATGCCCTCCATCGGAATGCTCAGAATCATTGAGTTCGAACAGTAGGTGAAAAACCTGAGCTTTGCCGCAGGGAAGAATCAGCTTTAACAAAAAGCCAGAAGGGGCTTCTTCTGAGAGAAGCCTTGAAGGAGAGAATGGTGGCACTAAAGTAGCCAAAGGACACACACAGAAATCCCTGGATTTTACCAAGTTTCAGAAATGCAGAGGGCAATTCTCTTTTCTCTCCAGAAAGTGAAGATCAGAGAAATGGCTGCATAGAGACAGGGCAAAGAAATATGTTCTGAGCTCACCAGCCCACCCTCCTGGTCAGGAAGATCCCTTGGAAAAGGAAATGGAAACCCACTCCAATATTCTTGCTGGAAAATCCTGAAGACAAGAGGAGCCTGGAGGGCTACAGTCCACAGGGTCACAAAGAGTTGGACATGACTTAGCGACTAAACAACAACAAACACCCCGCAGACCAGAGCTGATGAATGACCCCCTTAAGCAATCACAGCGCATTATGCTTGGCTTCCTCCAGTCTTGTTCAGAAAACAACATCCAGTAACGTTTACCTCCCTTGTATCTTTCAAGCTTTAATACTTTCTACTCCTTTGCTGTATCTTAGCTTTTGTTTAAGGTGCTACCATCAGTTCAGCTGAGTTGTTCAGTCGTGTCTGACTCTTTGAGACCCCATGGATTATAGCATGCCAGGCTTTCCTGTCCATCACCAACTCCCAAAGATTGCTCAAACTCATGTCCATCACATCAGTGATGCCATCCAACCATTTCATCCTCTGTCATCCCCTTCTCCTCCTGCCTTCAATCTTGCCTAGCATCAGGGTCTTTTCAAATGAGTCAGTTCTTCACATCAGGTGGCCAAAGGATTGGAGTTTCAGCTTCAGCATCAGTCCTTCCAATAAATATTCAGGACTGATTTCCTTTAGGATGGACTAGTTGGACCTCCTTGCAGTCCAAGGGACTCTCAAGAGTCTTCTCCAGCACTACAGTTCAAAATCATCAATTCTTCAGTGCTCAGCTTTCTTTGTAGTCCAACTCTCACATCCATACATGACTAGTGGAAAAACCATAGCTTTGACTAGACAGAGCTTTGTTGGCAAAGTAATGTCTCTGCTTTTTAATATGCTCTCTAGGTTTGTTATAACTTTTCTCCAAGGAGCAAGCCTCTTTTAATATCATGGCTGCAGTCACCATCTGCAGTGATTTTGGAGATCAAGAAAATAAAGTCTCTCACTATTTCCGTTGTTTCCCCATCTGTTTGCCATGAAGTGATGGGACTGGCTGCCATGATTTTAGTTTTCCGAATGTTGAGCTTTAAGCCAACTTTTTCACTCTCCTCTTTCACTTTCATCAAGAGGCTCTTTAGTTCATCTTTGCTTTCTACCATAAGGGTGGTGTCATCTGCATATCTGAGGTTATTGACATTTCTCCTGGCAATCTTGATTCCAGCTTGTGCTTCCTCCAGCCCAGTGTTTCTCATGATGTACTCTGCATATAAGGTAAATAAGCAGGGTGACAATATACAGACTTGATGTACTACTTTCCCAACTTGGAACCAGTCTGTTGTTCCATGCTCACTTCTAACTGTTGCTTTTTGACCTGCATACAGATTTCTCAAGAAGGTCAGGTGGTCTGGTATTCCCATCTCTTTAAGAATTTTCCACAGTTTATTGTGATCTATACAGTCAAAGTCTTTGGCCTAGTCAATAAAACAGAAGAAGATTTTTTTTTTCTGAAATTCTCATGCTCTTTTGACGATCCAATGGATGTTGGCAGTTTGATCTCTGGCTCCTCTGCCTTTTCTAAATCCAGACTTTTGGAAGGCACAAACAGAACTTTGTGCACACCAGCGTCCAGAAGAAAGGTGCTACCATGCTCTTTCAAAAACCATTGGATGTATGAAATGGAACAAACCAGACTCTAGTTTGTCTTTAAGTGGAGAGAGAAGGAGAACCTCTGAAGATTATAGCTCTAGAGATGACAGCTCTGCTCAGTAAGTAAAGACAGACAGCACAGAGAGGTGGGAAGTATCAAAGCACAAATGTGTGTCTGTCCATCATCTGGGAAGACCCGTCTCCCAGTGCGATCCTTCAGGGATGCATGATATTGGGGGTTCCAGCCTTTTCTGCCAGCCTGCCTATTCTGGAAACAGATCTCAGGGCCATGTCTGAAATGAAAGTAGAGGCTGACAATGAGGAGACAGAAGAGTTGGGGGAGGATAGGGGTCTACAAATGGAGATCCGGGGCAGGGCAGAGACAGCTGAGATTTTCTTAACCTATGAACCTTTGTTACATCGCTGGTAATGTGGGCACAGCTTCTCTACCACACAGGGATTTTGTTTACCATTAGACAAAGTGAAATATTTTGGTCTTTTTGTTTGTATACAGAAGACTGCATAAATAGCTACATACCTTATAACAGAATCGTTCTGGTGATTTTGCATTCTTCTATTAAACACCTCCAAGTAAGATCCTATAATATTCCTTAATAAAATATTGTGGGGATGGTGTGTGTGTCTGTGTGTGTATGTGCACGCCCAGTCATGTCTGACTCTTTGCAACCCCATGGACTGTAGCCTACCGGATTCCACTGTCCATGAATTTTCCAGGCAAGAATACTGGAGTGGGTTGCCATTTCCTCCTCCAGGACCCAGGGATCATTTTCCTCCTCCAGATCCCGCGTCTCCTGCATCCCCTGCATCGGCAGGGGGATTCTTTAGCTCTGAGCCACTTGCATACTAACCTCTTAAAGAAGTTCTGGTGTATAATTGAGCATCAAAGAGTACAGAAAATAGGAAAGAGTCCAAGTTGAAGTTCCCTTCCATCTGAGCTTGTTCTGAAGTTGACAAAGGATTGGTCTCCTCTGTTCTCCAGACCCAACAGTCAGATGTCTGTTTTCACAAACAAGGCAGGAAGACCCTTTGATTTGCATCATCACTAACTGCTTTGGCAGGAAAGATTTTGTTTGAACTGCCTTTAGAAAGAAAAAGGACCAGTAAAGAAAAATCATGACCTCCCCTTTTTAGCTTATTTCCTATGTTTCTTCCTTTTTTTTTCCTTTGGACAAATAAAAATTTAAAAAGAGAGGAAGAGATCAATAAATTGCTGTAAGCTCAAACTTATTGATCCTTCTCCAACACTTCACTTGGCATCAAAAGAAATTTATGACAGCAAGTAAAAAAAAATAGAAATGAAATAAAATAAAACAAGAAGTAAAAATCCTAAACAGTTGAGGAAAATTAAGTTTTATATATTTTCTTACAGAGAAAACTCAATAGTCTGGCTGGAGAAACTTAAAACTTTTTTTTTTTTTGTCTGTCTTTGCTTCATTTTAGCTTTGAAGTACCTAGAAGTACCAAGAAGTTCTTGAACCTCACAGAATTGCACCTTGTTTTATTGTAATGAAGAGGATTAGCTCTGGCTCAACACAAAGCGTAAACAAATTAATGCTGTATCCATGGTAGAGTTTGAAACAAGCCAAATTATTTTCTGGCTGAGATGACCTTCAAATGCCAGTTTTCCGCATACTTGTCTTTTTTCCCTTCTTCTCTTAGATAATTGGGACAATTTGCAACAGAAAAAGAATATCATGCCAACATAAGACAAGTCCATTAAAGAGTATTAACTTGTCCCTGGTTCTGCAAGAAACGGATGCAAATGTTCTTCACTAGCACACAAGGTTCTTTATTCTAAACGTCCATCCTGTTTGCCATCACCAGGGAAAATGTTTGCTGCCTACATCAACCCTTCCATTTGGAGCACTCAGACAAGCTCTCAGTCTTCTGTAGTGAGGAATCCCTTATTGGAACCCTTTTTTGGGTATATGCACAAAGTTGACCTTATTTTAAAGAATTTCTGAAACAAGATGCAGCTTCTCCTTGGCTGTTGAAACTCTGGTTACTCTTCTCAGCTGTGTGTGCTTTGGTTTGGTTGACTTTTACAAGTTCAGCAACCCTATTTCCTAATATGCCCTGCCCCAATAACTGGCTAGAAGACAGCCAGAAATTCAGGCTGTTGTATGACCAGCAGGGACCATGCTGAGGGAGACAAAAAGTCCAATGTGCAGGTTTCATGGAAGGGTATCCTGCCCCTTGGGGCTTCCCCGGTGGCTCAGCAGTAAAGAACCCACCTGCAATGCAGTAGAGGCAGGAGACAAGGGTTTGATCCCTGGGTCAGGAAGATCCCCTGGAGGAGTGCATGGCAACCCACTCCAGTATTCTTGCCTGGAGAATCCCACGGACAGGGAAGCCTAGTGGGTTATAGTCCATGGGGTGGCAGAGTCGGACATGATTGAATCAGCTGAGCAAACAGAAATGCATTGTTTTTTTTAACTATTCTATTGGAGTAGTATTGTTATGTAAAAAGCTGCACATATTTATATACAGCTCTCTGACTTTAGGATAAGTATATACCCACAAACCATCACCACCACCAAGTCTATAAACATGTTCCTCATCTACCTAAGTCTTTTCCCACCTCCTTTATTATTACTTTCTTATTATTTGAGTGTGTGTGCTAAGAACACTTTACATCCTAATATAAAGTCAACCCACAAGCATTTTTTAACAGCTGAGCAATCAAATGTTCAGGGAACTGTATTTTGTGTTTGTCCAAAAATCACACACTCCCTCTTTTGGAAAAGCAAGAGGATTAGCCATTCTCTGTCCCCATCTTTTTCAAAGACAACACGCCACCTCTGCCTTCCCCACCAAGCCTCCCTGGGCAGTGGGTTTGTGTGTTTGATTTGGGTGCATGGGCATATACACACACCCTTCCTGGAGACAGTGGCCTGCCTTCCACAGACTTGGAAAAGTTGTCCTTTGGTTTGTCACTGCAGAGGCTTTGGCAGATGGTGAATCAGCCTCAGGCTCCAAGTCAGCCTTTACTTAGGAAGAACTCCCTTGGTATCTCTCCACCTCCCTCTCTGGAGAGCGCCTGTCAGGAGACTCCCATCTGCTTCCACTGTTTTCCAGGAACTGTGTGTCTCATTTCACACAGGGCTGCTATGTGCCTGGGAGAATTCTTCCTGACTACATTGCTTATGCTCATTTCCTTCCTGGGCGCTTTCTAGAGCAAATGTTTCAGCAGTTCCCCAAACTAAACATTTAGTAAGAAGAGAGGGACCTCAATTTTCTACCACCCTGTTGACCAACCTTCCTTCAATCTGCACCCATCCTCTGCCTTCTTATCTGTTACAATAACTGCACCGTCTCTGCCACCAGCAAAAGCCAAGTTCACAGCTGAGCTTTGCACCCCATCTCCTTGAGACTTCTCAAGGACTCTGCTCCCGCTTCTCTGCCCTCTCTTCCAGGCATCACCGAGTTTACCCGCCCCAGTGTGCTACTTTGTGCAGTGATCCAGTCCACCTGAAAGAACACACCCACTGTTTCAGTTACTACCTCATTTTACTTTCTTGGTAGCAAAACTCTCAAAAGAGCGTTCATATTTTCATGCTCACCATTTTCACGTCTTCATCCCAAGTGCCTTTTTAGATCTATTCCTCTTTACTCCCTGCCACTCTGCCCATATTATTCTAACACTTGTCAAGATCATCAACTATATCTGGATTATAAAAATTAATGGTCGGTTTCCCATTTTCACCTTCTTTAGCTTCTCAGCATCATTGGATGCAGCTGATCTTCCTTTTCATAACACTTTCTGTTCTTGGCTTCTGGGTCTCCTCCCTCTGGGTTTTCATCTTACCCCACTGGTCACTCTTAGCAACACCTAAAGATGTTGGTATTTCTCAAGTTTATTCCTTGACCCCCTTTCCCCCACTAAGCTTTCTCTCTAAGTTACCTCCTACCATCCCAAATATGTGTTTCCATCTCCAACAGTTTAGTTCAGTCGCTCAGTCGTGTCCGACTCTGCTACCTCATGGACTGCAGCACGTCAGGCTGCCTTGTTCATCACCAACTCACAGAGTTCGCTTAAACTCATGTCCATTGAGTCAGAGATGCCATCCAACCATCTTATCCTCTGTTTTCCCCTTCTCCTCCTGCTTTCAATCATTAAGGTCTTTTCCAATGAGTCAATTCTTCACATCAGGTGGCCAAAGTATTGGAGATTTAGCTTCAGCATTACTCCTTACAATGAATATTCAGGACTGGTGTCCTTTAGGATTGACTTGTTTGATATCCTTGCAGTCCAAGGGACTCTCAAGAGTCTTTTCTAACTCCACGGTTCAAAAGCATCAATTCCATCCAACATCTCCACAGAATTCCAGACATAGATCCATTTCCTTACCGAAAACTTTATTTTCAATACAACCTCTTTACCACCCTATCATTGACTTCACCTCAAGTTTCCTCTGTTTCAGTAAATGCTTTACCCATTCTCCTCACTGTTCAATACAAAGCGTATTTTTCTCTTGCCCCCTGCCCCAATACATGACCAAGTCCTAGTGCTTCAAGCTTCAAGAAATGTCCTGACTAGAACTAGAATAACTTTCAGATTCCTCACCACTATATCCTTTTATGAGAGTGAAGTTGCTCAGTCATGTCCAATTGTTTGTGTCCCCATGGACTGTAGCCCACCAGGCTCCTCCATCCATGGAATTTTTTAGACGAGAATACTGGAGTGGATTGCCATTTCCTTCTCCAGGGGATCTTCCTGACCCAGGGATCAAACCCAGACCTCCTGCATTGCAGGCAGATGCTTTACTGCCTTACCATCTGAGTCACGCTTTTATGAGCAACCATCATCTCTCACCTGGATTACTCTAAGAGTTTCTGTTTTATTTTTTGACTGAACTATGTAGCATGTAGGTAGGGTCTAGTTCTCTGACCAGGGATCCAGTCTGTGCTTCCTGCATTGGGAGTGTAGAGTCTTAACCGCTGGCCCAACAGGGAAGTTCCTATGAGGGTTTCCTAATGCTTTTCCTCTTTGTCATGCTACACTTTATTCTCTGCATGGCAACTGGAATGGTCACCAATCCCCCAATAACCTTCCTTCATGCTCAGACTGTAGCCCAAATCCCTGAAGTCGTGACTTCCCAGGCACTGTCAGGCCTCCTTCGCACTCTCTAGTTCTTGCCCAGGAAACCCCACTCTTCCCCGAGTCTTCCTATGACTGTTCGCTCACTTCCCTGAGAGCACGCCTCCAAGTGATCTACTCAGAGAGACTTCCATATCCTACCTATCCAAAATGGTCCTTAGATAGCCTTTCACCTGCCAATTTTTTCCTTTACAATACTCACTGTCTGAGACTTTATTATAATGTATTTACATCAATTGTTAATTAAAATATTCCATCAGGGTAAAAGCTCTTTCTTACCACTGAATCCCCAGGGCCCCGAGTGGGACTTAGCACAGTCAGTGCTCAGTAAAAACTTGTTGGAAAAAGACGAATAGATGGCAAAACCAAAACAGTATTGTAAAGTAAAATAAAGTTAAAAGAATAAAAAAAGAGCATGTCTTTCAGACTGTAAGTAGGCGTTTATAAAACCAGTACAGTGGAAGTCAATGGGAAGTGACTATCTTAAGTACTTTCATGAAGGAAGGATTTTAAGGTTCATCTGTTAATTTCTACTGAAACAGCCAGCTAGAATTTTCATTGAAATGAAGTACACAGAGAAATGGTTCTAACAATATGAATCATTTCAATCCATTAACATGACTCTCCTATTAACTTAACTTGTTTTCATCGATATTTTAGTTTTCAGCACATGAATCCACAAGTGTTTTCCTGGTTATACTTTTTTAAATGTCATGTTTAAAAGTATTATAAATGATATTCAAGTTTTCATTTCCAATTTTTCCTAGTCAGTATCTAGGAATACAGTGTTTCTATAGACCTTGCATCAAGTGAACATAATAAATTCATATATTAGTTCCCATAAATAATTTTTATCTAGATGTACATGGTGTCTGCAAACAAAAGTAAGTTTATTATTTCAGACCTATAAGTCTATTATTTATTTGCCTTATTATCAGACAGTAACTATTGTAGGCTTTCTGAGCCACATAGAGTATTTCTGTTGCATGTTCTTTTCTCCTTCTTTTTTTGCTTTCTTCCTTTCTTTTTACGTTTGGGAGTTTGGGATTGACATGTATCATATTTAAAATAGATGAGCAACAAGGACCCACTGTATAGCACTGGGAACTCTGCTCAATATTCTGTAATAACCTAAATGGGAAAAAAAATTTGAGAGAGAATAGATCCAAGTATATGTATAACTGAATCACTTTGCTGTACACCTGCAACTATCCTAACATTGTTAATCAACTCTACTCCAATATAAAATAAAACTTTAAAAAAATGTAAAAAAAATAAATAAATGAATGTAAACACAATATGAGTGATGTCACTGATTATGTCATGTGAGATGTCTGAGTTGAGGATGAGCCTATCAATCAGGTTGGTGTTAAGGATAAAAGAATGACTTGTGATAGTCCCTAGAGCATGCTCACTCAATATTCTCCTCCTCAAAGAGCCAGAAAAGTAAGTTTAAAAATACATATAATAAACATCTTCTCTGTGCATTCTCCTGTGTTGATTTCACCCAAAACTTGAAGGACCAATGTATTTAATACTATTCTTATTTGCTTTTTTATTTTACAGTCCTCAATTTTCAGCCTGCTAAACCAAGACCACTGCCAAACAACCACAGCTTTCTGTCGGTGATTTTTTTTCCCCTCCTATCATTAACTACCTTAAGAATGACACAGCTTTCGCATAAATGTATGTTCATGTATGTTTTCTGAAACTATGCTCTAGGTAGAGCATATCTTTCTAACTCTTGAGAACCTGATAACATACACCCTTCTCATCTTTTGTTCTCATTTCTCATCCACTGCAAGACTCATTCACATTTTTCATTCTCAGAGCCTCTGCATCATCTTCATTCTACTTGTAAATCACTTAATATTTTCTTCTTCATAACTTATGTGAGTATCATATTTTCTATTCAAGAGGATACGTTCCTTAAAACAGGGACTGTATAATTGTGTACGCATCAACTAGCAGCCCCGTCTGGCAAGTAGTGCATGCTCAATGAATCATGAATGAATGAACAAATTAATCAATAAATATATGAAGAAATATTGAATAAAGTAGAATAAACTAAAACCTATAAAGAAGAAACAGGGTCAAGGAACTGAAGACAAGGTTAGCATTTGGAACCTCAGAAGCTCACAGAGATTATGCTAATTACCAAGTAGGTAAGTATGTGCAGACTCCTCACTGTGAAATGCAAGCTGAGAGAGAGAAAGTGTGTGTGCGTGTGTGTGTGTGTGTGTGTGTGTGTGTGTGTGTGTGTGTACTGTTGACAAAAGAGTGACTTTTCTTGGTCTAATACATCCTCCTCCTCATTCATGGACTCAGAAAGAAATTCTATATCCACTTTCCTAGTTAAAATTAAAAAAAAAAAAGACAACACTCCATTCCCTGACACATTGATGAGGAAACTTGATTTTCAGAGAGAAAATTTTCCATTTTCCTCTCTCCTCTCAGCATAAGTAAGCTCTTCTTAGGGGTGGACTGGCCAGCCTCACCCATGCTTCTGGTCTGCATCTGATATGTTTTTTCTATGACAGTCAGCATACTCTCTTACCTACACATCTCAGCCAGGGGAGAATCTCTGTTGTCCTTGAAAAGGATTTTTGCCCCAGATCACATAGATTTCCACTACTCATTACTATTTTAAGCACTGTATTGCTTGTGGTGTCTTATCCAAGTTTCTGAAATCCCAACAAGTGTCACAAGGTAATGGATCTTAAAGGAGCAAAGATTGACATGATTTCCAAGTCTATCCCCAGCCCACAGAGAGAACCACACAGGGACACCTCAGAAACACTGAAAGGAGATAAGCCATCCTGGAAATAGGCACAACCAAAAGTGTTTCAAATTATACTTCTTAGGACATCGTGTAAGTTTATTTTACTCTACACGCATGCTATTTCTCAACATGGCAGCCATGTTGGATGTTACTAACCACTCTAGTTAGAGAGACATTAGGTATTTAATTTAAAACATGTATGATGTGTGTATATTCAGTCATGTCCAACTCTTTGCAACCCCATGGACTATAGCCCACCAGATTCCTCTGTCCATGGGATTTTCCCGGCAAGATTACTGGAGTGGATTGTCATTTCCTTCTCTAAGGGATCTTCCCAACGCAAGGACGGAATCCACGTCTCCTGTGTCTCCTGCATTGGAGGTGGATCCTTTATTGCTGAGCCTCCAGGGAACATGTATATCCAATAGCCAAATATAACAAGTCAAAGGCATAGACAGGACACTTTCTCAGCTACTTTTAGAATTTCCCTGCACACTTGGAGTGACTCGTAATGTTTCAGTCCGACTGCCACTGCCAGACGTGATTCTTTGGAAACAGGTACCATAGGGAAGCCATTGAGCCATTACTTTTACCTGGAAATTGAAGGTGAAACCCTTGCACTGAAATGGAGGCACCAATTTACAAGATGAGATGACCCTGTCCTTGAAATGTGAGGCTCAGGCTGGTCTGAGCTCCCAGTGTTCGATGAAGGGAGTAATCCTGCCCCTTCCCTAAGGACTTTCACCATTTTGATCATCACAGCATTTAGAATTGGGGGAGGGAAAAAAAAAAAACAAAACACAGTCTGATTACAGGCAATAAATCCCTACATTTCTTAGGGATTAATGGTAAAGCTTTAACAGTGTTTCAGATTCTAAGTTAATCTTAAAACCTAGATGTGCTTTCCCATGCGGCAAACCCAGACATTTCATCTGTACACAGGAGGATGTTTTGGTGTTGACAGGAGCAGGAATTTGTAAGCCACGCCTTTTTGTCTTGGAAAAGCCAACCGCAGAATATGCTTCTGTGTATAAGAAAGAGAAAATGTTCTTGAGTCCCTTGGGTTTCTAGCCAGGACTGTGAATGGAAAAGGTCCATACTTCCTAATTAGCTTATTTTGAAATGCTTAAAATTTTTGGTTTGATCATCTTCAGGGATATTCCTCTTCTGTGTGGGATTTTCCTAATGGGCTCTGCTTAGACAGCAGGGAAGACTGTCATTGTTTAATAGGTTTGAAAATGCAAGGCTGACCCAAAAGCACCTACCAAAGCCCTCCTGGCCTATTAGTCTGCAATTCTGGCAGGGGCCATTTGTGGTCTGTGGGGCTTTGTGAATCTGAATGACCAAGAGAGGCAGGCTTGCACCAACTAGCCTCATCTGGAGAAATTCAGTAGCTTCATTAAAGTATATTTCATGCTTTTAGTACATGCATGCATCTATGTGTGTTTCCCAGCTGGCACAGTGGTAAAGAATATGCCTGCAAATGCAGAAGATACAGGTTCAGTCCCTGAGTCAGGAAGATCCCCTGCGAAGGAAAGACTAACACATTCCAGTATTCTTGCCTGGAGAATCCCATGGACGGAGGAGCCTGGCAGGCTGCAGTCCATGGGATCACAGAATCGAACAGGACTGAATGATGATCCATGCACGCATGAGTAAATCTATGTGTACACTTAATGTAGTGACCTCTTTTCCCCCTACCACCTACAGTATGCCTGAAACTGGTGGTGCATTTTAAAATCGATTGTATCTTGGAATCAAGGAATCAATGGAATCACTACCTTCCATTTAAAGATCAAAATTATAACTAACAAATATAACAAAATAAATGAAGTGAAAAAAAAAGACCACATTTTAAAACAACTCTGTACAAATTGGCCTGCTATGTACATATTGCTATTTTTAAAATGGATAACCAACAAGGACATACTGTATAGTACAGGGAACTGTTCAATATTATGCAGCAACCTAAATGTGAAAAGAATTTGAAAAATGATACAGGTGTATGTGTAATTGAATCACATCGTCGTACACCTGAAACTAATCAACATTGTTAGCCAACTATTCTTCCACATAAATTCAAAAGTTAAAAAAAATGAAATAAAAAAGAACCAAATTGGCTTGTTATACTTAAACATTAAAAGTGATCTTACTATAAGTCTTGAAAGTTATCCCCAAATATCTTAGGAATTCTCCTCTCTGTGTGTGGTCCAGAGGTGGAGAGTTTGGAAGGATTCCCCTTGCTCGGGTGCTAGAAAATTTTCTCATTTTCAGAAAATCTATTGCTTGGAAAATCTGTTTCAAACTTGCTCTTGCATTTCAGGCTTGAAGTCTTTCTGTTAGCTTGTTTACTTGACCTTAACTAAGATCACATCAGGGCTTCCCTTGTGGCTCAGACAGTATAGAATCCATCTGCAATGCAGGAGACTAGAGTTCGATCCCTGGGTCAGTAAGACCCACTGGAGGAGGAAATGGCAGCACACTCCAATATTCTTGCCTGGAGAATCCCATGGACAGAGGAGCCTGGTGGGCTACCATCCATGAGGTTGCAAAGAGCTGGACGCCACCGAGTGTTTGACACACACAGGATCACATCTCTTCCAGTATCTCGACATTCATGACAGCAGATCCATTCCAGGCTTCTTTCATGCTCTGATGAGCAGACACCTCTATATTTTTGTTTCTTTCATAGTTTAACTGCAAAGCAGATCCTCCTACTTCCTCGTGGCAGTAGCACCTCCCCTGTGCTGTCTTCAGGAAAACTTATGAAGCAATTCCTGGCATAAGTGCCCCCCACTCTTGTCCCTCTTTCTTTCTTACACTGAGCTAACCCTCTTCAGAGGTAAAGCCTCACTTTCAGTGGTAGCTCCTATGAACCGGCAAACTGCTTTGCATCACATATACATTAAATAACTGGTGAGTGCAAATCCCTCTTATAGGCCTTTGTATGTCAAGCTTTTTAACCTTAGTTATATAAATTGGAAATAGTACTTAAAACTATTTCCTTCTTAATACAACTCCTTGCATCAGCAGGCCATGAAGACCAGAAAGAATTGATGATAATCCTAAATTCATAAACCATTATTTTGCTTATGCAAAGACAGTCTGGGCATACATTCCTAAATCTTTTTGTGAAATTGTTAAGAATGAGTGGAAAAGAAAAAAAAGAAATAATAAGATATTGCTCACTCCTCTCCAGGTGTCCCAAAGTCTTCCTGTAGAAAATCAGCTATACTGAAACGATTGACCAACTCCAAATTCACAGTTCTCAGCAGCTATTAAGGGAAGAGTAATGCAAGATGAGCTAGCCACTGCTTCCTCTTGCAGACCTAGACACAGCTCACCCAGCACCTATGTCAGCTGAGAGGTCAGCCTACCATTACGTGTCTATTGATCACTATTCATTAAAGACATCACTACCTCTGTTGGAATGACCAGGGCCATTTGCAAAGCCACATTCTTTAGGAAGTAGCTCAGAACTCTGTATTTTAATAAGATACTTGGGTGATTATTATGTGCATTCAATTTTGAGAACCATGACTTTGTACCCTTTACTAAATTTCTCCTTTAATCTATGGCCATACCACCTTGAAAGCACCTGATCTCGTCTAAATTTCTTCTTTACATTTATCCCCTGCCTCTCTCTTTCTGCTCTTCAATTGATCATAGCTTATTCTTCCTCTTATCCTGCCACAAAAGTCACAGATATTAGTTATACAAACCATTTTTCATTTTATCTGCCCCTTGCTCCTTCCCTTCTTCTGACCCATCTGTGGATGGGAACCACACTGTCACTTCCGAAACAATTACAATCAGTTTTGGAACCTCAGTGCCACAAACCCTAAACAGGTGACAAAGTGACGTAACTGGATGATCCATAAGACCATCGTGGCCAAACAGGAGTCTACCAGAGAAATCCAGGGATTCTTTGCTATAGCTTAGGGTTGTGGGTACAAAAGACACGTGAAGATCTTATATCCAAGCCCTCTGTTTTGCATGAATGAGGAGTCGGTATAGATGCTCATGAATATAATAAAAGAATTATCCCATATGTAGATAGCATCTGAAAAAATGGTGGATGTTGATGCTGCTTCTTATTAGGAAAATTTTTTAAGCTATAAAATGTACATTTGTTTGTGTAAGAGTGATGCTAATTACTGTCATTGATATCTGCTATTTATAGTACTTGCCTAATTGCAATGTAGAATAATATTTACTATGTGTATCATAATTATGCATTATTTTCATTTTCATTAGTTTCTACATTTCTTAAGGGCAGGGATAAAAGTCTTCCATATTTCTGTACCCTCCAGCCCACTATGACAGTAGCTCACATATTGTACATTTTCAGTAAAATGGTTAATGAATTAATTAATGTTTACATTTTACTCCTGTTAATTTGTGCATATACATGTTTACACAAATGGCCCCAATAAATCATCTGATCTCTCTCTGCCACAGACACAGGCACACCTTTCCTAGTATTCTTGGGACTATCAGAAATAGAGGATGGAGTCTTTACTGCATAGCTATTATCGAGAAGAGATAGGGAGAGAGAAGAGGAACACAGAGAGGAAGAGGACGGAAGCACACGAGGAAGAAGAAAAGAATGAACTGTGTTACACTGGACGCGTAATTAACAGAATGTGTAAAACAACCATTACGCACATAAGTCACCAAGACGAAACCAAAAGTCTTGGTGACCGCAGCTGTGTGCGTCCTTCCATCACAGGCAGTTCCTTGCTTCTTTCTCAGGTTAGAGTGTGAGACATGGTAGTGTTTCTATTTCTCTGTTCAGGCCACACTGTTTATCACCTTCCTCCTAATGCACCGCATATGCCATTTAAATCTGTCTCAAGATCCACACTGCATACACTTCAGAGGAGCGTGTGTTCCTTCTTTCTCTAGAAACAGTCTTCCACACGTTTTAAGTGCCAAATTTTAGAAGGAGGAAAATAATTGAAGATGAATAAGGAGTGGCACACACACACACACACACACACACACACACACACACTCTCTCTCTCTCTCTCTCTCACACACACACACACACACACACACACAGAGAGAAAATCAAAACCAAAAATGCCTTAACCATACCCTGATCCATTCCAGAAAGCATCATCAAGTGTTCTGTGAACTGCCTCTTACGTACCTTTCAGAAATTTAATAATGTAGTTGTTGGTTAACCAATATCTCTAATTCATGTGGAAATTGAGCTATGAATTTCCTTTGTTGAAAATTATAATTATCTTTTCCTTGATCTCTCATCACCACCACCCTTAATTTGTCTCTAATTTCATGACCAAGATCCATGGCATTCAACCTTCTCTCAGATCCATCAATTTCCCAGTGACTCCCAATTTCTTTATGTTTGCACCTCCCGTGAAGCATGGTCCTGAGTTTTATTCTTGCTTGATTAGAAGATCAACTCTAGTAATGTATATTTAGGCTTCAGAGGTTTTGCCCACATAATGTGACTTTCTTTCTGATAACTCTTAAAAATGAATAAATAAAAGAATATTGCTCAAGACTTTCTCTTTTCCAATCAGGGAAAATTGACTTTAGTTACCTTAGCAACCAGAATGTCAGTCATGCTCTCCTTGTGCCAAATCCCTTTAGAATTCACATGAAACAACATTTTAAAAATAGATTTATTTTTATTCTATTTAACTTCTAGAGTTTGTTAAAAAATAAACTTCCTACTTAGTTGAATGCTTTCTTAAAGAAGCCAGTCTGTTTCTTCCTAGTGAACATATTAAATTTAGGGTGTACGCAAAAGTTTTGATCTGTATGTGTGTGTGAATTCTGTAAATATATATTATACTCACTGATAGATATAGATAAAGCATTATGAAATTTAGAATTAGGATAATTCAAAGACTTAGCAATAACATTAGAATGCAAATTGCCTGAATACAAGAAAATACATCTTTGAGATGTATGCAAGTATACTGAACCTTATCAGTGGTAGACATACTTCTAATTTTTTCCCAACTTGGTAGGTAAAACAGTGATATTAGATTGTGGGTTTTTTTAAACATTTGTTAATTTCTAGTAACTCATTTAAAAAATTTTACCATTGTTATTTCTAATTCTATGTATCAGATATTAAAATTATGTAATTTTATTAACTGAAAAATGCTTAATTATAATAATAATGTGTTTCCTAAATATTTCTTATTTTCACTTACTATTATAAGAGAATCCCTTTTTTCCCATAATTTTAACTAGTTTTCTAAATTTCTATTGGCCATTTAAGATTCCCTTTTTTGCAATTTGCTTGTACACACGCTTTGACATTTTCTGTGTGATTTATATATTATGTATTCTCACTATGAATTCTTCATTGACTATATACATTTCAAATGTGTTCTAGACAGTGACTTGGCTTTTTTGTTTGTTTAGGGTATCTTTTCTGTACAGAAGTTTTAAAGTTTTATATGTATGAATTATGCAGTATGTTTTATTAAGATGTGTTCATTTTTGCATGTTATTTAAGAAATTCTCCTCTACTTCCAAGGCTGAAAGTTATTGAGCTAAATTTTCTTCCAAGTGTTTCAAGGTGTTCTTCCGTTACGTGTCCTTGATCTGCTCTGCATTTATTTTTGGGTGTGTATGAAGTACAGACTTTGTTGTTTGTTTTCATATAGATAATTCATTTGTCCAGTTCTACTTCCACTCTATCTCCCTAGAAATTAATAGTTTCCTTTTCACTTATCAGATTTTATTGCATACAGAAGTATTCCTTAGCTTTATCTACTATGATAACTCTTCCAGGTAACCCCCAAAACAATAACACGCTGTTTCAATTGCTGAAAATACAGTAAATATTCCCTACCTTACAAAATGGCCGTGTATTAATAGTTAAAAGATTGTGTCAACACTGCTTCCTTTTACTATGAAATTTCTGTCTCTGACTTTACTCATTTTCTTAACCTGCTGTTAATATTTTTCATCTTGAATATATGAGCTTCTTACAAATTAAAGAAATTAGCTATTGTCTTCCATAGAATTTAAAGATTTTAATTTCATTGCTGTTGGTCTCTAAACTTAGTTTTTGATAGTTTTGCCAAGCATAAGATCTTCAGATTTTGCTTATTTTAAATATGAAATCAATCTTGTTTATTTCTTAATGACTTCTGGGACAAATGAAAACTTCTAACAATATTTTATGACATATTTCTCAATAATCTGCAAAAGATTCTCAAAATAATAGCTTTTCCCATGCTTATGACAAATTAGTGAATAACTTCATATTGTATGATACTCCATTCTTGCTTTTACCCTCATTCAATTTTCATTATATATAAATTAAATTCTGAGTCATTGATTGAACTGAATTTAACATATTTCACTATATACTTTTATATTCAAGAATAGACCTTGATTTTGTGCTCAGTTTTGCAATCATATATCCAGCAGTTTTATACTTAAAGTCTTATAGTAAGTGAATTGTTCTCATTCAAAAAGAACCAATATTTAAGAAATTTCTTTAGAAAATGTACTTGTTTGCCTATTGTGTTTGTACACGATGAGGAGCGTGGCTGAGTATATAATTTCCAAGTTATCAACCACTTCATCTTGAAAATTCTTAGAGACTGATGTGTTTCTTCAGGTAGCCTTGTATTGTAAGTCTGAAGTTTATTTTGTTTTGCTTTTTGTATTATTGCTAATAGTATTCAAGGCAAACTTTGAAAATTTTTCATCATTGTATTGAAAAAGAAAAAACAAAATAATCTAGGTAAAGTGAAAGAGTTAATCACTCAGTCATGTCTGACTCTGCAACCCAATAAACTGTAGCCCTCTAGGCTCCTCTGTCCATGGAGTTCTCCAGGCAAGAATACTGGAGTGAGTGGTTTGCCATTTCCTTCTCCAGAGCATCTTCCCAGTCCAGGGATTAAATGCAGGTCTCTTGCACTGTGGGAAGATTCTTTACTATTGAGCCACCAGGGAAGCCCAATCTAGGTAAGGCTCATTTTATTACTTTAGGAGAAACTGAATAAATCCTTAAATTGTAGCTTGGTCCCTTTTCTTCAGTTTGGCCACTATTTTTCTCCTTTGATTATTTCCTCTCTTCCAATTTTTCTGGTTTTGTTTTTTCACAAATACTTGTATATCTTTAAGTTGCATTTCCTCCCCCTTGCAACTATATTTATAATCTTCTACTACTGTTTTCATCTCTTCGTCCTTTCACTCTGCATTTTCAGAGGGAATCACCAGTTTGTCTTTTGCATCCGTGATCTATTGTCATAAGTCTATTCTATTTTCTTGTTATTGTTTTTGCAATCTTTTCTTTCATCAGTTGGTTTATTTTAGTCACTTTTCATCTTAGCAGCTTTCTGCTATACTTCTCCCATTCATAAAGATCAGATCTGTTTCTCTACAGACCTCAATTAAGGATCTTTTTTTTTTTTTCACTGATGTTATTCTGTTTATAAACTACTTTTCTGGGGACTTTCTTGGTGGTCCAGTGGTTAAGAATTTGCCTCCCAATGCAGGGAGTGTGGATTCAATCCTTGGTCTGGGAGCTAATTCAATAAATACTTTTAAAGATGGTCAACATCAAAAAAAGAACATTTTTTTAAATGTGGGCCAGTTTTTAAAGTCTTCATTCAATTTGTTATAATATTGCTTCTGTTTTTTATTTTTACTTTGGCCATGAAACATGTGAGATCTTAGCTCCCTGACCAGGAATCAAGCTGGCACCCCGGGCACTGGAAGGCGAAGTCTCAACGCTGGGCTGCCAGGGAAGTCACCGTACAAAAGGAAAATAATAATCTTTTAAAAAAAAGAAAGCAAAAAAACCCTGTTTTTCTGAGACACATTCTTACTTTGGGTTTGCTGGTCTATACATCAGTTCCTCTTATGTTGTATTTTGTATTATGTTTTCCAAAATGTCAGAGTGCTTTTATTTATTCATTTATTTATTTTTATGTTGCTTCATCCTCAGTGATACTTCTAGACACACTTTGCATTTGCCAGAATATTGAGGGAAAGGGGAAAGGTTACTTTCGTTAGGTCTTTCCAATGGCCTCTTCGGTGCTGGTGTCACACTACTATCAGATGTAAAAGAGGACACACGCATCCCCTCCATAAATTATGATGTCTAGCACACTTTATTTGGTGAGATTCGACCACTGCTTCTGTAAATGCTACCATGTCTTCTGGGTAAGAGAATCATAAGCTTATGGTTATCTCTGTGTCAAGCAAACAATAAAAAACCATTCTTCCCAGCATGCACTGCTCTTCAGAGAACTTCCATCTCTACCCTTGCTTTTTACCCTTTCTGTTAAAGATAAAGGATTCCCATATATAAATAGCATTACCGGCCCTTGGGCTTTCCTGGTGGCTCAGAGGTTAAAGCGTCTGCCTGGAATGAGGGAGACCTGGGTTCGATCCCTGGGTCAGGAAGATCCCCTGGAGAAGGAAATGGCAACCCACTCCAGTATTCTTGCCTGGAGAATCCCATGGACAGAGGAGCCTGGTGGGCTACAGTCCACAGTGTCACAGAGTCAGACACGACTGAGCGACTTCACTTTCACCTGCCCTTACTCCCACCCCTATTTCTTGATATGCTGAATATTGACAGTCCTGGTCTCTGAACAAATGCAAAAAAAAAAAAAATCCATTAATGAAAGCACAGGCATTGGATGCCTGCCTTATCTTGCTCATCATGTGCATCTTACGACATTTGGAGCCTGGGGTTTGTGTGTCCTAAACTTGGGAATATTAAGCTAGATAAATTCTATAATCATTCCATCTTTTCAGGAACCCTGAAGAGAATTTGGTTTGATCAGAATGTTTCACTTAATGTTACAGTGCAAAGGCCCATGCTTCGATCAGTCCCCATCAATAAGTCAGCTAAGAAATAATGTCAGCAAATTTGGAAAACTCAGCAGTGGCCACAGGACTGGGAAAGGTCAGTTTTCATTCCAATCCCAAAGAAAGGCAATGCCAAAGAATGCTCAAACCACTGCACAATTGCACTCATCTCACATGCTAGTAAAGTAATGCTCAAAATTCTCCAAGCCAGGCCTCAGCAATACGTGAACCATGAACTTCCAGATGTTCAAGCTGGGTTCAGAAAAGACAGAGGAACCAGAGATAAATTGGCAACATCTGCTGGATCATCAAAAAAGCAAGAGAGTTCCAGAAAAACATCTACTTCTCCTTTATTGACTATGGCAAAGCCTTTGACTGTGTGGATCACAATGAACTGCGGAAAATTCTGAAAGAGATAGGAATACCAGACCACCTGACCTGCTTCTTGAGAAACCTGTATGCAGGTCAGGAAGCAGCAGTTAGAATCGGACATGGAATAACAGACTTGTTCCAAATAGGAAAAGGAGTACGTCAAGGCTGCATATTGTCACCCTGCTTATTTAACTTATATGCAGAGTACATCATGAGAAATGCTGGGTTGGAGGAAGCAAAAACTGGAGTCAAAAGCTCCAGGAGAATTATCAATAGCCTCAGATATGCAGATGACACCACTCTAATGGCAGAAAGTGAAGAAGAACTAACGGGGCTCTTGATGAATGAGAAAGAGGAGAGTGAAAAAGTTGGCTTAAAGCTCAACATTCAGAAAATGAAGATCATGGCATTTGGTCCCATCACTTCACAGAAATAGATGGGGAAACAGTGGAAACAGTGGCTGACTTTATTTTTGGGGGCTCCAAAATCACTGCAGATTGTGATCGCAACCATGAAATTAAAAGATGCTTACTCCTTGGAAGGAAAGTTATGACCAATCTAGATGGCATATTAAAAAGCAGAGACATTAATTTGCCAACAAAGGTGCATCCAGTCAAGTCTATGGTTTTTCCAGTGGTCATGTATGGATGTCAGAGTTAGACTATAAAGAAAGCTGAGCATCAAAGAATTGGTGGTGTTGGAGAAGACTCTTGAGAGTCCCTTGGACTGCAAGGAGATCCAATCAGTCCAACCTAAAGCAGATCAGTCCTGGGTGTTCATTGGAAGGACTGATTCTGAAGCTGAAACTCCAATACTTCGGCCAACTCGTGCAAAGAGTTGACTCATTTGAAAAGACCCTGATGCTGGGAAAGACTGAAGGCAGGAGGAGAAGGGGACAACAGAGGATGAGATGGTTGGATGGCATCACTGACTCAGTGAACATGAGTTTGAGTAAACTCCGGGAGTTGGTGACGGACAGGGAGGCCTGGTGTGCTGTGCTTCATGAGGTCTCAAAAAGTTGGACACGACTAAGTGAGTGAACTGAATTGAACTGTAGGAAAAATGTATCAGCATTGACAATTTATTCTTAACTTTAGTTTATAATTCTCTTGTCATTAAAAATAACTGTATGAATTGAATGAAATGTTTTCTTTTAAAATGTTCAAGGAGTTATAATAGGCAGAATGTGTTAATATGGAAACTAAAAACAGTTTATTAATAAAAAATTTTAAAAATAGGTCATTGCTATTTTATTCTGAACACTGAATTGACAAAACCTGAAGTTTCCAACAAAAAGAAATTATAAAATTGTCCTGTTAACATGTCCGTGAACAAAAGCCATTGCAATCTGTGAGCTCTCTGTGAAGGATAACAGTAAATTGTGAGTCCACAGGAAATAAGATTTTTTTTTCAAAGTATGACCTGGATATCTCTGACAAGCTTTGGCTATTACCTAGAAGGTGTGCTTATCCATGTCTGTACTGATTGTGTGAATTAATGTGTGTGTTATTGAAAGCGGTGCAGTAATCCCCATTAATTCTGGTGGCATTTTTTTTTTTTTTGAAATAACAGGGGAGAGCAGGTGGAGTAAGTTTTCTATGGACTACAAATTGGAAATCACTATTTAAAGGGCATATTGAGATATGTGAGTTGTGTATCAATGATGAGGCATGTTATAAAAAGATATTCCTCAGAAACAGAAAGATTAGAGATGTGATAGAAATAACATAGAGTCAGAGATACTGAAAATTGAAAATCACTCAATGGTGTCCAACTCTGTCTCCAGGAGTGAGTAGCCTTTCCCTTCTCCAGGGATCTTCCCAACCCAGAGATCTAATCTGGGTCTCCTGCATTGTAGGTGGATTCTTTACCAACTGAGCTACATAGACCTCACCAGATGGTCAATACTGAAATCAGATTGATTATATGCTTTGCAGTCAAAGATGGAGAAGCTCTATACAGTCAGCAAAAACAAGACCAGGAGCTGACTGTGGCTCAGATCATGAACTCCTTATTGCCAAATTCAGACTTAAATTGAAGAAAGTAGGCAAAACCACTACAACATTCAGGCATGACCTAAATCAAATCCCTTACGATTATACAGTGGAAGTGAGAAATAGATTCAAGGGATTAGATCTGATAGACAGAGTGCCTTCAGAACTAAGGACAGAGGTTTGTGACATTGTCCAGGAGGCAGTGATCAAGAACATCCCCAAGAAAAAGAAATGCGAAAAAGCAAAATGGCTGTCTGAGGAGGCCTTACAAATAGGTGAGAAAAGATGAGAAGCTAAAGGCAAAGGAGAAAAGGAAAGATATACCCATCTGAGTTCAGAGTTCCAAAGAATAGCAAGGAGAGATAAGAAAGCCTTACTCACTGATCAGGGCAAATAAATAGAGGAAAATGATAGAATGGGAAAGACTAGAGAGCTCCTCAAGAAAATTAGAGATATCAAGGGAATATTTCATGTAAAGATGGACACAATAAAGGACAGAAATGGTATAGATCTAACAGAAGCAGAAGATATAAAGAAGAGGTGGCAAGAATACACAGAACTATACAAAAAGAGATCTTCATGACCCAGATAAGAACGATGGTGTGATCACTCACCTAGAGCCAGACATCCTGGAATGCAAAGACAAGTGGGCCTTAGAAAGCATCACTATGAACAAAGCTAGTGGAGGTGATGGAATTCCAATTGAGCTATTTCAAATCCTAAAGGATGATGCTGTGAAAGTGCTGCACTCAATATGCCAGCAAATTTGGAAAACTCAGCAGTGGCCATAGGACTAAAAAAGGTCAGTTTTCATTCCAATCCCAAAGAAAGGCAAAGCCAAAGAATGTTCAAACTACTGCACAATTGCACTCATCTCACACACTAGTAAAGTAATGCTCAAAATTCTCCAAGTCAGGCTTTAAGAGTAAGACAACTGTGGACTTCCAGATGTTCAAGCTGGATTTAGCAAAGGCAGAGATCAAATTGCCAACATCTGTTGCATCATCATAAAAGCAAGAGGGTCCCAGAAAAATATCTATTTCTGCTTTATTGACTATGCCAAAGCCTTTGACTGTGTGGATCACAATGAACTGTGGAAAATTCTTAAAGTGATGAGAATGCCAGACCCCCTGACCTGCCTCCTGAGAAACCTGCATGCAGGTCAGGAAGCAACAGTGAGAACTGGGCATGGAACAACAGACTGGTTCCAAATTGGGAAAGGAGTACATCAAGGCTGTATATTGTCACCCTGTTTATTTAACTTATATGCAGAGTACATAATCAGAAATGATAGGGTGGATGAAGCACAAGCTGGAATGAAGATTGCTGGGAGAAATATCAATCATCTCAGATATGCAGATGACACCATTCTTATGGCAGAAAGTGAAGAACTAAAGAGCCTCTTGATGAAAGTGAAAGAGGAGAGTGAAAAAGTTGGCTTAAAACTCAACTCAGAAAACTAAGATCATGGCATCAGGTCCCATCACTTCAAGGGAAATAGATGGGGAAACAGTGGAAACAGTGACAGACTTTATTTTCTTGGGCTCCAAAATCATTGCAGATGGTCACTGCAGCCATGAAATTAAAAGATGCTTGCTCCTTGGAAGAAAAGTTCTGATCACCCTAGACAGCATACTAAAAAGCAGAGACATTAATTTGCTAACAAATGTCCATGTGGTCAAAGCAATTGTTTTTCTAGTAGTCATGTATGGATGTGAGAGTTGGACTACAAAGAAAGCTGAACACCAAAGAATTGATGCTTTTGAACTGTGGTGTTGGAGAAGACTCTTGAGAGTCCTTTGGACTGCAAGGAGATCCAACCAGTCCAACCTAACAGAAATCAATCCTGAATATTCATTGAAAGGATTGATGCTGAAGCTGAAACTCCAATATTTTGGCGACCTGATGTGAAGAAGTGACTCATTGGAATAGACCCTGATGCTGGGAAAGATTGAACGCAGGAGGAGAAGGGGACGACAGAGGATGAGATGGTTGGATGGCATCACCGATTCGATGGACCTGAGTTTGAGTAAACTCTGGGAGTTAGTGATGGACAGGTAGGCCTGGTGCGCCGCAGTCCATGGGATCGCAAAGAATCAGACTGTGTGACTAAACTGAATTGAACTGAGAGATACTGAATATTCAGCCCTTCCTTTTTTCTAATAACACAGGGTTAAAATATGTTGCATCCCTCTCCCAGAAGCCTCTCTTCTGTATGTGGTGGCCATCACTTGTCGTATGATAAGAGCTTTAAGAGCGCTCAGTTCATGGTCCAAATGGAGTAGCTCGCCAAGTGGTCAGCATCAATACATAGGAATTCCCGGGTCCACCCAGCTGGATGAGGGCTTGGTAGGGCAAAAAAATTGCATGTTCAGAAACAAGGAGGTGAAACAGTGTGTTTCTCGTGGAAATGAAGAAGGTAGGAAAGCCTGGGGAACTAGAGTGAAAGAATAAATCAAGGGAAGCTGGTGAGATGCCAACATATCACGCAAACAAGATGGCAGGAGCCAAAGTAGCAAAACTCTTTAAACCACTAGATGTCTGTTAATAAGAGAATAGATAGATGGGTTGCATATTCATCCAACGGAATGACACAGGGTAAGGAAAAGGCAGTTATGTGCATGGATGTGGATAAATTGCATCCGGATAGAGTTGAATGAAAAAAGCAAATCAGAATCTGGCAAAGAGTGGATACAGTTATATGTGTAGCAGATTCACCTTGTTGTATACCTGAAACTAACACATTAAATATATATTTAAAATAAAAGAGGGCTTCCTTGGTAGCTCAGGTGGTAAAGAATCTGGCTGCAATGCAGGAGACCCCAGTTTGATCCCTGGGTCAGGAAGATCCTCTGGAGAAGGGAACGGCAACCATTCCAGCGTACTTGCCTAGAGAATTCCGTAGACAGACCATGGGGTCGCAAAGAGTCGAACACAACTGAGTGACTCACATTTCCCACTAAAATAAGAGAATAAGAAACTCACTTACCAGGAGAATTGTTATCTCCAGGTTTCCCCGAAGAGAGAAGGGGTTAGACTATGGGGCAAGGGGTTGTTTTCCAAGGTTATTGGTCTTATTCTACATCCTAGAATCAGCTTCCCTGGTGACTCAGAGGGTAAAGAGTCTGCCTGCAATGCAGGAGACCCAGGGTTCAATCCTTGGGTTGGGAAGATCCTTTGAGGAGGAAATGGAAACCCACTCTAGTATTCTTGTCTGGAGAATCCAAGGGTCAGAGTAGCCTGGCCAGCTTTAGTCCACTGGGTCACAAAGATTCAGACAAGAGTGAGCAGGCACCCACTATATTTTAGACTGACAGCTACTCTGGTATTAATTTTGTTTATATTATTATGTACATACGTATTACACTTTTGGGTATCTATTTAAGATTCAATCAAAAAAAATAAAAATCAGTCTTGTCTTAAACTTACCCAAATTAGCGTTTATTGTTACTATTAGCACTGTCCCCAAATTAGTGTTTACTATGTCAAGGAAAAGTGACTTACTGAGAGCTTCTACTTTTCACTACAATAGAAATCTTAATTGTTAAAAGTCTTTTGATGACCAGAAAGTTAAGCTGAAGGTCCAAGAGATTTTTTTAAAGCCTTTTCTTTTCAAACTAGAAATAAAGAAGTGAAGGGAAAAAACCCTGAAGTGTCAAAGCTGGCAGAAGCCAGTGGCTGAGGACTCGAAAGCCCTTGATTGTACTGCGGGTTCATTGCTTTGGTCACAGAGGAGGCTTCACCTTTTCCATTTAACGGACAAAGCAAATGTAAATTTGTTCCCGATCACAATACACCCAGTATTAAATTTAGTAAGAGAAAATTGCACTAAGAGCTGAATTTTAGGCTTAACTTTCTGACACTCTCTTTTCTGTATGGAATTGATCAGCTCAAACTGAGCGCTCATGACTGGGAAAATGACACAGTCTGCTGCGGCCTTGTTCTAAATTTTAGCAGTGCCAGAGCCCAGTCTGACACTAATTTTACAGCCGCTGTTCCCTCTGATTGTCTATCAGGACCTAGCTTTTTTCCTTGGCTTCCCTGGGAGCAAGGCAACTTGTGGGACAAAGTCCGTTTGGGATTAATCATGGCGATTTCCCAGCCAGCCCTGTGCAAGTGAAATAGACTGTCCTCAGAATGAAGAGTAAGAATTATCTGAAGAAAGTGTGAAAGTGTTAAACTTGGTCCTGACTTATCAGTTTTGGCAGAATTCTTTCCTGATGCTGTTGAATCATTTTCCAGTTTTTTTTTTTTTTCCAATCCCTATAGAAATAGAATTATGTGAATGGTTCTTTCCATTTTTCTGAAAGAACTAAACTTAACCTCATTTATTTGTTAAATCATATTTACAAAATTTTCTCAGGGACTTCCCTGGGCAGTCCAGTGGTTAAGACTTTGCCTTCCAATGCACTGGGTGTGGGTTCTATCCCTTATCTGAGAGCTAAAAACCCCACACATGAAACATAAGCAATATTTTAACAAATTCAACAAAGACTTTTTTAAAAAAGGGTCACAGAAAAAGAAAGCTTTTAAAATGTTTTCAGTAGCACAGTGAGTATGACATGTTGTACACAAAATTGATTTTTGGACTGGAATCAAGTTCACGGTCTATGCTTCATTATACTCACTGCGACGCAGTTTTTCTGTCACTGGCACAAAACTGTCCCCATTGACTTCAGTATGTTTTTTCTCTTAGAAAACTGTCACTCCAAGGTCTCCTAACTAAATCATTTTGTCCTTACAGATAAAGATCTCCTAGGCTTAAAGTACATGGTCCTGGGTTTGCCAAAAAGTTTGTATGGGTTTTTAAGGTTTTTAACCCAAAGAACATTTTGGCCAACCCAATGTATGGAGAGTTATTCCTGATAGGATGGGACGAAGAGCTAAGACCGAAAGTTAGGAATGATATTAAGGGAAATTGTTGCGAGTCCCTTCGTTATAAAAAATGAAAGGTAAAATTATACAGATAGTAAGTAACTTCATTGGCTATGAATTAAAAGTGAGAAAAAAAGGTTCATACTGGGATGCAAGGGAGGAACATACTTAAAAGAGATAAATATACAGTCTTCTTTTCATAGGCTTATTTACTATTTCTAATCTTCATTTATTTTCCAGTGGATTTCTTGTTCATGTTCTTTACCTAATTTGTTTTGGTTTGTCCACCAATTCTCCACTTAACATATCTGTATACATTTTAACTTCTGGAAAGTTTACTATGTCAAGTGTGCAAGTTACATTTTTTGAGTGTTGTTTGTTTATGGTAGTTGTTTCCATTCCAATGCTTTTATTTTTTATTGCAGTAAATTATATCAATCTTTTCCATTATGGGTAATTCGTAAAGCACTCTATTTCCTCTTTTTTTTCCATCCCATATACAGATGCCATGCCTCCTCAGTTCAGTTCAATTCAGTTGCTCAGTCGTGTATGACTCTTTGCTATCCCATAGACTGCAGCACGCCAGGCCTCCCTGCCCATCAGCAACTGCTGGAGCACACTCAAACTCAAGTTCATCGAGTCGGTGATGCCATCCAACCATCTCATCCTCTGTATCCCCTTCTCCTCCTGCCTTCAATCTTTCCCAGCATCAGTGTCTTTTCCAATGAGTCAGTTCTTACACAGGTGGCCAAAGTATTGAAGTTTCAGCTTCAACATCAGTCCTCCAATGAACACCCAGGACTGATCGCCTTTAGGATGGACTGGTTGGATCTCCTTGTAGTCCAAGGGACTCTCAAGAGTCTTCTTTAACACCACAGTTCAAAAGCATCAATTCTTTGGTGCGCAGCTTTCTTTGTAGTCCAACTCTCACATCCATACATGACCACTGGAAAAACCATAGTTTTGACTACATGGACTTTTGTTAGCAAAGTAATGTCTCTTCTTTTTAATATGCTATCTAGCTAGGATGGCCATAGCTTTTCTTCCAAGGAACAAGCATCTTTTAATTTCATGGTTGCAGTCACCACCTGCAGTGATTTCGGAGCCGCCAAAAATAAAGTCTGTCACTGTTTACATTGTTTCCCCATCTATTTGCCATGAAATGAGTGGACTGTAGCTCAGATCATGAACTCCTTATTGCCAAATTCAGACTTAACTGGAAGAAAGTGTGGAAAACCACTAGACCATTCAGGTATGACTTAATCCAATCCCTTATGACTATACAGTGGAAGTGAGAAATAGATTTAAGGGCCTAGATCTGATAGACAGAGTGCCTGATGAACTATGGATGGAGGTTTGTGACATTGTACAGAAGACAGGGAGCAAGACCATCCTCAAGAAAAAGAAATGCAAAAAAGTAAAATGGCTGCCTGAGGAGGCCTTACAAATAGCTGTGAAAAGAACAGAAGCCAAAAGCAAAGGAGAAAAGGAAAGATAAAAGCATCTGAATGCAGAGTTCCAAATAATAGCAAGGAGAGATAAGAAAGCCTTCCTCAGTGATCAGTGCAAAGAAATGGAGGAAAAAAATAGAATGGGAAAGACTAGAGATCTCTTCAAGAAAATTAGAGGTACCAAGGGAACATTTCATGCAAAGGTGAGCTCAATAAAGGACATAAATGGTATGGACCTAACAGAAGCAGAAAATATTAAGAAGAGGTGGCAAGATACACAGAAGAACTGTACAAAAAAGATCTTCACAACCCAGATAATCATGAAAGTGTGATCACTCCCACTCACCTAGAGCCAGCCATCCTGGAACGTGAAGTCAGGTGGGCCTTAGGAAGCATCACTATGAACAAAGCTAGTGGAGGCGATGGAATTCCAGTTGACCTATTTCAAATTCTAAAAGATAATGCTATGAAAGTGCTGCACTCAATATGCCAGCAAATTTGGAAATCTCAGCAGTGGCCACAGGACTGGAAAATGTCAGTATTCATTCCAATCCCAAGGAAAGGTAATGCCAAAGAATGCTCAAACTACTGCACAACTGTACTCACCTCACACACTAGTAGAGTAATGTTCAAAATTCTTCAAGCCAGGCTTCAGCAATATGTGAACTGTGAACTTCCAGATGTTCAAGCTGGTTTTAGAAAAGGCAGAGGAACCAGAGATCAAATTGCCAACATCCGCTGGATCATCAAAAGAGCAAGAGAGTTCCAGAAAAACATCTATTTCTACTTCATTGACTATGCCAAATTCGTTGACTGTGGATCACAATAAACTGCAGAAAATTCTTCAAGAGATGGGACTACCAGACCACCTGACCTGTCTCTTGAGAAACGTGTATGTAGGTCAGGAAGCAACAGTTAGAACTGGACTTGGAACAACAGACCAGTTCCAAATAGTAAAAGGAGTACATCAAGACTGTATATTATCACCCTGCTTATTTAACTTATATCCAGAGTACATAGTGAGAAACACTGGGCTGGAGGAAGCACAAGCTGGAATCAAGATTGCTGGGAGAAATATCAAAACCTCAGATATGCAGATGACACCACCATTATGGCAGAAAGTGAAGAACTAAAAAGCCTCTTGATGAAAGTGAAAGAGGAGAGTGAAAAAGTTGGCTTAAAGCTCAACATTAAGAAAACTAAGATCACGGCATCCAGTCTCATCACTTCATAGAAATAGATGGGGAAACAGTGGAAACGGTAGAAACAGTGTCAGACTTTATTTTTGAGGGCTCCAAAATCAATGCAAATGGTGATTGCGGCCATGAAATTAAAAGACACTTGCTCCTTGGGAGGAAAGTTATGACCAACCTAGATAGCATATTAAAAAGCAGAGACATTACTTTGCCAACAAAGGTCCATCTAGTCAAGGCTACTGTTTTTCCATTAGTCATGTATGGATGTGAGTTGGACTATAAAGAAACCTGAGCACAGAAGAACTGATGCTTTTTAACTGTGGTGTTGAAGATGACTCTTGAGAATCCCTTGGACTGCAAGGAGATCCAACCAGTCTATCTTAAAGTAGATCAGTCCTGGGTGTTCATTGGAAGGACTAATGTTGAAGCTGAAACTCCAATACTTTGGCCACCTGATGTGGAGAGCTGATTCATTTGAAAAGACCCTGATGCTGGGAAAGATTGAAGGCAGGAGGAGAAGGGGACAACAGAGGATGAGATGGTTGGATGGCATCACCAACACAATGGACATGGGTTTGGGTGGACTCCAGGAGTTTGTGATGGACAGGGAGGCCTGGCGTGCTATGATTCATGGGTCACAAAAGTTGGACATGACTTAGCGACTGAACTGAACTGATGGCACAGGATGCCATGATCTTAGTTTTCTGAATGTTGATTTCTAAGCCAACTTTTTCACTCTTCTCTTTCACTTTTGTCAAGAGGCTCTTTAGTTCTTCTTTGCTTTCTGCCACAAGGGTGGTGTCATCTGCATATATGAGGTTTTGATATTTCTCCCAGCAATCTTGATTCCACTCTGTGCTTCCTCCAGCCCAGCATTTCTCATGATGTACTCTGCATATAAGTTAAATAAGCAGGGTGATAATATACAGCCTTGACATACTCCTTTTCCTATTTGGAACCAGTCTGTTGTTCCAAGTCCAGTTCTAACTGTTGCTTCTTGACTTGAATACAGAATTTTCAGGAGGCAGGTCAGTTGGTCTGGTCTTCTCATCTCTTGAAAAATTTTCCACAATTTACTGTGATCCACTTAGTGAAAGGATTTGGTGTTGTCAATGAAGAAGTAGATGTTTTTCTGGAACCCTTGCTTTTGTGATGATCCAATGGATATTGGCAATTTGATCTCTGGTTCCTCTGACTTTTCTAAAACCAGCTTGAACATCTGGAATTTCACAGGTCACATACTGTGGAAGAAGAAGCTGAAGAATTCTCCTGTCTTGGAGAATTTTAAGCATCACTTTGCTAGCATGTGAGATGAGTGCAATTGTGCAGTAGTTTGAGCATTCTTTGGCATTGCCTTTCTTTGGGACTGGAATGAAAACTGACCTTTTCCAGTCCTGTGGCCACTGCTGAGTTTTCCAAATTTGCTGGCATATTAAGGGCAGCACTTTCACAGCATCATCTTTCAGGATTTGAAATAGCTCAACTGGAATTCCATTACCTCCACTAGCTTTGTTGGTAGTGGTGCTTCCTAAGGCCCACCTGACCTCACATTCCAGGATGTCTGACTCTAGGTGAGTGATCATACCATCTTAGTTATCTGGGGCATGAAGACCTTTTCTGTACAGTTCTTCTGTGTATTCTTGCCACCTCTTCTTAATATCTTCTGTCTCTGTTAGATCCATACCATTTCTGTGTTTTATTGTGCCCATCTTTGCATGAAATGTTCCCTTGATATCTCTAATTTCTTGAGATGTCTAGTCTTTCCCACTGTATTATTTCCCTCTATTTGTTTGCACTGATCAGTGAGTAAGGCTTTATTATCTCTCCTTGCTATTCATTGGAACTCTGCATTCAAATGGGTATATCTTTCCTCTTCTCCTTTGCCTTTAGCTTCCTGTCTCTTCTCAGCTATTTGTAAGGCCTCCTCACACAACCATTTTGCCTGTTTGCATTACTTTTTCTGGGGGATGGTCTTGATCACTGCTTCCTGTACAGTGTCACGGACCTCTGTCCATAGTTCTTCAGGCACTCTATCAGATCTAACCCCTTGAATTTATTTGTCACTTCCACCATATAATTGTAAGGGATTTGATTTAGGTCATACCTGAATGGTCTAATGGTTTTCCCTACTTTCTTCAATTGAAGTCTTATTTTTGAAATGAGGAGTTCATGATCTGAGTTACAGTCATCTCCTGGTCTTGTTTTTGCTGACTGTATAGAGCTTCTCCATCTTTGGCTGCAAATAATATAATCAACCTGATTTTGGTATTGACCATCTGGTGATGTCCATGTGTAGAGTCTTCTCTTGTGTTGTTGGAAGAGGGTAATTGCTATGACCCATGTGTTCTCTTGACAAAACTCTGTTAGCCTTTGACCTGCTTCGTTTTGTACTCCAAGGCCAAATTTCCCTATTACTCCATGTATTTCTTGACTTCCTACTTTTGAATTCCAGTCCCCTATAATGAAAAGAACATGTTTTTTGCATGTTAGTTCTAGAAGATTTTGTAGGTCATCATAGAACCGTTCAACTTCAGCTTCTTCGGCATTACTGGTTGGGCATAGACTTGGATTACCGTGATATTGAATGGTCTGCCATGGAAACGAACAGAAATCATTCTGTTGTTTTTGAGATTGCATCTAAGTACTGCATTTCGAGTTCTTGTGTTTACTGTGATGGCTACTCCATTTCTTCTAAGGGATTCTTGCCCACAGTAATAGATATAACGATCATCTGAGTTAAATTCACCCATTCCAGTCCATTTAATTCGCTGATTCTTAAAGTGTCAGCATTCACTCTTGCCATCTCGTTTGACCACTTCCAATTTGCCTTGATGCATGGACCTGACATCTCAGGTTCCTATAGAATATTGCTCTTTACAGAATCCGAGTTTGCTTCCATCATGAGTCTCATCCACAGCTGGGTGTTGCTTTCGCTTTGGCTCCCTCCCTTCATTCTTTCTGGAGTTATTTCTCCACTCATCTTCTGTAGCGTATTGGGCACCTACCGACCTGGGGAGTTCCTCTTTCAGTGTCTTATCTTTTTGCCTTTTCATGCTGTTCATGGGGTTCTCAAGGCAAGAATACTGAAGCGGTTTGCCATTCCCTTCTCCGGTGGACCACGTTTTGTCAGAACGCTCCAGCATGATCCGTCCGTCTTGGGTGGCCCTACACAGCATGACTCATAGGTTCACTGAGTTAGACAAGGCCGTGGTCCATGTGATCAGTTTGGTTAGTTTTCTGTGATTGTGGTTTTCATTCTGTCTGCCCTCTGATGGGTAAGGATAAGAGGCTATGGAAGCCTCCTGATGGGAGAGACTGACTGAGGGGGAAACTGGGTCTTGTTCTGATGGATGCCTCCTCAACTATCTTGGAATGGCTATGCAGAAGGAATGTGGCATGTCTTTCTCTTTTCTTGTCTCTTTTACTTTTTTATTTTCTTAAACTTTTAATTTTTTATTGAGGTATATCTGATTAACAATGCTATGATAATTTCACATGGACAGAGAAGGGACTCAGCATTACATATACACATACCCATTCTTCCCCAAACTGCCCTCCCATCCAGGCTGTCACAGAACATTGAGCAGAGTTCCCTGTGCTTTACAGTAGGTCTCTGTTTGTTACCCATTTTAAATAAAGTAGTATGTACATGTCCATACCAAACTCCTTATCTGCCCCTTCCCCTCATCCTTTCCCCTGGCAACCATAAGTTCATTCTCTAACTCTGTGAGTCTGTTTTGTAAATAAGTTAATTTTTAATATATCTTTTTAGATTCCATATAAGGGATGTCATACAATGTTTCTCCTCTGTTTGATTTCCTGTCCCTTTTAGAATGTCCTTTACACATGCTGAGTTAATCATGCTCCGTCACATCTGCCTGTGACCCCATGGGCTGTAGCCTGCCAGGCTCCTCTGTCCATGGAATTTTCTAGGCAAGAATAATGGGGAGGGTTGCCATTCCTTCCTCAAGGGAATCTTCCCAACTCAAGGATCGAACCAGCATCTCTTGCACTTTCTGCATTGGAAATTGAATTTTTACCACTGAGCCACCTGGGAAGCTGTGAATTAGTCACTCAGTACCAAACTTTTGAGTTGACTAGCTGACCTGAAACTGTGGAGGTGACTTTTGCAAGTACCGAGAGAGACATTAGCAAGGAGACTGACCTTTGGTTCATGCTCATGGGAATTGGTTGATAGAATTTTCACTGTATTTTTCAATTTCCCCCCTTTTTTCCTGATTTTTTTTTGAAATGTTCATTAATTCTTAAGGAAGTACTCTTTCTCCCTTCAGAAAAATTTATTTTGCAAGAACTTAAAATAAGTAGAGCTCACAATTAGTTTCTGAGTAACTGTTAATTCGCACAGATGTAGGAGGCAGGTTTCCTACAGCTGCATGTAATTGAGTTCAGTTCATCATCAGATCTCATGGGTTACTTTAATATTTAACCCCCAAGCAACACTTTCAATGCCACCAGCTTCTCCAGACTTCAAAAGTCTAGGATGCTAAAACCCTTGTTGAGAGCTTTGAAATTTATCCTGCCAGGTGTATTTGAGAATGATGACTTAAAGGGGATGCAAATCAAGTCTCCTTGCAGTGATTTCTGTAATGTCTTACATTTATATGGTACAATGCCTTTGTCATAAATGCTGTGGCTGCTTACTCGCTTCAGTCCTGTCCAATTCTTTGTGACCCCATGGACTCTTTCCATTCAGTTCAGTTCAGTCGCTCAGTCGTGTTTAACTCTTTGTGACCCCATGAATCGCAGCACGCCAGGCCTCCCTGTCCATCACCAACTCCCGGAGTTCACTCAGAGTCGGGTCCATCGAGTCAGTGATGCCATCCAGCCATCTCATTCTCTGTCGTCCCCTTCTCCTCCTGCCCCCAGTCCCTCCCAGCATCAAAGTCTTCTCCAGTGAGTCAACTCTTCACATGATGGACTCTTTGCCTACCAGGAAATTTCATGGAATTTTCTAGGCAAGAATCCTGGAGTGGATTGCCATTCCCTTCTCCAGGGAATCTTCCTGACCCAGGGATCGAACCCAAGTCTCCTCATTGGCAGCTGGACTCTTTACTTTTGAGCCACCTGGGAAGTCCTTATATATATATGAATTACTAGCATCCCTTATGGAGAAGGCGATGGCATCCCACTCCAGTACTCTTGCCTGGAAAATCCCATGGACGGAGGAGCCTGGTAGGCTGCAGTCCATAGGGTCGCTGAGTCGGACACAATTAAGTGACTTCACTTTCACTTTTCACTTTCATGCATTGGAGAAGGAAATGGCAACCCATTCCAGTGTTCTTGCCTGGAGAATCCCAGGGACGGGGGAGCCTGGTGGGCTGCTGTCTATGGGGTCACACAGAATCGGACATGACTGAGGTGACTTAGCAGCAGCAGCAGTATCCCTTAAACCAGCCATGGTTTCTGGTACCCAGTATGGGCTTAATATATAAATATTAAATGAGTTAATAGATGAATGTTCAAAATGAATGCAAGGCATCTCCTTTTATCATAGACATCAGGTATTTTTAACAGACTTGCGTAGAGACAATGCGTGTACAGCCTAAGGGAAAGGTGTAACTTCTGTGATGACCTTCTCTGCTGAGTGAGACAATGCTGTGAAATACCATCGGGGGCATCCTCCTACGGGCAACAGTGACCCTCCAAGCACAACATGTGGGTACCTATCTCCACTAGATGTGTGAAGTTTTACCCCTTTTATGAAAGGAGCATCCTAATGCAGGGAGAAAGCATCACAAGACTGAAGGAGATAATTATTAAGCAGCTGTTTCAGCGGGAGCTGATCTTAGGCCAGCAACGTCCATTTGAGAATTCTTACTCATAGGGTTCGGGCTTGCAAATGGATCCCTCATCAATGCCTTTTCTTTCTTTTTTTTTTTTTTCCCCTTTAATCAGAAGATGATTAAGACCTGAATACAAGCACCCCAGATGATGGAACCCATTGTAAAATAGATGTTTTATTTAATTCAGGTAAGATGAGACCAACAAACCAAGAGACAACTGCCTTTTTTTTTCTTTTTAATTGGAGGATGATTGCTTTATGATGCTGTGATAGTTTCTGCTGTACAGCAATGTGAATCAACCGTGCTGCTGCTGCTAAGTCGATTCAGTCGTGTCTGACTCTGTGCAACCCCATAGACGGCAGCCCACCAGGCTCCCCCATCCCTGGGATTCTCCAGGCAAGAACACTGGAATGGGTTGCCATTTCCTTCTCCAATGCATGAAAGTGAAAAGTGAAAGTGAAGTCACTTAATTGTGTCCGACTCAGCGACCCTATGGACTGCAGCCTACCAGGCTCCTCCGTCCATGGGATTTCCCAGGCGAGAGTACTGGAGTGGGGTGCCATTGCCTTCTCTGCGAATCATCATATGTACACATATATCCCCTCCCTCTTGCGCCTCCCTCCCATGCTCCGTCCCACTCCCTAGGTCATCACAGAGCACTGGAGTCAGCAAGGCCACAGATATCTAAGTATTAGAATTCAGAAAATGAAAGACAGGGTTAATACGGACAGTAGGATAGCTTGCCATTTTAAAGCATTGTTTACTCATATCCCAAAGGAAGCCTATGAAAAAATAATGGCCACAATTTATTGGAAACATAATATACATTTGATCTTAAAGTAGTCGCCTAACATATTTTTTCAACAAGCTGATATTAGTGTCATAAACAAAAAAGTCTATATTGCCTCAAACTTTTGCAATAGTAAGAAAGAGTATATATAGTCTTGAAGATCCAAAGGGCAGAATGATGGACTGATGTATGAAAATTATATGGAGACAGAGCACAGAGCTACATATGGAAGTCAACATGAAAGAAGTAGAACTTCCCAAAATGGAACCATGGCATAGAAGATAAAGGAATCTTCATCAGAGGATATGCTAATTGCCCTATCTCACACTCTGTTCAGAGAATTCCTACACTGGCTGAAATTTTAAACTTAGTAACCCCTAGGATCAGGCTTCCCTGATGGCTCAGATGGTAAAGAATCTGCCTGCAATGCAGGAGACATGGGTTGGATCTCTGGGTTGGGAAGATCCCGTGGAGTAGCCAATGGCAGCCCAGTTCAGTACTCTTGCCTGGAAAATTCCATAGGCAGGGGAGCCAGGCAGGCTACATAGCAGTCCACGGGGTCACAAAGAGTCAGACATGAGTGAACAACTGAGCACATTGTGTATAAGCAAGAAATTTTAAAATGATGGAGTATGTGCAGGCATAACCTTGCTTCCATAAAACCAGACTGAAGAAATTTTAAACTGTGACAACATGTTTTAATTATTCTAAGGAAATCTGCCAAGCTTACATTTATACTTTATATTGCACTATTATTTTTAAAGATTAGTTTCATTAAAACAGAAATTTGTCTTCCTCCATAAATGACCACAGCTTAATAAGTGAGAGTCTGTAATTTCATCTCAATTCATCTCATACTCAGTGGCCATGGTATTATTGCTTCTTTGAGATAATTGCCTATTGGTGGAGTGCACCACAAATATTGCTTGGATAGCAGCCTTCTCGCTTACCCCCAGAAAGAAAAGATATGTCCTTAAACATCACCATGCTGCCTTAAAATCAGCAATCTATTCCCGTGATTTATGGGCCTTACTTCCATCTCTCACCTTAAGATGTCTTTTGTACACTGTCCTGCCTAGCAAAGTAACTGATCCATAATAACTGCTCAATAAATATTTAATTAATGTGGAACAGCTGTATCTCTGTCTCCTTGGTAGATCTCAAAGACTAAGACAGGAAGAACTTAACTTCCAAAGATAAAGAGTGCTAGTTTTCTCCATTTATGTGCTTCACTCTGGGTGATCAGCCAGGATTCCCTAACTGTACCATCAGCATATCAGCAGAGCAGACTGGCCAAGACAAAGAGCCCTGAGACAGAATCAGGGCTGTGTCTGGCTCCCAAGTTTTAGGTCAACCTCAGAATACGGATCATAGTGCCTGAGAAGGCAGAAGCCATCCGGAACCACAGAACCCTCTGTAGGAAAACTATCACCGGCACAGGTCTCCCTTCACCTCTTTGGGACTTGGATTAACTTAAATGAGGAAGAGATCATTTGGGTTAGATAAGTTTGCTTCTGTTCACGTTATCTCCCTGGCCCCCATGCAACTCAGATCCCTGGATTTCTCCAACTTAACTCCAAAGCAAGTGTTAGAAATGACACATAATATGTGTTATTTCACATTTCCCTCCTATTTTTATCTTCTTTTAATATCATAATAGCCACATCATATAAGGAAGTAGTGAGAACATAAGAAAGATAAGCTTCATTTTCAATTTAGGGATGTTCTCCTCACATTTCTCAGTGTATCATCACCTGTTCTTGTGACATTACACCCAGAAACACTGATGTAGGGTTTTCAGAGTATTATTCCACTATTATGATTTGAAACCTTGACTTGCTGACTATAATCAATAGACCATATACATGAATTACACAAATTATAAATATCCAGTAGGAGAACGTGGAGGGAATGTTTAATTTTTTTAAAAGGATTATAGAATTGGCTTTATTTGTTGATAAAGCAATGTAAGAGTCTTGAATACTATTTGCAAAGAAATAATAACAAAAATATCTATGACTCCAGATTCCTGTTTCATACTTAACAATCTTTCAGTAGGTTCTAAATGATCACCTAAAGTGGCATTGCTGGACAAAGCAAAAATAAAATGAATATAAGGACTTTTAATAGTCAAAGCCACACGTTTATTACAAGAGCAATATAAGAACTATATAGGACGTGGAGCCATATAACAACCAAATTGCCTTGAAATAGAGAAAAGATCTTAAGTAAAAAAGATACAGACAATATTTCTGAACAAATTTTTGTTGTTTACAATGGCTTTTCTTTTTCCTATTTCTTCAAAGTTACAAATTTCTCGAGAAACCTCTTACACTGACAGGTAATTATTTGATAATGAAGTGAATAGAGATTATGAAAATTATAATGATGATAAGCACTATATAATGTGTATTAAATACTATAATGAGTCGCACTACGCCTTTCCTACATTGTAAAAGACCCTGATGCTGGGAAGATTGAAGGCAACAGGAGAAGCGGGTGGCAGATAACATCACCGACTCAATGGGCATGAATTTCAGCAAACTCCAGGAGATAGATAGTGGAGGACAAAGGAGTCTGGTGTGCTGCAGTCCATGAGGTTGAAAAGAGTGGATACGACTTAGCAATGGAACAACAATGACCATTTTTCTGTACCACCATGGTTTCCTCATCTGGAAGACTACTTTGTTGTCAGCTGAAATTATTAGCAAGTATAGTGTGGTTTCCAAATTATCTTGTATCTATCTGTTCTCTGTAAAGACAGCTTGGAGGTTCAAATATAATCAATTTTTCCTTAAATATATATTTACATATATCTATGCAAATACATACTTAGGCCTAGTGAATATGAATATATGTATGTTTTAGATTAAAAATGAGAAAAGCAATTCCATATACATTATCTCATTGAAGCTTTATAGAAACCATGTAAGACAGATTGTTTTTTCAAATAAAATCCTCTAAATTTTTATTTTTCTGCTTTTATTCATTTATAATTTCCATTTATTTATTCTTCTTTAAAAGACCATTTGAACACACCTTTATGTACAAATTAAAATTTATGCGAATAAAGAGCTCCTTGATTTTACCCGCATCCCACAGAGGGAACTATTATTATCAGCTTAAGGCTGATATTTTAATCACACTTTCTATACAAAGAAACAATGGTCCAAAGAGTACTGAATGTTTTCCAAAGTGTACAGAGGTTCCTTATCAGTAATAGCTCGACTCAAACCCAGATATCTGGTTACAAGTTCTATCCCATTCAATGGGAGAAGAGTATAAGCTCTTAGTTTGAGAAAAGGTCAGATATTGTCACTACGTATTTGTCCTCTTCAGTGGTCAATTTAGAGTCCCAAATGTAGCACTGACTGGTTAAAAAATGATCTGCTTGCAGGGTTGATGCCAGTCCTGGTACTAGAGCTGAAAATGGCATGTCATGGTAAAGCAAACATTTATTAAGTGCGTGACCAAGGCGAATCAGCTAACCTCAGCAAACCTCAGTTTTTTCATCTACAGAGATAATAATGGGCTTCCCTGGTGGCTCCGTAGTAAAGAATCAGCCTGCAATGAAGGAGACGTGGGTTCAGTCCCTGGGTCAAAGGCAACCCACTCCAGTATTCTTACCTGGGAAATCCCATGGACAGAGGAGCCTGGCGGGCTAAAAGTCCATGGGGTTGCAAAGAGTCAGACATGACTTAGCAACTGAGCAACAACAGCAACAAATTTTTCTCAACTTCCCGTGAATTGCTAGCTAGCCAAGAAGACAAGACACTGAAGTATCTTTTGTAAGAGCAGGCATCAGTCCCAAAAAAGAAAAGTGGCACAGACTGAAGAACTAGGAGCTGATTAAAACACACACACACACACACCACACACACACACACACACAGACGCACACGCAAGACCCAGGATAGAGAGAAGAGAGAGAAACTGACACATTCACGGATGCTCTGTGACACAAGCTGTATTTAGCCCCGCTGCCGCCTTGTGCCAGTTGATTAAGACTGGGAACATTTTCTCAAGTTGTGTGAGAGAAGCACAGCTGTCGTGTTCAGGAACTCGAGTATGAAACGTATGCTTCCTGCCAAGCTCTCATGGGGAACAAGCGCAAAGCTTCCCAGAAACAGAATGGTCTTAAAAATGATTGGAAAGATTCATTCTTACTGACAGATGGGAAATAGCAGAAGCTAGGGAAGTGTGCCTTTGTGAGCGTGCACATATGTGTATATGTGTGTGCACACCCACACTTGCACACATCCATTTGGTGAGGTAGCTGACAATAGAACTTCAAAACCAAGCATGTTGGGCATTGTGTTTTCTCACAAACCTATTTTTTTTTTAATGTATAATACTCACAGTCCATAAGCTACACACCATAACGGCTGAAGACTAAGGGTTTTTTGCCTGGCCTTGGCAGTTTGTAGAGTGAGTCACTAAATCATGTCTGACTCTTTGCGACCTCATGGACTGTAGCCCACCAAGCTCCTCAGTCCATGGAATTCTCCAGGCAAGAATACTGAAGTCACTTGCCATTCCCTTCTCCAGGGGATCTTCCTAACCCAGGGATCAAACCCGGGCCTCCTGCACTGCGGACAAATTCTTTACCATCTGAGCCACCAAGGGCAGTTTGTAGAATCTGCTTCAAAAGCTTAACACAACCACATGTACAAACTCAAATAAATACACTAAAATACAGTTTTTCCATCTGCTATTATTAACTCAAAATGGCTTACCCACTCAGCTCTTATAAAAAGGAAAATGGACCTGGTTTCAGTTCAAAACATATTAGGGCAATTCCCAGCAAAAGTGAAAAACAGAGATGATTTTTTCCCCCTAGATACTTCTATTCTTGGATATTTTAATCCCACCTCCCATGTGGGATGATTGCACCAGTCAAGGTAACTATGGAAACACTCAATCCCAGAGTTGATGTGCTCCCTGAAATTTAGCCAATAGCTGACTGCATCATTACCTTTTTGCTAGCAACTGGAGGTTTCAGAGGCTTGACATGCCTGATATGGTCACTGTGATTAAAAGCCATTTTGAGGGACAGTCTTCCATTTTTCTGAAACCATAAAGCTAACCTGGAGAAGAGAACATTGGTATTGCTGGTGTCAGAAACTATGAATAAACATTTGATCTCATCCTCAGAGGCTCATCCTTGGAATAACATCTTGGCTGCTGATTGAGCACCAGAACATGAATGACTGTACCGCAATGGCAAGACAGCAATACCTGTCAGTCCCAGGTTGTGCTAGTGGTAAAGAATCTGCCTGCCAGGAGGCATAAGAGACGTGAGTTTGATCCCTGGGTCATGAATATACCCTGCAGAAGAAAATGGCACCCCCTTCCAGTATTCTTGCAAGGAAATCCCATGGACAGAGGAGCCTGGTGGGCCCCATTGAATGGGGTCACAAAGAGTCAGACACGACTTGGTGACTAAGCACACACACACACACACACACACACACACACATCATATCAGTCTCATAAGCCACAAAAAGCTGGAGCTCAGGTTTGTGGATACACGTAAGCATTCCTATTTGACAGCCTTCCTTTTGCAAATAGAGTAATAAATTGCATTAGTTTAAATGGAATTCAAAATATCACTTTGGTTTTTAGCAAAACTAAAAATGCCCCAGCCCATGACCTAGGAGGAAGGAGATATTTAAGATTCCATGACTTGGACCTAACCCCATATCACCTGGGACAGAGGTTAGGACTTATGAGGTTGTTATCAATGATAAGAATATGCAAGCTTGGTGAATCTTTCAATTAAAAGTTCTAGAAAATTTTAGAAATAGCTAAACCAGAGGTACACTGAATATTAATAAATATGTAGGCCACCATTGTCCAAGATTGGTTTCTGATTAACCTAAGGTCCTTCCTTAACTTCCGCTTTATATAACTAGGAAAGGAAATGGTAAACTATCTCTTCATGAAAATAGTATTTTGGACCCCATTAGGGGCTTTCCTGGTGGCTCCGACGGTAAAGAATCTGCCTACAATGCAGGAGACCTAGGTTGGATCACTGGGTTGGGAAGATCCCCTGGAGGAGGGAATAGCAATCCACTCCAGTATTCTTGCCTGGAGAATCCCATGGACAGAGGATCCTGTCTGGGCTCCAGTCCATGAGGTCACAAAGAGTTGGACGTGACTAAGTGACTAACACTTTCATTTTCATAATTTTTAAAACACCATATATAATATTCAAAATAAAATTACTAGGCATGTGAGTAGGCATTACCAAATAACTGATACATATGGAAGAGGAAAACAGAAAAGATCAAATAAAAGCAAGTTTCCCAGATATTGAAAATAGAATAAGAGACTTTTAGCTAACTATGAATAATCTATGTAAGGAAATAGTCACATAGTTGAAAGGTAGTTTAAAAGATAGAGATTGGATTGACATATACACACTACTATGTATCTAATAGATAACCAATGAGAACCTACTGATTTGCACAGGGGAATAAAAGGGAAGGAACAATGTATTTGTAGTACATATATTAAGTTAACCTTAAAAATACATTCCAATCCAATATACAGTAGGTTCAACAAAACTGATAAATTTCATCTACACTGGCCAAAAAGAAAGAACATATTTAGTTACTAAATTCAACCATAATGGAAACAAACATGTAAAACAGTATATATATAGATGTGTGTGTGTGCGTGTGTGTGCGTGTGTGTGTGTGTGCACGTGTGTGTGTGTGCATGCGTGTGTATAACTGGTCATTTTACTGTACAGCAGTAATTAATACATTATAATTCTGCTATACTTCAATAAAAATAAATTTAAAAATTAAAAAAATAAAAAAGGGAACACACATACATACATGTATATGAATACTTTGAATAACTGTATGCCACAAATTAGATAACTCAGATGAAGTGGATAAATATCATGTGAAACAATTACTAAAGCTGATTCAAGAAAACTCAACAGATCTGAATTGTCCTAAAACAAGCAAGGAGATCAAATTAGTAACTTCATACCTTCCCCAAAAGTGAAAAACAAGGCCCAGATGATTCTGCTGGTGAATTCTACCATATATATATGGTCTCTTACACACATGACCAAAGGGAGAAAAACCCGGCAAACCAAATCCAACAACATACACCACTTAATAAAGTGAGATTTATATCAGTAATAAGAGGTTTGCTTAACATCCCCAAATCTACTAAGATGATATACCATAGTGAGAAGGAATAAAAGCCAAATGGTCATCTTAAGAGATGCAGGAAAAGCACCTGAGAAAACTAAACCCTTTCATGATTAAAATGTTCAAAGAACTGAATGGAAAAAGAAAAAAGCTCCCTCGAGTTGATTGAAGGCATCTGTGAAAAAAAAATGTAATATCATATTTAATGTTGAAAGGTGTGATTTCAGGGAGGCAGAAATCATTTGGCCATCTTAGAAGCCTGTCAACTTCAGAAAACTTTACTTTTAATATCAGAAAAAGGTTAATTAACACTATTACTGCTTCTGTTCAACAGACCGGAAGTAAACCTGAATAAATGAAGAAACAAGCTTTGTTTACAGACCATTATTTGAAAGAGACCAAGTTTTCAATCCTATTTCAGTCATCAATCCTATTTCTTCTCCCTTTTTCCAACATTGAATTCACAGCTCAATTAGATATCAAGGTTTATTATAAAAGCTATACTAACTAGGATATGTTATACTATACTAACTAGGATATCATAATGTTGGAATACAAGTTGACAAATAGACCCATGAAACAGAACAGAAACTCTAGAAATATACAGTTATAGTTATATCTAGTTATCTACTATAACTATACTAGTTATATCGTGATGACTATTTCTGACAGAGTTGGCATTTCTGATCACTAGAAAGGGCATACTTTAAACAATGTTTCTGAAACAATTGGATACCTCTACCAAAAAAGAAGAAAGTGAGGAAAGGAAGAAGGGAGAAAGAAATCAAAGTTTTATCTCACATACAAAAATCATATTAAAAATCAGTTCCAAGTGGAGAATTTTAAAAATCCAGAAATAAAAATTACAAATATCTTAAATGATAATACAGGAAAATATCTTCATTATTTCAAGATGGTAAAGAATCTATTTATTAAAGAAGAAGCAGCATTGACTATAAGTTACATTATGTCAAAGACTTTGGTTCATCAAAAGACAGCATAAAGTGAAAAAAAAAAACAATGTACAGAAAAAATACCTTCATAATTTATACAACTGACAAAGAACATGCATTCAGAACAAAAGAAAAGTTACAAAGGGAAATAAATGAAAGATGTGAACAGGCACTTCACAAAAGCAGAAATCCAAATGACTAATAAATATGTGGGGGGAAGTGCTTAATTAATTAGTAATGGAGAAATGCAAATTAAAACCACAATGAGTTACCACCAAATTGGCAGAAACAAAAACATCTTGGGATACCATGGACTCCATGAAAGAAGTCAGAGCAAAAATAATACATATAACGTGACTTCAATAATACAGCATAAAGAACAGGTGATTGATAGATAGATAGACAGATACATTGTTTTTTTAATGGATGCATACACAGGTGTGCTGGTTTGCAGAAACAGAAGCGTCCCTGGTGAAATCTGAAACTGGCCCCTTACATGGAGGGCAGAGAGTAATGGAAGAGTCAGCCACTCTAGACCGGTAGATGGCAGATTGAATAAGCAAGGGATCTTACCTACAAGGCTTGTCTGGGGTGGCCAGAAGATGCATAGATCTCTTACCAGCCTGCCAGAACCATAGAAGTGCATATAGATGCCTTACCTGGATTCAGTGATACACACCATCCAGATGCTCGCTCAGGATCGTGTCCTTGTAAACATGGGGACGGTGGGCAAAGACTACATTCCAAGGACAGGGGATGGGCGAGGAGTCTCCCGCTGCTGGGGAACAACTTGAGGGTCCTGTTTGCTCGATGGTCCCCTCCAAGATGTGGAACAAGATTTTAAGAGAGAAGCAGGAAATGATTATCACTAAATGCAGGAGAGGAGGCAGGAACTGTGCTCATGGAGAAGCATAAGGGGCAAGTTGTTTGTGATACTTTCTTTTTGTCTATTTCTCTGTTCAAGGAATAAAGACAGGTATCAGTTTTATATTCACGTAATTCAACTATACATATGCTTTGTTTTTCTGTACTTGTGTTCCATCATTAAAGGAAAAAAATACTTGGAGACAAAATGTATCTCTTGCTAAAATGGAGATGTTATAATACGGGGCAGAGGTTCAAAGGTATCGGCAATATTTACACTTTTTAAGGTGGTGTTGGTAACCCATTTCTGCATGTTAATATTAGCAGTTACAGCTTTTCATATGTTTATATACATTATACATTTAATAGGTATGTTATTTTATGATTAAAAATAATAACGATCCTAACCTCGAAAAATAAACTGCACAGCACAATCCCTGGTCTGTAATACCCACTCAAAAATTGTTAGTTGTTATTATAAATGAATTGGTAATTTAAAGTATTGTGAATCTCTAAAACAGAAGATGGCAAACTACAGCCCACAGGCCAAATCTCAGTCTTGCTAAGAATGGCCATAAACAAAGAATAGATTTTGCATTTAAAAATTAGAGGGTAAAGTCAAATGAATAATGTATTGTGATACATGAAAATCACATGAAATTCAAATTTCAGTAAAGTTTTCTCACGACACGGCACACCCAGTTGTTGGCACATCATGCCTGTCTGCTTTCTCAGAAACCACTGACTTGAGCAGCTGTGAGGGACCATCTGGCTTACTAAGCCTAAAATATCTGCTACCTGGCCTTTTACAGAAAGTTGGCCAATTCTGCTCAAAAATACTTCAGCCTTTCCTTTTCAAAGCCAAGCTGCCCTCTACAGTCAGAAGACTATCTTGGTGAGTGGCTCCCTCTTGGCTCAGCTGTCTGCAGAAAATCCCACTTAGGATCTGGAGGTTTGTGTGGACAGGAGCCATCATCTTCTGAACAAGGGCTGTTTTTGAAAATAGCCTGCCGCCTCCATCTGCATCCTCCACCCTCAGCTGCCACTCCAGCTACTTGGAAGGAGCAGTATCTCTGAGTGCCATCAACTCGTTTCCCCTGGGGATGTTGCTTCACAGATTTGGACCAAATTGAGAAGTAAGGAAAAGTTGAATCTTGTAGGTCTGAATTCCAAAACTATGGCTTATTAAGTATAAAATCATAGGACATTTTTAATGGTGTTTGAGCTTCTCTGATAGCTCATTTGGTAAAGAATCCACCTGTAATGCAGAAGACCCTGGTTTGATTCCTAGGTTGGGAAGATCCGCTGGAGAAGGTATAGACTGCACGCTACTTGGGCTTCCCTTGTGGGTCAGCTGAGAAAGAATCGCCTGCAACATGGGAGACCTGGATTCGATCCCTGCGTTGGGAGGATCCCCTGGAGAAGGGAAAGGCTACCCACTCCAGCATTCTTGCCTAGAGAATTCCATGGACTGTATACTCCATGGGTTCACAAAGAGTCAGACACAGCTGAGCAGCTTTCACTTTCACTTTGTGGTGTTTGATTTCTCCTACCAAAATGGGACCTGTATCACACACTATAAAGAATTTTTATGAGAATTATTGATACTGTATGCAAAATTCCTGAAAATAATAGATGTGCAATTAATAGAAGTTATTAGTATTCATCATCATCTATTCAGAAGGTATCAGGGTAGAGGAAAAAAAGAACTCAACCGGCCTCTGTGGTAATACTAGATTTCATCTTTAAGTCCCTTAAAGATTTCAGTTGCCAGGAAATGGCACAAGAGTATAATTAATTAATTCAAGAAGACAGGGTCTCTGAGTCTCTGATCAGCTCTTCTATCATCCTAAGTGATTTACCAGCCCCTTATCCACTCTGTTCTGAATTCGGTTTTATGGGGACCCTCCCAAGGCACTTACACACCTATACTCACATATCTCAGCTCACTTTACAATTCCTGGTGATTCTCATTGTATCTAGGGCACTCAGGTTAAGAGCCAAGGTCTCAGCAAGTTACCAAGAAAATAAAAAGTGAATTCCTTTGACAGCCGTTCACCTTTTAGGGCCATTGAAGAAGAAAGGTAGTTTCTACCTGAAGTGTGAAAGTAGAGGAGAGCCCCTGGAATTATCTATTTATTCACATCAGAATACTTGATAATTAGGATAAAACGTGAACTTCAGAGAGTTAGAATGACTGTAATTAAGCTGAGACTGAATTCCGTTTGCTTTCAATTTAACTAGGTATAAAATTATATTATTAATGTATCGAAACATGACATAATAAATTATCCCTTGTTGCTTATTCTTTGAGTCCTACATTAGGAGCTTTTTTTAGAAAGGATTAGATTTAAATGAGAAAATTATTTCAAGATGATTTCAAACAAAGCAAGATATCATGTAGAGGAAAGTTGAAGATCCTCTTTTCTGGGGAGGTGATGGGAGGTCAGGAGGGAACTTACGATAGAAGTGGACAGCCCCACCCCATGCACAGGGTTAAGAGCCTCCCAGAGAATCACAGTCAAGCAGTGGCTAGGATTTGTTCACTTGGGACCATGGGGATGGAGAGATGACTCTCCTTACTAAACGCTCAAGAAGTGAGTCTAGGCATCAAGTCTATGAGATGCTTCTATGTCAGTTCTTCCTTGGAGCAGTCTGGAAGAAAACATAGGCTCTCTTTGCAGTTTCTACTCCTCATAGGTCAAGGAAGGAGGGTGGTCTTTTCAGGACTGTACTATGGGCTATACTAAGAAATCATGCCAGTCAGAACAACAGCAATACTCAACCGTTCCCAGGTAATCACTCTCTGCTAGAACATGTGCTATATATTTGATGCACACTCACTCATTTAATCTTTAAAACAACCGTACGAGGCCCTAAAAGCGTTTCCATTTATAGATGAGGGAGCTGAGGCTTAGTGAGGTGAAGTAAGTATCCAAGGTCACATAGCCAGTGGCAGCTTCAAACTTTGCCTCCAAAGTCTACTTTCCTTGTGTTGTACTTAGTCACTGTCACGTATGATGCTTTGCAACCCCGTATACTGTAGTCCACCAGGCTCCTCAGCCCATGGGGTACTCCAGGCAAGAATACTGAAGTGGGTTGCCATGCCCTCCTCCAGGGGATCTTGCCAAGCCAGGGATCCAACCCAGTTTTCCCACATTGCAGCAGATTCTTTACAGTCTGAGCCGCCAGCGAAGCCCCCTACTGTGCCCCCTTGTGGTCAGACTCTTCTCATCCACTCCAACTTACTACACATAGTTTTGATATATGCATTATCCTAGAATACATGGATTTTTTTCAGTTCATGCTTTATCTGTACCGGTAAGTGTCTGTGACTCTGGCTATTTATTATCTCTGAGTTCTTGGAGAGCACAGACTATGTTTAAGGCACATGACTGCTATACCATTCAGCACAGAGTCACATACACTAAGATATAAATAAAACAGGTTTTTTGGCCAAAAGGATATACTTTCACTCAGTTTCACTTCTCAGAGAGCAGAAAAGAAGTTCAGAGAATCTGCCCAATGTCCTAGTGACCCAGAGTGCCTGCTTATTTGCTTGACGACCCCCTGAGCAAGTCAGAGAATGCGCTGCATGATAAACAAATTGGTGGTTTTGAACCTGTTGAGTACACAGCCCAGAAGATCTCACCCAGCCTCCAATGAGACGCCTAGATCTAGCATTGAGTTCTGGCTTCACCACATATCATATGTACAATCTTAAGTGAGTCACTTAACCAAGCCATACCTTGACATTCTCATTTGCAGATAGACTAGGGATGGTAATTGATGGATTTTTCTCTTGACTTGGTCAGAACCTTCTGGCCCATCCTGCTGACCAGACCCGCTTCATCTCCTGGTACTAAAGACTCCTTGGGGCCTTGCCCACATTCCTCATCTTGCCTAGGGTTTATGCTAAGCCATCTTCTGTAGAGAGATGGTGGGGACATTATCTCTGCTAGACTTGGCATCTCCATGGCAGGCCCCAAAGCTCTGAAGTTGATTTTCTCTGCTTATCTTGAGACTCAGAGGTAAAGAGTCCACCTGTCAATGCAGGAGGTGCAGGTTCAACTCCTGGGTCAGGGAAATGCCCTGGAGAAGGACGTGGCAACCCATTCTAGTATTCTTGCCTAGAAAGTCCCATGGACAGAGGAGCTTGCTGGGCTGCAGTCCGCGGGGTCACAGAGAATCGGATATGACTGAAGTGACTTAGCACGCACAAATACTGCTTTTTCCACAACACAACCTCCCTCACACCTCTGGAGATACTCAAACTGAGGCCAAACATGCCCTTCACACATCTTTTATTCAGGTGATTGGACTGTTAGGAATTTAAACCCTGTGACCTCAGAGGTCTTTCTGGGGTAAAATTTTGACAATTTTGTATTTCTGTTTCTCTAGTCACATGAGTTTGTGGAGTCTAACAATTGTTTTCCTTTTCTCGTCTCTTCTCTTCAAAGGATGCCTGAAAAGCTCAAATAAGTGAATTGGGCCCCATCTGAAAGTCTCTGAAGGATCCTGCAATTGCGTCTGACCAGCACATAATAATCCTGCGAGGAGGTTTTCTCTGTAATTCACTCAGTGCCTCAGAGCTGGAGCTGGACAAGAGATACATAATTTATACAGGCAATTACACATCAATTGGTTATTAAAAGTGCCCTCATTGAGATGTACTGTATTGAGGACACAGAGATAAATCTGGTTCCCCAGGTAACAAGCTCTAGCTCACAGACAGGAGGCAAATTTTCTGATTCGGGATTGGCGCAACTTCTCTGACCCTGCTCTTCTTTGCCTGCAGTGTGGTTGTTCTGCCGGTGCGTGGGCGGGTGAAGAAAGAAACAGCGGGGAAAAAGCCACGGTATGAATAATCGCCCCGTGCTTTTCTTGGAGCGCTTTCCTCTTGGGAAAAAATAATTATTTTCCTAATTAATTAAACATTTATCCAAGAATTCATTTATTTATCAATTCATTCATTTAAATTGTGTTTAAATGTGCTTGATGCTGGAGAAGACAGAATGAAAACGACATTATCCCTCCCTTGGAAGAGCTGTTCGGTGAGGAAAGACATAGACAAGCAAATCATTTCAAATATTTTGATAAGTGCAGAAATGGAGAGAAATACAAATGGAAATGTGATGAGGGGGGACATTCGCTCTCTCTAAGACAGCTAGTAAAGGAGAGATGAACAGAACCCTGTGATGATAAACAAGAGTTTATCTACAGTGAAGAAGGGTGGGGGGCGACTTCTCTGGTTTCCCAGTGGTTAGAGCTCCCAATGAGGAGGTTGCAGGTTGGAAAGCTAAGATCCCACATGCCTTATGGCCATAAAAACCAAAAATATAAAATAGAAGCAATATTGCAATACATTCAATAAAGACTTTAAAAATGGTCCACATTAAAAAAAAAAAAAAACCTCTCTAAGAAAAATGAGGGGGCAGAGACACGCAAAGACACAATTTTCCATCTAATTAAAAGTATAAGCTGCATGTGGAAGAAATGAGCATACAGAATGCTCTGATGTGTTATACCTTTGGCCAACAGGAAGTGCACAATAAGTAGCTCTAGGGTTGATGGGAGGCTCTAGTGTTGATCTCCTCCAAGATCTGGGAGGTTTTTTGTTATCGTCTTTGTTTTGCTTAAATACAAGAATCTTGATTCAGAAGGTTTAGGTCTGACCTATGAGTCTTTCTTTTAAAAACTCTCTGATGAGTCTTTTGAACCTGGGGCTCAGACAACACTTGAGAAAAACTGAGTTAGTGTCTTAAGTTGTTACTTTCATGAATTTCCTTTTTTAGGTTCGATCTGCAACCTTGAGGCCGCGTTTAGTCATCAACACTCAGGCAGCTTGCTTAATGTCATCTAGTCAATTGTATTCCCAGAAGAGCCTAATGTTTTTCAAGTTGTGTTTAAAATTTGGGAGGATGCCCAGATACACTGACAATCCTTTGGCACCAGCTCCCGATGAGCTTCCCCAGAAATATGGCGGCAGTGGATATGATCTCGGGTGGCCTCGGTCTGCAGCGGCTTGGAGCATGGCTTGCGTTCCCAGCCAGAGGCAGGCTGAGTCACGGTCGCGAGAGCACCAGACCCTGGCCACTAGACCAGTGGTCAGCGACAAGGGCCCTGGCCCTTCTGCTTTGCAGAAAAGAGTACCCACAAAGACAGAAAGTAGTGAAGCAAGTAAAGCGTGTATTGGGAGGAAAAGAGTACAACACGTGTGGACAGGCACATGGGCTGATTCAGAGGGAGACTCCCTGAGTTGTGCCCTCTTGGTAGTTTGAGTTTCTTTTATGGTGCATTTCTTCCGGGTTTCCTTTGGCCAATCATTTTGACTGGCCTGATTCACAGTCCATATATTGCATTTCTCAGGATCCTCCCATGTGTGCCCATGCATCTCTTAACCGAGACGGATCCTACTGAAGAGGCGTCTGGGTAGAACATCCCTTGACATGATTCCCTTTGGCCTCCAATCAGCCTTTTCTGAGCGTGTGTTTGGGAAGATCTCCAGACTTTGAGAAATCTGTGGTCTGGGCGGGGCCCAACCCCCTCCCTTAATTGCCCTGCTTGAAGCTTCAGTCCATAGAGAATAAATCTCCAACCACTTCACCCTGGGGTGAGAACGGGTCCCATGTGCCTCCTGCCTCAAATCTAGGGACCAAGGCATTCCATTGGCACAGAAGAGCAAGCCACTCTGACTTCACTGTGTGCACTGCATTGGGAATTCCCAGGATGGGGGCCGCATAGAAGTCTAATGGGTAGAATGGACGGGAACTAAGGGGAGCATCTCTGCTGAAAGCACAGTGTTGGAAGTTTAACCAAATGGTGGAGAATCTTCATTAAACAACCCATGAACAGAATATATTGAATGTGCTTCTATACAAAACTTATCAAGCCCTATGGAGACAAAGGTAGCTTTTATGACCTAGCTGAAGGAGGGGGTTCATACACACACATGAAAAATAGCTACAGCAATTCAATAATCAAACGGTGTTTTTAACTTGTCCCAATAAGATAGGTTAATGGCCTGAAAAGTGATTTTTAGTGATGATATATTTTCTTTAAGTACGCAGAAGAAAGAAGCTGCCAAGAATTCATAAAAGAAATAATGCTTACCCCCAGGAGCTGTTGCTGGGAAAACGCATTACTTTATAGCTTGTTTTCCCCTTGGTTTTTATTGCCTATCAAAGTACGAAGAGAGGAATTAACGTTTGTTGAATGCATATTAAATGACAGACAACAAGCAAGGTGCTTGGTGCATATTTCATTTTAGTCTCTCAAAGAGCCAGTTGGCATTATTACCATTCATACCAATGCAGAAAGTAAGTTTCAGGACACATAGGCACCTTAACTAGGACCACTGCCCAGGGAGTCAGTGAAAGAATTGCAATCACCCAGCTTACACGCCTTCATTAAAGGCTTCCTTGGGTCACACTGGGCTTTCCTGATGGCTCAGGGGGTAAAGAAGCCGCCTGCAACGTAGGTGACCCAGGTTCAATCCCTGGGTTGGGAAGATCCCCTGGAGAAGGAAATAACAACCCATTCCAGTCTTCTTGCCTGGAGAATCCCATGGACAGAGGAGCCTGCTGCACTCTATAGTCCATGGGGTCGCAAAGAGTTGGACAAGACTGAGTGTGATATCTTAGTTAATTTGGGCCATGTTATCCAGTATAGTTCATACTGATACTGAAGAACCCCTGATAGTCTGTGTGTCTATTCTGCGACTAAATGGGGTGTAGAACAGAGCAAGCACTCTACAACAAATTATTGACTTGAAGAGAAACTTTCTGTATTCATTCATTCATTTTCTACAGTAAACAATGCCCTCCCTATAGCCTTCTGGTTGTTTGGGTGACCGTGGTAAGCAAAACATTAAAATTTCCCTGTCCTTTGTGTGTATGTACCACATCTTTATTCGCTCATCTGTCGATAGGCTTCCAGGGTGTTTCCATATCCTGGTGATTGTAAACAGCGTGGCAATGAAGACTGGAGTGCACGTGTCTTCTTAAATTCTTGCTTTCCCAGGGTGTCTGCCCAGGAGTGGGATTTCACGGTCACATGGTAGCTCTATGCTTACTTGTTTTTTTAAAAGGAAACGCCATGCTGTTCTCCACATTGGTGGTACAAATTAACATTCCTACCAACAGTGTAAGAGGGTCATTGACACACACCTGTGGAATCTAGAAAAATGGCACTGATGAATCTATTCACAGGGAAGGAATAGAGGCACAGGCATAGAGGACAAGCTTCTGGACACAGGAGGTTAAGGAGGGAGGGAGGCAAATTGAGAGAGCAGCACGGACGTGGATACATGACCACGTGTAAAGCAGAGAGCTAGTGGGAAGCTGCTGCATAACACAGGGAGCTCAGCTCAGCACACTCTGTGATGACCTAGAGGGGTGGGCTGTGGTGGTGGGAGGGCTTAAAAGGGGGGGGGAAGTATGTACATATAGCTGATTCATGACACTGTATAGCAGAAACTAACACGACACTGTAAAGCAACTACAGTCCAATAAAAACTAAATAAAAAGCAAGAAAAAACTGTCTATATCCCCATGGAGCTCATGTTCTAGTGAGGGGAGACAAAAAATACAATAAACATCATCGATAAGTAAATAGTATCATATATCAGAAGATATATCAAATAATGATAGTGGCATTGAAGCCACTCACAGCTTCTGATCAGCTTCAGATAATTGCTACCCTGGGCTGCTTTTATTCCAAGAGAAAGAAAAGATTCAGGCATTTTAGTTAACATATTATGCACTTCCCCAAGTACCTACTTGTTTCTCACATTTGAAAATGTAAAAGTAGCTCATGAGGGAGAAGGCAATGGCGCCCCACTCCAGCACTCTTGCCTGGAAAATCCCATGGATGGAGGAGCCTGGCAGGCTGCAGTCAACGGGTCGCTAAGAGTTGGACACAACTGAGCGACTTCACTTTCACTTTTCACTTTCATGCATTGGAGAGGGAAATGGCAACCCACTCCAGTGTTCTTGCCTGGACAATCCCAGGGACGGGGGAGCCTGGTGGGCTGCCGTCTCTGGGGTCGCACAGAGTCGGACACGACTGAAGCGACTTGGCAGCAGCAGCAGCAGCAGCTCATGGAGTTTTTTATAATCTCTATGAACCTCAAAGCTGGGACTCATTTCTTTTTTTTATTTTTTTTTTAATTTTTTATTTTTTTTTTAAATTTTAAAATCTTTAATTCTTACATGCGTTCCCAAACGTGAACTTTTTTTCACTCTGTCAAATAGTTTTCAAACCTCAGTGGCAAGAGAATCAAGGACAGAAACATACAGAACAACAGCAACAACAAAATGAAAAGTCAAGAGTAGGTGGGGCTCAAATGCTTTCCTAAGGCACGCCCACTCCTTCAGGCATGCCGTTTCTTTCTCCTCCCTGACCGAGAAGGATAGGAGAGTAAGATCTTCAGTCAGCTCAGTTCAGTCGCTCAGTCATGTCCGACTCTTTGCAACCCCATGAATCGCAGCACGCCAGGCCTCCCTGTCCATCACCAACTCCCAGAGTTCACTCAGATTCACGTCCATCGAGTCGGTGATGCCATCTAGCATCTCATGCTCTGTCATCCCCTTCTCCTCCTGCCCCCAATCCCTCCCAGCATCAGAGTCTTTTCCAATGAGTCAACTCTTCTCATGAGGTGGCCAAACTACTGGAGTTTCAGCTTTAGCATCATTCCTTCCAAAGAAATCCCAGGACTGATCTCCTTTAGGATGGACTGGTTGGATCTTGTTGCAGGCCAAGGGACTCTCAAGAGTCTTCTCCAACACCACAGTTCAAAAGCATTAATTCTTTGGCGCTCAGCCTTCTTCACAGTCCAACTCTCACAGCCATATGTGACCACTGGAAAAACCATAGCCTTGACTAGACGGACCTTAGTTGGCAAAGTAATGTCTCTGCTTTTGAATATGCAATCTAGGTTGCTCATAACTTTCCTTCCAAGGAGTAAGCGTCTTTTGATTTCATGGCTGCAATCACCATCTGCAGTGATTTTGGAGCCCCCCAAAATAAAGTCTGACACTGTTTCCACTGTTTCCCCATCTATTTCCCATGAAGTGATGGGACTGGATGCCATGATCTTCGTTTTCTGAATGTTGAGTTTTAAGCCAACTTTTTCACTCTCCTCTTTCAGTTTCATCAAGAGGCTTTTTAGTTCCTCTTCATTTTCTGCCATAAGGGTGGTGTCATCTGCATATCTGAGGTTTTGATATTTCTCCTGGCAATCCTGAATCCAGCTTGTGCTTCATCCAGTCCAGCGTTTCTCATGATGTACTCTGCATATAAGTTAAATAAGCAGGGTGACAATATACAGCCTTGACGCACTCCTTTTCCTATTTGGAACCAGTCTGTTGTTCCATGTCCAGTTCCAACTGTTGCTTCCTGACCTGTATACAGATTTCTCAAGAGGCAGGTCAGGTGGTCTGGTATTCCCATCTCTCTCAGAATTTTCCACAGTTTATTGTGATCCACACAGTTAAAGGCTTTGGCATAGTCAATAAAGCAGAAATAGATGTTTTTCTGGAACTCTCTTGCTTTTTCGATGATCCAGCGGATATTGGCAATTTGATCCCTGGTTCCTCTGCCTTTTCTAAAACCAGCTTGAACATCTGGAAGTTCACGGTTCACGTATTGTTGAAGCCTGGCTTGGAGAATTTTGAGCATTACTTTACTAGCGTGTGAGATGAGTGCAATTGTGTGGCAGTTTAGCATTCTTTGGCATTGCCTTTCTTTGGGATTGGAATGAAAACTGACATTTTCCAGTCCTGTGGCCACTGCTGAGATTTCCAGATTTGCTGGCATATTGAGTGCAGCACTTTCACAGCATCATCTTTCAGGATTTGAAATAGCTCAATTGGAATTCCATCACCTCCACTAGCTTTGTTCATAGTGATGCTTTCTAAGGCCCACTTGACTTCACATTCCAGGATGTCTGGCTTTAGATGAGTGATCACACCATCGTGATCTTCTGGGTCGTGAAGATCTTTTTTGTACAGTTCTTCTGTGTATTCTTGCCACCTCTTCTTAATATCTTCTGCTTCTGTTAGGTCCGGACAATTCTGTCCTTTATCAAGCCCATCTTTGCATGAAATGTTCCCTTGGTATCTCTAATTTTCTTGAAGAGATCTCTAGTCTTTCCCATTCTGTTGTTTTCCTCTATTTCTTTGCATTGATTGCTGAAGAAGGCTTTCTTATCTCTTCTTGCTATTCTTTGGAACTCTGCATTCAGATGCTTATATCTTTCCTTTTCTCCTTTGTTTTTTGCTTTTCTTCTTTTCACAGCTATTTGTAAGGCCTCCCCAGACAGCCATTTTGCTTTTCTGCATTTCTTTTCCATGGGGATGGTCTTGATCCCTGTCTCCTGTACAATGTCACGAACCTCATTCCATAGTTCATCAGGCACTCTATCTATCAGATCTAGGCCCTTAAATCTATTTCTCACTTCTACTGTATAATCATAAAGGATTTGATTTAGGTCATACCTGAATGGTCTAGCGGTTTTCCCTATTTTCTTCAATTTGAGTCTGAATTTGGTAATAAGGAGTTCATGATCTGAGCCACAGTCAGCTCCTGGTCTTGTTTTTGTTGACTGTATAGAGCTTCTCTATCTTTGGCTGCAAAGAATATAATCAATCTGATTTCGGTGTTGACCATCTGGTGATGTCCATGTGTAGAGTCTTCTCTTGTGTTGTTGGAAGAGGATGTTTGCTATGACCAGTGCATTTTCTTGGCTAATCTCTATTAGTCTTTGCCCTGTGTCATTCTGCATTCCAAGGCCAAATTTTCCTGTTACTCCAGGTGTTTCTTGACTTCCTACTTTTGCATTCCAGTCCCCTATAATGAAAAGGACACCCAAAAAATTGGGTGTTAGTTCTAAAAGGTCTTGTAGGTCTTCATAGAACCGTTCAACTTCAGCTTCTTCAGCGTTACTAGTTGGGGCATAGACTTGGATTATCATGATATTGAATGGTTTGCCTTGGAAACGAACAGGGATCATTCTGTTGTTTTTGAGATTGCATCCAAGTACTGCGTTTCAGACTGTTTTGTTGACCATGATGGCTACTCCATTTCTTCTGAGGGATTCCTGCCCACAGTAGTAGATATAATGGTCATCTGAGTTAAATTCACCCATTCCAATCCATTTTAGTTCGCTGATTCCTAGAATTTCGATGTTCACTCTTGCCATCTCTTGTTTGACCACTTCCAATTTGCCTTGATTCATGAACCTGACATTCCAGGTTCCTATGCAATATTGCTCTTTACAGCATCGGACCTTGTTTCTATCACCATTCACATCCACAGCTGGGTATTGTTTTTGCTTTGGCTCCATCCCTTCATTCTTTCTGGAGTTATTTCTCCACTGATCTCCAGTAGCATATTGGGCACCTACTGACCTGGGGAGTTCCTCTTTCAGTACCTATCATTTTGCCTTTTCATACTGTTCATGGGGTTCTCAAGGCAGGAATACTGAAGTGGTTTGCCATTCCCTTCTCCAGTGGACCACATTCTGTCAGACATCTCCACCATGACCCGCCCATCTTGGGTTGCCCTGTGGGCATGGCTTAGTTTCATTGAGTTAGACAAGGCTGTGGTCCTAGTGTGATTAGATTGACTAGTTTTCTGTGAGTATGGTTTCAGTGTGTCTGCCCTCTGATGCCCTCTTGCAAAACCTACCATCTTACTTGGGTTTCTCTTACCTTGGGCCTGGGGTATCTCTTCACGCCTGCTCCAGTAAGATCTTGCTGCTGCTGCTGCTAAGTCACTTCAGTCGTGTCTGACTCTGTGCGACCCCAGAAATGGCAGCCCACCAGGCTCCCCCATCCCTGGGATTGTCCAGGCAAGAACACTGGACTGGGTTGCCATTTCCTTCTCCAATGCATGAAAGTGAAAAGTGAAAGTGAAGTCGCTCAGTCATGTCCGACTCATAGCGACCCCATGGACTGCAGCCCACCAGGCTCCTCCATCCATGGGGTTTTCCAGGCAAGAGTACTGGAGTGGGCTGCCATTTCCTTCTCCAAGTAAGATCTTATCCCCATGCAAAAGATGCAGGAAGGCTGTTGTGTGGAGGTGCAGAGCCAATAGAATGTACTCATTCAAATCCAGGACATTTATTATTTTCCAGAAGCAGCTAACTCAGTAACCTCCAGAATTATAAGATCCACAACTTTGAAAATAGAGTTATGTCTGGTCACTGAGTTATTCAAATTTAGAGGCACAGACCTCCCCAGGTAAGATTTCTTTGAAAAGTCTTCATGGAGACCTAAATCTGCAGCAATCTTATTGGTAGAGATAGACTCCCATCAGAAAGATCCAGAAAAGAAGTTGAGTGGGGGGCAATTTCTGTCTCAGGTCAGGGGAGAATCTACTCCTCCCTCTAATCCAGTGCTTGGACAACCTGAGCCCCGCGCCTTCCAGAAACAGGTCTTCCCTCAAGAGCATTTCTTTAAGGATACATAAGGAATAGCGAATGAGATCTCAGAAAGCTACACTCCATATGAAAGGAGAGAAATAAGCTGAACTTTTTTTCCCCCTGAAAGTCTCCTGAGGTGAAAAGGGACCCAATTAACAGGAGAAGGTAAATCAGAATAATTCAGTCTTCTCTGAATTTCCTGTGGCCATCCTCCCAGGACTGTTTGTTGCTAGCTGTTTTTGAAGAGCAGGCTCCCCTCAGACTCAGGTCCCTTTCATCCTCCCCGTGCCGGACGAGGTGAGCTAAATGTGAGGAGAAATGATGGACAGATCTCTGGGGCTGTTGAGGTAGGAGGGCCAGACGCAGGTCTGGGTGAGGCATTTCCCCACGCCCTCTGTGCCTGACAGCCCACAGCTCTCCTCATCTCTGATGTCTTTTCCTTTGGCAACATTAATGGGCTGAATGTAGCCCTACTTTAAAAAAAAAAGAAGCTTGCCCTCATCTATTACTAACCATTTCCTTCCCTGGGGCTTCCCAGGTGGCACTAGTGGTACAAATCCCTTCTGCCAAAGCAGGAGACATAAGGGACATGGGTTCGATCTCTGGGTCAGGAAGATCCCCTGGAGGAGGGCATGGCAGCCCACTCCAGTATTCTCGCCTGGAGAATCTCATGGACAGAGGAGCCTGGCGGGCTACCGTCCACGGGGTTGCGAAGAGTCTGACACCACTGAGCGACTAGGCACAGCACAGCTGGTAGCTCAGATGGAAAGAAATCTGTCTGCAATGCAGGAGACCTGGTTTGGATGCTTGGGTTAGGAAGATCCCCTGGAGAATGGAGTGGCTACCCGATCCAGTATTCTTGCCTGGAGAATTCCATGCACAGAGGAGCCTGGTGGGCTACATAATCCATAGGGTCAGAGTCGGACACGACTAAAGCAACTTAGCATTCACTCATGTTTTACAGGTTTCACTTTCTTTTTCAAACATCATCTTAACAAATCTACCTGGCCACCTTCCCCTGGTCCTTCTTACTCTATTCTGTTTTGGGTTTTAAATGACGTTTTTTATTTTCTAACATACCCGCCGGTGTCTTTCCCAAGTTCCCATTCCACTCCTTCCTGTTGTTTAGTGAGTCCTAAATGGATAATCAAAGATTAAAAGTACACTAATTTGAGCATCACAATCAAACCCAATTTTTAAAAATGAACTTATTTCCGAAAGAGAAACAGACTCACAGATTTAGAGAATGAACTTATGTTTCCCAGAGGGGGAAGGATGGGTGAGGGAGAGATAGATCAGGAGTTTGGGATTGACATGTACACACTATTGTATTTAAAACAGATAAGCAAAAAAGTCCTACTGTAAAAAAATAAACCTTTAAAAATATTATATTAAAAACCCAATAAATTTCAGGTATAAGCAACTCAAAAAAAAAAGTACTAAAACTGCACTAATTTGAGCATCACAAACAAAATCCAAAACAAGCTGATTTGTTTTGAATCCGCTTAAATTGAATCCACTAAATTTTCTTCCTAGTGAAAGTATACAGGTGGCTCAGTGGTAAAGAATCTGCCTGCCAATGTAGGGGACATAAATTCAACCCCTGGGTTGCAAAGATCCCCTGAAGTAAGAAATAGCAACCCAGCCCAGCATTCTTATCTGGGAAATCACACAGGCAGAAGAGCCTGGCAGGCTACAGTCCATGGGGTCAAAAAGAGTCCAACCCAGCTGAGAGGCTGAACACAGGAGCGAAGTTATACATGGCAGGCAGTGCATGAGTGGGTTTGGGTGGGGCAAGGTAATTGCAAATAACTTCTCGGGTCTCACAATGACCTCCAAGCACATTATTTTTTCCAAATAAAACTTTTACTGTTTCTCTTTCTCCTGCTGCAAGTCTAACTCTCTAGGCAGCACTGATGGTAAAGGATGCCCTGATCCCATGTTCAAGTGATGGCCTCCCTTTCTGCAGACTGCTGGCACTGAGTTCATAAACAGAGTCCCTGACCCATCTTTCTAAAATTCCCTCTATCCTTCACCCACTTCTCCATCCTAGCTCCCACTCCTCCATATCAGACTTAAGGGAATCTTAGGGACCCCCACAGGACCTGGGGGGTTGGGGGGGCTGGCCTATCGTCTCCAGCATAATTACTTCTTCCTGGGGTCTCCCACCCAGAGCACCCCCATGGCTGAGCAGTGGGACTCCACTGAGATGGGAAAAGGAAGGAAGAAGAGAGCAGAGTCCTTCAAGGCAAGCTTATTCACCTACATCCTATTTTATCAAAGGCCACCTGCTAACTCTCCAAATATGCTTGGATAAATAAAAGCTATAGCCAGAAGTTTGGCTTTTTGACCTTCATGCCTGACTACCTGGCAGAAAAACTGCTATTAACAACTGCCCTTAAATTATTCTCAGCTTGGCCTTCTGAAGTCCACACCCTAAACTGTAATTATTTCTCACACCTTAAAGGTTCCTCTGATCATCACTGTCTCCTCTTACTCTTTTCCCCTTGAGAGCTGTGTTTCCAGAAGAAAGAGAAACCCTAAGTTGGAAAGGTGCAGAGGCTCCAGAGGAGAGACAGTGTGAAGATGAATCAGGGACAGTTCCACCTTGAGTGAAAATATAAAAACAGCCCATAAATTTCCGGCAAAAACACATGGAAGTCATTGCTAGGTGAGGCCTGATGCAGCTCAGGAAAGCTAATAACGTTGCCCTACATTTGTGTTAGGACTTCCCTGGTGGTTCAGTGGCAAGGAATCCACCTGCCAACACGGGAGATGTGGGTTTGATCCCTGGATGGGGAAGATCCCCTGAAAAGGAAATGGCAGCCCACACCAGTATTGTTGCCTGGAGAATCCCATGGACAGAGGAGCCTGGCAGGATACTGTCCATGGACTCACAGAGGAGTTGCACACAACTTAACAGCTAAAAAACAACAACAACATATTTGTAGAGCTCTTTATCATTTACCAAGTGTTTCCCCTAATGATCCTGCTGTTGGCAAGACTATAATCCTTTTGCAGATAAGAAAACTGAGACTTTGAGAAATTGAGTGATGTGCTGAAGGTCCAATACAACTAGATAGGACCAGCTACATAATTTGCAAAGTGAAAAGTGTTAGTTGCCCAGTCGTGTCTGACTCTTTGTGACCCCATGGTCTGTAGCCCATCAGGCTCATCTGTCCATGGAATTCTCCAGGCAAGAACACTGGGATCAGTAGCCATTTCCTTCTCCAGGGGATCTTCCCACTCCAGGGGTCAAACCCGAGTCTCCTGCATGGCAGTTGGATTCTTTACTGTCTGAGCCGCCACATAATTTGCAAGGTCCCAGGCAAAATGAAAATCCAAAGTACCTTGTTAAAAACAAAACAAAAACCGATACTGAGAAATCAAGGCGGCAGTGGCAGAGCATCAGACCGAGTGTGGAACTCATCTCAGCCTGTGTGACCACCCAGGTCGCACACTCGCGAAGACGGCCCTGCCGCTACTTGGATCCAGGACTCCACTCCACATCTCTGAAGTCCAGGTCCATCTTTCTCAGGACCCGCTGGCTGACTCAGCTCTCCTTCCCTCCAGGCATCTCTGTGATGTTGCACAAATACTGTGTAACCAACACACATCACAGTTTGCTCTAATGCATACCCAGGGGTTAGAGTACGTAATCATTTCCGTATCTTGCCTCTCCCAAAATTCTGTGATCTTTACCCACTAGATTCTTGAGCTCCAGTGGACTGCTATGTCTGCAATGATTCTGAGAATGAAGGAAGAACAAATGTCTCATGGATGGATTTCTTTGTCTTTGAACATGGTCAATGGGTCTTCCATTCTTTTGAATCCTGCATCTCATGCCCATTTCTTCCTCTTACCCTGATGTAATCTATTTTTAAAGTCTGATCATTTTGAAAAGGAAAATGTAGGAAAATAAAGGGAATGAGAAAGGGAGAGGGAAAGAGAAACAGAGGAAGAGAGAAAAGGGAAAGAAGAAAGAAATAGAAAGAACTAAAAGCCGCCCTAGGAGGCGCATGCTATGGAGACGGCTCCAGAACTCTTCTATTCTACCATCAGCCGACTTCACCCCCAGGATGATACCCTCTGCAATTTGTATGGCAAAGACATGTTTTTGAGACTAAACTGGTTATTATTGCTGAGGCTCTTGCTTCAAGCAACGGTTTGAATGTTTCTCTCCCTGCAATCTGAACATATTCATCAAACTGTGTTGCGCTCCTGGACTCACAATTAATCACAGCTCTTTTCAAGCTTTGTTAATTAATACCAAGGCCAGGGACCCAGTGGAGGCCCCGAATTTAATCTGCGGTGCTTTAAAATTATTATAATCTGCTAGAGGAAGAGCTGCTGGATTTTAAATAACCTTTTTTAAAAAATTCCAATACCGCATTGCCAAGAAATGAAAAGGAACGGTAGAAGAATCTTGCAAAATGAGCCCCCTTGGAACTGCCTCTCTTCACTGGTATGAGGAGACGTCTGGCCAGCAGAGGGCGCTGAACCGAGCTGTAAGCCCCACGCCCGTCCTCAGAGCTAAACAGTGATGCGCAGACAAGAGACAGAAAACCAAAGGGGACCACCGGGCAGCTTCTGGCAATAACAGAACCAGGGCCACCCAGTGGAATCTGCTTTGATGAAACTGGAAAGAAACAGTTTCCAGCTATTTTTCTCACCTTGGAACTACCATGTGGGAAGAATCCCTGAGCATAAAATTCACCCGGAGAGAGGGGAATTGTTAAATGATTCCAAAGAAAGAAGGGCTAGTTTATGTGAAATGACGTGCAGTGCCTGGCAGTTAATCTCACTCGACTGAAATCACTAGCGTCTTTCATGCTGCTTTAGGCTGTTTTCCTACCTAATCTGGGACAAGGTGGGCACACCCTTGTTTCTGATGAGTGTTTATTTTTCACACCCTAGACATTTGTAGCAGCTCTACCCAACTATAATTTATCTTTGTTCTGCACCAGCTTCACTTATCAGCTCAATTGTTCAAAAATTTCGGTTCTGAAATGAACCTTAAAAAGATAAGTGATCTCCAGTTATTCCTAGAACGATGCCAAAATGTTCCAGAAAAATACTGCAAAAATAAGTACCCAATATTTATGTGTAAAGAACTGCAAAGGAATGACTTTCTAGAAGGCTGAGTATGGGACTTCCCAGGTGGTCCAGTGGTTAAAAATCCTCCTGCCAATACAGGGGACAAGGGTTCAATCCCTAGTCCGGGAAGATTACACATGAGAGGCAACTAACCCAGTGCATCGCAACTACTGACCGCACCTCTAGAGCCCACGCACCATGATTAGAGAGTAGCCTCTGTCACAGGTAGAGAAAACCCAAGTGTAGCAATGAAGACCCAGCAGAGCAAGATCAATCAATAAACACGTTTAAAATAAATAAAAATAAAATGCTGAGCATGGAATACCCAGCTCTATAAACACTTTTCTGATGGAATCTTGAGCCCTGTCTTCTCATACTTTCTGCCCAGCTTCAAAGTTCCTTCATCTCAAACCACCTTGACTTTTATGCATCTGGCATGGGGTTTCACTGGTGGCTCAGAGGGTAAAGCGTCTGCCTGAAATGTGGGAGACCTGGGTTCAATCCCCAGATCGGGAAGATCCCCTGGAGAAGGAAATGGCAACACACTCCAGTACTCTTGCCTGGAAATTTCCATGGACAGAGAAGCCTGGTAGGCTATGGTCCATGGGTTTGCCAAGAGGCACGCAGGATTGAGCAACTTCACCTTATGCACACATGGTACCTCCTTAGCCTGTTATCCCATTGGATTTCTGTTCATACTTCAAGACCCACACAACACTCACCTTTTAGCTCTGAAAGCCTCCCTGCTTCCTGTAAGAGCTGCTTTTCAATGATTGCATATTTTTCTGTGCATATTTATCCTTGCGTTTTTCACACTGCTTTGTAAATGCTATGGATACGATGGATATATTTTCTTTACTATACATGTGTCAATCCTTATGATAAATTATGATACATAATAAAAATACATAATAAAAATGTAAATAGATATAAAGATACAGGTCTCTACGTCCAGACTTTAAGATGCCTGAGAGTAATATTGTTATGCTTCTCATTTTTTATACACTCAGTCCCTAGGACAGTCTTTTGTGACATGGGAGGTGTTTGCTACACATTTACCTAAATGAATCACTTGAGTGAATAAGCAGAGGTCGGTCTAGGTCTAGTCTTATTTTATACAAGAAAATAGAAGCAGCAGCAGGGCAAGTCACTTGTCAAAAGTCACGCAATTAATTATCAAATATATTTGGCATAATTCCAAGTCACAGTCATTTCTAAAGGTAGACATTTTTCAGACAAATTCCGTTCTTTAGAGCTGAGTAATCTGTAAGAATCACATGTTTGCATGCGTGGGGATGGGGGGAATGGAGAATATGTAAGGGCAGCTATGAGTGGGCGATACACAGAACAATCGATGTAGCTCCAAGTTCATCTGGGAGGTGCAGTGCAATTTAAAAGTACAGCTAGGCAAAGCACTCAGGCAAGTTAAAAAGCTTCAGATTACAGGGTTAATGAGTCTTGCCTCTGCACGCTTCACTTTTGAGACCTAGGGAGCTTCATATGAAAAGCCTCAAAGGCAATCTGGGGTATTATTTCCAAAAGTGAAAGCTCCCAAACATTTTCCAGGTGAGGACATGGACTATCCCACTGGGCTCATGATTATGCACTCCAGTCCAGGCTCAAACCTTTTCTAGGGACCAAGAGCAGAGGTTCCTGCTCTAAGACAGGGCCATGACACTTGCAAAGACCTTGATGGCAACGTGAAGGAAAAGAGCTGGCGGAGAGAGGAAACCAGAGAAGCAGGAAGCATGGTTCCAGGGGCAGTTTCCACCCTGCTTACCTCTGTGTTGGAGAAGCCAGGGGGGCTTGAGGGATGAGTGAGCCTGACAGCCATCACGTCTCAAGGAAACAGTGCTTGCTACGTGGTTCAGTGTTGATACATCGTCCTGTAATCCAAAAGAAGCAAATAATCCAGATGTCTGCGTGTCTTCTTTTGATTTTTTTTTTAAATGTCTATAACTATTGCTCTGTGTGGAGCAACCCAGAATGAAACCTTTCTGCAGGACAAATCTGTGCTGTGAACCACATGTCTGACTCCTGCCTTAAATGTACAAGCCAATGGAGCCAGCCATTGGCTATTGGAGCCTGGAGAAGAAAATCCCCACTCCAAGCAGCTTTAGGGTGGGTGGTGGATGTCAGTGGAAGAAGGTAGGTATATTTTCACTTGAACAGTTTAGAAATGCATAGAATTTCTTCTACATCCTGTCCAAAAATAACCTCTGCCTCAGGACAGCAAGCCAAATCATAAGTTCAGGATTACCGGGATGCTCCCAGTTTGAAATGTCCTTATTATAGTGAAATTGTATAACAAATACTGTGTCCTGATTTGAGGGCTGGGAGATACGGAGACAGCAGCCATTGCTCTGTTGCTATGAAAGTGACACCAAGTCACACGTGAACAGCACATGCATCCTGTGGGATCTTAACTCCCTAATCGGGGATCAAACCCAAACCCCTTGAACTGGAAGGTGGAGTCTTAACCACTGCACCCCCAGGGAAGCACCCACAATGTTGTGTTAATCTATGACTGTTGGGTGGCAAAGTGATTCAGTTATAAAGACATATGCATTCTTTTTGTTAATATTCTTTTCCATTATGGTTTAGCATAGGCTACTGAATATAGTTCTCTGTGCTGTATGGTAGGACCTTGTTGTTCAGAAACTGTGAGATAGATAATAAATGTTTTGCTAAGCCACAATAAAGCAGATACTTTCCTTCTTCAATTCTGCCAGGAGACCATGGCTGTCTTCCTCCTCTTGGGGCTTCCATGGTGAGAGAGTTTTCCATATGGCCAGGGACCAGGCCGAGTCTCATAATGTAGATGGCTGCTGGGTCGTCCCTGTGAGAGGCTGTGCTCTCTGGGAGGGAAGCCTTCTCCTGTCCCCAGCAGATGCTGAGATGGTGGTGGCCAGCAGTGGTACCCAGGATGAGCAGCCTTCATGCAAAGGCTGCCTGCCTATAGGGAGATCTTCAGACAGTGACCCCCATCCCCATTCCTGCAGCATCCGGGCATCCAGTCCGTGTTCCTGCACCTCGGCCCTCTCCTCTTGGACTCCTCTGAACCCCATTGTCATCTTTTCTTCTGCCTCATCTTACCACCATCCCTTTGCTTTTGCTCTTGGGGAAGATGGAAAAGAAATCGTTTTCTCTTTTAAATGATACTAGACGTTTCCCTTAGAGAAGGGAGTTGCTGTGCTGTGTTCTCAGTCATGTCTGACTCTTTGCAACCCTATGGACTGTAGCCTGCCAGGTTCCTCTGTCCATGGGATTCTCCAGGCAAGAATACTGAAGTGGGTTGTCATTTCCTCCTCCAGGGGATTTTCCCGACCCAGGGATTGAACCCACATCTCTTGTGTCTCCTGCATTGGCAGGAAGACTCTCTACCACTGCTACACCTGGGAAGCCCCAGGGAAGGTTTGTACTTGGAGGTAATGTTTCTGCTTTCCAGGCATTAGTATCATCTATACCACCATTCAGGCATTTGGGAACATGGAAATTCAGAGATTCATAGACTGTTCCCTGGTATCGCCCCTGTCACACCCATCCCTGAGGCAAATCCAAACCTGAATATCTGCTTAGCATGAAAATTCTGTGGCTAAAATTCTGTGAACCCACGGACCCCAGGGGCTGTCTGCAAGCTCTTAATTGCCTCTCACCAAGCACTGCGTGTGCCACGCAAATGGAACAATCCCAAGGCCCCCAGCATCCAGCTCTGCAAATCTCCAAACAAGGTTTTGATCAGGCTGATCTCTGAATGTCCAGAAAGAAACCTTGTTAAGATCAAGCAGGAGGTAAGAAATGGGTGGGATGGGGTCAGCCATGAGCCGGCCCAAGCACAGGGCCTCTGCAGGCACAGTCAACTGTCTTCCCATCACAACCAGCACCCTCCTGATGGAAAGGCCTGTCCAAACCCCACCTTTTCTCCTAAGCTCCTTTCTTCCTGAAGCCTCACGCAGTGTTGGGAGAAAAGCCACTGCTGTGTAAAGAAAGTAGCAAGTTGGAAGGAAACAGAGAGAGGAACAGTTAATTGTGAGGACATATTAAAGATTTCTCTGAGCCCTGGCAACGCCCAGCATCATCCCCTTGGTCCTTCTCAGAGCTGCAACCCTCCCACCCGACCCAAGTACAAAGAACTGTGATCAGGAAAGAGGCTGGAGGGTTACCAGTGTGATTTTCAATCTGCTATTGGAAGGATAAAGGAAGGCTCTATGACCTCTCAAAAGAATTCTGTTGCTTGCCAGAGAGTCTGAACGTCAGAAGGGTATACTTTGGGACAAGATGTCCATCTCCATGGCTCCTTGTTAAAATTCAGACCACTGTGGGTCGGGCTCATTCACCCAGCTGAACCGTATGTGTGTGTGTGTTTGTGTATATATATACACACACAGAGGCTTCCCGGTGGCACTGGTGGTAAAGAACCCCCTTGCCAATGCAGGAGAGTAAGATACGTGGGTTAGATCCCCTGGAGAAAGAAATGGCTACCCACTCCAGTGTTCTTGGATAGAGAATCCCTTGGAGAGAGGAAGGAGCCTGGTGGGTTACAGTCCATAGTGTTGCAAAGAGTCAGACACAACTGAGTGAATAACCTTTCAATTTTCTCATGTATGTTCAGTTCAGTTGCTCAGTCATGTCCAGCTTTTTGAAACCCCATGGACTGCAGCGCCCTAGGCTTCCCTGTCCATCACCAACTCCTGGAGACTGCTTAAATTCATGTCCATTGAGTCGGTGATGTCATCCAACCATCTCATCCTCTGTTGTCCCCTTCTTCGCCTGCCTTCAATCTTTCCCAGAATCAGGGTCTTCTCCAATGAGTCAGGTCTTCACAACAGGTGGCCAAAGTATTGGGGTTTCAGCTTCAGTCCTTTCAAAGAATATTCAGGACTGATTTCCTTTAGGATGGGCTGGTTTGATCTCTTTGCAATCCAAGGGACTTTCAAGAGTCTTCTCCAAAACCACAGTTCAAAAACATCAGTTCTCCAGTGCTCAGCTTTCTTTGTAGCCCAACACTCACATCCATACATGACCACTGGAAAAACCATAGCTTTGACTAGATGAACCTTTGTCGGCAAAGTACTGTCTCTGCTTTTTAATATGCTGTCTAGGTTGGCCATAACTTTCCTTCCAAGGAGTAAGCATCTTTTAATTTCTTGGCTACAATCACCATCTGCAGTGATTTCGGAGCCCCAAAAAATAAAATCTGACACTCTTTCCACTGTTTCCCCATCTATTTGCCATGAACTGATGGGACCAGATGCCATGATCTTAGTTTTCTGAATGTTGAGTTTTAAGCCAACTTTTTCACTTTCCTCTTTCACTTTCATCAAGAGGCTCTTTAATTCTTCACTTTTGGTCATAAGTGTTGTGTCATCTGGGTATCTGAGGTTATTGATGTTTCTCCTAGCAATCTTGATTACAGCTTGTGCTTCATCTAACCCAGCAATTCTCATGATGTACTCTGCATATAAGTTAAATAAGCAGGGTGACAATATACAGCCTTGATTTATTCCTTTCCTGACTTGGAACCAGTCTATTGTTCCATGTCTGGTTCTAACTGTTGCTTCTGACCTGCATACAGATTTCTCAGGAGGCAGGTCAGGTGGTCTGTTATTCCCCTATCTTTTAAGAGTTTTCCAGAGTTTGTTGTGATCTGCACAGTAAAAGGCTTTGGCATAGTCAATAAAGCAGAAATAGATGTTTTCCTGGAAATCTCTTGCTTTTTCAATGATCCAACAAATGTTGGCAATTTGATCTCTGGTTCCTCTGCCTTTTCTAAATCCAGCTTGAACATCTGCAAGTTTTTGGTTCACATACTTTTGAACTCTGGTTTGGAGAATTTTGAGCATTACTTTGCTAGATGAGTGCAATTGTGCAATAGTTTGAACATTCTTTGGCATTGCCCTTCTTTGGGATTGGAATGAAAACTGACCTTTTCCAGTCCTGTGGTCACTGCTGAGTTGTCCAAATTTGCTGGCATATTGAGTGCAACACTTTCACAGCATCATCTTTTAGGATTTGAAATAGCTCAACTGGAATTCCATCACCTCCACTAGCTTTGTTCACAGTGATGCTTCCTAAGGTCCACTTGACTTCCAGGATGTCTGACTCTGGGTGAGTGATCAGACCATTGTGGTTATTTGGGTCATGAAAATCTTTTTTGTATAGTTCTGTGTATTCTTGACACCATTTCTATCCTTTATTGAGCCCATCTTTGCATGAAATGTTCCCTTGGTATCTGTAATTTTCTTGAAGAGATCTCTAGTCTTTCCCATTCTATTGTTTTCCTCTATTTCTTTGCATTGATCACCAATAAGGCTTTCTTACCTCTCCTTGTTGTTCTTTGGCACTCTGCATACAAATGGCTATATCTTTCCTCTTCTCCTTTGCCTTTTATACATCAGTGTATAAGTATGCACACACATGAATACAATATAGGTGCACATATGTAGCTGCATTTGTATACATGAGTTAAGAAAAGTGTGAAAGTTGCTCAGTTGGTCTGACTCTTTGCTACCTGGAATTCTCCAGGCTGGAATACTGGAGTGGGTAGCCATTCCATTTCCCAGGGATCTTCCCAACCTAGAGATAGAACCCAGGTCTCCTACATTGCAAATGAATTCTTTTTTTTTTTATAATTTAAATTTATTTATTTTCATTGGAGGCCAATTACTTTACAATGTTGTATTGGTTTTGCCATACATCAACATGAATCCGTCTCAGGTATACACGTGTTCCCAATCCTGAACCCCCCACCATCCTCCCTCCCTGTACCATCCCTCTGGGTCATCCCAGTGCATCCCAGCCCCGAGCATCCTGTATCCTGCATCGAACCTAGACTGGCGATTCATTTCATATATGATATTATACATGTTTCAATGCCATTCTCCCAAATCATCCCGCCCTCTCCCTCTCCCACAGAGTCCAAAAGACTGTTCCATACATCTGTGTCTCTTTTGCTGTCTCACATACAGGGTTACCATCTTCCTAAATTCCATATATATGCGTTAGTATACTGTATTCGTGTTTTTCTTTCTGGCTTACTTCACTCTTTGTAATGTGCTCCAGTTTCATCCACCTCATTAGAACTGATTCAAATGTATTCTTTTTAATGGCTGAGTAATACTCCATTGTGTATATGTACCACAGCTTTCTTATCCATTCATCTGCTGATGGACATCTAGGTTGCTTCCATGTCCTGGCTATTATAAACAGTGCTGCGATGAACACTGGGGTACACATATCTCTTTCAATTCTGGTTTCCTCAATGTATATGCCCAGCACTGGGTTGCTGAGTCATAAGGCAGTTCTATTTCCAGTTTTTTAAGGAATCTCCACACTGTTCCTCATAGTGGCTGTACCAGTTTGCATTCCCACCAACTGTGTAAGAGGGTTCCCTTTTCTCCATACCCTCTCCAGCATTAATTGCTTATAGACTTTTGGATCACAGCCATTCTTACTGGCATGAGATGGTACCTCATTGTGGTTTTGATTTTCATTTCTCTGAGAATGAGTGATGTTGCAGATGAATTCTTTACCAGCTGAGCCACCAGGGAAGCCCAAGAATACTGGAGTGGGTTTCCTTTCCCTTCTCCAGAGGATCTTCCTGACCCAGGAGTGGAACCAGAGTCTCCTGCATTGCAGGCGGATTCTTTACCACCTGAGCTATCAGGGAAGCCTTTGAGCTAAAAAAAAAAAAAAAAAAAAGACAACATTGCATTTGCCTTCCAGAAGTTTATACTCTAACAAAGTTTACAACCTAAAAGCAAGTGAATTCCATAAATAATACACATTTGCATAGATAAATTACAGATATTATACTTTAAGATTTTGTTCATAGCGTGGTGAATAGGCATCTGAGGTTAGAATCAAATGTCTGGATTCCAACTTTTCCATTTATTGTTAGCTGTGCAAACTTGGACAACTCACTGTATATCTTAGTAGAGTCCCTGGCAGAGAATACACACTTAATAAATGTTAATTATTTTTATTTTTTAGTGCTACTATTATTACCATTATTAGCAATGTTGTTATTATTATTAGTGAAGGTATTTGTCCCTACTGTGCATAGCTTTGTAGCTCCCCACAGTGTTCTACCAACACTATCCTGTCCCGATATTTACTAATTTGCATGGCCATCGCAGATGAACAGTTTTCTAAATGGATTCTGTTCTTGCAGTCTGTTTAGATTCTAATCTATGTTGCATACTGCTTCCAAAGTTATCTTTCTAAAATAGAAATCCATTTGCCTTGTCAATCACCTTCTTGAAAACCTTTAAATCTCCTTTGCCTACAGAATAAATTCTAACCTTAGAGGGGGCTCTTGATAGAACAATTACTTTGTTTTCAAGTGGGAAGAGAAGGAATAGAGATAAGATGGCTCATAAGATGCTTCCTGATGGCTCAGACAGTAAAGCATCAGTCTACAACGCAGGAGACCTGTGTTCAGTCTCTGGGTTGGGAAGATCTCCCGGAGAAGGAATAGCCACCCACTCCAGTATTCTTTCCTGGAAAATCCCATGGATGGAGGAGCCTGGTAGGCTACAGTCCATGGGGTCACAAAGAGTTGGACAGGACTGAGTGACTTTACTCACTATACCTAAGCTTAGGTTTATACTTTATAACTTTGAACTTTAAAAAATTATTATTATTAATTGTTCTTGTTGTTTAGTCACTAAGTTGTGTTTGACTCTTTGAGACCCATTGACTGAAGCCCACCAGGCTCCTCTGTCCATGGAATTCTCCAGGCAAGAATATGGAGTGGGTAGCCATTTCCCTCTCTAGGGAATCTTCCCAACCTAAGGATTGAACCCACATCTCCTGCATTGGCAAGCAGATTCTTTACTGCTGAGCCACCAGGGAAGCCCTTTTTTATTTTTAATACTCTGGAATAAAAGAAAACAGTGAGCCAAATATTGCCAAGAATGTGTTCACTCATTCATTCAATGGCTATTTCTTGGGCACTGAACTGTATGCTGTATACCGGGGATCCACGAATGAAAAGACAGGTGATGCCCTGTCTTTATGGAGTGTAGCTTCTATTGGGAAAGAGAGACATAAACAGACAAATGAATAGATAAGGTGATAGCAAATGATCTCCAGCTCCAAGCTGAGGGCTCAGAAACCTTCTGAAGGCCGAGATCCAGGCATTGGTCCAAGTGGATAAGTGATAAAGTCTGTTTGTCACATTTCACCATTGTTCGCATTCTTTTTCTTCTACAGAATCGGCTGTCAAGTGCTTGAGCCAGTTCTCATCCTCTGAAGCACAGCTGTCCATTGCTAAATGTACGTATGTGCCTTCCTGCATGTGTGTCTCGTGTGTGTGTGTGTGTGTATCTGTGTGTGTGTGTGTGTGTGTGTGTGTCTCTGTGTGTGTGTCTGTGTGTGTGTGCTCTGGAAATGTGTGCCTTTGCAGCATAAATCAGTGCAGTGTGGGGCCTGAGAGTGGGGACTTTCAGGAGATACCTTATTCCTGGCTTCCTAAACTAGACAAATCACTCTCCTCTCCTTCCACATGCCCTGAAGTCTCTGCCTCTGGCCATAGTTTCTTAAAGCTGCCCTTCATTCATCTATTTTGTTCACTCTGCAGGCTTCAACAAAGCCTTTAGAACGTCAGAGACATCCAACAATCCTGCCTGCGGTACTCTGGCTGGTGGAGTCAGGAATTCATCTTGCCAATGTTAACACAGCATCCATTATGACCTGGGAAAGCCTTAGGTATCCGCATTCTGCATGGCTTGTTGTTGTTTAGTTGCTAAGCTGTGTTTCTCTTGTGACCCCATGACCTGTAGCAGGCCTGGGTCCTCTGTCCATGAGATTCCCCAGGCAAGAATACTGGAGTGGGGTGGCATTTCCTCCTCCAGGGAATCTTCCCAACCCAGGGATCGAATCTGCATCTCCTGCATTGGCAAGTGGATTCTGTACCAGTGAGCCACCTGGGAAGCCCCATCTACATGGCTGCATGTTTACAAAGTCTTCCCTCCAGTCTTCTGCCTCACTGCGCCCAGCCATTGCCTGTGGCTGCATGAGTCTACAGGACTGAACTTCCATAGAGAAAGTTCTGTGACTGGAAACCTTGTAGGCACATACTGATGGGATGACGCCTGGATTTTCCAAAATATGACAAATAGATTTTGTCACTTATCCACTTGGACCAATGCCTGGATCTTGGCCTTCAGAAGGTTTCTGAGCCCTCAGCGCTACCTCATTTCCCCATTTCTCAGCACCTCGTTGGCGGACTGCAATGAGTGAACCATCAGCTAAGATAATGTTGCCAGGATCTGGGTGTTGCTTACCACCTGGATTCTCAAAGCTCATCCTCAGCTAATTGATTGAAATATTTTTCGTGCCCAAGGTTTTGCACACATTATGAATTTTAGCTTTCAAAATATCCCTACACAGTCACTATTAACTATTTACATTTTACAGATGGTGACACTGAGGCTCAATGTAGCTTAGTAATTCAGGCCAAGTGCCCCAGCCGGGAATGTTGAAAGAAGTGTGTTCCATCATCCACAGTGTGATGCTTTAGCTCTTGGAGAGCGTGCATCCAGTGTTACAGGACAGCCTGTTCTTCAGTGTGCCTAGATTTGGATCCCTCTGCTGCCACTTGCCAGGGGTATGAACTTGGGTTAAATCCACTTCTAATCTTGGCTTTCCCACCTAAAACAGAGAAATGATACTTTATTCATAAAGTTCAGTTTAGGATTATATGAGCTACTTCAGGTAAAACAGCACAGATAGGAATATGCTATGGAGTACACATAGCATACATTTGAGCTACTAATTAGCAGTGCCATTGTTATTGTTATTATTGCCATCTGAATTCCTTGGGCTATGCTTTACCTGACAAATTACAGTGCTTAATATCAGTACTCAAGTCATGTAGCAAATTACTTTAACAAATTCCCCTTATCCATGAGGAACATATTCCAAGTGGATGCCTGAAACCACAGATAATATCAAACTTCCTCTGTGTGTGTGTGTGTGTGTGTGTGTGTATAGATAGATAGATACTACATATATATATATATATATGCACTATGTGTTTTTTCTATACATTACATACTTATGATAAAGTTTAATTCACAAATTAGTCACAGTAAAAGACTAACAACAGCAATAATAAAATAGAACAAATTATAAAGATCCCCTGCAGGAGAAGTTATGTAAACATGATCTCTCACTAGCTCAAAATATCCTATTATATAAACTTAATGCCTCTTCCATCTTAACTAAACGCTCTTTACTTGCTATGGACCTAACTTTTGCAGTTTAAAGTTTAACAGCAAAATGAGCTTACCTTTTTTTTCCTTCTTCCCAATTTCAGAGAGTGAAGATTTGTCTTTACCCCAGATTTTAGCAACCTCAACATACTTTTTTTTCTTTCCTTGTTAAGTTGAGAACGATCACTCTTTCACTTGAAGGAAGCACTTTATAGCTTTTCTTTGGCGTATCAGAATTGCCAGCGTCACTAGTCTCACACCCTGTGGGGATTGTGGAGTGAAATAACACATGTCCTGCTACACTGAAAAGTCTGTCTTGCAATGGGCATGGTGACTAGGTGACTTAATGAGGGAATGTACCAGACTAGAGGGTGCCCCTCTGGAGACGGAGCAGGGTCAGCCTGGGAGTTCATCACACTACACAGGACAACATGCAGTTGAAAACTTATGAACTCTTTACTTCTGAAATTTTCCATTTAATATTTTCAGACCGAGATTGATGGTGGGTAACTAAAACTGAGTATAAAAGGAGGCTACTGTAGATGTCTTTTACATGAAGTTCTCCTGAAGCCAGCTTGAATGGACGTTCCAGCAAGTCTCACTAAATTTAGTGGAAGCAACTTCCAGGCTTGGTGTTTCCACATTAACAGCATCCATAGATCCAGACAAGATGTGCACATCACTCGCCTAGACTTGGCAGACGACTCTTACTTAGGAAACCCTATCTTCTGTCGAAGCATTGTCCCAACCTCATTTTTCTGACCTTGCTAATATCTCCCTGAGACAGATCACATCTTATCAATTCCCTAATTTAAAAATTAATATTTCCTCATGCCTAAGAATGAATCAATGCCAAATTCCATATCTTGTCATTTAAAATTCCAAAAATTATTGCTAATCTAACTTTCTAATTTTTGTCTCACTGCTACAGTCATCCACTCTCTAAATCCATGATTAACTCCTGTCTGAAAGTGGTGGAACCTCCCATGTGGTCCTTTTCTGAAACTGTCTTTCTCTCAATGCCTTCACTTACCTTCCTCCTTGTCTACCTAAGCCCTCGTCATCCTCCCTTTAAGATTCAAATGAAATTTGAAGTCTTCCAAAAGCTTAGCTGGTCCTCCTTCCCAGCTGTAATTAATGAAGACAGCACTGAAAGGACACAGCATGAGGAGTTTAAGTCCCGTTCCAGCTCAGCACAAGCACAGATGCCAACTGAATACAGTGGGGTTGCTGCAGGCTACAGAGTATCGCAAACTAGCAAATAATCTCTGTTACTTTCCCAGTTCCTTCCAGGTATTTCCCATGGTGTCAAGTGTAAAATAAGCCAGACTTTTATTAGACCCAAGAATTGCAAAGCATTATACTTGACTGAAAAAGAATATTTGATGAAATGTGTTTTTTTTAATAATATAGGAAGATATAAGCAGTGCCATAAAAGCATTGGGCTAATTATTTTTGAGATGATATGACGCAGGTATGTGAAATGTTGCATTATATTGGCAACTGACATCTCTGAAGTCCAGGACCGAATGCAATTCTGTCCTGCGAAATTCTGAGAAAGACGTTCCAACTGGCGTATATAGATCTCTCCAATAAAATTATGCCACAGCGGCATTTGCTGTCTGCATCATTCATAGTACACTGATCACGATCTTTTCATACAGCAGTTGTTTTGCTCACGCCTCATCTTATGCACGTGATTTTCCATTCCTGGAAGTCAAGGCCCACATCTGACTTATTGCCATCAAGCATCACAGAGCCCATTACAAAGGCCTGCATGTATTAGTCACACAGGTAATGTGTTTTGAGTTGAAAGAATGTATGATGGGCTTTGGAGACAGCCTATCTTGGGTTTGCTTTGCCTGTTATCTCTGCTGGTAAACAACTGTGTAACCCTATAATACCCACTTTATAGAATTCTTGTGAACAAGTAGGATGGGATTCGTTAATATAATTTTAGTATCCTCCACACAGTAGGTGAACCAATACAGTGTGTGCCCAGTCGCTCAGTCAAGACCAACTCTTGGGACCCCATGGATTGCAGCCCACCAGACTCCTCTGTTCATGGAATTTTCTAGGCAAGAATACTGCAGTGAGTTACCCCTTCCTACTCCAGAGGATCTTCCCAACCCAGGGGTCAGACCCGCATCTCTTATGTCTCCTGCATTGGCAAGCAGATTCTTTACCACTGGCGCCACGTGGGAAGCCCCATATCTTATATACAGGTGGTAAATGGTACACGTACCAGTAGTGCATCCCAATTTTTAAATTTTTTGCTATAGTTATTGTGGCCTGTCACCTTCTTGATGTGTACTTAAAATATCAAACTTTATTGTTCATTTAAAGTGACATTGTGTTTCGCTACAATGACTCTTAAAAAAGTTCCCTAAAACCTAAATCTTAAGTGTGGTGAAGCAAAGAACAGGGAAAGAAAAGAGAGAAACAATATCTTTATAGGAGAAGGAAGAGAGAGAGATAAAATCCTTATTATAAAAAAGAGAATCACCTTAATGATTATACCAAGGTTGCAATTTCTTATATGTAACCCTTTATTTTTATTAACTATTTGAAATCATTAACCCCAAGCCCAGTAATAGTGTGGGAATTTAACATTAAAAAACCAAGCAGTCTATTTTCCCAGCAATAAAGATTATTAAGATTAACACTTAAAGTCTGCAATGCTTTACACTATCTCATTTGAAAAAAAAATAAACCTATTAGTAGAAAGCACAATCTAGACTTTATATTAGAAACATAGTATCCCATTTATAATTCATCTTCCCAGATCAACATACCTTTATATTAGTCTCTCTTTCCAATAGCTTTATTGTAATTATATGTGACAACAATTATAATATATCATCGACTTTTCCATCCACTGTCTTCTGAAACACCTTCCTTTCAATTTTTAAACTTCTCAGTCTTCAAAACAGTGTCATGCTTTGTTAGGATAAGGTTTTGGCTTTTCTAGGGCAGAATTAGAAAAGGAGGAGAAATACAACAGGGATTTCCCTGGCTGTCCAGTGGTTAAGACTTCACATTTCCAATGTAAAGGGCAAGGTTTCGAGCCCTGGTCGGGGAATTATGATCCTTTATGCTGCCTGGCTCTAGCCAAAAAATAAATGCAATTTTAAGAAAAATAATTAATTTAAAAATACAAACCATTAAAAAAACCTTCAGCTTCAAAAGTAATAAACACAACTTAAATTGAACAGCTGAAAAGTGAGTGATTCCAGTGTTAATAGGATACATGTCCTGTAGAATTCCAAGACATTCTCTGCAGGGCTGGATATTTAATTTGCAGGGCCCAGTGTAAATAAAAATGCAAGGTCTCTGGTTCATAAATTATTTAGAATTTCAAGATGGCAACAGCAGAGCATTAAATCAGACAAAGTTCCAGAAACACAAAGCCAGCTCTCGTTTTCTGATTCCATCATCCAAACCATATCCTGTGGGCTTAATGTCCCCAAGGAAAATGATTTTTAATGATGGAGTTTCGGATCTTTTCTTTAAATATCCTTAATTTTGTTAGTGATTCTATCTGCATCCTAAAGTTGGGAGAAGCAGGACTTGGTAAAATGGTAGGCTGAAAAGAATTGGACTGGCTCCTACCAGCCAGAAAAAAAAAAAAAAAAAAAAAAAAAAAACAGGCTTCTGAAGTAATGGCATTTACTTGAGCTTTGATGGAACAGTCCCTTAAACAAGTTTTTTTCTTCTGGGAAAAGCAAAGTTAAAAGAAGAAAACAAACCAGAAAACACCCTGAGAAAAGAAAAAGGCAACTCTTCTCTAACAAGAAAGGCCCACCACTTTAGACTCTGCACAACAAAACAGATGCTCATGACTGCCTCAGTTGGCCTGTGCACCAGATTCGCAAGAAGATTTTATTGCACAAACTCATTGCCGCTTGACAGCCACCACATCTGATGAGACAGGCTTTAAGGATGCGATGGGTTATTACCTAAGTATTATCTTTGATGCACACTAGTGCTGTATTTTGAGTGGAGCCATCCAGGTTGATAGAATATGGTGCCAATACCATACATTCTCTGTACTGTATTTATTCATTTATTTTATAGAATACATTCCTTGGGTTGCTTTTGCTGTGACATCTAGAAGCTCTTACAAAATTTAAGGGACACATGTATTATCAACAGCTGCCCACAACTATTGGCACTAAAACTCTAGTTACTGCTATACCACAGGACTTGAAAAAAAGAAAAAAACTAGATTTATCAGAACTTGGGTTAGTTACTGAATCATTTCCTCCTGGCCTCTAGCTCCCAATGTATCCCAGAAGTTCAGAGCCCAGCCAGCCCAAGAAGTCCAAAGGAGCCATTAGGGCATAAATCTTAATACAGAAAGCATTACTAAAATCAATAGAATTCAGCAGGTGATATCATATATCAAAGAATGCAGAAAGCAGGGAAGAAGTAACGGTCACCCTCTGTGACTTTACACCATAGCTCATTCACCAGTCACTCAAGCTAGTCTGGGAGCCAGAAAATGTTCTTGCCTTATTCCTGGAGTGACCGTATATTATGGGTTTTCTGGGACAGTCTCAATTTCAAATATTCTGTCCTGTTGTCCCCATAAGTGTATTTGGTCTTGTCAAAGCCCATGTCCTGATTTTTTTTTTTTTTTTGGTGGAGAAAATACGTTCTCTGTGATTGCTTCTCATCATATCCATAGTGGGATTGGGCTGCAGAAACTTATGAGAGTTTCTTAAACTCGGCTGGACCTCAAAACTTCTTATCTGAAAAATATTGGGAAAATGAAGGGACTTTCTAGGGCCCATTATATCCCATTTTTAAAGCACTAGAACAGGTTTTAAAGAATATCTTATTCGAAACCACAGTATGTAATATCAATGGAAGTGAAGATGATCTGGTTGAAGTGGGTGACTCACCCGGCCTCACACCTGAGAAGTGTCCTTTAAAGCTTTGCCTTTGGAACCTCAGCCTCTGAAGCATGCAGCTTGAAAATCCTTGGACTGATGATCTTTAAATCCCCTTCTAACTCTAATGAAGGCAGCAGAACCCTGAGAGTATACTGCGCTCAAAGGTGGTGGGTAGTTGGGCAGGAGAGAAGCTAAAGAGAATATGAAGGTGAGCCGGCAAAGCTTTTGTGCATATTTACAGATGATCACAGATGTAACTGAGTGTTACTGGTCTGTTGTCCAGTGCACTGGGTCACTAGAAAAGTGATTTGTGATTTTCTTGGAGGCAAAATGGAAGTTTTGGTCCAGACTAGTGGAAAGTTGTTTTTATTTGGGCATGAAAGATTTGAATTCTGGGCTTGGTTCTGCCACAAACTGGTCTGGCAGGTCGTTTGATCTTCTTTTGGAGAAGCCATGGCAAATAACTTCAGTATTCTTGCCTGGAGAATTCCATGGAGAGAGGAGCCTGGCAGGCTACAAGTCCATGGAATTGCAAAAAGTAGGACATGACTGAGTGACTATCACTCACTCACTTGATCTTCTTTGGAGGTCCATTTCTAAAACTGTAAAACTGTTCATTTGTAACACGTGATCAGAAAAATCTCTTCCATCTTCAGTAAATTCAATTACACAAAGAGATGTAAAAAAATGTATTAGGAATTCACCCCCGTCTCTAAATCTAAGGAGGGAGAATTAACAGCATGTATATTTCCTTTTTCTCATTTTCACCCCACTCTTAACTCACAGCTCTGTTCTATTATTTTGTACATTCTTGTTGCCCTTGCCTGAGGTTCAAGAGATATAAACAGCAATTTCATAAGGACGAAAAGGCAATTCTATCATATGTGGTAGAAAGGCAAAGAGAAAAGAGTACAGGGTTTGGAGCCAGATGAACTTGGCCTCCCGTTTCTGAGAGACCCTTGGAAGAGGGCTGACGATTTCTAAGGATTCTCCCTAATTGAAGTATTCACATCTGAAGGGAAAGATAATTTAGCAATAGAAAGGCAAGCTTCTAAACAGATTCAGGATCATTCCCTTGTTCACACGTGAGTAGGAAAACCTTTGACATTCCAGCTTTGTCACTTGCCATCGCATTACTTCTGTAGTCAACGGTGGGCTTCCCCAGTGGCTCAGCAGTAAAGAATCCTCCTGCCAATTCAGGAGACACAGATTTGATCCTTGGGTCAGGAAGATCCCTTGGATGAGGAAATGGCAACCCACTCTAGTATTGTTGCTTGGAAAATCCCATAGACAGATGAGTCTGGTGGGCTGTAGTCCATGGGGTCAAAAAGAGTCAAACACGACTGAGTGATTAAACAACAAAAACAACATGGTCAAGGGCAGCTGACACTGGACACTGAACATCTAAGACCCAGGCAGAGTTCACATCAGTTCTGTAGCCTTGGATTTCCTCATTCTAATTCCCATCCTTTTCAGTTTTATCAAGTGGATACCCTTTTGCCCAATATTATTAAATAATAGACACTGGTGTTTTCAACAAACTGAATCCTCAGGCAATGCCTGTTCTCACTAATGAATGGCAAAGTCTAAAAAACAAGCGTGGAAACTCAGAAGCTGAATATGTGACTGAAAGATATTTTCCCTCAAGGCCATCTGCTAACACAATGTGCTTTAGGATCACTCACGAAATCCATTGTGCTTAAGTGTGAAGGTTTATGCATGGAACACACAGGGTTCATAGAAGGGTGATGGTTTTAAAAAGGTCCCTCCAAATATGCATGGACCCCCGTGACTTCTTAGCATATCTATGTGGTTGCACAACTAGAGAGACCTAAAACAGAGTCTCAAACACCAGTGTGTGTCTGGATCACCTGGGGACCATTGATAAAGCAGAGAGTAGAACTTGGTAGGTCTGGGGATGGATCAAGATGATGTATTTCTAACAAGCTCTTGGGTGATCCTGATGTGGTTGCTCTATAAACCACTCTTTGAGGAGCAAAGTCCCAAGAGTCTGCTGATCCTATGTTTCAGAGGAGATGCAACTAACCACTGGTTTTATAATTATTTTGACAAGCGGACTCCATAGCCAGACTCTCTAGGTTCAAATCCAAGCTCTTTCTCTTGCCATCAGTGTGAAAGTATTAGTTGCTCAGTAGTGTCCAACTCTTTGCAACCCCATGGACTGTATCCCACCAGTCTCTTCTGTCTATGGAATTCTCCAGGCTAGACTACTGGAGTGGGTAGCATTCCCTTCTCTAGGGAATCTTCCTGACCCAGGCACTGAACCTGGATTTCCCACATTGCAGGCAGATTCTTTACCATCTGAGCCACCAGGATTTTGACATGTGGACTCTATAGCTAGACTCTCTAGGTTCCAATCCAAGATCTTTCTCTTACCATCAGCGTGACCTTGGGCTAACTCTCCCCTTCTCTGTCTCTTCGTTTCTTCACGTTGTCATGAGGAACATAGAGTTTATGTGTGTACAACGATGTGCAGAGCTCTGCCTGACACACGGGGACACACTTGGTCAATGTTAGTCATTATTGCTCCAAGGGTAGACTGTTTAAACCTCCATTGAACTAGTGGGAGATATCATGATATGTCTGAAAACCAGGACTGAGGAATACATACTTACTGATGCTTTTTTATTCAGGAAATGACTTAAAGCAGCTGGTTGTTAATTGCTTTCCTCAAGTATCCATATCTGTAACGGCTGACATGAATACCAATATACAAGCATAGACTTGAAAATAACTAGAAATATGTGTTATCTCAAAAGATGAGTACATGTCTGGCAAAGTATAAACTGCTAATATTGTTAACTGGCTAATCTTTTTTTTTAAGATTACTTATTTTTATTTTATTTTTCGTTGTGCTGGGTCTTCATCGCTGTTGTGGGCTTTCTCTAGTTGCAGCAAGTGGGGGCTACTCTTCGCTGTGGTGTGCAGGCTTCTCATTGCAGTGGCTTCTCTTGCAGAGCACAGGCTGTAGGCACATGAGCTTCAGTAGTTGTGGCTCCCGGGCTTCTTGCTGTGCAGCTTTTGGAATCTCCCTGGACCAGGGATTGAACCTATGTCCCCTGCATTGGTGGGCAGATTCTTATTCACTGCACCACTAGGGAAGTCTGTTAACTGGCTAATCCTAACACCATTTAATTGATGGTAGTGACTGAAATATGAACTGAACTGTATTTAGTGAGTGTTCTGAAATTTTGCATCCTTTGGATTTCAGTTAGGGTTAGGGTTTGAGATTGATTTTGGTTTCAGTCAAAAGAGAAACAGATTCTGTGGACATATGGGTGTGTTTTCTGTTGCAGTCACTTAATTTTCTTACTTTTAAGATCAAATGAGGAATGTTGTCTCCAATTACATATTAATTCTGAACCCCTATCAGGTAAAATCGTGGACAATAAAGCCAAAGGACTTTGAGAGGTGAGGATGTGGATGGCAGAATCTAGGTTGACTGTGAGAAGTTTTGTCTATAGATGGGATTTCTATGTAAGCAAAATGTTAGGAATGTGGTTTCCCTGAACAAATATGTAATTTGTTTGAGGTGGCAGGACCTGGAGGTAAAAGCGTACCTCTAGAAAGCGCAAAATCCCTTTACCAATCCTCAACACTGATCTGAGTGAGACATGGTTACTTTTAAAGCATTTCATCTCTCCTGTTCCCTGCGTGCAAAGCAAGGATTAAAGATCCCCATCTCACCTCAGCGAAGCTCTGGCACAAAGTAATTATGGTTTAAACGGTGGCAAAGGACTGTCACCGAGAAACACATATGACAAGGAGATGTTTACATACACCTATGCCCCGATTGGAACATAGGCAAATGTCAGGGAAAATTGATGACAAATAGCACAAGGCAAAGTGTTTATTCTAGGACTGAAGGAGACATGGTATCCTGCAGGAAGAGTACGGCTAGTTTAGCAGTAGGAATGGTGATTTAAAAAGAAATGGTGGTCCAGCAGTTAAGACTCCACATTCCAAAGCAGGGGACGTGGTTTCGATCCCTGGCCAGGGAATTAAGATCCCTCCTGCCTTGAGACAGGACCAAAAACAAAAAACCAAAACATAAAACAGAAGCAATATTGTAACAAAATCAGTAAAGACTTAAAAACTGGCCCACATTATTCAACTAATTAATTAAAAAGAAAGAAAGAAATGGTGGACATGGTGTATATAGAGTCTATAAGGGGCCTATCCGGGTATGTCCATCTGAAATGGTAGAATGAAGTGCAATTGGCAAACATTGTTCATGTGTCTATTTTCTCAGCAAAACTTCATTGAAAAGCAGCAATGAACCAAGCAGTGCACGTGGGCCAGAAACACCAAATCAAAGGAAACAATTATTGCCCTTCATTTCCAGAAGCACGTGGTCCAGGGTGGAGACAGACATGTAAAATGATGATCACAGTTGGGTGTCACAAAGTGCTGTGGTGAAATCACACACAAAGGGGCTATAAGATCAAAGCAGAAATGCGCCAGTTTACATGAGACTCCACGTTGGGCGCGAAATTTCTGAACGTGGTGCCTGCATGAATTTGGAGGATACATCAGAGGTTGCTTCATTGAATGAGTTCAGGGTGTGAAAAGACTCTCAGCCACCAAGTTCAGTAACTGAGGTTACAGCTCCCGATGCTGATATGTTTATTTGCGTTCTCGCTCTGCTAAAGGAGGTTAAGATTTTAACAGAAACCTCTCCATATAAGAGATGGAGGAAAATAACCAGGACTTGAAGGGTTCAAAGACCTATCTTCAGCTTGCAAATTTTGCAAAGACCTTTTGGGTTCCTGTACCTTCAGTCAGGTAGGTACTGAGAGGTTCCAGGTTTTTTTTCTGTTTTACAAATTGGTCATGCCCATGACAGTCTGATTCAAAACAGTATTCTGTGGCTAAAGGGAGTCTAAGAAACATGACATAATGCTCAGGAAAATTCTGCCTTAATAGAGAAATAAGCCGTCTGTTTTAGTGTAAGTTTTCTTTTTCTCAACATGTGTCCAGGTCAGAGTCCTCAGGATTCTCCTTGATGTCCCAGGTCTCCGAGCCCTCTACTTCGACTAACTTCACAGGTGGATGTCACAGTCTCATTCCATCAAAAAGCAGTTCTGTGACCCATGTGTTCTGCTTTTTCTTACACCTTAGTGATCCATTATGGTGTTATGAATGACAAAACTTCATGGTTTGGTTTCCCAGGTGAACACCTGTGTCCTCTTTAGCTGAGAGTGGAAGTGTCACTCCAAAAAAGTAAAAATGGGGCATTTGCAGCACCTCGAGATTTGGTGGGTGGTCTGAAAATTCATGGGTCCCCGGCCTCTGGGATCTAATGGCTGGTGATCTGAGGTGGAGCTAATGTAATAATAAACAGAAACAAAATGCACAATGAATGTAATGTGCTTGATTCACCCTCAAACTGGCTCCTCTGCCCGGTCCATGGAAATATCAGTTCAGTTCCGTTCAGTCACTCAGTCATGTCAACTCTTTGTGACCCCATGGACTGCAGCACACCAGGCTTCCCTGTCCACCATCAACTCCCGGAGCTGGCTCAAACTCATTTCCATTGAGTTGATGATGCTATCCAACCATCTCATCCTCTGTCGTCCCCTTCTCCTCCCACCTTCAATATTTCCCAGCATCAGGGTCTTTTGCAATGAGGCAGTTCTTCGCATCAGGTGGCCAAGGTATTGGAGCTTCAGCATGAATCCTTCCAATGAATAGCTAGGACATGGAAACATGCTCTTCTCTGAAACCGGTCCCTGGTGCCAAAAAGGTTGGGAACAGCTGGTCTAAATAATACCTTTAAAACAGGTATTAAAACAGGTGGGTTCTGGGCATGCTCCCAGGATAGAGGTGAGCTGAGGCATCTTACTATAGCATGTGCAGGAAAGATTCAAGATGAGGAGGTGCTGAATCCAAGATTCCTGTAGCTGCTGATGGTTCCCAGAAGTCCTGAACATCTGTCTGATCAGGAACTCACTTGCCATTCAGCAAGGGGAAGCTTTAGAGGTGGGAGGAGAAGAAGGAAGAGAAAAAACAAAAGGGCAGGTCAAGAGAGAGGTGCTGACAAAAAGACATTCAGAGGGGTTCAGAAGTGGTCTCAGTACTGAGAAAGGAAAGAACAGAAAATGTTAGCATATATTGGGTTGGCCACAAAGTTCTTTCTAGCTTTCCCATAAGATGTTACAGAAAAATCCAAAAAAACATTGTATATACTGTAACATTAATCTCTCCACCACCAGACCCCTCAAAATGGGAAGTGTTAGAGGAATCTCGAGACACACAGAGAGAAGTAAAGAGAGAGCAATAGAGAGAATAACTTCCCCTAGCAAATTGCTTTGCTTAACAGTTTAGGTCAGTTTCAACTAGGTCACAGGGATGTGTGTATCTTCAGAATAAAGTCTTTAATCGGCTGATGGATATGAAAAAATAAATTACTGAGGCAAAATGTAATAAACGTTAAAGGGAAAATGATGAGGGTAATATAACTACATTGATTTAACTAGGATGATATAGAGGAATTGTCTGTTTTATAGGTTTCTAGATGTCTATTAGTGGCTCTGTATTAAGGAATAGGGCTGTTCTCTTGATATACTTAAGAGCTGTCAGTAATTCCTATTTCACAGTCCGCTGCTTCAATTCAGAAAGTGTGTTCCAGCCCTTGGTGACCCCATCCCAGAGGCACTGGAGGGTGACCAGCTGCCAAAGGTTTGCGTTCAGGCAGCGACCGGGGAAGCAGCTATATTATTCAAAATTGGGCTGCCTTTAAGAGGAGCCAATCACTTCAGCCACCTCCCCTGTGCCCAGCTACCTTTCGAGACTGTGGTGTCGTTTGTTTTAATTACTCCTGGCATTGGGCTCATTATGTCCTGATCTTCTCTAGAGAGAGTAGCCTCCTTGGTGGGTGGAAATGGTAATTGAAGACACTTACGGAGCCGGCATCATGCCAGTCCCCGGAGGCATATGTCCCCCAGAGACAGGGCACCTTCTCAGGATAAAGCAAGAGCCATGAGCTTCAGGTAGTTTGTCACTTTTCCACTATGATAATGTCACTGGCCTATAAGAAGGACCCTATAGTTCCTCCATGGCCCACTGAATTAAGCCCAAACTATTATCAGAAGAGGAAGAAAATGCATCATTTCTGGTCACTCTCTGGGCACCCCACACTGTGTCGGACACGTTCTTGTATTAACACGTAATACGCATGTGAATGCTTCTCAAATAAGAGGGCAGCTCTGACTCTACCTATCAGAGACCTAGCCAAATATTATGTTTCGCTCCTGACATGAGTCTCTTTAGTGATATGTTTTCTTATTTATTCCAGTTAGTGTGGCTGCTTTTCAAGTGTCAGGATAAAGATAAAGTGCTGGAAGGATCTTGACTGTGCTCTGCAGCCTCAGGCTGTGCGTCCTTGGCCCAGGAGTATGCCGTGTCTGGGCTCCAGTGACATTCACTGCAAAGGCGAGAATGTTGGACTGAGACAGTGGTTCTCTATCAGGAGCAATTTTGCTCCTCAGGTCTGGAAATATTTTTGACTGTCAGGAATGGTGGGAATGGGGACTTCCCTAGGGGGCTCAGTGGTAAAGAATCCACTTGACAATACAGGAGACTTGGATTTGATCTCTGGGTCAGAAAGTTCCCTTGGAGATGGAAATGACAAACCATATGCAAGTATTCTTGCACAGGAAATCCCATGGCCAGAGAAGCCTGGTGGGCTATCATCCATAGGGTCACAGAGGCAGAGTCAGTCTTGGCTTAGCAACTGAGCACACACACAGGCACTAGTGAGGAGTGAGTGCTAGTGGTGGATAGAAGCTGGGGATGCTACAAAGCAAGGTTCAATGAGCAAGACAACCCCCCACAACCATGATTTTTCCAGCCCAGAATGTCAGCAGTGCTGAGGTTGAGAAATCTAAACCAGAGGTATCACAAATAGCTTTTCAGTCCTCCCTAACCCCTACCATCTACTGCTTTCTCTGTTGCCCATGGTCTTGCCCACCTGAATTATGTTCTGTCCCTACTTCAGCCCCAAACATGCGACCCTCTCCCATCTTCCTAAATTTGCTCATGCTGTTCAATTCAGTTCAGTCACTCAGTCGTGTCCAACTCCTTGCAACCCCATGGACGGCAGCATGCCAGGCTTTCCTGTCCATCACCAACTCCTGGAGCTTATTAAAACTCATGTCCGTCAAGTCGGTGATGCCATCCAACCATCTCATCCTCTGTCATCCCCTTCTCCTCCTGTCTTCAATCATTCCCAGCATTAGGGTCTTTTCCAGCTAGTCGGCTCTTCACGACCGGTGGCCAAAGTATTGGAGTTTCAGTTTCAGCGTCAGTCCTTCCAATGAATATTTAGGACTGATTTCCTTTAGGGTGGACTGGTTGGATCATGCTGTTCTGTAGACCTCAAATGCCATCCCTCCTCATCTCCCCTGCTGAGATACTGGGCATCCTCTAAGCCCTTTCTCCAGTGCGAGGGTGCTCTTCCTTCCTAATGTGTGAGTCAGGCTCACATCACCTCAGCATCAAAGATACTGAAACAGTTTTGGATCTTTGACCTCTAATAAGTTAGTTTTCCAACTTTCAATCTGTTGTTCAAGGTCTTCGTTTAATATTAATGGTGGCTATCATTTATTAAATGCCTATTATCTGTATGGTGCTATAACTTTTTTGAAATTTATTTTTTAAAGTCTATCATTTCATTTTCTTCCAGCCCTAAATAAGATGAACAGCCTCCCCGTCCTCCCCACTGTGTGGATGAAGAACTGAAGCTCAGACATGTTATGTAATTAGTTTGAGGCCATCTTTAAGTCCTTGGACACATTGCTTAATATTTGGTGCCATAACGTGGCCAATATTGGATTCAAATCCAGATATGTCTGGCATGACTTGGAAGGTAAAGAATCTGCCTGCCGTGCAGGAGACTCAGGTTTGATCCCCTGGAGAATGGAATGGCAACCCACTCCAGTATTCTTGCCTGGGGAATTCCACTGACAGAGGAGCCTGGCGGGCTAAAGTCCACAAGGTTGTAAAGAGTTGGACTCGACTGAGTGACTAACACACATACACACACGCACACACACACACAAACCTAGGAAAGTTCTTCCCACTATGTAGCTGAGACTCTTACTATCTCTATTTTTTCAAGGGATGTGGCCACTCTAAACTGCTCAAAATAAGTCAGCATATAAAGCTGTTGCTAGGGGCAACTTAGTAAACCCTATTAGATGGGTAATCTCAGCATCCTATGCATCTCAGTCTAGTAGCTGCAAACCTGAGAGGTGGATTTAGGGGTTGAGAAAAAGACTATATTCAAGCTTTTTCCAGAAAGGAGAAGTCAGAAAATTCTTCCGTGATTACAGAAAACTAACCATAGGTGTTGCCAAGCAGCGTTTGACAGAAACAAACAAACAAGCAAACACATAGCTGTGGATGGAGAACTCCATGTATATCACTCACCTATGGCTGCATGAACAATTACCTCAAAATTTTTGCATCATTTCTGAGCATTGGGAATTTGGAAGCAGCTTTGAAGAGCAGTTCTTCATCTCCCGTGAGGCTGTAATCACCTGGTATGATTGACGGGGCTGCAGGATTTGTTTGCAAGGTCACCTGGAATAGGAAGCCTCGTTCTTTGCCACGTGGGTCTTTTCAGGGGGCTGCGCCATTGTCCCCATTACTCCAGAGTGAGTGATCCAGAGAGGGCAAGGCAGAAGCCAGGAGAACTGGTCTGACTCTCCTTGAAAGTCCCACAGGATCATCTCCATACTATACTCTAGGCTGAAAAGACCAGCCCTGTTCACTGTGCGAGGGGAATGCCCAGGGGCATAAATCCCAGGAGGCAAGGGTTATTGTGGCTACATTATTTCACAGTTATTTAAAAACCAAAAACTTTCACAGAGAGCTTGCCCTGGGCTTCCATCTCTCCTCCTGGGCTGGAGGGCACAGCGCCATCTGAGACTTTGCTGCCAGGCCCAGTTCAGTCTGGGATAGTTGGGAGTCAAAGTAAGATTCAGAGTGAGATACAAAGATTACACTCTGCATCAGTGCTGGAATATAGGGGCATAGTTTCAGGGAACTGAAGAACTGCATCATGAAAAAGGTCCCGGCGAGGGGGAGGGTGGAGGAAAGGTCTCCAGAGTCCTGAAAATGAATGAGCTAAGCAAGCAAAGAGATTACACACAGAAGAAAAAATGGAGACCACCAGCAAAAGACTAAAAAATTTTGCATTATTATTTTCCTTTTTTTTTTCTTCTAGGGACTTCTAAGGACAACAGAGGATGAGATGGCTGGATGGCATCACTGATGTGATGGACGTGAGTCTGAGTGAACTCTGGGAGTTGGTGATGGACAGGGAGGCCTGGCGTGCTGCAATTCATGGGATCGCAAAGGGTTGGACACAACTGAGCGACTGAACTGAACTGAACTGAAGAGTATTTTGTCATTTGTGCCGTTGATAGAGAAAGCGCTTTAAAACGGGCTTCCCTGATGACCCAGTGGTATTAAGATTCCATTGGTAATGCAGGAGATACGAGTTCGATTCTTGAAGAGGGCATAGCAGTCCACTCCAGATTTCTTGCCTGGAGAATCCCATGGACAGAGGAGCCTTGTGGACTACAGTCCATAGTGTCACAGAGAGTCAGACACGACTGAATTGACTGAACACGCATGCAGGCATGGACTTTAAAACAGACAAAAGCTAGAGGGAAGCTTGCAACTTCCCCAAAACAGAAACCAGTAGGATGACAGCCTAAGAAGCCAGAATGGGGAGACCAACACTGGCAGGAGATAGCAGCTTCATTGAAAAGAGCAAGGAGAGAAATTCTTGTCCCTTGGAAGACTTAGTATGTTTTGTGGAGACCCAACCTAGACAGCATGTTCAGAAGCAGAGACATTACTTTGCCGACTAAGGTCTGTCTAGTCAAGGCTATGGTTTTTCCAGTGGTCATGTATGGATGTGAGAGTTGGACTGTGAAGAAGGCTGAGCGCCGAAGAATTGCTGCTTTAGAATTGTGGTGTTGGAGAAGACTCTTGAGAGTCCCTCGGACAGCAAGGAGATCCAACCAGTCCATTCTAAAGGAGATCAGCCCTGGGATTTCTTTGGAAGGAATGATGCTAAAGCTGAAACTCCAGTACTTTGGCCACCTCATGAGAAGAGTTGACTCATTGGAAAAGACTCTGATGCTGGGAGGGATTGGGGGCAGGAGGAGAAGGGGACGACCGAGGATGAGATGGCTGGATGGCATCAAGGACTCGACGGACGTGAGTCTGAGCGAACTCCAGGAGTTGGTGATGGACAGGGAGGCCTGGCGTGCTGCGATTCATGGGGTCACAAAGAGTCGGACATGACTGAGCGACTGAACTGAACTGATGAAAGTTGGAAATCTGAAGCCAAAAGTATTTGCATCAGCATTTTCACCTAGCCTCCATGTAAAGGAGATTGTGTATGGGTGACGTGACCAAGGCCACCAGCAATTTCTCACTGATAGACAGCCAATGCAGTGGAGTACCAGTATAATATTTAACACATGTATTGTTTAGTATATTCTCTTAGGTTTCTTAGTGTAACTTTGTATTCAAAGTGTAGTTCCCCCGTTTCAAATGCTCCAAGGATCTTTATTAAGGGTAATATTTTACTTGTAACATCCCATGAAACTTATTATCATGGGGAGATCAGCAAGTCAATGAATCCAAATAAAAGTTTTATGATTAGATACCCTATAAGATAAACAACTAATAGCCATCAGAATAACAAAATTCAAATAGACATAGAGTAGCCTCATCAATATTTGTGGCTTTATAGACCGAATGTCTAAGATAAATATGATTCCATCACTTACTAGCGTTGTAACTTATTCATATAATTTCACATATCTGTGCCACGGTTTCTTTATCCAAATATATTAATGGTGCCTACCTCACAGGGTTACTGAGATCTTTGAATGAGCTGCTATCTGGAAAGTGCTTTGACAGACGCCAGGCAAATACCATGTTAGTTATCCCCGGCTCAGTGTGTAGGACACGTTGCTTTTATTATTTAGTTGATGTGTCTTGTCCAGCTGTTTGTGACCCCATGGACTATAGCCCACCAGGCTCCTCTGTCCACAGAGTAGTGTCTACCTCGACATTTTAGTTTCACTTTTAACAAAATACTTAAATAATTTGGAGAAATGGATATTTTAACACAAATAAGTGTTGGACTGGAGCAACTAACTGTCTTATATTTCAGGAAAAACATCCATGAGTTTGGACCACATTGAAGTTGCAAGCTATCACTTCCTGGTGGCAACATAGCTAAATTGCAGCTTTCAAAAAGAGGCATCATCTCCTTTAAGGTTGAAACTACAAAAACAGTCATGGGGTGTCTATGTGAATCCAAGTGGCCATTGTCCAAACCGCATGATTCTGTAAGAAACAGAAAAACTAGATGCACTATTTTATGGGCCTCTCTTACAGTCTGAAGAGATTGGTGATGATTTGGGCTTTTCTGATATTGTGATTGTCCTGGCTCTTTTGTGTTTAGGTCTATCAGGCTATGCCCACTAGAGCCCATTATCCTAAGTCTTTCCAAAATAAACTAGGCCCATGTACCTTTCAGGAACAGGGTACTTTGTGTCACTTGTAAAAATCACATGGAAAGCTTTTCTAGGGTCTTTGCAATCTCTTTAGCAGAGCAAGAGTTACAATACAGAAAATGGGAGCTATAATACCACACTTTGCAGAGATTGTGTTTCCAGCCAGTCCCAAGCCTCAATATTAATAGATTTTTCCACTCCAAGTGTTCTTACTTGAGTGACTACAAGTTATACTGATGAAAGGAAAGTAGCAATTACTACTCAGACATGTTCTCCTGGACAGCTATAGGTCTTCAAGCCATTTTTCTTTCTCTCTCTCTCTCTCTCTCTCTCTCTCTCTCTCTCTTTTTAAAGTCTTAGTTGCCATTTACTTCTGTCTTTCAGGAAAGTGAAGTGATACTGAATAAAGGTTCAATGAAAGAAAGAGCTCCTGGAGTTTGGAAGATTTCTTCCTCTACTGACCAACTCAGATCAAAACTGTATTCTTGAATGTACTCCCTTACCCACTGTCAGGACAGTTTCCAAGCCCTGACCTTTCCCCCTAAGCCATGGAGAGGAATGATCCATTTTTTACTTAATAATATTCAGATAAACCCAACACCTTCAGGTTCATCTTTGATTATCTAGTTACACTTTTGCTCATCTTATCCCTTAGAGCAATGATTTTTAACCAAGATGCAAGACAAGATCACCTGAGACCTTACAAACTGCATATGCCTAAGCCCCTGTCCTGCATCCCAAAAGACACACTAACTAAGGAACTCTGGGTTACAGCCCAGGAATATGCATTCTGTAGTCTCTTGGAGCTGCTGACTCACAGTCTTTCTTCCTCCCTGCGGAATAATGATGCCCTGCCTTGCTCTAAGGAAAGAGCCTTATTCCCATGGCCCTGGGGCAGGCAGCAGAGCTTGTCCTAGACACCTACTCCGTCTGTGCTCATTGCTCTTTCTCTTCTTCTGAGCAATTGCAAACTCACCTAAGCCTTCTTTTTTCATCCTTACTTCCAATCCTTCTCTTCTGTCCTCCCCAAATCAAAGTAACAGACAGGTTACACTTGTCAGGACATGGACAGGATTGGGAACTGGAAACTTGTGTTCTGAAATGAAAGATGTAAGTCACATGACCAGTGTAAGGTGTACATGAAAAGATGAAGGAGACACAGCTCCAGAAACAGAATAACAAGGCTGAAAACTCTTTTAAAAATGATCTGAGATAATATTTCCAAGCCATATTATGTCATAGCAATGATTTTCAAAGCATGATCTATAGACACCTGGGGGTGCCTAGGATCTTCTCAGGAGTTCATGAGAGCAAAGCTATTTTCATAAAAGGACCAAGGCATTGTTTGGCTTATTCACTGTGTTGACATTTGTGCCAATACCAATTGTCAATAGGTCAAAAGCACTGCTTGAACCTTAATAAGCATTATGCTGCCAGCCCAAAACTGTATGCCACTGTATTCTTCCCTATCAGATGTACACATGCAGTAAGGGGGAGAAAAGAGTCAGTTTCACCCAAGAGTGATTTTAAAGAAGTAGTAAAAATTATGAATTTTATTAAATCTTAATCTTTCATTACAATTCTTTTAAATATTATATTGAACCAAACGGGAAGTATACACAAAGCACTTCAGCTACATGATCGAAGAATGATAGATGTTTTTTGAAGAAGTGTGATTGTGCATTTGTTTGCATTGGGAGCTGAACTAACTGTCTTTTCCATGAAATACCTTTTTTTTTTCTTGAAAAAATTCTGGACAAATTATGATTGTTCAAACTTAGATATTCTGGCAGACTCCTGTCTTATTTTTTAAACTTTTTATTTTATATTATGGTATAACTGATTAATAATGTCGTGATAGTTTCAAGTGGACAGCAAAGGGACTCAGCCATACACTCGCATGTATCCATTCTCCCCAAATCTCCCCTCCCATCCAGGCTGCCACATGACATTGAGCAGAGTTCCCTGTGATCTACAGTAGGTCTTTGTTGGTTATCCATTTTAAATATAGCAGTGCGTACATGTCCATCCCAAACTCCCTAACTGTCCCTTCCCCCCTACCCTTCCACCCTGGTAACCATAAGTTCATTCTCTGACAACTGGCAGAATTTTTTTAATTAATAAAGTGAGCTTGTCATTTCAAGGAAAACAACTGACAGTACGTGTTGCCAGTGTAAAACTGACGCATTCCAAAGAAAGCAAAACTTTGGAAAACTTTCACCAGGATATTGACATATGCCCAATGCTAATGAATGTAACTTTTTTGGTGTTTTATAATGAAATGTGTCAACATTTGTAAGAACTACGTGAGTCAACAAACCAGATGTTTTCTGAATGAACAGCTCATGATCTTATTAAATCAGGCATGGGTAAAAAATGTATTCAAAGTGAAAGACAGACCCGTGGATTTTAGTGTAATGTTATAAAATATTCATTGATATGGTATCAGATTCCACATTGCAACTAAAGTTCAAGAAGCTAGCACTCCTTGAATTTTGGTGTTGCATCAAAGAAAAATATCCACAATTATACAAAAAGCTGTTAAAATTCTTCTCCCTTTTCCAACTACACATTTTGTGATTTAATGTGAAAGCAGATAGAAAAATCCTATTGTGTTCTATTAAGCCTGGTATTACAGAGATTTGCAAATATGTAATATAAGACCATGCTTCTCACTATTGTTTTTGCATCAAAAACATAATCATTGTCATAAAGATCTATGTTTTTATGTGTTGCATTTAGTATTATTATATGTATCAAATAGTATTATTATTTAATTTTAACTCTGGTTTACATAATCTTTTACTATAGATATAGATAGATTAACCACATTAAAAAAAAACCCTCACTATCTGAATATTTTTTATGAATGTAAAGGATCATGAGACTAAAAAGTTTGAGAACCACCATACTGTGTAGTAGAAAATTATCCAAATTCTTTACTAGAAATTTTGAATATGAAGAAGAATAAGTTCTGAGAAGGATGGAAAAAGAAAGAAATAAGCTTCACCTGTTTGTATTGAGGAGTGAAATTCAGGAGAAAGAAAATTGGTGAAGGGTAAAATTTGTCTAGGAAGTTCTTGGACCATGAACCAGGAAAAAATACTAACATGTATTGATATCCATCTGCAATGCCTTTCGCAACATCTGTGCCAAGCAGTGAGAAGTCTCTGAACACTTTCAGTGAGGCAGGGACTGGTGACACTTGTTAACCTCTTCCATCCCTGGAGATGTCTGACTGTTAATAAACCATTTCCTCAAATTTATGACAAATTCATAGCAGTCATCAGTCCTGAATATTCATTGGAAGGACTTGACACTGAAGCTGAAACTCCAATACTTTGGCCACCTGATGCGAAGAACTGACTCACTTGAAAAGACCCTGATGCTGTGAAAGATTGTAGGCAAGAGGAGAAGGGGACGACAGAGGATGAGATGGTTGGATGGCATCCCTGACTCAATAGACATAAGTTTGAGCAAGCTCCAGGAGATAGTGGAGGACAGGACAGTCTCAGGTCCTGCAGTTCATGGGGTCACAAAGAGTCAGACACGACTGAGCGGCTGAACTGATTGACATAGCAGTCTGAGTCTTTTCTCTTGAAACCACACAGAACTTAAAAAAAAGAGCCATTTCTCATATGAGCTTTACAAATATTTAAAAAGGAGCTCCCCCGTATTTAGGACATAAATAGCTCCAATTCCTGTAACCATCACTGTGGTTTTAGTTGAAACAGTATCTCCAACATAACCTTTACTTTTTCTGTTTTTAAAAGACTTTTTTGAAGTGGACCGTTTTTAAGTCTTTATTGAATTTGTTGCTTCTGTCTTATATTTTGCTTCTGGTGTTGTTGTCTATTTTCGACCACGAAGTATGTGGGAACTTAACTCCTCAAACAGAAATCAAACCCAACCCCCCTGCATTAGAAGGTGAAGTTTTAATCACTGGACTGCCAAAGAAGTCCCTATTTTTCTTTAAATGTATTCTACTTGTTGATGTATCATGTTACATGACCCCCCCACACAAGAAAAAGGAAAACATGACATTTCACACATGGTGTGACCACTGTGAAGGAGGGCTGTCATCTCTCTCTTCCTGAGAATTCATCAGAATTTTTTGGCAAACAAATCAGCCTTTTTATTCCTGTTCCACGTTGGATATCAGTTATGTCTAAGTTTCATCTTATTGTTATTTATTTGTTTCCAATGTTCCTACTAAACCTTATCCATCATGAATGAGATGAGCTTTTGTACCAAATTTAGGGACCTTAAGCTTACTATCTATTAAACATTATCTTCTTAGAATTGACATCACAGTATCACTTATTTAAATCTCTTTGGATCCCAGTTTTATCCATTCAACACATCACCTAACTTTGCAATGTGAAACATCTACAGATCCGATGTTTATCCGAGTCTCTGATAAAATATTTAACAGGATAAGATCCTTTAATACTCTGCTAAAACCTTTCTTCTGCTTGAGTTGAGCCAGAGCATACAAAATTCCAGATACACAGTCTACATCATTTCTATATTCACCAAAGAAAATTTCGTGCTTGAGAATTGCAAACACATATGCTCGCTGCCTGCTTTCCAACATTCCTTCTATTCCCCAGATTCCTTGAAGATTTCCCATCACGGTTACAGACATCACAAACTCCTTTCCATAAATCTCTCCTTTGCTTAGGATGTATGGAGACACAAACTCTCTTAAAATGTTTAGGTCTGCCATTTTCAGCACAGAGATCACTCTTTTTGATTGAAAAGAGAAAATCTGATAATTAAAAGGGTTTTGGGAAATTCTCTGGTGGTCCAGAGGTTAAGACCCAATACTTCTAATACAGGGAGTGTGGGTTCAATCCCTGGTCAAGGAATTAAGGTCCCCTATGATGCGTGGTGTGGCCAGACAAATACATAAATAAAGTTTACAAAAAAGAAAAAGAAAACCGCCAAGTTCTTTTAATAAATAAAAACATAAAAGAACTGCGAAGTCCTATCTTTTGTTGTTTAGTCATTAAGTCGTGTTCAACTGTTTGTGACTCCATGGACTGCAGTCTGCCGGTCTCCTCCGTCCATTTCCTGGAGTGGGTAACCATTCCCTTTTCCAGGGGATCTTCCCGACCCAGGTATCGAGCCCGCTTCTCCTACCCTGGCACTTTACCATTGAGCCACGTATCTATGTTGGATATAACAGCATTTAAGTTCCAAGCAGTGGGCCTGTTCTGTTTCTACACTTTTTTAATCTCCAAAAAGATGTTATTAGCCCCCAGAGCTGTCATTTTGTAATTTAGCCAGTTGAACATTGAGGTATGCCAACTCTTTCTATCATTACTAATTTTATTTATCTCCTTCAATTATGCAGAGAGCTCCTTCCTTGTGCAGCAATATAGAAAAAGCAAATGCCTTCTTTTATTTTTTGCTTTAACAGAATTGTTTGCAATTTTATCTTATGTCTCCAGCTCATGTCTATGATTAACCTAAATGTTTTGATAGCGTCCTTCTTAGAAACTAGAATACTCTACTGACTTAGCCCACTGCTTTGTTCTCCGGACATTATTAATATTAAGATGGCATAGTCGCTTTCTCCCATCAGTACCTTTCCTGATTTTTCCATTGGTACCTTGTCTCTGGCAAATTCTTATTGATTTGTGCTATCTAGTATCGCCATCATTTCCCGGTTCCTGTATCCTAGAAGAAAGCGACCAGAAATATAAGTGCTCTGGGGTTATAGCCTGACTTCACCTGGTGGCGTGCTCTGGAAATGTCCACGTGTTGGTGGTCTCTGACTGCTGGAACACCATGCTTCTGCGATGATTTGAGTTACCGCATAAGAAACATGTCATCCATGGCTTCTGGCTGGCTGGGTAGTTTATAATATTGTCCTACAAAGACATCTTTCTATTCCGTTCTCCTTTTATTCTTACTCATAAAGTCTCATGTCTGTGAGATTTCCATCCTCAGTTTCTTTCATTTCCAGGTGTGTGTGTGTGTATGACTTCTTTTCATACATAATTACCACCGCTATGCCTATAAACAACCAGTGTTCTCCAATTTTTTTTTTTTTTTTTTGCCACGATACTTGCACCTTGCATCCATGTCTACCAGCCTCACGGACATCTGTGAAGTTTGCACTTTTTTGCCAGATGCTACAGCTTGCAGCCTCTTTGTTACTTAACCAAACCCTCTGCATCTAAGTCTTAGCCTCTGAGGCCATGAGCGTTACTTTCAAACACCCTTGGTCATGGGAATTGTTAGCCCTATCAGTCTTGTCTTCAGACCCTACATACTAGGTGTTCTGTTTGGGAATAGCTGTTAGAACTGACAGTTACGGATACATGGGAGGAGAGCAAGAAGGCCTCTTCAGCCCTAAGAGGACTGTTATCAGACCTAGTGATCTCTCACCACAGTTGTTGGTTTAGGAAGGAAAGGAGCATCAAGATTATTGGGGCTGTTGCCCTTGGCCTTGAGGGGCTGGGTTCTAGCAGGAGGTGGGCCAGCCTGGGAGAGAGTGATCTGTGAGTCATTATTTGCAAATGTTCCTTTAAATACTGAGCTCAGAGCTCAGTGGAAGCAGCACACCCATGATTTGCTTGGCAGTGTCTGTATTAGAAGAGAATATTCCCCAACATTGCTTTAACATGGAATGGTGGGCGTGATTCCTCTGTGGCCAGGAATTGTAGGTGCACAGCCCAGCAGAGGAAATGCCTGTCCAGAATGACCCAGGCTTTCAGGCCCGAGAGGGGCACAGCTGGTTGATTACTGCAGCAGTTTTCTGACCGTTGTCATCACCATTAGCATCTGAAATTGCCCAATTATTCACCATGTGCAAGGCACAGGCAATATTCCTGTCTGCAAGCTTGTGACACGACACCATCACTAGCATGAGTGCGTTCCCAGGGCCCGCTTTTTGCGGATGGAAAGACCTCATGGAAGCTTGGCTGTGGACAGCAGTGATTAAAGAGGCTCCTGTGATTTGTCTTCCAAAGGCCTCCAATAGCTTTCGAGACCCTGATATTTTTGAAAATTAGCAGCTGTGGCCTTTCCCGAGCCAGTGCCCAGCGTGAAGCTTTCAATACTGTTACAATGCTATGCATTTGCCACTTGGATCAATACCACGAATTCCATTAAGCTGGGCCTGGCGTCCCACTTTCCACCTTTCCTTAGTGACCTCCTTTCTCGGCTTCCATTTGCAAACCTTTGCACACTCTGTGCAAGGACCCTATTAAGCATCCTGGATTAGGGAGGCTTTATTCAAGTCTCATACCCTTTCCCCACTGCAAGCTTGGGAGTCAGTGTGAGTGATGCTATAGGTCCACAGAAAGGAGCCAGCATGTAAGAGATCATTTTCTTTAATATGAATCAACAGGTAATGATAATAACTTGGTGATGATCAGGCACTAACTTCAAACGGTTACCTCCCCATGTCTGTCCCTGGGGACAGACTCATATAGTAACCCTCCCTTTATCTTTTCTTCCAGAATAATGGTCCACGGTCCTTCATCTCTTCCATCTTTTTCTTTCTTCCTCCCCTACCTCCTTCCTTCCTTCTTCCCTTCATTCATTCCGTCTTTCTTTCCTTCATGTGGTGGTTATTCTTGAGAAATGAGCCGTAAACCACATAAACTTTTATTTTTTTATTTTATTTTTTTAATTTTAAATTTTATTTTACATGCGTTAAACATGAATATAACATCTCTCTGGTCATCCCATGCACCAGCTCAAGCATCTGTATCCTTTTAATCTTGTACTTGAAATTATGAAGCATCTCCCCACAAAATTCATTTATAAACCTATGAAAACACACGCTTGCGATTACAGATGACTTAAAACCCCTCATGTCCATTCAGGGACTCCCTAAGGGCTCAATGGGCTGTAGGATCTAGGGACCCTTTGTGGGACCCTTAATACCTCACAGTGAGGACAAGTCATATCCTTCTAGAAAGGAGGGATTAGAAAAAAATTACATCTTTATCAATTTTTAAAAAATGTTTCCTTCGGTGATGGTTGGATGGCATCACCAACTCAATGGACATGAGTTTCAGCAAATTCAGGGAGAGAGTGAAGGACTGACAAGGAAGCCTGGCATGCTTCCGTCCATGGGGTCACGAAGAATCGGACACAACTGAGCAACAACAGCAACAAAATGTTTACCAAAATATTTCTATATGGTAAAATCTACCCTATCCAGGTGTGCATTTTAAGCACAGCTGTCATCCTAAATAAGATATAGGAAATTTCCAAACCCTGAAAAATTCCCCTGTGTCTTGTGAAGCAAATTACCTCCCCTCAACTCCTGTCCCAGACAAAACTGATCTCAGTTTTTCCTCTCAAGTTTTATCTTTTATGGAACATCATAGAAATTGACCAATAGAGCAGCAGAATTTTGCACTTGACTTAAATCACTTAGCGTAAAACGTTCAGCTTTCCCAAGTGAAAATACGAAATAAAGTGAGAACTGTTGTGTAGATAAACACTTTAGATAAATATGAGAAGGTGACAGTCTGAAAGCTTTCACTGAAGATTATCATAACGTTCCCATGAACAGTTGATTCCTTATTAAAAAGAATATTACCCTATGTATGTTCTTACATGAATCAGTAGTTCATTCCTTTTCACTAATGAGAAGTATTTCACTTGCAGATGTAGCACAACTTAAGAACATTTTATATCTTTAGTTATGAGATTTTAAGTGTTCATCACTGAAAGAGGTGGGACACTTGTTGACTATGTTCAGAAGATGGTCTTCCTTTCTTCCTTTATGTGCTCAGTGAACTGGCAACTAACATTTATTGAGAAGACATCGTGTGCTGAATGCTGCATACTCATTTTTTTTATTTAATTCTATAGGTTTCTTGTGAAATAGGAATTAGTATTCACGTTTTGTTAGAGCAAAGATTACACCTTCATCAACTGAGAGAGATTAACTAATGCTTAAGGCACAGACTAGTGGCAGAACCGCAGTGCTCAGAGTTTAAGTCCTGTATTCTTTCTTGAATTTTCCAAACACTTCAACCAACTTCAGCCACTGGCTGAGGATGGAGAAGCGGTAGAAGGGCCAGAATTGGGAAGTGTATAGATCGACCTGGAGATTTAGCTGTAGCCCATAGAACATCCCTAACCATTGTCCCTTCCTAACCGTCTTCTCACCCCGACTCCCTGCTGTGCTGATTAGCACCTGACTGAAGGTCTCAGGGTCATCAGAAACCAACTAGGTCATTTCAGAAAGACCAACAAATGAACAAAAACTAAAAGGATCTAAAGAGATGAAGATCTTCTCGTTTGCATCTGTTATTGTTCAGTTGCTCAACTGTGTCTAACTCTTTGCAACCCCATGAACTAAAGCATGCCGGGCTTGGCTTCCCTGTCCTTCACTGTCTCCCAGTTTCTGCAAACTCATGTCCATTGAGTCAGTGATACCATCCAGCCATCTTCTCCTCTATTGTCCCTTTCTCCTCCTGCCTTCAATCTTTCCTGGCATCAGGGTCTTTTCCAATGAGTCGGCTCTTTGCGTCAAGTGGCTAAAGTATTGGAGCTTCAGCTTCAGCATCAGTCCTTTCAATGAATATTCAAGGTTGATTTCCTTTAGGATTGCTGGTTTGATCTCCTTGCTGTCCAAGGAACTCTCAAGAGTCTTCTCCAGAACCACAATTTGAAAGCATCAGTTCTTTGGCACTCAGTCTTCTTTATGGTCCAAATTTCATATCTGTACATGACTACTGGAAAAAACCATAACTTTGACTGCATGGACCTTTGTCGGCAAAGTGATGTCTCTGTTTTATAATACACTGTCTAGGTAGGTGTGTCATAGTTTTCTTTCCAAGGGGCAAGCATCTTTTAATTTCATGGCTTTGAATCTAGGGAAGAAGAATTTCTTTGGTCCTCTTTAGTTCAAGAGGATAGTGTTGAGTCAATTATTCAGCTCATTTGAACCTCAATAGGACACAATAGATTCCGCTTCTCTTTATTTTCCCAAACAGTAAGAGGTGTTGGGATCCAGGCAAAATTACATATCTGGGAATTGGTAGAGCTCAGGATAAAATATCTCCCATTCTTCTCTTTCTTGTGGCCTGGAGGTTGACATTCTACTATCCTAGGGTCTAAGAAATCGCCTCCTTTGCCTGAATTAAATGAAATTTAATGAAACAGAAATCCAGGTCAGTGCAGTTTACTATCAAACCTTCAGCTTCTGCATTGCTGGCAGCTCCCCTTGTAATAATTAAACAGAAAGTCGTAGGCAGGCAACAGTGAAATCCATTCCTAATCTTGCCCCTCATCAGCCTATCTTTCTAAATGTTCCTTAATTAAGGTTTCTAAATGCTCTGCATTCCCTCTGCACCAGGGGTACCAAAATGAAGCCAGCTGCTTCAAGGATGCCCAGCAGCCAGAGGTGGAAGGTCTTGCAGCGGTGTTTCTAACCCAGAACGTTAAACATCAAAGGTAAAATGCAGTAAATGGAAACGCGGATGAGGAGTGAGCAGGGAGATGAGGACAGAGAGGTTGGGAGGGGATTTTTTTTTTTTTCTAGAGGATTTTGCTTTAAGGATTCTGAAGGCGCATCACTGGCTTTATCACGGCTTCTCCAACACACCAGGGAGTGAATGAAACAGCTGTCACATTTAAACACACACAGCGGTAATCCTCCACTGAGCACAATGCCAGGACAGAACAGAAAATCTATCAACACTTACAAAGCATTCTATTTATTTAGCGACTCGTCCCCCTTTACCAAGAGTTCCATCTGCGGGGTTGAAACTGGGGCCACAGGCCGCTGGTGGCTTTTTGTGGTTTCCCACTGGGGGATGGAGTGTAGAAAGCGGTCAGATGTACTCAGTGGGAGTTTGAAGCTGTTAAAAATCACAAAAGTGGCTTTTTGGGATGGCCAAGGGTCTGTGGCAGAGTGAACTCACAGGCCCTTCACATCAAGAAGCTGAAAGAATGTGAGAAAAATGCCATGAGTGGTCCAGCTTCAATCTCCCTCTCTCCCCCAAAGTCTTCACTTAGAAGATCAAGATCCCATCTTCTTCTCCATCCATGGATCTAGTCTCCTCTCAGGAGATGCCTGCTGATCACCATGAACCTGAGAGGGGAAGCAGGGCTGTTCTGGGGGCTTGTAAAGCCAGCTGTCTGACTAGGTGCTACTTAGGAAGAATACACTGGAGAGAAACCCCAAAGTACCACTATATCAACAGCATCAAAAAAATATTTATTAATTGCAGGACATTAAACTGTGAGAACTGTTCATCATAGATCTGGGAGGAATTAAAAAACCCGAAGTGCATTCCCTACGAGGAAACTAAGGCTCAGAGAAGCCAAGATTTTCTGGAAGCTCATCCAACTCCCCAGAAGAGGGAGAACAGAGGTGGGACCAGGGTGAGACCCCTGAAACCTGGCTTAGTGTGTGTGCCAGTTAGAATGAAATTTGGGCAAAGGAATGATTGTTCACAGTTCAGTTCAGTCGCTCAGTCATGTCTGACTCTTTGCGACCCCATGAATCGCAGCACCCCAGGCCTCCCTGTCCATCACCAACTCCTGGAGTTTACTCAAACTCATGTCCATCGAGTTGGTGATGCCATTCAGCCATCTCATCCTCTGTCGTCCCCTTCTCCTCCTGCCCCCAGTCCCTCCCAGCATCAGGGTCTTTTCCAGTGAGTCAACTCTTTGCATCAGGTGGCCAAAGTATTGGAGTTTCAGCTTTAGCATCAGTCCTTCCAAAGAACACCCAGGACTAATCTCTTTTAGTTCACACGGGCATCTCAAATAGGAAAATAAGGGGAGAGGGAGTATGTAAAGAAAAGGCAGTTGAATAGCACAGATAAAGAAATTTACCACCATCAGTCTTGAGAAGGCTCTCTGTTGGGTCCGGGTTTAGGCTGGTGAAGAGTTTCAAAGAAGAAGGGGAAAAGGCAGGAGAAGAAAGGTCACTGAAGAGGGGCAAACAGAGCTAGCATATTAAACTCTGCACGAGAATTTAACTGAAACATCAGTTCATTAATGGCCTTATGAAAGCATGTTCAATCTAATTCTGCTCTTTTCAAAGAAATTAAATTCTGATCATTTTTTTTTCCCACTTAGTTTGTGTAAGGATTTTTTTTTTTTTGCCAGTAACTCCAGGTAGCACCAAGGTGAATACTCACTGCTCTTCTACAAGCAGTTTCAATGTGTAATCGGGGAAAGCTCACAATACACTGTGTAATGAGTTGGGAGAAAAAGACTCAGATCTGGGCTTGAACAGATGGAGATCTGAGTCTTGGCTCTGGTACAGTCTACCAGGTGACTTCAGGCAAGGCAACTTCAGTTCTTTCACCTTATACATCTTAAGATTGTTATGGATATTTATTGGAGTAAAATTTCTTTTCAATATTGTGTTAGTTTCTGATGCACAGCAAAGTGAATCACATATCTCCTCCTTCTTGAGCCTACCTTCCATCCACCCATCCCACCCTCCTAGGTCATCAGAGAGCACCAAGCTGGGCTCCCTATGCTGTAGAACAGGTTCCCACTAGCTATCTATTTCACACATGGTAGTGTACATATGCCAATCCCAATCTCTCAATTCCTCCCACCCTCCCCTTCCCCCACTGTGTCCACATGTGTATCCCCTACATCTCTGTTGCTATGGATTTAAAGATGACACACAAAAATGTACAAAGTTCTATTAGCAAAGCTCAATACATATTAGCATCCTTTTTCCCACAAATACTATCCCATAACACAAGAAAGGGCATGGTGCATAGGGGAATAATGGTGAGTGAATTCTTACTGAACACAGGGATCATCAAGTTGAGAGAGATGGAGCGGAAACAGGCTGGGAATAATATGTGCAGGACCCAGGAGGCAGGTTAAGGGTTGCAGCCTGGCTGTGAAGGTCACAAAGGGGCCATAAGTCAGTGACGACAGCAGAGTTGGACTTTAAGAGGAGAAGGGAAACCCCAATAAAGGAAACATTGTCATAGAGCACATCAGAGCTTCCTAATAGCTCCCAACTGCTCGACCTTCCCCTTCGTACTGATCACATTATTTACTGTCTTAGAAATCAAGGTTTATGAGGGCAGAGATCTTTGTTTTGTCCACTGCTGCAGTCCAAGCACATCGAATATTGCTTGGCCTACGGCAGGAGCAGAATAAACAGTCCTTGGCATGAGAAGGAAGGAAAGGAGTACAAAGCAGCTCCCTGATTCTGTGCCCGAGGAGCTAGAAGAACAGTGTTTACTGAGCGTTAAAGAGGAAAGGCAGGTGAACAAGCCCGGACAGTGAGCTGCTAACCTGTTTTCTGTTTCCTCCAAATAGAAGTGGGCTTAACTGCAGCCATGAAAGATTGGGGGTTCCAGATTTTCCAGACCAGCTTGGGTGAAGTATTTGTGTGTGAAGCTGGGTGGAGCAGAGGGAAGGGACAGTGGCCAGGGATGCTATTGTTAGATGTTGGATGTCTGAGACTGAAGGACTTTCGACATCTGGGGGAGCAACAGAATAAAGTGGTCCAGCCCATGCTTGCAGTGCTGAGCCTCCACTGCTGAACAGCTCAGCATGGGAGGTGACACCCGTCATCAACTCTCAGTGCCCCCTGCTGGATGTCCCTGTCTTTTCCCTCATTGGTAGGGTGATGGGCCAGACTCATTGTCTCTGCTCTCAGGCGTCTCAGCACCACCCCCATTAGCAGCTTGGGAAATGTGCAACACACTGTAATCCTTAACTCCGCTGTTTTGAAATGTCCCTGCCACGGCTATAATAATCGTCTTACAAACAACCTAGAACAAGCTCTAATTGCTTCTAATGTTGTATTACGGCTGGAATATGGGAGAGCCGAGACACGCTGGCTGTCACAGCCCCGCTCTGATTATATGGTACCTCTGGGAGCGTTTGCACAGAGGAGAAGGCAACAAGCCTATTGTTCTTCTTTCTATTTGGTGAGCCTGGCTCAGAGGAGCCCTCCCCACACCCAGGCAGCAAAAAGAAGAGTATCCTGAGCCAGGAGAGGAACCCAAACCTTCTGGTTGTCTGTGACCAAGAAACAATAAGCTGAGCTACAGACAAAGGTGGTTGTTGTTCAGTCGCCCAGTCGTGTCTGACTCTTTGTGACCCCACGAACTGCACCATGCCAGGCCTCCTTGTCCCTCACCGTCTCCTGGAGTTTGCCCAAGTTCATGTTCATTGCATCCGTGATACCATCCAACCATCTCATCCTCTGTTGCCCTCTTCTCCTTCTGCCCTCAATCTTTTCCAGCATCAGGGACTTTTCCAATGAGTTGTCTGTTTGCATCAGATGACCAAAATACCGGAGTTTCACTTCAGCATCAGTCCTTCCAGTGAATATTCAGGGTTGATCTCCTGAATATTCAGACAAAGGTATAGTAATCTATTCCCACTTCTAACTACTGCCCAGCGATGGTGCTCATAAGCCAGCTCCAGTCAACACTGAAAAAGTCCTTAAACTGCCACTGACCTCCTGGCCATGACTGTCAGATGCTCTGAATCCCTGAGGGAATAAATAAAGGACTAAGCCAACACTCACCGAGAGCCTAAAACATATCAGGGTTTCACACAAATGACTGTATCTGCCCCTTTGACAAATCTATCAGTAGTTTCTCAAATCATCCCCTTCTATAGGCGAGAAAACTGGTTCTCAAAAGAGTAAAGTGGGCCTGGCCAAGGATCACAGAAAACATTGCACTCGAGAGAATCAGGACTCAGGTAGCCATCCTCGGGTCACTACTGTTTTATCACGTTATTTTCCATCCCACTCGGGTTTGGGGAGATTGGCTCCCATTTGGTGCAGATGGTCCTCACCGGTACCGTTGCGAGGCTGATATTCAGCTCGATTCTTCAGCTCCCCTCTGTCTCCCCAGTCCGAGCATTGCAGCTCCAAGAGCCCCAGTTTTCACCTCCACAGCCCAGCAGGGGGTCTGCCTGCCCTTACCTCTCCATTTCTTCTCAGTACTATGCAAAGGATCACAGTTGCTAGAAACTCTGTGCTATCATACATCTATATATGTAGCTTGCACCTTTCCAAGAGCTTTCCCGATTACTATTTCATTTTATCTTCACAACAGCGTTTTGTGGGTCAAAAAGGTGGTTGCCATCATTCCCCCATCTTATGATCAAGGAGAAGAAGCCTGGAGAAGAAAAATCTCCCACCAGAACCACACGGCATGTTGGTAGATGCTGGAGTCAGGACCTGCTTGATTGACTGCTGGAGCCATGTTCCCATAAAGAGGACACAACCCGCCCAGATCCAGCCCAACCCAGCATCAGTTAGAAAGGCTATTTGAGCATAAAGGAAGGGGTACAGCCTCAGAAGGAGGAGCGGAGACAGAGCGGGAGAATTTGATAGAGCAGAGCCTGGGATGCTGGTTAGATTCTCTGCATCCCTGTGTACTCCTGTCTATCCTACGAAAAAAGAGAATCAAAATCCTAAAACCTCTAAAAATAAGAACTGTACCACCAGAATCCTGCCCTTGTCTGACTGCATTTGAGGTAAGTGTCAGGGGTGAACCTTGTGGGCGGCTGGCAGCTTATTTTTTGCAGTTTCCCATCCAGAGCACCTCCACAGGGACCCCCCTCCTTACCAGGATTCAGGTCCCCTGGGACAGCAAGTGTGCCCAAAGCTTGGCCACATGGCCAAGCTTGCTCTCACCTGCTCCCTGGGGCCAAGTTCCTTAGCCTTGGCAGAGGGTCATTGAGGTTTCTGGCTCCTTCCTTCTGTCTAGAAGCTGTCCGTTTCATAAAGGCAGAGCAGTCATTATGTGTTCTGCTATTCACACATTATCCACTCTTCAGGCATTAACCCCTTCAGACCCTGTGCAAAATAAGATGGCGGGGCAGGTTTGGGTGTGTGTGTGTGTGTTAGTTACTCAGTTGTGTCTGACTCTGAGAACCCAGGCTACTCTGTCCGTGGGATTCTCCAGGCAAGAACACCAGAGCGGGTAGCCATTCCCTTCTCCAGGGGATCTCCCCAAACCCAGGGATTGAGCTTGGTTTTCCTGCATCGCAAGCAGATTCTTTGTCTGCTTTCCCACCAAGGAAGCCCAAGGAGAAGAAGGAAGATTCCTTAAACCAACATCCATGGAATGAGTCACCCTACAAGTCCCACAGTTTAGTCTGGTCCCCTGAAAGGTGGCATTTGCTTACCTTCAGGATTCTGACAGATTGGGAGTGACCATTAAGTGGTGAAGGATACCCAGCTCTAGACATGTAATTCATTCATTTATTCCATAATATTTATTGTCTGCCTACTATTTGTCATCTGGTCCCATCACTTCGTGGGAAATAGATGGGGAAACAGTGGAAACAGTATCAAACTTTATTTTTGGGGGCTCCAAAATCACTGCAGATGGTGACTGCAGCCATGAAATTAAAAGACGCTTACTCCTTGGAAGAAAAGTTATGACCAACCTATTAGCATATTCAAAAGCAGAGATATTACTTTGCCAACAAATGTCCATCTAGTCAAGGCTATGGTTTTTCCAATGGTCATGTATGGATGTGAGAGTTGGACTGTGAAGAAAGCTGAGCGCTGAAGAATTGATGCTTTTGAACTGTGGTGTTGGAGAAGACTCTTGAGAGTGCCTTGGACTGCAAGGAGATCCAACCAGTCAATTCTAAAGGAGATCAGGCCTGGGATTTCTTTGGAAGGAATGATGCTAAAGCTGAAACTCCAATACTCTGGCCACCTCATGCAAAGAGTTAATTCATTGGAAACGTCTCTGATGCTGGAAGGGACTGGGGGCAGGAGGAGAAGGGAACGACAGAGGGTGAGATGGCTGGATGGCATCACAGACTCAATGGATGTGAATTTGAGTTAACTCTGTGAGTTGGTGATGGACAGGGAGGCCTGGCATGCTGCGGTTCGTTGCAAAGAGTCAGACATGACTGAGTGACTGAACTGAACTGAACTATTTGTCAAATGTTGGTACAGGGGTTGGCTACCTAGTAAGAAAGACTACTGCAATGTCCTTTTATAATTTGTTAATGTACCAATTTGAGCCTGAAGAGTCCTGTGAAGGCCCAGAGAAAGTTGGAAATGAGATGAAGAAAGCAAAGACAGTAATGGGAAAAACAACTATCTACAACTGACACATAAAATCTCAGCCTTGCTAAAAAAATACATAAATAAATAAATAAAAATGAGAACAACAACAAAAAAAAACCCCAAATCATCCATATTGGTTGACACTTCCCACAATGCACCTCGCAAAGTCAATTTGTGCAGACATGCAGAAAAGGGGCTCTTTTCATTTGCCACGGTGGGTTGCAGCGAACTCCTTGTTTCATTCATGTAATTAAGCTAACGTGTCAAAACAATTACCTCTTCTAGACAGCTGGCAACACGCTTCTTTTCTTTCTTAAGTTTCCTTTGAGCAGGGTGATCGAGAAAGTTGTTTGCGAAATATGGGGACCTTGTTTCAATTCGGCTTTCTATTAAAAAGCCACCATACCACACCCCGTCTGGGGACCTCGGTGTCTGTGGATCCGTCCCACAATGGTGCAGGAGATAGGAAGGGGTGTTACGGACTGTATGATACGGGGCACATGAGTGACAGGAGAGCAACTTGGCAAACAATGCAGGGCAGCGTGGGGAACAATTCTTTTATAAATGAATACAAGCTGTTGATGGCTGGGACAGAAAGCCATCTTGCAAGAGTACCAACTTAAAAAAAAAAAAAAAAAGCTGCCACGTCAGGTTGAGACGTTTTGACACTGGAGCTATGAATGCTGCGACAATCTATTACCACAGGAAGCATCCTGCACTCGCGGTGTTGTTTGTTGTAAATCACTCCAGCTCCTTTCCTTTCTCCTGAAGTTAATATATTTTCTTTCAGCAATATCATTTGCTGTGCATTACCAGCAATGTTCAGCTGTTAACATTTGTGTCTATAGTTAGCATTTTTATTCAGCTAATATTTTCATTCAGTAGCACTCACCAAACGTCAGTTTTATTTGCATCATATCTGCCAAGAATATTTTCTTCCGTTGGCGTTTGTTTCTCCCTTTAAGATTTTTATGTGCTAGGTATTTTTATCCTGTAAGGACTGTCAGCTTCAACTAGCTTTACAAGAAATTCTGATTATTGACTGCAAAGAGCTCTGAGTTAGTGGGTGCTTCTCAGATGAACCTGAGGTTCCATCTTTGGCATCTCTAAAATGGGGATAATGAAAGCATTGTGAAGCAAGGTGAGTCAAAGGCAATGGTTAAATGAAACACGAGTCCAGTTTATTCCAATAAAGGAAAGGGAGAACTGAGAATTCAAAGAAGTAGATGTCACTCAGGTCATTACAGTGGTCATATACGGATGTGAGAGTTGGACCATAAAGAATGCTGGGCGCCAGAAAATTGATGCTTTCGAGCTGTGGTGTTGGAGAAGACTCTTGAGAGTCCCTTGGGCAGCAGGAAGATCAAATCAGTCAATCCTAAAGGAAAACAACCCTGAATATTCATTGGAAGGACTGATGCTGAAGCTGAAGCTCCAATACTTTGGCCACCTGATACAGAGAGCCAACTCATTGGAAAAGACCCTGGTGCTGAAAAAGATTGAAGGCAGGAAGAGAAGTGGGTGACAGAAGATGAGATGGTTGCACTGCTTAATCGACTCAATGCACATGAGTTTGAGCAAACTCTGGAAGATGGTGAAGGACAGGGAAGCCTGGCATGCTGCAGTCCATGGGGTTCCAAAGAGTCAGACACGACTGAGAGACTGAACAACAGCGTGTCACAAGGAGAAAGGAAACTAATAGAGATTTTAACAAAGATAGGAATGGCTGCCTTGGGAAATAAGAGTTTCTCACCAAAGGCATTAGAGAAGTTTTCAACTTTCTGATGGGCTCCTCTTCAGAACTTTACATTCAATAGTTCTTGGGGAGGGGGGTGTCATGTGTCTGAAACTCTGCATTTCTAACAAGAGTTCAAGTGATGCTGCTGCTACTAGTCTAGGGATCACCCTTGAGATGCAGCCTTCTCGGAGGATATTCCTCCTTCTTTTTTGGTTAGTTTTTGGATTTCATGAATTCTTTTCTTTCCCACATTGGGATGTAATTGCTTTACAATGTTGTGTTAGTTTCTGCTGTACAACAACATGAATCAGCTGCATATATACAAATATCCCCTCCTTACTGAACATCCCTCACACGCTACCCCTATCCTACCCCTCTAGGTCACAGAGCATTGAGCTGAGCCCCCTGTGCTATACAGCCCACTAGCCATCTATTTTACACATGATAGTCTATATGAGTCAATCCTACTCTTTCAGTCTGTCCCACCCTCCCCGTCCCCCACTGTGTCTGTATGTCTATTCTCTATCTCTGCATCTCTATTCCTGCCCTGCAGGTTCATCTACATTGTTTTTTCTGGATTCCATATATATGCATTAATACACGATATTGGTTTTTGTCCTTTATGCTCTTACTACCTTGTTGTTTTATTGTTGCTGTTGTTTGTTTTTGTCTTTTCAATGCCCCTGCTCTCTGAAGGTGGAACCTCCAAACAGTTGACTTAGGGCTCCACGACAGGCACTGAGTGAAGAGAATGTTAGTTCTGAGTGCCACAGGCAGTAAAGGGCCAACTGTAGCCAAATGTTTGCAGCCATGTGTAGGTAAAAGGAAAGGATTCCAATCTCTTTAAAATTTTCTGCAAGTCCTGTGACATCTTTTTTTAAAAAAAATACTTGTCACAAATAACTGTGCCTGCTCTGTATCCCTGATGCTTAATACATTAAAAAAAAAGTCATTGCAGGACTTCCTCGGTGGTCCAGTGGTTAAAACCCTGCACTCCCACTGCAGGAGTGAGGGTTGGATCCCTGGTTGGAACTAAGATCCTGCAGGCATGCCAGAAAGTCATTGCATCTTTGCACCCATCCTGATGATTAATTTTTTCACACTTGTGCTTCCTCCAAGCCCTTCCTTGGGATATTGGATCACTGAAAATGCTCCTGCTCCCGCTGGTTATCTCATTGTGAGTTCTGTGTCTCAGATTAGATAAGAGATGGTTTCTGAGGGTCTCTCCAGTTTGAGATCATTGCTTCCACACCAGGACAAAAGCTCAGAGTATCACAGAGGTGATGGCTGGGTGCTGTGCTTTCAGCTGGAACCCAGGAACTGAGTTAGATGTCCATCGGTAAGTGTTTATGTAGCTGCTGCTGTATTCACGTTGGGTTGTCTCAAAGGCAGAATCTTTGAGCTCCCTTCAAAATGCTTTACAAAACTGAAAGTGAAAATCGCTCAGTCGTGTCCTACTCTTTGTGACCCCATGGATGATACTGTCCATGGAATTCTCCGGGGCAAAATACTGGAGTGGGTAGTCTTACCCTTCCCCAGGGGATGTTCCCAACCCAGGGATCAAATCCAGGTCTCCCACATTGCAGGCAGATTCTTTACCAGCTGAGCCACAAGGGAAGCCCAAGAATACTGGAGTGGGTAGCCTATCCCTTCTCCAGCAGATATTCCTGACCCAGGAATTGAACCAGGGTCTCCTGAATTGCAGATGGATTCTTTACCAACTGAGCTACCAGGGAAGCCTCCTTACAATATTGAATCTTTCACATTCAGTCCCACTGTACTTTGCATTTCTCACACTGATTGGTTGGCAATGGGTCCTGGGACAACCAGAGTGAAAGTGACCCCAGAACCAGGCTGGGATCCTGCCAAGTCCCATCCATGGGAAACAAGGCGCTGCCAGATGGGAAGAGAGGAAAGGCTGCTGTCCTCCATCCCTGAGGCTTGAGAGAGACTCACACGGAATCCAAGGACCAAAATAAGAGGAGAAGCAGAAGTGGTGGCCTTTCCAAAGGGAAGACTCTGGCGTCATGGCAAGGCAATTACACAGCTGACCCAAGGCTTGGGATCACAGTAGAAAGCTATCAGCCTCCAGTTAGAAGCTGGCAGATTCTGGCTAGATTTTGGCTTGTCCAGGGAAACTCCCCCAACCAGTGTCCACCACCTCCAGCTCTGCCTCCTACCACAGCCCAGTAACATACACCCACAATGATTCTGAGTGTTTGAGCAGGTGAGCATGCTCAATCGTTCAGTCACGTCCAGTTCTCTGTGATCCCATAGACTGTAGACCACCAGACTCTGTCCATGGAATTGTTCAGGCAAGAATACTGGAGTGTGTTGCGATTTCTTCCTCCAGGGGATCTTCCTGACTTAGAGATGGAACCCACACCTCCTCTGTCTCCTGCATTGTCAGGTAGATTCTTTGAGCTCTAATGACATGGTCTCCACCACCCACAAAGCTGAAACTCAGAGTAGAGTTATCCTTTCCCTCCCCAAAAGAAACTGCAGTGACCTCCTGGGAGAAGAGCACGAGTCATCTTCATAGCCGCCCATGCACATCCTCCTGTGACGCTTGCTCGGGGTTACTAAAACCGGTATGGTCCTTTCCCCACAGCATCCTTTGGGGTTTTTCTTTGTGTTCTGTTTTGCATTCCTCAGTTTGTTGACATCACTCAGCTGTCAAAATCATTTTCTCGAGATTGCCGGGGAATCTGCGTGTGAAGGCTCCAGGTTTGTGGATTCTTCTCATCAAAGGAGGGACCTGGGAAAGGGTGCTTGCCAAGCCAGAACTTAGGAGCAGGAGAGGCTGGCATAATGGCTCTGAGGACAGCAGGACTAGCTGAAAAATGACCTCCTTCTACTTGGATGGAGACAGATCACCAGGTTTTGTAGTGTACTGAAGCCAAATGGAAAGCAAAAACATGTGCCTGTAGAGAGAGATCTCTCTCATCCCTATTCCTTACATAGGCCATCCTTTAGGCCTAGATATTTCAGAGGTCATGTTCTTTTCCTCTGCTAGGTTTAAGGCATTTATTCTGATGTACCAGGAAAGCATGCTTGTGCACAGGTTCATCGTTAACATAATTCTCAGTCCAGATGCTGGCCCTACCACTCACCAGTTATGTGATTTTGAGCAAGTTATACAGTCTCATGAACCTCACTTTTCTCTTATCTGTAAGAGGAAGAAAATAATATCTAACACCAGGTGGTTGTTGAGGAGTAAAAAAGCCACAATGGTAAAATTACTATGTGTTTGCCAGAAACAAAAACATTTGAATGCTCCTTGCCCATCCCCCTGTCTCTTCGGTCACACAAAGGAATTCATCCCCAATATATGGATACTTAACAACCCTTTGCCTTCCCGCCCTATGAAAATGCATGATCTGTGCCTATATCTGTTAATGCCTTAAGCAACCAGGGATTTCATTTTTTCATATAATAATCTGGGATGAGAGTTTTGCTGGCATTAATTCAGTAGCTCCATAGATCAGGGCCGTTGTCTCTGATTCCCTGAGTCTTTACAGAGCAAGACTGGTGCTGCATCTTCAAATACAACATTGGCATTTAAGCAAGATAAAAGCAGAGGGGCCTCTGAGTCTGTCCTTTATCATGAGAACTAAAATCTTTTCGAGGGTTCCCCAGAGACTTGGACTTGTATTTCTAGATTGGAACTATGTTAAAGGACAGTGCGACCTCTAGCTGCAAGGGAGTCAGGGGAAATTATATTACATTTTATGCCTCTGCATTGAAGGAGGGAAGAAGAAAGGAGGGTGGAAATGCAGCGTCACCAACAAATAGGGCCTGCCACAACATCCAAAAGAAATAAAGGTCATATATATATTTATATTTTTAATTTTTCTTCTGAAATCTCCATGTAGTACAGCTAACTACAGAGCCTCAGTTATCAGGAGACTGGGGAGCTTTCTAGAATCTAGCAGAAGTGAGTAACTACAGCCAGTAATAGAGGCTAATGATATTGCACAGAAAGTGTCATCTGCTTTGTAGTTCCCTCCCAGGGTTGGGTCATTTGAATCACAATAATCATTATTTATTGCATTTTGACTATATGTAGGCCACTGTGTTTAGTGCCTTAAGTATGTTGTTTTACTTAATTCCTCAGAATTAGGAAGCATGCACAGGTACTTATCTGAAGGAATGAAACAGAGACATTTTTTCTATGTTAATTAATACTTATTGAAGTATGGGCTTCCTAGGTAGCTCAGTGATAACGAAACTGCCTGCCAAGTAGGAGACGTGGATTTAATTCCTGGATTGGGAAGATCCCCTGGAGAAGGAAATGGCAACACACTCAGTATTCTGGCCTGGAAAAATCCCATGGACAGAGGAGCCTGGCAGGCTATAGGGGTCACAAAGTGCCGGACGTGACTTAGAAACTAACCACCAACAACATAGTTGCTTTACAATGTTGTGTTAGTTTCCACTGTACAGCAAAGTGAGTCTGCACATATTTACATATACCCCTCCCTTTAGGACTGTCTTCCCATTCAGGTCACCACAACGCATTAAGGTCTCCTTGCGCTATACAACAAATAGATAAATAGAACACAGCCTTGCAGAATGAGAGACAGACAATTCAGAGACCTTATGAGAGAGGCAGGCAGAGAGATTAGTCAAGGAAACAGTTTTAGTTATGTCAGATGAATGAATTCTGGGGTCTAATGTGCACCTCAGTGACTCGTACTAACAACACAGGATTGCGTACTTGCAATTTCCAGAGGCATGGGGCTCTTAAGGAAGAAAGAGAGAAAGCAAGGAAGGAAGGAAGGGAACAAGAAAGAACGAAATGAAGAGATCACTTTGTGAGGTGGTGAATATGTTAATTAACTGCATTGCAGTAATAATTTCGCAGCAAGTTCATAAAACATGAGGTTGTTCGCTTCTAATATATGTAATCTGTATGTGTCACTTATACCTAAAAAGGATGAAAAAACTAAAATTAAATAAAAATTAAAAATAAGCACCATTTTGCATGCAATAAAAAAGGAAAAAGAAGACAGGCAGAGCATATCGAAGTAAACAAGCCTTCTAAATAATTAAGTCCTGAGAGCAGGGAGATAAGAGTATTGAAGTTAGACTCACCTAGGTTATAATTTCAATTCTGCCATGTAGTTCTATGGGCAGAACACATATCACTTTTCCTCTCTGAACTTCTATATGTGCATCAATAGAATGGGAACAATAATAAGACCTATGCCATACAGTTTCTATGAATATAAATCAGGTAATAACAGGAAATAGTGTATTTTATGTGCTGCTGTCTGAGCACCACACACACACAGGTGCACACATGTGCTCTGTAGGAGGAACTCTTATTTCCGTTTTACAAGTGAGAAAACTGGCACAAAAATCATGCCCGAGGAGTCCAGATCCACATCTCATGCTGTGTAACCACTACAGTGCTCTGATGCTGTAACACCTATTATTTTAAATATTTATTTACCTACTTGGCTGTGTCAAGTCTTATCTGTGGCATGCAGGAACTTTCCTTGTGGCACAGGTTTTGTTGCCCTGGGACATGTGGGATCCTAGTTCCTCATCCAGGGATCGAACTTTCATCCCCTGCATTGGAAGGTAGATTCTTAACCAATGGACCAGCAGGGAAGTCCTGTAACTCTGAATCTTTACAAAGGCTGCCTATGAAAATTGCTCTACACATCATTTGACTAGTGGTCTTATATCCCTTTTTCTTAATATCATAGCTCTTTACAATCTTCAAGTGATCTTTGGGTAAATGCCTTTAGATCAGTGGTCCTCAATCAGAGATGATTCACCCCCTGCCCTAGTTGCAAAGGACCTATTTGGAAATACCTGGCGATGTTTTGGGGTTTACGATGTCTCAGTGGTAATAAATCTGCCTGCAATGCAAGAGACCTAGGATCAGTTCCTGGGTCAGGAAGATCCCCTGGAGAAAGAAATGGCAACCCACTCCAGTATTCTTGCCTAGGAAATCCCATGGACAGAGGAGCCTGGCAGGCTATAGTCCACGGAGTTGCAAAGATTCAGACATGACCGAGCATGTATGTGCATGTACAAGGCGTTTTTGGCTGCCACATCTGGGAGGGAAGGGGATGTGCTAGTTGTATCTGGTAAGTAGAGACCAGAAATCCTGTTAACTTTCCTATAACTCACAGGAGAGCCCTCAGTGACAAAGTTTATCAAATCCCAAATGTCAACAGCAACAAAGGTAAGACACTGCTATAAACCAAGAACTGTCTCTTGATGGTGATCAGCATGACAACCTTAGGAAGCAACTAATACAGGAAGACCATGTGGAATGATCAGGAAGAAGCAGAGTCTAGACATGCTAGACAGATGCTGTTCTACTACTCAGGGCTGAAAGTGTGACTAGTGAGAGGAATTTGAAATTGATACCAAAACCCTCTGTGGCACTTATACTTTATGATACAGATTTATGCCTAAATTAAATTTGTAGTAAAATACTTATTATCTTCTGACCCCAGTGTTGACTCGAACCATCTCAAAAATTCCTTTTGAGTGTGTTCATAATGTTCTATGGAGTTTTAAAGGCGATTCTCTGAAATGAGTTAACCTGGCCTGACTCTTAGAGACAAGATTTTGGTGCCCAAACAGGATTAGCCATGTCCACAGCACCATTGATAGAACCCACTTCAGCGAAGTGGTTTCAGTTTGAACTTCCCACACGCTACATAGAATTTCAAGTGATTCTCACAAGAAAGGTAGTGACCCTGGAGGGTAAGCTAGAAACTATTTTGGAAGGGCAACATTAGGGTCCTCTTTTCCTGACTTAGCCTTAACTTCTGGTCTGACTCGATCTTAATTATAACACCCACAACAACAACTGTCAACATTGACGGAATGCTTTTACATATGGACACTGTGATAAAGTCTTTACATAGACAGCTCATTTAATCTTCACAGCAAAACTGTGAGGTAAATACCATTCTATGTGTGTTTGATGTATGAGCAAACTGAAGGAGGGAGGTTAGAAGACTTTTCCAAGATCACATTCGGAATGAGAGTTGGAGCCTTGATAAGAATGCAAGCAGTCAGATTTCAGAGTCCTTGTTCTTAGACATTGCTTCTTCTGGGCTTCAGTAGTAACCACTGCTTTGGATCAAAAGGTGTTAAGAATGGCCTAGAAGATTGTGAAGATTCCTACTGTTTTCTATACCAATGACCTGGGTCAGCCCTGGGATCTATCAAAAGCGTTTGTCTGGCAGGAACAGGATCACATGGTTAAAACATGAAGGCTCTACACCTCATATGTCTCCATAACCAGTCCATGAGTTTCTTTCACCCTAGTTGAACTTTAACATCTTACTCCATTTCACCTTTGGGGGGAATAAACTCTACATGTTCCTTTCCTCCTACACGTTGAATTTTCCCTTGTGTGATGAAATGGTCTCTTCATTGCTTCAGAGGGAGCCCCCAGTTCTTCTACAGAAAAGCCTTGTCAACAGTTCTCATAAACCTGTTTCTGCACCCATCGTGTATGCCACGTTTCTTCCCAGTGCAAATCTTTCCACCTCCTTGATCACTGAAGTGGGCCCATTTCTGATTGTAGTCAGTTCGATTTCAGAAAATGCCTGGAAACACAGAGGAAATATGGGGTACTCCATCACTGAGCGTCCCAGACATCCGCTGCCTCAATTTAATCAACTCTGCCTCTCTTTGGGGCTTTTTGCTAACACTTGGTACAGGGAAGCACGGAGTTGGAAGCACCTGGAGGGAATGTATATGCACCCCTATCTATTTCCATAGTGATTAAATCAAAGAGGGAGGTGGGAGATTGTTGATAAGATGGTACTTTACTATGAGTCCTGTATACCTGATGTAATGTAATAGTCACAACTCCAGAAAATGGGTCATGTTAATTTTACCTGCTAGATAAGGAAGCGGAGGTTCTGAAAAAGATGAGGTAAATGACCCCAGGATTCGCAGGCAGGGGTGGCCCAGGATTTGAGTGGGCTCACATTTCTGCTGCACCACTTTGCTCAGTCATGAGGAGGAGCAAAGGAGGACCACGATGCTTGCTTCATGTGTCAGCCTGACCAGGCCAAGGGGTGCCTGCCTGTTTGTGAGTGAGTGAAGTCACTCAGTCATGTCCGACTCTTTGCAATCCCATGGACTGTAGACAACCAGGCTCCTCCGTCCATGGAATTTCCCAGACAAGAATATTGGAGTGGGTAGCCATTTCCTTCTCCCAGGGGATCTTTGTGACCCAGGATCAAATCCAGGTTTCCCTCATTACAGGCAGACTCTTTACCACCTGAGCCACCAGGGATGTTTGGTCTAACATTATTCCCGATGGTCAACAAGTGTTTCTGGAAGACATTAGCTCTAGCACTGGTGGACTGAGGAAAGCATTCAGTTCTCCTTAGTGAGGGTGAGTTTCACACAGCCCGGGAAGGGACTGAGTGGGATAAACAGGTAGAGAAAGGTTGAATTCACTCTGCCTGACTGTTGAGCTGGGGTCTCGATCTTCTCCTCTCCTGGGCATTCCTAGTTCTCAGACCTTTGGGTTTGAACTGAAATCTACACCATCAGCTCTGCCAACCCTCAGAACTTCCAGCTAGACTACTGGCTTTCATGGGTCTTTAGTCTGCAGCTGACAGATCAAGGGATTTCTCGCCCTTCATAATCTTATGAGCCAACATGCATGCGTGCTAAGTCTATTCTGTCATATCTGATTCTTTGCAACCCTATGGACAGTAGCTCCCCAGGCTCTTCTGTCCAGAGGATTGTCTAGGCGAGAATGCGGGAGTGGGTTTCCATTACCTCCGCGAGATCTTCCCGACCAAGGGATCGAACCTGCATCTCTTATGTCTCCTGCATAGGCAGGTGGGTTCTTTACTAATAGCACAACCTGCCACCTCACAGTACATCTCTTTCTAGATAGATAGAGACACTGACACAACTATAGATCTCCTGTTGGTTCTGGTTCACTAGAGAACTGTACGGTGAGGAACACAAAAGCACGAAGAAGAGGGGTATGTTTACAATTCTGTATTAATCAACATGAAGAGTGGTGGAATACGACTGCATCCCCCTTGCACAGTAAGATCTTGGGCTTTCCTCCAAGCCTCACCCCCTCCACCCCTTCATCAGTGGCTCTTACGTATTTGGCCTCCTCCAGAGCAACAGAGTATTGCTTAAACCCTGGTTTATGTGGGATGGCGTTATTGGCTGAGGTTCTTCATGTGTCCCATGATCACAGCTGGGAGATGAGCTAAAGGCAGACTCAGACTTGAGGAAATACATGATATCTATGGTGCACTCTGGATTCTGGAAATGAGGATGTTTCCTTGTTTTACAAACTCAAATCTTCCCCTCCCCTTATCCTATACTTTTCATCTTAGTTACATTAAGCTTCCCAGCTGGCACTAGTGGTAAAGAACTCACCTGCCAGTGCAGGAGACATAAGGGATATGAGTTTGATCTCTGGGTCAGGAAGATCCCCTGGAGGAGGAAAGATACCCCACTCCAGTATTCTAGACTGAAATATATGTGTGCATATATATATATATATATATATATATGATTCACTTTGCTCTATTATTAGAAACTAGCATAACCTTGTAAAGCAACTATACTCCAATAAAAATCAACTTTACAAAAGACAGAGATGTCTTAAGCCAATCACTTGCACGCCACCTTGACCAGAATTGAATCAGAAGCCCAGTCTGGGTAGGCAGCCAAACCATATGAACAAGAAGATTTACAGGCAGCTGAAAGAGAGCAAACCCAGGGCAGCGGGGTAGGAGCTGTCCTGCAAAGGAATAGAGACGTGCAGGGCCTGAGCGACTTATTCCTCTGCCTTCTTTGCTTCTCCCAGAAATAACAAACCAGAGCCTGCATCATGTCACCATCATCCTCAGGGGACTCCAGCTTTGCTGTTTTATTTGGACATTTTTCACTTTCTTCTACAAATTTCATTTTAAAGCTCTTTGGTCAGGTCAGCAACTCTCCTCCCACGTTCCCTGTGAGATGAACACCGTCTCTTGCCAGGAACTCTTTGTTCTGGAAAGCCGTGGTCCAGGAAAACAAATTCTGCTTTGACACCATCGACACAGCCAGCTGTTCCCAACTCATATGTTACTTTCCCTCCCAAACTCACAGCCTTCAATTGGAAAAGGAGTTGAAAAAACAACGCCTGTTATTTTGTTTTCTTTTTAAATCTTATATCTAGAACTTCAAAATCATTAAATATAGACATCAATTTTGCTCCAATTACATAATTTGGTCTCACTTTAGCCAGCAGAAAAGTAAAGATCAACGTGTTCGATGAGTCTGGGAAAACTTTCTGTTTTTGTTGTTGAGTTGTGAAGTCATGTCTAACTCTTTGTAACCCCAGGGACTGCAGCATGCCAGATTCCTCTGTCCTCCACCATCTTCCTGAGTTTTCTCAGATTCATGTCCCTTGAGCTGATGATGCTATTTAACCATCTCATCCACTGCTGGCCCCTTCTCCTTTTGCCTTAAATCTTTCCCAGCATCAAGGTATTTTCTAGTGACTCAGCTCTTCACATCAAGGGGTCAAACTGTTGGAGCTTCAGCTTCAGCATCAGTCCTTCCAATGAATATTCAAGGTTGATTTCCTTTAGGATTAACTGATTTGACCTCCTTGCACCCCAAGGGACTCTCAAGCATCTTCTCCAACACCACAATTTGAAAGCCTCAATCCTTTGGCGCTCAGCCTTCTTTATGGTCCAACTCTTATATTATTTCTGTATCTCCTTGCATATCTATCCCCAGGACCAAGAGGAACTGCCATATGAGCCTTCCTTCCTGCCATCTATCTCTTTCTTGAAGAAGAAAGTAATTGTTATAATTCTTCTCTTCCTTTTAGAAGACAATGAAGAACACCTTCTTGTATACAATTTAAATTGTCCTGTGAAGGACATGACATCTCTTCCCAAAGACTCAATTTTGCCATATTTGGAAGAATCTTCATACTTATTGCACTGTTTCATGGGACAGTGTAGATCTGAGATAGCAAATGGGATGAGATTTGGATGAGCAGAAAAGGGTGGGAGAAGGGAATCTAGGTTATGAAACTGTATGTATAGCTATTAAGAGACAACACAGCCTGATATTCTTGGGAGATAATAAAAATCCAGTCTTTCTGGAAAACTTTGTATTGAAATAGTAGTAGGAAATGGACAACAGTAGGGTATGAGGGATGGGTTATAATGTATACCCAGAGATGCTTTTTCAAGCTTCCATGATAAGTTGACATGTCTGAACTTTGCAAATAATTGAAGAATGGATGTTTGGTAGCTTGTTGATAGGAGATTTGTTTGATATAAGTACTGTTTCTGAAATATTTTCTCCAGCTTTTTATAGAGTTTAGATGACAATACTAGGGAATAAATGGAGAGGAATAAAAAGAGTTAGGAAGCCTTTTCTGTGAGACTGTGCATCTAGAATGGAACCTGGATACCTACTGGGTATCAAGTGAAAGAGATAATTTAATGAGAATGCGGACTATTGTTCATTTCCTTATCATGTCTAATATGAAGGCAGACAAAAAGCGCAGGAGGTGTTGCTTCTGTTTGACTCAGCTTTCCCTCTGTTTCATCAATGGGAGATTGAGGACATGTTGAGAATATCCATTATAAACTCTACAATGATATTATATTGTTCATTCTTGAGGTTCTGTGTCCAATCCAGTGCTATAGTCAAACAAGCACTTTTCAAATGTTACTTGGCAATGATGATAAAAATATTATTCTTGGACTTAGAATTTGATCTCTGTTCTGCTGACCCCACTGATGCAATGACCCAGGAAGTCTGCAGGTGCTGTTTGCCTCCCTAGAAATGAGGAATCCTGCAGACATTTTTACATTCAGTGGGTCTTTGCTCTACGCCATCCTCTCTGATGGGAAGGAACTTGGTGTTTTCCTTGGGGTGTGTGACTCCCAAGAGATGATTCCAAGAATGATTTCTCATTTTGGTTTATTAGTTTCTAGCGCATTCGAGCTGAACAAATGTAGCAAAAGCTTCCAGGGTTTAGTAGGATTTACAGGCAATTACTGGAGTGGCAAAGGCAGCACAGGCTATTAGAGAGCCTCTTACAGAGGATACCATGTTGCTGAAGAAGTTCCTGGTGATGATTCTTCTTAGGCATGCGTGCTCACGGCTCAGTGAAGGGGGTGCAAAGGGTAGTGATTCCTACAATCATCCTTTCATCCCAGGCTTCTCCCTACCCCCAGCACCACTACCTGAAAATTGGATGTTTGTTGTGCAATTTTTTGATATGTCAACTTATACCTGAAGGTTCCTAGAAATTCTAATGTGGACCATTGTTTTAAGTCTATTGAATTTGTTACAATATTTGTTCTGTTTTATGCTTTGTGTTTTTCTTTTCTTTTCTTTCTTTCTTTCTTTCTTTTTTTTTTTTTTTTTTTTTTTTTGGCCATGGAGCATACGAAATCTTAGCTCCCTGACCAGGAATAGAATCCACATCCCCTACACTGGAAGGTGAAATCTTACCCACTGGACCATGAGGGAAGTCCCTAGAAATCCTAAAATAAAGATGTTTGGAAATCAACTCCTTTCCTACAAGTCAAATTAAGGCATTATCTTGCTTTGATTTTGTTGTTGTTGTTTTTAAATGGAAACAGACTCTTCTGCCAGGGAGGTGTAATAGTAATTGTTAGATGCAAAGGTCTTGTTATCAGGCACACCTGTGGTCTAGGATTCTCTGTCGGATATCTACAGGCAGGCCTCAGACATATTGCCGGTTCAGTTCCAGACCACCACAATAAAGCAATTTTTTTGGTTTCCCATTGCATGTGAAAGTTATATTCACACTACACTGTGGTCTATTAAATGTACAACAGCATCCTTATGTCTAAAAATACAATGTACATAGCTTACTTAAAATAGACTTGTTGCCAAAAAATACCAACCGTCATCTGAGCCTTCAGAATGTTCGAATCTTTTATCTGATGGAGGATACTGCTTGGAAGTTGATGGATGGCTGCTGACTGACCTGGGTAGTGGTGGCTGCAGATTGGGGTTACTGTGGCAATTTCTTGACTTGATTGACTCTTCCTTTCACCTGCACACTTAGAGGCCATTGTAGGCTCATTAATTAACAATTTCAATATTGTGTCTCAGGGAAGAGGGAGGCCAGAGGAGATCAGAGAGACAGACAACTGCCAGTCAGGGCAGCAGTAAGAACATACGCATCAAGTTCGCCATCTTACATTGCTGTAGTTCTTGATGCTCCAAAATAGTTACAATAGTAACTCAAAGATCACTGATCACAGATAATCATAACAAATATAATAATAACAATGAAAACAGTTGAAATACTGTGGTGGTGGTTCAGTCGCTCAGTCGTGTCCAACTCTTCTGACCCCATGGACTGTAGCCTGCCAGGCTCCTCTGTCCATGGGATTCTCCAGGCGAGAATACTGGAGTGGGCTGCCATTTCCTTCTTGAGGGGATCTTCCTGACCCAAGAATCGAACCAGTGTCTCCTGCATTGCAGGCAGATTGTTTACCGACTGAGCTATGAGGGAAGCCCTATGGGAGTTATCCAAATATGACACAGAGAAACAGGCAAGTACTGTTGGAAAAAGGCTCCAATAGATTCACACAACGCAGGGTTGCCAGAAAACTTCATTTGTAAAAACAGAAATGCAGTGTCTGAGATGCACAATAATGTAAAAAAAGCACCCCAAAATGAAAGGTGTGTCTGCAATTAGAGAGCACTCTAAATGAAAGTGTTGCTTAACCTCAATTTCCCCTTATATAACCTGGGAATGGTAACTGAGTCTAAAATGTTTGAGACTTAAACGAGGCGATACATACATAAATCACCCAGCACATTTGAACATCCAGTTTGGTCAGTTCACTCACACAGGCACGACTGTGTATTTGCAGGACTCCTACTTGTAGAGGTAGCCCTCACAAAGCTTCTCCATATAGGAAAACCCAGAAAGTGAGTTCTCTGAGCCAAAAAGACATGAGAATAGAAATAAATAAATAAATAAATAAATAACAACAACAGAGGAAATGCTGGGTGTTCAAATCCACCCATCTATCTAGTTACTCCTTCCAAGGGATGCAACATGTGAGGGAGAAAAGAAAGACTGTAAGTACTCCATTCTCTGCAAGAAAAGGAGCATCAGGACTTAGGAATGAGGTCCATCTCAAATGATAGTGCACAGAAATTGTCAGCATAGTTTTCCATGTTGCCATGTGTTCTGTAAACTTTATTTCTAGTGGAAACATTCCAATATGAGGATGATTTGTGTGGCCATTCCCCTATTATTGACCATCCAATTTTTTCAGAGTTTTGCTACAATAAATAACTCATCTGTAAATATCTTTACATATAAATCTTTGTCTGAATTTCATCATTTCCTCAGGAACAATTTATATAAGTTAGATTACTAGATCAGAAAAATGATCTTAGGATTCTCATTACATTGTGTTACATATGGCAAAAAAGAAACTACAAGTTACATTTCCAATAGCAATAAATGAAGTTGCTGGTCTCAGGGGCTCCTGGTTGGAACTAAATATTATTATTTTTTAAAGCACCATTACTTGATTTGAAATAAGCAGGTATCTTACTGTCTTTTAAATCTGTATTTGATTCAGTAATTTTTTTCTTTTGTTTAATAGCCATGAACAATTTATTTGTTCTGAGTATCTGTTTATGCCATTTGCCCAAGACTTTTGAGTGCTGGAGCTTTAGCGTGTTTCTTAACATTTTGCAAGAGTTTTGAATGTGTCAGGTAGCATTTTGGCAAATCAAAAAATTAGAAAAAGCAGTGGTATCGGATTTCCTACAATTGCAAATTTTAGATGATGGAAATTTTACCAGCAGAAATATACTCATAACAGATCTCAAGTAATGTCTAAGTGTAGTAAAATGGTTCAGCTGGATAAGTATCCACATGAGAATCTACAAAAGATTAAGATTTTTAGAATTTGGAGCTAAAGTTTGTTTTTAGAATGCCAGATTAAGAAAATGGGGGCTTCATTCAATGATTAGTGGGAAAACCCTAGTGTGTCTCATGTGACCTCAGTCAGGGATTTATAACTCTGGGTCCCTCCCTGGACCAATTAAATTAGGACCTCTAGATTTACATTGAGAACAAATCCTTTGAGAGAGGTCATAGTTCCTAAACCAAATTTACCTAATGGCACCGATGGGAAGGAAAGAAAGAGAAGGCAAAGGAAAGGGAGGAGGAAGCAGGGGAGGGACGGGGAGGGAAGAAACGAAACAGAACCAGAATGGAATAGAACAGAACAGAGCAGAATAGAAATGGGCTAAAAACAGGAGATGCTGTTTAACTGCTGTTCGATGACTGCAGCAGTTCAGGAAGGGAATAGAGCCTGAACTAGGGCAACAGCAGTGAGAGGACGTGGAGGGAAAAGACAAATGAGCTTACCGACAAAACAGAAATATAGCCACAGATGTGGAAAACACGCTCATGGTCACCAGGGGATAAGGTGGGCAGGGCTAAACCAGCAGATTGGGACTGACACATACACGCTACTATATATAAATAGGTGACTCGTAAGGACCTGAGCTTCCCCGGTGACTCAGCAATAAAGAATTTACCTGCCAGTGCAAGAGATTCGGGTGCAATCCCTCGGTGGGAAAATTCCTGGAGAAGAAAACAACAATCCACTCCAGTATTCTTGTTTTGGAAATCTCATGGACAGAGGAGCCTTGCAGGCTACAGTCCATGGGGTCATGACTGAGACCCAACAATACCAACAATAAGGACCTATTGTATAGCATAAAGAACTCTACTCAATACTCTGCAATGGCTTACATAGGAAAAAAATCGTAAAAAAATAGATAACATATGTATGTGTATGTATCACTGTTTCACTTTGTTATACACCTGAAACTAAAACAATATTATAGATCAACTATACTCCAGTGAAATATTTTAAAAAGAAGTTCAGTTCACTTTAGTCGCTAAGTTGTGTCCGACTCTTTGCAACCCCATGAACTGCAGCACATCAGGCCTCCCTGTCCATCACCAATTCCCAGAATCTACCCAAACCCATGTCCATTGAGTCAGTGATGCCATCCAACCATCTCATCCTCTGTCGTCCCCTTCTCCTCTTGCCCTCAATCTTTCCCAGCATCAGGGTCTTTTCAAATGAGTCAGCTCTTCGCATCAGGCGGCCAAAGTATTGGAGTTTCAGCTTCAGCATCAGTCCTTCCAATGAACACCCAGGACTGATCTTTAGGATGGACTGGTTGGATCTCCTTGCAGTCCAAGGGACTCTCAAGAGTCTTCTCCAACACCACAGTTCAAAAGCATTAATTCTTTGGCTCTCAGCCTTCTTTATAGTCCAACTATAAAAAGAAGTAATGCCTACAAATACTAATATAGCCAAGAGCTGAGAGAGATGAAGAACAAAGTTAAGTTTGAGGTTTGGAGAAGAGGAAAGGTAAAAATGAGCAGTTACAAGCACTTCTAGAGGTAGTTAGCAAGAAATTCATATAATGGCATTCAAGCAACAGTAAAAGCTGAGATAAAAATGGAGGCAAAACAGAAGAAAAAGCCTGGGATAACAGATAGATGTAGTATCTAACACAAGGTCTAGTGCATAGAAAGTGCTTCATACATTGTTGTTCAAAGAGTAAATAAAGAAAAAGAAAAGCTGAGAATAAAATCTTTTCTAGGATCTCCTTTCAACGAGCCGAAGGAAGACACAGAACTAGAGATAAACATGTAATGACCAGAGGACACAGATATACTGATTAACATTTCAAAAAACTTTCAGGGACACAGTATTGATACAAAGGACACTGCAGAGGAACCGTTATAGTTTACTAAGATAACGGTTCTACTATGAAAACAGGTTAAAAGTTTATAAATGGTTGAAGAAATAATGAGGAATCTAGGGGATCTGAGCAGAAACTTCCTGGTAAAGATGGGAAGGAGAAATTACAGTGGAAAGAAAGCTAGTTTGCTATTATTTTATTTTGTTTCAGTTCAGTTCAGTCGCTCAGTCATGTCCGACTCTTTGTGACCCTATGAACCACAGCATGCCAGGCCTCCCTGTCCATTACCAACTCCCGGAGTCCACCAAAACCCATGTCCATCCAGCTAGTGATGCCATCCAACCATCTCATCCTCTGTCGTCCCCTTCTCCTCCTGCCCTCAACCTTTCCCAGCATCAGAGTCTTTTTAAATGAGTGAGCTCTTAGCATCAGGTGACCAAAGTATTGGAGATTCAGCTTCAACATCAATCCTTCCAATGAACACCCAGGACTGATCTCCTTTAGAATGGACTGGTTGGATCTCCTTGCAGTCCAAGGGACTCTCAAGAGTCTTCTCCAACACCACAGTTCAAAAGCATCAATTCTTCAGCACTTAGCTTTCTTTATAGTCCAACTCTCACACCCATACATGACCGCTGGAAAAACCATAGCCTTGATTAGATGAACTTTTGTTGGCAAAGTAATGTCTCTGCTTTTGAATATGCTATCTAGGTTTGTCATAACTTTTCTTCCAAGGAGCAAGCGTCTTTTTTTAAATTTCATGGCTGCAATCACCATGTGCAGTGATTTTGGAGCCCAGAAAAATAATGTCAGCCATTGTTTCCACTGTTTCCCCATCTATTTGCCATGAAGTGATGGGATCAGATGCCATGATCTTAGTTTTCTGAATGCTGAGCTTTAAGCCAACTTTTTCACTTTCCTCTTTCACTTTCATCAAGAGGCTCTTTAGTTCCTCTTCACTGTCTGCCATAAGGGTGGTTTCATCTGCATATCTGAGGTTATTGATATTTCTTTTGGCAATCTTGATTCCAGCTTGTGCTTCTTCCAGCCCAGCGTTTCTCAGGATGTACTCTGCATATAAGTTAAATAAGCAGGGTGACAATATACAGCCTTGCCGTACTCCTTTTCCTATTTGGAACCAGTCCACTCCATGTCCAGTTGTAACAGTTGTTTCCTGACCTGCATGCAGATTTCTCAAGAGGCAGGTCAGGTGTTCTGGTATTCCCATCTCTTTCAGAATTGTCCACAGTTTGTTGTGAGCCACACAGTCAAAGGCTTTGGCATAGTCAATAAAGCAGAAATAGATTTTTTTTTCTGGAACTCTTGCTTTTTCAGTGATCCAGCAGATGTTGTTATTTTGTTTAGTGGCTTATTATTATTATTTTTAGAGGACCGATGAACCATAACAGCACTTACGCCAAAAAGGAATAGATGTTCATACATGCGTGCTCAGTCACTAAGTCATGTCCAACTCGCTGCGATCCTCTGTATTGTAGCCCACAGGCTCTTCTGTCCATGGGATTCTCCAGGCAAGAATACTGGAGTGGGTTACCATGTTCTCTTCCAAGGGATGTTCCCAACCCAGGGATCAAACCTGCATCTGCTGTGTCTCAGGAGGATTCTTTACTGCTGAGCCATCCAAGAAGCCTGGGTGTTACTAGATAGGGATAGAAAAAATAAAGGAAAATAGAGAGTTTAATTTCAACAACAAAGTCCAGGAGAAGGTAGGAGGGGATAAAATAATGAGAAGAGATAGATAAGCGATCATATGAAAGGAAGAGGGGCAACTCCTCCTTTGACAGAGAAGTAGAGAAGAGGGAATGATTGAAACCACAGGGAAATATCTAGGTTAGGGGAAGGGACTTCAGGGAATCAGAAATACTTAAGGTTAAACATAGACATTTAAGTTGTATGGTGGATTATCAGCTGAGAATGGCTGTGTGGAAGTTTGAAATGTTGATAGATTTCTACAGAAAATATCATGAATGTCAAACTCTTTTCAGGCAACAGTGAAGATCATCTTAAGGCTGATAGTTCAAGGTTATCCAGGAAATCCAGGAAGCAGGGTCTTAAAATACTTATGTTCAACACCCTGAATTTCAGACGAGAATACTAAATATAAAAGTTTACCTAGGTGCATGAGTTATCTACTAACATCACAAATTAACCCAAAGTGGAGCAGCTTAAAATGCCAGTTCGATTGGCATGTCTTAACTGGACCCTCCGCTTAGCGTCTCTCTCAGGCTGCAAGCAGTTTTTGGTGGGGCTGTATTCATCTCAGGGCTTGATGGGGAAGGTTTGACTTCTGAGTATGTATGCTACCTTGCAGGATTTAGTTATTCATAGGCTGCGGGACAAAGGTCCTCTGTTCTTTGCTGGGTGCTCGCCAAAGACTGCCCGCTTTCCCTGTCACGCTGGTGTCAACAGCACGAGAGTTTGTTTCATCAAAGTGTGCAATCTAAGAAGGTAATACAGAGGGCTGTCTGGCAAGACAGAAACCACAGCCTTTCGTTGCCTAGTCATGGAAGTGACATTCCATCAAATTTCCCTGACTCTGTTAATTAGAGTCACTGAGTGCCACCCACACTTAGAGACAGGGAATTAGGTAAGAGTGTGAATACCTGATGACAGAGCTCATATGGGACCATCCTAGTATCTGACTTTAGATCAAGATTACACTAGACATGACTTGGTGAGTATTTTAAAGGTAGCCAGTTGATTTCTTTAAATGCTTTCTAATTCTTTTTTTAAAATTGTGCTCCTGCTAAAGAAGTGAACACAAATTGTTGTTGTCATTGTTAATTGGCCACTTATGTCTGATTCTTCTGTGATCCCATGGGTTGGGACATTCCGCATGGAATCTTCATGACCCAGGGATTGAACCTGCATCTCCTGCCTGCATCTCTTGCATTGCAAGTGGATTCTTTTCTGCTGAGCCACCAAGGATGCCCTGAACACACATTAAGTCTCAGGATACAAAGGTATTTATCTTTGAATATGGGCTGGTAGCTGTATAAATAATAGAAAGGAAGAAAGATGGGTAAGTAGGAAGAAAATCTGAAGGAAGAAAGGAAGGCAAAGACATATTTGAGCCACTAGGAGTGAAGATGAGATTTAAAGTCTGATGGTATTACTGCTGTAAGAGTCAGGTAGTGGTTAATTGAAGATCCAGAAAGTCGTGAATGTTGGCGTTCCCAAATTCATCATAGTGATCAAAATGAATTTGATATCACTGACTACAATGATGGCATGTACAGAGGCTCTAGTGGGCCCCAGGACTAAGTGCTCCCACAGCAATTACGATGATGATGGTGGTGGTGGTGGTGGTGGCATTAATCAGTCATATTTTTGGATTGATCCAGATTCTGTACTAAATGCTTTACATACATATGTCAATTCATCCTCACAACAACTCTTAATTTTCCCATTAAGAAATTACGAATTTGAGAATGTAATCTACCCAAGTTCACAAAGCTAGGAAGAGGCACAGTAATGATGGTAATCTAGATCTTGGTAGTATGAAATCCATTTCTGTTTTTTATTGGCTTGCTCTTTAAAACTCAAAATGTTGCGAAGAGCTTGGGAAGTCTGAAATCAGTAAGGAAGCAAGAGTAAGAGTACAATTTTAAAGAGAGGCTATGAAAGGGGAGTACATTTTGGAAGATAAAGAGAGGTAAACATGTGGTCTAATAGATGATGGTATTAGATTTTAAAAAGAGGAGGGAGGGAGAGATGATGGTAAACCGGGAACAAAGAGAAATGGTGACTTTTTACAAATCAAGTGATCATATTAATCTAATTATAATAGATTAGAAAAAAATTAGGAAATTAGGAGGATTTTATTGGGAGAGAGAAAAAAAAACATCCATCACAGTAAATTGGGCATGGAGAATACAGTGTTTCAGGGTTTGGTGATGACAATTTAATTATGAGTTACTTAGATATTCAAGAGGACTTTTCTCCAAGGGACTTGGTACATATTTGTAAAATTTTTAAAATATATAAAAAAGCCAGCAAAAAATCACTGGTACTGCTCTCATGCTGCTTGTCACCTAAAGTTTAGGGTGACCCCTTACACCTGAACATTTTGAGTGACCTATAATAATTTACTGGGGCAATAGGCACAGGCTGGGACTGTTAGAAACTAGAGTTTATGCTCATCTTACTAATGAAGAAAATGGATAATCCATAAGCAAGCAAAGAAATAAATGTGTGATTACAAGTTCATGAATCTTTTAAAGGAAATAAAACATTTGTATAGGATGGCCAGGGATGAGTTCTCTGCAGAAGTGATAAAAGAAAACTAAGACCTAGCAGAAACAGAGGAGCAGCTGATATAAAAGAGAAGGACAGCATATTTAATCACTTAATAGGACTGGAACTGGAAAATAGCTCTGCCTGGGCAAAGTACCAGAAGGGTGCCGTGTCTCTGGAGTGTCCCATTGAGGGGAATTATGTGACAGAAGACTGGAAAAAGGAGGCAGCGAGTAGGTCAGCAGTGTAGTAAGTGCAATAGAAAGCCATCAAAGATACTTAAATAATATAGTGAGATTATCCAAGCTTCCCTAGAAGGTCAGATAGTAGTCTATGTTCGATACAGGATACAGGATGCTTGGGGCTGGTGCACGGGGATGATCCAGAGAGATGATATGGGGTGGGAGGTGGGAGGGGGGGCTCAGGATTGGGAACTCATGTACACCCGTGGCTGATTCATGTCAATGTATGGCAAAACCAATACAGTATTGTAAAGCAAAATAAAGTAAAAATAAAAATTAAAAAAAAAAGAATCTGCCTGCAATGCAGGGGACCCCAGTTCATTCCAGAAATCTGGAAGATCCCCTGGAGAAGGGAATAGCTACCCAGTCCAGTATTCTTGCCTGGACAAAGGAGCCTGGTGGGCTACAGTCGATAGGGTCACAGAGAGTTGGACACGACTGAATGACTAAGCCTGAGAATGGATGAGATCATTCAATTTATGTTGAAATGTGCCAGGGGCAGAGGGCAAGAGTGGGTGTATGAAAATATTTTGGGGGATGGACAAAATAGCAGTGAAGACTGAGGCAAATGAACAGGATCTATATATAATCTTGAGATAAAGCAATCACATATGCTGACGGCTAAATGTAGGGGGTGATAGAGAAAAGATTCAAGAATGACTTCCAGTTTTCTGGCATGAGCCATGGGCAGATAGTGTTGACAGTTTCTGAGCTGGAGAAGACTTTGAGACAGGAAGCCTTCTAAATAGGAGAGGTGAGAACACTGATTCCAATTTTAAGGCTTCACTCCGTCTCTCTCCTCTGGTTTGAAAGCAGGAACCAAAATGTCCACATTATCAGTGAGAGTTCCTTAGTGGAAATCCACAGAAACAGACCAAGCTAGAATGGGCAAGGTTTGATGTATGGGAAACCTAATGCGGACTCACAGAATCAAGGAGAATCTGGAGATTCAGGCTTGGAAATAAGTAGAAATTTAGGTACTTGTGGAGGCGGGAACCACAAGTGACTGATTAGAACCGCTTACTTTAGGAATAAAAGAGAACAACAATCACTTTCAGTGTTTATGAATCGTTGTGCAAGAGACTGTGCTCAGGAAAAGAGTATCTATCTGGCTGCAGAGACTTAAAGCTGAAATATTCTATGATCCAGCCATCATCCACCCCACAACCTGAAAACTCTGAATGAGGAGGGAGGTTGGGAAATGAAACTGTTCCTGAACTATACTCAGGAGGGTGACAAGGACAGGAACAAGGGATGCAGAGGGGAAGAACCACTTTCCACAAAGTGCATGACTCCACCCTGATATAAAAACAGCATTGTGTTGTTATTGTTGTTCAGTCGTTAAGTCAGGTCTGACTCTTTGCCATCCCATGGACTTCAGCACGCCAGGCTTCCCTGGCCTTCACCGTCTCCTGGAGTTTGCTCAAATCCATATCCATTGAGTCAATGATGCTATATCTAACCATTTTATCCTCTGTCACCCTCTTCTCCGCCTGCCTTCAATCTTCCAGCATCAGGGTCTTTTCCAACAAGTCAGCTATTTCAATCTGGTTGCCAAAGTATTGGAACTTTAGTTTCAGCATCAGTCCTTCCAATGAATATGCAGGTTTGATCTCCTTTCACTAACATTTTTATCAGACATATTTCATTTCCTTTTTGGTCTGCATTTGGTGATAATCCAGGGAAATTAGTGAACCCAGTTCTCTTCATTGCACTGGGCTGATTTAGCTAATGATCTGTTAATGAGTCGTTAATCACTTATTGAAATCTGGAGGGTTGGGTGACTGAGCAGGTGCTAAACCTGGAGGAGAAATTTGCTGCAATAAAACCTTCCAATTTCCATTTCCCGGGAGCAGGCTCCTCCCAGCTCCCTCTTCATTTTTTTTCTGTGTGCATGCGGGTAGATTTTTTTTTTTCCCCTTTCACATTCTCGCAGAATCTTGAACAAACAGGGCTCTTAATGCATCCTGAAGTGCTGATAGCCAGGGTCTACTAGTCTTGAAGGTTATATCTTGGTTGCTGATGCAGTTAGGAATTGTAATGTTGCAGTAGTTTAGCTACCGCAATTGGAAAACCATTGAGTTTCATAAGAGTAATAATTGATTGATCTATCAATGTCTCTGGCAACAACAAACTGTAAAATTCTAAGCAACCATATGGAAGTATATGGTATATGAAAATACTTTCACAGGCGCTGTCTCATTTGATCAGAAACAACAGCCATGAGAGATGAGGGGATGGGGTATTTTCCAGATGATGTGATGGGGATGAGGGGAGGTTAAGTAATATTTCCAAAGTCTCTTCACTTGAAAGTCACAGGGCTGGATTTTAATCCAGGTGTGACTGACTCCAAATTCTATCTACTGGACCATGTTGCCTCTCCTAGAATCTGAAGCAAACATTGGAAAGATGTGGAATTGATGCCATGGGCTTCACGCTTGAAACATGTATTTTGCTTCTTTATTAGTGTTACTAAACTACAGAAAGAGAAACCTTCAGAAATACAAGGAACATTAGTTAAATTCCTGGTCTCCACTCCAGATCTACCAGCCTAAGTCCCATGAATCTGTATTTTATATACTTCCCTAGAAATATTGGGGCACTCTAATGTTTGGGAATCTTAGTTTCTCACTGATTGCTTCACCCATAACCATAGTAAACACATTTAATAAGATTAATGACCTACTCTCTCTGCCGAGAGTATATTAGAAGCATAACATTAGAAAATGAAGCAGAAAATAAAAGGATAGGCTTTTTGAGGTTAGCACACTTATCAGGAGTGGCAATATCTCACACAAACTCCTATTGAGAAATGGGAAAGAAACACTGAAATGTAGATACAGGCTTCTATTTATTAAAGTGTGTGTATGTGTGTGTGTGTGTGTGTGAGTGCACTCATTCAGTCACGTCCAACTCTTTGCAACCCTATTTATTAAAGTACAATAATGAAAATAATTATGCTGGCCCAATCTCAAGAAGAAAAAAAGTTTAAATTATACTCAGTACCCTTTCTCTGCTAATACCAGGAAAGATAACAATTTTTTTTTCTCTTTTAGGTAAGAAGGGATTTAGAGACAAACACATTCCCCAGACAGAGTATGGACTATCTTAGAAGGTGAGAGTGACCCCAAAACACAGCATGGTTAGTTTTTATGGGCTGGGTAATTTCTTAGGCTAATGAATGGGAGGATTATTCCAATTATTTTGGGGAAGAAGTGGGGATTTCCAGGAAGTGAGCCACCATCCACCTCTTGGGCTTTGATAGCTGCCCTCAGAACTGTCATGACACTTGTGGGTGTGTCCCAATAATGTTTACAAATATTTGTAAAACAGTTTTAAACTTAAACTTGTTTTGGTACTTGTAGAAATAAAATTCATCTTCAAGAGTTCCCTGAAGTAGCAACATTTGACTATAAGTTAAAACACCAAGTTCAAACCCCACCCCGATCACTAATTTTATGAACGTGGAAAAGTGTCTTAACTTCTACCCTCTTACTTGCAGTTTTCTTACAGCTGTAAAATGATCTAAGTTGTGAGGATGAAATGAAATAATGGATGTGAAAGCCTTGTGCATATGGAAAAGCCTTACATGAATATTATATATTATGAGTATCTGAAAAATTCCCATACAACATGTTATTCTCTCATGGTTCTGGATTCATAAGGCTTCATTGTATTCTATTTGCTGGCTAGCACAGGGATATAGGACTTCTCTATTAAATCAGTATACCCATGAGTCCAGTGGAACAACTCACCAGAAAAATTCATGTTCTTGGCCTCTGTTCCTAGTTAAAGTGTGTGACCTTGGGCAAACATCTTTCACTTATTATAAGCTTTCTTATCTTGAGAATGAGATTGGAAATCCCCACTGGATGTGTATCAAAAAGCATGTCATAAGAATGGTGGAGAATGTCTTGGAAAATGGAACTTTTTAGACACTCCTATCCTCTAGATATAAAACTGTGTTATCATAAGGCCTAGAAAGACTTCCCCAAGTGGCGCTGTAGGTAAAGAACCCACCTGCCAATGCAGGTACGCTTAAGAAACGCGGGTTCAATCCCTGCGTCGGGATGATTCCCTGGAGGAAGGTATGGCAACCCACTCCAGTATTCTTGCCTGGAGACTTCCATGGACAGAGGAGTTTGTGGGGTTCAGTCCATGGGGTAGCCCAGAGTCATACACAACTGAATGACTTAACGCACATGCATGCAAGGCATAGAAAAGTGTTTTTATGAAAGTGGCAGATGATCAATGCTGGTAGGTGACCCAGACAACTTGCATGATTACTTTTTAAATAACTGAAGCAAGAAATTCTATAGCAACCACTTCACTGGCAAATTCTATGAAAGGTTTTTGGAGTTGAACTAATTTTTCGGTGTAATCATAAGAATGAACATTTTTGTTGTTAGTTTGTGGTGTGTGTGTGTGTGTGTGTGTGTGTGTGTGTTTCCTGATTCGGTATCTCTTCAAACTAATGGTCTAAAAGACTCAAAGCTAAGTGAGTAATATTTTTAAAACTTCCCAACTCTCTGCTGAGTCCTGGTTTCCGCTTTCTCAGAAAAGTGGGTATCTGAGGCCTACTGGCCAGTGGTGTTGTTTGTTTGTTTGTTTTTCAAAAAAACAGAAACTAAAAATTTTAAAACCAAAGGAAAATGGGTAATCCTGTCACTCTAGTAATATGTACTAGTTTGTTATTTTCTTTTGTTGGTAAGTGAAACTTAAGGGAACCAAAGATTTGCATTTTCTAGTACCTACCAGGGGTTCAAAGTGTTTGTCTGATACACATTTGATGGGGCTTCCCCTGCTGACTCATATGGTAAAGAATCTTCCTGCAATGCAGGAGACCCGGGTTAGATCCCTGGGTCAGGAGGATGACCTGGAGAAGGAAATTGCAATCCACTCTAGTAGTCTTGCCTCGGAAATCCCAGGGACAGAGGAGCCTGGAAGGCTATAGTCCATGAGACTGCAAAGAGTCAGAGATGACTGAGCAACTAATACTGTCAAATTCATATGGTGTTATGATACCAACTAGTTGGGTTTTCTTTTTCCTTCAGAAACGGAAGGGAAATTTTATTTTATTCTATCATCATAGTATCCAATAATACTCACCTGAAATTGTTTAAGCAGCTTTTTAATATACTACAAGCTTAAAGATTTTATTCCAGTCAAGGAATTAAAATATGCTTTTAAAGTTCAGGATCATTGATTCCTGTTAAAGAAATAAGCCCCTTAATTCAAAACAGTTAACTGAAACTCCCAAAGAAATGGTATATTCAGGCATGTAACAGGGCTCAGTTAAGAGACATTTAGTTTTCCTCTGCATTGGAAAAATCTGCCAATGCCCCATCCTTCAAAGAGAAATGCATTTGTTATACTAATCTTAGAAAGGGATGTGGTGAAATAAATGAAAGTTATTAAAGAAAGGGAGATGGATGGCAATTGAGACAACCGTTTGTTTTGCCACCACCGAATTTATTTCCAGAAAAAGGCCCTTATCAATTTCTAGGGAATGGTTTGTTCTGTCAGAGTGGATGCAGTGTTAATGTTCTTTACGGCTCTCTCAGAACCAGTGCAGTGACACCAATCTAAATAAAGGAGAAAGGAAGGCTTAATCATGCCTGCCACTGACCAGTTATTAACATTTTCCAACAAGGGCATTAGAGGAAGAATTCAGAGAGGTCAATTTGTATTTCAAGAGTGGAGCCAAAAGAGAGAAAACTTACTTGAAAGTGATGTGCTTATGGCAAGAGTAGGTGTGTCAAGCCCACTCCGACTGGGCAAGCCTTTATTAAGCATCTTCTATGGCACAAAGATCATCATTTAAGGAGCTCATTGTCTAGTTAAGAAAAGTGTTTGGGGAAAAAAAAACAAAATCAGCAAACATTTGTCAAAGTAATTTGAATAGATATAAAGACACAAAGGAGAGATTGATTAACCCTTCTTGGAAAGCTAAAACCAGGAAAAGGCTTGAGTAAGAAGTTTGGCTGTGTAAGATCTGCCTGCAACACAGGAGACCCGGGTTTGATCTCTGGGTCTGGAAGATGCCCTGAAGGAAGGAATGGCCACCCACTCCAGTATTCTTGCCTGGAGAATTCCATGGACAGAGCAGGCTGGAAGGTTACAGTCCATGGGGTCTCAAAGAGTTGGACACAATTGAACAGCTAACACACACACACAATACAAGATACAAAGGAGAGACTGATGAACCATTCTTGGAAAACTAAAACCAGGCTTGAGTTAGAAGTTTGGCTGTGGGGGATAAAATGTCAGATGTCAGCCATGGAAGGGAAGCTCCAGGCAAAGAACATACATGAGCAAAGGCTTGGATCTGTAAGATACCATGGAAAATTCTGGAAGACAGGGCTCCATGTTGATGTAGCATAACATTCCTAGGGGGAAAGAAAGAGATTTAGGAGACAAAAGGACTCTGAAACAGAAGCTTACATTGGTACACCACTGATGAGTATTTTGATGAAAAGGATCAAACTACATTACATAACAATTATTCAGGCAGAAATACAGTTAAAAAGATTCAAGAGTGAAGAGATGGAGATAAGTTAGGAAAATATGGTAAGATCTAAAAGTGAGAGACATACATTCTAAATTAAGGTAGTGGGGGTGAAATTAAAGATTAAAGTGATTATACAGGTTGGAGAAACATTTTTTAGAATTTCTGGGTATCAGTATGTTTTGATATAGAATAAGTGTTTAACTGGTTATAGATTTGATAGCCATGTAGTTTTTAAATGACCGTTGAGTCCAAATCTATCATCCCTAGTATATGCTTTTCTGGCTATCTGTCCTCCAATATACCACTATAATATAATTCCGTGTAATCATTTACTCCTTATTCAGTTTTCCATTTTGAAACCATTTTGCTATACCCTGTGGAACTGCCAATCCTGCTATATGTATGGCATACATATATATATATATATGTGTGTGTCTATATATATAATATATATGGCATATGTATATATATAATATGTATATATGTGTATATATATAATGCTCATTCTAAAATTTATTCTAAAGTATAGATATCATGGATTTAGTTCATTTTGACATCATTTATGCACTTGTTTTTATACTTACCTTAAGTGGTAGATAATTGTTTCCTCCATCTGTTTTAACTCTAGATGAAGAAGTATAGGTTCTATCCTTCTGGTTCCCTGTGGCTTATTATTACTTCTGTTAAAATTAAACTGCCTCCTTTGAGGTTTCTGCTCTTTAACTATACCATTCCCTAAATACTATTATCTATTGACCTTCAATATATTCCTCTTCAGTCATTAAATAGTCTGTTCATGAATTTTCAGTGACTAAATATTACATCTTATTCTCTTGATAGCAACCAAATCTTTGTCAAAAGTCTGACATCAACTCCCATTACCGCCAATCCCACAAGGACGATGGATTGAACACTGGTTCATTTCCTTAACCTCTTTATCTCTGAATGACCTTCTTTAATCCATTCAAGTTTATTCCTTGAACTTGGTTACATGGTACACTGCTCCACAATCTAAAATCCTGAAGTCAATCACCCCTTTCTCTAAGCAAAACTTTGTATCTTCCATCCTGCTTATCAGATTATTCCTACTTTAACCTTAAAGACACCTCCACTCCACTGCACTCTTCTTATCTTTGGATTCAAGCATCCATTATTTAAATAGCACTGCCTATAAATTCTAAAGCCTAAGTGTTTTGCCTCATCCTGCTTTCAAACCCCTAATATTGAATGAACGCAAACAAATGTGTCCTCCACTCCTGTGCTTGAGTTGCAGAGCAAAGATTAAACACACACACACACACACACACACAGACAGGCTGGTTCTACATCAACTCAAGGTCTTTAAACTACAATGAGTTTACTACATTGAGCGCAAGTGAACTGTTTCTCTTTTCAACTCCCTCTCACTCCTCATACATTTCTACTCTTGTTTCAGAATGAAAACACAAGCTATCAGACAGGAATTCTTTCACACTCCTCTCCCCAGACACAAAATCTTCCATCACCTGTACCTTTCCCCTCTTCCTCTTCTGTTGCAATAAAAAGCTCATCTGAAATTACAAACTGTGCCTTCCAGGCCATTTCTTCTGACCTTCCGAAAAACTTAACACTATTTTTAACCCTTCTCTCTATAACAGTTAACATTTCCTTCATCATTAGATTTTTCCACCCACTTTTAACTAAGCTGAGTTTAATCTAAGCAACCAGAAACAAAACAATGTACAAGAGAACTCACTCTTGACCCCTAACAATTCTGTTCAGCTAAATTGCTATCTTTATCCTCTTTTTCACAAGCACCAAAACAACGTCCATACTCCCTACATCAGAAGGGAGTATATACCATACCCTCAACCTCTGGGATCTAATGCCTGATGATCTGAGATGGAGCTGATGTAATCGTAATTGAGATAAAGTGCGCAATAAACATAATACACTTGAATCATCCTGAAACCACCCCCCCACACCCCTACCCTCAGAGACATTTTCTTCCACGAAACTGGTCCTGCTGTTGTAAAGTTTGGGAACTGCTGCATTTTGTCTCCGTGCCATACTAAATCCTCAACCACTTTCACTTGACACTAACTCTAACACACAACTCTCCATAGAGACAGCTTTTACTAGGAAAACCAATGACCTTCAAGTTGTTCTTCCAAAGACTGGTTCTCAGTCCTCATCTTCATCAATCACAGTTTGTATTTGAAACACCCTCTTCTTTTCCTCCTGTGAAGTCTGTGCTGAATTTCCACTATGGCTGGTTCATGCCTCTCTCCTTTGCATACTCAGCTACTCCCTTTGGACAGCAAATATTAGAGTTGCCTAAGACTCAAAGGGGCTTCCCTGGTGGCTCAGTAGTAAGGAATCTACCTGCCAGTGTAGGAGATGTGGGTTCAGTCCTTGGACTGAAAAGGTCCTCTGGAGAAGGAAATGGTAAACCACTTTGGTATTCTTGCCTGAGCAATCCCATGGAGAGAGGAGCCTGGCAGGATATAGTTCATGGAGTCACAAAGAGTCAACATGATTGAGCAGCTAAACAACAACAACAAAAAACTCAGCACTGCTTCTTCCAAGTTGCTTTGTGTCGCTAGACAAGGGATCAGCTACGTTTCTCTGAGAAATTTGAGAGAGTAAATATTTTAGGTTTTGAGGAGCATATATTCTCTGTTGTAACTACTCAATCCTGTCACTATAAAGTGAAAGCAACCATAAACAATACGTAAATTAATAGGCGTGGTGGTGTTTCAATAAATCTGTATTTATAAAATCAGCCAAGAGGCTGGATTTGTCTCCGGGAATTTGCCAATCCTGATCTAGATTACCTCGTCCATACTCGTAGCTTTAATTACTACCTAGAAGTGAATCAAAAAATATATGCACCCATGACCTCTCCTCTAAGTTCCAAAATAGCATTTGACATTTGCGCTGGAAAAATGAAATGTAGCCACAGACTTGACAGGAATTCTTATAATCATAGAGTCCTTATGATGATCTGCAAGGATATATGCACATCCATCCGTTAATTAACTTTAGACGTGATCCCTATTATTCCTCCATCATTCACACCACTCATCATCCAGTCTCCGCGTGTGTTCCTTGGGTCTGAACATGCCAAGCAGCAGTCTGCTCCAGGGTATTTGCCCTGGTTTTGCTCTCTACCTGAATACCCCATTCCCACATTACTCCACAGACATCCCCGTGACTAGCCATTTCACCTCCTTCAAGTCTTTTCTCAAACTTCACTTTCTCTTCAAAGACTACAACAATTACCCTGTTTAAAATCCCCCACCATTTCCCAGTCCCAGATCTCCAACTTTGCTCTATATCTGCTTCAGTAGCTTTCACTTTCCGATACATTGTATGATTTACTTATCTATTATGTTAGGTGTTTTTTTTTTTTTATCATCTGCTTCCTTTGACAAAAATATATACTCCAAAAGGACAGTGATGGCTTGTCTATAATATTTTTTTATCCCAAGAACCAAGGCAAGAGTCTGGCATATAGTTCAATTCAATAAATATAAGAATAACAAATAAATAAAATACTTAAAGCCAAATTCATAATACTTAAAATTAATTTGGGGGCTTCCCTATTGGCTCAGTGGTAAAGAAGGTGCCTACCGATGCAGCAGACATGAGTTCAATCCCTGAATCAGGACGATCCCCTAGAGAAGGAAATGGCAGCCCACTTCAGCATTCTTAGTTTGGAAATCCCGTGGACAGAGGAGCCTGGTGGGTTATAGTCCATGGGGTCACAAAGAGTCAGACATGACTTAGTGACTAAACAACAAAACAGCAGAACCTTTGCATACACTGTTGCCTCTGCTTGGAACGCGGTTCACTATTTGCCTAGTTAATTCCCGTGTCTCCTGTAACCCCGATTCAATCAATAATTTCTTAAACTTTCTTGCCGTTCCTAAGTCAATTAGCAATATGAAAGATTTTCACAGGGCACATATTTTTGAGATTTCTATCTTATCCTTTGTGTTCTCCGCAGAGATTACAAACTCCATGAGAAAAGAAATAAATGCTATCTTCCCTCTCTCTCTCTCTCACACACACACATGCACGCATATGCACGCATATGCACATAAGCACACCAATGCAATTCTAGCAATTAGCCCAGTGGTTGACCCATAATGGGCACTCATAGTGTGAGGAAATTAGAGGAGAAAAAAATCCCAGGTTTTAATTTTGAATGAGATAAATGATGCTATCTCTAACTAAAGTAAGGAAAATATGCAAGATAATGTTTTAAACTTTAATTTCTCAAGTTAGAGATGCTTATATATTGGATTATTTGTTATTTGACTATGTAGTATTGGAAATTGGAAGAAGTCAAAATTTTCTATTTTATTCTTCCTTTGTATGAAAACATGAATACTTCCTAGCCTTTGAAATCTGCTATAATTAATCATAACTATTGTCCCATTTAATATTCAAATTATTATAACTTTCCCAGTAGAGTTCCTTTGAGCCAGTTTTTTTTTTATTACTACCCAAGATAGTCTTAAAATGTCCTTGTAAATGTCAATAACAATCTTCTAGAGCAATATGGATTTTTTCCTTGCCTCAAAGTATTTTTCTGTGGGCCTTAGTGCTTTTTTCAGTTCAGTTCAGTTCAGTTCAGTTCAGTTCAGTCGCTCAGTTGTGTCCGGCTCTTTGTGACCCCATGAATCGCAGCACACCAGGCCTCCCTGTCCAACACCATCTCCAGGAGTTCACTCAGACTCACGTCCATCGAGTCAGTGATGCCATCCAGCCATCCCACCCAGCATCATAGTCTTTTCCAATGAGTCAACTCTTCGCATGAGATGGCCAAAGTACTGGAGCTTCAGCTTTAGCATCATTCCTTCCAAAGAAATCCCAGGGTTGATCTCCTTCAGAATGGACTGGTTGGATCTCCTTGCAGTCCAAGGGACTCTCAAGAGTCTTATCCAACACCACAGCTTAAAAGCATCAATTCTTCAGCACTCAGCCTTCTTCACAGTCCAACTCTCACATCCATATATGACCACAGGAAAAACCATACCCTTGACTAGACGGACCTTAGTCGGCAAAGTAATGTCTCTGCTTTTAGTGGACAATATTAGAAACTAAAATATGAGTGTTAGATGTGAACATGAATGTCTGTCGATGAACAAAAGTGCTGTGACTGCTGTTCATCCCTGTTTAGAGTTAGCCAAAAAGATATTTTCTTTTAGGATTATTCACTTTCTATTTTATTTCCCCAATTTAACATAAGCTTATGTTCTCTACTTTCGTAAGAACTATGATTTGCTTTATTATTGTTTTTCCATTACAGAAACATATAATGTTAATTGCTGAATTGGTTTTGACTCTTTTTGTGGCCCCATTGACTATAGTCCACCAAGCTCTTCTGTCCATGGGATTTCCCAGACAAGAATACTGGAGCGGGTAGCCATTCACTTCTCCAGGGGCTCTTCCTGATCCAGGAACTGAACCTGGGCCTCCTGCGTTGCAGCCAGATTCTTTACTGTCTGAGCTACCAGGAAAGCCCACAGAAACATATAGTGAGAGTTAATTTACTTTTCTAAAAATCATAAATTTTATTGATGGATAGTTGATTTACAATCAAACCAGTCAATCCTAAAGGAAATCAGTCTTGGATATTCATTGCTAAAGCTCCAATACTTTGACCACATGAGGTGAAGAAATGACTCATTGGAAAAGACCCTGATGCTGGGAAAGATTGAAGGCAGGAGGAGACGGGACAACAGAGGATGAAATGGTTGGATGGCATCACCGACTCAATGGACATGAGTTTGAGTAAGCTACAGGAGTTGGTGACGGACAGGGAAGCCTGGCATGCTGCAGTCCATGAGGTTGCAAAGAGTTGGACATGACTGAGCAACATAGTAGCTTCATATGTACAACATAGTGATTCAGAATTATAGATTATATTCCATTAAAAGTGTTATGAAATGACAGCTATATTCCCTGCACTGTAATATATATCCTTGTAGCTTACTTATCTGATGCATGGTAGTTTGTACCCCTTAATCCTCCACCTGCATCTTGCCCCTCACTCCCTCCCCACCCCCGCTAGTGGCAGCCACTACTCTGTTCTCTGTATCTGTAAATCTGTTTCTGTTTTGTTGTATTCATTTACTCATTTTGGTTTTTAGATTACACATATGAGCAATAGCATACAGTATTTGTCTTCCTCGGTCTGACTTATTTCACTGAACATATTTTAAAAAGGAAAGTATATCCATACCTAAATCACTACCAGCTTCATTTACCATATGTAAAAGAAAATCCTAAAAATAAAAAGGAGCCCAACAGTCCACCTGTAACACACACACACACACACACACACACACTCAATCAAAAATACGATATCAATAATAGTGTTTCGAGGAGCTTTGAGGGCTTCTCCCCCAGTACAACAACCACAATTGCTTAAAATTAATTAGAAAAACAACCATTTAAAGTCTCTGAAAATGGTCATAAAGTTCATGCAGCCAATAAAGAAAATTTGTATTCCTTTTCAGTTTTTTTTAAAATAATTTTTATTGGAGTATAAGTTGATTTACAATGTTGTGTTTCTGCTAAGAAACATTATTTCAAGAAAATCTACTAAATCTTGGTAAGAACTGTGAGAGTTTGTGCCATTTAAGCTTCAGAGTCCAGCAAAGCTTTAAGGAAGCCCCACTCTGTGTGTGGATGTGGCCAAGAAGAGGGGGCTGTTGGTCCTACAATCCCAGTCAGAGGCACTGGATCTTTCCAGGAGGGAAAGGTCACATGCATTTCTCATTGTTCGCAACTTCCTGTTACAGAGACTAAATCCTGGTAAGTGTGGCTGAGAAGTGAGTAATTCCCTTTCAGAGTCCAGCCACCACTGGTAGAGAGGGGGCATGGTTAACTGAGAACAAAAAGTGAAAGTGTTAGTTGCTCAGTTGTGTCCTGTTTGCCACCCCATGGCAAACAAGTAGCCTCTATCCTTGGAAAGCTCCAGTCAAGAACTGGAGTGGGTTGCCATTCCCTTCTCCAGGGAATCTTCCAGAACCAGAGATCAAACCTGAGTCTCTCACATTGCAAGGAGATTCTTTACCATCTGAGCCACCAGGAGCCCTAATCATCCTCACCCCCAGCTCCTTTGTAAGGAAGAGGTTCCATGCAGGAGAGAAAAGCCTAGAGGAGCCAAGCTAGTGCCCACATCCAGCACCCTAAGTGTAAACTGGAAAATCATCTAAGAAAAGCAATACAACATCCCTGTCTCAGTCCTTCCAAATTAGGGGCTTAAAGACTTTGCCCGGGGAGATGCTGGCCAGGAGAAGAGAAACAAACATTATTTGAAAGAGTATTCAGAAAGTCAAGACGGAAAACAATGGAGATTTTAGTATTAAGCAATTAAGAAGAAATCTGTAGCTCCATGAGAGAAATAAAACAACTGTAGTGCAGCTAGTTTCGGAGAAGGCAATGGCACCCTACTCCAGTACTCTTGCCTGGAAAATCCCATGGATGAAGAAGCCTGGAAGGCTGTCGCTAAGAGTCGGACACGACTGAGCAACTTCACTTTCACTTTTCACTTTCATGCATTGGAGAAGGAGATGGCAACCCACTCCAGTGTTTCTGCCTGGAGAATCCCAGGGACGGGGGAGCCTGGTGGGCTGCCGTCTATGGGGTCGCACAGAGTCGGACACGACTGAAGCGACTTAGCAGCAGCAGCAGCAGCAGCAGTGCAGCTAGTTTATCAGAGAGCACGATGGAAAGAAACTGCTAAGAAGAAAGCCTCTCAGGTTAGGACTAACCTCAGAAATAAGCTTCAAAATCTGTCCTTACACAGGTCCCCAAATTTAATTGGATTAGATTGTGAAGCAATTTGTGCCCTTGAGTATCATCAAAAACAATAGAACAATTAACCAGCAATTAGTGCTGGGTGTAATGCCAATAGGGGCGGAAAGCCCAAAATGGAAAGAGGCAAAGGGAGCTCTGCTAATACCACCCCATCCCAAGGTGACTGTGCACACGCCCAGAGGCACTCCTTTTGTGAAGCAACATCCCAGGCTTCACACTGTGGGAGAAATGCTTTAATCAAATAGTCCAGCCAGGTCACTAAGAAAATAAACAAGCAAACAACAGCAGAAAGCCCTGGGAGGGGGATAAGCATCTAGAGATGCTAAATAGTTTCAACAAAATAATTACGAGGCATGAAAACACACAGGGAAGTGTGGCCTTGCATTTTTTAAAAAAAGCATAATGTGTGGTGCTTTGGGTGCAGAAAGGGGCTCAGATGTTGGAACTGACAAACAAAGACATAAAAACAGCAAAACTGAAGAGGGATTAGTAGAGAATATGTAATCTGAAGAGAAGAGAGAAAAACGAAGAAACATTAACAAAGCCTCAGAGAAATATGATGCTTTTGAACTGTGGTGTTGGAGAAGACTCTTGAGAGTCCCTTGGACTGCTAGGAGATCTAACCAGTCCATTCTGAAGGAGATCAACCCTGGGATTTCTTTGGAAGGAATGATGCTAAAGCTGAAACTCCAGTACTTTGGCTACCTCATGCAAAGAGTTGATTCATTGGAAAAGACTATGATGCTGGGAGGGATTGGAGGCAGGAGGAGAAGGGGACAACAGAGGATGAGATGGCTGGATGGCATCGCTGGCTCTTTGGACGTGAGTCTGAGTGAACTCCAGGAGTTGGTGATGGACAGGGAGGCCTGGTGTGCTGCGATTCATGGGGTCGCAAAGAGTTGGACATGACTGAGCGACTGAAATGAACTGAACTGAACTGAACTGATTCAGTGCAACAATATATTTGTGATGATTTTGGCAGTAGAGGAGAAAGAAGCAGGGAAAATATTCAAAATATGCTTTTTAATTAATTTATTTTTTAACTGAAGGATAATTGCTTTACAGAATTTTGTTGTTTTCTGTCAAACCGCAACATGAATCAGCCATAGGTATACATATATCCCCACCCTTTTGAACCTCCCTCCCATCTCCCTCCCCATCCCACCCCTCTAGGTTGCTACAGAGCCCCTGTTTCAGTTCCCTGAGACATACAGCAAATTCCTGTTTAAAATATGATAATGTAAATTTCAATGTTACCCTCTTCATACATCTCACCTTCACCTCCCCTCTCCCCATATCCATAAGTCTATTCTCCATGTCTGTTTCTCAATTGCTGCCCTGTAAATAAATTCTTTAGTACCATTATTCTAGATTCCACATATATGCATTAGAATACGATATTTATTTTTCTCTCTCTGACTTACTTCACTCTGTATAATAGGTTCTAAATTCATCCACTTCATTAGAACTGACTCAAATGCATTCCTTTTTATGGCAGAGTAATATTCCATTGTGCATATGTACCACAACTTCCTTATCCATTACTCTGTCAAAGGGCATCTAGGTTGCTTCCACTTTCTAGCTATCATAAATAGTGCTGCTGAACAATGGGATACATGTGTCTGATTGCTAGGTCATATGGTGGTTTTATTCTGAGTTTTTTAAGGAATCGCCATAGCATCGTTCATAGTGGCTGTATCAATTTACATTCCCACTAACAGAGCAAGAGTGTTCCCTTTTCTCCACATCCTATACAGCATTTATTGTTTGCAGACTTTTTGATAATGGCCATTCTGACCAGTGTGAGGTGATATCTGATTGTAGTTTTGATTTGCATTTCAGAAAAAAATAGAATGAGAAAGACTAGAGATCTCTTCAAGAAAATTAGATACCAAGGAAACATTTCATGCAAAGATGGGCTCAATAAAGGACAGAAATGGTAGGGACCTAACAGAAGCAGAAGAGATGGCAAGAATACACAGGAGAACTGTACAAAAAAGATCTTTATGACCCAGATAATCACAATGGTTTGATCACTCACCTAGAGCTAGACATCCTGGAATGTAAAGTCAAGTGGGCCTTAGGAAGCATCACTATGAACAAAGCTAATGGAAGTGATGGAATTCCAGTTGAGCTATTTCAAATCCTGAAAGATGACGCTGTGAAAGTGCCACACTCAATATGCCAGCAAATTTGGAAAACTCAACAGTGGCCACAGGACTGGAAAAGGTCAGTTTTCATCCCAATCCCAAAGAAAGGCAATGCCAAAAAATGCTCAAACTACCACACAATTGCACTCATCTCACACGCTAGTAAAGTAATGCTTAAAATTCTCCAAGCTAGGCTTCAGCAATACGTGAACTGTGAACTTCCAGATGTTCAAGTTGGTTTTAGAATAGGCAGAGGAACCAGAGATCAAATCGCCAACATCCACTGGATCATGGAAAAAGCAAGAGAGTTCCAGAAAAACATCTATTTCTGCTTTATTGACTATGCCAAAGCCTTTGACTGTGTCACAATAAACTGTGGAAAATTCTGAGAAAGATGGGAATACCAGACCACCTGACCTGCCTCTTGAGAAACCTGAATGCAAGTCAGGAAGCAACAGTTAGAACAGGACATGGAACAACAGACTTGTTCCAAATAGGAAAAGGAGTACGTCATATGCAGGCTGCATATTGTCACCCTGCTTATTTAACTTATATGATGAGTATATCATGAGAAACGCTGGGTTGGAAGAAGCACAAGCTGGAATCAAGATTGCCGGGAGAAATATCAACAACCTCAGATATGCAGATGACACCACCCTTATGGCAGAAAGTGAAGAAGAACTAAAGAGCCTCTTGATGAAAGTGAAAGAGGAGAGTGAAAAAGTTGGCTTAAAGCTCAACATTCAGAAAACGAAGATCATGGCATCCGATCCCATCACTTCATGGAAAATAGATGGGGAAACAGTGGAAACAGTGTCAGAGTTTATTTTGGGGGGCTCCAAAATCACTGCAGATGGTGATTGCAGTCATGAAATTAAAAGAGGCTTACTCCTTGGAAGGAAAGTTATGGCCCACCTAGACAGCATATTAAAAAGCAGAGACATTACTTCGCCAACAAAGGTCTGTCTAGTCAAGGTTATGGTTCTTCCAGTGGTCATGTATGGATGTGAGAGTTGGACTATAAAGGAAGCTGAGCACTGAAAAATTGATGCTTTTCAACTGTGGTGTTGGAGAAGACTCTTGAGAGTCCCTTGGACTGCAAGGAGATCCAACCTGTCCATTCTAACGGAAATCAGTCCTGGATGTTCATTAGAAGGTCTGATGTTGAAGTTGAAACTCCAATACTTTGGCCACCCAATGCAAAGAGGTGACTCATTGGAAAATACCCTGATGCTGGGAAAGATTGAGGGCAGGAGGAGAGGGGACGACAGAGGATTAGATGGTTAGATGGCATCACCGACTGGATGGACATGGGTTTGGGTGGACTCTGGGAGATGTTAATGGATAGGGAAGCCTGGTGTGCTGTGGTTCATGGGGTTGCATTGGACACAACTGAGCAACTGAACTGAACTGAACTGAATTATGAACTATGTTGAGCATCTTTTCATGTTCTTGTTAGCTATCTGTATGTCTTCTTTGGAGAAGTGTCTGTTTAACCCTTTTCCCTACTTTTTGATTGGGTTGTTTGTTTTTCTGGTATTGAGTTGTATGGGCTGCTTGTATATTTTGGAAATTAATCCTTTGTAACTGGTTTCATTTGCTATTATTTTCTCCCACTCTGAGAGTTGTCTTTTCACCTTGCTTATAGTTTCCTTTGCTGTGCAAAAGTTTTTAAGTTTAATCAGGTCTCACTTGTTTACTTTTGTTTTTATTTCCATTGCTCTAGGAGGTGGGTCATAGAGGATCTTGCTTTTATTTATATCATTGTGTGTTCTGCCTATTTTTTCTCTAAGAGTTTTATATTTTCTGGTCTTACATTTAGGTCTTTAATCCATTTTGAGTTTATCTTTGTGTATGATGTTATGAAATATTCTAATTTCATTCTTTTACATGTAGCTGTCCAATTTTCCCAGTACCATTTAATGACGATGCTGTCTTTGCCTCATTGTGTATTCTTGCCTCCTTTGTCAAAAATAAGGTACCCATAGGTGCATGGGTTTATTTCTGGGCTTTCTATCTTGTTCCATTGGTCTATATTTCTGTTTTTGTGCCAGTACTGTTTTGTGCCATAGTGTCTTGATGACTATAGCTTTGTAATATAGTCTGAAGTCAAGAAGGTTGATTCCTCCAGCTCCATTCTTCTTTCTCAAGACTGCTTTGGTTATTCAGGGTCTTTTGTATTTCCATATGAATTGTGAAATATTTTATTATAGTTCTGTGAAAAATTTCCTTGGTAATTTGATAGGGATCACATTGAATCTGTAGATTGCATTTGGTAGTATAGTCATTTTCACAATATTGATTCTTCCTACTCAGGAACATGGAATATCTCTCCACCTATTTATGTTGTCTTTGATTTCTTTCATTAGTGTCTTATATTTTCTGTGTACAGTTCTTTTGTCTCCTTAGGTAAGTTTATTCCTAGATATTTAATTCTTTTTGTTGCAATGGTGAATGGGATTGATTCCTTAATTTCTCTTTCTGATTTTTCATTGTTAGTATATAGTAATGCAAACAATTTCTGTGTATTGATTTTGCATCCTGCAACCTTGCTAAATTCACTGATTAGCTCTAGTAATTTTCTGATACTCTCTTTAGGGTTTTCTATGTACAGTATCATGTCATCTGCAAACAGTGAGAGATTTACTTCTTCGTTTTGGGTCTGGATTCTTTTTATTTCTTTTTCTTCTCTGATTGCTAGAGCTAGGACTTCCAGAACTATGTTGAATAATAGTGGTGAAAGTGGATGTCTTTGTCTTGTTCCTGATCTTAGAGGAAATGCTTTCAGTTTTTCACCATTGAAAATAATGTTTGGTGTAGGCTTATCATATATGGCCTTTACTATGTTGAGGTAGGTTCTTTCTATGCCCATTTTTTGAAGAGTTTTAATCATAAATGTGTGCTGAATTTTGTCAAAGGCATTTTCTGCATCTATTGAGATTATCATATGATTTTTATTTTTCAATTTGTTATTATGGTATATCACATTGATTGATTTGCATATATTGAAGAATTCTTGCATCCCTGAAATAAACCCAACTTGATCATGGTGTATGAACTTTTTGATGTGTTGCTGAATTCTGTTTGCTAAAAATTTTGTTGAGGATTTTTGCATCTATGTTCATCAGTGATATTGGCCTGTAGTTTTCTTTTTTTGTGTTGTCCTTGTCTGGTTTTAGTATCAGGGTGACAGTGGCCTCGTAGAATGAGTTTGGAAGTGTTCCTTCTTCTGCAATTTTTTGGAAAGAGTTTTAGAAGGATAGGCATTAGCTCTTCTCTAAATGTTTGATAGAATTCTCCTGTGAAGCCATCTGGTCCTGGGCTTTTGTTTTTTGGGGAGATTTTTTTTTTTATCACAGCTTCAATTTCAGTGCTTGTAATTGGGTTGTTCATAATATCTATTTCTTCCTAGTTCAGTCTTGGAAGATTGAACTTTTCTAAGAGTATGTCCATTTCTTCCAGGTTATCCATTGTATTGCCGCATAGTTGTTCATAATAGTCTCTTATAATCCTTTGTATTTCTGCATTGTCTGTTGTAACCTCTTCTTTTTCATTTCTAATTTTGTTGATTTGATTCTTCTCTGTTTTTTTTTTTTTTCTTGATGATTCTGGCTGTGGGTTTGTCAATTTTGTTTATCATCTCATAGAACCAGCTTTTAATTTTATTGATCTTTACTAGTTTTTCTTTCATTTCTTTTTCATTTATTTCCACTCAGATCCTTATGATTTCTTTCCTTCTACTAATTTGGGTTTTGTTTTTATTCTTTTTTTCCAGTTGTTTTAGGTGTAGAGTTAGGTAGTCTATTCGATGTTTTTTTTTTTTTTTTCTTGTTTCTTGAGGTATGACTGTTTTACTATAAACTTCCCTCTTAGAACTGCTTTTGTTCCATCCCATAGGTTTTGAGTTATTGTGTTTTCATTGTCGTTTGTTTCTAGAAATTTTTTTGATTTCCCTTTTGATTTCTTAAGTAACCTGTTGGATATTTAGAAACATATTGTTTAATCACCATGTGTTTGTGTATTTACAGGTTTTTTTTTTCTTGTAATTGATATCTAATCTCATAGTATTATGGTCAGAGAAGATGCTTGATATGATTTCAATTTTCTTAAATTTACTGAGGCTTGATTTTTGACTCAAGATATGGTTTATCCTGGAGAATGTTCCATGTGCACTTGAGAAGAAGGTGTATTCTTCTGCATTTTCATGGAATGTCCTGAAGGTGTCAGTGAGATCCATCTTATCTGATGTTTCACTTAAGACTTCTGTTTCCTTATTAATTTTCTGTGTTGATGATCTGTCCATTGGTGTGAGTGGGGGTGTTAAAGTCTACTATTATTATGTTACTGTCAATTTCTCCTTCTATGTCTGTTAGTGTTTGTCTTATGTAGTGAGGTGCTCCTATGTTGACTGCATAGATATTTATAATTATTATGTCTTCCTCTTGGATTTATCCCTTGATCATTATGTAGTGTCCTTCCTTATCTCTTGTCCTAAGGTCTAATTTGTCTGATATGTGGATTGCTACTCTAGCTTTCCTTTGCTTCACATTTGCATGGAATATATTTTCTATCCTCTCACTTTCAGTCTATATGTGTATTTAGGTCTGAAGTGGGTTTCTTGTTGATAGTGTATATATGGGTCTTGTTTTTGTGTCCATTTAGCCAGTCTGCATCTTTTGGTTGAAGCATTTAATCCATTTACATTTAAAGTAATTATTGATATATATGTCCCTATTGCCATTTGCTTAATTTTGCTTTGGGGTTGATTGTGTACATCTTTTTTTTCTCTTGTATTTCTTGACTATATAAGTCCCATTAACATCTATTGTAAAGCTTGTTTGGTGGTATTGAATTCTCTTAACTTTTGCTTCTCTGAAAAGCTATTTATTTCTCCATCAATTTTGAATGAGATCCTTGTTGGGTACAGTAATCTTGGTTGTAGATTTTTCCCTTTCAGTACTTTAAATATATCCTTCCATTTCATTCTGGCCTGCAGAGATTCTGCTGAAAGATCACCTGCTAAATGTATGGGTTTCCCTTATATGCTACTTGTTGTTTTTCCCTTGCTGCTTTTAATATCCTTTCTTTGTGTTTAGTCTCTGTTAATTTGATTATTATGTGTATTTCTCCTTGGGTTTACCCTGTATGGGACTCTTTGTGGCTCTTGAACTTACTGACTGTTTCCTTTTCCATATTGGGGAGATTTTCAACTATAATCTCTTCAAAATTTTCCTCATACTCTTTCTTTTTCTCTTCTTCTTCTGGGACCCCTATAATTCTCATGTTGGTGTGTTTTATATTGTCCCGGAGGTCTCTGAGACTCTCCTCAGTTCTTTTCATTCTTTTTACTCTATTCTGCTCTCAGAAGTTATTTCCACCATTTTATCTTCCAGCTCACTGATTTGTTCTTCTGCTTCAGATATTCTATTGATTCCTTCTAGAGTATTTTTTTATTTCAGTAATTGTGTTGTTTGTCTCTGTATGTTTATTCTTTAACTCTCCTAGGTCTTTGTTAATTGATTCTTGCATTTTCTCCATTCTGTTTTCAAGGTTTTTGATTATCTTTACTATCATTATTCTTAATTCTTTTTCAGGTAGTTTGCCTATTTCCTCTTCATTTATTTGGGCTTCTGTGTTTTTAGTTTGTTCCTTCATTTGTGTAGTATTTCTCTGCCTTTTCATTATTTTTTTTATTTATTGCATTTGAGGTCTCCTTTTCCAAGGCTTCAAGGTTGAATTCTTTCTTCCTTTTGGTTTCTGCCCTCCTACGGTTGGTCCAGAGGTTTGTGGAAGCTTTGTATACGGTGAGATTTGTACTGAGTTTTTGTTTGTTTTTTTTTCCTCTGATGGGTAAGGCTGAGTGAGGTGGTAATCCTGTCTGCTGATGATTAGGTTTGTATTTTTGTTTTGTTTGTTGTTTAGATGAAGCGTCCTGCACAGGGTGCTCCTGGTGGTTGGGTGATGCCAGCTCTTGTATTCAAGTGGTTTCCTTTGTGTGAGTTTTCACTATTTGATACTCCCTAGGGTCAGTTCTCTGGTAGTCTAGGGTCTTGGAGTGTGTGCTCCCACTCTAAAGGCTCAGGGCTTGATCTCTGGTCAGGAATGAAGATTCCTCAAGTGGTTTGTTATGGCATTAAGTGAGATGAAAACAAATAACCAAAAGTGAGAAACCAAAGACGAACCCCAGACAAATGGCAGTTACAAAATCAGGCAAATAATAATTAAAATAATGGAATATACACATATACATATACACCCATGAGCAAAATCCAAACAGTCCAACAAAAATAAAGAACAATAGATTGACCCAGAGAACAAAGGAAACCAAAAATTATACCTACCAGTTAAGAACAAAGTTAACTAAAATAGAAACTGGAAAACAAAACTAAAGCAAGGTGCCAAATGGGGAATAAAGCAATGAAACAAAACTAACAAATATGTTGAGGGGAAAGGAAAGAAAGAATAGATATGCAAAGTTAAATAGAGGTAGAAAAAGAATATTCATATACTTTATAGATTAACAAAAGAAAAAAAAGCAAAAAAATACATGTAGAAAAATTTTAATAGGCTTAAAAATTAAAATAAAAAAGAGGAAAAACAAGGAAGAAGAAAGAAAGACAAAAAAAAAAAAAAAAAGGATATCTCCACAGAACTGCAAAAGCCCAATGTAGAGGCAGAGGTTTATAAAAAGTGTGACTGAATATACACTTATTTATATATATCCATAAGCAAAATCAAAACAGTCCAACACAAATATAGTGCAGTAGATTGACCTGATGAACAAAGGAAATCAAAATTTACATCTACCAGTTAAGAACAAAACTAACTAAAGCACAAACTGGAAAACAAAACTAAAACAAGGTGCCAAGTGGAGAATAAAGCAATAAAAACAAAACTAACAAATATGTTGAGAGGAAAAGAAAAAGAATAGAGAAAAGAAAAGAAAAAAATAGAGAAAAGAAAAGAAAAGAAAAAGTTAAACAAAGGTAAATAAAGAAGATCTATATACATTAAAGATTAACTGCAAGGAGGAAAGAGCAGTAGGAAAAGCAAACAAAGGAATAAATGTAGAAAAAATAATAGGTTAAAAAAATTAAAATTAAAAAAAGAGGAAGAAAAGGAGGAAGAAAGAAAAAAATAAGGAAAACTCCACAGAACTACAAAACTCAATATAAAGGCAGAGATTTATAACAACAATAAAAAATGTGACTGAGAAAAGAAAATAAAAACTCAAAAGCTGAATTAGATTTCATAGTGCCAATAAAATCAACAACTACAACAGTGGGAGTGAAAAGGAAAAAAGATACAAAAGAATCTATAGAACAAGTCAAAACATAAGAATAAGAAATGTTTTTCTCGGGTCACTGCAGTCAGAGTCCTTTCCCTTGCTGGGAGTCACAGTCCACCTCACCTCCCTAGGATGCCCTCCAACACTGGGCTCATCTCTGGACCTGCTGTGGGGGCAGCTCAGATTCTAATCTGGCGCTACTGTGTAAGTTCTTGCCTCCAATGACCACGGCTGTCAGAACTAGTGCGTTTTCTTTTGTAGGAGCTCTCGGTGTCCTTTTATATATTCCATAGACACAGGGTCTGCCCTGTTGATTGTGTGGATTTAGTCTGCAGCTTGTACAGCTGGAGGGAAGGTTTTGGGTCTTGTTTCCTTAGCCACACTGCCCCTGGGTTTCAATTGTGGTTTTATTTCCACCTCTTCATGTGGGTTGAAGAGGGATTTGTTGGGGTTTGCTCCTAAGGCTGCCCTGGAGGACTTGCTCTGCCCCAGTGAGGGCTAGGAGTAGAGGTGAGGCAGCTGCTTGGGTCACAGGGGTTCTGGCAGCGCCAGGTACTCAGGGGAGTTGGCAGCTAGGGCAGAAGGAAATATAGTGCTCTAGTAGGGTATGGCAAACTGTATTAAGCAATATGCTCCAGTATTCTTGCCTGGAGAACTCCCCTGATTGAGAAGCCTGGAAGGCCACAGTCTGCAGGGTTGCGAAGAGTTGGATACTACTGAAGTGACCCTGTGTGCATAGATGTAAGACTTTTTTTTTTTTTTGGCCTGTGGCAGCTCTACCCCAGTGAGAGTTGAGTGTGAAGGTGGTACAGCTGCTTGGCTTGCAGGGATCTTGGTGGTGCCAAGTGTGCAGGGACACAGACTTCCTCCACCACAGAAGTTATGGCCCTATCAGAGTCTTTTTTCGAGCCTCTTGTAGTTGGCAATCAGAAGACTTCTTTTGCAAAATATATTTTAAAATGGTGAAAAGTATCCTGAATTTGATAAATTCTATTAATGTACACATCTAAGAAGCTCAAGAAATTCCAGGTGGACTAATGCAAAGAGATCCACACTTCAATACATAATAGTAAAAATATTGAAGTGAAAAGACAAAAGACTTAAAAGGGTCAAGAAAACAACAGCTAGCCATGAATAAGAGACTTCCAATAAAATTAAAGTCTTACCACCAAAAAAAAAAAAAACAAACAAACTAGAAGCCAGGAGGCAGTTAATAACATTCAAAGTACAGTCAGCTAAGAATCTTAAATCCAGGAAATCAATCCTTAGAAGACAAAGGCATTCATAGATAAACAAAATCTTAGCAAATGTATTGTTAGTAGATCCATATTACAAGAAATACTAAAGTCTTTCAGGCTGAAAGTACAATTTTGCCAAGAAGGATAAAACCCCAAAACAATCTGAACCCACATAAAGATCCACAAATTTACCTTTGCCCACAAATTTGATAACCTAGGTAAAATGGACCTGCTCCTTGAAAGACAGAACTATTGAAACTCACACAAGAAGAAATAGATAATAGACTTGTCTCTATTTAAAAATTTAAATGACTATTTCAAAATTTTCTAAAACAAAGCAATGGGCTCAGATGAGTTCATGTGAATTCTACCACACATATTTAAGGCAAACGTTATACCAGTTCTCTTCGATACTTTCAGAAGACAGAGGCCAAGATTATATTTCCTGACTCATTCTGTGAAGCCACTATTATCCTAATACCAAAACCAAAGATATTTCAAGAAAAGAATACTGTAGACCAATGTTTCACATGAACGTGGATGCAAAATCCCTCAAGAAAATATTAGCAAATCAAAACCAACATTGTGTAAAAAAGATTATACATGATGACCAAGAAGGATTTACCTCAGGTTTGTGAGGCTGGTTCAGCACTCAAAAAATCAGTTAATGTAATCCATTATATCAATAGGCTGAAAACAAAAATCACATTATTATATCAATACATGTGGAAAAACTCTTTGACAAAATCCAATACTGCTTCATGACAAAAACTCTCAGCAAACTAGGAATAGAGACAAACTTGCTCAAATTGATATATAATCCCTACAAGAAGGTTACAGCTATGGCTCAGCAGGTAAAGAACCAGCCTGCCAATGCAGGAGACACTGGTTGGATTCTTGGGTTGGAAAGATCCCCTGGAGGAGGGCATGGCAACCCACTCCAGTACTTTTGCCTGGAGAATCCCATGGACTGGGGAGCCTCGTGCACTACGGTCCATGGAGTCACAAAAAGTCAGACAAGACTGAGCAGCTAACATACACATCACTATACTTTATGGTGGACAAACTCAAAATCTTTCCTCATAAAGCCAGGCACCTGTCAAGGCTGTACAATGGCATCACTCTTCTTCAACGTTGTACCAGAAGTTCTAGCTAGTACAATGAGACAACAAGGAAATAAAAGGTACACAATGGGAAGGAAGAAATGAAACTACCTTTGTTCACAGATGACATGATCATCTGTACATAAAGTCTGACAGAATTTACAAAAACCTGCTAGAACTAATATGCAATTATAGCAGGTTGCAGGGTTCAAGGTTAGTATACAAAATGTATTCCTTCCTTATATACCAACAATGACCAGAAATACCATCTATATTATAACCTCTCCCAAAATATTTATGTATAAATTTAACAAAATATTACAAAATCTATTTGACAAAAACTATAAAATTCCAAATTCAAAGAAGAACTAAATAAGTGACATAAAGAGGAAAACTCAATATTGTTAAGGTGTCAGTTCTCCCCAACTTCGGCTTAGAGATTCAATGCAATTCTAGTCAAAGTCCTAGCAAGTTATTTTATTAAATGAACTTTTCTTCTTTCTTTTCTTAACAGCTATAAAAGTCTACAGTTAAGAAATTTTCAAATAAATAGCCTAATTTTCCATATTGATGTACTATAAAAAAAGCAAGCAAAAGTTATAAGAAGTATAGGAATAAAATCATAAAAATTCACATGGAAGTTAATGAAGTAGTAGAAGCAAAACAGCAGTAAAAATCCACAGCGAAAAAGTTTTGTTCTTAGAAAATATTAGCCAATTTGACTCATATTTAGTCAACTGATCAAGGAAAATAAGAGAAAAAAATGAAATTAACAAAATCAAGAATAAAACAGGGACATTATTCAAAACTTTACAGAAATTTCAAAAGGAAATTATAAGACAGTGCTATGAAAAACTGTATATTTTCATCAATGGTGCTACTAGCTATATACCCACATGCAAAATGGTGAAGTTGGAGTCCTACCTTATCCAACACATAAAAACTAAAAGTGAGTCTAAGGCTTATAGGTAATAGCTTATAAACTTCTTATAGTAAACATAGGAGTGATTCTTTCCGACTGCAGATTAAATAGTAATTTCTTAGCTATGACACTGAAAGCACAAGCAACAAAAGGGAAACTTAAATAAACTGAATTTCTCCACAATTAAAAGAACTTAAAAAAAATATTATCAGGAAAGTAAAGACAACCCCAGAATGGGAAAGAACATTTATAAATGCTTTACTGATAAGGGTCTCGTAGCCAGAATAAATGACTCCATGGACTGTAGTCTGCTAGGATCCTGTGTCAATGGAATTATCCTGGCAAAAGTATTGGAGTGGGTTGTCATTTCCTACTTCAGAGAATAAATGCAAAGACAACAATTGAAAAGCTCCGAGTAGATATGTTTGCAAAGAATATTTACAAACTAAAAAAATTGTCAAAAAAAACACAAACAAAACAAAACAAAAACAACAAAAAAAATTGTCAACATAGTTCTCCATTAGGGAAATTCAAATCAAAGCCATCATGGAAATTCACTTCACCATTTCTTTTATAATGAGAAAGACAGTGAAAAGTGTCATCAAGTTGAAAAATTGGAACTCTTTTATAATGGTGTTGAAAATATAAAATGGTATGATGCTATGAACAACAGTCTGGCAGTTCCTCAAAAGATCATAGATTTATAATGTTATATAACTTTTCATGTGTAAAACATTATAGTTCTACTTCTGTAAGCTATGGCATGCTCACCACCAAAACTTTAGTTTCCGTTCATCACCATACAAACAAACCCTTTTACCAGTTTTGCTCTCCCCTCCCCTCTTGTAATCACTCCTCTGTCTCTGTATCTCTGTTTTTGTTTGGATTGGTATATTCATTTATTTATCTTTGTATGTTTGTACTATTCCACATGTGAGTGGAATCATACAGTATTTGTCTTTCTCCATCTGAATTATTTTTATTATGCTTATTATACCCTTAAGGAATCTGGTGGGCTATAGTCACATAGGGTGACAAAGAGTCAGACATAACCAGTGTGACTTAGCACCTCAAGATCCATCCATGTTGTCACAAGTGACACAATTTCATCTTTTTGTGACTGAGTAGGATACACAATGGAATATATATATATATATATATATATATATATATATATATATAGACCACAACTTTACCCATGCATCCATTGATGGACACTTAGGTTGCTTCCATATCTTGGCTACTGTTAAGTAAAGTAGTACTGCAATGACCATAAGAATGCATATATCTTTCCAAATTAGTATTTCCATATTTCTTTAGACAAAATTTACATAACGTTATAATGTTACCTCATTAAAAAAAAAAAAGATTTAACGTAGAATTGCCATATGACCCAGTAAGTCTACTTCTAGGTATATACCCAGGAGAACGGAAAACATATTCACACAAAGACTTGTACATAAATGTTCACATAAAAGTTATTCAGAATATCCAAAATGTGAAAGCAATCCAAATAAGCAACCAATGAATGGATAAATCAAATAAGGCATGTCACTGCAGTGTAATATTTTCAATGTAAAGTAAGCAGAAGAAGTGATATGGGATATAGTACAACATGGACACACCTTGAAAACCTCATGAAAGAAAGTGAAAGTGACTCAGTCATGTCTAGCTCTTGGCAACCCCATGGACTATACAGTCCATGGAATTCTCCAGGCCAGAATACTCGAGTGGGTAGCCTTTCCCTTCTTCATGGAATCTTCCCAACCCAGGGGTCGAACCCAGGTCTCCCACATTGCAGCAGATTCTTTACCATCTGAGCCACCAAGGAAGCCCTGCAAACCTCATGCTAAGTTTTAAAAAAAAGTGACCCAAAGACCATATACTGTATGATTCTATCTATATGAAAAGCCCGTGCGTGTGTGCTAAGTCACTTCAGTCCTCTCCGACTCTGTGTACCCCTATGGACTATAGCTCGCCAGGTTCCTCTGTCCGTGGGATCCTGCAGGCAAGAATACTGGAGTGGACTGCCGTTTCCTTCTCCAATGCAAAGCCCAGAATAGGCAAATCTATTGAGAAAAGAAATAGAACAACAAATAGTTGCCTAGAGCTAGGGAGTTTGGTAAGAAAAAGGAAGTGAATATTAATGAATCTAGGTTTTCTTTCTTGCTGATGAAAATGTTCCAAAATTGATTCTGATGATGGTTGCACAATTCTGCACAATACTTAAAACTAATGTACTGAACACTTTTATATCTCAATGAAGTTGCTTTTTTAAAAAAAACTTGGAAGTGTGTTTTATCATGAGAATGTGATTTTATGAGGGCATGATTAGGAGATCTGAAACTCAGCCTGGATGCCCAGGGTTTCAGTGACGACTTCCTTCTGGCAACAGTCTTGGATTTTAAGAGAATCATCTGGTGAGCCAGTGTGTATGTATATTGCAAAGAGGGAGGGTGGTGGGGGAGGAGAAAGAGAGAGAGAAAGGCCATCCATAGAAAAACTACATATAATTCAGGAGTAACATGAAATCAGATTCAACTTTGGAAAGTAAGCAAAGTACACAACACAGACGGCTTTTAAATGCCATTAAAGTGTTCAGACTCAATTCCATGCCTATTGTAAAACTATCGATCAGATTTTGGTGAAAGACTATGGTGAGATTTACCTCTTACTTCTGAGTTGTGGAAAATGGAGTCTTTGAGAAAAGGAGAAGTAGGCTGGGAAGGAAGAAACAGAAGGCAGTAATGACAGTTAAGACATTACTGCGATTACACAGGCAAGAAATAACAAGAGCGTGGCTCAGCTAGTGAAGAATCCGCCTGCGACAGGAGACAGAACAGATGCAGGTTCAATCCCTGGGTCCAGAAGCTGCCCTGGAGGAGGAATGGTAACCCACCCCAACATACTTGCCGGAAGAATCCCATGGACTGAGGAGCCTGGTGGGCTACAGTCTGAACGATCGCAAAGAGTCAGACAAGAATAAGCAACTAAGCAGGCAGGCACAACTCAGACAAAGGGCAGTGAAGGTGAAGAGCAGTAGAAGAGGAAGTAGATTCCGTATACATTGAGGAGGTTAACAAAAGGTTTTTATGATATGTCTGGTAGGTTTGGGCATTGCTTTCAAGGGGAAGGTGAGAAGAGAGAAGAATCAGGATCAGGCCCAGAATTCAGTAGGAGCCAGGAGTGTCTGAACCAAGAAGTGAGCTAGAGAAACAGGAGGAAGGCTGAGCTTAGGAAAACTGCAAAATTTTTGCTCTTAAAGGTCAGGCATGTGTCTTTTACATTTAGTAGATCCAATCTATAGCACAGTGCAAATCAGGTAGCTGATTGGACAAATTGCAATCGTACTAGAGCCCCTAATCAAATATTCAGATTCTCAAGTTCCTGCTGAGCCAATTTCCCAAAAGCCAAAAAGGAAATTGTCAGGGTTTGTGGCAAATGGCAAGAAGTAGTAATCAAGCATTCTACTGGTTTCTAAGCCTGCCTGGTGTTCTGTACGATGAGGTACTTGCCAAAGTTCATGGTGACAGAATTGTGGGAGAAAGGCTGCTATTGGAGTGGAAAAACAGAAAGGCTTTGCAGAATTTTGATTTACAATCTCAGCTGTAAATGCCAGTTGTTCCACTAACTTCATTTTTGCTAATGCAAGAACAGCGTTTGCAGTAATAACATATTTCAGTGTGAATGTCTTTTTAATAATCCTTAATTTGAGTCCTAATTCCCTTGATAGCCACTTTGAGGAGACAACTGCATTCCAAAAGTAACACTGCATGAGTACATTTGAGAAAAGACTAACCATATGCGCACATACACACACAATCAGAAAGATGTTAGGTACATTTTAACACATTATCATATTTCTTAAATGTCTTCAAAGGAAGACCCTGAACCCTTTAATAAGCCATTACTCCGAATTTCATAGGCATCAGCAATTAACAACCCGTACCTTCTCATCAGTCAGAATCTGAGCACCATGGAGATGGAAGACAAGGATGCCGTGATTAAAAGAGCAATAATAGAGAAAGACAAAAGAGATGAATAGAGAAAAAATCATACAATCATAATGTAACCACAGAAGCCAGGGCAAGATTGCAACAATGGAGACAGCTGAATATATTTTATCATGGGATCCGATATAATTTAACAACATTTTTTTTTTTTTTTAATCCAGTGGTGAGAGCCAACAAGCTAAGTCAGGATCAATGAGTTGACATTGATGGGTCCAAAGTAACAAAGCTGCCAAGAAAACATAAATGCCAACAAAGAAATATGTGCGTGTCCTCACCTTTCCCCTCCTGAGCCCTTGGTAGAACAAATTTATTTTTGTATTATAGAAAATTGCTCACAGTAGCACCGCACAGTCTTCATCCATTTCCCACTGTCTTGCATTCTTCTTACCTGCAGTAATTCTTAACTCTTGCTCTGAGAACAGTTTCATGAGACTAGCCTTGAACATTTGGGCCAGAAGGCTCAGAGAGGCTTTAGTCACCATGCAAGGAACATCAGCAATGTTTACACTACACTCATTCCCTAACCTGTCATCTGGGAAGAACTAATTTATAAAAGGTAAAAAGCAGAATACCATTGTTCATTAGTCTTCTATCTCCTACCTTCCAGGGCACTCAAGTTTCCTTGTTATTATAGCTTTTTTTTTTTTTTGATCATCTTGTATTCCTTTTTAAAATTAACATTTATTGGAATGTAGTTGCTTTACAATGTTTTGTTAGTTTCTACTGTACAGTGAAATGAATTAGCCACACATATACATATATCCCCTCCCTTTTGAACTTTCTTTCCATTCAAGTTCACCACAGCACATTAAGTAGAGTTCCTTATGCTATACAGTAGGTTATCATTAGGTATCTATTTTATACACAGTATCAATAGTGTATATGTGCCAACCCCAATCTTCCAGTTCCTCCTACCCCTTCCCTTTATTGCACATACTTTCTTGGACAATTATGTTTGTATTTTTGTTGCCTGTTTCCTTGACTGTATATTCCATGAATTCTATGGACAGTGTTTGTTCATGGATCTCTTCTCCTAATCTCATAGACACTGAGGAAATATGTATTTAGGAGTGGTAGGAAAAGACAGATGAAAGAGGGAGAAAGGAAAAAAGGAAACAAGAAGGAAAAGAAGTTGATTCTTGGCTTCCTCGTGATCTGACCATACAGCTAAACACGTATCAGGCATTTTCATGAGGTACATTTAATAAGCTTGGGTCACATGACCCCACCAGAGTGTTACTCATGCATAAGAGAAATTACGATTTACGATCTAGGTCCCTCTTGCCCCACTATATGCCAACTACTGGCCTGCCATTTCTGTATCTATTATGGTGGGCAAAGGAGAGAATATCAGCTCTATTGTCTGTGAAATGTCAGTTTTCAGGCCCAGAAAGAAAAGAAAAGCATAGCAGAGTGATCTAACAGAAGAAAATAATACTAAGCATGATTTTATGTGATCACAGTTCTCTACTCCTTGATCAGATAGTTGTTATTTACACACCATCCAAAAGTAGCCCATTCACAAGAAGAGGTCTCAAACATCATACAACATTATCTACAAATAACAAATAATTGTTTTGTTTGGCTCCGGTGACACTACAAGTGCAAAGACAAACAACACAAAAACAAACAGAAAGCCTATGGTGTCTCCTGATGCAACACCAGGGAATAGAATTTTCTGCGATGATGAGTGTGTTTTTCAGTCTGTGCTGTCTTCAACATAATACACATAGCTATTCAGTCCTTGAAATCTGGCTGATATGCCTAAGGAATTAAATTCTTACAGCTTAGAAAATAAATAAATAATATAAATAAATTAATTGCCATTTTAAAATTTTAAAAAATTAAATAAAATGTTTATGCCATTTAATTAATTTGCATTTAAATGTGAATAGGTATAAAGGTTTGGAGAGGGCAATGATACCCCACTACAGTACTCTTGTCTGGAAACTCCCATGGATGGAGGAGCCTGGTGGGCTGCAGTCCATGGGGTTGCGAACAGTCGGATACGACTGAGCAACTTCACTTTCACTTTTCTCTTTCATGCATTGGAGAAGAAACTGGCAACCCACTCCAGTGTTCTTGCCTGGAGAATCCCAGGGACAGGGGAGCCTGGTGGGCTGCCATCCATGGGGTCGGACAGAGTTGGACACGACTGAAGCGACTTAGCAGTAGCAGGTATAAAGGTTAGTGGTCACTCTAAAATCAAAATAACATCACAACAGCTTAGCTAATGAGGAAGGTGGGCCTCAGCCTCATACTTTGACTTTCTGATTCCAAAAATAGTCTGAGTATGTACTTCTAGTCAGATCTGACTATACTTCAATTGATAAACCACTATATTGTTAAATGTTAGTCCTGTCTTTTTACAACCTGGATTGAAATATCCATTTCTGGAATCACCTCTTTGGCTTACACAATAGACTATGGGGGCTTTTTCTCCAAGGAGTTTCCTTTACAAAAAAATGCCCATGTCTTATGAGGAAGGAAACCCTTAAATGTATGCTTTGTGGGTCAGGATGGTACCAAATGTGGAGGAGAGTCTTGGGCAGGAAGGATCATTGGAAATGTGGGAGATTCAAACTGAGAAACTGTTGTTTTGTTTTTGTTCAGTCACTAAGTTGTGTCTGACTCTTTGCGACTCCATGAACTGCTGCACGCCAGCCTCCTCTGTCGTCCATTTTCTGCCGAAGTTTGCTCAAATTCAGGTCCATTGCATTGGCGACGCTATCTAACCTTTTCATTCTCTGCTGCCCCCTTGTCATTTTGCCTTCAATCTTTCCCCGGATCAGGGTCTTTTCCAATGAGTTGGCTCTTTGCATCAGGTGGTCCAAGTACTGAAGTTTCAGCATCAGACCTTCCAACAAATAGTCAGGGTTGATTTCCTTTAGGATTCACTGATTTGACCTCCACACAGTCCAAGGCACTCTCAAGAGTCTTCTCCAGGACCACTTTCGAAAGCCTCAGTTCTTTGGCGCTCAGCCTTCTTTATGATCCATCTCTCATATCTGCATGTGACTACTGGGAAAACCATAGCTTTGACTATATGGACCTTTGTTGGCAAAGTGATATCACTGATATTTAATACACTATCTAGATTTATCATAGAAGTAGGGTTAATTCACATTCTGAATCTTACAAATCATGAGATGGCAGTGTGGTGGTTGATCATTCTCACAAGGGCTGAGCAGAGAGGGAATCATACTATATACTAGGGAATATCAGCCTGAGTGCCAGCAACTGCACTGTAGGTTATCAACACTTATCCTGGATCATGAGGCTTATAGAAATAAATATTCACAAGATAACTGTTTCTAAGAGTGCAGAGAAACTTTAGGAACTCTCAGAAGATTTCAGTTATCAATTGTTTCTTCTTTCTCTCTCTCCTCTCCCCTCATCTTTTACTTGATTCAGTTCAGTTCAGTCACTCAGTCGTGTCCGACTCTTTGTGACCCCATGAATGGCAGCACGCCAGGCCTCCCTGTCCATCACCAACTCCCTGAGTTCACTCAGACTCACGTCCATCGAGTCAGTGATGCCATACAGCCATCTCATCCTCTGTCGTCCCCTTCTCCTCCTGCCCCCAATCCCTCCCAGCATCAGAGTCTTTTCCAGTGAGTCAATTCTTCACATAAGGTGGCCAAAGTATTGGAGTTTCAGCTCTAGCATCATTCCTTCCAAAGAAATCCCAGGGCTGATCTCCTTCAGAATGGACTGGTTGGATCTCCTTGCAGTCCAAGGGACTCTCAAGAGTCTTCTCCAACACCACAGTTCAAAAGCATCAATTCTTCGGTGCTCAGCCTTCTTCACAGTCCGACTCTCACATCCATACAGGACCACTGGAAAAATCATAGCCCCTCTTAGTAACTATCGGTGATCTATCATGTTCTGGGCTCTGTATGGAGCATTAGGGACACAACACTATACTAATCTTAAAACTTAACTTTAAAAAAGCCATATTATGTGGGGAAACAAACAAGTAAACAATATTAATTTGCTTTCTAAAATTCAGTGAAAAACTTAATTTCAAAAATCGTGAGCCTCTGCTAAACAAGAGCTAGAATAAACACATGGTACTGGAACATAGTTCGGGGGCCAGAGACCACTACCATCAGGCCCACTGCCTTCCCCAAACATGTACAGGCACACACACATACACGCACCCATACAACAGATTTTTCCCAACTCCATTGAAAAAACTCATAAAAATGACAGGGTGGACTTTTTCTTTTTTTTTTTTTTTTCCTTGGTTTATTTTTGTGGAAAACATTCATATGATGATTTTCGCTGTCTTTGCTTTTCGAGACATTCGAAGACAACACTATTCAAAATTCCTAAAACATTTGATTAATTTGTTTTGGTTTTGCTTCAGATTTTGTGTTACTAAGGAAACCGGATATTGGTCAATGAGCTGAGATGGGAACCACATAAAGACTCTGGTGCCACCTTCCAGGTTGGCAAGCACACACAACGAGAGAACTCTAGCTTGGGTATTGGTATTGGATTGTTGACACTAATTTGGAGAAGGGGAATATGATCCTGACACACTTCTGTTCCAGAGGGACCCGTTGATTTTGTAATTGAGTTGAATTTAAAATGTGAAACAGATTGGCTCTGCTGGCAAACTCAGAGCACAGGTGTGTTTATTTCTTCATAAAACAATGGTATTCCCATACAAAACCCCAGGACCCCAGATGGATCCCCCGTTTTTCTCCACACAACATCGTCACTCGAATTACAGATGGAGCTTATTTACCTCCTTCCTTCTTCCTCCTCTTCTCCTGAGATCACCTAACTACCCATGGTTATTGCTGAGTTACTTTTCAAGGATATTTATAAAAATTATATATCTCTTCATTTACTGCTGGAGCATACATTTAAAAAAATAATCTCATGCCCCACATGAATGTATATCTCTTTTCAGTAGTGAAAATGCCATCAGTTCCCTAGAGTTTCTTTCTTTCTTTGAAGGAGAATAAAGCATTTATTAAAGTTACAATAACACATCAATGATGTCCATTGTACCCTAGAGTTTCATTTCATGGAAGTGCTAACCTTGGTCCTGACTAGCACATTACCCTCTTACAATACAATCCCTCCAATACATCGTCTCAGTCTCCATCAAAAGCGTTTCACTTTCCCTAAATTTTTCCGTATTGAATTAAACGGAGGACAAGGTTTCCTTTTATGACTCAGACCATTCATAACCCAACCCCTGCTATTTATCTGTGGTCATAGAGAAGAATATGACAGAAGGCTCTTGTTTCAAAGAGCATATCATAAATAAGAAAAACATATAAATAATTTTAATACATGTTAATGCACATAATAATGTAAGTAAGATGACTTACACTATTTCCTGATAGCTCAATTCATAAAGAATCTGCCTGCAATGCAGGAGACCCCAGTTTGATTCCTGGGTCAGGAAGATCTGCTGAAGAAGGGATAGGCTACCCACTCCAGTATTCTTCAGCTTCCTTTCTGGCTCAGCTGGTAAAGAATCTGCTTGCAATGTGGGAGACCTGTGTTTGAGCCCTGGGTTGGGAAGATCCCCTTGGGAAGGGAACAGCTACCCACTCCAGTATTCTGGCCTGGAGAATTCTATGAAATATATAATATAGTCCATGGGGTCATAAAAGAGTCGGACACGACTGAGTGACTTTCACTTACTCACTTAGGATAGCAGAGTTGGGATGCAGACCTGTGTACAGAGAGGTATTCAGTTTGGAGGATCAAGAGAGCTTCATGGTGGAGGTTCTTCCTTTATCAGGCTTGATAGGAGCCAGTCACATACAAAAGCAGGAAAATATGGTATGTATACTATACCATGTATAGTTGTATACATTCACCACTATAGGTAGCTAAGTATAGGAAACGAAATATTTGAGAGCTTCTACAGAATATTGTAGAAAAATTAGATAGATTTTGCATGTGGTTTCAGTTTCTGACTTCCCTTCTTCCTGCATGGCCTTAGACACTCTCCAAGCTTTCTGACACTCTCCCAGCTCCAATTCCCTCACTCGTGAAGTGGAGAAACATTACCTATAATGTCGAGTTGCAGTAAGGATAGATAAAACAACGAAAGTAAACTCATAGTGAATGTTCACCTGATAAGCCCCCCTCTTCTATTCTTGTCATGAGATAAAACAACACCAAGTTCAATTTCTTTTAAGGAGTAATATTTCAGATCGCCATAGGCAAGCTCTGAATGTCCAGGGTGTCAGACTCCTTTCTGATAGTATACCATCTTTTATGAAGATTGCCATTTCCCTGGACCATTGTTCCTAACTTTTAGGGAGTCTACTGACAAAGTTATGCTGAGAATGAAGTCAAATTCTGCCCGGCTCTCTTCATACTCTAGACCCTGGAAGTCAGTCCAAAGTCAAGAAAGCCAACAGTGTCTTTCCTGGTCATTAGATCTATCAGCTCTCTGCGTACAGTACATGCTCCATTAAAAAGCTGTGTGAAATCTACAAGGGAAAAAAAAACAACAGCCTGGATGACAGTGGTGGCAGCTCTAAAAATAATAGAACCACATTCTTAGGCGAGGGAAAAAAAAAAAAACCTTCAAAGTGAAGTCACTTTCTCATTTAGGTATTTACTCATTATTCACACCAAAGTACACTTAGCAAAGGAAACACACGTCAGCCCTTTGCTGCAGTGAGTGGACACTAACTTTATACAGGAGGCCAATTTTCTGACAGCTATAGACTTGTTCTTGGAACTTGTTCTTCTTAGGAATCAGACTGGTGTCTCTTGGCCATGGCTGGTTAGCCTTAATGGTTAGGAGACTATGATAAAAAGGTTATCATGGATTTGATGCCAGGGAGGTCCAGTCAACCATACCGTGCCCCTTCCCATGCATTCCACAGCCATTTACTGAACGTTCACTAGGTGCCAGATCAGACAAGGAAATTGAAAGGGAAGAGACTTGTTCTTACTCTGAAGGAACTCACAGCTTAAAAGAAAGACAACAAGGACAGCAGAGTAACAGAATAAGTCATCAGTGGACAAATAATAAAAGTGCTCTGATGGATGCATGGAGAAGCAGTTCCAGAGCTTTGACAGTTGGGGGAAATGCTAGCATCCTTGGAGAGGCTGAATGAACTATGGCGGAGAAACAATGGGTCTCACCAGCCTTCCAGGTCATTCACATACACTCCCACCGCATTCTTTGCAAAGTGTGCCAGAGCCTGCCTATGAAAATACATGAACGGCGTCCTGGAAGAGCTGCGGCTAATTCCACACTCTTGTGGTTAGACCCATGTAATGACCTAGAAATTCCACCTAAAATTGGCATCAAGTGAACAGACTTCAGCATCTGCAGTGAAAAGTCCTGACTAAGCTTTAGCCCAGGCCAGCAGCTCCTCTTCCAAAGACCTATTCAGAGCTGGTGAGACTAGTGAGGGACAGTTTAGTTCAGTTCAGTTCAGTTCCTCAGTTGTGTCCGACTCTTTGTGACTGCATGGACTGCAGCATGCCAGGCTTCCCTGTCCACTACCAATGCCCACAGCTTGCTCAAACTTGTGTGTATCGAGTTGCTGATGCCATCCAACCATCTCATTCTCTGCCATCCCCTTCTCCTCCTGCCTTCAATCTATCCCAGCATCAGGGTCTTTTTAGCTCTTCGCATCAAGGGGCCAAAGTATTGGAGTTTCAGCTTCAGCATCAGTCCTTCCTATGAATATTCAGGACTGATTTCCTTTAGGATGGACTGGTTGGATCTCCTTGCAGTCCAAGGGACTCTCAAAAGTCTTCTCCAACACCACAGTTCAAAAGCATCAATTCTTTGGCATTCAGCTTTCTTTATAGTCCAACTCTCACATCCACACATGACTACTGGAAAAACCATAGTTTTGACTAGACAGATTTTGTTGGCAAAATAATGTCTCTGCTTTTTAATATGTTGTCTAGGTTGGTCATAGCTTTTCTTCCAAGGAGCAAGCATCTTTTAATTTCATGGATGCAGTCACCATCTGCAGTGATTTTGGAGTCCAGAAAAATGAAGACTGCCACTCTTTCCATTGTTTCTCCATGAAGTGATGGGACTGGATTCCATAATCTTAGTTTTCTGAATGTTGAGTTTTAAGCCAAGTTTTTCACTCCTCTCTTGTGAGGGCCAGTACAGATTCCCAAACCAATCCTCAGGAGCACCAGAGATGTGGGAATCTTTATCCTGCCACCTGTAGCCAAGGATGAAGGCCACCAATGTCCGCAAGGTGAGAAAGTGTGAATCAGTTCAGTTCAATTCAGTCGCTCAGTTGTGTCTGACTCTTTGCAACCCCATGAATCGCAGCATGCCAGGCCTCCCTGTCCATCACCAACTTCCGGAGTTCACTCAGATTCACGTTCATTGAGTCAGTGATGCCATGGCCAGCCATCTCATCCTCGGTCGTCCCCTTCTCCTCCTGCCCCCAATCCCTCCCAGCATCAGAGTCTTTTCCAATGAGTCAACTCTTCGCATGAGGTGGCCAAAGTACTGGAGCTTCAGCTTTAGCATCATTCCTTCCAAAGAAATCCCAGGGCTGATCTTCAGAATGGACTGGTTGGATCTCCTTGCAGTCCAAGGGACTCTCAAGAGTCTTCTCCAACACCACAGTTCAAAAGCATCAATTCTTCGGCACTCAGCCTTCTTCACAGACCAACTCTCACATCCATACATGACCACAGGAAAAACCATAGCCTTCACTAGACGGACCTTAGTCGGCAAAGCAATGTCTCTGCTTTTGAGTAGGCTATCTAGGTTGGTCAGAACTTTTCTTCCAAGGAGTAAGCGTCTTTTAATTTCATGGCTGCAATCATCATCTGCAGTGATGTTTCCCCATCTGTTTGCCATGAAGTGATGGGACCAGATGCCATGATCTTCGTTTTCTCAAGTTGGCTTTAAGCCAACTCTTTCACTCTCCTCTTTCACTTTCATCAAGAGGCTTTTTAGTTCTTCTTCACTTTCTGCCATAAGTGTGGTGTCATCTGCATATCTGAGGTTATTGATATTTCTCCCGGCAATCTTGATTCCAGTTTGTGTTTCTTCCAGTCCAGCATTTCTCATGATGTACTCTGCATATAAGTTAAATAAGCAGGGTGACAATATACAGCCTTGACGCACTCCTTTTCCTATTTGGAACCAGTCTGTTGTTCCAGGTCAATGCAAACTAACCACTCCTGAAAAAAAAAATATGATCTCAAAGTATGTACTATGCAAACACTGAATAGTACAGTATTGTAGAATTAATCTTACTGCAGTACTCTGGCCAAAGCACCCTGCTAAATTTCTGATATTTTCAATAGGGTGTCCTCCACAGTTCACCACATTTTATAAAGAAGGGCACTGAGTCATGAGTGTAGGATGAGCTCTACAAGGTTCTGTCATAGATCAGAAACGAAGGCAGAAGTATGACCAATCAATATGGTGGCCCAAGTAGGGAAACAACCATTTGTTGTTGGTTAGTCACTCAGTCATATCCAATTCTTTGAGACCTCATGAACTGCAGCCAACCAGGCTCCTCTGTCCATGGGATTTCTCAGGCAAGAATTCTGGAATGGGTTGCCGTTACCTTGAATATGCCCTCCAGGGGATATTCCCAACCCAGGGATGGAACCCACATCTCCTGCTTTGGCAGGCAGATTTTTTACTGCTGAGCCACCTGGGAAACCCCAAGGAAGCAATAGCTCTGTCCTTGTCAGTTGGCTGATAAGAGGATGGGAGGATCCTGGAATCTGGATCCATAGAGTCCTTGGATCTAATTCCAGCCTGGCCTTTTACCTGCTGTGTAATCTAGCGCCAGTTAAATGAAGATCCCTTTGCCTCCATTCATTATCTGTAAAATAAAAATCATAATTCTACCCCCACCCCCACCCACAGGATGGTAGGGAAGGTTAATTTAGAGACTGGATGAATGTAAAATAAGTCAGATAACAAACTGCAAAAATCAAAATACGACAGTGGCCTTCCCTTATTTTGCTTACATCTGAAAAATTGTGTACTGCCTCCCTTGATATGTAAAGCTTTGAGGTCCTGAGTGATAGACCTGGAAAATTCAAAGTGAATATTTTAAGTGTCACTTTATTCTGATATTCAGATGATTTCTTTAGAACAGCTCCACCAGGTAATAGGGATAGCACAGGGATTTGCATCCTGTTGCTCTTGCTAACCTCTGGTCTTCCAAAACAGAGAAGGGTTGAGCAAACTGAAACATTATATATTATAGAAACAGGCAGCTCACATTCAGGCTGAAGATTAAACCAAGCCTGCCTATAGACAGAACCTTGTTTACAACCCCTGCATGTTAACTGTTGCTATTTAGCAAGCCTGGGTGCTGTAATTATTACCTGAAGCAAATAATATAGTCAGCACTTCATAAGAAATGCAAACTCCTCACCCTTCCTTTGGTTCTCAGAGCAATACCATTAATTATGATAAATTCTTCTGATATTTGTGTGACTGCAGTAGGTAATTTCATAGGTATTCCTCTGCAATTTGACATCAATCATTGTCCACTTAGCATAAATTAGGGCCAAGACTCCATGGCTGAATTTCACTGCTTACTATGTCTCATTCAGGGAAGCTAATTCCTTTCTTAAATATGTATTAACTGGTTTTTAAAAGATATTTTTCCAGCAATGGTTGTTTTCAAGGCTTCATTTATATTGTTCACAGTGCATTGAACACTTCCAGGGATTTTTAGCAGCCATCCTACCTTTCCAGCCCATAAGAAAGATGTACTTCCTTCAAGAGCCCTGGAATTTCCAGATTCAGCGTCTTAGAATTCTTTTATACAATATCAGTTAACATCTCCACCACTTTGTGGAATAGACTATTGACTTTCTCTTATTCACAACCCATTTAATGAAAATGACAAGGTTGATTCTCATTCACTGAAAATCTGCAAAAGTATTGGGGCATTGCTCGCTTCTCTTCATGGGCTTCAATTCTCCAAATAGTTAGATCCCAGGAAGGGCGGATGGTGCAGAAGTATCTTCACAGAGGGAAGCCATGTGACCCTAGGACATCAGGAAGAACTTTCTAAGGAAGTCTGTTTGCTTCCTTCTTTTCTTCCTCTCCCACAGATCCAAACACTTCAATCTGCCCCCAGAAAAAAAGGGCAGACACTCTCTAGGGTAACATGGCCATGTACAGGAGCTTCCTTGCTTATCAAACGTGCACTTAAAGCTGGAGGCATCTTCAGTTTTCCAGGATTCAGTAACTTGTCAGTAAGCATTTCTAGAGTGGCATTCTAGAACTGAATAAGGCACAGCTGACACTCAGCAATTATGGGGTAGGGCCCACCAAGGAGCATGTAGATTATTGAGCAACGAGGCGTGTGCTCCTGAAATGAAACGTAAAGGTGACAGTCCCCACAGCGCTGGAATGGAAAACAGAGTCTCCACATGATCAGGAAAGGAAAAAAAATGTGCGTCTGGAGGAATAGCAAGGATTCGTAAAGACAGTGAGATTAGAGTTGCAGCCTGAAGATTTCTTGTTGGGGCAGAGCAGCTGGGTGGGGTGGATGTCATGGAAAATCATAGGAGCCTGAAAACCAGTAAGTAGGTGAGAAGAATGGTTCATGAAATGCTTCTGGAACAGTGAGAAGGTCCCCTGCTCTTAGATAAAGGTCTTCCTGGAGAGTATAATTTTGTATGGGATTCCCAAATCCAAACTTAACAAAGTTTGTGGCCTTCCAAACCTACAATGTAACACAAGACTGATATTGCTGTTTTAAGAAGGGGTAGAAACATCAATAAAGGTGTTCTGATAACCGCTGGATAGAAACATCTCTCAGCTAGAAAGCACAAGGACACTGGCTCCCTAACAAGAGGGGGAAAAAAAGGACCGGTAGATTTTAAGAGTCTGAAACCCAAATTTTTTATCATATAGATAAGGCTGGTCTTGGGCTTTTCACTAACTTATTGAGGACATATAGACTAGAGGCTGAGAACTGTTTTCTAACTCTCAGGCCAGGGCTCTTTTTTTTTTTTTTTTTTTTTTCTCCTCAACATACTCAACTCACCCCAGCTTGCTCTTCTCTCTCTTAAAAAGGAAAATCTCCATTATTGGTCATTTATCAAAGATGTTCCTTCACCCAAAGGCTTCTTCCAACTCAGATTACAATCTTGCCGTATTCTGAGGCCTAGTTCCATTGTCGCCTCCTTAAAAAGGACTTTTTGATTCTGGAACTAACCTTGATGTCACCCCCTGCTGAGCTCACAAAGCCAACTACCTGTAGCTCTGATTGCTCTGATTCTAGTCACACCTGGTTCCTAATCACTCACAGACTTATCTCATCTTGGGATTACAAATCTTTCCATGGTGAGAACCTCGAACTGGGACTTCCCTGATGGTTCAGTAGTTAAGACTACATGGTTCCAATGCAGGGGACTCGAGGCCCATCCCTGGTCAAGGAACTAAGATCCCACATGCTGTTTGGTGTGGACCAAAAAAAAAAAAAAAAGAGAGAGAGAGAGAACCTATTAAACACAATGGATTAGGAAATCATAACCCACTCCAGTATTTTTGCCTGGAAAATTCCATGGACAGAGGAGCCTGGTGGGATACAATCCATGGGGTCACAAAGCATCAGACATGACTGAGTACACACAGCAGCTGTTAAACATAAGTGCCTGAGCCATAAGTAACATGGCAGAGTGCAAAATATAGCTAAGGCTGATGCCTCTGAAATGCATATCAGAGTGTTTCCTAGGAGAGGTAACCCAAAACATAATAAAAATAATTATGGTCACTATTATCACCTATAATGTGCTAGGCACTGGTTGTGACTTGGAGCATTACAAATTTATGGGCGTCCTGCCTATAAAGGAGCTACCAGTTGAGACAAGATATCTGGCCCTCTAGACTCACTCTGCAGATGCTGGCAGGTCTGATGGATTTGCCAAGCTAAGCTGGCTTTGGTGGGGACTGAAACAATTTGTCAAACTCTGAGGGGCTGTGAGCGTGAATGCGAATGGGAGCAGAAGTTTAATGTCTAGAATGTGATTCCAAAACTTTTAGCCAAGGCCAGACTAACCAGAAAGGAAATAGCCTAAGGACACTGAAGTGAGCAACACGAATTCTTGTGCAATTGGCTCTGGTTAAAGCTTGACAGGAGGGAAGATTGACATCCTTGATTTACGGGCAGGGAGAGTGCCAGATTCCCATAGAAATGGGCCCCAGCCTCAAATGAAAGCAGCACCTTTAGGGATGAATGGAGAACTGAATCTCTATCTCTTGGCCTCTCTTCTGAAGCTTCAGGTGTGTGGGGGAAACATGTGCTGAGCCAGCAAATACGGTGAGTGGGAGAATTGTGTGTACAGTGACCTGGGTGCCTGCTATAAACAGCCGTGGTCCCCAGGGTCTCCATCCTCAAGGAGATTGTATTCTGGAGCAGCGGCTGGGCTCATAAATGTAGAACAAACTGAAATAACAGAAAGGGAAACTGGAATTCATCTATGTGATCTAGTCAAAGATTTGAGGGTGGAGATGAACTGAGTGCTGGGGGCAGGGTGCAGGAGCCCTACTGAGTGCTGGGGGCAGGGTGCAGGAGCTCTGACACTGCTACAGTCTTTCCACTGTCTGCCCACTGTGGGCACCTCGTATGCATGGTCTCTCCCAGGCTGGCCCCTAACACCAAGTTTCCCAGCATCGTGATGTTAATTCATCAGAATCTCGGCCTAATCCTCCCTAGGTTATTATTGAGGTTAGAATTCCAGGATGCTTATAAGCATGCCTCTGGCCTAGAAATCTGAGATCTAGATGTTGACAGGGTTAGTTTCTCCTTAGGTTTCCTCCCTGGCTTCCTGCTGTGCTTGTCTGGGTCCTGATCTCTTCTTTAAGGGACATCAGTCAGAGGGTGGGGGCAGGCAGGGCAGACACAACTGAGTCCTAACCTAGGGTTTGAGTTTCTGTCACCTGCAACAAAGAGTCCTGAAAATCTGCGTGTATATTCATGGGAAATAAAACCTGGGAGAGTATCCATCAAAATGTTAGCAGAGGCTGTTTCTACATGGTGGATTAAGATTGATTTTTATATTTGCTTTTCTAAATTTTCTATTTTTCTTCTGCAATGAGCATGCCTTCTTATTGTATTAAAAGTATCCTAACATAAAAAAAGAAAAGACAAATGCCAGGTTTCTGGCAAACCCTGTCAGGAAAAGTAATAATAATAGATAATATTTATCTGCTCTTTCCTCTTTGATGAGTATTGTTCTCAGCTTTTCACATTTTGCTGTTGTTCAGTCACTCAGTCGTGTCTGACTCTTTGCAACCGCATGGACTGCAGTGCACCAGGGTTCCCTTTCCTTCACTGACTCCCAGAGTTTACTCAAACTCATGTCCATTGAGTCAGTGATACCATCCAACCATCTCATCCCCTGTTATCCCCTTCTCCTCCTGCCTTCAATCTTTCCCCGCGTCAGGGTCTTTTCTAATAAGTCGCCTCTTCACATCAGGTGGTCAAAATATTGGTGCTTCAGCATTAGTCTTTCTAGTGAAAGTTCAGGATTGATTTCCCTTAGGATTGACTTTTATCTCTTTGCTGTCCAAGGAACTCTCAAGAGTCTTCTCCAATACCACAGCTCAAAAGCATCAATCCCCATAAAACTACCAAGAGGTAGGGAATATAACCATTTCCCATTTTACTGATGAGAACACTGAGATGCAGAGAGGAGAGATAAGATTGAGACTGCATAGGTGGGTAGCAGGGGATCTGAGATCCCAATCCAGGGGTCTACTCCAAATCCTGCCCTCTGAAGCTGGTAGTATACGCTTGTCAGAGTTGGGGCTGCCAGGGGGTGCCAAAGTCCCAGAGGAAGATTCATTCACAGCAGACCATCCCTGGGCACCTACAGAAACCAGGGGGCTCATTCACTGATGTCTAATCCAACATGATGAACAACACCTCAATCTTCACACCAAGATCAGGCTTCTCTTTTCTCCCCTGACTGTGTGGCAGGTGGTCTGCCTGTCTTCCATTCGGATTGACTGAACATACTATAACGTAGGCAACATATCAAGTCCTTGGATAAAATCAGACAAAAATGGATGTCTTACAAAATATGAAATGGAAAAGTCGATCCTATTTTCAGTTAACCCCCTACTACTTTTTTACAGACAAGTTGGCAACTGAAACCACAATTGTATGTGTGTGTGTGCTTGGTCACATCTGACTCTTTAGTGACCCCATGGACTGTAGCCCACCAGACTCCTCTGTCAATGGAATCTTCTAGGCAAGAATACTATAGTGGGTTCCATTTCCTTCTCTGGGGATCTTTCTGACCCAGGGATTGAACTTGCATCTCCTGTGTTCTCCTGAATTGCAAGCGGATTCTTTACCCACCAAGCCATCAGGGAATGCCCTCTTCTAGAGTTCAGAATGGAGGCCCAGAGAGGCACTGTGGATATCCGATAAGCCTGAGGCAGCCCCGGAGGATGGCATTGGAGGGAAATGTCTTTTCCATCAGAATGGCAGTACCAGTAACCCTTCAGCACCCTGCATGATCACAGCCCGGAAGGCTCCACTCGAAAGATTTTAATCTGAGAGAAATGGTTTAATGCATAACATGCTGTGGGGCTATTTGTTTTGGAGCAGATTGAACTCAAGTCAAATACTCTGCATTTACAAATCCAACTGATTAATAAACAGCCACAGAATTTTGCTCTTTCTCCACAATGCACTCAGGAAAATAGATGAATTTTATTATTCTACTTATTATTTTTTATCAGCAAAAGCGAAAAAAAACCTGATTTTTCCCATTTCTCCTAAGCTGTAAAATAAGAGAGGCAGTATGATTATATATTTCTGGAAAGAGATGCAATTGTAGAGAATTATAAATCATATTCTTTTGTTCAGTTGGCATTTTTTGTTTATTTGTGTCTAATGCAAAGAGCAGGAGATTTACCATAATTTGCGTTCTATAACCTGCAGTACATGTGACAGAAGGAAAAAAAATCTATTAGCAAAAATGTGTTTTGCCTTTCTGGGCTGAAAGCAAAATAACACCAGGTTGAAATATTCATCTATTTCTCCTGCCAGGGCTTATTCCTTTCAGTGACAGTCCTCTACATACCCTTAAAAAGCAAACAGACAAACAAAAACTTGGGGATTTTCTCAAAATGCATTGGTCAAAATACAGAGCTTTGTCTCCACTCTGTTCTCTACAGATCATTAATAACTCTGGTGATGCACTTCCTTCTGAGGAGGGGAAAGATTACTTAGTTCAGGTTTTGTTTGTTTGTAAAATGTGAGTGACCAAGTGTATTTATCACAGGTTCTAAGAGGAGAAAGAATTGGCTGGGAAGTACATCTACAGCGTTAGAGGCACCCATGGTAGGAACACTGCGTAGAGGAGAATTCTTCAACTGAGTCTGGATATGCTCTGCATTCTGAATCCACGTTTCACGGCAGAATTCAAGTCTATAAAGGAGTAATGCTTGAGTCGTACGAAGAGGTTTTGTGATCATGCCTCTTTGTCCCCATGCAGAGCAAGTCAAAAGGATAGACATTTCAATGTTAGTATCAAATCTTCAAGCTAGACAATTGGAAGGTCATTTAAATGCTGAGGGCAATAAGATATGAGCCTGTGTTCCTAAGGGAATCTTGATATCATAATCTTTTCCAGATAATTTTAGTTTTGTGTTATGTAACCAATCCCATACTCAAGGGCAGATACAGAACAAGTCAATCCACATGTCTTTTGTGTGTGATCTATACATTTACGTACAAGCATGCTCTGAGATATGCATATAAGTGGCAAGGATGCTTATAACAAATCATGGAAGGAAACATTTGATATTTTATGACTTTATTTTTTTAGAGCAGTTTTAGGTTCACAGGAAAATTAAGAAAAATGTATGAAGATTTCTTATATTCCTCCTTTCTCCACACATACATCCTTATTATCAACATCCCCTCCCCCCGCCCCGCCCCCGCCAGTGTGGCACATTTGTTACAATTGATGAACCAACATGGACAGATCATTATCCTCTAACTCCATGGCTTACATTACAGCTCACTCTGGTTTTCGTACCTGTGAGTCAGACAAATGTATAGTGACACGTATCCACCTTTATAGTATCCTACAGAGTACTTTCATTGCCCTAAAAATTCTCTGATGGCTTCCCTGGTGGCTCATTGGTAAAGAATCTGCCTGTCAATGCAGGAGATGCAGGTTTGCTCCCGTGGTCAGGAAGATACCCTGGAGCAGGAAATGGCAACCCACTCCAGTTTTCTTGCCTAGAAAATCCCATGGGTAGAAAAGCCTGGTGGGTTACAGGCCATAGGTTGACAAAAGAGGTCTGACATGACTTTTTATCCACATTTAAGTTATTTCTTTACGATCCACTTAAGACAGCATGGTCCACATTTTTAATAATATTCTTATCAATACACTTAAACACTGTTTTTCTCTCTTTCAACCATTCATTCTCTGAAGGGCATAGTCTTTCGAAAATCAAAGTCAGGAAGATTCCTTTGCTCCTGCTCTTCCATAACCTCTCTTGAGGGAATGCTTGAAGCTGGGAAAAGAAGGAAAAGAAGAGAACTTCCTGGAAGGAAAAACAAAGTTGGTTAATACTTCAAATGGAATATCTGGCCATATGAATATTTTAAAAGTTAATTTTGTTAATTAATGTGAAGGAGAAGTTCAGTGCATTCTCAGAGAATGTAAGAGTGATCCTAACTCTCCTCTCTTCAAGGACCCAAGGAAAGGGTGAAAGCTTCTGATTAGCAAGATAATGATGCCCACCCCTCCTCTTGATATTTACAATTCAAGATGTCACATCTAATTCCCATCACCAAGGAAATATAGATAGCTTAGCCTTCACTCCTCTAATACATACTTCTCAACATCCTACCATCTGTGACTTATTTTTGTCTTTAGGGCTTCCCTAGACAATTGTTTACTTTCTTCTAATTTTGTCTTAGAAAGAGTGACAGATTGTGTATGTATGTGAGGATGGGGTAACATGACGGAGTAAAAAAATGTCCTCCAATTCAACCTTTCCTTAGGGTGAATCTTGGCTCCAAAAGATGATATCCAAAAAACTCTTGGCTCTGTATGTGCACCCCAGCACCCCACAGCACCCTCCAACAGCTACAGCTACAGAAATGCCCATGTATGCAGGTGATGGCTTTGAGCAAACCTGACACTGATCCTCTGCTGGGCTTTGACAACGAACATTAATGTCTCAGTATAAGTAGTCTTTCTCTGGAAGTTAATGAAATATGATGATCATCTCCAACAATGGGAAAAGAGCCAAATGCAAGGTCTTAAGTCACCAGTAATAACCAGCAGCAAATCCTTAGTTCTGATTCCAAATCCCTTTTCATTTCTCCACCAAGTGATCCAATCCATCCACACTCACTAACCGTCACTTACAGATCATTGCCTCATCCTGGGGCAGAGTCAGTGACCACTGGAACCCCTTTCTCTCATCTGAATGCCTAAGAAAAGTCTATAACTTTCTCCCTTCCAAGCTCCTTTCTTGTTCATTTATCTTCCACACCAGTCTGCGGGTCTCCAGGAGCTGGGGGGATCGAGATAAACACCAGCCCCATCATCATGTATGGTCTGTCTGTTGCCAGCTTGGCTTCGTGGGGGTTGGCCCTTCTATCTGTATTAAAAATCATAGCAATTCATTTAGGCGCTGCTGTTCCTTGCAGGCAAATGTGTGATAACGCGGTCGGCCCATTAACATGGCAGCGGCAGAGCAGATTATTCACTTGTGCTTTGCTGCCTGGTTAAAACATCCACAGCCACTTATGGAATCAGGGGCTGGCGCTGCTGCAAGGAGCTGGCACACTGTGTATAATCATTTCCCAGCACAGACAACGCAGTCTTAGTTTTCTGTGTGGGTTGAGTGGCAGAAAGAATCTCTCACCAAGTTGGAATTTTCTATGCAATTCTAGCGCTTCCTGGGTGGCAGAGTGGTAAAGAATCTGCCTGCTGATGCAGGAGACACAAGAGACATGGGTTGGATCCCTGGATCAGGGAGATCCCCTGGAGTAGGAAATGGCAATTGCTCCAGTATTCCCTCTTGGGAAATCCCATGGACAGAGGAGCCTGGGAATCTACAGTCCATGGGGCCACAAAGAGGTGGACATGACTGAGCACACTTGCCTAGGGTATATATGACAATGCTGCTCTCCCAGTCTGTCCCACCGTTTACTTCCTCTGCCAGTGGACTTCCCTGGTGGCTCAGACAGTAAAGCATCTGCCTACAATGTGGGAGACCTGGGTTCAACCCCTGGGTCAGAAAGGTCTCCTGGAGAAGGAAATGGCAACCCACTCCAGTACTTTTGCCTGGAAAAATCCCATGGACAGAGGAACCTGGTAGGCTACAGTCCATGGGGTCACAAGGAGTTGGACATGACTGAGCAACTTCACTTTCCTTCCTCTATCATGGGTGCAAGTCCATTCTCCACATCTGTGTCTTACATTGTTCTTTTATACATATATTTCATAGATATCTACATGTAAACATTTTAAATATTTTAGAATAAGTGGGATACAAGCATGCAGAAGCTACTTCCACTTTTCTTACACATCTGAAATGTGAAGACAAAATGCTCTTGGCACAAAGGCTGAGTGTATTTCTAAACCTTCTCTGGGGTTTGCTTCTCTGGCCCTCAAGGGTGTGTAAGGCATGATGGGACGTAGCTTCAAGTGCAGGAATAACTAATAGCAACTGAAGGAGTTGGGCCAAAGAAGGCAAAGACCTAGTCCTGGGCTCTGTGAGATAGCGTTTGTTAGTCAGAGACACAGAGAAAACATATTTGAGGACCTTTTAGTAAACACAATGGACTTCCCTCGTGGCTCAGACAGTAAACTGTAAACATACCTAAGGACCTTCTTCCTCCTTAAATGTATCATTACAACCACATTTGCCAAAACCTTCTCTGAAATGATGCTTTCACTTCTGTTGCCTCAAGACATCAGATAACCCTTGAATTAGTTTGCTTGGGCTGATGTAACAAAATACCACTGTCAGAGATTCTTTCTGCTTAAATAACTAACATTTATTTTCTTACAAGTCTGGAAGCTGGAAGTCCATTAGAGGCATTAGAAGGTTTGGTTTCCTCTGAGGCCTCTCTCCTTGGCTTGCAGACGGCCGCCTTCTCTGTGCGTCCTCCTGTAGTCTTTCCTCTGTGTGTGTTTGTGTCTTAATCTCCTCTTCTTACAAGGACACTAGTTATATTGGATTAAATGAAGTCGCTCAGTCGTGTCCGACTCTTTGCAACCCCATGGACTGTAGCCTACCAGGCTCATCCATCCATGGAATTTTCCAGGCAAGAGTACTGGAGTGGGTTGTCATTTCCTTCTCCAGGGGATCTTCCTGACCCAGGGATTGAACCCAGGTCTCTTGCATTGCAGGTAGATGCTTTACCGTCTGAGCCACCAAGGAAGTTAAGACCCACCAAAAAGTCCTTGTTTTAACTTAATCACCCCTTTAAGCCCTTCCCTCCAAATACAGTCACTCTCTCAGGCTCTGGGAATTAAGTACAGATGAATTTTGAGGGGGCAGATGTCAGTTTATAACAGCCCTTCACGTGTGCAAGCTTCATACTACACAGCAGAGCAGAGAAGACATTTTCCTGAGCACAGATTAGCTCATTGCTTTCAGGACTGGCTGCCCATTAGAACCAACCAGGGAACTGCTAAAGCTATCAATGCCCAAAGCTCCACCCCCAGATGAACTAAAGCATTGTCTCATCTCAGAGGGTAGGGCCTGGATTTGAGCATTTTTTAGAAGTTCAATAGGTGATAATGGTGTACATTTAGCATTGAAATATACCAAATTCACTCAAAAGAGACAGAGGAAGGAGCTGAGAGGCATCACCTCAATTCCTTCTCCCAGTCTCACCCATCAGATGAGTTACTTCTCTTCTAGGAAGATGACTGAGTAAGGAAAGACATTGACCAGCTTCTATGTATCACCTTGGGCTTCCCAGATGGCTCAGTGGTAAAGAACCCATGTACCAAAGCAGAGGATACAAGAGACACAGCTTCAATGCCTGGGTTGTGATGATCCCCTGGAGAAGGAAATGGCAACCGAGTCCATTATTCTTGCCTGGAGAATCCCATGGACAGAGGAGCCTGGCAGGCTACAGTCCATGGGGTTGCAAAGACAGAGGAGCCTGGTGAGCTATAGTCCGTGGGGTTGCAAGAGTCAGACACTGCTTAGAGCCTGAACAAAAACAGCAACAACAAGTATCCCCTTGCAGATGTCCGAGCACCTCTAGACAAGTAACCTGGCTTGGCAGAGACATCTGTCAGATGTGGTGGGGGAAGGGGGTCTCTCCCTCCTCCAGTTTCCCTGACATCTACAAGGGAGGCAGTGGCTGATTTCTAATAACCTAGTCTCATTCTGCATGGTCCAGGCACAACCCTCTCAAACCTTCATTTCTACCATCTCACTGGGGCAGCAAATTGTTCCACCCTGTCTTTGCACCAGACATTTATGGACCGTGGAAAGCTAAGATTTAGTTCTCTACCCCCTGCACCCCTCTGGCTACTGGACCTCAATTCTGGGCATCCAGGCAACACATCAGGAATCCACTAAAGCAAATCATTTTGCTTCTCCACTGGAGGCTGACTTCAGTAACCACCAAGAATTCATTACCGCTCTGGATTGTTTACACTCACTAGGAACAGACAGTGTTGTAAATTATTTGGAGACACCCTTTTCCCTATAAATTAGTTTCAATCTACACTTCAAATGTATAAGCCAGCTTCAAGAGTTTCTCTTTTTTTCCCTTTCCCTCTTTGGACAAATGCATATTCAGGCATGCTCCTTTACAGAGTACATCCAATCAGGGAAATAAATACATACCTTATTTGAATTGGTAAATAAATAAATACCTTAGACCTCAGTTATATGGCTCTGGAGCTGAAGGAATTCTTAGTTTCAGGCCCAGCACCATCATTAACCATCTATATGAAATTTAGAAAAGTCACTTATCTATAAAACAATGGAAGTATTATTAGACTGGTCATGATTTATGTAATGGTGGAATCTCTAAATGAATAATGACAGATGAGAGATGCTGGATAATTTTCATGAATGGAATTAATTAAAGTGTTACTGATATCTGCTCTGTGCCAGGCACTGTGCTGGCATATAAACACAAGACATAAAAATATATAGAATATGAGACTCTGCTAAGAAGGTCACTTTTAAATATAGATCTTGGTTAGCGTGATAGAGAATGAAGATACTGACAGGTGGTGGCAGTTATAAGGTGGTTTTGTGTCTGAGCTTGGTGGAATTTTCCAGGCCACATTACTGGAGCGGGCTGCCATCTCCTCCTCCAGGGGACCTTCCCGACCCAAGGACTAAACCTGTGTCTCCTGAAGCTCTAGCATTGGCAGATGGATTCTTTACCACTGAGCCACCTGGGAAACCCCATAAGGAGATCTTAAAAGTGAAAGTGTTAGTCACTTAGTTGTATCTGACTCTTTGTGACCCCATGGCTCTTTGTGAGCCCTCCCGGCTCCTCTGTCCATGGGATTCTCCAGGCAAGAATACTGCAGTGGGTTCCCATTCCCTTCTCCAGGGAATCCTCCCAACCCAGGGATTGAATCCCAGTCTCCGCATTACAGGCAGACTCTTTACTGACTAAGCCAAAGGGAAGACCTAAAAGAGGTCTCATATTCTTTAAAAGAGCAAGACATTAAGGTCTGACTGCATTTATGTACATTTCTTTGGAGAATATAAGGAGCGCCCATTCTCCAGAGGCAACACAAGCAGTAACAAAGGTGAAAAAGTAAAACAGGAACCCAAACTGAATGAACAGCATCAATATTTAATCACAGCCAGCTAAGGGTTGTTGAAGCAATAGGTGTTAAGTGTAACTGAAAGGAAGTTTCCTGGTTCCCAACGCGGTGGTGGAGGCGGCGGGTGTGGCGGGGGTGGCGGGGGTGGCGGGGGTGGCGGGGGTGGGGGTGGACGGGAGGCAGAGGAAGGGCCTGTTATCTGGGTGTCTCTTTCCCACAATCCACTGGGGTATTCCCTAAGTAGACTGTGCCATTAGGGATCCATCAAATCAAGAGCCTAAGAAGGGTGAGCGTGCGCAGGGCAGGAGCCTGCCTTGGGTAATTTCACCTCATGTAGCACATTGGTCTCTTACTCATATAATACATACAGAAGCATTTTCTTTCTACAAAATGGATAGCACGAAAGAGTCATCTAGCTAGCATACTAATAAAGGGAAATAAAGGTGCCTGGGAAAACTCTTTGAAATCTCAATGGCTAATTTGGGAATTCCAGACTTTGTGTACTGGAGAGACACAGTAAAGATGTTATTAAACAACTCTAACGCATGCGATACCTTCCATGGAGCACACACTCCTGTTTTTGTAATTGCTACTTAACTCAGACCTTTTATTCATGATCTCAGAGGACATTACTGAAAGCGAGTACTGCCACTCTCTCCTGATCAGGGTTATAGGAGGCTTTCTTTTTCTTATAGGAGGATGATCTTTCCAGCTCTTTCTCCCAAACAGTCCCATTTAATAATTGTGTCTTTTCTAGGCACTGTTATTAACCTGGGGTTTATGATCCCTCCTCTAGTGCATCACTTTAATAATATCACCCACCACAAGCCAGAGACAACGGCATCTACAGTCTCTCTTATGTTCCTTTTGTGGATGTCAATCCTGATTGCACCCTAACTATGGCTGTGTGTGCATGTGTGTGTTTGATAGATGATGATGATAGATAGATAGATAGATAGATAGATAGATAGATAGATAGATAGATAGATAGAATAAGGTCTCAGATTCAGAGCTACTAGTTTTCCATACTCTGTTCTTAAAGGTTAAATGACTATGGCCATGTTCTTATAATCTCATATCCCATGTCTCATAATCAGATACTTATCTCTCCTGGTACAAACTGTCCTGAATCCATACATCAGCATCACACACTTGACAGAAACAGATACAGAACCAGTATAGAGATACTTTACAGGTAATGGGGAGCAACACTGGAACCCCAGTCCCAGGCACAGCCATGTGGCAGATGGTCCCTTCATTAGACACAGACCCTCTAAAACACAGGCAAGGCTCTTGTGGGCAATTGGAGGACCCCATGATATATTGCTCCAGTAACAGCAAATGAATCAGAGGCAGAATTTTACTTCCCCATAACTTTTCTCTCCACCAGAAATTGTGGTGTGATGCGATACTCAGAATATGCAGCCAAAAACATGTTTTGCAATCTGCTGGACTAAAGTTATTTAAGGATTGTTTTTCCCAAGAAAGAGAAAAATTCTAAGGAAAGGGATGTATACCCTTTCCACCATACATTTCAATTTGTTGAGATCATTTCCATCATAACAAACATTGAGACATGAGGCACAGATTTTTGTGCCTCTATTTTCCCATCTGTAAGATAAAGCAGAAATTATCATTTAAGGAAAAGATGATTCATGTATCATACACATTATAATACGGTGGCAAAAAAAAAAAAAGTTGTACGTTGAGTTGGGGATATGTGTTTATTTATTTTAAAGAAATTCTTGGAATAAGAAAAGTAACACTAAACATTTTGGTAACATGGGTTTATTTCCCATCTTCCATTCATTATGGGAGGGAATCTGATCCTGCTGGGTCCCCAGTGCAGATAAGCCTCCACATTGATGCTGTAGGGATCCAACAGGCATAAGATTTCTTTGAACAAGAGATTCTTCAATTGCCTGTAAATTTCAGAGTCATACAGAGAGTTCTTGGTGGCAGTGAAGTCTACAGACTTTCTGCCTATTCTTCCTGGTACTTGAGGTAGTTCAGGCCATCACAGGATAGGTCTAGGGCCATCTCCACAGGTAAAGGACCTGCCTGGAATTCGGATGTGTGTAGCCTTGGGCTGGGTCACTGATTGGGTGGAAAGAAAAGTTCTCCAGGCTTTTAAGCAGGGACTAAGTATTAGGCAGGAGACTTCCCTGGTGGCCTAGTTAAGACTTCTCCTTCCAATGCAGGGGGTGTGAGTTTGACTCCTGGTTGGGGAACTAAGGGCCCACATGCCTTGCAGCTGAAAAACCTGCATAAACCAGAAGCAATACTGTAACAAATTCAATAAAGACTTTTAAAAAATTGTCCACATTAAAAAAAAAACTTTACAAAATTATTAGACAGGAATCTGAAATTTAAAGTTGAATTCAGAGTGGGACTTTGCAGAGGACACTCAGACATTTGCTTAATTAAAAATTCCATCATCTCATTTTACAGACTTCAGGGATGATGTCATCCAACCAAGACTGGTACAGATTAGGTTACAAGAGTCCAGAGATGTTAACTTACTTGTCAAACCACATTGTTGACAAATGAAAAGGAAGGAATTGATACCAAACTCTGTTGCTCAAAATCCAGTATCTTTCCTTACCATAATGTGCTGCCCATTGGGGACCTCAGCTTCCTTGCCCTGACCTGGGACAAGGCTGAAGGGGATCCCAGGTACAGCTCCCTTGGGGGTCCCCAAAGCCTTCTCTGGAACTGCACTGTGGCCCAGCATCTCCTTCTGCCCAGCCCTGCTTCCTTCCACTCAGCTCCAAGGTGTTGAGCCCATAGGAGTTCCCTCTGTGACCTGTGCACTAATCGCCAATCTCCATCTCAGGTCTGTTTCTACACTTGATCTTAGCCCAAAAGTCGAGAAGCTATCAGGTCTGTCTCTAGGAACCAGCCTGTGACAACAAGCTTGAAGAACTGTACCAAGGTACTGGTATGAAGAACTTGGGAAAGGTGCATGTCACTGACATTTGAATGTTTAAGTTGAACTGTTGAATGACAGAAGGAAGACCCAAGATGTTTTATGCACACACATACACACAAACACACACCCCTCCATATCCATAGGGTCTGCATCTGCAGATTCAGCCAACTGTGGATCAAAAATATTTGAAAAAAAAATTTTTTTTCAGAAAGTCCCAAAATATGAAACTTGGAATTGCCATGTGCAGACAGCTATGTACATAGCATTTACATTGTATTTACAACTATTTACATAACATTTACATTGTATTAGGTATTGTTAGTAATCTAGAGATGATTTAAAGAGTAGGAGAGAAAGTACTTAGGTTATATGTGAATATTCCACTATTTCATATGAGACTTGAGCATCTGTGGATTTTGCAGATGGGTCTTAGAATATACATATATATATGTGTATACACACACACATATATATACATACATATACATATATACACACACACATATATATACAAGTATATATTTATATGTAATTTTGTATATGCATATATGAATATATATATACACACATTTTATGTAGTTTCTTTTTCCTTTGGAGCAATTATGTCAGATACTAGATGGGATTTAAGGTTATTTCAAAAGATGAAGTCACCAAGAAAGAAGAAAGAAGTCTCGGGAGTGAGTCCTGAAGATGTCCAGCACTCACAATCTCCCAGGAACAGAGGCACTGGCAGAAGGGACTGAGAAGAAGCAACCAGAGAGAAAGGAGGAAAATAATGACACCAGGATGTCCCAGAGCTAAGGGAAAAGAGTGAGGCTTCTGTGAATTAAGTTAAGCCTACCGAAGAGTCTAAAGAGATAAGGGGTAAAAACTTCCACTGGATTTTTCAATAAAGAGGATATCGGTTACCTTAGCAAGGGCAGTTTGGGTGGTGTAATGAGATGGGGGCCAAATTAAAGTGGACAGAAGAGTGACTGTGAAAGATATCTTTGAATAAAGATATTGACAAAGATGCTGAAAAGATATTGAAAGATGCTGGCATGAAGCAAACCGCAGGCTATATTTCTGCACAAATCCATAGAAATTATGGAAAATATTTTTAATGTTTTATTTTATGTTGGAATATAGTTGATCACCAATCTTGTGTTAGTTTCAGGCATACAGCAGAGTGATTCAGTTATGTATACATGCAGTCTATTATTTTTCTGAGTTGGGTGGTTACCTAATATTGACCAGAGTTCCCAGCTCTGGGGAACTATTTTAGTTATTTTAAAAATCCAAAATAAATACAGAATTTGGCCTCTCCCTCCATGCTCCTCCTGCCCACGTACTTAGGGAGCAGCTATAACTGGAGGCAGGACTAGAGAGAAACAGTGCCTATATCTGGGGACACAAAAGAAAGCAAGAGAATCATCTCACCACTGAGCAGCCACCTGATAATCTTGTTGCTTAGACACTAAGTCGTGTCAGACTCTTTGCAACCCCACGGACTGTCCATGGGACTCTCCAGGCAAGAGTACCTGGGTTGCCATTTCCTTTTCCACGGGATCTTCCCAACCCAGGGATCGAAACTGCACGCCCTGCATCTCCTGCAGGCAGGTTCTTAACCGCTGAGCCACCTGGGAAGCCCACCTCAGAATCTGCCCAGTACCAACACCTTCTCGTTGTTAGGGAAGATCTGTATTTTAAGATAGGGGGAAAAAGTCAATCCACAGTGAGACACTAACATCTGAAGAAAAGCAACACCAGAAAGGAGACATTTCTATGGAAATCAATAGATGGAGGGTTTTTTTTTTTTACATCAGCATAAGACAGGATTCATGGTATGAGGTATTTAAGCACCAGTAGAAGTACCTGAACGAAGAGGCAAGGCCAACACATTAAGGAGATGAACAGAGTGAACACAGGGGAGCCAGCTAGTGATACGGAACACACAGGTGAAAAAACAAACTCTCAATGCAGGAAAAGTTAGGAGCTGTGGGGGACAGATTGAGACCTTTTAGTATATATTTAACAACAAATTGAGGACAGAGTAGAGAAATTTCAGAAGACTAAGGGATGAAAAAAGCCCAAATAGCTCACAGAGATGTTGAGAAGATAACCTACAAAGGGATGAGAAGACAGAAATAAGATTTATCACTGGCATCATCTGTTTCAAGAAGATAATGGGGATTTTCCTTAAAGTAATGAAGGAAAATAATTTTTCAACAACAATAAAAATGCTACTCCCAGGCATATTATCATGCCTGAGAGCTAAATAAAGCTATCTTCAGGATATGATGACTCTCAAAAAATGGTTCTGCTGATGTTATGTGCACTACCAATTCAGGTGAATTAAAAAATCAGAGAGGATGGAGTCAGATGACATACCGATCACCATGGCTGCTTCAACTCCCTCCTGAAGTCTCACTAAACTAACTCTAAAGGTATTTCAAAAGCGAACCATCCAAAGATATGGAAGATAGGAGAGAAGAAAACAAAAACAAAATTCCAGTGCAAATCAGATGGACAGTGAGTAAAATTACCTTAGGTGCTTCCGAAACCTGAATCCCAAATGAGGAGGGAAAGCCAGCAGCAAACCCAAGGTATATCAGAATCTTCAGTAATTGGGGAAGCCAGGCACACCAGAAGTCAGTGTGAAGGGAAGAAGCTAAATGAATGAGGACTGGTTGAAAACTGATTTCAAGAAGCAGTCAGATGCTCTCACCAGCCCAGATTAGATTGCTGACAGTCTTTCCCTTGCTCTAGTCCAAGACTGGAGAACTGTCTTTTGAGAGGAAACAATAGCAGCTGTCTGTCCCGGGGGGCACCTGGCAAGTTAGGGCAGGGGTCAGAGTATCAAAAGCAGGAGACTCCAACACATGCGTGAGTCCTGGATACTGACAGCCTTATACTACCATTCAGTTCAGCTCCAAGAATGCTGGCAAGCAGCTCTTCACCACTAAGTAGGAGACTAGTAGTCTTTTCTAGGGAATCAGATCCTGCCAAGAGGAGTGTGAAAAAGTGTGCAAATGTTAGTCGCTTAGTCCTGTCTGACTCTTTGCAATCCGATGGGCTGTAGTCCACCAGGCTTCTCTGTCCATGGAATTCTCCAGGCAAGTGTACCTGAAGAGGTAGTCATACCCTCCTCCAGGGGATCTTCCTGACCCAGGGATTGAACTTGCTTCTTCTGCATTGCAGGCAGATTCTTCTTCTTCTTCTTCTTTTTTTTTTTTTTTTTTTTTGATTGCGAAGAGAAGAGATCTACAGAAACTGACAGGAGAGGTTTTCTCATGACCTGGCCCAGCCAGATCCCTCCAGGTCTGTGAGCCACACACTCAGAGCTTCCAAGGAGCTTTGCAAGAATGATTCCGAAAATAAGAGCTGGAAATCAAGGATTACCAAATAGCTAAGGATAGTTTGTAATATGAAATACAGAGACCAAAATAAAATAAATAAACATGGTCCAGAAAAAAAGAGATGATGCAAGGAGGAAAAAAAAATCCTCTTACCTCTCTGCTTTCAAATAAGAAAAATTGCAACCATGAAATAGCAACAAGATGCCAAGTAAAGAAACACTGGGAGCTTCTAAAGAAGGCCCTGGAAATTATTAAAATAATGTAATCTTATAGGATAAATGGAAAACTAGGGAGAAGTTCAGAAGAATGCATTTGTGGAAATAATTCCTCCAAGTACCCCATTTTTTCCTGAATAGATATGTTATTTTATTACACTGAGTTGATACAATTTTAGTCAAAAGTAAAAAGCCACAATACCCCCCATACTCTAAATGTTAATTTTTTTATAAGTTTGGAGAATAGAAAAACAAATACAAAATACATTTAAAGACTTTTAGAGACTCCAAATAGATAGGAAACATAGTTCAGGACCTATAGTCTTAAGGGATTTTACAGGAAATTTTCTTTTTATTCTAGTGTATTATGTATTGGGGTTTACAAAGAACTCATCTGGAGTTACTTGAATAGCTCAATTATCTAATTGAGTATCCAATACCTTAATTAGAATTCTTTTTCAAAATCAAATTATTTTCTCTAGAATTTAGAAGAACACTGAATTTTAGAGTTGGAAAGAAACTTGGGAGTCTTCTAATTTAACTCTCACACAATATGAAGCAAAAAAAAAATTTTTTTTTAAGAGATGGAAACAGGAAAGCAAAGATGAGGAAATCAGAAGACCAGTGATAGAGGTACAAATACAGAGGAACAGAGCGGATCCTCATGATCCAAAGAATTCTTTTTTTTTTTTTCTTTTTTATTGAAGTGTAGCTGATCTACAATATTGTGCCAATCTCTGCTGTACAGCAAAGTGACTCATTTATACACATACATTCTCTTTAATGTGTTCTTTCCCATATGGTTTATCACAGGATATTGAATATAGTCCCCCGTGCTATATAGTCAGACCTTGTTATATATAGGAAACAGTAGGGCCTATAATAGGCCCTAAGATTCTAACTAGACTTATCTGAGCAAGTCAGTTGAAAGAAGAGTGTGTGAGAGTTAAATTGGCAGAGAGTCCAAGCGCAAGAATCCCCTCAGTGGTCGCTAAGGCAGAGAGGACATATACAAAATAAAGACGGAAAAGCACTCATTAGATTTAGCAATTAAGAGGCCACGGGTGGTTAGGACCTTAACAAGCAGAGTTCCACAGCAGCTATAAAGGCAGAATCTATATGGCACTAGACTGAGAGATGGTTGATAAATAAAACACTGAATGGTGGCTCCTTTTTATTTTATTTTATTATTTTTTATTTTTTTCTTTATTAAAATTTTTAAATTTCATTTATTTTAATTGGAGGCTAATTACTTTACAATACTGTATTGGTTTTGCCATATATTTTTAAGGACGTGAGAGGAGTATGCTGCAAAGCAATATGTGTGACTCCTTGGCCACCGAAAGGCAGAAGCGGCTGCTGGAACAGTTGGTTGTTGTTATTGTTTAGTCGCTAATTTGTGTCCTCCAGGCTCCTCTGTCCATGGAATTTCCTGGCAAGAATATTGGAGTGGGTTGCCACGCCCCTCTCCAGGAGATCTTCTTGATCCAGGGATCGAACCCACATCTCTTATGCCTCATGCATTGACAAGCAAGTTCTTTATAGCTGAGCCACCCTAGAAAGGTTTGACCTGGAGGAAAGATTATAGAAATCCGACTCCCAGGCCTGTAGTGAATGAAAGTCTTCTCAAAAACAAAGCAAAACAAAAACACAGGAGGAACAGTCAAATGCCACCAGCGTGGGGAGTATGAGAGTTTGCCTTATCAGAAACATCTCAGAGCTTTCCTCACACAGGCTCAGCCACAGAAGCACCCAAACACTCCTGTGCCCTGAGTATGGCTGACTTTTGGAAGATTTCCCCCAGAATCACATTTGAGGTTTCCTGACAGTTGAATAGAGTCATCCCTAAGGATCTATGAGGGACTGGTTGGTTCCAGGACCCCCTCAGATATCAAAATCTGCAGATACTCAATTCCCATCTATAAAGTAGTATAGTATTTGCATATAACCTAGACACAACCTCTCATACACTTTGCATCCTCTCTAGATTACTTAAAATAATACCTGGTACTCATACCAGGTAAGAAAGTGAAGCCACTCAGTCGTGTCTGACTCTTTGTGACCCCAGGGACTATAGCCCACCAGGCTCCTCTGTCCATGGGATTCTCCAGGCAAGAATACCAGAGTGGGTTGCCATTTCCTTCTCCATCATACCAGGTAAGTGCCATATAAATAGTTGCCCGAAGGCAGTGGATTCATGTTTTGCCTTTTGGAACTTCCTGATTTTTATTTTATTTCCTTTCCTGGATATTTTTGACCTGGGTTGGTTGTGGATGTGGAAATGCAGATATGGAGGACCAACTGCTTTTTAACCTCAGATCTGGATCTTCTCACACTTCTGCTTTGCCTTTTCAGAACTCGCCTTGCTCCTGGGCTCACTTCTATCAGAACTTGAACATTAGCAGCTTTGTGTTTCAGTGCCCCCAGCATGCAGGAGCCCACCCACCCCACAACCAACCCTGGCAATTAGAATCCAGGTTTAGGGCAAGTTTAGAGCAAGCAGGACCCCTTGTCCTGCCCAGGAAAGAATGGAAGGAATAACAATAGGAGGGAACAAATGCTAGGAAGGAGGGTCAGTGGTGGGTTACAAATAGGAAACCAGTTCCCACGTGCCCCCAATGCTAAGAGGGTAATAAGAGCTCACCTACGTTCAGCTTGGTGTCTGACATATGGGAAGCTTAAAAGTCTTTCAGTGTTTCACTTTTTTTCCTTTAATAATGTACATAGTTTCAATCTAAACAGCAACAAAAAGAGTCAAATGTGTTATTTCTTAATTGGGATTAAGAAGTATCCTACTTGAAGAGTTATTAGATCATCTGATATCTTTGTATAAATTCAGAATTTCTTGAGATGCTGAAGCTGATGCTTCAAAATTTTGGCCACCTCATGCAGAGAGCCGACTCATTGGAAAAGACCCTGGTGCTAAGAAAGATTGAGGGAGGGAGGAGAAGGGGACACAGAGGGTGAGATGATTGGATGGCATCACTGACTCAATGGATATAAGTCTGGGAGATAGTAGACAACAGGGAAGACTGGAGTGCTGCAGTTCATGGGATTGCAAAGAGCTGGACACAACTCAGCAACTGAACAACAACAACAAATAATAGTAACAAACACATTTGTGAAAAAAAAAAAAAAGTCAGTTGTGGTCCTGGGGGTGGCTATTATTCAGAAAAAAACACCAGCTCACCTGCCATCAGTCAAGCAAAAAGATATCAACCCTGCAGAGGTGGACTGGCCTGACCCTCCAGCTGTATGCCAGGCTGCCTGCGCATGGTTATTATTTCCTCTAATCTTCATAATACTGCTGAAGGCACTAACTCACCCTAAATTTCACAGCGGATGGAAATGAGGCTTAGAGAAGGAAGAAACCTGCCCAGAGCTATTCTGTTGCCAAGGCGGAATTTGAACCAGCCCGTCTGCTTCCGCGCCATGGGGGAAGCACTTTACAAATGATGGAGAGAGGAGTCCAGCATCTCAGGGCATTTGCTTTTCCTATTAACGTCACTTTCTAGAAACAGACAGAGGCCGCATCCACCATCTGAACCGAAACACGGCTGCCTAGTCTTCAGCGTTGAAGGAGCAAAAGGCATTCCTGGGGCATTTTGTTCTCCTGCCTCCTCCTGAGAAAGATCAGATTACAGAATTTGGCCCAGAAGCCTTCTCCCCTCCCCTTGTCCATTCTCTGTAAATTAGTTTTCATTTCATAATAGTCATTAGCTGAGTTCTGGGAAGGAAGTGTAAAAATTTCCTCTCACCTCTGGGCCCTAACTGGCAGCGGTGCCTTGAAACTCCTACAACCAGAGCTCCATTTAAGCATCAGAACCTCATCAATTAGGCCTTCGTGTGCGGGGATCACGTGGTCAGCCCATCACACTGAGCTGGACCCACGCAGAGCAGGACCAGAGGGCCTCATTACCGGACCTGGGCTTTTGTGAAATTCCTGAATAAGCAGCCGTGGAGTATCTGCAGCAGACTGCATTTTCTTTTTCTTTCTTTCTTTTTTTTTCCCCCTGGCTTTAACAATCACTTTTATGGACAATTTAACAGGGTGGGTTGCCAGCTGTGTTAATGCCTGACCCCCCCCCCCCACCCCACCCCCTTCGCTCGTGAAGTCCGCCTCCGTGAAACGGCTATCAGATGGAGACTCGGCGCGCGCCTCTGCCTAAGCAAACCGTGCCTTTTCTTGACATCCACGATCAGGGCTCCCGGACAAAGAGAAAGCCCCGCCCTGCTTCCACCCAGAAGCAACTAAGTGCATGAAATCTGTTTCCAACATGTTGTTGTTCACTGTCTCCGCCGTGTCCCACTCTTTGCGACCCCACGGACTGCAGCATGCCAGGCCTCCCTATCCCTCATCATTTCCCAGAGTTTGCCCAAGTTCGTGGCCATTGAGTTGGTGATGCCATCCAAACATCTCATCCTCTGTTGCCCCCTTCTCCTCTTGCCCTCAATCTTTCCCAGCATCAGGGTCTTTGCCAGTGAGTTGGCTCTTTACATCAGATGGCCAAAGTATTGGAGCTTCAGGATCAGTCCTTCCAATGAATATTCAGGGTAGATTTCCTTTAGGGTTGACTTGTTTGATCTCCTTGCCATCCAAGGGACTCTCAAGAGTCTTCTCAAGCACCACAGTTCAAAAAACATCAATTCTTGGGCGTTCTGCCTTATTTATGGTCCAGCTCTCACATCCATTGGTTATTAAGAAAAGGCTGCAAGTGGGGAGAGGGGGTGATGCCCAGAGTCTAGCCTGCCTCTTAGTGGTGGCCAGGGATTCGGACAGAGTGTGGTCTTGGTTTCAACTGTCTGCAGCCTCTGCCCTGCAGGGGCTATTTCAGCATATTCATCTCATTTGTTATTGCCCCAGTTAAGAGGTGTCCACGTGTTGGGTATCCTCAGGCTGTTCAAGGCTGAGCCTTGTGTACTCCGAGGCTTGCATCTTCCTGTTAAGGATTCAGGAAGTGAGTTTTATCAGTTTGCTCCCTGCTAATTAGGTTCTAGGGTCATCTAGTATACTGACCAAGTTCATGTTAAACATACTGATAAGCCAGACTACCGATACCCATTAATTTACAGTGAAAAATACTAGAATACTATGTCCCATGGTCAGCATCTTTTCTATTCTTTACAGTTGAGTAAAATAGAAAACATACACACTCAAGCATACACACTCACATACACACAAAAGAGGCTTGGAATCTATTTCATAACCATTAAAATATTCAGAAAATGTGAACTTGCAATTCTGTCGAAAGAATCTTGAACTATGAAAATCATGACATATACTTATAGAGAACACTTCTTATACAAATATAGTATTTTGAAGAAAAAGAAACCTAAATGTTCACAAATAGAGGACTGACTAAAAATTGACTTAGCCATGCACTGTATAAAGTTTAAAGCTAAGTTATGTCAGACTCTGCGACCCTGTGGACTGTAGCCCACCAGGCTCTTCTGTCCAGGGATTTCCCAGGACAGAATACTGGAGTGGGTTGCCATTTCCTTCTCTAAGTATCTTCCTAACTCAAGCATCAAACCTGCATCTCCTGCACTGACAGTGGATTTTTTACCACTTGAGCCACCAGTATATGAGGCTAAACCCCCTGAACTATCCTCATGGGGAAAAAAACAGTCTGGGTAAAATATATACTAAATATCTCTTTCTTTCTGATTTGTAAGTAAGTTCATCTGTATCATTTCATTTTAAAGATGGGAGAGGCGTTTGGGAGAGAATGAATTCATGTATATGATAGCTGAGTTCCTTTGCTGTCCACCTGAAACCATCACAACATTATTGATCACCTATACTCCAATATAAAATTAAAAAGTTTTTTAAAAAGCTGAAAAAATAAATATATATGAAAAATAAGGCATTAAAGGAAATATTGTTTCCTATTACCATCATAAAATATCATCAGGTGCTTGCAAGTACATTTCAGATGTTGTTCACAGCCGAGAACCTACAAGGACAATCAACAAAAAAAGTAGTATTTTTAATTTTTATTTATTTATTTTATTTTTATAACAAAAATACCTCTTGAAGGCCTATAGAAAATGAACAGCCTAAAAGAGAACACTTACATTGCTTAGACTGTGGTTTTAAACTATGATTTCAATTAAAAGAAAGCAGAACTTTGGCTGATTCTAAGTCTGGGGCAGAAAAACTCGAAGATGAACCTGAATAGCTGGGATGCTATAGATAGAGCTTTGGAGGCAAAGCCTGCGAAGAGGCTATCAATGGTCAGAGATAGAGTAGTGTTTGCTTCATTTGGATAACTTGGGGATGTTGTGAGTTCTGTCCCAGACCACCATGATACAGCAACTATCACCATTAAGTGAGTCATAAGAGTTTCTTGGTTTTGCAGTGCATAAAAAAACTATGTTGACATTATACTGTAGTTTATGCAGGATACAATAACATTATGTCTAAAAAAATAATGTACATGCTTTAATTAAAAATAGTTTATTGCTAAAAAGTGGTAACTGTCATCTGAGCTTTCAGTGAGCAGTAATCATTTTGCATTAGTGACATCAAAGATCACTGATTACAGGCCACCATAAAAACATAAGAATTAGGAAAAATTTTGAAATATTGTGAGAATTACCAAAATGAGACACAGAGTCATGAGTAAGCAGATGCTGTTGGAAAAAGTGAAATAGTGTCTACAGGGCTTCTCAGGTGGCTCTGCTTGCAGTCTAGGAGACCCAGATTCAATCCGTGGTTTAGGAAGACCCCCTGGGGAAGGGAATGGCTACCCACTCCAGTATTCTTACCAGGAGAATTCCTGGGACAGAGGAGCCTGGAGGGCTACAGCCCATGGGGTTGCAGAGTTGGACATGACTGAGCAACTAACACTTCACTTCAGGCTTGCTTGACACACAGTTGCCACAAACATTAAATTTGTAAAAACATGTATCTGTAAAGTTCACTAAAGCAAAGCACAGTAAAATGAGGTATGAGAGTAAAAGGAGTTAAATTTATCAAATATATTTTTTAAGCTATGAGTTCCTTATTATATACAAAGGGCATATGGTCTCTGTTGCAACTATAATACATAATTCTGTCATTGTAGATGAAAGCAGAAATAGATAGTGGTATGTAAATGAATAGATATGGCTATGTTCCAATAAAACAAGTTATAAAGACGGGTGGCCTGTTTTTCACAAATTTACTGGGTTTGCATCTAAATAGTATAAAAGTTGCTTTAGCCACTTCCTAGGTCCCATTTCTATGAGACCTCTGTGTTCATAAATTAAATTTGTTTTCTTTTTCTCCTGCTAACCTGCCTATGTCATCGGTACGGACACAAGAATTCAGGAGGAATAGAGAGAGAAATTCCCCCTCCCTGACATTAATTAAATAATCATATCACAATATATGTAAGTCAAATCATTATGCTGTATACCTTCAGCTTGTACAGTGCTATATATCAATTATATCTCTATAAAAAGAAAAAGAGAAACAAGTTAAACTCATGGAAAGTACAAGCAAGTGTTAAGGAAAAATGTAAAAGCTAATGAAACATTTAAAAGACATGTATCAAAGAAAATTAACAAAACTGAACGTTGGTATTTGGAAAGAACAACAATATTGACAGAACTTAACTGAAAAAGTAAAGAGAGAGAAAAGAAAGGCCCAGATTGACAGGATCAGAAATGAACAGGAAGATAACATCAACACATTTTAATACAGTAAAGATATAATAATATGATATGTTGAATATTTTATAACATTAAGTTAGAAAATTTTGGTGAAAAGAATAATTTTCTGCCTGGAGACTGCTCATCTTTCCCTTTCTACCCTTGGCCCAGTCCACCCGCTTGATCCCATGCATGGATTTCAGACTTGGCCCTGTGCCTTGAAATGACCAATGAAACTTGAGCTGACAATTAGTGAGCAGAAACTTTATGTTTGCATGGTTTGGTTTTGTTCCTTGTCCTTTTCCTATCCACTGAGAAACAAGCCCTGTGTAAACTGAATAAGGCATCTGGGGCTGAGCTGAACTTTACCTGCAGCAGGGAGGCAAGTCTAGCTGAGTTCAGCAGAACCTACATATCTGTGAAAATCAGAACAAAAACAGAAGCTTGTGGCCAGCCACTTAGTTTCAGAGTTGTTTAGCATTAGTGCAATCGGTCTTAACTAATATACCCTTGAAAAAGTAAAAAGTTTACCAGTATTTAAAACAAAAAGAAATGGAAATATCCCTATATCTACTAATCAACAGTGTGATTTAAATACAAAATAATAATTTAAAAATAAAATTCAGGCATTGATAATTTAAACTAACTTATAAACTATTTAGGGATGAAGCATTTCTATATTGAAAAATTTCTTTCAGAGAAAAGTGTGAACCTTTCAAAATTAATGTAAAAAAATGATTACCTGGGTTATAAATCTTGACCAGAACATTACAAGGGAAATAAAGACTAATATCTCTTATAAACAAGAAAGCAAAAATAATATAATATGAGCAAATAGAATCTAGTAATATATAAAAAGTATAATATTTAATATATTATGAACCAAATGGAGTTTATTCTAGATATTCAACAATAGTTAGACTTCAAAAATTAATTATCATAATTGATGATAGAAGGAGAAAACAAGAAAATCATGTTATTTTTGACAGAGGCAATAAAAGCACTTCATAAACTTCAAGCTCCATTAAAAAAAAAAGCACATTAAGAATAGAAGGTAGTTTCCTTACACTAATAAGTTATATTAAAAATAACTAAAAGCAAATACCATTTTGTTTGCAAAACATTAAAATTTTTCTCCCTGAATTTAGGAGGAAAACAATTGCACTTAATATCACTAGTTTTATTCAACCCTGAACTAGTGGTCACTACAAGTGCAATAAGTAAGAAAAAGAAACAAAAAAAATATTTAGAATATTAGAAAGAAGAAATAAAGTGGTAATGATTCAGATATGATATGACTATGTATAAAGGATGGTCTGTAGACTATTAGAATTAATAATGAATTTAACAAAAAATGCCTGGCTAGATAGTATAAAAATCTATTTTTATACAAACAAATATAAGTGAAAATTTAAAAGAAAATGTGCTAGTTATAAAAGCACTAAAATTCAAATAAGTCTAGCAATCAATGTGCAAGATTCTACAATAAAAGCTACAAAGCATTATTGATAAAAATTAAAGAAGACCCAAATAAATGGGTAAATAAATCATGTTCAAATATGGAAAGACTTAAAATTATAAAGATGTTACTGTGTGGATGTATTGTGCTTAGTCACTCAGTCGTGTCTGGGGCTGAATTTTAATCAATAGCCAATGGCCAGTGATTGAATCAGTCATGTCTAGGTAATGAAACCTCCATAGTAACCCAAAAAGATGGGGTTTGGAGAGCATTCCAGTTGGTGAACTGGAATGGTTCCCTGTGCTACCATCCTGCACCCCAAACTCCATGAGGCAGAATCTCCTTTGTTTGGGATTCTTGCTCTGAGTGTCTTTTCATCTGGCTGTTGATTCATATTGTTTACTGTCTTCTGTTATTATTGTTTAGTCACTCAGTCTTATCTGACTCTTTTGCAACCCCGTGGACTGTAGCCTGCCAGGCTCCTCTGTCCTCTGCCAGGCTTCTCTAGGCAAGAATATCAGAGTGGGTTACCATTTCCTTCTCCAGAGGATCTTCCAGACCCAGGGATTGAACCCAGGTCTCCTGCATTGCACGTAGACTCTTTACCACTGAGCCACTGGGGAGGTATCCTTTGTAATAAACCAATAAGCATAAGCTAGTGAGTTACATAGGTTCCCAGAGTTCTCTGAGCTGCTCTAGAAAATTAATCAAACCTGAGAAGGGGCTTTGGAAATCTATGATTTAGAACCAATTGGTCAGACACACAGGTAAAATGGAGACTTGTGCCTGGCGTCTGAAGTGGTGTGGGGGCAGTCTTGTGGGACTGAACCCTTGACGTGTGGAATCTGATGCTGTCTTTAGGTAGATAGTGCCAGAACTGAGTTGAAATCTGGTGTCTCAGAACTGCTTGGTATGGGGAAATTTTGTACATTCATTTTGTATCCTGTGACTTAACTGAATTTATTAGTTCTAACAATTGTTTTTGTTTGGTGAAGCCTTCAAGATTGTTTGTATATCATCTCATGTCACCTGCAAACAGTGACTGTTTTTCTTCTCCCTTTCTAATTTGAATTTCTTTTATTCCTTTTGCCAGTCTGATTGCTCTGGCTAGGACTTCCAGTACTATGCTAGATAAAGAGGTGCGAATGGACATCCTTGTCTTGTTTCTGATCTTAGAGGCAAAGCTTTCAGCTTTCCACCATTGAAAACAATGTTAAATGTGGGCTTGTCATAGATGGCCTTTGTTATGTTGAGGTATATTCCCTCTATACTTACATCACTGAGAGATTTTATCATGAACAGATTTGAATTTTGTCATACGGTTTTTCTGTATCTATTGAGAATACTTTTCATGTGACACGTCACGTTGATTGATTTGCATGTGTTGAATCATCCTTACTCCAGTGGAATAAATCTCATTGATCGTGGCGTATGTCCTCTGTATTGTTAAAGTAGGTGTGCTAATATTTTGGTGGAGACTTTTGCATCTACATTTATCATGGATATTGGTCTGTAACTTGCTCTCTTCTGATGTCCCTGTTTGGTTTTGGTATGAGGGTGATTTGTTGTTGTTCCATCGCTAAGTTATGTCTGACTCTTTGTGACCCCATAGATTGCAGCACACCAGGCTCCTCTGTCCTCCACTCTCTCCTGGAGTTTGCTCAGATTCATGGCTATTGAGTCATTGATAATATCTAACCACCTCATCCTCTCTCACCCTTCTTCTCATCTTACCTTCAATCTTTGCTAACATGAGAGTCTTTTCCAATTTGCTGGCTCTTCACATCAGGTGGCCAAAATATTGGAGCTTCAGCTTCAGCATCAATACTTTCAATGAAAATTCAGGGTTGATCTTTAGGATTCGCTGGTTTGATCTTGCAATCCAAGAGGCTCTTAAGAGTCTTCTCCAGCACCACAGTTTGAAAGCATTCATTCTGCGGCACTCAGCCTTCTTTAGGGTCAAACCTCACATCTGTACATGACTACTGGATGCTAACTGTCTAAAATTAAAGCATCTCTAACGTGGTATTGAAAAATGATCAAGAATGGTATGACAAAGAAACATAATGTGATAACATTGCTTATAAACATAGAAGCAAAATTTTTAAACAAATTATCAGTAAACCAAGAAAAGTGTAGAGAATATGTTAATGAAATATGCATAATTGTTTTTTCAAACTAACATAAGAATAGCTTAAAATTAGAAAATCAACAAATGTTATTTTTAATAGTAACAGATTAAGGATTAAAAAAACCATATGATCACTTGAACAGACAAAAAAAAAAAAAACTCAGAAGAATAACCACTACTTAATTATAGCATTTCTTGATAGATCAGGAATAGAGAGGAACTTGGAACTGTCTCTATCTTTTCTAGTAGCATTTGCCAAAACATGAAAAATATCAATATCAAGTTTAATTGTAAAACTTTATTTACTTCAAAATCAAGAATACTAAAAGAATTTTCATTCCTACTCTTTCTTATTAACACTGAGGTTCTAGGAGTGGAGGGGGCAGGGAGGGAAGGGAGATGAGGCCTATGAAGGAAGAAAGAAAACTGCTACCATTGACTGTTTAACATCATTGGCCTAGAAAACCAAAATAATACAGAAATATAGAAAAATGAATAACATTTGAGTGAATAAAATTTGTCCACATTTTCTGCATCTTATGCATAACTCAATTACATTTATTAATTTGGCTATAAATGTGTAGATGAGTCATTTTTTAAAAAGATCTCATTACTGGATCAGTCAAAAATATTAATTACTTATGGTATGAAACTAACAAATTATGTGGCAAATTTTATGTAGAATATCACATACACTGTTTGAAAGAAATTAAATAAAAACTAAATAAACGTAGAGATATCTCTTTTATGAAAAGCAGACAGCATTGATTTCAAAGCTTTCAGATCTTCCTTTACAGATCTGCATAACAACTTAATTCAGATGAAAAATCCAAATTTTTTTTTCTTTTTAAACTAAATTTTTCCTAGTATAAACCTCCATTGGACAGGACATTTCTGAATTAATCAAAGGAGATATTTGATTTTTTGACATTTGATATTTGATACTTTCTTTAATTCAGTTCAGTCACTCAGTTGTGTCCGTGTCTTTGGGATGCCATGCACTGCAGCACACCAGGCCTCCCTGTCCATCACCAGCTCCTGGAGTTCACACAAATTCATGTCCATTGAGTCAGTGATGCCATCCAACCATCTCATCCTCTATCATTCCTTTCTCCTCCTGCCATCAATGTTTCCCAGCATCAGGGTCTTTCCAAATGAGTCAGCTCTTCACATCAGGTGGCCAAAGTATTGGAGTTTCAGCTTCAACATCACTCCTTCCAATGAACACCCAGGACTGATTTCCTTTAGGATGGACTGGTTGGATTTCTTTGCAGTCCAAGGGCCTCTCAAGAGTCTTCTCCAACACCATAGCTCAAAAGTGTAAATTCTTCAGCACTCAGCTTTCTTTATAGTCCAACTCTCACACCATACATGACAACTGGAAAAACAATAGCCTTGACTAGACGGACCTTTGTTGACAAAGTAATGTCTCTGCTTTTTAATATGCTATCTAGGTTGGTCATAACCTTCCTTTCAAGGAGCAAGTGTCTTTTAATTTCATGGCTGCAATCACCATCTGCAGTGATTTTGGAGCCCCAAAAATAAAGTCAGCCTCTGTTTCCACTGTTTCCCCATCTATTTCACATGAAGTGATGGGACCAGATGCCATGATCTTCGTTTTCTGAATGTTGAGCTTTAAGTCAACTTTTTCACTCTCCTCTTTCACTTTCATCAAGAGGCTTTTTAGTTCCTCTTCACTTTCTGCCATAAGGGTGGTGTCATCTGCATATCTGAGGTTATTGATATTTCTCCCAGCAATCTTGATTCCAGCTTGTGCTTCCTCCAGCCCAGCATTTCTCATGATGTACTCTGCATATAAGTTAAATAAGCAAGGTGACAATATACAGCCTTGATGTACTCTTTTTCCTATTTGGAGCCAGTATGTTGTTCCATGTCCTATTCTAACTGTTACTTCCTGACTTGATACAGGTTTCTCAAGAGGCAGGTCAGGTGGTCTGGTATTCCCATCTCCTTCATCATCATTTCTTACCAGGTATCAAAACTGACAAAGCATGATAAAACCTCCTTGGTGGATTGACTTCCCTAGTGGCTCAAATGGTAAAGAATTTGCCTGCAGTGCAGGAGACACAGTTTTGATCCATGGGTTGGGAAGATCCCCTGGAGAAGGTAATGGCTACTCAATCTTCTTCATGCCTAGAGAATCCCATGGACAGACCAGCCTGGGGGCTACAGTCTACAGGGTCAGAAAGAGTTGGACAGGATTGAGTGACTAACAAACTATACAGTATTAGATCAATAGACAAGTGGAAAGAGCAGAAAGTGATCACATAAATGGAAAAGTGGACTTCCATTCTGTTCCAGAGCTGGTATTTCAGTTAGTGAGGAGGGGCTAGACTTTAAATCAATTAGTTTTTCATTTGAAGGAAATGAAAATTGATTCCCATCATATGCAAAATTTTTGTATTAATAGTTGGATTCAGTATCACACAATTTTTAAAAGACAATATGATCTATGAGGAAAATGAATAGATAAGTCAGAAAGAGAGAGCTGTTACTTGTAGATGCTTGTGATATTTGACCCAGAATTACAATATGGAAGCTATGTAAGGCCTAATCGTAAAGAGTAATTTGAAAAACCAGTGGAAATTGGAAGACAAAACTGTTGATACAAGGCAAACATTTTATATCCCCAGTAGATAATCATCTCTGGGGGGAAAGAACAGCAAAATAAATAAAACTGCATCATAAACAAAAAAAAAAGGAGCAAAAGATCCTAAAAATACTAATTAATCAAAGAAACACAGATAAAGAGGAGCTTTTAAAATTATTTGTTTAATCTGTTAGTTTGTGAAATATTGGAAAGATTTACAGAGTGTATATTGTTTAGAGTTTGGCCATATTTCTATTTCTGTGCCTTACTGGTATGGAAGTAACTTGGTCTAAGTTTTCAAGAGTACGCTTGGCAACATTTTTCAAACTACGAAATGTACATACCCTTTGACTAAGCAATTATATTTCTAAAATGTTTTCTAAAAGGGAAAAACAACAGCTTTCACAGGCATACGCATTAGGTACTTTATCACTACATTATTTACAATAATTAACATTTGAAAATAATATTCATCAATAGGATGCTGGTTTAATACATTTTGAGATTATGCAAATGGAATACTATGCAAAATATTATGCATTTAAATAGTCATATAAATCAATATTATTGATACAGGAAATGTTTGCTTGTTGATTGAAAATAGATTAAAGAACTTACACTGGTTTCTCTGGATGATGAAATTTTATGGGCCTTATATTTTCTTCATTACCAACTTCTCTATTTTATTTAACAATGAGTATACCTATACATAAATAAGCAGAGAAAAACAATCTTCAAAAAAACAAGAAGGAAAATAAATCCTCCAACACACATGCATGTTATTAGCAAATGAGTTTTCAGGAATGTAACAGCTACTACTTATCAGATATTCCTTTTATGTCAAGTGTGATTTTCCCCAAATCCTGAAAAGTATGGCTTAGTTACATGCTCAAGTGTAAATACAAAGGAGTGATGCAGTTATTATTTTGAATTCAGTTACCTCTGGCTCTCATCAATCCATACTCTTACATAACACATGGGGCTCTCCACCTTGAATCAATGTACCAGACCACCATGGACAAGTTTCGGCGGGGGTCTTAGAACCTTTTGAAGGTGTAAGCAAAATTGCATTTGTATAAGAATTTTGGGGGTAAGAATCTACACTTTCTATCACAATGTTCTTTTAAATAATCTCAAAAGATAAAGGATCCCTGCCTTTGAGAGAATATGGATTCACATAAGATCGTTACCTCATGATGTTAGTCCAGCCAAAACTCATTTTATTCCTCTTCACAGAGTTTGCATTTTTTACAAATTCAAGTTTAGTGGCAGCCCCTCATCAAGCAAGTCTATAGGCATCATTTTTCCAAAGCATTTGCTCACTCCATGTCTCTGTGCCACATTTTGGTAATTTATTTAGAATGTTTTCATTATTATCATATTAGTTATGGTGATCTGTGATCAAACTTTCAAGTTACTATTGCAATCATTTGGGGCTCCAAGAACCACACCCATTTAAGATGGCAAACTTAATAGATAAATGTGAGTGTTCTGATTGCTCCACTGAATAGACATTCCCCCATCTTTCTCCCTATCCTTGAGCTTCTTTAGTCCCTGATAATAATATTGAAGACCAGCTGTTCAAGAGAAAGGAAGAGTCATAAATCTCTCATTTTAAATCAAAGGCTAGAAATAACTAAGCTTAGTGAGAAAGGCATTTCAAAAGCAGAGATAGGCTGAAAGCTAAGCCTCTTATGCTAAACAGTTAGTCAAGTTGTAAAGGCTAAGGAAAAGTTATTGAAGGAAATTAAGAGTGCTACTGCAGTGAAAACACAGATGATAAGTGAAACAGCCTTACTGATGATACGGAGAAAGTCTGAGTGGTCTAGATAGAAGATCAAACCAGCTGTGTTCCCTTAAATCAAAGCCTAATCGAGAGTAAGGTCCTAATTCTGTTCTATTCTATCTTAAGAGAAGTGAGGAAGCTGTAGAAGAAAAGTCTGAAGCTAACAGAGCTTTATTCATGAGGTTTAAGGAAAGAAGTCATCTCCGAAACGTAAAACGGCAAGGTGAAGCAGCAAGTGCTGATGTAGAAGCTGCAGCAAGTTATCCAAAAGATCATTAATAAAGGTGGCAACACTAAACAGATTTTCAATGGAGATTAAGTAGTCTTAGGTTGGAAGATGATATCATCTAAGACTCTCATAGCTAAAGAGGAAAGGTTAATTTCTAGCTTCAAAGGACTGGCTGACTCTCTTATTAGAGGCTAATGGACTGATGAAGTTGAAGCCAGTGCTCATTTACCCCTCCCAAAATCCTAGGGCTCAGAATTATGGTAAGGTCTACTCTGCCTGTGCTTTATAAATGGAAGAACAAAGCCTGGGTAACAGCACATGTGCTGACCGCAGTTAAATGAATATTTTAAGCCCACTGTTGAGACCTACCTACTGTAAAGAAAAAAGGTTCCTTTCAAAATAGTACTGTTCATCGATGATGTGCCTGGTCACCCTAGAGCTCTGATGGAGAGGTACAATAAGATTAATTTTGTCTTCGTATCTGCTCACACAGCATCTGGGCTTCTCTGGTGGCACGGACAGTAAAGAATCTGCCTGCAATGCAGGAGACCTGGTTCAATCCCTGTGTGGGGAAGATCCCCTGGAGAAGGGAATGGCAACCCACTTCAGCAGTCTTGCTTGGAGAATTCCATGGACAGAGGGCTACAGTTCATGGGGTCGCAAAGAGTTGGACATGACTGAGCAACTAATGCTTTCACTTCATGCTTTCACACAGCATCTATTCTGCAGCCCATGAATCAAAGATTAATTTTGACTTTCAGCTCTTATTATTGAAGAAATATATATTGTAACGTTATAGACCCAATAGTGAGTTTTCTCGTGGATCTGAGTAGAGTCCATCAGAAACCTTCTGGAAAGGACTTGCCATTCTAGATTCCATAAGAACATTCACAATTTAAGGGAAGAGATCAAAATATCAACATCAACCACAGTTTGGAAGAAATTGATTCCAATCCCGGTGGATGACTTTGAGGGGGTCAAGACTTCAGTGGAGGAAGTAGCTACAAATGTAGCGGAAATGTCAAGAGACCTAGAATTATGAGTGGAGACTGAAGGTGTAACTGAATTCCTGCCATTTCATGATAAAATCTGAGTATAAAAACATGAATGAATAAGAAGCTGCTTCCAATGAGTGAGCAAAAAAAGTGATTTCTTGAGATGGAATCTACTCCTGATAAAAAAAAATTTAAAGGTTGTTGAAATGACAACAAAGGACTTAGAATATTATGTAATCTTAGTTGATAAAGCAGGGGCAGGGTTTGAGACGATTGACTTCAATTTTGAAAGTTCTACTGTTAGTAACATCCTCTCAAATTAGCACTGAAGGCTACAGAAGAAATGTTGTGCATGAAAGGAAGAGTCAATCAATGCAGCAAACTTCATTGTTATCTTATTTTAAAAAATCGTCACAGTGATCCCAAATTTCAGCCACCACCACGCTGATCAGCCATCAACATAGAGACAAGACCTTCCACCAGAAAAAATATTGGTGTGTGCTAAGTCCCTTCAGTCGTGTCCAGCTCTTTGTGACCCCATGGACTGTAGGGCACCAGAATCCTCTGTCCATGGGATTCTCCAGGCAAGAATACTGGAGTGGGTTGCGATGCCCTTCTTCAGGGGATCTTCCCGACTCAGGGATCAAAACTGAATCTCCTGTGGCTCTTTCGTTGCAGGCAGATTCTTAGCGCTGAGTAACCAGAGACCTCCCTAAAGACTCAAATAATGATTAGCATCTTTTAGCAGTAAAGCATTTTTTAAATTAAGGTATGTACTTTTTTTAAGACTTAATACTACTGTACACTTAATAGACTACTGCTGCTGCTGCTGCTGCTTCTGCTAAGTCACTTCAGTCGTGTCTGACTCTGTGCGAGCCCATAGACAGCAGCCCACCAGGCTCCCCTGTCCCTAGGATTCTCCAGGCAAGAACACTGGAGTGGGTTGCCATTTCCTTCTCCTACAGTATAGTGTAAATACAACTTTTATATGCACTGAAACTAAGCCCCCCCCCAAAAAAAATGTGTGTGATTTATTTTATAGTGATGTCTGCTTTATCGTGGTGACCTAGAACCATGCCTGCAATATCTCCAGAATATCCTTGTATCTGCTTACCACAGAAGGCAATTTGTTCTCCCCATTTTTCTGCCACCCTGTCTTGCCACCTTTGGCCTCTGGTCTCTATAAACTTTGAAAGCGTTCTATCTTAAAAAATAAATAAATAAATAAGGACTTCTCTGATGATTCATAGTTAAGAATCTACCTTCCAATGCAGGGGATGTGGGCTGGATCCCTGGTCAAGGAAACTAAGATCCTACATGCCTTGGGGAAACTAAACCTGGCTGCCACAACTAGAAGGAAGCCCCCACCCCACAGCTAAGACCTGATACAGCCAAAAATAAAGAAATAGTTGTTTTATTTGCTAAATCGCGTTGGACTCTTTTGCGACCCCATGGATCGCAACAAGTCAGGCTCCTCTGTCCATGGGATTTCCCAGACAAGAATATTGGAGTGGGTTGCCATTTCTTTCTCCAGGGGATTTTCCCAATCCAGAGATAGAACCCATGTCTCCTGTATTGGCAGGTGGGTTCTTTACCACTGAGCCACCAGGGAAGCCCCAAATAAATAAATACATTTTTTTTTTAGAAAATACTTATTTTAAAAATGGATACATTTAAACTGTACAACATGGTGACCTGATAGACACAGATGTGGTAAGAGTTTTCTCTGAGAATTACGGGCAGCTGCTCTGGGAAGCTGCTTCTGCAACTGTACTGGGGACCTGTGTCTACATAGCGGTGCCCAGGCATGGCTTCCTGAAGACCACTTACTGAGTCCAGCGCATGTGTATATGACCGGGCCTTAAATGGTGAGGACACCAAATGGGCCAACATCTCCTGATGTTTCCATCTTTTCTTTTGCTCTGTCACCAACAATCTGGTCACACCCTGGAATATTATAGCTCAGTCCTAGCACTAACCACCCGTAGTCAGCGCAGACTCCACACAGCCTCTAGTGGGACAGCCTAGCCCAGAGACCCATAGGGCAAGACCTGAGAAGACCCCAAATGCAGAGTTTCCGTGCCCTCTCCTCATGGAATTGGGGTGCATCATACTCCCCAACCCCATCATATTGATGTGTTCACCAACCACCAAGATCACCGAGCCAGTGTCCAGAGTTTTGACCACAGTTTTATTGAATAGATTTGTTGTTTTTAGTCGCTAAGTCGTGTCTGACTCTTTGTGACCGCATGGACTGCAGCAGGCCAGGATTCCTTGTCCTTCACTGTCTCCCAGGGTTTCCTCACACTCATGTCCATTGAGTCAAATACATTTGATTTATTAAATCATTGGCCATGAGATTGAACTCAATCTCCTGCCTCTCTCCTCTCTGGAGGTTGGATTGTCTCAAAGATCAACCCTCTAATTATGTGGTTGGTTCTTTTGGTGACTGGTCTTAAAACTGAGCAGGACCCTGTGGGGTTCCTGGGCATGGAAGCCTTTCTGTGTCCCCCATTTCTTGTTTGGGCTTCTTCAGTGGCTCAGCAGTAAAGAATATGCCTGCAATATAGGAGTAGCAGGTTTGATCCCTGGGGGAGGAAGATCCCCAGGAGAAAGAAATGGCAATCCACTCCAGTATTCTTGCCTAGGAAATCCCACGGACAGAGGAGCCTGGTGGGCTACAGTCCATGGGGCCGCAAAAAGAGTTAGACACGACTTAGTGACTAAACAACAACAAAAACAAGGGATACACATAACAATATCCTTGAGGTTTTCCGTAGAAAACCCTCCCCACCAATGGAAGATGCTAACTACTTGATGAAACATTCTTCAGAGATCAGAAGACCACCTGAGGCCAAATTAAAGGAGTGCAGCACCCTCAACCCTGCCCCAGCCCCTAGACACATATCTGATTCTTATCAGCAATCCTGCTCTTGAAACATTGCTATAAAACACCTCACCAAATTCCCCTGAGTTGGGATACACAGTTTCAAGGGCAAGGGCTCACTCCTGTGTCCCCATTTGCCTGGTAAAGCAACGAAATTATTCTTTTCTACTTCATCCCGAACTGTCTCTGAGAGTCCATTCAGCACCAGAATACTGAGACCATGGTTTCAGCATCAGCTTCCATCCTCTCTAAGGACCCACCACCAACCTTCACCACCAGGAGTCACTTCATTAGCATAAACTCAGATTTGATCTGGGGAGCTGGTGAATAACAAAAACACTCCTATTACCAAGGGTTTCAGAAGCTCCAGGCCAGCAATCTGGGACAAAGACATACAAATTCGACATTGTACAACAACCTCCCTCTTTCCGTATAGCTTCTTCCTGCTCCATTTTAATTCCCCTCCTTGATCGGTTCTTTTTTCTTCCTTTAGTCCCCAATGAACTGCTCCTCTGACTTTGTGGTTACTCAAATTTCAAACTGAAAATGTTGCCCATCCTTTGTCCCATGAAGGAGAAATATGTAAAAGGACCATAGAAATGTATAGACAACTACACAAAACACCACCAATTGAGATTATCTATAAGTGAAGTCGCTCAGTCGTGTCCAACTCTTTGTGACCCCATGGACTGTAGCCCACCCTCCTCCGTCCATGGGATTCTCCAGGCAAGAATGCTGGAGTGGGTTGCCATTTCCTTCTCCAGGGGATCTTCCTGACCCAGAGATCGAACCCTGGTCTCCCACATTATTCTGGTAATTAAAGGCAGGTACAAAGAAAGATGATTTGGTAGCTTTTAACCTCCACTGTAATGCTCTTATATCTGTATAATACGGACACCTACAAATAGGTGCACAGATATGGGCACACATATATACATATTACATGACTACATGTATGGCTGTGAGAGTTGGACTGTGAAGAAAGCTGAGTGCCAAAGAATTGATGCTTTTGAACTGTGGTGTTGGAGAAGACTCTTGAGAGTCCCTTGGATAAGCAAGAAGATCCAACCAGTCCCTCCTAAAGGAAATCAGTCCTGAATATTCGTTGGAAGGACAGATGCTGAAGCTGAAACTCTATTACTTTGACAACCTGATGCGAGGAACTGACTCATTTGAAAAGACCCTGATACTGGGAAAGATTGAGGGGCAGGAGGAGAAGGGGACAACAGAGGATGAGATGGTTGGATGGCATCACCGACTCAATAGATATGAGTTTGAGGAAACTCCAGGAGTTGTTGATGGACAGGGAGGCCTGGTATGCTGCAGTCCATGGTGTCGCAAAGAGTCAGACACGACTGAGTGACTAAACTGAACTGAATATACATATTACATTACACATAAGTTGGAAAAGAGAAATGAAAGAGGAATTCCTAAGGTGAGCAATTTGGGGAAGAGAGATGAGATGCCAACAGTGGTGAAATAAAAACACTGCACAGATTCCTGCTCCTTACGAGCTCATGTTTCCATCAGGATTTCTGCAGCAGCCAGTGTTCTTTTTGGCATTTTCTTCTAGAATACTAAAAATTTCAGAGAACAGAAAAACCCTCCAGATAGATTTAGGCAAAACAAGTGAAATGTAACCCATGAAACAGCAAAGCATCTTTTGGGGCTAAGATAGGAAGAAGAGTTGCAGGTAGGATTTGGGAAAGAGAGGCTTGCTATAGAAGTCATTCTGCATCAGTTGTTCCCCCCCTCCCCAAACCCAGAACCGTAAATGTAAAATGATATCTCAGTCCAAATGTGTTGTCTGTGCTAAGGAGGCTGAAAACTCCTAAACTTACCCAAGCAGAAAAGGGAACTCAGTCCAGCTACGCTTGGATCAGATACATGTCAAGAGCACCATTTTCTCTCTGTAATTCTCAGAGGTTCTTATCAGAAGCCCTGTTGCTTTCCTTCTCCTTGACCTCATCCACTGCTGGGCATGTGCATGCTGGAAGAGAGAATGGTCTGGTCACAGGCCTGAAATGGTACACAATTCTGTCATGAGTTCATCCTATATCAACCAAGAGCTGCAGAAGAAATGGCTTGGGTGAAAAAAACCTAGAAAAAACAGTTAGACTGGTTTTTTTAAAAATCTTTGCCTTGTAGCTTTGGAGCCGCCAGATGGCGATGTTACAGACCAGCACTTAGAGTCTCCAGGTGCAGTGGAAGTGTGAGAAAGGGAAAGATGTCCAAATAAAGAGAACCCTGGAGTGTGTCAGTATCTGGATCTCTAACTGGAAAACCAGATGCAGTGCAAAGAGCAACAGCATCTTAAAGGCGGATAACTTTCCTTCCAACCAAAGTTCATTCTGAAACAGCGGGGAGCTACGAAGCAGTTTCCGTGGGGTTAGATTAGTTTGACCTCACCAGTCATATCACCTGTGAATAGTGTGTTCAGAGAGCCAAGGTTTACTTAATGACTCCAGAGAAAAAGACAATACCCAATGAAACCAGTGAAACCAGTCAAAAGACACTCAAGAGCTCATATCCCCACTTGTTCAGTCATGTCTGACTCTTTGCTATCCCATGGACAGCAGCACGCCAGCCTCCTTTGCTCTTCACTATCAGAGTTTGCTCACATTCATGTTCATTGAGTCAGTGATGCTATCTAACCATCTCATACTCTGTCCCCACTTCTCTGTTTCCCTGCAGTCTTTCCCAGCGTCAGGGTCTTTTCAAATGAGTTGGCTCTTCCCATCAGGTGGCCAAAGTATTGGAGCTTCAGCTTCAGCCTCAGTCCTTCCAGTGAATATTCGGGACTGACTTCCTTTCGGACTGACTGGTTAGATCTCCTTGCTGTCCAAGGGACTCTCAAGAGTCTTTTCCAAAAGCGCAGTTCAGAAACATCAGTTCTTTAGTGCTCAGCTTTCTTTATGGTCCATCTCTCATATCCATACATGACTACTAGAAAAACCATAGCTTCAACCATACGGACCTTTGTTGGCAAAGTGATGTTTCTGATTTTTATTATGCTGTCTAGGTTGTCCTATCACCACTGTCCTCTGTTTAATTCTTCTCGTTCTCTGGGCCTCCAGTCACCTCTCACTGCAAGCCACGTTCACAGTGTCAACACATGGGCACCCTCACACTTTAAAATGCACAGTTTGCAGAATTACCAATAACCATACTGGCCAACCAAAGAAAGCTATCATTGATTTCCTGTGTTGTAAATTGATCCAGATAATTTCTGTGGCTTAAGGGGTTCATTAACTCACTAATTTGAAATAATCTGAACATAAGCTGAGTTAAAAGTTTCCTCTTGCCCTGTGTCCAGACTCATTTAACTCAATTTCTTGGAGCACAGTGCAAAGGAAGCCAAAGCTCAATGTATAATTGATTTTATCATGCTCCACTGACATGCATCTTGCTCTCAACCCTGTTGGTCTGTCTAGGCTTAAGGTCAGAAGAGGAAGTTAAAGAGCAGGGACAGAAAAGAGAGTATAAATGGAGAAATACAAATATATTCTAATTACTGAGGGGCGGGGAGAAGGTTCCAAATCCAATGTCAAGTTTTCGCTTGAGATAAGATGGAGAAAGGGGCTTCTCAGGTGGCTCAGTGGTAAAGAATTTGCCTGCCAGTGCGTGAGACACAGGTTCAATTCCTAGGTTGGGAAGATCCCCTAAGAAGGAAATGGCAACCCACTCCAATAGTCTTGCCTGGGAAATCCTGTGGACAGAGGAGCCTGGTGGGCTACAGTTTATGGCGTCATGAAGAGTTGGACATGACTGAATGACTAACCAACAGCAAAGATGGAGAAAACACACACCATCACTTCCCCTGAATGCAGTTCTATCACCTGTACAGAGTGCGCAGCGCATCCTTTCGAAGACTCTAAAGGGTAAACAGTGGCAGGAAGGTTGGTGAAGATGAAAATTTCAAGAACCACCAAACTGACCGGGAGTCTCACATTTTAACCCCTTTCTCCCCTAGTGTGGATGCACAGTAGCATAAAATATGGAAGTGGGCACTGACCTATGAGTAGAAAGCACATCAGGGGAAATGTAGAAAAGAAAGAAAACCATCCCTACACAGATGAAGAGATTTTCTATGCAGAAAACCTCAAGGAGTCAACAGAAACAACAAAATGCTTCTAGAAATAGTGAATTTAGCAAAGTCACAGGATATAAGGTAGCACACAAAAATCTTACTTATATATAGTAGCAATAAAAAGTTGGAAACAGAAAATTTTAAATAAACATTGCTAACAATAGCTTTCAAAACTATAAAATACTTTGATACAAATCTCACAAAACCTGTACTCCATGCTGAACACTATAAAATGATGATGAAAGAAATCAAAGAGGATCTAAATAAATGGAGAGTAATGCTGCAGAGAGGAACCAATTCTGACTTCATGTTGGAACTGTTTCTTTGACTTGCTCTTTGTAGCTGTTGTGATTATAACCATACATAATGGCCTGCCTCTGAGGACCCTGCCCTACTGCCCGACTGTTAAAGCACCTTTGTTCACAACTCTGTCCACCTGTAGATGGCAGGAAGGAAGAAGTTAACACAAAACTTACCTGGGTGCTAGTGAGGACCCAGAGCAGCTGGAGCTCTCGCACCCTGCTCGTGGGAATGCACAATAGTACAACCACTCTCGAAAAAGTTGGGCAGTTTTTATAAAATAAAACCTATACTTACCAGAGGACCCAGAAATCCTGCTTCTGCGTATTTTACCTTAGAGCCGTGAAAATTCGCATTCACATAAGAAGCTGTACGTCAAACGTTTCTAGTCGCTGTATTTATAATTGTCGCATCTGGAGACAATCCAAGTGTCTTTCAATGAGTGAATGGCTAAGCAAGCTGTGATCCATCCATGCAATGGAATGCCATCCAGCAATGGAAAGGAAAAAACTATTGACACACAACCACTTGGATGGATCTCAAAGGTGTTATGTGGAGTGAAAGAAGCCTGTCGCAAAGGTTATATAGTGCATAATACCATTTATATGATATTCTCAAAAAAACCAATCTGTAGTGATTGAGGATACATTAGTATTTGCCAAGAGTTGGGGGTGGAGGAGGTAGGAAGAGGTTCACAGTGGAGTCTTTTGGGGAGATGAAACTGTTCTGCACTCTGTCATTACAATAATCTATAAATGCGGTAATATTCATAGAAGTGCATACTCCCCAGATGATTCAGTTTTCATGTATGTTAGTTTAACATTTAAATGACTGATTTTATATCAATTCTCTCATTTAACCCATGTTGTTCAGTTACTAAGCTGCGTCCGACTTTTTGTAACCTCATAGACTGCAGTATGCCAGGTTCCCCTGTCCTTCACTATCTCCCAGAGTTTGTTCAAATTCATGTCCATTGAGTCAGTGATGCCATCCAACCGTCTCATCCTCTGCTGCCTTCTTCTGCTTTGGCCTTCAATCTTTTTCAGCATCGGAGTCTTTCCCAATGAGTTCCTTCTTCGTATCAGGAGGCCAAAGCACTGGAGCTTCAGCTTCAGCATCAGTCCTTCCCATGAATATTCAGGGTTGATTTCCTTTAGGACTGACTGATTTGATCTCCTTGCAGCCCAGGGGATTTAAGCCATACAACTATCCAATTGGTTCAGTTATATTGCTCTCGTGTTAAACATGAGAAATGGACATTTAGAACAGTTAAGTAGATAGCTAGTCAGCTGAAGGATAAAAGCCTGAAAAGACAGTTGTCTGCTTTCAGAGACTATATATGCTATAGCTTTCACATCACTTAATTAAAGGAGATGCGTTAATGCCACTTAAAATATAAACTGTCTAATCACTTTTAAAACTATATTTAGAACACGAAGCTTACCTATTAAATTAGCCCTAGTAGGACTTCTACTTGGAAATGTATTATTAGCTATTGATTAGCTTTTCTGCATCGTTTTAGAAAGTCTTGCCCTAAATCCTACAATTCAGGTCTCTATCTAATTCTGATCGACCCTACCTTTGTGCATCACACGTGGATAAGGCTTTTATTTTATTACATACCTTCCACAGATGAAAAGCTTCACTCCGGAGGTCATTCTATCTCAGCTCAATTCTTGCTCAGGCCCTAATTAAACATGGCGTTGCTACTTAAACACTGGTTTAAGAACAAGACGTGATGGTGGCTCAGTCCTTTGAAGTTAAACCATTACTGGGCATGCAGGCGGTCACCATAGTAATTCATGTCTGTGTGCGCCACAGCCCAAAGAGGACTACCCTAGTTCTCTCCTCCAAAGGGAATGAATAATATACATATCTAATTCCTACCATCACTTTGCCCTATGTCCTTTATGCCAGAAAAATAAGTCTGACCTTAAAGCAAATAACTGCAACATCTTCTACAAAAGGCATGATCATCTTTGCCACTTGACATGCTCACCAGGTGCTGGATCTGGCATTCCCTGACCAAGAATTGAAATTGTCTAAAGAGAGAGCACATCTAACCTTCAGAGAATAAATCGTATATATGCCATAATAGTTGTCAATGTTAGGTCCCCATCTCACTCACCTATAAGGTGAAAGAGGAAGAGCAAGGAGGTTTGATATAAGAATATAGGTGAGGAGAGTCGTGAAAACATACTAATTGTTCCTAACTTCCAACCCAATGAGTACAAAGTACCAGGGATGCCTACGGATGAACTTGTAAATATAGCAGAGTAAACACTCAATGCCCTTCACTCTGCAGCTTTTCATCTATTTAAGAATGGATGAGCATAGGAGATTCCATCAAAGATGACTCTTCTGAACTACAATAAGAACTTTTTGAATAAAGAAAATAAGCAGTACTTATTTTTCCAGCATCTATTGTAGACCATAGTATCTAGTAGGTGCTCCACAAATGTGGAGGGAAGAGAAAGGAAGAGAGAGAAGGGGAACAGGGAGAAAAGAAGTAAGAGAAGAGAGATCGTTGTCCAGGAGGTGGGTTATTGCCCAATTTGCAGAATGACTGAGCTTATAAAGAGCAGAAGAGATTCTCCCAGAAGGCACTGGTCGTGTCTATAATGGACGCTCATCTTCTCAACTTTCCAAGGAAGGAGTTAAATGTGTAAACTTTCACATTTACAAGGAGCTCTGAGATGCTGGTAAACGCTTCTCACCTTAGCAAGGCAGGAGGTATAGGAATCCTCTCACGTTTACAAGGAGCTCTGAGACACTGGTAAATGTTTCACCAACTAACTGCCTCCTAGCCTCTGGCAGGAATTTAAGTGAAAATAAACCCACATCCCACCATACCAACCTCTATGATTTCCTGGTCTGGTCTGCCAGCTAGCTGGGTGAATAAGACAGTCTCCATGGAAATTTTTCACTGTTTTCTGTTCCTTTTCTGCGCATCCCAAAACAATGATGATAATAACAGCCAGTATCAACAAGCTTGTTGATATGATAACAGGGTCATCTGGGCACCTGCTACATACACAAGCACTGTGCCTTCTCTACAAGTTGTATCAGAGATAATGGAAATCTAGGCACAATGTATGTTTCCATGACATCAGAGTCATGTGTTTTTTTACTAGTCAACACAAAGAAGTCTTCATTCCAGGCTCAAGAGAAGCAGTTTCATGTGGAAGGAGAGCAAGACGCCTGCCGAAGGTAGAATATTGAGCTCTGATTTGTTGTTGTGTGACCCTAGCTAAGAACTCCCCAGGTCAGGGCCCCAGAGTCCTAATCTATAAAATGAGATTATTGATGGAGAGCAGAGCTTCTCAAGGGGCTTCCCTGGTACCTCAGCTAGTAAAGAATCTGCCTGCAATGCAGGAACCCTCAGTTCAATCTCTGGGTCTAGAAGTTCCCCTGGAGAAAGGATAAGCTACCCACTCCAGTATTCTTGGGCTCCCCCACTTGCAATTCAGGAGACCTGGGTTCCATCCCTAGGTTGGGAAGATCCCCTGGAGGAGGGTATGGCAACCCACTCCAGTACTCTTGCCTGGAGAATCCCCATGGACTGAGGAGTCTGGCAGGCTACAGTCCATGGGGTCACAAAGAGTTGGATACAACTGAGTGACTAAGTACAGCACAGAATTCTCAAATGTTCACGTACATATGAATCCCTTGGGGTCTTGTTCAAAGTCATGCTCTGATTCAGTACGTCCATGGTGGGAAGTCTACGTTTCTCAGGATTCTTGTGACAGCAATGCTGCTCTTCCTCCAGGTGCATCTTTGGTAGCAAGGATTCAGACAATCTACAAGGTAATGTTTCACTCTAAAGTTCTGAACTCAGGAAAAGCTTGTCTGGAATCTGTATAAAGGTCTTGGGCTACAGTTTCACAAATTATACCCACAGCAAGAGCCAGGAGGGGGGGGTGTGTCTCCTTCCAGAGCCTATGAGTCAATGGATCCCATAAGTGAATGGATCCTATGAGTGAAAGATGCAGAGATTTGGTGCCAACTAACCTTCAAGTGGTGGTACTAGAAGTAAAGAACTTGCCTGCCAACACAGGAGACTCAAGAGATGCAAGTTCAATTCCTGGGTCAGGAAGATCCCTTGGAGTAGGAAACGGCACCTCACTCCAGTATTCTTGCCTGGGAAATCCCACGGACAGAGGAGCCTGGAAAGCTACAGTCTATGGGGCTACAAAAAGTCGGACAGGACTGAGCGTGTGAGCACTAAGTAACCTTCAGGGGGAAAAGTCATTGGAGAGAAAGGAGTTATGGGAATGCCCTGGAATCTGCATCACTTCCAGTGATTTCCAGCCACATTCCCTGATGTGAAAATGCAGCCCATTTTGAGTCCTGTTTCATTCTGTAATCCTCCCATTATTCCTGCTTCCCGCCCACGCTGCCACACAAACTGATTTTGGGGGAAACATCCCTGTGAGGCAAACAGAGCTCAGAGCAGGGCTGAGGGTGGGGGACTGTCAAGACAGGAACAGCTCAAACTCAGGTTTCTCTTTTCTTCAAATCTCAGCCTGTTCTCACATTTGAGAGACTGCAGCTCATTAAGAAAGAAAGAGGAAATTCTGAGCAGTATCCCTCACTCAGTCCCCCAAACAGTGGCTTTCCAAATTGTAAGATAATACCCACTTTACAATAGGAGAAGCACAGGAGTCAAAAATGACAACAACAACCACAAAAAGAACCGAGGAACCTGGATTCAAGAATATTCTTGAATCGTAAAACCAGTCATGCTAGCTTATTATGTGTTTTAGGAACTAATGAGAAATCAGTTGATCTCTAATCTTAGAAAATAACATCGCCTATCTTGCTTTAATATGTTTGAGCTTTGACTGACATTTCATTTGTTCAGGAGGATTTTTTGTTTGTTTGTTTGCTCTCTCCTGTCAAGAGACTGGCAAAGCTGTGTGCGATCAGCTTTTTCATTCCACCTGGCAAGGACTGTTAGATGCTAAGATGGGAAATGTACAGTGCCTCTGTCATGGATTTGAATACAGAGCATACGGATATAGGGCGATAAAACAGGAAGTTCTTAATGAGCCACCTCGGCCTCCACATACGACCTGTTTGAATGTTGTTCAGACTCTGTCTAATGCTTCCACAGCTCTCTGCTGGCATTTGCAAGGGGAAAGGAATTAAACAACAGCTCATCATCTTTCTGAGTGTGAATACCATTCCCATGTGAGGTGCCTCCATTTCCCGCTCTGGAAAAGGGTGATGGGAATGACCTACCTTGTTTAATCAGTGTTTATAGTACTTGATTAGCCCCTCAGGCCACTGCAGCTAGGTTTAGCTAAGAATGGAAAGTCCTCTACACGGAGCTCTTACCTCCCAGGCTTCTGGGAGAGATTCCGTGAGCAGCTGACTGTGGCAAAGTGACTTTCCCTCCCATCCTCCCCAGGTTGATGGAAAATATGGAACCAGGGGAGGGAGTTAGAAATGAGAGCCACCATTCCAGGGGGCTCCCAGGAGAGCAGAAAAGGGAAATTGGGCCAAACAAAAGAATGTATATTTTTAACTCGTAAATAGGCCAGCAACATTGTATTCAGTCTTTAAAAAGTGCTCTGGTATGAATCTGGCCACTAGTATCCTCCTTGTCCTGGCCCTTTCCACATTTCTTAATGCATTTTATTAATAAACATTAAAACTACTTAGGAGGCTTCATTAGGTAATGACTCTACATTTGGAAGGAATTAAATATATAATTGAATACTCTGATTGTTTAAATGATTATGGCTACTTAACTCTAATCACATGGGCATTTCAGGGAAGGTTTTATGTTCCATCTTGCCCCCCTACTCCCAGTAAAAATGTCTTGGTAAATATTGCTGTTCTTCTAGACCCTTTGTGTGTAGATAAACTAAGCCCTCAGCTTTCTCACTTGGAAGCCAACAATTAAATCTTTCTAGCACTTAGATTCTGTGAGTCTTAAGTCACTGCCTCACCCTTAGAAATTACAAAGCAAAAACTCATTCATTTATTCTTTTTCCCCACAAGAAACACTTATGAATTATTAAATGTCAAGGACTGAGCCATGTATATGGCATACATGGGTGATCACTACCAAATAATTCCCCTCTCTTGGGGATTACAGTCTTCTGAGGAAGATGAAAGTCAAACAATGAAACAAATCTTAATTAGCCTCTGTACTTAGTCGCCTTTCTGTAAAACTCAAGATCAGGATACTTAATGGGTTATGTGAGAGTAGCATTTGACCTGAGGACTGAAGGATAGGGGGACTGCCATCAGAGGGAACAGCGTATACAAAACCCTGTGATGGGAGAGGTTGCAGTGTGCTAATGGAATTGCTACAAAGCTGAGGCTAACTGTTGTACAGATGTGCTAATTGTCCTAACGAACACCATAGAAACGAGAGGAGAGATGAGGTAGTCAGGGAAGTCTTCCTGGGGAGAAGAGGACTTGGGGCTAAACTTTAAAGAGAGTGAAGATTTTAGAAAGGAAAGTATTAGGTATTTCTGGCACAGCAAAAACAAAGGCAGGGAAGTATGATAGCGTAAAACATTTTCTCTCCTTTTTATTATCCTTCTTTCAATTTATGTGTGTATGAACTTGTTCATTTGAAAATCAAAGATATATACATTGCTATTTTTTAAAATTGAATTTATAAAGAGAAAGACTGAAAATAAAAGGGCCCCTTCTTCGTATATAAATATTAACTTAAAACAGATTATAGACTTAAATGTAAAAGGTAAAACTATGAAACTTTTAGAAAAAAAAAATAGAACAATTTCAGGACCTAGAGCTAGGTAAAGAGTTCCTAGACTTGACACTAAAAACAATCTGTAAAAGGAAAAACTGATAAACTGAACCTCATCAAAATTAAAAGATTTTATTCTGAAAAAGCCCCTGTGAAGGGTATGAAAAGACAAGCTAGAGACTTAGAGAAAATATTTGCAAACCAAATATCTAACAAAGTACTCATATCTGGAACATATAGAGGACTCTCAAGATTCAACAACATAAAAAAAAATTAGAAAATGAACAGAAGACAGGAAGAGACATTTGTTGAAGAGGAAATACATATAGCAGATAAGCACATGAAAAGATGCTTTAAATTAGCCATCAAGGAAATGTAATTAAAAACCATGTATAATAAAAAAAACATTACTGTACACCTATCAGAATAAAATGTGACAGTACCAAATGATGGCAAGGATGTAGAGAGGCAGTATCATTTTTATATCACTGGTGGGAGCATAAAATGTCATAGCCACTCCAGAAAACAGTTTGGCAGTTTCTTAGAAAATTAAACACTTAATTACTAAATGTCCCAGCAATGGCCTTCTTAAGCTTTTATCCCAGAGAAATGAAAAGATACTCACATACAAACCTATGCCTGCCTGTTTCTTCCAGCTTTACTTAGAAAAGGCAAAACCTTGAAAGCTACTCAGACATCCTTCACCCACTGAGTGGTTAGACCGTGATACATACCCACATGGACTATTATTCAGATGTTGAAAGCAACTACATTTAATGCTCACAGGATTATTTCCATTTCAGTCTTATTACAGTTGATTTACAATGTTGTGTTAGCTTCAGATGTACAGTAAAGTGGTTCAGTTATACATATCCATATATTCATTCTTTTTTAGATTCTTTTCTCATAGAGGTCATCACACAATGCTGAGCAGAGTTCCCTGTGCTACACAGTAGGTCCTTGTTGGTTATCTGTCTTAAATGTAATAGTGTGTTTGAATGTTCATCCCAAGCTCCTGATTTATCCCTCTCCATGTTTCCCCTTCAGTAACCATGTTTGTTTTCTATATCTGTGAGTCTGTTATTGTTTTGCAAATAAGTTCATTTGCATCTCTTTTTTAAAAATTAGGTTCTATGCATGAGTGATATCATACGGCATTTGACTTTTTCTGTCTGACTTATTTCACTTAATGTGATAATCTCTGGGTCCATCCATGTTGCTGCAAATGGCATTCTTTCTTCTTTATGGCAATGTGGTATTCCATTGTATATATGTACCACAACTTCTTTATTCATTCTTCTGTCGATGGGCCTTTGTGTTGCTTCCATGTCTTGGTTTTTATAAATAGTGTTGCAGTGAACTTGGGAGGCATACATCCTTTTGTATTATGGTTTTCTCTAGATATATGCCCAGGAGAGAGATTGCTGGATTGACATACACAGCTTAATCAATATCTAGGGAATTATGCTGAGAGGAAAAAAAAAAAGTCAAAGGTTATGTACTGTATAATTGTATTTACATAATATTTTTGAAATAGCAACATTTTAGAAATGGTGAATATATTAGTAGTTGTCTGTGATTAAGGATATAGAACATTGTACATTACAAATAATAGAGATATTTTCAGCCTACAAGGATATTATCTTTCCTCAGAACATTTTCTTCTGACAGGTAACTAAGAAAGTAACAATCCAAATCACCTTAACCCAATAAGAGGTATATATAATTAAAAGCCAGGCATCAGTCCACGCAAGGTCTGGTTCACTTAGGATTTACTCTTAATCCTAGCATACTGCCCTTCCACATCCTAACCCAAAGCATATGGCATTCACCAAGGACCCTCTCCATGCAGACTGTAAACTTCAATATTTGTCCTCAAGTCACTCGAGTCTTCAGAAGTTCTGCCCAGCTATCCTTCTTAAATCCGTGGATGTCCCTGTGGTTAAAAGCTCACCTCTCTGGGTTTTCTTCTTGTGGAATTTTGGCTTTGTAATTCTTCACCTCTTTGCTAATTCCCAAGGCTTCAAACAGATTGTTTCCTCTGGATTTTCTAGTTTTTCTCACTGGAAACTGTGCCGTCTGCCTTTAGTGGAAGACAAAGTCTCGGTTGCCTTTTTCCATTGATATTTATATGACTTAGTCTACTTTTTTTCTTTAAATACTGTCATCTCGACACATCAGTCCTTCTGCTCCAATCTGAAATATTTACCCCTGAAATTCGAAAGATAAAATGTCTTCGATGTATTGAGAAATATTTGCATAACTTTTGATAGGAACTTTTCCTGGTTGTGATAGTTTAGCTTGCCCATCCTTTTCACTCAGATGGTTGAAGTCGTTTGCAGGATTATCTTTTAGCACTCAGACTTACTGATGAGACCACTTCTCCACTGCGTCTGGGATGTTTCTTGTTTCTCTCCTTCGTCTTCGTTGCCTCTGTGTCCTTCTCTTCTTCCTTCTGCTTCCTCACATCCTGTTCTCTTCCTCCCCCTGCCCCTTCTGCCCCTTCTTTTGCACCTCCTCATTCTTCTTTGTTGATCAGCATGTCCCTCCATTTCTCCATCCTGTATCTCTTATTGGCTGGAAGTGGAATCTTCATTTCAATTATTTATATTCTATTTCAATTTGATTTTTAAAATATGTTTTTAAACTTTGTATTTTGTAACGGGGTATGGGCAGTTGACAATGTTGAGATGGTTTCCGGTGAACAGTAGAGGGACTCAGCCGTACTGTACCCTTGCTCTCCAAACTCGCCTCCCACAGCCTGCCACATAGCATTGAGCAGAGTTCCCTGTGCTCTGCAATAGATCCTTGCCGATGATCCATTTAAATATAGCAGTAGCGTACTTAAAAAACAGAAAGAGAACTCACAGTCTTAGAGAGCAAGCTTATGATTGCCAGGAGGAAGTGAGCAGGAAGGGATCGTTAGGGAGTTTGGAATGGACGTGTACACAATTATCCATATTTTTATATGTTTATATGTTTATGTTTATCTTTGTAGGTTTTCTTAATAAATTCTGAACAGTCTTTTTATTTTTTATGTTTTATCTCTTCTATTATATATATAGGGCTTCCCAGCTGGCTCGGTGGTAAAGAATCTGCCTGCCAATGCAGGAGACATGAGTTCAGTCCCTGGGTGGGCAAGATCCTCTGGAGAAGGAAATGGCAACCCACTCCAATATTCTTGCCTGGGAAATCCCATTGACAGAGGAGCTTAGCGGGCTACAGTCCATGGGGTCACAAAGATTTGGACATGACTTAGTGACTAAACACCAATAACAATTATATATGCATATATATATTCAGCCATTATATTGATGAATTTTCCCTTCATTTTTAGGAGTTTCTTCTTATTATCTGACTATTCCATTCTTATAAAGTTCTGTACTTATTTTAGAAATAAAATGTCTTATCTAAGAATATTGATTTTTGTATGCATCTCCATGTTATGGCTTTAAAATATGCCCATAAAACCTTTTCCAGTCTGTCCCTCAAAAGACAGAGACTAATTCTTCTCCCCTTGAGTAAAGGCTAAATTTAGCAACTCAGTTCTAAGGAGTAGACTAGAGCAGAGGTTGTCACCAGTAAAAGGCAATTTAAACAGCTTAAACTCTAGAAATACAAATGTACATTTCCTCAGATCACGTTTATCTGCACTAATAAGTTGTGGAATAACTTCTCTCCAAAGATGCTTGAGAACAAGTTTATTTTAAATACAAGTTGAAACATTTTAGAAAGATAATATGGCATTTGAAAACACAGGAACAAGTTACTTTAATAGTGAACTTAAATTCCACAAGCTACTCAAGGTAGCTTTTCTACGTTGAGGGAAATTAAGCATTTCTTTTCCAGGAAAGCAAGTCTTGTCACAAAAGACAAGGCAGAAAATAGATAGCATGCTCACTTTGTGGAATATGTAATTCCATACTGAACAGACAAAGATTGCTGGCTGACACTGGAACAACCCAAATCTGATGATAAAAACACAGTGGAAGCAATCTATCCTAAGACTTCATCCATAATAGGATAAATAGGAATCTTTGCTAACTTAGTGGCACAAATTACTAGTTCCTGATTCTACGGCTATTAACACAAAAGGTGTTTTGTTTGTTTTTTAATACTTGCCTGTGTCAGAAACTAAGCAAGATTCTAGAGATATAACAGTGGGCAGAAAATAGACATGGGACCCGATTGGAAGCATATTTTCTTGGGAAAGATAGAAACATTAATCAGATAGTCACATGAATAATTGCTTGAGTCAGCATTTCCCCAACTTTGGAACACAGAATTTATTAAAAATGAAAATGTATTGATGCAACACCAGTAAGCGATCATAAGATATAATGTGCACATGAATGAGAGTAGACAGAAGGAGCGGTCTCACAGATGACTTAATTACTCTGAGGAGCGGTAACAGTTCAATTCGTTGGGGGCTTTTTTATTCTAAAACAGAAAACAATGAAAATTAGAGAGAAATAGTTTATTAAAAACCAGAATAAACAAAATAACTCACTCTCCCGATATATGTAAAAAATAAGACACTGTATTCAAGATAGGCCAGTAAAGACAAAATAGACCACATACATCAATGTGATAGTTAGTTTGTAAATGCTGCCTATACATCAACGCGCAAACTGAATGTCATTTATACACACATCAGGTGATCGGTCATGCAACATCTTGGCATTCTTCATGATCATACCCCATTTCTTAAAAGGCAGACCGCAGCATAGAAAAGAAAAACAGATATAAATATTCTTAACATTTTTCACATATACAATTTAAAAATGCTCCTTTATAAGGAAAATCTATTCCATGCATCACTTTTCCTTTCTTATGGGCACACCTTCTCACCGAGTATATGTGGGGATACACTGTATAAGCTCCAGTGAGGAAATATCCAGCAGAACATATTTTAACTCTTTATAGAATAAGAAAATAGGCAGTTAAGAATAGGAATGAACTTCAGGGATCATCTTATTAAAAACTATAATATTGGGTTGGCCATCACATCATATGGAAAAACCAGAATGAACATTTTCTCCAACCCATTAGTATAAAGCTAACTACTTTTCTTAGGGGCAAGAGGTGCTGCCCCATGCAGCATGTGGGATCTTACTTTCCTGATCAGGGATTAAACAACTTCCTCTGCATTGGAAGCGCAGAGACTTAACCCCTGGACCATTAGGAAAACCCTCAACACAATATTATAAATGGAGAAATTAATTTTTTCAGAAAATTATAGTATTTTAGAAATGAGATATAGTACTAGATACCCTATTGAAATTGTTGTTCAGTTGCTAAGTTCTGTCTGTCTTTCTGACCCCATGGGCTGCAACACACTAGGCTTCCCTGTCCTTCACTGTCTCCCAGAGTTTGCACAGAATAAATCATATCGGTGATGCCGTCCAACCATATCATCCTCTGTCGCCTGCTGCTCCTCTTGCCCTCAGTTTTTCCCAGCATCAGAGTCTTTGTCAATGAGTCCACTCTTCGCATCAGGGGACCAAAGTATTGGAGCTTCAGTATCAGTCCTTCCAATGAATATTCAGAATGGATTTCCTGTAGGATTGACTGATTTGATCTCTTTGCTATCCAAGGAACTCTCAAGAGTCCCTCCAGCACCATAGTTTGAAGCATCAGTTCTATGGTGCTCAGCCTTCTTTATGATCCAGATTTCTCCTTGGGATGGAGATGAAAGCTGACCATTTCTGTTCCAGAAACCAGTACTTGAGAAACCAAGCACCGTGCTCAGAGAGTTGGAGAACTCAGGTTTATTATGCCGGTGGGCACAGAGGAGTTAACACTCCAAGCTCTGAGCCCCAAACAGAGGGATTACAGAGTTTTTATAGACAGAGTGTAGTGGGCAACACTAGCTATTAATAGACTGGTTTAAACTAAGGGGTTTCATATGCACAGGAACAGCAGTCAAGATGGGGAGGGACGCCTGGCCTGGATAAGCATGATTAAGTAGGTTTGCAGGGGTTGGACAAACAGCAGGACAAGGGTGAGAGAGATAAACACCAGGTCCTAGTATTGCAAGTCCCCTCTTTCTGAGACTACGTGACCTATGTGACCTAGACTTTGCAAGGGGCAAGCTGAGTTACAGAGGCAGAAGGAGAAGGAGATTATGTAAAATTTTAACTTTTCCTATTCATTTCCAGTCCTGTAGCCACTGCTGAGTTTTCCAAGTTTGCAGCACTTTCACAGCATCATCTTTCAGCATTATAAATAGCTCAGATGGGATTCCATCACCTCCACCAGGCTTGTTCATAATAATGCTTTCTAAGACCCACTTGAATTCACACTCCAGGATGTCTGGCTCTAAGTGAGTGACCACAGTATCATTATCTGGGTCATTAAGACCTTTTTAATACAATTCTTCTATGTATTCTTGCCACCTCCTTTTAATTGCTTGCTTCTGTTAGGTCCTTGTCATTTCTGTCCTTTATTGTGCCCATCATAACATGAAATGTTCCCTTAGTATCTCTAATTTTCCCAAAGAGATCTCTAGTCTTTCTCACTCTACTCTTTTCCTCTATTTCTTTGCATTGATCATTGTTCTTATCTCTCCTTTCTGTTCTCTGGAACTCTGAATTCAGCTAGGTATGTCTTTCCCCTTCTCCTTTGCCTTTCTCTTCTCTTCTTTTCTCAGCTACTTGTAAGGCCTCCTCAGACAACCACTTTGCCTTCTTGCATTTCTTTGTCATTGGGATGGACTACACGAAATTTCTACCCAGCACTCTCGTAGTGTCTGTCTTGAAGTTTTCTCTATTATATGCATTGCTATATTTGTTTACTCAGTAAATATCATATGGATGGACTGTTTTTGTTATGCTAGAGATAATTGCAAAATCTCAGAAAACATGGTTTTGTAAGAACTCAAATAACTGCAATTTAATAAGAGATCCTAGGCTTCCCAGGTAGGGCTAGTGGTAAAGAACCCATCTGCCAATGCAGGAGATATAAAAGATACAGGTTCTATTTCTGGGTCAGGAAGATCCCCTGGAAAAGGAAATGGCACTCCATTCCAATATTTTTGCCTGAAGAATCCCATGGGCAGAGGAGCCTAGTGGGCTGTAGTCCATAAGGCCACAAAGAATCAGACATGACTGAAGAGACTTAGCACGCACGCACGTAATAAAGGCTCATCATAGCAGTGAGGTCACACTGGACACATACCACCAGTTTGGCAGTTTCTTATACACTTAAACATACAAGTGCCATATGATCCAGAAGTTACTCCTGTGTTTTACTTTAGAAAAATATAACCTTATGTTCATACAAGAACTTGTACATGCCTGTCTATAAGAGCTCACTGAGAACTTCCAGAAACTAGAAACACCTCAAACAGCCTTCAATGGATAAATTAACACACTGAGGGGCATCTATATAATAGAACACTACTCACAAAGAGAAGGGCAGTGATGTTGAGTTGCTAACCACCTGATGAACCTAAGTGAAGAACCCAGCCTCAAAAGGCTGCATGATTCCATTCACTTGACACTTTAGAAATTGAAAAACTGTAGCTCCTAAAAATTAATAAAGGATTTCTAGAAGCAGGAAGTAAAGAGGATTTGATTATAAGAGAGCAGCACAAGGAAATTTTTTTGATTGATAGATCTGTGTGATTGTGGTAGTGGCTTTGTGAATCTATGTACATGTTAAAAGTCACAGAACTGTTCATAAACAAGTTCATTCTACAGTATGAGTATGAAGTGTTAGTCACCCAGTCAGGTCCGACTCTTTGTGACCCCATGGACTGTATCCCACCTGGCTCCTCTGTCCATGGGATTCTCTAGGCAAGAATACTGGAGTGGGTTGCCATTTCTTTCTCCAAGAGAATCTTCCCAACCCAGGGATCCAACCTGGGTCTCCTGCACTGCAGGTAGATTCTTTACCATCTGAGCCACCAGGGATTCCCAACTTTTTTTTTTTTAACAGTATGTTTCTTTAAAAATTAACATTACAATCTCTTTAATGATTGCAACTCCTATTTAAATCTCTGGCAAAACCAAAAACAGTAAAGATGCTGCTAAAAACAATTTAACTGGTTTCTTTTAAAATTCTGGATAAATAATCATGTGAAAATTGAAGCAATTTATGACAATGAAATACATATAAATATTTTAGCAGTGTATCAAGAAAATCACATCTAGTTAAATTCATAACCAAAATCATTTAACATGTATTACTGTTGTGAACCATTGCTATTACATTGCATGGTATGTCATCCATTTAAATCAGTATAATTAATATTACTTTGATAGTCAATCCATTTTAAATATTTCACTAATATCTACAACTCTTGTCAATGTTATTCATCCTTATGCTCGTCAAACACAAAAGTCCTGTACATAGCTGCTATTTGGGGCCCTTAGTCACAAGAGAAAGAATTGTTTGGAAATGACATAATTGAAGTACTGAACCACTCAAGAGAAATGCTGGAAGACTTCTAAGAAATAACCCACAGTGATTCATTGCATACCTGTTGTGTACAGTGTAGTGTGTTGGAAACATTAGGAATACAAGTGCAAATAATCCAAGGTCTCTGACCCTCAAAGAGATTCACAAAAGAATAAGAAGGACAGAACCCATGAAATGACAAATGCAAATTTGTAAACTCTATAAAGTGTTAGGTGAAATGCAAATAATCCAAAGTAGGCTTTCGTACATGAGATGAACAAAATAATAACAAAATGCGTTAGGTTTTTACAGGAGGAGAAGATTTTTACTGACTCAATGGACACGAGTTTGGGTAAACTCCGGGAGTTGGCGATGGACAGAGAGGCCTGGTGTGCTGTGGTCCATGGGGTCGCAAAGAGTAGGACACAACTGAGCGACTGAACTGAACTGAGGCCCTTGTTAGGAAGCTAGCGCTTGGGTAGCAGAACAAATTAGAGACTAGAGTGTATTAAGACTGAGCAATGAACTTGGGATGTCAATAGCTGAGTGAGGTGATGGGACCAGTGGCTAAAAAGATGAGAAATGTGGTTGGGACATGTTGAGTTTGTGACATGGGTTAGAAGAAGACGCCTATTAGGAGAAAAAATGACATAGATGAGATTTTCAAGAAAATGGATAGAATGAGAAGGAAGAAGGATAGTGAGCAAACATTTAAATCATGTGGGCCAGTCCAGGTTTGATGCATGAGAAAGGGTGCTCAGGGCTGGTGCACTGGGATGACCCTGAGGGATGAGATGGGGAGGGAGGTGGGAAGGAGGTTCAGGATGGGGAACACATGTAAAAATTAATTAATTAATTTTAAAAAGAAAAAAAAATCATGTGGGTTTGAGGGTTAGGCTGAACAATGACTGGAGAGGTGGGAGAGAAGACCATATTCAACCCTAAATGATGCTTGTGACTTACTTTTCATAGGCTGGTGTTAATGGAAGCCAAAGTTCAGATAAATAAAGACACAATGAGAGACAAGAAAGCAAAAACATAAGTAAAGATATTTTAGATTTAAACACCAAGTGTGAAAAGTGTGGCAAAACCTGATTATCTAAGACATGAATTAGCCTTGAAGAATGGTATGACCTCAACAGACATCTGGATTGCATATCAAATTGCCCCCATTTCTTCTAGGAAAAAAATATCTGTTTGTGCATCACCCCAGTCTACAGCCATTAAATCAATACCTATAATTGTGTCTGGACAACACCAGAACCCGGGAGGTCATGGAAGAGGCATGATTTTCCTGATGACTTGCAGTCTTTTGGGGAAAAACACTGTGAAGAGAAAAGTTGTAAGCAAGATTTCCCTCCAGCTATGAATGATAGAGTCAGGGACAGAATGAAGAGACAAAATAGGTGAGTAAATTGTTAATCCCACTAGAGGCTTGTAAGTAGAAACATATGGGAGATCCCTGTAAGTTAATGATTACTTGAGAAATCAGGTTTGCTTAACCACAAAACTAAGCAGGCTTGCTTAGCCAAAAAGCCATGCAACAGAATCACAGGACATGCCCCAAGTCAATTAAACAATAGTGGCAATGATGGCATCCTGCCCAGTGAGCTCAGTAAATTAGTGACCCCTAGGACGTGCTTTCTGCACACATAAAAAAACAGTAATTTGTGGACCCAGCCTCACCCGCATAGACAAGAGAACTCCCCTGCTCAACCTGGAGAAGGAGTTAATGATGAAAACTTGACATCTACTCAAGAAAGACAAAGAAGTTCTTCTCCCCTTCCCCACTTCTCCTTTGATTATAAAACTATAGACCAATAAGTTCTCAACAGGTGGCATTTCTTGTCCACCCACTTGTAAGCCTCACAAGTGTCCAGTTCTAATAAATCGTTTCTTATCTATCACTTTGTTCTTGCTGAATTCTTCTCAAGACAGAAAGGACTAAGGTACTGGAGCTCTTTGGAGCCCTGAAATGATACCAATCGGTTTCATGAGCAATTTCTCCACATTGCATTAAGGCATTCAGCTCACAAGCAGACAATTCGAATGACTTGAGTTCCCAGTGTATCTCATTGTGCAGGCATGAGGGGATACACGAGGAATACCTCTTTGTCAGATCTTGATTTTCCTTTTGTCTTTTGGAGCACATGGCTAGCCCATCCATTACTGATACCAGCAAGGTCTTCTGAAGTATTCTCAAGGTTCGGAGTTCTGGACCTATTCTCACAAGGCATGTCTTATTTGGTATGACCTGCTGTCTAATCAATAAGGATAGAAGTACTCATCATGTCTGGGGGAATTATGGGTGAACAAGACAGACTGGAGAAATTGGAATAGGCATCTCTCTAGAGGCTCATGTTCCCTTTTTTTTCCCCCAGTGGTCACATATGATAGTGGTCCCATGGGATGGACTATGACAGTTCTCATCCAAGAAGGCACATAACAAAATTTTTTTGTTTCCCAAGGACTGGGGAGTCTGGTGGGCTGCCATCTATGGGGTCACATAGAATCGAACACGACCGAGGTGAATTAGCAGCAGCAGCAGCAGCAGTCTCTTTTTCTGGGACTTGATTACTCCACGATAGTAAAATAGCCTCATGGAGACAAGCTAAGTGGGTTGTGCTGGTATATATTTTTGTTTCATTTTACTTAAGTTTTATTCTATTACTGCGGAAGACCTGGCTTGAGGGTATTGGATAAATACTAAATAATAATCAGGCTGAGGAAAAGAAATGGATTTCCCAGCATCGTGGGTATAAAAGAGAACAGGCTTAATTATTGATTCTCATTCCCTCCTTGTTCACACCTCGGCTCACAGTCAAATAACTTGAGGGAGAAAATAGTTCAGAATTTAGTAAAGCAGAAACTATTCTGAGGCTGTTGTAGTGTCAATTCCATCTTTCCTTTAATTTGGAAATGCATTTCTATGCCGTTGTACTAGATCAATAAAGAAAATACAGGAAGAAAGTTTACCAATACGTATAGTCTAGTGGCTGAAGTTGTGGCTTGTCAGATGGAAGACCAAGCATAGGAAGAAGGCCTGGCCCATTGGGAGTTCTGAAGTCATCTGCCAGAGCTGCTGATTAGAAACCTCAAGGAAATCTTTGGGGCAATAACATGGTATGGGTTTTTCTTTGGCATTTTCTAACTGTGAGTTTGAATCACTCTAGCTCTTACTAAGGGTATCACATTAAAAATGAATGTCTTTCCAATTTATGAAACTAGTTCCAAAACACCTCATGGTGTGTAAGGGTCAAATATTCAATGAGTTAATTTAGATGGAAAAACATGTCTGTCCAATAGGCATAATACCTTTGCCACTTGCAGCATGAACTAGTTCAAGCTTTTCAGTGAAATAATAAAAATAAAAACCCTGCATCACACGAATAACAGAACCATGTCTGTAATTGTTTCACAAGCTTGACTTCCAAGATGTTTCTACTGAAGCAGAGTGAAAAAGAGAATTGTGGCAATTATATGTTCAATCTAGATGTTGGCTGAGGTCATTCTGTCCTTTGAGACTTGCATAAAATTAACTTCAACCACTATTCTCATCTTTAATAAGAAACTCAATATCTTTGCTAATATTTTTGCACGTATTAAATGTACCTTCTCATGGCTATCTGTATTTTTAATTAACTATTCCCATTGAACTTGTACTTCCCCTCCCATAGCTCTTCTCTTCTTGTTGTCTAGTGCTAACTCATGTGGTGACCCAAGGACAAAAGAGCAGATAAAACCAAGGAGGGTCTTGGAATGCAGGAGTGGAAAAACCAGACCTTCATCATCCTTCCCTCCCCCATGCTGTCACTATTAACTGATTTCAGGTTCTCCTGAGCAGTATAACCTGTCTCCCCTCATACCCCAGAAGGAGAAGGTATTTACGCTTCCCCCCACCCAGTATACATGCCTCATCCAATCAGCAAATGACCCACAAGACCCCTATCCCTCTCCTTGCGTGCTGGGTATAAAAGTGGAATAAAGACCCTTGTTCAACGTCAGTTCTCCCTTGAGCTGGCCTGCTGTTTTAACAGCATCTTCCACTCTAATAAACTTTATTTATTTCTCACTGCAGCCATGAAATTGAAAGACACTTGCTCCTTGGAAGAAAAGTTATGCCCAACCTAAACAGCATATTAAAAAGCAGAGACATTACTTTGCCAACAAATGTCGATCTAGTCAAAGCTATGGTTTTTCCAGTAATCATGTATGGATGTGAGAATTGGGCTGCAAAGAAAGTTGAGAACTGAAGAATTGATGCTTTTGAACTGTGGTGTTGGAGAAGACTCTTGAGAGTCCCTTGGACAGCGAGAAGATCCAACCAGTCCATCCTAAAGGAAATCAGTCCTGAATATTCATTGGAAGGACTGATGCTGAAGCTGAAACTCTAATACTTTGGCTACCTCATGCAAAGAGATGACTCATTTGAAAAGACCTTGATGCTGGGAAAGATTGAAGGCAGGAAAAGAAGGGGACGACAGAGGATGGGATGGTTGGATGGCATCACCAACTCAATGTACATGAGCTTGAGTAAACTCCAGGAGTTGGTGGTGTAGAGGGAGGCCTGGCATGCTGCCATCCATGGGGTCGCAAAGAGTTGGACACGACTGAACGGAACTGAACATTCTGTCTCATGTCTGAAAATTCTTTTCCAACCCTCGCCCGGACCATGACAATTGCTATGCCAACACAGTCCCTTTGTTTCCTGAAACTCTATTCTTAGAAGACATTTTCATGTAGTGAATGGCTGTTACATTGCAACAATATATAAAGTTATTTTTTTTCCAATTTCCCATTTTTTACTATTCCCTTGAAAATGTTTCCCAGTCTCCACTGTGAAATCTTCAGGCAATGGTTTATGAAGTATATTCATTTTTAAAAATTTATTTTTAATCGGAGTATATATTTTTTTACAATATTTGTGTTGGTTTCTGCCATATAATGATGTGAGTTAGCCATAAGTATACATATGTCACCTTGGCCATGCTCCCATCCCACCACTCTAGGTTGTCACAGAGCACCAGTTTGAGCTCCTTGTGTTAGAATTACTTTCTAAATCAATCTTGCTGAAATTTCTCCAGTCACCCTTGCCACCAGGAAATTCTCAATGTCCAGCATTTCTTCATGGAATTCTTCCCATATACACCCGAACTCCTCTCAAGTTTGCTGTCTCCCGTTCTCAGAACTCTTCCCCTCTTTCACTGCTTGTTTCTTCAAGCATTCAAAACAATTTAACTGCCCCTTTATTTCATGGCCTTCTTCCAGCATTTCATATTCTTAGAGCTTCCTCTTTCACACATATGAGCAAGGCATTTTGCTAAACAGAAGAACAGAAGGCCATTCCCTTAAGAAAGAGTCATTCCATTCCCCTAGGAGACAAAGTAGCAGTTAATTATTGTGCTTTTTAAATTTTATTCTATATTACATATAAGTAAAGCAGGCCACATAATCAAGAATACCTTTGTGTTTAGATCTGTTACAGCAAAGAATCTGTTTCTTTTACTTTAACCTTCGCTTCCTATTGCTTTTGTTCACTAAAAGGATACTATCCATGCATAATGGCCTGCCTTAGGGAACCCTGCCCCTCTGAGCAAACTTTAAACCAAAGTGCATTTGCTCAGGGAAATTTTCTAATACTGTCCACCTGGAGATTGCTGCAAGGAAAACAAACAAACAAACAAACAAATCCCCTCCCAAAGACTGGCCTTCATAGGAGATATTTGCAAGGTTAATGGCCTTTTTACTTTATTTCCTCACTTCCTCCTCCTCAGTGTACTATAAAAGAACCTGGCATCCACACTCCAATATAAGTGTTTGGAGACTTTAGTTTGCCATCTTCTCAGGCTGCCAGCTTTCTGAATAAAGTCCTTGCCTTAACACCCCATCGCCTGACTTATTGGCCTGTCATGTGGCCAGCAGAGTGAACTTGGACTCAATAATAGATATTTCGGAGCATTAAGGTAGTGTCAATTAATGGATGATGCTCTGTCTCTTCTTTGTATATGTCATGCTTATGCCCAGCATCAGACAGCCAACTGTGGTTACTTGACCCATGAAAATGATACTGAATTTGATGTGTGTTTCTATTAAATACTAACTAATAAACATGTGATTCTTTCTGAAAAGACAAGATTTTAAAAAGCATTTATATGGGGTATAATAGGGTACAGAGTTTTAATTTGCTAGAAAAAGAGAATATGCCTCACTCCACCTAATATGTTTATGGTCATAAGGGATAAGGATACGGTCACTGGGATAAGGACCTTAAGAAATATTCCAGCCTCTGCCTCAGCCTCACTCCATAAAATAAGACTGCTAGCTAACAAATCATAATAAACTGTTAGTACTTGAAGAGGGCTTAGAGGATATCAAATATTGTCTTTCATGGGATTCCTTATAAAATATTTCATGAATTTTTACTAGCAGAATGACAACAGTGTATTTGGAGAACATTAAATATTAAAAAGAAAGTAAGATGTCCGTGGGGCTTCCCGGGTGGCTTGATGGTATAGAATCCATCTGCCAATGCAGAAGCCACAGGAGACATGATTCGATTTCTGAGTGGGGAAGATTCCCTAGAGAATTGCATGGCAACCTACTCCAGTATCCTTGCCTGGAAAAATCCGATGGACAGAGGAGCCTGGAAAACTACAGTCCATGGAGACGCAAAGAGTAGGACACGACTTAGGGGCTGAGCACACACACAAATATATGTATGAGACAGGAAAATGTCTTTCACATAATATAAGTTCAACAAACAAATGTGAATTTCTGCCGACTCTTCTCCTTCACTCTTACTGAGATGAACATTCTTCTTTTAAACTTCCACTCACTGGGCATGGTTCTACCTAACAAGAAAGGAGAACTTTGGTTTCCTATTCCACACGAGAACATTTCAGATACTTACAGGTAACTACATTTCTTTCTCTTTTATAGTTCTTTCAACATGATTTTACACCCTCACTGTACTAAATTTCCAACTCTAACGGGGTTCTTTAGTTCCTAGGATTTTTAAAGGAGAGAAGCTCCAAGTTTTGTCCACCTGGCACACAGTGCAGTGAGGATAGCCTTTATTCTGTGCTGATAATCACTGTTAGCACAGCCCAGGTCTCCATTTATCCTTAGAGCAGCCACATCACACCATCAACCTCATCCCAACAATTAAAGCCATTCAAACATACAGATATGTATAGATTCATTTTCTTTCTTTCTGATGGATTTTCATGAATCCCTGTTTTCCCCATTGTGCATTTAATGCATCACTTTTTTAAAGTATGGGGCTTCCCTAATAGCTCAGTTGGTAAAAAAAAAAAAAAAATTTCCTGCAATGCAGGAGACCCCAGTTCAATTCCTGGGTCAGAAGATACCCTGGAGAAGGGATAGGCTACCCACAGCAGTATTCTTGATGAAGGAGTCTTTGGGCCTAGGAAGGAAAACAACAGTCTCAAAGGCCTTTGCTGAATCATCTAACTTTGGGGAAAACAAAATTGAACTTTAAGTCCCGCCCTGATGCTCCAGGCCAGTTACATCTACCTGGGACTTATCACCCTCTGCCCAGAAACCTGCCACCCCCTGTTCAACTACAAATGCCATCTCAACTAAAAATTACCCAAAATGTCTTGCCCAACTAATGTTTCCCTATCACTTCCACAAATTTCCTGTAAATATGAAACCTCCCTGATCCCTCTTTCACTCAGCCTGGTCATTAGGCGGACTGTTGCCCCTCCTTGCTTGAATAAAGGTAACCTACCTCCATTGAGGTAGTCTTTCCTTTTCTGCCTTGGCCCAAACTATACCTTACACTTGGACTTCCTTTGTGGTTCAGCTGGTAACGAATATGCCTGCAATGCAGGAGACCCCGGTTCAGTTCCTGGGTTGGGAAGATCCCCTGGAGAAAGGAAAGACTATCCATTCCAGTATTCTGGCCTGAAAAATCCCATGGACCTATAGTCCAAGGGGTCACAAAGAGTTGGACACAACTGAGTGATTTTCACTTTCACTTCTTTTAAGTACAAGAATATATATATATATACATATAAAAAGTTCTTTTAGATTTTTTTGAAAATTGTTTAAGTCCAATCTGTCAAAGCATTTTAGACATCTAATTCTTATCCAGAATATGATTTACTCCAACTCTGGTTTATCTAACTCTATGCTTCTTTTTAAACATTTTATATAATATCAGTAATAATCAGACTAAACAAGGCAGGGAGTGGCGAAATCTGATAGCAAGCTGTTTCACAATGTACCAGGATTTGTTCTAATCAGATATGGTGAAAGACACAGACACGGAAATGACTGTCATGAGGGAAGAAGGTTATATTCACAGATTCCTGGAAGGCAGAGGCACAGCACGCCCAGCAGGGCCACTCAGGGAAGTACTCAGTACAGAAGTGAGGAGAGTACACTGCCTCAGTCAGAAGTGAAGAGAAATCATGGGTGAGCGTTCACGTAGGAGGTGCTTTGCATGAGAAGGCATGGGCTGGGCAGGGTAGACAGGGCAGGCAGAGTGGAGATTGGCTCATTTGAATAATTTCCATGTGCTCTGAGGTAAAGGGGTGGTCTCAAATAGTCTAGTACAGCTCAGACTGTAAAGAAGCAGCCTGCCATGCAGGAGACCCAGGTTTGATCCCTGGATAGGGAAGTTCCCTTGGAGAAGGAAATGGCAACCCACTCCAATATTCTTGCCTGGAGAATCCCACAGACAGAGGAGCCTGGTGGGCTACAGTCCATGGGGCCCCAGAGAATCAGACACAGCTGAATGACTAATACACATACACAGTTCTAGGAGGACTTTTTTTAAGCTTTTTTTTTTTTTTAATGAGGACCATTTTAAAAGTCTTTATTAAATTTGTTACAATATTGCTTCTGTTTCATGTATTTTGGGTTTCTTGACTGAGAGATATGTGGGAACTTATTGCCCTGACCAGAGATGGAACTTGCACCCCCTGCATTGAAGCTCAGAATCTTAACCACTGGACCACCAGGGAAGTCCCATTAGTCCTGGGTGACTTAAGATAGGAGCATAGTGTACGAGCCTGCTGCTGCTGCTGCTAAGTCGCTTCAGTCATGTCCAACTCTGTGCGACCCCAGAGATGGCAGCCCACCAGGCTCCCCCGTCCCTGGGATTCTCCAGGCAAGAACACTGGAGCTGGTTGCCATTTCCTTCTCCAATGCATGTACCAGCCTGCAGACACCTGATAAATGAAAGCAGACGGGAGTGCGAGTTCTGAACTGATGGATCAGCATAGAGAATATTTACTATCTCCAGGAATTAGATAGTCCTAGGTGGGGTACTCTCCTCCCAGTCAGTCAGGCCTCAGATACCAGATCATCAAGAATACAGAAAATGGAAAAATATGGTTAACACACATGCTATTCTGCTTTATTGATTATGCCAAAGCCTTTGACTATGCGGATCACAATAAACTGTGGAAAATTCTGAAAGAGATGGGAATACCAGACCACCTGACCTGCCTCTTGAGAGACCTATATGCAGGTCAGGAAGCAACAGTTAGAACAGGACATGGAACAACAGACTGGTTCCAAATAGGAAAAGGAGTACATGAAGGCTGTATGTTGTCACCCTGCTTATTTAACTTATATGCAGAGTACATCATGAGAAATGCTGGTCTGGATGAAGCACAAGCTGGAATCAAGATTGCCGGGAGAAATATCAATAACCTCAGATATGCAGATGACACCACCCTAATGGCAGAAAGTGAAGAAGAACTAAAGAGCCTCTTGATGAAAGTGAAAGAGAAGAGTGAAAAAGTTGGCTTAAAACTCAACATTCAGAAAATGAAGACCATGGTATCCGGTCCCATTGCTTCATGGCAAATAGATGGGGAAACAGTGGAAACAGTGGCTGACTTTATTTTTTGGGGCTCCAAAACACTGCAGATGGTGATTGCAGCCCTGAAATTAAAAGACACTTACTCCTTGGAAGGAAAGTTATGACCAACCTGGACTGCATATTCAAAAGCAGAGACATTACTTGGTAAACAAAGGTCGGTCTAGTCAAGGCTATGGTTTTTCCAGTGGTCATGTATGGATGTGAGAGTTGGACTGTAAAGAGGGCTGAGAACCGAAGAAATGATGTTTTGAACTGTGATGTTGGAGAAGACTCTTGAGAGTCCCTTGGACTGCAAGGAGATCCAACCAGTCCATCCTAAGGGAAATTGGTCTTGGGTGTTCATTGGAAGGACTGATGTTAAAGCTGAAACTCCAGTATTTTGGCCACCTGATGCAAGGAGCTGACTCATTGGAAAAGACCCTGACACTGGGGAAGATTGAGGGCAGGAGGAGAAGGGGACGACAGAGCATGAAATGATCAGAGGGCATCACCAATTCAATGGACATGAGTTTGATCAAACTCTGGAAGATAGTGAAGGACAGGAAAGCCTGACGTGCTGCGGTCCTTGGAGTCACATAGTTGGGCATGACTTAGTGACTGAACAACAACAATAAGCCTCCTTGAAGTAGCCACTAGGACAACAGCAGCTTCCCTCACATGGTACTGTTCACCACCACCACTGTCTCCAGAACTCTCTGTGAATTAGCTTTAATCTTCATTCAGTTCAGTTCAGTTCAGTTCAGTTGCTCATTCGTGTCCGACTCTTTGTGACCGCGTGAATTGCAGCACGCCAGGCCTCACTGTCCATCACCAATTCCCGGAGTTCACTCAAACTCACGTCCATCAAGTCGGTGATGTCATCCAGCCATCTCATCCTCTATAGTCCCCTTCTCCTCCTGCCCCCAATCCCTCCCAGCATCAGAGTCTTTTCCAGTGAATCAACTCTTCCCATGAGGTGGCCAAAGTATTGGAGTTTCAGCTTTATCATCATTCCTTCCAAAGAACACCCAGGACTGATCTCCTTTAGAATGGACTGGTTGGATCTCCTTGCAGTTCAAAGGACTCTCAAGATCTTCTCCAACATCACAGTTCAAAAGCATCAATTCTTCGGTGCCCAGCCTTTTTTATAGTCCAACTCTCACATCCATACATGACCCCTGGAAAAACCATAGCCTTGACTAGCAGACCTTTGTTGGCAAAGTTATGTCTCTGCTTTTGAATATGCTTTCTAGGTTGGTTCTAACTTTCCTTCCAAGGAGTAAGCATCTTTTAATTTCATGGCTGCAGTCACCTGCAGTGATTTTGGAGCCCCTCAAAATAAAGTCTGACACTGTTTCCACTGTTTCCCCATCTATTATCTCCACATAAAGTAACTACACTTATTTAAAAATTGGCAGAAATTAAGCAGCTTGTCCAAGGTCACAAACGTAATAGTGGAACTGGTCTTGTCACTCAGAGCTCATCTGGCTCTGATACCTAAGCTCTTTCTTTTGTGCAGCCTCGGTCATGTACAAGCCTGGCTTAAAGTCAAATATTAAAGAAGATAGTCGACATGAGTTATGTCCATTCTTTTTTTTTTCCCCTTTGGTTTTTAATGGGATCACATTTAGTGTTTTGCCATCAAATACAATGTTGGCAGTTGATTTCAGATAGATATTCTTTTGCAACAAAGGGTTTAATCTTCTAAATCAAGTTTCATTGATGTGTTTGCATTTTTTTGCAAAAATATTAAGAAGCATGTTGATTGTTATCAAATATTTTACAGCATCTTTTACGATTGTTAAGAGTTTTTTGCATTAGAGGTAGAGATATGGCATGTTATAATATCTCTCCTGATAATACATCAGCTTTCAGTCTTAGGACAAATCCTACTTGGTCAGGGTGGATGATTATATGAAGATACTTTGAATTTGATTTGTTAATCATTTAAGAGTTTTGCATCAACTTTTCTCAGTGAATTCAATTATGGCTCTGTTTTTCTTTCTTTATAGGTGGGAGCTTTCGCATACATGTTGTGGCATTTGAGCTTAAGAAAATGAAGTGGGTAACACTGTCATTTTCAAAGGCTTAAATTAGTTTATATAGCATGAAAATTATCTCCTCTTTGAAATTTTAATGCTAAAATTATTTGATTATGGATCTGTTTTGAAGATGTTTTGGTAATTTAGTTTATATTGTTGTTCAAATCAAATTTTCTACTTTTCCTTAATTTAATTTTGGCCAGTTGATTTTTTTCCCTAGGAAATCATCCATTTAATGTAGTTTTAAAGTTATTTAGCATATTTTTTGTGTAATATTTCTTTGAATTAAGAAGAAAATCTCTTTTAATTTTAAAATTTAAAATTTTCATTTAAAATCTTTTTGTTTTCTCTTTTCTGTCTCGATGGGGTTTGCTTTTCAGGTATTTTCATTGGTATTAGTGTGTTGTATTTAAAGGAAAAGCTCTTGAATCTACTAAGAAACTATATTATTTTGTTTTGAATTCATCATAAAACTCTCTTTATACTTACTACATATTTTCCTCCAGTTGCTTAGGTTTGTTTTCTCAATGTCTTTCTAGCATATTGACTTTACTAAATTTCTTTATTTTATTATTATTTTAATAATGAAAGCACTTAAGATTATTGCCTCTGAGAATAACTCTGGTTGCCTTGCATTAGAATAATAAGTAATGTGTTGTTTTTTAAAATTTCTGTTATTTTCTAAATAGCCTATTATTGTAATCTCAATTTCTTTTTTGTCCTAATAGGGTTTTTAAAGAATGCTTTAAATTACCAAATTGCTGGGCTTTATTTTTGTTTATTTTTTAACCTTTGGTTATTAATTTATAGTTTGTTACAATGCGACCAGGGATAACATTTTCCTGCTCAGTTTCTGATTTGAGGATTTTATTTGTGATCTACATCCAATCAATTTTTATAATTGTTCATTAAAATTTGAAAATAAGAAATATGCTCTTGGTGCAGTTCAGTAGATACTAGAATTAAAATTTTTTATAATATTAAATTTTCCTGTGTATTCAAGATATATTTTAATGCTTCCTGTAACAATCCTGTTTCAATTTCTCATGTATTCATTTAACCAGCATTAGTAAGCACCTTCTTTGTACCAGGTTCACTTCTCAGCACTGGGGACACAGCCTTGAAGATAATGTGAGATGACCTCTAGGGGCAGGATTCAAAGGCGCACTGCCAAAAATAAATGGCTTGGTTATATGCACATATATGCATATAGATGTCTCCCCTTTTAACATAAGTTGGAACACTTCCATAAATACTGTGCTCCCTGCCTGCATGGTTGTGTATTTTAATTTTTATCATTTTTCTTTTAATCTTAGTTTGAGTACATCTTAATTTACTGTGTCTTCAGGGATATTACAGGGGAAGAAACGGGACTCACAGATAGACATTTTTAAATGGCTTTAATTATTTGTGGCTTATCCTTCGTAGTTTCATATTTTTTAAACCCTTTAAGAAGGAAGTTTCAATTGAGCCATTGTATTTTCCCTTTCTCTCTGTATATACAGGAATCATCTTCCTCAAGCAGGTTGCTTGCCCTTCTTTAACGAATACCTGTTGAACAAACTTCAGGACTCCATCCCTCACTCCAGCCACGGCTGCAGCAACCCATTCCAAGAAGACATCCTCCAGCCTAAACCAAGCACTCCTGTGCTGCGCGCCTCTCACTTCCTGCCCAGGTCCACGCTGGTGACCTGGGTAGCCGGTGTGGTCCTCACTCAGTCACTACCCAGAAGCACAGGGCAGCATCCTCAAGCACTGAAGGATGAGAACTGGTGGATAACACATGTCACTTTAGTTTCTAGATTAGGCAGTTATGAGACTCACCTCCAAAGGCTCCTCAAAAGGTTCACGGAATCCAGCGTACAGTCAGTCTGAGGTCACTGACTCTATAACGCATCCTGGTAATGGCTTTCCCTCCTCCCCTGTTTCACTCTGCCCCAAAGCCTGCTTCTTGGGATCCCCTCTAAACATATTACTGCACCCAAACCTTTATCTAGGGCTCTCTTCCTGGGAAACCCAAGCTGGGACACCTCCCTTGCTCATCTTGCTCTGCACATAACTTTTAAATCTCTTTATGCTTTTTTAAAACATCTTTCTCAGATTTTTGTTTCATTTTAACGTTTAGGCTGCCTACCATTATTCTCACAACCCAGTGCTGCTCTTTGGTACTCTCTTGATGTTTATCCTTCTCCTTCAATATTTAATAGGTGTCCTTTTAAAATACAAATTTGACTTTCAGTGACATTAGTACCTTTAGATGTATATCTTTTTTTCTTTATCATTAAAATAATTTCTGATTATATGTGATTTTTCTTGAGGTTTTTTCTTTTCCACCATCCTCTCTCTCTTAAGCTGTGTTATCTTTCAAGCCTCTTTCCTTAGGATCACACACCCACACACATTCTGATTATTTTTAACTTTGTGGTTCTGAAGTCATGTCTGTGTCTTTCGAGGTTTCTGTGAACATCACAAGATTGCTGTTTCCAAACATCCTCTCCTGACGGTGACCAGATTTGCCTCAATGGTCAGAATTAAACCAGTGCAGCCATTTCCTCCTTGTGACTCTCTTTACTGCTTTAAATACATGATAAGAGCAACTCATGTCATTGCTTTAACAGGTTGTTCCACTTTTAGGAGATTCAGATCTGCAAGGGCTGCCTGGATGGTCAGAATATTCCATGATGTCAGTATCTTTCCCCTGAAGTTTTGCACTATGTTTAAAGCACACTTTTAAGGTGTATTTTTATGGTGCATTTATATGGTGGGTTTAAAGAGGCTGCAGCATTGCTCTGCCATCACAACATTTTTATCTATTTCTGCTTTTATTCCACGTTCAAGTATGTGCCATCGTGTTCCAACCTTAGGGTAAAGATCTCTACTGATATGTGTATCTTGTGCTTAGGCGCTCAGTCGTGTCTGACTCTTTGTGACCCCATGGACAGCTCCTGACAGTCTCTGTGCATTGAATTCTCCAGGCAAGAATTCTGGAATCGGTTGCTTTTTCCTTCTCCAATGTGTATCTTAACATAGTCCTATTCTTCTGCTATTTCTATTAGATTAGTTTTGCTGACACAAGTATTCTCCTCTATTACCACACTGTGTGTGTGTGTGTGTGCACTCATGCTCCATCCCTCAGTCCTGTCCAACTCTTTGGAACTCCACAGACTGTAGCCCTCCAGGCTCCTCTGTCCGTGGGATTCTCCAAGCAAGAATATTGTAGTGGGTTGCCATTTCCTCCTCTAGGGGATCTTCCTAACCCAGGGATTGAAACTGTGTCTCTTGTGTCTCCTCATGGGCAAGTAGATTCTTTACCACTGAGCCATCTGGGAAGCCCATTACTACACTGCAGCCATGTTCAAATTTTATATAGATACACATATATATGTAAATGTATGTGTGCTAAGTCGCTTCAGTGTGTCACTCTTTGTGACCCTATGGATTGTCGCCCACCAGGCTCCTCTGTCCATGGTATTTTCCAGATGAGAATACTGGAGTGGGTTTCCATTTCCTATGTCACTTTGTGTTGAAATATATAGCCACATTTTATTTACTGACAATGGTTGGTGTGTGACCTAGAGATCTCTGAGGTCCACTGCTGCTGTTCCTAGTACAGTCATTTTTTTCTCATTGTTCCCAACCCCATGCACATCTTTTGCTTTCCATGGTGTTAATTTTGCAGCTTAATCTAGGCTTTCCTCTGCCTTTTCATGAAATGTTTATTTTTGCTATTTTGATCACATTGATAAGTGTGTTTACATATTCTTCCAGGTGTTTGAGTGATGGGCTCCATCATTTCCTTGGAGAGCATCATCCTTTTATAATAAGCCATGACACAGAAAACCAATGTTTTCCTTATTATTAGTGTAATCAGAAGATTATTTCTCATTTCCTCCTCCTAGTAGTAATAAAAAGAACAACTGTAGTTATAAGTAATTGAGTTTTTTTGATGCACTGGGCTTAATGTTTTTTTATGTATATTGTACCTGATTTTCATTACAACCATGAGAGGTGAGGATTCTTGGCCCTTTTCCTAGTTAAGAAGATATGAGACCTAGCGAGTGTCATACTGAGCAAAGTCAGACAGAGATGGAGAAATATCATATGACATCCCTTATATGTGGAATCTAAAAAGAAATAATACCAATGAACTTAGTTACAAAACAGAGACTCACAGACTTAGAGAATGAACTTATGGTTTCCGGAGGGACAGGGGAGGGAAGGGATAGTTAGGGATTTGGCATGGACATGGAAACACTGCTATATTTAAAGTGGATAACCAAATAAATAAAATAAAATGGGTAACCAACAAGGACCTACTGTATAGCACATGGGGGAAAAAAGGAGAGTAAGTTCCTGTAATTGTAAGTGGTGGATCAACCGATTACCCTGTTTGTCTGATTCCAAATCTTTGGCTCTTTTCTGTACTGCAACATATTTTTTGATGATGCTTCCAAAAATTTTAAGGTCTCTTGGTTGCTATTATCACAGGGAAGATAGGAATGAAATTTAAAAAAAAAAAAAAAAAAGCCCTGGTGTTTCCATCTCTCATTAGATATGCAGAGTCAATGAAGACATTTTCTATTCTTTTAATGTTTATTTGGCTGTGCTGGGTCTTACGCAACATGCCAGATCTTTAGTTGCAGCATGTGAGATCTAGTTCCCTAACCAGGGATTGAACCTGGGCCCCCTGCTCTGGGAGCTCAGAGTCTTAGCCACTGGACCGCCAGAGAAGTCCCAGCTTGCCTGGTGGTCTGAATGTTTGGTGATACAAATGCACAAGGAAGGCATCCCACTTTGCAATTCTCAGTGTCACATGTACACTGGCCATTTCTGTGCTGCTCAGCTTTATTCAGTGTGTCTTCTTGTATGAGTTCCCTACACCAGCTCTATTTCTCTGATACCACAAGATGCTGCCACTTCTGCAAACATCCTGTCTTACGCTTCTATTGGAAAATACCCCCATCACTTAAGTAGACCTTTTGTAGTTGTTGTATTCAGTACCCAGGCATGGAGAAAGACAGAAAAATGCATTAAAAATGAGTTAATAATAAAAATAGCTAAACACTATAAAAACACTTTCAAAGAGATACCTCAGAGTTAGATTCTGCCTGCCCACTTGCAAGTACTTGAGAAGATGATGCAGAGTTGTATTTTTATCAAAATGAATGTCATTATTACTTAAAATTTCATTTACCTCATGCTTCCAGGAGTCAAGAGTCTGGCATGGATGACGGCTACACTGTCAAACTGAGTCCCTATTGAGTCTAGTAAATTCAAAAACTCAAGGAATCCTGATTATTTTTGTGGTGATGACTTTAAATCAAAGGGTTTTGCATGGGATTCCAAGTTTCATGACTTACGAGCTCCATGCTCTTCAGTGAGTTACTTAGACTCTCTACCTCAACTCTATTATCTTCTCCAGAGTTGTCCCTTAATTTTCATAGCTACCTTGTAAGTCCACAGTCTCCTTGGAATCTCAAAGGCCAATTGTTGTTTTTATTCAGTTGCTAAATCGTGTCTGACTCTTTGTGACCCCACGGACTGCAGCATGTCAGACTTCCCTGTGCTTTACTATCTCCCAGAGTTTGCTCAAATTCATGTCTATTGAGGCAGTGATGTTATCTAACCATCTCATCCTCTGTCACCTGCTTCTCCTTTTGCCTTCAGTCTTTCCCAGCATCAAGGTCTTTTCCAATGAGTTGGCTCTTCACATTAGGTGGCCAAAGCACTGGAGTTTTAGCTTCAGCATCAGTCCTTACAGTGAATATTCAAGGTCAGTTTCCTAAAGGAAACTGACTGGTTTGACCTCCTTGCATTCTTCTAAATCTACTTGAGAGTTCAAGGGACTCTCAAGAGTCTTCTCCAGACCACAATTCAAAAGCATCAATTCTTCAGCTCTCAATCTTCTTTACGGTCCAACTCTCACATCTGTACATGACTACTGGAACAGCCATAGCTTTGACTATACAGACCTTTGTTGGCAAAGTGCTGTCTCTGCTTCTTAATATGCTGTCTAGGATTGTCATGGTGTTTCTTCCGAGGAGCAAGCATCTTTTAATTTCATGGCTGCAGTCAGAATCCTCAGTGATTTTGAAGGCCAAGAAAATAAAATCTGTCACTGTTTCCACTTTTTCCCCATCTATTTGCCATGAAGTGATGGGCCTGGATGCCTAGTGTCATTTGTAAATTAGCAGGGATTTTTGTGGATGCTCTGAAATTTCTGTAAACTTTCTATCTTTTGCCCTACTGCTACTGTGATGAAGAGATGTTTGAAGACAAGTATTCTGTCGTCCCAGACGTTGAGGTCTGTCTCTGAAATGCCTGCAAGATATAACCTTCTTTTTCTTGTGACAGCCAATTCAATAATCAATAAAGAAGTTATAAGTTTGTTTTTCTTTCCAAAGAAGAGTAAATTTATACTTTTAAAGCATAAGTATAAGAACGTATGTGAAACCAGAAAATCCATCTAAAAGAAACTTTCCCAAGGCCACTTGGTGACTTAGGTGAGAAAACTAAGGCTTAAAGCCAAGTCTTCTAGACATTAAATCCTATGTTTTTTCATCTCTACACCATTATTCCATGGGAGACATATACTTGCAAGTATATTTATTAAAATATGCAAGTGTCTTATCATGAAGCATACAAAATTTAAGAGAGAAGTAGGTTTAGAAGGATGCTGGAATGAGATGTGGGGAATTCTACATGGAATTAAACATAGATGAGCTGGGAGTGTGATACAAACAGTGAGAACTCTGAACAAGAAGGTTCCAAGAGGAAAACAGCAGTATCAAAGGGATAGAAGCTCTTTGAAAACAAAACTAAGCAACTTTACAAATTTGTCTTAGGGTGACATAGGTGTTGGAGAAAACTTTCAAGAGTCCCTTGGACTGCAAGGAGATCAAACCAGCCAACCCTAGTGGAAATCAATCCTGAATGTTCATTGGAAGGACTGGTGCTGAAGCTGAAGCTCTAATACTTGGCCACCTGATGCAGAGAGCCGACTCACTGGAAAAGACCTGGTGCTGGGAAAGACTGAGGGCAGGAGGAAAAGGGGCAAGAGAGGATGAGATGGTTGGATGGCATCATCGACTCAATGGACATGAGTTTGAGCAAACTCCAAGAGATAGTGAAGGACAGGGAAGCCTGTTGTGTTACAGTCCATGGGGTCACAAAGAATCAGACATTACTTAGCTACTGAACACACACACACACAGAGGCACATATACTCTTGGAGTTCTTCATGGGCAAATACTCAGTACATTATCCATTATCCAGGAGAGATTTGTCTCTGTTGTTGATGCAATTACATTCCAATCTTTATATATATATATATGAAACCCAGCTACCACAATTTTTAATAAATATTAATGGATGAGGAGTGGAGAAAGGACTCAAGATAACAATGGAGTTTGGCCTTGGGATATCATGCAGAACCCACCTCTTTAGTTTAGATATCCCCAATGGACCAGATACCAGTTTTGCTGCATTGATCCCTGTTTCATAATATAAAATTTAATTATCTCTATTATTTTACAATAAGCTTTTCTGCCTTGGGGCTTCTGGCACAGGGTACAGCTAGTAACAAATCTAATAAATAAAGAAATAAAACACTTCATTTCCTTTTCAGAAGGAAATCGTGCTTTCTCTATATGCCATGGGCTTAGGGGAATTCATTTTAGCTTTCCCTAATACACTCATTCTTGAGCTGAGATGAGGCTGAGGCATTGTCCAGAAGTTTCAGAAAGGCTAATCAGAAGTTCTAGGGGTTTAAGCCATGGGAACCTCGGTGCTCCTTTCTGCAGGGACCTCGGTAAAAAGTCTCATCCCACACATGCTCTCAAGGACTGTTCTTACTCTTTCTGTTTTTATTACTGCATTCCCTCTCATTAACTTCTGTTAGTCCAAGATGCATAGAATTAAAAGTCCTCTCCTTCACCTGCTTACATTTGCTTACCAATTGTTTTCTTTTGAGCACAGATTTCAATGGTAGCCAAATTCAGGTTAGCAGATACAAAACACAGATTTTGAGAGATTGAAAAAAAAAAAACCTGATTGAGGATGTAACTGAAATCAAACCCTGAGCAGATCATGCATAATGGTTTAGTAAGCTGAAGAATAGATGACACATATTTTATTATTAAGCCATCTAGACTTTGAAGATTGTGTAATAAAGGGTCCCCCATTCAAATATATACTGTAGGTCTCAGCAGCATGCATTTAACAAGCAATTTATAAGTGTGTGTTAGTCGCTCAGTCATGTCCAATTCTGTGACCCCATGGACTGCAACCCACCAGGCTCCTCTGTCTATGGGATTCTCCAGGCAAGAATACTGGAGTGTGTTGCTATTGCCTTCTCCAGGGGATCTTCCCAAACCAGGGATTGGACCCAGGTCTCCTGCATTTCAGACAGATCCTTTACGGTCTGAGTCACAGGGAAGCCTGTTTTATAAGTATAAATTATGCATAATCACCAGGTCCAGTGCTTTGAGGATACGAAAAGAACTGAGATAAACACTTTAAAGGACTAGTAAACCAGTAGTAAAAACAAATGTGAGATGCAAAATTATATTACAAGGCAGAATATAGGAACTTCTGAAAAACAAGGAAAACTTTAATGTTCTGTTAGAGTATACTGAATCTGATAGTAAGACTGGAAAGACTGCATGGAAGAGATGGTCTGGGGGAAAAAAATGCTCTACACACATAATACTGATCCAAAAACAATTTTAAAAGTATATTCAATATAATGTATACATTTCATATTTTTAAATTAAAAATATATTGCTTATGATATATACATGATAGAATTAGAAAGAAAGTTAAAGATAGGCTCATCACAAAAATTAAGAAAAAAATATTTTTTACTCTGAGAAAAGGCAATAAGATGTATTGTGTTTGGCACCCAGAAGTGTCTTGTAGAAAATAGGCAATAGAAATGTATATTCTTTACCAGGTTGTTAGTTGATGGGCTTTGCTTGTAAATATCTTTAAGTTGTATATAATGGTATATATGTCTTACATAAACTTCAGTATTATGATACACTTCAAAACAAAAAAATTTAAAATGCACACTTATAATTGAATTTTTTTAAATAATATGGCAAAAAAAGAGAAATGGCTTGCCATTGTAGAGATCAAGCTAATTTAGAGCAGGGGGATTGTCTTATAATTTGATTAAGCTGTATATGGTGAAATGAAACTGAATTGAAAATAATATGGTAACCTATTAGTATTTCAGCATGTAGGGGCACTTTAACATCTGAAGTAAGTTAATGTCAATAGAGAGCTAAAAAATAAAAAGGGAGGGTGTTTCTGAGGCTTTGAGGATGGACAAACTGTATTGATTAGAGGTTCTTTGTTAAACCACAAACACCAGTTCATCTCTCTTCCATCTTTCAAAGGCCAAAGTTTTGAAAGAGTTGTCTATGTTTGGTGTTTCTCATTTTCATGATTGAAACACATAGCATGCACTCTTGAGGGCCTTCCTGTAATTCCAGGGTCTCTCTGATTTTTTTTTTTTTAAACCACAGCCAAGCTGGAAATATGACAACAGCCAATCATCTTTTTCCAACCTTCAGACAATAGGATGAAGACATAGGTATGGTCCAAAGCAGTAGCAAGGTGAAAAGTTAGACCTTGATGCTTTAGAATCAACCAGAAGAATACTAACAGTTCTCTATTGGCTCACTCTGTTCCAGCCACAGTAGCCTCCTTGCTAGCTCTCAGATACTCCAAACTCTCAGCTCAGTGCCTTTGCACGTTATGCCTGGTTCTCCTCTTTCCCTAGATACTCACATAATTCACTTTCTCAATTTACACAGGTCTTGAAGAGAAACTAAAAAGCCTCTTGGTGAAAGTGAAAGAGGAGAGTGAAAAAGTTGGCTTAAAGCTCAACATTCAGAAAACGAAGATCATGGCATCTGATCCCATCACTTCATGGCAAATAGATGGGGAAACAGTGGAAACAGTGTCAGACTTTATTTTTTGGGGCTCCAAAATCACTGCAGATGGTGATTGCAGCCATGAAATTAAAAGACGCGTACTCGGGGGGCGGTCCTAAGATGGCAGAGGAATAGGACAGGGAGACCACTTTCTCCCCAAATTCATCAAAAGAACACTTCAACACTGAGTAAATTATACAAAACAACTTCTGAATGCTGGCAGAGGACATCAGGCACCCAGAAAAAGCAGATCATTGTCTTCAAAAACAGGTAGGAAATATATAAAAGATGAAAAAGAGACAAAGAAGGTAGGGAGGGAGCTCCGTTCCAGGAAGGGAGTCCCATCCTGTGAAGGGAGTCTTAAAAAGAGAGAAGTTTCCAAACACCAGGAAACACTCTCACTGCCGAGTCTGTGGCGAGCCTTGGAAGCATAGAGGGCAACATAACAGGAAAGAAAAATAAATAAATAATTAAAACCAACAGATTATGAGCCCAAAGGAAACTCCCCCAGCGGAGAAGCAGCGCAGATGCCTGCATCTGCCACTAGCTAGTGGGGGCTGGGCAGGGAGGCACGGGCTGCAGTGCTTTTTAAGAATTGGGCCAGAATGCCCCGAATGTAACCAAAGCGAACTAACTTGGGCTAGCATACCAGACTGTGGGATAGCTACCACGCGAAAAACTCTAACATAAGACACCACCAGGACTGCACACAGAACAAAGGACAGAACAGAAATAGCCGGCTGCAGAGCATACCCCTCTGGTGAAAGGCAGCCAGACCTGGAAGGGCCGGAATGGGGCAATCACAGCCCCAGAGAGACATTACCTACCAAACTGCACGCAGGCTTCTTTGCTAACTAAGACTTCTTGGGGTCCTGGACAGTCACCATCCGCCTGACAAGGGGCGCCAGCGGTACACCCAGAACACTGAGCAGCGGGGATGGGAGATAAGTCGCAGCGACTGCGCTCGCCAAACACCTGAGCCACTCGGTCCTGGGAAGGGCACAAAACGCAGGCCCAGCCGAATCTGCACCTCTGAGAGCTGAGCCTGAGCGGCTTAGACCGGGGAGGTGCATGCAGCCTAGGGCCGGCCTCAGACGGTTCCCTGCGGAGCAACGTAGAGCCTGAGTGGTGTGTGCCGTGTGCAGGGGCAGGCCCAGAGTGGCTGATACACTGCGAGCACACACCAGTGTTATTTGTTTGCAGCATCCCTCCCTCCCCAAAGCGCGACTGAACAAGTGAGCCTAAAAAAGAAAAAAAAAAAGTGTCCCCCACCGCCCCCTCTTGTGTCAGGGGGGAAATCAGACACTGAAGAGACCAGCAAACGGAAGAAGCTAAACAGAGGGAACCGCCTTGGAAGTGACCCTACACTGCCCACAACACCAGAGAAAGTCCCAGATACATCTTTACTATTTTTATGACCATTCTCTTTTTTTGTTGTTGTTGATGTTGTTTTTCTTCTTTTCTTTTTCCTCTCCATTTTTTTAACTTTTTAAAAATTTTCAGTCCTCTATTTCTCCTTTAATTTTAATTTTTATAACCTACTATCACTTTTCAAAAAAAAAAGACCCTATTTTTAAAGCAAACGCCATATATATACATATTTGTGTGGCTGTTGTTGTTTTTTTAATAATTCTCGTGACTTTGGTTTTTTTTTTTTCTTGTTCTTTTCTTTAATATTGTATTTTTGAGAATCCAACCTCTACTCTAGATTTTTAATCTTTGTTTTTTGGTATTTGTTGTCAATTTTGTACATTTAAAAACCCAATCTTCACTACCCAATTTTACCTGAGAGCGAGATTACTGACTTGCCCACTCTCTCCTCCTTTGGACTCTCCTTTTTCTCCACCAGGTTGTCTCTGTCTCCTCCCTCCCCCTTCTCTTCTCTACCCAACTCTGTGAATCTCTGTGTGTTCCAGACGATGGAGAACACTTAGGGAACTGGTTACTGGCTGGATCTGTCTCTCTCCTTTTCATTTCCCTCTTTTATCCTCCTGGCCACCTCTGTCTACTTCCTCCCTCTCCTCTTCCCTGTATAACTCCGTGAACATCTCTGAGTGGTCCAGACTGTGGAGCGCACATAAGGAAGTGATTACTGTCTAGCTTGCTCTCTCTTCTTTTGATCCCACCTCGTCTCATTCCAGTCACCTCTAACTCCCCCCTCCCTCTTCTCTTCTCCATGTAACTCAGTGAACCTCTCTGGGTGTCCCTCAATGTGGAGAAACTTTTCATCTTTAACCTAGATGTTTTATCATCGGTGCTGTATAGATGGAGAAGACTTGAGGTTACTGTAAAAATAAAACTGAAAACCAGAAGCAGGAGGCTTAAGTCCAAATCCTGAGAACATCAGAGAACTCCTGAATCCAGGGAACATTAATCGATAGGAGCTCATCAAATGCCTCCATACCTACACTGAAACCAAGCACCACCCAAGGGCCAACAAGTTCCAGAGCAAGACATACCATGCAAATTCTCCAGCAATACAGGAACACACCCCTGAGCTTCAATATACAGGCAGCTCAAGTTACTCCAAAACCATAGATGTCTCATAACTCATTACTGGATACTTCATTGCACTCCAGAGAGAAGAAATCCAGCTCTACCCACCAGAACTCCAACACAAGCTTCCCTACTAAGAAACCTTGACAAGCCACTGATACAACCTCACCCACAGCAAGGAAACTCCATAATAAAAAGAACTCCACAAATTCCCAGAATACAGAAAGGCCACCCCAAAAGCAGCAATATAACCAAGATGAAGAGACAGAGGAATACCCAGCAGGTAAAGGAACAGGAGAAATGCCCACCAAACCAAACAAAAGAGAAAGAGATAGGGAATCTACCTGAGAAAGAATTCTGAATAATGATAGTGAAAATGATCCAAAATCTTGAAATCAAAATGGAATCACAGATAAATAGCCTGGAGACAAGGATTGAGGAGATGCAAGAAAGGTTTAACAAGGACATAGAAGAAATAAAAAAGAGTCAATATATAATGAATAATGCAATAAATGAGATCAGAAACACTCTGGAGGCAACAAATAGTAGAATATCGGAGGCAGAAGATAGGATTAGTGAAATATAAGATAGAATGGTAGAAATACATGAATCAGAGAGGAAAAATGAAAAATGAATTAAAAGAAATGAGGACAATCTCAGAGACCTCCAGGACAATATGAAACGCTCCAACATTCGAATTACAGGAGTCCCAGAAGAAGAAGACAAAAAAAAAGACCATGAGAAAATACTTGAGGAGATAATACTTGAAAACTTCCCTAAAATGGAGAAGGAAATAATCACCCAAGTCCAAGAAACCCAGAGAGTTCCAAATAGGATAAACCCAAGATGAAACACCCCAAGACACATATTAATCAAATTAACAAAGACCAAACACAAAGAACAAATATTAAAAGCAGCAAGCGAAAAACAACAAATAACACACAAGGGGATTTCCATAAGGATAACTGCAGATCTTTCAATAGAAATGCTTCAGGCCAGGAGGGAATGGCAAGACATACTTAAAGTGATGAAAGAAAATAACCTACAGCCCAGATTACTGTACCCAGCAAATATCTCATTTAAATATGAAGGAGAAATCAGAAGCTTTACAGACAAGCAAAAGCTGAGAGAATTCAGCACCACCAAACCAGCATCCAACAAATGCTAAAGGATATTCTCTAGACAGGAAACACAAAAAGGGCATATAAACCCGAGCCCAAAACAATAAAGTAAATGGCAACGGGATTATACTTATCAATAATTACCTTAAATGTAAACGGATTGAGTACCCCAACCAAAAGGCAAAGACTGGCTGAATGGATACAAAAAACAAGACCTCTATATATGCTGCCTACAAGTGACCCACCTCAAAACAAGGGACACATACAGACTGAAAGTGAAGGGCTGGAAAAAGATATTCCATGCAAATAGAGACCAAAAGAAAGCAGGAGTAGCTATACTCATATCAGATAAAATAGACTTTAAAACAAAGGCTGTGAAAAGAGACAAAGAAGGCCACTACATAATGATTAAAGTGTCAATCCAAGAAGAAGATATAACAATTATAAATATATATGCACCCAACATAGGAGCACCGCAATATGTAAGACAAATGCTAACAAGTATGAAAGGGGAAATTAACAATAACACAATAATAGTGGGAGACTTTAATACCCCACTCACACCTATAGATAGATCAAATAAACAGAAAATTAACAAAGAGATACAAACTTTAAATGATACAATAGACCAGTTAGACCTAATTGATACCTATAGGACATTTCACCCCAAAACAATGAATTTCACCTTTTTCTCAAGTGCTCATGGAAGCTTCTCCAGGATAGATCACATCCTGGGCCATAAATCTAACCTTGGTAAATTCAAAACAATTGAAATCATTCCAAGCATCTTTTCTGACCATAATGCATTAAGATTAGATCTCAATTACAGGAGAAAAACTATTAAAAATTCCAACATATGGAGGCTGAACAACACGCTTCTGAATAACCAACAAATCACAGAAGAAATCAAAAAAGAAATCAAAATATGCATCTAAACAAATGAAAATGAAAACACAACAACCCAAAACCTGCGGGACACTATAAAAGCAGTGCTAAGAGGAAAGTTCATAGCAATACAGACATACCTCAAGAAACAAGAAAAAGTCAAATAAATAACCTAACTCTACACCTAAAGCAACTAGAAAAGGAAGAAATGAAGAATAAGAAATCTTAAAAATTAGGGCAGAAATAAATGCAAAAGAAACAAAAGAGACCATAGCAAAAATCAACAAAGCCAAACCTGGTTCTTTGAAAGGATAAATAAAATTGACAAGCCATTAGCCAGACTCATCAAGAAACAAAGGGAGAAAAATCAAATCAATAAAATTATAAATGAAAATGGAGAGATCACAACAGACAACACAGAAATGCAAAGGATCATAAGAGACTACTATCAGCAATTGTATGCCAATAAAATGGACAATGTGGAAGAAATGGACAAATTCTTAGAAAAGTACAACTTTCCAAAACTGAACCAGGAAAAAGTAGAAAATCTTAACAGACCCATCACAAGCACAGAAATTGAAACTGTAATCAGAAATTTTCCAGCAAACAAAAGCCCAGGTCCAGACGGCTTCACAGCTTAATTCTACCAAAAATTTAGAGAAGAGCTAACACCTATCCTACTCAAACTCTTCCAGAAAATTGCAGAGGGAGGTAAACTTCCAAACTCATTCTATGAGGCCACCATCACCCTAATACCAAAACCTGACAAAGATGCCACAAAAAAAAAACACTACAGGCCAATATCACTGATGAACATAGATGCAAAACTCCATAGCAAAATTCTAGCAATCAGAATCCAACAACACATTAAAAAGATCATACACCATGACCAAGTTGGCTTTATCCCAGGGATGCAAGGATTCTTCAATATCCACAAATCAATCAATGTAATTCACCACATTAACAAATTGAAAAATAAAAGCCATATGATTATCTGAATAGATGCAGAGAAGGCCTTTGACAAAATTCAACATCCTTTATAATAAAAACTCTCCAGAAAGCATGAATAGAAGGGACATACCTCAACATAATAAAAGCTGTATATGACAAACCCACAGCAAACATTATCCTCAATGGTGAAAAATTGAAAGAATTTCTCCTAAAGTCAGCAACAAGACAAGGGTGCCCACTTTCACTGCTACTATTCAACATAGTTCTGAAAGTTTTGGCCACAGCAATCAGAGCAGAAAAAGAAAGAAAAGGAATCCAAATTGGAAAAGAAGAAGTAAAACTCACTGTTTGCAGATGACATGATCCTCTACATAGAAAACCCTATAGACTCCACCAGAAAATTACTAGAGCTAATCAATGAATATAGTAAAGTTGTAGGATGTAAAATCAACACACAGAAATCCCTTGCATTCCCATACACTAATAATGAGAAAGTAGAAAAAGAAATTAAGGAAACAATTCCATTCACCATTGCAACTAAAAGAATAAAATACTTAGGAATATACCTACCTAAAGAAACTAAAGACCTATATATAGAAAATTATAAAACACTGATGAAAGAAATCAAAGAGGACACTAATAGATGGAGAAATATACCATACTCATGGATCAGAAGAATCAATATAGTGAACATGAGTATACTACCCAAAGCAATCTACGGATTCAATGCAATCCCTATCAAGCTAACAGCGGTATTTTTCACAGAGCTAGAACAAATAATTTCACAATTTGTATGGAAATACAAAAAAAAACCCAAATAGCCAAAGCAATCTTGAGAAAGAAGAATGGAACTGGAGGAATCAACCTGCCTGACTTCAGGCTCTACTACAAAGCCACAGTCATCAAGACAGTATGGTACTGGCACAAAGACAGATATATAGATCAATGGAACAAAATAGAAAGCCCAGAGATAAATCCACACACTTACGGACACCTTATCTTCGACAAAGGAGGCAAGAATATGCAATGGATTAAAGACAATCTCTTTAACAAGTGGTGCTGGGAAAACTGGTCAACCACTTGTAAAAGAATGAAACTAGATCACTTTCTAACACCATACACAAAAATAAACTCAAAATGGATTAAAGATCTAAACGTAAGACCAGAAACTATAAAACTCCTAGAGGAGAACATAGGCAAAACACTCTCCGACATAAATCACAGCAGGATCCTCTATGACCCACCTCCCAGAACACTGGAAATAAAAGCAAAAATAAACAAATGGGATCTAATTAAAATCAAAAGCTTCTGCACAACAAAGGAAACTATAAGCAAGGTGAAAAGACAGCCTTCGGAATGGGAGAAAATAATAGCAAATGAAGCAACTGACAAACAACTAATCTCAAAAATATACAAGCAACTTATGCAGCTCAACTCCAGAAAAATAAATGACCCAACCAAAAAAATGGGCCAAAGAACTAAATAGACATTTCTCCAAAGAAGATATACGGATGGCTAACAAATACATGAAAAGATGTTCAACATCACTCATTATCAGAGAAATGCAAATCAAAACCACAATGAGGTACCATTTCACACCAGTCAGAATGGCAGCAATCCAAAAGTCTACAAGCAATAAATCCTGGAGAGCATGTGGAGAAAAGGGAACCCTCTTACACTGTTGGTGGGAATGCAAACTAGTACAGAAACTATGGAGGACAGTGTGGAGATTCCTTAAAAAATTGCAAATAGAACTGCCTTATGACCCAGCAATCCCACTGCTGGGCATACACACCAAGGAAACCAGAATTGAAAGAGACACATGTACCCCAATGTTCATCGCAGCACTGTTTATAATAGCCAGGACATGGAAGCAACCTAGATGTCCATCAGCAGATGAATGGATAAGAAAGCTGTGGTACATATACACAATGGAGTATTACTCAGCCATTAAAAAGAATACATTTGAATCAGTTCTAATGAGGTGGATGAAACTGGAGCCAATTACAAACAGTGAAGTAAGCCAGAAAGAAAAACACCAATACAGTATACTAACACATATATATGGAATTTAGAAAGATGGTTATGATAACCCTTTATGCGAGACAGCAAAAGAGACACAGATGTATAGAACAGACTTTTTAGACTCTATGGGAGAGGGTGAGGGTGGGATGATTTGGGAGAATGGCATTGAAACATGTATGCTATCAGGTAAGAAATGAAGTGCCAGTCTATGTTCGATACAGGATACAGGATGCTTGGGGCTGGTGCACGGGGAGGATTCAGAGAGATGATATGGGGTGGGAAGTGGGAGGGGGGTTCAGGATTGGGAACTCATGTACACCCGTGGCTGATTCATGTCAATGTATGGCAAAATCAATACAGTATTATAAAGCAAAATAAAGTAAAAAAAAAAAAAAACTAAACTAAAGAACTTTCAGACCATACTCCTTATGAGCATAGATGAAAAAAAAAATCCTCTATAAAATATTAGCAAATCAAATCCATCAATATATAAATATAATAATGTAGCACAAGTGACATTCACTACTTCTGGTCTTTGTAATACTTTCTTTAATAATTGAAGCAGTTGTAAAAAATAAAATAAAATAAAAGACGCTTACTCCTTGGAAGGAAAGATATGACCAACCTAGATAGCATATTCAAAAGCAGAGACATTACTTTGCCAACAAAGTCCTCTAGTCAAGGCTATGGTTTTTCCAGTAGTCATTTATGGATGTGAGAGTTGGACTGTGAAGAAAGCTGAGCACCAAAGAATTGATGCTTTTGAACTGTGGTGTTGGAGAAGACTCTTGAGAGTCCCTTGGACTGCAAGGAGATCCAACCAGTCCATTCTAAAGGAGATCAGTCCTGGGTGTTCTTTGGAAAGAATGATGCTAAAGCTGAAACTCCAGTACTTTGGCCACCTCATGCGGAGTTGACTCATTGGAAAAGACTCTGATGCTGGGAGGGATTAGGGACAGGAGGAGAACGGGACGACAGAGGATGAGATGGCTGGATGGCATCATCGACCTGATGGACGTGAGTTTGAGTGAACTCCGGGAGTTGGTGATGGACTGGGAGGTTTGGTGTGCTGCAATTCATGGGGTCGCAAAGAGTCAGACACAACTGAGTGACTGAACTGACTGACTGACTTGCCCAAATAGGCACTCATCAGAGATACCTTCTGGAACTCACTATCTACACGAAGACTCTATCACTTCCTATAACTTCTGACTTTTTTCCTTAGGTGACATTTTTACTAATATTTCATATATTTAGGAGTGTTTTGCTATTTGACGTCCACATGCAAATGTAAACTCTATGAGTGGAGGGACATTTTCTCCATTTTCCACTGCTTGGTCTCTGTAATTTGAAACAAGTCTCTGGCACATAATAGGGTCTAATAATTATTTGCCAAATAATTGTGTTTGTGCTTGAAAGGTCTTAATAGATTCAATGTCTCTTGTGCCCAGAGAGTTGGCAGCAAATCTGGTAAATGAATCTCATGAATATCCTTATTCTTATTCTCCCTGATGTCCATTAGGGCTGGACTTAATAGATAAATATGATAGCAGAGCTAAAAAAAAATCTTCCTTTTTCACTTCAAGTGAGACTTATAAAGAATCCAGAATTCCGAGTTAATCTGAGAACACCACCTAAGGTGGAGCCTTTCATCATCCTTTTAAAGTTATCCCCCCAAAAATAAACAAACACAATCGATACAAAGTGAACTTGCAAAGCATGAGTAACATCAGAATAAGGACCTTCCCAGCCACCCTTCCTGCCCTGCCTCCCTTTCAACAAAGTGATCCCTTTAATATAATAATACATGTACACTCTGTTATATTTTAAATGGATAACTAACAAGGACCTACCGTATAACACAGGGAACTCTGCTCAGTGTTACGTGGCAGCCTGGATGAGAGGAGAGTTTGGAGGAGAATGGATACATGTATGTGTATGGCTGAGTCCCTTCACTGAAACTTGCACAACATTGTTAATTTGCTATTCTCCAATATAAATAAAACATTTTTTAAAATGCAGTAAAAGATAGGTAAGAGGTATTTTGATTCAGCTGGGCACTGTGAAGCTGTTTCAAGACTCAGATCTAACAGGAAAGACCACTCAAGGGTAGGGGCAGAGAGGATCTGCTGAGTGTCACTAAAAGGAAGAGAACTGGCAAGGGTGGAGAGGAGATGAGAAGATATTAGGGGAAGGGGAGAAGAACATTCAAGGGGTATCTAAGAACCAAGATTATGGAAAGGTGAGTGAAGAACCTCCTGCTTACAGATGCTCCTTTCAACCTTTAGCTCTGCAAACAATAAAGACTCTAGGAGCTGCCCTCCTCCCAGTGCCCCATGCTTGTCTGCTCCTTCACTTCCCACCAGCATCACATATGAGCAACTGATGCATGTGGCTCATTTTCTTTGAGCTTTTATGAGCTTTTGCTTGGTGAGACCATCCCCACTGTGTTCATATTCTGTTTACCTACCATACTACGATGTGATATTGAATTGAAGAGCATTTGAAAGGCCAGATGAAAGAAAATGAAACCTCGTCCTTACCTTGAATCACAAATCAGGAGCTGAAATTAGATCCCACCTCCTGCGAAGGGAGAGAGCCTGTGTCACCCAGCACACACCAGCCCCCTTGACATATCCAAAGCCTCAAGTCCCTGCCCCCTGGGCTTTGGCACCAGGGGTTCCACAGCTGCACCCAGGATAAAAGTGCTGTCCCCAGCTTGCTCTCAGGCAAAGACAGCCTGCTTTTAATTAGGAGCAGGAGCCGTTGTTAGATTGTATTTTTCTTTCCCTCTTTTATTTTTTTCCCCCTGTGCTTGATGGCATGATGTGTGTTACATATTTAATTAAAGAGGATCTAATGAGTACTTTTAACAGCCCTGGGGTCAGAAGAGCCACTGCAGAGATTCATGCAAATGAGACGGGCTTTATTGCTTCCCCAGTGAGCATCCGTGATGTTGTCCAAAATGGCAGAGCCTGTGGGAGTCCATCAGCTTCCAACATCCACAGGAGAACCCCAGGGGAGGCAGGCAGAGAGAGGGTAGTAGAATTTGCAGGCTTGTGTCTGGGTCCAGAAATAAGTCTAAATATATAACAGGGGGATGTCTAAATCTTATGAAGAAAATGTACAAATGAGCCAGTTGGGTCAATGGCTTAGGCCCAAGAGCAACTCAAGGAGGACAAAGACTCTTAGGAACACACTTTTGGGTATAGTAAATTAAACCAGGAAAGAGTGAAGGAAGGAGAGATAAAGCAAAATCTGCTAAGGTATTTGTAATCCATTTTATGGGAAATGGGTCATTAAATGACTTTATATGTACTTTTTTCAACGTGCTGTATTCTTATATCTATAATAGCACTTTTCCTTTATCTGCAGACATATCTAGATCTCTATTAGACACTGCACTGACTCCTTTAGAGAGGGGACCACTTATCTCCTGCCCCCATGGCTCCAACTAAACCTCCTCTCATATTCTTACGGTATCCCACTGTGTTATAATTGCCTACTGAGCTTCTGTCTACACTGCCTAATCAAGAGTTGATTGAGCGTGAGGACTTTTTCCATATTATTTTTGTCACTCATGTTTTTATGCCTAGTGTCTAGCAAAGTGCCCAGAATATAGTATGCACTCAATAAGTCATTATTAAGTGAGTAAATAAATGAATGAATGAAATATATTCAGTTTGATTTGACACATAGTTATTGCATCCAAAGCAAACAAAGACAGACCACCAATTTGTCCTGAAAGTATTAAAGTGTTGTTTAGGTTTTTATTGAAAGTGAGCTCCTTGGACAAATGGCAAATAATGTTATATTGCATATTATACCAGAAGACTTCTTTAAAACCTTAAACTAAGATATTAAATGAGAAAACTAATGCACTGTCCATGGCTGGATCTCAGTTTTGAAAAAAAGAGTCAGCTATTAAAGACATTTCTGAAATAATTGGTGGATAGTTGCTATTAGATGATATTCATAAATCATTTTTATTGATATGATAATAGAATTGTGTTATGTAGGAGACTGCCTTTGTGGTGACTTTTTAAAGTAACCACAAAGTTTTTGACTTTGACCCCATGAAAAGGAAGATATCTCTGCCCCTTGCCCTTGAATATGGGTGTTTGTGCATATGTTGGCCAGCAAGGCTCAGGGTAAATGATGCTTCAAGGCTTCCAAGGCTGTTGCAGAAAAGCCTAAGCAGGTTCCACCTGGTTCTCCTGGAATGGCCATGCCTATCTTGAGATGCTCCTCACAGAATCCAAGACCCATGCTGTGAGATTCCCAAGCCACGTGGAAGATCAGATGGGGGCTTCCGTCCACAAGCCCAACTAAAATAAGATTTGAGTCATTCCTGGGCTTATTTACAGAGGGCTTCCTTGATGGATGAGACTGTGAGGAATCTACCTGCAATGAAGGAGACCCAGGTTCGAGCTCTGGGTTAGGAAGATCCCCTGGAGAAGGGAATGTCTACCCACTCCAGTATTCTTGCCTGGAAAATCCCATTGACAGAAGAGCCTGGTGGGCTACAGTCCATGAGGTCACAAAGATTTGGACATAACTGAATGACTAACACTTTCACTTTCCAGATAATTCCAACCCCCAGTTATTTGAACACTTCTTACTGAAATCCCAGATATTGTGGAGCAGGGGTAAGTCATCTCTCTGTCCATTCCTAACCCATTCCTGAACCCGTGAGTGTAATGACACAACGGCTACATTCAGCCACTAAGCTTGGAGTGCTTTGTTAAGCAGAAATAGTTGACAATTAAACAACTGTCTTTGGTATTTTCTGGAGGTGCATACTAAAAAACTGAGGAATGAGATTCCTTGATATCTTTAACTTACTTTTAAATGGTCCCTCCAAAGTGACTTCCCTGGTGGCTCAGACAGTAAAGCTTCTGCCTACAATGCAGGATACCCGGGTCAGGAAGATCCCCTAGAGAAGGAAATGGCAACCCACTCCAGTACTCTTGTCTGGAAAATCCCATGGATGGAGGATCCTGGTAGGCCCCAGTTCATGGGGTCGCAAAGAGTTGGAAACGACTGAGCGACTTCACTTTCCAAAGTGTAGACAAAGACAGCCATGGAGATAGACTGGTCACATGCAGTACAGCATTGGCAATTGTCAAATACAGATGGCGAGTAGGTGCCATTCACTGAGTGATTTTTCTGCTTTTCTATAAGCTTTAACATTTGTATAACAAAATTTTATTTTAAAAGTGTTTTTTAACATCACTTTCTTTCCCCAAATTTCCATTCCTCAGAAAACCCTAAATTTATCACTCACATATCTGTCTGATGGCTTGCAAGTCTCTTTATACAACTGTCTTTGAATGGTTCCCACTTCTGCCTCCTTCTTTCTCATGGTTCCAATGAAGAACACCTAAACCAGTGCCAGTAAAATCACCTCTCTTTTCTGAGAGCTGTTGTTTTAGAAGGCAGAAAAGGGGATTAGGATTGTAATAACTGATACTTTAATATGGCTTCTTTCAAATGAATGACATAATTTTAAAAGACTTAGAAGCTACTAAGCTTAGTTAAAAAAAAAAGATCTTCATTAAATTTAATATTTATTAGTAAAACAAGGGCAAAAGACTTCCTGCATTCAAAACTTAACATTTCCCAAGCAATGCTATGGATTATTATTCTCATCAACAGAAAGCAAAGCATTTTTCTAACTCATTGTAGGGTAAATTAAGCCCCAAAAAGGAACATTTAAAAAAGCTTTGATCAGAAGTGTTTCTGCCTCTATCCAGACTGTCAACCCTAGGCTCTCTTTACTGTATAACTCACTCTTGAAGGTCCAGTGTGAACCCCTCCCTCCTTGCCCAGCTCCTGGTCACTTGCCTGACCATCTGTCCCCTTCTCCTCTTGAAGGTCACTGCTTCCCTGAAGAGGAGCACCAGGGTGAACCTTGAAACCATAATTCTGTTGTAGACAAAATTTCTCTCTTTGATAGTTTCTTTAAATAATCCTTCCCACCTGTCTACATGAGCAAAATCACTTTTCTCCACTTCTCTCCACTCCTTCTTATAAATCTTTTCAAAAATAATAATAGCAACAATAACAGCAACAGCAACAACAGGAAGGCTAATTTTATTAAATGGTTGCTACACAGTGTCTTTCTATTACTCTCTATTTTAAGAGATAAAATATATATCTTAAAAAATTTTTTTTAATTTTTTTTTTACTTTACAATACTGTATTGGTTTTGCCATACATTGATATGAATCCGCCACTGGTATACATGAGTTCCCAATCCTGAACCCCCCTCCCACCACCCTCCCCATATCATCTCTCTGGGTCATCCCAGTGCACCAGCCCCAAGCATCCTGTATCCTATATCGAACCTAGACTGGCAATTCATTTCTTACATGATAGTATACATGTTTCAATGCTATTCTCCCAAATCATCCCACGCTCACCCTCTCCGACAGAATCCAAAAGTCTGTTCTATATATCTGTGTCTCTTTTGCTGTTTCGCATACAGGGTTATCATTACCATCTTTCTAAATTCCATATATATGTGTTAGTATACTGTATTGGTATTTTTCTTTCTGGCTTACGTCACTCTTTGTAATGGGCTCCAGTTTCATCCATCTCATTAGAACTGATTCAAATGTATTCTTTTTAATGGCTGAGTAATACTCCACTGTGTATATGTACCACAGCTTTCTTATCCATTCGTCTGCTGATGGACATCTAGGTTGCTTCCATGTCCTGGTTATTATAAACAGTGCTGCGATGAACATTGGAGTACACGTGTCTCTTTCAATTCTGGTTTCCTTGGTGTGTATGCCCAGCAGTGGGATTGCTGGGTCATAAGGCATTTCTGTTTCCAGTTTTAAACCTTGAATAGCCAAAGCAATCTTGAGAAAGAAGAATGGAACTGGAGGAATCAACCTGCCTGACTTCAGGCTCTACTACAAAACCACAGTCATCAAGACAGTATGGTACCGGCACAAAGACAGAAATATAGATCAATGGAACAAAATAGAAAGCCCAGAGATAAATACACACACCTATTGACACCTTATCTTCGACAAAAGAGGCAAGAATATACAATGGATTAAAGACAATCTCTTTAACAAGTGGTGCTGGCAAAACTGGTCAACCACTTGTAAAAGAATGAAACTAGAACACTTTCTAACACCATACACAAAAATAAACTCAAAATGGATTAAAGATCTAAACGTAAGACCAGAAACTATAAAACTCCTAGAGGAGAACGTAGGCAAAACACTCTCCGACATAAATCACAGCAGTATCCTCTGTGATCCTCTATGATCCACCTCCCAGAATACTGGAAATAAAAGCAAAAATAAATAAATGGGATCTAATTAAAATTAAAAGCTTCTGCACAACAAAGGAAACTATAAACAAGGTGAAAAGACAGCCTTCAGAATGGGAGAAAATAATAGCAAATGAAGCAACTGACAAACAACTAATCTCAAAAATATGCAAGCAACTTATGCAGCTCAATTCCAGAAAAACAAATGACCCAATCTTTTAAAAATTTTTATTGAAATACAGCTTATTTACAATGTTGTGTTAGTTTTATACTACTCTTATTATTTCAATTAATCTTCACAGCAGTCCCATAGAGTAGATACCATCATTACTGCCATTTTAGAGATGAGAAAACCAAGGCAAGGGATGGTCAAGTAGCTCACCCAGGACCACTGAGTTAGAAATGGATGGAACCAATATAGAAACCAGGGGTTTGACCAAGAACTGCTGTAACCATCATGCATTCTTGCCTCCCCTAGAAGACTTCCAACAAGCTCCATTTCTTCACTCCACTACCCCTAACAGCCAAAACCAGAAGGAGCCTGCTTGTGCACACTGCAGCCTCCAAACCAGCATCCCCTCACCATGCGGAGAAGCCTGCTCGTCCTGGAAGCCCATACCCTACTGTCCTCATTACCCATATAGAGCTAGGACACCAAAAGGGTTCCTTGACTTCAATACATGGATACTATTATATTCTGCTATTGCCCCCTGATCCTATACATCAGCATTCATGCTGATGATCTTCTAACCTTAGGATCTTCAGAGACCAGCTAATCTTCTTAACACCTTATAGTCACGCATCACCATCACACAGAGCTGACTCTTCCACCTCTAGGGTTTTGAACTTGAAACATTTCCTTTCTGATTCCTCCATCTTTATCTGCTATTTCCCTTCAGGCTTTGCTTCTACTAAAGCAGCTCTCTGTCTCAGCCCTAAGTCCCAGTAAGCCAGCCATTCCTTGTTCCCCTGTAACTCACAGCCTCCATTGCTCACCTCTCTTCCTAATCCCCTGTGTTATGCTAAGTCATTGCCCCACCACAGACATGTTGTCCTCCTTATCTTGGTTCTCCTTGACAGTTCTCAACTGTGGGAAACTACCCTCTGCTTTTTCCATTTGTCCTAAGTATGAAATACAACTGGTGGGCTTCATAAAAACATGTTTAATCTTTTAAAACCACTAATCATTTTAGTTCAACCCAACTGTCCTTTTCCTCTCATCTGAAATCTCATTACCTACTTATATTAATATCAAGTCCATGTCTCATTTCCCCTGGAAGATGCCTGAATCTCTATTTTCAATCCACCTATTGCTCCAGCGGATGATCCTGAGAATGTGGACGTAATCTGCAAAGAGTCTAGAATGCCATTCTTGGCTCACCCTCTCAATCAACCCTCTTACAACAGAAGAACCCCCCATTGCTTCTGCTTAACGCCAAGCTCATTACTTGGATTCCTTTCCCACCACTCACTCCTTTCTCAAAGATCTCACTCTACCAAAAATCTCCTCAGTCCTCACCTTCTGTCTCATAGCTTCAGTTAGTCTTTCTTCTCTGCCTATTTCTATTTACAAACATATCTCTATTTCTTCTCAACCACAATATAAAACATCTTTCTGCTCTCTTGCTAACCTATCTTTCACTACCTTTAAAAGCTACCCTATTTCCTCAGCAGAGTCCCTTGCCCCCTCCCACTCCTCAGTCCTCAACAAGCTCATTTGCCTTCATAAACTAACCATCTATCCACTAATTAAACTTTTGCAAGATGGCTTTTCCTCATCAGTGTCTCAAAATGCTTCTCCCAAGGATATTGCTGCTGCTGCTGCTGCTGCTAACTCACTTCAGTTGTGTCCAACTCTGTGCGACATCATAGACGGCAGCCCACCAGGCTCCCCCATCCTTGGGATTCTCCAGGCAAGAACACTGGAGTGGGTCGATGCCAGGGGCCAGCTTGAGGAACTCCGCTCATGGCAAAGGTCATGAGGAAGGATGCTTGGCCTATGCAAAGGCATGATCAAGCCTCAGGAAACCCCCTGTTCCAGAGCATCCAACCCCAAAACCAGAGTCTGTTTCATGCTCTCACCTACACCTCTGACTTTACGGGGGGCTCTCGCCCATAACCATTTCTCTCGGAGAAGGAGTTAACTTGCAGCTCCAGTTAATAAAAATTCCTGGGCGTGACAAGAGTGTTTCAACTTAGAAATTCCTCTGGAGGTCCTCTAGCCTCCCTGATCAGGTTCATCCGGCCACATGTGATTGTTTACAGCCTCCCAACCTTGAGAGGCACGAGATGCTTTAAAACTTTCTAAATACAGACTCTTTTGAGAAGTTAGAAAATTATTAGTATAGTATAGTGGATTGATTAGAAATTATATTGGTGAAGGGTGTTTTCATTTGTCTTGCCAATAATCACTGCTAATTCCCTGCCCTGGGTGTAACAAGGGTGTCTCAGGTCAAACCTCTCTGCTGACAGACTAGCTTGTGTGACAACCTCTCAACCATAAACAGCACAGAGAGTCTGGAGTATTAGCATAGGGCTTTTCTCATTGTTGAGTCAGTGATTGCCGCCAGGCCTCCATATCCTTAGGCACCTGGGAATATATTAATCAATGTATTTGGAATATAGAAAAAGAAATATAGTAGTTTTTGATGTTAGCAATACTAGACTTTTTTGAGTTAATGAATTTTCTCTTTTGTTGTAGATCACTGTACTTTGTCATAAATCACTGTGTCCTTGCTATGCAAAAATGTAACTTTATCACTATCATAAGACTAAATAGATCTTAAGGGGAACACTGGTGAAGGGTTTTCATTTGTTGAGCCAATATTTGCTGCTAAATTTCCATATTCCTTGCCCTTATAATGAATATAACTAGCATATAGGAAAAATAAGTATTAACCTTTAAGATTAATCATGTTAAACCTTAGGCTAAGTAAGTTCCTTTCTTGATTGTAACCCGCTACACCCTCACCCTATAGGAATGCAACTTTATCTGCTACCTTCAGAGGGTGGCACCTGGTTTAAGAAAAAACACCCTTGGAAAAAATAAGTTTTTTGGTTATCAGAAAGAAAGGATCATAAAATGTCAGCAGGCCTCATGGACAGAAGATGATGCAAAACCCATAAGACCTTTGTATAATTTTATACGAAGCACCTGATAGTGACAAGGGTCAGGTCTGCTGACCCTCGCGTGACTCTGTATTCATCCTTATGTATAACAAAAGGTATATAAACAAACCTGAAAAAATAAAGAAATCGGATCAGTTTCTGGAAAGACTGATTCCCCTGTGTCGTTTCTTTCTTGCTCCCCGTTTTCCTGGCTGAATTCTCATCTGGTATGAGGGTACACAACAAGCCTACTAACTTTCCCAGGGCTTCTAAGATCGGACCAGGGAGGCCTCAGTGCCTCCTCTCCTTCAGGAGAATGGAAAGACCCCTGTGGCCTACGTAGGTGGTGAATGGCATTCTACATAAACCAAGTTATTCAGCTTCTTTTTCTCCACTAATATTTCCTACTACACTATCCGTTTCTAATCTCTCTATATATCTGTGATTATGTTTTTTCCTAGGACACTGATTCCATCCCCACCTTCGAATCACCCTGGATCCACTGGGGCTGGACCCCAGCAAGTGGTGCCCGAACAGGGAAATGAAATGAAAAATAGCCCCGTCCAATGCATGAAAGTGAAAAGTGAAAGTGAAGTCACTCAGTCGTGTCTGACTCTCAGAGACCCCATGGACTGCAGCCTACCAGGCTCCTCCATCCATGGGATTTTCCAGGCAAGAGTACTGGAGTGGGGTGCCATTGCCTTCTCTGCCCGAGGATGTTGGTAATCTCTAAATCACTGAAGCCACTGAGTGTTTCTTAGTCCTCATTTGCTGAATTCCCTAAAGAATCGGAAGCCTTCAATTATCTTCTATATCATGAAGTTCTACCCCATCTGGATCTCCCTGTTCCCTTTCCTCTCTCTCTTTCCTGGTCCTCAGGTCACATCTTTTATCACCTGGTTCCATACGTTTCCTTCCCTTTCCTAAGATCCTTTACATGTCACTTATATGTAAAGTTATATATAAATGTATATCTTCAGTCCCTGCCTATTTTCTGCTGATCTCCAGTCAGGAATTTCCAAATGTTCCCAGATGAGTCTATAAATTGCATAGACCTAATTTCAGAACCAACACATAAAGTTGAACAGCCAGAGTGAGCATCTTACCACAACTAGCCTATCCCTGTTTGATGCCAAGTCCACGTCCACTAACTTGGCCAAGTGCCTCCACACTCCCATCTCTTGCTGAATTAGGTCACAAATCTTCTGACTGGACATCAGTGGTTCACACAATGCAGCTCTCATCATGGCAGCCGCTGCACAAGGGCCTTTAAAGGCTCCCTATGGCCATTGAATCAAATTCAACCTCTTTGACCTGTGGTCAAGTTGACCCATGCTCTTACACATCCTATTTTTTCAGCATTTGCTCTTTTCCTGTCATAGATTTATTCATTCATCTGTTAGGCCAACCTGTGAAGAGTTTAAGTTCTTTTAATATGAGCGTGCCATCAGTACATTCGTGAAACAATTGTGTACCATACCATTCCTCTAAATACTCTCCAGGAGAAATTAGTGATGAAAAGCAAGGGCTTTGTGGTCCTGCTAAAGCACCTTAGAATCCTAAGTCTGCCCATCTGGGAGCTGTATTCCCTGGACAAATTACATAATTTCTCTAAGTTCTGATGTTATCATGGTTAAAATGGGCATTTTAAGAATCAAATGAAATAATGCAGGCAAAGGCTTTCCAGAGTACTTAGCACATAGGTGACATTTTAAGCGCCTCCTATTTTTATTTTATCGCACTGTTTTATAGTGATGGGCCCCTGCATTGACAGGCAGATTCTTAACCACTGGACTCTTAACCAGGATTCCTAACCAGGGAAGTCCATCACTTGGATTTTCAGTGCAGCCAAACAGAAGTCCAAGAACTCATTTACTAACTGGAGTTTCCTTCCTTTGTTTTCTCGGCTCTGACTCTCTGACACATAAACCAGCTGACCAGGTTCTTTCTGAACTTGTAGTAAAATACTTGGGTTTGGTTCTGAATCTACTAGGGAGCCTCTCTGTGACCAGGGTAAAGTACTACATTTTCTGGGCTTTTGCTTTCTCGACCTCAAAAAAAAAAAAATAAGAAATCCCCCTACCTTCATCTAAAAGCCCACAGAATGGCACACATTGCAAGCTCAGTTGGGGCTCTTCCCACGGTGCTGCTAGTAGTAAAGAACCCCCCTGCCAATGCAGGAGCCGCAAGAGAGGCGGGTTCGATCCCAGCGTCAGGAAGATCCACTGGAGGAGGGCCTGACAACCCACTCCAGTATTCTTGCCTGGAGAATCCCATGGACAGAGGAGTGTGGCAGGCTACAGTTTATAGGGTCACAGATTTGGATATGACCAAAGTAACTTAGCATCCAAGAACATGCTCAGTTAATAATTTGTTAAATGAATAAGTGAATACATGAATGAATAGCAATGAGTCATTAGGTGCAGTCACACTTTGAAAAATGAAATAATGAATTCAATTTACATAACAAATTGTTAAGTAGCAGATGATGAGTACCTCAATTGCCTAGACTCAAAGCATTAAGAACCTTCCCCATACAGTGGGCTCTCCATATCCACGATTCTGCATTCAGAGATGCAACCAACCATGGATAAAGAGGGCCAGCTGTATTAACGCATTTTATATAAGAGATTTGAGCATGCATGGCTTTTAGAAAATGCAGGGAGTTCTTGGAACCGTTCCCCCCAAGGACACACTCCCCCACTCCTGCCCATCCCCCAGCCTCTCCTAGAAGCTGTCCCCAGATTCTAGAATAGCAACATGCCTTAGTAAAAGCACCACAGCCTTCCCATCCAGCAGCTCTCTGTGTATTGCTAGCACTGGGGCAGCTAACTAAATATCAATAATTTCTCCAGGATGTCGGTTACCAGTTACTTTTAGCAGCAGATGAGGTCAGAGCCATGAGGCTCTTGGCGTCTGTCTTGATCTGTCCGCTCTCCAGGTGACCTCAGCCCGCCGGCAGCCCCAGAGCACCTCCCTTGCACGCGAGCCCTGGAGTTCAGTCCCACTGGCTCACAGGTCTCAGCCCTCTCAGCTGGGAAGCAGTGACTGAGGTATAAACCTTGGCACCACAAACCCCACAGCCATAAATTTCACTTACATCCAGTAAAACACAGGCATCCAATTAAACCCATAATCCTATAAACTTGCCAGCAATCAAGCTCACAGTTAAAAATGAAGACGGACAGGTGCACTCAATCAATACCACCGAGGTTACAGCCTGCAGTTTGTAGGCTGTTCCTACATGGGCTCTTCGTCTGTTCCGGCTGCTGTTTGTTTTCTGCCTGGGTAGCAATAACAAATGTTCTTGCTTACTCTTTCATTATGTTGTCCTGGGCACCCGAGCGGTGCTGAACCCTGAGGCTGACCAGATGTGGGACATGCAGGAGCAGAGAAGTCCCTTCCCGAGTGTAGCCCCGTGCTCTGCTCACCCCACATCCCCACCTGGATGGTTCCTCTCTGGCCAGACCATAGTTTTAGCCTCTAGTGCCTGGAAAGTGGCTGAGAGACCCTGGGGGTCTCCTCAGCCTGGAGTGTGACCTCTGCTTCAAGCACCTCTTCTGACCTTTGCATCATTCCCTTGAACCTCTGACTGCCACTACTGGCTGCTTTTCCAATCCCTCCCCTTTCTCCCCCACCCCCACCTCCATGAGGGAGTTCCAATCTGTTGGGTTGCTATGGTTATCCCATGCACAGGGGATTTGGTTTAAAGGTGAACATTTAGTTGCTTCAGTTGTGTCCCACTCTTGGCGATCCCATGGACTGTAGCCCGCCAGCCTCCTCTGTCCATGGGATTCTCCAGGAAAGAACACTGGAGTTGGTTGCCATTTTCTCCTCCAGGGGATCTTCCTGAGCCAGAGATCAAATCCATATCTCCTGTATTGGAGGCAGATTCTTTACCACTGAGCCACCAGGGAAACCCTCAACTATGAATTAAGATCTCCCAAAGCTTTCCTTGCCTCTTTGGTCAACTGAAATAAAGACTCGAAATGGGAAACTTAAATGATCAATGAGGAAAATGCATTTAAGCAACAATATCTAGGGCCAGTCATCTGTTTGAATCAAAAGAGGTTTTGGTGACTAATGACTCTTTTTTTTCTCTGCAAATTCCTAATAGAGTCTCTAGTTGGACCTTCTGGCTATTAGCGTCTCTGATGTGCATGGCTGCTGTTGGCTCAGGTACCAGGGACTGGCATTTGCCAAGTCTTGTTCATTATCCTGGGGACATGAGTCATTACAACATATAGGAGAAATGTTTCTGGCAGCGGGCATGTCTGATCCCTGCAAGTAACAACATCAGGGAGACAGGAAGGCTTTGGAAGAAATTCAGGTCTATTTCTCACGTAAGCATCTATGTTTCCCTTGTCCAGGTATAACGCAGCTCTTGAAATTGGAGGAAAGAGGTGCATTGGTAACATTAAGAGGATTATTAAGAAAACCTAACCTTGTAGAAATGTTCTTTCCTTAAGAATCACAAAGCTCACATTATATATATATAAATAGATAGAGTGATAGATAGATATAAATATAGATATAGATATGGGCTTACCAGGTGGCACAGTAGTAAACAACCCATCTTCCAATACAGGAGACTCAAGAGATGTGGGTTTGATTCCTAGATAGAGAAGTGCCAGATGCCACAGCTGGGACTGTGCCATCCCTGATGGGACTGGACTGACTTGGCACCAAAGACAACAGGTCTGCCTGCTGTTTGGAATGTGGGCAAAGCAGACATTATCCTGCAGTGTCAACCCCAGAAGGGTGGTGGGGCAGCTCTTTCCTCTACTGCCTCTCCAAACCTGGGGACAGGGATAAGCTCCACGAAAAGGGTAGGCTTCAGCAATGGGGGATAATCTCCTGAAGACACTGTTGGATGTGAAATATAAATACACACACACGCGCACACACACACACACACACACACACTTTGTCATTAAAATAACTCCATTTTTCTAAGCTGCTAATAGGATTATTCAAAATGTTTAAAGCAAAATCCCAAAGCCTGTTATTGGTTTGCCAAAGAAACTAAGTCTTCTCTTTATTTTTTTATCTTTCTATGAATGCTGATTCTGAGTCAGGCAAATGAATGGGCACCGATCTTCTGGGCTGTTCCTGTCACTTAACACACAGGGATTTTCTGAGTCGATTTCACCAGTTCTGAGTTGTCAGAGCAGGTCCCTCCATTTACCGGCCCTGTCTGCCTCCTACCACCCTTCTCTGCATGAGAGAAAAAACACAGAATTCTTCAAAGCTGGCTTGGCAACCTTCCTCAAGGAACCAGACAGATGGGCAGAAGCAGACAGTAATTGCATCTTCTTCCACTCAGCGCTCAGGTACTCATCTTGATCGGGAGAACCAGTGGTTTCTGAGGATTATTTCGTAAGTGCTCTAAAGTCACTTCAAGTTGGTATGTTTTCTCCTCGCAATCAGATTTGAAGGAATGTGAGGACAAAGGCAGCTTTCTGTTCCTTTATTCTGGGTTCCTGTGTCTCTCTTTCTCTCCCATTCTCCATCACCACCACACCTCGAGAAAGCCCCATGCCTGGGCTTCTGCATCATACATCATGCTGACGGATGAGGGGACAAGGACCTAAGAGAGAAGTCAGCCTTGGCAAAGAGAACTGCTTCTGTCTGAGGAAGCAGTCATAGGACTGAGTAAATGATAGGGCACTTCTTTTTGACAAAGATACCCAGGCAGATAAAGATTGAGAGAGGAGATGCATAAAGGTGCAATATCCAGAGTAGACAAACACTTGTAAACATAGGTTCGCACGATGCTCACAGAAGCTTTACAGGATGTTTATGGAATGTAACACAGAGCTTCTCTCCAGACCGATGAAATAGCTCCTGCATGCTCTTGCTGCCACATCGGTCTACTCACCTTTCTTTTCTTCCCATCTCCACTTTCTTTCTCACCTATGCATCCTATGCCATGGCCACATACTATTACTGAGTTATTGTTTAGATTCTAAGTCGTGTTGGACTCTTTGGGACCCCATGGACTATAGTCGGCCAGGCTCCTCTGTCCATGGGATTCTCCAGGCAAGAATACTGAGGTGGGTTGCCATTTCCCTCTCCAGGGGATCTTCCCAACCCAGGGATCAAAACTCAAGTTTCCTGCCTTGGCAAGTGGACTCTTTACTACTGAGCCACCAGAGAACCCCACTATTACTGGGGCTGGACTTAAACATCGTTTCCTTTTTAAAGCCTTCCCTGACCATGAACTTCCCCACCCGCACCTCAAACACTTTCACTCAGGCTGCACAGCCGTCTTCCCCAAATCAGGGTCCCAGTGGCACCTTGAGGTCAGAGCTACTTGCTCTTCTTCAGTATAATTAGTTTATGATTCATCGTTCAAGTTTCTGGTGCTAAGAACACACATACACTCAATGAATATCTCAGATATGGAAGGCAGCAAATGACTGGGGGACTCAGGTGGGTGAACGCCATTCCCTCTTCTGCCAAGTTATATCTCCACTTGTCATCATTCTTCCATACATTTCTACCCTAAATACAAACTGCTGAAACCAGACTTTTCTCATCCTTCAGCCTACCTGCATCTCAGGCTTTGCAAACAATGGTAGGAAGTTACAGTGTAATAACATGATATTTATTTGTAGACTATCATTTCCTCCTATATCCTCATGTTAGAGCAATAGGCTATAACAAGCACTAGAACTATAGAGTTGCTATGGACCTAGCGGCCTGGTGAAGCCCTCCATGGATCATATTTGGAGAGCCAGCTTATTTGCCTGCGAGATATTGGAGGAAGGATTAATATTATAGGGAAAGAGACAATCAGCATAATAGGGTCCTTAAAATGACAGCAGAAAACATCTCTGCTCCACAGTCCCGCAAAGCAATCAGGGTGACCCGAAGTGAGAGACTGACAATGATAATAAAAGAAATTGAACCTTGCTTTTGTAGCTTCCCTGAGTCTGGACTTCAGTCTCATCTGGATCTGGGAAAGACCCTGAGCTTGTCTGCTGTACTCAGCTGTCTGCATTCTTGGAGCTGGGAGACAACTGGAAGGAAGAGGTGGTAGGAAGCAGTGAAAATGCTAAGAGCGGGGAATTGGAAGCATGGTCAGTGAAAATTCCTTGGCTAAAAAATATATGGGAGGGTTCCAAGGGAAGCTATTTGGTTTTGAAATTTATTTTTTTCCACAAAAAATGTTGATCAGGATCTTTCTTTCTACTGGAAAATAGAAACCATGAAGTCTTTCAACGTCCGAGCATCAAATCTACCAAGGTTGCCCTTCATTTATCTTTTTCTCTCCTTTCACAAAGGGATATTCTAGCCACTCATTCACTCAAGTGAAAAAAAAAAAAAAAGTTCTCTTTGAATCTTCCTGTTCCTCCATCTACCTCAGTTGATGGAGCAGCGAATTCACACTATCTCTTAAATGTTTCCACACATTCCCTCTCCCCACCATAATCCTCACCAGGCCAGAGTGTCCCTCCTACCAGGACTAAAGCAATAACTTCCCCAGCCCTGTCTGGTTTTCTACCCCAAACTCCTCAACCTGTTCTCCACACAGGTTGTGTTCGTCCACCTGTTCGTCCACTTCCAATTTGTATAATGTCCTGACGCTGCTTAAAACCCTCAGGTTAGGGACTTCCCCAGTGGTCCCTTCTGCTCTCCCAGGGCAGAGTGGCCAGGTTCAATCCCTGGTCAGGGAACTAGATCCCCCAAGCTGCAATGAATATCAAAGATCTTGCATGCTGCAACTATTCATAAGACCCAGCACAGCCAAATAAATACATTTTTTTAACAACTCGGATTACTTCCTGTTCCACTTAGAACAAAGCCCGAACTCCTTACAGTGGTCTTCTATGTCCTATAGGATCTGGCCCTCACTCCTCTATTCAGCTTCTGGCCATGCTTTTCCTTGTTTACTAGCCGATAGGCACCAGACGACTGCACTATTTATGAGTCTAGAAAATACTATACCTTTTTATTCTTTTACTTATGGTTGAAATGCTGTTCCTTGCTAATTCTGATCCTTCCCTGAATGCTTCTCTGTCTAAAGTAGACCCTTTTCAAAATCCTCTCCCTTATTGTCCGTCCCCTTACTGATACTCATAAACTTTTCACAGCTTGCAACAATTTAATACAAGTGTTTATTTACCTGTTCTTGGGTCACCTCCTAGAATATAAGATCCATGAGGGCAGGCACCCTCTGGAACAGTTTTGTTCACCAGGTTGCTCTGGGGAGTCACTGTCATGTCTCAAACATAATAGGCTTTTGGTTAGTTGGGTAGACTCTAGCAATTCAAATGAATTTAGAAATTAAAAGGACAGTGGTCTAATTATAAAGAAATGCACTTTTATGACTTTCAGGACATAGAATGTGTTCCTGACAAGGCCTAATTTATTGAACGGATAAGACTCATTTGTAGCTGGCAGCATCTATTTGTACCCATCTGCATCCCAGTAATTAATGCCAAGTTCTTAGAAGCAGTCTGTTCCCTTAAGGAGGCAGAATCTGTGTTTAAATTTGATAGAAGTGGCCTGGGTAATAGGAGAACTTGACTATAGTGTCTTGAATTGTTCTCTGGTTTATCCACATTTGAGAGTCTTTTCAAACCAAATGTAAGTCACTTAACAAGGAGGATTTTGCCTTATGTTTCCTCTCTTTATTAAAATCTGAAGAACTGCAAACTTTCTTTGAGTTAATTCTAAACGCAGAATACATCCTTCATGCATGAGATAAGAGGTGTGTGTGTCTGTGTGTGTGTGTGTGCCATCGTCCTTAGCTGGCAATGAATAGTGTGTTAGAATCTCATATTACCTTTTAATTCAGATGAAGAGGATATTACTGCCATGCTTCCCTCTTATTGTCTGTTGCTATTCAGAATATAATTGAAAAGAAAATATGAATTAATTCCATATAAATAGGCAAACATAAGAATTCCACAAAGGGAGGAGACAAGGCCTCTCCTGTACATTGTTGATTTACCAGTTAACACAAAGCACCATGTCTGCCGCAATATAAATGCTCAATAAGGCCTGAATTGAAACAATTTCTGTAGGTTCGGGTTATTTCCATAGACTATTTCTTCTGTATCTTCTTCCTGGTCCATATTCCACAGGGCTCACGGCAGTTATCTGCCAGCAAACACTGGCTGATTTTCCTTGACAGCTTAGGCTGCCCCCCAGTTCCTCCAGCTAAGCTCTTTTTGGAAAATAATACCTTCCCAGCAGTTTCAGTAGCCATGTAGTTTATCTGTGGGCAGTTTTTAAAAACAGCCAAAACAAACAAGAGTTCTGAGACCCCAAAATACTGCACAGCTCATAGGGGCTTTCACAGCTCTGAGGCCTGCAGGGTCCTTGGGGAAGGAAACTTGGCCATCTCAGTTCCCTCTGGCACTTCCAGAGTTAATGCTTCAAGCATTTATCCCTGTACCTTTTCTGTTCTCAGATAACTCAGAAATGGTTGGATTAAGAATGTCAAACGTGGCCTTTAGGTAATCCTCAGTGCAGAAGGCCGCAGAGTTAAATTTGAAGGGAAAAATGGTTAAAAGATAGAGAGTTCTGAAGCAGCAGGAAGAGCCGACACTTTCTTATTTTAGGGAGCATGGAAATATTTTCAGAACCCTTTTCATCAATCAGGTGCCTGGGTATTTTCTGCACATTCACCACATCCTGCCAGGTGTGGGCTGAAAGTGAAAATGAAAGCGTTAGCCGCTTAGACCAATCTGACTCTTTACGACCCCGTGGACTGTAGCCCACCAGGCCCCTCTGTCCAAGGAATTCTCCAGGCAAAAATCCTGGAGTGGTAGCCATTCCCTTCTCCATGGCATCTTCCCAACCCAGGGATTGAACCCAGGTCTCCTGCACTGCAGGTGAATTCTTTACCATCTGAGCCACCAGGTGTGGGCAGCAGGAAGGCAAATATAAAGGGAAATCTGGTAGACCCTTCCACATTTGGAATCTCACGGCTGGGGGGCCTCTCTGTTTTCTTAGCTCGTAGTCTTTGCTTGACCCGTCTGGGCTCAGATCCTGTTCCTGCCACTTGCAGGCTGTGGGAAACTGGACAAATTACTTATCCTTTTGAAATCTGTTTCTCAACTGTCAAGTGGAGGTGTTAACAGTGTCTGTCTTACACAGCAGTTGTTATGAGTCTGCCCATAACAATACTTCCCACAGGCATGGTACACAGTCACTGCTGCCTGAACATCATCCCTCTCATTTTCATCATCATCTTCATCTTCATCCTTAAAAACTCTCATCCCTTTTTTCCCTCCTCTCAGCATCACTGGGTGGCAGATCAGGACCCACCGTCCTCCCATGTCAATAATGTGAGGGTCCACCCCCACTGCTCTCCCCTCCCGCACTGATGTGGGTTCCCACCAGCTATTGCCTGAATTAGACTCTAGCTCGGGAGCTGGCCGATGGCCTCCAGAACATCTCCATTCCAAATTCCTCCTACTCACCCCTTTCTTTTTCAAACTGACTCTGGTCACTCTGCTAAATGAATCCTTAGCACTGTGGCCACTTGGGGTGGCTCACTGCCCCCACACATAGCTTCTACCCATCACTAGCTCCTTGTGGAGCCTTTTAAACTTCCTGGTTTGTCCCCTGTCCCATTTCTGTTTCATCTATGTAAATTCAGCTTCATGCCACTTTCTCCATGAAGCTTTCCCTGACTTTTAGCTCCCATACCTAATCCTGAATTTCTCTAAGATTTTATAGCCTATTTCTCTCTTTCAGGAGCATGGTAAATCAGACACTACTATATTAACCTATTATCTATATGGGAGAGCAAACGAGCCTTGGCTCTATCTATGTGACTTTGGGGAAATGACTGAAAGTCCCTGGGACTCAGTAGAACACACATAAAATGGAAGTAATTGTATACACCTTGACTGGTCATATAAATGGGCAAATCTAAAAGCAGTCATGTTAACACAGCTCCAAGTTCATTTTAGACATTTAATAAACAGCAGGTGCACCGCCCTAAGTTTGTGCATGTCTGGAAACCCTTCAAGGACAGGACTTTGTATTTCTTTGCAGGCTCATGTTGCCTAGAAAAATACCCTACTTGCTATATACCCTGCTGCTAAGTCTCTTCAGTCATGTCCAACTCTGTGCAACCCCATAGACAGCAGCCCACCAGGCTCCCCCGTGCCTGGGATTCTCCAGGCAAGAACACTGGAATGGGTTGCCATTTCCTTCTCCAATGCATGAAAGTGAAAGTGAAAGTGAAGTCTCTCAGTCGTGTCCGACTCTTAGCGACCTCATGGACTGCAGCCTACCAGGCTCCTCCATCCATGGGGTTTTCCAGGCAATGTACTGGAGTGGGGTGCCATTGCCTTCTCCGCTATATACCCTTAGTTTATGATTAATACCTACTCATTGAATGAATGAAATATGCTTATAACCACAAATCTTTTCTGTCTCAGTGAATGTGTTGGCCATCCAGCTATCCTGGTATTGCATGCGTGTGCACACATGTTTTGCAATTCCTCTAATAAACCCAGCCTCTAAAATAATTAGAACTCTCTGAAGATCTAAGAATGGGGTCCCAATACCAGATTGTCACCAAGACTGAAATTCCATCTTTAGAGAGATTTTCATGTAGGCTCACCCAATAGTCTTTTTTTTAATGCAAAACCCCCATTTCAAGGTTGATATTCATCCGCTCAGGCTGCCATACCAAAATACCACAGCCTGGGAGGCTGAAACAACAGAGATGTGTTTTCTCACAGTGCTAGAGGCTATAAAGCCCACGGGCAAGGTGTTAGCAGGGTCAGGGTCTGGTGAGAGTTCTCTCCATGGGCTGCAGATGGCCACCTTCTTGCCATGTCCTCACATGGCCTTTTCTTAGTGCATGTCCACAGAAAAGGCCAATCTCTCTCTTCCTTCCTCTTATATGGCCACCAAGCCTATCCAATCAGGACTCTTAATTACCTCCTAAAATACAATCACAGTTGGGAATAAGAGCTTCAGTATTTGAATCTGCAGTGGACCCTCTTTGGTCCATAGAAAAATCATTCATATCTTAACATAAATTCCATTTGCAGGTAGTTCTTCTTCCTTGAAAAAAGATAGCAGACTAAGTAGGGGATAGGTTCCTATAAGTGGCGAAGTGACTGCAGACAAACTTTATCTGGGGCTTCACAGACACATGTTTCTTGTTGCAAAAGTATTGTCCTTGTCCAAATACATTGTGCTGCTGCTGTAAATTTGTTGATGCAGCTCAGACCCTGCCCACCCCCCAACACACCAAACCTTCAGAGTCGTGAGACAGGAGGATGAGTGGTAACCTCTTACATTTCTTCTCATGACCCCACCACTGCTGATACAGCCCAGCTCTCCAGCCGCTGCTAGAGATGGAGGTCACCTCTCTATAGCTAATGGACAGTGTAATCAGTTTCAAGTAACTGTCCCCATGCACGATGGGACACTGTGAAGATCAAAGCCATAAGTTCTAACCTTTGCTCAAAACACAAAGCAGAGATCTCTGTAAGGAAAAGGACGTTCAGAAGGAAGGAGAACCAAAAGCAAGTTTCCAAAACTCAGTGTGAGTAAACTTTCATAAATCACTGCCAGCTAGAGGTGCTTCTTTATCATTGTTGTTCTTTGTTTTTATTTGTTTGCTCTCTAGCTGCTCTTAAACCGAATCTTCCATCTACCTTTATGTCTGTTGCTTTTTATGATAATGATTTTTTGAAGAGTACCAAGCAGTTGCCTTGTAAAATGCCCCTTGTATTAGTTTCTTGTTGCTGTGAAACAAATTACCATGCATTTAGCAGCTTTGAATAACACTTTTCCTGCCCTTCCCGGTTTCCATGGGTCAGGAGTCTGCACTTGGTTGCTTGGTTTACTGCTGAGGCTGAAATCAAGCTGTTGGCCAGTGCTGAGATCTCCTCGGATGCTCAAGGTTCTCTTCCAAACTCAGTGGTTGTTAAAAGAATTCAGTTCCTTGCAACTGTTGGTCTGAGGCTCTTAGGTCCTGCTACTTGTACCCTCTACCACAAAGCAGTTTCCTTCTTTGAGGTTAAAAAGAAAATGTCTACAGCTGCCTCTCTCCCCAGGGAAAGGTCTAAGCCCATATTTCAGCCTTTCCTACTGAGCCACGTTCACCCAAGTAATTGTCCATAAGTGAGCTGATTAGGGACTTTTAATTACATCAGAAAAATTATTTCCCTGTTTCCTATAGTTATCCCTGTTCTTCAGTATTCACAAGGGATTAGTTCTAGGACCCCTTAAATTCACAAATGTTCGTGTCCCTTATACAGGGACTTACATAGAATTGTCTAGTACAGTCATGCTCAAATGCTCAGTTGTGTCTGACTCGTTGTGACCTCAGGACTGTAGCCTGCCAGGTTCCTCTATCTATGGGATTTTCCAGGCAAGATTACTGGCATGGGCTGCCATTTCCTCCTCCAAAGGAACTTCCCAAACCAGGGACTGAACCTGCATGTCCTGTGCTTTCTGCTTTGCCAGGTCGATTCTTTGCCATGGTGCCATCTGGGAAGCCTGTCTAGTACAGTCAGCTCTCTGACTCCACAGGTTCTACATTCGAAATGCATGGGTACCGAGGGCCGATTGTACGTAAACAATCAGGGGAGAGACTGCCTATCATTCACGGGCCCTGCCCTCCACTGTAGGTAATTACGCAGGGAAGGCACAGCAGGTAGCCTTAGGAATCTATCACGTCCTTCATTATTTTTTATCTTATTGGAGGATAATCACTTCATCATGGTATGTTAGATTCTGCTGTACAATGAAGTGGGTCAGCTATATGTATACATATAGCTCCTTCTTCTTGAGCCTCCCTCCACCCCCACCCCCACCCCATCCCACCCCATCCCACCCCTCTAGGTCATCACAGATCGCGAGCTGTGCTCCTGCGCTTCACAGCAGTTCCCTCCCAGCTCTCTGTTTTACACATGGTGGTGTGTATTTGTCAATGCTTCTCTCCCAGTTCATCCCACCCCCAGCCACCATGTCTACATGTCTGTTCTCTACCTCTGAGTCTCTATTCCGGCTCTGCAAATAATTTCACCTGCACCAGTGTTTCTAGGTGCCACATGTATGTGTTAATATATGACATTTGTTTTACTTTGTTCTTGATTTGCCAAATTTGTCTGTTTCCTCCTGATTAAAGTCAGGTTACAGTTTTTTCCCTTATCATACTGTTCACAGGGCTCTCGTAGCAAGATTACTGGAGTGGCTTGCCATTCCTTCCTCCACTGAGGATGAAATACTATCACCAACTCAATGGACATGAACCACAGCAGACTCCAGGAGATAGTGAAGGACAGGGAAGCCTGGCGTGCTGCAGTCCATGGGGGTCACAAAAAGTCAGACACGACTTATTGACTGAACAACAAACCGCTTTTTGGGTCCATTCCCTCCCACGCACATAGCCTACTCACCTACCAGAGGCCTCAGGGGACATGCCACTTCCCCTGGAGCCTAGCAGCAGAGGAAGGCTGTCGGTGTACGCCTAATGGCTCTAATCACATCAGGATATTAGTTGGCTTGGCACCTCCACAGGGTGCCCATCCTCCTGAGGAAGAACCAGATACTGGTTGAGTGTGCAGATGCTGCAGTAGGAATGCTGTGCTCAAATTCTGACTTCAGCTCTTACTAGCAAGCGCCTAAACTCTCCATTTCCCATTAAAAAAATATGGATGTTCACCTCCTCTGTAGAGCCCATCCCTAACATTTTGGGGGTCCAGAGGAAAAGTACAGGTGGCAGCTTCTAAACCATGTGTCAAAATACACTAAAATAAAAACTAAGCTAACAAATTTCTAAATAAAGCATGTTTGATCCTCCTGCCTTGACAAATGCACGTTTATAATGACCCGTAAGCCCAAGGCCTGAGTTCAGAATTCTCTGACTCCTAGGAGGTCCTTGCTGAAATAAGAGGCTGTAGGGGAGACTGTGTCCCAGGCTTCTGCTCATGGCTCACCCTCCTCCCTTTCCCTTCCTATCTCTGGCTCCATCCACACTGCAGGTCAAATGGAAGTAAGTTTGCTGATGGCCCAGCTCACACAAAACACTCCTTGTGTCCATCAGCCACACAGAGACCAATCCTGGATTGGGGACAGGATCGTACTGTAAACAGCCCGACAGCAGGGCCAGATCCAGGTACAAGGTCTGCTCAGAACCGCAGCTTAACTCAAGGATATTAGAGAATAAAACCAAGGTCCCAGGTGCCTGGTAAGTATGTCTTCTTGTCCTCAAAGAGCAGCCTCTTACCCTCAGGGTAGGGACGCACCTGGAGGGGAGCCAAAATAGACCCACTGAAGCAGAGAGTCCAGGTATAGGCTTCTCTCATCTGCATCTCAGGGTGAAGCTGACCTATCTCATAGAACCGGATAAGAATCAGTTGAGGAAATGTGTGCTGAATGCTTAGACCAGGGTCTGGAACATAACGAGCCTCAATATAGGTTAACCCATTACTTTCCGAAGCCCTATAGATTGAGAGAGGGAGAAATTCACAGCATCTGACACGATTCTTCTGTACTCTTGTGTTTTCTAGCATCGACTTGAACCTAAAGGCATGCAGAGAGGAAAAGCTGTAGACAAGTTATATTATCAAATGAATTTCTGTGGCCAGGGGTGACGTCGTGTTCTAAGCCATGTGAGTCAAATTAAAATCCTCATATAGTCCTCTACCTCAAACGGAGCCTGTCTGACCAAGCACCGGTCACAGACACAGACAAAACGCATATCTCACCGTCCAAAAAACCCGATTCCTTCTTCATTTGGCCTGTATTCATTCTCTGTCTCTCTGAATCTTCGCTCTGTTTATGAGTTCTCAATTACAGAATAAATCATGAAAACATGGTAATCTGGAGGATCTTGTCTTTGAAAAGCTGCATCCTGCCTTCCCAGTTTGCAGAGAGCTGTGTTGAGAAGGCAAACACATGCTCGACTGGCAGACTTTGTCTTCCTTAGAATTTAGGTGTGATCTATATTCAGATGACAGTTTAATGAGCCTTTTCCTATTTCCAGAAACCTTATCACATCATTAAAGCATGGAAATGAATAATACATCTAGCAGTTGGATTAAGCTGAACTTGAGACCTGATGCATCTTCAAAGAGGGAAAAAAAAAATGGAACAGAGGCAAAATTGAGGGATGCTGTGCCCAGGAGAAGGGGTTAAATGAGGGGGTCAGGGAAGGACATTTTTATTCTCAAGAACCAACATAGGCAGGCAAATGTCACCAGCATTTTTCAAAGTCTTAACATGACACTCCTATTTCTCTGGGCATGGACTGGAAGGGGCTTTTTGCAGTACGGTCTGCTGTCCAGAGTCATGGCTGAGGATGAAGTGTTCACCGGCCGTGGTGTCGCTGTGAGCAAGATGCAAGCTGCCTGCATTAGTGTCCACACCATGCCCAACTTCTTTCTCAGAGGTGAGGGAGCTCACAGTGATTCAAATCCTAAGCTCTGGAGGCAGAACTCCTCCCCTGTCTCCAGCTGCACGTCCTTGCATGGAAAAGCTTGACTTCTTTTGGCTCCAGTCGTTTTCATCTGCAAAATGCAAATAATAAGTGCACCCACTTCGATGGGTTGTAGAGAAGGTCCAGTGAGGCAGCCTAGATCCAGTCCAATGGTTAGCCCAGGACTTGGTACACCAGAAGAGCACAAAATTTACCTCTGGGCTATTATTTTTCATTCCTTGGTGTCTTTACATATGCTATTTCCTCTCCTGGGAATGACCTTCTACCTTCCTGACCATCAGTCAAGTCCACTCTCCAGCCTCAATTCCCTAGCTCTTTCTCCTGCTGAGAACTCCTATTCATCTGTCAAAACCCAGTTGAAATGTTCCCCACCATCATTCTCCCTGCCAGCACTATAGCCAGATCAAGTGGTTCCTTCTCCAGGCTGTCCTAATTCCCTTGACATGCTTGTGATCAAAATAACATTGTGCTGAGATTTTGTTTTATAATGCATTCTCAAATGTTTGTTTAATGAGTCTGGATGCACTTTCCTCTGCACCCCGATGTGTAAAAATACAGAGGTGAGGGCACATTTCCAGGTAGTCTCTGGGCTGTCTGTCCAATGCTGAGAGATGTACACGTTGGTGATAAGATGTTTGCAGTGTCCCAGAGCAAAATCCTTTCACAAATTCAGCAGGACAACATACACACTAATCTAAACACAACCCATCCAGAGTGTAGGCATGAAAATGGTAAGCTAAGTTCACCCCCAGTACCACTGCCCTGGACACGGCATCCTAGAGATTTTGGAAATAAGGAACTCATCACTGACAAACTCCCTTTCTCCCACACAACACATTCAGAATCTGCCAGGGTCTGTAGGCACCATTTATGGTTCTCCCCTCTACCCCATCTGTATCCACCTCTCATCCCTGGAAAACCGTTTGGCAGTTCTCCTAAAGCTGATCATCATATACCCTATGACCTAGCAATTTCTCCCCTGCATAGCCAATATAAATCCATGCATAAGTTCACCTTAAAAAACTGTACAAAGATGTCAGAGCAGCGTTATTTGGAATAACACCAAAGAAAACTGCCTAAATATCTAACGGTATAATGGATAAACTATATTATGTTCACACAAGGAAATACTATACAGTCACGACAATGCATTTTCTAGAGCTATGGATGATAATGTGAATGAATCTCACAAATATGATTTTGAGGAAAAAAAGCCAAGTACAAACTTTATGATTCCTTTTATGCAAAGTAAAAAACAAAACAAAAAGGGAACGCTATTAAAAACCAGGACAGCGTTGATAGTGTTGCCCTTGGGGAAGGTGTGGCTAGAGACCTCTAGGAAGTTAAACTGCAGCCCAGAAAGGAATGCCCACGTCCTTATCCCAACACTTGTGAATGTGAGCTTATTTGGAAATGGGGTCTCTGGAGATTTAACTAAGGATCTCAAGATGAGATCATCCTGGATTGTGTGCAGTTGTGTTAGTCACTTCAGTTGTGTCCAATTCCTTGTGACCCCATGGACTGTAGTCCATCAGGCTCCTCTGTCCATGGGATTCTCCAGGCAAGAACACTGGAGTGGGTTGCCATTTACTCTTCCAGGGGATTCTTCCCAACACAAGATCACACTGTGTTTGATCTTCCCAATCACAGGGATCAAACCAGCACCCGCTGTGTCTCCTGCTTTGGCAAGCAGGTTCTTTACCACCAGCACCACCTGGGAAGCCCCATCCTGGATTAGGGGGGCCCTAAATCCAATGGATGGTGTCCTTAGAAAGGAGAGGCAGATTCAAGACACACAAAAGGAAAGGCCACATCAAGGTGGAGACAGAGGTTGGAATGATACACCTACACAATCAGCAACATCAGGGATAGCTGACTGGCACCAGAAGCCAGGAGAGGCATGGAATGGATTCTGCCTCAGAGCCTCAGAAGACACTAACCATGCTGACACCTTGATTTCAGACTTCTGGCCTCCAGAACTGTGGGGGAATAAATTTCTGTTATCTCAAGCCAGCCATGTTTTGGAAATTTATAACAGCCGCCCTAGGAAACTAATATAGGGCATTGAAGAGGTTCCTGGGATGCAGGTACGGTTGTGTTTCTTGTTCAATGGTCAGTTTCTGAAGATTCATTTACTGTACTCCTTGCTACATATGCACCATGAAATAGTATACTGTACTTCAAAAAAGTTAAAAGTATCCATAGCTTCTCTTTATGACACTTTGAAAGAAGCCTTCTTATCACATGCTATGTTATGCTATTCATTGGAAGAACTGATGCTGAAGCTGAAGCTGAAACTCCAATATTTTGGCCACCTGATGTGAAGAACTGACTCATCAGAAAAGATCCCAATATTGGGAAAGATTGAAGGCAGGAGGAAAAGGGGACATCAGAGGATGAGAAGGTTGGATGACATCACCAACTCAATTGACATGAGCTTGAGCAAGCTCTGGGAGCTGGTGATGGACAGGGAAGCCTGGCATGTTGCAGTCTGTGGAGTTGCAAAGAGTCGGACACAACTGAGTGACTGAACTGAACTGATGCTAGGCTAAGTTGCTACAGTTGTATCTGACTCTGCAACCCCGTGGACTGTAGCCCGCCATGCTCCTCTGTCCATGGGATTCTCCAGGCAAGAATACTGAAGAATACCATTTACTCCTCCAGGGGATCTTCCCGACCCAGGGATTTGAACCAGCATCCCCTGCATCTCCTGCTTTGGCAAGCAGGTTCTTTGTCACTACCGCCACCTAGGAAGCCCCACCTCAGCAGCAAAAACAAGGTAAGTGTTTGTCTCATAACAGATCATCCCAAATTACCATGACAACAAAGGCCTATATCACCTTGGAGGTTAGCTATGTCTCTACTCACATCCTCGTATGAACCAAATCAAATGATAAGTCCTATGCGAAGCTTTGCCAGAAGTTCTAGGCAGACAACAGAAGTGTCTTTCTCCAGTAGTATTACTTATATTTTGGCTACTTGCTTGCACATTTATTTCCAGCACTAGGTGTGAACACCCAGATTGCAGAAACATCATCTTTCCAGAGCATAGTTTAATGACTGGAGGCACATTTTTATATCAGGCTTGATGTCAGACAGATTTGGATTTTTGTTTCATCTCTAGTGACCTCAGGTGACTTAATTCCACTTGGCTTCAGTTTCCTCATCTGTAAAATTAGGGGCGTGCTGCTACTTATACTATCATAAGGATTAAAAATTACAGTATATGTAAAGTTCTTAAAACAATCCAAGGCATATATGAGATGTTCATTAAATAGTTCCTGTAGGACTTCCTCGGTGGCTCAAAAGAATCCACCTGCCAATGCAGGGTTTGCTCCCTGGTCCGGGAAGATCCCACGTGCCATGGAGCACCCAAGCTCATGCACTGCAACTATTGAGCCTGCAGTCTAGAGCCCACGAACCCCAACGCCTGCGCCCATGCATCCTACAGCCTATGCTCTACAACAGGAGAAGCCACCGCGATGAGGCGCTGGTTCATTGCAACTAGAGATTAGGTCACATAGCAACAAGGACTCAGCACAACAAAAAATTAATTAAGCAAAAACCATTCCCTGTAAACTCAAACCTGGGCTCAGTTACAACCTAGAGGGGTGGGATGGCGAGGGAGGTGGGAGGGATGTTCAAGTGGAAGGGGACGTGGGTAAACCTATGGCTGATTCATGCTGATGTTTGGTAGAAACCAATGCAATACTGTAAAACACTATCTTTCAATTAAATGTAAATTTAAAAAAAATCCCTGTAGAGTTAATATTACTGCATACCTACTGCAGGTCAGGCTCTGATCTAGAGTTCTAGGATTAGTTGTCAACAAGTCAGAATCCTGACCTTTACTGAGCTAGGCTGCTACTGTTACTGTTATTAGCTCCTATTTGTATGCCTACTAGCTTACTCAGTGCTTAACACGTAGTAGGCTCATGATAAATGCTGCTAAACAATTGGTATTCATCCTCTGACTCCAAAATTTCACACTTCTTCCTAACTTCTCACCCTCTCAGGCTTATCCCTTAGTATCTTTTTCTCCCTTGATTCTCATTTTCATTTTTTAATGAGTCATTCCTTTTAAAAAGTTAGCTTTAGGGGTGAGTGTTTGAGCCTAATCACTTTAGCATTGCATACATAATAATCCATGTTAACAGATGCCCTATTTATGGGGAAATGTAAAGCCATGATGTGGGGAAATTATTCATCTCATGTTTTTGTTGAAGAAGCAAAACACACAGTAAATTAAGTCTGCTCTTCTTGAAATTCTGCATTTTCAGAAAGTTGTGAGAGGAACTGGGGAGCACACTTGGTAAAACGTGACATTAATTACTTAGTCACTCTGAATAGGTTTCAATTGCATTCCACGGAAAAATGTAAGGGCCCTCCAGTGGCCAAATCATCCCACTCAAGTCCCGAGGGTTGTTTGCTCCAGACAGCATTTCCAACCGAACAAAACGCCTGCTTCATCTTCTGTAGGAAAGAAAGAGAGCGAGACCCTCTTTATTTTCTAATAAGACCTATTAAAGCCCTATTTTCCTGTTTTAAAGAGGACTCTTGTCTGATTCCAAACACTCAGACAAGTTTGAAGCAAATTGTTTTATCCCTTAAAGCAGAGGTAATACCTTCTTTCTAATAGTCAAGCACTGCAATCAATTACCACTTTTTACTGAGCATCTAGTGTTAAGCTCAGCGCTCTGCCGGACTTTGCAGAAGGAAGTAGCCTCTGCAAAGAGAGAGAGAGACATGAACAGAACACACAGCTTCTGCCTCAAGGGTCTTCTGGACTGAGGAGGAGACAAGACTAACTCCTTCGGACAATAGAGGGATCTTGGATAGTGATAAACTTGATCTATCTTGTCCAAAACCATGTTTGGCATGCTCTCTGGGGCAGGGGAAAGAAAGTACCTCAGAAGAAGAAATAAAAATGTGTTTGTAATTTTCTGGTGGCAAGTACCAGTCTAGGTACTGGAGGGGCTAGAATCAATACAGACATGGCCTCTTGCTTTCCTGTTCCTTACAGTCTACTGCTGGAGAATAACAGTGAATAAACAGTATTTGATACAATGTATAAGTGCTAGCCACTCAGCCGTGCCCTACTTTTTTCAACCCCATGGACTGTAGCCCACCAGGCTCCTCTGTTCATGGGATTTCCCAGGCAAGAACACTGAGATGGGTTGCCATTTCCTTCTCCAGGGGAATCTTCCCGACTCCAATAAAAATTAATAAAACAGTTGTAAAGAGGCCTGACTAGCTATGATATGAATATCCTATGATAAACCATAATGGAAAAGAATCATATAGATGTATAACTGAATGTATACAGGTATCTAACACTTCAGTGTACAGCAGAGATTAACATAACACTGCGTTTCAATCTTTGCGCAATAAAATAAATTTTTTTTAAAAGAGAGACCTGACAACTCTGGGACAGAAAAGGTATAGGAGTTATCAGGGCACAAGAAGGACACAGCTAACTAAAACCGAGGAGGGGATGGTGGTCAGGGAAGCTTCTAGAGGAAGTGACAGCCCAGTGGCTGAAATGAAGACGATGAGTAGCCAAGTCATGAGGCTGGGTTTAGAATGTTCCAGGAAGAGAGAAGAGAGGATGTGAAGAACTGGCAGGGCTGGGGGTGAGAGGCTGTAAGGTTGAAAGGTGTCTGTGTGGCTGGAGCTGAGGGAGGGGCTTCGTAAGGGAAGGAGTGGGAACCAAGTTACACTAACGGGAGCCAAGGCGGAACTGTGCTGCCATTAGATCTCAGTCGAGGCTCCACAGGCTCTCATTCGTCCATTATCTGCTGCGCAAGCACCCCTCTGTCCAATCAGAACTCATTTCCGCTTCCGGTTCCCAGATGAACACGCATCTTTGTTCTTGACTGGACTTACTTCCAAACCTACTCCGTCTTCAGGTCAGGTCCTTGGTGCCACCCTGTTTCTGGTTCCTGGTCTCTCCTCTCACATCCTGTTGAGAAAACGCCATCCTTTCATGTGCCTCACAGGCCACACCCTGGCTGAGCCCCTCGGCTGGGCCCAGTCAGTTCCCCAAAGGAGTCATGAGACACGCCTGGGGGCGGCAGGAAGATGCTGGAACACCAGGAAAGCCATCTTATCTCCTCCTCGAGTATTTGAGGGGCCTCTTGCTCCTTCCGGGCTTCCTCAGTGGCTCCGTGGTGAAGAATTCGCCTGACAATGCGAGTGACGTGGATTTGAGCCCTGGTCGTGAAGATCCCCTGGAGAAGGAAACGGCAACCCACTCCAGTATTCTTGCCTTGAGAATTCTATGAACAGAGGAACCGAACAAGCTACAGTCCATGGGGTTGCAAAAGAGTCAGACACAACCTAGCGATGAAACAACAACAGCAATTTCTGCTTTCACTCTCACCTGCAAGAACTGTCAAACAAGAAGGCGGGAGGGGTGGTCCAACATCCAAGTCAGAGCAGGAGAAAACCAGGGGCAGAGTGATGTACAATTTGTCCCTGACGTGAACAGACAATCTGCCCTGAGCCTGGGACTCGGCTGTGAAATGATGCCTTATCTAATGCTGCTGTGCATGAGCCCCTCAAGATGAATCCATCCTTAAGGACAACAAAAGAGGGTGACGCCCTGTTCTGGATCTGACCCAGGACCCCAGCAGGCCTCATCCCGGTGGCTGTTTAGCCTTCCCACACTTCACTGCCATCCAGAAGGTAACCCCTGGCCTTCAGTACGGGAGAAGAATGATTCGCCAAGGGAAGTAAACACACATTCTTTTTTCATCACAGAAAACATTTGGCATGGGTGTAAGGAAGGTCAGACCTCTGAGCTACGTTAGCGTGAAGGGTCAGGATGACAAGCTCATGGTTTACACTTGTGCAGAAAGTAATCTGGACCTGGCAGCTTTTTGCACAGTAGAGGGCAAAGCCACAATTTCCATCAGCCAGGACTGCCCATTACCTGCTGCTGGATGACCTGCGTAGGTGGCCACAGGTCCCAGTGAACTGAGCTCCCAAGAGGACATGCATGCAAATTTTAAAGCTGAGGGGGATCTTGAAACCATTAACAGCATCCCCAAAATGTGTGCATAGTCACACCAGTATTGCAAGAGCTCAATGCCAAATCTAGCTATTGTTAAACTTTCTGCACTTGCAGCTCTTATTTATTTCAGGACACATTTTTCTTAAACACCAGATCTGTGATAATAAGGTGGAGAAGGGTAGAGGGTATATAGATTCCAATTCGAACAAATCTAGGTTTTTGTTGCCTGTCTGAAGATTCTGAGAAACAGAGTGTAAATTCCATCATCTTCCTCTCAGGCCCATCTGCTCCCCTCTTATTCTCTTCTTCTCCTTGTTTATTATTATTATTGTGGCAAAATACTTGCGGTCTCCCTCTTAACACATTTTAAGAACATATTTCATTGTTAACTCGAGGCACAATGTTGCCTGGTAAATCTCTAAAATGCATTCATCTCCCATGACTAAAACTTTCTACTCATTCAACAGCACCTCCATCTCTCCCCACCGACCCCCGGCAACCACCATATTCTGTTTCTTGAAAGTGGAGGAATTCCTACAACGCAATAGCAAAAATGCAAATAACTCAATTTAAAAGGAGGCCAAGAAATTGAATGGTTATTTCTCCAAAGACAACATGAAAATGGTCAGGTCTGTGAAAAGATGCTCGATATCACGAATTACTCCCACCCCCTTGCATGCATGCTCAGTCGTGTCTAACTGCTTGCCACCCCGTGGACTGTAGCCCCCCAGGCTCCTCTGTCCATGGGACTTCCCAGGCAGAGCACTGGAATGGGCTCCCATTTCCTGCACCAGGGGATCTTCCTGACCCAGAGATCAAACCTGCGTCTCCTGTGTCTCCTACATTTGAAGATGGATTCTTTACCACTTAGCAATGAGGGAAGCCCTTCACTAACTACTGGAGAGATGCAAATTTTCCCCCTTAGTTTCTGAGTTGCTTTGGGCCTAAGGAGGAGGAAGAGAGATGTACTAGGGTACTTCCAGGCCCAAGGATGCTAACACAGCCTGTGTCTCTCTGTGTGTGCATGTGTATAGAAGAGGGTCAGGGGAAAGAAAGTGGGACACTGGGGTGGGGTGGGGTGGGCAGTGAAGTCCCAGAATTTGTATTGCATGTGGGCTGAAAGAGTAAACGCTGTTCAGGCTGCTAGTCCAAGGTTTATGCCCTGCATCTGACACTGAACATCTCGGAAACGTCAGGCAAATCAGAGCTCCATCAGTCTCAGCTTCTCCACCTGTAGGAGGAGGATTTCTAACAGCGCTTCCCCCAGCAGTCACTGTGTGGGCTCACAGATATGGCAGAGGGCTCAGAGAGATCAGATGGCAACAGAGCCCGTGATAAAGAGCAATAATATAAAAGTCAGACTCAGTGTGTTTGGAGGGGGGCGGGTAGTAGATGAGTAATAGAATAGGAAAAACGGACTGAGGCACCGTGGTGAGTGAATGTCCCATAGAAAGCATTTTAACTGAATTTGAAACAAGCCAATACCTGGCAAGTGTATACCTGGCAGTCAAATGCGACCCTCATTGATTCCATAGGAAAATACCTGGCCCTGAACATGAGACTGTTGTTGTTTACTTACTGTCATTTCCTCCAGGGGAAACCCCAGCGAGGACAGTCCAGATCACACATACCCAGTCCAAACATACCCAGTCCGCACCAGAGCCTGTGTGCCCTCTATTCCTAGTAGACCCAGAGACCCTCACTCACCAAGACAGGACAGATTGCTGATTCTTGGTTGGAAACAGTCTCTATTTCGAGGTACTTCCCCAGCCTCCTTCCACCGCGGTCCCTTTCTATTTCCCTGTCCCCCCTCACTTCTGCTGCCACCCTGATCCAGGCACCAACAGCACAGATGGCAGGTAGCCCATCTGAGGATGCACCTCAGTGGCTGTGAGCCAAGCTTGTCTGCCCTGCTCCCTTTGGCATCCTCTCTTCCCGGTTCCTGCAGGTGGGAGCCTGACCCCAGTGTGATCAGGCTTCCAGGAGAGAAGCCCGCCCCATTCCACTTGTTCAGAAGCTTCACTGGAGTCTCCCAACAGCAGAGTGCTGACCTGTGAACCAGATAAGAAGCATATTAGGGGGGAAATTCACTTTCCTCCATGGGAGAGCCTTTCATCCTAGAGGTTAGAAACTGCAAACAGCCTTTGACTCATGCTGACCGTCTCTGAGTGAGAACCACCAGCTCCCTCCAACTCAGACTTATCTTCCAATGTTAGGTCTGGAACACAAAATAGAGAATAAGGGAGGATTCTTAGGTTCTGCCTTTTGACATGAATCAGAGCATTATGGTGCATGATTGGGGATAGATCTAAGTGTCATGTGACCAATCATTCCATGTTATTATTCCTGGAAGCCCTGAGGGCTAAGACACAGAACCAGACAGAACGGATCATATTTTATATAGACATCCTAGTTTCACATCCCTCCATGCAGACATCAAGCAAGTCATCTCCCAGGTGAGATTAGGAAAGAAAGTAACACCAGTCTTCTTCTGTCCTGGAGACTTCCTCCCAACGACCGCAGAAACTCACTCTCACCCCCTCCCTCCCACTGGCCAGACTGCATGCGTTTCCGTAACCATCCCCATCAATCATTGGGCAGCGGTAGAGCTGGGACTCTGAGCCGTGGGCCTCCTCAAGTCCTCGTCTGGAGGGTGCACAAAATACAGGTGCCTCTGACTTCCCCACAGAGATTTGTATTCAGTGGTTGGGGGTGCGTTCTTTTAAATGTCTTCTGGTGGTTACACAAAAGGTCCTGACTCAGAATCCCTGCTTTAGAGAGCGGAGGAGGCACATGAGTGAGCCCTGGGGCCGCTCATCTTCTAGCCACCAGGAGGCAGCGGCCATGTCTTCTAAACACTGTGGTCATTAGGGTCTAGCGCACACAGTACACATCAAGGTCTTGTCTGCATCAAAAGAGAAAGTCACTCAGTTGTGTCTGACTCTTTGCAACCCCATGGACTTCTCCAGGCCAGAATACTGGAATGGGTAGCCTTTCCCTTCTCCAGGGGATCTTCCCAACCTAGGGATCAAACTGGGGTCTCCAGCATCGCAGGTGGGTTCTTTACCAACCGTGCTATCAGGGAAGCATGCACAATCCAAATAACCAAATATGCCCATCAAGTCTCCGTTTCTTGCAAAAATCACAAGCCCAGGGAGATAGGAATCAAGAGCCCAGACTAGGTCTGTCACTACCTGATCAGATGACCTTGAGCTAGGCACACACGTAACACTCAGTTTCTTCACCAGTAGCTTTATGAGGTTGGAGTAAATACTAAATTCCCTACAAACACCAAAACTGTAAATAATTATATGCATGCTTGCTAAATCGTTTTAGTTATGTCTGACTCTTTGCGATCCTATGGACCATATCCTGCCAGGCTTCTCTGTCCATGGGATTCTCCAGGCAAGAATACTGGAGTGGGTTGCCATTTCCTCCTCCAGGGGATCTTCCTGACCCAGGGATGGAACCCACATCTCTTGCATTTCTTGCATTGGCAGATGGGTTCTGTACCACTAGCACCACCGGGAAGTCACAAACAATTATATACTGGACTTTAAATGAATTCAATATATATATTTTTTTCCTTTGGAGTCTCCATCCTTATGTTCATGGTCTGAGAGTTAAACCCAAAGTAATAAGAATCAAGAATCATAAGAATCAAGTCAAACAATAAGAATTTTAACTCTGTCATCAATTCCTGTATAATTACGGTTAAGTCTCTCCTCGGCGCTCACGCATCCAGGGCATAAAGAGAAAAACAGGTGCTATCAGAGCACTCGAGCCCCTGGAATTAGAGGTGGGACTGGTGACTATGAAGTTCATGTCCTGACATCATCAACAGGGTCCCAGCCCAAAGCTGGTGACTCTACTTCAAGATGAAGGAAAACACTGCTGAAACTCCTGGCTACACAAGGGCCTTTTTCCCTTGCAAAGATCTTGCAAAAGGAAAAAAAAAAAGTAAGGGAGGGGCAAGAGGGGAGACAATGGTTGTATTTGAAGCAGAATCATGAATCTAAATAGAAGTTTCCGAAGATGTCTATCATGCATCAGCAACTCCTTAAAATAACAGCAAACAGTTTAGATCCATTATTTAGTTTCTGTGGAAAATAAACAACAGGGTCGAGTAGAATAGGAATCGTGGGTTTAGCCCTCAGTCCTCATTCATCTTCTGTGCCCATGCATTTCTAAGACAGGAAAACATTTTCCCAATTATAGCAGGAGCAGGAAGGGGGGGTGGGGGTGGGCCGGCATGGGCTTGCTGGAGATGCCCTGCTTATATGTCTGGGGCCTGAGGTTAGAATGGATGCCCTGTTGTGGGGACAGTTGATGAGCAATCTTTAAGGTCAAGGAAACCAGTTCCTGCCCAGGCAGAGGTTTGAGAGCGTCACAAGTCCACGCTGGCTGATAGCTACAGAGATGTTCAGAACCAGTGTGCCTTCTCCTCCAGGCTTAGTGCTTCAAGCTGGCAGAGTACCTTCCTGCCACATGGGGTCTTGACCTGCCTATTCAGAAAGTCTGACAAGTGGCCCCAGAGACAAGCATAAAGGTCCCACCCTACCCTGTCATATCCCCCTTGAAATCAGCTCAGATGCCTCCTGGAAAGCAAAGCGGGGAGACTGGATAAGCTCTGTGCGTCTTGTTTGCCAGGGGAGTTGCTCAAGCTCCTGAGTGTGGGCTCCTGTGTCTGACTACACTTCCTCACTTAAGAAATGACTTCACAGACCCAAAATAGCAGTAGCCATGGAACAAAACACAGCGAGGTTCAGGCAATAAGAGCCAAATCAAGAAATGAAACAGTGCAGCAGAAAGGAACCCAACATTGTAAATCAACCGCACTTTAATTAAAAAAAAAAAAAGAAAACAAAAATTAAAATGAAACATCCCTACCAGGTGACCAGGATAGGGTGAGGGTCTTCTCATGGGGCCGGGTTAGGATGGGTTGAAGGTCTGGGACTGGGACCCTCAAAATGGCTCTGTTCTAATGAGATAGTGGAGGAATTAGATTGAATTTGTCTAATATCTTACTTTGGTTGTTTGTAAAGGCATCTGGAATAGGTCAGTATTAGCACTGAATGTTGGTATTTGAGACTTTCCAGCCATCAGACACAAGGCTCCTAGAATTCCCAAATTCATCCCATCTTTTAGATGAAAAAGGATGCACACCATCATGTCCACAACACGAAGCATGGGAGGGAGAGGCAAAGCAAATCAGCTCCAATCTCACTCATCTCACCTTTCAGACTAAGTTCCTGTCTAGTAATTACTGCCTGTGATTGTGAGAGGTAATAGGTAGTTATCAGTGAGCACTTATCAGAGAGGTGAGCAGATCAGGGCTTCCCCCCATAGCCTCAGAGAGTAGGCTCCATTATGCCTTTGCTGAGTTACTTCACCCTATGCCTGTTTATAGTTATCTCCTCTCTGCAGAGCTGTTTTGAGATTTCAGGTCTGGAGAATGGATTTTCCCCCTCCCCCACCGGAAGCAGGGTGAATTCACAGACCAGACTGTTCCCTCGAAGAGGTGGGACGGAGACCTCTGGCATATTCTTGGACTAAGTCGCTCACTCAGATTTCTCCTCCCAGATACACCAACTTGAGCAGCCTGCATCCTTACTTTCTAACTTAGGAGCTGGGTGACCTTAAGACATACATTGAATCACTTTTTGGCTTGATGTCCCCTTCTGTAAAACGGGATCAATAATACCTACCTCATACTGCTTTTATGAAGGTGAATCTCTAACTAGATTCAGAATCTTGAAAGCCGGAGTATAAGGCTTATTCATTTTTGTATTCCTGGCATCTAGCAGAAGGACTGGCACATAGTGGTCACCTAATACATATTGGTTAAATGAATTACAGCTATTGAATAAAACCTATGGAGTCCCATTATTTGCTGATCCTCTGCTGACTTCCTTGAACACAGATGATGAAGGCTGAGGTTAGAATGATGGCAATTGAGAATCTAGAAAGAAGCACATGCAGAGCAAGACTCTTCTTAGAGGGTCATCGAGTCATGCCTTCTCTCTCCCGGAACAGGAGGGATTTCTGGTCTTCCCAGCCCCTGAAAACTCTGACCACCCCCATGCAGCTAAAAAGAATGGAGGATGTTCCCACTGACTGAAGAAGCCTGAAGACAGCAGGAAGCTGGAGCCCTGTGGGAGCTCCCCCACTTCTGACTCTGTGATGGAAAAACCCCACGGGCACTTCCAGAGGGCACTTTGGATGGTTCTCCTGGCCCAGTCTGTGTCCAGCTGCAGAGAGCTGTGTGGGTTCCATGAGGCTGTACTGGCATAAATGTACCAGATTTTCATTTTTCCTCTCCTCTCCATACATACTCCGTGACAAGACAGGCAATCGCCTGACGAGTTGTTCACAACTGACCAGGAACATGGCCAAAAGCCAGACCAAGAAAGAAAGGATTCTTCAAAGGCCTGGTGAAGGAAGATAACAGAGTTTCAGCCAAGTAAACAACACGGGGTGGGGGAGGGGGGACTATGGACATGACAAACCAGGGGCTGAGTTTAAAGGGAAGAGGATGGTCCAAACCCGTAACCTAGGAGACAGCATTCCTGCAGATGTGTCTGGGTCTGACTCACCCTCTCTGTATGAACTTGGGCTTAGCACAGCTCTCACCTGTAGATTGAGAGCATCACATTTCATAGTCATGGTGTAAGAAGAATCTCTAGAGTTCTTAGTTTCAAGTCACTCATTTTAAGGGTGAAGGGACAGGGGCTGGGAGGAGCCAAGGGTTTGGCAGGGGATCACGTGGCCAGTTTGCCTTAGAGCTTGGCCAAGGACCCAAATCTCTCTCTCTCCGTCTGTCTCTCGAGCACTGTGCTTCTCAGATTCGCAGAAGATAGCATCTCAGATTGTTACAAGACAACCCTCTGTGCCAAATAAACTTCCAGGCTTGCTCTGTTTTGAACCTGGTGACTGGAAGGAGTTACATACCAGCTCTGGAAGGCAAAGGGCTGCAAGAGACTTTGTCTCAGGTTTGTGTCTAGGAATGTGTATTTGTGACTTGATGCTGCACTGAACGTTGAAGTCTGCGAGTCTAAGGAGAGTGTAACAATCAGATACGCCTTCCTCTTTTCATGCTCTCTAACCCCAGACTTGATGAGGTCCCTAGGGATATTTTTTCATGGTCCTTTCATTCCCAAAGCTTCTGAGATTCAACTTCCCATCAGCTCCTGCCCCTTGATTGTCCTGGTTTCACACGCCTGCCTGCCCACCCACACTTACCAAACAGAAATAATTTTATCAAGTGCCCATGCTGCAGATTGCTTGTAAACAGCTGGGTTCAGGAAAAGCTCTGGGGATGAGTTCGGATCAGGAGTTAGCTTCCCTGGCATGCTATTTCTGGATTTACATATGCGTGGGCTGAATGTTTTAATTAGCGCTGCCAGCCAGTCTGGTCACAGCTACCCACCAAATGCTTTGCTTCTTAGGTGAGTGGTCGAGGGCTGTTCTTCAGAGGTTGAGTGCTCTGGCTTCAAGAAAAGGAAAACAACACCTGGGTGTCTGCATTTTATCTACTCATTCATGTTCAACAACTCTTCAGGGAGGCTCTATTAAGTGTCAGGCATTGAGCTAGACTGTGGGGACTCTGAGAGCAATAAGTCACAGATGTTGCTGATAAAGAGAACATAGATCATGGACATTAAATGAATATGTTGCGCAAGGTGTTACAATGGTAAAGAATCCTCCTGCCAAGGCAAGAGACACAGAAATGCGAGTTTGATCCCTGGGTGGGGAAGATCTCCTGGAGTAGGAAACGGCAACCCACTCTGGTACGCTTGCCTGGAAAATCCTATGGACAGAGAAGGCTGGCGGGCTACAATTCATGGGGTCACAAAGAGTTGGACATGACTGAGCATGCACCCACACACAGACAGTGAATGGTGAACGAGAATGTATGATACTGAGAGGCACTGGGTGTCAGGGAAGACCAGAGAAGGGACATTTTACCCAGCCTTGGGTACCTAGTGGAAGAGAATGAGGAAGTGGTTTCCACTGCCAAGAATCAGCGAAGGCTTCCTGGAGGAGGTGCTAAAAATCAGTCCCAAAGGATCTTCAGGGGTTAATAAGATACAAGCTGATGTTGGCAAGGCTTTCTTGGAAGAGCGAACAGCAAAAACAAAGAAATAAAGATCAGCAGCAGCATACGACGAGGTGGATGAGCAATATAGGTGGCTTTGTTCTCTAGAAGGGGCTGGCAGCTGCAAATAGTGTTCAGAAGTGTGTGACATCAGAGAATGGGAAGGAGAAGAGATGCAGGCAGCGAGCACATAACTAACCTTTGTCCAGCATTTCATAGGCTATTGTTTTCACATGTGTTGGCTCATCGGCCCACAGGACAGCCTCATGACATGCATAAAGGAGATGCTAGTACTCTGTGAGCCCAGCAGTGGTCCTCTAATGGTTCATCTTCCGTTTCCATCCTCTTCTGTAGCTCACTGCCCATCCTATGTTAACCTCCAGGATCTTAGTCATTCTTGATCTTCCTCAAAGCTCTCTGGTTTTCCCTTTGAGTCTCCTAAAAGCGAATCCACTCTAATGCAACCCCCAGACTTCTCCTTCTCTGGTATCATTGGTCCTCTGCTCTCATCCTTCTCATCACCACAGGTACACCCACATCGTCATGTTGACCAAATCCAAACCTTCAGCTCCTACCTTTCTCTGGAGATCTGACCACAAATCCCCACCTGACCAAGTGGACACCTCTGCCTGAGCAATGAGCACCTCACTGAATACATCCAGATGGGAACTCAGGACTTCTCCATAAGGCCTTCTCTTCTTTGGAAAACTAGACACCGTTCTCATCCTGCCCTTTCCCCTGAGTCCTTCTTTTACCCCAAAACCTCATCAATCTGTGAATTGCGTCTTCTAATTCAGGGCCATTTCCTGCATCAGCTATTTTCAATCTGCCAACCCACCTATTGCTCCCACTGCAAGAACTTCCCATATGGGTGTCCTACTCCCATACTCTCTCCTTTGGGCTATTATTTCCAGTTTCAGAAGAAATTCCTCCTTCTTCCCACCAAAAGCTCTCCTTTAGTCTGCTCCCCCGATTGAAGTCCTCCATCACATCGAGGTAAAATTCTAACTAAGTATGGGGGACCCTTTACCAGCCACCCCTTAGGAGGTTCTCCGGCCTTATCATCTACATCTCACCCATCAGCACAGCACTGCTGCCTGTGGGGCTCATTCGCCCTCCATCGCCTCAACACAGCCATTTCCTCTACTTAAAATTCTCCTCCTGCCCTAGGTGAGGCGGAGGTGCTCCTGTGTACGCTCAGTGCAGATTTTAATGCTCCACGCTGAGTGACCTCATTCCCTAATCAGACTAAACATCTTAGAAATGAGGTATTTGTCTTATTTACAGTTGTTCACCCAAAACCTAGCACAGACACATAATAGAGACACACACACATACAAATACACACATACACACACATCCCAATTAAAATGAATTGAACTCATCTGATCAATTCAAAGTGAAATCACTCAGTTGTGTCCAACTCATTGCAACCCCATGGTCTCTGTATATAGTCCATGGAATTCTCCAGGCAAAAATACTGGAGTGTGGAGCCTTTCCCTTCTCCAGGGGATCTTCCCAACCCAGGGATTAAACCCAGGTCTCCCGCATTGCAAGCAGATTCTTTACCAGCTGAGCCACAAGGGAAGCCCAAGAATACTGGAGTGGGTAGCCTTTCCCTTCTCCTGCAGATCTCCCCTACCCAGGAATCAAACCAGGGTCTCCTGCATTGCAGGTGGGTTCTTTGCCAACTGAGCTATCAGCGAAGCCTTGTATGTCTCCTTTTCTGCGACGCCTTCCTTGATTTCTTTAGGCATCCGTAAAAGGTTTTTCAGTCTGTATTATTCCACATGTTTCAGTGAATTACCATTCCATTTTAATTCATCTGTCACTGGATTGAGTTCCTATAAAGCAGAGAAGAACAGCCACCCAACACAGGGCTAGACCAATGATCGAGACTCAAACAATTTCCTAGCGAGTGAATGAGTCATCAGCTTATAGAATGGAGAACTGAAGTCTAGGGAAGTCAGGCATCCTGTGAAAAGTCAAACACTGGTGTATCTCAGCCTCGAACTTGGCTCTGAGGTCACAGATCTTTCCTTTAAAGCTGATACCAGTATCTCTGATTCTACAAGTTGCCACATCTGGGAAAACGCTCCATAAGGGAAGACTCTCCATCACCTCTTTTCTTGGGTAGCAGAACCCCCAGTGATTCCCATCCCGGTGCACGTGGGGCAGCCAGCCATCTACCAACAGTGACACCAGCAGTGTGAGCCCTCACGGCTGTGAAGCAAGTTGCTTTTCAAGTGACACGTAGGAACAAGGGAGCCCCTGCCAGAACAGGTGCGCTCAGCCACAACCTGAGCATCTCATCCTGGATCAACCCTGCCCCCGAGTCTAGCTCTGCCATTTCCCACATGTGACCTTGAGCGCGTCACACCACACAGGAACTGTGTTTTCTCAACAATGGGAATACAGGTAGCTACCCTTCCCTGCTGTTGTGCAGAAAGCAGCAACATATGCGGTGGCATACACCTTGTTCATATGCCTTGTCATTCTATCTCTGTGGACATGCTGACAAAGCAGGAGCTCGATAAATGCTCGCCATGGTGGCATCAAGCTACAACAATCTGGTCTCCTTTCAATAATTTCGCTGAGCCCTGGATCCTCCTTAGCTCTCTTTGTTGGTCTTCTAGAACTTGATAATGCAGGAAAAGAAAAAGAATTCAAATAATAGTTTAGAGCCTCTCTGATACACTGCAGATCCACCATGGTTCTGTTTTGTATGACTTTTGTAATCCTCACTGTAGTCAATTAAAAAAAAAAAATGCTTTCATATCTCCAGTGGGGAAAAAAGACACTAAAGGGAAACCCAGGATGCATGAAAGGTAGAAGAAACTCATGAAAGAGATGTTTCTGAGGATTCAAGGCCTTCCCCCATATGGTCCTCCCTTGGCATAAATATTCAGCCAAATAGTCCAATCATCCAGAAAGTGTTAGGTCCATTTCTGAGAATTCTCACAGTGTTAGTCATCTCCAATTTTTATTTGCTTTATATTATAAATCAAAAGTTTCCAACCTACATGCCAAGGGCCCTTGAAGGATATAGTTATTGTAAGCAGTTTCAAATTTGAGTGTGCATTAAGTGTTTTTTTTATTTTTTGCATAAAAAATTAAAAAAAAATCAGTGCTTTGCAAAAACATCCACACTTATTTTCCAGAGTATTTTATATTGTCATAAATAAAATGTGTATTTGTACAAGATCATTATCAAATTTTACAATAGCTGTCTGTCATTTTGCATTTCCCACAATACAAGTATTAAAAGGACTAATAATACCTTAATGTTTCATTGTGGGGAAATTTGCACGGGGTGTGTTCTGCAAAATGTTTGACATGAAAAACAATGCCAGTGCTAGCAGAGCTTAGGAATCCCTCTCATAAGTCAAAAACCCAGGATCTGAGTGGACCTAGCAGTTGGCTTCCCGGAGCAACTCAGAAACATATGTGCATTGCAGAATGACCTTGAGAAATCTTCCAGCTCCCAAAGATGAAGCTATCTGGGTCTGTCTGCCAACCTAATCCACCACACAGCCCTGGCAGGAGATGCAGGGAGAGTTAATCTTCCCTCCTTCCATCTGGGGGGCCCGGGGGTGGGGGAGCAGGCAGCAGCAGCTGCCAGCCCAGGGCCAACAGGAAGATGGGCAGAAAAGGGCAGTGGCAGCATACCCCGCACCCCCGTCCCAGGAGCATCTCCCCTCCTTTCCTCTCCGATCCCTCCCCATCCTCCCTCATGACAAGGCACCGGCAGAAAGTAAGTCTGGCGAACACACGGCAGGGAGAACACAGCGGCGACAAGCAAGGTGACTAACCTCATCAAGCCGTCACAAATTAAATACTGTCTGTGCAGGCAAGTGCACCTCCCAGCTTGCTTTGGGAACAGGAAGCTGAGATTTTCCACGCTGTGATCTGATAAGAGGCTGCGAGCCAGCTAGCCAGCCCAGGTGAGGACAGGACCAGTGGGCTATACTCACAGCACGACTGTGCCAGGTTGGCAACTGATCAGCAACAGTACACACCAGTTGCCCAGGCAGGTCACTGCCCACCGCTTCGGTGACACAGACGTGGACCCTGGCAAACTGGCTAAGGGCTCCTTTCTTCCCCACTGGACAGAGCAACCAGCCACTGGACGGGCCACTGAACCTGTGTCCTCGCAGGATGAAGGGTGCAGTTAATACTTGCTCACCTTCTGCAGGGAACCAGAGCCCTAATTAAGTGCAGTGTGTGAAGTGCTTTGAGGTTGCCAGATGAAAGCTGAGCTAGGAGTGCAAACTATTATTGCTAATTAATTATTGTCAGCAGAACAATTTACTCTGTGTTTTCAGGGCTAGGAGCCCTTGTTTACAGGTCAAAGAATGCTTTTCTTGTATATTTTCCACCTGTGTCTCCCACCCACAGTTCTGGCTGGTTGGAAATCTCTCCATCATTCTCCCCATTTTTCTCCTGTTGACCTTCCTCAGGTCCCTAACTGAAATGTAAGGTATACAGCCTCCCCTTCAGACCCCAGACGTAAGCAGACTTCCAAAAAGAGAGGACACGAAATCCTTAAGAAAGTGAGTGTAAGAAAGTAAAAGGGGATCTGACACAAAATATCTGTAGTGTTGGCTGGGAAACATAGAGTCCCTTTGGGAAAAACATGCGATTAATCCAGACAGAATATAGAACTGAAATATGGGAGCCTTTCTGCTAAGATGGTTTCTGCTGGTGAATGATGTTGACCTCTGAGGGGCAATGATACGCATGATCAGGAGGGTGCATCGGAAATTCTCAGAGCAGTGAGCCTCTCAACAGGACCAGCAACCTTCCTTTTAATAAACCCTTCCCTGCACCACTCTCCCCACACCGAAAAACCCAAGGCCTCTTCAACTTTAATTTCTATCTTCAATTAGTTAGGATAACAATTCTATAGAATTCCTAGAATGAAATGCGCCTCTGAGATTAAAAAGAAGGAGACCAGAGGCATTAAGAGAACAAAGCAGCGAGGATGGAACAATGCTCGTCTTCCCATCTTGGCTGCCACCTGGCGCTCACCACGCTGGCATCTGAATCAAGGGCATTGTGGATGCAAGACAAGAGACTCCCCAGTGAACTGTAGCTTTTATGAATAAATTGTACTTGCCAAAATTGGTTGGTTGTTTGTGGACATTGATTTATTTTCTCTGATTCTTTCTGATTGTTATATTTTGGATGGTGCTTACTGATGTGAAAAAGCCATCTAGTATTGCTGATAAATCTAGAGATAACGGCAGAGGTCAGAAAAGTAGAAAGGAAGGAAAAGAAGGGGTGCTGGCTGTACAATGGGAAAACTTTTTATGTAAAGAACAACTCTCTATGCCCGTTCGAATGTCATTTCACCTTATTTTGTAACTGTACAATTAGCAGGGTCCTTTGCTTGTTTTCTTTTTTTCCTTCTAGAGTTAAGAATAGAATAGAGTGCATAGTGAAAGAGTGTGTCTTATCTGAGGGCTCAGACACTTCTGCTGGGTTTCTTTGTTACTTCTTTGTCTTTTACTTCCTCAACTCTGCACAGGTGGTAGATGCAGGGTGAGAGAGAGAGAGAGAGAGAGAGATGGTCAAAGACAGAGGAAGGAGGAGAGAGGGAGCTTTCGGGGTGGTAGTGATTAGCAGCCTGGAGAAAGGAACAGTCTTGTAGCGCACTGAGTATGCACAGCTAACATACTCAAGGTCATGTGATGGGAGCATTCAGAGCTTTCAAGGTGAGCCGACCCGTTTGACTCCCTGGGTCTCAGTGCTCTCTATTCGAACCTTGTGCCAAGTTTGCATCTGGTGAGCTTTCTAAAAAAAGAGCGCTGAACTCAATTTAACTTCCAGGGGGATAGTTAGGCATGAAAGTTGAAAACGTAGGGCACTGGGGAGAGAAGAAGGAATGGGAGGGAGTGGCAAGAGGCTGCTGACTGACTGTTTCCATCTTTGGATCGCAACTCTTGAAACATTACACCTAAAATAGGTCAACAGGGATTTGGGATGAAGTGGGATAAGCTTTAGTTAATTATCCCAAATGTGCAGAATGCCTGCTTTTAAATCCTGAGTTGGATTTAATCACAGAAGCTGAGAAGATCTTCCAACATCCAAATCCATTTGAAAATTGACCGGAGGGGCATTCTATCCAAAAAGATAGCTTGTTCAGTAATAAGGTGGCCAACGCAGCCGCCGCACAAAGACAAGGACTCACAGTGGCTCGTTTGCGCACTGGTTCCTGGTGTCATTCGGGGAGAAACACAGCAGGCGGAATTAAGGAGCAAGTGCTGGCTCTGATCGCTTTCCACATCCTCCCCGTCAGGCTGGGTCTCCTGGGCAGAACAGACCTCAAATTCAATACAACAGAGACACGAGAAGAGACAAAACACCAGCAATCAATTGCTGGGGAGACTTGAATAACAGAGATGCTAAAAATGGGGGATGGAGGATACTTCAAACCTCACTTTGAGACACACTTTGTATTTAAAGTTACCTTGGCTTTTCAACGATCTTACATGAGTCTGGTGGGGGTCCATTTAAGGAAGACTGTGAGCCCTCCTGAGGTGTATTGTTAAAAAGACTAACATTTGCTGGAGGTGTAAAAGCAAGTTGATTTATTTCCTGAACCATTTTGAAAACCATCCTAGAAAATGCTTTGGATTAACCTCTACTGATAGCATCTTATAAAGCTTTTCATGACTTTGCGGTTTAGTCACTAAGTTGTGTCCAGTACTTATGACTCCATGGACTGTAGCCTGCCAGGCTCCTCTGTCCACAGGACTTCCCAGGCAAGAATACTGGAGTGGGTTGCCATTTTCTTCTCCAGAGGATCCTCCTGATCTAGGCATCGGACCTGCATCTCCTGCATTGTAGGCAGTCTCCAGCCTTGCAGACAAATTTTTTTACCAAATGAACCACCAGGGTAGCTTTCCATGATTTAGTGAAGTGGATCCAAACAGACCTCCCCAGCCTAGATCCTTCCCCCAACCATATATCCATCCCATACCCTCCATTCACAAAGGCATTGTCCATCAACATTCTGATGCTAAAACTCTACTCCGGGCACACCATGGTTCTAATCCAGCTTTGTCTTATAACTATTTCTTTTCATTTTTTTCCCCTTCCTTCTTGCTGCACATCCCAAATCACATGCTTGCCAAGGACAAGAGTCATATCTATTTAGGTTTGGGAGTTCAACGTCTCCAAGAGTGCTATCACTTTGAAGACTGTTAGAATATGGCTACTGTTGCATGAGTTCAGTTCTGTTGCTCATTTGTGACAGACTCTTTGCAACCCCATGGACTGCAGCACACCCAGCTTCCTTGTCCGTCACCAGAGCTTCCTTGTCACTACCAGAGCTTCCTTGTCACTACCAGAGCTTGTTCAAACCCATCTGCATCGAGTTGATGAGGCCATCCAACTATCTCATCCTCTGTCGTCCCCTTTTCCTCCTGTCTTCAATCTTTCCCAGCATCAGGGTCTTTCCCAATGACTCAGTTCTTCACATCAGGTGGCCAAAGTATTGGAATTTCAGCTTCAACATCAGTCATGCCATTGAATATTCAGCACTGATCTCCTTTAGGACTGACTGGTTGGATCTCTTAGTCTCCTCCAACACCACAGTTCAAAAGCATCAATTCTTCAGCACTCAGCTTTCTTTATAGTCCAACTCTCACATCCATACATGATTACTGGAAAAACCATAGCTTTGACTAGATGGACCTTTGTTGGCAAAGTAATGTCTCTGCTTTTTAATATGCTGTCTAGGTTGGTCATAGCTTTTCTTCCAAGGAGTGTCTTTTAATTTCATGGCTGCAATCATAATCTACAATGATTTTGGACACACACCTCCCCAAAAAAAAGAGTATCTCACTGTTTCCATTGTTTCCCCATCTATTTCCCATGAAGTAATGGGACCAGATGGCATGATCTTAGTTTTCTGAATGCTGAGTTTTAAGCCAACTTTTTCACTTTCCTCTTTCACTTTCATCAAGAGGCTCTTTAGTTCTTCTTCACTTTCTGCCATAAGGGTGGTGTCATCTGCATATCTGAGGTTATTGGTATTTCTTCTGGCAATCTTGATTCCAGCTTGTGCTTCATCCAGTCCAGCATTTCTCATGATGTACTCTGCATAGAAGTTAAATAAGCAGTTCCCGATTTGGAACCAGTCCGTTGTTCCATGTCCTGTTCTAACTGTTGCTTCTTGACCTGCATATAGATTTCTCAGGAGGCAGGTCAAGTGGCCTGATACTACTATCTCTTGAAGAACTTTCCACAGTTTGTTGCATAAGTGGTGATAATGAACTGATCTAACAAACACTTGTTGAGTATCTAATAGGAAATACTGCCGTTATGTTGTTTACAAAAGTTCGAGTCCTTTACCCCCAGGAAGTTTGTGACCTATTGAAAGAGAGGAGCAGCAGAAGTTATGGGAATGACTCCGGTAGAGGTAGAAAATCCTGAAGCAGGAACCTGCTATAAAGCTCAGGAAGCTCAGCTCAGTGCTCTGTGGTGACCTAGAGGAGCGGGATGGCGGGGGATGGGAGGTCCACAAGGGAGGGGATATATGTACACGTGTAACTGATTCACTTCACTGTACAGTAGAAACTAACACAATGTCACAAAGCAATTCTTATCCAGTAAAAATAGCATGCTGGAAATATACAGCACAAGAATACGGATACAACAGGTGGCATATGGGGCTCAGAGAAGGTGCCCTATGAGCTGGATTTTATGGGAAGATTGGGGCTTTGATAGAATAGGGCAGAAAAGGAATTCCAGGCTGAGAAAGCCATTTGAACAACAGCACGGATGATGGTGGGGTTAGATCACTGCCAATAGACTCGTGTCCACTTTGACATAGGGTGCCTAGACAGATGTGAGAGAAGTGAACCTAAGGTTCCCTGCAGAATTCCTTTACTCTCCTGCTTCTAGAATGGACACACTTGCTCCAACACCCAGGAATCAGAGAAATAAATTTCACTTGCTAAACAACCTCGTATCACTCCAGGGCAGAATCTATGAAGTGGTCCTGGGGCCCTGACTCCCAAATAGAACACAGATGAGGACTCCGAATTTCCCAAATCTCACTCTCCTGATAGCTAATGCCTACCCTCAGCCCCACTCCCAGGATCCTTTGAGAGGCCTTACATAGTCACAGATACAGAGCTTTCTACCAGACTTTAAAACAAGAATTTCACCTCGGAGGTGAGAACGGATATGAGAAATTTCAGCCCAAAGAGTGATTTTCCCCCAAGGCTGTCATGAGCACCTGAAGACAGGGGTTTATAATGGAAGTGCCATCGCAGCTGTAACTACATTGCCGCAAAAGTGTGACACTGTCCCCAGGTACAGGCACTGTAATAAGACAGAGCATTTAAATGATGCTTGGAAGGACAACCATGGTATGCAGTTGTCCTTTTCTAGATCATCACATCTCCCAGTCGCTTCCACTTCCAGCTAAAAAGACACACAAGTTGCATGGGGGAAAAACTTAGTGCAAGAACGGCAAGTTTTGTAACTAGAGAAAAATCAATTATGAAGGACGCTGAGTTCTGACTTGAGGCAACTGTCACTAGGAGGCTGTGATAACCCCAGGGCTCTGGGAGAGTTCACCAGGGTTCAATTCCCTTCTGGCCAGCCCCCGAGCCTCTCTGAGCAATTCCCTGGGACGGTTCCTGAGCCAGTTATCTTAACATTCCATTCCAGTTTAGAATTGAGGTGATGCGATCAGGCTTTCCTGGTACACAGCACAGCATAAAATGTAACTCTGCAAGGAAGCGGGAGCCGATATTAACACAAAGGGAGTTTCTTTCTCCAACATTTCTATCAACTACTTCACTGCTCTACTTCCATGGACCATATCCTGAGATCATGTGGAATTTCATCAAATTAGTAAAAAGGTCCCAAGTCACACAGGAGAAAACAAATAAAATTCTCATTGATGTCACATGAGACATCAGGGGGGAAAAAGCCAACAGAAAATGAAAACTACCCTTTCATCATTAGGAAACTATGTGTTGGAAGGAAAGTTATGACCAACCTAGATAGCATATTCAAAAGCAGAGACATAACTTTGCCAACAAAGTCCGTCTAGTCAAGGCTATGGTTTTTCCAGAGGTCATGTATGGATGCGAGAGTTGGACTGTGAAGAAAGCTGAGCACCGAAGAATTGATGCTTTTGAACTGTGGTGTTGGAGAAGACTCTTGAGAGTCCCTTGGACTGCAAGGAGATCCAACCAGTCCATCCTAAAGGAGATCAGCCCTGGGTGTTCTTTGGAAGGACTGATGCTAAAGCTGAAACTCCAGTACTTTGGCTACCTCATGGGAAGAGTTGACTCATTAGAAAAGACTCTGATGCTGGGAGGGACTGGGGCAGGAGGAGAAGGGGACGACAGAGGATAAGATGGCTGGATGGCATCACCAACTCTATGGACATGAGTTTGAGTGAACTCTGGGAGTTGGTGATGGACAGGGAGGCCTGGCGTGCTGCAATTCATGGGGTCGCAAAGAGTCGGACACGACTGAGCGACTGAACTTACATGTATGTGTACATCTGTGTGTACATACATTATATATTATATATATTTGTCTCAAATCTATAATCAAGTTTCACATTACATGTGCCTACATGAATATCCTCTGTTCTATTTTTTACTTTATAATTGCTTCACAAGATTGTGTTCCCTTTTGCTGTACAAAGTGAATCAGCTCTTTGTCCACATACATCGCCCTCCTTCTTTAGCCTCCCTCCCGCTCGTATCCCACCCTTCTAGATCAACACAGCACTGAGTTGAGCTCCCTGTGCTTTACAGCAGCTTAGTAAAGTACCTAGTACCACTAGGGCCATATTTTATGCATGGTGGTGTATATACGTCAATCCAAATCTCTCAGTTCTTCCCACCTTCCCCTTCCCCCAGTTTCCACATGTCCATTCTTTATGTCTGCATCTCTATTTCTGCGCTGAAAAAAGGTTTAATAGTCAGAAAGATAAATAAATATATGTGTATTAATAAATATCCTCTTGATAGAGCAGATACTCCAAAAGCTATGGGTCTCAGTTTTTCCCTCAGGCTAAATGTGGGCAATTTAGCTCATTTTGCATGACTCTCTTTCCATTAGTAGGGTTCCAATCCTCTTTGATTTGTTAGTTTAAAGAATAACAAACCTCGCCCTCTTCCACATTTAGCATAATGCATCCTTTATCAAGGTGCCTTTGGTGCCCAAGAGAACAGGCCCATCAGTGTGGACAAGTCTGCATGGTGAACCAAATATTTGGACACTTGCCTATTTGTGTCTTAACAGCTCTAAGAAATCTGATACAGCAAAAGGAAACCATTGACTTTCCCAAACTTGTCTCACCGCTGTATTTAGTGCGTGTGTGTGTCAGTCACTCAGTTGTGTCTGACTTTTTGCCACCGTATGGACTATAGCCGCCAGGCTCCATCTATTCATGGGATCTCCAGGAAAGAATACTGCCAAGGGTTGCCATTCCCTTCTCCACGGGATCTTTCTGGCCCAGGGATTGAACCTGGGTCTCCTGCATTGCAGGTGAGCTCTTTACCATCTGAGCCACCAGGGGAGCCTGCATTCGGTATCTGCCCCACCCCCACCCCCCGAGCCTAATCTTGTTTTCCTGACAATTACTCATTGGAACATATTTGGGACATGGTGCAGGAAGTCTGTGTGCACACTGCATAGAGTATAATGCAGGGTTAGGGGCCAAGAAAAGTCACTTCCCCAGCTTGTGTTTCTATGTGGACAGCTTTACACTAGAGATATTATCTTCAAATAAAAGCAAATATTTCCTGACCATGTACTGTGTGTACCATACACACTGTTGACTGTATTTTGTGCATCATCTCATTTAATCCTCACGGTGAGGATAAAATAATACATATGAGGTTGGTGTGATTATTATTATTTATATATCACAGATGAGGAAACTAAGGCTCAAAGAGCTTAAAAAATTTATCCAAGGTCATACTTAATTGATGGAGGTATTTTGCCCACCAGGAAATATTTGAGAATGTCCAGAGACACTTTTGGGGGGGTCAAGACTGGGTGGATGAGCGTCTATGGAGGGAAGCCTATTACTGGCATCTAATGAGTTGAAGACAGGGATGGTGTTTAAAATCCTGTAATGCACAGGACAGGGAAGCCTGGTGTGCTGCAGGCCATGGGGCTGCAAAAAGTCCGACACAACTGAGCTGAAATGAACTGAATGCACAGGACAGCTGTCTTTCCCCCAAACAGAATGATTTGATCCAAAATATCAACAGTGCTAAAGCTGTGAAACCTCGTGTTAATAGGATATTCTAGAAGCGAAAGATATCTGCAAAGCAGGTTAAAATTTACAAAAGGCTTTTGACCCCGTTCTCTCATTTGCTCTTATAACATTTCTCTGAAATAAGGAGAAGAGATTTCGCCATGTTCATTTCTTTCATGGATGAGGACTGAGGCTCAGGTGGTGGGGGCTTGTCTGAGGTGGCCAGGATGCAAGGCCAATGATGGAACCCTTGGGACCTCACACCCCATCCCCTTCTCTAGAGACAGTCATCCTCTGATACAGCCAAGCTGGGGTGCAGGTGAGGGGTGATGTAGCTGCCTCTTTCCAGGAAGCTTTATGTCCATACAAAGTCTTCCCAACAGTCTCTGGAGAAAAGAGAGACCAAATGCTTATTTCTTCCCCCATCGTATGATAGAGCATGAAGTCTGTGAGATGCATCTCACAGAAACAAAATCTCCACAATTTATCCACTAAATCAACGAAGTGGACCTTAGTGATAAACACACATGGCTTATTGGTAGTCTTCCTGGTGGCTCAGACTATAAGGAATCTGCCTGCAATGAGGGAGACCTGGGTTTGATCCCTGGGTCGGGAAGATCCCCTGGAGAAGAGAATGGCAACCCACTTCAGTATTCTTGCCTGGTGAATTCCATGGACAGAGGAGCCTTGTGGGCTACAGTCCACACGATCGCAAAGAGCCAGACAGGACTGAGCAACTAACACTTTCACTTTCTTTGTTCAGTAGGATGGAGTGTTGGTACATGACAGAAATTATATTCATCTATTTAACTGGTTTTTTTTTTTTAATTCCTCCAACCTGCAAAAGGAGTCTTAGGTGTTTCTAACTTTTAATTTTGTATTGGGTTTTAGCCGATTATCAATATTGTGACAGTTTCAAGTGAACAGCAAAGGGACTCAGCTATGTATATATATATATGCGTATATGTATCCATTCTCCCCCAAACTCCCCTCTCATCCAGGCTGGTGCATAACAATTGAGCAGAGTTCCCTGCACTATACAGTAGGTCTTTGTTGGTTATTTGCTTTAAATACAACAGCATGTACATGTCTACTCCAAACTCCCTAACTATTCTTTCCCCTCATCCTTTCCCCTGGCAACCATATGTTTATTCTCTAAGTCTGCGTGTCTGTTTATGTTTCGAAAATAAATTCATTTGTATCCTTTCTTTTTAGATTCCATATATGAGGGATGTCATAGGATATTTCTCCTTTTCTGTCTGACTTCACTCAGTGTGACAATCTAGGTCCGTCCATGTTGCCACAGACTGCATTATTTCATTCTTATTGATGGCTGAGTAATATTCGAAGGAGTTTTAGTTTTCAGAGAAGTCCAAGTATGTGGCCTTTATAGTTACAGCCCACTCCCCAGATTTCACTTTCCTATAACCAGTCAGTACTCATCCTACCTGAATAGTTGCAAGAGGACATGGAATTATAGTGCTTTTCCATCTTCATACATGGCTCAGAACTCTCTGCAAGGTTCTTCTAGTCCTCGGAGTTGACATCACGGCCATTTAGAGGGAATCTGCGGGAGCAAAGGGCAGCAGGGAAGAACTAACACAAGCTCATGGTGAAACATAAGTAGCATGTCTGTGACGTCCTCTGAAGATTACGTCTGCATGGTCTCCACCTGGAGTGACTCTCATCCCTCAAAACTGAGGTTCCACCCTCAATAGCCAACTGTCTGAGCTCAGATTTTCACTTGTAAGCATCTCCTGAAAAAAAATCATTAATATCCTCGCAGAAGAGGATTACAAATTTAATCTTTAACCAACCTTAATGCTTACAAGAGGCTCTATTAGACAAATCAGGGCTTTGCAATCAAATGGACCTCAATTCAAGCCTGGTGTCTTTCACTTAGAATGAGATTCCAAGAGCCTACAATGACAAATAATTGGAAACTTGTGTGGATTAAGTGGCATAAGAGATGTGACGGCGTGACCTCCACTCCATGATATTAGCATAATATTAGCATGAACTAATACGTCAGATTACTGAGGTCAGCGCCCCATCCTCCACCCAGGCTTGGGTATAAGAGGAAGAGCAGCATATTCACACTGGGAGGAGAAATGAGCTCAGAAGAGGAGTCAGGCCAAGTCTGCCAGACGAGACAGATCACCCAGGCATGGGGCACATGGGAGAAGACCACACCCCCCACAGTGAGGGGGCTCTGACACCAGATAGGAGCCCTGCCTGTCTCCTCCAGGACTCAAGCCAATTCTGGCAGGATAAGTCCCCAGATCCTGTTGCTCTGACTGCTAGGACATACCTTAGGACACCAACAAGGCTGTGACAAGCACAGGACTAGCTCCAAATTCTGCTCCAAGATTCTTCCAAATATGGCTCAGTGCCCAGCAGCTCCTTTCCGGGCCACAGGCAAGCCAGACCAGCCTCAGGGCTTCTCTGCTGACCACCACCCCCTCATTTGGTGCCTTCAGGGACAGCAGCAGCCCCCTTATGGACCAGCATCGCTTGCAGTGCATGTCATTTTAAGTCAGCACCATCTGTTCTGGGCCCTCATTATGTATTCATAATGAACATATGTAACAATTACATCTGAAAAGGGAAAAAAGTAGGGTTTTATGGTTTAGCTTCAAGTAAATGCTCTTTGTGCAAGCAGGCATATTTTTGAGCAATTTGGTTTTGTTTTTATTTTGTTTCTCTGTTAATCCCTGAGAAACTATTTGAAGCAGATAAGTTTTCATTCTAGGCTCAAACATTCAGCTTGGAATGACCAGAAATGGAAGATCACAGCTTGCAGCTCTAAGAATAAGAAATAAAGTAAAAACCAGGGTCCTCCCCAGGAGTGATACCGGACTCAAGATACAGTAGACAGCTGGGATGGAGAACATGGAGCATGGCTTTGACCTCCTCCTAACACTGACCTCAAGCATGTTGGTCTAAGTCTGTTCCTTCCACATATTAGAAATATCGATACTAACAGCAACTCTGCCTTAGAGTCAGGAGAAGGATGGAAGGGAGCCATGCAGGGCAACAAGCATAGCACTCAGGGTAGCTTTCAGCTCTACCTGGGTCTCAACTTTACCAATCTTGAAGGGGTAGGAGGGTTGACACTTTAGAATCAAATAGCTGGAATAGATCTGGCCCACTTTCCAGAGGACTAGAATCCTATAGTGATAGGAGCTTTGAAATATGGACAGTTTTTATTAGTATGTGCATGTGTGTAGAAACAATAAGTGATAGATTGGTAGATCAGAGAAGGCGATGGCAGCCCACTCCAGTACTCTTGCCTGGAAAAACCCACGGATGGAGGAGCCTGGAAGGCTGCAGTCCATGGGGTCGCAAAGAGTCAGACACGACTGAGCAACCTCACTTTCACTTTTCACTTTCATGCATTGGAGAAGGAAATGGCAACCCACTCCAGTGTTCTTGCCTGGAGAACCCCAGGGACGGGGGAGCCTCATGGGCTGCCGTCTATGGGGTCGCACAGAGTCAGACATGACTGAAGCGACTTAGCAGCAGCAGCAGTAGCAGCATACTGAGATACAGGTGACTAAGATGATAAAGAATCTGCCTGCAATGCAGGAGACTGTGGTTTGATTTCTGCGTGGGGAAGATCTCCTGGAGAAGGGAAAGGCTACCCACCTCAGTATTCTTGGGTTTCCCTGGTGGCTCAGGTGGTTAAGGATCTGCCTGCAATGTGGGAGACCTGGGTTTGATCCCTGGGTTGGGAAGATCCCCTGGAAGAGGGCACGGCAACCCACTCCAGTATTCTTGTCTGGAGAATCCCCATGGACAGAGTAGCCTGGCAGGCTATATGGTCCATAGTGTCACAAAAAGTCGAACATGATTGAAGTGACTTAGCACGTAAGCAAGCATACAGAGATACATAGATACGAGGGCTTCCCTGATGCTCCGGGGTAAAAAAATCCACCTGCAAGGCAGGAGACTCAGGGCCAATCCCTGGGTCAGGAAGATCCCCTGAAGAAGGGAATGGCAACCCACTCCAGTATTCCTGCCTGGAGAATCCCATGGATAGAGGAGCCTGGAGGGCTACAGTCCATAGGGTCACAGAGTCCGACACAACTGAGAGACTAGAACACCACCACCACATAGATATGTGGATAGATAATAAATACATGTGTACCTAGACTGATACAAAGACACATCGGCAGGTGACAGATAGCTAGACAGACAAACAGATGTGTTTCACACATAAAAAGTTGGGAGACTGTATTTATCATGTAAATAATGACTATCTCAGATAGTATGATAAGACCGGGGAGGGAGAACGTTTAGGAAAGCAGCAAACAATAGCCCGAATAGGGTCTCTCTGAAGACCCTGGAGGTTCCAAAGAGTAGGGGTTTGACACAAGGATAAATGTAAAAGAGGGATTCTCTGGCAGACAGCTCAGGGAAACATTACTGAATCTTCTGGATTTATCTGCAGGTACATAAGCCAAGTTAGGTTCAAGGAAACAGTTTTGAAATGTGGGAAATAGAGTTCACCACCAACCTTACCAGCTCCTCAGGAGGGTTTTGAGGATTTGGAAAGGCACAAGTTACCCGCCTCGTACAAGCAGGCAGAGGGCACCATGACGTGGCCAGGAGTCCGGCTGCACAGTCACCGCAGCAACCGTAGTCGGGATGTGTAAGAGTCCAGGAAATCACCCGTGTGCAGGGCCGTGAGCTCCTTAATTCCATCTGAGCACAGCGGGCGGGGCCAGGGGGGTAGCTATTTGTGCCCTAAAAGTAAGTAGAAAAAACCCATGACGTACCTGTCCCACATGGGGTGGATTTAATGAGCTTAGCACTTCAGTCATTTGCTTCTGCCCCCAAAGCCAAGGAAAAGCTTAGGGCCACCTGGTGAATGGTAATTGCTGGCTCTGTGTCCGGGAGCAGAACAGGCACGGCAGTAATAGATTTCTTTTTTTCCTGGAAGAGGTGGCAGTGGACAGCTAGCAGTGCTCAGCCAGTCTGAGCTCTGCTTAGCCTGGCGCGCTGTGGCACCTGTTAGCGCAGGGTAGCACCGACTGCCAGGCTCGTGGGCTTGGACTGTGCACTGAGGTCGCTGCAGAAAAAGTCTGGAGGTCTGTTCAGTCTCCAGTGATAGCAACGGTACTTGACAGATGGGCACTCAGGCTGGGGCTGATTGATGCAGAAGTGCAGTACGTTAGGCTTTGAAATCTCCTAAGGTTATACTTTATGGGCTGCCCTGGTGGCTCAGATGGTAAAGAATCTGCCTACAATGTGGGAGACCCAAGTTTGACCCTGGATTGAGAAGATCCTCTGGAGAAGGGAATGACTCCCCACTCTGGTATTCTTGCCTGAAGAATTCATCCTGCCAGAGGATCCTGGCATGCTACAGTCCATGGGGGTCAGTTGGACACAACTGAGTGACTGACACTTTCACTTTTTCAATGTTATTCCTCATCCCCTCCAGAGACATGGAGACACACACAGATCACCAACTGCCTGAGAATTAAATACTCCCCTTATTAACCTAAGAAATGACCCATGGCCCCACAATGCAGGGCTTTCACTAAACTCCATTGCACAATACAGCTTTTTCATTGAGACCAAAATGCAGCATCTTACTTCCCACTCTGCATTCAAGCCTTGTCCAGTGTGCCTACCTTGATGAGACAGGAAATGAAAGTGCCCACTACACCTAAGCCCTGAAGACCACGATCCATGCTGCTGGACTGATCCCTGCCCTCTCGGCATGAACTCCCCGGCTAGAAAGGACGACTGATGGACCTCCAAGGCTAAATGTTTGGCTTCACGGCTTCTCCTCCTTCGAGGAGGTGGGACGGGACAGAGGGGCTGGGGGTGATTTCTCCAACATTCCTCTGGTGCAGAGGGAAACAGCAAAGGGTCTCTCCTTTCTTGAAGTGGAAAGCAGGAATATGAGTCCCCCTTTTAACACGGCCAGCCCAATTAGGGTGTAACTAAGAAGATGGAAGTTCACCTGGAGCTTTGCTTCCTCTGGGCTGACAAACGGGATACCGAGGAGGCTCTGCGGCTGATAGAGCTATTTCAGGCCTCTGCATTCTGATCTCCACCGCCAGCCTGAGCCCCTCGCCTCCTCTTGAAGTGTGTTTATCATGCAGCCAAGACAATAGGAGCGTGAGGAGAGGAACCACAGCACAGCCAGTGCTGAGAGGACTGACATTACAGAGCAGCTCTGGTTTGTTTAGGAACCAGTTCAAAGGTTAATTTATGGAGGACTTCTTGACACACTCACTTGCACGCCTAAGTTGCATCATGTTTAAAACAACAACAATAACAACTGTGCTCCAGCAGCTTCTTAAAATCCTCAAATTCAGTCCTCCTGCCCCACTGTATAGAGAAGAGAAATAAATGAATCCCAAAGGTGCAGGCTTTCTAAACTCTGTGGAGTGATTTTCCTACTGCTCTATTGATGAATCACCATCTCTCTCTCATTATTACCTTTCTGTTCTTAGTTTCCCGTTTTTTTTTTGGTTTTTTTTAATGAGGAATTTTTTTTTAATACAGCAACTTGTGACTATAACAAAAAGGAAGCAGATGCAAATATACAGAACAAACTAGTGGTTACCAGTGGGAGAGATATAAGGAGGTGGCGGAAGTAGATTATATACTACATGCGGAGTGATCAGATATAGTAACAAATACTATTATTTGTTTTTGTTCAGTCTAATTTCATTTCTCTCATTATAGCTTAATTGCATATAGGATCAGTTGGAATCCATGAGCTTCCCTGTCCATTCACTATCTCCCAGAGTTTGCTCAAATTCATTTCCATTGATGGGTGATGCATCACTTATCTTAGACTTCTTTCTTGCTTATTTAGCATAGTAGTCTTTTAGTGGTTTTCTTTTTATTTTTTAAGTAACTTATTATATTTGTTTAGTATTATTTTCATATTATTTTATTTATTTAGGTTTTTTTGATTTCCTTTATACAGGAAATTTTTGTCACTTATCTATTTTATTCATAGTAGTTTGTATCTGTTATCCCAGTCTCCTGATTTACCCCTCCCTGTTTTCCCTTTTGGTAACTATGCTTGCTGTCTTATATTTATAAATTAATTAATTTTAATTGGAGGCTAATTACTTTACAACATTGTGGTGGATTTTGCATACGTCAACATGAATCACCCACAGGTATAATGTGTCCCCCATCCTGAACTCCCATAAGTTTGCTTTCTATGTATGTGAATTTCTGTTTTGTATATATATTTCTTTGTATTTTTTTAGCTATCACATGAAAGTGTCAGTATATAATATTTGCTTTTCTCTGACTTACTTTATAGAGTATAATATCCTCTAGGTTCTTCTGTGTTGCTGCAAATGGCAATATTACATTCTCTTGCATGACTGAGTAATATTCACATGGATCACATCTTCTTAAGCCAATCGTCTACTGACGGGCACTTGGGTTGTTTCCTGGTCTTGGCTACTGTAAATAGTGCCTCCGTGAACACTGGGTGCATGCATCTTTTTGAACTAGAGTTTTTTTTACTTTTGAGGATAAATTGTCTTACTCATTCTGTAACATTGCCCAATCATCAATCCTCAAGTTCTTGCCCTCTTAATTTGCAGTATTCCTCCTCACTCAGGAAAAAGATGAGGCATGTGATCTGATTAACTTGAGATGGGGCGATGGGGAGAGAGGATGAAACCTTACTGCTCACTCTCAATCACATTTTACTATTATAGCAGAAACTTATTTCTCTTGCTCAGTTGCGTCTGACTCTTTGAGATCCCGTGGACTATAAAGCAACAGGCTCCTCTGTCCAAGGGATTCTCCAGGCAAGAATTCTGGAATGGGTTGCCGTATCCTCCTCCAGGGGAGCTTCCCAGACCAAGGATCCAGCCCACATCTCCTGTATCAGCAGGTGGATTCTTGACCATTGAGCCACCTGGGCTTGATGCAATCAAAGGAGTCCCGGATTGGAGTATGCTGCTACCTGGTCCCTCTGCCTCCAGCATCCTCCCCTCCACACCACTCAAATCTCTAATCCTGTCGGTCCCCTGTCTATGGATCTTTGATGACGCCCCGCTTGAACTCAGGCATCTGATACCTGGAGGTCTTCAGACAGAATTCTATAATATTAAGAGTTTTAGTGTATGCTTTAATTTCTGATGATATGAAAATTTACCCAGGGATTTTGGGGGTCACCAAGATACTCACCTTGAACAGAATACTGTGAAGCAATTAAAGTGTTTGTGTCTGTGTTTGTGTTTACAATGACGATGGTGACAAGCTGCACTTCTTTCATACGGAAGGCTAATGAGAAAAGAACAGAGGCCGACTCAATACATAAATTATGCTTTCTTTCAAAGTGAAGGTCAAATGACCTCAATGTTTACCATATGAATGAAGATTTCCCAGTAGTTTGGATAGAGAGATACAGTGGAGAAATTGAGTTATCACACTGCACAGGGTAATAAAAGCATGACAAATACAAAAGCTACACTGAGGTAATCAATTACACACGCGTAACTCCTATTTAGACCAACAACCTAGTGCACCATATTAACTTTGCTTAATTTTTATTTTATTGGCTTTTAGTTTCATGTGATTTAGTTACACATTTCTTTTGATTTTTGTTGTTGTTGTTGTTGTTGTTCTATTAGAGATACAAGGATGGCATCCTTGAGTATGTTGGTAAATAAAAAGCTGCTTTACAACAAAAATATTTTCTCGATATTGAGGGTTGATGGGTATGACAATCAGGGTCTCCCCAGCAGAGAGAGAGCCCCTGTGGAAGAGTTGACCTGAAAGTAATTTAATGAAGGGGTTGAGCAGATTAATAGCACCAGTAAACATTGGTGAGGAATCCAAGAACTAGCAGCAGTGGGCTGAAAGGGCAAAGAGAGGTCTCCTGGAGAGCAGAGGGAGCCAGAGCAGCTGGAAGGGGGCTACCCGATGGTAGCAACAACCTAGAGACACTGGACCCCTTTCTGAACACAGCACCACAGCAGGGAGGCAGCAGGGGAATAGATACTTGTCACTGTTCCCATCACCCTCTGATCACCCTGGAGATTGCCCCAGTCACCCAAGAGCCAGAGGACAAGGGAACCTGGAGTATGCACAGCAAACAAGAGTAGAGATTGGATGGAGGAGGGAGTGAAGAATAACCAGAATAATGGGAATTTTTATTTTTCCTTCAAAAAATAGAATATACTTATTCAAATGCAAGAAACGTTGTCCTGAAAGCTAAAGTCCATAATGCAGTGCCCAGGACCCTCCCTTGGCTGGATTTGACCACCTGTCTCTCCTAATCTCCAGCCACGTGAAATCACTAACAATTCATAATAAACTGTGTTAAGCCATTATCCCTTTTCTAACACTAAATTCCCTGCTCAAAATATCTCTCTTAATCCCAGCTGCTTGTTTACCATGAACCTGTAAACAGTACCTCACCTTACAAGATTCAACACAAATGCCAGTCCTTCTGTAAAATCGCTCCTGGGTCCACTTAGCACAGATGAAGCAATTGCACTGTTCTCTGCATCTCTAGTATAAATCTGCACACTTCTGCAACTACACTTACCAGAGCACAGCACTTCTCCTTAGCACTAGACACTAAGTTCCTAAAGGGCAAGACACATCTTTATGGTCTTTTTATTCACACGTGCTGTAAAGTATGTCATATAACAGAACTCAGCAAGCAAAAGGAGGGCTTTCCAGGTGGCTCGGTGATAAAGAATCCACTTGCCAATGCATGAGATGCAGGAGACATTGGTTCGATCCCTGGGTCGGGAAGATGCCCTGGAGAAGGTCATGGCAACCCACTCCAGTATTCTTGCCTATAAAATCCCATGGTGGTGGGCTACAGTCCATGGGGTCTCAAAGAGTTGGACACAAATGAGCAGCACATAGCACAAAGAAGAGAGGAAGGAAAGGATAAGCGAGACCATGGAGTATCTGGTATCTATTCTTTATATGATTTTAAGCAGTTCATAACTTCGCTGAGTCTCAACATCTTTATCAAAAAACTGAAGAGAATAAGATCAAAATTCTGATGAACACATGTACACCCACGGCCGATTCAGGTCAATATATGGCAAAAACCACTACAATATCGTAAAGTAATTAGCCTCCAATTAAAATAAATTAATTAATATAAAAAATAAAAATCTAAATAAAGAAAGAAAAGTGCAAGCTCTCAGGACAGGAGCTGACTTACTACAATTATTACTATTGAAGACCAATAAAAATGTTCATTTATCTAATCATCCATTGTCTCCACCTACACACTGTCTTCCAGAAACTGAAACCATTTGTAACTCTGTTCCAGCCAGTCTTTTCCACCTACTCCTGCGTCTAAACTAGCAACTACGTGGTGGAGCCCATGCAAAGATCTGCTACAGGCACTTGTGTTTCTCTCTAAGTAAAAAAAATGCTGCTGTTTTCTTTGTTGAGCAGAAAGGGAGGAAGCAACGTGTGGATGGAAATGCGTTCTGTTCTTCAGCAGACATTTGTCTTTAAATGACTGGCTCACCAAACAGATGAACAAATGAATGAAATTTCTTCAGTAGATGAGTATGCTGCTTGCATGACAGGTGTCTCTACGAGGTAATTTTCTCCATGGGGGGTGGGGGGGTTTAGACGAGGCAGAATCCAAAAGACCCACTGGTTATATGGGAAGGAGCGGAAAGAAGTCAGTGTTCTCTAAAATTGAGCCAAATAAGCTCAGCCCTTAAGCTCTTACTTACAAGGTCATTGGCTGCTCAAAGAGAACATCCCCACAACAACCCAAAACTGGACTAAAACAAATTGAGAAAAGAAATGCTATGAGAGGTCCTACGGTCTTTCATGAGTTCTGGCTTTCCATGTAAATTCCCAGATGGCCAATGGACCTATAGTCTTTGACACATTTGCGTTCGAAGTTCTGAATGCATGTCAAGGGTCTGTAGGTTGATAGAAAGGGATTAATTCCCAGGCTCATTCTGTTGGGGACATTGGTCAATTTTGTGATTCTCTGTTGCCATGAGGCAATTCTACAACTTCCAACATTATTTTTTAGTCCTATTAACATAGTGCATTTCAAATGTTTTTAAATAAACTTGCTAGTTTATATGACTTGAATTCCAGACATGTGTACTTTATGGCTAAGCCAACAGATTTGACAGTGGCTCCAATGAAATCAGTGACTCAAAGGACATGAATTTCAGTAAACTCTGGGAGATAGTGAAGGACAGGGAAGCCTGCCATGCTGTAGTCCATGGGGTTGCAAAGAGTCAGACATGACTTAGCAACTGAACAACAACCTGTGAAATCTGAGTTTTTCTGCAACTCAGTTTAATGTAATATTATAAATGAAAAGAGGAAGGGAAAAAATAATCTGAGCAAAGAGGGTAGAGGGGAGAACTCTCCAGGGATGGAGGAAGTTCCTCTGACCCAAGGATTTGTGAGGTTATCTCCTTTTAAATTTTCCAACTTCTCTATAGCTCCTTTAAAATGCAACATGTAAAACCCTAATAGCACAGGGCAAGCTCTTGTAAAAGGATTACTTTAAACTTTTACAGTACCTTAGCACTTTTATTTCCATCTTATTATAGCGTCTTATTCCCCTTGAGAAGGGAATGACTTACCCACTCCAGTATTCTTACTCAGAGAATTCCATGAAGAGAGGCACCTAGTGGGCTACAATCCATGGGGTTGCAAAGAGTTGAACAGGACAGAGCAACTAACACGTTCACTTTCACTATTGTGATTTAACTGCAGCTTGTGATTCTGTGTTTTTAGATCATTACTATGAAATTTCCCAGTCTTAACCAGGTCATATATACTTTGGTTTCCTGGCCTGAAGCATATTACTTACTACTTCATTTTGAGTTTTCCTCAGCTTGTCAAATTCGTTTGAATGACTTGACAAGGTCATTTTGAATTTTTTTCTTTGCAATGAAGTACACGTAGGATTATTTTTACATTTTCTCACTCTGTACGTGGAACCTGCAATAATTTGACCCTCATCCAGGACCTTTCTCTGAGACACACTTGAAATGCACCTCTCCTCTGCTGTCAAGCTGGCAACAATTATCATTTTGGAATAGTCTTGACCATTCATCTAACAGTCAAGAACTTTTAAATCCACAGTTGAAAATATCATTCACAATTTAAAAAAAAAAAACTGATTGAGATTAAGAAAGATCACTGTCTACTTCATCTAAGTGACATAACAGGAAAATATATCGGTCTAGAAGCCTCACTTGTCAAAATGTGATCCATGGACAAGCAGCATCAGCCCCTCGTGGTCCATGGACAAGTAGCATCAACATAATCTGGAAGCGTCTTAGAGGTGCAGAATCACAAGACCGACTTTGAACTTGAATAAAAACATCTGCATTTAACACAAACTTGGTGATCTAAATGCACATTCAAGTTTGAGAACCATTGGTCTAGACGGTTTATTTTTTGAAGAAGGATCCTAGGCTTTCCTACGTGATTATAATTTGGCAGTTTAATAGCTTGCCTTAAGATTGCCCAGATACCGATGGGGTTGCAATTTCCAGGGTAATAATTTTTCAAGGACGTCACCACATGTGCCCTCCAGCAGCCCTCAAGAATTTCCCATTCCTACATGATTTCTCTATAGAAACACTTAGAAATTACATTATCACCACAATACATTTCAAACTTTACTCTCCACTCCTCTCACACTCAATGGAAAAGCTTTGAATAGTTTAACAGGTTATTATAGAAAGGAAAAAATAAAATCATTGCCTTTCTTCACACAGGTGCCAAGTATCAAATTCTTAACTGATTAAGTGCAATGTTTAAGGAAAATATAAGTATAAACACATATTTGGATTTATACATAGCAATTTGATTCAGGAAACACTAACTCTTGCAATAAGCTGTTCTGTGGTCTCTCAGGCAAACTCTCCAATTCTTGGGACCACAATACTTCACCATGAATATAAAAAGTGTGGGTTGGGAGTTAGATCTGCCTTGTGACACTAACTCTATCACGAATTATGTGGTCATTGGCAAGTCACTTAATCTCCTTCCATTCTGATTTAGCATCTGTAAAACAGAAACAATAATAGTACCTATTCATGTATACTTATGACAGTCAAATAGAACAATGCATGAAAAACACTACTCGGGACCATATGGAGTGGTCAGTAAATAATTGTTTTTATTGTTGTTATATGGAAAAGCAAATATTATCAAAGTTTCTAAGGCTTGAGACTGCTCCCCAACTAATTCAATATTTTATCCCCAGGGTCTGGCATACAGTAGGAGCTCAGAATTGCAAATAGAACTGCCTTATGACCCAGCAATCCCACTGCTGGGCATACACACCGAGGAAACCAGAATCGAAAGAGACACGTGTACCCCAATGTTCATCGCAGCACTGTTTATAATAGCCAGGACATGGAAACAACCTAGATGTCCATCAGCAGATGAATGGATAAGAAAGCTGTGGTACATATACATAATGGAGTATTACTCAGCCATTAAAAAGAATACATTTGAATCAGTTCTGATGAGGTGGATGAAACTGGAGCCAATTATACAGAGTGAAGTAAGCCAGAAAGAAAAATACCAATACAGTATACTAACACATATATATGGAATTTAGAAAGATGGTAATGATAACCCTCTATGCGAGACAGCAAAAGAGACACAGATGTATAGAACGGACTTTTAGACTCTGTGGGAGAGAGAGAGGGTGGGATGATTTGGGAGAATGGCACTGAAACATGTATACTATCATGTAAGAAATGAATTGCCAGTCTATGTTCGATACAGCATACAGGATGCTTGGGGCTGGTGCACGGGGGTGGCCCAGAGAGATGATATGGGGTGGAAGGTGGGAGGGGGGGGTTCAGGATTGGGAACTCATATACACCTGTAGCTGATTCACGTCAATGTATGGCAAAACCAATATGGCAAAACCAACCAGTATTGTAAAACAAAATAAAGTAAAAATAAAAATTTTAAAAATATATGTGTTGCAATAATGATTAAATAAATGGATGGATGTGACTGGATTTCCTAATTTGTAAACTGAAAGACTTGAACTAAATCATTGCTAAATTATAAGTTTGAAGTTTTGACCTATATTTTAAGTAATCCTTCAGTCTGTGTTCAGTACTGTTTTTCAGATATGCTCCAACCTTAAAAACGTGAATATAAGAGACTTCACTCGTGGTCCAGTGGCTAAGACGCCATGCTCCCAGTGCAGGGAACCCAGGTTCGATCCGTGGTCTGGGAACTAGATCTCACATGCTACAACTAAGACTTGGCACAGCCAAATAAAAATATATGAATAATTTTTTTTAAAATTGAGAAGATGAGCATGTTCAGGAGAAAATGTGTGCTATGACCAGGAATAAAGTTACTAAGCATCCCAGGGGAAGCCAAGGCAAAAAACTGTGATATCCTAGGGAACACATTCAGCCAGTCATCCGGGTCGTGAATGTCATCCATTGTTGCTTTCAGCAAACCAGGGATCCAGAAAATAGGTAAGTGCTAATGACCCCAAGGAGAAAGCAGCCTATCTATTTTCATACGCACACCTAGAAGAAATTACACCTTCCTGACAACTTGATCTAGATGAAATGTCATGAGAAAAAGAATGTGCCAAATTTTTCAACAGGAAAAAAAAAATCCAGTAGGAAACTCAGTCAGGTCTTGGGGATAAGATTTTCCTGATATTAACCTGATGATTCCTTGTGTATAATAACTGCACCCCTTGACTTTTATTTGTATAAAAATAGTTTTCTTCCCAGGTTCAGTCATTTTTAATCATTTCCCATGCTTGGGATTTGATCCTGTACAGAGCAGAGGTTTGGAAAATATTTCTTGAAAGTAATTACTTTGTTTATTCCCCAGGACTACAGTTCTGGATGATGGACACAGCAGGTTTGGCTATTTTTGTTCTATGAATATCAAGGCTCTGAGGGAGTTTCCCGGGTGGTGGTAAATATTCCTCCTGCCAATGCAGGAGACTTGGGTTCAATTACTGGAGCGGGAAGATCCCCTGGAGTAGGAAAGGGCAACCCACTCCAGTATTCTTGCCTGGGAAATCCTATGAACAGAGGAGCCTGGCAGGCCACAGTCCATGGGGCCACAAAGAATCAGACATGACTGAGAGACTGAGCACACACACACACACACACACACACACAATGTTCTGAGAGGTTCAAAATTGCCCATGTGCACATGGTAAATACTAGTAAATCAGGTCTTGAGCCACTGACCATTGTCCCAAAGTCACTGTACAAACCATCTGCAGCTACAGAATCTGGATTGAGACCAGGAGATCATTCATTCAATTAATATTCATTGGGTACATGCTAGGTACTAAATATATTATGATAAACAAACCAAACCTAATTACTGTCCCAGGTAAACTTGTTATCAAGTTATACAGGCTGGAAAAAATGAAGACACATTCCTTGCCTCACTTCAGGGCTGTCCTTTGGAAATCAGATAGCCCATTCAAAATATTTTGGAAAAAAACCTATGACCAGAGGATGAAGTAATAGACCTTCAGATGGAAAGGCATTGTAACCAGGCAGAATTCTGTGCACATCTGTCCTCTACTGCTTGTTGGCTAAATGCCCTTGGGAACGTCAGGAGGTTCACTTTTCTGAGCATCAGTTTCATCATCTGCAAAAACTGGGATATAATGTACATTTGGAGGAATCATGAGAATTAAATGAAATTTACTACAAGATAGCCTGTCAGGAGTATCCCCTGAAGGGGGAAATGGCAACCCACTCCAGTGTTTTGCCTGGAAAATTCCATGTACAGAGGAGCCTGGTCAGCTACAGTCCATGGGGTCACAAAGAGTCAGACACAACTGAACACACACATACATTCATATAATCCCTTAAACATTTATGTCAATATCTAAAATATTATACATGCTAAAATAGTTGCAAAAGGTATAATTTCCAGACTTTTGTATGATTGATATAAACTTCCCCACATTTTCTATCAATATAAAAATATTAGGCTTGAAAATGTTTTATAGTAACCCTATTACAATTTTCTGCAACAAAATTATAAATTAGTTTTATACTTGTGACCATAAGGCTAAAAATGCTTTTATTTACTTACTATCATAATTTCTATCAAAACACAATTGATAAAACTTTGTAAATATGTTATTTACTAAATAATATCAAACATAAAACAAAAAATTCAAGATAGTCTGAAACGTAGGACTGATCACATAAAAGAAGCTCGAAAAACTTTATTTTATTTCCCTTTTTCATTTCCTATCCTAAAAGTTAATGGCAAGCACCCTAATTCCCTTTGAAGACATAACGTCCCAAGAAAAGCAAACAGAAGAGGCATGGAAAGGAGAAGCTGAGTGGCTGGATAACTAAGTGCAGTCTGACTACATCTCAGCAGAGAAGACTGGCCAGCATCTTCCCAGCAGCCCTGTGACGTCTGAATAGATGCCTCAGTGTCACGTGGCTTATCCTCCCTGCAGAGCTGCAAGGGCACAGCCGTGCTTTCACCTCTAAGAGCTGCGGGGATGTTTCTCCCCAGACACCAGAGCAGAGTGGACAACCACCAAGTGTCTGTGTCTCCAAGCATTCTGAGTGTCTACAAAACATGTTGAGGACCTTTAATGAAGACATAATTATTAGAAATATTGTGGTGCTTCTACAATTTGTTCCCAAGCTGCTTCCTACTCTGTCCTTCTATTCGTTTCTCCTGAAACATTCTGCACGCAATCCACACTGAATCATTTGATTTTCCTTCCATTTGTCATGAGTTTCCATGACTTGGCTGATGCTGTGTTCTCCCCATGGAATGACTCTTCCCCTTTGCTACTTCAAATCCTAATTATCCAAGCAGCCCAGACCAAACATTCCTTTTCTATCAAACCTTCCCTGAAGCACCCACCTCCTATCCTGCTGCCAGCTAAAACAGCTTTTGCAACTCTGCTCTCTCATTATAATTCATGTCTATATTCCTTGCTGCACTCTCATTTTCTATCTTGTATTAATGTTATTTCTGTATGTGTCTTATCTTCCCTTTTAGATCTCAACTTCCCCGAGGGTAGGAACCACACTGGATTCATTTTTATGTATTGATAGAACCAAACATGGTAACTAAAATATAATGAAAGTGAAACAAGTCTTCATGAGATTAATGGAAATGATGACGGCAGTGATGATGATAATGATGAAAAGGAAGAGGAGGAGGACAAGCAACTAACATTACTTAGAGGTTACTATGTGTCAGGCCTTATTCTGAGGCTCTCTCTACAGCTAATCTCTTTGAGGGTACTCAGAGAATCTACGTAGTGGTCACTGAAGTTAGGGTCTTCATTTAACGCATTACAGAATTAAGGTTTGGAGTTGCCAAGTTGCTGCCCAAAATCTCATAGTAAGAATAAAGATTTTAACCAAGTTATTTTTCTTCAGAGATAGGATAAAGAATGATTAAAATTACTGTGATAATTAATGTTATATGTCAACTTGACTGGGCAATGAGGTGTCCAGACTAAATATTTTTTCTTGGTGTGTTTGTGGGAGGACATTTCAGGATGAAGTTAGCAGTTGAACCTGTGGACCCAGTGAAGTAGATGGTCCTCCCTAGTGTGTGTGGGCATCCTCCAACCCATTCAGGGCCAGCATAGAACAAAAAGGTGACGAAGGAGAATTGGCTCCTTTTCCTCCTGTCCCTCTGCTTGGGCTAAAACATCTCACTTCAACTTCTCTTATTCTTGGGCTGGAATTTACATCATCTGCTACCCTGATTCTCAGGTTTTCAGACTTGGACTTGAATTACAATTTTCCTTAATATACAGCTCGCAAATGGCAAATCTGGGGACTTCTCAGCTTCCATTATTTCAGGAGCCAATTCCTCATAAGAAATTATATCTATCTATCTCTATCTGCCTTTCTGTATCTCCTGTTGGTTCTGGTTCTGGTTCTCAGAAAACCCTGAAGAGTACAATTATCTGGCTTCCCACATTTGTTTGTTCTTAGATTCCCATAATTTTAGGAAAGTACTCCTATAATTTTAGAATTATGTTGCCTCAGAAGAAAACTCTCAGACTCATTTCTTCTTTATATTATTTTTCCCTCCTATCGCTCAAAAGGAGGCTTTTAACAACCACTTAGTGAGAAGACATTTGTGGTTAATCCTGACCAGGGCAGAGCTAAAAGGACACCCCCAGCTGAGTGGACACAAACCTTTGATGCATACAGAGTCCTGGCTGAATCAAGTGCTTTCAACTTCCCTTTCAAAAGAGTTATTCCTCCAGGATTCTATTTAAAGCTCTGCAGAGGTGAACAAAGGCAAACGGCATGGAGCAGCATGACATCCATTGAGGATGGTGGGGCAGGAGGGGATCCCAAGTTCCTTTCCCATCCCATAGGTCCAGGTGATGCAGTTGGGGTTACAGTAAGTGTTACAGGGGGCAGGCACCCCAAAGAAGCACGTGTCTCTACAACAGCATTCTAAGGAAGAGATGCACAGTGCCTGTGATCAAGAACTAAAACGGGTGGTTCCAGTAAACCTCAGGCAGAATAACTGGGGAAGGGGAGAGAAAAACAACAACAACAACAAACAGACTCGGATCTGGCACAAGTGAGGCTGTAATGAGAGAGTGAGGTGACAGGCTTCCATAATCTCTGGTCTCTCTGCAACTTCACTTTCCCATGGGGAAATGGTCGTTGGGGGTTCAAAGACACGCAAAAGCAGTAGAATTTGGGAGGTTCTTAAAATGACATGGGCAGCATTTCTGTTAAAGTTCTTAACACAGGGATGGATAAAAGGATCTCAGTCATTTCTTGACTTTGCCTCATCTTTCTTGCACTGCCCAAGCTCAGCATCTCCATTTGCACTGGTTTCCCTTCCTAGTCTGAGGTTCCATTTTCTCTGTATTCTGAATTCCTCAGCCAGCTTCCTGACACTCTCCATGCATGAAAGCAGCACACAATCTTATACATTGTGGGTTCGCAAGAAACATTTGTCAGGGGAGGAGGTGATTTGGCAAAGATATCTAGTCCTTGCATCTTTGGCACACAACTAATCAATCAATGCTGATTGGAATGGAATGAGGGACGTGTGGCCAAAGAGAGCTTTTTTCTGAAGCTCAGTGAGCTTGATTGCTTGGTTTCGAATAGCTGTTGTGCTTTGGCAAGAAGGTATACATTTCCAAATTCGAAGTGTAAATTCCATTTAATTAGTGACATGAACTAGATGGCCACAGCTGCTGTTTCTTTCAGCGGCCAAGGGCCTGGGGGAAGAAGAGCAGCAATGAGTGTAAAATGAATCAAATGGGCAGGGAGCGAAGATGGTGGGCACAGATGGACCTCTCTCCTCTCCACTGGTCCTGACCTCATGGAAGTGACATCAGAGATGTCTTTAGGGAGTCCAGGAAGCTTTCATCTTGCTTGTTCTCACACAAATACTCAAAGAGAAGCTGTGAAGCAGCATAGTTTAGTGGACTAAAAGTAGAATGTAGAATCAAAAGATAGAGTTTAATTCCACATATATGCATTAATATATGATATTTCTCTTTTTCTCACTTACTAGAAGAATAGTAAAGATGAACCTATTTGCAAAGCAGAAATAAAGACACAGACATAGTAGAACAAATGGTTGGATACTGGGCTGCAGTGGGGGGGGAGCGGAAAGGAAGGCTGAGATGAATTAGGAGACTGGGACTGACATATATACACTCAGTTCAGTTCAGTCATACAGTCAGGTCCGACTCTTGTGAACCCATGAATCACAGCACTCCAGGCCTCCCTGTCCATCACCGACTCCCGGAGTTCACTCAGACTCATGTCCATTAAGTTGGTGATGCCATCCAGCCAACTCATCCTTTGCCATCCCCTTCTGCTCCTGCCTCCAATCCCTTTCAGCATCAGAGTCTTTTCCAATGAGTCAACTCTTCACATGAGGTGGCCAAAGTATTGGAGTTTCAGCTTCAGCATCATTCCTTCCAAAGAACACCCAGGACTGATCTCCTTTAGAATGGACTGGTTGCATCTCCTTGCAGTCCAAGGGACTCTCAAGAGTCTTCTCCAACACCACAGTTCAAAAGCATCAATTCTTCAGCGCTTAGCTTTCTTCACAGTCCAACTCTCACATCCATACATGACCGCAGGAAAAACCATAGCCTTGACTAGATGGACCTTTGTTGGCAAAGTAATGTCTCTTCTTTTCAATATGCTATCTCGGTTGGTCATAACTTTTATTCCAAGGAGTAAGCGTCTTTTAATTTCATGGCTGCAGTCACCATCTGCAGTGATTTGGGAGCCCCCAAAATTAAGTCTGACACTGTTTTCATTGTTTCCCCATCTATTTGCCATGAAGTGATGGGACCAGATGCCATGATCTTAGTTTTCTGAATGTTGAGCTTTAAGCCAACTTTTTCACTCTCCTCTTTCACTTTCATCAAGAGGCTTTTTTGTTCCTCTTCACTTTCAGCCATAAGGGTGGTATCATCTGCATATCTGAGGTTATTGATGTTTCTCCCAGCAATCTTGATTCCATCTTGTTCTTCTTCCAGCCCAGCGTTTCTCATGATGTACTCTGCATATAAGTTAAATAAGCAGGGTAACAATATACAGCCTTGATATACTCCTTTCCCTATTTGGAGCCAGTCTGTTGTTCCATGTCCAGTTCTAACTGTTGCTTCCTGACCTGCACACAGGTTTCTCAAGAGGCAGGTCAGGTGGTCTAGTATTCCCATCACCTTCAGAATTTTCCACAGTTTATTGTGATCCACACAGTCAAAGGCTTTGGCATAGTCAATAAAGCAGAAATAGATGTTTTTCTGGAACTCTCTTGCTTTTTCCATGATCCAGCGGACTTTGGCAATTTGATCTCTGGTTCCTCTGCCTTTTCTAAAACCAGCTTGAACATCAGGAAGTTCCCGGTTCATGTATTACTGAAGCCTGGCTTGGAGAATTTTGAGCATTACTTTACTAGCATGTGAGATGAGTGCAATTGTGCAGAAGTTTGAGCATTATTTGGCATTGCCTTTCTTTGGGATTGGAATGAAAACCGACCTTTTCCAGTCCTGTGGCCACTGTTGAGTTTTCCAAATTTGCTGGCATATTGAGTGCAGCACTTTCACAGCATCGTCTTTCAGGATTTGAAACAGCTCAACTGGAATTCCATCACCTCCACTAGCTTTGCTCGTAGTGATGCTTTCTAAGGCCCACTTGATTTCACATCCAGGATGTCTGGCTCTAGGTGAGTGTTCATACCATCATGATTATCTTGGTCATGAAGATCTTTTTTGTATAGTTCTGTGTATTCTTGCCACCTTTTCTTAATATCTTCTGCTTCTGTTAGGTCCATACCATTTCTGTTCTTTATCGAGCCCATCTTTGCATGAAATGTTCCCTTGGTATCTTTAATTTTCTTGAAGAGATCTCTAGTCTTTCCCATTCTGTTGTTTGCCTCTATTTCTTTGCATTGATCGCTGAAGAAGGCTTTCTTATCTCTTCTTGCTATTCTTTGGAACTCTGCATTCAGATGTGTATATCTTTCCTTTTCTCCTTTGCTTTTCACCTTTCTTCTTTTCACAGCTATTTGTAAGGCTGCCCCAGACAGCCATTTTGCTTTTTTGCATTTCTTTTCCATGGGGATAGTCTTGATCCCTGTCTCCTGTACAATGTCACGAACCTCAGCCTATAGTTCATCAGGCACTCTGTCTATCAAATCTAGTCCCTTAAATCTATTTCTCACTTCCCCTGCATAATCATAAGGGATTTGGTTTAGGTCATACCTGAATGGTCTAGTGGTTTTCCCTACTTTCTTCAATTTAAGTCTAAATTTGGCATTAAGGAGCTCATGATCTGAGCCACAGTCAGTTCCCGGTCTTATTTTTGCTGACTATATAGAGCTTCTCCATCTTTGGCTGCAAAGAATATGATTAATCTCATTTCGGTATTGACCATTTGGTGATGTCCATGTGTAGAGTCTTCTCTTGTGTTGTTGGAAGAGGGTGTTTGCTATGACCAGTGAGTTCTCTTGGCAAAACTCTATGAGCCTTTGCTCTGCTTCATTCCATGTTCCAAGGCCAAATTTGCCTGTTACTCCAGGGGTTTCTTGACATCCTACTTTTGCATTCCAGTCCCCTATAATGAAAAGGACATCTTTTTTGGGTATTAGTTCTAAAAGGTCTTGTCGGTCTTTATAGAACTGTTCAACTTCAGCTTCTTCAGCGTTACTGGTTGGGGCATAGACTTGGATTATTGTGATATTGAATGGTTTGCCCTGGAAACGAACAGAGATCATTCTGTCATTTTTGAGATTGCATCCAAGTACTGCATTTCGGACTCTTTTGTTGACCATGATGGCTACTCCATTTCTTCTAAGGGATTCCTGCCCACAGTAGTAGATGCAATGGTCATCTGAGTTAAAGTCACCCATTCTAGCCCATTTTAGTTCGCCGATTCCTAGAATGTCGACATTCACTCTTGCCATTTCTTGTTTGACCACTTCCAATTTGCCTTGATTCATGGACCTGACATTCCAGGTTCGTATACAACATTGCTCTTTACAGCATCAGACCTTGCTTCTATCACCAGTCACATCCACAACTGAGTACTGTTTTTGCTTTGGCTCCATCTCTTCATTCTTTCTGGAGTTATTTCTCCACTGATCTCCAGTAGCATATTGGGCATCTACTGACCTGGGGAGTTCCTCTTTTGGTATCCTATCATTTTGCCTTTTCATACTGCTCATGGGGTTCTCAAGGCAAGAATGCTGAAGTGGTTTGCCATTCCCTTCTCCAGGGGACTACATTCTGTCAGACCTCTCCACCATGACCCGCCCATCCTGGGTAGCCCCACACGGCATGGCTTATTTTCATTGAGTTAGACAAGGCTGTGGTCCTAGTGTGATTAGATTGACTAGTTTTCTGTGATTATGGTTTCAGTGTGTCTGCCCTCTGATGCCCTCTTGCAACACCTACTGTCTTACTTCATTTTCTCTTACCTTGCATGTGAGGTATCTCTTCACGGCTACTCCAGCAAAGCACAGCCACTGCTCCTTACCTTGTACGAGGGGTGTCTCCTCACAGCTGCCCCTCCTGACCTTGAACATGGAGTAGCTCCTCTAGGCCCTGCTCCGCCCGTTCAGCCGCAGCTCCTTGGGCATGGGGTAGATCCTCCCAGCTGCTGCCTCTGGCCTCAGACACGAGATAGCGCCTCCCGGCGGCTGCCCCTGACCTCCTCTCAGCCATTCCTGCGCTGTCGCAGCCTGGCACTCTCGGCCACCGCCCCTGACCTCGGGCGTGGGGTAGCTCTTCTTGGCCACCACCCCTTGGGCATGGGGTCCTCCCAGCTTCTGCCCCTCAGGGTAGCTCCTCTTGGCCATGCTTGTGAGCTGTCGCAGCCGCCCGCGCTTGTGCCCGCGCATATATACACTACTATGTATGTATAAAACAGATAACTAATGAGAACCTATTGTATAGCACAGGGGACTCTACTCAGTGCTCTGGGGTGACCTAAATGGAAAGGAAATCCAAAAAAGAGGGGATATGTGTATACATATAGTTGATTCACCTTGCTGTGCAGCAAAAACTAACACAACATTGTTAAGCAAATATACTCCAATAATTGTTTTTTAAAGATGGAGTTTAAGAATTTCATTATGTTGAATAGGTAATTTTTAAAAGCTTTAAAAAAGTCTGATCTGATAAATAAATGGTATGGGGCTTGACAGATGTATTTGATGACAGAGTCAACTCTAAAAGAATATCAACTGATATGAGTAATAAAGTAAAACAAAATTATATACATTTCATAAATACAGATTAACTGAGATGAAAGGAAATATAATATTTGGATGCTTGTCCTGGTGGCTCAGATGGTTAAGTGTCCACCCACAATGTTGAAGACCTGGGTTAGATCCCTGGGTTGGGAAGATCCCCTGGAGAAGGAAATGGCAACCCTCCAAGAATTCTTGCCTGGAGAATCCCATGGACAGAGGACCCTGATAAGCTACCGTCCATGAGGTCGCAAAGAGTCGGACACGACTGAGCGACTTCACTTTCACTTTCACTACTATTAATGCAACGATAAGAATGTATGTAGGGTTAGAAGTTCTCTCTTTAATGGTAAAATAACATCCAAGTGAATGACTAAATTAAAAAATAGTAATAATAATAGTACCTGACTCCATCTGCAAACACTAACCTGTGTCATTAAGTAACCCACTTCTTGACTTTGAGCCCTGGTCTTCAACCCGTTAAAGGGGAATGAAAATTCCAGCCCTACCAACATCAACAGTATACTGCACTTATCAAATAAGTTCATATATGACAGTGAAAGTCACAGTAGCGTCCGACTCTTTGCAACCCTATGAACTATACAGTCCATGGAATTCTCCAGGCCAGAATACTGGAGTGGGTAGCCTTTCCCTTCTCCAGAGGATCTTCCCAACCCAGGTATTGAGCCCAGTTCTCCCATATTGCAGGCAGATTCTTTATCAGCTGAGCTATCAGGGAAGCCCTGAATTCACGTGTAGGTCTTTAGTAAAGAGTAAAACTTTCCCAGTGGCTCAGCGGTAAAGAATCCCCTGCAATGCAGGAAAGCAAGTCTGATCCCTGAGTCAGGAAGATCCCCTGGAGGAGGAAATGACAACCCACTCCAGTATTCTGGCCTGGGAAATCCCATGGACAGAGGAGCCTGGCAGGGTACAGTCCAAGGGGTTGCAAAAGATATGGAAAGGACTTAGCAACCGAACAACAACAAAAAGAGTAAAGCATGATATAAATGCAAATGAATTAACAAACACTAAATAAGAGCCACAGCCTTCCACCCTATCAGGGACATTTTTGCTCAATAATCCCAGCCACTTTTTACAATACCTCTGTGCTATTGGCTTCCCTGGTGGCTCAGAGGTTAAAGCTTCTGCCTGCAATACGGGAGGCCTGGGTTCGATCCCTGGGTTGGGAAGATCCCCTGGAGAAGGAAATGGCAACCCACTCCAGTATTCTTGCCTGGAGAATCCCATGGACGGAGGAGCCTGGTGGGCTATAGTCCATGGGGTCAGAAAGAGTCGGGCATGACTGAGCAACTTCACTTTCACTTTCTGCGCTTTTCTTTAGTATTCTCAGTTTACAAGGCAGGCAATTAGAATCTATTTTATGTTTGTTGGAGGTCACAGAGCTCACACATCTGGATCCACAATCCCCTTCCGTCTTTCAACTCTTTTCTTCTATTTTCTGTCCCTATTTCAGTGTCAATGGAGCCACTGGGCCTGATTCTCATTCTTCCTATTGTCCATGTTTGGGCTTAAAACTTTAACCTGCAGTATAATTTCAGTCTGCCTTCTGTAGGAGAACCAAACGTATGTCAAAAATAGTTTAAAAAAAATTCTGGTAAGTTCCAAAATGCAAAACTGGAATTTGCCAAGCTCTGGCAATGATTTAATAGCAATTTACATCATATTTACAACTATCTACATAGCATTTACACTCTATTAGGTATTATAAGTAATCTAGAGATGATTTAAAGTATATGGGAAGATGTGTGTAGGTTATATGCAAACATTATGCCATTTTCTACAAAAGACGTGAGCATCTTTGAATTTTGGTATCTTTGGGGATCCTGGAAGCAATGTTCCTCAGATGAGTGCTTGTTCAGTTGCTCTGTCTCATCTGATTCTTTGCAACCCTATAGACTGTAGGAACCCTCCAGTTTCCTCTGTCCATGGGACCCTCCAGGCAAGAATATTGGAGTGGGTTGCCATTTCCTCCTGCGGGGGATCTTCCCAGTCCAGTGATGGAACCTGCATCTCTTACATCCTTCTGCATTAGCAGGTGGGCTGTTTACCACTAGTGCCACCTGGGAAGTTCATCCCTCAGATTCCAAGAGACAAATATGACTGTCCTCTGAACTACCCGGTGATTCATTTGATTCTTCAATCCACACGTTCACTTTATGCATAAATCATTACTTTAGGTTCCATGGAATATGTTTAAAAGTGTTAGTGGCAGTGTCTTCCTTCATGGAGCTTGCGTTCTAGAAAAACACGAACCAAGGAAAATTATTCATGATATCATGTATCACAGGCAGATGACAAGTTGTCGTGTTGAACATAGAGTATGTTTACTATATAACAGAGTCTCCACTAAGCATTTGACATGTGCTAGTTGTAGAAATACCAGACCACCTGACCTGCCTCTTGAGAAATATGTATGCAGGTCAGGAAGCAACAGTTAGAACTGGACATGGAACAACAGACTGGTTCCAAATAGGAAAGGGAGTACATCAAGGCTGTAAATTGTCACCTTGTTTATTTAACTTCTATGCAGAGTACATCATGAGAAACGCTGGACTGGAAGAAATACAAGCTGGAATCAAGATTGCCAGGAGAAATATCAATAACCTCAGATATGCAGATGACACCACCCTTATGGCAGAAAGTGAAGAGGAACTAAAAAGCCTCTTGATGAAAGTGAAAGTGGAGAGTGGAAAAGTTGGCTTAAAGCTCAACATTTAGAAAACGAAGATCATGGCATCTGGTCCCATCACTTCATGGGAAATAGATGGGGAAACAGTGGAAACAGTGCCTGACTTTATTTTGGGGGCTCCAAAATCACTGCAGACGGTGATTGCAGCCACGAAATCAAAAGACGCTTACTCCTTGGAAGAAAAGTTAAGACCAACCTAGATGGCATATTGAAAAGCAGAGACATTACTTTGCCGACTAAGGTCCATCTAGTCAAGGCTATGGTTTTTCCTGTGGTCATGTATGGATGTGAGAGTTGGACTGTGAAGAAGGCTGAGCACCGAAGAACTGATGCTTTTGAACTGTGGTATTGGAGAAGACTCTTGCAAGTCCCTTGGACTGCAAGGAGATCCAACCAAACCATTCTGAAGGAGATAAGCCCTGGGATCTCTTTGGAAGGACTGATGCTAAAGCTGAAGCTCCAGTACTTTGGCCACCTCATGCAAAGAGTTGACTCATTGGAAAAGACTGATGCTGGGAGGGATTGGGGGCAGGAGGAGAAGGGGATAACAGAGGATGAGATGGCTGGATGGCATCACAGACTCGATGGATGTGAGTCTGAGTGAACTCCGGGAGATGGTGATGGACAGGGAGGCCTGGCGTGCTGCGATTCATGGGGTCGCAAAGAGTCGGACACGACTGAGCGACTGAACTGAACTGAACTGAGTCATGGAAATAAATGAAGACCACCCAAAGGAGAAAAAGCCAATTTATTCAGAACTTGTTATGGCAAAGGAGGCAGTCACCAACATGTGTACTGGGAAAGGGGGAAGGCTTCAGATTCCCTGACTAGAAGTTATCGGTGTAGACAAGCTGGGGTGGGCCAGCTAGAAAGAGGACACCCTAGGTGGCCAGATAGGGGAGCATATTTGGTTTCCTCCAATTTGTCCAAAGTCGGAAACAGGCAAAATTCAGGGAACCTGGCAGGCATTGCCACAGAGGTTGTGATTTGAACTAGTCGCTTCCTGTGCTAGCCACTGAAGATTGCGGGTGTTCTATTTTTAAACACGTCTGTCCGTCGTCCGTTTGTCTATCCAGTGTCTGATCATTCACTTACAGCAATCATATGGACCTGGAGTCTGTTCTATAGAGTACAGTAAAACAGAAAGAGAAAAACAAATATAGTGTACTAACACATAAGTGCGGAATCTAGAAAAAGGGTACAGATAAACCTATTTTCAGGGCAGGAATAGCAGCGCAGACATAGAGAACAAACACGTGGCCATGGGGAGGGCAGAAAGGAGGGCAGGACAAACTGGGAGGGTAGCTCTGGTATATATACACTGCCGCGTGTAAAGCAGATAGCTAGTGGGAAGCTGCTGTGTAGCACAGGGGCCTCAGCTCAGGGCTCTGTGATGACCTAGAGGGGTGCGGTGAGGGGAGGGAGGTCCAAGAGGGAGGGGATATATGTGTACGTACGGCTGATTCACTCCATTGTACAGCAGAAACTAACACAACATTGTAAAGGAATTATACTCCCATAAAAAAAAAAAAAAAACATGCGGTATAGACACTGTGCTATCCAGAGAGGACTGAGGCATGGTGAGACAGTTAAACTGCCCGGAATCACACAGCTAGTAAGAGGCAGAACCGTGACTCTAACCTAAGTTTCCTCCAAAATCTGTACCCTCACCCACTAACTAATATATCTGAATAAAGAAAAGATCAACACGAAAGGAAATGGGCAAAGATCCAGAGCAGAGAGTTTACAAAAGATAAATGCAATAATTCAGTATAAAAAGGATGCTCAGACTCCACCAAATTAAGGGAAATAGAAAATAAATTACAATCCGGTACTCTTATTATTTACTTATCCGGTAGGTAAATATCAAGAAGTTTGATGGCATACATTGTGGGTGCACTTGTAAATTAAAAAACCCGTGAAGAGGAATTTGACAATATCTATTAAAATTACAATGACACCTCTCCTAGTCCCAACAATTTTATTCCTAGATATTTATTATGCATATATAAACCCATGAGTGAAATGACGCACATGCAAGGGTATTTGCTGATGCATTTATAAGAGCAAATTCTGGGAATGACCTAAATGACCATCACCAGAGAGTTGGTGCATCTGTAACAACAGGAGCATATTTATAACACATGGGTACTTGCCACTTTCAATGCCTTACCAGCGTTAGCTCATTTCATCCCTGTAATGATCCTATGAGGTGTGCATTCTTCATATCAGTTTCCTAGATGAGTCAACCAAGGTACAGAGAAGTCAACAAATGCACAGAAAAGTTAAGAAGTTAAGTAAGTAACACAAAATTTAGACTCAGGCAACCTGGCTCCAAAGTCTGTTCTTAACCGCCACACTATGCTGACTACCCCAAGGCAGTTACAAGTACAAGGTGGTTCTATATGTATCAAAATATAATACTCTCCAAGGTATAAAATGAAAGAGAAAACACAACACAGGGCACACTACAGAATGGCGTGTGTGTGTGTGTATATTATATATATATATAATATAAATATATACAAATATTGTACTTACATTATATGTGTGAAATATATTCAGAATGATATACAGCCTGAGAAGGGAAAGGAAGGAGAAAGATAAGAAGGAGATACTTTTATTCTAAAAGCTTATTGTTTGAATTTTGGGCAACAAAGATGTTTTTCTATTAAAAACATAATTATAAGCACTGAATCAGATAATATAACTTTCATGTTGCAAATCCGTTAGTTGCTTATATAGCTGTGTTCAGCCACGTCTGACTCTGCAACTCCATGGACCATAGCCCGCCAGGCTCCTCTGTCCGTGGAATTCTCCCAGACAAGACTACTGGAGTGGGTTGCTGTTTCCCTCTCAAGGGATCAAACCCGGGTCTCCTGTGTGTCTCCTGCACTGCAAACAGATGCTCTACCACTGCACCACCTGGAAGGAACTAGAATAACCACATCCAGATCCCGTAGCACAGTCAGTAAGGAGCATGCTTGATTCAGCCTGTACTTTCTTCCTTTGGAGCATGCAAGCCTGAATCCATTTCATCTGCCCAGCTTCTCAGAGCCCCTTTCCCTGCTTAAACACAATGAGAGTTTTCCCACCTCAGGGCCTTTGCACATGCTATTCCTACTGCCTGATTTCTCTTTTCTCTCACTTGCAATCAAGTGGCTACTTCTCATCCTACAGGCCTTTGCTGAGCTTCCAAAGCAAACAATTTAAAATCATTTCCTAGCTCCCCTCTTATTTATCAAGTACCTTTTTTTCATTTTTTCCAATTAGCACTACTCATAAGCTATAATTACTTGTTTTGATTCTACTTCCTTAATGCCTTTTTAATTAGTTATTCCTTTACCAGAACAGGGCTGTATTTGTCTTCTTTCACATGACAGTGCCGGCACCTTTTACAGTTCACAGCAAACAGTAGGTACTCAATAAACATGAGTTTAATTGTTTAATTAGTTCACTAATAAACCCTGCCATTCATGTAAAAAGAAACCCAGCATGAAAGGGGATTTGAGGACAGTATTTTCCATTTCCAACCTCCAACACAAGTAGAAGGCAGGAGGATTTCACAAGAAATATTATGGACATGCGTCCCCAAAATCTAAAAACAAAATTGTTGCATGATCTGAGTGCAAGCTAAACTGTATAAGCTTTGAAGTTGTGAAACTCACTCAGTAGTGTCTGACACTTTGCAACTCCATCAACAATACAGCCCATGGGAATTCTCCAGGCCAGCATATTGGAGTGGGTAGCCGTTCTCTTCTCCAGGGGATTTTCCCAACCTGGGGATCGAACCCAGGTCTCCCACATTGCAGGTGGATTCTTTATCAGCTGAGCCACCAGGAAGGCCCAATCTTTGAAGTTATACAGACCAGAATTCAAATTTCTGCCTAGTTGCAAGTCCTGTAGCTTTGAGTAGAAATTAGAGTCCCATGGACAGCAAGGAGATCAAACCAGTCAATCCTAAAGGAAACCAACCCTAAATATTCATTGGAAGGACTGATGCTAAAGCTGAAGCTCTAATACTTTGGCCACCTGATGCAAAGAGCTGACTGATTGGAAAAGAGCCTGATGCTGGGAAAGACTGAAGGCATGAAGGGAAGGGGATGACAGAGGATGAGATGGTTGGATGGCATCATCAACTCAGTGAATATAAGTTTCAGCAAACTCTGGGAGATAGTGAAAGACAGAGAAGCCTGGCACGCTGTAGTCCATGGGGTAGCAAAGAGTAGGACAGAACTGAGCTACTGAATAACAACAATGAGCTTGAATTATGTCATCTACAAAACAGGATGGTGAAAATACCGTGAGGATTAGATAAAACAAAATGTTCAGATCTTGGCTCGTGGTAGTGATAGCTTACAGTGATAGCTTACAGTGTTGGATTCATGATCTCTGAAGAAGATTTAGCTTCTGGACCAGGGACCAGGCTTGATCACTCAAGAGGTTTTGTGTAGGAATTTTATTAAAGTATGAAAAGGGACAGAGAAAGCTTCTGACACAGACATCAGAAGGGGATGGACAGTGCCCCCCTCGCTACTCTAAGCAAAGGATTTATACACTTTTTAAATTAGTTATTACAATAAATCAAAAGAATATCTCAAGATTGTAAAGATCTTAGGAGACTCACTCCCATAATTTACATTTTAAGATAACACGATTAGCCAGAAGGTTTTCAGGAAGGAGTAACTGTCCTTAAGCAGGATACAATGTTGTTATGTAATCCTTCAGTTCAGTTCAGTTCAGTTCAGTCACTCAGTCGTGTCCAACTCTTTGCAATCCCATGAATCGCAGCACGCCAGGCCTCCCTGTCCATCACCATCTCCCGGAGTTCACTCAAACTCATGTCCATCGAATCAGTGATGACATCCAGCCATCTCATCCTCTGTTGTCCCCTTCTGCTCCTGCCCCTAATCCCTCCCAGCATCAGGGTCTTTTCCAATGAGTCAACTCTTCACATGAGGTGGCCGAAGTATTGGAGTTTCAGCTTTAGCATCAGTCCTTCCAAAGAACACCCAGGACTGATCTCCTCTAGAATGGACTGGTTGGATCTCCTTGCAGTCCATGGGACTCTCAGGAGTCTTTTCCAACACCACAGTTCAAAAGCATCAATTCTTCAGCGCTCAGCTTTCTTCACAGTCCAACTCTCATATCTATACATGACCACTGGAAAAACCATAGTCTTGACTAGATGAAACTTTGTTGGCCAAGTAATGTCTCTGCCTTTTAATATGCTATCTAGGTTGGTCATAACTCTCCTTCCAAGGAATAAGCATCTTTTATTTTCATGGCTGCAATCACCATCTGCAGTGATTTTGGAGCTAATAACAATAATAATAAAACAATAAAGTCTGACGCTATTTCCACTGTTTTCCCATCTATTTCCCATGAAGTGATATTATCCTTCGTAGAGTTTAAACTGAGTTGTTTGTTGTGTAATCATCAGTTCTCGGCTTAAAGAAAAAAACTTTGTATGTGTTCTATGTGACTAAGACTAAGGAATGTAGAGAAAAAAAAAGAGATGTTTGTCCTTTCCTCCTCCTTGAGAATTCCAGATCCCTATCTCTGCTTTGAGAGCCCCAGGCCCCTTTCTCATTGTCGGTGGCGGGGTGTGGGGGGGTGGTGGGAGGGGAGGGGCTGGGCAGACTTCTTATCAACCTGCTTAGGAACTGACTCTCTCATCCCCCTCTTTTCTTTTAGGAGAATTATGTTGCCAAGGGAATGGGGCATTGTCTCCGTTCCATAACTACTTCCTGCTGTTGAGGGGCACCGTCCCTAAATTGTTGAGACAACATATTCTCCTAACCTTCATATTGAGGATCTCTGACCCAGGGGCCCCAAGTAATAGTTGGAGGAGGTTGCGGCATTTGTAGGAGCCTGGACAACCATTTGTAACTTAAAAGCCTTCAGATAGTTAGAAACAAATCCAGTTACAGACATAAGGCAAAATAGTCATTACACCAAGTAAAAGCACAATCAAAATGAAAAGTTGCGTTATATCCATAGTTACATCAGTCCATCTTAGGATTGTTAGATGTCATCAGATCAAGAAGGTGCATCACATACGACTGTTGGTAAAGGCATTTGAAGAGCTGATGAAAGTCCTTTCCTTGAAGTGGAAAAACCCATCACTCTAAGCCTTCAGTTTGATGAGGAGGTTGAAAAGCTGAAAGCTGAGTTACATAGTTAATTCAGAAGTTAATTCAGGCTTTGGGATCTATTACAATATCTGTGTACAAAAACAGTCTACCATAGAGACAGTTCCTTCTTCTTAGGGGCAGTTCAAGCCTTCATTAAAGCTATGGGTCAAACGTTAAACAAACTGTCTTGTGTTTCCTGAGTTAGCTTATGCAGATGCCTCTTAATTATGTCATTAGCCTTTTCAACTTTTTCTGAAGATTGGTGTCTCCAGGAACAGTGTAAGTGATATTTTTTTCCTAGAACTTTTGACACCCCTTGAGTACAGCTGCTTTAAAGATGGAGCCATTGTCACTCTAAACTTTAGAGTTTAAGATCCACCTGACATCATGAAAAGTCAGTACAGTAAGATTTGGCCTATTAGTAAACTTATGAGCTTTAGGCATTAGCAAAACAATAGTAATAATTACCCTTAAGCAATGTAGCCATAGCCTTTTTTCAGTAACAAACAAACAAAACTCTGATCCTGTGGACAAGCTCAAAGTGTGAGCCTGCAAGAAAGCAGTTTGAAGAGACTTAAAAGACTTTTGAGTCTCTGGGGACCAAACCAGCTTGTCAGTTTGGGCCTGCTGATTCCCAGTTATAAGTTTACATAAAGACCAGGCAAGTTCTGCATAACCCACATTCCAAATACAGCAGTAGCCTGAAATGCCCAAGAATTCTCTCAATTGTCTTAAAGTCATAGGCAGAGGATGATTTACTATAGGTTCAACTCTAGAAAGCAAACTTCAAATCAATGACTGAGAAACATTTGGCTTGTTCAGGAATTTCAGACAACAAAATATAAGGATTAGGGACTTATTATTCATATCTCTTGTATTGGTCTCTATGTATCATTTTACTTCTTAACGCCTAAAATAGGAGTGTTGTATGAACTGTTATAGACAATTAATAGTCCTTATTTCCTTAAATTTTCAGTGATGGGTTTTAACCCTTTCTTCAGTGCAGTTTAGTCGCTCAGTCACGTCTGACTCTTTGCAACCCCATGAACCAGAGCACGCTAGGCCTCCCTGTCCATCACCAACTCCCGGAGTTCACTCAAACTCATGTCCATAGAGTCGGTGATGCCATTCAGCCATCTCATTCTCTGTCATCCCCTCTGCTTCCTGCACCCAATCCCTCCCAGCATCAGGGTCTTTTCTAATGAGGTAACTCTTTGCATGAGGTGACCAAAGTATTGGAGTTTCAGCCTCAGCATCAGTCCTTCCAATGAACACCCAGGACTGATCTCCTTTAGGATGGACTGGTTAGATCTCCTTGCAGTCCAAGGGACTCTCAAGAGTCTTCTCCAACACCACAGTTCAAAAGCGTCAATTCTTCGGCACTCAGCCTTCTTCACAGTCCAACTCTCACATCCATACATGACCACTGGAAAAACCACAGCCTGGACTACACGGACCTTAGTCGGCAAAGTCACGCCCCTGCTTTTTCATATGCTGTCGGATTGGTCACAACTTTTCTTCCAATGGGTAAATGTCTGTTAATTTCAGGGCTGCAGTCACCATCTGCAGTGATTTGGGAGCCCCCAAAAATAAAGTCAGCCACCGTTTCCACTGTTTCCCCATCTATTTCCCATGAAGTGATGGGACCAGATGCCATGATCTTAGTTTTCTCAATGTTGAGCTTTAAGCCAACTTTTTCACTCTCCTCTTTCACTTTCATCAAGAGGCTCTTTAGTTCTTCTTCACTTTCTGCCATAAGGGTGGTATCATCTGCATATCTGAGGTTATTGATATTTCTCCCGGCAATCTTGATTCCAGCTTGTGCTTCATCCAGCCCAGCGTTTCTCATGATGTACTCTGCATATAAGTTATATAAGCAGGGTAACAATATACAGCCTTGACATACTCCTTTCCCTATTTGGAACCAGTCTGTTGTTCCATGTCCGGTTCTAACTATTGCTTCCTGACCTGCATACAGAATTCTCAAGTGGCAGGTCAAGTGGTCTGGTATTCCCATCTCTTTCAGAATTTTCCACAGTTTATTGTGATCCACACAGTCAAAGGCTTTGACATAGTCAATAAAGCAGAAATAGATGTTTTTCTGGAAATCTCTTGCTTCTTCAATGATCCAGCAGATGTTGGCGATTTGATTTCTGGTTTCTCTGCCTTTTCTAAAACCAGCTTGAACATCTGGACTTTCACAGCTCACGTATTGCTGAAGCCTGGCTTGGAGATTTTTGAGCATTACTTTACTAGTGTGTGAGATGAGTGCAATTGTGCGGTAGTTTGAGCATTCTTTGGCATGGCCTTTCTTTAGGAAAAAAAAGAAAAGAAAAAGTAGGAAGTCAAGAAATACCTGGAGTAACAGGCAAGTTTGGCCTTGGAGTACAGAATGAAGCAGGGCAAAAGCTAATAGAGTTTTGCCAAGAGAATACACTGGTCATAACACTTCTTTAACCTTGAGCTTTAGTGGGTACTGCTTTTGATGTGGGAATAGGTGAGGTCTTTTGAGCTTGATAACAACAGGAACAGCATTTTGTGTTCAGCCCACAGTTTTTCCATCAGCCCACACTTTAGGATTTACATTTTGTTCAATATAAAGAGCAGGTTCCATATTTATGAAAACAGAGGCCTGAACTTTGCTCAGTATATCCCTCCCCAGAAGGGGTGAGGGAGACTCTGGCACAGTTAGAAACTCGTTAGAAAATAGTACAGAGTCCCAGTTTCAGCTTAAAGGATGACTGAAGTAATAGCATTTGGCTTGGTCTGACTGTTCCGTTACAGTAGTGGATCAGGAGGAAAGTGGACCAGGGGCTTCAGTGAGCACAGAGAAAGTTGCCACAGTTTCCCAAAGAACTTCAACTACTTGGTGCCCCACAGTTATTGGTCCTTTGGTGTTATTAGGATGGAAGTTTGTGTGGGGACCCCCGGGCACCTTTGGTCCTGATTGTCCCGAGAGCCCAACCCCTGGGGCCTACACCTCTGGGGGCAGTCTCTCCTCAGGTGTGGTCCTTTCCAGACTGGACATGGAGCCGGGGCGTGTCTTAGATGCCTGAGGGCAATCCCACTTGAGATGCCCCTCCTCCCCACAGTAATAAGAAGTCCATCCCTTTTCACCTGGGTTCCTCTGGGCATTTTTCCTCAAGCTGTTTCAGAGCAGATCTAACAGCCATTGTTGGGGCTTCAGTCTTTTGCCTGGTTCTTTTTTTTTTTTTTCCCTATTTTCCTCCTCATATCCTCTACCATAATATACCGTCTGAGCCAGCTGCAACAGTTTTTCTAACGACTGATTTGGTCCAAACGCCTGTTTTAGTAGCTTATGGAAGACATCTGAAGCCGAATGAGTGAGAAATCTATTTTTTAAGATCATTCCTCCCTCTGAACTTTCAAGATCAATGTCAGTAAACTTTCAGAGAGCCTCCCATAGTCTATCTAGGAATTTACCAGGTATTTCCTTCTCTCCCTATTCTATGTCAGCCAACTTAGCATAGTCTAAAGTCTTAGTGAGTGCTCACTTGAGTCCTTTAAGAATCCACCTGACAAAGTGGCATTGTTATGGGAACTGCTTGGCTCACAGTAGGAAGGAGGGTGATTTCATGTTCCCTCCTTCCCCTTGTCTCACGTTCAAGCCATTTATCTCCAAAAGTAGTAGCTTCCCCCAAAACTCAAGTTTTGGGAGTCAGTGTCTGTCTCACGACATATATTACATCTTTCCAAATAAGGTCATAAAGTAAAGTTAGTCCCATAAAGGCTTCTATGTACCTTTTGGATCCTCTAAATAATATTGACCAGAATTGGTACTGTTTGAATTTCTACCAAGACAGGCAACCCCTCCTGTAAGGGGCCTTAATCCTCAGCCTATTCAGTTGGGAGCCCCATACAAGGGCAAAGTGCAGGAGGGAGCTGAAGATTTCACAACCAAATCTGCACCCTTAGGACTTAAGTCTGGCATGTCTTGCAAAGAGATAAAGAGCAACACATATGAAACTTCCAGCCAATTCCCTTGTTTTTTTACAGAACTGATCTAATTAATTGTAAAACAATATTACAATTGAGAGACCCTTCAACTGGCCAGTATTCCCCTGTCTTCCAAAGGATACTGGGGCCATTTAGTATCACAGAAGTTCAGGTGTGTCTTTTTTAAAGTCTAGGGGTCAAACTTTCCCCAGGTTTTTTTTTTTTTTTTTTTCTTTTTTTTTAATACATTGTAAAGGAGTGGTTCTGGAACAGATAGCTCCTATCTGTAAAAGAGAAAAAAGCGGCATCCACAGCTGTGGCTTCTTTCCACTGGAGATGTCCCTCCCTGCTCTAGATGGGGATGTAGACAGACTTTCCACTGAAGCTTTCCTTCCCTGGTCGGACTTACTCTGTCCCTGGCTGACACAGGTACCTTGCTCACAGGCAGGGTGGAGATGCCCCAGGATTAGACCTGATGGAATCCCAAACTGACTTAGTTTCAGGCCACCAAGACCCTTGTTTGATTTGTCCTTTTCCTCGGATGCCAGCTGGGATGGAACAGAGCAGCTTTTCGGAATGCCTCCCAAGCCAGGACTGCTAGGGGAAGCATCCACATTCCCTGTGCCTGTGCACATTGCTGAGGACAGACCTGACTGCAGTAGAAATGGTGAGTCATAAAGGGATAAACAGCCACCAAGATGTCCCTTCTGAGTTGTCGCCATGCCAGTACATGTGATAGCAAAAGGATTGGCCAGCGAGGAAAAAGTGATTTTTGTCCTCAAGCTACTAGGGCCAGTTGATTTCCACAGATTACACAAAATCCATCAGAGAGCCTTCTCTGGTCTGCTAAGAGCTAGCACTACGAAAAGAAGCAGCCCATTGTAATCCCAATATGACCACATCTTGAAATTCCTGATCTGTATCCTCAAAAACCTCATGGTCACCGGCAACGCTTCTGTCCACTTAGATCAGAGGCACGGCTATGACAAAGACTCACTTTCAGGTCGCTGGCCCCTGAGGCAGGCAGCCGAGAGACTGACCTCTAGACTGAGAGGCGTTCCTGGAGCTAGAGCTCCGCCTCGCTCCCAAACATGCTCTTGTAACTTTCTGCTCCTAGCAAGGCTAGGCGCTTCCATACTTGGAGTCTAAGTAAAAGTACATAGTAACAGCATGGATCCCGAGTCCCTTGGAAGTCTCTGATCAGGTAGATTAGGTTAGTAGTTCTAATTCCCCACGCACTTACGAAATGATCAGAGACTAGGAAAAGGCGACAGAGAAAGGAAAGTTCGGTCCACACACTTTGCCCATCTCTGGCCACCCTCCTCGCGGGGACATTGGGTGTCTCTTGGCATTGGCAGGTCAGTATAAACCCCCGACAAGGCTCCCCTTCCTGGAGCTGCCCTTCAGTCATTACAAGGCACCGCAAAACTGCAGAGCAGGGCTCCTCACTTGCTTTGTGCAGGGCGTGTCATTCGTTCACACAAGCACACAGAATTAGTAAAGTAAAGCAGAAAGTGTATATACTGAGAAAACAGAGTCTAGAGCTCTGAGTGTTCTTACCTTGTCCTGAAGATCCCCGACAAGCCCCAAGATGATAGTTTGCTTACAGTGAACAGTGTTGGATTCGTGATCTGCAAAGAAGATTTAGCTTTGGGACCAGGGACCAAGCTTGATCATTCAAGAGCTTTTGTGCAGCAGAGTTTTATTAAAGTATAAAAAGGGACAGAGAAAGCTTCTGACATAGACATCAGAAGGGGGATGGAGAGTGCCCCCTTCACTAGTCTAAACAAAGGAGTTGTATACTTTTTAAATTAGTTATTACAATAAATCAGAAGAACGTCTCAAGCTTGTAAAGATCTTACTAGACCCACTCCCATAATTTACATTTTAAAGTATCAGGATTAGTCAGAAGCTTTTCAGGAAGGAGAAACTGTCCTCAAGCAGGATACATTGTTGTTATATAATGCTTAGTACAGAGTTTAAACTGAGTTGTTTGTTGTGCAATCATCAGTTCAGGGCTTAAAGGAAAATTTAAAAAAAAAAAAAACAATAAAACGTTTTATGTGACTAAGACCAAGGAATGTACAGGGAAAAAAAAAAAAAGTTTGTCTTTTCCTCCTCCTTGAGAATTCCAGACCCCTATCTCCACTTCGAGAGCCCCAGACCCCTTTCTCCTCCTCAAGGACCCTGGACTTCTTATCGACCTGCCTAGGAACTGACTCTCTCAGTAGTCCCTCAGTTAATGCTTATTGTATAAGTACTTCCTCCTCTCGTTCCCAAGTGCGTGGATGCCCGCAGAAAACATAGGTACAGCAAATTACAGCAACGCTTGCTTGAGGATCCATCAAAGTCTGAGAGGAGGGTCCCTCCTCCAAGACTGCCATTACTGCCGGTTATTGGGGGCCTGATGATGTCACGGGACAGCAGCAAACCCTAACCTGTCAAAGTCCTTCACCCACTCTGGCCCCATTGTATTCTCCTTGCAGACAGAGCTTCATTTCCATAAAGAGTACACTGTGTTCCTTTGGGTTGCAATTTCATTAGCATTACCCAAGTTCTGTTATAGTAATAAATTTGGAGCACAATGTCTACATGTCAGGCCCTTTCAAATGCTTTGATTATGGAGGATTTGAGAGTCATTTTTTTTCTTATTATTCCTTTTCTGCTTGTGTTGTGGCACCAACGTTGGCTGGATCCTGGGAAGCAGACAGGTTATCAGTGCCCTGCCTCTTTCCTGGGCCCCAGAAGCTCAGAGAACCTGTGGGCATCGAGGAGCAGCAGACCCCAGGACTCCAGGCCAGCAGCACCAGGACACATTGCCCACAACGTGGGCTTGAGACACAAGTCACATTTCCCAGACAGTCTGTCTGTCGTGACCCACATGATCAGAACAAGGAGCTCTACCTGGCAATGATCTTGGAGATGGCATCCTTCCAGCCCATGGGGAAGGGTGTGGTAAGGACTAAGAGGAGACAAGGATGCTGAAATGTCCTAAAAAGCTTTGCCCATTCCCCCCCGCCCTCCCAATTCCAGAAGAAGGCTGTGGATTCCTGGGTGTTTGTTTTCCTAAGTCAGACTTCCAGGCCTCAGAGTTTGCTCCACCATCCCAGGAGCAAAACCTAAGCAGGGTAGCCAGCCAAGGAAAGAGAGAGCTCTGCCAGACAAACTCATCAGTCTGCCCTCAGGCTCTGAAGGCATGAAATGGAAATGGATGGTATCCAGTGAGCCTGCTCGGGCCTTATTATTCCGAAACGCGCTGGACACAGATTAACTCTCTCTGCCTGGTGTCTAGCTCATTTCCTTCTCTTTCTTCTGCTAGGCCATGGCAACAAGACGCTCAGTGATGAATTCACTGAACAGCACTGTCTCCTTCACAAGTCCTCAACACGACTCTCTCATCCCTTCTGGATGGAAATGTTCCACCTCAGAGTCATGTCCTTCTTTGAATCAACCCAGACACACACTCCTTCAATGCTGCCTCCCAACAGTCAAACTCCACCCACCAGGGAGCAGAGAGGAGCAAGCTGGGCAGAGTGGCTATTCCTCTCTGTGCAGGGGCGGGCTGTATCCATCAATCTCAAGGCAGTGCTTCCCATCCTGAACAGGTTCCCATCCACTTTACAATAAGGCAGACAGTTTTTCTCTGGCAATGTTTAGCTGCCTTGCTTCCAGCAGCTCCAGGAACCCTGGCAGGAGGTGGGCCACCTACAATGAGTGATGACGTTGGCTTCCTCCAAGCTGTAGCTGAGGGAAGGCTCACTAAATACTCCAGACACCATCTGTCCAGTGCACAGAGGTCCAGGAAGTAGACAGCTCATCCTGCGACTCAACCATGGTGGCACAAGGGTTATCTGAATAAGGCAGTGCTGGACAGAGAAGCCCCCGAGTCCTCCCCTTCCAACAACAGACCCTCCTAAGTCATTAAGCACCTTTGTCAGCCTTAGGTCCTCCCTCTGTTAAATGGGATGACTCCTTACTGAAAGAATAGCATTCTCCGTCTTTTTTCTCACATTAATCATACACTGTATCCTTTGGCTTCTTTTAACATGTGTGATACCTTCTCTTTCAAAGCAGCATGTTATAGCAAGAAAAAGCTGACAGGCTACAAGTGAGCACCAGCTCAGCTCTTTGCTGTCTGACCTTGAGCAAGTTGCTTTACTTCTTCATGCCTTAGTTTTCTCATTTGTAAAATGAGGATTAGCACTGTCCACCTGGAGCAAATAAGAAAATGATTTGAAATGGCTTAACGTGTGTATTCCAAAAGTGGTAACCACCCCTGCTGTTACTAACGACCATCAGGAACTCACAGGACATAAATGTCCATCCCCTTTCATGCCTAGCCCAGCATTGGCAGACAGCAGAAACTCAGTAAATATTTGCTAATTGATACAGTTTTGAGCTTCAAGACAGCACAGAACTGTATCCGCTAATGGTGTCATTCTTGCCGAATGATTTCATAACCCCATTAGTTTGAGAGGTAAATGGAGCTGAAAATGTTCACGTCAAGAAGTGTAGTACCCAGGCCACTAAAACATTTGATTTTTCTCCTTTCTCCATCAAGTGCCGACATGTGAGTGAATATCTCTCTTCTCCATTTTGATGTCTGTCTTGACACAAAAGCCATTCTGGGAATGAGCTGATGACACCCAAACCGTAGCCTATTAACACATCTTCCTTTCAGAAGTGGCTGCAATTTTACAAAATGCCTTTGGGTGCGTTGTGGAGAAAATGCCTGTAACGAAGGAATCTGGGCTTTGATCAGAACTGTTTTCCTTTGCACTCTCTTTAGACACTGCAGGAAGTTGACTCTCACAACAGATTGACACAGTTATCCTTGATTCTCAGAAAAATCGATTGAAACATCGTCTACGTTGTCCCTACATTTCTGGTCCAAAACACTGTTCCTGAGACTGGCAGGCGCTTTCAAGGCAGAAGAACCCATGAACTGGCCTGTGTGCTTGTACAGCTCGGATCACTTTGCAACTGAGGCTTTGACCGTATCTGAAGGATTGACGTTTTTATTGGGCCCTCCATACCCTGATCTGTGAAGCAAGAGCCACTTTGCCACTTGCTGCAGGTCCACCCCTACTCTAGCCTCTAAGACTGATCCTGTCCCTGGCAGCTGGGAGTACGTGTTCCCTAACTCAGCTTTGGGTCACAGCTTCTGCAATCCCCATCCTAACAACATTCACTGAATCACAGAGTCTGTAAGCAGTTGCGTCATGTCATCTGCTCTTCTTATAGGGTAGGTGGTGGTAGAATTTACGTTTTACCTGTGAAGACACTGAAGGTTTCATGGACGTCAGATCTTTTGTCCAGCTCCCTTAGCAGGAAGTATGGGAGCTAATGGTCAGGATGGAAGCTCTGCATTTAACCCCTTACATGCTGTGGTCTCCCAGAGCTGCCTCTGGTTGTTCTTTCACCACGTCTACCCAGTACTGTAGCCTTCTCTAAGACTAGGACTTCTTCTTTTGTTCATTTCTCAGATGCTTACTTAAATTCATTTTTTTTCACTCTTTAATTTATATTAATTGGAGGATGATTGCGTTACAATATTGTGATGGCTTTTGTCATACATCAACATAAATCGGCCATAGGCGTACACGTGTCCCCTCCCTCCCGAGCCCCCCTCCCACCTCCCTCCCAAACCCATCCCTCCAGTCATCACAGAGCACCGGCCTTGGATGCCTGTGTCACACATCAAACTCCCACTGGCTATCTATTTTACATATGGTAATGTACACGTTTCAGTGCTAGGCTCTCAAATCATCCCGAGACAAATTCATTTTTATTTATTTATTTTTTGGCCAAGCTACGCGGGCATGCAGGATCTTAGTTCCCCAACCAGGGATCAAACCCATGTCCCCTGCAATAGAAGCGCTGATTCTTAACCACTGGACCATCAGCAAACTTCCCAGAACTAGACTCCTTGATCTTGAAGTCTATGTAGAGCTTTAACTAGCTTCTGAATTGCTCGTAGGTGACTTAGGGATGGGTAGGGCTTCATAGAGAAGTGAATAGTTTTGGGGGAAGGGGTAGGGGGTTGAGAAGGCATGCCAGGCAGCAAGACAGCAGGAATAAAGAATAGAGGCAAAGGGAACACAGTCACTGGGAGACCTGCAAGTCTAGCATGGAGCCAGTCTTTCCACAGTTGCCATCCTAATGACATCCTGACTGGCCAGGACCACAATATCCAGATGAGAGAGACGGGCAAGGCCTGACCACTAGGACAGTAGGCCACACGAAGAGGAGCCAGAGGTGGTCCACACGAAAAGGGGACACACAACCACAGGGCAAAGTTCAAGGTCAGACTAGAAGTGAAGAAAACTGGCTTAAGATAAAACCTACAATATTTCCAAAGGTTCAGCGTGAAGCCAGGACACAGCATGTCTGTCTCCGTCAAGATCAGCTGAGCAAACTGCCGGATGGCACAAAGCTCCTGGCAGGCAAGCCATGCTTGGTAGAGATACTGCTGGCCAGTGTCAGCATCCAGGCTGCCATTCATTAAATTTTGCTCTTCAGAACATGTCCTGGGACTCAAGGGTGTCTCCATCGGCGCTACTGGTAAAGAACCCAACTGCCACTGCAGGAGACATAAGGTACATGATTTCAATATCTGGACCAGGGAGATCCCCTGGAGAAGGACATGGCAACCCACCCCAGTATTCTTGCCTGGAGAATCTCATGGACAGAGGAGCCTGAGGGGCTGCAGGCCATAGGATCGCAAAGAGTCAGATGCAATTGAAGTGACTTAGCATGCATGCACGCACAATATCACCTCTGCAGAACTCCTGCCAGTAACACATAACCTGAATCTAATTATGAGGAAACATCAGACAATCTTAAATTGAGAGAAATTCTATACAAATAATCGGCCTCTACTATTCAGAATTTTCAAGGTCAAGAAAGACAAAAACAGCTGAACAAGTGCTCCAGATTTCAGGAGACACAAAGGACACAACGTAAAACACAAGCCTGATCTTGGATAAGATCCTGGTCCAAGGGGAAGAATTGCTATAAAGGACAGTACAATTGAACATTTTTGAATATGACCTATATTAGATAATAGTATTGTCTCAATGCTGAATTTCTTGATTTTGATAAAGGTAAAAGAATATCTTATTTCTTAAGCATTTAAGGGTAGAGGACACATTGTTACCAACTGAAGTACTTCAGGAAAAAATATATATCATATATAAATATTAAGAGAAATAATAATAGAGCCAGTAGGGAAAAATATAAACATTTGTTAAATTTGAATTTGGCTAAAAGTATGCAGCCTTTCTGGTACTATTCTTAGAATTTTTAAATTTTTTAAAATAATATTAAAATACTCTTCAGTTCCAGAAAATAAAATTTAAAAGACTTAAAACATATGCTAAAAAAGAAAAAAAAGATTGGGCCTTTAACCAGTAGTTAATTAGAATGACAGAGTCTTAGATTTCATACCAGACTCGAGAATCAAAACTTACATTTTGATAAGATCCCCATGTAATTTATTAAACCAGCCATTCCTAAAGGAAATCAACTCAATATTCATTGGAAGGTCTGACGCTGAAGCTGATGCTCCAATACTTTAGCCACCTAATGGGAAGAGCCAACTCATTAGAAAAGACCCTCATGCTCGGAAAGATTGAAGGCAGAAAGAGATGAGGGCAGCAAAGGATGAGGTGGTTGGATGTCATCACTGATTCAATTGACACGAGTCTGACCAAACTCTGGGAGACAGTGAAGGACAGGGGATTCTGGCATGCTGCAGTCCACGGCGTCAGAAAGAGCTGGACACAACTTAGCAACTGAACAACAGCAACCACGTGATTTACGTTCACATACAAGTTTGGGAGCTTCACCACTTCCTCAGCTGGGTACCTGGTCCTGGCTTTCAGATTATCTCACTTACAAGTCATCTCCAAGCTATGCCCCAAACTCCTGTTCATCCCTGAAAACCCAATTCAGAAGTCATCTTTTCTATGAAAGTGTTTCTTACCCCTACCTATGGCCCTCTTCCAGAATAATGTACTGTATTCAGTGTTTTTCAAGGAAAATGGATTGTGTCCCCCACTTTCACGTTATATTGGAATTCAGTGTCATTGTCCTATTAGACTAAGAGAGTTATTCTTTGTGTGTCCTCTGCACTGAGTCGGGCAAATGCTAGTGCTCAAGAAACATTTGCGTGAATGAATTAATACGTATTTGAATGAATAAATTCAACTCGGTGTTGTCGACACCGTACCATATGGATGGCTCCAGGAATATACTGCTGAAGTCTCAGAAGGAATAAGAGGTAATTTAGGTTTGAGCAGGCACTGGGGTCTCTCACCAGCAGGGAACATAAACAAAGGAGCTGGTTGGAAAAGGAATCACAGCACGTAGCTATCCAGCCTCTAAGCCACGTTTGTTCCTATGAACCACAAAAACAATGCATTTCAAGTTTCCTCACAATTCTTAGCAGTTGTATAAATTGCCACTGCATAAATTACTTTATGACCCAGCAATGCATTGTTATAGTAACAATTCTTTGGTAATGTCTACAAGATGTGTGGGTGTTACGAAAATACAATAAATAACAAAATATAAATTTAGGCCATACAATCATGATTTCTAAGAATAAAGAAAAGGCCAAGGAGACACATATTAGGGCAGATTTGTTTGAAAGCACATGATCTTGTTATTCTAAAAGTTCTGTGCCTGTAAGAGGCACCCTTTCTCTCACTCTGGCAGGTGCAGGTGGGAATACAGGACAGAACCTCAGAAAGCTCAAGTGACTTAAAGGAAAGGAGAGCCTTTGCTCTGGGAGGCATGATCTCCCCCACTTGCCTTCAAACGCACAATAAGGATTTATAATGAGCTGCTTCTATCCAATAACTAAAAGGCAAATTTAAAAGGACCTGCTAGTTACAATCCAGCAGCCCCAGTGTTCTCAGTGAAAGCCTAATTTCATATATGAAACCAAAGCATCCTGGACAATGCAAGGCTGGATGGACTCCCATCTTTCAATACAGACAAGACCTGCTACCACAGTACTTGCAGAAGAGATAGTATATTTTAAATCAACATGGGACTTTTTAAGAAATCCCCCAGGAACAGGGTTTTGCCAAAAAACTGGAGCTTAATTTAATGAAGGTGAAAAGTTTAAGGAAGAAATATAATAAAAGGAAAGTCCTGAAAGAACAGAGGCAACTTGGAGCAAGAACATGTGTCCCACTAGTTGAAATGTATCAGCAAAGACGGTGAGCAGATTCAAGTCATTATGAGGCCCTGAGCATCTCTGGGGATTTTCAGTGAGACTCTCCTCTGGCAGCTACACAAGCAGGAAGCTTTTCAAATGTGCAAAGAAGAGTCATGTAGAATTGCTTGCGGAAGTTTATTTATTTTAATACCTAGTGTGGGCTAGATAACCTCAGAGGCATGCCAAATACCTTTGTCTTGCAGATATAAAGGCACAGAGAACCAATAATCTTGTCTGCCCACGATCCCCATCCTCTAACTTGAGTGAGGCCATGACAGTCCTTTAGAAATCTGTCTCTTTGTTTGCAGAGCAATCAGGTCACCTTTCCTTGTGTCGCTTCCTACTTACTCTCTGAAACTTCAGGCCCTGCTGGCTTGCCCACAGCCAGTACTATTTGAATCTGGCTGGCCTCCTATAGATTTTTTTTACTTCAATCCCCTCCTTCAGAACAAAGTACGCCTTCACTCAAGATGTGCCTTCAAATTCTTTTTGGTTCCCACTGTAGCAACCAAGGGCCCATTCACCCAGCTCCTTTGAAAGCTGCGGCTCCCAGAGCTCCAGCCAAGAGAGTACAGATTCCTAACCTATAAAGGGACCAAGATTTAAATCCAGATGTCTAACTCCAAAGTCCAGGCTCAGTCTTCTGTTCTATGAAGCTTCTGCATAGTGGGCAGACTTTGTTTCCAGACATAAAAAGAGAGAGTCAATAATGCTGAGAAAGTCACATAGTATACAGATTCCAGTGAAGGTATCCAGTGATACCTTAAATTTGAACTCCAGTAATTAAAGACGCATGATTCCTCAAGCCTGGTAGAATATTCACAATCAAAATAGAGATAACAAACGCTGGCATGGATGTGGAGGAAAAAAAAAAAACACTTGTGCACTGTTTCTGGAAATGTAAATTGGTATATCCACTATGGAAAGCTAGAGGTTATAGAGGGTCCTCAAAAAAAAATAAAAATAGAAGTACCATATGATCCAGCAATTCCATTTCTGAGAATATATCCAAAGGAAATGAAAACAGTAACTCAAAAAGATACCTGCACCCCCATGTTTCTAGCAGCATTATTTACAATAACGAACACATGGAAACAACTGAAAGTGTCTGTTGATGGATGAATGAATAAAGAGGCTATGGGATATGTATACAATGAAATATTATTCAGCCACAAAAATTAAGGAAATCCTAACATTTGCAACTTGTGGTTGCAAACCACTTCCCAAGTGGTGCTAGTGGTAAAGAACTCACTTGCCAATGCAAGAGACATAGAGATTCAGGTTCTATCCCTGGGTCAGGAAGGTTCCCCAAAGAAGGGAATGGCTAACCCACTCCAGGGTTCTTGCCTAAAGAATCCCACAGACAGAGGAGCCTGGCAGGCTACAGTCTGTGGGGTTATAAAAGAGTCAGACACAACTTAGCAACTAACACTTTCTTTTTCATATTAAATGATAGATGTTAATGAAACCAATTTGGTAATTCTTTCACAATATATGAAAATCACACCATCATGCTGTGCACCTTATACAGTGATGTATGTCAATTATTTCTCAATAAAAACAGAAAAAAAAATGTGTCATTATTTCAATGTTGGCAGGCCTGAAAATTATGCTGAAAATTACCTATAAGCAAATGAACGATATAAACAGAATCAAACAGAAGAGGACCCAGGGTGGGTGGGGGAGACTCAGCCTTGTTTCCTGGGTGACGGCAATCTGGAAGGAGCCGGAGTAACAGTAGATGAATAACAGGGTCCACAATGGAGTCTGATAACCTTACAGAAAGGTCATGAAAAAGAAGGAAATCAGAAGCAACTTCTTAACCTATGACAGTGGGAAAATAGCTTGCAATTATTCTGTATTATTTAAATATTATTGAAACTTTTTTTTTTAGTTCCAAGCAGGTAACTGAAGGTTTTGATTTTGCACAGTTAACCTCCTGTTCTGAAATATGTATGTGCTTTAGGCTCCCATGTGCCTAAAGCACTTGTTGGACCGAGAGTCTGATTTAGTCTGCTCATATCATGCCGTGCCTGGTATAACATAATCACCCCATGAATGAGTGGATTAATACATACACCACAATTTAAATTATATTTGGCTAGTTACGTTGTGTGTCTCATTGTCTTTATATATGCCACCAGCCTATAAGCCTCGTGAGGTGAGGGCACATGTCTGGTTGTGTTCACCTCCCCAGAGCACCCAGAGTCACTATTTAAGATAAAAGTTAATTGTTTTATACAGTAAAACCCTCGTGACTGAGCCTGGTATTCAAGGTGCTAAATAATCAGACCCAATCCAGCCTAACATAATTTTTCATTAATCCATTATCCAAAGACTGTACTTTGCTCCAGTCAAATTAGTCCTCTCCTTGGTCCCAGAGAATCCATGCATAGCTTCATTCTAGTCGTCTCCAGGCTTTACTATCCCCAGCTAAGAGCCATTCTCCCTGCATCCTGCCTTGTCTTTGCTGTTCAGTCTCTAAGTCATGTCCAGTTCTTAGTGACCCCATGGACTGCAGCACACCAGGCTTCCTTGTCCTTCACTGTCTCCCAGAGTTTGCTCAAAGTTATGACTATTGAGTCAGTGATGCAATCCAGCCGTCTCGTCCTCTGTCGCCTCTTTCTCCACCTACTCTCAAACTTTCCAAGCATCAGGGTCTTTTCCAATGAATCTGTTCTTCTCATCAGGTGACCAAAGTATTGGAGTTTCAGCTTCAGCATCAGTCTTTCCAATGAATATTTAAGGGTGATTTCCTTTAGGGTTGACTGGTGTGATCTCTTTGTGGTCCAGGGGACTCTCAAGAGTCTTCTCTAGCACCATAATTCAAAAGCATCAAGTTTTTGGCACTCAGCCTTCTTTAAGGGCCAATTCTCATATCCGTACATGACTACTGGAAAAACCATAGCTTTGACTATATGGACCTTTGTTGGCAAAGTGGTGTCTCTGCTTTTTAATGCACTGTATAGGTTTGTCATAGTTTTTCTCCCAAGGAGCAAGCGTCTTATAATTTCATGGCTTCAGTCAACCTCCACAGTGATTTTGGAGCCCAAGAAAATAAAATCTGCCACTGTTTTCACTTTTTTCCCATCTATTTGCCATGAAGTGGCATTCAGCCTAGCAAAGCCCTATTCTTCAGGTTTCTGTTCCAATAGCCTCCCAGGGCCACTCTTTTCAATACCTTTGCAGCTAAGATCTCTTTATCTCTTAGTTTAACCTGCCTTGCAAATTCTTTTATCTTTTTTTTAGTGCCCTGGTTTTCTCAATGCTATGGGAAGAAATATGGCAGCAAATACCATTCCTTATATTTCTTTACACATGATAATACCTGAAACAGAACCAAGCAAAATAGCCAGAATTGAATAACTTTGTAGAGTTGAAGATGATAATAATAAAACTACATTTCTGTAATCATAAATTCAGAATGTTTTGCATCTAATGTTCAAATTAGGCTATGTAAGTTACTGTAAATGACTCAGTGGTTCTAAAGAAGGGATAGCAGTTAAGCTAGAAATATTTGCTTAAATATGCATTATTGTTAGTTTTGGGTTTTTTTAAGCTCCACACTCCCCTTTTCTCTTCTTCTCAGTGTCAACTGAGGATGTCCTGTGATCTCTCTTCTCTGTGGTTGAGTAATTAAACATATTGAAATGTCTGCTTCTATGCTATCAGACATTTGTCTTCTAAGCTGAAAAGCCTAATTCTTTCAGAATCCACAAATCAAACCCAAGCATTCTCCTGCTCATATTCCATTTTTCCGCAAACACTTTAAGGGACAAATGAAACTCTATCATCAATAAATGATAATATACTATTTCATGTAAGCCCTCACACAAAGTCTGAAAAAGTGATATAAAATACACATCCCTAGTACATATTTAATTTCTTTAAAAAAGAGTGTCTTTGTATTCAAGATACGAAGCGGGCAATTGGAAAGTAAAATACTGGCAGATTGGGAGGAAAACCAATAGGTCAGAACTTGTTTGAGTCACATTCTTTTGTTTTCCAAGGAACTCAATTAAAACCAACTTAGGCAAAATGAGGAAGTCACTGACCGAGACCATAAATAGAGCTTGGTTGGCAGCTAATCTAAGTCGACTTATCCAGAGACTGGGTACTGGCTAGGTTCTTGTTCTCACTGTGTTTTTTTTATGCTCAGTTTCTCCATGAGGCTGGACCCATGGCCACTCTCTTTACTGCCAACATGTAAGGCTTTCTTTCCTTAGATTTATTTTAAAAGAAGTTCCAAGAGAAAGATTCTGATTGGCTTGGCTTAGGTCACATGATCAGACCCATGGATAGTAGAACTCAGTAGTATACTTGCCCATGGATAGAATTTCAAATCAGTTTCACAGGAGAGAGAGGTGAACTGCTTATAAAAAATGACCTCCACTATAAAATTGAAGGAGAAAAAAACGTGTTTTTAATTCACAAATGTTGTTGGTTAGGATAAAGGAAAAAGGCAGGAAAAGCTTTATAATATTGAATTCTTTTCTTTCCTATAGTGAGCCCCAATACAGAGATGAAGTACTTTGCTATAATTGGTGAGAAAGCTCAAATCAATATCTGCCAGAGCCCCATCACACTGCATTATAATTTTCTGTGCACGAGACTGTCTTCCCAATGACAACTGATCAAGACCCTGTTATATTTTTACTCTTGAGGCCAAGGTCAGCACAAGCCTACAGTAGAGGATTTTCTACAAATGTGTAGGAAGGGAAGGAAAAGGAGGAAAGGGAGAGAAGAGATCCTTACTCAAGTTGCTTAGCATCCAGTGAAAAGCAACTACAACTCAAGACAGAATAATCGGTACTAAGTAGAATTATAAAAAAAAAAGCATCCCTCATTAATCTGTTGTTGTTTAGCTGCTAAGTTGTGTCTGGCTCCTTGTGACCCCCATGGACTGCAGCCTGCCAAGTTCCTCTGTCCATGGGATTTCCCAGGCAAGAATATTAGAGTGGGTTGCCATTTCCTTCCCCTAGGGATCTTCCTGACCCAGGGATCAAACTTGCATCCCCTGCATTGGAAGGCAGATTACTCACCACTGAGCCATTGGGAAAGCCCTTCAGTAACTTAGAAGTAATTGTCTGAGAAAACTCAGACAAAGCTTCACAAAGAAGTTACCTTTTGAGTATTTCCAAAGAAACTCAACTCAGTAATCCAAAAAGAGGAGAGGTATACGGATTAAAACAACAGACAGAACACTGCACTACAGCCTTGAACTGCTTATACATAGAATAGGGTGAATTTGGAGAAAGAAATGTCAGCCCATTCCAGTATTCTTGCTGGGAAATCCCATGGACAGATGAGTCTGGTGGACTACAGTCCATGGGGTCGCAAAGAGTCAGATACCTCTTAGCGACTAAACCACCACCACCAGAATAGGATGACTTAAGGGGTCCAAGAAAGGCCTTTTTTTCGCTCCTTATCTCCATTAAAAGATCTCCTTCATTTAATCCTATTGCCTGAGAATTTTTCAGAAGGAGCAAAGTCTTTCACTTCTCAATTAGGTATACATTTATAAAATGCAAGTATTCCTTGGTTTATAGTAAGAAGTAAATGACTAATAACTCAGCCTTTCTTAGAAGCTAACTGTGGTAGAAGGAAAAGGAAGGATTAAAAGAGGGCATTTGGGCTCTATTCTTTAATGCAAGAGTGACGGCATCATTGCAGAAAGCATATAACCAGGGAGACCATTCCCTGGGATGATGAATCAGGTTAATCAAAGACTCTTTAAGAAACAGGCCTGCACAGTGTTGATGACAATGCAGTTATGATCTGCAATCTATTTTGATGACTGCTAACGGACTCTATTTCAAATCCTAAAAGATGATGCTGTGAAAGTGCTGCACTCAATATGCCAGCAAATTGGGAAAACTCAGCAGTGGTCACAGGACTGGAAAAGGTCAGTTTTCATTCCAATCCCAAAGAAAGGCAATGCCAAAGAATGTCCAAACTACCACACAATTGGACTCATCTCACACACTAGCAAAGCAACTCTCAAAATTCTCCAAGCCAGGCTTCAACAGTACATGAATCAGGAACTTCCAGATGCTCAAGCTGGATTTAGAAAAGCCAGAAGAACCAGAGATCAAATTGCCAACATCTGTTGGATCATCGAAGGAGCAAGAGAGTTCCAGAAAAAACATCTATTTCTGCTTCATTGACTATGCCAAAGCCTTTGACTCTGTGGATTACAACAAACTGTGGAAAATTCTGAGAGATGGGAATATCAGACCCCCTGACCTGCCTCTTGAGAAATCTGTATGCAGGACAGGAAGCAACAGTTAGAACTGGACATGGAACAACAGACTGGTTCCAAATCAGGAAAGGAGGACATCAAGGCTGTACATTGTCACCATGCTTGTTTAACTTCTATGCAGAGTACATCATGAGAAATGCTGAGCTGGATGAAGCACAAGCTGGAATCAGATTGCCGGGAGAAATATCAATAACCTCAGATATATGGACGACACCACCCTTATGGCAGAAAGTGAAGAAGAACTAAAGAGCCTCTTGAGGAAAGTGAAATAGGAGAGTGAAAAAGTTGGCTTAAAGCTCAACATTGAGAAAAGTAAGATCATGGCATCTGGTCCCATCACTTCATGGCAAATAGATGGAGAAACAGTGAAAGTGAGAGGCTTTATTTGGGGGGGCTCCAAAATCACTGCAGATGGTGATTGCAGCCATGAAATTAAAAGACACTTACTCCTTGGAAGAAAAGTTATGACCAACCTAGATAGCATATTGAAAAGTAGAGACATTACTTTGCCAACAAAGGTCCATTAGTCAAAGCTATGGTTTTTCCAGTAGTCAAGTAATTGAGAGTTGGACTATAAAGAAAGCTGAGTGCCGAAGAATTGATGCTTTTGAACTGTGGTGTTGGAGAAGACTCTTGAGAGTCCCTTGGACAGCAAGGGGATCCAACCAGTCCATCCTAAAGGAAATCAGTGCTGAATATTCATTGGAAGGACTGATGTTGAAGCTGAGACTCCAGTACTTTGGCCACCTGATGGGAAGAACTAACTCGTTTGAAAAGACCCTGATGCTGGGAAAGATTGAAGGCAGGAGGAGAGGACAGAGGATGAGATGGTTGGATGGCATCACCGACGCAATAGACATGAGTTTGAGTAGGCTCTGAGAGTTGGTGATGGACAGGGAGGCCTGGCATGCTGCAGTCCATGGGGTCTCAAAGAGTTGGACATGACTGAGCGACTAAACACAGTGCACATAATCAACATATCAACATATAAATTGTACAGTTCTCTCTATTCAGCATTCAGTTTACAAACAATTGTGAGGTTCAGTATCAGTTTTGATACATAAGACCAGGGAAATGCTAAAGGTATGTGAAAGTGAAGGTTTTAGTTGCTAAATCAAGTCCAGCTCTTTTGCGACGCCATGGACTGTAGCCCGCCAGGCTCCTCTGTCCAAGAACTCTCCAGGCAAGAATACCAGAGTGGGTAGCCATTCCCTTCTCCAGGGGCTCTTCCTGACTCAGGGATCAAACCTGGGTCTCCTGCACTGGAGGCAGATTCTTTACCATCTGAGCCACCAATATGCCTACCAGGGAAATGCTAAAGGTATAAATGGAATTAAAGGAAAAAATGAATGAAAGGAAGAGGGAGACAGGAAGGAAGAAGGAAGCTGAGGCTTCAAAGTATTTCTGCCTCAAGACAAATGCTAGAAGGGGTATTTCTGTGGAGGGTTCTGGGCCCCTGAGGGATAATTCTGAATTAGGTTTGGAGATGGATATTGAGTAGATGAAGATGATGGATGGCTTAGGAGAGATATATGGGCACCAACTCCCGGAACAAAAGTGCAAAACCATAACTTTGGAAGATGAATTTAGGGGAGAAAGTGTTCAGAGGTGTAAGCAACAGTATATTAAATTGTGGATATGTTTTTATTTGTTGAAGGATATTTCTTCCCACCTCTCCCCCTTCTTAGGAAACAGGGACAACAACAAGGGAAGGGAAGGGACACAATAAAATGTACAGAAGAGAAAAGGAGACTGGGGAGGTGTGACAGGAGCCTCTCCATCCTTCTTCAGAATCACATCAGGAGCCCAGAGGGGAAATCAGGAGGGAGTGATCTGAACCAGGAGGGTGAACACGGGAGCCAGATGCAGCATGGCTAGGAAAACAGAAGCAGCCTGGAGGAGATATTCACAGCCAGGGTTCACTCTGAAATGATAAGAGACTTACGCAGATGTGCTAAGAGTTTGAGCATCACTGCCCCAGTTGGTGTGATGACAGAACTCCCCTCCCAGTTGTTCCCGGAGGAAGGTCAGGTGTTAAAAACATACTCAGGACTAAATGGTCTGATCTCAGCACGCAGGTCCTTTCAACCACTCAGGGACAGCAGGACAGCAGTTGGATATTTATTAAACGTCAGCAGGGTCGCTGGTAGAGGACCGATCCCTGTCAAAGTGCAGGTCCAGGCTCAGGGAAGTTTTAAAGGCACAAAGCAAAAGGGAGCACAGGTCCGGGCAGTCACCATCCTCAGACAGGCAGGCTTAACTTTTACAATCTGGTCACTGTGGGCAGAGAAGGGTTCTGCTTTCCGAATGAGTTGTTTTACTAACCTTCTGTCTCTCGGAGATATTCCTCCAGCCAGCCATCGGAGAAAACCCTGGATGATCAGAAAAGGATGAAGTACTTTCTGGAATGGAGAGCGTGAAAAGAGATCAGAAATATTATAAAAGATATAGAAGCCAGTAACAGCCACCATCCATCCCATTCCAACTCTTTGTCAGTCACGTTGGCTAGAGAAAGGCTTAGGAGAACAGTCTGACTCAGGGCAAGTAGAGGAAAAACAAAGACTGAGTGAAACCTGAAGTCCATAAAAGAAAATCCAAGTAATGAAACATAATTTGAAAAATTATATCTAATATCACATATCAAAAGAAATATGAAAGCCTTCCTTGGTGGTCCAGGGCTTAAGACTCCACAGTACCAGTGCTTGAGGGTGCCAGGTTGATCACTGGTTGGGGAACTAAGATCCCACATGCCATGAGGCAGGGCCAAAGGATTAAACAAATAAATAAAATCATACAATTATATGAATGCAACGCAATTTGGGGTAAGAGTGCAAAACTGAAAATTAGAAGAAACCGGTTCAAGTTCTGGCTCTTCTCCTTACCAGCTGCTGTTTGATCTCTTTGAGTTTCAGTTTCGTGGTGATAAATGGGACGGTAGTCCTAAATTACGCAATTACTGTGAGTATCAAGGAGAGAAGTCCTAGGAATATGCCTTGAAGCCATAAATGTAGCTTTGAAAATGTTAATGTCCATAATTGGTATTATCATCATGTTTGATAAAAAAAAAAATTATCATCACGTTTGAGTCCAGCACCTAAATTTGCATGTTCATTAAAACCTAGGAAAATGCCGATGTTATAACTACAGTCATTGCTGCGGAACCTATGGCAGGCTAGATCTGTCAAAAAGAAAATTACAGAAACATGCCTGAAGTAGCCTTGCTCTCCGTCTCAAGCTGATAAGAGAAATGAAAAGCGGACGGTATCTGTTTGCAGGAATGTCCCTTTTGCTGTCTTCAAACTAAATATTCATTCTTGCCAACTCTCAGTGCTATGCTGAAATAAAGCAGAGATCACAGTTTATCTCTTGGACTTTTAATATCCCCCATTTGTATGGATTGAAAAGTTGAGATGCTTGGACTCAAAGCCGCTCGATCCACTTTCACGTGTCCCGGGAACAGCTGGCCAATCAAGCAGGAGAACAGCCTGGGCAGAATGCCCCCACTCCTGGCTAACAGCAAAGCAGAGACAATGCAAAACATTAAACAAATAAAGACCAAGGAAGGAGAGAAAAAAAGATATATTCTGGGACATATTTTCAAAATAAGAAAGATAAATTCTGAGAAGGAAACACGTTGCAAGAACAAGACGAATGCTGAAATAAATATGAAAAGAAGACAAATTTGGGCCAGCCAGAAAGGAAAACTCGAAAATGTTAGACAACGGTTGAAGAAAAGGTAAAACCGGGAGAGTAAGATAAACACCAAAGAGCAATAAATCATAGAAATAACACTTCTGAGAATTATTGTGGATAAAACACACCCCACAAAGGAAGTCTGCAAAGAGCAAGACAAATGCAATGTGCCTAAAAAATACAGATAGTGTGACAAGGACGGAAACTAGTGTTGGGAAGATAAATATCCGGAAGAACACTGGCCTCCCTGACCTTCCATAGAGAATCCAATTTACATGCATTTCCTTAAGCTCTTCCTCTTGGGTTGTGCTCTAGGCTCTTTGTATTCAGCCCTGGATTGGAGGTCACCTCTCCCTTACCTGATAGGAGGTCTCATTAACTTTGTGACAGATGGACTCACCCCCTTAGGAGGGACACTGTTCTCCTTCTGTTACTGAAATCTTCTCCCTTGGAAAAAGCCAGAAGGCTGCTCTCCTATTCCCAAATCTGGACTTCAGCACATGGAGGTGAATAGCTTCAAATATGTGTCATGTGCCATCGGCAACTTGCCTAGCTTCCCCAAGTCATCAGGGTCAAGGTGCTGGATCAGGCTCATCACTAGAGTCTCCTGTAAAAATCCCTGGACAAGATGGAGAAACAGCAGTTTCTCCTGATGAACTCGAGTCAGGCTTTGAAGACTTGAAATTCCATAGTCATTTCAAATCAGCTGTGTGGTGTTGAACTAGTTAGTTTAACTCTCTGAGGCCCCTGCTGCCTCATCTGGGGAATGGAAATAGCACTTCATATTCTGAGAAAATTAGAAAAACACATGGGTTTTCCATAAAACACCTAGCTGCTCTAAGGACTCAAAAATGGTAGCTTGTGGAACAACTAGGACTCATCACAACCTCATCCTCACCTGCAGGTGTGATCTAGGTTCTGAGGTCCTGCAACTGACCACGTGACCACAAAAAAATCAGACATGACAAGGAGGAAGATGGAGAGGACCAGTGCCTCATCTCTGAAAGCAGCAAATGACTCCAAGTAAAGAAATACACAGCATCCAGAACACAGTGATAACCATGATGCTATTAAGATCCTGATGCTGGGAAGGACAGAGGGCAGGAGGAGAAGGGGGCAACAGAGAATGAGATGGTTGGATGGCATCACCGACTCAAATAGACGTGAGTCTGGGCAAACTCTGGGAGATGGTGAACAACAGGGAAGCCTGGCATGCTGCGGTCAATGGGTTTGCAAAGAGTCAGACATGACTTAGCAACAGAACAGCCACAGTATCTGCATCACACATTATAAATGCATCAAGTGCTTCCACTGAGGTAGGAGCTAAGGACTTCCTTGATGGTTCAGTGGTTAAGAATCTGCCCAGCAATGCAGGGAACACGGGTTCCATCCTAGTCTGGGAAGATGCTACATGACTCAGAGCGACTAAGCCTATGTCCCACAACTCCTGAAACCCCTGGGCCCTAGAGCCCAAACTGCAACAAGGGAGGTCACCGCAGTGAGAATGGAAGCTGCTTGCTACAACTAGAGAAAAGCCTGCGTAGCAACGAAGACCCCGCACAGCCAATAAATGAATACCAAACAAGAAAAGGCTGAGATTTGGGATGCTGGGCATAAATGATGAGATGATAAGGCTACTTACACTTTACAGAACAGGTTTCTCTACCTTGCAGGGTAGTTGCACATCCATTGTTTAGCACAATCACCTCCACTTGGAACATAAATGGAGCAGGAAATATCCACCTCCTACTCATACAAGGGGCTTCCCTGATGGCTCAGACAGGAAAGTGCCTGCCTGCGATGCGGGAGATCTGAGTTTGATCCCTAGGTTGGGAAGATCACCTGGGGAGCCCAAGGCCTGGGGAGGTTGTGACTCACCTAAAGTCATGCAAGGTCAAGCAACCAGAGGTGGCAGCTCGTGGAGGGCTCCAGAGCCACAGATGAGGATGGAATGTTCTAAGCCTTGCCCTCCAGCAGGAGAAACATTCATTTCTTCCTGTGCTGCAGCCAGAGGACCCTCTTAGCTAGAAGGACCTCATGCACATGAATTCTCCTCCAGGGAAGAGAATACAACCAAACAATCAGTTGGAAAGTAAATGCAGTAAATATCAAAATGAAAGCCTGGAAATTGCCTCTCCTCTCCTATCCACCAAAGTGCATGGTCCTCAGATCAGTGGCACCATGCCACCAGTCTACCTATAAGAAATGCACAATCTTGGGGTCCACTCAAGAGCCACTGAAGCATTATCTGCATTTTAACAAGATTTCCCCGGGTGATTCACATGCAGATGAATATTTGAGAAGCCCCAGTCTAGATAATTCAGACAGGAAATCACTTTGCCATTGATATGGTCCTAAATTCACTGTGTCAGGGAAGAGCTCTCCTTTGCTGGACCAAGATGACTTTTAGGATCAACCTACCTAATTATCTACCCTCACTCCCTACCTGAGCACATCCATCCAACTGTCTCTATCAATTCGTCTACTTCAATCCCAGTTGGCTCTTCTCTTGACAGAACATGTACAGAAATACCATAGTTGGGGGGTGGGGGGATGGGGTGGAGCTTTACTTCAGAAATGGACTTCGTGGAGCTGGAAAAGGAATTCAGTAGACCCCAACCTACATCATCTTGAAGTCTCTTGCATTCCTAAAATCCCATAGTCCTATTTCTACATTGTGCTTGGTTAGAGCTCCTTGTTCTATGTAGCTTTCATAACTTTTCCTTGCCCTGATCTCTGACATATCCCTATTTGTCAGCTATTTACCTGGGGATAAATTTACTTTTTAATCTATTTACTTGGGTATACATTTACATGCACAGTGGATTGCTCTCTTGATTACTTCTGACCTCTATTATCTGAAGAGCCACCCGACAGCAACTAACTCTACACGGTCACTCTTACTTGAACGGCTCCATCTGGAATCTAGAGGAAGAGTGTTCTTGGGAGAGACACGTTCAGTCTATGACCCAGACTTGTCTGTTTTGCAGAAATAAGACAGCTCTACCTGGCTCTTTCCCTTGGAGACGTGGGGCCACATTACATCATGCATAGGGAGGTCTCACAAAGGTGCACCATTATTGAACGGTATTATTACCCTATCGCCCCTCAATTAAAATAAGTGGCACTTTAAAAATGCAGTAACAGCTGCTCTCAGCAGTGTCTCCTTACAAAGCATTTGCGTTCTCAATTTTGCCTTTCCCTACAGCCTTTTATATCTTTGTTTAAGCTGTGCTTCATAGCCACCATTGTGAAATCCACAGGACTCCTAACTTCAACATGCCCAATTAATCCAAAACCAAAAAAGAGCCCAAGGACCAAGAGGATGCCATTCCACTCTCATACCTGCACCCTAAATGCCCTTTGCCATTAGAGTATTTTGCAGCAGTAGCTTTTTGGGGTCTTCCTGTGATGCTATCAAATCCACAGGCATCATACTTGGGCCCTATAGGAAGTCAGAGGCATGCAGTGAAAGGCAACAAGTATGTCAACCACATGAGCTTACCGTTGAAAAAAATTTGTGCATCCAACACAAAAGATATATTTCATGGCATAAAATAGTGTCAAATGTAGAAAACAATAAAAACAAGCAACAATCATTAATAAGTTAATCCTTCACACCGTCTCTTCCCAAACTTCCAACAACCCTTTCCTCTTCCCAGCTCTTAGATAATGATCTTTCTTCCTATTTCTCTGAGAACAAGTGGAACAGTTTTTATAAAGCTGAATCTACTCATGCCTGAGCCCTTATTCTGCCCTCCTTTATGCGAGCACTGAGGAACAGTGCTTTCCTGTTGTTCAGTTGCTAAGGCGTGTCCAACTCTTTTGAGACACCCCATAGACTGTATCTGGAGAAGGCAATGGCACCCCACTCCAGTACTCTTGCCTGGAAAATCCCATGGATGGAGGAGCCTGGTGGGCTGCAATCCATGGGGTCGCTAACAGTCAGACAGGACTGAGCGACTTCACGTTCACTTTTCCCTTTCATGCACTGGAGAAGGAAATTTCAACCCACTCCAGTGTTCTTGCCTGGAGAATCCCAGGGACGGGGGAGCCTGGTGGGCTGCTGTCTATGAGGTCGCACAGAGTTGGACACGACTGAAGCGACTTAGCAGTAGCAGCAGCAGCAGACTGTAGCCAGCCAGACTCCTCTGTCCACGGAATTTCCAAGGCAAGAGTACGGCAGTGGGTTGCCATTTCCTACTCCAGGGGATCTTCCTGACCCAGGGATTGAGCTTGAGCCTCTTGCACTGGCAGGCAGGTTCCTTACCACTGCACCACCTGGGAAGGCTGGAATAGTGTTTATCACTAGCCAAGCCCAGTCTCGAACCCGGGGCCACTGATCCCATCACCTCTTCCTGCTCAAGAATATCACCAAGAGAACACTGTGTCTCTCACACACATATTTCATTATTTCTTAATTCTCTCCCACTACCAGGCTGTTCGCGTTAATATCTAAACATACTGGAATTTTTCCACATTAAAAAGTGGACTCTCCTTAATTTACAGCTATGTCTCTCTCAATCTACTGACACTTTCTCAATTCTGTATTTTCCTTTAAAACAAAACTCCCTGAAAATATTTATCTATATTCACTGTCTCAATTGAACTTCTCTTCCTTCTCGAACATTTTGCAATCTGCTTTTGTTTTTTCTACCTGTCTTTAATAAACCTGCTCTTGTCAAGGTCAACAGTGACCAACATATCATTAAATCCAGCTTCTAATTTTCAATCCTTATTTCATTTGATCTATTAGAAGTATTTGATAGGATTAATCACTTTTTCTCCTTCACTAAGCTTCCAGGGTCTTCCCAGTGGCACTAGTGAAGAACATGCCTGCTAATGCAGGAAACATAAGAGATGTGGGTTCGATCCCAGGGTCAGGAAGATGCCCTGGAGGAAGCTATGGCAACCCACTTCCACATTCTTGCCTGGAGAGTCCAATGGACAGAGGAGCCTGGTAGGCTGCAGTCCATAGAGTCACACAGAGTCAGACACGACTGAAGCCACTTAGCACATACACAGGCTGCCAGGGCTCAAATGAACATTCTTGATTCCTTTTTGCCTCACTGATGGATCTTTCTCAGTCTTCTTTTCTGGTTTTTCTTCGGTCTCCTGGTCTTCAAACATTTGAGTGCCCACGGCTGTAATCCGAGTCCTCTCTGTTCTCTGCCTACAGTCATTCCTGCGGTGATTTCATTCAGCACGATGACTTTAGTAGCCTTGATAACATGGTGTTTCCCAGATTTATATAGCCAGTCCTGACACCTATGTTTAACCCCAAAGCTTGGAGATCTAATTGGCATCTCAAACTTAATCTGCCCCGAACTAATATCCTGATCTTCCTCTTTGAAGTCACTCCTGCAGCTGTGTGTGTACGTGTCAGTTAAAGGCAACTCACGCTCTATTTGCTCAGGCTAAAGCCACAGTTTCATCTCTAATTTCTTTCCTTTTCTCACACTCCACAGCCAACCCATCAGAATTTATTTTTTATTTCAAATTTCAAATTCACATTTTCAAATCATTGAAAACGTGACCACTTCTCATCAATTACGCTGTTCCCACTTTGGTCCATGCATCATCATTTCTCACTTTCTTAGTAACCTCTGAGTATCTGTTCTGTCCTCTGAAGTCCACGTAGCAGTCAGAATGATTCTTTTAATGTATGTGAACTAGATCATGTCACTCTTCTGCTCAAAACTTTCTAATGGCTTCCAATCTTGCTCAATGGCTGAGTCAAATTATCACATTCAGGACTCCATTTATGCATCTATGAAATGATGATAATGGTGGTACTCCTCCATCCATAGGATAATTATTAAAAGTAGATGCAACAATGTTTGCAGCTTGTTTAGGGAGTTGCTGGGATGAGCTAAAAGCTCAGAAATGTAAACTATCATCATCATGATCACAAATGCATTGATAATTTATTTAATCAAAAAGACCCATAGTAGTATAGTCAACAAATTATAATAAGATCTTAAAATGAAACAAGAAACTCTGTTCTACTCTCTGTCCATTTATTTCTAAGCAGGTATGTCACAAGCCCTTTGGGGCACAGGGCATCCCGGGGATAAGTAAGATTACTCAGCTGGCAATGAAAGTCTCAAGTGGTGGGCACCAAAAGGTGATGACAGAGATAACAACAAACTCAGTGAGGAAGGAAATGTCAGTGACAGCACCAGGAACTCAGACAGGAAATCCATCCCGGACATCCAGAACACCTGTGGACATCTATCTTCCAGGCTCATCTTCTGCCAACTCATGGCAGAAGATGGCAGTCCTGCCTCTGGAGTACGGGCAGTCAGACACTCCCAAAAGGCTGCAGATCGGCCCTCCAATCCCCCCGGTTGCCTCCCTACCATGCCCTCTGGTGCCCCTGTTTCTGCCCTTTACCCCAGTCCTCCCTGGTGGGATCTTTTTAGGGAGAGCTGTGTCAGCTCCGTACCAGCTGGCAGAGAGACTCGTACGAAAAGGTGAGTGCATCTTTGTGCTGGCGTCTGGTGGTTATTCCCTGTGTGTGGGGTTTCTTTTTTCCCCCTAAATTGATTATTACCATTTTTCTCTTTTTTTTCTTTCCTGTCTGAATGGCACCACTAATGCAGTGAGAGAGAAAAGAAGAAGAGCCAAAACGCATTAAAATAAAACAGCAAAATAACTCAAGGCTCAGAATGCAGACGCGGCTTGAAGGAGTCCTCCTTCCCTTTCTAATCAAGTCCCTTATTCAGCCACCTTCCCCGACAAATTTGTCCCTTCCCTTCTCCCTATCCTTGGATGCTTTTATTTTTCCCATTTGATTGCCTAGATTCTTACCTTCTCGTCCCTTTTCTTCCACTGCCTCATCCTTCTCTCCATCCCTGCTTCCTAAAAGATTTTACTTCGCAGCCTGTTTTTCCTTTCAGTCACTTTATAAGCTATTGTTACAGGGTCCACGTACTATTAATTTTCAGCAAGAGCAACATCCTGAGGACATGATAAAGATGGTGATGCATGGAGACAGACCAAGGGAAGCAGAAGATCAACCATTCCTCCTCTCGGCACCCCGCCAGCCCAGAGGGAGCGGATGATGCAAGACAAGCAAACAGCAGGAAAGGGGACAGAGCCCTGCTGGGGGAGCAGAGAGCACAGGGCTCAGGGACATCGAGGAGGACCGAGGAAACTGCCACGGAGTTGCTCGGTAGCTCTACACAGGCCATTAAACTCTGTAAGCCTCATCTGTAAAATGGGCATCATGAGTCCTACCTGTCTCTTAGCCTTGGCGAAGATCCAATGAATGGTATGTGGGAGAGTTTAGTGTACCTATGAAAATACTAGACAAAATAAAGTGGTTGTTATTGTTACTGTGGAATCTCTTTAGAGGAAAACATAGGTATTTCCTCATCCTGGTGGCCTCAGAGTCAACAGATGACCTTGAACGTGGCAGTGGTCATTAGATGATTGTTGAATATATGATAACTGAACTGAATTATATGTTTAATGGAACCACCCTACATGCTTTATTTCAACAACAGTCATTTCTTCTACCTCTCAAAATTACCCAACCAAAAAAATAAATAAATAAATAAAATAAAGCATGGCACTGCCCTATATGAAATATCTCCTATGCAGCCATTAAAAATTACCTGTTTAATGAGCTTGCATAGCCTGAAAAAGTATGCTTATTACCTTGTTGTTTTAAAAGCAAGATACAAAACTGCCTATATGCTTGGTATGAGTCCAGTTGTGTTGTGCTATATATTCCAAGTATTAATATCTAAAATATTAATACTCTAAAATATTATGACTCCAAATTTTGATAGCAGTTATTTCTGGGTTGTGAAATTATGGGTGTGTGTGTGTGTGTGTGTGTATTGTTTAGTCTCTAAGTTGTGTCCGACTCTTTTGCAACCCCATGGACTGTAGCCCACCAGGCTCCCCTGTCCATGGGACTTCACAGGCAAGAATACTGGAGTGGGTTGCCATTTCCTTCTTATATATATAAATACATACATATCATTATATATACACCATAGTATGTATTATATATCATATAGGCCATATATTACATATATACCATGTATACACACACACACATCGTGCTGTTTAAAAGTCTTCAACACTGATTTTGTAAGATTTTAATAGTTAAAAGAAAGCACAAGATATTGTATTAAACAAAGATTACAATGGTCGGGAGCAACTTCGGATACCCTCTCCCCACTCCCACCTTACCAGCAGCGCTGAGTTCTTCTAAGACAATTAGCAAATGTAGGAACAGGAAACCCCCAGGACATCAGTAGCATGTGAGTTACTTTATCTTCACACCCATAACCCAGTGCCTCCATTCTCTCGTATACCAACAGCGTCATCGTTCCAGGCAGAAAACTTGGGCTGGAATTTCATGTTAGTGAGCCCAAAGATGGGTTTCCATGGAGTAGCAGCCATAGGAAGAAGAAGAAGGTGACCACATTCATAACTCACCTGAACTTCCCAGGGTCTTCTTTCCATCATCTGGTGGTGAAGGTCTACAGGCAGTAATTCATTTTTACTTCTCCTTGAAGGAGTCGTGCTCAGTGAGGCAGGTTTAGCCAGGTGTTTTAACCAGTGCAGTGTTGACAGAGCCAACACATCAAAGCCTTGGTGGAATTGTGCAAAAGAAGTATAACCTGGGTAGAAGATACTACCTGGTAATGGACAAGGAGGAGGTAAAGTTTATGAAAAACACCACCTTTCTGGGCAGAATCCATATTTTTGTATATTCATTGCTCTTCTAAAATACATATCTATGCAAATGCTGACTCAATACCAAGCTTCCCACATTCCCATAGACAATGGGCAAGCTCCCTCACACTTGCTTTATACTTTTATGTACCAAAGGTTTAAATACTCTCCAACTAACCATCTTGGTCCCATTATTTGTTGGAAGGGGGTTTTTGTCTGCTTGTCTAGGACTTTTCCTGTTTTAGGTGAGGTATACCAAAGGTTTCTGCTTCAAGAAAAGTAAACAAATTTATCCTTCTAAGGAGAAAGGTACTTAAAACCTTCCAGATATTGTGGAGTGAATCAGAAGGAACCACAATGTAAAATGCAAAATCATGGTCAGAAAGTAGGTCTTCTGTGAAGCTATGGCTTGAAATTTAATTCAACTACTTAATGGGAAGCTAGCAATTAAAAAATGAAGCAAGAACTCAGAAGATGGAGAGAAATTTCTTGGATTTCAGAACTGAACCTATTCCCCTGAGGTAGAATCTACACAGAGAAAATTTCATCATTAGACCTGCCTTTTCTGGAATTCCATCACTGGAAGATAATTTTTAAAGCATCTAAACAAAAATGTGCCTTTTTTTCTAAGGAACTGTGTTGGCTCCTGATTCATATCTTTTAACCAGAAGAACACCTCCAAACAAGAGAATCTCAGGTAATATCCTTTGGTGCATGTAGGCATTTTCTAGAATTTAAGTTTCTAAAGAACTTTGGAAAGGGTACATGATTTGTAATATGGTCCTAGGAGTTTTCCTAGGGCTTTAATTTACATGACACAGTTTTGTCTGATATGATTGCGTCCCATTGGACACCACACTTCACTTGATCCTCTTCTAATTCTGAATTAATGCATAGGCAGTCAAGCAAAAATCCCATGCCAGAATCCCAATGGCATGTGTGTGTTTGTGTGTGAGTATGTGTGTGTGTGTGTTAGCCTCTCAGTTGTGTCTGAATCTTTGCAACCCTGTGGACTGTAGTCCACCAGCTTCCTTGGTCCATGGGATTCTTTAGGCAAGAATATTGGAGTGGGTATACATTGCCTTCTCTAGGAGATCTTTTCAAGCCAGAGACTGAACCCGAGTCTCCTGAATTGCAGGCAGATTCTTCACTGTCTGAGCCACCAGGGAAGCCTGTATATAAATATAAATATATATATACACACACATATATATATACATATGTATATATACACACGTATATACACATATATATATACACACATATATACACACACACACATATATATACACACATATATATATACACACATATATACACATATATATGCATATATATATATATATATACACACACACACACACGCATACAATTCCTGGTGTGTTATTTTTATTCCAAACTATTACCTGGGTTCATTCAGCTATCACTAATACCCAAGCCATTTATCTTAGCTTGGACTGCAAAAAAAAATTTTTTTTAAGTGTATAAGCTTTCGAATTTTGGTTGAATACTGCTCCTTGGACACGTCTGAACTTTCAAAATAAATCTTTCTTTTTGATGTTGGGTCACTGAGTGCCTCATACCTTTCCTGCAGTGCCATTTATCTTCACCAATGTATTTTTTCATTGGCTGGATAAATACATATATGTTTTCTTGTTTTATTCACCTTGCAGTGGAGGGGGGGAAAATGAACTCTGACAATATAACTTGGTTATTCCTCTTCTGCCTCAGTCCCAGGAAGAAAAACTAACGCAGAGAATGTCAAAACCTGGAGAATGCCTGAAGTGCAAAGCCTTTTATAACTCACTTTCACAACATAAACCACTTTGAGAAACTTCCAGAATGGCAAGCACAATAGTAAATCGACAGTGCCATCTGCCAAATGGCCTGGAGACGCAGAGAACCGATGGGCTCATTAATTATGGATGACAATCAGAGTCAATTTGACTTCATTACGGGCCAAGAAGAGGAGATCATTGAGGAGCTTGTTTTTAATGGACCACAGTGTAACGAGGAGTATACAGGGGTGGGGGAGTCCATCTCCCCACCTCCTCTTGTCCATCTCTTTGAGAGCAGCACTGTGACCAGAACTACGTGAAGTGTCTAAATAATTTAGGCAAAAGTCAAATGTTGGGAGGCCCTGAATTCCCAAAACCTAATATCTGTCTGTATGACTCACAGATCATCCAGTGATTGTACTGTCCTCCGGCATGGAGGGAGATTGCTCAGCCAAAACTGGGTTTCTTCAAGAATTTTTACCTGCTTTTGTGCCCCCTCTTCAGGCCATGATGCCTGACATTCTCCTTGAAGATAAAATACGCCATGGCATACAGCTTCTAAGATGCACTGAAGCTCTCCATCTCGTGCGCTCAGCTTTCTGGGCCCTTCACCCACTCCTTGTGAGCAGCCTCTATTTATCAGAGCAGACTGTAGAAAAGGAATGAAGCTGGGTACCACAACGGATTGGACCTGCAGGGGGCTTTCAGGAGGTAGGATGTAATTACTCCACTTGGATTGCAGCCAGAGCCAGCATTCCTGTGTTCACTCTGCCTCCTTTGTGTTTCTCTAGCACCTTCTCTAGCATAACTCACAGCCGTTCTCCCACCTGAGCTTCAGAAGAGCATCTGAGCTTCTCCAGCAGCTCCCCTTTTAAACAATTCCATTCAACTGAACAAAACGGAGGCTATGATAGCCCCAGAGCTGCGCAAATCTTTCTGAGAGTAATAACCAAAGTCTAAAGTATAACCTACGTAGTCAAGAAATTCAGCCTCTTTGTGGAAGCAAAATGTAAACCAAAGGCACAATCAGAGGGCAGCAGAAAGCATACACAAGGACAAAAATAAGGGGCTACAAGACAATGTTATTGTTATAGCTACATAGGAAAGGAACACTCTTTTCTTGGTTACAGGGGACATGAAGTTAGGTAATTTGTTATTGGTAATACTATACAATGAAAAATAACTTGAGGGACTTCCCCTGTGGTCTAGTGGTTATGAATCCACCTTGCAATGCAGCAGATGCGGGTTGCCTGGTCAGGGAACTAAGATGCCACATGCCTGTTGTTATTGTTCAGTCGCTAAGTCATGTCTGACTCTTTGCGACCACATGGACTACAGCACATGAGGCTTCCATGTCCTTCACCATCTCCTGGGTTCTAAAACAAAGGCAGTTAGCACCTCTGTTTGTAAGATATGCAGACAGAGGCAGATGGTGACCATCTCTAATTCTATATACTAATAGCATGATGAGTACATCTTATGGTTTACTCGAGTTTAGATAACCTCTTCAAGATGACAAAACTAGTAATAGTTGGGTTGGTATGTGAACCCATATCTTTTCACTCTACATTCCAAATTCTACTATTTGATGTTGCCTGTCCAAGGTTGAGGCAATATTTAAAGACATCCACTGAATCTCTGCATCCACTCAATAGTGCCTTCTGATCAACAACCACTCCTTCAGTCCTGGGGTAGTAGAAATACCAAACATCTGTTTACTGTGTTCACACGCTACCCACTAGATGCTGCAGAAAATATATCATGACTCTGAAGAGTGAACATGAAACAAATTGACTTTGAGCTGATGAGCTACTTGACAGGAATGTGAGTCCAAGATCTGAAGCCAGAGACAGCTAGATTTTACTGAATAAAAAACTAAGCAGACATTGAAATGGGAGGATGGAAACCAAGAAGAGAGGAAGATTGCTATAGTGGAGTCTAGGGGCTGAACAGAGTACAGGCAGACGTGGACTGTAGCCCGCCAGGCTCCTCTGTCCATGGGATCCTCCAGACAAGAATACCGGAGTGGGTTGCCATCCCCTTCTCCAGGGAATATTCGGATCCTGGGATCGAAGCTGGGTCTCCTATATTGCAGGCAGATTCTTAACTGTCTGAGCCATGAAACTTCCCCACTTGCTAGCTGTGTGACCCTGGGTAACTAATTAACTTCTCTGTGCCTCAACTCCTCTATGTGTAAAATTGGGCTAAAAATAAGTACCTGCATCAGAGGAATGTATGAGAAATTAAATAAGAAAGTCTTCACTTAGTGTTTGGCATATGATAAGCAATTAATAAGCATTAGCTAATTTTTGTCATTTTATTACTGTTGTTTATTGCTATTTTTCAACATCCTCAGTGTAGAAAAGAGCACAGTTTTGCTCTCTGAAGCCTATTATCTTTTAAAACTGAAAGACTCAGCTAGAGACCCAGTCCATGACGGTGAATGTACGGTCTTCCTATACTAGGAAGCGTCTAGAATCTATCATATTCAGAGCATATTCAGAGCAGAGGTTGCAAATATTTCAACTGGCTTGTCAAATATTAACACCCTGTGTTTGAATATGTGAATATGTTCATTCAGTTCTGGAAAAGATGTCATCTCCATATCAAGGGATTAAAATCATTGTTTGAATGTTTCCTCTAAGCTGAGATATTTTACACATTATAGGACTATCTATTATTAATCATTTTCTTTAATATCTTAATAATATGATAGGAAAATCAAATTAGGCTGGTAGAAATTTCCCATCAAACTGTATTAACTTGGTCTAGTAGAGACTTCAGTTTTCTTTCTAATGAGAATACTCTCAGCCAGTTCTGTCTGCACAGTGCATGGATCAGACAAGCTCCTCCTTTTTTCTGGAGGATGTGTCAGAATCATCTTGCACTCTTTCCCCTTCATTGTCATTATAGCCAATCAGTTTCCAGTGTTGGTCAATTCTGCCTTTGTAACAACTTCCCCTTCTCTGTTCTCAACTGCATAGGCCCTCTCTAAATCCTGTCTAGAAGATCTTAGCCTCCAACAACGGCCCCTACCTTGTCTATTAACACTGTCATTGGTCTATAATTTCACCATATTGACATATCAAAGGCATGTCTCTGGACAGGGCTTCCCTGGTGGCTCAGTGGTAAAGAATCTGCCTGCCAAGCAGGAGATGCTTGGCAAATTTTTGGAAATGCTCTCTTAACCAGTTTAAGGGATATACAGATGCCAAAACATCTAGTTTGAGTGCTCATAAGGAAGCATAGGGGTTTCCCAGATGGCTCAGCAGTAAAGAATCCACTTGCCAATGCATGAGACGTAGGAAACCTGGGATCGATCCCTGGATCAAGAAGATCTGGAAAAGGAAATAGCAGCCTGCTCTAGTATTCTTGCCTGGAGAATCCCATGAACAGAGGAGCCTGGCAGGCTACAGTCCATGGGGTTGCAAGGAGTCAGACACAACTGAGCGACTAATTAACAAGGACATCACATGTCTCTAATTATGGCTTTTCCATGTTCATGTTTAATTTTTATTTTTATCCCTAACTGGCCTTATCAAGCTGCTGAAAAATAATCACCACCTTTAATTGCTTATGTGTTTCAGATACCATTCTATGCATCTTGTATGTAATAACTTAATCAATCTGTCAGCACACTTTTGTAGTCATCGTTGTTACAACATCTATTTTACAGAGAAAGAATTGAGTCCCAAGTAACTTCCTCAGGGTCACACAGCTGCCAAAATAGCAGAACAAGCTTCAAGCCCAGCATTCTGGCTCCAACGCATATACTTTTAATCATGGTCAATATACCATCTTTATTAAAATGGGTTAAAATTTTTAAAAAGGAAATTCTGAAACATGTTACAATACCGATGAACCTTAAAAAGAATATTATAATAAAATAAACTAGCCACAAAATGACAAATATGGCATGATTGCATTTATAGGAGGTCAGGGGGCTTCCCAGGTGGTAAAGAACTCACTTGCCAAGGCAGGAGATGTAAGAGCTGAGGGTTCGATTCTTGGGTCAGGAAGGGCCCCTGGAGAAGGGCATGGCAACCCACCCCAGTCTTCCTCCCTGGAGACCACCATGGACAGAGGAGCCTGGCAGGCTACAGTCAATGGGGTCGCAAAGAGTCAGACATGACAGAAGCAACTTAGCACACAGCACAGATTCACAGAGACGGAAAGTAGAAGGGTGCTATTTGGGGGCTGCGAAGAGAGGAGAACAGGGGAGCTATTGCTTAATGTGGAGAAGGCAATGGCACCCCACTCCAGTACTCTTGCCTGGAAAATCCCATGGATGGAGGAGCCTGGTAGGCTGCAGGCCATGGGGTCGCTAATATAGAGCTTCAGTTTGCAAAGATGGAAAGTTTCTGGAGATGGATGATGGGATGACAGTTTCACAACAATGAGAATATGCTTAATGCCACAGAACTGTACACTTTGGATGGTTGAAAGTAGATTTTATGCTGGATATATATTACCACTGTATGTTAATCAATTGATCAGTTAATTTTTTGAAACATGTAGAAAGAATAAGTGAACAAATCAACAGACTAATTAATTAATGAGGACATAGATTTTAGAGTCGATAGCAACCAGCCAGACAGCTGACCTAAGACCTTCCCTTTGCATCCATTTTCATCATACAATCCAAGTTGACGCAGGAGATGCAGGTTCGATCCCTGGATTGGGAAGATCCCCTGGAGGAGGAAATGGCAAAGCACTTGAAAATCACCCTCAAGAAATGTCTGTTTGAGGATATGGACTCCCTATTTTTAACTAACTAAATGGATTCATTTTTTTTTCTCTTCAGTTAGAAATCTGCAGGGTTTTTGTTTTTTTTTTCCATTTTCAACGGCATCCTGCTTAGCTCATCAACTTTTCTTAGCTTTTCCCTTTCCCTGACACTTGGCACCTCTATTGCTGAAACATAAACACAGAGTAAATGAGTTGTAGTTGCAATTTACAAAGCCCACAGGAACAGCAAGAGACTCCCAGAATCAGAGGTTTTAAGCAATAACATGTGAATATATCGTATTCTTATAAATGGCATATATTCATCAAATTGGTAAAGAGCTCTTTTTTATTACCTTTCTACCTTAAATAATACAGATTGATTTTTGAGTGAGAGCATCCAATGAACACATGACTCCAAAACAGCTCTGTGTGATCAAACTCTAAATTTAAACTCCATAAAATTTCTTAAGGGCAGCTTCCCTGACCTGAGCAGAGGGCATGAGGAGGCAGAAAGCACATGGAATCAAAATATAAGGTATTCTCTCAGGATACAAAATAACAAATTATGGAATGAATTAGAATAAATTCTTAGCAGTGTCTGATAAAGAAGTGTTCAATAAAAGTTACCTCCTGAAAGAGTTTATGAAGATAGCATTTTGTTAAGAGAAATCATTAGTGAAACAATTTGGGTCTGGAATTTTCTTTGTGGGATAATAAGTTTAACCACTTTAACAGCTTATAAGGTTGTTAAGATTTTCTGTTTCACCTTGTACCATTGTATTATATCATCTTGTATACTATTTTTCAAAATATTGGTTTCCTTCAACTAAGTTATTGAATTTAATGACACTTAGTTGTTCATAGTATTCCTTTATTTTTTATTATTATTATATGACATATTTATATATAGTATTGCTGTGTCCTCCTCCAGGGGATCTTCCCCATCCAGGGAGGGAACTCTTGTCTCTTATGCCTCCTGCATTGGCAAACAGATTCTTTATCACTCCCACCACCTGGAAAGTCCATATTACATATGAGTATATGAATATACATGATCTATGGTGATCATCACTCATATTCCTGATCTAAAATTGTTTTTTTCTTTCTTTTTGATGTGTCTAGGTAGGAGTTTATCAATTTTGTTGTTTCTTTTGGCTTTGTTAATTTTTTCTATCTGTGAGTTTCTATTTCATCAATATCTGCTCTTTTCTATTATTTCTTTCCTTCTATTAATTTTGGGTTTACTTTGCTCCTCTTTTTCTAGCTTCCTAAGATACAGACTTAGAATACTGATATCTTTCTTTTTTAATGTTTATTTAAGTATGTACTGTTAATGTTCATTAAGTCAGAGCTATTTCAAATCCTCAAAGATGATGTTGTTAAAGTGCTGCACTCAATATGCCAGCGAATTTGGAAAACTTAGCAGTGGCTACAGGACTAGAAAAGTCCGTTTTCATTTCAATCCAAAAGAAAGGCAATGTCAAAGAATGTTCAAACTACCACACAATAGCATTCATCTCACACACTAACAAAGCAATGCTCAAAATTCTCCAAGCAAGGTTCCAATAGTACGTGAACGGAGAACTCCCAGATGTTCGAGCTGGATTTATAAAAGACACAGAAACTATAGATCAAATTGCCAATATCCACTGGATCATAAAAAGCAAGAGAGTTCCAGAAAAATATCTACTTCTGTTTTATTGACTATGCCAAAGCTTTTGACTGTAGATCACAACAAACTGTGGAAAATTCTTCAAGAGATGGGAATACCAAACCACCTGACCTGCCTCTTGAGAAATCTGTATGCAGGTCAAGAAGCAACAGTTAGAACTGGACATGGAACAACAGACTGGTTCCAAATTGGGAAAGGAGTATGTCAAGGCTGTATAATGTTACCCTGCTTATTTAACTTCTATACAGAGTAGATCATGCAAATTGCTGGGCTGGATGAAGCACAAGCTGGAATCCAGATAGCTGGGAGAAATAACAATCACCTCATATATACAGATGATACCACCCTTACGGCAGAAAACAAAGAGGAACTAAAGGACCTCTTGATGAAAGTGAAAGAGAAGAGTGAAAAAGTTGGCTTAAAACTCAACATTCAGAAAACTAAGATCATGGCATCTGGTCTCATCAGTTCATAGCAATTAGATGGGGAAGCAATGGAAACTGAGAGATATTATTTTGGGGGACTCCAAAATCACACAGATGGTGACTGCAGCCATGAAATTAAAAGATGCTTGCTCCTTGGAAGAAAAACTATGACCAACCTAGACAGCGTATTACAAAGCAGAGACATTGCTTTGCCTACAAAGGTCCATCTAGTCAAAGCTATGATTTTTTCAGTAGTTATGTATGGATGTGAGAGCTGGACTATAAGGAAAGCTGAGCACCAAAGAATCAAGGCTTTTGAACTGTGGTTTTGGAGGAGACTCTTGAGAGTCCCTTGTACTGCAAGGAGATCCAACCAGTCCATCCTAAAGGAAATCAGTGCTGAATATTCATTGGAAGGACTGATGCTGAAGCTGAAACTCCAATATTTTGGCCACCTGATATGATGAACTGACTCATTTGAAAAGACCCTGATGCTGGGAAAGATTGACAGCAGGAGCAGAAGGGGCTGAAAGAGGTGAAGTGAAGTTGCTCAGTCGTGTCCGACTCTTTGTGACCCCATGGACTGTAGCCCACCAGGTTCCTCCATCCATGGGATTCTCCAGGCAAGAATACTGGAGTGGGTTGTCATTTCCTTCTCCAGGGGATCTTCCTGACCCAGGGATCGAACCCAGGTCTCCCACATTGCAGGCAGATGCTTTAACCTCTGAGCCACCAGGGAAGCAATGGACAGGAAAGCCTGGTGTGCTGCAGTTCATGGGGTCGCAAAGAGTCACACACGACAGAGCAATTGAACTGAACTGAACTGAAGTATGTACTTGCATTTCTTCCCCTTTTGTTTTTTATGGCTTTTCTGTTTGTTTATTTCTGTTGTTGTGTGATCTTTATTTATATATTTATCTTCGGACCATGTCATGTGGCATGTGGGGTCTAATTTCCCTAACCAAGAATCAAACCAGAGCCTCACTGCACTGGGAACATAGAGTCTTAACCACTGGACCACCAGTGACATCCCACCTTTTTTATTTTCTAGTAGAATCATTTTAACATTCTAAATTTCCTTCCAGGAACTACTTTAGAAATAAATTTCAATGTATTACATTTTTATTGTCATTTAGTTGCATTTTCTAGGATTCTCTGTGATTTGTTCTTTGACCTATGGATTATTTAGGAATTAATTGTTTAATTAACAAATATTAATGTTTTCTAGATATATTATTTGTATGGATTAATAATTTATTGGCAGAAGACATCCTCTGTATAATTTTAATCTTTTTAAACTATTGAGTTTTGATTTATGGGCCAGTATATGGTCTATCTTGGGGAAAACATCTTGTGCATTTAAAAATAATATTATCTGTGTCTATGAAAATGAATTAGACCACGGTAGTTGATTACATTGTTTAGCTATACTAAATCTGTTTTTGGTCAAATAATTTTTTTTGCTTGAATAGTTATATAGATAACTGAGAGAAGAATGTTAAATTATCATCTGTTTTGTGAATTTTTCTAAAATTTTTCTAAATCTCCATTTCATCCATTTTAAAGGTATATATTTAAGTTCATAAACCTTTATAATGGTTATATACTGTGCTTTGTGTGAATGATGCTTTTATCCTCATGAATTGTGTTATTCTAGCTCTAAAAATTCTGTTTTGAAATCTATGATACTTAATATTACTATTGCTATTTCAGCCCTTCTTATGCTTATTCTTTGTATCTTACATCATCATCCTTCCATTTTATTTCAACTCATCTGTATTTTTACATTTAAAGTACATCTCTGGTAAATAACTTATAATTGTACTTCGATTCCTATCCATTCTGTTAATCTTTGCCTTTTAATTGGGGTGTTTACATTCCATGTACATTCTAAGTACATATTAATGAATTGGGTTTAAATCTGCCATATGATTATATTTCTCCCTGTTCATACTTCAATTTCTTGTTTCTCATTTTCTCCTACTAGACTTTTTTTTATTACTTTTACTTTAAAGTCAATTTTAATTTGTCTACTGGCTCTTTAAGCTATACCACTTTTCATTCTTTAGTAGTTTATAAGGATTACAATATATATCTTTAATTTTTCACAATATACTTAGAGTTAATATTGGACCATATCACATAAAATATAAGAATCTTGTAACGATACAGATGTATTTACAACCTGTTGATATTTTTGCTTTCATCATCATGTATTTATTTTATTGTCATCTACATTTGCTATAAATATCACAATATAATGTTATAATTTTTGCTTATATAGTGATATTTCCTTGTAAAATTTATATCAAAAATTGTACTTTATGTTTACCCATGTATTTAACATTTCTTATACCCTTCAATTCCTCCTGAAAATCCAAATTTCCGTTTCATGTGACTTTTTTTAATTAGCCTGAATAACTTCAGTTAGTATTTTTTGTCATGCAGATCTGCACATCAAACTCTTATAGTTTTTATTTATTTGAAAATAATCTGTATTTTTGTCTTCATTTTAGAAAGATATGTTTTACAGTGTACAGAATTCTGGGTTAGCAGTTTTTGCCTTCAGCACTTTAAGGATGCCATGCCCCTGTCTTCTGGCCTGCATTGTTCTGATAAGTTTCTAGACACCTTATCATTATTGTAAGTATTGTGCCATTTGTATCTGTTGCTTTCAATATTTTCTCTCAACCTTTGGTTTTCAAGTCTTGGAACTCTGTCACTGAGATTTTCTTGGTCTTTACCTTCAGAGTTTTTTAGGATTTCTTGAATCAGTTATTTACATATTTAATGAAACTTGGAATCTCTTCAGTCCTTGTTTATTCAAGTAATTTTTCGGCCACATTCACTGTCTCGTCTCCTTCTGAGACTTCATTACCTGTATGTTAGAATTTTGCTATTGTCTCTGAAGCTTCTTTAAAAATAATTTTCTTTGTTTTTCAGTAGCTGCCTTTCTTCGTTGTTTGTGTTCTGGCTGCCCAGCATGCAGGATCTTATTTCCCTGACCAGGGATTGAACCCAAGTCTCCTACAGTAGAAGCACAGAATGTTAACCACTGGACCGCCAGTGAAGTCCCTCTCTGGTCTTCAAATCTGATACTGTTTACTTACATGATTCTAAGTGTACTAACTCTTAATTTTGCTTTTTTTTTTAAATCACTGCCAATATACTGTTAAGATCATTGACTGAATTTTATTTTACTATAATCCAGTTTTAAAATATTTCTATGCTTTGTTAAGGAGAAGGCAATGGCACCCCACTCTAGTACTCTTGCCTGCAAAACCCCATGGATGGAGGAGCCTGGTGGGCTGTAGTCCATGGGGTAGCTAAGAGTCGGACACGACTGAGCGACTTCACTTTCACTTTTCACTTTCATGCATTGGAGAAGGAAATGGCAACCCACTCCAGCGTTCTTGCCTGGAGAATCCCAGGGACGGGGGAGCCTAGTGGGCTGCCGTCTCTGGGGTAGCACAGAGTCAGACACGACTGAAGAGACTTAGCAGTAGCAGCAGCAACATGCTTTGTTATAATTTTATTATTCTTTGTTATAATTTCAACTTCTCTTTTACTTTCTTACTTGCTCACTCATTACTTTTACATTCTTGAGCATAAACATAAAAGCTTCTTTGAACTCTTTATCTACTAAATTCAATTCTGAGTCAGTCTCCATAGATTGCCCTTTCTCTTGAATATAGGTTGCTACATTTTTTGAGTTTTACTTCTATGCCTAATAAATTTGTTTTTATTTTTATTTGGTTCTGGATGTATTGAGATATAATTGATGTGTAACATTGTAAGCTTAAGGAGTACAAAATGCAAACCTGATGCACAAATATGTTGCAAATGATTACCACCCTGGCATTAGCTAACACTTTCCATCCAGTCGTATAATTACCACTTCCTTCTCGTGGAGAGAACATTTAAGATTTACTCTCTTAGCAACTTTCAGATGTGTAATACAGTATTATTAACTATAATCAGAGGGCCTGAGCTGGCTGCTAGTACAGTTCCTGAATGGGGAATGGGGTTGGTGAGCAGGTTAGGGCTCAGACGAATGCTGTTAGCAAATGCGAATACCTGTGGAGAACAGGCTGGTGAAATTTGCAGGCAGTTCACAGCAACTGTGCTGGCCATTGGTTATTTCAGTGGTGAGATCTGCTGAGTTTTTCTGTAGAGCAGGTCACGGTGAACTACAGACGCTTCCACTGTGTGGTTGCTACTGCCGGTCCATGCTTTTCCTCCTGTTCCCAGCTGTCTCTACATCTCTCAGCTTTGCCATTCTGGATGGGGTGAAACCGAAGCAGGATCTCTGTTCACGACCTGAAAGGCTATGGAAAGTCTTCTTTTCTTGGCAAGTGAAAGTGAAGTTCACTCAGTCATGTCCGACTCTTTGCGACCCCATGGACTATGCACTCCATGGAATTCTCTAGGCCAGAATACTGGAGCCGGTAGCCTCTCCCTTCTCCAGGGGATCTTCCCAACCCAGAGATTGAACCCAGGTCTCCTGCATTGCAGGCGGATTCTTTACCAGCTGAGCCACAAGGGAAGCCCTCTTTTCTTGGCAAGGGGAGCCCTTTCTTGCTAGGGGGTCCTTCTAGGCACAGAGTAATGGGGGAAGGATGATACAGGCAAACTAAACCTTTAAAACTTTCTTCCCTGCTGATGTGGTTATTCTCAGTGTTTTGCTCCGCTCTGTTGCTAAGTTTCTTAAGTGGATTCCAGGGCTCTCCTGAGGGTTGTTTTTGCTCATTGATATTTGTAGGGAGATGAAGGCTGAGGTCTCCTGTGCCACCATCTTTGTCTGTGTCTAGTAAATTTGAATTGTCCTTTAAACACTGTAAAAGATGCATTGCAGAAACTTTGGATCTAGTAATACTATTCTAAAGAGTCTTAATTTCTTTGTTGGTTTATTTAGTAACCGGTTAACTAGACACAGATTCAAGTCAGTCAGCTCAGTCACTCAGTGTCTGACTCTTTGTGACCCCATGGACTGCAGCACACCAGGCTTCCCTGTCCATCACCACCTCCCAGAGCTTGCTCAAACTCGTGTCCTTAGAGCTGATGATGCCATCCAACCATCTCATCCTCTGTCATCCCCTTCTCCTCCTGCCTTCAATCTTTCCCAGCATCAAGGTCATTTCAAATGAGTCAGTTCTTTGCATCAGGTGGCCAAAGTCCTGGAGTTTCAGCTCCAGCATCAGCCCTTCCAATAAATATTCAGCACTGACTTCCTTTAGGATTGACTGGTTTGATCTCCTTGCAATCCAAGGGACTCTCAAAAGTCTCCCCCAACACCACAGTTCAAAAGCATCAGTTCTTCAGCACTCAGCTTTGTTTATGGTCCAACTCTCATATCCATGCATGATTACTGGAAAAGCCATACCTTTGACTAGATGGACATTTGTAGGCAAAGTAATGTCTTTGTTTTTTAATATGCTGTTTAGGTTGGTCATAGCTTTTCTTCCAAGGAGTAAGCGTCTTTTAATTTCATGGTTGCAGTCACCATCGGCAGCGATTTCAGAGCCAAAAAAAAAAAATTCTCTCACTCTTTCTATTGTTTCCCCACCTATTTGTTATGAAGTGATGGGACCAGATGCCATGATCTTAGTTTTCTGAATGTTGAGTTTTACGCCAGGTTTTTCACTCTCCTCTTTCACTTTTATCAAGAGGCTCTTTAGTTCCTCTTCTCTTTCAGCCATAAGGGCGGTGTCATCCGTTTATCTGAGGTGACTGATATTTCTCCCAGCAATCTTGATTCCAGCTTGTGCTTCATCCAGCCCAGCAATTCACATGATATAATCTGCATGTAAGCTAAATAAGCAGGGTGACAATATACAGCCTTAACCTACTCCTTTCCTGATTTGGAACCAATCTGTTGTTCCATGTCCAGTTCTAAATGTTACTTCTTGACCTGTGTATAGATTCCTCAGGAGGCAGGTCAGGAGGTCTGGAATTGCCACCTCTTGAAGAATTTCCCACAGATTGTTGTGATCCACACAATCAAAGGCTTTGCGATAGTCAACAAATCAGAAGTAAATGTTTCTCTGGAGCTCTCTTGCTTTTTTGATGATCCAACGAATGTTGGCAATTTGATCTCTGGTTCCTCTAGTTTTTCTCAATCCAGCTTGAACACCTGGAATCTCAGAGTCAGAGGTTAATCTACTTTTTGGTGCTACGACACTGAAACCTCTGCCCAGTATTTGTGTCTTAGCTGGGAAGCCTGGAGTCTGCCCCGTGCATGCATATTTCAAGGGTTAGTCACAGATCTGGGCAGTTTGTTTACTTACAAAACATGGGGTTCTACCTCACTGGAGCCTTCCTTTCAAGGACTCCTTGCCTCCTCAATCTCTAGCTGCTGTGAATGTCCTAAACTCTAACAAGTTGCTCTTCAAGATAGTATGCTTATGGTCTTCCATCTAAGTTCTCCCCCTTTGCTTAGTATGTACTGGGGTCTTCACTCAGGAAACAAACAAATATAAAACCAGTCACTTGAGAATGGATTGCATAACATTGTAGAAATTAAATCGACAAACCTATCAACTAACTAGCTACAGGAAATTAAGAGAGAAATCAAAGACACACAGAGAGTATTTCTCTTATCTGGAGAATAAGAGAAATATTTTTCTTCTCCAGCATACAGTAAAAGCCATCCTTCAAGACACAGTTGAAACTTCTTTTTCCCATCCAACCCTTCTCATTTTCACCAAACACCAAGCAGGCACTGCCTTGGGTGGTGTGGGGCTTTGTAGAGTATACACTTTGCACTACCCAGGTTGTTCTCAAGCTCTATGAAATTAAAACATGCTGTATGCATTATTGTGTAGTCACAGGACTAACTCTTGAGTAGGTTCTTCATAAATACTTTGTGATTAAATGATTCCCCCACTAATCTCACCTCACAGTGTCTCAGATAATAAAGAAATAGCTCCTAAGCATCTCTAATCCTCACATGCATTCTTAATAATTGCTGAACCTCTGCTCAGAAGAAATTGCTACTCTCATTATTAAGTTTCCTGATCCATTTATAATATCAGATTTTGCCAAAGTTGTCCACTTTAAAGGGACAGAAGAAATATCACGCTGAAAAGGGGGATTTACTCTTTTTGAGTGGCTGAAGTGAAAGTCACTCAGTCACGTCCAACTTTTTGCAACCCCATGGACTATACAGTGCATGGAATTCTCCAGGCCAGAATACTGGAGTGGGTAGCCTTTCCCTTCTCCAGGGGATCTTCCCACAAGCAAGGAAAGAACCCAGGTCTCCACATTGGTGGATTCTTTACCAGCTGAGCTACAGGGGAAGCCCTGAGTAACCCTGAGCCTTTGAGTAGCTAAAGACCTGAAGAAATACACTAGACTGGTAAAGATGCCCCTCCAGAGTGGCTCTAGCTTGCCTTTGATCAGGAAGAAGGGAAGGAAAGAAAACTAGTGTCTGTGTTTCTGGGGCACTCCCTCTGGCCCTCACCTGTTGATATGGGTGCAAAGAAAATCTTGTGCAGCTCTTAAAAATGCCGGTGCGCTAGACTGCAGGCATAATAAATGTTAATATGCAGCTGCTCACACCCAAAGGCTTTTTAGTGTAAATAACTAAATGCAAAGTTATAATAAATGGAGGCTCTGTACTTCTGGAAAGTTCTGAAAAGGCCGCAAATTGAAACAGCACAAAACCCCAAACCAAGAGAAACAGAAAGGAAAACCAAAGTGCCTCAGATCCCAGAACCCTAAGGCCTTCCTGGCAAAGAGAGGCCAAGAGGGTGGCAGTTGGAATTCCACAGGATGAAAGGCCAGGACTAGTTAACCATCTGATGGAGCCTATTTTAAAGCTACACACACACACACACACACACACGGCACACATATACATATACACACATTGCGCACATATACACATACACACATCGTACACACACACACATACACATATACACATATCCCTATATACACATGCATACACACACACGTGCACTGTATATGCACACATACCCACATGCACACATATGCATGCAAACACATTCGCACATATATACATATACCTATATATACATATACCTATCTATACATATACCTATCTATACATATACCTATATATACATATACCTATCTATACAAATGCACACACATGCATACACGCACTGTACACACACACATACCCACATACATACATATACCCACTTACACATATATACATGCACACACACATCCAACATACCCATACATGTACCCCATACATATACACATATGCATGTATATACACCTATATACATATACTGTACACACACACACACACACACACATACACCCACATAAACTTACACACTTACATACAGATGCACACATATACTCACATACACATGAATACATATACTCATTAACTCATGTATACATATATAAACATGCACACGCATAAACCATGTGCACATACATAAACCACAGACACACACGCATGCATGCACACATACATCCAGTCACATAAACACACATATAAACATGCACATATTCCCACGTACACACACATGCACATCCTCACATGAACACATATACACACTCACATACATACAAATACATATATTTACATACATTTACATACAAATACAGACACACAATTTACCCCTTCATGAAATGAATGGGAAAAAGTGAGTCTTAAGACACAGAGATGTCTCCAACTTTTATTCACTGTATCTCTTCATCAAGTCAGGGTTAGCCTGGTTGAAGGCAAATAATGTTTAGACACCTCTATAAATTAAGGACAGGATGTAGGGGCCAAAGCAGAGGGGGAGAGGGGACAAGAGCAAGAGTGGAGCGGGGGCTTACCTGCCGCCACCACGGCTCTGCCCTCCCTCTCCTGCATTCACAGCTGCGGCTCCCTCCAGCCTCTCCTGGAATTTGACTAGCGAGCCCCGTGTCCACTCTGTAGTAAACAGCATGTGTAGGGGAGCAGGCATGCTCTGGTTCCCTCTCCTCTTAACATCCCCTGAAGCCTCCAGGACCCTGCGGGGGGCTCAGTTCAACACAAGGACATGATTTGCTCCATGGCTGGATTATGAAGGTAGAGTTGCCAGCATGCTCATCCTTGGAAGTTCGTGTCCAGCAGTGTAGAGCTGGGCACTTCGTCCCCACACAACACACGTCTCTTACTAGCTGTGGGGCTGAGTTTCCTCATCTTTAACTAGGGGTGATCAAAATGTTTAACTCACAGAATCTCAGTGTTAGCATATGTTCAACGGGTTTAAAGATTTGATGTGTCAACTCTGGGCTATAACAAATGTCCTATAGGGGATATTCATTATCGTAACAATTGTTATAGTAATATTATCAAATGCAGCTTTCTAAAAGGCTTCCCTGGTAGCTCAGATGGTAAAGAATCCACCTGCAATGTGGGAGACTCGGGTTTGATCTCTGGGTCAGGAAGATGCCCAGGAGAAGGGAATGGCAACCCACTCCAGTATTCTTGCCTGAGAATCCCCATGGACAGAGGAGCCTGGAGGGCTACAGCCCATGGGGTCACAAAGACATGATTGCTAACACTCACTTTCACTGGTCTTTTACAAAACAATGGTGATGTATAAGAACACCTAAAGCTCTATTTTAACCAATTTCCTCAATGAAATAAAAATTACATGTAAAGCTTAAGAATATTTTGCAAAAAAAAAAGAATTCTCATTCAGGGTAGAAATAAATAGTTCAGACAACAGTAATGACAGGGGACTGTGGTAGTTTTTATTTTATTAAATAATCCAGGTTGCATATGGACCAAAATGTTAGTGTTTTCTAACATTAAATACAATATGTCCTAGTTTCAAAATTGTTAATAACAATTTTTCTCCTTTACTTACTGATCTTTTTGAATATAAACCTCTGGGTGGAGAAACCACAGGTCTCTAAAATCCTGCCAGCTTTGAGTTTTAAGACGGTTTTTTCCTCAGCATAAAGGAAGCAGCCATAACCTTGGAGGGGAGAGACAGCACAAAGTCTGAATCTATTAGAGAAAGGTGATGACAGGAGAGACACATCCAACTTCTCTGGGATCCAGTTTTTCATTTATAGAAGGAAGTGGCCGGCCAACATGATTTCTAAGGAGCTTTCATTTCTAATAAGCCATAAGTTCATTTAATACATCAGCTTGGTTGAATTTAAAACTTCATCAAACTCAGATTCACCATTTGTTAGGATAAAATATAGCTCTCTTGACTTTGCTTAGGAAGCTAGCGTTCTGGTCTTCTGAGTTTCTATTTTCTTAGCTGTCAAATGGGTTGAGCAGAAAGACTGCAGAGCCTCTGAAGCAGCTTGGCTTATCATGAGGAAGGGCACAACGGTGCCCAGTTTCAAAGAGAATCCCATGCCAGGAAGTCAAGCCAAAACTACTAAGTGTGTGTGTGTGTGTATGTGTGTGTGTGTGTGTGTGTGCGTGTGCGTGTGTGTGTGGGCATGTAACCTGGACTATAAAATATGGCTCATTCCCCCGAAAGAGCCGTTTAACACTAAGGGCCAGAAATCCTCCAAATAGAAAGATTACCGAAAAGTCCCCGGTGTTACATCTAAAGATGCAAATGAGACCTCGTATATAATATCACGTCTGGCTCCACGGATGGTACCCAGATTCCCACTCTCTGCATCCCAGCCTGGTGAGGACCAAGAGCACTGCTCCAGGCTGTGCCCTCCTCGTTTGTTCTAACCGCTGAGAAGATGAAGAAGCCCGGTGGGTATTTTCAATCATTCAGCCTCCTCACCTCTAAACTTAAGAAAAAGAAGTGGGGGTAAGGAGAAGGTTAACACACCAACTTTTTCCTCCTCCTTCTCTAAGCTTTTCAAATGGAAAAGAAAGGGGAAAGGTGAGATGTTTTGGCTGATATCCAAGCCAGGAAAGAAAGATCTAAGGTCCAGCTAGGAAGAGTAGAGAGCAGACTCCCTTCTGTCCAGAGGTGAATAATGAGACATTTCTGCTTGCCAATAGAATCTGAGGCAAATGTGTATTTACTGAGAAGCTGCCCAGGCCTCTGGGGTTCTTAGAAGGAAGAAACTAGTTTATCGACCTCCAATTGGCTGTTCTGAGAAATCTAGAGAATCCAAATGTAGAAACACTGCGGGTAAGAACCAGCCTCTCTCTGCCTTTGTTTTCCAGTCTCTGGGTAAGAACTGGCAATGAGAAAGATGCCTCCTTAGAGCTGGGGCCATAGAGCCCAGGGCTCTTGATCATAGAGTACGTAAGCATCCCCTCGCAAGGAGAGAAACCAAGAGGATTTTAGAGAGCTGCAGGCCTTTCTGGAGGCCTCGGATGAGCGGCAGAACCATGACCAGGACAGCAAAGGTGAGTCCACGCTGAGCGGGATTCATTGCACCAGACAGGCCTTCCTAGCTGGCGAAGTGGTAAAGAATCTGCCTGCCAATGCAGGAGATGCAAGAGTTCAGTCCCGGGGTCAGAAAAAGCCCCTGGAGGAAGGAATCGCAACCCACTCAGGTATTCTCACCTGGATAATCCCATGGATAGAGGAGCGTGGTTGGCTACAGTCCGTGGGGTCGCAAAGAGTCAGACACGACTGAGCAACGGAACACAACAATGAGAGAGAGACAGGGGAGCAAGAAGTCACGTGGCAGCAGAGCCCCAGAGACATACAGGGCTGAGTTAGAAAGGCATGCTTTACTCTAGAGAGGGGATGCCACTGGTAGTAGAAACAAAGCTATTGCCACTGGAGGATGGAGTCGGGGGGTGGAAAGCAGGGAGGAAGTCCTTTGCTTTCTTTCAAGCAACAGCTGTCAGGAGACCACCGTGGCAAGGCAGGGAGCCACAGGCTGAGGCTGGGGAGAGCTCAAATCAGGCTTCTGGATGAGTTTTGGCAACCAGATGCCCACTCAGAGTGAGTGTTTGGTGACTGACCCTTTATTTGGAATCTTCCTCCGGATCATTTAGCAAGGGAACGGAAAGTGTAACGGATGGAGAATGACTTTGCTGGGGAAAAATACTCCAGGGAAGTTGTTCTGAAGTCCATAAAATCTGATGCTGTGATCAGTAGATTATTTTCAGCCATGTGGCCACAAACCACACCTGGCTAAATTTAGAGGAATTTGATTTCTAATGATGGAAAATTAATTTAGTCCAAGGGTTGTAAATTAATGGTCCAGGGCTAAAAGTAGAGCTGGCTCCAGAAACATTATCTTTCTATGTATATTATTGGACTAATCTTCCAGTTCAACCTAGTCCTCATCATTCCCTATTGTGATGTATGTTACTCACCTGCTGGACATTGTAGGTATTTGAACCTGTCATCGGCTGTGTTTTTACTTCAGTTTCTTTTTCTTGAATTGATGAGGACACCGAGACCCAGAGTTGGGACAGAGATGCTTCTTTTTGAGCTTCCCAGGTGGCACAGTGGTTAAAAAAAAAAAAAAAATCTGCCTGCCAATGCAGGAGACTCAGGAGACACGGGTTTGATCTCTGGGTTTGATCACCTGAAGAAAGAAATGGCAACCCACTCCAGTATTCTTGCCTGGGAAATTCCATGGACAGAATCTGGCAAGCTGCAGTCCATGAGGTTGAAAAAAGTAGGACCTGACTGAGCATACACACACACACACACACACACACACACACACACACACACACACACACTGTGCTTTGTTTTTAGGGCATTTTTTTGTTGTGATGTGTTCCTTCCTTTCTGGTAAATAAATATCTGTATCTTTCTTCTGACTCCAAGGTTCTTAGTTCTGGACCAAGAATTGAGTCATTTTCTGCCTGGAAATTGGAAGACAGCACCATTCCCTCCTGTACACTGGCTTGAAGATGGCATTGTTCCTCTGTAGATCGAGCCCCTGGTAAATACCCAAAACCTAAGTGAGCATTTCCATCTGGGTCCTACTGACCTTTCCCTCATTCATCAAGTTTCACCTTGTTGTAAGAAAGGTAATAGCACTTTCCCTGTCTTCTGTTCTCACAATTCATCACCTGATCCTCAATTCAAGCCTATTACCTTTGACAGAATCATAAAGAGTTGTTTTCCTTTTTTCAAACCTCAGTTGAAGCAAATACCCCCATTCAAGCTTTATAACTGGCTTCATCTCCAGTATCACCTGTTAAATACCCATATTGGCTACTATGTTACTAGCAAACTGTTCAGAGCTGAGTTTGTTTCTGCTGTTGTTAATTAGTCTCTATCTTGTAAAATAATAATAAATAAAAACCTAGCTTTTCCTTCCTGTAGGGGGAGAACACAGTTGCTGTGTATGTCTCCATTTCCCTTCATGGAGATGCTTCACTTTTATGCTTCATTTCATTTCTGGTCCTCAAATGTATCAAGGATTTTTCCTAGAAGCAATGTTCTGTGACACCTGCTGGGTGTCCTACCATTCAACCCAATTCTGACACTACCTACCAAGAGATTATGTCAGATCCCACAGGTTAAGGGCTCAGTTGCATAAGACTGTCCTCACCTCCCCAAAACCAGCACACACACACACCCCTCAGATGCTCATCACAAGTCAAGGTTGCTACTTCTGCTTCCGACCAACCAGCTGTAGAGTATCAGTTCCAACAATGCTTTCTTTGCGTTCACTTAACTTGCTAGAGCGGCACACAGAGGGACCCTTAATGATGCTTACCAGTCAAGTATAAAACAATAGATAAAGGACATAGTTTTATACTCAGAAAGAAGAGATGTAGAGGACAATGTAGGTGGAGGAGACATGGCACTCCCAAGCCCTCTTCAGACACACCACTCTCCAGCACCTCCATAGTCACCAACTCCAAAACTTGTTGAATCCTGTACTTTAGGGATTTTTATGGAAGTTTCAGCATAGAGGCATGAAAGATCATTAACTCCACGTTTAGCCCTTCTCCCTTCTGGAGTGACCAGCACTTCATCCAGGATCCCATCCAGAGTCACCTCATTAGAGCAAAGGAGGCTCCTCTCACCCAGGAAATTACAAACTTAACTGTGTCAGGAACCAGGATCAAGATGTTCCTAGTACTCTCATCACCCAGGAAGTTACAGGACTTTCAGAGCTTCCAGGTGGCTCAGTGGTAAAGAATTCGCCTGCTAATGTTCAATTCCTGGGTTGGCAGGATCCCCAGGAAAAGGAAATGGCAACCCACTTCAGTATTCTTGCCTGGAGCATCCCATGGACAGAGGAGCCTGGCGGGCTACAGTCCATGGGGTTTTAAAGAGTCAGACACGACTGAAAATGCACACTCCTATGCTCCTGGAGCCCCGTGTCAGAAACTAGAGACAGAAGCCACACATGTTTTGTACTATCTCACACCTTGGTACCCTTTACTACCCCAAATTGAAAGGTACTTGGACCAAATGTTATCATATGGGACTTGCTTAAAGGCTGTAGCATGTGTGTCCATCAGACACAAGAGCTACACTCTTAAGGGAACTTTCAGAGAAAGGCAAGAAATTGGCCTATTGTTCTGATCTCACAGCATCCCTTTCATGTGTGCCTCCATTATTTGATCAAAAAACAAATGATATCTTTGTTGCTAAAGTGAATGAATAATTGAAAGAGTGAATGGATAAGCCCATAAATGAATTTATGAACAAGTAAACAAAAGAAAACAGCGAACAAGTGGGATTATACTATAACGGATCAGCTGAATTGTTCAAACTGTCAAGTGTATACTTCTATAGTTTAGAGAAGAAAGATGCTGAGCATTGCTCATGGTGGTCCAAGAGAACCATTTAGAACATTTAGAATTCAATTCATTGTCATCCTTGCACCCTGATGTCCCTTGTCATTTTCATGTGCTCTGAACTGAAATCGCTCAGACACAGGAAGGCAAGACACAGGAAGAAGACCCCGGTCTTTGACTTCCCAGGTCAGTGGATCCTCCACCACTCCAGAGCCTTTTTCCAGCTGAAAAGTTGCCAGAGAATTTCTGAATCCAGTGGTACAGGCATTCCAATAGCCACTCTGCATCTCTGTTTTGAAAGTACTCATTTCTTTTTGTTTCCTAATGTGGGTGCCGATCTATGAGAGATAATGCACCTTTTAAACAAAAATTTTGCCTGACACTGTATTCTCAGAGAACAGTCAATAAATACACATTTCTCTAAAACACATATAAATGGCAGAAAAATGATTATCTATCAAGCTGGTTTGGCACCAAGAAAAAAAAAAAGTTGGCATTACTCCTACTGGTCAATAGTCCGGAGTCATTCAAAAACCTGAAACCTTGATTTCAAAGCTATGATCTTCTTCAAGGAAAAGTGATTGTTTAACCAAAGGACAGATGAGAAGGAGCAGGAAAATGGAAATGTTTGGGGCTACAAAAGTTTCTGAGACTGAGGAATAGAGTTGAGCGGGGGAGATGATCAGCCATTTGACAAATCGAGAAGGAAAATTAAAGTTATCAAGGTCACCTGGTCCACTGATGGCTGTGGGTGTGTCCTCTGCACCACCCACCAACTCCAGAGAGGCCACCGTGTACCCAGAGCCTTCGATCCAACCTGGGCCAATTTTGCGGTCCCTTCACCACGACTGACAGCTTGACAGACAGATGGTTCACATATCAACAGCCCTGCCACCTCACTGGTAATCCCTCAGCATGTTCAGAAAGGACCCAAAAAAATGTCTATTAGAGGAAACAAAGGAAAGAAAAAGCAGCTCTTCCTAAAAAGAGGGTCATAGGATTTGCTTTGGGTTGAGCCCTGCCCTCCCTTCCCTTTAATGCCAGTTAGAGATTTGGGTTCTTTTGCTAGCCTAACCTTGACCTAGGGATGTTTGACAGTCTGCAGATCAGTAAGGGCTGTTCAGCACCCAACCTGTCAACCAGTGGGTGGGTCGAGCCTTGACTGCATCCCTCCTTCACCTGGCTGTCCCAGTCATGCCCCAGAAGCATGGACTTCACCATGAACTTAAGGTCCATATGACTGAGCTGTGCTCTCCCAGCCTGTGGCTCCTAGCTCATCTCCCTGAGCAAGGCGCCCTCAAAATCCCCAGAGACAGTCTGTGTCTGATTTGATTGGTTACAATCAGCGGCTAAAAGACTGAAAATAGATGAGGCAATCAAATGGTTCTTGAGTGAATGAAAGAAAGAATGAATAAAAGGATAGATGAATGAGTGGGAATTCCTGGGATATTCGACTGAAAATCACTCCAGTGACCTTGCCAAGTCACGATTTAGCTAGACCTGGAGGGAATATCTTGCTCTGAACACTCACTTTCTCTCTACTTCATATGGAAGTCACCACTCTGATTTCATAGTTATTTTTAACTTACTAATGAGCACTTTAGAGCAGAATCTGTTTGTTTCACCTTCATATTACTCATTCAATACATATGTGTTGAATACGAAATGTTCTGAGAGTTTTCGAGAATAAAGACATAAATGAAGTCCATACTGTTTCCTTGAGCTTGGATGCTGGTTGGAAGTGGTGATGAGAAAGGATGTGTAACCAGATTCAAAAGTGTGGGGAGATATGGATGAAAAGTAGACAGTCATTGAAATAGCTTAAGTATACTGAGTGCTTGCTGTGTAATAAACAGCATGCTATGCTACGCTAAGTCACTTCAGTCGTGTCCGACTCTGTGCGACCCCATAGACGGCAGCCCACCAGGCTCCCCCATCCCTGGGATTCTCCAGGCAAGAACAGTGGAGTGGGTTGCCATTTCCTTCTCCAATGCATGAAAGTGAAAAGTGAAAGTGAAGTCGCTCAGTCGTGTCCGACTCTTCGCGACCCCATGGACTGCGGCCCACCAGGCTCCTCCTTCCATAGGATTTTCCAGGCAGGAGTACTGGAATGGGGTGCCATTGCCTTCTCCGAATAAACAGCATACTAAATGCTTTACAAGCACTGTCTCCATCCCTGCAAGACCCCCATGAAAGCAGCATCACTGTGATTCCCACTTTATAGATGGAGAAACCAACTCAGTCTTACAATCTTTAAGTAGGTAGCAAAGTAAAAGAGGCAGATGGTGGGGGGATGAGGGTAAGGTTGAGATTAACAGATACAAACTACTGTATATAAAATAGATAAGCAACAAGGATCTACTGTATAGCACAAGGAACTATACTCAATTTAAAAAAAGAACCAGAAAGACCTTTCTAACTTGAGAACCAGTTTATTCCCTCTTTACTTCTCCCTCTCATTCTCTCTCTTTCTCTCTCTCTTCCTCACATACACATATACACACACTTTTCTGACTGAATTTATATTTTCATAACAATAGCTTCTGTATTACTTATTAACCAGTCTCACATGTATAACTCTTTTATTGAATGAACTGAACTGGATAAAGTGCAATCAAAAGAGTAAATTTATTCTTTCTTCCTGAGTCCCTACAAAATCACTCTGGATTAGTCTTCTCTATCCCTGGGATAAAATTTCAGGAGAGTCTTAAAGCTGTCCAAACTCCTTTTAATCACAAAAGCAGTCTCAGTTCAGTGCTGCTGCTGCTGCAAGTCACTTCAGTTGTATCCGAATCTGTGCGACCCCATAGACAGCAGCCCACCAGGCTCCCCTGTCCCTGGGATTCTCCAGGCAAGAACACTGGAGTGGGTTGCTATTTTCTTCTCCGACGCATGAAAGTGAAAAGTGAATGTGAAGTCGCTCAGTCATGTCCGACTCTTAGCAACCCCTTGGACTGCAGCCTACCAGGCTCCTCCATCCGTGGGAGTTTCCAGGCAAGAGTACCGGAGTGGGATGCCATTGCCTTCTCCCTCAGTTGAGTAATCAACTCCAAAAACATCCAGTACACTTTAACTGTCTGAATGCCAAACTTCATTCACCTGCAGGATTCTTCTTAGGCCCCAGCCCGAGGCCTGGAGGCCTGGAGGGCCGGCAGTGGGCATGCCTGGCTTCCTCTCTGCGGCTTCCCCCGCTCTCTTCCTACATTCCTCCCCCTGCCCCACACCAGAGGCAACTGGAAGGGAACTCAACCATTCCTCATAGAAAGCACAGTCGTATCTGGAGACAGGCACCCTCTGAATAGCATATGTATAATTGCTCGCCTTTTTGCTATATTTTGTTTGTTGTCTTCTGTTTTTGAAAGCCTGCTGCAGGGACTTCTCACTGCATCTCCCTTGATATGAGCAAAATCTCCTCCTGAGACCACCTAGGACTTTCATTCTAGAAACCCAGCCGTCCAGCTCTGATTGTGGGGGTTTTGCTCCTTTCAGACAAAATTCTTATCAAACATCCCCAGACCATCTGCATCTGTGGAATTCCCTTGTGGCCTCTGGGGCACATGTCCCTTTGCATTAGAAGAGTCACCACTTCAATGAGCCCCTTGTGCTGGCACCAGAAGACCAGACTTAGTCTTCTTAAGGCAGACGTTAAATACTATCCTCAGGTTCCTCAAGCTCTCAAGGCTCCTGACAGGTGCTCAGGGTGGCAACTTAGAAGGTTCCCTTATTCTGCCTTTTTTAGCAAATCCAAGGCCAGTCTGCTGGCCGCACAACAGGCCAAGAAATCAAGGTGTGGAGGCAAGGAATAGCTGCTTTATTTGGAAAGTCGGGTGTCTGAGAAGATGGCCAATTAGAGTCCCAGAGGACAATCTTATCAGGGTCTGGATGTCAGTTTCTTTTACAGAACATAGATGGGGGAGGAGGTGAGGAAGTCAAGTAAAAAGGTCATAAGTCTTGCAGAACATCTCCTGGCTTGGCCAACATCTGGGAGGGGATGTGTTAATTTTCTTCTTTCCTGCAGTCATTCACGGCTGGGCAAGGTCAGAATGTATCCCCATACCTGAACAAAGGCACTTTAGTTTAAACATTCAGGCAGCGGGGCAGTGTTCTCGAAGGCAGACCATAACCTATGCTTATAGCTATAGAAGGGCTTTCCAGGCGGCGTTAATGGTAAAGAAGCCACTTGCCAATCCAGGGGAAGTAAGAAGTGTGGGTTCATTCTCTGGGTCAGGAAGATCCCCTGGTGGAGGGCATGGCAACCCACCCCAGTGTTCTTCCCTGGAGAAGAATCCCATGGACAGAGGAGCCTGACAGGCTACAGTCCATGGGGTCACAGAATTGTCCACAACTAAAGTGAGTTAGCACACATAGCTATCGAGAGCATTCTTTCAGTGATCACAGTAATAGAAGCAAGGGAGAGAAGAGGTTAAAGTGAAAGAAACAGCATCAACATGGAGTCAGATTCTGTTCTTTGCTGTTACATCTGGAAGAAAGAAATGCCACAGAAGTCTGAAAACTTCCTTCCAGCCTCCCCAGTAATTGCGCTCTGCAGTTGAGGAGGATGGTCCCTACCTACGAAGAAGTTTGTCCACACACCCCCCAGCAGCTCTTGTGTAGCGGGGCTAGGACTTCTTTCTGGAAGCAGGTTGGCCCTAATGGTATTCTGCTTTTCTCTGCTTCTCCTTTTGAGGAGAAAGACTTTGAGTTTGAGCTGTATTGCGTTCTTTCATCTTCCTTTTTTTCTGCTTTAGTACATATTTCATCAACAAACAATAACAGCAATGACAAGAACATCAGATGTTCTGTCCACGTGTCTGCAGTTTTGTTCGGTGAGACGTTGAATTTGCTCCTCCCTGTTCCCCAGACATGCCACCACCCCACACCCCCAAACTAAACAATGAGTCTTAGAGCTTCCTCTTTCCTTCAGAGGCAGGAACAAGCTGCCATTGGTCCCCGGTACTGAATTCGACTTCCAGGAAAGAATATAAACCTTCAGCCTTTCATTCTCTCCAGCTCCTATCAGCGCCTGTGTCAGCAGGGTGCTGTTACAAGAGACTTTATTACATCTTATCCAACTGTTGGCAAGTTCTGAATCTTAAAAGAGAACTGTTTTGTAGTACAAAAATTAGAGTGCTTCACAGAATACTAAAAAGGGAAGGGGAAAAAACTAAGTCATCAAGAAAAGTTTTTAAAAACCATCTCTGCATATGCTTATTTGAAAAGCCTGTGTTATGCACTTAGAATTTACTTTAATTATTAACATTGAAAGAACATGCTCCTTCTAAGCATAGAAACTTCAAAGGGTAAATAGTGATCGGGCTCCACGTACCTTTTTCTTAAAGTGCTGTTACAATAGCAGCTGCAGCCACCCCGCTCTTTGGAGGTTTGGTAGTGGTGATGGTGGTTTGTTTTTTGTTTAGCTCAGTGATCGCAAAGTGTTTTATAAGGGAAAATAATCAATAAACTTCTACCCAGTTGGAACAAACTGAGACACAGACTATGGCATGGCCCAGGATCATTCTCCAGTCCTCAGACAATGTCCTGCTCTTTGTGTGCAGCAAAGAAAGAGGAGTTGGCTTCCAAGGAGAGCGTAAGAGGAGGCATCTATGTGTGGCAGCTTGCTAAATGATGATTATCTGAGACATGCCAAGGCTTTCAATGCCAGGAGGAGAGGGGTTGATTAGTGAGACTCAAAGGGAGGAGGATGCAAAGAGCTGGTGGAAACGGCACAGAATCCAGCCAGATATATACATACGATCTCAGTGCCATGGAGACCCCAAAGCAGTCTCCATCATTGGTGTAGTTAAAACCTAAACCCAAGGACACACCAGCCCTCCTTCCCCAGAGACAGGAGAATAACCTGCTAGTAATTTGCTGGTTTCACCTCTTCCCATACACAGGACTGGATGGCTGCAGTTTGGTGTAAAACAATGGCTCAGAAGTCAGAGAAGCAGAATCAGGTAACACTGACCTTGAGAAAGGTCATCATCATTTTTTAAGTTATGGGGTAATTATCTTCCCATCTATCTCGTATTTGGCCAGGTTTCTTAGCATTTCTTAAACAGCTATTTTCACCCAGAATGCCCTTCACCTTGTTACCCTTAGCTGAAAAGTTTCTTTGCAACTGTAGCCTCAAGACCTTGTCTCTGCCAATTAGACTCCAGCCAGATCTCCAAAAATAAGCTACATAGGAGGATGTAACTTTTACGCTCATACATCCCTGCAGGTTGCCAAAAGTCCTGTCACTAGAAATCCTGGAAATCACCTGCTTGGCTCGGTTGGGAGACAAACACACAGAGAATACCCACAACATCAGTGCTTTTCCATGATTGAATTATTCTGAAGGTGGCAGAAGAATGGAGAAGAAACAGAAGATTTGGACTATGAGGAGCATTGGCTCACTAATGGATTCATTCAATAAAAATGTATCAGGTTTGTAAATTCAAAACACTCCCTCTTACAGCTTCACCCTTCAATGAACTTGATTCTATGCAGAGTTCAGCAGAACAATTATCTAATGAAATCGAGCTTCATCGATTGACAATCTCAGCTAAGCAAACCCTGCACCCTTTCCTCTTGAATCTTTTGCCTTTATTTTAGACAGAAAGGCAGAATCTGAGGCCCAGTTCTTCTTCCAAAATCACAGGCTCAGCCTGGTTTCAGGCCTCTCATTCTTAATAATGCCCATTTAATTGATGTCATCATAGCTGCTTTCATTGTCATCAGTAAAAATTTATGGAGGAACCACTAGGGATCTTCTTTTGAACCAAAAGCCTTAAGAATTTTATAACAGAGAGGATGCTCAGTCTATGCTGTCTAGAAGCTTCAAGAGATAGGTGTTACATAGATTAGCTAATTAATGGCAAAGGTTTGTTTAAGAGCTACAGAGCTGGACCAAAGCTGGAAAAAACAAAAAAAAAAAAGCTCTCAAATAATCAGTTATTTTTGATTTATGGAAAATATACTTTCTTCTCCTCTAATAACAAGCAGGAAAATAGTTATTTTCAGTTTCGCCCATAGGGATCTCTGCATACAAATAATTCAAACAAAACTAAACTTTCAAACTTCACGCTTTCCCAAGGGAATCATCTTTTATTAGAAATAGTCACTTCAAAGGTTTGAATAAATGTGGGGCTTTTTTTAAACACTGCAAGCAATTTACATTTTTGTGTGTACACTCACTAAATGATTCTGATCAGATTCAGGGAATTTATCCTGCCATAAGTGCTATGAAAGTGTGAAACTTCATAACACGGCGACATCAACCAATTAGTGACAGAAATTGGCTGGGTGTTCAACTCCCAATAAACTTTGAATCAGATGAATTCCTGATCCAACTCAAGAAATGATAGTAGAGATATATGTTTATATGGAGCTCTTTCTCCTGCACCATCAAGGTCTTTTAAGGATGTACAACTTTCTGACAAATGTCATTTTTAGCAATAATAACCCGACATTTTCTTTAGCACCGTACCAAAGTTTACAAAACGCTTTCTCACCCAATATTTTATTTCTGTCCTCTCTGAAAATTTCCAGTGAGTTTGATCATATTTTTCTTATTTTATGATCAGGAAACTAAAGATCAAACTCGACAATAATTGCACAGCTAAAACATGGAAGAACAATATTTTGAAGCCAGATTTTATTTGAATATATTGAAATCTATCCTAAGCTGTTTGGGCCTGAAATTTTCAGATTTTTTTTTTTTATCAAACCGTGTGGGGGGAGTAATAGTGATGGTATAAAAGGAACCTAAATTATCCAGCATGACAGTCTGTGCATTATAGGTATTCTAGATTAATAGTGACCTTTCTATTAATACATCCCTTGATGCTAAGCAGAATCACATCAATAAAAGACTTAAATCAAGTTTCTAACTAATCTTACCCTTCTAACCACTAAACCCATGATATGTGACTAAAGTAGCAAAACCCTGAGACTCAGTTCACATCCAGAGCTGACAATCGTGCGTATGCACCGGTGCAGCTAGTCTAGTCGTTAATGGCTAGCATCCTTTCTCGTGAATGAACACCTGCAATTAGATAGCAAATGTTTTCCATAAGCTTGAAACTCAGCTGAGTTTATGATGCTGTAACTCATGGAACCCTTATAGCACCATTCTGTGATAAGCGTCAGCCTAACTTTTTGGTTCATCTTTTACTTTCTTTTACATCTTTCAAGAAACTGCAAGTTTTCTGAAGATTATGTTCTGTAACTCACCAAGGCTGTAGCTATAGGGACACACACTATGAAAAGCAGAAGCTATATTTAGATGGAGGGGCGTGGCAGTAGGTATTTCATTCGAGGGGCAATTGTATAGCCATTGTAGGAAAGATTTTTTTTAATCTGCTTATCTTCTATTTAGGCTTTATTTGCCTTTGACAAGACCTCTCTCTTAGAAGCATCTTGCATAATACACAGCAGAATGCCAATGAAGCGTGGAGAGCGACGTCCTAGGAATCCTTAGGAAATCATCAATTCCCCACAGGGACTGGAGTCATTGATTCCCTCCTGGGAACTGCCTTTAGAAAGGATGATCTCAGAGGAATTTAGAAGAAGCATTACCTCTGTCAGTAAGCCCAGAGGGAAAAAAAAAGTAGAGACAAATTCCACTCTCAATTCAATTCAATTCAGCAAGCATTTATGGAGCCTTAACATAGTCTTTGGGATTTAAAAGTAGAAGGAGACAGTCCTTGTCCTCAATGAGTTTGCCATCTGAGGGTGAGATGAAGGGATGCTGACATAAACAAGCTGAACAAGTTCCTCAACCTCTTCCAACCGTCTTCTTACAGTGCAGACCTACTTTGCCCTAAGCCTTCTGCTCCCATTTGGTCCATGGTACCAGTTCCTTACGCTTGCCCACCCTGTTACCCAATGTTGTCACTCTAAGTGTTGATACATCTCAATGTGGTCCATTGATATTTTCTAGCTGTTCTTTGCTGAAATCTTTCCTGTTCATTGAAGTTTGTCAGCTCCCCTTTGTTTGCTATGCACGTTTGCTTAGCATCGCAAACACGATAAGCATTACATGAGCGCATGTTGAGTTGTGTCTAACTCTTTGCGACGCTATGGACTGTAGCCCGCCAGGCTCCTCTACCCATGGGATTCTCTGGGCAAGGATACTGGAGTGGGTTGTCACTTCATGGGCTCCTGTAACCCTATCCTGCTTCTTCTAATCCCTCACTACCTTCTCTCTCTGTGTTGTGTTTTTCTCAGAAAGGGCAGAAGTACCTAGATTTGCTCTTGTCTTTTAAGTTATTTTGGGTCTGGTTTGTGTTTTGCCTACACATGAACCAAATTTCCTAATAAATAAAGCGACTAAAGGATGAGATTCAGAAAACAAAGAGGGTCTGCATGCTGCAGCAGCAACTTGGAGAAGATGCTTAAGGACCAATTACGAAGGATGACTTTGAAGAGGGGGAAAAAATGACAGCTTACTTCCTACTGATAAGTGTGAGCTGTATATGCAGCTCAGAAAATACTAGTTAGATTTTCTTTATTCCCCTGAATTGGAAAATTCTAGTTATATGTCTGGGCTTCCCAGGTTGCACTAGTGGTTAAGAACCCACCCGCCAATGCAGGCGATGTAAGAGATATGGGTTTGATCCCTGGGTCCAGGAGATCCCCTGGAAGAGGGCATGGCAATTCACTCCAGTATTCTTGTCTGGAGAATTCCATGGACAGAAGAGGCTGGTGGACAGCAGTCCATAGGGTCGCACATTAGACACGACTGAGACAACTTAACATGCAACCAAGCACAGTTTTATGCCCATTAAACACACACTCATGTATATATGAACAATACAAATTATATCAATTTTTTGCATTGCCTCTATAAGAGGAGAACCACATATATGTCTAAATATTTCAAAACTTTGAAACAAATAATAAAGTACGTAAAAATCTGTTCTATTCTCCTAACTAAACCTACTCTGTAATGATCTGAAAGATTAGCTTTGAATTTAAAATTGTGAGGCTCCTCAGAGTCTACTTTGCATCCTGGCAGCAAAGAGAAAATTGGTACCTAGCCTGTACCACAACTTCCCACTCTGGCTCTGACCAACAACACAAAGAGCCTCATAGACAGAGCCTGCACACCCAAGCATCATTCTTACCCATGACCCACAGCCTCCCCTGGTCCTCCAAAGGCCTAGGGGTGTGGATATCAGAGGTGCAGCACATCCTAAGAAGAACAGACCAGAAGAAAGGGACTTTGAGATGCAGGGATTGAGCTAAGAGCCATAGAAGTGGGGAATCTGGGAATCCTGGGTAGCCAGAAAATGATCTAGAAAAGAGATAAATGCTCAGAGTATGCCGAATCCTTTGCCCTCATGAACTTCTTGCTCCACGAGGACAGGCACAACTCACCCTCCTCAAAAAGTGGTCCATGAGTTAGCCTCATCTGCATCATGAGGGAGATTCAGGTTGCATTTTCAGGATATGCCCAGATGAACTGAATGCACAGTGATGTTTAAGAAGTATGGGCTTCCCTAGTGGCACTAGGGATAAAGAACTCCCCCGCCAATGCAAGTTAGATGCAAGAGATGTAGGTTTGATCCCTAGGTCGGGAAGATCCTCTGGAGGAGGGCACAGCAACCCACCCAAGTATTCTTGCCCAGAGAATCCCATGGACAGAGGAGCCTGGCAGGCTTCAGTCCATAGGATCACAAAGAGTTGTACTCAGGGGACTTAGCACACACACTCTGAAGTGTGGAGCCTGAAAGTGGCCTCTTCTATCTGGGTCTAAGGTTAGTAGCGGCTAGAAGCAGTGTATAGCCTTCTGTTCATCTCTTCCCACCTCAAAGATATTCCTGGAGTACAGAATCAATGACTTGGGATTCTTCACTTACTGCTGACCACGCCCTGATATTGGTTGGTGTCTAACAGTAAATCTGATTTCACCTGTGAGTCATTCAGCCACAAATGAGGCTACCCAGTTATTTCAAGGCCATTTTCCTGGCCCACGAATAGATGTGGAAGAACCTCAGAGATTATCACAAGAAACCCAACTTCGATATCAAAGAATGTGCCTCCCTTTGTGACCCCAATGCAAAGTAGGTCAAGAAACACAAAGATAATCAAGGCATTTTAAATTGGATTCAGCTCCCAGATACCCCATAATGGTTTGCAAATGCAGGCTTATCTCTTCCCCGGTTTAATTCCTTTCAGTAGGTGCAGGTAGAAGGAGGCTGACTTTATTCCCAAATATCCTTGAGTCATGGCCCCTGGATTCCAGTTACTAAAAACATTACAGCATTGATCGGAGCTATGATTCTGAGCTAAAGGGTGTCTATTATTGGAGGACCTTGCTGCTAGGCAACATTAAGAGTGCTAGAGGGACTTTAGAAGGATATTAAGAGGCCCTAAGATATGAAACAGTTCCCTTGACTGTCGTGACTTCAATACACAGATCCCTGAATGAGGAAGGTAGAGAGTAGTGCAGACACCCTGTAAGAAAATGAAGACACTGACTTAGAAGATTCTGTATTTTAGATAGGTGTCTTCCAATCTGTGGACAATTTGATGCTGAGGTTGGGGGAAGGATCAAAATGAACTGACCTCAGGTCTTAGACAATTATATCCCTGCCACGAGTACCTCTTTCAATTGAGGTAAGGCAGAAAGGCTGTTTTTGACATCTCTGTGTTCTTATCTTTTATAAGAAGTTTATTTATACATGTTCTCCAAAGCACAGAAGTTGTCATCTGGATTTTTTCCAATTCATAACCAAATAGAGACATTTGGATGGTTGAGTTTTTGTTTTGATATTTAGAGTGGGAAATCATGTTCCAGAAAGTCCATCTTTAGAGAAATGACTAATTATTTGATTAGCGTCATTACTAATAGAACAGGTTGACATAACTCAAAGTGAAAAGTAGGGAATGATCAAGATCATTTTTAATTCAGCCCAAATGTGCACTAGAATGTCTGCCTTAAAATCCCAATCCCCTACATCAGAGATTCTCAAGGTATGAACCCCACACCAGTAGCAACAACATCACTGGGAAATTTGTCAGGGACACAATTCTCAGACCCGACCTCATAGAGCTTTGAAATTCCTGGGGACAGAGCCCAGCAGTCTTGTATTTTAATAAGATAGATCTGATGCACAATAAATCTGAGAACCACTGCGCCAGACCACCAGCTCTCAAGTTTGGTAGCAAATACCAGTGCAGGGCCACCTTCGACCAATTGAAACACAGTCCATTACATGGAGCCTAAGCTTCTCAGCAGTTGTTAAAGCTCCCCAACTGGTTCTTATATAGCCAATAGCTGAGAGCCCCTATACGTATGTGTAAGTTACTGGCTCTGTCATGTCCGACTCTTTGCAACCCTATGGACTGTAGCCTTCCAGGCTCCTCTGTCCATAGAATTCTCCAGGCAAGAATACTGGAGTGGGTTGCCATTCCCTTCTCCAGGAGGTCTTCCTGACCTAGGAGCCAAACCTGGGCCTCCCATATTGCAGGTAGATCCTTTACCATCTGAGCCACTAGGGGAACCCCCAGACGCCCTGCACTGGATAGTTCTAGTTTTCTAGACCTAGCTCTCATGTACCTCTAAGAAAACTTTTATCCAAGAATATTGGCAGGCCATTTTCAAACCGGAGCATGTCCTCAAAGACCTGTGTCACCAAAGTACCCTCCCAAAATCCAGCTGGGGTTTGGACATACCTAGCTCAAAACTCCTGTATTCCAGGCTCCACCGCATCATTTGTACAGATACAATTATTTCAACCACCGTTAAAAATGAGAAAGGAATTAAATTAGCTTGCCATCTTTTTACATGTTTCTGAAGAACATGTCACCTGTCACTCGAAATGAGAATGCTTCTCTCTCTCTCAGGATGTGGTATAATGAGGTCTCTCTCTCTAAGCTCTGAATGCAGAAATGTATTTATGGCACAAAGGGAGATTTATGTATTTTCTAAAAATCCTGGCAGCCAATAATAGCCTTGACTGACTCTCTAGGGCTCCAAATGCAACTAGATTGTATTTGGGTATATATCTAGAGGCATTGTAATCTTAGGCTTGTTTTCCTCCATTAAAGGCCAGATGGGGCAAAGGGGTTTAGAGGGAGAAAGTAATAAAATTGTTTATAAAATGCATAAAAATAAAACACTAAGCCAGAGAAGGCCGTTTTGGTATAATCTGTGCAAAATCCTCAAAGATATCATGCATAAGTACCATCTTGGTGACTATGCTAATGAATTCTAGGATAACAAGGATTCTGTACAATCACAGCTTGATGGGTAACATTTTATTTTCCTTAATGTTGTAGAAAGTTGTAAGGAAAATATATTCAGCAAAGGATTTGTCCCAGGGTGAGAGATTCCAAAACTGTTGAACATCTGCCATCTGATATTTCGTCCCTCCTTGACAATTTCCTCATTCAAGAAAGTACTAACAAGACAATGAAAAGTTGGGAATGGAAGGACCATACTTTAGGGCCCAGCCTGTGATAGATGGGAGTGATCCTAGGTGTCAAGAAAACCAGGATGGAGGTAGGTGGTAAACAGTTTTAGAATCACTCTGGTTCTGAGGTGTGGCATGTATTCCAACAGTTAAATATTATAAGTGCCCAACAAGAACTGAAAAGAGTGGACACAAGGCAATCTATGAAACTGTGCTAAATAAGGAACACAGTCACTTTAGGAATTCAGAGAAGGGAGGCTTGGCCTGCATCCTGGATCCTACCAGAAGCTCAGGCCTGAGCACTCTTGGAAATAATCTGTTCTTAAAACTAAGCATTCTTCTGCACTGTTGAATCTTGACAAGTTGTATCCATCACCCATCAGCTGGAAACAGCTGTAGACTCGTGGTCACAGCAGAGGCCCAAATCTGTGGATGCTGGCTGACAGACGCAGAAGGGCCACTGTAGCTGTTCTGACAGAGGGCGACCACTGTCAGTATTCTCGAAGGTCAGCACCGCCATCGATTCCTATCCTGTTGGATAGGAGAATTCATTTTGGCCATGGCCATTTGGGAACTTGGAAATTTTTTTTTAAGTATCTGTCCTATGGAGCAGAACCAAAAGGAGCACAAATGCCCTAAAGACATTTTTTCCAACTAAATTACTTGCATTTATTCTTCACCATGGGGATCAGAATCAAAAAGCTAACAGGCTCCAGAGGGACAGAGCACGCTAATTCCACTCATGGTAAAGGGCCTTTAAAATGCCACTCATGCCCGAAGCACTGATGAGTTTACGAGTTGCCCTGCTGGTGGGATGTGGCACAGACTCCCACTGGAACCCATTAGATGCCTAGAGATGGACGGGCTCTGCAAGGCCACACACACAGCCATGCCATCCCAAAGTTCTGAAAAAATTACTAAGCAATTACACAGATTTCCCAGCTCTAACAACAAGGCTAATGGCAGCCCGTTTGCAATTGAGTACAGTTGATCATTTGGCATGAAGACGGCTAAACTGTTTAGCATCGGGCCCAAAGCTCTACACACACTGAATATGCGTAGAAATCACACTGAATAGCAATTCATAGAGAATTGTGGGGCACGCCTGTGTTATGTGGTGCACACTCTGGATTCCACCCTTACCCATGTGGAGGCAGATCACATTCAACACCCCAAATTTTGGGAGATGCTCTCCTAACCAGCTTAAGAGATATGGAGATGCCAAAAGACCAGGTTTGGGTGCTCGTAAGAAAGCACTGGGATCCCCTGATGGCTCAGGGGTAACGAATCCACCTTCCAATGCAGGAGACACAGGAGATGTGGTTCCTATCCCTGGGACAGGAAGGTCCCCTGGAAGAGGAAATGGAAACCCATTCCACTGTTCCTGCCTGGAAAACCCCACGGACAGAGAAGCCTAGTGGGCTACAGTCCATGGGGTCACAAAGAGTCAGACATGACTAAGTGACTGAGCAAGCGCATTAGAAAGTGTAGATGTTTAGAGCTGAAAGCAAGCCTAATTGGCCTACTTCTGATTCTACAGAGAAGGAAACTGAGACTTCCAAATTCAGGCATGAACATGCATATATTTGCACACGTGCCCATGCATACATACACACGCGAGGGTGGCCAACTGTCACAGTTTTCCCAGAACTGTCCTGGTTTCTGCACTGAAAATCCCACACCCTGAAAAACTCTCAGATCCAGGCAAATCAGGATGCTTGGTCACCTCAAAACACTCACCTCTCTAATGAACACTATCTAATCTAAAAAAGCTAAAAAAGACTGAGGACTATTAAAGACTCTTCCCAAAAAGTGTCACGACAACAAAATTCTCTTTGCAGGAAACTTAACCCAATGACCCAGGTCAGGTTGCCCTTGGAGCCAAAAGTGAAGAGACTCTGTGATCAGAGCATCATAGCACTTGTTATGGTTGTAATTAAGGATTTATTGCACAATCGCTTAGTATCTGTCACTTGCTGCTGGAAGCCTCATGAGGGCAGCGTGGGATCACAAGCCTGTTCTCTATTTGCCGCCCTATGCCGGAAACAGTGCCTGACCCATGATAGGCAGTCGGTAAATATTTGTTGAAGTCAATGAGCAAATTAGGAAGAAAAATGTGTGGATACCATGGTGTGGAGTTGGGAGCTCTTCAACTGAGCCACCAGGCAAAGCAATCCTCTGGACAAACAGGAAGCATAGAGAATATATAATTGTCTTCCACAGGCAAAAGTCACCCTATGCCATCCTGTAACCCTGATCTCCAGCTTTGATTATTGTGAAGATACTATAATATCTGATAGTAGTAATAATAGTTATAGCAAGAAAGTTGAGGGCAGGAATACAGATGGAGACATAGAGAACAGACTTGCGGACACCCTTGGGGAAGAAGAGGGTGGGAAGAATTGAGAGAGTAGCTCTCAATATACATATACATTACTCTTGCACCCAGTCACTTCAGTTGTGTCCAACTCTTTGTGATCCATGGACAGCAGCCCGCCAGGCTCCTCTGTCCATGGGATTTCCCAGGCGAGAATATTGGAGTGGGTAGCCATTTTCTTCTCCAGGGGACCTTCCTGACCCAGAGACTGAACCCGCATCTCCTGAGACTCCTGCATTGCAGGCAGATTCTTTACTACTGAGCCACTGCAGGAGCCCAGTTCTATCACTGGTGGTGGTGGTGTAGTCACAAAGTCGTGTCCGACTCTTGCTACTCCATGGACTGTAGCCCTCCAGGCTCCTCTCTCCATGGGATTCTCCAGGCAAGAATACTGGAGTGGGTTGCCATTTCCTTCTCCAGCCAATCTTCCTGACCCAGGGATCGAACCCAGGTCTCCTGCATTGCAGGCAGGTGATTTACTGACTGAGCAATGAGGGAAGCCCATTCTGTGATAAAACCCTGTGATGAAACATGTGGTGAGCAAGTCAGGCCTGCATCTGACTTGGAAGGTTGAGCTCTTCTCCGACAGGTCATTCGCCATGACCAGTATCGCCAAAGCCTTCAAGGGTGCCCAGCACAGAGTAGGAGCTCAAAAAATGTCTATTGATGGAGAGTTAATGCAGGGTAAGAAAGGACGACGATTGAAAGAAGAAACCACACGAGTGACGACAGAGATGATGTCTCCAGCCCCAGCAGGACACAAAAGACGGAACGTGTCAAGGGCACAAGGGAAGCACGCTGGGGACTTCCCTGCTAAACTCAGCCGCATCGCGGAGGGATGAATTCGGAGTGACAACTACTGTGTTTTTTTATATCAGTGACAGAAAAATGACCCGACCCCACCAGTTCAGCAAGTCAGCACAGGTCTCAGAATATGAGATAAGCTTCACACTCGACTCCGCTGGCCACCCTCATCCCCTCTAGAGAAACCTCCCCATCCAGGAGCAGCCTGTCCATTTTACTTCTCGTCTGTTTAATTTCCTCCTACAGGACCAGCGGCAGCTCGATTGTGGACTATGTAATTCAATAGATTCACAGATATGTCTTGAGTCAATTTTAATTCTATTTAGAGGACAGTCGATAGAGTCATCTCTGGGGTTTTCAGAGATGAATTTCATATTCCATACGCTGAGCAATACAGACGGGGAAATGCACTGCTCTTTAAAGATACAGGACTTAGGTTTCTAAAGTGTTCCATTGTCTGTTCCACTTCTCCATTTCAATAAGACTGCCAACTCAAGCTCAGGAGATCATTTAGAAACTGAATGCGTTTGTATATGCAGAAAGCTTTAGACTGACATCTTCCCTGTAGGTTTGCCAAAATGGAGCTGGTCATCACGTTTTTCTTAGGATTTTCTCACTCTTGTGCCTTTACCTGAACTCACACTGTTCCCTCTTCCTGGAATGCCATTCCTTGCCTTCCATGCATTCAAGATCCAGCTCAAATCCACACCCACCATGAAGCTTTCTCTTACCCCCTTCCTTCCCATTCATCCCCACACGCTCAGTGGAAGGAACCTCCCAGGAGCATTGCCTCTCTCATTTCATTTTAGCTCACATTTTTGCTAGGAAATGATTTTGTTGCTGCTGTTGTTGTTTTCTCAGCTCATCTGCAAGCTCCTTGAGGGCAGTTTGAAGTCAGAGTCGTGTCCGACTCTCTGCGACCCCATGGACTGGGGCCTACCAGGCTCCATCCATGGGATTTTCCAGGAAAGAATACCAGAGTGGGTTGCCATTTCCTTCTCCAGGGGATCTTCCTGACCCAGGGATCGAACCCGGGTCTCCCGCGTTGCAGGCAGATGCTTTACCATCTGAGCCACCAGGGAAGCACAGTTTATATATCTGATTTATTTTGGTATCTTCCTGTATCTGTCTGGTTTTGTTGGTTATTAGTTTGTTATTTCAATGAATATGATAAATATGATGAGTTTCAGTAACTTTCGACAACAAACATTGATTTTCTTCACTTGTGACTCTGACAGTCAGCTGGGGCAACTTCTTCCAGGGTCTCAATTCAAGTCACCTCCCTCATCTCTGTCTGGGATCCAGGCTGAAGAGGGCAGCAGCTAAGTGGGTGAAGCTTTCCTTCTGGTAATTTGCTGGGAACAAGAGGTGAGGGTAGCTCAGAGGTTAAAGTGTCTGCCTGCAGTGAGGGAGACCCGGGTTCGATCCATGGGTTGGGAAGATCCTCTGGAGAAGGAAATGGCAACCCATTCCAGTATCCTTGCCTGGAGAATCCCATGGACGGAGGAGCCTGGTGGACTACAGTCCACAGGGTCGCAAAGATTCGGACATGACTGAGCGACTTCACTTTCAAGAGGCGAGGTTAGGCCAACAAGCAAGTCTCTGATTATGTCCCATCTGGTCCCACACCATTGGTCAAAGCATATCACAGGAGCAAACCCAAAGTCAGGAGGAAGCAGGTGGATACTCAGCACCGCAAAATCACAGGAGCGCATAATTCTGTCCCATTGACTCCAGCGCATAGCCTGTCGGGTTCTCGTGATGCTTGTCTGAGTGTCAAGGAAATCCAGCAGATGCCATACCCATTCCCAGGAAGCTTGAGCAGGCTGATAGCTAACGGTAAACAATGTTGGATTCGTGATCTCCGAAGAAGAAGACTGAGCTTCAGGACCAGGGACCAGGCTTGATCACTCAAGAGCTTTTGTGCAGCAGAGTTTTATTAAAATGAGAAGAAACAGAGAAAGCTTCTGACATAGACATCAGAGGGGGACAGACAGTGCCCCCCTCTCTAGTGTTACCAAGGGAGTTTTATACTTTTTAATTAACTATTACCATAAATCAAAAGAATGTCTCAAGTTTGTGAAAATTTTACCAGATCCACTCCCATAATTTGCATTTTAGGATAACAGGATTAGAACTTAACAATAGAAAGATCCTACCAGACCAACTCCCTTAATATACATTTTAAGAGATCAGGATTAGTCGAAGTTTTCCAGGAAGGAGAAACTGTCCTCAAACAGGATTCATTGTTGTTATGTAATCTCTGAAGTGAAGTCTCTCGGTTGTGTCCAACTCTTTGCAACCCCATGGACTGTAGCCTTCCAGGCTCCTCCGTCCTTGGGATTTTCCAGGCAAGAGTACTGGAATGGGCTGCCACTTCCTTCTCTAGTACAGAGTTTAAACTGAATTGTTTGTTGTATAATCATCGGTTCTGGGTTTAAAGAAAAGAACGTTTTATGTGACTAAGACTAACAAATGTAGAGGAAAAGTAAAAGTGTTTGTCCTTTCCTCCTCGTTGAGAGCCCCAGACCCCTTTCTCGTCCTCAGGGACCCCGGACTTCTTATCAATCTGCCTAGGAATTGGCTCTCTCAAGGCTACCCACTGCCCGTATGTCAGTCAGTTCAGTCAATTCAGTCACTCAGTTGCGTCCAACTCTTTGAGACCCCACGGACTGCAGCACGACAGGCCTTACTGTCCGTCGCCAACTCCCAGAGTTTACTCAAACTCATATCCATTGCGGAGAAGGCAATGGCAACCCACTCCAGTTCTCTTGCCTGGAAAATCCCAAGGACAGAGGAGCCTGGAAGGCTGCAGTCCATGGGGTCACGAAGAGTTGGACATGACTGAGCCGACTTCACTTTCACTTTTTGCTTTCATGCATTGGAGAAGGAAATGGCAACCCACTCCAGTGTTCTTGCCTGAAGAATCCCAGGGATAGCAGAGCCTGATGGTCTGTGGGGTCGCACAAAGTCAAACACAACTGAAGCAGCTTAACAGCAGCAGCAGCATGTCCATTGAGTCAGTGATGTCATCCAGCCATCTCATCCTCTGTCATCCTCTTCTCCTCCTGCCTTCAATCTTTCCCAGCATCAGGGTCTTTTCCAGTGAGTCAGTTCTTCACATCAGGTGGCCAAAGTATTGGAGTTTCAGCTTCAGCATCAGTCCTTCCAATGAATATTCAGCACTGATTTCCTTTAGGATGGACTGGTTAGATCTCCTTGCAGTCCAAGGGACTCTCAAGAGTCTTCTCCAACACCACAGTTCAAAAACATCAATTGTTTAGCACTCAGCTTTCTTTATAGTCCAACTCTCACATCCATAAATGACTACTAGAAAAACCATAGCTTTGACTAGATGGACCTTTGTTGGCAAAGTAATGTCTCTGTTTTTCAATATGCTATCTAGGTTGGTCATAACTTTTCTTCCAAGGAGCAAGCGTCTTTTAATTTCATGGCTGCAGTCACCATCTGCAGTGATTTTAGAGCCCCCCAAAATAAAGTCTGTCACTGTTTCCACTGCCCAAATTTGGCCCAGCACAATTCTGGAAGCTGTTTGAAGTTTAACATATAAGCAAGTTTAACACATAAGCAAGTGAGTAGAGATCAAATCAGTCCAGTCCTAAAGGAAATCAACCTGGACTATTCACTGGAAGTACTGATACTGAAGCTGAAGCTCCAATACTTTGACCACCTGATGCAAGGACCCTATTCATTAGAAAAGATCCTGATGCTGGGAAAGACTGAAGGCAGGAGGAGAAGGGGGTGACAGAGGATGAGACAGATGGTTAAATGGTGTCATCGACTCAATGGACATGAGTTTGAGCAAATTCTGAGAGACAGTGAAAGACAGGGAAGGCTGACATGCTGCAGTCCGTGGGGGTCACAAAGAGTTGGACACGACTGAGAGACTGGACAACAACAGCAAAGTGAGTAGTGTCAAGAACATAACTCTTTGTGTGCAACACAGTCTAGCTCCTGGAAACCTCCTAGCCTGGTGTGTATCCACAAAGGGCCAAACAGGGTGGGAGAAGAAAGCAGATCGTCGGTGCTAAGTGATGTTTGGAAAGTTTTGGGGAAATCATCCATTTCAAGACTTTGGCACTAGTGGGAGTATTGCCAATGGCCTTTATTACTGCAGTTCTGCAGATGAAAACAAGATCTTTGCTCCTTCAGAGTTCTATCTGCTCCCACTGCTTTTTCCCACCTGAAGTGCAAATCCTCTTCTGACGGCCTCTGTGGCAAGACGTGCTGCAGTGTCCAAACACCTGCTTGTGGGTTCAGGTGGTGAATGACCAGCAGGTGTGTCTGAAGCAACTATAATCCCAATTTCCCTGGGACTATACAAAATTTTAAAAGAAGGAAAGGAAAACAGATTCTCTAGAGCAGAGCCTCTTATATGTACTCAGCTTAGCCAAGTCCAAAGTGTTTTCCTTCCATTAATTCATGAATACTGAGAAGCAGAACAGAAAGAAGGCTGCACACACCTGCTGTTCCTCAAAGGGTAAAAGAGAGGAACCCAGAAGAGGCCAGTCTTTTTTGGAAGGTCAGCGAGTGTTGTGTTGTTAGCCAAGGGTTAGGGTGCAGAAATTCTGGGCCCCAAGACTCAGTGCCTGTCACCAGACCTCACTCAGAGAGTGTTATTATGAAAGCACTTATTCTGTTATTGGATTTCATTCCAGTCAGGGTTGAAGGAGACTTTTAATTGTACAATAAAGTCCATTTATTTGATCCATGATCACAGCTTTTTAAATTGTGTTTGCTCCCACACGCTCAAATCCACACTGCTCACTACACAGTAATTAGGCAAGTCGATCATAGCCCTTAGTGTAAATTAACGAGGTTCTACCAGAGCGAGCTTCTGAGGTCTAGAGGAGACCTCAGAATGGTTCTCTCTCCCTTCCTCCACTCTCACGATAGATCATCAATTTCTTTAACTCAAATTGCATGTTCAATAGCCCTCTCTTCCCAGAGTCAGCAAGTCGGCCATGACTTATACTTGAGAAAGGGGACTGGTGACAAGAGAGAAGCTGGGTGGAAATAGAAGGTTTTGGCATGCTACCTTGGAGAAAAACAGTGACATCTTGAGCAGAGACAACAGAGTCAGTGGCAGCCACCGCCTTCAGCCAGGAAGGATTATCTGGGGATCGTGTATTGCTCAGACTTCCTGTAAGTTTTCTCCTGATGTGATGTTAGTGGAATAATTAATGTATATCAAAGAGAAGCCTGGCCCAAGTGGATATTTAAACTGTATACCGTGTTCCCTTGTCTGATGGTTTCTTTTCCCTGTCTAAGAAAGCCCAAGTGAACACTTAGCTCCCCATTATGCCTTGGAAAAGAACTTTGACAGTACTAATAATAGCATCACTGGGAGACATAAAGTTGGGAGAACATATTCTCCAGCGTCACCAGTATGGCATATTTGTCTTCCGATTAATTTGCCCTCACTGTGTATTATTAGGAGGTAACACAGTAGTTTTGTTTAATAACCAGCTTCACCGCCCATGGCTGACTCCAAACTGATCACTCAGGCCTGCTGATGAAAGTCCTAATTCATCCTTGTTAGGGCAATTAGAGGGAAATTGGATAACCGTGCCTCTTCTCGCAAAGGTCTACGTGAAGCTCTAGCCTATCCCCCAAGAGGTTAAGCAAACGCTCACTTTGGCTGCAAGTGAAATAGATACTTTCCTTGTAAGTGAGATAGGACCAAATTAATTTATACCTCAAGAAGTTTTTAAGTGGGAGCTGAAGCTCGGCCTCCCTTCTCCTAGCTCCATTCCTCTGTCTGTGCACGGCCGGGTTCAATGTTCTCTTGCCGTTAGAAATCAATTACGACACTCTGCTCTACTGCAGATGATTCTCTGGTTGAGCTACACTCCAGCATCCTGACTTCAGTTGCTTTTTCCTCCTGACCTTGACATTTGAGTGGGGCTTCCCTGGTGACTCAGACGGTAAAGAATCTACCTGCAATGCAGGAAACCTGGGTTTGATCCCTGGGTCGGGAAGATCCCCTGGAGGAGGCAATGGCTACCCACTCCAATATTCTCACCTGGAGAATCCCTTGAACAGAGGAGCCTGGAGGGCTACAGTCCATGGGATTGCAAAGAGCTGGACATGACTGAGCATCTAACACTTTCACACTGACGTTTGAGTAATCGTTCGAAAATGGAAAACTTTTTTTTAACATTGGAGAACAGTCTTATTTGGTTTTGATTTTAATTTTTAAAATTTATTTATTTTTGATTGAAGGATACTTGCTTTACAATATTGTGTTGGTTTCTGCCATACATCGCATGATTCAGCCCTAGGTATACATACGTCCCCCCCCTCCTGAACCTCCTTCCCATCTCCCACCTATCCCACCTGCTATGTTGTCTTGGAGCGCTGGATTTGAACTCCCTGTGTCGCAGAGTAAATTTCCACTGGCTATCTAATTTTGCATATTGTAATGTATATGTTTCATGCTATCTCTCAGTTCAAACTGAAAGTGGAAAACTTTTCAAAGCATTATGATGCATCTTGTCTCTGATCCGTCCCATTCCCCTGATGGGAATATAGCCACCTCAGGCTTGTTTCTGCCTGGGAAAATGGTGTTTCTTCTATAGATGGACTTATATGGGGAAATTTCTGGGGTTGAGGAAAGTGTTATAATGGACTCAGGATGCTAGACACGGGAAGAGAAATGCAAAAATGAGACGTGAGGAGAGAAGTCTGTTGTGTTATGACAGAGTTGGTTTGGACCCAAAGAACAAGCAAGAAGCAAGTGTCATCGAAGAATCAAAACATTTCTAATCCTTTGGCCAATGCTTCTGCTCATTTGGCTCTGAGTCTCAATTATACATCTAACTTCTTGAGTCTCTTGCCTGTTTCCTTATCTGTTAAACGGAGTGCTTATGATCTCAAAAGTTCTTACTGACTCTGTAGCATGAAATTTTTTTGCAACAAGTAACAGAGCAAATGGGGTTGTGTGTTGGCTCATGAGAAATCCAGCGAGGAGATGCTATTGACATTGGTTCAGCAGTTTGCAGTTACCAAGATCAGCATCTCTGCAATTCTTTGGGACTTTTTCTCATCTTGTCACCTGATAGCCCCCCAGACAGCTGCTGGCTTCTAGCACTGACACCCACAGTGTTCCATAGGAGAACAAGGAAACTCCTCTCCCCGAGGCTTTGTCTTTCTAGGAGAGAGATGCTTTCTCTGTAGGTTTCTGCGTACGTCTGGTTTCCCCAGGACCTGTACTTAGCCACCTCTGGGTACTGAGGAGCGAATAAGTCAAGCATTTCATTTTCCAGGTTTGTCAAAATGGAGGTTTGTCAAAGCAGGAGGGTGTGGAGGTGGGTTGTGAGTCAGCAACCAAATCTGTCACAGGCTTTGAAGCTTGAAGCATGGTCTCCCTCAGCTTGCCTGTCTCAGACCCACAGAGGAAGGTCGTGGGCAGGCTTTATTACTGCCCATCAAAATTCCCTGTGCTTCCAGCCACACTGAGGGCAGTACTTTGTCGCCACATGAACACAGGTGCAGCCAGGCAACTTGCTCTGGCCAATGCATGCCAAAGTGGTGGGTTTATGTTCCAGATGAAAGCGTTTATGAACCAGCGGGCAACTCTCAGTGTCTTCTCAGCTCCTACAGCTAGAGATGTTCAGGTGTCAGAAGCTCCATCGTCCCAGGTCTAGGTGTAAAGATGAAATGGAGCAGAGACCCCGGAGGGCACATGAGAGACACACAGGAGCAGTGTGGTTCCGGAAGTTGCCAGTTATCATAGTACATCTCAGAGCGTCTGGACTAAAACACACAGGCAGAGAGGATGTACTTAGTGTTGAAAATGCCAGGGACTTCCCTGGTGGTCCAGTGGTTAAGAATCCACCTTGCATGATGACCCAGAGAGATGTTATGGGGAGGGAAGTGGGAGGGGGGTTCATGTTTGGGAACGCATGTACACCCGTGGTAGATTCATGTCAATGTATGGCAAAACCAATACAGTATTGTAAAGTAAAATAAAGTAAAAATAAAAATTAAAAAAAAAAATCCACCTTGCAATGCAGGGGAGGAGGGTTCAGTCCCTGGTGGGGAACTATGATCCCACATGCTTCCGGGCAGCTAAGCCAGAGCGCGGCCACTGCTAAAGCCCACACGCCTCAACTAGAGAGTCCGTGCACCACAGTGAAAGATCCCACTTGATGCAACAAAGATCTCCTGTGCCGCAACGAAGACCCAAAGCAGCCAAATAAAGAAACAAGTATTTAAAGGCAGAAAATTCCACAGCCACCGTGAGAGCCCAGTCTGGAGCCTGGCCTCTCCAGTTCCTCCTGAGTTTGGTCACTTCCTTTGCTCCTTCCTCCACTTCTGCCTTACTGTCTTGAGCACTCCCCAAATGCTGTTCTGGCCAGGGACGTGAGGACAGATCATTCTCAGAGGGGAGCGCCTATTAGAGCTTGGTGCCTTTGTGCTGTGATGAGGACCAGCTGGAGGTGGTCCTTCCAGCATCCCTTTGTTAGATTTCTCTCTGGCTCCTCAAAGCAGAGGGGAGAAGGGGGATCTTTCCCCGGCTAGAGCACTTGAAATCACTCATGTGCTGTGGCAAATGCGATGCTAATAACAGCTGGGTTTTGTAATAGTTTCCTGGGATCCATTTTCACCATCATCATCACGGCCACCATCATGGCCATCATTATTATGCTCGTTGCCTCTAATAACATTTCACATTTAGGGAGCACTACCATTGGGCTGGGGACAGGAAACATATAATCTCTTCCCACAGAACATCCATCTTTAAAACGCCACGGGGATAAGCAAGTCATAGAGACTCCAGGAGAGATGGATAATCCTTAGCTACTAATGCAAAGTAAGGAGTATAGGAACATGGGGAAGGTGTGGATTAGACACTCAGGAAACTCATTCCTTCCTCATTGATGGACTTCCCTCTGCGACCTAGAAAAGCTCTTTTTAGGGTGCCACTTTCTCCAATTTACTATTAATATTAAATATCTAGTATTCTGGCCTGGAGAGTGCCATGGACAGAGGAGCCTGGCGGGCTGCAGGGGTGGCAGAGTCAGACACGCCTGAGCACCCATGCACCTAGGATAAAGTGCATATGTACTCAAACCCTCCCTGCATTACTTCCCTTTATTTTTAATCAGAGTAATTGCCTTACAATGCTGTGATGGTTTCTGCCATACAGCAGCATGGATCAGCTGCAGGTATCCATATGTCCCCTCCCCTTGAGCCTTCCTCCTGCCTCCCACCCCATCCCACCTATTTAGGTTGTCACTGAGCACCAGGTTGAGCTCCCTGCATCATATAGCAAATTCCCACTGGCTATTTATTTTCCATCCCTGGAGAAGGGAATGGCAACCCACCCCAGTAATCTTGCCTGGAGAGTCCCATGGACAGAGGAGCCTGGGGGGCTACAGTCCACAGGGTCGCAAAGCATTGGATACCCCTGAGCAGCCGTGCAGCAGATCTGTTTTCCATATGGTACTGTGTATGTTTCCAGGCTACTCTGTCCGTTTGTCCCACCCTCTCCTTCCCCTACTGTGTTCTCAAGTCTGTTCTCCATGTCTGCATCTGCACTGCTGTCCTGCAAATAGGTTCATCAGTACCATTCTGGAGACAAAGATCGATCTTAGAAAAATCCACGCAATGGTCATCTTGCTCAAGCCGAGTATGTGGGTGTGGGGAATGTCCTCAGAGGCACCAGTTCCTCTAGATCAGGGGGAATCTGATGCTTTTCCTGCCCTGTATGAGCTATTTGCTTACTTGCTGTGTGCTCAGTCACAGTCATGTCCAACTCTTTGCAACCCCATAGACCGCAGCCCATCAGACTACTCTGTCCATGGGATTTTCCAGGCAAGAATTCTGGAGTGGGTTGCCATTTCCTTCTTCAGGGGAATCTTTCCAACCCAGGGATTGAACCCGTGTCTCCAGGGTCTCCTGCATTGCTAGCAGAGTCTTTACCATTTAGCCACCGGGGAAGCTCATTTGCTTACTTGGAGTGAGAGAAATGGACAGGCAAGCAAAAAGACTAAATGACCCTAGGCTATTTATTTGCAGCTATGAGCAGTCCCGTGGTGTGTGTATATGTAAGAAGACATCAGATGGGAAAGAAGCAGCAGGGCTGGCCAGAGTGGTTATCAGTCCGGAACTCATCTTTGGCTACAAATTCTCACACACCACCTAAACATATTAGCATTCAGCATCTTTCCCGACATAGCTAGGCAACAGTCTGAGCTTCCCTCGGGGACTTGTCACATGCCTGTGCGAAGCTGACTCAGAGCTCCCCTGCGCGTCTGGGGAGAGTACCTCTCCCCCATTCTGTGTTCCAGGGGCTGGCATCTTCCCTGGTGGATAGAACACGAGGCTGGTTGAATAGGTGAGTCCTGTGTGTGTGTGTGTGTGTGTGTGTGTGTGTGTGTGTGTGTGTGCGCATGCACCTGTGTGTTCAGTCGCTCAGTTGTGTCTACTCTTTGCGACCCCATGGACTGTAGCACACCAGGCTCCTCTGTCCATGGGCTTCTCCAGGCAAGAATACTGGAGTGGGTTGCCATGCGCTTCTCCAGGGGATCTTCCCAACCCAGGGATCAAACCAGCATCTCATGGGTCTCCTGCACTGCAGGCAGATTCTTTACCGCTGAGCCACCAAGGAAGCCCCAGCTGAGTCCTCTGAGTGAGCGATAGTCGCTCAGTCGTGTCTGACTCTTTGTGACCCCATGGACTCTAGCCTGCCAGGCTCCTTTGTCCCTGGAATTCTCCAGGCAAGAACACTGGAGTGGGTTGCCATTTCCTCCTCCAGGGGGTCTTCCTGACTCAAGGATTGAACCTGCATCTCCTGCATTAGCAGGAGGATTCTTTATCATCACCTGGGAAGCCCTGTAATAGTATGGTTTAAGTGTATTTGTTTTAGACTCTGGATTATAATTCAATGCTGCATTATTTATTTTCTTCTTCAGAATGTTCCAGACTTGGTCATTGGGAGTTCTTGCAAGTTGGCTCTGTGTTCTTTCAAGATGCTTCTTTGGAAAAAAAAAAAAAAATTAACTCTATATTCTTTACTTGAATACTAGTTTTGACCTACTAATTTGATTTACTTATTTGTTTCCTTTTTAAATAATTTTTATTGGAGTATAGTTGCTTTACAATGTTATGTTAGTTTCTGTTGTTACAGCAAAGCGCATCAGCCGTATGTATACACATATCCCTTCTTTTTGGTATACTTCTATCTTTCTTCCACGCTTTCTTCCTTCCCTCCCTCTCTCCCTCCTTCCTTTCTCTTTCACTTTCTCTCTCTCTTCCCCCTTCCTCTTTATCCCTTTTTTTCTTTATGAAACATTTAGCACTTTCTTGCCTTCTGCCAAGAAGGCAGAGATATTACTTTACCAACAAAGGTCCATCTAGTCAAAGCTATGGTTTTTCCAGTAGCCATGTATGGATGTGGGAGTTGGACCATGAAGAAAACTGAGCACCAAAGAATTGGTGCCTTCGAACTATGGTGTTAGAGAAGACTTTTGAGAGTCCTTTGGACTGCATGGAGATTCAACCAGTCTATCCTAAAGGAAATCAGTCCTGGGTGTTCATTGGAAGGACTGATACTGAAGCTGAAGCTCCAATACTTTGGCCACCTGATGTGAAGAACTGACTCATTGAAAAAGACCCTGATGCTGAGAAAGATTGAAGGCAGGAGGAGAAGGGGATGACAGAGGCTGAGATGGTTGGATGACATCACCGACACAATGGACATGAGTTTGAGCAAGTTCTGGGAGCTGGAGATGAACCGGGAAGCCTGGCGTGCTGCAGTCCATGGAGTCACAAACAGCTGGACACGACTGAGCTACTGAACTGAAGTGCCTTCTTCCACTACCCTATACTCCAAGTTTATCCTGCATTTTCTCTGCCCAGCCCTATAGCACGCAGGTCTCCAAGAAGCCCTAGTTTTTTTTAATTGAAGAATGGCACATAGAAAGCAACTCTCAGTACTGAGTGTGCTCCTTGCTGCTGCAGTATGCCTGCTTCTAGACCAGCTCAGCTATCTCAGCTAGAAAAATACATGTATGTATATTAACCCATGTATGCACACATATGTGTATCCATCTGTTTATGTGTGTATGCATCCACGGAGGTGTATAGATGTAAACATGAGGTAATACTGATGTCTCTGGCGTGAATCCAGGATCACGGGATCCATTCTGTTTTCCTCTGTGCCGTACTTATTGGACACCTCTTTCTCTGACAGTCATCTCCCATTATCTAAAAATCTGTTTACTTATTTGTTCAGCTCTTAACCTCATTTCAAGTCTCCCAAATCCTTCAGTCTCTTTTGGAATCCCGTGTATAATCTCACAGCACACCATTCACATCTCATTCATAGTATTTAGCACAGAGTGACTATGCGTCTGATGTCTACTGTGTCTGCCAGAGAGAGCTGCCCTAAAGGCAGAACCACGCTGCCTTGGTCTCCACTGTGCTCTGTGCAAAGACTTACTGCATGCATGAAAGAGAGAAGAAAGAAGACTAGCTAAAGTGGCAGCTGCTTTTACACAGGCCCTGTGTGCAGTCCTCATTTGTGCGATCGTTGCGTTAGACAGATGGAAGGTTTCTCTGTCCACTTTCCAACACTCGGTTGCTTCACCCAGTTTTATCATCTTCACAGCAACTAGTACAATCTGCCATCATCTTGACTGTCTTTTGTCTCCCCTCCTAGACAATAAGCTCCACGGGGGTTGGACTATCATGCTGAGTGAAGTAATTCAGAAAAAGGAAAACAAATATCGTATATTAATGCATACATGGACTCTGGGAAAAAAAAAGCCGAGTATGGATGATAATATTTACAAAGCAGAAATAGAGACACAGACATAGAGGACAAATTTATGGATGCCAAAGGGGAGGGGGCATGGGGTGAATTGGGAGATGGGGATTAAGGCATATACACCACTGATACTATGTATAAAATGGGTAACTGGGGAGAATCTATGGTCTAGCACAGAGTACTACTATTCAGTGCTCTGTGGCAACCAAAATGAAAAGGAAATCCAAGAAAGAGGGGATACATATAAATACGTAGCTGATTCACTTTGCTGTACAGCAGGAACTAACATGAAAATGTAAAGCAACTCTGCTCCAATAAAAACTTTTTATAAAAAGCTCCACAGGGACAGAGAACCTGTGCGTCTCATTCACCACCATATCCTAGAGCTGTATATAACCCAAAGCAGGTGTTGGAGACAAGTTCACGGAATACTGAAGAAACTGCACTATCAATAGTAAATAGCAATGTTATTGGGAGAAGGCAATGGCGCCCCACTCCAGCACTCTTGCCTGGAAAATCCCATGGACAGAGGAGCCTGGAAGGCTGCAGTCCATGGGGTCGCTGTGGGTCGGACACAACTGAGCGACTTCACTTTCACTTTCCAGCATTGGAGAAGGAAATGGCAACCCACTCCAGTGTTCTTACCTGGAGAATCCCAGGGACGGGGGAGCCTAGTGGGCTGCTGTCTCTGGGGTCGCACAGAGTTGGACACGACTGAAGCAACTCAGCAGCAGCAGCAGCAATGTTATTAACATTATCTGTTCAGTTCAGTTCAGTTCAGTTGCTCAGTCGTTTCTGACTCTTTGCGACCCCATTGACTGAAGCATGCTAGGCCTCCCTGTCCGTCACCAACTCCCAGAGTTCACTCAAATTTATGTCCATTGAGTCAGTGATGCCAGCCAACCATCTCATCCTCTGTCATCCCCTTCTCCTCATTGTTTTACATTATACCAACCCCAATATTAACCAGATGTGTGATTAGTATTGTTATTTTTCAAATGTTTTTGGAATCTACATAGGTGAACACTAAAAAATAGCTTTAAATGAGGAAAGAAAGAAAAGAAAAGAAAGAGGTTAGGCTTCAATAAGGAAACAAATTTTAACAGAAAACTAGGTTTTGGAGGTCAAAGGTGGAGTCATTGGTTGGAGTTTTCTGATGTTTTTCTCCAAGGCTTCTCATGATTATTTGTACAGCATTGTCTGTATCATCCGCACAAACTGCTGATTTATGCTCTTTCTGATTTCACTTCCATCATCCATCTTTCCCTCCTACAAAACTTATGAAAACTTATCAAAAAACATAAATCATTTTGAACCACGGTGTTGGGCCATGAGGAGATCAAACTAGTCAATCCTAAAGGAAATCCGTCCTGAATATTCATTGGAAGGACTGATGCTGAAGCTGAATCTCCAATACTTTGGCCCCCTGAGGTGAAGAACTGACTCATTGACCCTGATGCTGGGAAAGATTGAAGGTGGGAGGAAAAGGGGACGACAGAGGATGAGATGGTTGGATGGCATCACCAATTCAGTGGACATGAGTTTGAGCAAGCTCTGGGAGTTGGTTGAAGTAGAAAGGAGGTTATAGGCAAGTTTGCATGCTTCCCAGGTGGCGCTAGTGATAAAAGAGCTCGCCTGCCAGTGCAGAAGCCCTAAGAGACGCAGGTTCAATCCTCAGGTCAGGAAGATACCCTGCAGAAGGGCATGACAAGCCACTCCAGTATTCTTGCCTGGAGAATCCCACTGAGACAGAAGCCTGGCAGGCTACAGTCCATAGGGTCACAAAGAGTTGGACACAACTTAAACAGGAAGGTTTGCAGAATTCCTGTCGATAACTCCAGTCTTTGGTCCTCAACCCAAGTCTTCTTTCTCTGTTTCAACTCATTTATCTATAAATGGCCTCACTTTTAGAATTGAAGCCTACTAATTTGGACTTTCTTAAATCCACTTTAAGATACTTGGGAAATGCCCCAGGGTAATGGTTGCTTTACTATCATTGGAAGAAATTAGTTCCTGCTCTGGGGGTGCACAACTTTGGCCATGTATCAGAATCATCTGAAATACTCATTAAAATACAGGTTTCTCAGTTCTCCTGAGCCCAACTCTGCAGACCTTTGTTCAGTGAGGTGAAAGGCTATGGAGACTCTTCTTTTCTTGGCAAGTGAAAGTGAAAGTTGCTCAGTCATGTCCGACTCTTTGCGACCCCATGGACTATGCACTCCATGGAATTCTCTAGGCCAGAATACTGGAGCCGGTAGCCTCTCCCTTCTCCAGGGGATCTTTCCAACCCAGGGATTGAACCCAGGTCTCCTGCACTGCAGGCGGATTCTTTACCAGCTAAGCCACAAGGGAAGCCCTCTTTTCTTGGCAAGAGGAGCCCTTTCTTGCTAGGGGGTCCCTCTAGGCACAGAGTAACGGTGGAAGGATGATACAGGCAAACTAAACCTTTAAACCCTCTTCCGTGCTGACGTGGTTATTCTCAGGGTTTTCGCTCCACTCTGTTGCCAAGTTTCTTAAGTGGATTCCAGGGCTCTCCTGAGAGTTGTTTTTGCTCATTGATATTAGTAGTGGGGTGGAGGCTGATGTCTCCTGTGCCACCATCTTTGTCTGTGTCTAGTAAATTTGAATTGTCCTTTAAACACTGTATAAGATGCATTGCAGAACTTTGGATCTAGTAATATTCTTCTAAAGAGTCTCAATTTCTTTGTTTGTTTTAGTAACCAATTAACTAGATACAAGATTGATCTAACTTGACTAGATTCAAGTCAATCAGTTCAGTCGCTCAGTTGTGTCCAACTCTTTGCGACCCCATGGACTGCAGCAGGCCAGGCTTCCCTGTCCATCACCACCTCCTGGAACTTGCTCAGACTCATGGCCACTCTTCTTGCGGAGGGTGGGCAGTAGTTGCGGCATGCAGCCTTCTCCCTAGCTGTGACTCCAGGGCTTAGTTGCCCTGTGGTATGTGGGATATTACTTCACTGAACAGAGACTGAACCCACATCCCCTGCATTGCAAGGTGGATTCTTAACCACTGGACAACCAGGGGAAGTCCCTGGACAAAGTATTACAATATAATATTAGTGTAAACAAGTTTGTAATGGTACTGTTTAAACAAGACAATCTATTTTCCAAAATTGGAATTCTGCTTATTCAAACCTTTAATCAATTAACTCTTTTCCTTTTTATTTTTTATTATTTATGTTTGCAAAGTAAGTTTTAAATATTCTTGTTAAATAAAGAGAAGTTAAATTTACTTTTTACCATGACCCACAGGAAGAAATGTAGGCTTCCCAGTTGGCACTAGTGGTAAAAAAAACACCTGTCTGCCAATGCAGGAGATGTAAGAGACTTGGGTTTAATCTCTGGGTCAAGAAGATCCCCTGGAATAGGAAATGGCAACCCATTCCAGTGTTCTTGCCTGGAGAATCCCACAGACAGAGGAGTCTGGTGGGCTACAGTCCATGGGGTCTCAGAGAGTCGGACATGACTGAAGCAACTTAGCATGCATGCTCAGGAAGAAATGCATTTTACATTGCATTCCATTACACAGTACAAATATACATATGTGGGCATATACATGTATATAAACCATAGAAAAATGCATAACTAATATGATAAAGTGAAAGTAATAGCAAATATGATGTTGATATGATAAACTATCAAATATCAAATAAAATATAGAACTAGCCACAAATAAGCAATATAAGAAGAATAGTCTAGTAAAAACCCATAGGAGCTCAGCTTGGTGCTCTGTGATGACTTAGAGGGGTGGGATGGGAGTGGGTGGGAGGGGGCTCAGGTGGGAGGGGATGTGTGTACACATATGACTGATTCACATTGTCGTACAGCAGAAACTAACCCGACATTGTAAAGCAACTATCCTCCAAAAAAGGAATTGGAAATGGAAAATTGGAACAACCAAAAAGCCTTAGAGCCATACCAAGGTGTTTTGTTTTTTTTTAAAACATTATTAAAAGAAAAAAGAACATAAATATTGACTTTGTGGCCCATTAATGAGATGCAGTCTGTGATTTGAAAAACCCTGCACTAACCAGTTGTTTGTTACTTGGAGATATTTCAAGGATTTGAAGAATAACAAAAGTGCAATTTTTTTTTTAATCCAAAATTTAGAAAATGGTTCCTAATTATGAGGTGCTTGTGGGTTTACAAAACTGCCTTGGCACTTCAGATAAAAAGAAACATCCTAGCTACAGGGTTTAACTGCTGACAGGAATATTAACTTACTCATGCTAAAGCCTCCCTCAGACTTCTCCCATTTCCCACCCAATTTTCCTTGCTCCTTGGTACACTCCTCTCTCAGTGTGGACTCAGGGTTCTTGGGTATTATTTACTCTGTAAGGGCCAGAGTAGAACAGCCTCTGACCACACATTTTCACCTTATAGGCTGTAATGAATGATTTTGCTGTTGTTCAGTCGCTCAGTTGTGTCTGACTCTTTGCAACCTCACGGACTACAACATGCCAGGCTTCCCTGTCCTTCACTGTCTTCTGGTGTTTGCTCAGACTCATATCCGTTGAGTTGATGATGCCATCCAACCATCTCATCCTCTGTCATCCCCTTCTCCTTCTGCCCTCAATCTTTCCCAGCATCAGGGTCTTTTCCAATGAGAAGGCTCTTCAAATCAGGTAGCTGAAGTATTACAATGGGTATTCTTTATTGCCGATCCTTGCACTAGGCCTTTTCTCATTTGCAATATTTCTGTAAGTCAGGTAACAATAGCTCTTCTGATGTCACCTACTTCCTCTAGAACTCACTTTAAATTCTATCTATTCTGCAAAGTCCTCATCAAACAAAATCTATCCGAACTGACTTCTCTGGTCAAGCTTTGTCTTTTCACTTTGCATCCAAACACTATTTTGTGTTCCTAAAGGCTGTTAACACGTCATCTGCCTGTTCACCTTTGGTTTTTCTATCTGCCCTTATGTTGTAAAGTTCATGGAATCGTGAATATTAACTTCGCTTTACTAAACAGTATCAGAAATGCTGATAATGATGAGAATATATTCAATTCAATTCCAATACCTTGGGACTGCCCTGACCCCCCCACTCTCCCACCATCTTATAAAGACACTATAAACAGAAAACTTGAATTATTTTAGACTAGAGGAGGGGTGAAAAGAATGAAGCATTCTTTATGATCTGAATTAAAAACAAATAATAAAGAAGTTCAGCTTGATTTCTTTTATATACAAATAATAGGGCCTTCCCGATGGTATAGCCATAAAGAATCCGCCTGCAATGCAGGAAACGTAGGTTTGATTCCTTGGTTTGGAATATGGCTGGTGAAGGAAATGTCAACCCACTCCAGTATTCTGGCCTGGAAAATCCCATGACAGAGGAGTTTGGCAGGCTATTATCCATGGGGTGACAAAGATCTGGACACAATTTAGCAACTAAACAAAAACAAAAATACAAATAATAACAAAAACCAGGTTTCCAAATTGGTATTGAATATATAATAGATTCTAAGGGACCTGTTTTCACAAACATAAATGCTATAAATCTGGCATTTCACATCTGATTCTAAACCAATGTTAATGCCAGTTTTATATAAATAATGATGGAAACAGCTAACTTTTTGTCAGATGTGTGTTGTGGATTGCATCATTTGAGCCTACCTACAGTGCATTAGAATTTTGCCCACTTACAGAGGTCACACAGATGTCAGGAAGTGACTGGCCCAGAGAGGCACACCTAATAAATCCTGGGACACAGACTTTAATTTCAGATCCCATAATCTCACTTCCCAGAAACTCATTAATTTTATTAACTTACTTGAAACCCCTGTCAAAGTAAATGTAATTTGAAACCTTTGTCCAAAACTTTAGGAATTTTGAGAGTGATCAGAACTGGAGAAATACTACCATCCCTGCCTAGGGGCACTGGAAATGAATGAACCGCTAGAAACGGCTCCATCATTTTGGGCTCTGAAAACAATTCCCCTGTGAACCTTTATTTTCAACTTTTATAAATCTTAGCAGATCAGTTCTCCAGGGATGCAGCATACTCCCACCTCACTTTGACTCAGAAGAGAGTCATTTCGGAAAGTTTCAGCCAAAACGGAGGTGCCCTTTGTGAGTTACAGGCCTGAGAAAAATTAACGTGTTTTGCTTTGCTTGTTTTGTTTTGTTTTTAAAAAGTCAAGACCTTTTTTCCCCAGCTCCCCATAAGTCACAAATAGCTTTTCTTTCAAAGTTCAACCTTGTCAGGCTGTTAATCCTCCACAAGGAAAAAAATGCATGTGATAGGTTTGGAAAGGTTTTGCTTTCAAAGAAGAAAGTTATTAACTTTTACATTCCTGGTTGGTGCCTCCTCGGTGCTGGAAGTCTCTTGGGGGCTAAATATCCAGGGAGAAGCAGGATTGAGGCAAGTGAGCAAACCTTTTCCTCTGTTACCCTCTATTCTAATTCTGCACTTTCTCTATTAGAAAGAAAGTGAGGTGAAAAACTGAAAAGGCTAGTTGCTCAGTCGTGTCCGACTCTTTTGTGATCCCATGGCCTATAGCCCCCCAGGCTCCTCTATCCATGGGATTCTCCAGACAAGAATAACTAGAGTGGATTGCCACTTCCTTCTCCAGAGGATCTTCCCGATTTAGGGATTAAACCTGTCTCCTGCACTGCAGGTGGATTCTTTACCATCTGAGCCACCTGGAAAAGCCCCCAGGAAAGGTGTGCTGTTAAAAAAAAAAAGTCATCATAGACCACAAGACAGGATGGAAAAAGGAGCAAAGTTCCAGCAGGACAGTCAGCGTCTACCAGCCTCCGAGGGCAGGAGGCAGCCTAGTCTGCAGAGTGGGGAGTGGGGATCTCAGCGTCTGAGCTCAGACCCACAGGCTCACAGAGGAACACTGGTCATGCAGGTTGAAGAATGAAATGTAGACCACAAATACTCTTGGGCGTATCAGTAAGTCAACAGTACCTTTCAGATTCATTGCATGCGGGCTATGTCACTTCCGTCATCATTCACCAGTGAACTGCATTTCCCAAGACAGCTTTGGAAAGAGGGTAGAAATAGAATGGGAGTTTCGTTTTATTTACTTATTCATTTGATGTGGACCAGTTTTTAAGTTTTTATTGAACTTGTTACAGTATTATTTCGGTTTTATGTTTTGGTTTTTTGGCCGCAAGGTATGTGGGATCTTGGCTCCCTGACCAGGGATCACACCCACAGCCTCTGCATTGTAAGGCAAAGTCTTAACCACTGGACTGCCAGGGAAGTCCCTAGAATGGGGATCTTAAATTAAAGGATCTGACTGAATCCCAGCTCTGGTTTACATAAGCAGATGTTCTTGAACTGGTTGGTATTTCCTCACTTAGAAAACAAGGATAGTTTGGGATTAGTAATAGCAAAATATATATAGGAAGGATAAATCACAAAGCCCTACTGTATAGCACAAGGAACTATATTCAATACCATGTGATCAACTATAATGGAAAATAATATGAAAAGGAATGTACTTATATGTATAAATGAATCATTATGTTGTACAGCAGAAATTAACACAACACTGTAAACCAACTATACTTCAATAAAACAAATGTTTTAAAAAAGAAAAATTTTAAATAAAATGAGAATAATAATCCCCACTTCTTCAGGTGTTTATGGAAAGAGTAATAACTGACATTTCTCAAGTGCTTGCTATATGCCAAGCACTGCGTTTTATGTGAGTTTCTTATTTAATGCTCTCAGAAGGCACACAGTTATTATCTTCATTTTCCAGATGAGGAAGCTGAGGTTTACAGAGATTAGAAACTCTTGGCTGAGAGAGCAGAGAGGGTCCCCCAGGTAGTATAGCTCGGAGCCCATTCACTTAGCCATAGGCCATCCTGCCTCCTAAGGTAACGGGTGTCACAGCATTTTGTCACTTCTAAAGTGTGGCACAAACGTGGTTATTTGTATTGTCTTTATCAATATGTGGCATCCTGATGTTATTCTAGGCTCTCCGAATGACCTTAAAATAACCCAGGAGAGCAGAAAGAGCCGTGAACCCCTGGCAGGTGACTTTGTGTACTGAAGTGGTTCTCAGACATTAGCAAACTTCAGATCACATGGAGGGGTTCCTGAAACACAGAGGGCTGGCCTGAAGCCCGGAGTTTCTGCTTCAGCAGGCTTTCGGCAGGGCCCGAGAATCTGCCTGTCTCCCCAGCTCCCATATGGAGCTGGCATTGCTGGCCTGGAGCCCACCTTAAAAACCACTGGTGAACGGTTGAAAGCAGTCTTGGAGCTGGAAGTTAGTTTCAAGCCTTGCTGATGGAGCAAGTTTGCCGTCTCAGCCTTCTCATCCACAAAATATGAATAATACTAGTACCTGCATTGTAGACTTCCTATGAGGATAAAATCAGGATAGTACACAGTATAATACTTGCCTTCGACTCAGCCCTGGATCACAGGAAACGCTGTGATGCCCGTTTTGTATGTAGACGCTGCCCTCAGCAGCTCCATGTCCTTGGAGGAACTTTACCACCAAATCCTGTGAGAGTTAAATTAGACCATCAACATTTTATGTCTTTTAAAGTTCTGCAATTTCATATTTTACTGAAAGGGGGATGAAGTCATACTAACATGTTGTATCTGTCAGGGTCCCAACAGGAAACAGATGGTACACTCAAAATAGGAAAATTCCAGGACGGCTTATTTACAAAGGGACTGTTTATAACATGTGGGTGTTGGGGAACCACAAGCGATAGTACAGTAACCTGGGGCTTACTAGCAGCTAAGCTTCCATCTTTACTAGGCCCGAAGGAATGAGAGGGGAAGAAACAGTGAGAAAGAGTTCCTCGGTCATCTCTGATCAAGAAACACAGCAGTAAATATAGACTACCTGAGAAGAAGTGAGCCCAAGGGATTGATGCTCACTCTCCCTGCCTCCCTCTGTCTCTCCAGGGCTCCCCAATAACAGCAAAGTTGACTGTGTTCTGCCCAACAGAGACCAAACCCAACTGGGAGTCAGAGAGCCTGGGAAATGGGATAAATCCACCGGATGCGTTGACCTGAGCTCTATCAATTGCTCTTACTCCAGACCTATGCTCTCCCCATTTCACAGATGGGGAAACAGAATCAAGCTAGTCTAAGTCATTTGCCCAAGGCCAGGTTGTTGTTTCAACAACTACTGTAGTCAAACAACTACAGTAGAGGAAACCTCTGGAGAGAAATATCAGAAATTGAGATGCTTCTTCTTGGTTAGTATCAAAAATAAATACTGTAAAGGGTGAGTATGATAGAGTTCTCATGAATAACAGAAATTGAGATACTTATTCTGGCATGCTGCAGTCCATGGGGTCGCAAAGAGTCGGACACGACTGGGTGACTGAACAACAGCAATTGTTGGTTAGTATTTAAAAAAAAAAACACTGTAAAGGGTGAATATGATAGAGTTGTCAGAACTAGGGCCTCCATGACCTCATCTGTCTTGTTAAGTTTAGAAATAAAAAGAAACAACCTCATCTGTACACTGAGTTGTAAGTTGGTAAAATATGCATATGGCAATTGATAACATAGGCTATAATACAACACTAGGGTGATGGATGATTTTCTTTTTATTTTCTCCTTTTTCTGACATTTTGGAATATGGCCAGATTGAACTTACATCTTTTTAGCATAAAAGCAATCAAATAAAATTTTTAAAAATAAAGTACAATGAAGGGTGAACCAGACAATCTCCAAGTTCCCTTGAATGTTTTATGAGCCTACAATCTCCATGTCAATCTCTTTATTTCTCCTCTTTTAATATTCAGCAGTCCTACAAATATGAATAAAGGTCTGTAGAATCCATGTCAAGCCTGCAGACCTCATGCTTTATGAAAACTGAGGTGATGGAGGTGAAAGGAGAGAAGTAACTCAAAATTGCCACAAAGTTCGCTGAAGCAGAAACGGTTGTTTTTACCCTCTGGTTATATCTGATCCATCTTCTGTAACATTTCCATGACTTTTGGAAAGGTCATAGGGATTTACAAGAGGGCTGGGCAAAACCAGTATAGGAAGATGTCTACTTTTGAGAGCTTTCTGGTGGAAGTCGCCACTAGAGCTCAGTTCTTGAAAGGAGAGTTGTGTCTCAGGATGGGTATCTTTCTCGGTATGTGGGCATTGGTGGCAATGGGGAAATAACCTGGGAAGTGAGAGTATGGTATCTCAGAGATGCCCCTGAAGAACACACAGGTCTCCCCCAGGCGGTGGATCATCTTCCATAGGTGTCTCCCTACAGGTGGGGACCTCCAGTGCCGCTCCCATGAAACAAAATCGCTCCGTAAAGATGACATAGAAGGTCAAGTTTCTGGATTTCTGATTGTGATGCCAAGTTTCATTGTCACAAATATGGGAGGCTGAGACAAGACCGCCAGTTCTTAATACAACCGCAGTATCCTCTTCCTTACCTTCTCACATGTCTGCCATCCATGTCTAAAATGGCTTAGCTCTATTCCAAGCAGACAGATTATCTAATCTGGCAAATCGGAGAGGGGTAAATAGAGAAGCTAATAAATCTTAAACTTCAGTGCTCCTCATTTGTAAGATCCCATTCCTAGTTCCTAAAACTGGTATTATGACTGGAATTTGGCATTCTTTTTAAAGAGAGTCCTCCACATTGTATACATCTCAGATGTTGTAAAACCTAGACCCACCTTGTGTGTAAACAAAAAGATCTTGGATTATTCTACGCTCTAGAATTCACCTGCGTTTAAATGACAAAAGCCCAGGCTAAATTTTCCTCCACTCACCACCTCCCAACTCAACAGTAACTAGATACAGAAGAGGAACTTGGTGCCTGAACTGTTTAGAGCTGAAGAGTGTCCACACCTACAGACTGTATTTCAGCACTGAAGTGGGAAATCGGTTCAGAAGGAGGGATAAAGTGACAGGACAGAGTGAGGATGGAGCAGAGCTGTGCCTCAGGTGGCCGGCTCAGCACTGGGATGGAGTCCTGCAGGGTGGTTAGGAAAGCGGGCTGGACTTCCCTGGAGGTCCAGTGGTTAAGCGTCTGCTTTGCTATGTGAGGGATGGCAGTTTGATCCCTGGTCCAGGACGATCAGACGTGCTGTGGAGCAACTAAGCCTGTGCACCACGACTGCTGAGTCTGCGCTCCAGAGCCCACGAGCCGCAGCTACTAAAGCCTGAGCCGAAACTACGGAAGCCTCTGCACCCCAGAACCCATGCTCTGCAGCCAGAGGAGCCACTGGAATGAGGAACCCACACATCGCAACGAGAGAGTAGCCCCTGCTCGCTGAAACTGGAGAAAGCCTCCACGCACCTATGAAGACCCAATGCAGACAAAAATAAAATTTAAAAAAAAAAAAAGAAAATGGGCTTTGGACGTCCAAGGGTTTTTCTTCCTGCTAAACCTGAGAAGCTGAGCCTCAATTTCCGCATGTATGAAATAAGAATGCCAATGCCTGTCCCTTGAGGTTTCTATGAAAACAGAACCGAATAATACCTGTAAAATGTCCGGTGTGTTTTCTGGTCCAACCTAATTGCTTTGTAGACAGTGGTTACTTCTTTTCTACTAAACCAGAAAAAAAAAAATAATAATGATAATTGGGTCATCTCAGTGAAATGTGAAGCTTTACTTAGCAGCTCATGTTATTCCTTTGCACCAATCTTCTCGTGACTTTTAACAGTACATCATCATAACTATTATAATATTAAAACTATTTTATAAGTGGAGAAATACACCATGGAATTAAGAACAGAAATGGAAAATGACTTGCTCAAGCCGGCACAATAATGAATTATAAAACAGGAATTGCAAAATATTCCTCAGGAGCCCCGATAGTTTCCAGTGTCAATCAAATTTATTTTAGCTTATATTTATTGAGCACTTGCTAGATATAGGCATGTTGCTTGATACTATAGGGAAATCAAAGAGCAAAGAGATTCCCTACTATATAAAAGCTTATAATAGGACTTCCCCGGTGGCACAGTGGGTGGGAATCTGCCTGCTAATGCAGGGGACACAGGTTTAGTCCCTGGTCTGGAAAGTTTTCACATGCCATGGAGCAACTAGGCCTGGGTGCCACAAATTCTGAGCCCGAAGGCCACAGCTACTGCAGTCCACACGCTGTAGAGCCTGTGCTTCGCAACTAGAGAATGCCCTCCCACAGCAATGAAGACCCAGTGCAACCAAAAATAAAAAAGAAAGAACTAATTTTAAGAAAGATGAAATGCAGACTATAAGATTAAAACAACTTTATTTCTTTTAAAAGAAGAAAGTTTGTAATAAGCCAGAGTAAATTTCCCAAAATGAATTGTTTTCATGGAATACTAGTTAGTAGATGTAATATGAAAAACCTGTTCTATGGACAAATCAATTTCATAGGCTTTGGGTTAAGTGGGTTTCTTGACTTCTCAGAACCTTTATAAAGCTGATTTTCTATACAAAGCTCTTGGAGGAAAAAAATAGTCTGTAGCACTTTCTAAAATTACTTAGCCATAGAATTCTTTACTTCTGTCAAGAGTCACGGGTCTAGTGTTCCTGGAAGATAAAGATGGGAATCATGGATTCGAAAATTAGACACTTGTGATTAATACATAAGTGACTCCTAAGATAGATTAAGTGACTTCAACATGTCATAAAAGTTGGAGAGAGAGAGAAGGTGTCCTAGTTAGTGACATGAAACTGGAAAGGCTTCTGGGGGAGATTTGCTTCGTGATGGTCCTTAGGGGCTGGATCAAATGTTGTATGAAGGACACACAGAGAAGAGAATCCTAGGTGATAAGACTAAACCAAACTTGGAAACAAGTGAGGTCAAAAGTGTGGACTATGGATTTGCTTCACTGACTTAGCTCATAAAGTGTTATGCAAGAGACACGATCAGAGAGATTGGGAGGGGATAGAACAAAAACCACAGCAAAGAGTCCTTGGAAGTGATGGAGCTGTACTCCTAGAAGAATATTCTGGCAAAATGTGAAGCCTGCATTGGAATGGGGAAGGGTAAGAGGTAGGGAGACCAGGCAGAGGTTATCTCATTAATTTCAGCAAGAAGCAGTATGTTCTGAACTAAGGAGGCAATGACTAAAGGGCTGAAACATCTGAGATAAAATCAGGGTGATTTGACAGCTTTTGTATGTTTCACCATATTGAGTGACATCTCTTCATAGCCTTAAATGGTCAAGTTGCATACATTGAGTTTACAAGACTGAACTCAGCTTATGTGATTCTCAGCGTGGTGTGAACTGTGAGAACCTGGGCAAGTTGCTAATGACAGGTATGTAAATTCTCACAACAGAAGACTTTGCCGGCAGGAACAGCGACACCGGATGTCCAGATAATGACAAACTATTCTTATCTCCTAAAAGATGATTGCTGGGTGAAACTGACTAGGACACAGAGCTGAAAGCCAATGTGCATTTGTTTTCCTTGACCCGCATGGCTGCCAGTATCCTCTCACTTAGAATTCAAGGTTCTGCAAACTTGAAACCATGTTTAAAACTGCTCCCCACACAGTCCACAAACAGGCCTCCAGGGCAATTGAAGTCCAGGGCCTCTGCTGTCTTGCAGACTAACTGGCCAACCTACAGCATGTGATGTTGTGAGTTTAACTGCTCAGGGAGGAGCAGGTTCTCTCGGTCTCCCGGCCTGTATCCACCTCAGGAAGGGTGCCCACCCATCGCTGTCTCTGGTGAACACCTGGGCACAGAGCCTGTGCTCTGCCATCTGATGGAGACCTTTGCCATCCCATGCTGTGAGAGGCAGGTATTTGCCTCCTTAATTGTTGGAGATTAAAATTTGCGAATCAGAAAATAAAACACTTCCCCCAGGCTTCCCTGGTGGCTCAGAGGTTAAAGTGTCTGCCTGCAATGTGGGAGACCTGGGTTCGATCCCTGGGATGGGAAGATCCCCTGGAGAAGGAAATAGCAACCCACTCCAGTATTTTTGCCTGGAGAATCCCATGGACGGAGGAGCCTGGTGGGCTACAGTCCACGGGGTCGCAAAGAGTTGGACATGACTGAGCGACTTCACTTTCACTTTCACTTTCCAGGCAACGATGGCCAATCAAATCACAGGTTTGGGGAAGAAAGATGAAGACAACATCCTCCCACCTCTGAGTGAGTGAGCCACCCTCCACTGCGTTAATTTGGCCACACGTGTATCTGTGCTTCCTTCCGACTGTGAGGTCTCCAGTTACTTCTCCCAGGGAACCCAGAGCACCAGTCCTCAGAGAACTGGTGATATTCAAATTCTCAGTTAGTCCAAAAATCTATCATTTACTGTCCCTGTGCAAAAAACTGTGCTAGGCAGAGTGAGAGAAATTCAAGTGTTTAAGAGACCTTATCCCAGTAAGAAAGATCAAGGAAGTGATCTTTGAGCTGCATTTGAAGATCAGGAAGGATTAGAACAGGTAAAGATGAAAAACAGGGCATTCTTTGGGAGATAAATAGTATTAGTAAGAAAATATTGGGCAAATAATTAAAAGCCCTTGGGGTCCAGTGTAGTAAGCCAGACTGAAGGCACTGTAGAGCAATTATATGCAGTTTATGACTGAATTATGTGAATAGATGGATCTTGGATTATTTGCATGACTGATATAACAGTAATAACCCTTTTGTATTTTATGGAAAATGTGCACTATCTAAAAAGGCTTCAAAGAATTAACTTGGTTGCAGAACAATGTGCAAAATCCAATTAGAATTTAAAACACACGCATACACACACAAATTCTAATTGTCCTAGAAAAGGAAAGAATTGATTTATCAGCAATTGTGCCTAATTAGACAAGTCCGCCCGGCTGTCTGGCTACCCAGCTGGCAGACCCAATAATCTTTACACATCTACACTTGGAAAAAATGACCTACAATTTATTTTATTTTTTAAGTCATTTATTGATTGCAACTCTCTTTTGGCTGTACTGCATGGTTTGTGAGATCTTAGTTCCCTGACCAGGAACCAAACCTGTACCTCTTGCAATGGAAGCAGAGTCTTAATCACTGGGCCACCAGGGAATTCCCTTCAGTTTATTTTAAATTTCCAGGTTTGTTTTGAATGTACATATACCCCTTTGGATATAATGAGGATAAAATCCAAATGATAAATATCAGTTTTTAAATGTATACAGGGCTTCAGTTTAACAGCTGTTTAACGAAAAATTATTTGGCTATTGTTAAATCTTAATAAATGTTTTGAATAATAAACTGGCTTATATTAAGGGCTGGCTATTCACTCTCATTCTTGCTATTATCTACTAACATAGTACTTTAGATTTTATACAATGTTTATCATTGTTTGTTTTCACAGCTATTACTTTGACCTAATACTGCATTTTTGATCCTCCAGATCCTAAGAGCTCTTTTCTAATGCTAACAATGCCTTCTGTCTTTTTTCTAAACCTCTGATGACCTCCACCCAAACACAGCTGTGCCACTGCGCTCATTCAAGTGCCTTCCTACTCCAGTGCACACTCTGCTTCCAGAATTTTCCAGACTCTTGTCTTTCTGGCTTTGACTAACTTTCCATTTCAATGACGCTTTCGAGCTTACTGCGACCTATGACTCCTTGGGATTCTGGGCACCTGTTGAAGAGACCCTCCACAAGTGTGAATTCCTCCTTTGCCCTTTCATCATAAGGTAGGGATGGAAGACTACATTTAATGAGCAAGAATCAGCCATCACAGCAGAAGGTGCCTGTGACTCTGGATCCAATGATGGCACCCCTGCACTCCACTGAAGCTTCTTTCCTACTTGAACCCCCAGAACAGGTCTCGGTTCCTTTAAGAACCTCCAGTGAGAATTCAATAATTGTCTCTGTGGAAAGGATGAGTTCCTCCTAGTGCAGCATGATAAATCACAGATAATAATAGCTCTTTCCAAAATAATCCTTAGGCAGAAGAAAAATCCAACTGAGAAGGTTGTTCGGAGTCAAAACGTGGGACCTGGATCTGCCTTTGATTTAGCTCCATAAATACGATGTGTTTCTTTTGTCACTGCTGTTGACATAATGTATTATTATTACTATTCAGCTATTATTCTCTTAATGCTTGTATTTTTTGTTTCTTTATTTCCTGCCAGGCCTTCAGTCAATGAGCTAACCGTCCACTTTTTAACCCATAGTTGCCTGCTGACCAGATTATCATTCTAAGCCTCTCCACTTTCACTACCAAGAGTTAGAAGTATGCTTTCAGGAGATTTCTGAAAACAATATCCTAGTGTGAATGAAGAAGTAGATCCATGTTTCTAAATTGGCCTGACTTTTCACTCCATAGTGGTTGGAATCATTGGGTACAATTTTTTTTGTTTGTTTTTTAGGCAAAGTCCCCATCATATTTGTTAAGTCATTTTCACAGGATAAGAAGAAAATTGAACTTTTTCTGTCTGTATGCAGAGACCCTCAGAGTGACTTCCAGCACTCTTCTGATGATAGCTTATTGTGACGTCTCATCTCATGTGTCAACTTGCCTGGGATGAGGATGCCCAGACATCTGGTGAGAGTTCTGGATGCACCTGGGAAGGTTTTTCAAGAAGACATTAGCATTTGAATCAGTTTACCAGGTAAAGACCTGCCCTCTCCAGTGCGGGCATCATCCAATCCACTGAGGGCCTGATAGAACAGAAACACAGTGGAAGCGCGAATTTCTTCTCCCTCTTCCTGGGTTGGGATGACTATCTTCTTCTGCCCTTGAACATGGAGTTCCAGATTCTCACATCTTTGGATTTGGAGACTTGACACCAGGGGTCACTTGGTTCTAATCATACAACCAGATTTCCTCATTCTCCGGTTTGCAGAAAGCAGGTTGTGGGACTTCTCCACCTCCATAACTAGGTGAGCCAATTCCTAGAATAAATTTCTTCTTATAGTTACATATGTGATATTCAGTATTTTATATATTTATCTTATTGGTTCTGTTGTATAAAACATCACTATTTGTTATTGTTCAGTCGATAGGTCATGTCCAACTCTTTGTGACCCCATGGACTACAGCATACTAGTCTCCTCTGTCCTCCACTACCTTCTGGAGTTTGCTTAAATTCATGTCCATTGAGTCGGTGGCATCCTCTCATCCTCTGTCACTACCTTCTCCTTTTGCCTTCAATTTTTCCCAGCATCAGGGTTTTACTCAATAAGTCAGCTCTTCACATCAACTGGCCAAAGTATTAGAGCTTCAGCTTCAGGATCAGTCCTTCCAATGAATATTCAGGGTTGATTTCCTTTAGGATGGTCTGGGTTGATCTCTTTGCAGTCCAAGGGATTCTCGAGAGTCTTCTCCAGCACTGCACCTTGAAAGCATCAATTCTTTGGCGCTCAGTCTTCTTTATGGTCCAGCTCTCACATCCATTCATGACTATTGGAAAAACCATAGCATTGACTATACAGACCTTTGTCGGCAAAATGATGTCTCTGCTTTTTAGTATGCTGACTATACCTAGGACATAGAGAAGCTTGTTCACTGCTTTACTTATAAGAACAGGTGTGTTTCTACTCTTGGTGTGCTGTCACAAATCACATAATTCTCCTTATGATTATGTGTTGAAATTAGTTATATATGTATATATATAGGCTCCCCTGGTGGCTCAATGGTAAAGAATATGCCTGCAAATGCAGGAGACATGGGTTCGATCCCTGGGTTGGGAAGATCCCTGGAGAAGGAAATGGCAACCCACTCCAGTATTCTTGCCTGGAGAATCCCATGGACAGAGGAGCCTGGAGGGCTACAGTCCTTGGGGTCACAAAGAGTTAGACATGACTGAGCAACTAACACACACACACACACATATATAACTATTCTATTGGTTCTGTTTCTCTCAAAAATCAATAATACACTCACTGATGATCTTTGATAGGCTGAGACTGATTATAGTAACATTTAGCTGGCAGGGATATGGAAGTTTTGCCAGAAGAGTGTTCCAACAGTGACTCACTATGCAATACACATTCATGGTTATTAACGGTACCACACCACTGCCTGGAAGAAGGGTCACCCTATCCCAAAGACCCATGCACTCTCTCTTCCCACATGCCAGGTTTCCTCTATTCTCTCAGATGCCAGAGCTGCCCACAGCTACCCACAGCTACCCGCGGCTCAGTAAGCAGGTCCCATCACTGGAAACTTGAACTAAGTTTCTAAGACCCCAGGACATTATGTCACCTGCGAATTCAAGCTTTGCTTCTTTTTGATTTATGGGACAAGCCAGAGTCATAATTCTATTTTAAAATATCACAAGGCAGACTGTTTCATTTTCCTTCTTTAGAGCATAATTATTCCTAATTCCACAATTACTCTGCAAAGTGACAGTCTAGTGATTAAGAAGCACTAGCTTTTAGCAAATTTTTCTTATCACCAAACTCCATAAAAATTTAACTTCCTTTCCAAATTATGACGTTGTTGGGTAGTTTTTATTAGACAATTTGGGGACTTGAAAGTTCTTTGTGACTAGTTCTCTCATATTCCAGCACATATATAATTATAATTAATTGCTTCTCTGCACATTTCCTTTTTCTCTGGAAGGAAAGAAATAGTTTGGGGAAAAATAAGAACCGTAGGGAAAGCAGGGAGGGGCCATTTCCTTTGTTAATTGTATGGGGCTGACTGCCTGTCTGGTATACAGTCAACATTTCAAGAGTATACCTTTTCAAAAGTTGTGCTTCGCAACAGCTGAAATGTGCTATGAGACACAGGCCAGGATAAAAGGCCATGGCATTGCATGGCTTCAAACCAGCAGTCAGTCTAATGTGTCTCTCTTTCATATACGCACATATGCTTATTGTCATTATTTAATTGGTAAGTCATGTCTGACTCTTTGTGATTCCATGGGATGTAGCTTATCAAGCTCTTCTGTCCATGGAATTCTCCAGGCAAGAATACTGGAGTGGGTCCCCATTTCCTCCTGCAGGGAATCTTCCCAACCCAAGGATTGAACCCAAGCCTCCTACATAGGCAGGCAGATTCTTAACAGGTGAGCCACCAGGGAAACCCTCACATACATACATACACACTCACGAAACACAGACTGGGAACTGGACTCTCTCAGAGTCTGTTATGCTGGATGATACGTGCTTTACAAGCATAAAAGTTGGTAAATCTGTCTGTCACCTTCTCTGAATCCCAAGTAAAATCTCAACTCCACACTGGGAAAAACCTAGGAAAACAAGGAACCCTGTCACTCAGGCACGTGTCTCCCAGGTGCCCCATCGTTGATCATGTAGGCTCATAGTTCAGGAAATCGAGTGTCGTACTGGTCTGGGGAGCCTCAGCCCAGTGTGAACCTGGGAATGAGGATGAGAGATAAGGTTCAGAGGCCCAAAAGGCTCATGGCCATCAGAGGAATCAGAGTCATTTAGTTTTCTCCCATCACAACTGAGCCTCTCTGGCTGCAAGTTAAGAAAGAAACAAGATGCCCTTTTATTCAACCACAGTGGAGGCTGATAGAAAAATAAATAAATAAATAATAAGTAGCCTGGCCTTTGATGGAGTCTGGAAAGAGAAATAATCCCTCCTACTTGGGTCTGTTAATTATCTGAGGGTCAATGAAGTCCAGCTAACCCTCCCTTCTGACCCCTCCTTCCCATTATTTCTGACTCCTGCTTTCTGACTCTGGACAGGGGAATTGGAAGCTGCAAGCTAGATAATGGGCAGGAAGCAGATCCTGAGACTATTTCCAGGAGGACGTGCCAGAAAGAGCTTGTGAAACTTCCATTCTAGCAAGCCCGAGAGGTGGGGATAATAATAGCTTGCTGCTGTGTGTATGTGCATGTGTGTGTGTGTGTGTGAAAGGCGCTAAGTGCTTCCTAGACACAAGCTCATGCAGCCTCATGGCTCCCTGGTGAGGCTGGTGAAAAGCCCTGATGCCCACTTTGCATGCGTTGAACATCCGCTCCGAAAGCGACTAGCCTGGGCTGAACCTCAGAGAACCTCGGTCAGAGAACAACGTGGGGTGCGGGGTGCTCTCTTGCTGACCCCAGGAGAGGCCCAAGAGTTTGAATCTTCACTCGTAAGACTAGATCAAGACCAGCCCCACTGAGGAACCTTGGGACTCCAAGCACCGAGAGACGCGTTTTCCTTGATACACTAATTGGATCTGATTGATAAATACAGATTAAGTCCCTGCTCTGTGACTTGAATATTCTGAGAGCAATAGACATACTGTGGCAAGTGGGAGATGGAGCCTTTCTTCTTGAGGATCTAACACTTCGAGGTCAGAAAATAAATCAATACACCTATGAATGGAAGGCAATGCGGCCCATGGGGACAGCCAGGCAGTGACTACAAGTGCAACTGAAATCTCCACATTTTGCATCTCAGGACATCCTAGATGAAAGGTGTTGTGGCCCTTTTGGCAATGCTACAGATACACCATTTGGGATGTGTGGGTCCCTCTAGAGAACATGACCTCAACTGGAGGAAGACTTCGGTGGTTTAGTTTTTCAGACTCTGGTTCTGCTCTCAAGACTTGATCCTCCCTGAAGTCCTCCAGCCCAGATAGCACAAGGACAAAGGCACATCATGGAAATGCTGATGGCCCCTGAGAGATGCAGTTAGAGCCCCTAGATCTTCCGGGTGGGGCAGCTGATGGCCTCCAACGGGGAGGGCACACTCCTTCCCGTGAACTTGCGGCCGCGGTTCTTCCATTAATGAGCCCATGGGTCAAACCAAGAGACAGAAGTGGAGTGGGACCCCCGCTCCGCCCTGGCCTCCAGCCTGAGGGTTGCAGAGGGGAGCCTGGAGGGCCCGACTGGGCGGGGAGGGGCGTTCCTCCACTGTCTGTCTGTCAAAAATAAAATAATAATAATAATGTGGAGGCTGAAAAGCCCATTATGGCTGTAGGGTGAAAATAACATTTGCATTCTAAAGTCTATACGAGACATCTTCCCATAGGAAATTATGAACTTGCACATTGGAAAGTGCAAGGACTATTTAATCAAAGCCTTTAAGAAGATCAAACCTAATCATGAAAGGTTAAAATATATATATATAAATATATATATATATATATACACACACAAAAGCAGATAAGAAGAGGTTGGCCGTGTGACCAGAATCTGAAAACCAGAAAAGAGCCTTTTAGATCCTTCTACGACAGGGGAAATATGTCACTTTTTTTTTTTTTTTCCTTGCTCAGCAATCCAATTTACTCACCACAGTGCTACGAGATAGGATTTAAATAGCATGGCCAGTCCGACAGCCTGGAGACCTGAGACACTCTGCCAGACTCTTGTTCTCCATGTGGTCCTTACAGACTGGCCGCATTTCCTTATTTTGATTCATTGTAGGTATGACGTTTAAAAGAAAGAGATATAGTAGAGACATTCCACAAGACATGGATGAGTAGGTGTAAACGAGGTCAGAGAAGGATGTGGGGTGTGGGGTGCCCTCTTGCTGACCCCAGGAGAGGCCTAAAGGTTCAAATCCTCACTCTTAAGACTAGACAAAGACCAGCCCCACTGAAGGTCCATGGAGGACAGCATGATGAAGGAACTCTAAAAAGCGGGTAGAGATAAGAGAAAATGGAGGTTAAAACAATACTATGAGGGCAGGATTAAGAACTTAGGTTAGGCCAAGTTTTTGTTTGTTTTGGTTTTTTCTTTGGCGGCACCACAAGGTTTGCGTGACTTTCCCGGTGGCTCACTGGTAAAGAATCCATCTGCCAGTATAGGAGATACAGTTTCGATCCCCGGGTCAGGAAGATACCTTGGAGGAGGGCATTGCAACCCACTCCAGTATTATTGCTGGAGAATCCCAGGGACAAAGAATCTTGGTGGGCTACAGTTTATGAGGTTGAGAAATAGTCAGACATGATTTAGTAACTAAACAACAACACAGCTTGCAGGATCTCAGTTTCCCCATTGAGGGATTGAACCTGGGCCAAGGCAGTGAAAGCCCGGAATCATAACCACCAGGGAATTCTCAGGCCGAGATGTTAATGCAGTCCTGTGTACTTCTGTCTGCAAAGTCAAGTGTGCTGGGCCGGGTGTACAGGGGACATAGTAACATCGATAGCTACCATGGAACACTCTCCACAGCAGGCATTCTTTAACCTCATTTGGCCCAGAGTCAGAAAGCTGAAGTCACTTGATGAATCTAAGTCATAGCTGGTGCTATAGCACCGGGAGCTCAGCTTGATGCTCTCTGATGACATAGAGGATCGGGATAGGGGATGGGACGAGATTCAAGAGGGAGAGGATATATGTATACAAATAACTGATACACTTCATTGTACAGGAGAAACTAACACAACATTGCAAAGCAATTATAGTCCAATTAAAAAAAAATATCTAAGTCATAACTAGAGAAAGCCAGACCCGGAATCCATCTCAGATCAGCATAATTACAAAAGCTTTGCTCTTTAACTTGCTGAATAATCCCCAATTCTTTTCAAATATAAAAACTTCTTATTACACACACTTCCCCACCCTAAAAAAAATTCGAGAAAATTTACAGCAACGCTGCACTTTCACATGTACAGTCTGCAGGCCATCCTTGTATGCACTGACCTTCAGAGGCCCCAGTCGTTCCTCCGCAGCCACATGTGTTCTCAGTCTTCATCTCAAGGAATTTACTGTCAAAACCTTTCCGAGGAAAGCAAACATGAGTGATGGGCAAGCGTTCTTACATTTGGGCTCACACTCCCCTGTGAAAAAAGGAAGAGGTTCACTAGCAAGGAGGCTTCCTCCAGCCCTCCTGGCAGTCCCTCCAAGCCATTTACACTCTCACAGTAGTTTCTTCCTACTACACCTTCACCAAATGACTGCTGTCTCCTTTCCAGGTTCCATTGGTTAAGACAACACTGCTGTTTCATCAGATTCTACCTCTAAGAAAATCATGGGGTAATTCCCCAGGCCCCTCCCAATCTGCTAGGAAGTGTTCTGGGTATAGTTTGACGGACAGGGCAGACACATGAAACACACACACAAAATACAAGGAGGTATTTATTAGAACACGAAACATACACACATAACACACAATGAGGGACTTCCCTGGTGCTCCAGTGGCTACGAGTCTACCCTGCAGTGCACGGGACGCAGGTTCCATCCCTGGTGGGGTAACTAAGACCCCCCTGCCTCGGAGATATTGAGCCCACCAGCCACTAGAGTCCAGATGTTGCAACCAAAGATCCCTTGTGCTGCAAGTAAGACTCAACCCAGCCAAATACACAAATAAATACTTTTAAAAAATGCACTGAGATCTCAGTTCAGTTCAGTTCAGTTCAGTCGCTCAGTCGTGTCCGACTCTTTGCGACCCCATGAATCGCAGCACACCAGGCCTCTCTGTCCATCACCATCTCCCGGAGTTCACTCAGACTCATGTCCATTGAGTCCGTGATGCCATCCAGCCATCTCATCCTCAGTCGTCCCTTTCTCCTACTGCCCCCAACCCCTCCCAGCATCAGAGTCTTTTCCAATGAGTCAACCCTTCTCATGTGGTGGCCAAAGTACTGGAGTTTCAGCTTCACCATCATTCCCTCCAAAGAAATCCCAGGGTTGATCTCCTTCAGAATGGACTGGTTGGATGTCTTTGCAGTCCAAGGGACTGTCAAGAGTCTTCTCCAACACCACAGTTCAAAAGCATCAATTCTTCAATGCTCAGCCTTCTTCACAGTCCAACTCTCACATCCATACATGACCACAGGAAAAACCATAGCCTTAACTAGATGGACCTTAGTCGGCAAAGTAATGTCCCTGCTTTTGAATGTGCTATCTAGGTTGGTCATAACTTTTCTTCCGAGGAGTAAGCGTCTTTTAATTTCATGGCTGCAGTCACTATCTGCGGTGATTTTGGATCCCAAAAAAATAAAGTCTGACACTGTTTCTACTGTTTCCCTGTCTATTTCCCATGAAGTGATGGGACCAGATGCCATGATCTTCGTTTTTTGAATGTTGAGCTTTAAGCCAACTTTTTCACTCTCCTCTTTCACTTTCATCATGTAGTATGTACATATGTGTGTATATGTAACATATATATATATATAGAATGTGTATTCTTTACTTATGTGCATGGTAAAGAATACACATTCTATATATATATGTTACATATACACACATATGTACATACTACATATTAATAGTGCTAATTATTATAGCATAGAAATATGCATATAAAGCAAGAAGACGGGAGGAAATTGTGGAATGGTAGCCATATAAAGTTATTTAAAGAGGTTTTACATATGGAAAGAAATGAGTTAAGAGCAGATTTTGAACAGAGGGGAGAGATCAAACAAACCCTCCCACAATGAGGAGTAATCATTAAGCAGTAATGAAGCGAGAGAATATGGAAAGTGAGTTTTCATATGTTTACAATGTAGCTGAGGATAAACAAATAATCCATGTTAATGAAAGAAAAAATACTAAGGCAAATACTCTAAGACAGACTACAAAGTGGCCCTGCTAAGATTTTCCTCTCTCCCGAATTTAGAAAGACTGCTCTGGGGAGGAAGGCAAAGGCCCCAGGAGAAAGACTTGACATCTGTCCATTCTTGGCTTCTGTCCTGGCTTCTTCTGAGCCCAGACAAGCTCAGGGGAACCCAGCAGAAGACACACAGCGTAAAGGCTTCTGCTCCAACATCCCTTTTCCCATCACTTCATGGGAAATAGATGGGGAAACAGTGGCTGACTTTATTTTTTGGGTTCCGAAATCCCTGCAGATGGTGATTGCAGCCATGGAATTAAAAGACGCTTACTCCTTGGAAGGAAAGTTATGACCAACCTAGATAGCATATTCAAAAGCAGAGACATTACAAAGGTTCGTCTAGTCAAGGCTATGGTTTTTCCAGTAGTCACGTATGGATGTGAGAGTTGGACTATAAAGAAAGCTGAGCACTGAAGAATTCATGCTTTTGAACTGTGGTGTTGAAGAAGACTCTTGATAGTCCCTTGGACTGCAAACAGATCCAGCCAGTCCATCCTAAAGGCAATCAGTCCTGAGTATTCATTGGAAGGACTGATGCTGAAGCTGAAACTCCAATACTTGGGCCACCTGATGCGAAGAGCTGACTATTTGAAAAGACCCTGATGCTGGGAAAGATTGAAGGCAGGAAGAGAAAGGGACAACAGAGGATGAGATGGTTGGATGGTTTCACCAACTTAATGGACATGAGTTTGGGTGGACTCTGGGGGTTGGTGATGGACAGGGAGGCCTGGCGTGCTGTGGTTCATGGGGTCGCAAGGAGTAGGACACGACTGAGTGGCTGAACTGAACCGGGCAAGGGGCGAAAGTGAAAGTCGCTCAGTCGTGTCCAACTCTTTGTGACCTGTATAGTCCATGGAATTCTCCAGGCCAGAATACTGAGTAGCCTTTCCTTTCTCCAGGGGATCTTCCCAACCCAGAGATCAAACCCAGGTCTCCTGCACTGCAGGCGGATTCTTTACCAGCTGAGCCACAAGGGAAGCTCAAGAATACTGGAGTGGGTAGCCTATCCCTTCTCCAGGAGATCTTCCCCACACAGAAGTCGAACTGGAGTCTCCTGCACTGCAGGCAGATTCTTTACCAACTGAGCTATCAGGGAATCTGGCAAAGGGAAAAAGGAGAAAATAAGACATCAAATGTCTGCTGGAGAAGGAAATGGCAACCCACTTCAGTATTCTTGCCTGGGAAATCCCGTGGACAGAGGAGACTGGCGGGCTGCAGTCTATGGAGTCACAAAACAGTTGGACCCGACTGAGCCACTAAACAACAATAGTATCTGCATGTGCCTCTGTCTCTCTCTTGCTCAAACCTGTCACTTTTGAAGAAGGAAGTGAAAACAGGTAACAAGGAGCCTTTTGAAGGGGAGCAGTGCTATATCCTATGGTGCACCTGATGCCTGGGCTCCCCTCCTAGAAGGATGCAGCCTTCTGCAACCTTGGGATAGCCATTTTCATGCTCCTGAGAGCAACTCTATTTTATAACCAGCAAATACACCTGAGGGCTCTAGGCTTTCAGCAGCCCCCCACTACTTAGGTGAAATTGTCTTTAATCTTCTCATATCCCATATATATATTCAAAGCTGTTTAGAGATTATGGATCCAAATCCTAAGACCCTGGGACTCTGAGGACCAGAGTGGGGTTTCTGGATGCTAAGATATTTAAACAGTTATCTTCACAAAGCATCTCTCATGGCTAGGGGACAGAAGTCTTTCCAGGTTTACTGAAGACCCCTCTGCACTAAACTCTTTCAAATTCACCATCTCATTTAATCCTTCCAACAAGCCTGCAGGGCAGACAGCTTTATTATCATCACTACTTTATCAAGGAGGGAACTGCCTTGCCTAAATTCACAGAGCTGAAGGGGTCTGAGTCGAGAGCAAATCAGCCTGACCTTCACCCCAGACTTTGCATCACATCACGGTGTGCTGGAGATGAGAACACTGATCTTGGACACAGACAGCACACGAAGGGAGGCATGTTCGTTGGAAAGCACTTTGGGAAAGGGATGTGCAGAAAGTGCAGGTGTGATGAGTCAAGCACCCTGCAGAGGCTGAGTCGTGGTATCAAAGCAAAGCTGGCTCTGCAGCTGAGGGTGTGGGGAAGAATGGCCCTGCTGGGCTCATGGATGTCCATCTGGTCTAAGACCTAGCTCCTTTGACCCTCAGCAGAATAGCAGAGCAGGAAAGCTTGACCTTGGTGTACCCTTCTGTCCACCTCAATAACCCCTCTTACACAGACAGAGAAGAGACTCGTGGACTCAGCTAGGGGAGGATGTAGGGGCACAAATTGAAAGAGTAGCATTGAAATGTACATTACCATGTGTAAAACAGATAGCCAGTGGGAAGTTGCTGTTTAACACAGGGAGTTCAGCCCAGTGCTCTGGGACAACCTAGAGGGGTGGGATGAGATAAGGAGTTGGAGCAGGGGGGCGGTGGTTCAAGAGGGAAGGAACTAACATATACTTATGGCTGATTCATGTTGCTGTATGGCAGAAACCAGCACAACATTGTAAAGCAATTCTCCTCCAATTACAAAGTTAAATTTAAAAAAAAACCACCTTCTTTCTCTGCAGTCTTCCATCCCCACTGCCGGCTTAAAGATACATCCCCCTTCACGGGTCCTCCTTTCACCGCCGTTTCATTCAGTTAGGGGTGCATGGCCTTTGTGCTCTTCTCCTAACCTTGGGTCGTTTCTTCATCCTCACAATTCTCCCTTTTCCCTTCTGTAATACTCCCTTCCTTCCTGCTCTAATTTCTCATCCATTTTTTTCTCTCCTGAGATAGCAAAGAGAACAAAAGAATGAGAATGGGAGAGATCCTTTGCATCTCCCTGAATGATTCATTATTTGATTCTTTTTTCACTACATTCTTTGAATGAGCTTCATAAGATCTATGGTAACTAGATACCCCATTTGTGTCAAATGCTCTTTTGATATGTTGGCACTGACTAAATAAGCATTTCAGAGCATCTTCATTTCCCTTTCTCTGTTTCACAAGTCTGATGGTTGGGTTTCCAGTTAAAGAGAAAGGAAGAAAGAAAAGTGAGAAGATTTGCAAAAAGGCCAGGCATGCAGGGCACAAGACCTCATCCATTACCTGGGCTCCGCGGGACTTTGTATTCCTTTGAGAGAGAGGGAAGTGGTCAGGGAAAGAGTCTGAAGCGTGCCGCCCCAAAATATACCACTTTAACATGCCGTTTTAGTTTTTTATCTGGCTGTGCCTGGTTTCAGTTGCAGCATGTGAGATCTTTGACCTTCCTTGAAGCATGTGGAATCTTGTTCTCTGACCAGGGATTGAACTCAGGCTCGCTGCATTGGAGCAAAGAGTCTTTGCCCCTGAACTACCAGTGATATCCCTTACACGTGGATTATGCTAAGTTGAAGGTGCTTGAGAAACAGCTGGTACTGGAAAGGCCTTCTTCCCTCCCCTTTTCTACTGTTAAATAACAAAACGGTAATTTAAAAATTTTAAGATCTAATTGGTTTTATTGAATGATTCACGAATAGGGCTGCATCCCAGTTAACAGGCAGAGAGGTGCTCCTAGGAGCTGTACAAAATGGGGAGTCTTTCATAGACAGAAAGGGGAAGAGAGTGGCTGGTTTCAGGCTTAGGTAGCCTATCTATGGGGAATAGAAGGGGCTAAGTTTCAGATTTTCTCATTGGTGTCGATGAGAAAATTCCAGACTGACTTGCTAAGACTATACTGCTGGGGAGTTTGTAATTGCAATTGCATTAGGGATTAAGTCTTGGTTTGCTGATGTGGGACTTAACACTAGTGACTCCATACTGAACCTGTCATTTCCTTTTTGAAACTATCTAAAAGCAGGTTGTAAAATTTCCCATGAGAAATGTGCTGTCTCTGGACTAGGAAGAAAAGAACATTCTTATCACCAGAGACTGGGAATCACCATCGAAATGAACCCATGCAAGCAGATCTACCAAAATAACTCTGATCTTCCCTTGCTGGTGGTGGTGGTTTAGTCGCTAAATTGTATTCAACTCTTTTGCAACCCCATGAACTGTAGCTTACCGGGCTCCTCTGCCCATGGGATTTCCCAAGGCAAGAATACTGGTCTAGATTACCATTCCCTTCTCCAGGGGACCTTCCCTACCCAGGAATCAAACTCCCATCTCCTGCATTGCAGGCAGTCTCCTGCACAGCAGGTGGATTCTTTACCACTGAGCACCAGGGGCCTTCCCTTAGCTTCCTCCTTATATTTCCTAGTCACTTTCTCACAACTTAACCACCCCTAGGAGCTTAACCCCCGTTTCCTTTCTCTTGTCACTTCCCCACAAATTTATCTTTCTTTGTTAAAAAGTTATATAAACTCCTAGTCCTAACCTCTATTTTGGATCTTCATGTTTCCTAGGAAGACTCCCATGTGCATGAAAAAAAAAAATTAAATAGAATGTCTATGCTTTTCTCCTGTTAATCTGTCTTTTGTCAGTTCAATCCTTAAGCCCCAGCCACAGAACTAAGAGAGTAGAGGAAAATTCTTTGTTCTCCCTGACAGAATCAATTCAGTGTTTTGTATACACACACACACACACACACACACACACACACACACACACACACACACACATTTCATTTTCTCTCGGAACGTCAGTATTGGAAACGTACAAAATCTCCATTCATTTTGGAGCTGCAGAAACTAAGACCCAGAGAGGCAAAGTGGCTTAATAAGATCATCAAAACTGTCCCTGTTTAAACTGAGGCTGGAATACAAGGATCCTGGCTCCCATTTTGCAGTATTTCCAGGGGTGGTCCATGGGGTCGCAGAGAGCTGGACATGACTGAGAGACTGAACTGAACTGAACTTCCACTGACCCATCTCGTGTACTCAGTCACTCAGTCATGTCCAACCCTTTTGAGACCTCATGGACTTTAGCCCACCTAGGCTCCTCTGTCCATGGGATTTTCCAGGCAAGAATACTGGAGTGGGTAGCCATTTCCTTCTCCAGGGGATCTTCCTGATTCAGAGATTGAACCTTCATCTCCCGCATTGCAGGCAGATTCTTTACCACTTGAGCCTGAGCTAAAACCTTTCTTCCTTTCCTGATAGTATTCATTTCTAGCTCTATTTTCCAAGAACCTGTCTAAAGCCTTCATAAAGCTATTTCTGGTTTCAGTGTCATACTCCCAAGGAAGGGCCTGAAGCCACAGGGACAGAGGAAGATGAGCGGAAAGGGTTTTATTTTTGTCCCATCTCGCATTCATGACTTCTTTCCTTCTGAGAGAGTCAGAGGCCTTGCAACTTAGGAAAGAGATGCAGAGGTGAAGGACTTTGTTTTGGGAGGAACCTCATGACAAGCTGTTAACTTTCTCCAGAAATGAGTTATCCTTCCTCTCACTGATAGTGGTTGGCAGCCGACAGAGAGAGGAAGGGTAATCAAGTCTGACTCTGCCCTCAGATACCTGTCCAGTTCTTCCATGGTAGCCATCAGTGGAGTTGGAGTCAGAGTAGCTGGTTAGTTGGGCTTCCCAGGTGGCTCAGCCGTAAAGAATCTGCCTTTAATGCAGGAGACTTGGCTTGGATCCCTGAGTCAGGAAGATCTCCTGGAGAAGGAAATGGTAACCCACTCCAGTATTCTTGCCTGGGAAATTCCATGCATAGCAGAGCCTGGTGGGCTACATACAGTCCATGGGGTTGCAAAGTCTCACACGTCTTAGGCAGTCAACAAGAACAATAAAGTTTGTCAAGGGATGTCTCAGCCAGGGCCCTCACCTACATCAAAACCTTCGCTAGCCACTGGCTGAACAGACATGGGGCCAAACTACCCAACCAGCTCCTAAATGTTATAAGAATAGCCAGTGGAAAGCAGCCTGTTATCTCAAGCACAAAATAATGGGAGAGTCAGAAACAGAACCCAAGGCTCCAAATTTCCAGGCCACAGAGCAAGCTCAGCTTTGTTCCGGGATACATTTTCTTTGCTTTGGCCAGCTGTTCAGAACTGAGACATTTTTCAAATGTCTCTTGAAAATAAAAAGTTGAGAAAGGTCTTCTTTTTAATGATCTTGGCCCCTTCCAGTTAATTTCCCAGCAACGGGGCCTTTCATTTCACCTGGGGTTCAATACAAAAGGACTTGGCTGAGGTGGAGAAGAAGATAGGAGAAAGAAGATAGTGCAGGGCTTGGGGCTGAATTCTTTCCCTTCAGACTCCCAAGGTACCAGTGGCGGGGGGATTTGCATAATTAGAGGAGCCTAGGGGTGCAGAGAAACTGGGGTGACTGGGGCTGAGAAGAGCTGAGGGATAGGGGAAGAGTAGGGTGGGGAGTGCTCCAATGAAGAGAAGTGGCTTCCTTTCTTCTTAAGGAAATGACCAACTTTGCTATGTCTTCTCTGTGACCACTTAGAGGCAGGAAGGCACCCAATCTGCATTTAAATGGAATGATTTATAGAAGCACAGAAGAGTGTGTAGACTCCTCACCCTCCCCTCCAGGAGAAGGCCTAGGAGGCATTGAAATTGACAGCTGCTCTTTGAAAAAGCAAAGGGCAGTTGCCACCCATTTCCATTGGCCCGGACAGGCCCCAGGCTTGTGTGATTTGGTTTTGTTTCCCAGCTGGAGAAAGTCCTTTCCTCAAAGGAAGGGTGGAATGGTGTCTGAAATTCTACCACTGAATCGAGCTGAACATCCTCCCCCACTACTTTGATCTGCTTTTAAACTATAGATGTCCCAGAAGAGGTAAACCTCTAAGGTGTTATCAGTCGTTTACAGCCAGGTATGATTGGGGGCTTTAAGAAGAGGTTTCCATTCCTTTAACAAATATCTGAAGCGACTGTTGCCAGGCTAGCGCAGTGCTGGTTCCAGGCAACCAGACAGGGCCTGGCCCAAGAAAAATCCCCTGTCAGTGGGTGGGTTTGGCTGTGTAGGGCAAGGAGAGAGGCTGCCATGTGGCCAGAGAATCTGAGCTCAGTGGAGGGGAAGGTTGTTGTTGTTCAGTCGCTCAGTCATGTGCTGTGTGACTCTTTGCGACCCCATGGACTGCAGCAGAGCAGGCTTCCCTGTCCGTCACCAACTCCCAGAGCTTGCTCAGACTCATGTCCATTGAAGCGGTGATGCCATCCAACCATCTCAGCCTCTGTCGTCCCCTTCTCCTCCTGCCTTCAATCTTTCCCAGCATCAGGGTCTTTTCAAATGAGTCAGTTCTTTGCATCAGGTGGCCAAAGTATTGGAGTTTCAGCTTCAAGAAAGGGAAGGTGGAGCAAGACAAAGAGAACTGGGGAGCCCTGACGATGCACGTTTATGACATTTTTATGATTTTCCCTTTTTGTCCCAGCTGGTCCTGTCTCTGATAAATGGCTCCCTACCTGACTTCCAGGGATGGGAGGACCTGTCTTTATCCTGCCATCACTGAGAAGAGAGCCAGGGGCTGAGAAGGAACTGTTCCCATAAACCATGATGTCATTTTTGAGTCCCCTCCACCCCCGCCCCCTAGGGTGGCTTTGCTGCTGCTGGAGAGTCCCACCCTCTTATTAAAAGCTCCCCTCCGGTCTGCTTGGTCAGCATGGGAAGGACCGAGGAATGTGCCTTCTCATTAAGATTATTTCTATTTCTGACAGGCCCCCCGGGTGGGTCACGGGACCGACGCCTCAGTCCATGCTGGTGGAAGTGCTCGCTGCCAGCCTTCGCGCGGTAATTACTTTTGGAGCTGACACTCCACACACTTGCATCGCCTGGGGGCCAGGAGGTTCCGAAATCCCTGCCAGTCACAGTTGGAGACGGTGCGGGGCGGGGGCGGGGAGGGGGACGTGGGTGAAGCCGCAGCAGGTGAGTGAGTCGGATGTGAGGGGGGCAGTTTAGGTGGGAGACCCTAGTGAGCACCCCGTCCTTGGCTTTGCAGACTGTCACTTCAGTTGTGTCCAACTCTTTGCAATCCCATGGACTACAGCCTGCCAGGCTCCAGTATTCCAGGCAAGAATACTGGAGTGTGTTGTCATGCCCTCCTCCAGGCGATCTTCCCGACCCAGGGATTGAACCCACACCTCTTATGTCTCCTGCATTGACAGGCAGGTTCTTTACCACTAGCGCCAACTGGGAAGCCCCATCTTGGCTTTAAGAAGCAATGAATCAAGGACTTGCCTGCTGGTCCAGTGGTTAAGACTGTGTGCTTCCGGTGCGGGAGGCACAAGTTCAGTCCCTGTTTGCGGAGCTAAGATCCTGCATGCCTAGTGGCCCAAGAGACAAGAAGAGACAACCAGGGCTGGGGAGGCGCGAGTGGCGTGAGTGGGAGAGGACGTCTCTAACTGCCTGTGACATCTCCAACACAAAAGGACTGCTTTCTCAAAGGGACAGGCTCCCCCTGTCACTGCATTTGCCCCAGAGAAAAGTCTTCATTCCATTCCTTCTGAGAAATGACTTGCGGCTTTGCTACAGGGAACTTTGAAACTTCTACAGGTATTTCAGGGTCATGCACAGGACAAGGCTCGTTGTCAGGTGGAGTGTTGGAATGTGCCAGCAAGCACCTCCTGACCCTCAACATCTTGCAGTGAGGGGGCACTGCAAGAATTTAGGATTTACCAGCTAGATTAGTATGCTTTCCGGGGTGGGGGTTGACAGTCACATGGATCAACAGCCAGGCTAAAGCACCTCTCCCAGCCAGAGAGCATTGATTGGACCTGCCTCCAGGCAGGAACGGTCCTTTTTTCGATGATTTTTATTTTACAGCTGAAGTAAGTAACAAGAACTTCCCTTGTTACTGCCCCTGCCTACCAATGCAGGAGACGCAGGTTCAATCCCTGGATCGGGAAGATTCCCTGGAGAAGATGGCAACCCACTCCAGTATTCTTGCCTAGGAAATCCCATGTACAGAGGAGACTGGCAGGCTGTAGCCCATGGGGTCGCAAAGAGTCAGACACGACTGAGCAACTGAACAACAAGTAAGATCCCAAGCACCTTCAGGATTCTCCCAAGGTCCATCAGAGGTGAGAGAGGCCACCACAGACCTGGTCATCCCGCAGGGTACGGGGTTCTCCTGAGCCGAGATCCTTTCTCTTCAGAGCTTGGATGACCAAGAGGATTCAGGATCAACGCCACACCTGCCGGGAAGCAGTGCTCTGATTCTGGGAAGAGGCCAGCTGAGGTCTGGTTGCCAGGGCTCCAGCCTCCCGCTCACCTTGCTGGACACTGGCCATCCAGGCTCTGCGGGGAGCACAGCGCTGGGCAGTGGGGACACAACCCCACTGGAGACACGTGATGGAGCTTCTGCAGCAGCTTTCCTTGGGGCGAAAAAAGACACTTTACACAGTTGCTTCTCCTACAAAACATCTCTGTCTTGAGACAGGTTTGGAAACTTGTGGTCACCAAGTCAGCTGTGTTTGTCCGTCTATATGTTCCCCTGTTCTCTGGTGTTGAGCCCAGATGGGGCGGCTACATGGGACCCCGGTGCGGGGGATGCCGAGAGGGACAGGACCAGACCCTGCTCACAGGGAGCTTTCTGTCCCACGCAGGCTCTGGCATCCCTTGCTCGCTCCATCTTTATGGAGCAGCCCAGTCAGTGTTCTTTGTACTTCACAGATGTCGTATCCTAACTCAGGGTCAGTCCAGATGGTAGATGCTGAGCGGCCCAAAGTCACACAGATGACCGGAGCCCTGATTCGAAGCTGGTTCTCCGCCAACAGAGCTCTACCCTCAGCCAACACGCTGAATATAGACACTCAGTCCAGGGTAGGCCAGGGTGTTCAGGGAGTGCTGCAGCAGCTCAAAGAAAGGAGCCGCCTCTTCGACTGCCACTGTCTGTGCTGGGTGGCTTTGAGAGCCACTTCCTGATGTGCCACCAAAAATTCTGGCAGCTTTCCTAGGCCAGCTTACAGAAAGGGACAAAAGGATGCTCTATTCAGATCATCTCCTCCATCCAAGAAGAGGAAATATTTCCCACTACCTGGCTTCTGGATACCAGGCTTTCTGCCTCGAGAAGTGAAATAAACAAGAGGCTGGGAGGGGCCTTAGAGGTAATCTAGCGGACTAGTCACCCCATCCCCTGTTTACTGGGAAGGAAACAGGCTCATATCAACTTACCAAAGTTCACATCAGAGACAAGGAAGGATCCCAGCCCTGGTCCCCGTGTTCCAACTCCCAGCTAATAACTGGGTTGGAGCTTAGCAGGGAAACAGCATCTTTTTAAGCAGAGGGACTGGCTTTAGCAAGTAGTATGCAAATAGCTCAGAGGTTAAAGCATCTGCCTGCAATGTAGGAGAACTGGGTTCGATCCCTGGGTTCGGAAAATCCCCTGGAGAAGGAAATGGCAACCCACTCCAGTATTCTTGCCTGAAGAATCCCATGGACAGAGGAGCCTGGTGGGCTACAGTCCACGGGGTCACAAAGAGTCAGACACAACTGAGCGACTTCACTCACTCGTGCAAAAGTGAAAGTGTTATTCGCTTAGTTGTGTCTGACTCTCTGTGACCCCATGCGCCGTAGCCCCCCAGGTTCCTCTGTCCATGAATTCTCCAGGATCAAACCTGGATTTCTTGCATTGCAGGCAGAGTCTTTATCATATGAGCCACCAGGTAATAGCATCTAGTAGGTCAAATTGGGGATACACAGAGAAGCACTGATTTGAACATCTTAACTTCTGTTAATGTCACCTCTTTCCCGAACCTGGCACTCTCTGAGCGCTGGATTTCAGTAACTCCCATTTAAAGGAAATCTCTCTCTGCTGATTAACACTGAGCTTTATCCCTGCTAACAGCCTTTATTGAACACACCTCTCTAATTGATTGTACAGTCCTTGCTCCCCTGGTCCAGGGACCAATTCTTTGGGAACACCAAGGCTGGAGTTCTCCCTGCACTCTGATTTCTGCCTTCTGTCTTCTCAGCTCCATCAGTGAGGGTGTAGCCATGGGCCATTCGGGAATATTGAGACTGACCCCATCTGGCAATCTGGGGAGTAAGGTGTAAAGTTAACTCCTGCTGCCCCAAGTTTTACGAATGAAGATCCAGAGTCATGCTGGATTTTGAGTTTGGGGGAAGATGTATTTCCGAGGGTCATCTCTGAGCAGGAGAGGTTGTGGAACTAGCAGGGGACCTGAAGGGAGGGCTCAGGTGGAGATAACATCTCCAACCTGAAGAGCAGGGGGATGATTTACAGGCCTGGGCGTCTCGGCCTGATTCAGCAGAAGCCCGTTGTTTTATTGCACCGGGTGAAATTCAATCATTCCCAGGGAGCGCCTTTGCCTGGGAAGGGGGAGATATAGGCTCTTGTTAAGTTAGGATTAAGCTGCTGATTTCAGCAAGTGAAAACTAATGACCACTGCTGGCCACTCATTTGCAGGGGGCGCCTGCAGAGGAAGCTCAGCCCTCTTCCCCCCCCCCACCCACCCCCCATCACCAGTGAGTGGGGCTTGAGCAGGGTGAGCGTTTGGATGAATCTCTGGGCATGGCCGTGCTTTAGGGCAACTCTTGGAGTCTGACATTTCAAAGGACACGTTTCTCGCTGGGGCTTATTTGCTTTCTGAGTTGGCACAAAGGGGTCCAGGGGTGGAGACAGGAGCCCAGGTTTCCCAGGCGCTGTTACCCTGAGTTGTCTTGCAAGCTCATGCACAGGCGATGAATCAGTTCACCTTCGCCCTGTGCACTGGTGCCTCCTTCCTGAGTTTTCTTTTTGGAAAGCCTAGAAGTACCTCTACCCGCCTTTCCTGATCCCACTGCAAAGTGTGCCTGGTCCTTGTGGTCAGTGTGTATTTCCTCCCAGGGAAGGAGGTGGGTGGCTGCCCCTACTTAGGGGCAGTACACATTCTGCTCTGCAACTGTCTCCATCTCAAATGCAAATACAACTTAGGCAGATACCTCATCAGACAGCACATTAGCTTGGCTTAGTAACAATCAGCTGAGACTAAAAATGAGGCTTAGCATCCACAATAGTGATAATATCTATCATCTATTGAATAATTACTATGTACCAAGCGCTATGCTAAGCCTTTTACAAACAATATCTTTCTTTCTTCCTTCCGTTTTTTTTTTTAATCCTCACCACAGTTCTGAGGCAGGTATTATATTTCACATTCAGAAAGGTTCAGTTACGTATCCAGGGTTACACACTAAATAGCCAGAGACAGGAGCCAGGTCGTTGGACCGTCTCCACTTGGCTACAGGTGCTGGGGGCCATAGCAGAAACTGGGGAGGGGCCACCAGGGTGGGGTGTTTTGCTCAGAGGGAGGCAGAGAGGAACAAAAGAGAGCCTCAGGTGGGGGAACCACGGGGGCCCTTAGAGCAGCACAGACCCCAACTCCAGTCTCAGTTCTGACAAGTCTCTGCTCTGTGTTATCTCAGGCAGCTGGCTCGTCTCTGATGGTCAGTTTCTTTATTTGGTAAATAGTAATAACCATGCCCTCTCTGACCCCTGTTCTCAAGTCTCTGCTTAGGGTTTATTTGAAAGCCTCCCTGACCTTTCACCCCATGCCTACTTTACCCTTTAGAGCTGCAGTCCCCAACCTTATTGGTACCAGGGACCGGTTTCGTGGAAGACGATTTTTTCACAGACAGGGGTGGGGGAGATGGTTTCAGGATGATTCATTACATTTGCTGTGCACTTCTATTATTATTACATAGTGATATATAATGAGACAATTATAGAGCTCACCATAATGCAGAAACAGTGGGAGCCCTGAGCTTATGTTCCTGCAATTAGACGGTCCCATCTGGGGGTGATGGAACTGAGTGACACCCGAATTGTGTTGCTTCTGTCCAGTCTACTCCAGAATCTCATTTTGACCGCTGTCACTTCAGAAAACCCTGCTTCACAAAGATAGGATACTGGAAATGAAAGCAGGCTTTTCAGGGCTTTTATGGCACTCTCAGGATATTCTGCCTTGACTTTAATCCTGAACACAGAGATCTGAAGTTGTCTCAAAGATATGCTAAACCTCACTCCTGTTGTCCAGCCCAGTTCCTAATACATCACGGACCTGTATAGGCCTCGGGGTTGAGGACCCCTGCTTTAAAGCAGGGATGTGTCCAGTTACATCTGCAGCACCTCATAAAGCCTGAATGAATGAGTGAGCTAACAACATGGGGTAAAATAAGCCGGAACAAGAAGACATTCAAGAGATTGGCTGTATTTGCCATTTTGGTAATTTTGCCTGGGGTCAGCTTCAGTGTTGAGACTTGGAATCACTGTATATACTCCAGGAGGGAAGATAACAGCACTCCAGGATGGACACTTTTATTATTAACTTTCAGTGTTGGTCACCTTGCGTTTTGGTCTGAGACAGCAGTGTCCAGTGAAGAGATAACACGGCGCTTGGAGACTTGAGCCCCTCCCAGGCAGCCCCTGTCTTCCTCAGCCTTCATCTACCAGCCCTTCAGTGAGTAATGAACGGACTGGAGGAGGCGGCCTTCCCTCTTTGGTAAGTCCGTTCACCAGGGCACTAACCTCACTCTCTGAGCCAATGCAGAGTCCACAGAGGGAACGTCGAGACAGAGTGGCTCTTCTGAGAAGGAACCACCACAGCCCTGCCAGGGTGTCAAGTGCAGCCTCTGAGGGAGTGGATGCAGAGGAGCTTGTGGGAAGAGCCGATGCGTGGAGCCATCCAGCTAAAGCCCGGACATTTAAGCCCACCTACGGCATCTCAGGAAGGTGAGGGAGGGTGAAGGGCCAGGGCAGAGCCTGCTCCATGCCCACTGCAGGCCCTGCGAGGGTCCTTGCTGCTTCCACACAGGCTGAGCAACCACTCCAGAGCCATCCCCTCCTCCCCGCCTTCCTTCCCCTCGCAAACCGCTCCTCCAGCCCCAGCTCCTTCACCTGCACATCGTATGGTTCCCATCGGGCTCTCTGCCCCACTAGGTACTATGTGACAACAGTAATACCGGAAGCTACTGTGGACAGAGATCACTCTGCAGCAGGTCCTGATCTGAGCTCCATGGTAACCCTCTGAGGAGGTACTATTATCACCCCCCTTTTACAGATGAGGAAACTGAAGCTTAGGTTACACACCTAGACCACGGTCACACAGGTGGAGAGGCCTGAAATCAAGCCCAAGCAGTCTGGCTTGGGGGTCTGTGATCCCAAGAGACAGAGGAAGAGAGGACAGGGAGGGGAAAAAGGTGTTGTGCAAACAGGAACGTGGGAATGACCTGGGTGGCCAGCACCAGCTCCGCTGGAAGTATTCCCTTCAAACCCTATCTCCGGATTTTGCACATCTGTTCCTCCCCCTCACTACCCAGTGCTACGTTCGTTAGGGAGCAGGACCTCAGAGATTAGCCATCCACCCGGCAGGCAGCTGGCGGTGCCTCTGTCCTCCAGGTGATGGTCAGACCTGTTCCCTCACCTGGGAAGTCCGGTGTGTGGAGACGCCACTCTTCCAGCTCGGCCATGGGTTCTTGAAAGCGGGATGGAAGTGAGCTTAGAAAATTGAGCCTCCCATACCCACCTTTCTCCCCAAGTACACACGCACATACTCACAGGCACGTGCACACACTCGTGGACATTCATGCACAGACTCATACACACATGCAACGTACTTATGCAGTACACACATGCACACACACACGGCTCATGTGTACACATGTATGAACACATAGTAATGCATGCATTCTGGCACACAAAGTGCATATATGCGCGTGCACACATATAACTTGTGTGTACATGTGGTGCACACAGTCATACATACATGCATACACACACATACAGACATGTAACACACGTATGCACTACACACATGCACACACTTATACATACACATGTGCATGCTCAGCATGCCCATATAACACATGCGTGCACACATGGGCACACATGTATGCAAATAAACACATACACATGCATGTGCACACCCAAGCAGTACACACATGCAAACACTTATAATACAATGCACACACGTACAACTCATGTGTGCACACATAAGCACACAGTCATACACATGCATACACACATGCACAATCACACACACACGTATAGAGTACACACATGTACACACTTATATGCACACATAGGCACCCTCATGCACTCTCATGCACACACACCCACACACTCATGCACATACCTCCACCTTAGGCCCCACCATAGACTCCAGCTGCGCCCACTCCGGGAAACAGTGGGGTCACCCTGTGTCACAGTAACAGCCTCCGCCCCCAGCTCCTTCCTCGCCCACTTCGGCTTTTGACAACTGGGCTGATATTTTTCAAACCACTTTTGTTTTTTACTGAACCAAGAAAAAAAAATGTTCCTGTCATTGTTCAGTATGCTGTTCCTCCCCCCCATTAGCTCTGCTAAGATGCACTCAAAGAAAAGAAAATACAATTGCATACAATTAGCCATGGAAATTATTAATAGGAGCAAGAGATTCAATCCATTCTACAAGTAATTCTGTAGTGATTTTAGTAATTGATAGTAATTAAACACTAATTAATTCATTTCCTAACTAATGTATTTACTTTATTTATGGGTATTCACTTTAATTACACTTGTTTGCATTCCTTGGGTTAAGTAATACAAATTTACTCTGTTTTCTGAAAATATTTATTTGGGCTTCTTTGAGTCACTCTTTGAGAACAGAAGGAAACACAGACTAATTGCTCTGGATTGAAGCTGCGCTCCCAGCCCTCTCACCTTGGCAGGCGGAACTGAGAGAAGGTGATGCTTTGTTGCCTAATGGATTAAATCTTACCTCCACTCCCTGAATTTTTGGTTCAGCTATCTGACAAACACTTTCTGTGAGTTCTTCTGAGAAAAGATCAGAATCTTGACTATGTAGATATGTTCCCCATCGACATGAAATGTCAAGGAATGAGAATTCCATCTCTGGGCCTCATTGTGGAATGAGTGTGATGACCCTAATGTGACATGGCAGGTATGGGCACTTTCTCTGGATGTAGTGGTTGTTAGCTATGGTACATTCTGGATGCAGTTAGTGGTTGTTGACCATGTTAGACTCTCAGATCAGAAGTACAGGGCGAGGCCCCGCAGTCTAGCTGCTCCGCAGAAGCTCATGTGCCTCTATCAACTGTATACATCCCTATCATCCTAGTATTCAGACATTTCCCTTGAAAGGGCACTCTCCTCAATATTCCATCTTTGGGCAGTTCCAACGATTAGAGATTCTTCCTCACACTGAACCTAACACAATGCTTTTTAAAAGCATCTTCCTCCCTGACTACTCACCATCCCCAAGTGCTCTACCCACAGGGCCGCAGGGAATGAGTCCACTTTTCTCCATCAGCCCATCTCTTAACAATTAGCCTGGTGGCTCTAGACACTCCAGTCACCATTCTCCTGTAGAATGCGTCTGCATCCCTTCAGCCACCTGCTGGCTGAAGGAAACCTAGTCTCTTTTCAACACTTCTAAGATATGTGAGTGGCTATGGTCTGACGATCACAGCGAAAAACGGAAACCATCTCTCCCAGTCAAAACTCTCTACTTCTGTTAATGAGCAAGGGCATTAGCTCACGTTGGCCACAAAACCATAATGACTCACCGAGTTGTTGGCCCTTCAAGGAGCAACAGGTGGTGTGCTGAGTGTTTCTGAGGACTATTATGAATAGTGGGTAGTGCACAAGTATGAAAGAGAATCTTGGTCATAAAAAAAAAAAAAAGAAAAAAAATTGGAAATCCCGGCCTTGGCATCAACTACGCAGAAAGAGAGGTTTGCCTCATCATGTCCACTTGTATACTAACCATGTTTTATCTCCGACCAGCTGGGAGCCAGGGGGTGAGCAGTCACCAGGGAAAACAGAACTTACAGAATGAGGATGGCAAGCAGGGTCACATTCGTGATGGATTCTTCTGGCAGCAAAGTTGCCCTTTAAGGCCCCATCATTCTGGACTCTAAACCTCTCCTCTATTTTAAAAGGAGGGAAGGAGGATGTCTGAAGTTGGAAGGGTCAGGAGTGATGGTGGACCCTGAGCATAATGTCTGTGAGAGGCATGCGACCCTGATAAAAGGTGAAATCCATATGTATTTAATTCCTCTACTCAGGACCCCTCCCCCAAGACCACGATTGGATGTGTCATTTTTTTCACTGATGGGTCTGGACGAAGGCAGAATGAGAAGCTGAAGCTGCACAGGTGGCTCATTGCCCCTTCACTGACCTGTGGAAGGAAGCTGTGCGTGTGCGCGTGTGTGTGTGTGTGTGTGTGTGTCTGTGTGTGTGTGCGTGTGTTCAGCTCTGTCTGTGACCCCATGGACTGTAGCCTGCCAGGCTCCTCTGTCCATGGGATTTCCCAGGAAAGAATACTGGAGTGGGTTGCCATGCCCTCATTCAGAGTATCTTCCCCATCCAGGGATCAAACCTGCATCTCCTGTGTCTCTTGCATTGGCAGTTTGGTTGTTTACCACTGAGCCACCTGGGCAGGGAGCTAAGGCCCAGGGAAAGGCCTCAGCTGTCAGGTAAGAAAAGTGTTGCATCAGCCCTCACCCCGAGCACAGAGGGTCTGTGGAAGCTGCTGCCAAGGCCTGACTCCTGGTGATCCACCTATCAAGGAAGCCAGGGGGCGATGGAAATAGCCACACAGTCAAATTGCTACAGGACCCTACTGGGGGTTTGAACTGCTAGAACTGTGTTGGAGAAGGGGTTGGGGGATACTCCTGGAAGAAAGCCCCATTTCTGCCTAGAGGAACACGGGCACTGCATTGTGCAGCAAACACCAGGGTGTGCCCAGGAGGCTGCCGGAATGCCCATGCTCTCTCCCCTGAATGAAGAGGCCTCTTCTCCACTGGGAAGAGAACCCTCAACTTCCAACTCCCCTGTTACTCTTTGTCCCTTAGAAACTCATGCCTCACTCTTTCCTTTGAAACTGCAAAAAGAAGGATTTCCAACTGTGTAGAAGTGAATGTATTAGTTATATGGACACATGTGGATTTGTATGGGGGTGTGTGTATGTGTGCACATGTGCACACGTGTCTACCATCTAGAGATACACAGAGGTGTGTGGTTTTCTTTCATCAGCCTGTAGTGCAGGATTTGCATCTACTAATCAGTTCAGTCCAGAAAACTCGCTGCCAGTAGAAGAATTCCATTGCCAGGCAGTCAGCTGTGAAATACTATACCTGTTCCCTACCTTCTAGAGAAAGGCCTGTTTTCATCTCCTGCAACAGGCGCGTGAGCACGCATGCGCGCACGTGCGCGCGCACACACACACACACACACACACACACACACACACACACACACACCACATGACCCTGGCATGCCACAAGGGAAATCAGGTAAGAATTCATGAAGAAGTCCCTGAAAAGAAAAAAAAAAAAAATCCGGGTTCTTTTGATTTACTTTTTCTATGGACTGGAATGAGATTTCAGGACCAGAATCTTTAACATGCTGTTTTATAATTAAGGAAGGATGGCAGAAAGGAAAGAAGGGAATCTTGCAGACACAGAGGAGGGCACGCTCTATAAAAAGCTGTTAAATGAAGAATAATAACTATGGGGATAAAATGCATACAACCAATATATAGGCCAAACTGTCGCACCCTCTCTCCTCCTCTCGTCATATTTGGAAGGGTGACGTTTAAGCATTGACTGGAACTACCTCTCCTAAGCTGTTGATCACTGGGATTTCCCTCTACAATGTTATAAGGTTTAGTATAATGCTAACTAAACTTTAAGAAAATGAGAGGATGAATGAGAAAAGAAATGATTGAACACAAGGGAAGAAAAATAATGGGACAATGCTGAGAATGTCCCATAATAGTCTATTATTCTATTTGTTGCTAATAGTGATCCTTTGGTTTCTTGTTCCAAAAGCAGATCCTCCTTACCTCCAATGTGAGTTGTGTATTTGACTAAGTTTAGATAAGGGGATTCCTAACCCAGAAAAATTAATGGGACACAGCCACCCATTTTGAGGAGAAGAATTCAGACTGGCCCTTGAACAACACCCCCAGCATTCAGCAGATAGTCTAGAGCGAGCACAGTGTTCTGACCAGCTTTCTATTTAAAGTGAGTTTCATAATCAAGAGTCTAATTACTGAAAGGCTTTCATTGACATGAGATGGGAACTGGAGCAAAGCAAGTGACCTGACAATTCCACACCTAATAAAAGCCTAGGAGCCTAGAAGGAAGCAAAATCAGCTGAGGACACCAGACAGAAGCTAATCAAGGTTCAGAGCCAAGTTAAGGGTTTGAGAGAGCAACATAACAACCAAGAAAACATTGAGTTGGATGTATGTATGTTCTGGTACATGATGATTCCACTCCCTGCATGTTCTCTCCTCATTAATAAGTTCACGTGATTGCTAGTCCCTGCTTATGTAATTATTTCCCCTCCAAACTCTCGGAGGTACATCCCTAGGCACACACATACTTGTATACCAGTGAGCATGCCACCTTCACCTACAAAGACAGCTGTGAACCCATCCTCAAGTATTGCTCTTCTCCTATATTTCATATTGACCATTCCTCTCCCCTTGGTTACCAAGACACTACCTCTCAAGTTGACCTTCAACTATGTGAAATTGAATGTACCAGTGATCTCAATGAGTCTGTATTTTAATCTCAACACTGTATGTACTTACGCTAGCTAGGAATAAACCTTGTTCTTCCTCTCTTCTTTCTGCCTGAAAAACAGAGATTTACCTCCACCAGCCCTTTAATCCTTTCTCTTCATGTTCTCTCCTAGCAGTTGCTTTCATTCATAACCTTCAATTATCACCTCTGTGCAGATGACTATTGAATTTAAATTCCATCCTGAAATCAGTCCCCAGAACCACTTCTAAATGTCCAATGGCTTGTGACCTTCTCCATCTGAATGTTCACTCCAGAACTTTACACTCAGTACATCCCTACCTAAGCTCACCATTTCTCCTATATTTCATCAAAAAAGAAATGACATTGCTCTATTTAAGATGGATAACCACCAAGAACCTATTGTATAACACATGGAACTCTGCTCAGTGTTATGTGGCAGCCTGGATGGTAGGGGAGTTTGGAGGAGAATGGGTAGATGTATATGTATGACTGACTCCCTTTACCATCCACCTAAAACTATCACATTTTATAATGTTTTCTGAAAAAAGAAATGAGCTTCTCCATCATCTCAAGCCCCCCAAACCTCTTCACCCTGCTTCCTTTTCATCTGCAGCTGATTCATCTTGGAGCTGTCGTCAATGTCAGCTCCATTTCATTTCCTGTATCTGCCTCTGCCACACCCCCTCACCACCACTCACCTTCAGGGTTACTATCATCGCTTCTGGTCTCTCGCATCTCTAATTCAACTTAAAAAGCCTTGCCAGAGTGATCTTCTAAAGCACTGCTCTGATCATCTTACTTCCCTAAGTCTAAAAACTTCCACGTCTCCTGACTCGCTCAGTCCACACACAAAAACAACTTCCTAACCGCAATCACAGTCCCCTTCCAATATCACATAAACTGACCACATCACCTACTGATCCCTTCACCCACCTTGAGCTGTCCAGCCAGACCGAACCAGCTGCTGTTCTCTGCACACTGCCACTTTCACCTCTGTGCCTCTGTTCCTGGGTTCACTTAGCTTGAGACACAGTCTCCCTTTGGGGTTTTTTAATCGCTAAGTCATGTCCAACTCTTTTGCGATCCCATGGACCGTGGCCTCCCAGGCTCCCCTGTCCATGGGATCTCCCAGACGAGAATACTGAAGTGGGTTGCCATTTCCTTCTCCAGGGGATCTTCCTAACCCAGGAATGGAACCTGCATCTCCTGCTTTGGTAGGCAGATTCTTGACTGCTGAGCCACCTGGGAATCCCAGTGCCCCTTTCCACAGACACAGCTCTCTGACTCAAATGCCATCTCGTCCTAGAAGTCAGCCCTAGTCTCCTGTTGAAAGTAAAGTTGTATTCAGCTGATCTCATTTATCTGTTTTTTTTTTTCATGACCCCATCACTTTGAAGTTTATGTTAAAGTTGCATAATAGCACCTCATTTTTTTACAAAGCAGAAAGTCCTTGAAATCAAAGCCAATATCTTCACATACACAACAGCTGTTTATCACACAAGCACTTACCTCAAGCCTGCTGCAGGGTCAGTGCTTAACATTCACTGGATTACTGATCATATATGAATGAATACAGGTGTCTGAATGCTCACACCTGCTCACTAAACATGCCGACATTCATGGTGACAAAAGTATGAATCAATCACTCATCAATGAATCTCTTAACCATAAAGTTTACAATGTTCCCATGGTGAGAGTCGTATATAAATACTTGCCTGCCCACGTGCACTCATGCTTATAAAGACAGAAAAACAAACTCTTTGAATAAATGGGCAATGACTCTTTCTCCCAACACTGTGAGTCACCCTAGCATGGGCACCTACATAGAAGAAAGTGAAAACACTGATGTTGCTCTGAGAATTACCAGACCAGATGAAAGAGCTGCGGGGACTGGAAGAAATCCACGAGCATTGGATAGATATGAGAGCAAGGACTCAGGCCAGCCCAAGCTGCCGCTGACAAGGGAAAGAAACCCAGCCTAAGAAGGTGCTTTGGAGGGAAGAAAACCAAACTGCAGGCAATCCTAAAATGGCTCAATGTGAAAACACACAGCAAGCAATACTGATGTGGCTGGCGTGGAGCTGGGTGTGTGTGTGTGGGTGGGTGTGGGGGTGTGGGAGTAGGTGTGTGGATGGGGTGGGGAGGAATGTGGAAATGAATGAATGAATTCATGGCACCCTGATAAATTCCCTGTGGGAGAAAATCCAAGCGTCTGCTTCTAAGAGATAAACAGAAAGCTCTGCTCCTCAGAGGCATGGCCAGTGGCTGAACACCACGCTAATCTTCTCTGCACCGGGTCCCAGGCACCGCGGCAAATGTGTGTCCAAAAAAAAAAAAAGGAGGCAAATAAGGGAATCTCACTAAAGGCAATAACGTGAATTCAAATACTCTTTGCAGTTTGGATGAAAGGAACCCAAATTGATGTTGTTTCAAAGAGGGTATAGGAGCGAGAGCAGAGAAATAGATTAATTTGGCTGGAGAGATGGGGAGGACTCCCTGGTTAAAGGGGTGGGGACCGGCCAGCTGCCAGTGAGCGAGCGATGCCTTCCGGTTGCCATGCACTCTGTCCTCCGCTGAGCGCTTTTCATTTCTTGCGTCGTTTGATCTTCTAAGCGCGGAGAAGAAAAGCAGCGCAGGTGCTATTACCGCCTCCCCAGGGGAGGAGCTAAGTAAAGCCCAAGGGAGCCACGCACTGGTCTGCCTCCCCTTTAGGTTTAATCCAGGGCTTCAGGTGGACACTTCTAGGGCACCAGGAGGATGTACTGAAACCCAGATGCAAGCGTAAGGTGACACCTGTGAGTCTGCATTTTTCTCACTTACGGGTGAGGCTGATGCTGCTGCCCACTGAGGACCACACCAGTGACTTTGGATGCCATTTCTGTGGGTGTTGAATTTGAAAAGCTTGAATCAATGAAAGCAGACCACTGGCTCTTCATTTGAAGGATGTTATTTCATTTACATGTACTAAAATTCTAGAACAGGTGTCACCAAGGAGTTCCTGGGGAGGACTAGGTGGTCTTCGGTGCCACTGGGCTTGACCAACTGGAGGGACGACTTCTCGCATCTGTGTGGTGACCCTGCACACGTCACAGATCCTCTTGCTGTTCAGTAACTCAGTCGTTTCCAACTCTTTGCGACCCCATGGACTGCAGTACCTCAGGCTTCCCTGTCCTTCACTGTCTCCCCGAGTTTGCTCAAACTCATATCCATAGACTCAGTGATGCCATCTGACCATCTCATCCTCTGTCACCCTCTTCTCCTCCTGCCTTCAATCTTTTCCAGCATCAGGGTCTTTTCCAATGAGATGGCTCTTCCCATTGGGTGATCAAACTATTGGAGCTTCAACTACAGCATCAATCCTTCCAGTGGTTATATTCAGGGTTGATTTACTTTAAGATTGACTGGTGTGATCTCCTTGCAGTCCAAGGGACTCTCAAGAGTCTTCTTCAGCACCACAGTAGATCTCTGTTTTCCAAGTGATCAGAATCAGCGGTCATCCTCTCTGGAACCTTATCATCCTGCTGCTGGAGCTGGAGAAGACTCCTTGTTTTAACTGGTTTGGCTCTTTCAAAGCCCCCCAAAGTCCAGGAACATGGAGACTCCAAAGGAAGCTGGTGACACAGACTAACTTGACTTCTTGCGTTTCTGCGAGAACCTAACACAATTCAAAACAGGACTCTGATCCCCCATTGCTGACCTCGTACTCTGGTTCAGAGTTAAGAGAAAAGGTCAGCTCCTCACAGACCAAGCACACCTACATCCCACCGTTTAAAACACATTCCTTTGGGACTGTGAGTCCTTTTAGTTTCTAAATGTGGTATATGCATACCATAGAATGTTATGCAGACTTAAAAAGGAGACAAATTCTGACACATCCTCAACATGGATGAACCTTGAGGACTTCCTGCTAAATGAAATAAGTCAAACACAAAAAGACACATGATGTATGATTCCACTTAGATAAGGTACCTAGAGTTGTCAGATCCATAGAGAGAGAAAGCAGAAGGGTGGTTGCCAGGGGCTGGGAGGATGGAGGAATTAGGTTTTTGTTTAATGGGTACAGGATTTTAAGATGAAAAGAGTTCTGAGGATAGATGATGGTGATGATAGTATAGCACTCTGAATATGCTTAATGCCCCTGAATTCAACACTTAAAACTGGTTAAGATGGTAAATTTTATATTATGTGTATTTTATCACAATATAAAACAGAGGGAAAATGTTGTTCTAAAACTATAATCATTCCTGGGAGAACTGTTTAACACTTTAAAATTCTAATCATTTAGCAACATCAGGGGAATTTATGGATTAGATTTCTTGTGACAACTAGCTGATAAAGAAGACAGCGCTAGGATAAGGAAAGGGAGGTGCAGGAGGGGTGAGGGAAGGCCCCCTAAAGGCAATGCTGTGTGTGCATTAGTCTCTCATCTGTGTCGACTCTTTGCCATCCCATGGAATATAGCCTGCCAGGCTCCTCTGTCCATGGCATTTCAGGCAAGAATACTGGAGTGGGTTGCCATGCCCTTCTCCAAGGGATCTTCCCGGACCAAGGACTAAACCTAGGCCTCCTGCATTACAGGCAGATTCTTTACCGTCTGAGCCACCCGGGAAGCCCAAATCACCGAAGGCTACCGTTGCCGGCTTCCATGTTTTGCTGAAAGCCAGGTCTGTTCCACCTGTAGCCCCTGGGCTCTGCTCTGGGTATCTGGACTCCGAAGCCTCTGGGCTAGATATGGTCCTCCTCTCTCTGTGCCTGTCCCTGCCCCCAAGCTCAAGCTGAGCTGTGATTGGCTTGAGGAGTAGCACCCCGGAGGCTCTGTTCTGTCTCACTGGACATAACTTAGGGTCACTGCCGCAGCTGGGCACTGAGCAGCCCTCTTTTCCCATCTTCAACGGGCTCATGGAGACCATCATAAAGAAAGATTCCAATATCCTGCTACCCTACCCCAGGGCCTGCCACACGTGGCCTCACTGCCAGCCCTGAATGCCCTTCAGAGACAGCAAACCTCCAGGAAAAATTAAATCCTCACCAAATACCCTTTAATTTTATCCATTCGGCTTAATGAAGGTTCCAGTCTTAATGACCTCGGAGGCTTTCCGTCTGATGGTTCCGCTGGCGACTAAAGCCTGTGCTGTACTTCCCACCCCCCGCAGCCTGCAGTCTCAAGCATCGCCTCTAATCTTATTTTCTATTTCTGGGCTCCACTGCATTAGCACCTTTTTATTTCTCCTGGCATGTTTGACAGTGAGTTCAGGCTAGTGAGAACCATCTCTTTGTGCAGGCAAACGGGGATTGCACTGGTTGTTTAGGATAATGACTTACGGTTAAAATTACCCCAGGATGTCATAATTACATGGGCACTGCTGTTTTGTTTGACAAGGTGGAGAGGCAGACTCAGGTGGCCTGTAGGCAGTTCCTTGGGGTAGATGAGAAAGAAAGAGAAGCTGATGTGTACCCAAACACCTGCCCCTGCCCCCTCCCCACAGAAAGCATGAGGACAGGGAACAGAGGCTTGTGATGGGGAAGAAAGATGTTCACTCCCCATCACCCCCACCACGTGCCTTCTCCTCAACCAGGATGGACAGGGAAATTTGTAGAATTCCCCCCAAATGCCCCACAACCATGAACATCACACCCTATGGAGTCACCACAGTAACTGAAATTCACAAATGAAACTTCCCTTGGACCCAACTCCTTGAAGGGAAGAATGGAAATGTTCTTGCAGGAGGTGGGGGCCGGTGTGGGGTGGGGCTCATAAATAATACAAGCTAGGTTAATTATAGGTGCTCTATCTACTGCGATTATTTTTTTACCTTTGCTTTTAGTAGTGAAATAAACAGGATCTCATGTGAAGTGTCTCGTAGAATGTAGTGGTATATGGTGCTGCGGATTCGCTTTTGCCCAACCAGCCCTCTGCCCCTGCCCATCTCCACCCCAGCTGCTGCTTCCAAGGAGGAACAGGGTGGGGACCTCTGCTTGACAGCCACTGCTCTGCTCTGTCAACTTCTAGCAGGACCCGAGGGGGTAATAGCAGAGACCAGAAGGGACAAGTTTTAAAAGCTTGCTTCCTGCCAAGGTAGGAGGTCAAACAGGAAGGGCAGGATGGTGAGGTTATAGGGCCCCAGGGGGGATTCCCTGTAGGGCCAGAAAATGAGCAGAAATGGGATAAAGGCTAAGATAAGTGCACCCTAAAAGGAGGGCAAGTTACACCAAGGGGTCAATACAACTAAGAGTATGTGAACCAGGACTTTAGAGCCAGCCCTGGGTCTGATCCCAGCCCCACCAGGAGGACGTGTGTGTCCTTTGATACTGACCGGGTTGTTCGACCTTCCCCAACCAATAGAAGTTGACTAGAGGCCAGACAAGAAATTCAGCCAAGGCTTTATCTGTGCTCCTGCACCAGCTGCAGGGAAGAGTTTAAACAAGTAACAGGTTCCCTAGATCACTCGAGGAGTGGGGAAGAAGAGCTGGTTCCTTATATGGGGTGAGGGTTGGGGTATGTCAAGGGATCAGGCTGGAGGGTACGCCTCCTGCCCACCCGTCTAGTGGTGACTTATGCAAGGGACACACACTACCTTGCTTTTGCTCCTGGCTCTTTAGGAAGTGGCAGTAGAGGTTTCTTGGTCTCTTTATACCTTTGGTTACAGAATTTGCCCCAGCTGCACATGCGTAGTTATTTTCAGTCCCATACAGTTTCTTTGTATTTTGTTGCTGGAAGAGAGATGTATCCAGATGCAAGCACTGCAGCAAAGGGTTCCAGGCCCAGCTAGTCTCACCTTAACTTCTCTGGGACTCAGTTTTCTCCTTTCTAAAATGAGAACAATAACAGATCTTAATTTCCAGCAAGGACTCTTGTGAGACCTGCTTCCCCAGACCCCAAATTGCTATCTTGCTCCTTTGTTGGGAAGTCCCCCAAAGGCTGTATTCAGGAAAGGGTCAGGACAAGATTCCAAGGATGGTTTGGAGGCTGAATTGAGTCTGGAGGGGATGGCACAGTGAGGGGTGAACTGGGAGAGCCGGAAAGGGCCCCAGCCTGCATTTGTTTGTCAGCAGGGAGAAAGGGAGCCCAGAGGGGTTTATGAAGTGAGGCGCCCCACCGCCTTACCCCAAGAAAGCTGATTTTTTTTTTAATCCGACTTCTAATCTTTGTAATTACTGCCGCGGGGCCGAGGCACCAGGGAGGAGGAACCTTGTACACCATCTTCTTTTGTTTTCCTCTCCATCAGAGAGACCTTGAGACCTCCCCAAGGTCTTGAAACAAAATTACATTTTTTTCCTAGAGCGGGCCAGGCTCAGCCTGGAAGAGTGAGCCTGAATCCCAGCCTCCCAGGTCGCCCACTGAGGCTCCCATAGAAGCAAAGAGGCAACAGGCCATTTTTCAAATGACACTAATTAATATGGGGATTATTGGAAAAGCAAATCTACTTCGGCTGCTTGATTAAAACCCTCTGTGCTCCCCAGTGACACCGTCTGTCCAATGGGCTTTTTGGCAGGCGCTTGTGAGGAGGCAGCGGAGAAAGGCTCGAGCTTGGTCCCCATCCCCAGCCTGGTCTGGTGCTCAGGCTAGTCTGTCACTTGAGAGCCTGACTCAGGTTTCACCTGATCTCCTGACACAGAGGGTGTGATTAGCACAGAGAACGAGAACAAAGAGGGGGTATGATCTCATGCAAAGACCCAGAAGACGTGAGTTTAAGGCCAGCTTCATCTTTCACTGGTCAGGCTGTGTGTGTGGGGGGGGCGGGGTGGGGGCAGTGTGGGGGGGTTGGTGCTAAGTTACTTCAGTTGTGTCTGACTCTTTGCGACCCTATGGACCATAGCCCACCAGACTCCTCTGTCGATGGGATTCTCCAGGCATGAACACTGGAGTGGGTTGCCACAGCCTTCTCCTGGGGATCTTCCTGACCCAGGGGTCGAACCCACATTTCTTTGGCATTGGCAGGCAGGTTCTTTTCCACTAGGGCACCTGAGAAGCCCCACTGGTCAGGCTTACCTGACCCTAACTTCTTGGACAGTTGCAAAGTAAGACTGATATAAGCTTGTGCATCCTACTGTAACGGAAACAAAAGAACTTTCCAAATCCCAAAGCCTTGCTCAGTTGTGATCATTGGGATGGTACTCAGAGACAGGGGGCAGTGGAAAATTCAGCAACATCACGGCATGCAGTGCAAGTGATGGGGGACAGTCCCGGTCTAAGGGGATTGGAATCACACTGAACGTCTCTAACTGAGAAATGTGGTGTCAGAGAGACTGCCAGGTCCAGCCCCCTCCGCCTCACTTGCTGACCCTGAGGATGCTGTTCCCAAGGCCCACCCACTCATGATGCTGCCCTGGAGACCCCAGTCCCCAGGGAGCTCCTGGGAGACCCCCTCCCTCTTTACCACGTACTCTCCACCAGCGTGCTGTTTCTTTCTGATGTGTAGATTCATGTATGCGTAGAAACATCTTTGAGATGCTCTGCTGTGCATGTCTTTCTGTCTGACTGGCCTAGTGGCAGAGTGCCCACAGTCTGGTGCATCTAATGGGCTCGATAACAGGTTTTGACCAGTAGAACCAGGTTCTCTCCCATTCTCTCAGTGCCTGGCTTTGTGGGGTGTCCCTGACATCTTCATTTCCTGAGACCTGTTTCCCTAAGGCTCTCCCTGCCTTCAGGACCCTTGCTGAGGCCCCAGCCCCATCCTCTGCCAGGATGCCTGTGCTCCATCACACTCCCAAGGCCAGGCTGGGGGACTTTTTCTCTTGCAATGATACCTTCCCCTAGCCATCCACACCCATCAAAGAAAGACCAGGGGCAAAGTTTTGCAGGGTAGACGTTTGAGGAGACGGTCCTAAAAGATACATCCTCAAGTTAGCAGAGCTGGGTTGTCATTCTCTTTATCTCTCTAGGCCTTTGCTTCCTCATCTGTGAAATAAAGGGCCTGGACCAGGTGACCCTGCAGTGCCTCCCACCTCGAAGAGTCTGCAGTCCACCAAGGAAGACAGGAGGGCAGTCAGGAATTACAGGAGAGAGAATTAAGTGCAGAGTCTGTGCCCAGACCCTGGGGCTTTAGTCTACAGGTCTGCCCATCCTAGTCCGTTTCATCAAGGACAGCGTAGGCAACCATGAAAGGGTGACGATAGCTGAGCAACCAGGTCTGAACACACTGCGTGGTGGTGAGCTCACTGAAGGACAGTCCGACACCCCCCACCCCTGCCAATGTCTTACACACTGCTTTCCAGGGTCTCCCTTGTTATCTGTTAGCCGCACCTCTGCTGCTGCTGCTGAGTTGCTTCAGTCGTGTCCGACTCCTAGTGACCCCACGGACTATAGCCTACCAGGCTCCTCCGCCCATGGGATTGGCCAGGCAAGAGTAAGCCAAACTGTCAAAACTGGAAAAAATCTGGTTATAAGAGAAAGTCTGCTTTTCCCCCATCATTTTTGTGGTATCTTTTTGCTGTTTATATACAGGAAAGAAAACACAGGGGATTATGCAGGAAGATTTATCTATGCCCAGTCTTCTTGCTTTCTTGAGGCTCTGAAATACATTCCATATTATTCTAAAAAATAATCATAATAATAAAGAGAATTAAGCCCTTTGATAGGAGAGTTGGCAGCTTGTGTTCAAACCCTGACTTTGGCTCTTAGAAACTGTCTGGTTTGAACCAGGTGATAACCGTCCGGACGCTTACTCTGTTCATTCCTAAGATGGCATGTCTACTCAAATGTGACTGCAGCGGGGATTGAGCTATGCCCTCCACACCTGGCATACTATAGGTATCAACAAGCGATAGTTCAGGGTTATAGCATAGATAGTTCAGGGTATCGTGATACTAAGAAGGGGTCTGAATTGCATGGGAAAGCCACACCCAGGACCACCTGGAGTTTTGCCCTGCTTCTGAGTTCCAGTTTGGCTTTGTGAAATTATTCAGTTCTTTCTGTTTTAAATGGAAGAAATCTCCAAAATGACTCTTCTGGATCCAACATCATGAGCAGTGACACATTGCGGTCTGAGGTTGGTTAAGTGGCTCTGAGTCTGATGTCCCAGGGCTTCTCTATGGTCTGTTTTTTTGCCCCCAGTACAAATTCTCACCCCATTTTTCTACAGGAGGAACTTACTCCCTGGCCTTCCCAGCCATGCTGCCTCCAAAGCACCAGCTCCAGCCTGCAACCCCCGACTGCAGGAGAATACAGACAGTCTGATTTCTTGGCCTCTTGAAGCTGTGTTGTGCCACTCGCCTGAGATGGCAATTTCTTTTCTGTTGTTCTGTTGAATATATTTTTAAAGACGAGTCCCTCGGCCGCCGCTGCCTCGCTTTTCTTTGTGGTTAGACGCAATGACTAGACATCCGCATGTACTTACAAGTCAATTTTCTTTTAATGATGATTTTACCTGCTCTGAAGCTTATCAGAAGGAGGGTTCATGTACCCAGGGTCTCAGCTTGGAGCTTTCAGTGGGTCTCGGCAGCTGTTCTATAGGCAGATGCACCTGTTTTGAATTTCATCAATGTAATGCTAATATGCAAAGCGATTTGTGACGCAGGAGACCAGAACCAACAGTGAAAGAAACAGTGAGTGGGGCTATAAATCACTTTCCATCAGCCGCTGAGCTTTCGCGGGGATTCAGCGGGGGTTCTGCTGGCAGTGGGACCCCGCACCAGCCCCTTAACTGACTTCTGTTCTCTGAGAGAGGGTCCGGAGGGACACTGTTAAATCCGGCATGAAGGAATTAGAGGGGGTTCAGGTGGAAGAGAGACCTTGGGCTAAACGAGGGAGCAGGGGAGGGAGGGCATTTATTAGACAAAATGTATCAAGAAACACGTTCAGATCTGCTTCTAGCACTCTGGCTGGCAACTTTCTAGAGATTTGAATGGAGCATTCTGGAAGGGTTGCTCTACATCTTACCAAGAACAAGGGCTCCATTAGGGCCCATTAGAAACTCAAGTCTATAATCTCTATCTCAGACAACCCTCCACTTCAAAGAATTGCTCTTATGACTTTGAATTAACCTCTGTCCATTAGCAAAACAGGATGGGCAAAAGCTCAGAGTCCAACAAGTACTATGATGGCTGAGCGAATTCCAAAGCCAAGGTTCTTGCCTTCTGTAGTCTCAGGGATGTCTCCTGAGATGCCGTCAGCTCATGGCTGCACACCTGTGTAAGGGAGCCAACCCATCTACCTAGGTGCCAGCCTGGACCGTCTCTCTAAGGAGAGCTACAAGGTCATCACTGTTCCTTGCTTCATTTCTCAGAGGAATGTGGATGGACACAGCATAAAGCAATGTGTGGCTACGGGAGAAAAGCTGGTCACCCCCTTTCCTCTGTCCGACTTGCTTCACTCATATGATCATCTCCAGGTCCCTCAATGCTGCTGCCAGTGGCATTATTTCAGTCTTTTTAGGGGTGAATAACATTCCATTGCTTTGCTGTGGTTGTTTAGACACTTAAGTCGTGTCCAATTCTTTGCAACCCCATGGACTGCACCATGCCAGGCTCCCCTGTCCTTCACTGTCTTCCGGAGCTTGCTCAAACTCATGGCCATAGTGTCAGTGATGCCATCCAATCATCTCATCCTCTGTCATCCCCTTCTCCTCCTGCCCTCAAATCTTTTCCAGCATCAGGGTCTTTTCCAAGGAGTCAGTTCTTTGCACTGCGTGTCCAAAGGATTGGAGCTTCAGCTTCAGCATCAGTCCTTCCAATGAATATTCAGGGTTGATTTCTTTTAGGATTGACTCGTTTGATCTTCTTGTTATCCAGGGGACTCTCAGGAGTCTTCTCCAGCACCACAATTCTAAACATCAATTCTTCAGTGCTCAGCCTTCTTTATGGTCCAATTCTCACATCCATACATGACTATTGGAAAAAACATTTATTTGGCTATACATATATACATATTTGACTTATATTCCATTGTGTATATATGTATATGTATGTGTGTATACATACCACATATCACATGTGTATGTGTGTGTGTGTGTGCACCACCTCTTCTGTATCCATTCCTCTATCTCTCGTATGTGGAATCTAACTTTTTAAAAATGATACAAATGAATTTATATACAAAAGAGAAACAGACTTACAGATATAAAAACTAATGGTTAATATAGATACAGATATAATATATTATATATTACAATATATCATATGCTGCTGCTGCTAAGTCGCTTCAGTTGTGTCCAAATCTGTGCAACCCCATAGACAGCAGCCCACCAGGCTCCCCCGTCCCTGGGATTCCCCAGACAAGAACGCTGGAGTGGGTTGCCATTTCCTTCTCCAATGCATGAAAGTGAAAAGTGAAAGTGAAGTCGCTCAGTCGTGTCTGACTCGTAGCGACTCCATGGACTGCAGCCTACCAGACTCCTCTGTCCATGGGATTTTCCAGGCAAGAGTACTGGAGTGGGGTGCCATTGCCTTCTCCGAATATAATATATACAGATATAATATAGTACAGGTATCAAACTAATGGTTATCAAAGGGAAACGCTGGGGGATGGGGGGAAAATAGGAGCCTGGGATGAACATATGCACTATTGTATACAAGATAACCAAAAAAAAAAAAAAAAACTTCATTTGATGTACAGCCTTCTGTTTCAAAAAACTAATAAGACTGTGCCTTGACTTCTAATGGACAAAACAGTTCTCAGAGCTTCCTGAGACGTTCTTCCCAGGTTATAATCCTCAAATTTGGCTCAAATAAAATTTTCCATTTCTTTCAAAAAAAGGATAATCAATAAAAATCTACTGTAGAGCACAGAGAGCTCTACTCAACATTCTGTGATAACCTATATAAGAAAAGAATCTAAAACAACAAAGAATACATTTATTATTCTGTGTGTAACTGAATCACTTTGCTATACACCTGAAACTAACACATTATAAATAACTATACTCCAACACAATTTTTAAAATAAATAAATTTTTAAAAGGACAGTCACCACCCTTTTACTGTCACTGGAGCTGCCTGCTTCTCATGATTTGCAGAAGGAAACAACAACCCTGTCCAGTAGTCTTGCCTGGAAAACACCATGGACAGAAAGGCCTGCCAGGCTACCGTTGTTGGGGTTGCAAACATTCAGACTCAACTGAGCGACTGAGCACGCATGCTCCTCACAACTGAAAACAGGTTTGGCACCAGGCTGGAATTCTTCAGGTCAAGCCATAGTGTTTACCCTGAGTTTGGTAGTGTTGGGAACTCAGAATTTTCTGGAAACTTGCAGAGAAGGTTTGGATTTGGTGACAGGGGACACCAAGCTGGGGGGGGCAGGTGTGGTAAGAGAACCCACTTTCTATCCAAAATGCTTCTGTCCCAAGGGTTTAAGCAAAGGTTAAGGCAGGCTGTCAGGTCCACAGGATAAACAAGCATCTGGTGCGTGCAGGACAGCAGTTGGCACCGTCCTCAAAGAGTTCAAGCGGCCATAGCATGGACGCATGTGTATGCATGGCTGAGCACCTCTGCTGCTGCTGCTAAGTCACTTCAGTCGTGTCCGACTCTGTGTGACCCCATAGACGGCAGCCCACCAGGCTCCCCCGTCCCTGGGATTCTCCAGGCAAGATCACTAGAGTGGGGTGCCATTTCCTTCTCCAATGCTAGAAAGTGAAAAGTCAAAATGAAGTCGCTCAGTCGTGTCCGACCCTCAGCAACCCCATGGACAGCAGCCTACCGGGTTTCTCCATCCATGGGATTTTCCAGGCAAGAGTACTGGAGTGGGGTGCCATTGCCTTCTCCGGAGCACCTCTGCTACCTGACACTAACACAGCAGTGTTAATAGGCTCTAATACAACATAAAAAGACTTTTAAAACAAGCTAAATAAAAGCAAAAGGTGGTGGATCCCAAATGTCAGATGTCAGTGAGTTGAATGCTGTAGGATTTCAAGGAAGAACTTACGGTAGTGGACAAACAGGAAGTGATATTCAGTCTGGAACTCAGGAGCCAGAGCCCTAGTGGGGAGGGCCTTCTGGACAGAAAGAGCGATGTGGATAAAATGCGGTGATAGAAATGAACACAACAGGAAAGGCGAGAGGAGACTGAGGTGCAGGGAGCGCCAGGGGCAGCTTAGCATGAGCACAGCTGAGCCCGCACAGAACGCAAAAGGAAGCCACCCCAAACTTCGGGTCTTATTCTTATTTTTTTTTTAATATTTGTTTTAATTGGAGGCTAATTACTTAACAATATTGTAGTGGTTTTTGCCACACATTGACATGAATCAGCCATGGGTGTACATGTGTTCCCCATCCTGAAGCCCCCTCCCACCTCCCTCCCCATCCCATCCCTCAAGGTCATCCCAGTGCACCAGCCCTGATCACCCTGTCTCATGCATCAAACGTGGACTGGCGATCTGTTTCACATATGATAATATACATGTTTCAATGCTACTCTCTCAAATCATCCCACCCTGGCCTTCTCCCACAGAGGGTCTCAGTCTTGTGACTGGGGATGCAGGGGATGAAGTATGGGGGTGGGGAACCCATTGAGAGTCTTACCACCCAAGCCTGCAGGGTATCCTCACAGCTGCAAATAATCCATTTCCATCAACACTAGAGGGGGTTAGCTGCCAGCGTGTGAGCCCACAGGTGTCTGGGAAAGCATGTCCCCTACACACCCTGTGAGCCCACAGGTGTCTGGGGAAGGCGTTCCCCACATAGCTCACTCCCAGCTGATGCACTCAAGATTGGGACACCTGAGACTTCACCACTGACCTGACATCAAGGATGAGAATCACCCACAGAGTCAGCATCTGACTGTCTCCTGGTTTCACTCCTGACATCACTGCTTTTGAAGCCACAGTAGAACTCTAATCCCTCTGGATTTCCCAGGGAGAAAACACCGTTATTTACTTATTGGGTTGATTAAAAATGCACCCATTATCTGCATGCCTCCAGGCAACAGTAGAAAAATATATTTTTAAAGGATGAGAGTTCAATTAACAGAGATGCAGATGTACCTCCCACAAGTAGGCCAGTGGACTGTCCCCTGTTGGATGGATGAGGGCCCGGATAGGAGAGCTCTCACCTAGGGCTTCCCTGGTGGCTCAGCGGGTAAAGTGTCTGCCTGCAATGCAGGAAACCCAGGTTCGATTCCTGGGTCGGGAAGATCCCCTGGAGAAGGAAGTAGCAACCCACTCCAGTACCCTTGCCTGGAAAATCCCATGGACGGAGAAGCCTGGTAGGCTACAGTCCATGAGGTCCCTGGTAGGCTACAGTCCATGAGGTCCCTGGTAGGCTACAGTCCATGGGGTCCCTGGTAGGCTACAGTCCATGGGGTCACAAAGAGTCAGACACGACTGAGTGACTTCACTTTCTTTTCTTTCGCTTGTGAATCAGTGCATCTGGGCTCCCTAAGCCAGCAGTGGGGAGAGCGTGGAGATGTGAAGGTCCACCGCCACCACGTGTTTCCCAGCTCCCTGCTCTTTTCCATTCCAACCTGAGGCTCCTAGAGCGGTTCTCAGACTGGGCTTCCTGTCTGTGATGAGGTAACTCAGGTAATTCAGGTAACTCAGGGGGAAATGTGCAGGAAGGAGATTTGGAGAACGCAGTTAACCTGCTGCTTGTGTGTTATTTTGGCTTTGTGCTCAGTCATAACCTGGTTTGTGGTTAGGTTGTGACTAAACTGCAGAAATCTTTTTAAAACTCAGATTTGTATATCTGGAAAACATGAGCGTTTAACAGAATGAGGAAAGGACTGGGAGTTGGCTACTATTTAATGAAACGTCATCATATCAGCTCCTCCCTCACCCTTCCTTTCTCCATTACAAAATAAGGATTTGGGAATAATAAATTATCTCTAAGTTCCTATTCATCTCTAAATTTCTGCAAATGCAACCCAAAGTCAATATTCATCTTGAGTTGCAAGATGGAAAACACACACCTCTGCTTCCCTCCTTGGGTTTGGGTAATCCAAAGCTGTCCAGCATTTCTGCTCTCCTCCAACGTAAGGTCAGGGTAGTGAGGTCAGCCACTGGGAGAAAATATTTGTGCCAAATAATGATGGTTCAAGCCTCCCGAGCTCCCTGGGTCTTCTGGGGAGAAGGAAGTAGGTGCAAGACCCAGAGCCTACATTTTCTCCCAAACCCTTGCCCAGAGGGCAGTCCTTCTCTGCTCCGCCCCCTCCAGGTACAGTGAAGAGCTGATCCTGGAGGAGGAGACACTTGAGAGAGCTGACGTCCTCCCATCAGCTACAGTGCAAGAGACTGGCTGCTGGCCCAGCAATTGCTACTAAGAGACCACACTCCGCTGGGGATCGCAGCTGTGTTTGCATTAACTGTCTAGGGTGACTTACCCTCCCCAGAGGCTCCTGCACACAGGAGCCCCATGGCTCAGGTCAGAGAAGGCTTTGCTTTCAAGGAAAGGAGGGTGTTTACCGTCGATGTGATCATGCCACTGGGAGCCTGAGACTCATCTGGCTTCTGCTGCAGCTGGGTAAATGGCTGTCATAAACTTTTCTCTGCCTGGCCCAGATCACCTAGAGCTTTTATAAAATCCCCTCTACTTACCAAGTGGTTACAGTCGGGGGGCAACCATAGAGATGTCACCTCCACCGCAGGCTGCCCTTTATTCACCCCAAGAGAAAGCCCCAGATCGCAGGCACCTATGCTCAGGTGATGCTCTGATGCTTCGTCTCCCATCACCTCATTGACTTTTACAGCACCCACCTCATAAGCTTGTTGTGAAGATGAAATGAATTAACACTTTCAAAGCCCTGAAAAGTGTCCGATACAGCGTAAGTTCACGACAAGGGTTCATTGTTTTTATCCATTCAATCCAATGAATACTTATGAAGCACATACCTGTACCAGGTACTGAGCCTGGACTGGAGAAATAACAGTGGGTGATGAAGACCCGATTCCTCTCTGTCCTCCAGATGCTTAGACTGTATGGGCAGAATCCACAGGCGTTCTTGGGCACTTTCTGCAGAGCATAAAAATCTTCCCTACGAAGTGCAAAGAGCAGCCTCTGAAATTCCCACTTTCCAAGACAAGATGTTTGAAAGTTTGCCCAAGCTGACCTCTGCCTGAGAAGCAGAGCAGGGGACTCACGCTCTGCATCCCCTTGGGCTCTTCAAGGTGCCGGTTGTCAAAGCTGATCCCTAAGACTGAAAGTCTGTCCATCCGGTTTCAATCCCACATTTACCTATTGAAAAACTATCTTTCATCCAGGACCTCAGATCCATTTTCTAGCAGAGCTATACCAGTTAGAATTAATCTTCAATTCAACCCTTTCAGGAAAATTGTCCTTCATCTATAAGAAACAAGGACAAAAATAACACTGAGGAAATGATCCCATCTCCACCTTTAATCAACTCATTTTGGTATCCCAAAAACCTTATTAAGTGATGACCTGATATTAAATAGACAGTCTCTCCAGCACAGCCAAAGTATCTCAGCCCGGTTTCCTTCTCTTCAGGTGTAGAGGACAGCCACTCAGCAACCTCAGTGAATAACCCTGGGAGGGACATCCAATTCTTGATATGCCCAGCAGCTATGTAGGGAGAAAAATTAATTTCATTAATCCATCATTTAAAAATATTGAGTATGTGGTATATGCTAGACCATAGAAGTAAAAAGAACAAGAAACATCTCTTCATTCAAGGAGCTTTCAATCCTCTAGGGGACACGAATGTAGAAAACATACAATGCAGATGGATAAGCTGATAACAGAAATATGATCCAGTGACTCCCTACTGCTGAGTAATTTGTTTAAAACAGTATTTCATTGCTGATAGCCTTTCTAGTCTCAGAAACTATTCTCAACTATTCTCTGGAAATTCCTAGGATATACTAGGTTGATTAATCCGTTTTCCTGCCATGCCCATCCCTCCTACTTCTTGTCCATATGGTAAACTCCTATGCATCCTTTGAAATCCTTTTCAGACTACCCCAGTTATTTTAAGCATTCCCTTTTCTATATCACTTCTCTAATTTTTTCATCTTTCTCTTGTTGCACATATTATTCTATAGTCTGATAAATTACCTGTGTGTCCATATTCTGCACTAGATGACATGTTTCTTTAGGGATTCACACAGTACCTAGCCCATACTCGATGTTCTTAAATGTTGATGGAAAATTGAAAATGTTGTAAATTGTGCATAAGAAATAATGCTATTACTACTATGACCATTATCATAACTACTATTTTTGAGAAGTTTTATGAGCCAGGCATTTTGACAAATAGTTTACATACATTTTCTCAGGTTTTCTTCAAAACAACTGTGAAAGCAGGTAGTCTTGCAGATGGCTTCTCCAGCAAGTGATGCTTCACAAAAAGAACATATTGTATGAATTGCTGCTTTTCCTCCATTCTTGTTTTCCTCTCTTACACACGCACTCTGATAATCCATTTTACTATTTTGCTATTGCTTGGAATTTGTAATCTGACTCAGACATGTCATTTCTGTATTCCTATACTGCCCCACAGATGAACATACCCATCTAATATAACTATTAGTTTGGTCTCTTGCTTTCTTCATTAGTTTAAAAGTTCCTTGAAGGCAGGCAGGCCTCATTCACTTTTTTTATCTGAAATAAGCATCATGGTGCCTAGAACACAATAAGTGTTCAATGAGTAAAAGGAAGAGGGGAAAGGAGGAAGGAAGGAAGGAGGAGAGGGAGAAGGGTAAGGGAGGGAGGCAGAGTATCTGCCCTGAGCCAGGGGAGTTATTTATTCAAAAGATAGAAAATATTATTCCTCATAAAACCCAAACACTCTTCAGCCAAGCAACGGGAAAACAAGATCAGTTAGCACACTGGAGTCTGGAATAACTGAGTTAACCAATCGCTTGAAATGATATCTCTTGATATAGCGAACCCATTTTATAAAGAGAAGACTAAGGAATCTTGGTGAAATAAATGACCTTTGCATCTTCAGTTAAATTTCAGTAATGTGACCTTTCACTTCCAGCCCACTTCTGTGACTTACTAGACCCAACTCTTCCTGAGAATAACCCCTTGGATTTTTGTAGGCTCTATTTCCCCAACGAAACTGAGCAGTACCCATGGAATCTGAGTATCCATGTATTTAATAACACCTGTACTACCTACTCTGTGCCAGGGCACTGGGTTCACAGAGGCCTGTGCTCTGAAAGCGCCTGTTTTTAGAATGGGTGGTCACACCACCGTGTTCATGAACCCTACTTCCCACGGTCAGCACAGAAATGGTGGTAACATTGGTGTACTCAACTCACCAATAAAGCTTTCGAATCTACTGTAAAAGCAAGGAGAGGGAAATAATAAACACCTGAGATTGAATTGGCCTCTGATTTTAACCTAAGAATGGGAGTGACTTTGGGGGAACATGTGATGCATAGAAAATGTAAAATGTGCCCATTTCATTTTTTTCCTGCATTGTATTTAACTATTTGGCTCAGTTCAGTTCAGTCACCCAGCTGTGTCTGACTCTTTGAGACCCCATGGACTGCAGCACGCCAGGCCTCCCTGTCCATCACCAATTCCCGGAGTTTACTCAAACTCATGTCCATTGAGTCAGAGATGCCATCCAACCATCTCATCCTCTGTTGTCCCCTCTCCTCTTGCCTTCTATCTTTCCCAGCAGCAGGGTCTTTACAAATGAGTCAGTTCTTTGCATCAGGTGGTCAAAGTATCGCAGTTTCAGCTTCAGCACCAGTTCTTCCAACAAATATTCAGGACTCATTTCCTTCAGGATGGACTGGGTGGATCTCCTTGCTATTATCTGTGATAAATGCCTTTCCAGAGAGACTCTGTAGACTCATTAGAAGCTACCTTTTGACTTGAGTCACACAACCTATATTCCCTTCCTCCCATATTCTGTTATCTGACCTGCAGTCAGCCTCTGGCACATCCAGGGTTGTTTTTGTTAAGTTGTCCAGTCATGTCTGACCCTTTTGAGAGCCCGTGAACCACAGCCTACCAGGCTCCTCTGTCCATGAGATTTCTCAGGCAAGAATACTAGAGTGGGTTGCCATTTCCTCCAGGGGATCTTCCTGACCCAGGGATTGAACCCAGGTCTCCTGTGTCTCTTGCACTGGCAGGTGGATTCTTTACCACTGAGCCACCTGGGAAGCCTCAGATCCCAGGACTCCATGACAAAACTCATCTTTCTCCCAAGACAGAGAGGGAGGAGTTGTCTGTGCTCAGAGCTCCCCACAGAGGAGGCTGCTCAGAGTGGTCCACAGACCTGAATCTCTTTCCCCATCTTCTCCCCTGATGGAGACATGGTGCTCCTCCCACTTTCCAGCTTCCAGGGGAGACAACTGCTCCAGGTCGGTCTCACTGCCAAAGAGCCACCCATTGACTCTCAGTGGTAATAGTTCTACAGGATAAGCCAGAGTCCTACAAGCACAGAAGGAGAAAATTAAGCTCTTTTGGGGGTAGAAGTAAGCACTTTTCCCCATGCAGAGATCACCACTTCCCTCCCCCTTCACCTTGCAACTTCCCAGACACCTGTGGCTTCAAAGCCCCAGGCAAGTGTTAGGTTGTCACACCAAACCTTGATGCCCCAAGCGCTCCCCACCCACCAGAGCTGCTCAGGCAGCGGGAAGGCGATTATAACCTGTAATTTCTCATCTCTGTTAGCAGGTGACAGGCTCCCATAACATGGCATCCATATGGCATCACCCCTTCTGTCGAGCACAATTTTAGGGCAAGATTCATACCGCTTCTCTCTGTGCTCAAAATAGATGCCCAAAATTGGGATAGAATTTACATAAGTTGGCTGAAGAGACTGTGTTCAATTAAAAAGCTTTTGTTGCCAAGGAATTTTTTTAGTTGATACATATGCTCCTTTATTGCAGTCCCATAGGGGAAAGATGTTAGTTATCTCTCCTCTCTGTCTCGCTCTCTTTTCTTCCTCCCTTTCTCCATCCATCCTGTAATTAATAAGGTGAGGGAGGGGCAAGTATCTGCCTTTAAGGCTGAAAGAATGGAAAAAAAAAAAAAACTCACCCATATGGAAATAACAGGGATCCTGGCCCAGGAGAAACAGAAGCAAGTGATGCCTGCCCTCTTGCCTAGCCTGGGGCAGGGCAAGCTGCAGAGCTCTTCTCTGCTCGGATTCTGGGCTCTGTCCCAGGGTGAACGGGCTGCCTTACATTGCAATCACTGCAAATTCGATGGGATGTGTTTTCAATTGCACTGACACTGAGGTATGAAAAACATGTTTTTTTCAGTCATGAAATAATACTGTTCTTGGGCCCAAACTGGGCAACAGAAAGTATAACAGAGGGGAAATTTCATCGGCAATTTGAAAGTCAATGATGAACTCCGTGAATGCCTTTCCTTCCAGCCTGTATTGCAAATGTGTATATTCACACAAATTTGGGATCGTAATATATACCTACTTTTGTAACTTGGCATTTTTGTTTAATACCATAATATAATTTCCTGAGCCTCTTTCTATAGCATATGTTTTAGGAACATCACTTTAATAGCTATACTATAATGTACTGATTCTTTTCTCTGTTTTGGATATTTATGGTATTTCCAATTGTGTTGCTCTCCTTATATAAATATTGCTGCATTTAACAGTCTTGACTTGGTATGCACTTCTGATTACTTCCTTAGGATAAATCTGCATGGCCTGAGGTTTAAGGTGTATGTTTGATAGTGAAAGAAGTGTCACGAGCTTTTCACATGCTTCGGGACTGGTTCATCGTGTGATTAATGCATGCATTTTTTTTACAAAGCCTGTTTAGCATCAGAAATGAAATAAGCGTTTAAGGAAATAATTTGTGGGACTTCCCTGGCAATCCAGTGGTTAAGACTTCCTCTTCCAATGCAGGGAGTGTGAATGATACCTGATCAGGAAGCTAAGATAGCACATGCCTCGAGGCCAAAAAACCAAAAAAAACTAAGACAGAAACAATGTTGGAACAAATTCAATAAAGACTTTAAAAATGGTCCACATGAAAAAAAAATTTTTTTTTAATTGTTTCTTGAATGTTTTTTTATGGAAAGCTAAATAACACTGGATTGAACATCTGTGGTTTGGCCCCTTTTTCTACAAAGCAAATACACAGTCGTCTCCACTCTGGGGCTCCAGTATAACTAAGGACCACTCACACTTAGATTCAGGAGTGGCCGATGAGAATCACAATGAGAGGCAGGCCTTGGATTTACACTCAGACTCTTTCCTCTGAGATTACTGAGTGGGTGGAGCATAACCAGGAGATTCTAAGACTTCTCTGCCCCAGCATAGGAAGAGTCCACCCAAGTATCAAGCTATCGTGGAAAGAAGCAGAGCAAAGAGAGGGAGATGAGTAGATTCCTGACAGTATTTATCAGCTCTGACCTACCTGTGCCTAAAGCTAACAAAACCACCCCCACAAATTTTTCAGTTACATGAGCCATACAATCCCTCTGTGACTTAAAATGATTTAATTTTTCATTGGGTACAACCTAAAATGTCCAGCTAACACAGACCACCTTCAAGAGTTAAACCCAGAGTCTTGAACTTATATTGAAGTCCTCTGCAAAGAGAACTAATAAACTATTAGATTATCTATCACCTGCCATGAATAGGGGTGCATGCTAACATCTACAGGAAAATTTCAGCAAAACCAGCTCCAAGCTTCTCAAAGTTTGTTTTTGTTTGTTGCTGTTTAGTCGTTAAGACATATCTGACTCTTTGCAACCCAATGGACTGTAGCCCACCAGGCTCCTCTGTTCATGGGATTTCCCAGGCAAGAATATTGGAGTGGGTTGTCATTTCCTACTCCAGAGGATCTTCTCAACTCAGGGATTGAATCTATGTCTCCTGCATTGCAGACAGTTTCTTTATCACTGAGCTACTAGGGAAGCCTAGAAGTTTAGAGCACAGAAAACAAGCCAGAGGGCAGGACATAAAACCACGGAAGAGGAACCACCGGATGTTTCAGAGGATGGGCAGGTCATGCCTTAACAAAACAAAAAAAAATTGAACTAATTTTGTTTTGGTGGGATTGAACTTGAACCTTGAAACATTGGTAGAATCTTCATAAATGAAGCCAGAGAAGGAGGGAATAGTTACCAGAAATATCAATAACCTCAGATATGCAGATGACACCACCCTTATGGCAGAAAGTGACGAGGAACTAAAAAGCCTCTTGATGAAAGTGAAAGACGAGAGTGAAAAAGTTGGCTTAAAGCTCAACATTCGGAAAACTAAGATCATGGCATCTGGTCCCATCACTTCATGGGAAGTAGATGGGGAAACAGTGGAAACAGTGTCAGACTTTATTTTTCTAGGCTCCAAAATCACTGCAGATGGTGATTGCAGCCATGAAATTAAAAGACGCTTGGAAGGAAAGTTATGACCAACCTAGATAGCATATTGAAAAGCAGAGACATTACTTTGCCAATATGGTTTTTCCTGTGGTCATGTATGGATGTGAGAGTTGGACTGTGAAGAAAGCTGAATACCGAAGAATTGATGCTTCTAAACTGTGGTGTTGGAGAAGACTCTTGATAGTCCCTTGGACTGCAAGGAGATCCAACCAGTCTATTCTAAAGGAGATCAGTCCTGGCTGTTCTTTGGAAGGAATGATGCTAAAGCTGAAACTCTAGTTCTTTGGCCACCTCATGGGAAGAGTTGACTCATTGGAAAAGACTCTAATGCTGGGAGCGATTGGGGGCAGGAGGAGAAGGGGACGACAGAGGATGAGATGTCTGGATGGCATCACTGACTCAATGGACATGAGTTTGAGTGAACTCTGGGAGTTGGTGATGGATAGGGAGGGCTGGCGTGCTGTGATTCACGGGGTCGCAAAGAGTCGGACATGACTGAGGGACTGAACTGAACTGAACTGAAAAATAGTGTGAGGAAAAGAGAAGAGGGAGGTAAGTAGTAGCGGCTGACTAATGATGAGCCTAATGGAGACGTCAGTGCCACCCAAATGTCAATATACCATTAACTGAAAAGGACTAGCCATTACCTGTAGTGCTATAATGATGGAATCATAATTGTCCTGCCTGAATTACAGGTTGCAATGACATATTCCACTTGTTTGCTCACCTGGTGAACTGAAGGCTCCTTGAGGCTGGGCACAGACTTCACTCTGCACACCAAGTTCTTGGCACATCGTCCTGTATTCTGTGCATACCCCAGAAGACTCATTGACCACGAAAATAGCTTAAAGTTAATTGCAATGTTTGACTGGATATAATCTAAGAGGCACTGAGAGAGGACATCCTCACCTGGGTCAGCACCTTCTCTCGAAAACAGGTGAGGCAAGAGAGTGCACTCCCCTTGTTTTAGATCACTCAATGTGGGCTTCCCTGGTGGTCCAGTGGTTAAGAATCCACATGCCAATGCAGGGGACGCAGGTTCCAGCCCTTGTCCAGGAAGATTCCACATGCTTCGAGGCAACAAAGCCCATGCACCACAGCTGCTGAAGCCTGTGAACCCTAGAGCCTGTACCCTGCAACAAGCGAAGCCACAGCAATGAGAGGCTCGCGCACTGCAACTACAGAGTAGCCCCTACTCGCTGCAACTAGAGAAAGCCCACCCACAGCATCAACGACCCAGTGTAGCCAAAAGAAAATTTTAAAACTCAGTAGATGCTCTGTAGCTCTGATAACCAGCCCGTTCGTTTTCCTAAAGGACATTCTTGCCCCAGCATGCAAGGCCTACCAAGGCACCTTGCTCATAAATAAGAACTCAATAACTATTTGGCAAACTGAATCAATAAGCCCCGGACTTTCCTTTGTTTCTCCTTCTGGTCCTTCAAGCTAGACACACTCTTCTGTCTACTGCCCACGACCTTGTTACTTACTCCCAATCAGCTAGTCCAAATATCCCAGCAAAGCTGACTGCTGGGATCTCTTGGCAGAATCCTCTGGCCCAAGGTTTGTTTCTCAAATATCTTGACTCTGAGAATCAACAGGGTTGCTAGTTGAATAGACAGATCATTGGGTCTCTTCTCTGAGAATCCTGATTTATAGGATTGGGTTGGGATACAGAAATCAGGATCCTGAGCAAGCACCTGAAATCATGTTAGGGGCAAGTCTGAGAAACTCCCATGAATCAACAGCGCCCTCCTAGCTACAACCAGAATATAACAGATAATGTTAATTAACCATAACCACACACAGCTAATAAACATATAGAAAAGCATTCCTGCAAAGTGAAGAGACCACTGTCCAGGGAATTCCGTATTCTGGACTCTGATCCTGACTCTAACACTCACTAGCTGGGTGGCTTGGCACAAATTATGTAACCTCTTTGAACTTGTGCTTCTGCTTTGTAAAATAAGGAAGGTGTCATTTGTCTCATCCCCTTCAAGACGTCTAATTAGATGATGCATGTAAAAGTGTCTCATACATGGGAGGAATTCAGTTTGATATCTTGACTGGAGGCAAAAGCAGTAAAATGATCTGTTTGCTGGAGGAGCTGAGCCTCATCACAGTCACCAGCTGTTGGTAAATATTGGATCCACAAACCAATCCCTGCATGCTTGTCCCATTTAGCGCGAAAACAACGCTGGAAGGTCATCTCAATAAATTACAATTAGCATTAATCGAGCGCTTGCTCTACGTCAGGCATAATTGCAGGTGAATTACTCAGAGGGGTAAATTTTATTCTCACATAGCTCCACGTACAGGTGCTCTTTTTTTTTCCAATAGTATGAGCAATTTTAATCAGTCATACTCTATTTATTTATTTTTGGCTGTGCTGAGTCTTCATTGCTGCACATGGCTTTCGCTAGTTGTAGCGGGAAGGGGCTACTCTCCGTTGGGGTGCACAGGCTTCTCTGTGGCGGCTTCTCTTGTTTCAGAGCACAGGATCCAGAGCACGGGCTTTCGTAGTTGCAATATGTGGGCTCTGGAGTTGCGGCGCACTGGCTTAGTTGCTTCGCAGCATGTGGGATCTTCCCAGATCAGGGATTAAACCGGGGTCTCCTGCACTGGCGGGTGGACCCTTAACCACTGCACCACCAAGGAAGTCCTAAACGTGCTGCTTTGATTGTCATTTTTTCGTTGAGCAAACTGAGACATGCAGTATCTTTAAATCACCTCCCGAAGGTATAGGGCTTCCCAGGTGGCGCTAGTGGTAAAGAATCTGCCTGCCAATGTAAGAGATGCAGGTTCGATCCCTGGGTTGGGAAGAGTCCCTGGAGGAGGAAATGGCAACCCATTCCAGTATTCTCACTTGGAAAATTTCCATGGGCAGAGGAGTCTGGTAGGCTACATCCATGAGGTCGTAAAGAGTCAGACATGACTGAGCGACTGAGCACACTGAAGGTATAATGGAAGCATAGTATAGCTAGACAATGTCAGAGGTCACACAGCTATCGAGAAGCACAACTGGGCTTTGAATCCAGACAGCTTCGTGGTCCCTGTTTCTAACCCACTAAGCCTGTGGTCATGTATGGATGTGAGAGCTGGACTGCGAAGAAGGCTGAGCACCGAAGAATTGATGCTTTTGAACTGTGGTGTTGGAGAAGACTCTTGACAGTCCCTTGGACTGCAAGGAGATCCAACCAGTCCATTCTGAAGGAGATCAGCCCTGGGATTTCTTCGGAAGAAATGATGCTAAAGCTGAAGCTCCAGTACTTTGGCCACCTCATGCGAAGAGTTGACTCATTGGAAAAGACTGATGCTGGGAGGGATTGGGGGCAGGAGGAGAAGGGGACAACAGAGGATGAGATGGCTGGATGGCATCACTAACTCGATGGATGTGAGTCTGGGTGAACTCCAGGAGTTGGTGATGGACAGGGAGGCCTGGCGTGCTGTGATTCATGGGGTCACAAAGAGTCGGACACGACTGAGGGACTGAACTGAACTGAACTGAAGCCACATGATTCTTCAAGAAGATGGGTGTTCCCCACAGTGATAGAGAGAAGAACCAGGGTCTCCAGTTACTTACTCCACATTCCCTTTTAAAAATGCAAAAAGGATGAACAGAGAGATGAACAAGCAGAGCCCTAGGGATTTTAGGGCAGCAAAACTCTTCTGTATGATACTATGATGGTGGACGCTTGTCAGCATCCATTTGTTCAAACCCAGAGAACACCCAACACCAAGAGTGAACCCAGTGTAAACTCTGACCTCTGCGTGATAATGATGTGTCAGTGGAGGGGCATCGATTGTAACAAAGGTACCATCTGGTGGGGATGCTGACGGTGGCGGAAGCAGTGCTTGCATCCAGGCAGCGGGTATATGGCAGCTCCCTGCACCTTCCCCTCGGTTTTGTTGTGAATCTAAAACTAGTCTAAGAAACAGAAGTCCATTCAAATAAAAATGCAAAAAGCAGCAATTTTCTTTTAGATCACAGTATCATCTGGTCCCATCACTTCATGGCAAATAGATGGGGAAACAGTGGAAACAGTGTCAGACTTTATTTTTCTGGGCTCCAAAATCACTGCAGATGGTGATTGCAGCCATGAAATTAAAAGATGCTTACTCCTTGGAAGGAAAGTTATGACCAACCTAGATAGCACATTCAAAAGCAGAGACATTAGTTTGCCAACAAAGGTCCGTCTAGTCAAGGCTATGGTTTTTCCAGTGGTCATGAATGGATGTGAGAGTTGGACTGTGAAGAAGGCTGAGTGCCGAAGAATTGATGCTTTTGAACTGTGGTGTTGGAGAAGACTCTTGAGAGTCCCTTGGGCAGCAAGGAGATCCAACCAGTCCATTCTAAAGAAGATCAGTCCTGGGTGTTCATTGGAAGGAATGATGCTAAAGCTGAAACTCCAGTACTTTGGCCACCTCATGTGAAGAGTTGACTCATTGGTAAAGACTCTGATGCTGGGAAAGGTTGAGGGCAGGAGGAGAAGGGGACGACCGAGGATGAGACGGCTGGATGGCATCAAATGACTCAATGGACGTGAGTTTGAGTGAACTCCGGGAGTTGGTGATGGACAGGGAGGCCTGGCATGCTGCGATTCATGGGGTCACAAAGAGTTGGACACGACTGAGCGACTGAACTGAACTGAACTGAACTGATCGTCTATTTGCCCTCTGTGGCATTCAGGTTTATCCTACCCATTATTCTGTAACAGTCATTACAGAATATTAGGGCTTGGCCTGCTGACAAACACTGAATCTAGGGGGATCTCAAACCAGAGGCCCTGTGCCAAATGCACCCCACAGCCACCCTGAAGTGCTCTTGTATTGGGGAATGTCTTTCAGAAAGGCAGACCCTAGGCACCTTGGCACTGTCTCCACCTGGCCATTTCACACCTGGGTGACCTGCCTTGTCCCTGAAGGCACTTGAGTTTGCTCCTTGAATCCCATCCCACCCCTTCAAGAGGAAACAAAGCGCCAAGACAAATGAAATGGATTGCCCACGTTCAAAGCAAATAATTAATGGCAGCCTGGAAGACATTCCAGTTCTTCCAAATCCCAGACTAGTGCCCTTCCAAACCACAGTGCCAGAGAGGGGGCACACGTGTGTCCTGGCCATCAGGAAAACAAACAACCCCCCACCCCCCACCCCATGAAGCACAATGAGAAAGACCGTGAGGGTGGCTGCAGGCATGGAACCCAACGGCCAGCCCCCAGCACAACCGGCCCTCCCACGACAGAAAGGCTCCCAGAGCTGCCACCCTGCCCAGGGGCTGGCACTATCGCCAAGTCACCAGAGTCCTTGAAGGTGGGAATGCGTCGGAAGGGCCCACCCCTGCCTTGGCGACCGTGGTACCTTAATTGAAGCCGGCGCAGAATAGGGGCGTCAGGCCCTGGGTCCCCTCTGCCCCGCAGAGCCGCACAAAGCGCGCCAGGGCAGCCTTCCTCCCAGCGCCTTGTAGCTCTGGAGAACTTTTAATAGAAATCTGCGGAATGAAATGGGCTACAGCTGTTTGCCTTGATAAATATATTTTATGCTACATGCCTCAGCCGCCATCTGTTTGCTGATACGAGCACTTCTTCGTGGCAACTAAGGAGAAGTCATCAAAAGGAAGCGCAGGAGATGGGTTTCTGAGCAGGTAGAAAAGCAGCGGACGGGGCCGGGGCGGAGGGATTGTTTTCAGGCCAAAAGCTGCCGGCCTGGAGATAAAGGCGGGGATGGCAGGCGCAGAATGGGGGCGCCCTGGCCAAACCAGAGAAACCACCCACCCAGCCCCTCTTCAGCTGTTCTACAGAATGCTCTCACTGCATCTCAGAGTCCCCGGTCTCTCCTCATTCCGCCGACCTTTGGCCTTTAACACGAAAAGCAAGATGATGACCGGAGTTTCAAGGGTGCCTGTCTGTCAGCAGTGGTGAGCTTGCCCAGTGGGCGCTGGCTACAGGCTCCTGGCCTGTCAGTCCCGCAGGAGGAGCCTGGGGTCCCTGCACCTGATTCCCTGTCCCCTGGGCCCACCTCCCACCTCCTCTGATCCCGGCTGAGTGCAGAGCAGACCGAGAGAGAGAGAGGCAGAGGCCAGTGCCCTGAAAGAAGCAACCTATTCCAGGACCAGACCAAAGCAGGGAGCAGTTTCAAGGCGCCTGTGCTGAGCCCTGCGGTCACACAGCTGCTCAGCCCTGTAAGGACTGGGGGAACAGTCCAGGGATGCTTTGGACACATATGAAGGAGGAGGGACTTGCCCATTCTGGAGCTCTGAAATATTTTCCTGGAGGGCAACAGATTTGCTCAGCCTTGAACCCTTAAAGCCAAAGAATAGTGGAGTCACCTTAAGAGATCACCAGCAGCCATGAGGGAAAGACTCAGACACTTGGAGGGATTTCTGATTTTGGAATGCGGATGCCTCTGTGCACGTGCCTCCCTCCCTCCTCACTTCCCTCCTCCTTCGCTTTCTTCCCTCCTCACTTCCCTCCTCCCTCCCCTCGTTCCCTCTTTCCTTCCTTCCCTCCTCCTCTCCGTGCTTCCCTCTTTCCCTCCCTCCTTCCTCAGGGGAAACGGGAGAGGCTGCTGTGACTCATCGCTATCCTGAGTGGCACCTAGTTTTGCATCCCCCACGGCATCACTCACTCCCGTGTCCCCCACCCACCAGAGCTCCCGCTGCCCCAACTGAGAAGTGCATCCCGGCTGGGAAGGGGTGTTGGCATGTATGGACCCCACGCAGCCCCACACAGGAGGAAACTGGCCCCCAGTGCGTCCCCTGGCCTCATCTCCTCCCTCCACCCCCACCCGGGTGCTGGCAGGGAGGAGATGGTGCTGACCCCTCCAGCTGGCAAGATGAGGGCCGCTGACACCACCAGCAGCCTCCAGTGCCTCCTTCCCCATCCTGCGGGGCCGTGAACCTTCGAAACCGGGTGGGGCATCGGAGCACCGAGCCAGTAGGCTGAAGTGAAAGCAAAACTGGATTCCTGAGAGCCGAAAAAGGAGGGACAGGCTTCCAAAGTCGTATTAGTCAGAAACAAACCGGATGCAGCACCTGCTGCTCCGCGCCACCTCCTCGCAAGGACGTGGGCAGGGTGGCTGTTGGTGAGGCACTCTGACAGAAGGCACGAAATCATTGTGTACTGAAGATTGTGGTTTCGGGTCCAAGAAACCAAGTGCTTTGGACACGCTTCAGAACTGCTGGCTGTTTATCGGAGCCAGAGCAAGCCTCGGGCTCCGATGGAGCACCAAGCCCCCGGTATTAATAAGTGTTTCCATGGCACTTGATATTTTGCAATTATCTTCTCTAACACGTCCGCCTTAGCAGCAGCAGAAGGCCAAACAGAAATCCGTCTGCCCTCCTGGATGCCTGCCAGCCCTGAGGATGAGGTCTTGGCCCCATCACCCACCTTGCAGGGCCTGAGGGGTCAGTTCCATGCTCACTTCTGCTACTTCTCTGTCCACCTTTCAAGGCCAGCTCAAAACAGGCGGCATCCGCTTACTCATCCCTCCAGCATTTGTGGAGTCCTCACTGTGTGCCAGGCTCTGTTGCAGGCACTGACGATACAGCAGTAAGTAAAACAAACCACAATTCCTGTCCTCATGTAACTTACACTTAATGAGGAGGTGGATAAATAAGAAGCATATATTTACCACCATAAATAAAAATCATGCTGGGTGAGAGATAGAGAGTACCCAGAAAGGATATCATTTATTATAGACCTAATAGTCCAATGGTCTGACATCTGAACAGAAATCGAAAGGAAATGAGGGAGTCAGGCAGGCAGGGCAAAACACCCCAGGCAGTGGGAGCAGCGGGTGCAAAGGGCCTGGGGTGGGAGCACACTGAATGTTGAGAAACAGCCTGGAGGCCAGTTTGGTTGGACTGGAGCCTGTGCAGGGCATGTATTGTCATGTCACAGATGGGGTCTGTGATGTAAAGAGCCAGTTACTCAGTCGTGTCCAACTCTTTGTGACCTCTGTGGACTGTAGCCCTCCAGGCTCCTCTGTCCATGGAATTCTCCAGGCAAGAAGACTGCAGTGGGTTGCCATTCCATTCTCCAAGGAATCTTCCCAACCCAGGGGTCAAACCCAGGCCTCCTACATTGCAGGGGGATTCTTTACTGTCTGAGCCAGCAAGGAAGCCTGGTTTAAGATGTAGCTGGGCCTCTAATAAGCAGCTCTTTCTTCTTCAGTTGGACCAGCCCCACAGGACCACCCCTCTTCAAACTCCTGTGCATGCGTGCTAAGTCGCTTCAGTCATGTCCGATGCTTTGAAACCCCATGGACTCACCAGAGAGGAGCTCACCAGGCTCCTTTCTTCATGAGATTTCCCAAGCAAGAACACTGCAGTAGGTTGCCATTTCCTCCTCCAGGGGATCTTCCAGATCCAGGGATGGAACCCACATCTCTTATGTCTCCTGCATTGGCAGGCAAGTTCTTTACCACTAGCACCACCTAGGAAACCCAGTGACTCATTTGGACTTTCTTGACATTTGCCTTGTGGCTTCACCAATTCACACACTTTTATTTTCTATACCCAAAGCAGATGAAGTTTCCCCAGATTTACTCCTGATTTCTGTGTCTTTCCAGAGCCCCATAGTTCTCCCACCCACCCCTCCTGTCTAACATCCTGATCATCTTTCCAGCATGCTCCTGAAAGGAAATGTGGAAAAAACCACACCTCATCAGTCATAGGTCCCTGTGAACCCACTCAGAAACCTCTTCATTTTCAGTTCTAACGTCAGTCAGACAATGGTTCCACTGTTCAAATTAACCCTAAAGACGAATCCATTGAGAGGTCATTTTTTTCACTGAAGAGTCATTGATTAATTCATTAACTTAAAAAATATATCTATTCTGCTGGGGAACAAAAGGTGAATGAGACGGGTCCCCTCAACAAGCACCAAGTCTAGTAGACATTCAATAAGAAAAGAAGTAAATGTTAACACAAGAATACAAAAAGGGATATGAGAGATCAGAGGATGAAGCAATTAACTTTCCATTAATTTCTTCCCAGAGAAGACAGGGAAGGCTTTCTAAGGAGAGTGACTTTGTAGGTAGGTAAGTAGGATGCATAGGAGTTTTACCAGAGAGGGGAGTGAAGGACCTCAGAACCGAGCTTCTCAACTGGGGCTGATTTCTCTTCCCGGGGTGACTGATAATGTCTGGAGAGGTTTTGGCTGTTGTGGCTGAGTCAGTGATGTTCCTGGCCTCCACTGGGTCAAGGTCAGGGATGTTGGTAAGCATCCTACATACAGTGTACAGAATATGTGTGTGTGTTATTTGCTCAGTTGTGTCTGACTCTTTGTAATCCCCTGGACTGTAACCCACCAGGCTCCTCTGTCCATGGACTTCTCCAGGCAAGAACCCTGGAGTGGGTAGCCATTCTCTTCTCCACAGGATCTTCTCAACTCAGGGATTGAACCCAGGTCTCCTGCATTGCAGTTGGATTCTTTACCATCTGAGCCCCCAGGGAAGCCTACAGTGTACGGAATAGTCCCCAGCCCAAATGCCAGCTGTGCTGAGGCTGAGAGACTCCGCATTAGAAGTAAAGAGGACAACGTGTGAAGGGGCATCAAGCCGTACCAGGGTCGGGAAAATCTGGAGAACAGTAGAAGTGCAAGCATGAAACAGAAAGCTGGAGTCAGTGGAGGCCATGGCCAGAGATGGTGCCGGGACGGTAGGTTAGAGCGGGAGAGAAAAGACTCAACAGCCCGGACTATGACGTTTCGCTCCTGGATAACAAGGGCCAATTAAGAGAGGCTGAAATAGGTGAGAACAGCAGCTGCCAGTTTTGGAGCCTCTACTTGGCTGGATGCTCTGCCACATTGCCTCTCATTCTTAAGAAAGAGACAGAGAAACCCAGAGGGCAGGTATTGTTACTTCTACTTTACAGATGAGGAGACAGGGAAGTCACTGCTCAGAAAACAGAAGCCGCTTGCTCAAGGCCAGCCACAGGGACAGTTACAATAAAGGATTTCAATCAAAGCGAGATCTACCCACCTCCTGCGCCAGTAACCTCACAGGCAAATCAGCCTCTCCCAGTCTGACCTCCTCCGTTTCCCTAGAGCCTTCCAGCCCCTGGGGTGTAACCGCAGGGCTCTGAACTCCCCGAGCTGAACAAAAGCCTTCTGAAGGAAGGGAAGCCTGGCTAACACAGGCACGCACTGGGGACGCCAGTGACATCATTCCGTTCTTTCTACATGCTGGCCTATTTTGCATCACAGGAAATATGCATGAATCATCTGTAGAGAACAACTGAGCATCTGAGAATCTTTCCTTCTTTTCCTTTCTCTTTCTTCCTGCCTCCTACCCTCCCTTCTTTTTTCTTTTCTTCCTCTCTTTCTCTTTCTTTCCTTCTTTTCTTTCTTCCTTTCTCTTTCTTTCTCTCTCTCTTCTCCCTCTCTCCCTCCCTCCTTCCCTCCTTCCCTCCTGAAACAGTGTTTTTGGCACCCTAGGACTATTCACCAGAAACCATCTGCTTTCCTCCTGAGCATGTAACCTGCTGATATTTCCTGGCCCCCTTGTGGCCAAAGGACAGAATTTCGGCCAATGAGATCTCGGTACAGTGGGCTGTACTTCACCTTGGTATGGCCCTTGGAAGTGACCCTTCTGCTATTCTTGCTCCCTCACCCCATCTGCTGCACACAGAGGATGCGGAGGGTACAGAGCTCAGTGCAGACCAGGAGAGAAAGAGCACAGGCCCTGGAATCCAAGATAACCTGCCAACCAGTTACCTCCTCATTGGGCTTGATGTGAATGGCAAGTTTTTATTGCTTCAAGCAACTGAGATTTGAAAGTTTGTTTCAGTAGCTAGATTTGCTTGCCTGACCTAATGCGGGGAACATGGATAATGTGGCAACGACGTAGGACTGAGTTCAAAATGCAAACAAGTGGCTTCTGGGGCAGAGTCCAGAAATAGGCAGGGACAACAGTCATCCGGGAATCAGAAACCTCGGAAATGTCTGCCTCACCATCTCCAGTATGCGGCTCTGATATCACATTACCCCTTAGAGCCGATTAGAACCAGGGGGCTCAGCAGTAAAGAATCCACCTGCCAACACAGGAGAGGCAGGTTCGATCCCTGAGTTGGGAAGATCCCCTGGAGAAGGGAATGGCAACCCACTCAAGTATTCTTGCCTGGAGAATCCCATGGACAGAACAGCTTGGAGGGCTACAGTCTGTGGGGTCACAAAGAGTCATACATGACTGAGTAGACACACACACACACAGAAGGACACATTTTAGGCAGAAAGATGGAGAAACTGCAAAAGACAAATGCCCCTTGGTGAACCCACATCGCCGAGGCGCTTGCCTGGCAGCTCCACTTAATGACTTCTGTTCACTTCTGGGGGCCTCGCCTCCTTACAAGGGAGGCTGGGAAACATCACCATTTTACTTGGCATCTTTCGTCCCAGGATAACATCAGGGTTCTGTTAGTAAGGAAGAAGGGAGGATGGATACCGGGTGGGAAACTAGGAATCTTTTAAAAGAAGGGAGGGGATTGTGGATTGTGAATCAGAACACACTGCCTGGACTGGTTATATGACGCTGGCTTCCCCTTTATGTGATGGACTGTTTCTGGCTTAGGCAGCCTTGGGGGGGAATCAAGGCTCTGTGGGTGTCTGAAATGGCTCTGCCCCAGAGGGGAGCCACCCCCACCTCCCTTTGTTGATTGCCTCCAAAATGGTTCTGCCTCTGTCTCCTCAGCCTCCCTCAGCCCAAACCCTCTGCACGCTCGCTCCCCCTCCCGCAGAAGATGCTGCCGCCTCTGCCTTAGTGCCCCTTTCAGCAGCATCTCCCAGGGCGGCAAGCAGCACCATGTGCCAGGGCTCCCGAGCGCCCACTGCTTCTCCCCCTCAGCAGTTAACACCAGAAAAACACACATTCTCCTGCCATCAGGCCAAGCCTGTTTCCAAGTCCTGTGTGGAGTCAGCGCTGCGCTCTCTGTCTCTCCTGCTTGGTGTTACTAAACGCAGTTCCCCTGGGGCACTGGGCAGAGACCTGCAGAGAGACATCAACACAAATTAACCTTGAACATAGGTGTGGGGGTGAAAAGCAGTTTACCAAACCTAGAATAATAAAGGGCCAGTAATCACCCCTTTGATGTTCTCACTTTGGGGTGCCGCATGGAAAAAAAAAACTGGGCTGTATTTTCCAACTTGCTTACAGGACTCACTGAGGTTGATTAAATCCTCTTCTCCTGCCTCCATGCCTAGCAGCAACAGGAAAGAGGCAAGCTGAAGAAATGGAAATCAGTCTGCCCTGGTGTTGGTGCCCTGGGAAGCAGGCAGGGGAAGGGCCTCTTAAGTCAGCAATGCAATGACCTTGAGCCAAAGCTGGCTTCTGGTGCCCTGGCACTGGGCACCCAAGTGCTGGGACTTTAGAAACAGGCTTTGCATAGTTCAGTATGTAATTCAATGTCTTCGCAGCAGGGCAAACTGTCTCTTTCTGTTTTCCTCTACTTCTATCTCACTGAGTCTATTTTCTTCCTCTCCCTCTTTATTTTATTATTGTTATTTTGGCTGCCAGGACTCTAGATCGCATGGGCCCAGTAGTTGCAGCCCACAGGCTTAGTTGCCCCCAGGCATGTGGGATCTTAGTTCCCCAACCAGGGATTGAACCCACATCCCCTGCATTCGAAGGCAGATTCTTAACCCCTGGACTGCCAGGGAAGTCCCTCATCATCTCTCTCTTCTACAAGGAATATTTTGTTCAAGATCCATCAAGGGTGTACTTCCCTCATGGCTCAGGAGTAAAGAAGCTGCCTGTGCAGGGGACATGGGTTCCATCCCTGGTCCAGGAAGATCCCACACGCTGCAGAGCAACTAGAGCCATGCACCACAACTGCCGAGCCAGTGCTCAGAACCTGCCTTCAGGCCACAACTACTGAGCCGAACCTGTGCTCTGCGGCAGGGGACACCAGTGCAGTGGACGTCCATGCACTGCAACTGAAAAGTAACCTCCCACTCACTGCAACTGGAGAGTGCACACACACAGCAATGAAAACCCAGTGCAGGGTTAAATAGATAAATGTAATTTAAAAAATAAAAAATAGTTTAAAAAAAGACCCATCGAGGGCACTGTGGGCGTCTAGGGCAGTGCTTCCTGAATGTTGATGTGCGCACACACCCCTGGGGGATCTTGTTAGAATGGAGATTCCAAATCAGTAGACTTGGGGCACTTCTGAGATGTCAGCTCTAAAGAGCTTCCATGGAAATGCCAGTGCTGCTGGTCCTGGGACCAGCCCTTTGCCTTGGCATTGTTGGCAAACGTGCTTTTTGATTGGTTAAGCATTGAGACTTGAAGGTATGTTTGTTAGAGCATATCTGGAGCACAATCAGGATCTTGGATGGAAGACTCTGGGGCTTTTAGAACTACTGATCTTGCACTTAAAAGCACATGGGTCTAAGACTTAGAGGCAGGTTCAAAGGCAGAGAACTCTGCCAGACGAACCAACCCTCACCCCACATGCAAAACCGAGGTGTGCGTGAGATGGACCCATTGTTTCCAAGAGGCACTGCTGACTTTACACAGGCAGGTGACTCGTCACCGCCCAGCACAGCTGCGGAACGTCCTGCTCGCCAGTTGGCCTCCTGAACAAAGGAGGCCAGAGAAGCTTGTGCTTCATTCTTTCTTTGATATCAACAAACGACTGTGTCCACAGCATCCCAAAGACTGATGTTTTTGTTCAGTCACTAAGCTGTGTCTGACTCTGTGCAACCCCACGGACTGATCGAAGACTGCCAGGCTCCTCCATCCATAGGATTCTCCACGCAAGAATACTGGAGTGCATGGCCATGCCCTCCTCCAGGGGATCTTCCCAACCCAGGGATCGAACCCATGTCTCTTATATCTCTTGCATTGGCAGGCAAGTTCTTAACACTAGTGCCACGTGGGAAGTATCACCAGCTGTTGCTAAATGAGGGCCATGAGGAAGTGGCCCATGGGTGCCTGAGTTAGGAAGGGCTCCTGGTAAGTTGGGAGTTTTACCCATACCCAGAGCTAGATTGCCCTCGGCCTTCATGTCATTAAGGCAACAGTGTTGGGGACAAGAACATTTCCCCCAGGAGAATGATTCCCAGTTATTCCAAGAAAGAAGACCTACCCCCATGACTCAGCAGAGAACAGCAAACTCTATCCACTTGTGATGTCTTTTCTCCCCAGAGATCCTGTCCCTGCGGGTGAAAGTTTACCACACTCGTTCCCCTCTGACTTATTTCTGGTCACCAGGGAGATGGGAGAGATGAGAGATTGTTTGAAAGAGGTTAATGAGCCCACAGGCTGTTTTTCCAGGGGCAGGGTTCTCTCGCTTTCTCTTTGCCTCTCCTCCTGCCTAGAAATGCTTCTTATGCAAGAGTCCTTCTCGACTAGTCTGTGAAATGCAACTCAGATTCTGACATTTCATCTTTTTACTACTTACCCCTCCTCCCCAAATGCTTTCCAGGAGCTGGTAAACTATGCGAACAGGCTGCATAATTGTGTGTGAACTAGAATATACCGACTTGAATTCCGAGTGCTGGGTCACTGGCTGTGACATGAAGGTGGGCAAGTTGCTTAAATCTCCCGCCCTCAGGGTCTGCGTTTGTACAACGGCTCCCTGTCCACCTTAGTGTCTGTGCTAACTATTGGAAGTAAGTGGTAGTCACTCAGCCGTGTCCAACTCTTTGTGATGCTATGGACTGTAGCCCGCCAGGCTCTTCTGTCCATGGAATTTTCCATGCAAGAATACTGGAGCAGGTTGTCATTCTCTTCTCCAGGGGACCTTCCTGACCCAGGGACCACACCTGGGTCTCGTGCATTACAGGTGGATTCTTTACCATCCTAGCCACCAGGGAAGCCCAATTATTGGAAGTAATATCAGTATTTTGTAATCTCTAAACCAGACTACAGAAATAAAGATTAAATGTGTCAATCTCAACCTCCCAATTCCTCCCACCCAATGGATAACTAATGAGAACCTACTGTATAGCACAGGGAACTCTACTTAATGCTCCGCGGTAATCTGAATGGGAAGAAATGCAAAGGGAGGGGATATATGTAAATGTATGAATGATTCATTTTGCTGCACAGTAGAAACTAACACACAGAGAAGGTGATGGCACCCCACTCCAGTACTCTTGCCTGGAAAATCCCATGGACGGAGGAGCCTGACAGGCTGCAGTCCATGGGGTCTCAAAGAGTCGGACACGACTGAGCGACTTCACTTTCACTTTTCACTTTCCTGCATTGGAGAAGGAGTGGCAACCCACTCCAGTGTTCTTGCCTGGAGAATCCCAGGGACGGGGGAGCCTGGTGGGCTGCAGTCTATGGGGTCGCACAGAGTCGGACATGACTGAAGCGACTTAGCAGCAGCAGCAGAAACTAACACGACGTTGTAAAGCAACTATGTCGTTGTTTCATCACTAAGTCACGTCCGGCTCTTTGTACAGAACGCATGAACTGCAGCCCACCAGGCTTCTCTATGGGATTTTTCCAGGCAAGAAGATTGGAGTGGGTTGCCAGTTCCTTCTACAGTGAATTTTCCTGATCCAAGGATAGAATGAACCCATGTCTCCTGCATTGGCAAGTGGGATTCTTTACCTCTGAGCTACTTTGGAAGCTTACTCCAATAAAAATAAATTTTAAACAATTTTGAAAAATGAAGATTAGCCCAAGAATACTGGAGTGGGTAGCCTATCCCTTCTCCAGCATATCTTCCCGACCCAGGAATCGAACCAGGGACTCCTGCATTGCAGGTGGATTTTTTTACCAGCTGAGCTACCAGGGAAGCACCGATAATAATTAAGGAGCTATAAACAAGGTTTTTATGTGTTTTGTTTTGTTTTTTAAAGGGAGGAAACTGGTTACAAATAGCTCCAAAATTATAAAACATTATATTGAGGCATCAATATAAGAAGACAATGAGGCAGAGAAAAGGTGACGTGAGTCACAAGGTGAAGATGACAAAGTTTCCATGACAGGAAAGCTTGGTGGTGAGGGGGAGGTGGCGCTCAGATCCTGGGGGTGACAAGCCGCATCCCTCCATGCACACCTTTGGAGGCCACATTAGGGAGTTTGCGTGTTCTTCTGAAAGACCATGAAAGTGATCAATGTGTTTCAAGCAGAGAAGTGCTTGATGACATTTGCACTGAAGAAAGTCATTTATGTAGAAGTGTGGACATTGGACTTGAGTGGGTCGAGACGGGAAGGAAGGAAACCAACCTAGGACTCTGTGTCAGTGACCCAAGTAAGAAAGGGCAGTGCTCAGGGCTTGGGGAGTAGCCAGGCGCATGGACAACAGCAGATGGAGTCAATAACTACACGAGCAGTAGGGTCCAAATGCCACAGTCTCATCTCTGAAACCTCAGGTCATCAATGGCAAAGGATCCCCTCTAGGAAGGCAGACTGGATCAGTGGGAAGGTGCCACGCTTCTCATCAAAAGATTCGCATTCAATTCCTAGCCTTGCCATTAATTAGTTAATAATTAAACTTAGCTTCATGGACTTGGGCAAGTCACTTAACCTCACCAAGCCTCAGTTTCCTCATCTATAAAATGGGAATAATAGCCTTGTCCCATCCTGCTTACTGGGTAGTTGTGAAGCTCAGATCACACATAATACCGGAGAGGTGCCTTGTGAATTGTGGAGCACTGCGTAACTGTAAAGCAGCTGTATTCTCTAGAGACGCAGTCAAACCAAACACAAAAGGAATAGACAAACGAGAAAAGAGCATCCGACTGCTCCTCGGAGCCCCCTGCCTGCAGCCTCCTTGGCCTGCTTGACTTATATCAAGCCAGGGCTTATTGCCATGGTTCCTTAAATTTTAGAAAGACTTCCACAGTGAGAACAATTTGTGAGAATCTTATTAGAGCAAAGACTGAAATCAGCACTAAGTTCACATATAAAAGCTTTAGGAAAAAAATAAGGATTTCTCGAGAGGCGCTATATGTGCTTAAATGGCGCAGAGAGCTAAATTGTGAAATTACAAATGAGATGTGGAATGGCATATTTGATTATATAGAGTTATCTGCAATGCCTCATAACACGTAAGAAATTTGAGAGACTGTTTATCTGGCATGAGCTTGGGAAGAGCTGCAGACGAACTAATTGAGCTCTAAGAGGGTGTCCCCAAGACAGAGGTGTGCCTCTGTGGGGACTGTAGGAACTTGGGGTCTCATCGTGGTGCCTGGGACCCCCAGTGCCTCTTTATCCCCCAAATTCCCAAGGCTCACATGTACTTAATTTCCCTTGACTTACTTGAGAAGAATGAGAAGATCATCCCTATTTCACAGGCAATGAGACTATGTCCTAAAAACCGTAAGGTGTGGTCTCTACTCCCCACCAGCTGACAATCTAAGAGGGTCCATAAGATAGTGCATGACACTAACCCAGGGTCCCTCATGCTGGGGGAAGCAGGAGAGCACAGGCTTTGGAGCCAGTCAAACCCTGACTCTGCTATCTACTAGAGACCGTGGATAAGGTCCCTTTACCTACCTGGGCCCTGATCAGTTCAGTTGCTCGGTCATGTCCCACTTTGAAACCCCACGGACTACAGCACGCCAGGCCTCCCTGTCCATCACCAACTTCTGAAGTTTACTCAAACTCATGTCCAATTGCGCCGGTAATGCCATCCAACCATCTCATCCTCTGTCCTCCCTTTCTCTTCGCACCTTCAATGTTTCCCAGCTTCAGGGTCTTTTCAAATGAGTCAGGTCTTCACATCAGGTGGCCAAAGTATTGGAGTTTCAGCTTCAGCATCAGTCCTTCCCACGAATATTCAGGACTGATTTCCTTTAGGATGGACTGGTTGGATCTCCTTTCTGTCCAAGGGACTCTCAAGAGTCTTCTCCAACACCACAGTTCAAAAGCATCAATTCGGCACTCAGCTTTCTTTATAGTTGAACTCTCACATCTATAGATAACTACAGGAAAAACCACAGCTTTGACTAGACGGACCTTTGTTGGCAAAGTAATGTCTCTGTTTTTTAATATGCTATCTAGGTTGGTCATAACTTGTCTTCCAAGGAGTAAGTGTCTTTTAATTTCATGGCTGTAGTCACAATCTGCAGTGATCTGGGAGCCAAAAAAAATAAAGTCTGTCACTGTTTCCACTGTTTCCCCATCTGTTTGCCATGAAGTGATGGGACCAGATGCCATGATCTTAGTTTTCTGAATGTTGAGTTTTAAACCAACTTTTTTACTCTCCTCTTTCACTTCCATCAAGAGGCTCTTTAGTTCTTCTTCCTTTTTGCCATAAGTGTGATGTCAACTGCATATCTTAGGTCATTGATATTTCTCCTGGCAATCTTGATTCCAGCTTGTGCTTCATCTAGTCCAGCATTTCTCATGATGTACTCTGCATAGAAGTTAAATAAGCAGGGTGACCATATATATCTTTGACGTATCCCTTTCCCAATTTGGGACCAGTCTGTTGTTCCATGTCCAGTTCCAACTGTTGCTTCTTGACCTGCAAACAGATTTCTCAGGTGGTCTGGTATTCCCATCTCTTTAAGAATTCTCCACAGTTTGTTGTGATCCACACAGTCAAAGGTTTTGGTGTAGTCAATAAAACAGAAGTAGATGCTTTTCTGGAACTCTCTTGCTTTTTCAATGATCCAATGGATTCTGGCAATTTGATCTCTGGTTCCTCTGTCTTTTCAAATCCAGCCTGAACATCTGAAGTTCACGGTTCACGTGCTGTTGAAGAAGCCTGGCTTGGAGAATTTTGAGCATTACTTTACTAGCATGTGAGATGAGTGCAATTGTGCGGTAGTTTGAGTGCTCTTTGGCATTGCCTTTCTTTGGGATTGGAATGAAAACTGACCTTTTCCAGTCCCGTGGCCACTGCTGAGTTTTCCAAACTTGCTGGCATATTGAATGCATCACTTTCACAGCATCCTCTTTAAAGATTTGCAATAGCTCAACTGGAATTCCATTACTTCCACTAGCTTTGTTCGCAGTGATGCTTTCTAAGGCTCACTTGACTTCACATTCCAGGATGTCTAGCTCTAGGTGAGTGATCACACCATTGTGGTTATCTGGGTCATGAAGATCTTTCTTGTATAGCTTTTCTGCATATTCTTACCACCTCTTCTTAATATCTTCTGCTTCTGTTACGCCCATACAATTTCCATCCTTAACTGTACCCATCTTTGTATGAAGTGTTCCCTTGATAGCTCTAACTTTCTTGAGGACATCTCTAGTCTTTCCCATTCTATTGTTTTCCTCTATTTCTTTGCATTGATCACTGAGGAAGGCTTTCTTATCTCTGCTTGCTGTTGTTTGGAACTCTGCATTCAAATGGGTATATCTTTCCTTTTCTCCTTTGTCTTTAGCTTCTCTTCTTTTCTCAGCTATTTGTAAGGTCACCTCAGACAACCATTTGCCTTTTTGCATTTGTTTTTCTTGCAGATGGTCTTGATCACTGCCTCCTGTACCATGTCACAAACCTCTGTCCGTAGTTCTATGGAGCCCTGATCTCCTCCATGCTAAAGCAAGGGTACAGTGTTTGGTTGCTGGTGGAATTAAATGAAATGTTCACACAGGGCACAGAGCCCCGACCTCGGCACTAGAAGTGCTTTGCAGCTGCGAGTACTCCATTCGTGTTGTGGGTGGTGCTTACGGTTAAGGGCGGATGGAAGGCTACCCTGGTGGCTCAGTGGTGATGAGTCTGCCTGCCAGTGCAGAAGTCACAGGTTCAATCCCTGGTCCGGGAAGATGTCACATGAAGTCCATACGTCACAGTTATTGAGCCTGTGCTCTGGAGTCCAGGCGCCAAAACTACCGAGCCCATAGGTCACAACTACTGAAGCCTGTACACCCTAGAGGCTGTGCTCTACACCTAGGGAAGCCCCCGCAGTGAGAAGCCTGTGCACTGCAGCTGGACAGTGGCCCCCACTCTCCACAGCTAGAGAAAAGCTCACACAGCAGTGAAGACCCAGCACAGCCCGAAAGAAATAAAACTATTCTTTAAAAGGGTGGATGGAAAGTCACTGAAGGAGTTAGGGGTTGCACAGAAGGAGCACCCAGCCTCCTGTGACCCTAGGTTAGCTCCACGCTCTTCATCAAAGTCCCAGACATCATCCAGGCCCACCTGAGTACCAGCCACAGTATCCCAGGATGCAGACATCACAGCAGCAACCAAAGACATCTGTTTTTCTCAGAGTAGAAGATAAGAGGATCGGAAAAAAAGCAGGTGCCCTCCCCTGCCCCATATCCTGCTGGAGCACCCAGAGCTGGTCTTCTATCCCCACCCCAGCCAGGCTGGCTCTGCCAGGACCCCTTGGAAGGAAGCCTAGCCCCCAGGTTGCTGACGTGGCAGTAGCACCCAGCAGGCAGGTGTGCAGGCAGGACCTGCTTACAGGAGAGAACAGATTGAGAAGGGCTTCGGGAAGTCTCCGGCACAGATGCTGATGCAGAAGGGAGACTCTTCCCTATGTTCCATCTTCCTGCCCCTCCCAGCAAGCCAAGGAGTAGGGCAAGGAATCTGAGATGGATCAGACCTGTTCATTTGAGTCTAGCAAGTTCTAACACCTCCTTTTCTAACCTGCTCAACTGAGGCTGTGACCCTGTAGGTCAACGTGGAGGCATAGTTAATAAAGCCTACGTGTGGAGGTCTGCGCCACCCCCAGCTACGAGCATTTGTCATCTGACTGTGGAAAGCGCAGAGGAGTTTTGCACAGATGACAAAACAAATGCATAATAAATCTGTGTTTGTGTGTATCCAGGCTTGTGTGTGTGTGTGTGTGTGTCCATGCATGTGCGTGAGTGTGGGCATGTGTGTGCTGGGATAAAGAGGGTGAAGCGATAGGAAATGTACACATTTTCATTTGATTTCACCTGCTAATCATTATTAAGAGAATGAGGATGGGACTTAGAGAAATAGGACAGAGGCATAACACGGAGGCTTTTTCCTGTTGGTGGTTGTCGTTGTTCAGTCACCGAGTCATGCTGACTCTTTGTGACCCCATGGACTGTAGCCCAGCAGGCTCCTCTGTCCGTGGGATTCCCCAGGCAAGAACACTGGAGTGGCTTGACGTTTCCTTCTCCAGGTTTCCTGTTGGAGCCTCCTGCTTTTCCTCATGCCACACGTAACCCCTAAGAAGAGTCTCCAATAGCATCTCCTGAAATGGTTTCAGTTTGTAATTCTTACACACAGACACACACAGACACACACAGACACACACACACACACACAAGATTTAAGTAACATTTCTCATTGGGGAGCATTATTGTTTCTCTAGCCTTTCATCTTTGACCTTGTCATAGAAATATACTCTGGGAAACCCTGGTTGCAAGATCCTCCTGGATAATCAAGTCAGACATCTTTCAGATCCTGCCTAATGTCTCAGAGAAGTTAGTCAACAGATATGTGTCAAACAGTCACTATGTGTAGTATTTTATATGAGATTTTCCAGAAGATACAGGAAGGTGTGAGATGGTTTTCCCTGTAATGCCCATCAGTCACAAAGCTCTTCTGATTGACTCTGCTAAATGTCTCTGCTCTGCCAGTTCCTCTCTGTCCCCATTGCCTCATCGTCTTTTTCCCAAACCTCCAACGAGTTAGCTCAAGTGCCAGGTCTTCCAAGACACCCTCCCTGATCCAACCCCTAGCTTGTCTCATTGCCCTTCCTCTGTGTCCTCAGAGACCCCCACATTTACATTTTTGTACCACTTACCTTATGGTATTAAAACACTCTGTGTGTGGCGGGGGTGGGTGCGTGTGCCAGGGGTGTGTGTGTGTGACTGGGGTGTGTGCGTGTGCCCCACTCTGTTGCATCCAACTCTTTGTGACCCCATGAACTGTAGCCCAGCAGGCTCCTCTGTCCATGGGATTCCCCAGGCAAGAATACTGGAGTGGCTTACCATTTCCTTCTCCAGGGGATCTTCCCCACCCAGGGATCAAACCCACATCTCATGTCTCCTGCATTGGCAGGCAGATTCTTTACCACTAGCTCACCTGAAAAGCCCATTTAAACATTGCCCTTTCAGATCAGCCTCTGACACGAAACTAATTGTAACCTCTAATAGGGCTTTATAACCCTTTAGCGTAGGACACACTGCCTGCCACTGAGTAGACGCTCCAAAGGCATTTGCTTCCCAGAGCTTAGACTCCATCACAGCAAGCTTCCTCTGTGGTACGTTTACCTGTGTATCTGGCCATCTCACCTAGCAGATAGTGGGTCCTTAAAGGACAAGACCTGGATTCATCTTGAAATCCCCAATGCTGAGTACACTGGTTGGTACCTACTGATGAGCAAATGAAGGAAAGAGTGAATTACACGTGAATGAATACATCTCTAAATTCCTTCTGATTTCTCTGAGGCTGTTTCTAATTCTAAAATAAGAGTCGATGTGTACCACATGAGCGCACAGACAATAAATGCTATTACATCTCTCAGGAGGGGAAGATCGCTTTCAGCTAGAATGGTTGGGGAAGGTTTTAAAGAGAAAATGTGATTTCAACTGAGACTGGAGAAGGCACAGTATTTGAATATGTTGATGGAGAGGGAGGACCTTCTAGGAGGAAGGAAGGGGGCAGAGCTAAGCAAGAGCAACCCCTCTGGCCACCGGGCTCCTTGTCCGTATCTGATCTGTACGGGGAAAGGAGAAGTGAAGTTGGCTTTTTTCCTCTCTTCCTCTGCATCCACTTCAGAATTCTCAGAGCAAGAGTGTTATCTGATTCACTCTTCACACATGATGCTTCATAATGAAAGATTTGGGGGTAGAAGTGGCAGAGTCATAAGGTGACCAATTGTCCCAGTTTGTCAAGGAACAATGATTTTCTCAGACTCTTGAGAGTCTCTTGGACAGCAAGGAGATCAAACCAGTCAGTCCTAAAGGAAATCAACACTGAATATTCATTGGAAGGACTGATGTTAAAGCTGAAGCTTCAATCCTTTGGCTACTGATGGGAAGAGTCGACTCATTGGAAAAGACCCTGATGCTGGTAAAGATTGAAAGCAGGAGGAGAATGGGATGACAGAGGATGAGATGGTTGGATGGCATCCCAGAATCAGTGGACATGAGTTTGAGCAAACTCCAGAAAATGATGAAGGACAAGGGAGCCTGATGTGCTGCCGTTCATGGGGTCGCAAAGAGCCAGACGTGACTGAGTGACTCACACTTTCACTTTCATCAGCTCTCTCAGGCTGCAGGGCTCAGCACACCTTAGACTACTGAGGCCCCATGACTCCCCAGACATGCTATCAGATTCAGTGAGAAGCCAGTCAGCATTCATAAGGGTCCCAGCTTGGGCGGGGCCAGAGCCCAGGGGTGGCAGGGGGTGGCCAGCTGGTTTCACAGACTCTTTGGAAGCCTTGGCCCCAGTGGGCCAGTAGGCCCCAAGCCACTCTCACTACATCACACTGAGATTTGGGGGAAGGGATGAGGTGAAACGGGAAGAATTCCAATTCATGTCCAGGAAAAAAGAGAATTTATGAATAAAACAAAGTCAGCTAACTGTATTTTTCCCATTTTTATTTTTTAATTTTCAAGCCTACTGAAGGTTGAAAGTATAATACGAACGAAAACGCATATACCTTTCCTTGAACTTGCTTTTCCAATTGCTTACATTTTGCTCTATTTGCTCGGGATTGCTCTCAATGTTTTCGCTAAACTGTTTGAACATTAGTTATAGGTATCTTGAAAGTCACCATCTGAAATACTTCAGCATGCATCGCCTAAGAACTAGGTATTATCCTACATAAGCACGGTGCTTTTTTTCACTCCCAAGACACTTACCTCCCATGACACTGATACAATATTAGCTAATGTGTGTGGGTGTGTGCTCAGTTGGACTCTTTGTGACCCCATGGCCTGTAGCCCACCAGGCTCCTCTGTCCATGGGCTTTCCCAGGCAAGAATACTGGAGTGGGTTGCCATTCCCTTCTCCAGGGGATCTTTCCCACCCAGGATTGAGCCCGCATCTCCTGCACTGGCAGGTGGATTCTTTACCACTGTGTCCCCTCGGAAGCCCTTTATTATCTAATTGATTGCCCATATAAAAATTTTCCCAATTGTCTTAGTCATGTTCTGATTCAAGACCCAATTAAAAATCATCTACTCCTTTTTCTTGTTTTGGTCTTTTAAGACAGATAGTTTTGGAGTACAGGCTAATGTGGAATATCTCATAATCTAAATTTGAGTGTTTGTTTCTTCACTATCAAGTTCAGATTAGACAGTTTTGAAAGAAGTACTACATAGGCAACATACCTTCTAAACCAGCATGTCAGGAAGTTCATAGTGTCATTTTGTTTCAACCTTGATAATGATACCAGAATCCTCCACCATAAAATCTGCTTTGTAGGTAATAAATAATCCATGGGGTAAGTCCATGTGAATATCTAATGGAATTTTAGATGAAATTTTCTAATGGAACTTATTTAATGAATTTACCATCCAGTGATGCCTTTTATCCAAATAAATCATTGTACTAATACTTACCAGAGGTGAGTTTTCTGATTCTATCATTTTTTTCTCCATATATAGGTTAGCATTCTTCTGTAAAGAATAGTACATCATCACACATGCATATACATGCTTTATTTGTTAACCTTTTATCTTGAAATAATTAAAGACCCATAAGAAATTGCACACACACAAAAATATTACAAACAGGCTCAGGGTACCCAAGCCAAACGTTCACTCAAAGATAAGATCCTACATAGTACATTATCAAATCCAGGAAATTGACATTGGTGCAATGTATTAACAAGACTATAGACTTTATATTTTTATAGTCATGTTAATTTTTTTTTTTTTTTTTTTTGAGTGAGAGTGATATGTTTTCCTGGTTTGGTGCCAGGGTTTTGCTGACTTCATAAAAAAAGTTAGAAGTGTTTACTACTCTTTTTGTGAAAAAGATTGCATAACATTGACACTATTTTTTCAATAAAAGATTGAAATAAAGTATATAGACTTTACATGAATTTCACTTTAAAATTTTTTCAATTGTATTCTAATTGTTTAACGTCTCTTTGAACTCATTTTTTTCCCCATTGTGTTACTATCTACTGCCATTGTTATTCTTTTTGATGCTCAAAATGTCTCACATTTAGCTAGTGAGCACCCCTTCAAGCCAGCTCATGTATCTTATTGATAAGTTACCATCAGTTTCTGAGCTACCCTTTGATTTCTGTTACAAGGTGTCCAAGGTTCCAGATCTATATTTAGCCATTTCTCCAAGGGACTTGGTTCTTCCTTTTTTTTTTCCCCCTTTGAAACTTTGATCCTGATTCCAAGCCCTGGTTTCTTTTGGTGCGGAAGCTGATTTAAGTATAATATCTAGGCACTAGGTATGGTAATTGCTACTGGATTTAAGATCCTTCCAGTGAACAAATGTGAGTTCTTATTGATTCCCCTTATTTAAATCCAGTGTCCCACAACTCTTCCTCATAGCTCAGATGGTAAACAATCTGACTGCATTGCAGGAGACCTGGGTTTGATCCCTGGATCAGGAAGATCCCCTGGAGAAGGAAATGGCAATCTGTTATGCTCAGTGTCCGAGTCCCCAAAACTGAGAGAATAAGACGTCCACGGCAATGCAAAAACATAAAGGGGTTTATTGCTAGCTCGAGCCAGGGCCCCTGTCACATCCAAGAGTGGAGTAGAACGAGAGCCCCAGCCCAGATGTACAGCAGTGTTTATACGTTTAGAACACAGACAGGGAGTTGGCAAGGGTTGATTGGCTGCAGGGGTTTCCTGGTATTTACTGATTGGCCAGTTATCATTTCTCTGATTTACCAGAGTTATCATCTCTCTGATTGGCCAGAGTTATCATCCCCGGAAGCCCCGGAAGCATGAGCCCCAGGATTATTTTTGGCCTAGTGCACCTCTCTGAGCCTGTCATGGCTCTGGTGAGGTTGTAACACAATCCACTGCAGTATTCTTGCCTGAAGAATTCCCTGGACAGAGGAGCCTGGCAGGCTACAGTCCATGGGGCCACAGAGAATGGGGCACAGCTGAAGCGACTAACACACACACACGTCCTTATCCCCAGCTCCTTATCATCGTCAGTATATTTAACTCACCTGCTCAGTCCTGCGCTACATTCAACAATCTTAGAGTTACTATACCAGCACTACCCACTACCAACATCAAACATACGATGTAAGTTCAAGGTGTCTTTACAGCTCTTTTTTTAAAAAAATAACCTATCAGGGCCTTCCCACTGGCTCAGTAGGTCAAGACACTGCCTGTAATACAGGAGACACAGCACATGTGGGTTCAGTCCCTAGATTGGGAAGATTCCCTGGAGGAAGAAATGGCACCCCACTCCAGTACTCTTGCCCAGAGAATCCCATGGATGAAGGAGCCTGGCGGGCTACAGTCCACAGGGTCACAAAGAGTTGGACACAATTAAGCAACTGAGGAAAAGGCAGTGGCACCCCGCTCCAGTACTCTTGCCTGGAAAATCCCACGGACAGAGGAGCCTGGCAGGCTGCAGTCCATGGGGTCGCTAGGAGTCGGACACGACTGAGTGACTTCACTTTCACTTTTCACTTTCATGCATTGGAGAAGGAAATGGCAACCCACTCCAGTGTTCTTGCCTGGAGAATCCCAGGGATAGGGGAGCCTGGTGGGCTGCCGTCTATGGGGTCGCACAGAGTCGGACACGACTGAAGCGACTTAGCAGCAGCAGCAGCAACTGAGCACACCAGGATCTACATGTGGAACACTGAGCTCAAGAGTTTGTGAATTGATTATTTATTTTCTGCGTGGTTGTATTCTCAATTTGATATGTGGTTGGCTTCCAGTTTTAAGATTTGCTTTGAAAGTTACTGACTTAATTTTATTTTAAACTATATGAAACACTTATACAATTTATAAGACAAAACTATATGAAAAAGGTATATTCATAGAAATCTCACTATTATCCATAATGATTCCTTCCCCCTGTCCCATGCCTTGTAGTATCCATTTTCCTTAGTTTGTGGTTCATGCTTCTTGCATTTCTTTGTGCAAAAGCAAGGAAATAAACTTATTTTCTTGTCTCTCTTTTTTTATATGAAAGGTAACATACTATGTACTCTTTCACACCTTACATTTCGCTCTTAACAATATGTCCTGAAAATCATTGCATATCAGTTCCTAGAGAGCTTCTTCATTATTTTTTTACATTGTGTATACAGTCCTGTGTGGGTGTGCTATTCAGTGTATCTACTATAGCAGGCACTTCAGTTGATTCCAATGTTTTCTTACAATAAATAGCATCACAGTAAATAACCTTATCACAAGGGTTTATATTTGTGGAAGTGTATTGTAGGATAAATCCCAACAAGAATAATTGCTGGCTCAAAAGGTAAATGCCTAGTTTTGTTCAATATGAAGGGATCTTCTCTGTGGAGACTCATCATCTTACTCTTATATCAGCAATTTATGAGAGTATCTATTTCCTCGCCCAAAGTGTGTATCGTCAACTTTTTCAATTCTGCTGCTCTGATAAGCAAAAAAATAAAAATAAAAAAAATAGCAGCAGAATGTAGTTTTATTTTTCATTTCTCTCACTGAGTAACTTTCAGCAGTTTTATACATATTTGAAGGCTACTTGTGCCTATTTTTCTCTGAAGTGTCTGTTTCTCCTGCTCATGTTTCTTTCAGGTTTTGGGATTTTCATTTCCTGATTTTTGAATGTTCTTTATATATGAAGAAGCTATCAGCTCTTTATCCATGATGTATATTAAATATACTTTTTCCAAGTTTGTTGCTTATCTTTGGACTTTCTGATCTTTTTGCCATGAAAGAATTTTGTTTTGTTTTTAATATTTTGACCATTTTTCTTCTTTTAAATCTGGATTTTGAATTATGATTAGCAAAATTTTCTCTATACCCAGATTATAAAGAAATTAATCTGTATGTTTTTTAAAGTACCTTCTTTTATATAAGGAAATACTCATGTGGTTTCTTATTTTTTAACATTTAAATCTCTGATATATTTAGAGTATATTTTGGAAGATGGTGTGAGATATTAATGCATTTTTATATTTTCCCAATGGCTATCTACTTTTCCAACCCTTTATTAAAAAGTCCACCTACTTCCTAGAACTTCTTAAATTTGGAGTTCTTCCACACTAAATAAGTCTTACAATCAATATTAGTCATGTGGGTTTTTCTTTTTGTACCTTTTTGGTGTGATACTTCCAAGCCTGGAAAGAAAGAGAAGATCCAGGGGGGCGGGGGGAGGTGTGGTGGAAGGACTAAGGGTTAGAAATGCAGAGTTTCTAAATATACATGTTTTGCTTATTTTTAAGAAATGCATGCTAATGACAAATATATTTTCAAAGAAATGCACACCAATGACAAAAATTCAAATAGTACAAAAAGTTGAACAGTGAAAGGTAAAAAACATCCTCTTAGATAGCAGCTGGTCTTCCCTGATAGCTCAGTTGGTAAAGAATCCGCCTGCAATGCAGGAAACCCTGGTTCGATTCCTGGGCCAGGAAGATCCGCTGGAGAAGGGATAGACTACTCACTCCAGTATTCTTGGGCTTCCCTTGTGGCTCAACTGGTAAAGAATCTGCCTACAAGGTGGGAGACCTGAGTTTGATCCCTGGGTTGGGAAGATCCCCTGGAGAAGGGAAAGGCTACCCACTGCAGTATTCTGGCCTGGAGAATTCCATGGACTGTGTAGTCCATGGGGTCGCAAAGAGTCGGACACGCCTGAGCGACTTTCACTTTCACTTTGAGATAGCAGCCACCACTGTTGCCAGTTTCTTATGCATCTGTCCACATGTGTCTGTGCAGAGAGGAAAAATGAGAGAGAGAAAGAGAGATGGAGAAATGCTTTAAACTAAAGAGGTGGAAAGTGAGCTTGTACCTATAAAAGGCCCATTAAGTGTCAGGAAAGTAAAGGTTATCACTCTGTCTGCCAATGATCAGTATTTTCCAATGGTACTGCATTGTCATTCCATTTTACAGATGAGAAATCAAAGTTCAGAGAGGTGAAGTGACTTGTTGAAAGACCTCAACTAGCAACAGGAGGCTCCGGATTTGAATCAACACAGTCTCCTCTGTACCAGGATGTGAACAGGGAAGGAGTGGGTGGTCACCACCTATGAGTGGCTGCTTGGGGCTCCTGAAGGCACCCTGTCGCCACCCCCCAGAATGACTTGGCAGTGGGGAGCAAAGGGATGTCCAGCTTGTGCCAAGAATGAACATGTCACGGCATAGTCACGTGGTCCTTGACGGGAAGTTCCCCACGATGGAAAGGGAGGTTCATGCACCAGGGCAAAATCTTCCATCCTCAAACACTTTGGAATTTTCTCTAAACCCTGATCCTAGGAGAGAAAAAATTCAAAAGATAAACTGGATTATGTCAAGAAACATTAGCAGCTCTGACTCAAAAATACATGGGAGGGCGCATATCTCTTGACTCAGAGGGGTCCTTTTCTTAGTCACTTTGCAGCTTTTACCACACTTTAATCTTTTAGAGAAAGAAAGTGATTTACAAAGTGGGGGGGAGGTAAAAATAAAAGATTGCAACAGAAGGATTTGCTTCACAACAGCAGTTCGTGGCAGCATGCAAGGAAAATATAGAGAAGAAAGCATTGTTATTCTATTCCAGAGAGAGGGTTTTTGAATACCCAAGTAGATGGGTGTCAATTTCTGTGTATTAAAACATTCAAAACACAGCTCTTTCTCACAGAAGTTCTTTCTGTTGTAGTGGAGATATATTTTTTTCTCATCTTTAGGGATTACAACTCTGCAGAAGAGCACTGGCTAAAAGGGGAGGCAGAAGTGTGGGAGGCGGCTCCCCTGGAAAATTCTCACGTTGTCTTTGGTTCCCTGGAGATTTTTACTGCTTCTGGAATAGGGCCCTTGAACTGTTCCATTTCTTGAGATCCTGGATGTTGGATTAGGGTGGCCCATTCCAGTAGCCACTCCATCAGTATATGGCAGAGCTTCAGCTCATGATCAACTCTATGTACTCCCATTCCACTTTCTTTCCTGTATCCCCAATTACTACCACCGCAAAAGGTGGTGGGAGCACCAGAATTCTGGATTCTGCATGCGTGTACAGTCTATGTGCTTTTTGATCACCAACTGCAAACCTGAACTTCTCTCGCAAGGATGTTGTAGGCCTTGCATGGGTGTCCATCTCTGCAAGGATGCTGCAGGCCTTATGCGGATGCTCATCTTTGCAAGGATGCCCTGTTTTCACGGTTACCCATCTTCACATGGACAGCCATCTTCACATAGATGCTCATACAATCAGCTATTTGCTCAGACACAAGCTCCACCATAGTACCTAACCTCTGACCTCCCAGCCTTCCATTAATTCTCTTTTTCCTCATTCTTTACTTAATGCCCTTCAGCTCCTACTCTACTCAGATTCTAGCCAAGGGAATATGCTGTTCCCACTCAGATTTTTTCATCTGTACAGTCAGGAATATTCCCTTGCTCTTCCTAGCAGATCTCCACACCCTTTCCCATTTAAAAATTCTATTAAAAACCCATGATTTATAGCAAATCTCCCTTGAGTTTTTCAAATGTTTCAAATAACTCCATTCTCACCCTTTAGCATCTGTCTTCCCATCCATCAACTAGCGTATTTATTAGGCACTTGCTATGTGCCAGACATTGTGCTAATATGAGGGAAAATGACATTTGTGTTACACAGTTTGCAAGGCATCTTCACATCTGCTTTCCTATATAGTCTCTGCAATAGCTCAAAGTAGGAAGGGCAGAAATAATTACTAACCCCATACTGCAGATTAGAAAACTAAGGCCCAGAGAGGTCAGACAGCTGCCCGGAAGTGACAAACCCCCAAATTCAAACAGAGCTCCTTTAGACAGCTCAGGCACTTTGTATTAAGCCTCAGGCGGCGTGTGTGTGCCCCTGCGTGTGTCCCTTCCCCCAGTCCATACTCAAACCCACACAGTCTGTCTTTATAGTTGTAATTATTCGTAAGCATGTTTTTCTCTGTTTTTCTAATGTGTTTGTTCTGTCTTCTCTGTAATCAATAAGGTCCCCTTAGACCACAGCCCAGAGTGGCTCTCCAAGCTCGGTGCCAAAAGGGGTAGAGAAAGTCAGATAAATCCACAGCTCTTCAGAGCAAAGCGGAATAAAGGTTTCGATCTGTACAGATGCTGTCCCATCTAAAATGGCAGCGAGAGGTACTGAGAGCCCATGCGGGTGGGCTCCCTGGAACTTTTCCCCTTTAATAAGTATTAGTGATTTTTGGAGCCATTTCCATTCCACAACCCCGAACAAATCAGCTCTGAGTCTCCTTCCCAGTAGTTCTCCCTTCCCTCCACACAAAAGCCGGTGAGGATGAAAAGCCCCCATGGTGGGCTTCTAATTATCATCAAACTGCAAACCCATTTCTCAAGGATCCTTCCCCATTGCTAGAGAACTGGATTAATCAGCATGGCGCACAGTGGTCTTTGCATCTCTTAATTTACTAGCAAACACTCCTTCTCTCCTGAGAGGAGCTGTTTTGTTACGTGTAATTAGACCATGTACGCAACTCTATGTGGGACTTGTTATTTTTGCACAGGAGGATTACGGAGCCGTCTCCAGGTGGGGAATGGTGACATGCTACAGGGACAAAGGTATGCTGGCTGCATGTTCATTTGCAAACCTCCTCTGGCCCAGCACGGGAGGCTCGTTGGGGAGATGGGAAGGCTGGAGGCCCACGTGGGCTCAGCTCCTCTAATTGTCTGGGGTGGGAGGTTTAGAAGATAATGGCTGAAGCATATGGTTTCTATGGCTTCTGAGATTTATCTGCCTCCCAAGAGCAAGGCCAGCAACAGCCGTCCTGGGTCTGAAGGGTGTGGTGGCAATTTCAGAACCCCTCCTTCTCAGTACACGTGCAGGGGACCGGGACATTAAAGCAGAGCTGCATCTGATTCCAGGGAACAGAGAGGTGGCGGGGCTTCAGAGACTCAGAGACCCAGATCTCTCTGGACCTTAATCTCCAATCTTGAGGCTTTTCCTTGTGAAAGCCTGATCCTTCACAAGACCTCCAGGAAACATCACCCTCCAGGAAGCTCTTGAAGCTTTCAATCCCACCAGAAGCAAAATGAAAAGAGAGCACTGGAGTTCCAATCCAGTCTGTTTCAAAACCTCTCCACCCGGTTGCTTAGAACCTCTGCTCATCACTCAGATGGTAGTCGGAAAAGCTGTTTAGAATTCGAGTCGGTCACTGAAAAACATCCTATATTTGCATTTGTCCTCTGCGGTCTTTATTTCTCTGTTAATGATGAGGATACAGGGGTCTGTCCGGATTACTTAGGGTTGAGTACTTCACGCTGGTGAGACAGGAAGAGGAGAGACTCGACAGGAGCCCTCCTGACCCATCCCAGGTCCCGGTTCCGGCTGCATCACTTACTGGCTGTGTGACCTTGGGCAAGTCATCAGCTCTCTGAGCCTCCGTCTCTGCAGACATCGGAGGCGGATAATAGCAGGAAAGTCTGACCCACCTCTCAGCGCCTTGGTGAGGATCAAATGAGATAATGGACATGCAAGAGCTTTGTAAACCATATCCCGCTTTACAAAGGAAAGTCGTTGTTATTAATAATAATGGCTCTTCCCGCTGGTAATGGCTGTCCGTTGGGAGTTGGGGGAGATGTTCTGCCAGCTCTGCCTGGCTCTGTTCAGGTCCTCTTTGAAGGCCCGGCGTGGGTCCTGTCACTCACCAGGAGACACCTCGGGGGACTTTGTCAGAGGTGCTGGAGGAGAGTGGCCAGGGCACCATGTCCCTCAGGTTTGATGCAGCATAATTGTTTTGACATATGATGGAATTTGTCCTCGCACGGGTCAGAAAAAAAAGCCCAATACTGATGCTTTTCATCTAATTTCAATTACAGTCATTAAAACCCTTACTCCTGAGTCAAGCCTTTCCAAAAAGCCATCAATGACAGCCCATTACAGAAGAGTTATTTATAGTGGCGCATGTTAATTTTACAGTACCACAGACCAATGATTCATGGCTTGGCATTAGTGAGAGACATCATTCACAGGGCTGAGTGATCCCTGACATAACAAGTGCTGCTCTGAGTCTCTGCAGGGACGATTCAAGGCCTCAGACTTGGAGACCAGGCCCTGTGCTGAGCAGAACATGCAGAGCCTCTTGGCTTGGCCCATTCCACTCAAGGACACCTTCTGTCCTAAATGGAGGAGAACAGGACAATCGGCTTTGGGATTGGAGTGTGACATCTATGGGATTTCTAACTGAGATGCTATCTGACCTGGGGCAGAATTGCAGCTTTTCCTTCTCATACTGGCAGCTATTGGGATGAGCACTTAGTAGATCTCATACTATTTGCTGCTATGCGATAACTCTAAAGGGACATCTGATACCCACCTGAACTGGATGGAAGAAGATGGCTCTAGGGCCATCGAAAGCCCAGCTTCCTTTTATCCGAACTACTTCAACCTCAGGTTCGTAAGTGCCACTTTGCCCGATCAATATCGGGCCTCTTGAATCTTGGTTTATTTGTGGCTGAAATTCTCCCCCTTGATTAAAAATTCACCAGGAGGCAGCCTGATGTGACATTTATGAGTTCCTGGAAGTCCATAAATGTTGAATGTTAGAAATTAGCGCAAGTTGTTTAGATGATAAAAAGCAATAAGCAACCAGGAGGACTAATATTCAGCACTCTTATATTTTTATTGTCTATCCATGAAGCCTCACAGCAAACTGGAATGAAAACTTCATGCAAAGTGCTTCCACGTTTGATGTAACCTTCCTACTAGTCCCGCCTCTAAATAGTACTCTCTTCCAGATGAAGGTGAGTGGGGTTCAACGCAACCGACTGCCCTCTTTCCTTCCAGCTTGGGACCACTTTGACCATGAGTAACTGGCCCAAGTTCCCTGCCCTATTTCAACACAGACCATGATAACAAGTATTGAAACTGATTATGTTGGCTTTATCTTTATATAATGGTAGCTCTGCAATCATTGGGAGGAAAGACGGGCAAAAATAAATGTGTGACATCATCATTTTGGAGTTTTCAACCACAGGGTTTTTACACTCCACCCATGATTATTTCTTTCACATTATTTCCTGCCCACATCCCAGCACTTTTCTGAGCCTCCGTTCCCCTCAGGCATTTCTGTAATGTTCCCTCTGTACACCCTTCCGGGCCATCGATCACAGTTCTGGGAGCTTTAGCATGCTTCCTGGGAGACCTTGTCTAGTCTGGGCTGAAGTCAATGAAAAGACAGAGAAGGTTCAATGACTAAGGCTCTAATGAACCAGCTGAGTGCTGTTCTACTTCTTTTACTGCATGGCCGTCCAGAGAGCAGTTTGTACGTAGGATTCCAATTCTGTCCGGTGACTGGAACATTTCAGAAAGTACCGTGAGGCACTCTTCTTGACTCTCGAATGGAGAAACCAGAAATGTGCTATATTATGGGTGGATGAAAGAGAGAATGGTGCAAAGAGGACAGGGTCTAGAGCCACGTGGTTTGGGTTGACTCCAAGCTCTGCCATTTATCAGGCTTGTGACTTTGTTCTGTAACCTCCCTATGCATCTGTGTTGTCTTCCTTAGAGCAGAAGTGATAATGGTTCCTGTTGTTACGAGAGAGCAAATGAGTTTACGTTTGAGGGCATTACCTATTAATAGCACATAGTCTATGATGTACACATGTTAGCGAAATGAGAGACTTTGTTGTTTTTTTTTGGAGTATTACTGCTTTACAGTGTTGTGTTAGTTTCTGTTGTACAACTAAGTGAATCATCTGTGCGGGTCAGGAAGCAACAGTTAGAACTGAACATGGAACAGCAGACTGGTTCCAAATAGGAAAAGGAGTACGTCAAGGCTGTATATTGTCACCCTGCTTATTTAACTTACATGAAGAGTACATCGTGAGAAACGCTGAGCTGGAAGAAGCACAAGCTGGAATCAAGATTGCCAGGAGAAATATCAATAACCTCACATATGCAAATGACACCACCCTTATGGCAGAAAGTGAAGAGGAACTAAAAAGCTTCTTGATGAAAGTGAAAGAGCAGAGTGAAAAGGTTGGCTTAACAGTCAGAAAACTAAGATCATGGCATCTGGTCCCATCACTTCATGGGAAATAGATGGGGAAACAGGGGAAACAGTGTCAGACTTTATTTTTCTAGGCTCCAAAATCACTGCAGATGGTGATTGCAGCCATGAAATTAGAAGACACTTACTCCTTGGAAGGAAAGTTATGACCAACCTAGACAGCATATTGAAAAGCAGAGACATTACTTTGCCAACAAAAGTCCATCTAGTCAAGGCTATGGTTTGTCCAATGGTCATGTATGGACGTGAGAGTTGGACTGTGAAGAAGGCTGAAGCCAAAGAATTAATGCTTTTGAACTGTGGTGTTGGAGAAGACTCTTGAGAGTCCCTTGGACTGCAAGGAGATCCAACCAGTCCATCCTAAAGGAGATCAGTCCTGGGTTGATTGATGCTGAGGCTGAAACTCCAATACTTTGGCCACCTCATTGGAAGAGTTGACTCATTGGAAAAGACCTTGATCCTGGGAGGGATTGGGGGCAGGAGGAAAAGGGGACGACAGAGGATGAGATGGCTGGATGGCAACCCCGACTCAATGCACATGAGTTTGGGTGAACCCTGAGAGTTGGTGATGGACAGGGAGGCCTGGCGTGCTGCAAGTCATGGGATCACAAAGTCGGACACGACTGAGCGACTGAACTAAACTGAACTGATACATAGATCCAAGAGAAAGAGACTTTTTTTTTAACTGGAGTATAGTTGATATATAATGTTGTATTAGTTTGGGGTGTACAGCAAAGTGATTCATTCTTGTTTAGATTCTTTTCTCATATAGGTTATCACAGAATACAGATTAGAGTTCCCTGTGCTAGGCAGTAGGGCCTCACTGGCTATCTCTCTTGTATATAGTAATGTGTGAATATTCATCCCAAGCTCCTAATTTATCCCTCCTGCCACAAGCATGTTTTCCCTTTGATAACCAGAAGTTTGTTTTCAATATTTGTAAGTCTGTTTCTGTTTTGTGAATAAGTTCATTCATATCATATTTTAAATTGGATTCCATATATGAGTCATATCATGTGGTATTTGTCTTTGACTTACTTCACTTAGTATGATAATTTCTAGGTCCATTCACGTTGCTGCAAATGGCATTATTTCCTTCTTTTATGATTAATAACATTCCATTGTATATGTGTACCCCATCTTTATCCTTTCCTCTGTCGATGGACATTTACGTGGCTTCCATTTCTTGGTTATTGTAAACAGTGCTGCAACGAACACTGGGGTGCGTGTATATTTTGGGATTATTGTTTTCTCTGGATATATGCCCATGAGTGGGATTGCTGGACCGTATGGTAGGTCTATTTTTAGTTTTTTAAGGAACTTCCATACTGTTCTCCATAGTGATTGCACCAATTTATATTGAGAGACATTTGTAATTTAAGAAATATTTATGGACTATCCGCTGCCCAAAGACACAGTGAAGCAACATGGGAATGGAGAAAATGAACAAAATATGCCTGTTTTTAAGGACAGTGTTTGGAGAAGCAGAGAGATAGCCTCAAAAAACCAAGAGAGGAGGGCTGGTACATGATCTATGCAGGGGTATTTGCACCAGTGAAGGGCAGACCACTTCACACAAATGATGGAAGGCCACTCTCGCTGGGAGGGGTCTAAGAAGGTTACCCAAGAGATGATATTTGAATTGCTCCTTAAAGGATGAGCAGTATTTCCAAGGGCAGATACTGTGGGACAGGTGGCAGAAGGCTGCCCCTTGGGTGCCTAGCACAAACACAAAGTCAAATTGCTACCTGCATGTCCACCAATCCCATATCCGTCTTCTCCCCAAGGCTCCTTTCCTGGGCTTGCCTGCCTTTATTCCTCTTTTTCCATCCCTCCCTTCTCTTGAAAATTTCTACCACAGGCCTCCCTTTTCTTCCAATTACTTTCTTCTTATTTTCACCTTTCTTTTAATCTCAAAAGTTAATGTAAACAATTTAAATCAAATAATATAGAAAGGTACAAAATGAAAATCAATTTTTCTTCCTCCACCCTCTGCTCCTTCGAGGTAACGACAGTGCGGTCATTTTGAAATATGACCACAAATTCTTAGTGCTTCTCCCTCTGATGGGAGCGTTATGTCTGGCCCCTTGAAACTGAGCAAGTTTATAGTTACTTCTGCCCATGGAGGAGGACAGAAGGGGCAGTGCCTGCCTTCCAAGGCTCAGACATTAAAAGACCATGCAGCTTCATCCGTGTTCACCCAGCACCCTCTCTAGGAACCCTGAGCTTCCATGTAAGAAACTCAGCCTCCTGACATCCTGGATAGCGAGGCTAGGTGCCCACATTCTGGGCAGTAGTTCCAGATGGGCCCAGCCTTCCAGTCCTCTCCAGCACTTACAGAGTTAACAGACACCACTGACTGCACAACCGATTTAACCAGCCTTTAATGATAACTCCTGTAGTATCCTCCAGGCTTTTGGCATTACAAAAATCCAGCGATGAGCATTCTTATCTATACATCTTTACTAAATGTATGGGTGTGTCTGTAAGACAAACTCTCAGAAATAACATTGCTGAACCATAGAGTACGTGTGTATTACCAGGCAAGAATCCTGGAGCAGTTTGCCATTTCCTGCTCCAGGGATGGAGCCCACACCTCTGGCATTTGCAAGTGGATTCTTTATCACTGCTCCACCTGGGAAGCCTTTTAAACAGGTTATGTCAATTTAGACTTCCTGATGGTACATGAGAGTGCTGATTTCCCCATAATCGCACCAACACTGAGTGTTATTGCTTTTTCATCTTTACCATTCTGACGTCATCTCTGCCTCCTTTATGATGTGCCCCAGCTGTAGGCAGTGTCAGCAAGCCATCCAAGCATGACCTGTCTCCACATGCAAACCCAGGGGAGGGGGCCTGTAGAAGTGGGGAGGAGGGTTGTATAGCGAGTTCAATATTAAAGAGAGCTAAGTTAACACAAAGGTGAGACATAGAACATAGCAGCCTTGCAGAGCAGATGTGTCAGAGTATAATGGAACTCAGCTCAGTGACATCCTGCTAATGGCAGGTATCATCTGAAGTCCAGGAAGACCCTGTTGGAAGAAGAGAGTTTGGGGCTCCGGGAAAGAGGAGGGACGTTTGAGAAACGAAAGGAAGTTCTTTCAGTTAATCAAAGTGCTCACTGAACAGCTGGCTAAAAATAGAATACTTTATAATGATTGATTTCAATCTGGATGATTCCAGGGTACAATCAAGAATCATAGGCTCCAAACCTCACTGCCTAGCAATATTACCTGGAGTATTTTTTAGAAAAACATAGATATTTCATCCTCCTAACCATTGCTTTTAAACACATATATTGTTACCATGATTCTGATTCAGTTGATCCATGCTTCTAACCAACCCATCAGGAAATTCTGAGGCAGAATCAGGTTAAGGAGCAGAGTTTCTCAAACTTGCATGGGCATCAGAAACACCCGGGATTTAATAGTAAAACAGAGATTGCTGGTTTCCACCATAATAGCTTCCAGTTTGGTAAACCTGGGGTGGGCCTGGGAATCTGCATTTCTAGCAGGCTCCCAGGGAGATGCTGGTCCAGAGTCAGAGCTTGGGGACCAATGCTCCAGTAGGAGCAACATTGAGAGCTTGCTGGCTGGAAATGCAGAAACCTAAGCCCCACTTCAGACCTGAGGAATCAGAATCTGCATTTAATAAGAGACCCAGCCGTCTGGGTGCTTATTAAGCGCCTCACTAAAGGTCTTACCTTTGTTGTCTGGGAGAAGATTCAAAGGGAAGAGGCCTGAGGAAGTGGAAACCTGCCAGGAAGACCTGCATTCTGGTCCTGGTACTAATGACATTCATAATAAAATAAACTGCTTCATCTCCAATGGCTTCTGTTTCCTTAGAAATAAAAGGGCGATACTGAGGTAAGTAATCCTATAGATTTCCTTTCTTGTCTCCTGTGCTTTAAATTTGGTTATTGAAACACTGTATGGGCTGAATTGTATTCACCCCAAATTATAAATGTTGATGTCCTAACCCCCCAGTACCTCAGAATGTGAGGGTATTTACAGAGCGTGTCTTTAAAGAGGTTGCTTGTGGTTCAGCTGCTCAGTCAAGTGTGACTCTTTGCGATCTCATAGACTGTTGTCTGCCAGGTTCCTCTGTCCATGGGGTTTCCCAGGCAAGAATACTGGAGTAGATTGCCATTTCCTTCACCAGGGAGGCTTCCCTGGTGGTACAGAGGTTAAAGCGTCTGCCTGCAATGTGTGAGACCTGGGTTCGATCCCTGGGTCGGGAAGATCCCCTGGAGAAGGAAATGGCAACCCACTCCAGTATTCTTGCCTGGAGAATGCCATGGACGGAGGAGCTTGGTGGGCAGGTCGCAAAGAGTCCGACACGACTAAGCGACTTCACTTTCACTTTCACGAGGGAAATCTTCCCAACCCAGGGATCGAACCCGTGTCTCTTGCATTGGCAGGCGTATTTCCTTTTTAAATATTTATTTATTATTTGTGGCTGTTCTGGATCTTCACTGGTGCTTGAGTTTTCCTCCAGTTGCAGCAAGTGGGGGCTACTCTCTCTTTGCCATGCGTGGGGCTTCTCACTGCAGTGGGTTCTCTTGTTGGGGAGCACCAGCTCTAGGGCACACAGGCTTCAGTAGTTGAGTCAGGCAGGCTCAGTAGTTGCAGCTCCTGGGCTCTAGAGCACAGGCTCAGTAGTTGTGACCCAGGGGCTGAAGTTGCTCCGAGGCATGTGGGATCTTCCCGGACCAGGGATGGAACCTGTTACTCCTGCATTGGCAGGCAGATTCTTTACCCATTGACCCACCAGGGCAGCTGGCAGGCTGATTCTTTATGGATGAGCCACCTGGGAAGCCTCTTTAAAAAGGAAATTGAAGTTAAATTGGGTCTCCAGGGCGCATGCTCAAATTCAATGGACATGAACTTGGACAAGCTCTGGGTGATGGTGAAGGACAGAGAGGCCTGGCGTGCGGCAGTCCATGGGGTCTCTAGGGTGGATCTACTCTGACTCATGTCCTTACAAGAAGAGAACAGGACACAGACAAGCACAGAGAGACAGTGAGAAGACAGAGTGAGAACGTGGTCATGTACAAGCCAAGGGGAGGCCTCAGAAGAAATCAGCCCTACTGACACGTTGGAGGCTCAGAGCCTCCAGAACTGTGAGGAGATTAATGTCTGTTGTTTAAGCCACCCGGTCTGTGCTTCTATGTGATGGCAGCCCTAACAGATGAATACACGTGTATATTTTAGAACTTTGCTACTAAATCTAGATCACAGTCTAAATGCAGAAATCTGATTTCTTATTACCACTCATTTCACATCAGACCCATTAGCTCCTGCAGGAAGAATGCCAGGGCTTTCCACTGGGGCCTCAGGTTTTCTAGGTAATTCCAACACGGGTGCAAATTCATTTCCCTGGATTCCATACCAAAACTATGGAACCCTCATTTACCATCAAACACCCCATTTTTCCCAACCTGATTGCCATATGTACCCCCACTTCTACCAGCCCTACCCATTCTGCCTAGATTTAGCTTTAAATTTTGATCTCTGGGGACTTCCCCAGTAGTCCAGTGGCTAAGACTCCAGGCTTCCAGCGCAGGGGGTCCAGGTTTCATCCCGGCCAGGGAACTAGATCCCATATGCTGCAACTAAGAAAGACCCTGCATGCAACAACTAAAGATCCCACAACTTAGACCTGGTTTAGCCAAATAAATAAATATTTTTTAAAAATTTTGATCTCTGACCTTTGATCTCAGTAAACCCCTCTTTTCACAAATCAAGTAAATCACATTTCTGCAGCAATTCCTGGTTGTTTCATAATCCCTTTGCGCAAGAACAGGTTTACATTGATTGAATTTTCATTCAGATCATTTTTTCCCAGCTAAACCAAGATACTTGCAAACATAAAGGATAAAGATGATGAGGATAGGAACTGTCCAGTCCAGAGTAGGTACATTCAGACCATCTCCTTGCTTCACTGTAGTTGCTAGAGTAATACAGCTTAGAATTAAGAAGTCTAGAATTCCTCTAGTTAAATGCAAAGACTCAGGCCTCCAAATGTTAATATAAGAATCTCCAAATACTGTTTTGAGAGCCCAAAATGTAAGCCTATTTTTCACAAGTCAAAGATGTAGGCATCTTAGGCATTTTCCAGTAGCGATACAAGTAGTCAAAATCCTACAAAAGAAGAAAAAAAATTTAAGACATTTTCTGAGCAATGGAAGGAATGTCAAAACTTATTTTTTTTCTTTTTTCCCATCAAGGTAGTATAAAAGTGTGTTTCTTAGCCATAAATGTGCATGCATGTCACCTGGGGTCTTGTTAAAGTGTTCATTCTGATTCAGAAGGTGTGGAGTCTGAGAGTCTACATTTTTAAAAAGCTCCTAGTGGGGTACTTCCCTGGTGGTCCAGTGGTTAAGACTCTGCACACTGCAGGGGGTGAGAGTTCAATCCCTGGTCAGAGAACTAAGATCCCACATGCCTCTCAGAGTGGCCAAAAAAAGCCCTAATGGAAGCCCACTCTGCTGGTCCATTGACTGCACTCTGAATAGCAAGGCTCTAATGGAAAGAGAGGACTATGGTTTCTGCAGTTTCAATGATACTAAAGTTTAAATTCTAAGATTTGCTTTGGATGGGTTAGACCCCTTTACCTTGTCCAAGGTGGGTGTTTGAGAGACACAAAACCTGGACATCATTCCTGTGGGCTCTTAACATCTTCTGAAGAGGCCAGCAAGACCAGGAGAAGACATCCAGTTTATTGGCTATTATTACAAGTGGTGTGTTCCAGCTCACTCTTCTGCACTGACACCCAGAAAAGAAAGTATTAATAAATGATTGACACAACCATAAGTTTAAATTGTAGAGTCTGATAAACATCCCTTCTCTATCTTTCCAGGTCCCTGGAGACATTCCCTAGGCCTGGTTACACAAGCTCAGCAGTTTTCTCACCTCCTAGTCCCAGAGGGTACAGTGTCATTAACCGAGGTGCCCACCAGAAAAGGCAACCGCAGGTGTCCCCCACAGTCCACCAAGTTTCTGAATAAAACTTGTCTCTACACTGAGGTTACTCGAGGAGCTTCAGATATTGCTGATGGCCTAGTGGAATCCTCAAATACTGAGACTTAATTCGTCTGGAGTGCATCCTGGGCTTTAGAATATTTTGAAGACCTCGCCCCTACCCCAAGGTAGTTCAAATGTGCAAACAAACATGGAAATCACTGCTAAACTGTAATTTTCTGAAGGACTTAAAAGAGCTGCCTCTCAATCGATTGTTCATTCATTCATGCATGCATGCACAGTTGTTCAGTTGCCAAATCACGTCTGACTCTCTGCGAGTCCATGGTCTGCGGCATGCCAGACTTCCCTGTCCTTCACTATCTCCCAGAGTTTGCTCAAACTCATGTCCATTGAGTAGGTGATGCCATCCAAACATCTCATCCTCTGTTGCCCCTTCTCCTCCCATCTTCAATCCTTCTCAGCGACAAGGTCCTTTCCAGCTCTTAGTCAGCTCTTCGCATCAGGTGGCCAAAGCATTTGAGCTTCAGCTTCAGCACCAGTCTTCCTTGTCAATATTCAAGGTTGATTTCCTGTAGGATTTACTGGATCGATCTCCTTGCTGTACAAGGGACTCTCAAGAGTCTTCATGCATATATACAGCAAATAATTACTGAGAACAGACATTGTACCAATGTTATGCTGCGTCCTTTATGCCAAAGAGGAAGGACATAGCCCCAGTCCTCAGGGGTTTGTAGTCCAGGGGAGGAGATGTAGATGAGTGAATAGACAACTCAAGTATCGGATGGTGGTTTCAGGGTGGCGGGACGATGGCATGAGGGGAGACCGTAATGACAGAGCCACATGTCTCCTGTGCGACTCCCTCCCTCAGAATCAAGACACTAGACAGCAGTTCTGACAAGAAGAGAATACAGTATTCACTCATTCAACAAATATTTAGTGAGCACGGATCACGCGCCTATCATTGGGTGAGTTGCTGAGTAGATGGCAAATGAAGTAGTTGACTCCATCAACCCAAAGTCTCATTCTCCTCTCTGAATTTTTGGATTTCCTAGCAGAGTAGATATTTGTTGTCTTTGTGCTGTGCTGTGCTGTGCTAAGTCACTTTAGTCATGTATGACACCATGGACTGTAGTCTGCCAGGCTCCTCTGTCCATGGGATTCTCCAGGCAAGAATACTGGAGCAGGTTGTCATGCCCTCCTCCAGGGGATCTTCCCAACCCAGGGATCGAACCCACATCTCTTATGTCTCCTGCATGAGCTGGCGGGTTCTTTACCATTATCGCCAACTGGGAAGCCCTTCCTTGTCTTTAGTAGTCGGTAATTCTGTCTCTCTTCTGGTACCAGAACTCAGAACTTTCTCTGAGAAACAGCCCCATTTCTGGGGATTTTTTCTGGAGAATCTCCTCTAAGTAGAGCATCAAGTTTTCCTGGCTTTGATTTTACCTGTGGAGTTAAAACTGGGTGTGCCCATGGACGTGGAGCTGGTGGCTTCCATCTTGCATGGATAGACATGAAGGACGCAGCCAACTTGGAGAAGCGAGCCAGGAAGCAGAGACTGCTGTCTGGATGGCCCTGGATGAAGTCATGTCTGTATCCCCTGCTATAGGAGCTCCCCTGTTGGCTCAGAAGGTAAAGAGTCCACCCGCAATGCAGGAGACTCGGGTTTGATCCCTGGGTCTGGAAGATCCCCTGAAGAAGGGGATAGAATGGCTTTCCCCTGCTGTGTATGCTCATAATTTTCCTTTGGAGCCTAATCCAGCTTGACTTAGCTTTTCTGATATTTGCAACCTAGAGTGTCTGAACTGCTGCACCTAAAATGGATTTTTTTCAGGACTATTTTTTCTGTGATTGAAAACAAGAATAGACCCATTAATATCTGTTCATGAATTGCTCAGTTTCCTGTTTTGTAAAAATGTGTTTTTTAGAGATTCTATTCTAATACATCTTTAGGTGTATAAATAGAATTCTCTTAAGTAAGTCAGATCATGAGCTTAAGATGTTCTTTAGAAAAGTATTTAAATAATGCTACACCGAGTGAGCAGCTGTCAACTAAAGCTCAAAGAGCAGATGGAGAGAAGTATTCCAGGTTGTTCTCTTTGCCTTCTAACAAGTACCTGAGGAAACCTTCTAGGTTTGAGAAGCCTGGGTTGGGGCTTTGCATTCTCTGGACAGTATTGCTATGTGATTAGGAATTATGGTGAGGAGGAGCTGGTGAGGTTTGGAAGGTCTTGAGCCTCAAAACCAATCAGCTTGGAGTCCCAGCAGAGAGGTGTGCTCAGCTCCTGTAGGGTCAAGATATCCATGATCCCAAGATCCTGGGATGGAGATCACAATGAAGGTAGCAAACGTTATCAGGTGAGGTGGAGGAGAGTTTGTTAAACTAAGCGCATCTCTTCACCAAGTGCTGCTTGTCCTAAATATCTCTCAAATTGTCTTCTTGATTCCAACTGTCTTGACATTTTTGTCCAAATTCTCATCATCACTAACCTAAACCAATGCAACAATCTCTTAATTGTTCTTCCTGTTTTTGTTTAATTGGAGGATAATTGCTTTACAACGTTGTGTTACTTTCTGCCGTAGAACAATGTGAAGAAGCCATAAGTATACATACGCCCCCTCCCTCTAGAGCATCCCTCCTACTCCCCCAGCCCTCCTACTCGTCCTATCCCTCTAGGTTATCACAGAGCACATGGCTGAGCTCCCTCTATTATACAGCAACTTCCCACCAGCTAGCTTTTTTACCTACGGTAATATATACGTTTCAATGCTACTCTTCTTCCCCTACTATGTCCACAAGTCTGTTTTCTGTGTCTGTATCTCTATTCCTGCCCTGCAAATAGGATCATCAGTCCTCCTACTTTTAATAGCATTTCCACCTCCAGGCACTGAGTCAGTCCATCATCCAAGCTGCACCTAAGTGGGCCAATCATGCTACCTATTTAGAATCCTTCTCACGTGTCCCATCACTTACAGAAGGTCCAAGATTAACATCAAGGTACCATTTGCCTCTATCTACCTATAGTTCCCAGCACAGGCTAGGTTGCTTCAAGTATTTATGCCTGTGCTCACTGCACTCTTTCTCTTTCAAAGTCTTTTGGGAAAAACCCTCTTCATCCTTCAAAACTAAGTCCAGATATTCCCTTCTTCAGGAGGCCTTTCCAAGAATCCCCTAATCTTCAAAGCCAATTCCTTCCTTCTCTGTTCTTTATCTATAATTTTTACTTACCTTTATCTTCTAATATCCTGCCATTATATGTTTGCCCTTCTATCTAAGTTTGAGTTCCTTTAAGACAGGAACAGTTTGGGGGCTACCCTGGTGGCCCAATGGTTAAGACTTTCCTTCCAATGGAGGGGGCGTGGGTTCAATCTTTGGACAGAGAGTTAAGATCCCACATGCCTTGCAGCCAGAAAACCAAAGCATAAAAAGAGAAGCGGTGTTGTAACAAATTTGATAGAGACTTTAAAAAATGGTTCGTATCAAACAATCTTAAAAAAAGAGATGGGACTAGTTTCTTATTCATTTTCTGTCTCTAATTTCAAGTACAGTGCCTGGTATATCGTAAATGTTGAAAGTTAGCCACTCACTTTTGTCCGACTCTTTGTGACCCCATGGACTGTAGCCCCCCAGGTTCCTCTGTCCATGGAATGGAACCCAGGTCTCCTACATTGCAGGTGGATTCTTTACCATCTGAGCCACCAGGGAAGCACTCAGTGAATGTTCAGTGAATTGAACTGATTGCATATGTCTCCAAGTCAGTGCTGAGGGTGATTTGGAAAGTCATCCTGATGATCAGAAAGTGAAAGTTGCTCAGTCCAGTCCAAATCTTTGCAACCCCATGGACTATATTCTCCAGGACAGACTACTGGAGTGGGTAGCCTTTCCCTTCTCCAGGGGATGTTCCCAACCCAGGGATCGAACCCAGGTCTCTGGCACTGCAGGAGGATTCTTAACCAGCTGAGCCACAAGGGAAGCCCAAGAATATTGGAGTGGGTAGCCTATCCCTTCTCCAGTGGATCTTCCTGACCCAGGAATCAAACTGGGGTCTCCTGCATTGCAAGTGGATTCTTTACCAACTGAGCTATCAGGGAAGCCCCCTGATGATCAGGGGTGAGATCAAAATTAGATTAAGATGAGACAGGAAATGGGCTTCCCCGTGGCTCAGTGGTAAAGAATCTGCCTGCAATGCAAGAGATAAAGGAGACATAGGTTAAATCCCTGAGTCAGGAAGATCCCCTGGAGGAGGAAATGGCAACCCACTCCAGTATTTTTGCCTGCAAAATTCCATGGACAAAGGAGCCCGGTGGGCTACAGCCCATGAGGTTGCAAAGAGTCTGACATGACTGAAGCAACATAGCATGCACCCACAAGATGGGAAATAGCTAGAAAATAGTGATAAAACTTTTTAACCTATATGTTGATATCTCCTCTTAAAAGTTATCTAATTTAATATGTAAGGCTTACTATGTCTAGCTTTTGCATTACAAGTAATATATTGTGACTAATTCTGAAAAAAATATATTTATAAAGTGTGTAGATTTGAGCTGAAATCTCCATAGAGCTCTCACACACTAATTTTGACTTATATCCAAACACCTTCTATCTAGTTTACTCTGGGAGAAAACAGGATTCCAATTACCTACCCTAAATTAAGTAAAAATGTCTGAGAGGAAAAGAAATTCTAAAAAAAAATTATTTTAAAGACATTCTTTAATCCTAATTATGCAAAACTAAAATTAACTAGTGGAGACAATCTAGGCTGAATCCCAAAGGGTCAGAGTACAAAAAGGGAGAGAGCAAAGCTCCATTACCAGCCTGCCTTACCAATTCAGATGACTGGGTCCCTAGCAGTGATTTCCAGACAGTCTATAGCCCAGAGCCAGGGGCATGAACCAAAGGGCCCCTGAATTTTTTTCTGAGTCTATAGTCACCCTTTTTGAATAAGCCCTGCTGGAGCTGGGTTGTGTTTATTCCTAGTAACCATTAAAGTTACAGCATCACTCTAAACTAGCTGCAGTAAAAGAAGAAGAAGAAAAAAAAAGCCAGTGAGAGGGAGCCTGAGATTGCCTTGTAAAATTGGCAAGGACTTTCAGTTGCTTTTTGCTGCTGCTCTTAAATTCAAGGCTGGCTTCCACATTCCAGAAGCCCTGTTTTGTGACTGACTGACACTGGGGAGCAATGGGGCAATTTTCCCATGTTTCGCCCCTTCGTTTAGCAATTTCATTGTTAATATAATAAGATTAACCTTTCTGCTGCAGTGAGTGTGGCTTCTTCATGCCAAGGACACCATCCTGTTCATAAGTATAATAAATCCTTTAAAAAAAAAAACATCCAACAATCAAGAGACAAATGTAACAACCTGGAATTTCTGGATCCTCCACCAATTTAATTAGAATGGCAATGAAAGAACATGTGCCTAATTAAACTGTCAGTCAAACTAAAATGACATGCATCCTATTTATACAAATGTTTACTCCCGTCTCTGTGGCTTGAATCAGCCCTTCTAGCCCAGGAGGCAGCAAGTGGTGATTAAAAGACAAGTGAGATGAGAAATCTCCACAGACTAAGTAATTTAGCTTTACTTGGCTGCTTACGATGCTTTTGATTATTTTATTTTTCATTAATACATTTTTATCTTTTTAATGTTGTGTTTGTGAGTGTGTTTAGTCACTCAGTCTTGTCCGACTCTCTGCGGCCCCATGGGCTGTAACCCTCCAGGCTCCTCTGTCTGTGGAATTTTCCAGGCAAGAACACTGGAGTGGGTTACCATTTGCTACTCCAGGGAATCTTCCAGACCCAGGGATCAAACCCACGCCTCTTATGTCTCCTGCATTGGCAGGCAGGTTCTTTACCACTACTGCCACCTGGAAAGCTTCATTTCTAATGAAAATGCACATATTATACACGCATGACTTGAGTTTCCACTTACCAACTACATCTATTTACCAAGACCAATCACAGAGCATGGTGGGCAACCCTGAAGTCCGCGACTTATGCCTTCCAGTAATTTTCCCTCTCCTCTTAAGGGCAGCCACTGTCCTAACTTCACAGAGCTTAGTTTTGCCTTAGTTTCTGTGTGTTACATGAATGGAATCATTGGGAATGTACTCTTCAAATGTCCGTCTTGCTAATATGATGCTATGAGATTCACCCACAGTGCTTTCTTACTGCTGGGTCATGTGACTGTGTGGCTACACCACACTTCACACACCTATGATCCATTCCACTGCTGGATCACGTTGTTTGAGTTGTTTCCTGTTTGGGATATTATGAGGCTTCCCTGGTGGCTCAGATGGTAGAGAATCCACCTGCAATGTGGAGGACCTGCGTTTGATCCCTGGGTCAGAAAAATGGCCTGGAGAAGGGCAGGGCAACCCACTCCAGTATTCTTGCCTGGAGAATCCCATGGACGGAGGAGCCTGGTGGACTACAATCCAAGGGGTCACAAAGAGTTAAACACAGTTGAGCGACTAACATGTTCACTTTCACTGCACTGGAGTATTAGAGAAGTGTGGCCATTAGCATTCTAGCACATGCCTCTTGGTGATATATGTTCATGAGCTTATTGGGTTGTAATTTGCCATAAAAAAAAAAGAATGAAATAATGTCATTTGCATCAACATGGATGGACTTAGAGATTATAATGCTAAGTGAAGTAAATCAGTGAGAGACAAATGCTTACATGCAGAATCTAAAAACAAATGAACTTATTTACGCAACAGAAATAAACTCACAGACATTGAAACAAACTTATGGTTACCAAAGCAGGGACAAGAAAGTGAAGTGAAAGTGTTAGTAGCTCGGTCGTGTCTGATTCTTTGTGACCCCATGGACTGTAGCCCACCAGGCTCCTCAGTCCATGGGATTTTCCAGGCAAGAATACTGGAATAGATAGCCTTTTCCTTCTCCAGGGGATCTTCCCAACCCAGGGATCAAACCTGGGTCTCCCATATTGCAGGCAGATTCTTTACCATCTGAAGTGGGGGTGAGGGAAGGGATAAATTGGGAGTTTAGGACTAACAGATACACACTACTCTGCAGATGACAGATAACAACAAGGACCTATTATATAGCCCAGGGAATTATATTCAGTATTTTGTAATAACCTATAATGGAAAAGAATCTAAAAGAGAATATAAATACATATATATGTATAAGTGAATCACTTTGCTATATAACTGAAACACTGCAAACCAAATATATGTCAATTAAAAAGTAAAAATTAAAATACATATACACGCATATACCCAGAATCTGACCTTCCTTTGGTTATTCTAATTCTAGATAACATGGCTCTTTCAAAAATTTATTCTTCTATATTTTAGCATTTTTACTACCCTTTCTTTGAAATTTTCTCATAAAACCCCTCTCTCTCACCATGGTGCCCCTCAACCTATTTGTCATGACATTACAGGTACTTGGTTTTTTTTTCTTGTACTGATATCTTTCTTTGTAATTCCCTGGCCATTTTCTCTCCCTCATTGTAGCTTCCTGATCTTCTTGCTATTCTATTTCCATGAGAAAAAAATCAATGTTTTTTATGTTTTTTCATTTTTATCCATGTTTCACAAATGTGTATATAACAATGATGATACTGGGGATGATTTTAGGAAGAATATGAATGAATATTTCTTTTGTAATAGTTATTTTATTTTACTGTATATTAGACAAAATATAACTAGCACATAAAGCCTGAGATTTCACAGACATTATTGCCTAGATGAAGTGAAAAAAAATAAGTTTAAGTCAAATTACAGTAAAATATTAAATAAACAATACTATAAGAGTATGAAATAGAGGGGGAAAATATAAGTAGTACAAAATTGAAGCTAAGGAAATGTATGTGGCTCTTCAAATAAAATACGTTCAATGTTCTCTTTGAACACTTGTGATGGCCACCTGGAGAGGTCCATTTGGATAGTGTTCCATCATAATTTTAACATTAATAAATAAATCTCACAACGATTTCCCTCCCAAACAAGTTCCTCTATTGATTCTATGATTCCACTATTCTAGAAGGCCAAGTCCAACAACTGGACATCATCTTTTATTCATCTCTCTCTTTTGTCCCTTTTATTCACTAAAATTTTAAATCCTAAAATGACTGTCACATGTACCCTTTCCCTTTTATTCTCATTAACATCATCCCAAGCCATGACCCAAACACCTCATACTCAGATCACTGTAATGACCTCCAAACTACCCTCTTTCTCTATCTAAATTCAATAGCTTTCTGCCAATGCCCTAAAATCATCATTCCCATGCTAAAAGTCTCCAGTAACTTCCCCTGAAAGCAATGTCTAAGATCCCTAACCCCATGCTAATAATAACTAACATGGATGGAGTTTTCTGTGCTGAAAGCCTTACAGGAATTTTCTCATTTAATCCTCATGACAACCCTACAAGGTAGATACTGCAGATGAGGAAACTAAAGTTTAGAAGTTAAATGGCTTGCAAGAGCTAGTAAGTGGCAGACGCAGAATTCCATCTCAGGTGTGTTGTGTCTCCTGCCAGGCCAACTTCCCACCAATTCAAAAGCATCAATTCTTCGGCACTCAGCCTTCTTTTTGGTCCAACTCTCACATCCGTACATGACTACTGGAAAAACCATAGCTTTGACTATAGGGAATTTTGTCAGCAAAGTGCTGTCTGTGCCTTTTAATAGGCTGGCTAGGTTTATCATAGCTTTCCTTCAAAGGTGCAAGCTTCTTTTAATTTCATGGCTGCAGTCACCGGTTGCAGTGATTTTGGAGTCCAAGAAAATAAAGTCTGTCACTGCTTCCATTTTTTCCCCTCCTATTTGCCGTGAAGTGATGGAACTGGATGCCATGATCTTAGTTTTTTGAAAGTTGAGTTAAGCCAGATTTTTCATTCTCCTCTTTCACCCTCCTCAAGAGGCTCTTTAGCACCTCTTCAACAGCCTAATGCTGTCTTTCATCGAAACTGCCTATTGACAAATCCAACATTCTTTCTAGTTACGTGTCATCTTTGTGTCCTCTACTCCATTTCCTTTTCTCCCCTAATTTAGGTGAGTCTCATTCTTTAAATATCGAGCCTCTATCACGCTCCACCCAGGTTCTGATACTCTCCACTCCCCCGCCACACACGCACATTGCAAAACCAGCTTCTGCTATAATGTTCTCCAAATTGTGCCTCTCCTTTAGGGCCCGACTCCAGTTTAGCCCCTTATTTTGACGCTAACGCCAGAGTTACAAAATTACCCCTGGAAGAAATAGATAGCTGTACTTCCAGATTGAAAACTTACACACTTGGGCCCTAAATTGTTTAGCTTCAGTCCTAATGTGAACCTGGCTCTATGGGCAAATTACTAGAAGGAAAGAAGCCAACACCCCCACCTCATCCTATGAACAGAATGTCCTTTCAAAGAAAGGCAAGTGGACTCAGTTCAAGGCATTTCTTCTCAACTTTATATGTGTACAGGGCCTTTTCAGCTCGTTCTTTGTGTTCCATAGACATTCTATAATCATAACAACAGTGTGTGTGTGTGTGTGTGTGTGTGTGTGTGTGTGAGCGTTAGTCACTTAGTCATGTCTGACTCTTTGTGACCCCACTGACTGTAGCCTGCCAGGCTCTACTGTCCATGAGAGTCTCCAGGCAAGAATACTGGAGTGGGCAGCCTTCTCCTTCTCCAGAGGATCTCTCTGACCCAGGAATTGAGCCCAGGTCTCTCTCATTGCAGGCAGATTCTTTACCATCTGAGCTACCAGGGAAGCCCCAAACACAGGCTGGGTTCCAAATGTGCCAGTGTTTCAGAGACAGAGAGACAAGCATGAGTTCTGCCCACAGAAATCATGGCCTCGGTAAGCAGTTGGTCCACCAGGATTGGTTGTGCTTACTGATCTTCTTTTAATTGGTCAATTCATTCCTTGAGCTGTTGTCCACAGACAAGCTAGAAGAGAAACAGAGCTGGCAAAAATGAGCTCTCTCTTCTGTTCATTTTGTGTAATAAAAGGCCACCGGGGGAAAAAAAACCTTAGAATTAGATGGAAAGTTAGACATAATCTATACCCACCCCTTCATTTCAGAGATGACAAAACTAAGGCTCTAATAGATACAAAGTCACATGCCCAGTTGTATCTAACTCTTTGGGACCTCGTGGGCTATAGCCCTCCAGGGTCCTCTGTCAATGGGATTTTCAAGGCAAGACTACTGGAGGAGGTTGCCATTTCCCCCTCCTCTTGGGAATCTTCCTGACTCGGGGATTGAACCCAAGGCTCCTGCATTTCCTGCACAGCAGGTGGATTCCACTGAGCCACCAGGAAGAAGTAACATAATGGTGATAATTAATGGCATACCTAGGATTGGAACCCAGGACTTTGAGCCACAGTGCAGTTTGTAAATCCTTAAAGCCACAGTGCAGTTCTTAAAACCACAAAGCTCTCTTAATAGGGCGATAATTTTGCAAACATGGACACACTCTTCCTTTCTGGGATTTAGTTCTTAATTCTCTAATGAGGCTAACATTGATGATTACACTAATTTTGAAGGATTATTATAAGAATCAAATAAAGTCAAGTGAAAAAGGTAGAGAGCAAGAATCTAACACATAATGGTTGCTCAAAAGACGTTCTTTTGTTCACCCAAATAGTTGTCGGTGGACATCAGGAAGAATCTAGCCGAGACATATCTTCGGAAGATGACTGGAACATTGCAGACCTAATCTCATGAAGTTTCTGAAAACACGAGATAGCCTTGAAATCAAGGTAGGGAGAAGGGAGGCAGATGTGAGAGGGATGATGTTTAGTGGCAAACGTGTCCCCCTTGTTTGTTTTTTAAAAGAAAAGGTGTGACTGGGTGACTCATGAAACACTAATTAACTTTTTTTTAAATTCTTTTCATCCTTGTAACACAAACAAACCACTTTTAGCAATGCTGAGCTTTCTGGAGACCCAGGAAAATAACTGTCTGAGTGCAACATTAATTGCTTTAAAAATTAATTTTACATTTTAGATTTGTTTTTAAGATGTTAAAAGTGAGTGTTAGAGCTAAGTCTTAAGTTAGGTGACCCCTAACCCAGCAGAAAGAGGCAGAGCTGAGGAGAGTTGCTTGCCAACCATCCACACTGTGGAGTTCAGAACCTGGCCTCATTCTGGGTCTCTGCTTACAGTGATGGAGGTGCCTGACCCCGGGCAATGACGTCACATCCCATCTCTCTCCACAACCTGCTGGTGGTCCTTGGAAGAGAGTTTCTCTGAGTGCTGCTTCCTGCCCTTGTCTGCTTGTTCTGAACCCTGCTAAAGACTATAACGCTTAGATGGGGTCTGTGAGTGCTGATATCAAGTGATCAGGAAATTTCTGATCTTGCAGAATGGTTTGAGTTTTTAAATTGTGAAAAATGTATATGCATAAAAGTACAGCAAATCATTTAACAATTACCCATGGGCTATTCAGATTTTCTGTATGTTAACTTTTTTCCTATATGCTCTAGAAAAAAATTTAAAGCAGAAATTTACAGATATAATTGAACACTCCCAAAGGTGGCTCGGAGAAGGCAATGGCACCCCACTCCACTACCCCTGCCTGGAAAATCCCATGGACGAAGGAGCCTGGAAGGCTGCAGTCTACAGGGTCGCTGAGGGTTGGACACGACTGAGCGACTTCATTTTCACTTTTCACTTTCATGCATTGGAGAAGGAAATGGCAACCCACTCCAGTGTTCTTGCCTGGAGAATCCCAGGGACGGGGGAGCCTGGTGGGCTGCCGTCTATGGTGTCACACAGAGTTGGACACGACTGAAGTGACTTAGCAGCAGCAGCAAATGTGGCTCAGATGGTGAAAAATCTGCTGTAATGCAGGAGACGGGGTTCTCTCTCTCGGTTGGGAAGATTCCCTGGAGAAGGGAATAGCAACCCACTGCAGTATTCTTGCCTGGAAAATCCCATGGTCAGAGGAGCCTGTTGGGTTACAGTCCATGGAGTCGCAAAGAGTCAGACAGAACTGAGTGACTAACACTTTCACATTTTGAAATTTTTCTGTTGCCTCAAAGATAATCACCATCTTGAGATTGAGTTTTATCTTTATATCCATACTGTTCATAGTTTTACTATGTATGTATTCACAAATAATATATAATATTAATTTGTTCTTGAATATTTTATATAAATCATATCATCTGCACATGTATCTTTGTAACTTGCTGTTTTTCACTCAGCATCATATTTTTGAGTTGTATATATGTTGCTACATTTAAATCTAGTTTGTTTTATTTTAATAGGCAATACTTGATTGTATGAATGGACTACACTTTATCTGTTACATTATTGATAGACATTTAGCTTGTTTGCAGTTTTTTTGTGATTACTTAAGACTACAATGAATACCCCTGATAGTATCTGCTTGTGAACATGTGGGAGATTTTCTCTTGGATACACATATAGGAGTCTATTCCTGGATCATAAGGCTTGTATATCTCCAGCTTTACTAGACTTGGACCAATTCTTCTTCAAAGAGGCTGCACTGATTTACACTTCAATCTCCAGTTTATGACAATTCTTGTCTCCTCTTCAGTGCTTGATGTTATGAGATTTTAAAAACTTTTCCTAATCAGATGGGTATTAAAATGACTTTTCCAAAAAAAATGACCTTTCCTTTAGAAGTTAGTCCTTGATCACTAGTTTGACACCATCTGTATTTTGGGTGAGCTGGTTTACTAGCCAGCCTGTTACCCTCCATGACTAACTGTGTTAGCAAGTGCTTATAAAGGAACAAATTAATTAGTTAGTGTATTTTCCTTGCTACTAAGGCTATTGAGGCTTCCCTGGGGGCTTAGACGGTAAAGAATCCACCTGTAGTGTGGGAGACCTGGGTTTGATCCCTGGGTTGGGATGATCCCCTGGAGGAGGGCATGGCAAGCCACACCAGTATTCTTGCTTGGAGAATCCCCATAGACAGAGGAGCCTGGTAAGATACATCCATGGGGTCACCAAGAGTCAGACATGATTGAGCAACTAAGCACAGCACAGCATTGGCCTTTTGAATTTTCTTTTCTGTGGATTTCTTTTTTAATATTAATTACTATTTTACTATTTTATACCATTTTAAAGGTTCTTTTCCATTCACAGTTATTACAAAATATTAGCTATATTCCCTGTGATGTACAACATATCCTTGAGCCTAACTTACATCCAGTAGCTTGTCTCTCCCTCTCCCCCATCCCTATATTGCCCCTAACACACACTGGCAATCACTAGTGTGTTCTTTGTATCGGTGAGTCTGCTTATTTTTTTGTTATATTCACTAGTTTGTTGTTTTTTGGTTCCACATATAATTATTTGCCTATAAAACAATATATATCTTTCTCTGTCTGACTTATTTCACTAAGTATAATGCCCTCGAAGTTCACCCATGTTGGGGCAAATGGCAAATTCCATTATTTTTTATAGGTGAGTAATATTCACACACACACACGTACATAGCACATCTTTATCCACTCATCTGTTGATGGACACTTAGGGTGTTTCCATATCTTGGCAATTTTAAAAAATGACGCAGTGAACGTTGGGCTGAATGTACCTTTTCAAATTATTTTTATTTTTATTTTTCACAAATATATCCAGGAGTGGAATTGCTGGGTCAGACTGTAGTTTTATTTTTAGATTTTTGAGAAACCTCCATAATCTTTTCTACAGTGGCCATACCCATTTACATTCCCACCAACAGTGTGCCAGTGTACAAGGGTTCCCTTTTCCCTTCATCCTCGCCAGCATTTATTTGTATTCTTTTTGGTGGTAGCGATTCTGACAGCTGTGATGCGGTATCTCACTGCGGTTTTAACTTACATTTCCCTAAGGATTGGTGATATTGAGCATATTTCTCATGCCTGTTGGCCATCTGCATTTCCTCCTGGAAAAGTGTCTACTCAGTTCTGCCCGTTTTTAAATTGGGGCTGTTTGTTTTTTTGATGTTGAGTTGCAGGAGCCATTTATATATGTTGGATATAAATCCCATATCAGTCATATCATTTGCAAGTATTTTTCTCCCACTCAGTAGATTGTCTTTTTATCTTGTCAATGGTTTCCTTTGCTGTGCAAATGCTTTTAAGTTTAATTAGGTCCCATTTGTTTATGTTTGCTTTACTTTAGGAGATGAATCCAAAAAAAAAAAAAAAAATCCTTGCTGCGATTTATGTCAAGCAGTGTTCTGCCTATATTTTCCTCTAGGAGTTTGATAGTATCTGGTCTTATATTTAGATCTTTAATCCATTTCGAGTTTATTTTTGTAGATGGTGTGAGACAATAAGTGGTGCTGGGAAAACCGACAACTATCTATAAAAGAATGAAATTAGAACATTCTCTGACACCGTATACAAAACTAAACTGCTGTGTTTTTTGTCCGTGTCCTTTGCCAATTTATCTCTTGCTTTTTTTTAAACACGTTTGTAGAAAAATATTTTTAATATTCTGGAACTGAATCCCTTGTTGACTATGCAATATTGATTTGCTCATTCCTGAACTGGCCATTATTTTTATGGGGCAGACTGGAATGTGCAAGCAGCATGGACAAGTGCTGTAGTTCAGAGTTTCCCAGGCACAGGATGTGTTGGGCTGTTGCACTGGATCTGTAAAGCAATATGGTGGAGCGGCTGGAATTCAGCAACCCTGGTTTCTAGCTTCACCTTGACCCTTGATTAATCCAAGCATCTCAGGGCTCTTTTGCGTCATCTGTGAAATCATAATATGAATGTCCACCTCTATGAAAAGCAAATAAGATACATAAAATCACCTTTGAAAATGTTGTGCAAATGCTAGCCATTATTACTAGCAGCAACTCAAACATGAGGTTATCATATTAGTCTGCTTGAGGTGCCATAACAGAATATGATAGACTGGGTGGCTTAAACAATAGAAATGTATTTCCCCACAGTTCTGGAGGCTAGAAGTTCAAGGTCAGGTGCCAGAGTGGTTGGTTTCTGGTGAGTAGTTTCTTCCTGGATGCCAACTTCTTGATGTGTCTTTCCACGGTGGAGAGTGAGCTCTGGGTCTCACCCTCTTCTCATAAAGGGACCAGCCCTATCAGATTAGGGCACTACCCTTGACTCCTTTTAAGCTTTATCACCTCCTCAAATCTCCAGATATGATCACATCTGAGGTTAAGTCTTCAACATAAGGATTTGGGGGAGACACAATTCAGTCTATAGCAGTCATGGTACATTGATGTCCACGCATTAATTTCCAAAAGGATCTAAATTTCTTAATCTTTCTATAGGGCTTGGAGACCTAGAGAGGAACACCACTAATTCTGTAGTTATCTCTGACTTGCTCTATTCAAAAGTATTATTGTTATCAAACCAAAGGTTGATCATTTCTGAGACTCTCATTCAGAAGGAACAAACGCTGATGGTTGGTACTTTTCCCATAACGTAAACTTAAAACGGATAAGGTGAAGAGACTAGAGCAGTACCATCCAATAGAGCTTTCCATGATATTAGAAATGGTCTATAAAATCTACATTGTCTAATACAGTAGCCACTAGACCCATAAATGATGGGAGAAGTGTTTTTGTTTTATTGGAGTTTGGTTGATTTACGAAGTTGTGATAGTTTCAGGTGTACAGCAAAGTGAGTCAGTTATACAGATACATATATCTACTCTTTTTAAGACTTTTTTCCCATATAGGTCATTACAGAGTACTGAGAAGAGTTCCCTGTGCTATACAGTAGGTCCTTATTAGTTGTCTGTGTTGTATATAGTAGTACGTGTATGTCAATGCCAGTCTTCCAATTTATCCCTTCCCCTCATCCCCCTGGTAACCATAAATTTGCTTTCTACATCGGCGCTTCTATTTCCATTTTGTAGATAAACCATCTGCAGCAAATGAGGGGAACTAGAGATTGTCATACTGAGTGAAGTAAGAGAAAGTAAAAACCAGAGCTGTGACTAGATGGACCTTTGTTGGAAAAATAATGTCTCTGCTCTTTAATATGTTGGTCCTTCTGTGACCAACCTAGACAGCATATTAAAAAGCAGAGACAGTACTTTGGAGAAACCAAAGCTCTGGTTTCTCCAGTAGTCATGTATGGATGTGAGAGTTGGACTATAAAGAAAGCTGAGTGCCGAAGAATTGATGCTTTTGAACTGTGGTGTTGGAGAAGACTCTTGAGAGTCCCTCGGACTGCAAGGAGATCCAACCAGTCCATCCTAAAGGAAATCAGTCCTGAACATTCATTGGAAGAGCTGGTGCTGAAATTAATATTTTGGCCACCTGATGTGAAGAACTGACTCATTGGAAAAGACCCTGATGCTGAGAAAGGTTGAGGGCAGGAGGAGAAGGGGCCAACAGAGGATGAGATGGTTGGATGGCATCACTGACCCAATGGACAGGAGTTTGAACAAGCTCCAAGGAGTTGGTGACGGACAGGGAAGCCTGGTGTGCTGTGATCAATGGGGTCATAAAGAGTCGGACACGACTGAGTGACTGAACTGAACTGAAAAAGACATGAGAAGCTCAAAGCTCACGTGAAAATTCCAAGCTAGGGGATGCATGTAAGCGTCAGAGAGTGGCATAAACCAAGAAGGGTGGGAAGCAAGGAAGGAAAAAAACTCCGGGGAACAGGCCTATACAAAGTGCAGCACCAGCACATGCTTCAGAGGTCAAGCGTTTGGAAAAAATCAAGTTTTTACCTTTCCCATTTTTCTTTTACTTTCAGGAAATCTGAGAAATAATCCTTAATGATAGAGGGTTTCCAGATTTATGATGGAGAGGCCCCCTTGGCAACCAGGCTGAACTAAAATTCAGCACGCCTGAAATGAGAAGAGAAAAAAGCATCTACTTGTTCCTTCAAAAGGTTTCAGCTTATAAAATGATTTTCCCAGGGTCCCAAATAGAAGCAGTTCACAGAAGGAGATTGGGGAGCACAGACAATTCAATTACCAGCCAGGCTGTGAGATCTGCCATGTTAGTCCCATCTCTTATTAGGGAATGTCAACAAATTCAAGATCCCAGAGCATCTGAAACTAAGAGCAATCGTCAAAGAAGGAAGGTCCCCTAGGCTGGTCAATAAGAGAGAGAACAGTAACACAGATTTATGAAAGCCATGATTCTGAATTATTTATCAAAACAGAAGATTAGACAGCTCCGAATCTGATCTGGAAACACAGGTTTGAAAATTCCAGCTTACTCACACAGTTTAGAATCTCAAATGCTGGGACTTTTCTGGTGACTCAGTGGTTAAGAGACCAACCTTCTAGTGCACAGGAGATGATTTTCCTGGTCGAGAAAGTAAGATCCCACATACCACGGGTAACTAAGCACCCTAGCTACTGAGCCCACAACTGCTGAGACAAATCCAAGCAACGTAATGAAGACCTAAAAAAAGAAAGAGAAAAAAATCTCAAAAGCAACTTTTTAAACTCAGAATCCAAACTCTCAGCCACCATCTCATGTCTTTGGCTCCCCCACTGCCACTCACACACACTCAGATTGTATTTATTGTGTTTGTGATTTAGCCAATGCCTTTGTGTGCCTGACAACATAGGCGTTCAAATGATTAGAACCATCTATTGTGCTCAAATCAATAGGCTGAACCCACACTTACTTTTTAGCTCAGAAAAGCTTTTCCATTTTTCCCCGTTAATGGCCTTTAACATCTGCGCCAGTAACCATCAAGCCAGGATAAAATGTCCCTGAGTTGGAGCAGAGGGGTGAGACAGGAGCCATGGGGCCCAGACACCTTCAAACACCTCGCCAGAATCTTAAAAATGTGGAGTCTCCTGAGGAAACCACATCCCCCAAGTCCCCACTCCTTAGTGAAGTCACTCCCTCCCTTCCTCCTTCACCGTACCCTCTCTGCCCTTGCCCCAAATCTCATGTATCCTTGTGGCCCTCCAAGGTGATGTCAGGATCCACGTTTCCATGGTGATACAATCTAGACTCCCATAAGAGAGCCACAAAGCCAGGAGGAGTTCCAGTGCCTTTGCAAAAATTGTAACATTATTATTCACTCTGTGGACTCAGTTGCTCTTATTATTCTTTACAATGGGCTTCCCTGGTGGCTCAGTGGTAAAGAATCTGCCTGCCAATGCCTGCTAATGTAGGAGACACAGGTTCAATCCCTGGGTTGGGAAGATCCCCTGGAGAAGGAAATGGCAACCCACATCAGTATTCTTGCCTGAGAAGTCCCATGGACAGAGGGGCCTGGTGGGCTACAGTCCACGGGGTTGCAAAGAGTCAGACATGACCGAGCGACTAAACAACAACATTCTTTACAATACACGCTGATTCTCCTAAGAATCAGAATAACAGGTTAAGTCTGGAGAGTGATCTGCAATGAACTTCACATTTAGTTGGAAATGGGTTCTAGGGCCACCCCACACAGCCCGCTCTTGGTCTTGGGAACATCCTTGAACCTCCCCCAGCGTCTCCTTTTCACCCGTACTGTAGGGGATCATAATCATAACAGACCAATGGTTACTAGGGTATCTGAAAGAGAATTCTCCTGAAAGGACCACCACAGGCCCAAGTGGTCCTGACTCTGATTCCCTGGCTCTGTTAAAACTTACAGCAAAGAGTGAAGTAAGGTCCTGTTTTTCTCACCCACTCATCTCTCACCTAGTCTCAGGAACAACAGATCATAATAAGTTTAACACTATCCATGGTGGCATTGGGGCATGTCTTGCACCTATAAATTTGAAAAAAGAAAATGGGAAAGAAAAAAAAACCAAGTCTCACTTGGGCTGTTACACTGAACAGGCAGAGAGGAGCTTGGGGGTGTGCAGCCTCTCTGCCCAACCTAGTCTGGGTGCCTCTGCATCGCTCCAGATGCCCTCACTAACTGGCTTTTCTAATGACAACGTGGGCCCCTCCGAAGGTCCAGCTTCAGCTCTGTGAGGCCCACGCCTCTTCCTGGGTCACACTGATGCCTCAGCTCATCTCTGAAATCCAACGTGCCCCCATCTGACCCACAAAGCTGCACAACATGCACCTCCTGTTCTGCCCTCTTCACCTTGTTGATCTCCGGGCACCAGGGAAGGTGGGTAGGTGGGGTAGGTGGGAGGTAGGAGTGACTTGGTCTTACTTTTTAAGATCATGCCCCAGTGAAGCAGAACTCTTTTTCGGAAGACTTGGCCCCTGTTGTCCCCACCTCCTGTTGATGCCGAATCCAGCCTCTGTACCCTGACACAGAATTAAATCTCAGAGACAGAGTTCTGGGTGAAGCAGAAAAGAATAGCTATGTTGCTTTGCCAGGCAAAGAGGGGGCACAGTGGGCTAATGCCCTCAAAACTGTGTCGCAGGGACTTCCCTGGTGGTGTAGGGGCTAAGGCCACACTCCCAGGGCAAGGGTGCCTGGGTTCCATACCTGGTCAGGGAACTAGATCCCACATGCCACAATTAAGAGTTTGCACGCCACAGCTAGGACTTCCCTGGTGGCTGCCTACAATGCGGGAGACCAGGGTTCAATTCCTGGGTCGGGAAGATCTCCTGGAGAAGGAAGCGGCAACCCACTCCAGTACACTTGCCTGGAAAATCCCATGGACGGAGGATCCTGGCAGGCTACAGTCAATGGGGTCGCAAAGAGTCTGACACGACTGAGTGACTTCACTTTCACTTTCATTTTCATGCCACAATTAAAGATCTTGCATGTTGCAAATAAGACCTGGTGCAGCCAAATAAAATAAACATTAAAAAACAAACAAACAAACAAACAGACAAAATCCCCCAAACTGTGTGTCCTGACCTGGAGAGAGTAGTGAGAAGTTTTATAGTAATGGGTCAAAGAGGAGGGTGTGATCAGCTCATGGACGTTCTTCTGATTGGTTGGTGGTGAGGTCAGTGGGCGTGGTCATCATCAACCATCTGGTTCCAACTGGTCTGGGCTCTACTTGCCTGTGGGCGGCATACCCTTAACTTCCCGCCCCTGGAGGGAGTTTCCCGATATCTGCAAAACAGCATATCGCTTGAGGTGCCGGACCCTTCCCCGAGACTGTACTATTGTTTCTCTCTACTCTTCCTCCCTTGTCTCTGCATCCCCTCCTTTCCCCTAATTAGCATCCGTTTGAACCTGTCCATTGGAATTCAGGGAGGCTCCTGGGGACTGAAGGAAGCCTGTTTCCTATAATCAAGACCTGGGGAACACTGGAAGTCTTCCAAGCAGGACAGCGTTCCCCCCAGCCCACCCCTCCCCCGCCCCCACAACAGAGTCCTGCTCGGTTTCACTATCTACAAGCTTTGGCATTTTAACCAGTTGATGGTCGATGGCTTGCTTGGTGACTTTTCCTGGAGATTCCTGAGACCGTGCAGGAGCTTCCCCAATGGCTCAGCAGTAAAGAATTCACCTGCAATGGGCAGGAGACAAGGGTTTGATTCCTGGGTCTGGAAGATTCCCTAGAGAAGAAAATGGCAATCCACTCTAGTATCCTTGCCTGGGAAATCCCAGTCCATGGGGGTCTCAAAAGAATCGGACTCAACTGGGCAACTAAACAACAATCTGAGACCCTGCAGGGTTTGAACATGCTAGAAATTCTGTCTGTGCTGAGCAGGGCTGTGTCCAACTACTGGTGAGAAACAAGAAGAGACCCTCTGAAGAAGCCCTGCAAGGCAGGGCTAACACCCAGCTGGAGAAGGAAAGAGTCCTGAAAACTTGCCTTGGGGTGAGCAGAAGAAAGAGAAAACCAAAGACAGGGGCTTTTAAAACAAAAGATGGTGCGTTTGAGGTAGAATTTGCTTCAGAGTATCACTGCACGTGGGAGAGTTAGAAGAAATTCCACAAAGGCCTGAATGTGAAAGTATCAGAATCAAATGTTAAAAAAAAAAAAATATGGGAAAATCAAGTAACAAAATAATCATGGGGTTTAGAAAAAATGAGTTGACTGTCTTCTTAGATTTTCTTCTTAATTGGCTAAAAAATGGATGTATTACATAACTTTCATGTATTAATAACCGCTTTTACGGAAGTCTGGCCACTAGCCGTGAGTCATGAGCCCATCCAAAGAGCCAGTGCACAGTCGCCCATGAATACTCACCCCAGTCCTACATACCTACAGCCTGCAGGCAGGCTGCTCCCAATGGCAAAGCTGCAAGTAGGAGTCAGAGCTATTTTCCCCCACGCATATGTTGATATGCAGCAAAGCGGACAGCCTCGCTCTGTGCAAGCTGTCCTATTGAAGGCTCATTTCCTGTCAATCTTCCTTATTTTTTTTTCCACAAAGCTTTAATTTTTTGCCACAGCACTTTCTACATTTTAGTTTCCTGCAAACCTCAGGAAATAGACTGAAATTAATATCGTCAGATGCTTCTAAAAGTGCTAGCTTGGCGGCACTGCAGAACGCTTTCAGATGCCATTTTGGGATTAAAATATACCAGTTATGCCCACCCCCCATGGCATTGTTTGGAGGAGAGATCTGGGAGAGGGATTGTGTCTGAGATTGGACCGATTTGAAATGCAGGTTCGACAAAAACTGGGAACGGAGACCGGCAGGTAAGCCAACTGGAGGAGGAGATGAAGAAACTAACCTGGCAGCAGATCACAGTGCCCCCTCAGCCTGGATAGCAGAGGACAAGACCCCTCAGTCTTGTTTTCCTTGCAGATCTTTCGAGCTTCAAGTAAGAATCCCTGCTATAGGGCCTCCAGATCTGACTCCAGCCCAAGAAGTGTAAAGTGTCATAAGAAAAAAGAGGTGGAGAGATGTATTATTAGCTCTGCCTTCCCTCCAGGCTTCCCTGGTGGCTCAGATGGTAAAGCGTCTGCCTACAATGTGGGAAACCAGGGTTCAATCCCTGGGTCAGGAATATCCTCTGGAGAAGGAAATGGCAACCCACTCCAGTACACTTGCCTGGAAGATCCCATGGGTGGAGGAGCCTGGTAGGCTACAGTCTATGGGGTCTCAAAGAGTCGGACACGACTGAGTGACTTCATTTTACTTCCCAACCAGCAGAGATTGGGCAGAGGAAGCAACCTATGCCTAGCTTTCCTCATGTCTCTGGCCCTGAGAAGCCCAGGCCGGGGGTCAGACGGACTTAATGTTGAGGCCCCATTGTGCCCTGACTTTCAGCAGATCCCTCCTTTCAGATCACAGCTTCTCTGTCAGTCCAACATGGAGAGATGAGTCTCCCCTCCCTCCCTGTGCAAGGATGTCACAGTGATAAACTCCTAACAATTATGCAAACATACTTTGGGCTCTTGAGGGGGAGAGCATGACATGAAGCGAAGTTATTTTTATTTTCGTTGGCTTCTTCATCTATGATTTCCTTAGAGTGTTACATGAGGCCACGCTATTACAGCATCTCCAGAAATCTATGTGAAATCTTTGTAATGTTGAAGAATGCTCAGTCCTTTTACACTCTGGATTTATTCACCTTTGGGATCCGTCAGCAGCAACTTCTCCATCGTCTACACCACAGAGCCTCCGTCTAATCCATCCGGGAGACGTATGGATTGAACAGCCAACTCCTCTTCCTGTCTGTCCACACCTGGGATTCAAGTCCTCAGCATCTTCTCTGTCTCCAAAACCAACAACCACGTCTCTGATGTGTCTGCTTCCTGCTCTCACTATTAAGCCATCCTGCACATCACCTCCAGCTATCTTCCTAATATGTCACTCTAGCTAGGAAACCTCAGTGATCCTCCAGGGATCTTCTAAGAAAACCTGTATTTTATATATGAGAACATTGGAAAGGCTAAGGGAATCACCCAGAGTCACCTTACCAGCCAGGGGCAGAGCTGGACCGAAAGCCAGAGTAGACTCCCAAATCCTAGGTACAGACTATTGCTCATTGCGTTCTGAATACAGCTAGACTGGAAGCACAGCCCCTAATCCCAGGCCTACACTATTGCTTGTCAGCTTTCAGGGGTGCCTCTTAACCTGCAGAATAAACTCAAGCCTTGGACCACTCTATGCAGCTTCACAGAACAGAAATATGACTATAGAGTCTTAAAAATTGGGGCTTTTTTTTTTTTCCCCCACAGAATGAGAAGGCAGGAGGAGTTTCAAAGCGGATGCTGCTGCCCCAGGAAGTCATCTTGGATCCAAGTTCCTTCTCACGCTCTCCTGCACCTGGACCATTGCTCCATGGTCACAGGATGCCTGCTCCACCTCCAGGCCTCAAGTTCATGTTCTAGACAGGAAAAAGGAGAGAGGTGCAACAGCAAAAGGCATAGACCAGGTGAGTCCCTTTTCTTTTTTTTTTAAGTTAAAAAAATTTTTTTTGACCACCGCACATGGCGTGTGGGATTGTAGTTCCCCAACCAGAGATTGAACCCATGGCCTGTGTATTGGAAGAGCAGAGTCTTAATCCCCAAACTGCCAGGGAAGTCCCAAGGTGGGTCCTTTTTGTCCGTCATCCAGTGGTTTTCCCAGAAGCCTCATCAGGGAGGCGTCTATGTACATGGTGAAGGTGAGAGTTAAGTCACGTGATGTCCCTCTGGCTGCAAGGGAGCTGAAGAGGTTCACAGTTTTAAATGCATTTAATGCCACGCTGAAAAAATAGAGGTTATGTCAGTAAGGAGAAAGAGAAGCAGGAATACGGAACATACAACTGGCAATCTCAGCCACACATAGGTTAGTGTTGACCTTCACACACCCTACAGGCCCATGCCAGCTGACTTTCCTCTTCTCACTTCCTCTCACCTCGGCCACTCACTCATGACCCAGCCAACCCAGGACACCCTGTGCCCTTCCCAAGCATGATGGGGGGCGGGGGGCTTTCCTGCCTTGCTGCTTTTACACACCTGGTAGCCCACCACTTCTTTAAAACCCAGTTGGCATATCACTTCATTTTTCCTAATGCTTGCAGTCAAAATTAACCTCCAATTCTTCTATTCACCAATAACATATTGTACTTATCTCTATTAAAGCACTAATCACATCCCACTCTGAAATATAATTTGCCAGGCACGTATCTGCCTCATTCAGCAGAATGTAAGCTTCAGAAGACCGAGGACCCTATCTTGTTTATCTCCATATCCAGTATGACGTTTAAAACGCTGATATGTTCTACACTAAATGCCTAAGTGTTTAAAACTGGAATTATTATTATTATTTTTTCCTTTTGCATGCATGGCTAAGGATGGGTGAAAAGGAACACCTCATAAAGCTGTGTATGTAAAGTTGTTGTGACCTCCCATCTCCCTAGCATAGTTTGGTACTACTCTCGTTGGAGGCAGAAGGATGAATTTTGGAACTCTCTTCCAGCCAGTGGACTCTATGATGGTGTTAATGCCCAAAGGATCAGTGACTGGTGGTTTGCGCTGCGTGTTTCAAGCTCTCAACACACTAGGGTGACTCAGACAACTGTTTCTTCGCCCTTTTGGTTTAGAACCTGAGCCTCACGAAACTCTGCCCTGTGTTGATTTCCAGGCTGAAGCTCCATCAGGCTGAAGTGATGGCTGTTCTCTGCACCCTCCTGACCTCCATCACCACCACCAGGGTTTACTTTCTGACATTCCCCACTTGGCTCTGTGGCCTGATGAGCTGACTCTGTGGGATTCAGATTCCTCTTCTTTCTGTTTTTCAGTTGCATTCAGCCACCAAGAATCACCAGAGATGAGAGCACAGGAGGAGAGAGGGGGGTGGAAATAATTCTTCCGCTGTTCCCTTTCTGCTGCAGGGCTGGGCTGTGACATTGGTAGCATCCTGCCCCTCCAGGATTCAGCTCCTGCCAGGGGGCCCTGGCCCCCTGCCTTCAGCTCTCAAGGGTCCACTTACCCGGGTCCCTCATCTCTGCTTCAGGGCTGGGCTGGGGGTGCTAATGATCTTAACCACTATTCCACCTCCCTGCATGTCTCAAGATCACCTCTTATTGGGTCCCAGAATCCAGCCCAACCCTCTGTACACAGTCTATGAAATTTCCTTCCTTAACCCATCTGAGTGCATTTTATCTTTTGCCAGAATGCAGACTGGTGTGGCTGCCAAGGCCCTTGCTCCGTGACCTGCATTAAAGTCTTCAACGTGATAAGGACTATTCAGAATTTTGAACTGGCTCCACGAACACACCATCTACGACAGTCTCCAGAGAAGCCCAGCTTGTGTTTCCCTTGTTCTCTGAGGACGGAGGGAACCTTCACTGAAGACCCGATGGCTATCTGTATCCACAGCCGCATTACACTTGCATGTTTCAGAATGAATCTCTTTCTCGGATACAAAAACGTTTGTCCTAGCTGATGGGATGGCCTATGTTTGGGGAGATGAGGGGAGGTGTGGGGATAAGAGTCCAGTGGATATTCAAGTCTCTGATTAATTATGTGTAGAACCAAATAAGTTAAACTATGCTTCCCCCAAGACCTTCCTGTCTGGAATTAAATGGTTTGAATGTCAAGAAAGCTATCAGACAGTGACACTCTGAACTCAGAATTAACTCTTTTCTGCTTTGTGTGCACTGGATGTCTGATAAGATGGTAGCTTCCAAACTCTCCTCAACACAGGCCTCCAAGAAACTCAAGCCTGCAGAGAGCGAGCAGAGGCATTTAATTAGTCTCTTTCTTTCTCTCTTTCCTTTCTTCCTTATTTTCCTTGTCCATCCTTCCCTCTCACCTCCCCCACCCTTCCTTCCCACTTCTTTCCTTCATTTAACTCTTTCTTTCCTCTTCCTTCTGAAAAGGAGCAGCGGGACCCTAAAAGAATCCCACGAAACCACTGGTACACTTTTGCACATAGAAAATGATGAATACGTGTAGGCTTGAGAGTAGTCAGTTCAAGGTCACTGCCATCTTCCTCCCTGAGGCCAGCCAAACATCCTTTCCCTAAAAGTGTCGAGGGTCCTTCTTTTCCCTTCCCTGTGTTTGGACCAGATTTAAAAACACCTGGAGACTCAGTGTAGCTCCTGTTCTCTCCTGCTCCCTCACCTTTTCCCTTCTGCTCTTTTTTCCTGACCATGACAGCAATTACCGCTTCCCTGGGAGGCTGGATCAGATAGGGATGAAAAAAGCAAGTCTTGCCTCGGAAAGCCGAAGACAAAAGGAAATGAATGCTTCAATTTCTGCTTCCTTCAGGCATATTAAAGCAGACTATCGCTGGGAAAAATCTCTGAGATATATTGTTAAATTCAAAGAAGATATAATTGCGGAATAATGTACATCATGTGTGATTCCATTTATGCATTTGTGCTTAGGCCGCTTGCTCGTTTATATGTATATAAACTCACAGCACAAGACTCCAGCTGCTAATAGCAGTTACCTCTGGGAGTAGATTTGGGGCGAGGGTTGGTGAAGAAGGTGTTCGCACTTCATATGTTTCCAGAATATTTGGTTCTATAAAATGAGATTAACTTCTTTAGTTTTTGCTTAGATAAGTAATATATGGATTCAATCACAAATAGTGAATTCTTTAACCATCTTTTTTAGGTCTTTTCTTTTCCTTCTGTGCTACCAGGAAGAACCAAATTAATTTTCTCTAAGTTTTAAAAATTGAGATTTCTTCACTTGAAATACATCCTCTGTCATTTCGGGGTGTCATTGTGCTTCCTGATCATGATTTAAAATAGGTTGTAATGAATCATCTTCCACAGTAAGTTTGACTAAGTCAAGTGAAAACGGTTCAAAGGAAATCAAAATTATGAATTAATCTCCTCCTCTATCACCACGACGATGCCTCTCCTACTGAGTTTTATTGCTTATGTTCTGGAAGGTGGAACATGGGAAGAGAATAAGGAACCGCTAGACTCAGGGTCCCTGATTTAACTGGGACTCCATGGGGTCGCTAAGAGTCGGATACAACTGAGCGACTTCACTTTTGCTTTTCACTTTCATGCATTGGAGAAGGAAATGGCAACCCACTCCATTGTTCTTGCCTGGAGAATCCCAGGGACGGGGGAGCCTGGTGGGCTGCCGTCCATGGGGTCACACAGAGTGGGACACGACTGAAGCGACTTCGCAGCAGCAGCAGCAGCAGCATGTCAGGTTTGAGTCCTAGCTCTTCAGGCTCCACTGGGCCCATTGTAAGACTCCCTTGCCTATTCAGCCGACAGCAAACGCTCCCTTCTCAATCTGTATCTTGCAGCCACTTTCAGCTCCTCTCAAGGGCTTATACTGTTGTCCTATATGCCTCATGAACCGTGACAGGCTCCTTGAGGACACAATGTAAATCTTTTTCATCTCTGCATTGCCAGAGCCTGCGCCTAGAGCCTGACACAGAGTAGATGCTCAGTAAACATATGTCACCTGCACACCTGAATGAATGGATGAATGAACAGTTGGCCGAATCAACGACGAGTCTTGTTTTGTGTCTCCAAATGCACTGGAAGGGACTTGAGGATAGGAGCCTGCATCTTAAATCTTCTGCACCCAACAAGTATTTCTTGACTGACTCCTCCTATTTTATTTTTATTTATTTATTTTTGTTTGGCTGAGCTGGGTCTCCAGTGCAGGATGCAGACTTTCTCTAGTTGCATCATCCAGGGGCTTCTCTAGTTGCAGCGCAGTGCCTCTAGGCTCACCAGCCTAGTAGTTGCAACGCACAGGCTTAGTTGCCCCCCAGCACGTGCAATATTAATCCCCGACCAGGGATCAAACCCGAGTCCTCCTGCAGTGGAAGGCAGATTCTTAACCACTGGACTACCAGGGAAGTACCCCATGTCTCCTATTTTAAAGGATAATACCAAAAATAGTTACAGAGGTTTATATCTTGATTTTTTTTTTTTTTTGCCAGCCTATTGACAAGCTGGCAAAAAGAGGAGAAGAGATGTGTTTTCCCCTCATCTTGTAGATAATTCCAATGAGGCACAGAAAGGTGAGACAGCTTGACAAATGAGGAGAATGGAAATGCACCTCCTGACCTTTCCAAGCTCCTCTCTGGGACCCACCCTTCTGGCCCCCTCAAGAGCCCAGTGTTTTCTGACTGTGGACTTCCCCTTCCTGCCAGGGAGTATGCAGAAGCTCTGTAGACAGCCTATTGAGGGTGCTCTCTGAATTTCAGGTAGTTAAATAGAATGTTGCACTTCATAATTAGATGGTAATAGCATAATTATTGCAGAAGGCACTGGCGAACCACTCCAGTACTCTCGGCTGGAAACTCCCATGGACGGAGGAGCCTGGTGGGGTGTAGTCCATGGGGCCTCTAAGAGTTGGACACAACTGAGCGACTTCACTTTCACTTTTCATGTTCATGCATTGGAGAAGGAAATGGCAACCCACTCCAGTGTTCTTGCCTGGAGAATCCCAGGAACGGGGAGCCTGGTGGGCTGCCGTCTATGGGGTCGCACAGAGTGGGACACGACTGAAGCGACTTACCAGCAGCAGCAGCAGCAGCAGCATAATTATTTGAAGGTGCCTTATAATTACACCCCTCCTCCACAAGCTCCTTTAGCTTCTTCAACTGGGACCTTGGTTCCTGTCCCCTTCCTGTCCTACATCAGTGCCATGCCACTGGGCCACCAGTGTTTACTGGGGATGGCTGTACTGTAATAAGGGAGGAACCTCCAGTGGATTCTCTCCAAAACTCAGAACTCATGGGCTCTCACTGCTACCACGTGCCAAACCCTACTTCAAGTCACTTTGTACGTGTTGCCACAAACAAGAGATGGGAGGTTGACAGAGTACTGGGAAGCCGCTAAATCTAGATGCCTCTTCAATATTGATCTCAAAGAAAAAGTCCATGACCTCAGTACACCCTGCTGAGGTTCTCACCTCACTAAGCAATTCTCTCCGTCTTTTGTAACCCCCAGTCCCATGATAAAAAGAGTGCCTATTGGTTAGCCTTGAAAGAAAAGAAAAATCGCCATCATCTCCTCCACCAATGGAAGAGATGGGTGCTTTTCCTTTCTCTCGAGGTGGAATATAGCTCCAAACCGATAGTCTCTGAGCAGGAAACACAGTCAGATATAAGGGCGGAGAGTACAAATGACGGCTCAGTGGAACAGCAAGGCGACGCGCAGCCAATAGCACACGTCACCCACTTCAAAACCTGGCTGGCTCAGTGAACACCCTGTCTCAAGAAAGAGAGGGCCCAAGGGAGTCACTAATGAAACCGAGAAACTCAGTCTTCCAGCTCATTCCAAAGATGGATTCACTGGACTCCTTTCCATCCAGGTGGGTGAGTTCATGTTGCGTGGAATTTGTCTGCCTTCTCTGAAAACTCCGGTCAGGCAATGAATTATTCCAAGTAAATTAAGTGTATCGATCTCCTCCCCTTTCTGACACTTTGCAGATATTGCTATCAAATCATGCCCCGTGCAAGTGTCAGTTTTTGCCACAGACATCTGAAGAGGGGAACGAGTATTCTCTTGAGTTTCTCAGAATCTAACAAGTCCTCATGGGGGTCTAATAAGACTTGAAGGAACCAGGTGATGACATAACCCTAGGATGAGATGGGCTGTTTACAGTGGAGAGCTAGCATGCTTGGCTGAGGAGAACAAGGTCATGGCTGTATACTTCTCTGTATTTCTCAGGTAATATCAGATCACAGTCATGGGCTGTATCTTAACTCTGGCCAATTTTCATACAAATGCCAAGTGGACCAGAGAGAAGATCAGACCACAGAGCATGAACACAAATTGTGAATCTGCGACAGTTCCGGGAAAACAATCAGGCTATATACCCTATGAATAGGATGTAGCATAAAACTTTATAAACCGTAAGGCAGCATCCTCTTTCAAGGTGAAGTCAGGCATCATTTTGTTAAGGACTTGCTTCTTTGATGTTAATTCTTCTTCCCAGATGACCAGACTCATCCTTTTCTAAATAATAAATTCCTAATCCAAAAAAAAAAAAAAAGATCTTTCTCGGTCTTATCTAATTGAGCATTGTTTTTTTTAATTTTTTTTATTGTTTTGGCTGAAAACTACCCTATTAAGGCTGTTGAATATATTCAAAGGATGAATTGTCTAAGATGAATAGTCTGGCCCAGATAGCTAACAAATGTATCCTATAAAGTGTTATTTTCATCCACATTGAAGTCCCTTATCACACACTGAAATTCTTATGGATGAAAGGATATAATGTCTGAATTTGCTTCAGAATAATCCAGTGAGGTAGGAGGAGGATGGAGGATTAGTGAAGCGGCCTGGGTCATGGCTTCATCATTGCTGAGGCTGAGTGATGGAACAGGGGAGTTCTGATAGCAGTGGTTCTCAAACCTTAGCATGGGTCAGAATAATCAGGAAGGCTTGTTAAAATACACAAGCTGGGCACCACCCCAGAAATTCTAATTCAGGAGATCCAGGTGGAGCCAACAATTTGCAATTCTAAAAAGTCCTCAGAGGGATTTCCCGTGTGGTCCTGTGGTTAAGAATCTGCCTGCCCATGCAGAGCACACAGGTTGGATCTCTGGTCTGGGGAGATCCCACGTGCAGTGGGGTAACTAAGCCCATAGGCCACAACTATTGAGCCCTGTGCCACCTGCATGCCTAGAACCAGCGCTCCACAAAAGAAGCCACCACGATGAGAAGCACATGCCCCACGATGAAGAGTAGTCCCTACTCGCGGCAACCAGAGAAAAGCCCATGCACAGCCATAAAGACCCAACACAGCCAAAATAAAAGTTTTAAAAAATAAAGTTCTCAGGGGAGGTTGATGCTGCTGGCCTGGGAACCCCATGTTGAGAATCATTATATTAATCGATTCTCTCTGTTTTTTATACATTTCTTTAAAAACCAAATGGGACTGAACTGGACTGGCACAACAAAGCAAGGTGGAGGAAAGGAGTTTCTACTTTTCTACTTGTTCAGAATCTCAGACAGAAGCAAAAACATTAAAAAAGCAGAAAAGAAACACAGACAAGAGGAAAAGCGCTGAACCATCAACACAATTTAAGCTGGACTGCACTTGGGAAATATTAATGCTGGTTTTCCTCCTTTACTCTGAACCTATATCTATATAACAGTTATGGAGTATCCTAGCTTCTCAACTGCTTGGGACTGTGCCTTTAAGCAAAATAAATAACCAGAATTTCTAACTGCTTTTTTATAAATACAAGAGCGAGAGCTAGGCTGGGGTTTATATAGATTGATGACATCACTTTGCATCTTTGCCTGAGACTCAGTTTGGTTTTAAAATGTACAGTCAAGAAATCTTTTCCTTAGGTCTTTCCAACGAACCTAGTTCCAGAAAGTAGATGTGGGGCTTTCTGCAACTAGTTGAGTCTAGACGCATCAGATGATGCAGAAAGAAAGTTTCGCACTTGAGACTGAATAGTCACAAGGAGGCGAGCAGGACCTCTGATCTAATTTCATCTTACTTTAAAACCCTCATTTAGCCAACAATGACTGCATGCTAAGCATTGAGCAATAGACTCTGGGATATGCAAAAGAAAAAAAAATTCCAACAAATGGTCCTTGACCTTGAAGAGCTCACATTTGGTTTAGAAGGTAGACATGTAAATAAATATAATAGTAACCGTTTTAGAGTAACCGTGGTTGTTATGAATACGCTGTTCATTTTCAACTAAGGGGAGAAAGAGGTGAAGCAAACAACTCATGGATGACAGTTCAACTGGTTCTGAAGTGGTGAGCACCTGTCTATCAGCAAAGAGATGTGTCGGGGAGAGGAAGCCGTGGAAGAGAGGTGCGGAGAGTCAGTGGCTGCTGACTCTAATCAATAAAGAGTAATTTGACAGGATTAAAGTGTGGGCTGTGAAGGAGGGGGCTGGAAGGGACAGAAAAGGTACGTTTGCTTGGTGTGCCCTACACACGGTGATAGAAAGTTTATACTCTCTCTTGGGGTCCATGTACCCCAAGGTGGTGTAGGGGGAAGATGCACAGGGCTGAATTTTGAACAGACAAATGCGGTAGGTTAGACAGTGGCGACGGAGAAGGCAATGGCACCCCACTCCAGTACTCTTGCCTGGAAAATCCCATGGACGGAGGAGCCCGGTAGGCTACAGTCCATGGGGTCGCTAGGAGTCAGATACAACTGAGCGACTTCACTTTCACTTTTCACTGTCATGCATTGGAGAAGGAAATGGCAACCCACTCCAGTATTCTTGCCTGGAGAATCCCAGGGATGGGGGAGCCTGGTGGGCTGTCGTCTACGGGTTCGCACAGAGTCAGATACGACTGAAGCGACTTAGCAGCAGCAGCAGTAGACAGTGGCGAAGGACTTCCTTAGTCTGTGGACCAGGCAATGAGCTGAGGGAGCCATGAGTTCAGGCAGACATGATGACAACCTGGTCGAGGGCTCCTTAGTTCAGAATATTTGCACAGGAAGCCGCTTGCTAGCATGTTGGTAGGCTTTCCTCATAGCTCAGTTGGTAAAGAATCTGCCTGCAATGCAGGAGACCCGGGTTCGATTCCTGGGTCGGGACGATCCCCTGGAGAAGAAATGGCGACCCACTCCAGTATTCTTGCCTGGAAAATCCCATGGACAGAGGAGCCTGGTGGGCTACAGTCCATGGGGTCACAAGAGTCGGACATAACTTAGCAACTAAACCACCACCAGCATGTCAGTAGAAAAGTGGGTGTGCGTGTGTGTATTTGTGTGTAGAGGTTTTTTCTTTTTTAAGTCTTTATTGAGTTTGTTACAATATCGCTTCTGTTTTATGTTTTGATTTTTTGGCCCCGAGGCATGTGCGATCTTGGCTTCCTGACCAGGGATGGAACCCACACCCCCTACATTGCAAGGCGAAGGCTTAACCACTGGATCATCAGGGAAGTCCCTAGAAGTTTGAATATGCGTAAACTTATATAATTATATAAAGCTAGATAAATCTAAAGGTTGCATATACGACTGTGATATTACCTATCTATCCATAATATGAAGAGAAGAAAAGAAGGAAGAAAGGAAGGGGGAAGGGAAAATGCTTCTATACATAATAAACAGAAAAGAGGAAGTCAAGTTTGCCATCCAGGAAAAGAGCTTAAAGGCTTCAAGTGAGAAGCAGCTGCTCCTTGGGCTTCTCTAAAGGTTTACTAATTTATTACATGGGCCTAAGGTGTGTGTGCATGGGAGAAGGCAATGGCACCCCACTCCAGTACTCTTGCCTGGAAAATCCCATGGATGGAGGAGCCTGGCAGGCTGCAGTCCATGGGGTCGCTAAGAGTCGGACACGACTGAGCGACTTCCTTTTCACTTTTCCCTTTCATGCATTGGAGAAGGACATGGCAACCCCCTCCAGTGTTCTTGCCTGGAGAATCCCAGGGACGGGGGACCCTGGTGGGCTGCTGTCTATGGGGTCGCACAGAGTCGGACACGACTGAAGCGACTTAGCAGCAGCTGCAGCAGCAGCAGCAGCAGGGTATGGGGTTGGGGGGCGGGTGGGGAGAGGGTTATGAAAAAGAATAATAGAGAAAAAGAATAAATGTGGTAAAATTTTAAGACTTTGCATACCACAAATGAGTCATAAATTGGAATTTCACTTTGTCTTCCAATATTTCCCACATAATTAGCCCATTCATATACACAAAAAGAGCACAGGACCTATTCCAAAATGACACAAGACTTGTTCCGAGCCCTGAAGCGAGATGCTGAGGCTTGCCACCCGTGCCATCCCTGGAGCAGGGATGAAGGTCCTGGCCTGTGTGTTCAGCTGGCAATGAGACAAGGCACCGGGGCTTGGCCACCACCTTTCACACCACTCCCTGTATCTTTTCTTCCCTGTAAATTACACACTCCAGGCCTTTGCTGAGGGAGATAATGCTGTTCCCACGAGAACTGACAACCCAGTGCCCTGCATGCGTGAGTGTGTCAAGGCTAAACAGGTCTATTGTTCTTAAACAGAACTGCCAGAGAAATTGTCTCCTTGTGCAGAATGATGCTGAAGAGATAAAAATATCTTTCATTTCTATAGTGCATTGCATCTTAAAGTGTGTTCCACATTTTGCAAACTATATATAGGCTCAATTCATTACCCAGCCCCATAAAATACAGCCAGAGCAGTGGCAGGCGCATGCCAGATGTTTGACAATGGTTTAATAACAGAGTGAAGAATAAGTTAAATTGGACTCAGAAAACAGGAAGTGGGATGTGGGGCACTAGGTAAGATTGTGCCAATCACCCTAACTTTATGTATTAAGTGCCTACTGCCTACCAGGGTAAAAGCTGGGTGCCATGGTACCTGAAATGTACTGCCCCTACCCTCATGGGGCCTCCAGGATATTCTAGAGAATGCACAATCAGATAGATTCTACGGTCCATTCTGATTTATGTTAAGAACGAATTAAAATACAAGGTGCAGTGGTCCTTCCTGCCTTTCAAGGGAGGCATTTACCATGAGCCACGCTGGCATCAGCATTCCCTCTCTTGACTAAAGGGTTTGCATCCAATAGAATTATAGAATGTACGCTGAAGAGAAGCTATGAAGGAGGGGTATGGTTCTGGGGAAAGTAAGGAAAAGAAGAGAAACCACAAGATGAGCAAGTTGGGGAAGGAAAGAGGGTACTCAGAGTAGGATGAAGATGAAAGAGTTTGGGGAAAAGTCACGACCAATGAGAGCATAGAGGTCCACACAGATTCCAGGGTCAGCACTAGTTTTCCTGGGGGTGGGGATGTCACTGGCAATAAACTGCCCGAAGTCCCTAAGTCACTGGGAAAGCACGTTCAAATCTCTCCAGGCTGAAAGGTGTGGGTACTGGAAAACAGACAACAGGATTTTAGGATTGGGAGGGATCCCAGAGAGACACTGTTTTCTTTCATAGATAAAGCAGGATATGCCCAGGTTTATTAAGTGGATGCAAAATATAGCAGTGCCCAGGCCAGAGCCCGAGTCCAAAAGCTTGCCCCTGACCTCTCTCTCAGGCCTGGCCTTGGGTGAATCAGTGGCACAGACAGGTCCTGCCCTTTGGGGATGCTTCTGAAAGCTGAAAACCTAGTTCTTGGGGGCCTTTCCACAGCAGTGCAGAGAGACTGACCACAGTGCACAGGGGTTAAAGTCTTATAATCCACCTACACAGATGTAAGCCAGAAATTTCGTTCAGATAAATGAAAGAGAAATAGGCTGAAAGATTGTGACTGCCCAGGTCAGACAGGCTGCCACCCAGGGAGAACCTTGGAAGCCCATTTCGTCTCTGGAAGTATATGTAGCTTCCAGCCCTTATTAACTCACCCAGGAAGGGAGAGTCAGGTTACTGGGAACTCCCAGGAGGGGCCTGTTCAAAATGAGTTTAAATCCCTGGACAAGGAGGTTTGAACCAGCACTGGCAGGATCTAAGAAAAACACAGGAAATGTGGTTTATAATGTATCTGTGCAACAAATAACATAGAGGTATTAAACAGGAACTTCTCCACCCGTGATGATGGCCCCTCTCATAAAACTGCCTCTCCTTCTCGTTCGTGGTAAGGGCCCCTGGTAAACACAGGAAGGTAATTACATGCACTGCACAGGAATTGCAGGAGATTGAGGGGGCCAGGCATTTGAAACTCAGGCCGAAGGTACTGACCCTGTATTGCATCTTAGCCCTGCAGCTTCCTGTAGGGCCTCAGGCAAGTAAACCCAGAATGACCCCACAAGAAAGGATTGCACCTGACAGATGACCTCCACGGCAAAACCTGTCTTGTTAAAAAAGCCAGTGTTGTTGTTGTGTAGTTGCTAACACTTTGTTGCTATGTAGTTGCCCAACTCTTTGCAACCCCATAACTGTACCCCACCAGGCTCCTCTGTTCATGGGTTTGTCCAGGCAAGAATACTGGAGTGGGCTGCCATTTCCTCCTCCAGGGGATCTTCCCTACCTAGGAATCTCTTCTGTCTCCTGCATTGGCAGGTGGGTTCTTTACCAATGAGCCACTGCTGCTGCTTCGGCTAAGTCGCTTCAGTCGTGTCCGACTCTGTGTGACCCCATAGACGGCAGCCCACCAGGCTCCCCCGTCCCTGGGATTCCAGGCAAGAACACTGGAGTGGGTTGTCATTTCTTTCTCCAATGCATGAAAGGGAAAAGTGAAAGTGAAGACGCTCAGTCATGTCCGACTCCTAGCGACCCCATGGACTGCAGCCTACCAGGCTCCTCCATCCATGGGATTTTCCAGGCAAGAGTACTGGAGTGGGGTGCCATTGCCTTCTCCGAATGAGCCACTAGGGAAGCCTAAAAAGCCAATGAGATGGTTCATAATTTTGTTCCCTGGGTGCACCTGTGTATATGCTTCTCCCCAACTAGAGGGCAAACTTTCCAAGACAGAAATTCATGTATTCATGCCACCCATCTTTATTAAGTACCCCAAAGAGGCCTTTGCACAAATGGAGGGAATAATAAGCATTAGAGACCCTGGACGAAGAGCCAGGAGGAAAGTCAGGGAAAGTGGTGATGAGGCAGTGTCTGGATTCTCAAGGGTTGGGGGTACTGAGCAGCGGTGCTGGGACACTCCTGCCTCACTCTCTGCCCCAGAACTCAGAAAGCAGGCAGCAGGGTTTGGAAACTGTCCAGAGGAGATCTACCCTCCGAAACATCCTGGCTGGAGAGCAGCTCCGGAGCCAGCCCTCATTCTCCGAAGGGAGATCCCGCTCGACTGGGGTAGGGGTTCAAAAGACACTGCACTTGGCCTTGAAGGCCCGGAGGAGGGGCTGGAGACCGACCACGACAGCCTCGGGCTCTGCGCCAGGTGAAGAAACACTGGAGATGATGCCACCTGCTGGCGAGGGGCCCGGGTTCGCGCGGTGGGCGCAACCGAGACCCGGAGCCCGGATGGGCAAAGAACAAGAATTCGAGCAGTTGTTCAAGTGCCGGTTTTCTGCTGCCTCTTTAGGGTCTGCACCTCCTCGGGCCGAGCCCGGAGACTCCGGAAGCCGGGGTTTCCAGCGGGGGCGGCGGGCGTCCTCCCCCGGCCCCCTCCCCTCGCGGCGCTCGGAGGTCTAAGACTCCGCGCTTCTCCATCAGGTGGAGCAGTACTCCTCGCCGCCGGTCTCCCCGCTCCCTCCTAGCCGGCGAACTGCACGCAGGCACCTAACAGCGCCAGGAGGTTAACCGAGCCCTCGGAGGAGGTGAGGCCGAGGACCAGCCCGGGCGGAGGTGGCAGGGCCGCCGTCGGGGCTGGCGCCAGAGCCCGGCCGGCTGTGAGCCCTGCAGGTACCGCTGAGGTTCTCGCTGCCCCACGTGGTGGCTGCCGAAGACTGCTCGTGGTTTTTCCGGCACGCAGGCTTGAAACGCCTTCTGGCCCTTTTAGAGGCAGGCAGCTCACCACTTAATCCAAGCTTTTTTCCCTTTCTGCCGGAGACCGGAGGCTGAGGGGCGGCGAGGGCGGAGGGGCTGGAGGAGGGAACAGGCCCAGCTGGCTGGGGTGGGCGTGGGGGACCGAGGCCAGACCGAGAGTCAGGAGGCCAACCACAGGGACCAGGGGGTGAGGGAGACCCGGCACTCCCTACCTCGGAATCCCCCCGCAACCCTCTTTTCCTGATCCAGAGTTAGTGTGTGTGGGGGTTGCAGGTGCCTGTACGTGAGCCTGATTTCGGTGGATTGCACAGGTCATGACCCGGGTCTCCTGACCCTGGTTCCTAGTATTTATTTCCTTCTGGGTCCGAATTAATCAAATCTGGGCCCCAGGCCACTTAGGAATTAGCAATCAGAATTAACAACAGCTTAAAGGATGAATGTCAGTTAAAACATCAAATGTTGCTTTGTAAGGTGCAACCTATATTCTATAATTATTTGTCTTACTCACAGCAAGGTTGGCCTAAAGAATGATGCCCAGACCTGACATTTCTTCCTGCTGCATAGATTCAATGGAAAGCTCCTAGTAAAAGCACGTTTCTATTCCTGCTGTGTTTTCACCCTGGATATGTTATTCGACACGTTATTTAGAATTACTGTTCATCTTTTGCATGTGTTCCCTGACTGGCTTTTCTGTTTTGTTGCATTGTCTGTTATAGCAAGTTCCTGGACTAAGGCAGTGCTGACACTTTATTTAGATATCTTGTTTGCAGTTTACCTGATGGGGTGCCTCTTTTGCGTCCTCTTAGTTTCCTTTGCTAAGCATTCCCCCCTCCACCCAAAGCTTGCTTACAAATTTCCCTTTGATATGTTTAACAGCCTCTAAGGGATGCAGTTAAATAAACTATTAAGCAAAGACTAGAAGAGTCAACAGAGCAGACACCTACTAATTTGTAGACCTTTGATGTCAACAGCCAGATGTCAGCCCCCAGTGGCACGTGCCCCTTCTCTCTTGTTCATAAATACTAAGGGATGCATCTTTTAAAAAGTTAAGATCCACATGGAAATTTGGAGTTAGAATGTACCTTGCAATCAGTAAAGTCCCCCAAATACATAATACTTATAAGCTAAGAGTTTCCCCAAAGACCTCCCCAGGGTCCAGTGACTGATGAAAGTAATGACTGATTTTATAACTGCGCGGCACAAATCAAGGAAGCATCTTCCATTTCCCTCTCGTTATTCATTACCCCCTTCTTCTGCATACTGCTGTACATTTTTATATGTTGCTTTGTAACTATCCTGATAGTTAGGTGTGTTCTCTGATTTGTAACTGTCCTTATAGTTATAGGTGTTCCACACTAAATTTCGAGCTCCTGAACGCATGGATTGTGCCTGCAATTTTATTTCCCCAAATGCACTGCTTATACCAGGCATAGCTAAATGTCTATCAAGTAAATAGACCTAGGTAAATTTGCTTTGATATCCGGGAGGAAATAGAGTTTGATTTGAATGTGAGTTTGGTGACAGGTAAAAAAAGACCTGAAGGTTCTTAGGAGGCACTGCCTATGACCTTGGCCTCTCCTTCACAGTAGGATTCACAGCACCTCTTGGAAAAAAGACACAGAGGGATGGAGCGCTCCTTACAGGAGAGCTTCCAAATGTAAAACCAGGCAGCTCCCATCCTTGGTAGGAAATGCACAAACCAGGATAATAATAATCAAGGGGCGTGTGTCACCCACTTACCTGTTTTCCCTCCAGTCCCTTCATTTTGTTCTCTAGCAGTATAGCCAAGCAAAACCAAGGTGCAAACATCCCCATTTTATTACTGAGCCCCCTCCTAGGAAAGTCTCACAAAGGCAAACCATGCTTATCTCTTCCCCAACTCGGAGACTCCCGCTTCACACACTGGCTGAGTCCTTCCTGGAGAAAGGTGGACACCCCCGAGCACCCCCACCCCCCACTCCGTGCAAAGTCAAGGCAGGCATATTGTTATACTGAGGCTAGGTATATCCAGCCATCCTTAACTTCACTCCTTTAAACAACATTATGTCCTGTGGACAAAAAGTCACAGCTCCGCTCCCTGTTCAAAATGCCTTTTGGTCAGTGATGGTGACAAAAGCTGAATTTCCCCCCATGTAGGGGGAGAAAGAGAAGGAAAGAAAGAAAGGAGCCTCCCCGCTCCACCACCAGCACACCCTCCTTTTCGCATGGATCGCCTTTCTCCGAGTGTTTCCTCTTTAATTATGCCCCGTCTCCCCCCCTCTCCCCCCGCCCCAGCTTCAGTGAAAGGAGCCCTTCTGTCACTCGTCACTCGCTCCCTGGCTCGCTCGCGCGCTGGCTGTGGGAGGAGCCGCCGGAGGAAGCTGGGTGCCTCGGATGCCGAGCGCCAGAGGATGGAGCTGCTCCGAGAGGGGACGTCGCTGACGAGCCCGGCTTCCTGAGGCGGCTAGAAAACAGGCAACTTGCCTCGTCTGGGCTGCGGATCCCCCGAGGCACGGAGCCCCAGGCCACCCGGAGGGACCGACGGACAGACAGACAGATGGTCGGCGCGAACCCGGGAGGACCGCGGCGGAGGCTGAGCAGCACCGCGAGCCGCCCAGCAGGAGAAACTCACCGCGAACCCAAGTTGCCCCGCCGGCTTCCCCTTGGCGCGCGGAGGAATGAGACCTTTCCAGCTCGACCTGCTCTTCGTCTGCTTCTTCCTCTTCAGCCAAGGTAGGACCCGTGCGCCGCCCGGAGTTGCAGAGAAAGTCGGCTGGGTTGTCAGGGCTGCGGGCAGGAATTGTGGGCAGGCTTTGGGAACTCGAACTGATGGATGCGTCTCCCGGTGCCCGGCCGAGAGGCACTGGCATCGCCTCTTTGCCTTTGAAAATGCAACAAAATGGTACTGTTTATTTTCCTTCGGAAGGCAGGGCTGCGGGAGGGGAGGGTGACTTTCTCCCCTCACTTGTCAACATCCAGCTCAAACTCTCCAATGCAAATGAGTTCTTTATGCTCCCTGTATGTTAATTAGGCGGCATCTCTGTGGCCGTGCGGTGCGGTTCTGAACTTCTGGGCGCCTCCTCTCCTCCAGACGCAGGTTGGAGAAGGAGAGGGTCGGGAAGGAGAGCTCTGTTGAGGTGGCTATTTCAGCTCGAGGAAGGTCTGCCTTGCACGGATGTATTCGGAAGAGAAGGCGTGCGGAGGGGGCTGCGATGACCGAATGGAGCGTGGGGGTGATGTGCAGTTTGGGGGGAAAGCTTCTAAAGAGTTTCATTGCCTGTCATCCGCTTCTCTGAATAAGAGTGCATTCTGAGTCCTACACAGCGTTAGATTTCAGGGCAGAAAATGAAATCCGCCCCCCTCCCCCTGGTGCAGAGGCTTCCTCTCTGCAGCTTAGTAGTGGCAGAGAAGTCGGTGGACTTTTCCAAAAGAACTTGGCCCCCTTGGGCTCCCTGCCCCTGAGAGCCGCCCTGGGCCAGTAGCCGTGGAGGGAGGGGAGGACTGTACCAGAAAAGGATGGCCAGAGTGCCCTCATAGCCAGCGGCATCCGGAGTCACCTGTGGAATTGAGTTTGAGGGACTAGTCGGCCGCTTCCTCTCCCCTCTCCTGGAATGCCGGCCGCTGTCTCTGCCATCTGAGGCAGCGTTTGTGCCAGCCAGCACAGCTCTGGGAGGAGCAGGACTCTCTCAGAAAAATCCACAACAGAGCACATCCATCTGTTGATTAAATGAAGGGTAAAAGTTTTCCAGAAAGCATAGCACCGCTATGGGTGGCTGGCTTTGCAAGCAAACAGCATGTCTCCATGCCTCCCCCTGAAAGGGAGAAGCCGGATGAAAGCTAAAACCCATGCCTCCTTCCCCGGCTCCTCCACTGGTGCTTGTGGTCACTGCAGATTTCCCCCTTGTCAAACTTTGCTTCTGACCCTCCCGATTTAACCTGGGGGCCCTTCCCCTACCTGGGTGTGCATGTGTCCCTGCTTGTATATAATCCTGATGTACACACTCACACACACACACACACACACACTCATGTATTCATGTGGTTGTGTTGCCTCTCGCCAGGGCTCCCTACAACAGCAGGAAGATAAATTGCCTTCCCCAGAGTTTTCAGGCTGAATGAATAAGGACTATCTCAGAACACTGGTATAGAAACAATTTGGGTTCTATTACCACTTGGGGAGATGACCCTCCTTCTTGAATGTGTTTGTGCTCACTTATGGATACACACACACAGCAGCACACATGCTCACTCTCCTCCTTTGCCTCTTACCATTCACTCACTCAGGAAGTTGCATGTAGAATCCCCAAACAGAGGATCTAACTGGCCCTCCCATACCCAGGTTCCCCGGACCAGGGCACATTTTACTCTGTCCACTGATTGTGCCAGAAGGTTGAGCTGAGACTCTCCTCTAGGTTGACACAAGAAGCCTGCAGGTGTCTGAGTGCCTCTCTGACTGTTGGAATCATTGCAGCGTCCATCTTCTACTTTGCTTATTTCTTTCTGGGTATGGAGCTATTTTTTGAGCTGCCTCATATGAATCTTTAAATATATGGAGATTAAATGCTCTGTTTCTTCTACTCTTAGCCCCGAGGGCAGTGGGAAGGAACCACAGCATCATGCAGTTCAGAGTTTCTTGCTATTCTGAGCTTGGCCAGCTTTGCCCACCCTACCAGATGATAGGTGCATAGTCCACAGGACTCCAGAACAGGGAGTTCTGGAGAACTCCTGATCTCCAGAACAGGCCTAAAGAAAGACAAGGAGACCTAAGTGGACCTGGCCAATGAGAATCCTCTACATCACTGAACGTTGTACGGTAGGGTCCTTGAGTTGACAGTGTCTGACTGCAGGAATGAAGAGTCAAGTGGGACAATGTTTAATGGACTTCACTGGGATAGAAGATCTTTTGACTGGATTGGGGGCATTGATGGGAATGTGGATGTTGTTTGTAGTGTTGTGAATTCCCCAGAGAGTTCTATTTGACCCTCTACCCATGTATGCTTAAGGTATATACTATGCCAACCCCTGCCTGGTACCATATATTTATCAAGTTATCAGATGGAGCATATCCACTTTCAGCAGGTCACTAGAGGACCAGCCCCCCCCCCCAGGCTCGGAATGATGCCCTCTCTCATCCCCCTGACTGTGGTTGCACCCCACCCGACACACACTGAGCCACGCCGTCAGATGCCACTTCCTGCATGCCTTCCTCCCGGGATGCTTTCCAAGGAAATGTGCTGAGACTCAGGGATGGCCCTGCACTCGGAGAAAACAAATGCCCAGGGCTCTTTTAAGGGCCTTCTGTGGCCCTCTAGTGACACATCTGTCTGCTGCCCCACGCCTCTCACAAGGGGAACCTGCACGTCATTCTGGAGTCACTGGAAACAGAACTCTCATGTGACCCATACAGAGGGGATGCTCCAAACAGCACTCCAGATACTTTGAAAGCAAAACACTTAGGTCAACTCTTAGAGTCATTTCAATCCTCCTTTCTCTTTTAGTTTGTCAAATATCTATTCAAAGTTACTTTTTCTCACACCACCTCTTTAGAGAGGGAAATTTAGGTATCATTTATGTTAGTGATGTACTATACCCCTAATCTTATAAACTTTGGGCTTTTCAAATAGATTAAGTATGTGGTGGTCACTCTTGAGGTGGCCGTAGAAAAGCCAAATGGCATGCCTCCGTTCCCGCCCAGCGGTGTCCCCGGGCCCAGCTCCCCACAAGGCAGTGGAGAGGTGTCAGTGAGCGCCGTTTGTGGGTTTCTCCCTTACTGGGACTGCCTCTTCCTCCGCTGTCAGGATGGCGTGCTCCATACAGAGAGGGATAATGTCACAGCACAATTTGCCTCCCGCAGAGAAGAAGCATGTTCTGCCCCTGGGTGAAAAGGAATTGATTCTCTTGTCATCCACACGCTTAGAACTCGCTCTGTCTTTCCTTTGTCATTTTGGCTTGCCCACCACGATTTCCTTCTCTGTCCTCCTTCATCTTCAAGACCTGGCCCATCCAGCCTGCACGTCCACATTGTCAATGTCTTCAGAGGGACGATGTCCCAGCAGAACTGGGGTCCCCCTGCTTCCTGTCAGAGCTCAGGTTCTGAGACCGTTCAGGGAACACGTGGTGGTACAGACTCAGAGCCTCCTACTTCGGCCGCTGCTAGGAAATACGCCCTCTTGCCTGCTCTGTGACGCTTTGCTCTAGCATCCCAGAGTGTCCTGTCCTGCCTGGTGACTTGGTGGGTCTGAAAGTTCCAATTCTCGGGAGTCCACTCTCTTGTTGGCTTTGCGTGTGCGCCGTGCTGCTCTGGATGTTTTGGGGCAAAAGTGAAAACTTGCACTTGCCCATCAGAGGCATCTCTAAGTTGAGGATTAATCCGGGGTGCCATCTTCCTGTTGGGAAGAATCTCAACCACTTGCTGTCCTGACTTGCTGGCAGAAAGGCTGCAAGAAGGGCTGTCAGATGGCCATCAGAGGGGTAGAGGTTCTTGGTGATGCGAATCTCCAGGGAAGTAAAAGAGCGACTCGCAGAGAGAGGGTAAAATAGGGTCTGAGAAGAGAGAGGGGGCCAGGCTGGGGCTGGCAGGACGCATGAGAACAGAGGAGCAAGCACCAGAGGCTTCAACTGGCAGGAAACTCCCTTGGTGGGGAGGCTTAGAAAACAGCATGAGCGTGGCTGAGGCAGCCAGGAGTATGGAGGAGATGCTGGGGGTACAGGCTGAGAAGGCGTTAGACAAGGAAGCTGGGAGTGAGCAGCAACTTTGGAAGCATTTATCATTACCCAGAAATGTCATAGAACAAAAGATGGGGCAAGGGATAAGTGTGAGGCTTCCCCCACGGGCACCCCAAGTGGCCTGATGGCTTGTCTGGAGGGGTAGGGTCAAGGCACAGATGCCAAGGGTGTGGGACCACTTCTTCTTTCAGAGACATCCTGGGTGACGGGGACTTGGGCATATCTACTGGGTCTGGGGGTGGTCACGGTGTCTGCTGCCTAATGGGGAGTTCTCAGCTGCCAGCCAGACCTATAGAGGAGGGAGGAGAAATGTCCCAGGGGGAGAAGGGCGTGGGCTGGGGTCAGGGCCTTCACACTGCACTTAGGATCCCACGGGGGCCTCCCTCTGGGGTTACAAAGACAGATCTTGCCTGGAATATGGCAGCAGTGAGCCAGGCTTGCCACCAAGGAGCCCTCTGCCTGGTGCGCCTGTGTTGGTAGGAGCCAGGGCCAGCAGGGGACCGGGTGGAACAGGGCAGTAAGCCCGAAGATGCAATTTTTCTTTTTTGTTCAGCCCAGTGGGGGTGACTTAGGCGGCATTATGTTTGCAGCCCTAAAAAAGCACATGAATAATCCCTAGTGAATTCAAGAGATTTCAATAGCAAAATAATAACAATACTAATGATTCCTTTGATTTGCAGAGTACTTTTCTTCCAAGGAGATAAAAAGATAAACTGTTTTGGAAACATGAACGAGGAAAGAAAATTGCCTGTGATGGAAGATTGGGGAGGAGGGTCAGGAGCATTCATTTTAGGGTCTCCGGGTAATTGGTGGGGGGAGGAGTTTACACGGACTTAAGCATCATTTCTCGGCTGTTTTGTTCTTATCCGTCTAAGATGCTGAGATGTCTTTTGGGTGAAAAATCAGTGCAGGCCTTTTAAATCAAGGTCAGTCTAGAAATACTGGGACCCTGAATTCCACTGCTGTGCCCCGACCCCCCACCAGGAATAGGCCTGTTCTAATTGGAGGGGATCAGCAAGACCAGAAACTTGTTGAAACGCATACTGGGACTCTGACCACTGTGCCAATCTTGACCATATTGGTGGTTCTCCAAGCAGAATAATTGGGGCCTCAGTGATCCCTCAAAGTCAGTGGGCTCCCCAGCATCCATGGAGCTGCTGCCCTGGGGACATCTGCACCGACGAGCTTCATATCACATCACTACTGTCCACAAGGGAGCGAGGGGCTAAGCCTGCCAGCATCCTGTGCCAGGCCGTGATGACTTCGCCTGGTATTCCGAATGGAGTGGGATTTTGTCTCCTGTTAGGGGAGCGATGCCACGTCTGCTGCACTGAGATGGTATACAGCTCTATATGTCATCATATGTCATCTCCTTTCCCCCGGGGGAAGCCTGTTCGGTGAGCCCATCAAATCAGAATATAGAGGCCTTATGGATCAGTGGAATACTTCTATCACATGTGGGCAAAGAACGCTAGGTCCCACTTTCTGCTCAGCTTGAGGAGTAAACAGAACCCACACAGTTGCCATAGACCGGGCATCTCCACCACCATATCTAACATTAGCTTTTTACTTCTAACCCACTGAAAGAGCTAAGGATCAAATATGCTTTTTTCCCCCTTTTCTTCCTTTGTCAATGGTAAAAGCGCATATTCTGGCTGTATACTTTTAGAAGTCAGTAAATGTCAATATTAGTTAAGTGTTTCCTTTATATCACTGCAATTTAGCATAAGCTGCTTGGAAACAAATGTGTTCCGTAAGCATACAGTGTTTCCGTGAGTACACAGTCAATACCACTATGAGGATTAAATAAATGTCAGCTTTCCCTGGGCACACTGGTAACGAGTTAAAGCCACGGAAATAGTGGCCAGCGCAAGTGACTGCTGCTCCTTACAGAGTTCTTCTGTTGCAGCCTGGCTGGGACATGGAGTCTGGAGGATGGACATTCACCATCTCTTGGCTGGATATTAAGGCAAGGAAGGAGCCAAATGTAGACATCTCCTGACATTCCACAGGGAGATTCTTCCTAGGGGTCCAGAAGCCTTACCACACCCACTTCAAGCCTACTCCCATCCGGGAGCTCCCTGTCCACACACATATACATGCACACAACACTTACTGCTAAAAAATAGTGATGTCCAGGACTTAACAACACATCAGCCATTTTCTTGAAATGGGAGATGAGCTTTCCCTCTAATCTTCCACCTGGTGTTACTGTCCTCATGGGCAAAGTGAAGGAGATCCGCCTGAGGCTGTTTTTTTGATCACTGAAACAAATGCTGCCGTGGCACGCATTTGTCACTATTGAAAGGAGGTGTGCCCATCAGGCCGGATTACCTTGGTGGTCTGCTTACTTGGCCTGCGTTCACTGGACAGATGTTGCAAGTTCACATTCTTTCTAACAAATGTCTAGAAGATGAGAATTTGAAATCTGGTGCTGACAGTTGCAGCGATGACTACCAAACATCATTTTCGCCTTTCCACACTTCCCTGGGGGCTCCATGCAGTCTGGGTCTCAGAGGACCTCGTTTCTTTCTCCTTCCTTTGTGATGAAGCACCTTTGTATAACACCAAAGCTCCATCCTGTCCACTCAGCCAGCCCCCGTTGGGGGCCTACTGTGTGATGGGCACTGTGCCAGGGGCTTTTGATGGGAAGATGACTAAGGGTGTGTTTCTGCCCCAGGGGAGCTCTCAGACTAGTCAGGGAGCAGACAGTTGGACTTGTCATTACAGTTCAACAGCTCAGAGCAGTCAGAGTGTTCTGAGAACAGCAGGATTGGCTGAAGGTGTTAACAAAGGCTTCGCAGAGGAGGTGAATTGATCGTAAAAGATGTCTAGGGTTCTTCCGATGCTGCAAAGAAAGAGGGTCCCAGGTGGTACTCAGAAGGTAGGACAGGCATGTCAGGGTTCAGAAGCAGTGGTTTACTTGGGGGCCGGGATGCCACGTGATGAGGAAGCTTGTGAATGGTCGTGAATACCGCGCTAAACGTTTTGAGGATGGCTTGTCAGCATTAAGTTTATTCTTTAGAAAAATCATTAGTGGTTGTAATCCTCTCTATACTATGGGTTCAATGGACAAAAAAAGAAGAGAAGGATCAACATGTTATCTTTTCTTGGTACTCCCTGTGTTTCACAAGGGGCTTAAAAATGTAGAATTGAATGGAAATACGCTCATTCATCTTCCTACATGGTAATGTGTAAAAGGATGGACAAGTAAGCAAGAGAATAAGTGGTAAGCCATGACTTTCATTGTTGGTCTAGATTCTAGAGGGAAGGCAGAGAAGAGTAATAGGTAGATGCATACTTAAGGACTGGATAAAGAATGTGGATGAGACCATGGAGAAGGCCGAAGCAGGGATGGTCAACTACACACTGGACTGTTAGTCTGATGGACTGTGCCAGGAATGAGAGTTTCCAGTTTCTGGGGCCCCTGGCAGACTAGGCTGAGGTGGAGGCAGCCTGAGGACGAATGCTAAATAAAAAAGGGAGACTAGGACAGGATGAGACAAGCAGGAGGTGCCTGGGGACAGTCTGCCAGGGATTTCTTTCCTGTTCTCAAGAGGCAGCTAAGCTTCCCTGGCATCGCGGGCAGCAAGGTTACAAGCTAAATGATTGTACTCAGATGTTAGAAATGCTTCCCGATCTCTAGCAGGAAGTAACCTTTCATTCAAGAGTAAAGAACATTATCAGGTCCACCCACGTGTTCTACAGTCTGGTCTGTTCTCTTCAGGAAATGGCAGGGCGGGGGGAGGTGGTGCTGGCAGGACAAGCTCAGGGGTGAAGCCAACCCTGCATCGTGGTGCAAGAAGGAGACCGTGGCACCTCCAAGAGCGTCCACAGCTAACCCTAGTGTCTCCTGAAAGGCTCAGACTGGAATTCGGGCCATCAGAAATGGAGGAGTCAGCATGGACAGCAGGTCCTTCTGTATAGCACAGGGAACTATATTCAGTGTCCAGTGTCCCATAATGGAAAAGAATACTAGAAAAAATGTGTATGTGTGTACAACTGAATGACTTTGCTCTGCATCAGAAATTAATGCGACATTGTAATTCAACCATACTTCCTTAAAAATAATAATAAAGTGAATCTCCTGCTGGCAAATAATAATGATGATAATGGAAGAGTTGGTTCCTATGAAGTAGGTTGAAGAATAGACTCAGTTCACTTCAGTCGCTCAGTCGTGTCCGACTCTTTGTGACCCCATGAACTGCAGCACTCCAGGCCTCCCTGTCCATCACCAACTCCCGGAGTCCGCCCAAACCCATGTCCATTGAGTCGGTGATGCCATCCAGCCATCTCATCCTCTGTCGTTCCCTTCTCCTCCTGCCCTCAATCTTTCCCAGCATCCGGGTCTTTTCAAATGAGTCAGCTCTTCCAATCAGGTGGCCAAAGTATTGGAGTTTCAGCTTCAACATCAGTCCTACCAATGAACACCCAGGACTGATCTCCTTTAGGATGGACTGGTTGGATCTCCTTGCAGTCCAAGGGACTCTCAAGAGTCTTCTCCAACACCACAGTTCAAAAGCATCAATTCTTCGGCACTCAGCTTTCTTTATAGTCCAATTCTCACAGCCATACATGACCACTGGAAAAACCATAGCCTTGACTAGACGGACCTTAGTCAGCAAAGTAATGTCTCCGCTTTTGAATATGCTGTCTAGGTTGGTCATAACTTCCCTTCCAAGGAGTAAGTGTCTTTTAATTTCATGGCTGCAATCACCATCTGCAGTGATTTTGGAGCCCAGAAAAATAAAGTCTGACACTGTTTCCACTGTTTCCCCATCTATTTTCCATGAAGTGATGGGACCAGATGCCAAGATCTTAGTTTTCTGAATGTTGAGCCTCAAGCCAACTTTTTCACTCTCCTATTTCACTTTCCTCAAGAGGCTCTTTAGTCCTTCTTCACTTTCTGCCATAAGGGTGGTGTCATCTGCATATCTGAGGTTATTGATACTTCTCCCGGCAATCTTGATTCCAGCTTGTGCTTCCTCCAGCCCTAGATGACATCAAAATTCCAAGAGTTCCTAAATATTTTCTATTAACAGCAAGCTATTTAGACAATACATTCTTCTACCATCTAGGAGGTCTGTGGAGAAGGCAATGGCACCCCACTCCAATACTCTTGCCTGGAAAATCCCATGGACGGAGGAGCCTGGTGGGCTGCAGTCCATGGGGTCGCTAAGAGTGGGACACAACTGAGCGACTTCACTCTCACTTTTCAGTTTCCTGCACTGGAGAACAAAATGGCAACCCACTCCAGTGTTCTTTCCTGGTGAATCCCAGGAATGGGGGAGCCTGGTGGGCTGCCGTCTATGGGGTCGCACAGAGTTGGACACGGCTGAAGTGACTTAGCAGCAGCAGTAGCAGTAGGAGGTCTGTGATGTGTTACAGATCTCTTTGTCCAGCTCATTTTCTTGTAGGTACTAGACAGATTCCTTGGGTTGTGGTTGGTGGCAGCAGCAGTGGCCATAATTATGGTGGTCAGGATGACAATGATGATAATTTAGTGTTTGCATATGACCTTCCACAAGCGGTGCTTCATTCGCCACTGTGATAGCAGTGAGAGTCATCTATTGTCATAAACCTCGGAGTGGTTCGGCTGTTTGACCACGGCTCCCCATCCAGCTGACTGTGTGGTCCAGAAGCCTTGGTGCATCTCAAGATGCTGGTGGATCCACATCAGCAAAACGGACGGATGCAGGAGAAGCTGCTAAGCTGGAGCCTGAGATGAGCCATGTTCTTAGAACCTGTGTGAGTCCTCATTGCCCAGGCACAGAGAAGGGCGCTGGGGGTTCCTTATGGAAATTGGGAAGCTAACCTTTGAACCGTGACCCCAAGTTGCAGCTCTCTCCCTTGTTTTTACTCCAGACTCTTCCTGAGTTGATCCCTTCCTTTGTCTGACCTTCAGTGTTACCTTGAGGATTCAAGGTTTCCAGTCCCCTCTTCCCAGGGAGAAATGATAGGTTGGCCTTTTGGGCTGAATAGCAACCAAGGAGATGCTACCTGGGAAACTCCTTTGTGACTGTTCTGACAAAAATGAAAGCAAACACAAGGCAGGTGCTTTTCTTAGCTGGTTGATTAAAACCTCCATTTCTTTTATACCCTGTGTGGCACATACTATTCAGCACTTAGGAGGCGAATGAATATTGAAATACTGAAACATGGACTTCGCTTGCAGTCCAGCAGTTAAGACTCCATGCTTCCACTGCAGGGAAGCGCAGGTTCAATCCCTGGTCCGGGAAGTTCTGCATGCCACAAGTGTGGCCAAAAAAATGAAATGTGAGAAAAAGTGAAAGAAAGAAAAAGCAGTCCCTCTGACACCCCCACTTCACCATGCACCAGAGCAGAAGCTGAGACGCCCCCACGGAGGACAGAGGAAAGACCCCGAGAGTTTAAATTATGGTCTTGCCCTATAGGAAGCTCTTCCTCTCCCAGCAAGGCCTTGAATGGCCATCGGGTCACCAGGAACACTGCCAAGAGAAATACCCTCTGGCAGCCACTGACCCCTCCCAAGAAACAGTCGGGCCTTCTGTTCTCTCCTGCATGCCAGGCCCCATCTCTGTCAGCCGCCTGCACGCGTCACAGGTGTCACAGCTCCGGTGTGACAGGCCACCTGTCACCTTTGGCGATGCTGGAAGCTATGACAGCTTCAGAGTGACATGGGGCCGGGCTGGCTCATCATGCAGGCGTGCAGGGGACAGGAACTTGACTTGTCTCCTGGGGACCCGTCCCAGTGCCGCACAGGGAGCGACCGCCTTCCTTCCCTGCCCCAGTACCCTGGTCACAGAGAAAGAACAACTGCCAATTAATCTCCCCGTGGCTTTGTTCTCTATGTCCGAGGGCCCGCACTTTTCTATGCCTCGCTTAAGGATGCTGGAGTCTACCCCACGTTCACAGGAAGTGTCATTTCTTTGGGGAGCTGGACTCGGAAGCCTTTGTCTTGCATAAGACACTGGGTCCGTGCGTCTGGCGCGGAGAGGGCCTGTGTTTGTCTTAGGACCACATTGGTCAAGAGCTGTTGGAACATTAAATAGAAAGTTTGGGGATCTTAAAAACCAGGTGAGCTCTGCAGTTCCTACATCTGCCTGATGGTGGCAGCAGCAGCGCTTGCAAAGCCCAAGAGTGAGCTGAGAGCAGGCGGCCCAAGGCCATCCCTTAGTACCAGGAAGAGAGAGAGGCTCCCAGGCCAGGGTAATAGGGCCCTTCTCTGCCCTGGGCCACCGGGCTGGGGCAGCTGAGGGTGGGCAGAGGGCATGGGAGGGAGGAGCAGACTTTCCTGGGAGCAGAGGCTCCCCAAGGAGGCTCCCTTCCTTTCTCCTCTTTCTGATGGATAAGAGGGCAGAGTGCTAAGGGGGATGCATGCCTGCGTGAAATGGCAGGAGGTAGGTGGGCACAGTTAAAACTGCTCAAGAGGCTTGGAAGAGCTACAGAGAGAGGGAGTGAGAGAGCTCTCAGCTAGCGAGGTCTGTCTTGGGGGTGATAGGTGGGCTAGTCCTCCCAGGCAGGCGGCTGGCAGCCAGGAATCCTGCTTCTCCCCAGGGGAGCCCATGCTTCTCTCAAGTGTTTGCCCCTTTAATGATCCAAGAGCCAGTATTTCTGCTGCTGCTCCCCTCCGCTGCCGAAAAAGCCAAACAAACATGCTCAAATTAGTCCTCATTATCCCTGATCTCCTGGGCAGGCTCAAGAGGAGTCACACTGTTTTTACCTCTGGACTGAAACAGTCACCATTAAAAAATTGCTGTGAGCCGTGGCTGCTTGTTTGAAAGTGTGTCTTTCTGGGCAGGGTAACCAAATCCTGACATGGGCACTGGTAGCTGATGCCCTGTGCTCTGTGTGAGGGAAGTGGAGGAGTCCTCTTGGCCCCAAGAACTCCTGGTCTCTTCCTTTATTTTCTAGGAGGAGGCAGCTGCCTTGTTTGCCTTTTGAGAATTACAAGCAGGATGGACCAAAGGCTCAGGGTCAAACCACATGCATCATAAGCTAAGATAGTGGGCTGTGGGATGAAGGAAGGACAAGTTATCTTTTGAGCACCCCTCACCAGTTTCCTCTGTGTAGCCCGAGGGGCTGGTGGAACTGGCCGTTTATGTTGCCTGAAATTGTCAGACCTTGTGTGGCTGACCATTAGGTTTCAGTTGCCAGTGGGATTAGATGAGGTTTGCTCAAGCCCGAGCAGCCTCCCACACCTGAGTCACCACCACCGTCCCTTGCTGCTTTCTCAGGAGCCAGGAGAGCTGCCATCTGCCCAGTCCTCACTGCCTGTCTTCCTGAGGGTGGGAGAGGTTGCAGTGGGGTTGGGAGGAGGTAGGATGCTCTGTCCATTCTGCTAACAGCTCCGCTGGCACATGGCAGTGAGCATCTCATGTCAAAGAAGAAAACCATTGGCATAAGGTTTGCAAAACCTCATTTGAAACTGCAGATTGGATGCTAACACAGGTCAGAGAGGAAAAGCAGAGCTGTGTAATTTGAGAATTTGCTAAAAAATAATAGAGGTAGCTCTCTTCCCCACACGGAAAGGTGTTGCAGCAAGGTGATGTGTGCCTTTGGTCCTCTGCTTTGCTGTCCCCCAATTTGGCCACTTGATGCCCTTTCTCCTTTTACAAACATAGTCTTCCTTCTGGGCCCCTTCCATAGAGAGGGGGAATGGTGAGAACAGAAAAGAAGCAAAACTTCTCATAATCTCCTTGTGTTTCTCTAATATTGATGCCCTAAGCTGGAACCAGCCATGGGAAGGCGCTACTGAGGCCTGTGGCCAGGTCCTTTGCTGAGTTTGCCTGCATTCACCTACTTAATCCTCTCAGCCATGTGATAAAAAGCCCGGACTGTCATACCCATTTGCAGATGAGAACTACTAAGGCTTAGATTCCATCACTTGCCCATAAGTCATACCACCACGGACTGTAGCCCACCAGGCTCCTCTGTCCATGGAGTTCTCCAGGCAAGAATACTGGAGTGGGTTGCCATTTCCTTCTCCAGGGGATCTTCCCAACCCAGCGACCAAGCCCAGGTCTCTTGCATTGCAAATGGACATTTTACCATCTGAGCCACCGAGGAAGTCCAGTAAGCACAGGACCATCACTTCAGACACTCGGATGAAGACCCAAATCCTTTGCTGCCCATCCTTTGAGGAGGAATTCTGGTCCCACGGGTCCTTTGTAAGCCACAGAAACCTCTGGCATCACCTCTGGTCCTTCTCCTTCCTAACTTGTAGGACTTGAGAAAAAGCACTGATAAGAATGAAAGAAGTCATCACCCCTTATGCAAAAGCACGAGTAAGAATTTGAGAAGCTTTCCTCCACAGCTGGCGCTGCTCTTTACCTCCACCCCCGCCAGTTCAGCTTAACATTTTGAAAGCCAAGTGCTAATTTCTTCATGAGAATCTACCACCTAACTTCCCCTCTGTGGATTGATTTTTTTAAAGAGTGAAACCCCATTCTGCTTAGGGAGAAGTTAGCCTGGTATGAGCCATGCCCTGTGAGAATGGAGCTTCTCCACAGGAAAAGAAACTCAGGACATCAAAACCCTCCTTTGTGTCAAGTCTAGAAGAATAAAAATGTCAGAAGACCACATACTTCTGAAATGATTAATACTGGTCATTAGGAAGAAATAGAAAGGACTCTTGGAAAGCAGAGGAGTCTGCATGCTGTTCAGCCTTCGACTCTCCTCACTTTGGATCCAGCAGCAGGTACATCTTATCTTGTGTCAGAAGTTATTTCTGAAGATGGCTTATATCTACCTAGGCCATGCTTGAAATCATAATATTGATTTAAGATAGATGCTTATGATAAACTAGCAAAACATGAAAGTTCTTCGAAGTTTTCAAAGCTCCTTTAGATCGAATCAGAGGAATATAGAGGCAGAATGCCAGGCTGGACGATCCCCACGTGAAAGACGAAACCCTCCTTCTTATGCTGCCGACTAAGTCCTTTAGTGCAACACACGGATCACATCAGCAGTGTGCTGTCAGCCGTTGCCGGGGCTCCAAATCCACCTGGATGCCTGTTTCTCTGGACATGAGCTTTGCCTTGGGTTTTTCTCTTCATCAAATCAGGGCAGGGGTATTTACAGATAGAAATCCATACTTCATAACTGAAAGCAACTGAATGCTGAGCTGATCAGAATCAAGAAATATCATCCAGAGAAACAGATTCCTGTCCTTGCCTCTTCTCCTGTGAATAATAATAGAAAATCTGCATTCTCCTCTCATTATTAGCAGATATTTATTTTCTAAAAACTCCATACCACGAGTTCTTGTCAAGGAAAATAAAAATATATATACTGCTGTATTTTTAAGTGCAAAGAGATCAACTGCAAGAAGATCACACCAGTCGATCCTAAAGGAAATCAACGCTGAATATTCATTGGAAGGACTGATGCTGAAACTCCAGTACTTTGGCCACCTGATGGAGGGGGATGACAGAGGATGAGATGGTTGGATGGCATTACCGAGTCAATGGATGTAAATCTGAGCAAACCCTGGGAGGTAGTGGAGGAGAGGGGATCCTGGTGTGCTGCAGTCCATGGGGTCACAAATAGACACAACTTAGCAACTGAACAACGAAATTTTTAAGTGCAATTGTCTCAGTCTTCTTACACTGTCAACATCTTAGTCTGGGTCTGATATTACATTGTCCACCGTAAATGTTTACACAGGCACGGCAGGGCTGCTTACATCTTCTTTGCTGTTGCAACCATATGGGCATCCCAGGTGGCGCTAGTGATGAAGAACTCTCCGGCCAAGGCAGGAGATGCAAGAAAGGCGAGTTTGATCCTGTTAGGTGAAGACGACCAGGACACCAAGAGTGTCTAACAGGCTTTTTAATGGCGAAGCACTCCTGGGCGGGTTCCCGGACCTGAACGAGGCAGGTCGAGGAAGTCCGCGCCCAGACCGTGTTGGGGGTGGTTTTTATACGTTCGTTGTGAGTGATGGTCAGGCTAGATGGACGGGGGTTCGCATAGGTCGCCAGGCCGAGGCGTCGCGGGCTGACAGGTCCTTCTACGTGGCTGGGGTGGAGCGGCTTTAGCTGGTGAAGTGTGCTGTCTTTGGTCCCCGGGATCTGGGAGGCGCCTTCCGTTAGGGACTTCCCCCGCTGGTGGGAGGGAGAGGAGGGGAGGCCCATCATGGCCCCTGGGGTCCGGTCTTACAGATCCCCGGGTCCAGAGGATCTCCTGGAGGAAGGCATGACAACCCACTCCAGTATTCTTGCCTGGAGTATCCCACAGGGATCGCAACCGTATGAACTGGAAATGTATTTTCAAATCCCAAAATGAATAGCCTTTATAGCAAACAGTTTTGCTGCTTTTGTTGAGTAGGTTTCAGTGTATGTAAATGTCTACCAGACACCAGTGTGGAGGTCACAACTTTCCCTCAGTAAATACTGAGATACTTTAACAGCTTCACAGATGCTTGTCCATAAAAGGAAAACAGGTATCTGATGGTGCATTTTCTGGCACCGAACTCCCCTGGATCCACTACCCCTCACGCCCAACCTTGCTTCATGTAAATCCTGATATATTAACTTATTCTGTACAAGGAGTCTTCTCCTTTTATACAGTTCATGAAGTTCTCACGGCAAGTATACTGAGATGGTGAAGTACAGGGAAGTCTGGTGTGCTGCATTCGATGGGGTTGCAAGGAGTCGGACGTGACTGGGCAACTGAACAACAGCAACAGCAAGGGGTCTTGAGAGCGGTTTTTAACAAGTGGAAGCAAGATGACTCTTGAAAGCTGCCTCTCAGAGTTTTTATTCAATATATCATGTTATCTTAGAATGACTTTGATGATGAGAATAGACCTGGGAGTTTCCATGGGTCCTGAACTAAGAAGGACTTCCCTGGTGGCTCAGATGGTAAAAAATTCACCTGCCAATGCAGGAGACCTGGTTCGATCTGTGGTTCGAGAAGATTCCCTGGAGAAGGAAGTGACAACCCACTCCAGTATTCTTGCCTGGAGAATCCCATGGACAGAGGAGCCCGACGGGCTACATTCCATGGGGTCACAAAAGAGTTGGGCACAACTTAGTGACTGAACAGAAACACCAAACTGAGCTAGGAAACCAGACAAGCGCTAAGGCCAAGAACATACAATTTAGAACACAGCAGCTTTACCAGCCATCACTGAGACACTCTCTGAGAATCACCCCTTTCCGTGTGACTCTCAGCCCTGACCCCCTCCAGGAGGCCGGGAGAGCCGTGATCTGTGCTAACAGGAGAGACCGTCGCTCAGGACAGTTGGGTGTTTTTTTTCCACCTGCACTTCAGGATGTGTATTTTAAGCCAAGGCTATACACCAGAGTTGCTCATGACCATAAAAGATGGATTTTCTGTTTGGTCCAGATTCTGCATGTATATAATAATGTACCCTGAGAGTCATTGTTATGTTGTTGTTGCTTTAAAAAAAAAAAAACTCTTCAAGGTCGATACAACCACAGACATCGATATTTGCTTCATTGTGAACTGGGATCTACTAGTTGCTTACTGTCATTTTAGTTTTCAGTTCATAAAAAAGGATGTTCTCATCACTGGGCCTCTGGGCCTCTTTCTTCAACCTGGATCACCGATAGGAAACTGGATACAAGAGCTGATGAATATGGTAATGGGAGGAGAGAGAGACGTGGGGCCAGTGCCTGATTTGAAGACACCCTCAGCCCTTGGAGGGGCTGCTGAGTGTGCACTGTGCATGTTCCCAGATGTCTGAGTGACGACGTGATAGGAGAGTGGAAGGAGGAGAAAGACACAGGCGTGTAACCCTCAGGTTCGAGAGGAGAGACCGATGGACAGACAGAAAGACTGAGCAGCTGAGACGCATGCGGAAGACGGATAGTCTCGTCTCCCAGAGATCAGAAGACTGTAAGGTTCAAAGAACAGCTTTAACTCTCTCGACCCAGGTGGGACCATGAAGGCATGCACTTGAACAGAAGAAGGTTTTAAAATTTCATTATGAAGTTCTTGAGTAGCTTAGCCATAAAGATGGGCAAATGTCCCAGATTGGGGTCACAGAGGTCTCTGTCTTTAAATGGTTGTTGTTCCTTTGATGGCGTCCTAACACCTTCAGGATGAAAGATCTTCAGGACAGAAATCAGGCCTCTCTCTCCTCCCTGATCTCTCACGCACCCTTCACTCCAGCCCAGCTGAGCTGGAGGCATCTCTGAGTGCCCTCTGCTCCCTCACATATCTTGGCTTCCTCACCTACTTTCCTTCCCCCTTGGAAATGTTACTGACCAGGGTGCTTGGCCTCCTTAATCAATAGAAATTGACCAGAGGCCAGACAAGAAATTCAGACAAGACTTTATTGGGGCCCCTACCAGTTTCTCTTGCTTTCTCACTTGATCAGGGGAGCCGAGCTGGTTCCTTATACGGAGTGACAGTAAGGGTGTGTCCAGGGCTCAGGCTGATGGGTGGCTTAAGTGGTCTGCCCACCCCTTTGGGGGCGGTGTGTGTAGGAAGCATGTGCAGTGCCCTGCTTTTGTTTCCAGTTCTTCAGAAGTGGCTGTTGGGCTTTTTGGTTTTCTTGTATCTTGTTGTCGATAATTGGCCCCGATAGTGCATGCATGCAGTTATTTTTAGTCCCTTATAGTTTCTTTGTATTTTGTTACTCGAGGATACATTTGTCCAGGTGCAAGCACTACAGCAAAGTGTCCCAGGTCCCAGGTCCCAGCCTGCCTCACTAGGACCTCCCTTCTCCCCCATGTTGGTCCAGCTAACTTCCATCCCAGGGGTCAGCTCGCCTTACCTCCTGGAGGGCTTCCCTGACCTCCCTCCTCACAAGGAAATAGAACTGCCCTTCCTGCCTCCTTCCATGCTCTCTTGTCACCCCGTATTGAAGTGGCTTTTTCCTGTCTGCCTTCTGTTCAGAACTGTGAGCTCCTGGAAGGCAAGGGCTGGCCCTGTGATCTCGGTTTGTGCAGACTCTGCTAGTCCACAGTCATCACGCGGCTCATGCTCATCACTTGGGGAGAGGATGGAGTGTGTCAGTCTGGATAGCTTCTGCCTTTCACTTGCCACCCTCTGTGTCGTGGCCCTCTTCTGTGAAAGGGACCCAGGCATCCTCTCCCACCTGCTTCCCAGAGGTGTTACTGAGGGAGGCGTGTTTTCAATCACTGTGAAGGACGCTAAGCACAGAGGATGTATTCGCCACCCTCTGGTGCCGCATGTCCAGATGTGGTGAGCTGGTGCCCAAGGCCAGGACAGGTCTGCTCAGATCCTTGGTCTCTTTTCAGGGCAGGACACCACGTGGCTTTCTCAGGGAGCAGGTGAGGCCAGGAGACCTTTCTCAACAGGACTCATCAAGAGAATGAAACTCAAATGCCCAGAAGGACAGCCATTGTATTGATGTTAGTGTGTTCCCTCTGCAGCTAAAATGGTGCTGCGTGCACGTGTGTGTGAGAGGTTGCTTCAGTCGTGTCCAGCTCTTTAAACCCCACGGACTGTAGCCCTCCGGCTCCTCTGTCCATGGGATTCTCCAGGCAAGAATACTGGAGTGGGTAGCCATTCTGTTCTCCAGGCGATTTTCTCAACCCAGGGATTGAACCCGCATCTCTTTCGGCTCCTGCATTGGCAGTTAGATTCCCACCTGGGAAGCCCCTAAAGTGGTGGTGGTGCTGCTGCTGCTAAGTCGCTTCAGTCGTGTCCGGTTCTATGCGACCCCATAGACAGCAGCCCACCAGGCTCCCCCGTCCCTGGGATTCTCCAGGGAAGAACACTGGAGTGGGTTGCCATTTCCTTCTCCAATGCAGGAAAGTGAAAAGTGAAAGTGAAGTCGCTCAGTTGTGTCCGACTCTTTGCGATTCCATGGACTGCAGCCTACCAGGCTCCTCCGTCCATGGGATTTTCCAGGCAAGAGTACTGGAGTTGGGTGCCATTGCCTTCTCCGAAAGTGGTGCTAGGTATGTGTTATACCTGGGAGAAGAGAAGAAACAGTTACTTGTATTGTTTTCTGGATGCCCTGGTTCAGAAGAGGAACCCCAGTTGAGAAAGGCTGAATGAGGCTGTATAAGTTTCCTATGGCTGGTGTACAAATCACTACAAACTTTAGTGACTTAAAACAACACAGATGTGTTACAGCTCTGGAGGCCAGAAGTCTAAACCGAGTCTTGCTGGGCTCAGAGGTCAAGGTGTGGGCAACGCTGGCTGTTTCTGGATGCTCTCAGAGAGATCTGTTTCCTGACTTTTCCAGCTTCCAGAGGCAGGCTGCCTGCACCCCTTGGCTTGTGGCTCCTCCTCTGCATCACTCGACCTCTTGCTTCTGTCATCACATCCACTACAACTGAATCTGCTCCTCCCACCGCTCTTATCAGGTTACATCAGTTTCCCTGATGGCTCAGTGGTTAAAGAACTCGCCTGCAATGCAGGAGACACAGGAGATGCAGGTTTGATCCCTGGGTCTGGAAGATCTCCTAGAGGAAGGCATGGCAATCCATTCCAGTATTCTTGCCTGGAGAATCCCATGGACAGAGGAGCCTGGCTGGCCACAGTCCATAGGCTTTCCAAGAATTGAACACGACTGAATGAGCACTTGCACACACACACATGGTTACATCGTGATCGTGGAAGTTGCTCAGTCCTGTCCAACTCTTTGCAACACCATGGGCTATACAATCCATGGACTTCTCCAGGCCAGAATATTGGAGTGAGTAGCCATTCCCTTCTCCAGAAGATCTTCCAAACCCAGGGATCAAACCCAGGTCTCCCACATTGCAGGTGGATTCTTTACCAGCTGAGCCACCAGGGAAGCCCAGCTGGTTACATCAGGCCCACCCAGATAATTCAGGATAATCTCCCATCTCAGCATCTTTTAACTTAATCACATCTGCAAGGCCCCTTTTACCATGTAAGGTGACATATTCCAGGAGATGGACATCTTTCAGTTCAGTTCAGTTCAGTTGCTCAGTCGTGGCTGACTCTTTGCGACCCCATGAACCGCAGCATGCCAGGCCTCCCTGTCCATAACCAACTCCTGGAGTTCATCCAAACCCATGACCATTGAGTCAATGATACCATCCAGCCATCTCATCCTCTGTCATCCCCTTCTCCTCCTGCCTTCAATCTTTCCCAGCATCAGGGTCTTTTCAAATGAGTCAATTCTTCACATCAGGTGGCCGAAGTATTGGAGTTTCAGCTTCAGCATCAGTCCTTCCAATGAATATTCAGGACTGATTTCCTTTAGGATGGACTGGTTGGATCTCCTTGCAGTCCAAGGGACTCTCAAGAGTCTTCTCCAACACCACAGTTCAAAAGCATTAATTCTTCAGTCCTCAGCTTTCTTCACAGTCCAACTCTCACAACCATACATGACCGCTGGGAAAACCATAGCCTTGACTAGGCAGACCTTTGTTGACAAAGTAATATCTCTGCTTTTCAATATGCTGTCTAGGTTGGTCATAACTTTCCTTCCAAGGAGTGTCTTTTAATTTCATGGCTGCAATCACCATCTGCAGTGAGTTTAGAGCCCAGAAAGATAAAGTCAGCCACTATTTCCACTGTTTCCCCATCTATTTGCCATGAAGTAATGGGACCGGATGCCATGAACTTAGTTTTCTGAATGTTGAGCTTTAAGCCAACTTTTTCACTCTCCTCTTTCACTTTCATCAAGAGGCTCTTTAGGTCTTCTTCACTTTCTGCCATAAGGGTGGTATCATCTGCATATCTGAGGTTATTGATATTTCTCCCAGCAATCTTGATTCCAGCTTGTTCTTCATCCAGACCAGTGTTTCTCATGATGTACTCTGCATATAAGTTAAATAAGCAGGCTGATAATATACAGCCTTGACGTACTCCCTTTCTTATTTGGAACCAGTCTGTTGTTCCATGTCCTGTTCTAACTGTTGCTTCCTGACCTGCATACAGGTTTCTCAAGAGGCAGGTCAAGTGGTCTGGTATTCCCATCTCTTTCACAATTTTCCACAGTTTATTGTGATCCACACAGTCAAAGGCTTTGGCATAGTCAATAAAGCAGAAATAGATGTTTTTCTGGAACTCTTTTGCTTTTTTGATGATCCAGCAGATTTTGGCAATTTGATCTCTGGTTCCTCTGCCTTTTCTAAAACCAGCTCAAACCTCTGGAAGTTCATGGTTCACATATTGCTGAAGTCTGGCTTGGAGAATTTTAAGCATTACCTTACTAGCATGTACATCTTTGGGGGTTCATTATTTTGCCAACAGTTGAGGCAGTCTGAGCATGGATTGGAAAAGAATTTCCAAACACAGAACATTTCAAAAGGGAGGGGGTTTATTAGAACAAAGAACAAAGATGAAGTGGGCACTATGAATGCAGTGGGCCAACCTCCTGATAGACCAGGGACAGCCGACAGTTTTCATGGTTAATAACCAATTTGTATAGCCTTAAGACAAAGAAAATTTCTGCTGGAATGTTGGTGTTAGGTGATTGGTCAAGGCTATGGTTTTTCCTGTGGTCATGTATGGATGTGAGAGTTGGACTGTGAAGAAAGCTGAGCACTGAAGAATTAATGCTTTTGAACTGTGGTGTTGGAGAAGACTCTTGTTGGAGTGGGTATCTTTGCTTAATTGGGAGTCAAGAACTGGTTAGTGATGATCAGGGGGCTTTTGACAAGGTTACAAAGGGGCTCAGTCAGTTTCAGAGGTGACCTTGATTCTGGGCTCCATTTCTGTGGCCTTGGTGCAAAGCCTCACACCTGTGGCCTTGGGAGCAGGACTCAACACCAACCACAGGGACCAAAGTCAAAATGGAGCTGAGTGGTCCTCTTTTTCAGGAAAAGCATTCCTGTCCTAACTCTCTGTGGGAGAAATCTGTGCCTCAGTCTCACTCTCCATAAATTAGAACCGTCTTTCATCCTGTTTCTGTTTATAAAATGCTTTGTTATTATCAAGTAAAAGGTGCTTAGTATGGAATGGCTATTACACTATCCTACCATGACTTGGTATAAATTATGCTTACGTTAATCAATGGAGCTGCTCCGAGATGCAACGTTTCTTAGGTCCCGTGGGGAAGAGATTAGGGGGGCGTCTATTAAAGTCTGAAGTTAAACCTCACTAAATGATTCTTAATAGTGATTTACTTTGACTTCATTAGCATGGAGTGTGTGAATGCTCCTTGAGAATACTGTATAGCCCATACTCCTCCTGTCTTCGGAGTCATTGAAATGGAACGGGAGGTAAACAGCAACAATAGTGTAAGACAAAGGACTCACGGGTGCAGGGTTTTCCTTGGATTTGCTATAGACTTTTCTCTCTTGGGCCCCAGGTCTGGTTGAGTCTCTGGCTGGGCAGTGGGTACAGGGAGCAGGTATAAAATGCGTGGCAGTGAACGTGAGGTTGTGGGCTCGAAGATGCGTGTTTGTGTCCAAGCAAAGCAGAGTGTGTATTGTGATTGTATTAGACACCGCTTCGGCTCATGTAGGTCAGGTGTCCCCAGCCTCCCAGCCATGGACCTGCTAGGAACTGGGCTACACAGCAGGAGGTGAGCAGTGGGTGAGTGAGTGAAGCTTCAGCTGTATTTACAGCCACTCCCCATCACTCCCCTTACCACCTGAGCACACCTCCTGTCAGGTCAGTGGTGGCATTAGATTCTCACGGGAGCGGAAACCCTACTGTGAACTACATGCAAGGGATCTAGGTTTCATGCTTCTTATGAGACTCATCCCCAAACCATCCCTCTGTGCCCTGGGTCCGTGGAAAAGTTTTCTGCCAGGAAACTGGCCCCGGGTGCCAAAATGGATGGGGACCACAGATGTAGGTCTTAAGGTTCTATTAGTGTGGTAAAAAGGCTTTATGAAGTCTCCCTCCATTGGAGATGAAGATACCCGTCTCGCTCACCTCACCACCACATGCCTTAAGACTCCATAGAAGGAGAGCTGAGTCTCAGCTCTCAGAGAATCCCCAGATGGGCCTCTGAGTCTGTGTCCACCTCCTGCTCACCCTAAAAATGCCCCGCAGCTCTGCCCTGGGATTCCAGGGAGAAACACTATCCGCAGACAATGATAGCATCTTCAAATAGGTTTACACAGCATTCAACCCTGGGAGGGCCTGTGTCCAGAAAAGGTTATGCTGCTGCTAAACTGTCCCAGGGGGAGCATCACAACCTGCCGTGAGCCCGGGGCTCTGGGGAATTAAAGGAGAGACAAGCCCTGAGAATGATTATAATCCCATTATGCAGAGCTCCCCCTATTTATTTCTTCATATGGATGAATTTGTATATATTTGCATTTTGTTCTATCTGATAATATGCATAGAATTCAAATTGAAATGACATGAATAGATTTGAATATTAATGAGGCGTTGAAAGGCTGCCATCACTGGCAGAGTCGCCTGGGAAGGGAGCCTGTGTTGCAGAACTCAGCCGTCTCCTTGGGCACGGGCCCCACCAGGCACCAGCCCTGGAGCCAAGGGCAGGGGAGGGCCAAGGGCAGGGCTGGAGGGAGAAGCCCCCACAGCTGCCAGCACCAACTCAGGAGCTCACTCCAGAGAGAGGAGGGCCATTGTAAACATCCCTTGACTCTCCCTGGATTATCCCCAGACATCCAGACACATGGTTTTAGCAAGGCCGTGAAGGTCAGAAGGCTTTCCCACATGAAGGGATAAAGCCGAATTGCCTTTGCCTCCTAGAACTGGGAGGAGAGGGGCAGAGTTGTGTTGCAGACAGATAGGTCCAGGTAAGGGTAGCTGTTCCTTAGGACCTACCCAGGGCCTGGACTTTCTTCTGCCCTAGGTCCTGGAGCTCTAGCACATATAACAGTTAGGTTCAAGTTGCTCAGTCGTGTCCAGCTCTTTGAGACCCCATGGACTGCAGCACACCAGGCCTCCATGTCCATCACCAACTCCCAGAGTTTACTCAAAGTCATGTCCATTGAAGTGGTGATGCCATCCAACCATCTCATCCTCTGTCATCTCCTTCTTCTGCCTTCAATCTTTCCCAGCATCAGGGTCTTTTCAAATGAGTCAGTTCTTTGCATCAGGTGGCCAAAGTATTGGAGTTTCAGCTTCAACATCAGTCCTTCCAATGAATATTCAGGACTGATCTCCTTTAGGATGGACTGGTTGGATCTCCTTTCTGTCCAAGGGACTCTCAAGAGTCTTCTCCAACACCACAGTTCAAAAGCATCAATTCTTTGACACTCAGCTTTCTTTACAGTCCAACTCTCACATCTATACATGACCACTGGAAAAACCATAGCCTTGACTAGACGGACTATTGTTGGCAGAGTAATGTCTCTGCTTTTTAATATGCTGTCTAGGTGGGTCATAACTTTTCTTCCAAGGAGTAAGCATCTTTTAATTTCATGTCTGCAGTCACCATCTGCAGTGATTTTGGAGCCCCAAAAAATAAAGTCTGTCACTGTTTCCATCTATTTCCCATGAAGTGATGGAACCAGACGCCATGAACTTAGTTTTCTGAATGTTGAGCTTTAAGCTAACTTTTTCACTCTCCTCTTTCACTTTCATCAAGAGACTCTTTAGTTCTTCTTTGCTTTCTGCCGTAAGGTGTCATCTGTATATGTGAGATTATTGATATTTCCCCCAGCAATCTTGATTCCAGCTTGTGCTTCATCCAGACCAGCTTTTCTCATGATGTACTCTGCATATAAGATAAATAAGCAGGGTGACAATATACAGCCTTGATGTACTCCTTTTCCTATTTGGAACCAGTCTGTTGTTCCATGTCCAGTTCTAACTGCTGCTTTCTGACCTGCGTACAGATTTCTCAAGAGGCAGGTCAGGTAGCACATATAACACTCCCTGGTTATTTTCTATGGGATGATGACATTCTGTCCACGTGTTCTCAGTGGATCTGAGGGCTCTCAGTTCTTCTTGAGGCTCTGGTAGGAAATCACAGGATGCTGGTCAGTGTAGCCTGCCTGGTCCCTGAGCTAACACCCTAGAGGAAACAAAATAGAAAGGCTTGTGAACATAAGAACACCCACTCTGGTGCTCAGTCACCATCATTCTTGTCTTTGTCTACACATTTGGGTAACAGTTTATCCTACAAGGTGTCCTGTGGTTCCAGGCTTCAAATAATTAAAACTCAGCATCAAAATTTGTAGGCGCGTCATTTAAGAGGGGCTTCCTTGGTGGCAGAGTGATAAAGAAACCACCTGCCAATGGAGGAGATGGGAGTTCTATCCCTGATCCAGGAAGATCCCCTGGAGAAGGGCCAACCCACTCCAGTGTTCTTCCTGGAAAATCCCATGGACAGAGGAGCCTAGCGGGCTATAGTCCGTGGAGTCTCAAAGAGTCAGATATGACTTAGCAACTGAACAACAACAACAAAATCGCGTGAGAACAGCATTTTCGGCAATTTCAACTGGGTTAATGGCTGACTATTGTATAAAGTGCTAAGGATTAATGTTTCTAAGTGATCCCCCAAATATTTGATTTTGTTCTAACTCAGTCTTGCCTGGTTCCAAGTTTAAACCCCTAGCACCTGTTCTAGGGGCTAATTGTGAGAGCAGATAACAATGAAGATATACTTGTGAGCTGTTTTGTTTCCTAGTCCATGAAATCTCATATGTACCCTACTGTCTCTTCTAATTCAACACCTGAACACTAAAATCATTTAACCCCCTGTTGTGGTCCTCATCTCAGTGAAGGATCCCCCCATATTCCCAGTACCTCATCCTGAAACCATCATCTCCAGCCTCCTCTTTCTAATCTGCCACAGCCAATCATTTATCTTATTACGACAATTTTTGTCTGAACTGTTTTCTGTCACCCTGCTTTTCCTCATCATTTTCTCCCAAAGTATTAGAGTATCTTCTTAAGTTCCTCACTTTCTTTCCCAGAGTCATCCTTCACCATCGTCATTCTTCACAATTGTAGCTTCCTAAGATACAAGTCAGATCTACTCTTCCCCATGTCAGCCAAGTCCACTGGTTGCCTTCTGTCTGTAAACTGAACCCCGACACCTCCACCTGGTATCTGAGTCTGTGCCATCAACCCACACTGAAAGTGCTCTTCAATCTGGAGCCAGCTGTCTTTCTAGCATCAACTTCTCTCCATTCTTCCTTGCTCTGCAAGCTTTAGCCAAGAAAGAAAGAAAAAATAATATTCCCTGGATATAAGCATGCCCTCATGTCCTTGCATATACAATTCCCTCAGTCTAAATATTCTTTCATCATTTTTTGAAATACACTTCCTGTTTCAAGGCTCAGCTCAAACCTCACCTCTGCCATGAGATCATTTCCTGTTTGCAGCTCAGAGACATGCCTTTCTCTATCCTCCCAGACATGATGTAAATACCCTGTTATATCAAGTGATCTATCCTGCCCAATTTGTTGCTTACTGGATACCTTACCAACTCAATCATGAGTCCCAAAAGGAGAGAAACTCGAATGCTTTAAATTTTTTTATATCATCTGATCAACTGTGCTTATCAACAAATGTTTAGTGAGTGAGTAAATGAAATAAATGAGTGGGAAAGGTACACTGTTGTCTAGAGCTGGTCCAGTCCTCTGCAGCTTCCTGTTTAGCCCTGGCCTCTATTCAGCACCTGACATTTGTTGTTAGCTGTTTGATCCTGTCCAACTCCATGACCCTATGGACTGTAGCCCGCCAAGCTCCTCTGTCCATGGATTCTTCAGGCAAGAATACTGGAATAGGTTGCCCCTTCCTTCTCCAGGAGATCTTCCATACCCAGGGATCAAACCTGGGTCTCCTGCATTGCATGCTACCACACTAATGTTTATTAAGCATCTATGACACACTCCAGGTACTTCTTGTGATCTCTTTGATTCCCAACAAAAACACTAAAAGGAAGAGATCCTGGGGACTTCCCTGGTGGTCCAGTGGTTAAGACTTCACCTTTCAATGCAAGGGGTATGAGTTCAATCCCTAGTTGGGGAACTGGGATCCCACTGGCTCGTGGCCATAAAAGGAAAACATAAAACAGAAGCAATATTGTAACAAATTCAATAAAGACTTTAAAAATGGTCCATGTTAAAGCTCAACATTCAGGAAACTAAGATCATGGCATCTGGTCCCATTACTTCATGGCAAATAGATGGGAACACAGTGGAAACAGTGGCTGACTTTATTTTTCTGGGCTCCAAAATCACTGCAGATGGTGATTGCAGCCATGAAATTAAAAGACACTTACTCCTTGGAAGGAAAGTTATGACCAACCTAGACAGCATATTGAAAAGCAGAGATATTACTTTGCCAAGATAGGTCCATCTAGTCAAGGCTATGGTTTTTCTAGTGGTCATGCATGGATGTGAGAGTTGGAATGTGAAGAAAGCTGAGTGCTAAAGAATTGATGTTTTGGAACTGTGGTGTTGGAGAAGACTCTTGAGAGTCCCTTGGACTGCAAGGAGATCCAACCAGTCCATCCTAAAGGAGATCAGTCCTGGATATTCATTGGTAGGACTGATGTTGAAGCTGAAACTCCAATACTTTGGCCACCTGATGGGAAGACCTGACTCACTGGAAAAGACCTGATGCTGGGAAAGATTGAGGGCAGGAGGAGAAGGGGACGACAGAGGATGAGATGGCTGGATGGCATCATTGACTCAATGGACATGGGTTTGTGTGGACTCCAGAAGTTGGTGATGGACAGGGAGGCCTGGTGTGCTGCGGTTCATGGGGTTACAAAGAGTCAGATAGGACTGAGCAACTGAACTGAACTGAACTGAAAAAAAAAAATCTTTTATTCCATTTTTCAGGTAAGGAAACTGAGTCTTAATGAACTTAAGAAATTTATCCCAGGTCATACCTCCAGTGGGTGGTAGTAGTTACTCAGTTGTGTCTTTGCAACTCCATGGACTGTATGTAGTTGCACCAGGCTCCTCAGTCCATGGAGTTCTCCAGTCAAGAATACAGGAGTGGGCGGCCATTCCCTTCACCAGGGGATCTTCTTGAGCCAGGGATCAAACCCAGGTCTCCTACCTTGCAGGCAGATTCTTTACCATCTGAGCCAATCAGGGAGGCCGGTGGGTAATAAAGCTGAAACAAAAGCTCAAACGTTCTGCCTCCCCAACCAGTGTTCCTGCTACTACCCCAATGCTGCCTCTTGCGGCAGCCAGAGCAGCCCGACTCTGGCTTCCCCAGTCTCTGGGTCAGGCTTCAGTGCTCCGGGAGAATGAATTTCCCTCAAATCAGTCCTGGATGCAGTTATTATTTTATAGGGATGTTGTAAGTTGATAAGGTAGCTGTTATATGTTAATAGCTATTGTAATGTTGTTCTTAAGGCCTATTACTGGGGCCGGTTTGTATTTTAATGTGTGCAAAGGTGATTACAACTTTAATATGAATGTTAAACAGATTAGCTGATTTATGTGTAAAATAAATAAATAAACGAAACCCATACTCTCATTTCTATTCATTTCTCTCTCCCTCTCTGTCTTCCTCCCTCTGTCCAAAAGCAGATGTGGTCTGCGGCGCATTGACAATGGAACAAAAAGAGAGTGTTTTCTGGGTGATAAATAGTGGGTGTAGACGGGCCTTTTGTTCCCCGTGAATTTCGACTGTGTGTCCTTAATAGCTACTCGTCAGAGACTTTATGCTTTTGACAGTGTTCGGGGAGTTTGGTTTTGTTTGTGAATCGTGCGTTCACCATTCTCTCCCTCGAAAGTGTGTTCCCTGCCTCTGGGAAGCCCCTGATGTTTTCTCAGCACACGCTGGAAAGTGTGCCAAACCTTTAGAAAGCAGATATATCCCTATGATGCTGATGTATCCAGGGGCACGGAGCATAGAGGGGAAGACAAATTTGAAAACACGCAACTAAGGTGCAGGTAGATGGGGCCCAGGGCGGTCTGCATGGGGAGCAGTCAGGAAGTATGCTAACCCACTGGGTGGGGAGAGCTCTCAGAGAAAACTTCCTCCGCAAAGCAGAGCTCCAAGGATGAGTTGAAGTTAGCCTAAGAAAACAACCCAGGGATTGGAGGAAGGAAAGGGTATTCCATTGTTTTTCAGTCACTCGTCGTGTCTGACTCTGCAACCCTATGAACTGCAGCACGCCAGGCTTCCCTGTCCTCCACTGTCTCCCGGAGTTTGCTCAAACTCATGTCCATTGAGTCGGTGAGGCCATCCAACCATCTCCTCCTCTATCACCCCCTTCTCCTCCTGCCCTCAATCTTTCCCAGCATCAGGGTCTTTTCCAATGAGTCAGCTCCTCACATCAGGTGGCCAAAGTATTGGAGCTTCAGCATCAGTCCTTCCAGTGAATATTCAGGTATTTCATGGTGTATGCTAAATCCTCAATGAATGCAGCCAGTTCCAGGAACTGCAGGATGCTTGGTGTGGCCAGAGCCAAGGGCTTTGAGGCCGTTGGTAACACCAGTGCTTTCACGTATTGTGCCCTGAACCAGAAGTCAGAGAGCTTCCTGGCCCAGAAGTGTTCATTTCCATTGGACGGGGGAGGTGATAATCAGTGTATGGTTATCAGATACTTTGCGTTAGGATGTAATTGCAGCAGAGGATAGGCACAAGGAGGAAAATGTGCAGGTTGGTTATGCAGATTCCACACATGGGGTGGAGGAAACCTCACTGACAGTCACTGAAAGTGAAGTTGGAGGGGAAGATGAAGAACACGCCCATCTGAACTGGAATAGTTCAGTTCAGTTCTCAAATCTGTCTTCCCCTCGATTCTCTGTGCCCCTACTCTTGTGTGAAAATTGTATAGATCTTAATTGTGTTGAACTAGTTCATAGTGCTTTTCAGGTCTACTATATCCTTTGACTTCTCTGTATTATTGGCATTCTATTAATTTTTGAGAGTTTGACATTGAAACTCCAACTAAAAACCTTAATTTATCCACTTAAATAATTGTAATAGATAGTGGAACTATATGTGTAGCCTTCTTCTGTATTTTCCAAGTCTCCTATAAATGTGTTATCATACTTTCATAATTAAAAAGAATAAGAAAGAGTTTAAAAAAACACACCTATCTGAGAGGATGCTAGGTGTGACAGAGGAAGAAGCAGGGCGTGAATAGCAAGCCTTCAAAGAAGGTATCAGAGAAAGAGGGACAGGAACCACCTGAAAGAACCACGTGATTGCCTCTACATGTCACCTAATGATAAATTAAGGAAGTCTTAAAACCTAACACCCAAACATGCTGACAGTTATCCTCTGGACTTGACATCATAGGCTTGGTAGGAGGCACCTTGGAGTGGAGCATGGTGAGGTGAAGATGGTGGTACTGGGCGTCAAGGAATCATCGCCGTGTGAGAACGCATGCTCCGGGAGGTGGGAAGCGTGGTGGGCAGAGTGTGAACAGGGGTACAGACCAAAGCAGCAGAGGTGATTGCTCTGCGTAGCATACAGGATACACATGCGCTTTCCTGGTACCAAGGACAAACTGGCACAGAAGCAAGTCGCGGCTATGATGGGGAACTTCAACTCTCTGGACATTGGCTGGAAGGCCAGTCAGGCACAAGCAGAGTTCTTAACATCTTTTTTTTTTTTTTTTAACTGACATATAGTTGATTTACAGTGTGCTGACTTCTTCTATATAGCAAAGTGACTCAGTTATGTTCATATATACACTTTTTAAAATATTTTTTTCCATTATTCTTTATCCCATTAGGTTGGATATAATTCTCTGTGCTATACAATAGGACCCTGTTGTTTATCCATTCTGAATGTAATAGTTTGCATCTACTAACCCCAAACTCCCCAGTCTGGCCCTCTCCTTCCCCTATCCTTTGGCATCCGCAAGTCTGTTCTGTGGGTCTGTGAATCTGTTTTTGTTTTTTTTTTTTAGAGAGGTTCATTTTGGTCATATTTTAGGTTCCGCAGATAAGTGATATCATACGGTATTTGTCTTTCTTTTTCTGGCTTCACTTGGTATAATAATCTCTAGTTGCATCCATCTTAACATCTTTTTAATCGCCTTATAGGCAGCTTATTTTGTAGAATGTTGAGAAAAAAAATCAATGAGGGACTGTGCCACTTGGGGCTCAAGTCTAAATAATTTTCTCTTTTTCAACAACTATTTATTGAAAACCCAGTACATGCCAGGCATTGTGCCAATAAGATGTACACTTCTTGATGACTTAGGCATGTGCTTGGCACTCAGTAAAGGCATGTTGAAAGAATGCAGGGATGAATGAATGAATGGATGGATGGATTAGAAACCTTGAAGGAAAATGAATGCTAATCTTCAGAATTAAAATAAAAACAGGACACTGGGCATAATCAGACGCCTATCCAGGCTGTAGGGCTATTGCTGAAATCCACAGGAAAAAAAGAAGGGCAAGCAAAAGGAAAAATGGTTCCAGAAAGATGGGAGCTTCAGAAAACAAAACGTACTTTGACAATCCAATATAAATCATACTGATAAAGCACCGGGCGGCTTCTAAAGAAGCCAACGTGGCTACCCAGACAGCTCTCTAGGGACCTCAGGTTGTAACCAGATGCACGGAAGGGATGGAAGGTGGGTACCCAGCACAGGGTGAGTTCAAAGAGGAGGAGGGGCCAGGCAACATCAAGTCCAGGATTGAGCTAAATTTGCAGAAAAAGAGAGAGGAAAATCATGAGAAGAGACAACATGGAGATTTCCAGTTCTGCTTGAGAAAGGAACACGGTGTTGTCAGTTACGGAGAACTTCTTGGCTTCTCTTTGGTTCTGTCTTTTCCACTATGCTTTCCATATTTGAGGGGGAATGTGCTTGGCTGAGAAGGAGCTGAAACCTGAGCGAGGTGATGAGATGGTAAGAGTCTATATAAGGCTGAGAGTCCCAGAGTTCAAAGGTTCAGTGCCAGCCTTGTCACTTCACAAACTCATACCAGTTCTAACTTCCCCCGGTTCAGTTTACCCCTTCCGTAAGACAGAGATAGCCAGAGTAATGATGTCATAGACCTGTTGTATAGATTAAAGATGTGATGCAAATAACACACTCAGTGTCTGAGTCTGACATGTTATAAGAGTCAATAAATGTTAGCTATCGTGATGATGGTGATAATGATGATGACTAGACATTTAAACAAATATGACCTAAAAGTGAAAAAGTCGCTCAGTCGTGTCCGACTCTTTTTGCGACCCCATGGACTATACAGTCCATGGAATTCTCCAGGCCAGAATACTGGAGTGGGTAGCCTTTCCCTTCTCCAGGGACTCTTCCCAACCCAGGGATTGAAATCAGGTCTCCCGCATTGCAGGCAGATTCTTTACCAGCTGAGCCACAAGGGAAGCAACAAAATTAACTTTCCAGGATATTGAAACAATTGGAGGATAAGATCCTGGAACCATTCTGGGTGAACAATAGTCAAGAAATAATGGAAAATATGAGAGTCTGGAAAGTGGAGGAGTAGATGGCAGTAGATTCTAGAAACAGCAAACACATGGGTTTCATAGAGATATCTTATGGGGGAAAAATCTGCAGGAGGTAAATTTGATGGTTCATAAACACTTAGGAGGGCTTCCCAGGTGGCCCTAGTGGTAAAGAACCTGTCTGCCAGTGCAAAAGGTGTAAGAGACACGAGTTTGATCCTTGGGTTGGGAAGATCCCCTGGAGAAGGGAACGGCTACGCACTCCAGTATTCTTGCCTGGAGAATCTCATGGACAGAAGAGCCTGGCAGGCTACAGTCCACGGGGTCACAAGAGTCGGACATGACTGAAGTGACTTAGCATGCATGCAAACACCAGGAAATTCATCTGTGGTCACTAGCAGCCACCTTGGGCTTGCTCAGAGCAATTCATGCTAACATCTCCTTGAAGAAAAAAATAATTGACATTTTAATTTCATGATCTGTCTCTCCTTTGTGATGCTGCATTATTCACAAATTTGATAAACAGATCTTCCTCTGTCTTAATTCCAGAGTCTTAGTTGAAAAGGTTTGTTTATTGAAATCTCAGTATGTGGTAACAGTGTGACATGGTTACAAAGAATGGACTTTTCCGCTTCCTCGGTAGAAAGGGCTGTGGTTGTATTGGGCAGGGGCAGCCCCACCTCCCCACTCTCTGCTGATGTGACCTCACCTGGGAGGCGTGTGCTCTGCTCTGAAAGTCACATCTTAGCCCCTTACAAACCAGGGGATCCGCAGAAGGCTGAGAGGGCCAGGGTGGGCACGAGCCTGGAGATGATGTCATCCGAGAAAGGGTGGAGGACCTTGTGCATTATTGAGGCAAGACAGGCAAGACTTCCAGGCTTTCTCCATCTTTCTCATGCATCAAAATCACCTGGGGTGCTTGTTTAAATTGCAGATTCCAGTGAATCCAATCCCTAGATTCGTAGAGATTCCGATTCATTAATCCCAGGAGGAGCCCGGGAAATTACAATCAAACAAACATTCCAGGTGGTTCTCATTGCAGCAGCCATATTTTAAGCAACATTGACTTAGAAGAAGAAAATAATTGTCCCCAGAAATAAAAGTTCGCCTCTCCCACATGGCTGAGAAGACATAACCCGAAGGGACAAGTCCTCGGCAGTCTTGCCAGTCCTTGGAGGGTGGGGGCCCTGGCTACTTGTTCCTGTGTCTTTCCTTTCAAATACGGTGTCCAGCACACAGTAGGAGGTCAGCAAATATTCCTTTAATGAAATTACAGAAGATCAGAGAAGGAACTTGGCAAGAAAGAAAGCTTCTGCAAAAAGAAGCAGGTGGCCTTGTTAGGCAGCCAGCCTGCTGTCAACAGCCATCTCTATGGGGAAACTGGAGAATAACGTGTAAGAAGTGGTGTCATAAAAGAGATTGTCATGGGAGAGAGGTTCAACTAAGGTGACCTCCAGCATATTTCACATTCTTAAAATCCAGTTAAAGAAATAAATATCTTTAAGTTTTTTTGGCCATGCCTTGTAGCATGGGGGATCTTAGTTCCCCTACCAGGGATCTAACCCATGCCCCGAGTGTTGGAAGTGTGGAGTCTTAGTCACTGGATCACTGAAATTATTTGCCAACAGTCCAGAGATGACATAGTCAGAAAGATAGATGATGATGAGCAAACACTTGGAATGTGAAGAGGTGGGCGAGTCTCAGGAAGCACTCAGCATAAAGCACTGAATGTCTTAGCTGTGAAAATGGGCATCTGCAGCATTTTACATTGGGTCTGACTTTACCCCCAAACGTTCACTGAGCGCTGACTCTATGCAGACTGGAAGCAGAGTCAGAGCCGGTCTCTGCCCTCCAGGAACTCACAGGGCAATGGAAGGGCTTGTGAATCCTGCTTCTGTACCCTGAATCACAGAATATGAACCTGCCTCTTCTCATAAGGAGAGAAAACATTATGAGTCAGAACATTATCTGACTCATAAATCACTGGGTCCCCAGCACTTAGCATGTACCTGGCATGTGGACAGCATCAATAAATATTTGTTGAATGAATCAATGAGCAATAGACACTAATATTTATTGAATCCCTTTTTGCCGGATGGTATGTTATCAATACATACTTTATATAAGTCATTACTCTTAATTCTTCCAAACTCCATAAAGGCATTAACCTTGTTTTGAAGATGTCAGAATGGAAGCACTGTTGAGTTACTTGCCAAGGTCATAAAGCCTGTGTTTGAGTTATGTGCTTCCTAAACTCAGGCCATTTCTACTATACCATATGAGTCTAGATAACTCAGTTTTGGTAAGTGGTTGAGATTCTGAGGGGTACAAGGTCTTGGGCAGGGTCACCCTGATGAATTGTACCAGAACTGGGTCCAGACCTAAGGTTGGAACACTGGTTTCAGCTGCCACCGGGGCTCTTTGTCTCACAGCAGCAGCTGCCCTTGCTCCATCACAGCCTTGTTTCTGTTGATTCCTATGGGCCCCTGGCCTCTGCCCCGGGAGTGTGTGCCACAGCCAGTTCTCCCACTGGCTGAGGGGGGCCCTCGAGGTGGTCTCAACATTGGGTGGGTCAGTTTGAACTCGGCATTCTGGGTGGGGCAGGCAACTGTGAGATGCAGAGGTCCTAAGAAGACTCCCCCACCATGAAATGAACAGACTTTCATGCCAGCAGACCTCTGGCCTGGGATTCAGAAGCCCGTGACCAACATAGACATGCAGATTGGCCTCAGCACTCAATTTCTGCCTCTTCTTTTTTCAGAACTTAGAGTTGGCATGAAATAAGTTGTGTGCTAAATTGTCCTCCAGTCTCTATGGGTTCAGCTCTGCCCTCGTTATACAAATCTAATTCCCATTGACTTTGGCCAGCGTCCCACTTGAGTGAAAGAGCGTGTAGATTTAAGGCTATCGACTCAATCAGAGCAGAATATAGTTCCTCCTCCTGTGTCGCTTTTCATGCAGATGATGGGGGAAATGAACAGAGGGCTTTTTTTCCCGCTACTCCTGTGTGGTTGTTTCAGCTAACTGTACCTACCATTTTCCAAGGCAAGAGAAGACAACTAGGGAAGGAAAAGAAGGTGTGTGTGGTGTGTGTATGTGTGCACACATGGCACCCCTGTGTGCACATGGGGCCTTAGTGAAAATCCACACCAGCCTTCTGACTGGTATAAATAGAAGAGAATATTGGGCAGGTCACAGACTGCAGGAGAGCTGATGACCAGGCTCTGAGGTCTGTATGCATCTGGACTAAGTTGCTTTGGTCGTGATTGACTCTTTGCAACCCCATGAACTGTCGCCTATCAGGCTCCACTGTCTGTGGGATTTTCCAGCCAAGAATACTGGAGTGAGTTGCCATGCCCTCCTTCAGGGGATCTTCCTGGCTCAGGGATGGAACTTGTGTCTCCTGCATTGGCAGGCAGGTTCTTTACTACTAGCGCCACCTGGGTGAGGTAGTCCACATGATAGCCCAAACCGTTGTCAGAACTCTAGCTGATACTAGCAAATATGTAGACCCCCACATCCACTTGCCACAGCTGCCAGTCCTGTTGGAAGAGATGCTGTGCTTAACCTCCTCTCAGCATCACTAACTCTCAGGCTGAGTCTGGGAAGCGGGTCATGTTAGCAGGTGCTGGGCCTGCACTCTAGCTGCAAGGGAAGCTGGGAAAACCAGGATCTGGATTTTTGCAACTTCTGCCCGGGGGTGGAAGGAGACTCTTTCCTACTAAGCCTCGTAGATACTGAATTTCTCTCAATGTAGGAAGGGTAACTCCTGCTCAGCAGCCAAGAGGAAGAAACACATCCACCCAGGAAGATCTAATGTGATTTTCCCTCTTCGTTCAGGAAACACAGCACGTGAAGAAATGTAAGTGTTCAGTCACTGAGTCATGTCCGACTCTTTGAGACCCCATGGACTGTAGCCCAGCAGGCTCCTCGTCCATGGAATTTCCCAGGCAAGAATACTGGAGTGGGTTGCCATTCCCATCTCCAGGGGATGTTCCTGACCCACAGAAGGAAGCCCATCTCCTGCAATGCAGGTGGATTCTTTAGCCCTGAGCCACCAGGGAAACCTGTCTGAAGGAATATATCTGCATAACCCTGCACTCTCTCTCCCAGGCTTGTCCTGTACAATCACCGAGTCTAGGAAATGTGTACATGGTGATTATACCCTGTGATATTTTCCGGTAAAACAGGCCCTGAGGTGTCATCCTCTCTAACTCATCCGGTATTCTCAACTTTCCAAATAAGAGAAACCAGATGAGCTTTAGTGTCGCTTTGCAGCAGTGGGTTTATCATCATAAATCAGAGAAGGGGCTGTATAAATTCTCTGCCATGAAACTGTCTCTCTTAGACTGATTGAATTTTCAGATACTGCTCTTACCTCGTCAGATTCCATTGCTGGTCATCTTGTCTGTACAGCAGACTGGGCCCAAGGCCCACAGAACCTGTGTGTTAGGAAAAATCACTGCAAATGAATCATTGCAGTGATTTGAAATGAATAACAAGATTCCCCTGCCTCTTTATTTGTAGGCCTTACAGGATGGACCACAGGAAAGATACAGAAGCCCTGCCTCGGTGCTCTTTGCTAATTTAGATTAGACATTGATTTATGATGAGTGCTTTCCATTCTAACGCTTTAGGTTGATCTCCAAGCAAAGAATCACAGTGATTTTTTTTTTTTTTTCACCTCCATGGTTCCTTTCAGAGCTCTTTCTACAGTTACTCCCTCTCCTAGGCTTGCTGAGTTAAGGTAATGTGGTCCTATTTTTATGGGTGCGAAAAAGAAAGAATCTCAATGACATGCTGAAGGTCAGATGACAGGATAAGGAGGCAGCACCCAGAACAGAACATTAAAAGCCTGACCGGCTTCCAGTGGCTTTCTATCTCATGTTCACATCCAGCTGTTATCTCTTGAAAATTTTTAAACAGTTGGTAATGATTGCAGTCTTTTCAGTAGAGATCATTATTCTCGGGTCAGAGCTGGGAAAACTGGGCACTTGAAATTGCCTCTGCATCCCCTAGTCATTCAAGAATCAGAGATGGACCCTGATGGTTTTTTACTAATGATTTAACCTCCAGATCATTGCACTTTTCATGGTGTTTATTCAGTTCGGTTTCTAGAGTTTGTGTCGCCAGAACTGTGGATAATACATTCTGCTCATAAATAATCAAAACCCACCTAAATAAGAATCTGCTTCTTTGAGGAAGATGACAATAAAGAGATACCTAGGAAGGTGAAAACTGTTGTGTTGAGGGGATAAACAATAGATTAAAGGAAAACTGAAAAGCACTATTTGTTTAATATTTTAGCTCTTAAAACTACCCGAGCCCTTTTGCAGCCACTGCAAGTGAGGGAGGTGCTGGAGGCTGGAATCCAAGCTAGAGGTCACAGCCGCACCTCAGTGTCTGTCTGTCCCTCCACTGCTGTGTGGACAGATGTCTGCTAGATACTCATCAGATACTAACGTGAAAGTGTTTCTTCACTTCCTTGCGTGCGTGCTAAGTCGCTTCAGTCATGTCTGATTCTTGGTAACCCCATGGACTGTAACTCTCCAGGCTCCTCTGTACATGGGATTCTCCAGGCAAGAATACTAGAGTGGGTTGCCATGCCCTCCTCCAGGGGATCTTCCTGACCCAGAGATTGAACCCATGTCTCATGTCTCCAGCATTGGCAGGCAGGTTCTTTACCACTAGCATCACCTGGGAAGCCCCTTGACTTCCTTAATAGCAATACTTTATCATAGCAGCAATAGCTAGTCTTTGTGACCCATCATGTGTGTGCTTGGTCATGTCTGACTCTTTGTGACCCTGTGGACTGTAGCCCACTAGGCTCCTCTGTCCAAGGGATTCTCCAGGCAAGAATACTAGAGTGGGTTGCCGTGCCCTTCTCACTTCCTTAGGTGTGAGCCTATTTGGAGCTCAACAAACACCCTCTTCATAGAAACAATTTTCTAAATTAGAACATTGGCCCAGCGGTCCCCACACTTTTTGGCACCAGGGACTGGTTTCATGGAAGGCAGTTTTCCCACAGGCTGGGGTGAGGCAGGGATGGTTCAGGGATGATTAAATCTCATTTCATTTATCGTGCTCTTTATTTCTATTGTTATTACATCAGCTCCACCACAGATCATCAGGCATTAAATCCTGGAAGTTGGGGACCCCTGCCTTAGCCCATCCACAGAATTTTGTTTAACTTGGAACGTGGTTGAAATACTATGTGGTGGTGGTGGTTTAGTCCTTAAGTCGTGTCCAACTCTTTGTGACCCCATGGACTGTAGCCAAAGGCTCCTCTGTCCACAGGATTTCCTAGGTGGGCTGCCATTTCCTCCACTGAAATACTACATGTTTACAATTTTACATATAATAGAAAACACCCATGTCATTGTATCAATAAACTCGTTAGCAGTTCAGTAACTAAAGCTTTAAAAAGGTAAAATCAAAACTATACTGTAATTTGGTATTTAATAAAAATCAGATTTCTTTAGAGGACAATATATTGATGCAAATCATGGCTCTTCTGGACCCTGGAAGCTTGTCATGGTTTGAAAGTTTGATGGTACAGGTTTCTTTTTGTCTAATTTAGCTCTAAAGTTATGGATTTCTATTTAATTGATACAGCTGTATTACTTAGATTTATACTCATCTATGTATAATTCCCAGAGAAGGCACTGGCACCCCACTCCAGTACTCTTGCCTGGAAAATCCCATGGACAGTGGAGCCTGGTAGGCTGCAGTCCATGGGGTCGCTAAGAGTCGGACACGACTGAGCAACTTCACTTTCACTTTTCACTTTCATGCATTGGAGAAGGAAATGGCAACCCACTCCAGTGTTCTTGCCTGGAGAATCCCAGGGACAGCTGAGCCTGGTGGGCTGCCGTCTATGGGGTCGCACAGAGTCAGACACGACTGAAGCAACTTAGCAGCATGTATAATACCAGTGACCCTGGGCCAGTGCCAGGGATAGGAGCACCAATCCCTATGCAGTCGAAAATCCATCTGTACCTCTGCAGGTGGCCTTCTGTATCCTTCTGATTCCCTTCTGTATCCCAGGTTCTGCATCTGTGGGCTCAGCCAGCCGTGATACGCAGTACTCTAGTAATATTGAATGAAAAAAATCCATGTATAAGTGGACCTGCGCAGTTCAAATCCATGTTGTTCCAGGGTCTACTGTAATTACAATGATGTTTAATAAGGAGATTGTGAAAGACTAGAAGAAAGGGAAGAAAAGAAAAGGATGGGATTTCCTAGAAAACTCAAATTAAAAAAATAAAGGAGCCAAAGAGAAATGTGCACAAACATGGAAAACAGTGTGTTTGAAGTAGAATGAACTGAGTTCTGAAGAGTAAAAAACAGAAAGGAGAATTTTTCAAATGCATAATATCCCTAAGGGAAAAGGGAGATTGTAGGGAAGGTCGCAGTTCCCTAGGTCACCTCTAGGTGGCAGTGTCAACCCTGAGCAGTTTGGCTGTTCTGTGACTTGGGGAAAAGAAGGCTAGTTTCAGTCAGATTTTCTTTTGTATGGTGTTGTCTGAACTCAGGTAGAGTCTTACATTAATTAAGCACATTAACATACTAGCAAAACCGATTCCCCTTATTGGTTTTGCTGGAATGAAATACAACTCTTCAGAACCATTTTCTTGGGACTTGCCTGGTGGCCCAGTGGCTAAGACTCTGAGCTCCCAAGGCTGGGGACCTGGTTTCAGTAGTCAGGGAACTAGATGCCACATGCTGCAGCTAATCATTCTCATGCTGCAACTAAAGATCCTGCATGCCACAACTAAGACCGGGCACAGCCAAAAAGCACAACAGTAGACCTAAAAAAAAAAAAAAATTGTGTACTAGGACCCCAGCACTTGGCTGTTCCCAGGGAGTCAACAGTAGGGAGAAGGTAGAAGATTAAGAAAACATGGAAAAGCTCTCCTGGTGCCTCTTTCCTCCACTCAACAAGAGAATCCTGGAAAGAACCTATCTCCAGCTTAGACAGGACCCACAAAAGCCATATTCCAGGTTGGCGCATCACCTCTGAGTTACTCAAAGCAGCCTTGTGCCAGCAACGGTGTGAAGAGTGTCAAGGCTACCACCAGGGTCCACTGGAGGCTCCTTCATGGCTACTTGCTCTTCCCTCAGTTCACTTGGGTAGAGTCTGTCTATGTGCTTGTGCTTAGTTGCCAGTCCTGTCCAACTCTTTGTGACCCCATGGACTATAGCCCTCCAGGCTCCCCTGGCCATGGGATTCTCCAGGCAAGAATACTGGAGTGGGTAGCCATTCCCTTCTCCAGGGGATCTTCCAAACCCAGAGATCGAACCCAGGTCTCCTGCATTACAAGTAGATTCTTTACCATCTGAGCCATCAGGGAAACCCAGAATCTGTCTATGGGGAGGACACTGCCTATATCCTAATGTGGGGTTACATGCATGACCTTGGACACACCAAGCTCCATTATCACCCTGCCCACAGCTCCACAACCCTAACAGGACACTCTGACCACCTCTGCCCTGGCTCACACGCACCCCTTCTTACAGGCTCTGCATGGATATCACCTCCTCAGGAGCTTTCTTTCCCTCTTTTCTGTGAATTACCCGCATCTTAGGACTTGCCACACCACACTGAATGGTGAGTATGTTTTCCCCTGTAGTAATAACCCCCTCTCCCTGGAAGACTGGTGGTTCTAAAGCTAGAAAATCTATCTTCTCTCTCCTTCCCCTGTGCCCATGGGAAGCACTGAGCAACTGTTTATTGACTAAGTGCATAAAGCGAGTGCCCCTTGACCACACGAATGTCCGCTGGCACTTCTACCCCCAACATGGTTTTCACAGTTAAGTGGCTTCCTTGGCACCTGAGCACCCTCTTCTGTCCAAGCAGAAGTGTGCTGTGTTCTGAGCCTGGTCCTGCAGTGAGTGGTCACAGAGCAGGTTCTCAGACACCTCTGCTCCAAGTGACTCCGTCCCATCAGAGGTCTGTTCCAAGGATGTGGCAGGGTGTTTCTGTGTCTGGTACGATGCTCAAAAGCACATCTCATCACATCCTGTTAGAGCTGAAGGGACCTTAGAAGTCATCAAGCCACACCCACTGTTTTTTTACATAGAAGAGAGAACTGTGTCCCAGAGAGGTCAGTCCCTTTCCTAAGGTCACACAGCAAGCCTGCTGGCAGACCGCAGCTGAAAACTCCCTCTCGTATCCCTGCCATTTTCCTGTTGCAAAGTGCTGTTGTGTACGATTCCTGATCCATGGGCTCCTGGGAGCCTTCTCCTGGAATCATGTGAGCAAAAGTGGTGCAGTCTTATAAATGGGCTAAACAAATATATATGACAGCGTACTCATCTCAGAGCAGCTTTCTTTAGGAGGAGCTTAGCGTATTTAATAAGGTGCTTGTAAACAGGAGCAATTTAGATAGTTTCTCCAGCTCACTGTTAGCATTTATACGTGCCCCATTTCATCTGTAATCTGCTTTTACAAGGCACTGGTGAGCCTTTGATGGCAGCAATGAATGACCCAGACGGCTTCATCCCAAATGTTCAAACCGAGCTGAAAATTTGGGCGAATCTAAGGTATTCATCTCCATAAAAAAAAAAATCCAAACACATTGACTCAAATTGCTGTTCTCCATCCAGATACATTAACTTTTTCTTCCTTCTCCCTTTCTTTCTTTTGCATTTCGCCATTACTGTGTTCTGGTTATGGCCCACATCTGGAGCACGGCAGCTGTCCTGTAATGTGCAAGCTGCGGTGTGTAATTTGGAAAACTTGAATACAAATATCTGTTAATTAAAAAAAATACAGAAGCATGTTTGTCAGCTTGTAATTATGTAAAGAAGAACACCAACTCCCAAACTAATTTAAAAAGCAAAATGAAAATAACTTTACCAGTGGCTTTGCAGACTCCAACAACTCCGCATTTAGCCGTTATGTTTCTTCCAAGTATCCCAGCTTCCTTTGCCAACATCCATGAAGTTGTCTCTGGGGAAAGCAGGTGGGCCCAGTAGCATACTCAGGAAAGGGGAGCCTGAACTGACAGGTCACTCGATTCTGTTACTTGCCCCTTATGGTAAGTGGAGGGCAGGGTTTCTCAACCTCAGTGTGGTTGATATATGGGGCTGGAGTCTCTATGGTGTTGGGTTGCCCCATGTATTATAGGATGTTCAGCAGCATCTCCACCTGTGCTCCCTAGAGGCCAATAACACCCACCCATTCCCCAGTGATGACAGACAAAATGGCCCCAGACTTTGCCAAATACCCCTGGAGAAGGACTGGGGAAGAAATCGCCCTTAGCTGAAAAGCAGTCGTTTTTCATTTTCTGTTTAATACGAACAACACAGGACTCGGCCTGAGAAGACTCGTGTTGCTGTGGACACTTCATTCCAATTATATGACCCTGGCTGAATCTCCGGGCTTTTCTTGACACCGGCTTCCCCATCTCTATGATGATGGGTTTCTGTGAAGGTCAAGTGGGATGTGGAAGGTTTTCAGATGTAGAAAAGGGCATAGTGAAGGCGTTTTTTAAATCATTTTTATTATTATTCTCACGAGATGGCTCCTGAGGTGAAACTTTGGAGGAGGCCAAGGAGTAGCTTTGCGCAGTGGAAAGAGATTCCCTGGGAGGACTTTGGCCTGGTTAGCACAGAGCACGGTCTTGACCTTGACCTGTTAGCAGAGAGCTCTCACGCTCTCTGAGGCTGGGGTCGCAGGTTGGGCTTGTGGTGTTCTTTGGTGTTTCTGTGGGCATCATTGTAAGAGCACTGGGCAAAGAAAATTGCTGAGGAGCAGCTGATGAAGCTGGGATAATTTTACAGACACCAGAGGAAGGGCTGAAAGGGGGGACTCCAGGCCCCTCACCATGCCCTCCCTCCTCCCTGAAACGGCTTGCTGTTGTACAGTCACTCAATCGGGTCCAACTCTTTGCGACCCCATGGACTGCAGCACGCCAGGCTTCCCTGTCCTTCACCACCTCCGGGCGTTTGCTCAAGCTCATGTCTGATGCGTCGATGATGCCATCCCACCGTCTCATCCTCAGTCGCCTCCTCCTTCTCTGGAACAGGTTAAGAGGTCGGTGTTTGACCTACTCAGGCTGCTGTGAGGTGGTGTAAACACCAGGCTTCAGGTCGGAGAACGTCTCAGAACCTTTTCTAACGGTCTTTGAATAGCAGAGAGATTGTCAGCTGTCCGAGTGGATAAGACAGGCAGGTGGATGGATGACATAATCACACAAGGGCCTTTCCAGCTCAAGAAGTCCAGGATTCTGGGTTCAAGGCTAGGCATTCTGGAACCCAAACCCTCCCCTGATTCATCCACAGATTTCTGGGGGGAGACAATGATCTGGAAGCAGCTGCCACTCACGAAGGACAGCTCTGTGCAGGAAGAAGTGTACTGAGCCCTTTAGGTTTATCATCTCACTTAACCTTCCAGACAGGCATAATTCCCATTTCCAAATGGGAAAGCTGAGATGTTTACAGATGAAGTAACATTAAAGGAAGGGCTCCCCTGGTGGTGCAGTGATAAAGAATCCGCCTGCCAGCGCAGGAGACATGGGTTCGAGCCTAGGACCGGGAAGATCCCCTGAAGGAGGGCATGGAAACCCACTCCAGTATTCTTGCCTGAGAAGGCCTATGGACAGAGGAGCCTAGTGGACTTCAGTCCATGGGTTTGCAAAGAGGAGGACACGACTAAACAACTAAACAGCAACAACATAACGCCAAGCAGGGATGCGTTGTTTGTGATAGCAAACCCATCAGCATCTCATCCAGGTCAATGAGGGGAAGAGTCTGCAGCAGGCTGCTAGACTTCAAGTTCGCAGGCACCTGCGCTAGGAAGGCCAAAGGGCTGCCACTCACAGATGGAATGGGTAGGTCCCAGCCTGGCCGGGCTCCTCTGCTGAGCACTTGACCCTGCGGCTAAGCTTTGAAGGCCAAACATTACAGGAGGGTTTAGGAGGATACCGTAATGTTGAAAATAAAAAATAAAATAAAAACAGGAGGGAGAAGCTGACAGCTTGACTAGAGCACACACAGTCGATACACTCGAGATAACAATTTCTGCACAACAGTGCCTTGCTTACCCAGACCCCCAGGAGACGCGGCTGCTCTGACAATCGGCAGGAATTCTGACTCGCTACAGATCTTTTCATCTTCTGCCTGCTTTTTCATTTTACCTTATTAAATATTAAACCCTGTAAACACTTTCATTTGTGTGCGCCATATTGTCAGTCAAATTACCCTTCTGTAACAGGGAGTGAGTGCTAAGTCGCTTCAGATGTGTCTTAACTCTTTGTGACCCCATGGGCTATAGCCCGCCAGGCTCCTTTGTCCTGGGAGAGGGATTCCCCAGGCAAGAATACCGGAATGAGTTGCCGTGCCCTCCTCCAGGGGATCTTCCCGACCCAGAGATCAACCCCCTGTCCCTCGTGTCTCCTGTATTGGCATGCAAATTTCTTACCGCTAGCGCAACCTGAGAAGCCCTTTCAGATCATATTGGTATCTCTTCCCCAGGCCATTCCAAAACCCCACAGCAGAATCAAACAAGGATGGACCTGAACTGCTGATAAGACTCCTGAATTTTTTTTTCAGACCCTGACATCAGCTAACTATGTATATCTATTCAAGTCAAATTGTTTTCTTTCCAAGCAAACAGCATGGATGTGAAGATCCCCTCCTTCCTTCCAACAGATTTAAAGGCATATTGGAATAACTTTGAAACTTCAAAATTCTAGAAGTGGAGCCCCATCAAGTCAGGGACCTGTCTGTGGATTAGACAAGAGCAAGTCATGATGGTGATTGCAGCCATGAAATTAAAAGACGCTTACTCCTTGGAAGAAAAGTTATGACCAACCTAGATAGCATATTCAAAACCAGAGACATTACTTTGCCGACTAAGGTCCGCCTAGTCAAGGCTATGGTTTTTCCAGTGGTCATGTATGGATGTGAGAGTTGGACTGTGAAGAAGGCTGAGCACTGAAGAATTGATGCTTTTGAACTGTGGTGTTGGAGAAGACTCTTGAGGGTCCCTTGGACTGCAAGGAGATCCAACCAGTCCATTCTGAAGGAGATCAACCCCAGGATTTATTTGGAAGGAATGATGCTAAAGCTGAAGCTCCAGTACTTTGGCCACCTCATGCGAAGAGCTGACTCATTGGAAAAGACTCTGATGCTGGGAGGGATGGGGGCAGGAGGGGAAGGGGACAACAGAGGATGAGATGGCTGGATGGCATCACCGACTCAATGGACGTGAGTCTGAGTGAACTCTGGGAGTTGGTGATGGACAGGGAGGCCTGGCGTGCTGCGATTCATGGGGTGGCAAAGAGTCGGACACGACTGAGCGACTGAACTGAACTGAACTGAAATAAGCAGTACAGTTGACCAGCCCAAGTAGACTTGTTAACGGTGGGAAAGAAATTAACTAAATTAAAGGAATATAATTAGATGGACTTAAGATTCTATCAGCAACTTGAAATTAAGACACCATCCTTTACATCTTTGCTAGTCTCCCCGGAGTTCCCAACCCACCCTCTTTCCCAATCCGTCTTTTCCTTCATGTGCTGCTCTCTCCGTGCCCCAGGTAAAGTGACTTAACCTTTTCCTGGCTCTAGTGACCCATCTGTTGGGTTGGAGAGCAACAGTTAGGTGCATCTGGTAGAGGGTGGTCCTCTTTAAGGAGTGTTTGGAAAGTGCTTTGAACATGAGTGGCCTCCCTGGTGACTCAGATGGTGAAAAACCTGAGGAGGTGAAAAACTATGCAGGAGACCCGGGTTCGATTCCTGGGTCAGGAAGATCTCCTGGAGAAGAGAAAGGCAGCCCACTCCCATATTCTTGCCTGGAGAATTCCATGGACAGAGGAGCCTGGTGGGCTATAGTCCATGGAATCACAAAGAGTTGGACATGGACTAAGCGACTAACACTTTGAACATGCAGTGTTCGGTTTTAATATTGCTTCCCAATGTCCTTGACTAATGAAATGATATCTTCACGTCACAGTGAGTTCATTTTGAAACGGAGTCTGCTGAATCCAGATTTCGGTTTGGGGGTCACCGAGATTTATTTTTCCTTGGGGCAAATATTGACCTTCTGAGCCTCCATCAATATTTACCTTTTGGGTCAATAAATCTCAGTGTTGACCTTGATAAAAGTCAACAGTCTCCACAGAAGCTCAGGTCTGCGTCTGTGCTGCGTTAGTTCCAAAGGCTGTCACTTGATTCTGTTTTAATAAATCCCTATTTGCAGAAGTTTATAACACAAGCTGTTGGCGTGCCCTCAGGGGCAGAGTTGCTGGGTGTCTCCCCGCTGGGCACTGGTGTAGAAATGCTGAAGTGGAACTATCCAAGTGTTCCTTAGAAAACTCCTGATCTTATGTTCATACTTCTCTTCTTGCTAGGAGGGGCTTTCTAGAGGAGCTTACCCAACTTGCAACAAAGTACAGACTAGACTGATTCCTAACAGAGTCTATCAAACGGGATGATTCCATTCACTGAGGGTTGAAGGCTGTCTGTTTGGAAGAAGGGGATGCATGCACCCCAGGCTTGTGTTTGTAGACACTGGAGGTTAATCTGAACATGCTGACTGTCATCAGTAACGCTGTTCATCACCAAAAAGACCACATCGCTTTCATTCCCTACCGTGAACATGCCTGGAATAGTCTATCAGCCAAACTGAGATCAGTTGTGAATGTGAAGTCACTCAGTCGTGTCCGACTCTTTGTGACCCCATGGTCTGTAGCCTACCAGGCTCCTCTGCCCATGAGATTTTCAAGGCAAGAATACTGGAGTGGGTTGCCATTTCTTTTTCCAGGAATGTACATATTTAGTCACATTCAAAAGTTGTATTCATAGAATATTTTTTTCAGAAACTACTGGGCCAATCTCTTTGCTAAGGCGAGGTTCTCTTCTCTCTCTTTTTAACTATCTTTTTTGGAGTATAATTGCTTTACAATGTTGTGTTGGTTTCTGCTATACAATGAAGTGAATCAGCTATGTGTGCGTACTTAAGTTGCTACAGTCGTGTCCAATTTTTTGCGACCCTATGAACAGTATCCTTCCAGGCTCCTCTGTCCATGGGATTTCCCAGGCAAGAGTGCTGGAGTGGGTTGCCATGCCCTCCCCCAAAGAATCTTCCCGACTCAGGGATTGAACCCGAGTCTCCCACAGTGCAGGCGGATTCCTTACCATCTGAGCCACTGTCCCCTCCCTTTTGGGCCTCCCTCCAACCTTCCCCATCCCACCCCTCGAGGTCATCACAGAGCATCAAGTTGAACTCCCTGCTGAGCCCTGCAGTTGCCTACCACCTGGGGCTGAGAATAAAAAGAAATGTGTGAGGCACGGGGCTGGCATGGAGGGAACTTTGACTATAGTACAGACACATTTGAATGCATTCCTCATTTTTCCTACATCTTACCCTCGTCAAACGGTCATATCCACACCTCTCCCACCATGAACAGGTTCAGACCAAGAGCCGGTACTCATGTAAATCAATCGGAGTCACATGCCAGCAGGACTAAGATCATTCATTCTTTCCAAGGACAGCATTTCCCACCACCTTCAGGCACCTTGCCAGCATCACATCACCTGTAGTCTTTGGGGAACGGTTGGAGAGTTCTGCTTGGTTAAAGACAAGAAAAACACATTTTGTAAGAGCAGAAGGGGGGTCTACCTTTGAGCCTGTGGAGAAGATGTTATCCAAGAGGAAGGGTGGGCAGTGATGAAATGACAGATCAATAATGTAGCTGCTGTGTTCATCATGTTTTGTCTTTGGGGTTTGAATTTAATTGCTTTCCATATAGATTCGAGGAAAGAGAATGGTTCATCACAAAGTATTTTGTTCAGAAATGTTGCACAGATAAACAGATTTCTAGAATAAATGTGCGTAAAACTCAAAACCTTGTCCAGCACGTCTTATGATAAATGAGGCTTTTTTATGTGTTTCCCATTGATTTATCTGCTTTTAATGGGCCCATTTGCAAGCAGCAGTGCTTCCAAACTCTCAAGGATCATATGTATGTGTGCGTGTGTGTTTGGTGAAGGATGGCAAAGGGAGAAAACTAGCCATTCATTTATTTCAGAAAACTAAGTGTTGGGAGACTAGACTAGATTTCTCCTATACGACTTCCTCTCTTCTCCATTATTTGCAGTCCTATCAGTTTATTGGGCTATAGAAGCCTATTTTTTAATTTACCTAGATTTTTCTAAATAGTTGGGGAAAATACATTGATGAGAAGGTGACAGGAAAGGGGCCTTCAGAGTTATTCACCAGTCGATGTTGTCTGAGCTTTCAGCTCGACTGTCAGCTTCCCATCAGCATTTTTCTGGGTATCCCAGGCTGGTGGACTGTTAGCAGCTGCCTGGAACCACAATTCAAATCCAATCAATCTTGATGAATTTGATTAATTGAGCTCTAGGAGTTTTGCTTGGTGCTGGTCCTTTGAATCAAAGCCTTAAGATCCCAGGCACTGTGTGTTGGGCGAGCTCTATATGTGTCCCAGGGCCTTTTTAGAAAGATTGGGTTTGTCTCAGTGTCCTATTCTCCATTTCTGAAAAAGGGAAATAAAAACAATAACAAACAGACAAAACGAAACCTCTCATAGGAGAGCCTGTCCTGTCCCACAGCGGGTAGCTAGGATATTGGCGGCCCTGCTCTTAAAACGACTGCTTGTGTTTGTTTTCCTCATTTCCCATTTATTTGTGGAAGATTTGCCTTTTATTTATTTCTGGCAAATGAGTTAACTTCTTTTACTCCTTTTGTGTCTCCTGGGTCCTGCCGAGGTCTTATCTGATACTCTGCTTTCTTCCCGACTCCCAGTGGACTTGCAAGGGAGGTCATTCATTCATTCAGACAACAGCCCATTTATTAAGTATCTGATATTTGCCAAGTACTTTGCTGGGAACGGCAGGATTTTTAAAAATGGATCAATCAGCATTCCTGTCCAGAAGAACAGAATGTAGCATTGAAAGGCAGACTTATATAAACATGTACAGGAAACATTAGAAGGAATGAGGAAGAATGAGCTGAAACAGGGCTGATGTGCACCAGGGGTGGGTGCGCAGGGCTAGATATGAGAGGAATCGCGAGGTCAAGTCTGCTGTTCTTGAGCACCGCTTGCATTTAGGGAGTGTCAGATGCGTGTCCCCAAGGTTGGCTAACAGAATGGAAGGTGGGGTGTCATCTGAAATAGGGACCAGTGGAAAGGAAGCAGGTCTATGTAGCAAGTACCATCATCTCATTTGGACTCACTGAATGTGAGTGAACCTGGAGGTGTCTGGGGTGGGGTTTCAAGTTGGCAGTTGAATATGTGATATTGGAGCTTGAAGCTTGGAGGGAGCAATTTGGACTAAAGAGAATGCTTTGGGATATTTCCATATAAAAGTGGGAGTTGAAACAATGGGAGTGGGTGAAATTTTCCAAGCACAGCTCATGGAGCAAGGAGAAAAAAGGCTAAGAAGATCCAGTAAAAACCAACCTTAGGTGTGTATTGGTCAGAATTATCCAGGAAAAAAAAAAAAAAAAAAAAAAGAACCAATAGGGTATATAGGAAGAAAAAGAGATTAGTTAAAAAAAAAAAAAAAAAAAGGTTCCTGTGGTTATGGAGGCTAGGAAGTCCCACAGCCTGCTGTCTATAAGCTAGAGAACCAGGCGGAACTGCTAATGTATTAAGTTCTAATCCAAATTCCAGGAGAATGAAACCTAGGATGAGCCAGTGTTTTAGTTTGAGTCCAAAGGCACAAGAAAAACGGATCTTCCATTCAAATAGTCAGGCAACAGGAGTTCACTCTTACTCACGGGAGGATCAGCCTTGTTGCTGATCTAGTCATCCTTCAACTGATTGGGTGAGGCCCACCCATATTGGGAAGAACAATCTGCTTTCCTCAGTCTACTGATTTAAATAAGAATCTCGTCTAGCAACAGCCTCACAGACGTGCCAGAATACTGTTTGACCAGGTATCTGGGCAACCTCTGAACCAAGGGGCATACAGAGGAGAAAGAAGGGGCAGCAGAGACAGAGAAGGTAAAGAGAGTTGGGCTCAAATGGAAGAGCTTGTACAATATCAGAAGGACATGAAACACCAGCCCATGTCAGCTTCACTTAAGATCTGGGCTTCTCTGGGGACATCACACATTCCAACATTCTGTCTTTGTGCTTGATGAGTGGCTGTGCTTGTGTACTAAGTCACCTCAGTCGTGTCTGACTTTGCAAACCTATGGACTATAGTCCATCAGGCTCCTCTGTCCATGGGATTCTCCAGGCAAGAATGCTGGCATGCATTGCCATGCCCTCCTCCAGGGGATCTTCCCAACTCAGGGATTGAACCTGTGTCTCTTATGTCTCCTGCATTGGCAGGCAGATTCTTTACCTCTGGTGCCACTTGGGAAGCCCCTGATAAATGGTCATGATCAGACAACTTTCATATTCACACTCCCAGCTGTCCTCTTATTTTTTTTTCCTTAAAAATTCTAAAGTGCCACTAGGGTTGAATTCACATTTCAATGCCAGGCACTGTGCAATACATACGTCCTCTCATTTACCTCTGCCAGCAGTCCCTTAGAGATTGTCCAACAAACCTAAAACTTCAACTTAAGATTACAAGAAGCTGTCAGCTTAAGAGACAATAGTGGCCCCCTGTTCTCCATTGTGCTTTGTCAACAGAAGCAGCATACAATTAAACAATCTTAGTACTGAGTGACATGACAGTCCTCAAGATAGATGACACCCTGCCCATTTTACAGAGGAGGAAACAAAAGTTCCTTGTGATTGATTTGCTAGTGAATAGTAAAGCTGGTTCCTCAGGTGGCGCTGGTGGTAAAGAACCCACCTGCCAAAGCAGGAGACCTGAGAGATGCAGGTTTGATCCCTGGATTGGAAAGATCCCCTAGAGGAAGAAATGGCAACCCACTGCAGTATTCTTGCCTGGGAAATTCCGCGGACAGAGGAGCCTGGTGGGATACAGTCCATGGGGTTGCAAAGAGCCGGACATGACTGAGCATGGGCACAAAGAAGTAAAGCTGGCAGCAAACCCAGGTCTTCTGGCATCTAGATTTGTTGATTGCAACCTGATGCTCCAGGTTACCCCTAGCTCCCTGTGTAGGAAGACATCAAGGCTGAGCCTCAGATTTTGTCCTGTCCAGGCAGAAGTCAGCTGTGATTCAGCTCCACAGCAAAGCCGATCTGCTCCCTGCTCCTCAGAAACTTCTGTCATCTGAAAGCTCACCAGACTGCCACGGTCCATCCAGCCTTTCTTTGCCGCCTGTGCTCTTTCTCAGACTCAGAAAGTGCTGAGCTGTCAGTGCCGGCGGCCCTATTCTTGGATGCGCTGAACATCAGGTAAGATAGCTTTGAGCTCGCACCTTCCCCTGGCAACATTTGACAAGCTTTTGCAATAAAGAAATTCAGAATTAATACCTGACAATTAATCTCTAACTTGAAAGAGCCATATATCCCATATGTGTAACCCCTGGACATTTCTATTTCCAATCTGTGCAAGTAAGATAACATTCTGAAAATGAAACGTAATCCTTAATGAGCGATGTTCTTTTAGGATAGATTGATCTGCAGTAGTGAGCAGACTCCGTGATCTGAGCAGTGGCTAATGATAAGGAAGAAGCAGGAGAGTCGGAAGAAGGACAGAGATGAACATCGAAGCCGTGAGATCAGTCCCAGAGGCTGGAAGGTGGACGGCCAGCTTCCGAGGGACACTGGGCAGCTCTTCCTGGGGCTTGTTGTTCAGTTGCTCAGTCATGTCCCACTGTTTGCGACCCCATGGACTGCAGCACACCAGGCTTCCCTGTCCTTCACCATCTCCTAGAGTTTGCTCGGACTCATGTCCATCGAGTCGGTGATACCATCCAACCATCTCATCCTTGTCGTCCCCTTCTCCTCCTGCCTTCAATCTTTCCCAGCATCAGGGTCTTTTCCACATATGAGTCAGCTCTTCACATCAGGTGGCCAGAATATTGGAACTTCAGCTTTAGCATCAGTCTTTGTAGTGAATATTCAGTGTTGATTTCCTTTAGGATTGACTGGTTTGATCTCCTTGTTGTCCAAAGGTCTCTCACGAGTCTTCTTTAGCACCACAGTTTGAAAGCATCAGTCCTTCAGGGACTTACCTCTGTGAATTCATCAGTTGGCGGCAGCCATTGTCGGGACCAGGATGGGGTTAAGGCACAGTGGGGAGACACCGAAGAAGCAGAGAAGGTGGCCCCTGCTATGAAGACTTCATAATTGCATTGCAGAATCAGACCATATACACCTGAAGTTGATTAAATGCACCACCCAAGAGACACCCACATGAGTAGAAGTTAATATGGAGCCTGGTGATCGTGGGCCTATTTCCATGCCTCTTTGTCACCCAGGATGACGACTAGAATTGCCTGGCAGCAATTGTAGAAAAGTACTTGTAGATCCTTGGCGAGAAGTCATCAGGCCAAAACAGGGCATTGTGATTTCTTATTATATTTAATGGAAAAGTGAAGCACTCGGATATTTCCGAAGTGTAATTTGTTCTGATGGGTAGGCCGACAGTGAATTGGACTGCTTCACCAGGGAAGAGGCAAAAAATAAATTAAACAAATTAATGACTGTGACGCATTCCAGGGGAGAGAATGCAGTTGGTAACCCACCCACCCCCACCCTACCCCCTAACAAAAAAATCATCATTTTATTACAGTCACATCTCCTTGGGCTGCTGCTTCTTGTGGGTATTTTTAAAAGAAAACTTCCCCTCTAGTCATTTTCTTTAGCCCAGTAAGCACAGTTGCTAATTTTCTCTCATTTGGAGATTTCCCCCCTGGAACCATATGCCATTAAAATGCTTAGACATGTGGAAATGGGCTGATGAAGATATGAGGAGACAGGGAGTTTCAGACGAGGAGAGATTTTGTCAGATGGAATGGCTCTGACACGGGATTCACTAACCAGAAGAGAAAGATCCTGCCACGGGACAATGAGGAGGAGAGCTGGGCCCCGTCCCCGGAAGCATCCAGGAGGCATGTGCCCAGTGCAGGGCTCAGTGCCCAGCCTCTGGCAACTGCTCATTGGCAGAGCCGGTGAATGAGTGAATGAGTGAATGAATGAATGAGTGAGCTCACGAGCAAACAGGTGAACGAGTGAGACAGATGAGCCGCTGATGCAGAGAGGCGGACCAGGGTCTAGGAAGGGGGGTGAGGGGTTGCAGGACTTGCGAGCTCCTGAGCATCAGTGGGAACCATCAACAGAGGGCATCACAGAGCACATTATGGCGCGGGGTGGGGTGAGGCGGGCTTGGTATGTGGACCCATAGCTGAAGTCCCTTTTTCCTAAGAACTGTTTTACATTTCACGTTTACTTATGTGATCATTCAATTCACATTTTCAGGATAATATTCCAACTATTTTAAGAACTGGGCTATCAGTGGCACCGACCGGCCAGAATAGACCCAATTTCCAGGGACACTGGCCAAAGAGTGGCCATCCAGGACTGCACCTCGAGACCTGAGTTTTCCGAGGATGAGTATCATGTTTGTTTTAATATCTTCTTAAATCCTTAGCACCTTGCTCAAGCCTTTGATATAAATATAGTTCCTCTGTGTGTAGTAGCTACTCAGTAAATACCTGTGGAATGAGTGATGCATTATATAAGAAAAGCATGGCTTAGTTGGATGGAGAAGGAGGCAGGCCTTACCCAAATGGCAGGACTGCCTCCCTTCCCTCTGGGGGCCCCATAGGACTACCCTAGGGCCTTGACACACACACGGAAGGGAGGGCAGAGGCAGATTCAGCCCCCAAAACCGCCACCCAGGGCAGCCTGTGTATTTCTACCAAAGTACTTTCCTCGGCTTGGGTAAATAGATCTGTTAATACTCTCCAGCCTCTCTCCTTTGTTAGGGAGCCCAGTGTATTAATTAAAAACCCAGGGCAGCTGTAAGTATTTTCAGAACAAGGATTAAGCCAGCTTTCTGTCAATTGCTTTCAGAGTGATTGCTTTTGCTCAAGACATGCTTTCTTGAGGGGTTAAAGCAACATGCTTTCCTCTCTTCCCTCTCCTCCATTTTACCTCATTACCCTGTTGGCCCCTTCCCCTAGTTCATGCTCAAAACCAGCTTCAGTGGGAAGACCACCATGAAATGTCACGTGCTTGCAGCTGTGCCCCCTGGGGACAGACACATCTCGCTGGGCACTAATACAATCAGACCAAGGCCAGCATGGTGAGCGGGTCAGCCCTCACTCCTGCCTACCTCCCAGCTTCGGCTGAGTTAAGGCGTAAATGTTAATAACATATTCCTATCAAGCATGTTTAGTTGTGCCAATGGGGAGTGAACCCAAAGACAGGGGCATGTCCTACATAACGTGTCTCAGTTAGCTCTTCTTTTTTGTGTCCATTACACGAGTGGCTTACACAATGACTGTGCACCAGGGGACCCATTTCTGCCTTTTATGGGGAGGGACATTCTGATAGAGCTCTGCAGGGGTGAGCCAGGCTGTCTACAGGGGTGCAGCCTACCAGTGTAGGCTCTCAATGTTGTTGTTTAGTCACTAAGTCGTGTCCAACCCTGTGAGACCCCATAGATTATAGCCTGCCAGGCTCCTCTGTCCATGGGATTCTCCAAGCAAGAATACTTAAGTGGGTTGCCATTTCCTGTTCCAGGGGATCTTCCCTACTCAGGGTTCAGACGTGTGTCTCCAGCATTGGCAGGTAGGTTCTTTACCACCAGGGCCACTTGGAAGTCCAGACTCTCAATATGACTGTTGAAATGAACTGCCCAGATGGTCTTTGAGGGCCCTTCCTAGGATGAAATGTAGTGTTGGGAATCAATTGTCTAGCAGGGTTTGAGCTGAGTTGAGAAGACTGTCTCCCCTTCTTCATGGACAGGCTAGGTTGTGCCCTTTCTGGACCATCCACTCTACCCCACCTGTATAGTTGTTGTTCGGTTACTAAGTCATGTCCGACTCTTTGCAACCCCATGGACTGTAGCGCACCAGGCTTCCCTATCCTTCACCATCTCCTGGAGTTTGCTCAAACTCATGTCCATTGAGTCAGTGATGCCATCCAGCCATCTCATCCTCTGTCGCCCCTTTCTCCTCCTGCCCTCAGTATTTCCCAGCATCAGGGTCTTTTCCAAAGAGTCAGCTCTTCGCATCAGGTGGCCAAAGTATTGGAGCTTGAACTTCAGCATCAGTCCTTCCAATGAATATTCAGGGTTGATTTCCTTTAGGATTGACTGGTTTGATCTCCTTGAAGTCCAAGGGACTCTCAAGAATCTTCTCTAGCACCACAGTTTGAAAGCATCAATTCTTCGGTGCTCCACTTTCTTTATGGTCCAACTCTCGCATCCATGCATGACTACTGGAAAAATCATAGCTTTGACTAGTAGTCCCCTCTTCTCTGCAGTTTCACTTTCTTTGGTTTCAGTTACTCGCAATCAGCTGCAGTCTGAACTGTTAAGTGGAACATTCCAGAAATAAACAGTTCATGAATGTTAAGTTGCATGCTGGTCTGAGTAGCCTGATGAGACCTCGTCCCATCATTCTCCATCTCACCCTGGATGTGGATCATCCCTTTGTCCAGGGCATCCATCCATTAGCCACTTGGTA